>NC_134276.1:79101790-82049290 GCF_949628215.1 Phalacrocorax aristotelis | reverse complement strand
TGTACTAGCCAAGACTGAAGAAGTAACTTTCAGTATGTCCCTCTGTCACAGTATTTTCCTGTCACCTAGTGATTTGAACAATACCCTTGGGATATACCTGGTGCATTTAAGCTCAGAGGGTCTATCATCTACTTCTACTTCTCCCATTCCCCTGCTTCGTGAAGGGGACCAAGGGCAGTGCAACAGCTGCACAACAGTACTTGTCAAAGGACCACACGCAGCTTTCAGTTCCTGCCTTTCTCAGCCCTCTCCCATTTCCTTTTATCCATCCACCTGGGAAAGGGCTGCTCAGGCTGAATCATGCAGCGGGGGGGCCTGTCCTGGCAGACTTCATGTGACTGGGGAATTATGGAGCAGGGGGCGGCTCTCAGGCTGCAAGGCTGTGGTGTTGGTAACAGTTTTGCTTCAGCTGCAGTGGCTGGTCTAAGGGCTAAACTTGTTGGGGTTGGCATCCGCACCTGCATGGAGCTTGGAGGCTGGGGCAGCAGAAGTCCTGTACTACCTGGAGCCTGACTACTGGACTGATTTCTGCAGGGAGGGTAGGTGGTGGGTGCAGCACGTCTCTCCCACAGGCCTGGACAGCTGAAGTAAGCTGAGAGGATGGTGCCTGTCCCCAAGGACAGGGATCTTCAGGTGCTGCCCAGTACTCAGCATCTACGCTAAGCCTCTGTGACCTGGGACCATTGGACAGTTGCTCAGAGCTGGAGATTAGGTTGCCTGAGCCGTTTTGGCTTGTGTTGCACTTGAAATGCTAAAGCCCCAGGGGTTAGGGTGTGTGTGTATGGCCTGTGCCGGTTTAAGACAGAGGGAGCTTGGGAAAGCTCAAGGTTTGTTGTGCCAACAATACATTTTGTGTCAGAAGTAAATAGGAAGCCTCAGGCTCTGGGGCTGCCTGGTGGACACCTTTAGACTCCCCTGCAGACACCAAACAAAGGCTCTCCCCCGGCAGCCAAGCTGAGTCAGGAGCAGCCTGCACCCCAGGTAGCTTGGGTGGAGGTGCCAGCTCAGAGCCTGTAGCTCCCAGACAGTTCAGGCTTACAGGAAGCGCACGCTTCACCTTGCTCTGCCTCACATGTCTCAAAAAAACGTGCAGCAAATTTTAAACCTGGGTTGCAGTATAAATAGCTGATAGGGAAGGGGGAACCTGGGCTTGCAAATCCTCAGGGGACAGTTGTATGTTCGGTAGGGTGTCTCACCAGTCACTGAGCTGGTGGCTCTGGGCTCCTCCTCTGGATAAGTCCCCATGGGAAGGCAGCAGCATTATCCCTGGAAAATGAGCCCTTGGTAGCTGGTAGCAGAAGTTTCTGTTTCATTCCTGTTGCAGGAATAATGGGAAGGTGCTGTGAAGACAAGGGGAAGGAGCTGAAAAGAAAGGAAGGATTCCAGAAAGAGACCTGTGTTTGTAAGGGAAGTTCCTCGCTCCTGCCGCTGCCCATGATCACCACTGCGGGTTAGCCCTGAGCCAGGTTAGCCCTGAGCAACGGGGTTACTCCCACGTCATGCTGGGACAGGGCAGGGCAGTGTTCAGCTCTCTGCCACCTCACCTCTGCCTGAGGTGCGTGTCCTATTTGTAGTTGTTGTGGGGGTCTTGTTTGTACTCAATCTTTCTCAGCTCTACCCCTCAGTCCTGGTGATCTTCATATGCACGTGGACTATTGGATCTGCCTTGCATATGAAAGAGGGAGCAGAAATCTATATGCCCCTGTGAGGAGAGCTGTTCAGAAGCTTTTTGGTTTAATATTCATACCAGCCTCAGGCAATTTTCTACACCATGTTTTAGGGAGTGGACAGGGAGAACATGTAGTTGTTCTTTCCTCTGATAACAAGGGACTAGCTTAAGCACATGGATAAAGAACATCAGGGATGCAGATGACAATGGAAGAACAAAAGTAACCAGGAGAGACTGGGAAGAGAGAAAGCCCCTCTATCCCTTTTCATAGAAAACATTTAAAAAAAAAAAATCTTTTGTGACCATTCTTCCTTCAAGCAAGTGAGCGATACCCAGCGTCAAGTCTGATCGGTCCCACCCAGTGGACTGGGACAGAACTGAGTGCAGTATAAGGCAAGGAAAGAAGTTTGGGCACTGAAGACGATAGAAACATGTTATTAATTTAGCACAGCTTTGCAGTCAGAGGTTTGTTTGACATGCTCTGCCGTACCGGAGCTCATTTCATAATTGCAAGATGTAGATAACTTCTCCCTGGTTGCAGAGTTATGTCACAACGCACACAGTAAACTGGCTGTGAACCTCCAGAGCTAATAGGAGCTAGAGAAGATCAGGGTTTTCAGGACATGATTTGTATTTACAGCTTAATAATGTGTTCCATCTCCCCCCTTTTTTTTCTTTTTATCTTTTAACACCTAGTGTTTCTATAAACTGTCTAGGCACATCAAGGAGGGCATTTCTCTGCAATGCTGTGTATTAGAAAAGGGTAGCAGAGTCTACTGCATGTCCATGCCTGGGCTCAGTGTTCAAAGCCAAAAGCTGACCCTCAGGTTTATGTTTACCTCTGAACAAATCTTAAGAGGCTTCTTTGGCAGGAAGGGGAGAGAGAAAAAAATGTGAATCACAGTCATGATGCTTTGGCCGCTTGACAAGTGTCCACTTCACATTTTTGTAGGCAGCTTGGTCGATTTTCTCTAGTCTTCTCAATGGCCGTAGAGAGAGCCTCCCTGGCAGGAAGCACCTCTCAACTGTAACTGCTACCCTGAGGAGCACACCCTTCACCCTGATGGCAGCTGTCAGTCAGCCACGCACAACCATGAGTGGCTGCAGCAGGAGTGGTGCTGACCCTCCCACAGGGCCCTGGAGCTCCACACTATCTCCGTGCCCTGGGTCTCCATTTCTCCATGGCTCTGATAACCCTCTACAGCACATCCCTCACTGCCTGCAGGTTTTGCACGGGACAAGACTGTCGGAGCAGGTGGGTGGGCAGTGTACAAGCCCCAGGAGTTTCCCATCCTCAGTCCAGCTCCAGGCAGGATCTTGGGGTGGCCGCACACCCTGCTCTTACTGCCAACCCACAGGCTTTGCTGTGTAACCATGTCAGATCCGGTGATTGGAGAAGTCTTTGTAGAGCAAAGATGAGCTTATACTGTAAGGATTAGCATCGTATACCCAGAACTTCTTACACTTGTTTCCAATCACCCAGCAGGAGATGTTTATTTGGCAGGCATATGCAAACACGCTAGCTGGGCAACTGAAGCAGACCTTTCCACTTAGAAAGTTTCTGCTCGCTGCACAACGGCGTTAATGTAAATCCATTATAATTGGATCAACAAGAGCAGTGCTGAATGCCTTGATTCTTCCACCCAGCAGACAGGTTGCTGGGCTGAGTTCCTCATGGCTGGAGCCCAAACCCTGCCAACCTTGTCCCATGTGAAATAGATGTTCAATGAGGGGAGAGGCAGGAAAAAAGGCTTTTCTTAAATATATCCATATGGGTCTCGTCTTTCAGCTTTTTGGTCTAGGTGCATTTCTTTTTGTTCAGTAAACTAAGACACAAGTCACATAGCTAGGCCAGCTGAAAACTTAAATATCTGTTGCATGTTGGAGCTTGTGGACCTTTTCTTTAAAGCATAAGAGTTTTGGGCCATGTTCCCACAAAGGGATTAACCAGAGAGAGTCTCGTTGCCCAGCTCTCTCTGTGCATCTGGGTGCTAAGCTGCCTTTCATGTTTCCTGAACATTATACTCTTGTACGTGCAGCAGGACAGACGTAAAACTAGCTTTGTTTGCAGGACCTTTTCTAAGGGCGTTAAGTTCTGCTTCAGTTTTTCTGCTTGTTGTTGTCACGTGTTTAACACCAGGGCCACTCTGAAGTGAACACTGAATGATCGGGCTGCCAAGAAAGTAAATCCATTTAGAGATTCGTGTTAACAGGATGGCAAGCCTGATCAGATTCACATAACACTGACCATTTCATTTGACTGAATGCAAGAAACTGTCCTTTGGAGAACTGAGATTGCAGCTTTCGGAAGAACATCTGTAAAGTAAGTGTGCGTGGTGTGAGACAAACAGTACCAAGACCTTTTTGTGCTCTTCAGGCAGTATCTGAAGGGCTTGATGGCTTTGTAAGTGCAAGGTCCCAAAAATGCCCTCAAGGCTCATATTTAAGGTAAACTGTGCCCATTAGAATGGCTTTCCTTTATTTTAAGCATCAGTTCCTGGAGATCATAGGGGGCATGTAAGGATATTGCACGTGTTATTACAAGGCAAAGCCTTGCACAGCCCCAGGTATAGCTGGGATATTTTCCCTGTGCTGTGGGAGAGGATCTGGGGGAAAAGCAACACTGGAGCCCTCCTTTTACCTCTTCTTTAATCCCAAGCACAAGGTGGGTCCCCTGCTAATGCTTGTTCTCAGAAGCAGGGACAATCCTAAAATGTTTCTGAGTATTTACCCTAGTATTGCATGATAGATGCTCAACTGAGTGAATGAGGTGGGCTCAGATGAAGTCCCTGTGGTGTGATGAAGTAGTTTAGAAAGAACTTCTTATACCAGTTTCAGGATTTTCAGGCAGCATGAAACAAAAATTCACAAAATCCCCTTTCAGAATTATTATTAACTGACATCACTGCACTAGCTACCCAAAATGCTTGTTTTTTACCTTATTTTCTCAGAAGACAAATCTTTTTACAAGCAAAATCCCCAGCTTTGGTAGCACCCCAGGTCTGCTGCTACACCTATGTGCAGCATGATGTCTCGGCACCACCCGGGGTAGCTCAGTTGCACACTGGCAACTGGTTCTCTCATGGTCTGGGGAGGCCACTGTGTCCAGAGCACCGGGATGAGGGAAGCTCCCACGCAGTTCCCCAGATCTCTCCTTTGGGAAGGCTCTGGCTGGAAAGGCAGACTTGGTTGCTATTCTTCATTAGTGGTTCCTGAGACCTCCGCTATCATGGGAGATAAAAGCACATATGGGAGCACATGTGGTAGAGCAGAAGGTTCAGCTGCAGCCTTGCACAAGTGATCCCATCACCTTCTGTCTTAACCAAGTAGGATGTTTCCCTATCTGTTATGCAATGTAAAACATCGAGATTAATATTGCAAAGCAGCCCATTACTATGTCAGGAAGCTCTACGATTTTGAAGAGGATGATGTGCCATGGCTTTCAGTAAGGCTGTAATTTCATCCAGGTTTTGTATTGGCCAGTAAAACCACATCAAAAAGAATGAAGCCTTGAAGGCTTTCAAGCATTCTGTTAGTACTGCTCAGAGAAGATCCAGAAGAAAATGTGGATATTAATCACAGCTAGGTTTCAGCAGGGAGAAAGGGAGGAAAAGAGATTGCCAGTAGGCAGCTCAAATCCTGGTATTTTCAAGGGGAACTCCTAGGCAATGTTAAGTCTTCTGAGCATATGGAGGGATGAACAGATCTAAACAGTTCTTCAGTAACACCTGAGGTCTGGCTAGGCATGACATGGCCTGCTTCAGCTGTACCTGGGGTGCAAGCAGTTGTGCAAGTAGGAGTTTTAGGACTTCTCCTCCTTGCAAGTCATTAGTTGCCATGCACGTGTGGAAGTCTCCACCCAGAGTGGTTGTGATCTGTCCACACACTGCTGCTGTGGGGCTGTGATAGTTATGTGACAGATGCAGTCAGACCTCACTGGTTTTGCTGTGAAGAAAAGGGTGAATCAAATGGCCAAGAAATACAATGTGACGTTGAGGGACTGCTGGGAAGAAGTGAGGCTAGAGTTACCTCAAGTGCCTGTGTTTACAAAGTGTGGTGTCAGATGCACAAGTCGTAGCTCCAGGTCCATCACTTTGTGCAGACCTGTGAGGGGAGAGTGGGGCCTTGGCTGTGCTTGAGATTCAGCAACCTAAGCTTCGTCTCTCACAGGCTGGCTGGGAGTTAAGTGCTAAAATAGTACAAGCAGTTTGAGAGGCCAGTGTGTAGCTGGGCAAGCAATGCACTGTCCTGTTCCGCCCAGGAGCAGCTGTGCTTGGTGAGGTCAGAGGGAAGAGCAGAGAGCACTCTCACAGGACAGTTCAGTGGCAAGGGGTGCCCGGAGGTCATCTGCTCCAAGTCCCTGCTCAAAGCAGGGTCAGCTTCACAGTTACAGCAACTTCCTCAGGGCTGTGCCCCACTGAGTTTTGAGACAGGGATTGCAAAAATTCTCTGGGCAACCTGTTCCGGTGCTTGACCACTGTCATGATGGAAAAGTTTTTTCCTTATATCTTGTTGGGATTCTCTTGCTGCATCTTGTGACCATTCTCAACCTGATGCTGTGCATCTATGAGAAGAAGCTCTGTGGGAGCATCTGTACCCCTGCAGTGCCAGGAAATACAAGGGAATCCCAGGTGAGCAGTTGCCCCCTGGTTGCACTGTGTTGGGGATGGGGAAATGCCATCTTCTGAAGGGGTCTTGCTACTGTATAGAAGAACCACAGCAAAAATGAAGGTAGGTGCAAGTCCCAGAAATTCTACGTCATGAGCCATCACTGCTTGTTCAGGTCTTTGTAACTGTGTGAGCAAAAATGACCACTCTTCCTTCTGCTTGTAGATGCTCAGTACCAATACTCACTGCACTGACTGTGTATATATATATATATTTCTTTTTTTTTTTTTTTTCCAGTAGCTGTGTGTGTCTTATGACTCTCTAGCACTCCAAGCACTGTATAAGGTGTTCACCACAAACTGTGGTCATGGGACAATGGTAACAGAAAAGAAACTTCTTGGTCAGCTGTTGCTTATCTTTCTTCAGGTCATCTTATCCAGACTTTTTCAACATAGCACTTCACCAGTAGTTCTTCCTAAGAAGCTAATTCTTTAATGGTGGATTTCTAGGGCTCATAAAGGAGAAGGTGCTTCCAGGATACATTAGGGTTTCTTAGGGTGCATCCAGATTATGGAGAATTGGGAAAAGGCTGACAAGCTAAACAGTTTACCTTGCAGAGCTACAACACAGAGCACACCTCTATGTGGATATACTAGATCAGGTCCATTTGGTAACAATTTTGGCATACTGTCAGGCAAAATGTGAGTTTAATCAGTTAACTTATTTTAATCAGTTTATTAAAATCTACTATGCTCATACAGTACTGTGATGGGGTAGATATACTGCTTCTAGTTCAACAGCCAACTACAGTAGTTTGGAGATTTTTCACTGAGTCCCCTTTTCTGCCATGGGCATATCTACTCTTAACCAACCTGGACAAATTACCATTTTATTTTCTTTCAGATCCCACACCGATCAAAGAAATCCTTGTGTGCCCCCTTCCATCCTGTGAACTTTTTCTCTCCACAAAGTCTCTGGGACTCCCACCTAGAAACTGGGTATCAGCGCTTAACATCATGCAGCTACTGAAGGCCTTCTGTATTGTGTTTTCTGGCTTCATCTGTCATGACTAAAGAATAATCTAGTGACCTTTTGCTGCCCTGGCCGACAGTGGCACATGTGTCCATGACAGGGAGTCCCTGCACTCCTCACTGATGTAGCAAGACATAGGAATGATATCCAAATGCTTTGCTGCTGAAGTCCAGTCCTTCTAGAAGACCACTCATTTCAGTACTAAGTTACACAGGAAGTTGCTGGGCAAGGAGTTAAGTCCTTTGCTATCATCCTATTGTGCCCCCAAGTTATTTTTTGTGTGAAACATGTCCTCCTGGGACTGGAGTGATAGGCAATTGCCTCCCTCCCCCCAGCACCATGACATTGTACCAAGGACAGTTGCTGTAGACCCTGTCTAGCATTTCCATCCGTTCTTCTCACAATACTGTTTCTGAATAATTTCTTGTTTTCTTTGTTCTCTATGTTACATACATCCTTGTTTTCCTGTTCTGTCCTGTTGTGTACTTCATGCTTTCCATGCCTCTACATTTCTTGTCCATGAACTCCCCAGAAGCTTTCACTCTGCTCAGAGTGGAGTTGTCCTCTGGGGCTGTCCTGTGCTCAGTGGAGTGAAATAAGGAAGGTGAGATGGAAGGTAAGGGTTTTATCTGAGACAGAAGCTACTGTGCATGTATGTGTCCTGCTGTGAGGGGCAGGAATAGAACATGAATGTCTTTTCTGCTCAGGGACCAGGCAGAGACTGCCGTGCCAGAGAGAAGGGGTAGATTCCCCCCCATCCTTCTGCTTCTAGAACTGCTCCTCATTGAGCCCATTTTAAGAAATCCTACCCAGAGGGTCTATATTATCTTCCTTACTCTCCAAAGCCATGCACTAGATTGACTTGGCAAGATCAGTAACACTTTCAGTCCAAGGATATTAGTTGCACGTTTATACTCTGGAACAGTATCAAAAGTTCTTGTTGAAGATATTAACTATGAATTGTTGCTCTTTATTAGGACCAAGAAATATTTTATTTACTAGATGGAAAACTATTCTGACTCAAGAGATAAATGCTCTTATGGAGTGCTGCTTTTGTATACGCAAGCCTGGAGGGATGGGCTGGCAGATTCTTTCTAATCCCTTTGGAAGCGGAGTTGGGGAGAGGGATTATTTTCTTCAAGGAAAAATGCAGATTTGGCATCCTAAAGCTATTTGTCTGAACTTGCTGGGTAGCAGTGCATTCTGTTGTTTTATGCTAGATGAATAGAAGGCAGTCAGGCATCTCTGTAACTTACTCAATAGCCAGTCCAGCAGGAATGTGGAAGACCCAGTTTTGAAAACTTTCTCTTCTTGAGCCCGGTTTCCACCCCCTCCCCTCCCTCCCCCCCAGCTCCCTTAAGGACAGCGAACTACAAGGCTAAAGGGTATTTGCAGACAGATCTTCCTCGGGCTGACTATACCATCTGTTATTAACATGCAGGTATTCACTGGAAAAAAGTATGAGACAGGACATGCACTGAGAGGTGAGACATGCTGGGAGTGGGAGACGCAATCCAATTCCTCCTCAAGGCAACAGCCCAGTGTTTTCCGCAAAGCTCTGCGGTGTGAACAAGGGAGTGAGGGACCCTTATCACTTGAAGAGCAAGGCATGTAGAAGGCAGATACTGAAAATTAAATAACCTTACCTAGAAAATGGGACTGAACCTAAATTTTCCATACCTTGGGTAAGTGTCTTCACGATTTGGCTAAAAGAGGATGTGTTTGAGGGAGCACCAGTTTTGACTGAAATGTTTGATTTAGGTCCTGCCAAGTGTTTGCTTAATTTGGAATGAAATGTGGGATTATTTCCAAGAAAACAAAAACAAAATTTTCAGTGATCTCCTCTTTATTTTTTCAGGTCAGCTCTTGAACTGAAAATATCCATTCCAGGGCACACAATGCTGCCTAAAAGGAAAGTGCTCATTCAGATGCAAGACTGACAAAGGCAACAGTGCAGGTCCTCAGGTTGCCCTGCCAGGGTTTCCCAAGTATCTTCAGGAGGACAGAGATGCTCTTTATTCCTTGCACAAGAAATTAGTTCCTGCAAATAAAGAAAAAATATCCTCTTTCTTTCTTTTCCTCATCTCAGATGTTTTGGACCATGCTGAAATAGGGCTTGTTCCTACAGGCATAGCCATCCATTCCAGCAAATTTTTAATTGGTTCCTTGCTAAATAATCTTGAAGAAGTCAAGGAAGCAGAGAAGCACGACCATAGGTAAAGAAAGAGCTTATATTCCTCTTGCTTATTCTCATGGTCACTTGCTGCAGACAACAATTCAAAATATACATCATTTAATTTGTATGCTTGGCTCCCTTCAATGTCTGAAGGTTTATACATAATATGTAAGAAATCTCAGAAGACGATGAAATGTTTTGCTTCTTTGGAGTGGAAACAACTGAACTCCCTCTAGGAGTTTTGAATCAAGGCCACATGAAGCACTAGGCTTATATTTGAAAAGTTGGCCATGTAAATTTGTGCTGAAAACTGATACGTTCTTCCGGGTGTGTCTTTAACCTGCCTTTCTATTGTAACATTAAAATCTGGCCCTCACAAGCTTCTTCCAGTACAGCAGCAGAGCAAGTGTTAAGAAATTTGTACTCACTGAAAACATAAAAGACACTGAACATGTTCAGTCCCAGCAGTGAACTTGTCTACCTTTATATATGGCATGCTCTGTGAGCACTATTGTGAATGCAGTTAAGGGCATCTGCATGTATAGGGAAATCATATTAAAAATGTTAGCGGTCCTTAAAAATAGATGTTTTATATAATTGTCATGGTTTAATGCCAGTCAGCAACTAAGCCCCACACAGCTGCTCACTTGCTCCCCCCCAGTGGGATGGGGGACAGAATCAGAAGAGTAAAAGTGAGAAAACTTGTGGGTTGAAATAAAGACAGTTTAATGATTAATTTAATTTCATTATTAAAGCAAAAGCTGTACATGCAAGCAAAGCTAAACAAGGAATTCATTCACTCCTTCCCACCGGCAGGCAGGTGCTCAGCCATCTCCAGGAAAGCAGGGCTGCATGGTTACTTGGGAAGACAAATGCCATAACTCTCAATGTCCCCCCCTTCCTTCTTCCCCCAGCTTTATATGCTGAGCATGACACCATACGGTGTGGGATATCCCTTTGGTCAGTTGGGGTCAGCTGTCCCGGCTGTGCCCCCTCCCAGCTCCTTGTGCACCCCCAGCCCACTCGCTGGTGGGGTGAGGTGAGGAGCAGAAAAGGCCTTGGCTCTGTGTAAGCACTGCTCGGCAGTAACGAAAACATCCCTGTGTTATCAGCACTGTTTTCAGCACAAATCCAAAACACAGCTCCATACTAGCTACTGTGAAGAAAATTAACTCTACCCCAGCACAATAATATAACATTAGCAGGAAAAATCTGGTCCATCAAGAAGGGGAAACAAGTAGCATTTGGAAAAAAAAGGGTTTCTAAATGTGATGAATGCAGTCATAGTCCAGAGTGTATGTGCATGTAGGTAGGTAAAGACTGAGATAGGAGGGAGGGAATAGCCAAAGTGTCAGTTCTTTAACTTGAGGAGATTTTATCTTATTCTGTAGCTGTTTCAGCTGATTTAAATACTACTGTCCTGATTTTAAAGTCCTTGGAGACAGGTGTGTGTGTATTTCTGGAAGCCCTACTAAACATCCTCTGTATCATCCAGGACAAAAGTTCAGTTTAAATGACCACCCTCAGTCCCTGTCTGTACCGATTGGATGTTAAACATCTCAAAATCTATCTTTTCAGAGTGGCAGGTTTGCCTAGGTAGCTAGCATGAGCATCTGCTCATGTAGTGTAGTGCATGCACTGTTCAGCCCTTTTCCTGACAGAATAGCAAAGCTTCAAGTGTGCTTGTGTGAAACCTGTCTGCACACACACACACCCATCGGAAAAAACTCTGCTGCTTTGCACCTGGAGTAATCATTTTCCGCTCTTTACGTAAGTGAAAGGAGTGGAGAGTCCTCCAGAGCCTGTTGCCCTGCCTGCCAAGGGACATCATGTCTGCTCAGGGCAGTGGACAACGGCATCTGTCAGCCAGGAGGTTTAATCCTCCTCCTCTAAGCGCCTTCCAGTAGGGGTTTCTGGCTTGGGAAAGGCTTTTTTCTCCTTTTCTTCAGCTCGTGCTGATGGCATGGCTAGTTAGACTGAACACTCTCTGACTTTGGCTTATGAGACACATGAGCCTTAACAAGCTAAGGTATATTTTGAACTCCGTTTCCCATAACATATCTTGTTTTATGATTCACTTACGCTTTCCAGTGAATATATAGGTACAATACAAAATATATAGAATGAATTTAAAGAGAGGCATTACTTTTTTCTTATAATACTGTCAGAATACTGTCGCAGTCAGGATTAGGTCCTTTCTCCCACAAGGACTTAAAATCCTTCTAAAGTTCTGCATGTTTTTTTTTCCCCTCTGAGGTAGCTAAATATAGTCTGCAAGAGTTTGCTTTACTAGAAGATAAATACAGGAATAATCCAATTTCCCTCTCTGTAGTAATTGACTGGATTCCTAAACTTAAGTGACTGGAAATGTCCTAGCAAATGAGGATTTGTTCAGTGAACTAGGAAAACACTTTGAACTTCAGGAATACATACTTTTAGTGAAGGATCTATTCATTTACCCTCGTTCTGTTGACATCAGGATTTTGGCAGAGTGGACAGAATTTTGCACAGAAAGTGCTTAGCACAGTTCCCCAGAGTTAACCTCTCCGGTACCCGCAATAACAGTGGGTTACTGCATGTGCACAAAACATGACTTCTCCTCTCCCCCATTCTTCTGCCACGTGCCCCCTTTCCAGCCTGAACCCCAAACGTTCCCCCCCTGCAGCCCCAGGCCTCTCGCTGCCCTCTGCCCCAAGGGCGACTGTCTCCTCCGGAAGCCAGCCAGAGCCCCCCAGAGCCTTGCTGCACCCCACAGCTGTTGGCAGCTGGTTTGTGACCCTGTGGGACTGGCACACCAGTTGGTGAGCCTCTCACTTAAAGAAAATATGTGCAGTGCTTGCTTTAGCCTATTAGGCGATAATGGTTTTTTAAGTGTTGTCTGAAGAGGGTGTAGAGGAGGGCTGATGTACAGGGGTGATCTAGGGAAATGCAGAGCTATTCACACGTACCTCAGCACATGAAGGACATGAAGTACCCTCAGTACAAGAAAGACATTGAGGTGCTGGAGCGTGTCCAGAGAAAGGCAACGAAGCTGGTGAAGGGTCTGGAGAGCAGGTGTTATGAGGAGAGATTGAGGGAACTGGGGTTGTTTAGTCTGGAGAAAAGAAGGCTGAGGGGAGACCTTATTGCTCTCTACAACTACCTGAAAGGAGGTTGTAGCGAGGTGGGTGTTGGTCTCTTCTCCCTAGTAACAAGCAATAGGATGAGAGGAAATGGCCTCAAGTTACATTATGGGAGGTTTAGATTGGATGTTAGGAAAAATTTCTTTACTGAAAGTGAGGTCAGGCACTGGAACAGGCTGCCCAGAGAGGTGGTGGAGTCACCATCCCTGGAGGTGTTCAAAAACCATACAGATGTGGCACTTCAGGGCGTGGTTTAGGAGGCATGGTGGTGTTGGGCTGACATTTGGACTTGACAATCATAGAGGTCTTTTTCCAATTTTAATGATTCTATGATTCTATGTACTGCTCAGCACCATGGGGCTGGGACTCTGATTGCTCTTTGGTAACACTGCCTTGCTCCCCTTGTATCTTAAGCCCGTTAGCTGAGAGTTTTTGTACTTGCATAAGAAACATCAGGTCCTCAGACACAGCTGACCTCATCTTCCAGTGCACTAAGAGAAAAGATGCATGCCCTGAGGTATGCTTGACCACTGCCTAAAGCTTCCTTCTCTGAGGACAGACGCTATGGAGGGTTATAATAGTAGGAGAAGGAAAGAAAAAAAAGAAAAAAGCAAGGGCCACCTACCTGTGTGCTTTGCTGAAGTGGATGGTGTCTGCAATGGAAGACAAACTCCAGTATACACCTCTGAACCAATTTCATGAGGTACTGCCTGGTTTCTCCCCTTATGCAAGATCAGGTGCATGCCGGCTTTTAAACTGGCAAAAATCACATTAAGTTTGGGTTTTAAAGTCAACAAGATGAAAAAAAGTGTTATGATGTTTTGTGTAATAATATTAATAATAATGATTAGTTGAAACAAATCTTTGAGAAGCTCTGTCAGGTTTGTTTTGTTTTGCTTTGTTTTGTTTTGTTTTCTATGGCAAAATCTTTGCTCCAGGAATGAATTTCAAGGAAAAAAAAATCACATTTAGCAGTGGGAACACTGGTGCAAGTCCCTGTTTCTTATGGCTCTAATAAAAAATTTTGAGTTAGCGATCCCAGACATTCTGTGTGTTATCTCCCTGCTGGACTACTTCGTGGTAGAGGAATTTTCCAGATGCATGTTTATGCTTTTTTTGGTCTCCTCCCCCCCGCCCAGGCATCCCTTCCTTCACCCAATGACACCCTGTGGCCCTGGCTCTGGCCACCAGACAGCAGGCAGCAGCCAGTGCTCAGGCACCGGCAGAGGTAACAGAGGAAGTCTGGCAGCCAAAGGAGGGGAACTGACCTACCTTTTTTTATGTGGGTTTCCATAAAAATCAGTGCTGGTTTTCAACCTGCTCTGTGAGGCTTTTCCTCCAATGCCCTCTGTCCCGCCCAGGTATCTGTGGTGCTCCACAGGCAAACTGGTGAACTGTCTATTGAGAAGGTGCTCTACCCTGATCAGGTATATCTGTGTATCTACAAACAAACAAAAAACCCCTGATCCCTACAAACCTTGTGGTTCTTTATCAAGAGGGATCTTGATAGTCCTCTGCTGGCTTACATGGTGTGCACAGCCTTGGATGTTAATATCCTTGCCCCTGGTATAACTACTAAATAGTCTGACCCACAGCATTGTTTTCTGAACCTTACAATTTTGGGGTCAAAATACTTGGATAGAATCTGTAAAAAAAGAAAACAAAAATAAACTTGGCTTAATTTCTGCCTGAGGACTTTCTGTAGCAGCCCTCAGGAGCTTGCTGCAGGCTGAGGGAGCAGTTACAATCAGTGTCCATCAGGATTTTCAAAAAGGTTCCTCTGGTTCTTATGGAGATTAGCAGTGAAATTCCAGGTTTCAGAGAAGTGTGATTCTACTTGTTCCTGCTTTTCCCCTTTCTTTGAGTGTTAATGCTTCATGCTTCTGAAGGTTTTGAATTAAGTATTTTCCTTCATGATGTACACTTGGCTTGGAAAAGATTTCTAGCTTTTTCCTTTTTCTTCCATCTTTTTTTTTTTTAAAGGACACACTCAGCATTATGTCATTTGGGCTCCGTGCCAGTAACAACAGATACATAGGGAGTAAACGATGTTATTCTATGTGACAGCAATGATAGGAGTCTTGCTGTAAAACATAGCACTAAGGAAAACGTTAGGGTCTGCGGTGAGATAATTGAATGAACCCTCAACATAATCCTATTAAGAAATTGATTACGAAAACCTGAACCAAAATTGCAAACAGGGCTCTCTGTATGACATATCTCGTCCCACCCAGATGAAGGACCTGCCGAATCCTACAGCCAATTTTGAGAAGAGCAATTGTAAAGCCCTACAGAAGGTAACTGCATATTCTATTTGCAGTTTAAGTTAAAGATGGAGACCTAGTCGTGCAGACAGGCATAAGCAAATTCTTGGAGTTGATATAGGTTATTTTGTTGAATTATTTTATCCAGAGGATTATATAGATTATTTATTCTATGGATTTTTACACTGGTTTGGCTCTACTACAATAACAAAGACTTGACTGTTTGATTTTAATTTAAGTATCTATATTTCATTTGTTAAGCAAACATAGCATAGCTTCTGCTTTGTAACCCTGTGTGGTTTTCTATTTCTGTATACACACACAGAGCTAAAGAAGCTAAACTTACCTTTGGCATCCATGATGAGGGGACTTCAGTATTTTAATCACTAAATGTGGGCCTGAAATCCATTTAATTTCTCTCTCTTTTTTCCGCAGACCATTTGCAAGTGGTGGTTGTGCTAACTCCTTCCCCCCAGAAATATTTTCTTGAACACTCAATCCAGCTGAACTTTTGGATGGCATGTAATGGGGATGTACGTGGTCTGTGTGAGCCTAACTTCCATGCTGAGGGTTTAGGAGGAGAGAAGCGGTAGGAAGAAGACCCACATGAGGCTTAAAGATTGTGTAATTAAACATTTTTTTCCTTTATATTTTCCCTATGATGTGCAAATTTTGTATGCAATGCCATTTGTCCCCTGCTATGTCTTGGAGTTTCTGAAGCTTTTATTTCTACTTCCTCATGTAGTGTCCGGGCAGAGTATAGATGTCTGTTCAGTTGTTCTGGCACACCTGGACAGTGGGTCAGGTCTTGGTATGGTTAGGTGTGTTCAACGACAAAAGCAGAAAATTAAGTTTTGGGTTCACCCAAACACTTGTGTATTGCCTAAGTCGCTCAGAGTCCTGATGGCAGTTTTGGCTCAGGCTTTCATAATTATTTTCTTAATAAGATTGTCTTTGGCTTCATTCAATTATCCAGCCAGGGAGCAGTCATGGGGGACTCTGAGCATGGAGGACAAGGTCTGCTTTGGAGCCTTCACAGACATAAGCTGCTGCTTCTTCATTCCTGCAAAGAAGATGAACTTCACTGAAATATCTGGAAATTATGTACAGAGTTAGGAGACAGAATGACTTTTCTCTAAAATAATTTTATCATTTCCAGTCTGCCTGCTCAAAGTGGTGAAGAGAGAGAAGGCCTGTGGTAGTGACTTTCAGGGGACTTGTATAAGAGCCAGAAATGAGTTGCCCTGATGTTACAAATCCTAAAAATCTACAGGGAAGATATTAATGCAGACAGTTGTATTGACAGCTTCCTAAGTGAAACCTAAAATAAACTCCTTGGGCCAATTCTTTCAGACAATCACCAATTTTCTACAACAACAACCACCTCAGAATTCAAGTAATGCTTAGAATGATGCAACAGAAGCAACACATCAGTTATCTCTCGCTTTCTGTAGCATTCTTGCTGTAGTACTTGTACTACAGAGTCCAACTGAGTCATTGCTATTCTAAGAATCATGGAAATAGATTAGACAGACAGACAGACAGACAGACAGATAGATAGATAGATAGATAGATAGATAGATAGATAGACAGACAGACAGACAGATAGATAGAAAAGTCTCTGCTCCATACAGACTGTATCAAAGGATGGGCTGCATTAAAACTGAAGTATTTTTATTTATAGAATGCAAGAGTGAAGGAAGAAGACTGCAAACTTGGTCATACAGAAACCTTAAATAGTTGACCTGAAACATGGATGCTACAGACCACTTGCAACAGTAAAAATGTTCACATCTCTGGCTTTAAAAATTCTTATAAATTTAAGTTTTAATATGGGCAGAAACTTTAAGATGAAGCTTTAGAAGGAAAAGATTTAGAATAGCATTTTACAACAGCTTGTGATACAAAATAATTTACATGTAACTTTGTTGATAAAGTGCGTTTATTACTGGATTTCTGTTGTGCTTTTATTACTGGGCAGTAATAATTCAATAAAGATTCTTAAGATTTCTATAAAATTGGGTCAGTCTCATTAGGCTTCAACAAACTCTTTTGTTCTTTGAACAGAGAAATTCAGCATTAGTCAAACTCTTCACAACATGGGTGGTATTTTTCCTGTAGGATGTGTACGCTGATAACGATAGTGCAAATAGTACCAAAAATACACACAATCTTTGTATGGTAATCAAACCTCTGAAACGCCGAAGTTTGTACCTCAGCCACCGGTGAGTGGGTTAGGTAAAATGAAAACAGCCTCAGGGTTTATAACAAGGTAAATCATAAACCAGAAAAATGTTAATGATTAAAAATAATAAAAAAAAACATTTGCACTTTAATTCTTCTGATATTAAGAACGCTAAAAATCTCTGGAGAGTCTGCTCTCTTTGGGGTTTTAGGCCCTGTAAGCAGACTGGTCTTTATTCCAGATGGAGATACAGATTTCTCAAATTGACCAAACTTTTTGGGGACTAACTAGACCTAAAAAACTTCTGACCTGCTTGAGGTTTGCTCAGGAGCGAGTTCCCTCCGTTTGACAATGGCTGGGCATAATGCCAGAGAGAAAACAGACGTGGTTAATCATCTAACGATGCAGAGGTCCTGGGGAGAAGGATGACCCACCTGCACAAACCAGAAGAGCCAGGAGGAAGCCTGCAGGGCCTCTGCAGGCCTGTGCCCTAAGGTGCTTTACATTTAATTGCTGTTCCTCATACCTACCTGTCTAAGAAAGTATCAGAAATTGTCACTCACCGGTTTTAGGAAAAACCCTTGACTTTTAACAGTCTGAGTTTTATTAGCATTAATAAACAACTTACTTAAAGTATTCATTGACTAAGGATAACATTTGCTCTATAGTTTCAGTAGGAAAATATTAATTGCCTTGAAGTGCAAAGTAATTTTAAGCAAAAGTGGTGGCTATTTTAACACATAGCGTATGTGAACATTGTCCCCGCTCAGCTCCCTGAGCTCCTCGCAAGTCCAAGTAACTGCAAAATTATTGTGTACAGCCACTGTCACCTATGTGAGGTCTGCGCTTGCAGCCACTCTGTTACAGCATACCAGCCTTTGGAAGAAGGAGTGCTGAAAACAATAGCCAAAGCTTGTGCCAAAAATACTTTTGATAGAAAGCAATTTTTTTGAAGTGTTAAGCTGGCTTTGAAGCCTGTGGATTGTTTTTTTTTTTAAGAGCCTTCTGCTAGAAATAGCACTTGAGGAAAAACTACCTTTACTAGCTACTCTCCCCTTAAAGCTGCAAATGAGTTCAGTTCTTTGACTTAGTATATGCTACTTTTAATCACAAATTTCTGGTAAAACAGCCTGGAAGAGGAGGGGGAAAGGAGGGGGGATCATTGTTTGTTTCTGAGCCCTAGTGTCTGCTAGAAATTATTAATGTTTGCTTCACAATGGGGTGTGAATTACTTGGTTGCAGTCAACCATTGTTTGGAAATATATTTTGGAATGTTTCCTTTATGAAAGTTTTTTATTTGCTTAGGATTCATGATTCTGTATTTTTTTCAGCTGTTCACATGTTCTGTCGCTACAGTATTGCTCACTTTTATAGTAATGGGTTCAACTAATAACCAGACATTTGTTTCAAACTACATCTTGAAGCATGGTGAGAACCTAACTCCTGAAAGCTGCACTAAACCAGGATCTCATACATTGTGCATTCTGCTAACAGTGGTCCAGGGATTTAACTTTTAATAGAAATCTCCCATTATTTCCTGGAAATAATTAAATAAAAGGTGGTCCTAAATTTTTGCAAGTGTGGTGAACATATTTTCAAATGTGATGATTGGGATTGAACTGTTTTGAATCTTTTTAACATGTTGGAAGACAGCACTTGTTTTTTCCATTTTGTCTGGCCATACGTGAATAGCTACATAAAATGGATCTGAGTTCATTAGTGGTGTTTTCACCTAATAGTGTTGATTAGACCTGGATCACTTCCAGATACATCAGTTTAATCCAAATCTTACCACCAACACCCCCAATTTGTCAGAGAGAGGAATGTGCCTGCGGGCAGGACACAGAGGTGGCTGCACTGGTACAAGCTGTTGGAGTGCCTTTCTCACACAGTGCCAAGATTTGAAGGACCAAGTTGAACACCAAAATTCAAAGTCAGGCTTCAGGTTCAGTGTTACAGTGCTGGGTACCCAGGACCTACTGCTAATGGGACTGCACTTGTAGCTTGGTAAGCATTTTTGAAGACAAATTTTGACTTTGGGACTTTAGTGTTCTGGAAAGCTAGCATCATGGATTAAAATTAAACTTTGCTAACCATGTAGCTATTTTTGATCAGAATTTTGATGTTTCAGCTCCCTACCAACCTCTCGCTGCTGGTTTTCAGGAATTACCTTGCCTTATTTCCTTCTGGATCTACTTTATTTACTTACTTGCAAGTGAGCAGGTGATCTCAGCAGAAAAATCTGGGAGGTGATGATGTGTGGCCTTTGTGTCACTGTTGCCATCTTTCATTGTGTTCATTACATGGAAACATACAGTTATGGATTGCAAAAGACCTCCTGATTCACCTAGAGTGCAGCCTACTGCTAACCTAGACAGCCATATCATCTACATCTGAGAAATGTGTCTTTATGGACTTGAGTCCTAGTCCCACTACTCTTTCTGAAACGTTGTTCCATAGCTTCGCTTTGTAGATGATTAGAGGCCTTTCTCCGATTCCTTGTGAACATCCTCAGTCAGAATTGCCCTTGCAACTGGCTTGCAGCATCTGTAGATTCTTACACCTGCGCAGAAGAGGTTATTTTTCTGACCTGAAAGTTCTTTATACCTTCTAGTTTCAGTACAAATGCCTGTCACCAGACAAGCGCAGCTGCAAAATGGTATCTGGATTTGCTTCCTTCTTTCACCATTTTTCAGCCTGCTGCTTTCTATGTTTTTCTTGTAAAAAATAAAAAGAGTTAGGGCTGAAATATGCCAGGAAGCTATTCCTGTAGAACAGTTTGGGTTTTTTTCCTTGATGTTTCTTATTTGAAAATCATTTATCTTAGGTTTATTTTATATTTTGCTTTTCCTTGGTTTTATCTGTTGTGTTTGGTTTGGATTTTGGAAGGTAAGTGTAGGCCTTAGTGTCCACAGTCTCGGTAAAGGTAATAGTAGACCACTAGAGTACTATGGTAGGAGACCACAGTACTCAGTACTCCATCCCTTGCTTATATCCCGCTTTGCAGACTGGAAGTCTTGCCCTCCTTCCTCGCACCTCTCCACACTCTCAGACAGAGCAGATGAATCAGGGAATAAGTGGGACCGTTGCATCCCTCTGACTAGTCTGTTATTTTAACTACGCTGAGTGGTTCCTTCAGCAAATACCATCCTGTTTTTGCTGCCAGTCATTCTGTTAATCATATCATACGAAATTCAGTGTAGAAGACAAACCTAGGCAGTCCTGAAATCCTATACATTCCCCAGGCACTCGGCTTATCTGTCAGGGCTCCTGTGTGTTCTGCAGTACTGTGGGTCTCTCTCCCTTCGGCTGCCCGCTCAAGTCAGTTTCCCTGAGATGCTTGTTTCCTCTTCGAAGGAATCCACCTTTGTATTATTTTGTATCTTCTGTATGAGATCTTATTTTCTCACTTAGCTTCATATTCTGACTTTTAATGCATGTGGGATGTCCAGAGGTCAAACAGGAGCGTGTCATGTGTCCCTTTTCCTGCCTCCTTTGATGATAATCTCTAATAAAGAGAATTTTAATTGATGCTACTGTGGCAGTGCAGGACCAATAGCTTTTTATTAGAGATTAGTTTGGAATCAGAGTTTATAGTTGCACTTCCAGCTTCTGTTTAAAGGAAACCCTTCAAAAATAACTTCTGTTTTGCAAGAAAAAGCCATTCTCAGTAATACTTTGCTTTCTGATCCTGGCACATTTTGCACTGCATGTAATTTGGGACTGTTTACATATACATAAGATTGCCAGGTCTCAGAGTTGAAAATGATATTTTAGAAGCATGGAAAGAACTGGCAGGCATCAGATACTACAAATCTTAAATGTACAGCATTTCTCAGTTTTCTTCAATGTAGAGTGAGCCAAACATTGCTTTGCTGCCTGGTGATACTGTGGTTTTATATCAATAACCACTGTGAAATAAATACAGTTACGCTTATGGCTGTGGGTTTTAGTGAGTGTATATTTGATAGGCTGTTTTCTGAAAGACCTGATTCTGTTACTTTTGAAGTCAGTTGGGATTTCACAAACACATCTTTTGTGCCCAAATATACAGCATGCTTAGCCAGTCGGTCAATGAGTTACTCTCTGCTCAACTAAGGTGCAGGTTTGATTAATTTTTTCCCCCCAGTTGGACATTATCTATTCTAGTTTTCTCTGACACTGACATAAATAGATTTTTTTCCTTCTGAGTTCTTCTGGAAGTGGTTTAAAATGAAATTGGAAGTTGACACCATCAATGGTAAGAAAAGCAGAGCTAATCAACACTGTGCATACCCAGCTACTCAGCTGCTAGCCTGCTTCCTTGCCAGGCTTTGGGAAGCCTCAGGGTGTATCGGACTGTGCTGGAGATTCACCTTTTTTCTTTTTTTTCTCTCCTTTCTTTCCCCTGTTTATCATCATTTAACAAAGTAATTCTTACCAGCCACCTAGAGCACTGGGCAAAGGAACTGTCAGTTGACAAGGGTCCCATGATTTTCCTGTGTCAGTACAGCATTCCTAAGGCTGAATTAATTGGGATGGTTTCCTGCCAGTGCCCCTGAGGGCAAATGGAGCTGGGCGTGCTCTGAAATCATTCCCTTCCCAGCCCCACTCCCCACAGGCAATGGCTGGGCTGATTTGATGAGCACTGGAGCTATTTCCCATTAGGGGGCAAACTTAAACAGCAAGATTTTGGAATGAATTTTGTGTTATTTGGACTGCTCAAAGTTGTTAAACAGGGGAGAGAAACAGTCAGTTGTGACTTCCCCATTTTTTTATATAATGGGATCAGTTTTCGTAGCAGAGAATGGATATGAGCGCCCTACACTGTAATCGCTGGACATAAGCACAGGCAAGACCCCCCAAAACTTCAGTCCTCTGGATGCTCAGAGGTACAGGTGAGAAGGGAAGGCCCATCTCAATGAACAGCAGCACTGTGTCTTAGTTTTCATAGTGCCTCTTTCATAAAGGCAAAATTTAGGTATATTCAGTTTGTAAATTAGGACACCTACATTTAGATGTCTACCTATAGGTGTCCTCATGTGGGCAAAGTGTGCTTAATAGAGATTAGAGAACTGTTACAGCTCCACATTTTTAGATGAGGTGATTGGAGCATGGTGGGACCTGAAGAATCTAGCTCACATAGGGCCACCTATAGATAGTCATATGTAGGTGAGTTCAGCTGAATATCTGTTGGCTGCCTCACTGGTTGGTTTTCTTTTTTTTTTTTTTCATTTAGGACAGCAATATTTACATCCGCCCATCAGAAGTCAAAGAGGACCCCACCAATGCAACAGCGGCTGGCACCAAATCCTTGCAGCAGCTTGTTCAAAAGCGGCAGCACTGGCCACCTTCCTCTTGTTGTCCTGCCAAAGGCAGATGTACTTCTCATGTTCCTTGAAGAACCTGGGCTAGTGCTGCAAACTGGTGGTGGTGGTGGGAGAAGACCAAAGGCATCAGCTGTTGCCAAAGCCAAAGCTTAGCATAAGGAAAGCTGATGCCATCTCTCCAAAGAGCCTGACATCCACCCACCTTTATGAAGATAAGCTGCTTCCTGTGTTTCTAATTATTCAGAAGTAATGGCCTTTCATAGTATTTTTTCCCCAGCAAGATTGTATCTTGAAAAAATCCTGTCATCTGTACAGCTGATGTTATTGAACATGCAAGTTTTGGCTCAGGGCTGGTGTCAGCCAAATGAGATGAACTGAGTCAATATCCGTACCAGTGAAATTAATCCAGTAACATTTAGATCAGATGTTTTCCCCCTCAATCCCCTTTGCATTCAGGCCATGTTTCACCAGTGTACTGTACTTGGCACCTGAATAAACACTTGCAAATATTTATAATTCCCCACCTTCTCATTGGGGGCTTTCTGAAATCTTTCCCACAACTCTCCCGTATAAAACAGTTGAATCCCTCTTCTTTCTTAATATAAACATGGAGGTAATGTGCCCCTTGTCACAGTAGACATCTGTTATATGTATAGTGGTTATTCTGTAGCTCACAGATTAATCATTGTGTTCCATCTTATTTTGCATTGCAATCTGCAAATTACAATGATTCATTGAAGAGACAGAAAACAGGTTTGTTCTTTGTATTATTAATAAACCCTAAATAACTCCCATATTCGTAACTGGTTTTTTTGTGTGATTTGTTCCATTCTCCAGATGACAAATATTGGCTGCTAAAGACACTTTACTAAGATCGGCTTTGCTAATTGCCATGAATGAAGCTTGAATTCGACATTAATTAACCATTTCTGTAAAGGGCTCATCACAGCAAAACCTTCTGCACTTGTGTAAATTTATATTTAACATCCCGTGACAAATGCATGCCTTTCGACAATCGGTTTGCAGCTCTTGACAAATGTTTCTATTTCGTTCTCTAAGTTATGAGTTCAGTCACTGCATCAAAAATAGCCATGGCTTAGATTTGCATTACGACAAATTACTCCTTAAATGCATTTCCAGTCTTTTGGGAATCAGCACGCTTTCTCTAAAATTAGGATCTTCCTCCCATTTTTCCTGAATGTATATGTTTTTATATAACAAGAGAATTAAAAATATCCATGAGGGCACTGCAATAATTCATATGTAGGGGGGTGATGCAGTACAGGAATTTGTTCCAAACCAGCGTCTCTTTCTCTGTGCTTTTTTGGATTAAGCTTAAAATTTCCATCACTGGAAAATAATTGGTTACACTTGGGATCCATTCTTGCATTGCCACCCTCCAAAGCCCTTTGATATGAAGGAGAGCTTGGGGGAATGCAGGGTCAGCCCTTTTGTGACCATCTTCATCAGCAATTTTATTCTTTAGGATGGAAATTTGGTGTTCCCAATAAGATCCTAAACGGATTTACTTTAGGTCTGCAGCATCTCATAAAGGTGCATATTGGAGAAGCCAATAGCATTACTTTGATGATAAACCACCAAAATGAAGAGTTAATCTGGTCCCTTGGTCCTCCTCCTTCTTCCAGCAGTACGGATAGCAAACCTTGCAAAGGATGGTGGTCTTGGGAGACTCAGGTGTGAACAGCAGCGATCCACACTGTTTATAACTGTTCTTTCTTGCTGCTCTGAAAAGTGAGCTGGCTCCTGCAATTGCTTGGGTCATGCTACAAAGACTGCTTTTCTATGGCTGAGCGTATTGTACAGTCTCCTACTATATGTTTGTTAGGATTTTAGTTTCCTTATATACAAGCAAGTGGTTCCTTCTGCAAATATTTGAAAGCTAAACTGAAAGATGTGGTGAGCACTCCACCCAATTCCTGGTATGCAGCTAAATGATATTTTAGGCTATTTTGATGTTGAATAAATGCTAGGAGACAATGCACCCATCTAGCAGGAGTGTGAAAGGACTGAAAATAAAATTACAACTACCCATGAAATCAAATATTATGGGTGAGTTCTTTGTTTGCTTTTCACAGCATAGCTTTTTTAACGTCTTGATTTCAGAAGAAAGAAGCTTAGTCTGGAAAGAAGAGTTCAAACGTGATTTCCAGGAGATACCTCTGGAGTATTCCTTTAAATTTATATATAGAGAGATATGTATGTTTATTTTTTTTTCTATAGGCTTTTGTCTGACAATTAATTTCCCTTTGCTTTTGGCTTGCATTACAGCATGTGCTCAAGCAATTGTTCTTGGAGAAGAGTTGTGCAAATATATATCAATTTAAACTACTTGTACTAATGGAAATGAGTCTTTGTGATTTTCTTGGCCCTGTTGAGTTTATGCCGTGAACATCCACTTTACTTTCCTCTTTCCAGTGTTGTCCATGGTTTGTCTTCATTAGTCTCAGGTTTTAGAATTCTTTGTCCTTCATATTGCTTGAATTTTGTGCAGAGCCTGGGATTGCATACATTGGGAACTAGCCTGGAGTTCAGGAGAAGCAGGGTTGCTTTTCTTTATGATTTTGAGCCTTTGTGACTCCAGGCAAGTCCTTCAGTGCCTCTGATTCCTCCTGCATTTTTGTCTTGTTAGAATCTGAGAGCAAGGTCCTCAAGGACTCTGCTTTCCGCCTACACGGTGACTTGAGAAATCTACCTGTGAGTGTCTAGTTGCCACCGTGGTTCCCAAAAAGTGTATGCCTTAGGAGGAAAGTTTTCATCAGAAGTATGAGGAAATATTTTTAGTGCTTTTTCATGACCTGCTAAGTCCTTCTACAGGCTTGTTTTATGGCCACAAATATTTTTGCAGCTACACAGAGGGAAAGATGCATCCTCCTTCCTGGAACGGAGTCTCACATAGACTTCACTTCTTAGGGGGAATTTGTATGCTCCTTTCCCTTCAGGATTGTCTCATTAATTGTCTGTGCTGGGTATTTGTTTGCAAATCTGAATCTTGCTGTATAGATGCACAGACTGACTCCTTATGGATGGAGGAAACCACAGCCAGCATATTCAGTCTTGGGGCCTGCAGAGTGCCAGGTTTGGGTCAGTCAGCACTGTCTTCAGTAGCTGGACCAGCTGGACCTTTAACTACAGGGCTCATGCTGCCCACTTCTTGAAACAACTCTGCGATTGGTAGTTAATCCTGTAGATTACACCCCCATTATCATTAGACTGTTTAACCCAACACCCTTAACCTTACATGTTACGCTGGCTGAAATTAATGACTAATCCCTCTGCTGATCTCAGCTCTGGTGTGATGAAAGGGTGGATGAGGTTGGCTGTTCCTATCCATGCTCTGAAATTATGCATCTGTTCATTAGGTAAAGTTTTTGGGTGCTGTTGCTTGGATGTCTGGCAGCTGGCAGCTGAGAAGGCTGCCTCAGATGTGCAGTGGTTTGTAAACACAGGCTGGCAGATGCGTTCAGTTAAAATCTAATTCTAGGCTTGTGGCTTACTCTTGAAAGGCTTTCTTCCATCTAGCAGCACCACCGAGCTCTCGTCCAGACTGAAGCTGAGCCAGCTGTCTGTCTTCCAGGTACTTATCTTCTGAAGTGCTGAAACATCTTATGGGTTTCACTGCCGTCTGTGTCATGGGAACCCCAGTAAAAGCAAATGACTAGAGAAGAGCTTGCCTTTCTAGCGTTTCCAGGCATGGCAATGAGACAAGTTTATGGAAGAAAACCCCACCCAGGCCTATTAAACATTAAGTTGCTGATGCAACGGTTGGCTCAGGAAGTCCTAGTTGTGCAGTGCCAGGAACTGGTAGAATATACAAGGGAAATATCTCTGTCTGCTTGCCCTTGTCTCTTACTCTGTTCCAAAATATTCACTACTTTGAAATCAGCTTCTGAATTAAATGGATCTTCAGTGTGGTCCTGTAGAGCTGGGCTTCTCTTCTTAACTTCTTAGTGTGTTTCCCCTATATTTGAAAGCATTGTGTGGTCTCCACAAAAAGTTGGCAAGGGACCCAGATCACAAGCTTTACAAAATGTATGCATTGTATGACATTTAATGTGAGTATTTTAGTAATCTCTAGTGGACCAGAGGAGTGATTCGGACTGGGTGGAGGCAGTCAGCCAGCAGTAGGAGAGAGACTTTAAACACATAAGTTGACCAGTCCCATCAGTGTTCATATTTAGATCACATGTTCCTGGATGGCTGTGTGCAAACGGGGGCTGAGGAAATCCTGCTGAATAGTCAGAAAAACTGAGCTACATAGACTGTCGGGGGCACCTGAATCACTGGGAAAATTTGACTCCAGAATATAGGAGGCAGCTGGGGATGTAGGGATGTCTCTCTGAATGCAAGGTCCCAGGACCTACAGCAAGGAGAGACAAAATAGGAGTTCTTGCAGAATGGAGCTGAAACAGCCAGGCAGGAGCTTCCTTAAGTATGGCTGAGGATTTTCTTTGAGTTATGATTTACTAATTTATCTTTTCTTTCTGTGCTTGTATCTAAAACCCTTCTTTAAATCTTGCTAGTTAGACAGTCCTGATAAAAATGACTATGCATTTATCATTAAATCGGGGTTGAAGTGAGTGTGGATGATGCTGGTAAGCTCAGGGTACACTGTTCCCATGGAGGTGGTAGAGCGGAGTAAAGAACTGTACAGATAATGTAAAAAGTTTGCTAAAGGAATGCAGGGACCATAGTCTGCTTCCACTAAATCAGCAAAACATGGGCTTAGTTTTGACAGATGTTCCTCCTTCCTTCAAGAAGGAAAGTAGTGGGGGGACTCCAAGACCATGCCAAAGTCAGTGTCTTGCACTGAGGGGAAGAGGTGCCATTAGCATCTTGCATTCCAGAGCACTTCTTATATATTCAGGGTTGTGCCATGCCTTGAGATACAGCACAAGTAACAAATATGGGGCAAATAACTTTTCCTTGGCCCGTCCCTATGTGTGTTAGGGGCAGAATGATATCCTTAACCAAAGGCAAGCTAGAAGGAGAAATATGCTAAAATAAGGTGAGCTGGTCAAAGAAAATTAGCAACAACAGCAATAGGATTATTTTAGATAATTATAGGGGAAAGAGCAAAATTAGCGTAAGGTCTCATCCTGGTCTTTGGCTCTGAGGCAGAATTCAGGCCTGCTTCACTTCTGTCACCTGAGGAGCTGTAGGCCACACTGGTCAACCAGTAGTAATTCATCATTGTCAGAATGGATCAAGCTGATAGTTTATCAATAAAAATAACAATTTGCTGTTATAGTCCTATTCATTATTGGTTGTTTGCTGTTCTTTTTTAAATTAAAACCCCCCAAATAGACATTAAGCTTGGCAGCAATTTTGTCTTTTGAGTGCCTAGTGTACACTCCATGCTACAGTGTGTGCTTAGCTATAGCGCTTAGTAACATATCATGATAATAAAGGGAACATTTCAGTAATAGCACCTCATATACTGGGTAGTCCATGTGAGTGCATGGACATGAATTGAAGTTACCATTAAATGGGAGTAGCAGCCAGTGGCAGACTCTGCCTCTGAGATACTGAGCATTTTCCTTAAGTAGCTGATATTACTGAATGCTTGACAGTTCCACTGTATGATAGTTTTCATTAATTTCCTGCCTTTGAAATCCAAATGGACCATTTCAATCTCTATAACGACATTAATTTTACATCTGCTTTTTTTCCCCTTCGAGCTGAATTTTTTAATTAACACTAAATAAATAATCTTTACAAAGTGTTATAAACAATAGCCATGAAATCCAGTGGGCAACCGGTTTGAACCTCAGCTGTCCATTTCCTTTTTACATCACTGGGGCAACTCTGTCTGTGCTTTGTCGCATATGACCTCTTTTGCTCATCCCCTCTTCTCACATACACCTCTCTCCTCTCATTCAGACCATTGCAATTCCAGTCGAATAGCAGTCTATTAGGTTCCAGTTTTTCAAAGCATACAGTAATTTCCCATCAACATCAAAGCAAATTACTCTGATTTAGTTTCTCTTTAAAAAAAGAAGCGTTCCTTTATTTTCCCACTGGAACTCGTTCATCCTTGCTAAGCAGTGTTGCAGATATCATTCCCTCCTTACAACTTCTTTTTTTTTTTCTTCCCTGAGAGTTGTGAATTTCAGTCAGGCATTTTTATTTGTCATTTTAAAGGAATGTATTATGGCAGCACAGCTTTCGCTCTTGTGCTTTTCTAATGTAATTGGGATAAATGAATTTGGCCACACACAAAATGGTTTTACAAATTAGCTTTGAAAAATTGGAAGGGCCATGACAGAGCAAACAAATAAATTTATCCTATTTTGTGACATTAAAGTCTTGCTTTCAAATCAAAACATATAGCTTCCGGAATACTCATCTCAGAGCTTTAAATTAATCTCTGTTTTTGTAGGCTTCAGTTGAACTTCTTCAGGGCAAATTTCTCCCTTCATACATTGCTAGACACCAATTCACAGATGGACTTCAAATGCCAGTAACTAATTCAGGAAGTGAATATCTAGCATTTTTTCATAGAAAGAAAGATGTCATAAAAATATTAAATGTAAATCCATCTCCCTCCAGACTTGAGTTGAAAAGTAAGCTTTCTACAAAATTTCTAAAATTTCTTTCTGAGATTTTTAGGTTACTCTTAAAGTAGGAGAGGAAGAAGGTGAAAAATTTGAAGAGGACTTGTCCAACTCTTTAGAAATCACTGACAATTTAGAAACTATTTCCTTCATATAGGTATGCATTTTCATCTGATTTTTTCCCCTCTTACACAAAATCAGCTTATATTTATGCTTTAATACACCCTGTCTGGGTTTGCAGAGAAGAGATTTAATGAGGCGAAATGGCTGATGATTTGATGTTAACCAGTAGCAGCAACGTTTGTTAATCCCAATTTCATAGGCATTTGTGTCCAATTGCAAAAGCTACCCAGCTTGACTGAAAAACTCATTCAGACTCTCCTCGTGCTAACCTGGTAGGTAGGTTACTGATGCAAAATGTGACTTCAAAGTGCAGGTTCAGATGCAAATCGATAATTTCAAAGGTTAGGTCACTGAGGTTTTCTAAGGAGCTAAGAGCTCCTTAGAAATTCCCTGTGTGGGAATTTCAACTTGCTCTCACTACAGGTGAGGACTTACTGGGCCTATGGTTGTGGCTTGGGCCCATATCCAGCAAAGGTGGGAATGAGAGACCGTGAAATGTAACTGTAATGCAGTTCTTCAAAAACTTACTAAAAAAATCAGTTCATGTGTGTTTCTGGATTTGGGCTGGAGAGTTTCTAACAGATTTCTGTGTAGGTTTGTCTTCAGTGTTCTGAATCAGTTTTATCTTCCAGACCCTTTTAATAAAATCTAAGTGCAAGGGTATTCAGCGTGGTTTTGCCTATACTCTGTTATGATAAATAACAGTGAAAGATGGGAAGGGACAGGGGGTGGAGGAGCTGGTTTGTTTTTTTCTTCACACCTGATGTTACAGACTGAAGATACAAGCTACGAACAAAAGAATTTAAGCTTCCAGCATTTTTTGCAATGTTTATGACTGATCAGTTATTTTTAAAGGTAAATATAGTTTTGGCAGCTTCTTCTATTTAGTTTATTGGCCAATTTTTCCAATATAAGTAGGATTTCTACTTAATTAATTAATTAGAAAGACTAATACTAAAGTGTTTCCCAACTTCATTGTTTTGAAATAAAATCTCAGTGTGACAAGTTTTGGGGTAATTAGTAAAAAAAAAAGAAGTTTCTAGCTAGGAATAATATAATGCATGGCTAAAACCGAAATCACAGTTCACCTAGGTTTATTTTTTTAACTAATTCATCGGGAGGTACAGAGCTCTCCTGCATTCCCATGCCTGCGCAGCAGCCAGCCGTGGGGATTTTGCTGGCTATCCCCAGGCTCACAGAGACAGGCACGTAGCAGCTCAAGCTGTGTGTGAGAAAGGACACATAGGAAGAAGTTACAAAGCCCTTTGCAGATAATGACCATTTTTTCTAATTTACAACTAAATAGTCTGGTTTGGTTAGTATTAGTCTTAACAATGAATAATCTTTACTGAAGTGCAGTGTGAAAAGTAAACAACACTCTGCAATTCTAAGGTGGTTGGGTTTTTTTACTGTTACTGCTAGAAGAGTTAAAGTGCTTATGGAGGGCACCAGGAGCTTTTTGGATTTATTCATATAACTATTACATGATTTGGGATACATCTTTCAGTCTTTGCTCTACAAGGGAAGAGTAGAAAATCTAGTCTAGTGGGAACTAGAAAGGTGGAGAGCAAACTTTCCCTTTCACTGCCCTTCCTTCCGCTGCTGTCCGTCCCTCTCAGTTGGACAGGATCATGGCTCACGTACCAGCTTGCAATCCACGCTCAGAGAAGATACCTGAGTTTAGATGATCCCAGATGTGTCTTTTCTGCTGTGATCTCGGGGGCAGTCTTCTTGCCTAAGCACAGGAGTAGTGTTCCTCCTGCTGACATGGAGTATCCATCCATGGCTTTTTTTTTGTCTTTATAATTACTGTGCATCCATAGTTTTATGCTGGAATTTTGTAAAAAGAAAGTAATAACAAATATGAATATTTGTTTCATGTTTCCTCAAAGAGATTCCCTGATGCTTAGACACATGCTGAAAAGGACTTGAAGAACTGTGAGTCATGTGTGGCTCTGCTTGCATTTTGCAGTGCTGTGGGCAGGATTTTATGGCTTACCCAGGTACGCAGTGCCAGGTGCCAGGGAGCTGGGATGGTAGGTGTTCATTAGGGTACACTGATGCTGGAAACCATTCCAGTAGGCACCATACCACAGCCGTGTGAGATGGGCTTCCTCTTTTCTCACAGTAGGAACAGGCAAATTATCCAGATGGCAAGGACTTGGAGGGAGTGGTTTATATGCCCAGATGGAGCCACTGTGATAACCTGGTATGAGCTTGCAGATGATTTAATAAGAATTGGCAAGAGAAGGACATCAGTTCCTTGATGTTTTTTTGATGAGGGGAGAGAGTAGTGAGGTGGTAATAAAGAGGGAATTAGCTCTCGTTAATGCTGGATATACATGTTCAATGATGTGCTTTTCTTCCTTTGTTCTAGACACAGAGCATTGTACTACTGACCTTTAATTTGATAAATATTTGAGAACTGGAAAGCCAGAGAAGGAAAGCAGATGCCAGGGTATCTGTGGTAGTGGTGCAGGCAGTCTGTCTAGATTTGCTCACTGGAAAACTCAGTCTTGCTGCCTGACCCCTTGGCAATGATAGAGTCACAGAATGGTAAGGGTTGGAAGGGACCTCTGGAGATCATCTTGTCCAACCCCCCCGCTTGAGCAGGGGGCACAGGAACGCATCCAGGTGGGTTTTGAATGTCTCCAGGGAAAGAGACTCCACAACCTCCCTGGGCAGCCTGTGCCACTGCTCTGAGTCACAGCTCAACACCACGGAGTGCTAAGGCGCCTGCATTAGTACGGCTAGTGTCTTCTATTTTGGATCCTGGTAAAGCTGATAAGGTTTAAATAGGAAGTCACAGTACAAGTGTCTGGGGCATGTTAGGGTTGGCTTTTTTAAATAGATCTGCACAGCTGAAACACAGTGCTAACCTCTCTCAAATCTTTCTTGGGGGCCCAACCCTACCCATGACATGTATTCTTCCTTCAGCCAGGGGCCAAATATATATGGGGGGTGCCACAGTGATGAGAGCTTGAACTGCAGAAAGCAGGGGCAGGTGAAGGTCATCGAGGGTTTGATGGAGAAAAGCAGATTCCTTAGCTCCTTTTTGAGGGGCTTGCTGCAGGAGCAGGGCTGTGCCACTGTAATTCAGGGACTGCCAGGGAGAGCCACTTGAAGAAGCCATTTTTCTTCAAGCATTGCCAAAAATGATGAAAAAAAAGCAAACACCTGGAAGAGGAGCAGTCTGAGAATTCCCTTCCTTTCAATAAAATTATCTTTTCATCTGTGTAGGCATTTCTGTGAGACTGCCGTTCCTCTGCAGAGCAGTCTGCTAAATGAACAGTTGAATACCCGCTTGTTCACTCACACTCACACACTGAAAAGCATGCTGGAAGTACTAAATGCTTTTATTTTTAACTGCTGAGCTAGTTTAAACTAGTAAAACTCTTCAATATATTTTTTTTGTTTGGTAAAAAGATGGTCATATAAAATTATCAAAATTGCAATAATTAGCAAATTGCAGAGAAAGGTCTTTAGGACTTATAACTCCAAAGTGTAGTCAATAGGACTGTAATTTATAGGCTGACACACCAGCCCAGCTATAGCAACTCCAGCAGTTGCTTTGCTACTCATTAAAATAAGTGCACAGCTATCAGACTAATTATAGCATGCAGCTATGTAGCAAACTGAACCCAGACAGTAAGACAGGATGCCTTCTGACTGAAGTAGATCCGCAGCCCACTGCAGCCTGGAAATCTTTCTACATTTTAACCTGTTGTCTCCCTAGACATGCAATACTGTTTACTTTGTACAGCTGCCTTTTGCTCTCTCTCCCCTGCCTCAAGTTCCCCCAAAATATCATCGTGTCTCAAAAGGGGAGTTGCCAAAGGTGCTTTGGATGCGGCAGCTGCTGCTTTTGTTTTTTGCTTTTGAAGAATGCAGACCCATCCTGGTGACTCCCACTCTTTTATTATTAGAGCACGGATTTCAGCAGCTGCCTGAGCATGTGAGGGCAAAAAAGAGAAAGGATCACTTTATTTTTCTCCTCATGCCCTATTATAAAAGGAAAGACTGGATCCCATTTTAGAAATATGTGCTGCTCTGTTAAAATTGTGAGTAGGGACATGGTTGTGTGTTAAACTGCTTTAGGTGAACAGATAACTCAGGTGATCCTGATACCTACCTGGAAATGTCAGTTTTTGCGAAAGGTAGCCAACTTCTGAGTTTTCTTGCAGGCCTGTAGGTTAATTGGTCTGCCTACCTGTGTTCATGTTCTTGTAAATAGAATTCAGGTGCTACTGCTCGTTTTAACTATGTATGTATATAAAATAGCCAACAGGTTTGCCTCAAGACCCTTTTCAGTTAACGATGCTTAACCAAACTTTTGGGAAAAGCGCAGTATTTTATTGTCTTATGGCAGCCAGTGTGTGGCAGGCAGGCTTGGTGGGCCCTGCTCTGGAGAAAGGGGTGTTCTTAGCTGCAGCACGGGTGTCAGCAAGTCCCTCCACTCTTCAGAGCAAGTTGTACATGTTCTTGGTTTGGGGGCTTTCTTCTGAGAAAAGAAGCAAGCTGGCCTTCGGCTTCCCCCATAATGAAGGGCTGCGAGCATTTTCCAGTGTGTGCTCACATCTTGGCTCTCAGCCGAGTACCACACAAGCATCTTCACTTTAAGACGCAAGTTAGGCTTGCTAAATTTTGGAGTCCTAACCTGAACTTCACTGCCTTCAGCTACTTCTTAATCGTATCTTGGTTTGTATATTTTCTTAGAGGAGACACTTCAAAAGATAAAACATTTTTGGCAGCAAAAGGAAAAAAAAAAAGGAGAAGAGCCCTGAGATCATGCATCTGGAAAAAGCTTTCTAATCCATCCTGACACATCTGTTGCTTTAGAAGAAAAAAAATCTCCTGGCTGCACTGGGGCCCTGTAGCTATGTGTGTTGGGGGCCTGGCTGTATAATTTGTGGATCGCAATAATTCTGTAATTATATTGCTAATTGTGTGCTACCACTTTTTTATAATAACAGAGTGAAGTGATTTATAACTTAACAGTTTTACAGGAGCTTAGACAGACAGTTAACTAAAAATGAGCACTTGCAATGTAGCTCCTAATAACTGCTATTGTTAAGGGCATGCTATCAACCTGCCTGAGTGCCTTGCTAGAAGGTGTAGCCTTGCAGAATTATTTCAGACTGAAAATCTCAGCAGTACAGTGCCTTTACAGTCTTGCCTGTAGGTATATAAAAATAACATGAGGGAGGATGGGAGAAAGGTTAAAAGAAAGAGGAAACTAAGTCAAAGCAATACCCACAAATAACTCCAAAAGTATGCAAATAGTAGGAAGATTCTGAATTTCAAAATGGAAGACATATTTCTAGTGAAAAGTAGAGAAATTGGATTTTGGGGAGGCTGAAGTTCTTTCCTGTTCAATAATGAGGAAGAATTGGCAGTTTAGGGTTTAGACAGGATCTTCTCTCGCAATACTTAGAAGAACTAGAAATTGCAAAATGGGTTGCAGAGGCAAGATACTTACCTCCTTTTCACTGATGCTTTGGATTATTGCCTTTTTGAAGCTGAATTTGTGTTTGAGAAGCCACAGTTGCTTTCTCTGTCTCTGAGTGTAGTTTATCTGGGTGCTACCAAAGCTGCTTTTGCTTCCCAAGGTTGCTTTGCCTTGACTGGAAGAGAAAAGAGTAGCTGCACTGAATTATTCAAGCAACACATGGTATCAGTGGTCTTGTTCTTCCAAACGTTATAAGATGGAAAGGTATTGCATTTTACAGAAATAAAGGGATAAAAAAGAAGAACTGAAAATAAAATCTTTCATGATTAATTACATGGGAATTAGACATGTAAAAAGAAGCATAGATTGTCCTTCTGCTTTTCTTCCCCCCAAAATAGAATATTCTATTATCTGAGCTGGTGTTTTAAGTGCATAGCAATAACTACCTGTTGGGACTTTTGACCACGCACCGCTTGCCCTGGGAGTATTTTAAATTTTACAATACATGTTGTGGTGTGAAAAGAGCAATTCTTTCAACTCTAGGTATTAAAAGATGAAACACCTCCTATATTCTTCCCTCATTCCTGCAAGTGTAGTTTTATCGTAATGGTTCATTCAGGAATTCAGCTTTTGGAGCTGACAATTTACTACCTTTGGCTTAGGTTATTGCTGCTTGCAAAGCTGCGTGTATTGGCTTATCATTTCAGAAATAACATGACCTAGCTTATGAGATCGTTATGAAAGATTCTTCATTAAGACTCATACAAGATTCATAGAATTACTTTATTTCAAGGGATTTTTTTTTCCTCTTGTTTCTCTCTGGAGAAATTTTCAAGCCAGTTGGTTCTGATATGAAATAAAATACATACAATACTCATTTTGTACTCAAAGTTGCTTGACGTAAACAACGGCAGATTGAACAGCATATGCTTTTGGGAGGAAAACATTTGAATATGGAAGCCATGTTAAAGTGAATATATTTTAAAAATTAAATCACAGTATGTGTGTGATTACATGTGTAATTTAAGTGTTCTGCAAAATACGATACCAGACACATTATCTAACTCGATCTGTATGAGTCGTTTTGGCATGTTCAGAATTTGCCTAATAGACTGAAGTCAACAGATAAGAATAACTTGTTCAGCATGTCCAGACAAAGTAGTTATAAAAGAAAGAGAAGGAAAATTAGAGCAGTGGAAATATTTTAAGTAAAGGGACAGGAACATGGAATACGAGAAGTGAAATAGAATATGTGAATATAAGCGATAGCTCGGTATTCGTTCTCTTCATTGTTCCAGTTAAAACAGTTCAGGTCTGCTTCTGCTTCTCTCAAAATCTGCAGCAAGGTCTTTTCTTTCATTAATAGGCTATGAGCGTATGACTTCTAGTATACATGTCCAACCTATCAATAGTTATTTTTTCTTTTTCAGAGAGGTGAAGCTATTGTCTTTGGGTTTTTACTCTCATGAGAATTGCACAGGCTATGATCAACATGTGCCATTACTATTCCTAGGGAAGCACGTGAAGTTCTGCTGATAAGAAGGTAGCAGTTGATTTTCTGCTAAGCATAGATTTTGATTTTGTCATTTCACTTACTGATCAAAATACTAAGATAGGTACAGCCTTTCAGAGCTCTAGTTAAATGCACTACATTAATTCACAACATTTGCCTTTGTTTCTCATAATGCTATCCTGCTAATAATCAAAACTTCCTTTAAAGCTTATCTCCTGCATTGTTCCCTTGCACAGTTTAATGCAGAGCCTCCCTTCATAATCTTCACTGTTTTGCACTGTTTAATCTGCTTTAATATTTGACTTTACTGTATGCTGTTCTGTAGAGCCTACCGCTACAAATTGAAGTACACATCCAAGCTGAAAGCCAGAGCAAAGGAACTATGAAAAACTAAGAATATAGGCTGATGTTCCCTCCTCTTCTTGCTTATGCATTTCTCCATCTGTGAAAGGGATATACTACTGCTTGCTTTGGATCTCTGGGTGAAATTTGTATGTGAAAGATTACCAGTATTGCCTTTTGCTCTGTATTCTTGCGTATGGCTGTGCTTTGCACTTCAAAGTAACAAGTTACATGAGATGTCTTTGGAGGTCATTTTTAGTAGATATCTTTTTAAGTACTTTAAGAAACGATTAGAAAGTGGTCTGAGCTAAATATGTACAGAAAAATGATGGACAATAAACTCTTTTGTGAGATATAAAATACATTATAGGGTATAGTTCTGTAAAATACACACCTCATGCTATTAGAACTATTTATTCCTGTTATGTCTTTTTGTTTTATAATGGTCTTTAATACACAGACTTCTTCTAGTCAACAAGGGTTTTGTAAAGACAGGCGTATAAAATTGTAAACATTCTCTGTTTGTTTAAGGTTTGAAAACGTATTAATATATTCCAATCTCAGAATGCACAGATTTGATATGGGCATTCAAAAAGGAACTTGTTAGAGAAAATAATTCTTGAGAGATTACAAAAGCATTGAAGAAATGAAATTCCATTTCTTTCTTGAGGTGAACTCTACGAAAAGACAAAAATACATTTATCAATATTGAATAGCCACAGCAAACCCACCTGCAACACTACTATGCAGGTACTCTTCCCACAGATTCACACACAACCTGGGCATGGATGATCCTGCACAAACACCATAGCCCAGGAAGGCTTGTGGCAGCAGCTTCTGCCCAGTGTGATCCAGGGACATAAAGTTAAACACCTGTTGTGAACAAGTGCTGCTCTTCTGTCTCTACACCTATAGTCAGCGAAGGTATGCAGGACCTGAAGTTAGGTTTGAGGAATAACTGCCATAATTTGAGTCTCAAGCTCAGGCATTCTGGGTGAAAACTGACCAGTTTAATGTCACCATATCAGTGGCTAACCTTTTGAGATTACTGAGTCTTTTATAAATATGGAAGGTATCTTCTAGATCATACCCCTACCCCTCTCAGGAAGGTACTCAGCTGAGCAGCACTATGCATGTGTGGTGTATGTATGCACTTCCTCTGTGCATTATTTAGAATTTGCTGAATCTACACATTCGTGACAACTCAGGGGTCCTTTGGAAGGAAAGATATTAAAAACTCTTCTGCATCAGTATCTGAATATACAATTTCATTAGCCTTCAAAAATACTTTATGGCTCTATCAAACTCGACAGCATGTCAGAGCAGAGAGCTGGAGTTTCTGGACTAACTTTTAGAGTTGTTTTCAAAGTATAATCCTTTTGCAGTGCACAGACCCTTTAAAATCCTCAATCAGCTGAATTGTTGCCTGTCAGACATGAGGGATATAGGGATATAGTTACAACTAACTAGGATTAGCTCCTGTCTTTCTCATCAGTCAGACTTCTGATACTGGTTAAAAAGCACATTTTTCAACGTAATAATTTTGAACTGGAAAATATGGTCACAAAACTGAACACTGAATAAATTTACTCCCCTGAATACGCTCTCTGCACCTTAACAAAACACATCACAGTGAGCTAATAATTACTATTTTTATACTGTGTTATTTTATGGAAAGTATCTCTCACCAGCAGGAAAGTACAAGGACTTCTAGGAATCACTAGGGTATAATGAAAGTTGCCAAAAATGTAAAATAATACAGGTTTTCTTATGAACCATGAAAATATTATGTTTAAACTAAAACTGTAACCTTTAGCCTTTGTATGAGAACAGCAAAAAAATATGAACAGGGATTTTAAAAAAAGTATGTGTATATAGACATCTGAGGTCTCAGGCCCTATTTTTCTACGAAATAAATAAGGCCTGATACCTCAGATGTCTGGAAAATACCAGCCAACTAAACTAACATCAGAATATCAATGAATGATCTGTGGGTAACTGGAAAACTTCTAGTCTGATTAAATCTGCAAAAAGAATCTGAACAATGAGGTCCCCTCTTTTTGCTTCTCAAGTGCCTTAGTGTGCATTTAATTGCAGCAAGATACCTTTTCGTCTCCATAAGGGCATTTTTCTGAGATTTTTCCATTGTGCTCTTACTTCCTCCACTCAGTAAGTCAACAGACTTCAGCCAACATACCAGCAATACTCTGACAGCAAAAGTGACCTACCAAGCAAGCAGCACCCAGCAACACAACATCAGGACAAAAAAAGTATTCCTCCTGAAGAGACAAAGATATTTAGTTCCCAGGATGGTACTTGCTAGGGTGTCAGAGTGCGGAAATATGCCAGGAGAGCATTTCAACTTCCTAGACCGAAGATCAACTATGGGGGCGTACAACCAAACCAGGAATTCTATGAAGAATTAAGATAATAAAAAAAGAGATAGATCTTTTCAGTGATTCTTTTTTTGCTTGATAAATTCAGTTGTGGATCAACTGAAACCATTTACTGAATCCATATTAATAATTAGTTTTAGCAAAAACGTGAGAACAACATTAGTATTCTTTTTTTGAAATTTAACCAAAGGAAAGAACTATTTTTGAGGATCAGACGCAAAATCCAGAACACTGTTGAATATTTTAAAAATGGAATTATGTGACTATTGCAAAACTTGTTTTCCTTTCAGAACAGAGCAAATATTGCTTTCTTTTTTTCTTTCATTTTTTTTCTCTTTTTGTCTAAAGGGAGTACAAGGGCTAAATAACCTGAAAGAAGAAAAGGATGAAATGAATGTTCTGCCTGACCCCAAGCGTTTTTTTTACAGCTTTGGTTCAATAACCCAACTAAAATATCCCTTGTTAACACAATTCTAAGTACAAGGTACCTTAACAACAATTCCCAGGAGATGTTGTAACACCTTTGTCAAATTCAGTTTAATGTCAAAGTGGCTGAGAACATGTTCCTTCTGTGAAAAAAAGAGGTATTTCAACATTTCCATCCTAATTTTGGAAGAAAACAAATGTTGAAATATTAGAATTTCCCCCAGGATGAAAATTCTAATATTTTGCTCAGCTCTAGTTTCCAATAACTCTTACACTTTAATTTTGTAATATTTAACTTAATGTTTCCCATGTGAGTATTATAGCACTAGTGGGTAAAACTTTAGTCACCTCACAGATTAGGCATGCAAAGGAAAACAGTTCGTATGTGCAGAGGGACAGATTTCTCCCTTCACAAGTGCCTTCCTCTTGTTTCCCCTGCTGATGAGATGTCAGTTTATTACAGACTTGATGAATGGTGTTTCCTTTCTCAGGAAACAGTAGTCAGGCCTATGGAAGCATTTATGTAACAACATACGTTCCCTCTGTGGAAGTTTCCTTATTATCCCTTCCCTCGGCTATGTTGGACTGCAGTCAGGGACAGCCTGAAGGGGAACGGTGAAGTGCGGCTGCTGGGATATTTGTGGGAAACAAAACTTAGCAGTCCTGGTCTTCAGAGTTGTGAAGCCACAATCGACCCCCACTTGCACCTCTGTGGTGTGCTGAGCGAGATACCTTCTGTGCAGTTAATCCCTATGCGCTCAGGAAGTCTGATGTAGCCTGCTTTTCATGCCAGGGTAGGGCAGCCTTACCTGCACACGCACTGAGCCCAGTTTCACTGCATGCATCACAAAAAATCTCTCTTCAGGGCTTGAGGTTGCCTCCTACCAGGTCAGGTCCCAAACAGCCCAGGTCTACAGTTGCCTCTGGTACAACCAACTAAAATGAATTGCAAAATGAACTAGATCCAGTTCCCACTGAAAGTTACTGCAGGATAATATGACCTTCTCCATAGCATACACTCTCCTAGATCTCAAAATACTCCACAGATTAGCTTGACCTATCTCAGTTTTACAGGTTGGAAAACTGAGCTGCTGACACAGCTACGATTACCAAATCACCCATCATGTTCTGTAGCAGAATTAGCCCTGGAGCCTGTGACATCAAACTCCAGGTCTTACACTTCAGTGTTTGACCATGGTCATCGACATGTACTTCACTGGGTGCCTGAGAGCAGGTCTTTGTCTTAATTCTGTTTCCCTTTCTTAAACACAGCAAACCAGTGCCTGTCTCCTGTAGTTGCTGCTGGAACAGATCTCCACTGTTCCTCAGGTGTCTGTCCTGGTAGGGTCTTCCACCATCATTTACGAAAAAGGGTGTCTCTCGAACTTGGTAGAGAAGAAGGGAAGGGCAGGAAGCAAGGGATGAATCTAGCTACTGAAATAATCCATTACTGCATGACAGGTTAGGCTGGCCCACGATCAGACAGTAATAAATCCTCCCTCGTTCTGCCCTTGCAACAGCTAAACCAGAGGAGAACACCTGGGCTAATCCCTTCAGTGTATTAACTCAAAATAGTATAGACAATGTTTTCTTCTGGTTGTCCAGGGCTTGTCTGGTTTCAGCTCTGACTTCCTGTTTCCATACTCAAACTTGGTGTTTCCTCCATGCTCCATTGAGACTTTCTGATAGAAAGTACAGTGCTAGGTCAAAATACCACTATAGTTTAGATGCAGTAAACTTTATTAGAGGGTTGTGCTGACAAGTTGATATGCTAGTTTCTTGTCCTCCCTTTCCCAGCAGAGCCTAAGGAAACGCATTATGTTACAGACTGGTGTATTTTCATTTTGACGGCTTTCAGAATTATCATGTCCTTCAATCTGTCCCTCAGCTGATCGCTTACCTCTTCACTAGCTGCTGCTGCTGTGGGTGGAGTACAGTTCTCCAGCTTACTTTGCCACTGGAGGTAAACCACTGGAGGTAACTATCACAGTTCATAAGAGTACAAGGTGAGGAGAAATACGCTTTATTACTTTTTCTTCTTCCACCCATCTGCTTAACAATCAATTGATTTAATACCCACCTACCTCCATTTCTTGTCATAGTCTTACAACTAAACCAGCACTAACTATAATGTAGCTTTTTGTTACCACAATCTGTTTTTGAAGGTATACTGAAAAAAAAATTCGTCTTTCCTTCATTGGGTAGAAGGTCTGAATTTTATTTAAATACACATTTTTGTAACTATCAGCTTTTTTTATAAAATACACAACCTTTGCTGAAATGTCTGATGGCTGAGCACCTTATATGTTCATGTGTTAGTGATATCACTGGAAAGAAGGGAAAAAAGGTGAAGAGGAAATGTCTTGCATGAATGTTATTTTTCTATTCTTGCCTGTTCTCATTTGGTTTTGAGTGCTTTTTTCATATATGTGTGCTATTCCTAGTTTTCTGTCTCAGTGACTCATAGTAAGAATCCTCTTCAGGATCATTTCCTGAAAAGTGGCCCCAAGTATTTATGATATGTTAAGCTTCACTGATCAGCCCACTCCTCCTTATTCAAGCCGGCACCTATATGTTGCCAGCTAATCTGTATATGCAAACACTCCAGAATAAACTGTCAAAAGGAAGAATTAAAGGCGAGTACCGTAGTTCATGGGCCCTGGTGCCTCCTATTCATCTCATTTAATTGGCTTCCTCTGTATTTTGGGACTGCTTGTGTGTTTGGAATTAATAAAATATTAGATTAAAATATGTAAACATCTTGTGGAAGTGGGATTGGGATCCAAAACTCCTCCCCATCAAAGGTCAATTCCCCTGCTGCTGGGCTGCAGAATCATGGTGGGCTCTTTTGCTGGGTCTCCCTTACCCAATACATATGCCTTTTATCCTGGTCCATGTGAGGGATGGAAAGTGGTTGGTCTGCCTGTCTCTCTCCCCAACCAAGGAATGTCTGGTTATTACTGTCTCTGGCAAAATATGAGGTGTGGCTTAAAAAACCTCAAATGGAGAAATGCTCTATGTCTTGCAAAGAGGTAGACACCACTACTGCTGGCTTTATTACAAAAATTAAAGTATTTTTAAGGGGTAAGGCTATGCTGCCGTGTCCATAGGCATGTTTTGGGAGGAGCTCAGTCCCTGCTGGAGTTTAAAACTGTGGTCCTATATATGCATGGGACTTCTGAAAGTTCAACATCCATAGCATGTTGGCTGTGTGAATATTCCTTCTGAGCATCAATTTCTTCCTCGTTCTTTAAGGCCCTAAGTATCTACCTGGGCTTTGTCAGGTGTTGCCCAAGAACAAAAACTACTGATACGGTATGGCCTGAGGTGGCCCTTGTACAGATACGGACCACAGCTTTCACACAGACCGTTCTTGTACTCCCAGGAACATCCTTCACTGTCACTCTTAGTGAGGGGTGTCTCATGAAGCAGTTAGATAAGTACAACTTAAAGCAGAGGCAATTTTTTTTTTAAAAAATAAAGCTCAAATGTACAAGCTTGGGTACAGTTATGATTAACTTGTTACATGGAGAAAACTGCTGAAGGTAAGTGTTGAAATATGTACCACAGTTTATGCAAACAACAATATTGTGCATGCTAATATATGTTAGGTGACAGGATATGATGATGGTACTAATATAAAAAGCCTGCCACAGCAAACCTAGAAATACCTTAAAACATTTATAACCAAAATGGAAAACGATGTAATTGTCTGTTAAATATTCCTTAATCTTCAAATTGTTTTTCCAGTGTATTACGCTTTTTGGAAAATGTAGCCAAAGAGACAGATCCAAGAAGTTCAACTTTCTAAAAATATAATAAATGTTGAATCTTTCCATCCTCCCAGCATCTAATTCAGCAAAGTACTTTTCAGGAAAATACTCCTAGCATGTACATAGCCAGGAAGGACTCTAAACTGATGGTGGTGGTGAAGCAGAGTGAAGGTTGTTTCCATGCCTTTAATGCACACTTCTAAGTAATTCAGCACTTTCCATATGCCCCGTTAATAGCTTTTCAATTCTAACTCTTTTAGTTTTTGCTTTCAAAGTTTTGTGTCTGTGAGCTTGTTACTTGAGCATCATTTATCACTGGCTTCCTGTGTTTTGTTTCTAGTATACTTTATCATAACTCATCTATCAGATATGATTCTTGAAATACTAATCCATTCCTAAGAAGAACTTCATGTGCTGAATGTGGGTCTTTTGTTTCTTGTTTTCTAAAACACAAATGCATTTGAGATGACCTCTAATACGATTCTGTATGAAAATCAAAGCCTTCCACATATTACCTATATTGGTTATTTTTAAGAAAAAATAAGTGGAAGCACATGATCAAAAAAAGACAATTTTTTTGCTTAATGAGTTGATGTTAGGCAGTTTTGTGAGTTCCTTTGATAAAATCTGGAAATTGTATTTTGAATCCGTTAAGGTGTGAAATTTGCACAAGTATCTAAAAAGGCTTTTTAAAACTTCTTTTCCCCTCTGAAGTTTTCCGGCCAAAGCTGAATTCATTTCCCTATTCCACTGCATGCAACAAGTAGCATCATCACAGTCAGCTCCTGAAGCTGTAGTAGAATGATGTCAAGAGGATAGCAGAGGGAATGTCTATGCAAGTTCAGCTGCTGTAGGTAAAACACATAAAATTTGCTTTAAATGACATTTTGTTTGAAACAAACCAGCCATAGCAAGTAAATTCTGCGTTAATGCCTTTAGAACCCAGCTAGCTCTGCTTAGCCCATTATGAAGAACTATTACATCCCATTAGTGACAATGGGAGCTGAAACTCCTGAATCTTTTACTGCTATAGATTTGTTAAAGGCTATAATGAGACAATTTTTCTGTTGTTTTCTTACCTGTCAAATGAGGAAAGGAAGCTGCATAAATGCAAGCGGACAATATGTGCTCCTTAAGTGCTAGGTAGTAAATACTGTATGATTAAAAATTAATACCACAGCTGTGATAACACAGAAGAGTGATTTGCACCGAACAAAATACTTGTTCCTTCCTGAGACAAGGAAGGCTGAATGAATACATTATATGTCTTGCCAAATATATCTAATCTGTTCTCAGGAACTGCAGTGATAGAGATCTCTGAGCTTCCTTAGGCAATCTTTTACAAGTGCTTCACAGCGCCTACTATCTAACCTGAACCTCATTTGCTTCAGTTTAAAACCCTTTACTTCTGGCTTCGTGCATGATGACCTTGCTAAACAGAGTTTTTGAAGATTTCCACAGCTCTTTTACAATGAAGATACTTTTATTTTGTAGATTGATTAGAAATTTCAAACATTGCTTATATTAATTATAGCACTCACACATCCACCTGTTTCTTCAATTTGAACAAGCTTAGGTAAAACAATCTTTGTTAAATCTTTGTATTTTGTTTCCTCTGTATTGCTAAGTCATGCAGGCTTCAGATTTTTTTTTTTTTTTTGTCTTACTAAGCTTAGTATTGCTAGAAAGAAGATAAATATTTCTGCAAAAATATTAGTGATCTATTTTGCCTGGGAGGTGATGTGTGATAATTGACCAATCCAATAGAAAAATGTTCATAATCACGGACCAAATTCCAAAATCCCTGTCTTCTTTGCACTTGAGTGCTTCATTTCAGAAATTCAATGTCACATACATTGTGAAATACCGTTGTTTTGAGGAGAGGATTTCTGAGAGGGCCTAATTCACTGATAGCATTCAGACTCAGGAATTCAATATTGACACAGTCAATATGATTGTGTTGAAATGCTTTACAATCATGAGCAGAAATTCCATCTGCTCCTTCTTTGTGGTAGGAATGTTAATATTCAGAATAAAAAGATTGCTGTAGTCAGAACTGGACTGCTCTTTTTCAAAAAAAAAAGAAGAAAAATATTTGAAGAAAAAGAAGTCCCTTTTAATTCCCTATTCTAAGGACTGGTAGTCTGTGTTTTTTTGCTCTGACCCTTTAGATTCCCAGTGCAGCTCAACAAAGACTTTCTTTGAATTTTACTGAAACTGGGAGCTGGATTGTTTACAGCTTAACTCTTGAGGAGGCACATGGCAGCGGTAAGCAAACAGGGCTGTAGGGATTGACTTAGGCAGAGGTTCCTCCAGACATGCCACCGCTTTTTCCTCAGAGATAAAAACCAAGAGATTACAGATCAACAGCAAACTTCCTTAAGGTGAGGCCCACAGTCTAATGACTCTTTTTGTTTTACAAAGCCCAGCGTGTGTTTGGGAAGGGAAGCTATTAAGACAGCTGAGGTTTGGTGATATATTGTATTTGGTGCTGGTATGGGATAAAGGGATTCTTTGATTCCTGCTCCCTTCTATCCCCTCAGTCACGTTGGAGGGGCCATGCTACAAACTCTTTAAAGGACCAGATATACTTAAGCCCCTTTGCAAATGGTTTCATTGCTGCTGCTGCGTCTTAAAAGCTGGGCACATTCTGGGGCTCCCAACAGCAGTTTGACCCGGCTGGAAAGGCTCATGGGAGAGGTGGCTGGGTGGTCAGAGGCTCAGCAAGTTGCTGGGAAGAGGAGTAGGAGGAAGTGAAACCATAGGGCTCCCTAAATTATGTGATTGCCTAAGGCAGTGGGTTACAGAGATGAAGGGGGATGAGAAAAGGGTGGCTACTGATGGCCTGTGGTGTTCTTGCTGAAGAATGGCTGTTGGAGGAGTATCTACTCACTGAATGCCTAGTGATGCTAGTGCTGCTGCAGAGGGAAGACCTAGGGGGATCAAACACTGCTAGAGGGGTGGTCACTGGTGCTCATCTTTGGTAGGGCAGCAGCATCTACAGATTCTACCTATGCGATTCTCCTGGCTCTCCCAATGGTACAAGGACTTTTCAGCCAGCCTCTTCCCCAGATGTGCCAGTGCTGCTGGAAATGCAGGGGTGTGGAGAGGGGTGGCATGAGAGGTGACCAAGGGAAGGAAGGGGGCTGCTACTGGAGGAAGGAAATGCTTTCTTTGGTGAAAATGAGCAGGATGGTGAGGAGGAAGAGAGGGAGGGAATCAGGGTGTCTAATGTGTGTGGGAGGATAAGAACAGTCTATTTAAGGCACAAAGGTCTTTCTGGCCATAGGGGGAGATGAGGACTGTCCCCATGCTGTAGAAAAGAGGAATATTTCATTGGATGGTTGGGCTGGAAGACAGAGGGGAGAGATGGAGGTCTCTGTCTGCACTATTCACCACTACTGGTAAACTTCCTTTCCCCTTCCCACTGATATTACCCTGGTTCCCATCCCATACAGCCCTACTGATATTTCCCAAAGCCATTCTGTGATGCAGATGCTTGTGAGGAGCTTCCAGCAGCTCCAGACTAGTTTTTCTTCTGTCTGCCAGGTTCAAACACATGTACCTTTGCTGGACAAGAGGAAAATGCTCCTGCTCCATGTGAAGGAGATGTGTATTTTGGCTTGGTCCCCATACTGTGGGACCCCTCTTGCAAGAGCTTGCTGACTTCATACAGGCTTTGGCAGGTGCAGCTGGGCAGGAGTAGGGCCAGGCTGGAAGCATCCTTTGGGAGCCTGGGAGGTGGGGGTGCTTGGTGCGCTCCCTGCTGTGAATGGAGGTGCAGCAGTCCCTTCCCACCTCCCCTGTGATCCCCTTGACCACATCTCCTAGGGCAAGATCTCACTATCACAACCTAGCTAACTGCCAGGCTCTGCTGAAAGGTGAGGAAACATGCAGCTGTCAGTCTTGTGCCCTTTTCAATGCCTCCACTGAGTAAAAAGTTGCTGCAATGGATGCAGCCCATTTGTTATCGGTATTGAATTGTGAAAGTGAAGGATATATGTGTATTTTGTTTTGATCCTGTGACCGGTATCTCAACCTGCATTATACTCTTGCAGCTTTTTTCATGCCTGAGTGAATTGGGAGGGGATATTGTTTCCAACATGGGTGATCCTTTGGCTGAGCACTTGAGGCAAGTGTGTTCAGCATGTGCTAATGCAGTGAGGTGCAGCAATGTTTGCACTAGCATGAAACACCATGGCTTGGGCACTACAAGCAGCAGAGCTGCACTAACAGTTCTCTGGGGTGTAACTAGCAACTAAAACCATGTTTGGTAATGCATGCTAATGCATCCAGGCACAGGCTGTCTGGTCCAGAGCCTGCTCAAGTGCGTCTGGATAACACTGCATCATGTCATGAAGGTTTCCCCGTTCATTCTGCAAGGAAGAAAGGCGATCTGAAGAAAGAAGAGGGTTAAGTGGTAGAACAAAATCTTAAGGAAAATTTTGTGAGAGAATAGTGAAATGGAGAGACATTTGGTAAGCTGAGAAAATAAAAGATACAAGAAAGTTATGAAAATAAAGTGTTGAGAGTACAGATTGACATAGAGATTGAAATGCAGAAAAGGAGGGAAGAGACATTCTTTAGATGTCCTGCAGCTGAGACTACCTGAAGCAGAATAGGACATGTAAGTGAATTCTAGGATATGCACATTATCCAGTATCCTGTATTACTGGAATGGTGTTTGTAGCCCAACTGTTGATGTCTCCTGGGATCTCTTTGAACTGTCAGCCCGTGTTTGTGGTTACTTCTGTATATGCTGTCCATGAAGAGGTGGCAGCCTTCATCTTCATGCTCCAGACTGAAGTGGGGTAAAAGCTATTCCCTCCTTGTAAATCTGAATTTATTCACAAAATGAACGTAAAATGAAACAAGAAATCCAGGCCAGACTTCTCTGCATTTTACAGAACTCTCTTCCAAATATAGCTGAACAGTCAGTTTAGACTAACTCTCACTTTTCTAATACTTTTTTTCAGAGCAATTTGTAACATAGCAAAAAACCCCAACATTATAATCAGGATTATCGCATGCTCTTGTGTTAGGTTTTTGGACAAATGCTTTCAACTAGTGAAATATCATTTAGACAGATATTGCCTACACTAATAAAAAAATCCTTACCAAAAGTGGTGGTTACTGTAAGCACACAGTATGCCTGCCCATCTCTAAGAAGAATTAACTATTAGACCAGATGGCTAAAAGACAAATAATGATTCAGGAACGCCTAGAAAGAAATTGAATACATTAATAACCATGTTTCAGTCTTCTCCAAGTGCAAAATGATACACTGTGAATGTGTGTTTGTCTAATCTTCTATAGTAATAGTATTTTTCAGTCCAGGCATTCTTTCTTTTAAGTGCATGGTATATGAGGTTTTTCTTTCCAACAGCAGAGTCCCTAGTGGAGGGACTGTGTTGTCACAGTACTAATACAGACATCCAAGACTGAGGAGTATGAGAAAAGCTTGATAAGCATTGTCAATCATGTTCCTGTCTTTACTTCTTTCTATAATGGATATTCCTGCTTTTTAAAAATACTTAATTATTTGGGTTAGAAATGTGTATTTGAATGTAGAGAGTTCTGGTAATTATTACTTGGGTTGAAGTTACAAATAAAGTTTATTTGGTTTCTGTAAGCAGAATTCTATGTACCTTCCAAAATACCCTTCATCTTATGGCTGTTCATCTATGAGTTACTTAAGGATATCTGTGATGAGCTAGCTAAACCAGCCTTCTTATTATGAAAGAACACAGGAAAGTCTTTTTTCCCCCTTTTGTTGTTAGGAGCAGAATGAAGTAGTTCACTTAGTTCAGCCTTAGATTTTTTACTAAAGTTTTACCCTTTTACCTTGCATAATGGTAATTTTCCTCTTATTTTAATTTGGAAGATGAGAAACTGTTGTTTTGGTACAAGCAGGATTTACTTGATTACCTTTTTCCCTGAATATTTTGCAGCTTGGGGGTTTGTGCAGAGCCTAAGGAAAAGGGCTGAGTGGGTAAGGAAAACATAGCTCAACATTTCATGTTCCTCATGAGCAAATTAATCACAGTTACAATTAAATACGCAATGACATTTGCAAAGATGTACAGTACAGTAGAATTGTATGCAACTCATTCTCAGCAGACTTGTTCTACATGAAATGTAAATACTAAAGAGTATAAGACTCCTTTTTCCTTCTCATGTCCCTTAGGACTCCTTGCTAAAATCTTCCCCAGCATACTATGGGCCTGATCCTGATATGCTTATATACAATTGATTATTACACTCTCGTAATATAAAAGGAACTTAAAATGTAAATGTAAATAACTTACACCAATATTAAGTGATGTTGTGATTCCAAAGCAGTGTAAAGAGGCCTCAGTGTAAATGAAAATCAGACTTTGTATGTTTATGTGAATTACACATCTGTAAAATATCTATAATATAGAACATAGCAGTTGTTTAATTTTTACCTAATTAGAGAGGCTTGAAAACATCTGGTAGTTGACACCAATCCATTTTTTCCATTGTATCCTTTCTTGGTAAGTTGGGAATGGAATACAATATATCCCATGAGATGCTCTTTATTTTATGACAGGTGTGCATTTCCTAGCTGGTCATTGCATGACACTATTTGTTTCCCACAGATACAGCTGGAAATACATTTATTTGGCAGTGAGGAATTGCAAGTGAAAGAAAGACTGGTTTAGAAGGAAACTTATATCAGAGATGTAGACATATAATGTTTGCACAGAAATCTCAGTGTGGCATTTCATAACTTTCACAGACATTTGCTTCATCAACCAAAGTATCATAAATTTAATAAAGAGGGCTGGTGCACACTTTCCAACATTGGTATAAAAAGTAAAATGAAATGTATGTTGTCAATCCGTAATCACCCCCCTAGCATATGTAGCTATTTCTATTTAAGCTGTGAGTGAGTTACTCCTATTTTGCTTTGTGCCGCTTGAAGTAAGGGGAAGAGCGAAGCCAGCCAACTGCTGGCCAAGGGGTGGTTTGGGCTACATGTGAGGTCCATGGGCACAGGGACCAGACAACTGAGCTTTTGCCTCCTTCCTCTTCCTAGGAGTTGTGGGAACCACTGGGACTGCATGAGAGCGACTGAGAGAAGAGCTTAACATAACTCAGCATGGTGATTCACATCTTCTGATTAAAGAAAGAGCAGCTCTAGCAGTGTTGCTCAGAAAGTGCTTTGCTTTAGCAATAGCTTTCATCTGGCACTTAGTCTAGACTAGTAAACTCAACTGGGCCAGGCCATTACCTGGCCCTGAGGCCAATATACGTAGAGCAGCTCACAGCTACGCTATTAAACTCTTACCCTCCCGAACAGTCATGCAGACCACCTATTAGCAATGGACCCAAGTTAACTTCCAAATTCTGCCTGGAAATAGTTTGAGTGTTCCCCATAGCCTAAGTCAAATCCATACCAGAAGTGGATGACACACAGAGCCAAATTAGAGTGTCTGGGAGCATCCCCTTGTGTCATTTACGGGTATAGGCATAATTCAAATGTTTCTCTTTCATTTATTGTTCTTGACTTGGAGTTTCACTAAAACAGCACATGAGGGCAAATACAAACTAGTGAAAATTTCTAGTTTACCTAAACTTCATGGTGTAAAAAAAAGCCAATTTCTCTAGCCCAGGACTTTTTTTCTTGTAATACTTTTTTTTTTTTAAACAGGAAGCTACTTTTTAGAAAACTTCCACAATTTTTTTAGAATGGAAAATGTTATGTAGCCCCTTGTGATATAAAAAGGTGTAGGACATACGTGTGTTTTAATCCCATATGAGTGCCTCATGAAGCACATGCACTCAGATTGAAGGTGGTGTGATCCTACTGCTGTGTAGCCCGGGCTCCCCCCTTGCCCTCAACCAAGGGAAACTACTATGCTTAGCATTTTTCCCCTCAGATGCATGAAGGAAGATGATTGATTTTCTGTATTGCATTTGGCACAAAAAAAAAACCAACCCCCAAAGATCCATCAAACCTATGTAATTGGGAAGGGATTTTTTTCCCCCCATACGGAATATGGAAGAACCTTCATTCCTGGTGGAAACAGGCCTGATTCAAATGCTGCTGGCTATAGAGAAGTCAGGTTGGTGGAGGATTCTTAGAATTATTTTTTCTCCTAACAGTTCGTGTTTTCCCTCACCTCAGATTTCTTTTTTAAAGTTTAAGCTTCTGTCATTTCTCTAAAGTTGTTTCTTGCCCTGACCAAACCCCTTCCCCTCCCCCAAAAAAGCCAGTGCTTAACCTGATGACATTGTCAAAATGGATTTATGGATTTGTTTACTAACCAGGATTTAGAATGGGATGAAACAAGTTTGCCTCTGGGAATGGATATGACTGATGCTGTTTTCCGAGAGGTGATTTTTGTCACAATTTTTAAAAACGGATTGCTAATAGAAAATGATTTGTAACTAATGGAAATGGAGGGTAAAAAGCTATGTTCTTATATAAGTTCTGAAAATGGCAGCCTGGCATTTTTAAAGCCGGGAGGTGAAATATAACCACTCTGTGAAAAGCATTTCCTCTTTTCTATTTGGCATATTTTCACTTGTATCCAGGGTGGTCCTGAGGATTTGTGGGCTCAGGAAGAACAGGCAAGATTTCTCAACAAATATTCCTTTCCCTTCCATTTCTCTCTTCTTTCTTTGTTTCTTCTTTTATATTTTTTTCTCCTTTTTTTTCACTCTCTCCTATTGTGACCAGGTTTGAAGTGTGGCATCTCAAACATTTGGTTAAGAATATGTCCTGTATCCATAGGAGACATGATGTGCAACCCTCAGGCCCACCAGAAAACTTACTGTTGGCATGAACTCTCTTGGGTCGGTGTGTGGCAGCAGCCAGTAGCACCTTCCTGGGGTCTCACAGCCTTGCCAGGGGACTCTGCTCCTGCTGTTCCTCGCATGCCCCCTCTGCTTGCCCCAGGGGAAAAGGGGGTTTTGCATTGTGTTGCCCCCTTCCTCAGGGAGCAGGGACCCCATGGCAGGGATGAGGCTTTCTTTCTTCTCTGCCCTGTTCCTTGCAACTCCAATGATGGTTGTTTTGGTTGTTTTGTTTGGTTGATTCATTGCGGCACTTACAGCTTTAGCTTTAGTGAGTTTTCAAGTCTCTAACTGAATCTTCTCCCAACTGCTTTTCTCAGTCACTGTAATCTAATATTCCCTGGCTTTTACATTGAAAATTTCAGGCCTTGTTTCTTCCAAAATACACATATTAATGCTATTAAAACCCCCCAGACCTTAAACCCTACTCAGTGACTTCAGAAAATGAAGGTTTTTATACATTGTGGGAAGAAAAGAAAATCTTGCCACTTCCATTTAATAGTATCACAGCCAAGCCCAATGATGTGAGAGAGCACATTGGCATTGAAATAGCCCTTGCTGAGGAGAAGCACATTCCAGAGGAAATTGATTTCCATGTCACCAACTTATGCATATTTTGAAAATTAGGTTCTGAGCCACAGGGTTCACAACTGATTTATTTGTCTTTATTTTTTTTGCTAAAGTTGTTCAAATGGATTTTTAGTGAACTAACAAGTCGTCTCTGACATGGACTGAGGAAAGGCTCATGCAAAGAATGTATAATGCGGCGTGGCATGTAAGTGGAGGTCTAAACAGCCTCGTGGAATACCTAAGAACTGTTGATGACAGCGTATGACTGAAGTCCAGCAAAAAACACTGGGATTTGTAAAGCCTAAAGTTGGAAGGCAATAATGTGGTCTGCTCTCTGTACTTCACAAGCTGCTACACTTCATCCCGTTATCCATGTTGAAGTTAGTGCTTCCTGTTTAAGTTAAACATGCCTTCCATAAAGGCATCCGGTTTTGATCTGAAATTAAGCAAGGTTTGCTTTGATAGCTATTTTTTGATGATTGACAAAATCCAAACAAACTATTACTTTTAATTTAACTTTATCTGGCATCAGCTTCTGACCACTGAGGATTGTGCTCTTCGATTAATGAGCCTGCTGTTTTTTCCCATGACATATCCATACTACAGCCATGTCACTGTCAGTCTTCTCCTTGGTAAGCTCAGTCTTTATGTCTGCTCCTTCAAGATATTTTCTATACCTCAAACCATTTCTTTTGTACCTTTCACAATTCTTTTAATAGCCTTTTAGAGAATAAAAATGTGGATTCTAGCCAGCATCTTAATATGTTACTGTGTATCTCCTGGTAGTTATGTCAATTAAGAAAATCAGTTCTTTGGCAAAACATATAAAAGTTGAATGCATTCAATGAGTAATCTCCATATACACATTAATTTAAGAGTATGAATCCAGTCAGTTTCAAGTGAAACTTCCAGCTGGTGACAGCTTGCCTCCTGTCACATCAGTACGTATATGGCTGGTACTGGTTTTGCAGGATTCTGTAACCATTTTAGCCTATGCCAGAAATATTTTTTTCATGAAACTGCTACATGCTTTAAATTAAAAATTTCTGTTCACCACATACTGTGAAATGTTCTCTTCATGTTCTCATCAGCATTCATAAGGTGTTTGAAAATCTGCTGTTTCTTTTTTTGAAGAAATAAAAATTCTTCTAGTCTAAATTGGTTTTTATTTGTATTTTCTTTGATAACGTGCTTTAGGGAAGGAGTGAGAGAAGAGTAGAAAATCCTAGAAGACGGTACAGATAACTCCTTAACTGGTGCAGTTGTTTCCTCTTGGGCTGGAAACTGGTGATAATAAAGGTGTCATTCCCATGCTGACGACCTTCTCTTAGCTCACATGACCTCAGCCTTGTGGAATCTCCCGCACCTCTTGGCAGCTGAAGGCAGATAATGCTCCTCACCAAAGAACTCTTTTGCCTTGCCTTGCTTTCCTTAGCCGGCACTGCTTTGCTTATTGGCACTGTTTCACTTCAGAAAGGGTGCATCCATGAGATACAAACTTGGCAATGGTTTTGGTAATTGCTCTTTGTATTGCACATGGCCAGTGCTCTTTCCTGTCATTACTGGTCTCCTAATGGTGTCTGGAATTCTGCAAATGTAAGGAATTCGGGCTAGACCTGGCTTGGATTTTTCAGGGCTGTTGCACTTTGACCCTTTTTAGGAGGTGATTGAAGTGGACTGCTGGAGTTAGTTTTCTTTATCCCTCCCTGCCCCCCTCCTCCAAATAAGCCCCCCAACTAAACTATTCAGTACAAGATATCTGCTTGCACAGTGGAGTAAGTGCTAGGAGAGCATGCCAGTGACTCTGTGGGTAATTTATTCATCCCAGTTATTAAAGAAAAAAGACTTGTTGTGAAAGAAATACTGTAGACATAAGGATAACTTGCTAAGGGTTGCATCTCTTCCATGAGCATGGGTAGGAGAGAGATTTTATTAGTGGTTCATGTCTGTCTCCCCACTCTCACCTGCAGGTTGTTCTTTATTTTTGTCAGCGTGTTGTATACTGCACCTGCCAAAACACTGTTTCTTTGTCACTTACAGGTAAAGTTCAATCTTCTGGTGATCTGTGTATTGGACCTCTTGTGGGAATGTTTGGAAACTAGTTCACTTGGGTTTTAGCTATTTTCTGTGATTGAAGGCATGAACTAGGCAGATGTTCATGACACACATCCCATGGTATGCTCAGTGACACTACCCGGGGAGCCACAGGGGTTGTGTGTGACCTGTTTAGAAAAATATGTGCCTGGAAACTAGCAGAAGGTGCTCAGGATATTTGAGTCCTAACATCTTGGGTCCATTACTTCCTAAGTTATGTGACTATTCAGATTGTAAGTTCAGCTATGCTCAAAAAATGAAGTTACTACTTCCATCACAATTGGGGAGAGGCTTCTAGAAATGTGCTTGATGTGGTTGAGGAGATCTCAATATATGACATTCTTTTTGTGTTTTCATTAATACCTTATACTCTAATATTTGGTTTTAAACTCTGAACTGAGTTGCTGAGGGCTGATGTGTGAAGTGACCCTGATTCTGCAGAGTTTGGAGGAACTCAGGAGATGCTTGACATTTCCAACTGCCATGTACTTTTGAATGAGCTTGGTAATTTGGGTTCCCTACCTTTCACCTCATGGCTTTCAATGTAAGAACTAAAATAAACCTTTTTGTTTATGAGAGTCGTATATTAGCTTCAATCTGTATTTTTTTCTGTGAAAAGTATATTGGAACTAAAATTATTACATTAGTACAACCTTGTGCTGTCCTCATTTGGTACGGCAGTGATCTGAGTTGATTACCTATAAGTAATCCTTCCCTCAAAATGTGATAATATAACCCGTAATAAACAGCATCATAAAACTGACATCGCTCAGCCAATGTTTTTCTTCAGACTTAAATGATGGTTTGTATATACTTCAAAGAGAGAATTCCTCCTGTTAGAAAGGCTGGGAGAAGGCACCTGGAAAGTTAACTCATCTACAAGTGCATGTTTTGAGTCTAGGGTAGTTAAATAATTTAAAAAGACAGAGAGAGAAATAGGGTAGAAAAAATAAACGTGTACAACTCTGTCTTGTACATTTTGTAAGCAATAGCCAGAGGGATGGCTTTGACCTTAAAGTAAGGTTCACTTACAGCACCATGGATTTATCTTGCCTGTTAGTTAATACAGTTAATATTTATGAAGAGCTGATTGCTTATCCAGAACATTTTCTTCCTTTCTAAATAAATCATAATGTTAAAGAGCCAGTCTTTTAACATGAGGTGATGGAGTGTTGTTCAGGCTACATCACAAATGCATTTTTTTCCATAGCAGAAAAGGAAATATGTATTTTCAGTTTGATTCCAAACTGTTTGCATTACAGTAGCATACGAAATTTCTGGCCAGAGCCTCCCAGTAGAAAGAACCTTGTTACACTATGCATTATTTAAATATTAGATATGGTATTAGTTAAATTCTGGTATCAGGCCGTCACAGATGACTATACATAGGTACATAAAGAAGAATGAAAAAATTTGCCCAGAGCCATAAAGTAACAAAAGGTTGACAGAACTCAGATATTTAGATTTATTATCTGGTCCCTTGCACCTAGACCCAGTTGCTGATTGACTGTTGCTATAAATATGTGTCTCTCTAGGAGACCATTTGATGAACTTCCTCTCTGATAGGCAGACTACAATAGCTGAAAGCTGGTTTTTTTTGTTACATGCAAACAAATGCATCAAGTATTAAAAATGCAAGCCATGGAATAGCTGTTTGCAGTTTAATGTAGTTCATTTAAATATCAGAAAATACAACTTTAGTAAGGGGCTTACTGCTGTATAGCCCCAGGAGTGAAAAACTATGCACTCCATAGCTAGCTCTAATAGCGTTCCCTTTTAAGATATTGACTAGTTTATTTATAGTTACTTTGCTTTTTGTAACAGGGATAATGTCAATGACAAATGAATGTTGTAAGAAAAACCCACTCTTTTTAGAACTTTTTAAAGGTAGACTGTTATCCTCAATATTTAATGTTATAAATGCAAGTTGATTTCCTATGGCGAGAATTTACTTTGCATAAACATTTTTAACATGGGAATGATAAATTCAGAATAAATGTTTTTGGCTTTGCATTCAGCTTAGAATGAAAATACAGAGAGGAAAAATGTGATGGAAAGGAGTAATGAGAGCGCAGGAGAAAGATGAAGAAATGACAGCAGCAACCTAAGACAGAATAAGGGATATCCTGTTGGGCAGAACGGAACGTACCCAAACCAGCTGGCCTGCCTATCTATCTATCTATCTATCTATCTATCTATCTATCTATCTATCTATCTATCTATCTATCTGAATGCTGTATAGTCTTTTCATAGGCACAATATGTAAGTCAGGAAAGAAATATGTCATAGACTATATGAAATGAATTTGCAGGCCATATCTGGCCAATATACCATTGTTTCCCCATTATTGACCTAGGTTAAAACCTGCCTACTAAAAGTATCTACATTTCTTATAGGAGAGAAAGCGAGGTTGTCTTGTACACTCTGTACTGTCTGAGTGGCACGCACTCTTCCCCCGTGCACAGCCTTCTTGCTGTGGGAGATAATACAGGCTTCTCCCCCCAGCGGTAAGCCAATGCTTGTATTGGATGAGACTCAGGACAGGGAACTGTGTGTGTAGGCATTAATTATAGGAACCAGAGAGTTCATAAACTCTCCCTGTTAGAAAATTAAACACAGGTTTCAATTTTTGCAAAGCTGCTATTTCCTTCACACCTATTTTCTTATTGCAAGAGATTTGTACTAATTTTCTGTGGATTAATGGGTGTCAGTCCACATTTAAATGCAATATGATAAGTCAGAGTCTTTCAAGCCTTTTAAAAAGGTCCTTGTTTGTTTCTACAGCTTCAGCGGTTGCTCCTGAAGTTCTCTGAAGTGGAACGGAAACAGCAATATAATCCTGGCATTTCACCACAACGTTTGCTGATGCTTGCTGCATTAGGAAAGCCTGAACACAGAGAATGTTTTAGGACTATGAACAAGATGGAGTTACACCAAGTCCCTTCTCGAATGGTGCCCACAAGGGATGGCACGAGGAGGACAACAGTGGGAGCCAGGGCTTACACTCCTGCAGAGGATCATGGGGTGAGGCTTGCTGGTGAGCCATAGCTGCAGAATAAAGAGGAGGTAATGATGTGCTTGGCCACATGATGAGTTGTCAGTGCATCACCGGCTGGGTTGAGCTTGTGAACGGATGTGTTATACACAACTTTGTTGGGTTAATAAAGCTAAAGGAAGGCAAACACTGGGGACTTTGGATGTGGCTGGGTAAGACCCTGACAATCCATGGTTTACTGTGGACATCCTCACGAATAGGAAAAGGGAAGGAGCTTTCATTTCTTAATTCTTCTAGTGTGTAGTAAAGAGGTGGTTGTTAGGGAGGTGCATTTCGGCCAACCATATTAACTGAGGTGCTGCAGTCTCTTCTATAAAGCACGTTGTTGTAGAAGAGCTGGTATGTGAACTGAGGAAACTTTGTCATTGTGCCACTAAAGCTAAGAATGTCAGCTTTTATATTGTAATCAGTATGTCACTGTAAGTAAGGAAAGAAAAAATTCAGGTTTAGAAAACCCCACAAAAATTACTTTTTCTTCCTTCCCTATACTGTCTGAATTAATTCTTGTAACACAGATGTGTAATTCATCTTCCTTTTAATCAAGTGCAAATTATAAAATGAAAGTCAAGGTATTAAGCTCTTTTCTCAGCTGCTGAGATGGTTAGGTTCCAATCTGATGTTTTAATTTCCTATCTCAGGAGTTTTACTGTTTTGCCTTAAGAGGAATGCCTTAAGAGAGTTAGCTGTAGCATTCCCTAGACTCTCACAACACCATTCACAAGTCTGAATAACCCAGACACTATGCTGGCTTCCAGCTTGTGCTTTTGACAGCTATGTTTAGGTTGTCATATTTCTGCCTTTGAACACTAGCCTATCCAAGATTCAGACTGAAAAAGCTGAGGCTGCAAGTCAGTATTTCACCTCACGTGAGCGCAGACGAACCATCCATAGTTTGTGCCTTTAGGCATAGTGCTACCCCTGCGGATGGAGTCTGAGCTTGGCATGCAGTGCCTTTTCCAGCTACCCCTTTCTTTCAGTGCATTGTCAGGGTGGCAGCATAGCTGCCAACGCCATCACCTTCAGCATCGTCTCATATGAGATGTGGCATACTGTGGCTCTTGTGATGGGCCTCAACTGAGGCATTGTCACCATCTCACTGCAGTTTTAGGTAAAGTTTAAGGCTCAGATCCTTTCTTTGGAGTGAGCAATGGCTGCAAACACCTTCCACCGCTCCCAAGATCTGGTATTTTTCTTTGACTTGTTTCCTGCATTACCTTGTAAAGACTTAAGCCTACTTTGATGCCTCATCATCAAAGAGAGAAATCTTACCAGGAAAGCAGCAGCGGTTCCCTTTTTCATTACTTACTCAAACCCATAACCACTGCTTTGCTGCCCTTTCTGTGGGCCCGTCTGCAAAAAAGGATACTGGATTTCACAGAGCTCTGGGAGCAACACCAACCTGCTCCTTTCCAGCACCCTGGGAAGGTGGAGGGTGTCTGTCTTGTGGCCTCTAAGTAACTGTTGAGTGTCATCTGGTGTGAACTGGGGAAATGGAGACACTTCTGAGCCTGGCCCCACTGAAACTTGGAGGGAAACTGGAGGCTGCTCATACCTGACCAAGCAGAAACACTCCTTAAACCAAGAAGGAATACCAGTAGAAGGAAACATTATTTTTTGAATTACTGGTAAAGTACTTGACATGTAGTGATTTTTAAGTGAGTTCAGGCAAAGGAAACAATATCATGAAACACAGAATAGCACAAAAAAAGAAGCACAAGTGATATGCTTTTAAGTAAAGATCAAAGACCCTGAGAACAGTTTGTAAGTGACTTAAAATGAAGAGTCAGGTTATTGCATCTGCAAGAACTAAATTGAATCCTGGGTAAGAAACCAAGTGGGGCTGGAATCAGGATTAGTAACAGAAGGCTGTATCTGGGCTAGCCAGAAAGGTGGTGTAACAGGGGCTCAGCTGTTGCTGCTGTGATGTGATGCCTGCACTGCATACCGTTTGGAGGTTTTGCTTTGATCTAGCTCTAGTCTGGGCCTTTGGACTGAACACTCATTAACACATTGAAGGCACTGCAAGGAGTTCAGTATCTGTGCTTCAATCACCCAAACAAAATGTGCAGAAATGCACTGTGTTAGGGTGTTGGTTCAGAGCAGAAAGCATGCTCGGACATAAGGTGAGAGGTAAAGAGTAGCACCTCTTAAGCACAATAAGTCCCTATATAAAGTTCATGGGCAGGACTCTGAGTTGGGTCCATAGAGCATCTTGATGCAGTGGAAGAGGCAAGGCATGTGGGATGCCAGTCCCAGGATCCACACAAAAACAGTGCAGGTAGCTGCATGTGGTGAGACAACACAAGCCAAGATGATGCCCAGCTTTTGGGAAAAGAAGCTAAGCCTCCAACAATTTCTATAATTTTGCCAGGTAGCAGGCAAATATCCTTCTGTTAGAAAGCAATATTATCTGCCTATTAGTAATCTGAGCTCTGGAGAGCATTGCACAAGATGCTAGACACTTTCAGTTCAAGTGCAGAAGCCAGCACTATGGCAGAAAGAGTGATATTAACACTAAACTACTCCAGTCCAGTCTATCTTGCTTTTCTCTCCTGTCCCCACCTAAAGTGAAGACAGAGAAGAATAAGTGTATAAAACCAAAGGTCTTCACCTTTTCACAAAGAAAAGAGAAACTACAGCGAAGAGGTTTTGATAGCATGGAGTCCCCAAACTCTGAGGGAAGTATTTGATGAAGGTTGTTATGGAAAGGTGAAATTCTTCTTTACTGTGCAATAGATAGTGGAAAAGGCCAGCTACTATATAATTGGGCCACTTTCAAAAATTAAATTTCTCCTAATCCTCAAAAAAAGGCTAAAAAGAATGGCTATTCTTCCTTATTGTTATATGAAAAGATGCAAGTTCTCCTGTAGCCCTATCCAGCAAGCTGGCAGAAAGTCAAAATTAGTTAAATGTTTATGGAAACTACTCTGAAGTTGCACTGTTACACTATCGAAGGCATTTGACACTGTGTCCCATAGCATCCTCACAGGCAAGCTAAGGAAGTGTGGGTTGGACAAGTGGACAGAGAACTGGCTCAACAACAGAACTCAGAGAGTTGTGATCAATGCAGCCGAGTCTGTTTAGGGGCCTGTCACTAGTGGTGTTCCCCAGGGGTCTGTGCTGGGTCCAGTCCTGTTCAACATATTCATCAATGACCTGGACGAAGGGACAGAGTGTACCCTCAGCAAGTTTGCTGTTGACACCAAGCTGGGAGGAGTGGCTGATACACCAGAAGGCTGTGCTGCCATCCAGTGAGACCTGGACAGGCTGGAGAGCTGGGCCGAGGGGAACCTCATGAAGTTCAACAAGAGCAAGTGTGAGGTCCTGCACCTGGGGAGGAACAGCCCCATGCACCAGTACAGGCTGGGGGATGACCTGCTGGAAAGCAGCTCTGCTGAGAAGGACCTGGGAGTGCTGGTGGGCAGCTGGCTGACCCTGAGCCAGCAATGTGCCCTTGGGGCCAGGAAGGCCAACAATATCCTGGGCTGCATGAAAAGGAGCGTGGCCAGCAGGTCGAGAAGGGTTATCCTCCCCCTCTACACTGCCCTGGAGAGGCCACATCTGGAGTACTGTGTCCAGTTTTGGGCTCCCCCGTTCAAGAAAGACAGGGAACTGCTTGAGCAAGTCCAGTGGAGAGCTACCAAGGCAATTAGGGGACTGGAGCATCTCCCATATGAGGAAAGGCTGAGAGACCTGGGTTTGTTCAGCCTGGAGAAGAGGAGACTGAGGGGGCATTTCATCAATACCTATAAATATCTAAACGGCAGGTGTCAGGATGATGGGACTAGATTCTTTCAGTGGTGCCCAAGGACACGACAAGGGGCGATGGGCACAAGCTGGAACACAGGAAGTTCCACCTCAATATGAGGAAAAACTTCTTTCCTGTGAGGGTGCCAGAGCCGTGGCACAGGCTGCCCAGGGAGGCTGTGGAGTCTCCTTCCCTGGAGACATTCAAAACTCACCTGGACACATTCCTGTGCCCCCTGCTCTAGGTGTCCCTGCTCAAGCAGGGGGTTGGACAAGGTGATCTCCAGAGGTCCCTTCCAAGCCCTACCGTTCTGTGATTCTGTGATTCTGTGAAATGGCACCTGGGAAACATGGGCTGTTGTTGGCTAACTTTTCTTTTTTTAAACAAAAAGCCAAAATTAAGAATAGCTGCATTGCCTAAAAACTCATGATAGAAACAATGGGGTCAGTTATTTAGAACTAAATTAACTATTGACATTGTCCCATGCCAATTCACACACAGAGACTAGGTATGCCTGGAGCTTCGTATGATTGGTATCCTCCAAGCTGCTGCTCCTATGTGAAAATGTTGTAGATACCTGTGATTGATAGAAAATAGTACAAAAAGCAGGGGTGCTGAAAGAGGTGATGGTGTTGAGCCCCGATTATGGTGCTAGGGACAACATTTTTTTACACTCCTGTGTTCAGCATTTTTGCCTAGCAAAGTCTGAGGGAGAAAACTGCTCCCTCAAAGTGGTTTCACAGAGCCAGAACACATCATGTACAAGAAGTAACGGGCTCTTACAGCTCCAGTGTAGGTAGGGAAACCCACGAGTCCCCACAACTCACAGCAGAGTAGCAGGTCTCCTCGGGACTGTAGGATGCCATGGAAAGAGGCCAGCCTCTGTTCCAGGAGCAAAGCAGCTGAATTCACTAGGGTGAACAGAGTATACCATTTCCAGTTTTGGAACAAGCTCGGCTGATGCTGGAGTAGGGTGTCATGCACCATAACCTGTTGCACTGTGCAGACACATCCTTTAGGTACTGAACCTTTCAGGGTCACTACCAAAACACCGTGCTTAGTCACTCTGCTGAACCTGCACTTGGACTAAAATAGCAGAGCTAAGGCTAAAGGCAGATCTCTATGGGTCTAAGCTAAATTTCACTGAAAGTTTCAGGTCAGAAATGAACTAAAGTATCAGGACTGAACTCGATTTAGTTGATGCTCTGGCAGACTTCTACAGGAGAGGTGCTTAATGGAAAAAAGAGCATAAGGCCATGTGTGCCAGTTACAAAGGGTCACTGAGTTATATGGTACATTGGGTATCTGTCTCATCATGCCTTCTGCACTTTCTTGATGTTATCGAAGACCTTTATAGTGGGGTGTAGATATATGTAGACCTGAAGTATATTGCTGTGTTTCTAAGTGAAGGGAGGTAACCATGCACGACACGAGACAAGTGCTGACTGTGTACCTCTGTGTGCTCAGCAAATAGCTAGGATTCCTTAGGGGTTTTAGAAGATGGATACACTCCCCTGTGTTTTTGAGAATGGTGTGCTAACAAAAGGGGAAAAAAAAGATAAATGGGAGATTTAAAACTGTCGCTTACAGACTTGAAAGTGTCACCTGCACTGCAGATTTTCCTGGAAGCCTTTCACAGCTTTATTCAAATTTCATACTGGCCATACCAAATTAAGCAAAAAGGAAATAAAATTTCAAAGGGAGCCATCTTTCAGTTATATATGCTGAACGTTCTTCTGAATGGAAAGACCATTCTTCTCCCTTGTTTTAATTAGGCAGGGGAAAAAACTGATATTCCTGCATTTATTCCTTCAAATAAGTAGGGTAGCCTGTAGCTACCAGCCTGTAGCTGTTTGAGCAGAACTTCACAGTGAAACAAATTGCTAAACCAATGTATCCAGAATATTTGTTCTGGCAGTAACAGTGATTTGACTAAAGCTTGGTAAATCTGCCTTAGATTTCTAAGGAAACTATTCCTAGATTTCTATTAGTTTTATCCTTATACAGGAAATACACACATTGGTATTTTGAGCAGATATCTTTGAGGTTTTTGACCACTTGCTCAGTGAAAATAACTTTTTAATTGATGTTGTTAGCGGTATCTCTGACAAAGTCATTTTCTCTGAGGCGCTATAAATGTGATCCATGAAAATTCTTTTGGTCCAAATTAGGTACTGAATAATGCATATTTATAAATCATGCGTGTAGATAAGGGAGGAATTAAAAACTTTTTCAGAGGCCTGTCAAAAAGAAAAGACCCTTTTTCTCCTTAATGTGTTGGAGTGAACTTGACAGTAACCCTATAACTTGAGTTGTAGTAGATTTACAATGACACAGTACTTAACTAGAAACAAGGAGTAAAAATGAAACAAAACTGCCAACAGAAGCTCTAATTGCTAAATTTGCAGGCATTGTCACTTTTGACATGCACACGAAGTAGCTAGTTTTAAATGCCGATATTATTTGTTGTGCAGAGCTATAATACTTCCTGCTCATGCCTCTCTGGTAGTTTCTCTTTTTTCTTCTATGCTGTTTCCAAGATTGAAAAAGAAGTGTAGCAACATCCTAAATATTTCAGCATAATGAAATAATATTATGATTTGAAAGTTGAAATGCATGTGGTTTTAAATTCGGAAATCCTGGGGACTCAGGACAGTGGTTTGTGGAGTTGTCTTATATGTTATACTGGGCTATTATGAAAATTTGTACTTTTCTTTAATATTATATTTCACTGATGAAGAGATCCCTTTACTTGATACATTAAAGAAGGAGTAAAATTAAATTAGTTTACCTTGCTGAATTTAGGGATGTACCTATTATGATGCCAGTGTTCCAGGTTTTCTAGCTTTCTTTTTAATTGATTATAAAGTTGATACTGAAGAATTTTTCAAATGTTGATGGCTAAATCTTTGCTTGTGTGAGACTTCTTACTGTCGAGCCCCATTCTGAGAGTCTGATACTGGGGAAAATCACTTTTGACAGGCATGTCAGACATTACAATGAGTTTTCTTCAGTCTCCTACTGATCTTTCAAAGCTGCATCTATACTTTCCTGCTGGAGCCTACCGTGCATGCCCTGGGGTTCTGGTCCATTCATTGCTACAGAACTTGCCTGACCTGTGTATTTGGGTTTCCTTTCTGTGGAAAGGGAGGAGTGATGTTGTGTGTTCAGGTTTTGTCCTGGCAGGGAATTGGCTGGGGCATGGAGCCAAATGCAAAGCAAGAAAACATTCTCAAGTTCTCTGATCAGGTATAGCCTGAGACCTCACCTATGAAAGCAAGTATTTATCCCAGATATATATATACACACACACATCTCTGACATGAGGTCATTAATGAGCAGCAGTGGATTATAGTGTCTGGCATTTCCGTTTGGTTTTGCATTGTTAGAAATCCTGAGATAGTTCTTCCGTTAAATTACCCAAAATTCTCTAACATTTTTCACATCTAAACAACTAAGATAGGTGATTATAACTTCTGAGATACCAAGTTTCTTATCTGAAAAGAAATTAAAGCTGCTTTCATTGCTGCTAAGTCATGTGGAGTGTCTAACTCATGCATGCTTTCTTTTAAAATGTTGGTCATTTTATATAAAAATTATGATGTAAGTAGGCTGAATGGGGACCATAGATTCAATTTTCTTGTAGAGTCACCCCAGAGGCCAGAATGCCCTGCCTGTGTAGAAGGCAGTATCCTTATTGTTATTGCAGGCATTATAAAAGAGCACAGGTTTTGATAGCACTAATAGCTCTGCTGCCTGTCCTCTATTGCTGGGGATCAAAAGGTCACCTGAGCTTTGTGAGCCTCTTAGACTAGGGTGGCAAAGCTGTGCTAGTTTCTGTGGCCCACTATACATTATGGTTTACAAGATGGTATGGTTTACAGAGAAATGATGTGCCAAGGATCATATGTGGCCCTCTTGACCTTTCAACTCAAATGAGTCAGCTCCCTTTAAAGCTGGATTATTTGGAACAGACTCTAGCATGAATCTAGAATGAATGTTCAATTGCTCTTCCTCTGCTGTGAGATGCATAAATTCTGCCACGCTTCCTGTAGGAGTGTACATTATGTAAAAACATATTTTTCTGATACTTCCATGAAAAAGACCATGACTTTATACTGTTGACCACAGCTTTTTACTGTTGGGTTTCTCAGTGGGTGAAATAGTGGCTGGTTTGAAGCTAGTGGAAGTTCTCTATTTAACCTCAGATAGTTTTATGCAAGGTAGAACTTTTTCCTGGTGAGACAATTTTGTCAAATCTATCAGCCAGTTGGAACGCAATTATGAGAATTGTATGTAGTCTTAATTCAGTTTACATGGTATAAAACATGAAAAGGCAACAAGGGGAATGTAATTCTGCTAAGTCCCATGTAGCCAAAGAGGACAGCAGACAGTTCATCTGATTCTGCATACTCAAGGTGACAAGTTATGATAGATGTGTGATCCCACTTTACCCTCCATAAATTCCCTTGACTAATTTACAGCTATGAATTTATACTCTGAAGTCTTCATCTTACAGTATCATTATGATCTGGATATAATACTTGAGACCTCTACTTTTCTTACTCCTTTCTAGGTGTCTGTCAGCTACTGATTTGCATGGTAAATCCCTGTTCCTAATGGATTAACTTAGCAAAGCGGTTCAAGTGCTTCAATTAAACCAATAATTCACGTGTCTCTTGTTCTCACTTGACAAGCAGAGCTTGAGCTGAGTCTTGGTGGGCAATGGAAACTGATATTCTGCAAAGAATCCTCATCCAGTAACTGCTTAATCTATCTTATACGCAAACAAGATGTGCTTTTTCTTTTACTATCTCTCCCTGAGCAACTCAGTTAAGTCTTTCATACCTAATCCTGCTTAAAATACAGAAACTAAACTGTGTGGCACCTGAGAGCCTGCAGGTGTTTTGGAAGAGTCTCTCACTACTGCCATGTGGGTGGAGAACCACACAAAAAGTGCAGTTGTAGCCATCTTTTGAACATCTGGCTGGCAGGGTGGGGAATGCCTGTTTCAGGTGGTGGCTAGGCTATACACCTGGGAAGTGAGGGACCTGTGCTCTGGGGTCCTGCCGTTGCCGATAGGGTATCCCATTGATAGATCCTCTCTCCGAGATAACCTCGTCGTGGGACTACACGGCAAGCCATTGCCTCTGCAGCTGGATGGCCAGGGTGACTTTTTTGGAAGTAGGACAGTCAGTCCTTGCTTAGGACTATTTCCTCAGGGGCAGAAGATAAAGGAGAGGCTGTCGCGACTGGACATTTGTGCAGCTCTCACACCTTTGGTATCTGGCCTCTGTTATTCAAAAAGATGTTGGCCAGTGTGCAGGGCATTGTATAGGCTGTAAGGATGATCTTTGGGCCTTGGATAAGACTACAGGAATACTCTTATAGTCATCACTTTTGCTGGATTAGTATGGGTGGCTCCTAATTCAAAACGGCTCCTTGTTGGCTCAGCTTCTGAGGCACCCAGGGAGCCTTTAAGACCAGGGGCAGCCTAGGTGCTAAAATTGGACTTTCATCACTGGAGATGAAGTCCCTGAAAGTTTAGGAGTCCACAGCACCTAACTGGTAGGTGTCAAAGACAGTTTACTGGGTTATGTTCTTTCTTGAAGCCACTCTGTAGCATCCTTATAGATGCTGGTTACATCTGAGCCAGCCTGTTTGGGCTCACTCCATTTGAAACTCTATTTCCAGCAGCCAAGGGTTTAAGAGCAGGACCAAGAAAACGAATACACTATTTTTCATCGGTGGAAGTATGTAACAGGGTGGAAAAATGCCATGTCTCCAAACCAGTCTTAACAAAGCTTCAGCAGAACTACATTAAAAATACTGACAACAGTATCTTAAATGTAAATATTTGATTTGAAAAATAAGTGCATCTTGGTTCCTTTTATTTCTGTTTTAAGTGATGGTTAGGTACACAGGATTAATTTGTTTAACTAATTTTCCTGTTACAATGGTTTAATCTAATCCAGGTAAAGACACACAACTGTTCAAAGATTTTAACATTTGCTTTCAATGTTAACTCTTCAGCTGTGGTTAGAAAAATAATTCTTCCAGAAATCTGATCTGCATTTCTTCCTTTTGTAGTCCTTTTGGCTTCTTTCAGCTCTCTTCCAAACCTGCAGTAATGGTGTTCCTCTGTTATTCATATTTGCTTTCACAAATCCTAGCTAAAGAATGCAAGAAAGCAAGCAAGCTCTTATTTAAATCAGTAGTGACTTGAACTGAATGGAGCGAAAATACCATTATGCTACATTCTTCTGTGAAGTGCTTTCATTTAGCTCTTAATTAAGACCATCAAACTTCTGAAATTGTACTCATGTTGAAAACGTAGTTCTTTTTCACTAAATATTATTAGGAATAACCTCCAGGAATAAGAAAAAAAATAAAATTAAGCCTTCAAATTGGCATGGTTTACTTTGTTTAATGCAGGAAGATGGTAGTTCTAGTGTTTTGCTTGATACCATTCAGTAAAGAAAATATTTCTCTGTCAAAACCACTTTTATACTGTCTTAAGTCAAATAACCAGTAACACTATTAACCTACTCCTGCACATTATTTCAAAACAAGTTTAAACAGGATAGAACAGTGCATTAAATGCATCACAGCTGTTACATATACTCTTGAGTTTCAATTTACTTCTGTTACAGTAAAAACAGTTTTTTATAAATGGATGTTTCATGCTTTCCATTCTAATGTATGACATACAGTGAGATTCACATTTCCCTTAAATAATGGTTTTGCCACTGCAAATCATTATCACAGCTGTTGAACAGTGACTCCAGAGCAGATAATTTCAGCAAAGACAATATAAATTCTGTGACAGCTTCATATTCAAACTGAATCCTTGTTCGGAGGCTCCTAAAATAAAGACTTTCAAGTTTTTCATCATGAAATACAGTACTGTGGTGTTCTAAATTCTGGTTACATCTACAAGTGATAAATGTCAACCCAAATGGGATTTGGGAAGATGACGCCTTAAAATGATGTTACTGTGTATAACTGCTTCTTAAGAGAGAAAAATAAAGTGCAAGCTGCAAACTGCAAGGCTTGCTAATTTAATCTAAAATAAATAAACGCAGTGAACTTAGGAAAGGTGACATAAATTTGTTTCAAGAAAATGTAGATGACAAAATGTCTTATGTTCAACTTGTATTGCATAGTCTCTCTCTACCAGAGATACTGGTTTGTTGTCCCCACCCTCATAATTTTTTTGTTGCCACAGGGTAATAAATTTTAAAAATGTCCTTAGAGGTCTTTTTGGAAAACTCTTGATTTAAATTCTTCCTTCCCTTTCCTTTACTTCTTGTTTAATTTTAATATTTTCATTAGAAGAACAATAAAGTCCTTTAGTGCAGCTCTGGAATAGGTCCAAATCAAAAGCTTAAGAATAGCACAGTTAAGACTTCTACGGCTTTCAGAAATTTTAATAAGGCAAGGCAAAAATGCTTTCTGGTCAGGTTAATGCTTTTTTTGCTTATTGTTGGTTTTATTTTGTCTCTTTCTTATTATAGTCTTGTAAAAATGGAAAAACCCAATTTGGATATAATCTTTTTTTTTTTTTGAAAATGCTAAAATTTGAAAGTCAGCAGAACATTTAGAAAACATGTCTTCTGATCATTGTCAGAAGGTTTTCTTTTCTTCTTTTCAAATTATTTTTACTGATAGGTAGTAAGGATTAAAATTATAGAAGCATGTATAGAAAGGTACTTGAAAATATTAACATGCATAATAAAGGTCTGATTTTGTTACATTTACTTGCATATTGAGGAGTACACTTTCTCCCATGTTTTGTTCTGCTGATACCCGATGGAACTTTTTGAAGGGTGGAATAGTATTCAACATAATCAGACATTTGAGAGTCAATGAAAAATAACTTAAAAGCCTTAAACCAGAAATAATCTCTCAACCTTCCAGAAAAATTTTTGCCACAGATTTATGCTCACCAAGCATATAAGCTTGGAGGTATATTTTACTGAAATTATATTTTTACAAATATACTTTCTCCATGCCTTCCATTTCTTTTTTTTATTCTAAAGTACAGAAGGTTCTGTCAATTCAGGCATTACATTTTAACATACCCATTTAGAAAGAAATGTCTTTTTTTTTTTTCTAATGTCTCCTTATAAGGGTACTAAGGAGAAGCATCTGGCTATGAAAACCATAGGAAAGAGATGTAGGCTGTAATCCTACAAAGACTGTGTGTATGAAGACAATGGGGATACTGACGAATATAAAGTTAAACATGCATTTAATATTTTGCAGTAATAACTTTAAAAGAAAATATTTGCATGGAAGGCATGCTATTGTAGCAGCTAATATCATAAGCAATTGTTTTTCATTCCTTCTAAAGCCCTCTGTTGTATAATAATCTGTGCTTTGGCAGGAAGGAGAATGCATGTACTAGTGTGCACTCCAGTAGAGGAGAAAGATCACATAAAATCCCATATTGTGAAATGTCTAAACCACGCTGGTCGCTTGCTCCTTTTTGCTTATTTCAGAAATTGAAGTAGCTTATTTTCTGTCCTAGGATACTTGCCAAACTAACACTTCAAGAGACTAGGTATTTCTTACATGTTCCAAGGCTAAGCGCTGGAGATGAAAGTTATGAAAGAAGCAATGGAGTAGTATCTTGATGCCTTTGAAACTGAAAGAGCAGGATTTTGCACAAAATTTTAGAAGGCTTACAGTACTTACCGCTATTGTGATGAATATCTCAGTTGTATCTAAAATAATATCCCAGATCAAAGTACCATTGTTAGAGGCCATTCAAATTTATAGGGTGAGGGAGTCTGAGAAGAGTTGAGACAAGGTGAAAACAGAATTGGTGTCATGTGGATAAGGTTGTTCTGGCAAGTAGATGCGGAATACAGCAGGGAAGAAGTAGTTCACATATAAACTTTTAAAACTAGAAATGGACTATAAAAGTTATTTTGTGAGAATGTCCACTTGTAACCAAAAATGAAGTCTTAGAGAGTTGCTTTAAAAGTTCTAATATTTTCAAATAATTGTGTTTAAAATATATATTTGCTTTTTTCCACCACGAGCCTTGTTTTGAAGAATATTATGAAAATTTTGGAAAGATAATTGAAAAAAAAATCTATTTTGGAAGAAGAAAACAACTTTGTAGTTCATAATAACTTTTCACTATTCACTAGATGTTTCAGTTAGTTCAGGCTTTGGATTTAGTCAGCTAAAATACCTGAAAGCTGGATCTAGATCTGATAGATACAGGTGTAACTATGAGAATTTTTCCTTTGAAAAATAAAGGAAAATGTATAAAAATATGTAAAGAAGTACACTGGGTTAGAAGTGCATGAAAATCCACTAGTCCTCCAATTCCTTATCGTAAGTATGAAGTCAGCCAATAGAATTAAATTAATTTATTAAAGACTCCTACTGCAGTAGAAGAATTTTGTCTGGTTTTTGTTTTTATAATTTTTCCTGTTACGAATCCTCAAATATTTGGTCTGGGACTGAATTTCCATGCTGTCCACATGTAACAAAAAGGTCTTCCAGAATAACCATCTCTCTCTGGTATTTCATGTGACAGGAGGGAAAGAAAAGACCCTCTATACAATGCTGAGCTTAAAAATAAACTTTTAATGTTTGCAAATAAGTGAAAGCACAATGGGATCCTGTGTTTCAATCTTCTGTGTGCATTCATCATGGATGCTTAATTATGAAGCATAGAACTAAAGCCAAACTGTGTGCCCCTGGTTACAGGACCCAGGGGATGACTGGATTCACTGCTTGGTAACTTGTTCCTCAGGGGCCAACTAAAAACACACCAGGTAAAGTTAAATAAAAAAATATATAACTCCTATATGCTGCAGATTTTACTCATTGCTGGAAACTGGCATCAAGAGAACCTCGGTAAACTGCCCTTTTTATTACCTGCTTTATATGAAACATTTAGCAATACCTGTAAATTCCAATTTATATCGCCATTTATTGTCAGAAATACAACTGGAGGAAATTTTTTAATACATCATACTTCTACCACGCTTGTGAAAGAAGAACAGGTATGACCTTAGCTGAGAGACGGTCTCTGCACTCTTATGGCCCCTACAAGAAAATATTCCACTTCTTTCTCTGCTGATATTCATGTAGAGCACCATAGGAAGGAATTTCAGGTTTTGTTTATGTCAGTAATTTAATCTTAAAGTCATAAGAGCATGTTTATTTTAGCTCTGCTGGTGATGAATTCTTTCTGCTTTCAGATAAATCACAGTTAAGAGAGTTGTTGAATAATTCATCAATATCATTTTGAACACTTTAGTATATCAGATCTCAGAAAATATACCTAGAAAATGAACAGGAAAAGCATAAAGGACCCATAATGTATTGCAAATGTATGTGCATGAAAAATATGGGTTTTGTCTCTTTTTTCATTTTTATCTAGTATTATGCTGGTGTGGTTGCTTGAGTTTAACAGCAGTAGCTCCCAGTTTGAAATGGTGCAAATGGTAAGAGAAACAGAAGTATGATCTGATATGCATGGATGAAATGGAGCAGATATGCCCATTGCAGTAACTTATTGGCTCACGTTTAAACATAAATAGCTGCATCAACAAGCAAATAGCCATTAATAAGCAGCTGCCAACACTGCTGGAGATTTTATCATATGCATGAATACTTTTTGCTAATGAGAAAATGCTTCGTTTATCAAAGTAATGTTGGTTTCATAGAGACATAATTCCAAGTTTCTTGTGTTGTACTGGGAATTCCAAAGGAAGTAAAGAATGAATTAATTGGTGTTAGTACACTAGATTTAGAAAAAAAATGTGAAGAAGTCTGCACTCTAATGAGACTGGAAAAGTCTTTAGCTGAGAAACATATTGTTTGTGGAGGGTTTGTTAATAAATTTGTGGAAAAACCCAATAAATATTCAGGGGGAAAAAAGGGCAGGAACACCAATTATCTGAAAAACCATATAATTTACACTTTAAGTCAATAAAAGTAGTCTGAACTACTCATTTAAGTACACTCTGTAGGTACCTAGGAAAAGTAAGCATTTCCAAAGGGCTATCCATCCTGATCTTGAACATTGATATTTAATGTAAGTGATATGAATTACTGTCTGCTAGTTCTCCTGTCTCTCTGGTGGTTGGGAGAGTTGCTTCCATGAGGGTCCCACACCCCTGCAGCACACACAGGTTTGTTATTCATTAACACTAAATAACTTACTATGCTACTGTACAAAGCACAGAAAAGATAAGTAACAAAGAATGTGGAAACAACTACTAAATTAATAAGAAGATATCAAAATGAAATTAATATTAAATGACCTTCCATTAAGTGGTGTTTGTTGTTGCACATAAGACATCCATTAGGGGCTTTTTTATTTTTCCAGCAGAACAAAGCAGCTTTATATGAATATTGTTTCTCTTTTAGGTATTATAAATCTGATGCTCACACACATCTGGACACTCATGAAAATTCCTGAGCTTATAAACAGGGAAGGTCAGGCTGAAAACTTATCCCCAGATACTATGGAAAATCTGGAAACAAATTAAGCAGTTAATTTTTAAATGGTTCTGGGGTTTTTTGCTTGTTTGTGTTTTTTTTTTATTTAATTCTTAATTCATCTTGTTGGCAGAACTCTATGCTTAAAATTTGGAAAACAAATAGAGGTATAGAAACTATTAGCTGACCTTTGTGTTTCTAGCAAAACTGAAATTATGTGAAGAATATGAGAATATGTGAAGACTTGAAATAATCTTATGGGAGTCAGTAGTGGTTGTAATTCCATAATTCTTTATTCTAGTCTGCAGCTGGCATTTTGCTAGGTTTGTTATACTCATTCTTGACTTCTTAAAGTCAGTCAACTCTATAGTTTTTAAAATAAGTGTTTAGTTTGGAAAGCGTCTTGATTAAAAGAGTCTCATCAAGGTCTTACAGAAGTTTGTGGAATCATGGACCAATGAGAGCTGATCTTTGCAAAAGGCAGACAAGCTTGGGCTAGAAGTATGGGACAATTATTTCCTCTATCAAATCACAGTAACTTTGAGGACGCCCATTAAATTGCATATATTTGTCAATCTTAAAATATTTTTGTCACGTGTAAAGGAACAATAGTGCTTTTATATGGACTAGAAATACTGAGTAAGGAAACCCCTGCTAAAAGTGGCTCATGCTCAGAGCAGTGCAGAAAGAGAGGGATGTGACTCACAAGCAGACTGAACAGAACAGTAGTTTGACAAAGATAATGGAAACTAGACCATGTTATTTCTCTATTAACTATGTTCACCTAAGGATTTTAATATTCAGGTAGTGATCCCAAAACTACGATCCTGAGACCATTCACCATTTGCAAGGCTCTTGGAAATAGCCCCCCACAGAATCATATTAAATATTGACTTTTACGGCATCTTTATAGTTTCTAATCAAGGGTGTAAAAGTGCCAGGTAATCTGTCAGAAATTCTTTAAGCTGATGAATCACAAATTTGAGGATGTGCTAGAAGAGCTATTCCTGGCTGGCAGTAGGAGTGCTGTGCTCTGGTTGGAATGACGTCACGCCCCGTGAGGTGGTAGCACTGCTGTAGCGTGCTGTAGAATCTGCTGAAAGGGCACAGTGTCTTGTTTCTGCTTCACTGACAGTTTTACCAAACAGTGCCCTTTCTGTTGGAGCTATTGGTACCTGAAAAGAACCAAACATAAATTAATGCTTTGCTTCATAATGATTACCACTTTTAGTTAAAGAGCCGTGTTATCAGGCACGTGAATTTGAAAGAAGCCTCACTGTGAAATATTTCATTCCTTTTTTGCGCTACTTATAGCTGCATACTAACTACTGCATAGTATCATAGGAAATACTATTAGACAAAGAAAGACCTTGTTAATGATAACAAAATGCAACTAAGGAGGTGAGTTGCATTTATCACTACATGAGCTTTCCTAATGAAGACAAATCATTAAAGGGGTAAATCTGTTTCTATGATTTTTGGAAAACAAGAGGATTTGCTGAGATAGCATGACAATGCTGGATACGAGTGATCATTCTGAGCATAGTTAATTTTCCTACACATTAGAGTGTCCTGTGGGGCACCTTAATGTATGCACAACCCTGTGCAGCTGACAGGTATTATACAGTATATATGGGAGTATGGGAGATTCTTGCACTTTGGGATACCATTGAAAGCTGGGATACCCTAGTGTATATCTCCATCACAAATAGCACTCAATACTTTGGGATTAGCTGAGTCAAGCTCTTGGCTATCTTCATTCAGACCATAATTCAGAGCATAGCCAGGCAGTGCTGGTCAGAAAGTGTGCTTTGTTGGAAATGGCTCACTAATAAAATGCAAAATAATGACTTCAAAACACCACAGGATTTCAGGAGCGATTGTATCCTGCCTTCCCAGCAAACTGGCTTTGGAGAATCATTGCTTTTACATTACCTGGCAATGAGAATTGTTGCCAGATAGATCTCCCTCAAAAAAAAAAAAAAGTGACCAGCCTTGGTGTGCCCACACAGTGGGCCTGTCTTAGAGATGTAGACTGATCCCTCTGGCCTGTGTGGCACCTGGTCAACGTTCTTGGAGCAACATCCTGGTGTGAAGCCAGTGGCTGAAGAAGGCGTCTGCCACTGTCTAATGGCAGGTCCCTGGCCACTGCTTCCAACATACCAGTCTCCAAGGAAGAAACCTGAAAGTCCTGTTGTTAACTTGGATTCAGCTTCCAGCCCTGCCTAAAAGCCTTGAAAATCCTGGCCAGAGGCAGATGAGAATTTCTGAGGCCCTTCCCACCTCCCACCCATTATATATTTGAGACTGGGAACCTGGGCATGCTGAAATTGATTTTGGGAAGCTGGAATAGTCCCACTGGTGCTGTCTTACTGCCAGGAAGCTGCAAATTCTGGCATCTTCAGAGGCTGCCAAGGGAAGCTAGACAATTTAGACATTTTCAGATTTAACAAGGAAGTCAGTTTCACCGAGCAGCTGCGCAGAATATTAAAGCCTAGATTGCTTCTGAAATGTCATGATTCACTGTCCTGATGTGAAAATTTGTATAAAACTCTGATTCACAATAAATCTGACTTTTGTTGCTTTGTTTTCTTTTGGGGTTGATTCAGGTGGAAACAATATTATTATTAAAAATATTCTCAAGAGGAAACTTTTCTGATCAGCTCTGTCTCTAGGTAATCTTCAATTTTATTTTCTAAAATCATGCTCTGTCCCTTTGAGCTAGTCCTGAGACATACAAATTACCTTACCAGACTATAAAGATCTAATTTTCTCTGGGAAATAAAAAAACAACAACAAAAAAACCCAAACCACTAAAAGTGTCTGTCTGAAGGAAATGTAACAAATTGCTTAAGTCTTCTAGAATCTCTCCTTTCAGAAGAATCACTGTCCTAAATTGCCTTAGGGGTTTTGTTGCTGTTTTCCTAAATAAGTGCTTTCTTCAAATATCAAAACATCTAGTTCTGACTGTTCTCAGCTCAGACTCTTCAGAGGTTCAGTAAATGGATCTGGTTTCTTGTCTCTCCTCTCAACAGGGAATGGAAACAAATCCTTGTCACCAAGCGTGACTTTGGCTAGGTAAGTGAAGTTTTCGTCAGTCCCTGGCCTAGTATGAAAGATATATTACATATAATTTTAGAAGCACCTAAATGTTAGAAAAGCACCAACGTTTGGGTATAGCACCAGTAATACCCAAAAGAGGTAATGAGAGAAGGTGGAAACCTGTGGAAAGGATGATGATAAACTTTGGAAAAGCAGCAGACTGATGGATCCTCTTTGGAACAGTTTGAGGATGCTGAAGAGGATGAAAATAATTGAAAGATAAGCCAAATATTAATTTAAAAATAATAAGGCACTATAGACTTCATGTCCACTGAGTGCATGTTTTTATATTGTTTAAGGCCTGCTCTCCATGCCTGAGCCCCATGGCTCAGCCTCATGACCATGGTGTGTATGCTGTGAAGGTGTGTGTGGGCACCTTGGAGCAAGGAAGAAGACTTGTTCTGAAAGACCAGCACTGCCTATATGACTCCATATAATAAATATATGGTTTTAAAAATTGTTTCTGCAATTCATGGTTGAATGGCCTGAGTATTTTACCCTCCAGAAAACCTCCATAAAGGAAAATCTTTCAGGCCACAAGTGAAATCTTTCCGAGAGCCTTACTGATAGCATGAGATCTCAGCTTTGCAGCCAGTTTAACCTTTTCACAGTATTCAGATAGACACTTTATTCTTCACTGTCATTGCTCTTTCTTCTTATTTGGCACCATAAGACTATTTTATTTTCTTCTAATAAGAGCCATTGGCGAGCCACAACAGATTATCAGCGAAAGCCTTAACATCTAGTCTAACTCCTGTCCATGATTTAAAGCTGCATTTCACTTCTTAAGGAAGAATTCCCTAAATGTCAGCCTATCATTCAGATGCTATCTAGAACAAGGGTGAATGACCATTCTAATATAAAAGTGAACCAAGTGAAACTTAGTAAAAGTGAAAGTGAACTAATTAGCAGCATTGTCTCTGTGTATGTGAAGCATGACCATTACCTATTAAGCATATGTTTTCTGAAGATGCTCTGAATTTGAGCTACGCTTGGGATTCTCCACTGTTGCAGAACTGCTGCCTCTTACATCCTAACATGCGGCTGCAGAAGCTGAATTCCACTGAGCAATCCAAAACTGAATTTGTGTTTTAGAATGTATAATTGCTTTTTTCCATCATCAATAAGTTTTACACTGTTTGTTTTGGTAATATAGTTTGTGATGGTCCAGAGGCACAGGAACCACAAGAAACAGAACGTGTCACTGAAGTGACCTCTTAGGCGAGTATTACTCTTAAAGGAGCTGTTGGTCTTCGATTCCCTACAGAAGGCAACAAGCTGTAAAAGGGTTTCCTGTTGTATGAGCTGAAGCAAGTTAGGAGTATGTTAAAGCAATAAGAATGCTTCTTTCTCAAAACAATCATGGACCAATTCCATCTCTCTGTTCTTGTTTCGAGTTAGCTGGCAAATGTTGCTTGAAATATCCCAGTATTTCCAGTGTAGGCAGCTGCTGCCAGGTAGCTCAGCTACCGAATGAACAGGAGAAAAAATCCTGCCTGCACTTTTTAACTTGAAGCGTTGGGACAAAGTCAAAAGCATGGCTTTAATTTTTTGTTATTTTTCCTGTCTCTGTAGCTTCCACATGGCATAGTCTCTGCTTTGCTTCATACTGGAATGCACAGGAGTGTTTGTTGTTTTGTTGGCCAGTTAGGATTAACAAAGGCTAACACTAGACTAGCATAAAAATGGCTAGAAATATTTTGCCGAAGAGTAGACTTCCTTCCTTCATCAAAATTAAAAAATTCTGCCAGATGTTGTTAATTTTTAAATCAGAAGTTTCTAGACCTAATCTTTTTCTTTCTGCTCATAGAGGGCTTTCCACCCATTGTTTAGACTCTGAATCTGCATTTTTTTCTCTTTTGATAATACGTGTGAAGATTTGGGTTCTGCTTGGCTTGTGTTAACTTCTGGTTGATGTAATGTTGCTCTTTCTGTGAAGAAATAACCATCTATTTGTCCTAAAATCAACTTCTATCATTTATGCACTTACAACAAATTGGGTTAGTTTTCCCATTTTTTAAAAACTGAATACAAAGTTAATAGTAACTGTTTATAGCAGATGACTACTAAAATTCAGCCTGAGGTGACCTATTATTTCACAGGTCACTGTAAAGTCACAGCTAGTCACAGTACTGGAATTATGCCTGTTTTTTCAAAACTGTGCAGGTGGTGGTGAGATCTGTTGGCCATCTCAGTGACCTTTATGACATTTAGCCTTATGACAAGTTTCTTTTCTCTTCTTGACCCCCAACTGGTCCATTTGCACCTTTCTACAATCTTCTGTTTCTCCATCCTGTGGTAGCTGAATGCAGATAGATTTGTTTCATAGCACCACTGAAAAAAAGAAAGTAAGCATCTTATTTAAAATAACATTGCAACTCTGCCTCATACTGACAAAGGCAAGTGAATGTGAAGCAGGGGCTATCTTGTTCCTTGCTAGTGTACAGGTACCAGTGTGGCATGCCAGAAACAGTCAGCTTCTGTATGAAGACCATGCTTTCAGGTTGGAAGAGTATCTTTACAGACTGCAATGTAGCATCAGTGATAGCACCAGAGCCACAATCACGTGCACGCGCACGCACACACACACACACAAAAAAAAAAAAAAAAAAAAAAGGAAAAGCAAATTAACTGAAACACAGCTTCCTTTTAATTCAAAGTGCACATATACACTAACTGTTTTCACATGAATGGCTGAGTTGGCACTCAGCTCACATCACCCAGATCTTGTGCTTTTCTAGCAGTAATCCTTATGTAATTACACATTTGACATGTGAAAACTGCCAATGTGGTTTGACACTGCTTAACAATGTGTAATCTTTCATGCTACAATCTGTAATTTTTTTAGCTGTATGAGAGACTATATGCTGTCAACTCTCTGCAGTCTGGGTTCATTGGAACTGACAAGCTGCATATTTGTTAGCTTATTTTTGCTTACTCAACACGGAACTGTATATTGAATTCAGACTCTGATTACGTGAACTTGAGAAGCAATTTCTACAGTTAGAATACTGTTAATTCACTCTTGCTGTTGTAAATCTTCAGAATGGATGGACTGGGATTACTGTTGTGTATGGAAGATAGCCTACTGGTCTCTGATTTTCCATCAAAAGCAGATTACCGTTCCCAATTTTAGATATCTGTTCTTCAGATGATTTCCTTATAAGTAATGAAGAAATGTCATAAGCATTATAAAATAAAGGGAGCTTTGAACTGGAGACAATTTCAGAATGTCTGACTCTCAGCCTTAATCAAAGCATTATATATGGGAGTTTCCAGGCTCAGAATCCATTTTGCTATGGTTTGTACATAGAATTATGAATGAGTGAGAGAACAGGCATCTGAGATATAATTTCAGTTTTCTTTAATCTTTCCCTCACGTATGGAAATGTAATCGTCTGACTAAAATAGCAGTACAGATTCTAGAATGGTAGGAGGGGATAATATTTAAGATCATACAACATAGTCTGATGGGTCCATTATGGAAACAGTTTTCAAAGGTTTGCAGACAGCTCTTGTGTTTAGAAGGCAAAAAAAGCAGTGCCTTAAGATCAAATGGATGCGCTGAACATACATCCAGAAACATTTCATAGAAGATAATAGTTAACATAGCTTACTGCTCACTACTTCTTCTCATGGTGAGTCATTACAGCTCCCATCTTTCTGTACAAAACATATTCTTGTGTTTTAACTTTTGTTGGGGGTAAGTTCTTCTATAAACAGAAGAGACCATGTGACATTCCCAGCTTCATATCTGCTCTGAATCATCATAATAATTAGATTAATATCCTGAATATATGTCTTAGACTGCACTCCCTAATTACAGGACACTTTGTTTTGCTACTGGCTTCTAAAGACTTTTGCAAAATGCTCTCACCTGCTAGTTTTTTTATTTCTACTCATATGAGCATCTGTGAAACACTCTTTTTATATATTCATTTTATATACTTTATTTTTCAGTATCTTGAGTATTGCATAGGTAGTTCAGCTGCTTGTTTCATGACAAATAACGGTGAATAATCTGCCTCTAGGTAGCAAGTAGGTGGTACAGACGTGGTTTGATACATGCGTGTAATTGTTGTATGAATTGAAAAGTGCTCTGCTAATCCATCCATGTTCAAAAATTGTTTCCACATAAAAACTAAGCCTCTTTAGAGACATTAATATGTTCTAATGAATAAAAGACTGGTTGGAAAAGTGTCAAATCATTCACAGAGGTTTCCTAGAAATAAGAGGATTTACGTGAAGAAGAAAACTAAATTAAGAAAATTAAGTTAGAGCTCCGAGTTCCACAAAGGTTCAACAGTTGTCCATTTTTTTAACTTTACTTTCTTCCTCCTATTTAATTTCCTACTGCACACTCTGCTGCTCTTTCTCATATTCCGTTGTTTTCAGAAGGTTCAAAGAAAAGGGAAATAAGTACTTCAGTTTAATATAGCATTTAGGCTATTACTTTGGGAATACATTTCAGGATGGGATCTGAGCTCTTGGATTTTTTTCCTATGCATTGGCATTGTTTGTACTTTACTAGTTTATGCTTTCTGTAAGCTTTACATTTTATGTGAGCACTGAAATCTGAATAGTATATCACAAAATTTTCCACCAGTTGGTTGTATGAATGAACTATTACACTCCCATTTCAAGTTTACTGAAATTAAGGGAATTTTTTTGGATCAGTCCTGAATGCAGTGACTACAGTGTGAACACCCTCATGAACAAATATTTACCAGATAACTCTCAAATGTTTCCTTATATTGAAGCAAAGTTAATGCAGAAATTAATACCATAGCACAGACAAGGCCACTTGGGTTGTGTTATTAGTTGTATCAGATACTTAAGCTTCTTCCCAAGCCCTTCAATCTGGAGAAATGACACTTTGGTACTGACATCAAATTAGAGTACTAAATTACTTTACTGTCATGTCCCCACTGAGATGCCATCATCCTTCTTACAGTCCTGGCATCTCTGTTTGAAAAGCAATGGTTCAATAAAAATAATTAGAGAGGTGGAGGATGATTGAGTGACATCTATATTATATGTATCCACACGCACACATCATTTCCTGGCTCTTGGAGCAGCGGAGGAAAATGTAATGTTCGAACAGTATGTCGCTATGGCTGGCTGGTTCTTTGCCAAAGACGGATCTAGTTGCATGGATTTCAAACATGCTGCCACTTTTGGGTTGGAAATAAAGCCCTAAAAATCAATAATTGGGCTCCAATATTAAGTTGTGTACAGTAATTTCATTGTGGTTTTATTAGATCAGTAAAATACCCACTGTGGGACAGTATCACAAGGAACTAATTCATGTACCAAGTTTAAAGTCTAATATATGCCTAAGAGTTTAGAGAAAGGGATTTGAAAGAGGTGAAGGAGCTATATAGAGGTTTTAGTGTTTAAGAGAGTTTTCTAATGAGAAAAGAGAAACAAGAAACTAAAGTCTAATAAAGCAGATATTGTAAGATTTGAAGTTTCAGATTACCTTCATTTGCTTTGTAAATTGCTAAGGAAACAAGCTCCTGGGACGCTTTCTCTAATATGCCCCTCGTCAGCCTCTGTCTCTTTTCTCCCATCCATACTGTACATACAGAACTGAACAATTAATGACATTGGGAATTCTTAAGCTTATTTCAATTAAATTTGAACCACCATTTGATTAAAACATCTGTGATTGTGTTTGTTTTAAACGTTGTCGTATGTCTGCCACCTTTACTCATGCTGAGTAAAGTCTGCCTGCAATTTGTGAGGTTTTGAACAAGTGAATCTTTGTGGTGCTCTCTCATCAGCAGTTCAGATTCTACTCACATTTTTGTTTGTGTGTAATCTACCAAACGACTTTCCTCTATAGACGTGGGATTTGGAATCAACTTGGTGTTTGATATTATATTGGCTTTGTATCGCTGTGCTTGGAAATCAGAATTTGAGCCTCAATCAGGAAATGAAACTCTTAACCAGAAGTTACTCCCACAGACCACAGTTCTTTCAGAATAATAATCATATTGGTCAAAGATGTGCAGAAGTAAGTTGTGTCGCTGGCATAGCTGGGTTGGCAGGAGTCCCTAACATACTCACAGTTGTGCCAGCAACACAGTAGTTTTTTATTGTGTGAGAGAAGGGGAAGATTTATTTATATTGCTACAAATTGGAGCTTTGCCTTATAACTTGTCAAAATGCAGTCATTTATTGTGTCTGAAAGGAGTAGTCCTATAGTGATAAAGCACTTTAAAATAAAAAGAAGCCTTAAAGAACACATTGCTACTTATCATTGCCAGATGAAATAGATGGCATATCAGGCTTTTATAGTGTGATAGCAATCATAACACCCAACACGGAACATGAGGACCAAGAAGGAACCAGCGTGAATAACACTGGTTTTGGTTTATGTTCATCTATTAAAAGAGTTAGTAAAAACTGAAAGACATTTAAATTCTGAGAATTGTTTGAAAAATGGCAAAAGAGACTGTGAAGAATATTTATGACCAGTTTCATAGTCCTGATGTATTTCATCACAAACATTTAACACTTCACAGCTTTGACTTAAAAATTACATAAGCTTAATTACTAATTTTCCACTAAATTTCCCTCAGTCCTTTTTCTGTTTCTTCTTTTGTGCTCATGACCAAAAGATACAGAAAGACCAACAAATTCTGGTCGTAATGAAGTGCAAATTTGTGGCATGAAGTATGTGACTACAGTGCAACAGGCGAGGGGAATCTTGAACACCAGAACAACATCGGTACCGTTGCTCTGATGAAAACCATGATACGATGAAATTGTTGTTCACTTTCTACACAGTCATATATTTCAATGTTTCTGTACATTATGAGCGTCCTATAACAAATGTGCATACAGGAAACTAAATAATTGAAGACAAATATGCAAATAGTTGTGGAAGCACTATCAGCACATTCCAGATACAGTCTTTGATATTCATAATTTGCTTTCAATATCTTTCTCTTTGCTAGAAAAATCCACAGGGCTTGCTTTTGTCTGTGCCAGATGCCTCTCAGATGAGAGGAGGTAGTTGCCAAATTGCTCCTCATGCAGTAGAAATGGCAACTGAAAGTGATTATGCCCAACATATGGTCCAAAGGCAGACATCTGCTAACAAAGATTAGGGATACTGTGACAGATTCCCACTTGTTTTAATAAGCCAAATGATCTTGAACATAAGTCCAGTAGAACAAATAAGAGTAGCCATCAATGGATTTTGCATCAGACCTGCCTCCCTCCATACACTCTTTTGCTTTGCCAGCTTGGGCATGTACTGGTATCATGGGACACGTGGGTGTATTTGCCAGAAATATTTCATAAAACCTTTTTAATTAGTTACAAAGTAGTAAGAATAGCACTTCAGTGAAAAAGTGAACCTAACGGTTTTAGTGGAATGCAGTAAGACCTTAAGGAGGGCACCTGGAGATTGTAAGTAGTATACATGAGGACAAAGGCGAGTACTTTTTTTCTCATGTCTGGGGATTACATATGTTCTTTGTCCCTGTGCAGTTTCATCATTGGAGAGGCAGCACTCTTCCACATACATTAGCAATGTGGTCTCCTTAACTGTTAAGGGAGAAGTGAAGCTTACTTGCAGTTACAGACTGGAGAATTCAGGGCCATGGGTTCCAGGTGGAAAGAGCTCAGAGTTACGTACCTACATGGCAGATGTCTCTCTCGGTCTATCACGAGGTGCCAAACTTATTAAACGCTGGGGAACCAGGCACCAAAGCTGCAATCACAGTGGCATGCAATAGTGCACTGCCTCATGGGACAGGGATGGCAAAGCAGGGGTGCTGGTGGATGGAGTGGCTTGAAGTGGCATAAAGGAAGGGTGAGGGCTGGTCACTGAGGAGCTCTCTACTGACAAGTAGAGCTCAGAGTGAAAGTCAGGGAAAGGGAAGTGGCTTTGAAAGCTTTGGGGGACCACAAGTTTTAAGCTAAGGGCAAGAGTAGTAGTAGCTGGAGATGGGGAGGCAAGAGGTGCTGGCAGAGAGGAAAGTGAATATAACAAACTTGTGAGGTGAGAGTGGTGGTAGTGATGAAGCAAGGTCATATTGATTGTGTTGACCATACTGAATGAAGCTGGTAAAAGGGTGTAAAATCGGGGCAAAAAAGTTTGGTAAGTAGGACTTGCTAGGCAGTGAAAATGTTGCTGTACCATAATCTCATTTTGAAATAGGTATCTACTTTTGAGACCCTCAGCAGAATTAGGAAGAATCTCAAGACAGAAAGAAGCTGCACAGCTGTGGTATTATCAGTTCTTTGGAGAAGGAAGAATATGAAGAAAGGACTATATTCCACACTCGTTATTTTCAAGCAGAAGATTACTTTTCCACCAAATCATTTTGATTTTAAGATAATTCATGATTTTTTTCACATACTTAAAAAGAACAACTCAATTGGCTAAGAAAGTCTATGCTCCATGCTGATGCATGAGGGATGGTATTAAAACACCAAGTGTTTGTGAGAGTTGGTGTAATGCGTATACAAATCCATGAGGTGTATGTACATTAATTTATATTGTGCTGCATATGCAGACAAAATGTGCATATCTATATACAGACATAACTATAGATACAGATATGGATGTGTGTGTATGCACACATTGAAATATTTACAGCTTTATTAGGCTTCCTTCTGTTTTGGGGAGACTATTCTGAAGTGTCCCCAGGTGAACACCAGAGCTCAGGTCCTCTCCAGCTTTATGAGAAAGGAACCTCCATTATGCAGGCCACTTTTGCCATGTCTCTGGAGTGTTACTTGATACATTTTCAATATAGTTTGTAAGTATGATGGAAGTGTTCCAGTAAAGAGGTGCAATATTAAATATAAGATTATTAACATCATTCCTTTTGGCTAGGCAGGTAGAAGTTCTACATACTTTCTAACTTTTCAGGCATTTAAAATAACATATCTATAAAGTTTTAAATTTAAGTAATTTAAAGTTATGCCTTAACTTAAGAGAGGTAGGGGTAAGTCCTGATTTTCTACATGCTTCTTTTAGATCTCATAACCTAAGAAGGAGCCTAAGGATCATAAAATTTGTTCAAATGAAGATGTTTTAATTAGCTGATGTTTAAATGAATTGGGAATCTATGAGAAGAATTTGCTTAACCCATATACTAGCTAACAAAAAATTGCAGATGCCTGAGCAAGGGTTAAAATTTTCCTGGTTGACTCATAGACTATATACAGTTTTCCTTGTAGCTGCAAAATCAATGTGCAAGATTGTTTAGATATTAACATTTCAAAGGTTGACACGTCATGTTTTGTCTTCTGATTGAAGATTATTGTCCTGCCATCTGGTCTGGAGATGACATTTTGTTATTCTCCTCATGTAAAGCAGTAGCACAACGGAATTCAACCTTCTCTGGAATCAGAATCACCTATCCTAATTTCAAGTTGCCAAGTATCTGGGTGTATGCCAGCTTATGGGTCTTTTTTTCCAAGTGAAACAGTGAAAGTGGACACTTCTGCTTCGCAAACACTTAAACAGTTTGTACTCATGCCTAGCCCTCTATAGCAAATTAGAAGTTAATTTTCCTTGGTATGCCTGTTCAGATGCCTGCTGGGTTCCGATAGGATACTCAAGCCAGGGGTTAAACTGAAGTGAGAGTGTTTAATCCACAATTTGCCTGCATTTGTGTGTTCTGGCAGATTGTATAAAAGAACATCTTCAGGATATTTCAGTGTGCAAAACCTCACTGCAATTTTTTCCTATTTCTATTCAAGCTTAAGAACAAACAACACAGTGCAACATTTTGGGAACTGTTTGATACATTAATTAAGAAATGCTGAGGCATCGAAGGAAGCCTTCGATATACCTTCAGAATTAGGGCTGGGGTTTGGTGGTTTCATTTAGGTGAACATAGTGTCTATACTCTGCGGAAATTCACCTCTTGTATCCTTCATCCACCTCTGAAGTTATCTTTTGTTTCTATTATTCCTATATGAAGGAAAATAACTTTGTAAACAAAGAAAAAGCTAAGTGCACTTGCGGTATCGTATGTAAGGTATCTGTATCATCTCCCTGCAAATGTATGAATTGTGATGGTAGGTGGTGACAAACAAGGGAATTACACATCCTTTGGGTAGTTAGTAATTTGTTGTTACAAGTGAGTTATTTTCAAATCTTTTGAAGACACATTTTTACTTGTAAATTGTTCTCCTGAAATGTATCCATGAGTCAATGTCTTAAATTAGGCCTTAATGGAAAAATGGATGAAGCATTAGATAATTCTTTCCTCCACTAGTCATGCAAATAAAGTTAATAAATGCTGTCTTTCAGCCTTTCTTTTTCTGTTTACTTTAAGCTGCTAATTAGTTGCAGCAATCAGAATTGTATTCTTTTGACTGTAATAAATGGAATTCCAATAAGGAAGACTGAAGCTGCCCTAAAAATAAACTGTGCTCTAGTAACTTTCAACCAGCGTATAGAGTTGTCAAGCTGTTTGTGAAGGGATGTTTGCAGCACTTCAGTCGTTTTGTATCATTCTACAGCTGACGTAGCGAAACAGTGTAGCTTTGGTACCGATATTGTAAAAGCTGAGGCAGAAGAGTTACCTGGGTAATAAATAAGAAACTTTTAAAAGTACACTGTGATGAAGAAGACTTATAACTGCATAAAGTGTTACAAAAAAATTATCTTTTTAAATGCTTTATAAAGCAAACTACATGTGTGAGTAAAAAGTTATAGCTTTATCACTTCAGAAATCTTGTGTCATTTAGATTGACAAACAGAGTGGTCAAATACTACGTTTAGATGTTCCCCTTTTTAAAAAAGAAAATGACTGATTTAGGAATCTTAGTCTGCTCTCCTGCTGAGCTAGGGTACAGAGCAAACACACTCTCCACCAGAGCAGTTAACGGAGTACCTCACAAAGTCTGCTGAAGCTGGTTATCCTGGTGTCAGCTGGGATAGAGGTAATTTTCTTCATAGTAGTTAGTGTGGGGCTGTGTTTTGGATTTGTGCTGGAAACAGTGTTGATAACACAGAGATGTTTTTGTTATTGCTGAGCAGTGCTTACACTAGACAAAGGCTTTTTCGGCTTCCCATGCTCTGCTGGGTGCACAAGGAGTTGGGAGGGGACACAGCTGGGACAGCTGACCCCAACTGACCAAAGGGATATCCCACACCATATGACATCGTGCTCAGCATCTGAAGCTGGGGGAAGAAGATGAAGGAGGGGATGTTTGGAGTTACGGTGTTTTGTTTTCCCAAGTAACCATTAAGCTTGTTGGAGCCCTGCTTTCCTGGAGATGGCTGAGCACCTGCCTGCTCATGGGAGATGGTGAACTAGTTCCTTGCCAAATTTTGTTTTGCTTGCATGCACAGCTTTTGCTTTACCTGTTAAACTGTCTTTAGCTCAAGCCATGTGTTTTCTCACTTTTACTCTTCCAATTCTCTCCCCCGTCCCACCGGGGGGAGGGAGGGAGTGGCTGCGTGGGGCTTAGTTGCTCACTCCCCCGTGCTGGGAGGGGGGAGAGAATTGGAAGAGGTAAAACTCATGTGTTGAGATAAAGACAATTTAATAGGACAGAAAAGGAAGGGATGATAATAATAATAATAATAATTATTATTATTATTATTGTTATAAAAGAATATACAAAACAAGCGATGCACAATGCAATTGATCACCACCCACCGACCCATGCCCAGTCAGTTTCCGAGCACTGGCCCCACCACCCTGGCCAGCCTTCCCAGTTTTTTGTTCAGTGTGAAGTCTTAAGGTATAGAATATCCCTTTGGCCAGCTGGGGTCAGCTGTCCTGGCTGTGTCCCCTCCCAGCTTCTTGTGCACCTCCAGCCTCCTTGCTGGCAGGGCAGTATGAGAAGCAGAGAAGTCCTTAGTTGCACTGCTCAGCAACAACTAAAACATCAGTGTGTTATCAACATTATTGTCCTCCTAAATCCAAGACACAGCACTGTATCAGCTCCTAGGAAGAAAATTAACTCTATCCCAGCCAAAACTAGGACAATATGTTGCATAAATTACAGGAAATCTGCAATTATCAGGGATTTAGAAATACTCAGTGCAGTATTATAACTCCTAAGTTCTAATTTTCCTGCTATAGACCATCTTTTATATAATTTCCCAGCAAGTAGGTTTATTTGCAGCTTAACAAATTTTGAAGGCAATGTGATATATTACATAAACTGAAAAGTGCAAGGTAAAAAATGTAGTCCTTATAATGACTCTGAGTATCTTGAAGTTATTGTGTGTGCACAATTTCCTGCATGCATTATAGTTCCTTAAACTAGTGCTTTAAAATATATATTATTAGTTGTGACGTGTATCTTCAAATATGTTTGATATTTGCTATGGAAATGCTAAGAGTTCAACAAGCCTCCATTACACCACAGATGCAGGTACAATAGACCTCAACACATAATAAAGGGCTTGGGCTGAGCCAGACCACGATGGTGACAGGCATTGGAACTGTGCTTACACACCTTGGTTGCTGCAATGATCAATGTAATTTAATTTGCCAGTAGCTCTAGATCCTTCCTCCTACCTCCACTGTGCTGGTAAGGCTGTGGGAGCACTGAGCAACAGACTGAATTGAAGATCTGCTCCAGCCACAAAAATACTTTTTTTTTGTGACAAAAATGACACTTGGGTAAATAGGGACATTTGCAAACCATGTAAACCTTAAATCCCATCTCCATTTTAAGTCTGGTCAACTGAAGCACCAAGGGAATAAAGGATAGCATTTTCAGTTCACAAGTGTAGCTTACAGTTACTTTGGCACTCTCAAAAAGTGGTGCTCAGCTGTGTTGGAGACAAATGACAGTAGCATATCTACAATAAAGTCCTAGCTTCACTGAAGCTGCTGGGAACTTTTCTGCTGGGTGAAGTGATTTCAGCAATTAGATTTACCAAATGCATATGAGGAATGAGTGGCACAGGTCAAGTCATCTGCTAATTTCTAAATCACTTTTCAAAACTTAAAGCCTATAAACAGTATAAATTCACTGCTGGTATTTATCTTTAGGAGATACTCAGGTACACACGAGCTTGCGTTCCTGCCTGTACGGCCCTGGCATTCACACTGTGCTTCTCCAGATTCACTTCCACAGGGTGGTGGCTGTAGCTTGACTCAACAAATCCCTCGCTGCCTTAGCAAATGTACTTGTTTCAGCTACTCATTCAGTAGTCAGTTAACTGTATGCTAACATTGCATGGGAATTAGTAGCTGAAATATAGTCAGTCTTCCAATGGCCCAACCTGTAAATTCCTGGTTTTGTGTTTTGTGCTCCTTTTCCATACTTTCTCTCACCTCTGGGTAGTGACAGGCTCTGTTGGCTGTTTAACCCTTTATTGCACCATAGGCTACTGGTAGATCCTCCTGTGTCTGGCCAACAATTTCCTCCTCTTTTAACAAGGCAGTTTTCAGCTCCTGGTATACAGGTAGGCAAGAGGGAAGGACTGGGATGAATATCTGAAACAAACATCGAAAGCAGAGTGAGTGGAGGGGGGAGCAGAAGGACTGTTCACTTCTGCAACACAATTTCCAGCCAACTTATCTGACTGTTCAATGGGCTTGAAATACAACCAAGCACCTCAAGCAATTATGTAGAAAAACAAGCTACACAAAACAGGCATGTAGGAACAGCCCCATGCCGTAGCCTAACATGCGCATTTTGATGAATTTATTGCCATTACTCCAACCACTGAACCTGACACCCTGGAGGAATGTACTGCTATGAGTGACTCTTCTTTCCCAGAAATGAAGGAAAGGAAGGCCTCAAATGAGTCCAAAGAGACAACAGAGGTTGTGACATTTATGCTCACTGCATACATAAAAGCTGTTGAAACATTTATTCTGTGAGTTATAATTTAAGGACATACCTATAAAAATAGAACAGTGACTTTGCTTACCTGTGAACTACATGACCATCCTGAATGCACCAACACCTGACAGAATTAAAATCAAAGACGAGGATCTTTTTAGAAACACTAATGGTATGACTTTGGTCATGGAAAGGACTATTAATAAAGGGAAGTTGATTGTTTGTTTGCTTTTTTGTTTCATTTTTTCTTCTGTTTGTTTGGGTTCTCTTCACAAAGACCTTTTTAAATGCTTTCCGCAAAGAATTTCCTAATGGAAAAAATGAAACCATTTTTGTCTGGTCCTTTCTTTCCTATCACTGCTGTCACTGAGGGAGGAAAGAGGCAGGAGAGAAGGGACTGTGTGTTGGTTAGTCAACTGGCACTTACTTTAGCAGCTTATCAGTGGTTGTCTGGCTCCTTTGGAGAAACCCTTCTTACTGTTGAATCTGTCATGTTAGTTGAGAGAGAAAACTCTGTGGGTCCACCTACGTCTTTGCTAATCTCCTTGCTGATTCTTCCACTCGCAGATATAGTTAACAAGCTCTTATAGGCCTCCAGTCATATCAATAATGGTGACCGCCACTTCTCTTTTCCACTCTGGGACCTTCAAAAGCTGTATCATTGATGGGTTATCCAGCTTCCAGGTATTATGGAACAGCAGCTGGCAAAAGAGGGTCTAATATACATTTTGAATTAGCCACATAAAAAAGGCTTGTGCTTTAAAAAAACTAAGTTAGACATACGGGTATGAAGACATCTCTTTGTCATGTGATTAAGCTCCTTACTCATTTCTGATGTAGAGTTGGACTGGGCAGTTATGGTGGTATGTGAAAGGCTGGCATACCAGAATGATAAAGGTAACAAACTGTGGCCTTGTCATGAAGAAAAGAGGTAGAAAGGATTTGATTTCTTGCACACACACACAAAAAATTATATATGTACTGAACTTCCCATTGGTTATCAACAGAGCAGCCTGAGGGTATAGCTGCTGTGCATAGCAAGAACAGAAGAACAAAATCTCCAGCAGAAGCAGAATGGAAGAACAGACACACACCAGCAGTGCCGCAGGGGAACTCTGAGACTCAGGTACTGCTGCAGGCATGGAAACACCATGACGCACAAATGCAGATATTAAAACCTCAGGAAATTTTTGCAAAATAAGGAGTCTGAGAACATCTGCCTTCCAAGGATGGCATTAACAGATTGCAGCATTGATCAGCTGTTGGCACCAACTCACTGCTCTGATCTGACTTCTAACTAGGCCCTTGCCATTGCTGTGTGCAGGATCAGACAATGAGGATGTTAGCTTGTGCAGGACGAAGTACAGCTTTGGGAAGCTTCAGGCACACTTTCATAGCCTCTTGCAGCAAAAGTCCCTTTCCAAAAGTGTCATAAGGAATCCCACCATACAATTTCTCCATTCTGTTACTATAACTTGTTGACCCATCAGGTCATGGATTTGTTAGGGCAGCTCAGGGAACCATGTCAGTCAGGGAGGTCCTCCTCTTGGTTTGGCTTGTCACATGCACAAGAAGAAACAGAAAAAAATGGAAAAAATGAGAGGAATCTCAGGTGACAAATGCTATTGTTGTTGAGGTAGCCTGTCTGAAAGCTCGGTGTGGGGGTTAGTTTTTAGTTCTTTAAAGTTGCACTGTAGTTTGCACCCTGATTTTCCAGGTAACAGCTTGGACAAAAAAAAAAATGGTAAAGGTGCATTTTTATTAGCAGTTAGGGAGGCTGCACCGTCATGAGGTTTTCTGCTGTTCCCTTTGTAGGTTTACTAATATTCTGTGTTTAAATACTCAATTAATTACAACTGAGTGAACAACTCAGAGCTGTACTTAGACATCTTATTGAAGCATAACAAAGCCAAAGGCAACCTGTGGAAACCAATAAAATGACACCTGTTTGCTAACTGCAAACTAGCAAGAAAAGAGACTTTAAATTATATATTAATTTGTTAAGTAACTCTTAGTTCAATCTACAAAAGCAATAAGGCCCAATATGACCGACACAAATCAGCAGTCCCCTCACTGTAGAAATAATAATTAAAAAATCATTACCGTAAAACTCTGTACTATGGTACTATTATAATGTGATCCAGAGTATTTGACAACCTTGGGCTGGGAGGAAAGCCCTTCTATATTAGCACTTGATTACTCATCAAATTCTCAGGCGTTTATTTATTTGTGACTTCTGTTTCAAACTGCTTAGGAGGGCTCTTAAAATTTTTATAATATGACTAATAGGTCATTGTCTATGCAGGCTCTACTCTTCATAAAACTGCTTGCTTTTAGCATGCAGGTGTTAAGGGAGGTGGTACAATCCAGCCATACATTGTTCACATCCAGATGATGGTAATGCTGCCAGTGTCTTTCCTCCAGCTTTCTAAATGTGCACACCTCTGCCATTCTGCAGCCACCAGGGATGTAACCAGAGGGCTTTTTTGTCTGATTCCATGTTGTCTGCATTCATCTTCACGAACTGTGACAGAGAAAGGCTTGAAAAAATCCAGTATAAAATGGTGGGGTCAGAAAGGGGTTAACTATTTTTTGCCGATACCTCCTGGTACCTTTAGTTAACAGCAGTGGCAATGGCTACTCCTTTTATATTATTCATTTTCAAAGCAGTAGAAATATCCTGAAGTTCTTGCCAATCTGTATTTGTCTGTGTGCTTGAGACGTATGAGAAAATCGCTATCTTCCTGACAAGCGATGTCTGTCCCTCAGCATCCCTCAGCTTGGAGTCAGTATGTCTGTTGACATTAAGCAAACGAATTCAGCCACTTTGTCCTCATCTTCAGCTGCATTCCCTTCAGTGGAAATAGGCTAAAAAGCTCAAACATTGGTAACTGTTGGCAACTTTTCTTTTATGTCCCATGTCTGAATCAGATTCCCTGCCGTGCTTAGTGAATTTTGTCTCATGGTTTCTTTTCCATATGTGGATAAAAAACGGAAAATATTATGAAACCATGGATACAATTTATCTATGTATATTTATCCTTTAAAAAAAGAATGCAACATAAATTAGTGCATAACTGGCACAATAAACTTGTCTACATCATGCCTAGTAGTCATAGCATAGGGAATGTTATGATGAGATTCCTCTCCATAAACCGATTTAATTCATCTTCTTCCTGAAAGAATCAATACTGTGTCTGACAGTAAAGTTCAGTTTTTGTAACTTTTTTAGTATGTTATATCATAATTTAGATTGCTGACAGTCATTTTCTTATTTGGGAGCTCTTGTGACATTGGCAGAAAGTACAGAGACAACTAACTGCATTGTACTGAAACATTGAGGCTTGATAACATTTGTGTCAAAGTTGAATTCGGTAGGGAAGATGGAGTGCTGTACCTTTTTCAGATAACTGTGAGTCATTCCTTCGTATTATTTTAAAATGCCTAATATGTTTTCCCTTTTCCTCAAGTCTGTATAACACTAGAAAAGCACTACAGTGTAAGAAGGGCTTTTTTTCTGAGTGAATGAAGTTTGCTAGCATTATTTGGGAAAGATGTGCTTCCATATTTCTCTCAAAATAATATACTACTGGCATTGTTGTCTCATATTACAGATATTTCATATTTACTTACTTGGCAAAAAGTATACCTGTAGAGTCTGCTTAAAAACACAGAGTAATGAGTTATATCAAATATATGTACACTATTCTAAACAGGCCCATTTCAAGAGCTGCTGAAAATCTTTGAAGTTATATTTTAATGATAGGCACAATTCTCATGTTAAATTAATGGGGGGAAAAATGTAAACTAAAAAACCCAATATATTGTCTCTAATGCCTACCAAAGACATCAGTAATTTCTACTAACAATGTAAATCCTACATCCATCTTTGCACGTTCTGAGGAACAGCGGTAAATGGGGAAGCAGAAGTGTTTCAGAGGAGGTCCTGCTGTTACCACCATTTGCTTTTTAGCACCTGCTTATTTCGATTCTCTTCAAATGCTTACTTTGGAGTCAGCAACTGAAACAATGTGCTAAACTAGAGCACTGCAGGTTTCTTGGTTTCTTGGCTGTATCTGTGGAGTTTATCTGTGAAGGGGCCAAAAGGACTGTACTCAACTAGTACGGCTGAAGGCAGGCCTAAAGGTGAATGGGGACACGTAACCTTGAAATGTGGTTCTGCGAGTATGAAGAAACATATCAGAGTGTAACCTAAAGTCAAAGGACCTGCCGTGTTTCAATTTGGTCTGAATCTCTTAATCCTACATCCAGTCTGCTGATGCATAGAGGAGTGTGAGTGAGTTCGGGGTATGGGAGGGATGAGAGAAAGATGTGTTCAGATAGCCTGGGCAGTAGTTTGGTTTATATTTTGTTGCACCTTGTCGACACTTACTTCAGTCACACTGCTTAAGATTCTCTTAAATTTATTATGCTGGTATAAAATTGGTAATACCCTAATATTCATGTACTGTTTATACCAGTTTATATATATCTACTTGTTGTAGTATTTCTGACCGTTGTGATCTCAAAAGTTCTCCCCAGATGAATTGAGTTTCTCTCAATTTTGTGGTGGTGGAATATTTTCCTAAGTACAGTGTTGGAAACACTAAAAAAAAATTTAAAGGTTTTGGTAGCTTTTTACTTTGGAGTCTTATATGTGTGCCGCAGCTCTATTTCATTCTTTTTCATCGCCTGTTTGGGAAAGGCGTTCATGTTTATTTTTTTGTTAAAAGCAGTGGTTTCACTTTGGAGTAGGAAAACAGCAACATTTACTGTAGAAAACATTTTCTGGTGGGAATGATGCCTATAAAGTTTTCATAATGTTTTCTTTGCCTGAAGACGTAGTACAATACCATGTTCACGCCATACTTTCTCTGTAATTCCATGTTAAAATGCCCAAACACTAAAAAAACCCCACCTCCAAAGCTCCCCACTGGGGAGGAAGAAATAGCATTGCATAAGAAAACTAGATTCATATACAACCTTCCTTAAAAAGGTCAGGGACTTCAGATCTACATTTGGTTTAGGTGGATACCAGGTGAAACATAGGAGCTGATGGTACTTGAAAAGACCACCTGAACCAATGAATAAACTAGGACTTTGCTGACAGTCAGTTTGACTAGAAAAAACTGACTTAATGTGAGTCAGAGCAGAATATACTTGGCTTGCTTTGCACAGTGGCCTGGAGTTCTGTATTATTTGTACTGTGAGAAAAAAGGGGTTTTAAACCCAAAGTACAACATCTCCCGCCCAGAAACTGCAAGAGCAATGGTGTTGAAAAGCATATCTGTTGCACCATTTGCTCTCAGTGGCTTCTGGTTTCCTTCTTTTGCTTCAGGATATCAAGAAAAGATGTTGTGATCATAGATGCAGATTTACTGTTGGGAACCAAGGGCTTTTGTCTTTCTTTTAGTATTTCCTGTTGTGTCCTCTGCCTTCTGTATGACTGGAGACATTGTTAGGTACCCAAGAGGAATTTGACCATTTGTTCAAGTGACCTAAGTAATGCAGAAATTTGCATATTGGCTGCTCAGCACATGTGCAAAGAATCAGCTTTGTCCAGACTTATTGTGTTAAACATGCGAGCTGGCTACCTGTGCCATTCAGTAGTCACCCGTGCCTGTAGTTTTTCTAATTCATGTACCCTGCTTGGCTGCCTGGGATTTTCCAGGTGGAAGTACCTGCAAGATGTGGTCCAGGCTCCTATATCCCGTTGCACAGCGGTGCAGCCTCCATTCTCCTTCCCTCTGCCACTCAGACTATGACCCCATTTGCCCTGGTCATTGATACAGACTGACAATTAGCAGGAAGTAAAGATGATCCCTTCAGCTTTTCCAGGCTGTCTATATCCCAAAGGCACACTTCCTCCTCCACCACCACTATCTTGTAGCATATGCTCTTTTTCTTCCTCGGTGTTTCTTAATGTGGTAACACCCATAAGGGCCCCCTGTTTGGAATGATCTTTTGGACGCATGGGAAACCCAAGAGTGTTAAGAACTGGTTTTAAATTTTGCAAACAAATCAAAGACGTATCTGCAAATGCCCCAGACCTGCGCTTTGTCCCATGAGCTATTAAAACAAATATCTAAGTCACAAGGAAATATACATGAAAATCAGTTTTCTTCCCTTGACTCTTTGTTGATGCTGTCTATTTTGATGCCTCCAAACCATAACAGGACTACACAAATTGGTTCCATATAAATATTATTTAGTTTCTATAGGAATAGATAGTGTGACTCAGCAAACAGCAGTATATAAAAAATGCAGCTTTGCTATAGCTCTTTTGTGGCACTCTCATCATCTCCAGAGGTTGGAAGTATTCATTGAAGCAACTGTGATTTAGTGTAGTGGGTCTCATCCAACTTTGTCAAGGACTTAATCTCTGGTTGGCCTAGACCAAAGGGGAATGGCCCCAAAATGTAAAGCCAAGTTAAGATGGAGTGTGACAAACCTCTTGCCCTGTCTGTATGAAATTAATTTTTGTGGAGCAATATTCAACTGCTAAAGAGTATTCAGAATGATATATTGTACTGAAGTGCTATTACAGGGCTCTGGGCTCTGTGTGGCAATAGGATTCAGACTGTGACAAGAAATTTACTCTGTATATTGTCCCTGAACACTTAAACAGTTTCCTTAAAATACATTTCAGCAGCTAGGATGTTCAGCTTAAAAACTGGTAAAGGAGCTTAAGGGACTGTTTCCATGGTTTACAAAAACACATCCTATAAACAGATTTTCCTACTCAAAAGCCTATGTCAATTAATTCTTCCAATTAGGCCTCAATAACATATATGCCATGAGAATTTGCGTTTGTACATTATGCATGGGAATTATGCATAGTAATTTCATGCACTATAGTAGTCCTCAGCTTACGCTGGAATCAAAGTTGTGTCCATTTTCTTCCCCTGTGTTTATTGGCAGCTTTTGATTCCGTCCATCCCACCAAGGCAATGTCAACTTTGAAGAGGCACTGCTGGGTTACCATGAGTATTATTTTGGCATGTTTGGACTAGTCTCAGAGAGAGCTCTCTGAGAGTTATTCTGCTCAATCTTTTTTGTTCCTCGTAGCTCTTCAGGGTTCCATTGTCAGACCTTATTAGCCTGCTGTTGTTTTTTAAATGCTGGTATCTAGGCTACAGTAGTCTTTTAAAATATTAGATGTACCGTGCAGATGACAAGACTTCCTTTCTGAGCTGTACCTTCCAAAATTGATTTGGTTCCTACAGTTTCTGAGCTGCTTTGAAGACTTGTTTCTGAATCGGGGCCAAAAAATGCACAGTATTTCGCTTTAGTAAGTTTTTTGACAAAACATAAGCTTTAATGTGTGGAACCCACTATCATGCTGGACTAGCTCTTTTTTTCCAGTCCCTCTGAGGCTAATTTTTCCATTTCCTGTCACTACAGATTGCACTCTTGGAGGCAGTTTTAAATCAGTAATGTCTTTGATGTTTTTCTTTTACCATGCCAGGAACATTCCCAGAGTGACACTGATGCTCTCCCAGGCTGTCTAAATGTGTATTCATGGCAGGCTTCCGCTAAGCTGCTGTAACACTCTCCCGCTCTATTTGCTAGCTTGCCAGATGTGAATAAGCTCCAGTTAATTGAAAATACCAGATTTTGAATAGGTTGCAGTTAATTCAAAATGCTATGGCCAGATTGTATATGTGGCTAAGCATTATGTTGCTAAATTTTAACCATTGCATCACTCTTCTGTGAAAAACAAATGACAGACATTTTTCATAGATGTTTCGAACTTTTTCTTCTCAGGCTTCCAGTGTCCTTAAGGAAAAATATTCAGTGGATCTTTCCAATGCAAGCTGAATGCATCTGACATAACTGGAGGTCAGATACAGTAAAGGGACTAGTTGTTTTTAAATGACAGCTGAAAATGAGGTGCTAACATCCTGAATTGTTTTCTGTCACTGCTGTGGAGTTGCATACCTACAGATGGGAGGAATTAATTTTCTGTCTGCCACTATATGAACTTCTTTTCTTTTGCTTGTGCCCTCCAGCGTGTTAAACTGGAATTTAGACTTTTTGCTCAACAGAACTTTTGTGGTTACAACAAAAACAACTTAGAAAAAAAGATTTAGTTTTGTTGTCATTGCTTGTATGTCATACACTCCGTAGTAATTCTATTCCATCCATTGTGAAGTCGAGGGAGACTGTTTGTGAAAGCCAGGTATGAAACACATTCTCCTGGGTGTCCTAGTCCCCTGAGTAACCCCATTACTCAGGGCTGTTGTTGTCAGAACAACTGGTCATAAAAAGAGAGAAAACTTCAGGTCAGCACTAGGGAGCAAAAAAAAAAAAAAATAAATTTTTCCAAGCTACAGCTGCTGGATGCAGCAACTCTGTAATTCAGAAATGGCATTCCACCAACCCCCCATACCAGGAAACGTAATGTGTTTGTTACGGAAATTGATAATATTCCTGCATCTAGATATTAACTATAGATCTTTTCCTATGCCAATCTCTTTGGGACCTGCTTGCACTCTTTCTTTCCTCTCCTGAAAGAGATTTGATGGGATGGCAGTACTGGCTTTGTGATCTGTTTTAGGGAACCAGGCAGTAGGGAAGTCTTCACTATTTATATTTCATTCTATTTCTTCATAACAGTTCCCTTGTCTATCCAGCCATCAGTCCAGTAGCATAACTCTTAAGCGGTGCCTTCATACTAGCTAGCTAGTGTTTAAAAGGGAGAGACAGAGATTATAACAGGAAAGCAACAAGATACTTTTGGGGTAAGGAACCCAAAGAGCATTCAAACAAGACCTCACAGGTCTACAAAATCAGAAGTGTCCCATGCCAGTGCTGATGTTGTAGAAGAAGAATTATCCAAGCACTATGCCTTATAAAACTGCAAACACTGGACTCTTCTGGATCTTCAATAAAAGCTTTCTGTGTCTAGGATCTTGAATAGTCATGCTACATCAGGATCTCTGCGTGTGCTAAAGTTACAGCATTTTCTGCCTTCCATGATGCTACTTGAATTAATGGCACAGCTATAAGTATTCAGGAAAGGATGTTGTGAAGAATTTTGAAAAGCTTGTGGCTTTTAGTATAACTGGATTAATCTATTAATAGATGATTCAGGTAGAAAACCTGCGTTATCTATCGGACATCAAGGAGGCTCCAGGCAGGAGGGTATGCGCTAATGCCATACAAGTAGCTGGAAACGGCAGGTGGAATGACTTAAACTATTAGACCAACCAGCCTCACATCAGTCCTAGAGTGAAAGATGAAAATCAGAATGCTGATATGGGATTTAGTCATTTAAAATTTAAAAGATGGGAATATGAGTCAACCAACTTTTATGGCATGTGGGTCTGGTTTCATTCCTCTGATGAAATATGTTTGGTGGATTAAAGCAGTTGTTTACATACCACAGGAACTGCTTTTTGTAAAGCATTGAACTGCATGTTATTGTGATTAGAAGTCAACTCTATCTGATATTGATTAAGTGCAAATTAAACGTATTTAGGCACTTGGTAGCTGGTATATATCAAAGTGGTGGCATGGAAGATTTATCATTGAATAGAACTATTTCAAATGGGATTTTGCAGAGATCAGTTACAGGTCAGTGCTATTAAATACTGTTTTATAAATTACTGGAAAATTAAATGTAAAAGCAGTGCAAATAAAATTTATGAATGATATAAAGTGTGTCAAAATATTGAGAATAGAGCAGCCAAGCTAAGCAATCTGGATTTCTTAAACAGGTAAGATGCCAGCAAAAGCTGACTTTAGACGTCAGGGTAACAAGCTGAATGTGAGAAGCTGCATGGGCTGAGGATGCAACACTCTTCCTGTGCCACACAGTCCTCTTCCTTGGCATGCCATTTTATCTGAGCAGAATGACACGCTGATACTCCTTCTGGGACCCAAGTCAGTATCCCTCCTTGGCTGGTGCTACATACTGTGTCGGGACTCTCTAGTTAACGCAGTTCTTCTATGAGTGTGGTTACAGACCAGTAGAAGCAAGGTGAAGGTTAGCTGTTTGTTTCAGAACCATTTTTATCAGCAGAGTATGAAATTTATATTTTGAGGTCTTAAATTAGGTCTTCACAGTTAGTTGTCATTTATTTACCAGCACTAACACGCAAGAAAAGCAAAAGAACACAGGGGTTCGTATCACGTAAAATTCGTTATGGGAAGTCCTCAGCGATTACAGTAGTTGCACAAACTGATCAGGAAAAAAAGGAACTCTGAGCTGAAGATTGATACTCTGTTTTCCAGGACCGTATGAGCTAAGGATGTAGTTTTATAAAATTAAAATATTTGGGATTGCTGGGGTCTATAATAGCCTTAATATAATTTTGTATGTGTATATACAGAATTACATGTGTATGTCTATCTGCCTGTTCTCTCTCTCTCGCACAACTCGTATCAAATTTTACAAAGAACAGAAGGAATTTCAGAGACTTCAGGCCAGTTACTGGCTGTGCAATCATTTACATTAGGGTAAGGCCACACAGCCACTGGAAGGAGGGGCCATAGGTCTTGTTCCCACTACATCTTTTATGTAGGCACCATTGTACGTACTGCTCCATGGTGAAGGAAGGGCAAGAAATATTTCTTTCTAAAGCAAATGCAACCAGAAAAGTTATCTTTCAGCTTGCTTGCTTCCCTGACTCATCTCATTGTGAGGTAATTTGGGCTCTAATTATGGTGCCAGGTAAGCACAAGGGAGGCATTGCCTCTTCGTGGCAGCACTGCAGACTTGGGTTGGATCTGGGCGTTGAATAACCTCCCAAGGTACTCATTCTCCTTGTCATTGTCATGATTCACTGCTGCTCTCCTTCCTTACTGTGGGATTTCCAAACCTGTGGGTTACTTACTCATCCAATCTTTTTTGCACACCTGTTCCTCTTGAGGTTGATAGTTTTATTCCACTATTGGACAGTAGCTTCCAAAGGATCAAAGCTGTCCAGAAGGTTAAGAATGGCATAAATCTTTGTGGGTAAAAATGGAGTGGTTTCTTCATCTGTTTTATGCCCCCGTTAAAATATTGCAGCATAATAAAAAGAGAGATTAAACCAGAAATGGATCATCTGTTTCTCTTTCAGGCTGGTCATACACTTTTGTGTTCTCCTTGTCACGTCTGGCAAATGACTCAGTCAAAAGGACAAGAGTGAAGACTGGATGGTTTGACTCCCCAAAGCAAATGTAGTCCAAGTGAATTACTACATGGTACACAGCATGAGGGTATCAGATAAAAACTCCTGAGAACATGTGAAACAAATACTAACTTACTTTAACTATACATTTTAAGAGATGGCCATGAGGAAAGCCTGACTAGCACTAGAGCTGACCACTCCTTATGTACAGGAAGGTTTGAAATTCTCATTTGCTGAAAGATGTAATCCAGCATTACTGGTCCTGTGTACCAAAGGACTGTCTAATGAACAACGTGTAATAATGCTCTGAACAAGTAATGAAGAAAATATTGAGACAGGCAAAACCAGAGTAAGGTTTATAAGCCCAAAAGCTGGCAGCAATAAGGCTCAAAAATGCCACTGAGAACCATACACTCCACGTGAAAAGAGGCACCTGGTCTGCTGGGAGATAGCTATAGATGGCTGGCTGGCTGGCTGGCTGGCTGGATGGATGGATGGATGGATGGATGGATGTCGTTGCAAGGCCAGGGACATTCCTGTTGGCATCTCTAAGATTCATTAGAAGTTTGTAAACAGAGTGAGTTCTCCTGGAAAATGAAACATTTACCAGCAATATAACAATTTTGCTTGCCAAACTGTTGCATTGCACATTCCCCTCTCCATTTTGGAATAAAATATTGATCCAAAATATTGAAATGCTTCAGAAAACCTTGAATAATTGCCCCTTGGAGGCATGATAGAGGCAAATGCCAGGCACATCTTGTTTTTAATGTGTGGGGGCAGGGTGGAGGACACTGCTCCCTCTGCTTGGAGAACTGATAAGGGGAAGGGCAGTAGCTGTGGAAGAGAAGCAGGATTTCATATCATCCAGTCCCTCCGCAAGCTGCTACCTGGGGCCTCATCTGCAGCCTTTGGAGGCTCAGTTATCTTCTGTTGCCCCACCACTGGTAACCACACTGACATCCTCCCAAAGAAGCCAAGCATTGTGCAGGCCATGATCACCAGCAGCACAGCTTTCCAGGGCAGCCAGGGAGGTGGAAAATAAACAGATCCAAGGGACATCATTACTGCTGCTGCAGGCAGTGGAAAATAAACACAGCTGGGTCCCAGAAAAAGGTCTTTTCTTCAGCCACTTGTGATATTGAATGGGTTGGGGCAAATTTAAATTTAATAGTCACACAGTCACAGAATGGTAGGGGTTGGAAGGGACCTCTGGAGGTCATCTTGTCCAACCCCCCTGCTTCAGCAGGGACACCTAGAGGAGGGGGCACAGGACCATGTCCAGGCAGGTTTTGAATGTCTCTAGGGAACGAGACTCCACAGCCTCCCTGGGCAGCCTGTGTCCCTGCTCTGGCACCCTCACAGGAAAGAGGTTTTTTCTCATATTGAGGTGGAACTTCCCGTGTTCCAACTTGTGCCCATTGCCCCTTGTTCTGTCTTTGGGTCTGGCTGCATCCTCTCAACACCCATCCATCAGATATTTATAAGCACTGAGAAGGTCCCCCCTCAGTCTCCTCTTCTCCAGGCTGAACAAACCCAGGTCTCTCAGCCTTTCCTTGTATGGGAGATGCTCCAGTCCCCTGATTGCCTTGGTAGCTCTCCACTGGACTTGCTCAAGCAGTTCCACATCCTTCTTAAACTGGGGAGCCCAAAACTGGACACAGTACTCCAGATGTGGCCTCACCAGGGTAGGGTAGAGGGGGAGGATAACCTTCCTTGTCCTGCTGGCTGCATTCCTTTTAATGCACCACAGGATACTGTTGGCCTTCTTGGCCACAAGGGCACATCGCTGGCTCAGGGTCAGCCAGCTGCCCACCAGCACTCCCAGGTCCTTCTCAGCAGAGCTGCTTTCCAGCAGGTCAACCCACAATGTGTACTGGTGCATGGGGTTGTTCCTTCCCAGGTGCAGGACCTTGCGCTTGCTCTTGTTGAACTTCATGAGGTTCCCCTCGGCCCAGCTCTCCAGCCTGTCCAGGTCTCACTGGATGGCAGCACAGCCTTCTGGTGTAGCAGCCACTCCTCCCAGCTTGGTATCATCAGCGAACTTGCTGAGGGTACACTCTGTCCCTTCGTCCAGGTCACAGATGAATCTGGTTGTAGCCTTTCTCTTTCATGGTGTAAAAAGGCGAGTTAAGCAGAAAATGAAGCTAGGAAAAGGGAAGGCTAAGAAAAAATGAGGAAAGACCAGGTTGATTGCAGTGGGAAGCAAGCATAAATACGTGGCTTCTCCTGGCCTCCCCAGTCATGGCTTTCCACCAAGGTGTAAATTACAATAACAGATGTGTAGTCTGTGAAGTAGTTTTGGGGAGAAATTAAAGTACTCACAACTGGACATTTAGGAAGTACTACTATTAACAGGTTTAAAGACCTCTAACTAGCTCTACCTGATGGGCAACTGGGGGAGCAGGCTGGAGTGCTGTCTGAGCCAGGGGCAGGATTTTAGCTTTTGGCACACTGGGGACCTTTCATACCCAAGAGCTGCTTGTCTGCCCCCATGGACGCCAGGCACTGGCTGAAGGGAGCTGGTGATGGCTGGCACTTAGCTGGTGACACAGGTTGTCTCAGATAGTGCTTCAGTGGCTTTGATCAAGTTGCTCTTTATGTCTACAGTGATCTAACTGGTTCTGTACATGCATCCCATAGACGCCTGTGATTCTGTTCACAGGTAGTGCGAAACTGTTTTATGCACTGTGGTCTGAAATGGTGTCTGCTCTATTTTATGAGATTTCATTACTGGCAGGGAGATTTCATCAATACCTATAAATATCTAAAGGGAGGGTGTCAGGATGATGGGACTAGGCTCTTTTCAATAGTGCCCAATGACAGGCCAAGGGGCAACGGGCACAAGTTGGAACACAGGAAGTTCCACCTCAGTATGAGAAAAAACTTCTTTCCTGTGAGGGTGCCAGAGCAGTGGCACAGGCTGCCCAGGGAGGTTGTGGAGTCTCCTTCCCTGGAGACATTCAAAACCCACCTGGATGTGTTCCTGTGCCCCCTGCTCTGGGTGTGCCTGCTCAAGCAGGGGGGTTGGACAAGATGACCTCCAGAGGTCCCTTCCAACACCTACCATTCTGTAATTCTGTGACTTGAAGGTAGAAGGGCAGTGGGCAAGGAGCTGCAGTGATGGTGGACCAGCACTGTGATGATAGAAACAACTTTCAGTGGCATCTAAATGATAGTGGTCTATTACTGTGCTGCTTAATGCACAGTGTGCTGAAATGACTCTTGTATTTAATGATAAAATACAGAATTTCTCCTCCTGTGCCTTGAGGTAGGTATCTTTTTCCATTGTTTGTATATGACCTCCACACCCCTTCTGTCACTTTACAAGCATTATGGGTGCTCTTGTTTATGCAAACAGATTTTTCTGACATTTAGTCTATAGTGAAATGTTGAGGAATTGCATTATATTTTTTATCATCTAGCCCTGCAGTCTTTCCATAAAATCCAACCACAGCACGGAGATATGCATAGTACATTTCAAACTCTATAAAGTTTTCCATATGTAAAACAAGTTAAGCTCTAATATTGCATCCCAGGCTATTGTACTGCTGGGAGACTAGGATTCTGTAGCTGCACTCTATGGGAACATTGCTGCTGTCTGGAGGGAACATGCAGGATGATGCATTATATACCTGATATATGTCTGAAGCTGTGACCTGTGAAGTACCAGGAGAATAAAAAAGGTGATATTTCAAAGGATAGGCTGGCAACAGTATTTATTGAAGTCAAAATTATGACAGCTCATCACTTTGAGCTGTCTCAGCAAGAATAACTAGCTTGTCTGATTGCAGATATGAGGGCATTATGACATTATCAAACTCAACATGGATTGGAGAACCCACCAAAGAAGCCTGATAGCTGGGCAGCTCAGCTTGCTCTTTTTGATGCACACCTTGCACACCCAAGCTGGCTTGGGTAAAGGTAGACATCCCCAAGAGAGTATATCTGCTTACTGAGTACCTAATGTGTGATCCCACAGGACTAAATCTGGACTACCTCAAATACCAACCATGAGAATGAAATCCTAGCCCTGAGCTTACAGTAGGACTAACTCAGATCTTGGCCCACTCTAATGAAATCTGTGGTTATCGGTCTGTAATTCTAAAATACAGAAAATGTGCTTCTGCACTTGCACATTACTCAAAACACTCTATCTTGTTTCTGCTGTGGACAGGTTTCACTTGCATGTTGGTGACTGAGCGATGCCTATAGATTTTTTCCTGGCTGAATGTGTCCTGTCAGGAAACAGCTTCATAACTGTTCACACACTTTCTGAGAGCAAAAGGTTTGTTAGAAACAGCTGATGCTTCCCATCTCTTCTTCTACCACCCAATAAGTTGCTTCATTACCATCACCTAACTGCTCCAACCACTTGCTTGTTTTTGGAAGAAAATGTAAAGAAAAATTGCCCATCTCGTGCCCCTTCTAATTTACACAGAAAAGATTTTGGAATAGATTTTTAAGGATACAAACTGTGTGCAGGCCTGTCTCCCTTTTTTACTTTTTATGTTATGTTTTCAATTTTGCCCTTATTGTGTTATCCACTCACATCTTTACACATTAGGCTGTGCATTTAAGAGCACAGTTTACGCTAAAGAGAACATACATTTAGGAAATGCAAGTCCTATATTTGTAATCAAAAGGCAGCAGCTGTTTTTTCACTGGTCTGAAGTTGTTAAATTATGAAATCTTTTCTTTCTGTCTTTCTCTTTCAATCAATTAGCCATTTTAAACAGAAGCCAGAAAGACACACATGGACCCAATGTTTAGTCTGAGACTGTGAAAGCTACATCTCTTCTCTTCCTAGTTCACAGTCGAGCGCAGTCTTTATTATTGTAAAAAAAAATCCAAGCAATTTCACAATATTCTTTTTCGTTGTTTTTCTTTTATGCAACTTTGTATGAAGAACTTTCTGCATGATAAACTTCTGTAGAGGAGACATTACAAAACCTTGAGTCTTTTTGCAGAGAACAAAATGCAGCTTAAAGAATCGAGTCATGATGCTTTTTTTGCACATGCATATTTAAATATAGCTCCATTGTAGAACAGAAATAATCTGATGGTCAGATGACCTTTCCTTTTCAATAGAAAAATGGGAAACAGCACTTCAATGCACTTTTACTATCATGTAAAGATACAGTGAATGGTATTTTGCCTGTTGTAATCTTTGGGAAGTCTTACCTGTAGTTAGGATTGCCTGGTTATGCATTTGGGAGGGAACTCGAATCTAGAATTTCCCTAATGTACACCTTATCCAGCACAGTACTGGTTATTCTGTAGGCTTCTCAAATCTGACAAAACCCATGGCTGGGTCTGAGGTTTCCACATCAAACCCTCAGAGAAATGTAGGTGTCCGATCACATAACTCTTATGCAAGGCCATGCTGTGGAAGCTCCTCACTGAACTTAGCCATATAATGCCAGCTCCCACTGAGTCCCATGGCCAGCCCAGCACAGTGCTGCTGCTCTGGCTGCCCTGCTTTGTGCTGGACACCCCAAGGGGCTGCAAATTTGTGCTGCTGCTTGCCAAGAAATTCCTCTTCAAAGAAGCGTGAGATGGGCATAAACATGGATACAGACTTGACAGGTCTGTATTCCTGACCCAGCAGCTGGCTTTTCCATTCAATAGAAGAGTCCGGCTGGAGTCTGGTAAACACTTTCCAATAAAACCTTTATTTTAGTAGATTTTTTTTGTTTTTGATAAATATACATGTTTCCATTTACAATGAAGGAAAAAAAATTTCCCCAGCTAACTCTAGTTGTACCAGCACTGAGCCTGATTGTCCCTTACAATCCCGCCACGTCAGACAAAAATCATTTATACCCTATGACCATATCAGATTTCTGTAGTCACCATGTCTCACAGATGGGCTTTACATTATGTCCACCTGGTCCAATGGGTAAGGCTTATTGTAGATACACTAGGAAATTAATGTCCCACCATAAAAGGACCAAGCAGAGAAGACCCCATTTTCTCAGAGAAGCAGCTGGAAAGCCAGTCAGTCCCCACAGTGGGGATATCCGCACCACTCATCCTGGGCAGGTGTTCCTGGCATGAACAAACCTGCTGCTACAACTGGCAGGCAGCTGTAACGACTCTCGGCAGAGAAACCAGGTGGTGAATGGCCATGGGTTCTGCACCACCCCCCCCCCCTTGCTTCTCAGCAGTCAGGCTGGCATGCTGTGCTGTAGACTGATGGTTTGGCGCTTTCACTGACTGCAGAAAAATAAAAGGGTTTTTGCTCCTGTCTGTTTTTCAAGGATCTCTTGCTATTTGCCTTTTAGGACCTGTAATCTGGTCCGTGGAAATGCTTTATATTTCAAAACTATGAAGGGAATAACACAGCAAACTCAGCAAACTGCTTTTTCACATTTTCAGTGTCCTCTGTGCTTTGCTGGATCTGTCAGTCTTTCCAGCAGGAAACATAGCTGTAACTCAGGAAGGGTTTCAATTATCTTCTTGTTTGCTGGAAATAAAAAGAAACCTCAAGCTGACATGTTTCTGAAGAAGAATCCCAAGGGATGCATACTTCCTACCACAGAAACCAGAAAGAAAAAAAAAAAAAAAGAATATTTCCTAACTGGCTCCAATCAGCTTCCTAACCAGCTCCACTGGCCAAACCAAAGGGGAACAGAACACGAGTAGCTGTGTTATCTATTTACTAGCATCTTACTGTCACCCATATCTTAAAACCTTAATATCATACATGCTGGGGCACCTCACTGTCATGCGGATGAGCTGGCCTGTCATGTCTCCAGGGGCCCAAGAAGGAAAAAAAATCAGAAACAGCTTTTGTAAATATATGTACAACCTACTTGGGGAACACACGGCCTTCAGGGAATTGTGCACTGTGGATGATTATAGAGAGGTCACAGTTTACCACCTGAACAGTCTCCTCTGGGTTTTAACAGGGGAAGTATATCTCAACAGCTGTCATCATTACATGAGTAACTACAGAACAGTATATAACACTCTTCTTTTTCCTGCATGTTAGCACCACCATTCCCTGAAAGCAGAGGAAGTTCTGCCTTCTCCCAGCCTTCCTGAAGGCATTGGCCAGGGATAAACCTTGAGCCTAAACAGTCCTTGAGCCTAACAATCTGATACTTCTATACTTTGGGAGCAGATATGAGAAGATGGGTTGAGTCAAGCAATGATTTAATATGTACATAACCCTCTGTAAATAAGATGAATATTGGAAAGAGTTTTCAGGGTATTCCAATTAACTTTGAAAAGAAGCCATTGTACAGTCTGTTGCTGTAGTACAAACTTTCCCTGTTGCTGCTGTTATTCACATGCTGTAGACAGCAGAGTATACCACACACGCCTGCCCCCCACCCCAGTTTTTTCATCCACAGAGGTATTTTCTTCGGGCTGTACAGGAAGCTGCAATGTATGGTATACGTGCTGCCTGAACCTCGCAGAGGTTCAGCAAATGTCAGCAGTATCAGCTCTTTTTCAAACGGTTCAGTAACCTGTCAACAAACAAACAGCTGGGGTCACCCCAGCTACTAGCACTCCAGCCCAGAGTTAATGGGTGATTGAATGCTCCTGTTGCTGGCAAAACAGAAATATGTTGCAGATATCTAAAAAGATAAGGGTAAAGAGCTCTATTCTGGTCTTGTATCAATAAGCAGCTTAAGCCCATACACATATACCCACCCACCTACCCTTAGCCTTCCTCTGTAGGCACAAATATTTTGAAGGGATCAGTTCCTAGGAGTTCCTAGTTCCTCATGCTACTTCCCAGCAGCATTATCTGTTGTTAAATTACTAGGTTACTGTATTGAGGTTGCTCAGGAGAAAGCAGTGCGTTAGGTCAGGTAGATACTGCACATCTCTTTCAGAGCTGGTAACTGGGCGGGGGGTGTACTGGGAAAAGACTTGAAGAGGAGAAGGATATTGGAAATCCCTTCTTAGAAATGTGGGAGAGGTTACAGACCTGGGAGCACAGTGAGGTCTGGTGCAAAATTTTCTTGCGGACTGAAGCATCATTTTTTGAATAGCCCTGATACAAGATCACATTTTCAAATGTTGCTGAGTGACTCTCCTGCTGATTTTAACTGCTGAGAAATCTGCTGTCAATTTTGTTGGACATAGCCATTACATATAGTTGCTCAAGTAAAGAAGTGGAAGCTGGTTGGTGTGATTTAAGATGTCATGCAATGAGTGGATTTATCTGAACGAGAATTTCACTTGAGATAACTGATAATACTGCAAACCTTATGAAATAATTATAAGTGGTAGCACTTGATAAACATAAACATCTAAAGCTTTGCCTGCCTTTCTGCTCTAAAATACCATGTTTCCAATGCCGCAGTACCATGAGATGCTGCATTTGGGCTGTTGATTTACTAGGAGTGCATGTCATTTCTTCATTATTGACTGATCTCAAATGGAAGTGTTTCATATATAAAATCTACTATTATAGGTACTGATCTAGCATCCTCTGCTTAGCCTGTGACAGAAGATGAGGTCATAGCATCCTCTGTTACTACCTTTCTTATTTCAGGCTTTCAGCAGAGTATCCATGAAGGATGAAGGCATCTTTTTTTCCCTTTTTTAAAACACAAGTCACCTTCAAACACCTGTCTTCCAAATGGGAGGAGACAGACCTTTGAAACATGGCATCTTCTATTTGTATATCTCTTAGTATTAAAGAAGGGCAAGTTTTACTCATTTTCATTTTCTGGTGTGTTAACTGAAGTTTATTTCACTGCTTCAACAGCAGAAGTAATTATTACATGCAAAATGAAATCAGTGTTTAAAAGTTTTTATGTAAATTCTGATGCTTCATTTTAGAGTACGTTTCAAGTAATAAAATTTCCTCTTAGATTTTTTAAATCAATTTTGGTGCCAAAGCATGCAGAAAGCTTATATTCTGCCACAGAAAACTGAAAGAAATAGGGCTTTTTTTCAGGGAATGAAAGTTCCCTTCACTTCTTGGTCTTGCTTACAGAGATTTCTAAGCATTTTAAGTTATTCTGGAACCTTCAGGCTATAAAAAACACATACCCCTTTAAAACTCTCCTGTTTTCCCCAACCTATGAGCTCCCAAAGTAAATAAAAATTTTTTTTTCTTCTGTAAATGCTTTAATTCTAACACTGTTTTAAACTCAAAACTCCCTTGTTGAAAAGAAAATGAAACTACCTTCACTTTTTAGATACAGCTGGTAGTATTTCCAAATTCATGAAAATATGTGCTGCAGCATGTTCCATAAGGGGTTGAACAATTTTGTCCACTTCTTCCTTCAATTACACCCTCAATATTACTGGGAGAGAGAGTAATGAGAGGTGTTTAAGCAATAGAGGAAATAGGGAAGAAATAAAAGTAGATGTTGTTGCCAGAATAATGGAACCCCAAGGACAGTGACTACATTTTTCTACCTATAGATCAGCTTACAGGCAGAAGAGTTTTCTTAATGGTTAGATTTAATTAAACTTCTTTTTCTGTATTTGCCATTAATTGAGCATTTATTTCTGCCTCTGTGATTAACACAGATTATGCCAACATGTTTGTGTAATATTCTGTAGACATTTTACCTGAGAACTTTTCTTTATTGTTTGAGTAGTTCTAATTCCTTTTAGAATTAATCAAAGTGTGGAGCTGAATTACGATCACAGACCTGTCGGTTTTCCACTTCTTAGAGAAGAGTGCAGTGTGGTTCACAAGGGACTTACGAAAAAGAAAAAGAATTTTTCTAGCTTTCTGATTTTCTCTGATCAAATGAGTTAGAAGGATCATAGCACTCCTGTAAAATTAAAAAAAAGGAAATAGAAAAAAGCTAAAAATTAAGATAACCAGCCAGCCTTTCTCACCAAATATTTACAACTATGAATATATTTAACCAAAATAACCAAACAGCTGAACTTCCTTCACTGCCCGTAATGGCATCTTCTCTTAATTCATGATACAGCCAAGGGTACGAAGGAGTTTTTTTCTCTGCTGAATGACATCAGCATATCTTAATGATTAAAACAAGTTACTCTCTTGTAGTAGTTGCTGAGATGACACCCAATGCTACAGAAAAATAATTATCTGAAGGTGGGAATCAGCTGGTAAAGTGTCTAAGCCAGCAATCAATGTTCACTTTACAGTCCCTGGAGGAAAACAGGCACTTACAGGGCATAATTCCTAAAGCAGATGCCTAAATTAGCTCAGCTGAACTGAGCCCTGGAAGTGCTGATTTTTCTCCATCAAATGCAGCAGCAGTCTACAGTGCTTAGCTCTGAAGTGGAGGCAGCCATATTGTGGATGTTTACAATCTGCTAAGATGTTTCCTGTCTCAGGTGTCTGATTTACAGAAGATGCTGCTATAGGGTAAGGTGGCCTCCATGTATTCAGAGCTGATTATTCTTCTGCTACTTGCAGCACAAGTATCTCAGAGCTGACCTGACAAGTGAGTTTAAGCTGAATTCCTCCCCAGCATATTAAACCAGGCATTAAATGCTGTTTGAGAGAGCAAGGAGGTTGGCAAGGCAATGGTTTTCCTTTGCCTTGGGTTTGTGAGGGGCTGTGCAGATTCCATGTGGGAGGCTTACAAGAACAGCAGTTGGAGGAAGGGACAGCAGAATAATGGTGGAGTGGCCTGACATGATAAAGTCTTCCCCCCTTTCTTTCCTGTGGATCTCCTGAAGCTGCCATTTAATGACATTTGAAAGCTACACTAGAAGAGTGTTTATGGGTAAAAGTAACAAAATCGTTGGGAAAAAAGCTCCAGTTTCAGGAGGTTCAAATACCACTCAGCAGGAAGCCTTGGGTAACAGGGGACAATGGAAGAATGGGGGAGACATATTTCCTTTAGAGTAGATGAAAATTTGCCTGCATTATCTCCTGTCTGCTGGTCTTAAGCTAGAATCCTTCAGATATCATTAAAATAATTTTCAGACAGTTAGGGAGGGGAACCATTTGAATATTTCTAGTCACTCTGTGTGATATGAAGTTAAACTGAATTCAGCAAGGCTATTTGCATAGTAAGGGAATCTTAAAATTACTCAGACTTTGCAGGACTGAATTCTTCCTACTTTTGCATGCCAAATACTGTAAAGGGATTTTTATATTAAAGTCCTAAACAAAGACTCAGACGTATAGGCTGAAAGAAGTTATCCATTCCAGCCTCCTACATATTTTACAGGTTTATCTGCTGCACTATTTTGAGTATATTATCTAATCTCTCTTTAAGTATTTCCTTTTCTGATATCTCAGGGGTTTCTCTTGGCAGACTGCTGCATTGATGAATAATTCTTATTTGGAAGTTTGTCCTCACATCTAATCTAAATTTGTTACATTTTAGGTGAGCATTCTCCATGGTCAACCATGATCAAGTCTCTCTCTTTCATCTTGTTTCTCTCAAAAACTGCTTAAAAGTTCCATATTTTGTTTAAACTAGATGTCCGTTCCATCTTGTTCCTTATATCTTGCAGCTTTCTTAATGTTCTTCATCTTTGCTGCTTTCTCATCTTCACAGTGCGAAGGTCAAAGGATATCCTAAGTGAGGCCTCAGCTGTCATGCAAATATGTGATTTATTAACTCCCTACTCTTAAGTACAGTTCTTTAAATATGTATTCTTTATATACCAGTAGTATTTCTGATTTTCATTTGTATAGACACAAAGTCTAAAAATGCATTATAACTAGTCATTTTCCATAAGCTTTGGAACAAAAATAATTCACTGTGTACTGTAAGTAGCGACTAGGACAGATCGCTTTTTATTGAAAACATTTGGTTTTGCAATATATACACATTCCTCCTTATGTGCTGTAGAATGATTTCCTTCCCCTCCCTGATCTGGGAACCCTGTGACAAAAGTTACTGTTGACCAGTCCTTCAGCTTTTCTATATAACACAGACCTGTAAAGAAAAACTCCCATGTTTTCCCCAGAACGTAAAATTTTGCCTGGCCTTTCCTGTCTTCCCCTGAGTTTTAGTGTCTTTATGCACACAGTTAGGCTCAAAGAGTGTTTCTGCCTGAATGTGGACTCTGTAAAACTAAGGATCAGACTAGTCCATGTGTTCTACCAAAATATAATGTTGTTTCAGTTAAAATAATCTGCTGACTATCCGTTTTAATCAATATTTTCTTAGTCATGTAACTTATTTTCACATGCTCTTTGGCCAGCAGTTATGTCTCCTAGTTTAAGGAACCTAACTGAAGTGTCACACCTTTATGATCGGTTAAGAGAGGTGCACCTCTCAGGTGATCCACTTATCTAGGGTCTGAGAAACTGTAGTGTTTGTCTTCCAGAAACTATGGAAGAGCTTACTGTGACTGGACTCCAATTTTCAGGACTTTACCACCTTTATAGTCAGGTAAAGTGAATTTGTTGGGAAGAAATGCAGTTGCCCAGCTGTAAATCCTCCAAAAGTGCTAGGGGAAGCATGTCAACAAGCCATGAGTTTTATGCTGCCCTCACAGCAAACAAGGGAACATGCCATCCTGCACCGCCTTTCCTACCCACACCCGCTCTGCACCACCTCTCTGGACTCATTTAGGACCTTCCAGTTCAAACACTTTCTTCCATCTTCCGCAGTATTACGTGGGATGCAATGTAAAAATTCAACTAACCATAAATGTCTGATTTACAGCGTCATCCTTCTCCTCTACATAGTTCAAGATCATGTTACCGATTTAACTAATCTGAGAGTCATGTCAGTTCAAATACTGATGAACATTTCTAATAGCCCCATCATTAGCATAGTATGCTTAATATGGAAGGTGCTGCAGTTAAAGACATCTTGAAAGGACTTTAAAACAAAGCTTCAGGCACAGCTGGTCAGCATTAAGCATCACAGTGCTTACAATCCCCAATGTTAATGCTAACATGAAGACAGTTTCTGCTGTCTGGAGTCCTCTGGCATTAAAAACTGCTTTCCAAATGTCCTTCTTAGAGGAGGTATTCTGAGTGTTTTTCCCCTGGACCCTAAGAAGTTTCCACAGTTCTGAAAGCCTATCTAATTGTCTGGTTTATTTTCCAAATGCCATTTTAATCCATCTCTAATCTTCATTAATAACAACATTATAATTACTTCATTAACTTTTCCAGATAAAGCATTTAAACTCTTCAGGAGCAAATAGCTTTTTGCTGGTTCTTGTACTAATTGCTTCATCTAATACCACAACCTTGAGTTTTAAATGTATTTAGTGAAAACATAAAGCTCTTGTTTAGTGTAGGCATGTTAGTGAAATCTGAAGAGCACGTGGTGCAAGGGAAAGATAGTAACTTGTTGTATTACATAGCTTTTAATGATGCATTTTGAAACACTGACAAGGAAGAAAGCTCAATTCATTTCCCAAGGGTAAAAATAATACCCGTAGACATTAGCCTTTAACTTGTTTTGACATCTTTGTTCCTGTGTAAAGTTTAAGTAATACAGTAAAATTTTATAAGTAATGCTTTATTAATGAAGTAACTTGTATTAAGGTTGTAAAATTGAACACCAGATCAGGAAATAATAAAAAGTAAAGGTTGTATCATAAAGTTAACTGATCCGTACAGCTAGTGTTCCGCAGATAAGGTACATGCTCAGCTGCCTACAGTATGTGCAATTGTGAGTTACTGCTTCTGAATACCTTAACCTTTTATTTTCTTTTTTTCTTTAATATTTTCATTTACGGCCTGAACGTTGAATGAATGTGGGTCCTTACGTCAATTTTACTTTGCACTTATTGAAAGAAAAGATTAGCATATCAAAACCCCGTGCCGCCTTTTAGCTGAGCATATAAACCTCATGCTGTGTCTACATAGCTCTCGGTCCTGAGTTTGTTGCTAGTATACCTGCTAATATAGAAATGTTGTGGGTTTGCCTGATGTGCGTGTGTATACATAGTTATGGTCAGGGAACTGGTGACTGAGAGACAACAACTTCAGCTGCTTCTCAGGTGTGTAGTTGCCATTTAGGTACTTCTAGCACATTTCAAGGTGAAGTCAAATGTCTTCAGTGGGCCACTGCAGAAGGTAATTTAGCATGGCAGTTTTTCACTTTTCCATGGAATGAGATGGAAGCATTTACACAGGCGACTCTTGGGTATCTTCTGGAAGGCAAAAACTGATAGCTGATGAGTAGTAAAGAGCCATTTCCAAAGCTACTTTTCTGCTTGTGAGTCTTTGGACTGGACTTAAGTTGCTCAGCATGTGCCTTTGTCAGGAATGAGAGGATGACTCCTAGCATTTCAGACCTGCTGTATTTTCTTGAGGCAGGTTGACCCCAGCCAGCAGCTAGGTACCCACACAGCTGGTTACTCACTTTCTCTCCCCCACCCCAGTGAGACAGGGGAAGAAAATAAGAAGAACAAAAGTGAGAAAACTCATGGGTGAAGATAAAGACAGTTTAATGGGTGTAAGTGGGGGAAGGACAGCACAGTAACACAGTCACCACCCTCCAAGGCAGACCAATGCCCATCCAGTCTCCAAACAATGGTAATCTTGGAAGCTAACCCCCTTCTTCTTACACTATCTTGGTTTTTATTGCAGAGCATGACATTATGTGCATAGCCCCCTGGGGCCAATTTGGGTCAGCTGTCCTGGCAGTGTGCCCTCCCAGTTTCTTGCCTACTCATTAGAATGGGGCAGAGTGGGGAAGAAAGGGCAACCTTGCACATTGAGGGCATGCAAGCACTGTTCAGTAATAGCCAAATAGTTTTAGCCACAAACCCAAAACGATACTGCCGGCTATGGAGAAGGTTAACTGCATCCCAGCCAGACCCAGTCAGCTGGGTTTCTCCAGCAGTTAGCTTGCTCAGAGAAAGCTGTACTCTGCACCAGGGTGTTTTGTTCATAGCTTTTTCAGGTGTTAAACCAAAAGTCTGAGTGTTAATGCATATCTCTGCAGACTGCAACAGTCTTACAATGCAAAGTTAGCACTCTGTGTGTGTAAATTATTTTAATGGCAGAGAAGAAATAACACTTGTGGAACTGGAAATAGTAACATATCCAGCGTTTTATGTTGTTAAGCTAACAGATCTTTTGACATGGAAAGAGATGCCATGTGCCATTGCACATCTTTGAGGAGACTTGTATGTTAAACAAAGGCCGTTAGAACAGAATCTACCTATTGGTAAGGTACTCACCGCTGCCATTCTAGTCGAGTTACTTGATTTGATGACTGGCTAATGTAGCTGAGAACAAACAATGACCTGTTGAATGAATGATCTTGTTGCACCCCACAAGAACAGAGCATGCATTGTGGGATGCTCGGTGATGCACATCTCTAAGGGAAACTGAAGATGTAAAGATGCAGATACCAAGATGAGGTATGAAATCTTGTCCATATCAAAGTGAAAGGATGTGTTGCTGTTGCCTGGAAGGAATTAGAACTTTGAGAATGCATTACCAGCTTAATTCTGGAAACTGTGGGGCAACGGTGCTGTGCAATGAAACTTGAGATATCTCTGTTGCTTTAAACTTACCTGGCTAAATGTAGCCAGTTTATTGAGTTGTTCAAGTGTGGACAATTTCAGCCTACAAAGAACTTCAGAAGCAAACCTTGTTATTGAGTCAGAATTCAGTAAAAGGAGGCTGAATCTGCTGTGTTCCACCCTGAGCTTTTAATAGGGAAAAAAAAAATTAAAGCAGATGTTTAGACACTCGCGGCAGGATTAGGGACTAGTGTTATTTTTTTGATATATAGGAAATAGATATTGTGGAAATGTATGTTTAGGAAACACATTTCTTGGTGTACTGCACTTATCTATCCCATTCAATCAAAATTCACCATGGAAATTTACACTAGGTTTCCGTTTCTGGTACAGCTACGTAAACAGTGACAGGACTGTGTTTTTCAAAAATGTACAGAAATGGGAGAAAGAAAATCCATCAGTCTTTTTAACAAGAGAAAATATTTCTAATAAACCATCTTCTGAGATGAAGAAAGTATGGCTAGCAAGGCATGCAACTGGAAGTAAAGAGAAACACAGTAGTACGCTGATCAATCACCAAGGTTCTGCCTGGGACGGTGGTTCTTGGCTCTGCTGGACAAAGGTCATTGGACTTACAAATAGTTACTACCTAAATGGCAGGAACTAAACTAACCTCCATAAACCATTTGTATGAATCGTGCACAGGAAACAAGCTAATGACACACTGAATGAGAGCATCTATTTAACGCTGAGCTTTTGTTGGAAACAGCTCGGAGCACTGTAACAAAGAAAATAACACACTGTCATAACTTGCATTCACTTCTAATGAATCTTTTAATTCCTAACATTAAAAATACCATATTTTAGAGGTCTGCTCAGAGCTTGTCCTATATACTCTGACTCTGAATGCAGGTTCAAACCTTCTAGACCTCTTCCTGGAGAACAGGAAAGAATGGTTACAGGATAATTACTTATCTTGGCATTACTTGCAGATAATGCATGTGTGACAGCAAAGTAAATGGAAGTAATAAGTCTAGGTTACTCTCAGCTTCAAGAATTAACTGGATTGCTGCAGGATTATATAGGGTTTTTTGGAAAAAAATAACTTCATAGAAATAAGAGAGATCTGACTAAGATGTCTATTATGATAATTAACTGCTGTTAGCACTTTAGCAGAGGCATGCGGTGAAAGTGTGGACAAATTTCATTTTGATTTATGTTCGAGGAAAAAGATTATAATTTCTCTAGAAGTGTTTTTTAAGTAAAGAGATTCTCTCTTACATAGGTAGCATATGCAAGACTTGGGAAAACTTTTCATGCTTGTACCAACGATATGATGAAACCACAGTATGGGGGTCAGCAACTAAAGCATGAGATTTCATGCCTGGCTATACGACCATAAATCTCATGACTGATTCTCAACATCACAATATTCGGGTCAAGGGTTGGAGGCAAAGGGGATATGTCAGGTGTAGAATATGACAGCTAGTTGAGTTTTTGGCTTGAAACTAGGGGAAATAAAGCACACATGCACAAATTGAAGAAGTGGTAGGAAAATCCTTAATTGAGGGAGTGGTTTTGGATAAATGAATGTGATGTTTATTGTGGGCTGTGGGTTGACTAACAGGAAAAATTGCTAGCCTAAGGACAGAAAGTCAGCCATACTTGAACTAACATCTATTTTAGCTAATAGCCCTTTTAAAATTCCTGTGTTGTTGCAGTTTTGGGAATCTGATGGATTTAAATTAGCTCGATTCATGTGAAAAACTGATATTTGTTCAGGAACTGGTCACAAGCTCACTGGTGGTAAGGGACTACATGGCTGTGTAGTCCAGTGCAAATGCTTTGTCACAGGAGCATGAACTTGGCAAGGCCAAGGTACTCTTCTGATGCAGTGAAGCCACAAGTGACTTATCTGTCCTGAAAGAGTTCCATGAAGACCATTATACCAAGCCCCTGGCCATATATTCCTGATTCCCTACACATTGTCAGAGACACTATTTTAGATATATTTATTGAGTGCCTTACAAATTTTATTGGTATTGTTTTTCATTTTTTGCAACTTCTAAGCCAAGCTCCTGCAGTATCATGACACTGAATGTTTATGCCTCAGGGAGGAGGAAAATTATAACTCAAGAAGTATTGAAACCATTAGGAATGGTCATTAAGAATAGCTTTTCTGCAGAGTATATTATCTGATGATCTTTAAGTCATATATTACATGGGGATAAGAAAAGCTGTCGTCCACTGGATAAGGATAATTCCCAGCTTTTGGGTGGTACTGTGTTGTTTCTAACCCTCCATGGGTCACCAGGAAGCCAAATTTGTACCTCTTGTCTGTTTTGAATTACAGGCAATACATCTGGGGGAAGGAATTTTTAAAAAAATTACATGTTTTAGAGTTCAGTGTACCTTTTTTTTTTTTTATTTTAAAACATCAACCTCTCATCATCTGAACAAATCCTTTAACATTTCTCACTTTCACCCATTTTTTATTTTGGCTTCCTCCATAATTTTTTTTTTCCCTTCTTTTTTCCCTTTCCTCATGCTTTTTGCTGTTTGCTGTCTATCCCCCGCCCATATTGACAGCATTTTAGCTTAGAGAAGGGCCATAATTAACAGGTGAATCTTGTCTGAACAGAATAATGGGAAACATATTACATGATTTTTCCTGCAATTAATTAATTGACTGCTGAAGTTCTTCAAGACATTTAAGTTGTGTTTGCAGAAGGGTGTTAGTGAGTAGGCAAGAAGATTAAAAAATGTGGAATACACATGTCACCGCTCTGTGGAGTACAGTATATGCTTGTTCTAGGTACTCCCTCTATCTATATTTCTCTGTTTAGATAGGGGCGTGTCTGTTAATATATAGCAATCACACCTCTCTGACAAAGACAGATCTATCACCAGAAGCTTAACTGTTGCATTGTATAGACAAGGAACCGGAAAAGAGTAAACTAAGCTTTTCTTATACTGCTTCTTTCCGTTGATATAAGCGTTGCAATTCTCGTTTCCCAACTTTTTCACATAACGTTCGATATACGTAGCCTTTATTTGAAAGGTCTGATAGGGTTGGAATTATTTTAACGCTATCAGAATGTGCACGCACATACCTTCGTCCTCTGGCGGACTTTCCTTGGAGGACAATGCGGGCTAAGGAGAGCGCCCTGTAGCAGCGTCGAGCGTTCAGTGTAACGCTAACGCGGTGCTCGATCTTGTTACAGCTTTAAGTAATGGAATAGTTTCATAGGTGCTAAACTGCCGCAAGGAAAAGCGTTCCCGCCGCTCCGAAGGCACTTCACCGCGCAGCGCTAGCAAACTTCAGGCACTCAGACCCATTTGGTAGCTGTGGAGTTAACTAAGTGCAGCTTACTGCCAGTTAGCCTCTTTCACCAGGAATGCAGTTTGTGTTTACCTATATAAGGAAACCTGTTAGACTTAAAGGAGCTCGGCAGGGCTGCGGGCTGCCTGCGAGAGGGGCGAGGGGGAGCCCGCGGGAGGGCGGGACGGAGCGCAGCCCCCGCCACGGCGCCGAGGCGAGGCGCCCGCCCGGGAAGGACCGCGTCCCCCCCTCTCCTTCGGCTTCGGGAGGAAAAGAAGGAAAAACTGTCAGGGGGGAAAAATGGAGAAGCAGGTACGCCGGGCGGATGCCCGCAGCTGGGGGGCGGCGGCGGCGCCGGGGTGCGGGGAGGCTGGGAGGGAGGCTTCTCGCTCTTGCAGCTGCGGTTCCCTCCTGAAACGGCTTGCGGGTTTTACAGGGGCTGCAAAGCAAAAGCGTGCTTCTTGTGTGCGGCAGCATCCGTGCGAACGCTTGCTTTAACTCATCTGGCGGTCCGCCTGCTTCTGACTCGGATGCACCTTCTTCTTCCTGAAGCGATTCTCAGACTTTCTTATCTCTCGTGGAACACAGATGTGAGCTGGGACTGGAAGTAGGGCTGAGATGCTCTGGGTAGCTGGCTGAAGCTTTCCAAATGCACTGTGTTACGATCCTATCGTGCCTGGGAAAAGAAGTCCTTGGGTTTCTTTTTTTTTCTGATTTTTTTTTAATTACTTTTTTTTTACACCTTAAAATGTACCCTTTATAAAAGACGCGCTCCTTCAGCATTCTCAGGGTTTCGGTGTACTTTATTTTGATGTGTATGAATGTAGCTCAGTCAGCATAGCTGGAATGTGTTTGCTGGGATACAGGGAGTTCCTGCAGTAATAAAGAGGTTTATTTTCAGTGAGTTAGTTAAAAAATAAGCTGCAGGTACTGTTCTGGGATATGGAAGCAAAACTTGTTCTTCAACACTAGGGATTACCCTAGTTCAAAACAAGGATATGCATTTCCTTGGAAGTATTTGCATATTCTGATAACCTTTACAACAGGCTCCAGGTAAAATCCTCATGGAGAGAGAGATTGTTCCTTGAAGATTTTTGGGCAGGACAGAATGGAAAATAAAGTTGAAAACTTATTTCAAACAGCTTTCTAGCTGGAAGAATACTGCCGTGCAGACCTTCAGCACAGTTACTGTTAAGTATCAGCACGTTAGTTGTGGAAGTTCACTCAAGTTTTATGCAATTATGGTGTAAAATACAGAAATGGAAAAATACTTTCAGTTTATTTCTGTAAGTACATTCTAAGAAAAAAAAGAGGTGCAGAGAACGAGTCAGAAACAGGTGGAGTCCATTTTCAGAATGATTTTGCTTTTCTGATCTTAGTAACTGATAGACATATGATTGCTTTTCACTAATTTTCATGGCTAATCATGTTCATGTGCACACGCCTGTGAATGCACTAGTTACGGGAGTTGTAGCTACAGCTTTCCTAGGAGTCGAAGTGGGAAAGTAAAATACATTCCTACGCCTAAGTGTTTAGAAGCTTACAATGAAGATGATCACTGCTCAAAAGCCCTCTTCCTTCTAAGTATTTCTAACTGTTATGAATGAATGTCTACTTGAAATTAGTCATATGGTATTACCTGGTTAACATTCATTCAGAACCAGGCATTGACAGAATTAAAATTCACTTGTGTAGATACAGACTCTCATTCATTTGTATGCAAGACACTTCTAAACCCCTGACTTCGAAAGTTTAGTGAGGTATTAATGGGAATGACATGGAACAGCTGTAGTAGTTTCAACAGAGAATTTTATAGGAGCACCAACGTTGCAAAGAAAGTAGACAGCAAGTTCCTAAGTGCTGCTTCAGCGCTGAAGCTAATGGGATCATTGTCATGAAGCATCTTTGGTCTTGGTGGAAGTCACCAAGGCAAAGAAAGTAGGACTGGTGGACCAGAACCATAAATTTCACTTGCCTCACTTCTCATCCTCGTGGTTTTGCGGATAACCTTTATTACTGTGAATTGAGTGGGAGCATAGAGGAAAGACTTTTAGCAGGGGTGTTAGCGATCAAAGTGTGAATTTAAAAGGCAGGAGAAGACTCTGGGGGAACATGCTTTTAAATCACTTTTTCTCGAGTCTCTCCAGTAAATTACATTGCCCCTGTCAGTTTTGTGTCTAGCTATGCTGCAATTGTTAGCGGTCTTTTGATTTCCTAGTGCAGAGTGAGGCAGAAACCTGGTTCAAAGCCTGCACAGTATATTCTGGGTTGACACGAGCTTACTCTGCCCCAGGATCTGAGCAGCCATCTGTGGCGCCATGCTAGTGCAGGGCTGGTCCTGGCTGCAGCCTTCCCTAGGCGAGCTTTGTGCCTGTGACTCTTCCAGGGAGACAAGGGGTGGTGTGGGCTCTCATCCCTTCCAGCCACAGTATCTGCCTTGCACCCTTCTCTGCCACCCACAGCATATGTGATGGTGTGGCTACAGAGCCTGCAGCATCACGGTGGGACTTGCCTAAAACCAGTGTCTGCCCGAGGTATTTTGCCTCTGCTTGGTGCCTTGTCTGTGGTGTTGCATGTGTTTCCATTGGCCTGGGTGCACAAAAAGCAAATTCTTTTCAGACCAGGCTACATAGCTGGAAGATATATCTGAGGAAAATTTTATCCTTGTTTACAATAAGAAAAGAATTGCGAAGTAGACAAAGCAATTTAAATAGTGTGTTATCCTAAATCACAAGAAAAATCCAGTAGCTATGGCTGGGTTATACAATGGCCCTTCTGCCTGAGCTCCTGCAAACCAGCCTCCTACCCTCGGCACTGGTCTCCAATATGGGTTAATAGGTGATGTGTTTCTTTCACTGCTTAATGAGCTAGCATTCATTGTGACCCTGTTTTAAAGATTAATTTTTTCATTCATTCAATGATTTTATCAGTTTTAATAACAGAGCTGTGGTCAGGGTACAGTAATAATATTGGATTGGATTCTATATTTTGAAAATGAATGTGCTGAACCCAATGAAAAATTGAAATTTTTGTTTGTATGGCAGAGATGAGAAGCACCAAATTATTTATAGGTATGGCCTTTGATTACCTGAACCAAAATTATCTTTTGCCTCCCTGTTGTATTACTGATGGGTTAAATTCATGAGAACTATTGCTCATTCATCACTTCCAAATCAGAGTACTTGATGTATTTAGCATAAAGTGTAATAATTTTTTGTTTAGAAATGAAAGAACATACTAAATGTCTTCACTGTTTTTCGCATTTAGTAACCTGCTCATCCTACAAAGTTGTTTTAGGGGTTTTTTTTGTATGTTTGCTTGACTTACAACCATCACTGCGTACTTTCATTTTCTGATTTGCATATAATTTGGAGCTGAGTGCTCTTACACATCGGCAAGAGGCAGTTGAGCACATCATGGTTTTTTTTCTGGTATCTTTTCACTTATTCAATAACAAAAAAAAAAAGACTATGCTTTCAAAGGTGTAACTGGAGAGCTTGAAATAATAAAAGAACATGCTGTACTAGTTGCATGTTCCCTTTAGGGTTTTGTTAAAGGCTTTACCATTCCATTATGCTATCATTTCGTAGTGTAAGCATTTTATATGGCACGTGTGATTTCATTGCCCTTAAGTGACCTTGGTAAATTCCTTATTTCCCCTGAAGCACATGCCTAATTGAAAATTGCCATGTGCAGTTGCAGAGCTCTAAGCAAGAGCTCTAAGAATCTCACAAGAGGGAGATGGGTGTCCAGAGAGTGGGGCAAGAGCACTTCTGTAGCATTGACTCTATTGAATGAGGTTAAACCTTTGCTTTGAAGACAAATTATAAGAAATTATAGGAAAGGCATCTTAATCTGTCTGCCCAGTTCATCTGCCTAATAATGCTCCTGTCCAGAGATCATGTGATCGACTAAAAGTGTGTGTTGCTTGGTGTTTTTTTTTTTTTTATTTTAAATTGTTTTTTTTTTAAACTTGTGTGTCCATCTTGTTCCACTCTTGGGTAAATGTATCTGGAGTTTAAGGTTAAAAATATCATTCCAAATCTGACCTGTGCTTTCCAGTCCAGCTGCTGTCCTCATACCACAGTGCCTCGCTTGGCTCTGCTGCGCCACTGCTTTTGAGGATATGGTTACTATGATCGCAGTCTGCAACCACGACCTAAAAATGAGACATTGTGTTCCCTGCTAGAAGCCTCTAGTCTAGCATTGCATTACAGCTTCTGTGATCGTACGTGCTTAAGAGTCATGCAAATGAAGGAGGCAAAAAGCTGGACAGTGTAAAGCTAAGGAGTGGCTTAAGAAGGCACTTTCTTGGATGAGAGGACTTTAAACTGTGCCTTGGATTAGAAAAAGAAGTCTTCTGCGACATCTGTATATTTATTCACTAATGTGTAGTGCAATTGTTTAGAACAGGAAAAATGCAAGTATTTTAATTAAAAAGGGTTGAGGAATGTGAAGTGTGAAAAGTCTGTGATGAAGATGTGAAACAGCAGTTTTATCATGCCTTCTTGTATGTTTATTCAGTCTGAAAAGTTCAGAAAACTACTGGGTTGAAAATTAAGCCCCCAAAATTCTCTAGTCCGGTGTTATCTTGCAAGTAGTCTCATTTATGAAAGCTTATCCTTTGAATATATTTCTTTTTTTGTGTTAATTCAAAGTTATATTTCAAAACTATTTATCAGAGTTTTGGAATACACACTACTTTGAGACTCGTACAGGAAGGTATTGAAAATATGCACCATGTGTTAGGATCTGAGTTTACCAGGTGCTTAGAGTATATTTCCCTGCTGTTTTGGTGCATTTTTTTCTTTCAATAAAAATATTAATATTAAATTCATTTTTGATGGTGTAGCAAGTAATTAAGGGAATGCATAAACACTTCTTGGCAAATTTTTTGTGGTTCCATATTTTAATTTTTTCATGTTAAATATAATATACATTCAGCAAGATAGTTAAGAACATACTTGAGGATGAAAGTCTCTACATAAACAGATGCATGTTTCCCAATGTATCTATATCTGGGATTGTAACACATGTTCCAATTCATATGCACCTAAATTCTCTACTGAACTTTTTACTGAGAAAGATACTATTCTCAAATTATTGTGTGCGCAGAGGCTGGAACAACTGGTATTTTAGGTAAATCAGAAAACATTCATAGGATTTTCCTTGAACAAATTGACATCTTCCTTTTACAGGTTTTTGTAAAACTCCTTTGAGGAGTGGATATTAAATTGCACTTTTTTTTCTTTCTTTTATTTCACTCAATGGTGGGTTTGATATTGGTCCTCTGGATGTCAGATTTAGGGAGGTGGCATTAAAAAAAAAGATCCATTTGCTTTTGTTAGAGATCAGTATATGAAGTTCAGCTTCATTTAGCATTTGGTGACATTCACATTCAGCGATATGAACTAAATGCCATTTTTGACACCTTGTGCATAGTTCCAGTCATTCCAACAGGCTGATAGCACTCTTGTTGGTACTGCACTGGATTATAGAGCGCTCAGAGTATTAGCTTGGAAGTGTCATGACTTGTCTTGTCTGCCGTGCTCCTCCAGTGATGCATGTACTCCTGCTGCTGAGGATCTAACTTCTGTTCTGTAGCTCCCTAGCCTGGAAAATTCCATATAAAGCCTCAGATCACACCTCCTGAGGTGGATATTTTTTTTCTGGGGGGGACACACTTAATTTCACCATGTATGAAACAACGGTAGTGCTCCTGCTATGTTAATTCTGTAAAATGAGCAGTTGTTTTACTGCACCTTTCATATCTTTATTGTCTCCTTCACAAGAAATTCCACCCCATTTTAGCTGAGGAGTTTAGGCATTAGCAGTTAATTATGAAGTCTTACCTTAAGTATGGCAACGTACCCTAGGGTGGTTTGGGACATCTTGTGGGTTGTGGGTTCAAAGTTATGCAGCTGGGCTTAACACTCCAGTGGGCAATTCTGGCTATGTTGCTTTTTGCCTTTGATACGTTGCCATACCACCACCATTAGCGCAGTGCTTAGACTGCAAACATCTGTTTGCTTTTACTGCACATGTGTTGCTTAAGATGTTCTGCTTTTACATGATGTAAATCACTGGACTCAGCCGGCATGTATGATTCGTTTACTAACTAAACCTTAAATTGTGTCGGTAAAATATATGTCCTATGGGCTGACATGTATGGCACATACAGAAGAGAAAAAATGACAAATTCATGTCTGGAGTCAGTGATATTTCATATTTTAGTGTTTTTTTTTAACTCGTTGAAGGGAGTCGTCATGTAAATGTCAGTACAGAAGAAAAGATTGCAGTGAAACTGGCATGCATCCATATATCAGACAATGATGATGGGAACAGAGAAATGCCCTTGAAGTTAGAAAACAAAACGATGAAATCTCTATATCCTTCGTTCTAGAATTTCACCATATTCATGGCATGAAATGGAACAAACGCCTATAAGAGAAAACAGATACCTTTTGATATGACCGTATATAGGTTATAGTGCTCTCTTGACTGGAAAAGTTACCTGGATCTTGAAATCAGTTTAGTTGTTGATCTGGGCAACTTTTCAGCAATAACCTGTAGGTATGTTTATGTTTTGGAGACTTAACTAACATCTTAGCTTTAATGCATACCATTTCATGTTGTTGGAATGCACCACAGGCTTGTTTTGGTTTAGATTAATGAAAGTGAACTCCATGAAATGACTTACAGTTGTTAGCTTGCTTAATTTTGGAGGTTAACCTAATGTGCCTTGAAGATTTTTTCTTATGTTTCTGCTCTATGAAGAGCTCAATTTGAACATTTTGTCTATGTCACATGAGAACTAAAGAAACAAAACATGAGGAGAAAATGGAAGATTACAGTTGAGCAGAACCATCAGCTGAACAGGCCTTTACTTGCCCACAGACACTTAAAAGTTTTGGAGTATGCAGAATTGCTGTAATACAATAAAATTAAAATAAAAAGCTCTCTCTCTAGAAAGGACTTAGAAAACTGAAAAGTTTAATTGATGAAGTCAATATCATCTGCCAAGTTTCCAATACCTCACCCAGGCTGAGGGAGCTAGAACTAAATTTGAAAGTAGATTGATTAGCTGGCAAGCTGATCTGAAATCAGGAAGGTATAAGTGAACCAAAAGAAGCACAAGTCCTTACAGTCAGGGAAGAAAATATAATTTATCTATAGAAAATGGAGAATCATTCAGTCAGCAAGAGAATCCGTGGGCTACCACAAATTAGAAAGTGAGTCACAAAATGTTAAATGTGAAAGTCATTCTGGGACTTGTTACTGAAGGTATTATATACAAGAGGATGAGAGGTAATTATTTTGCCACCTTTCGCTGTGATAAGCCCCCAGCCTGAATTCTTCATTCACTTTTATACATGATACTTTAAGAAATAGACAAACAATCTGGAGAAAGACTAATGGAAATCAAACAAAGTTGTAAGAAAAAAACATGAAGTAGATTGCAGGAACTGAGTATATTTTATTGAAAACCTGGATTCACAGAGTGTCCTGTGCAAGGACTTTTATGAACTAGTATTCTGTCCAGCTGCTGCCTTCACCCAGAGGTCCAAGGAGGAGCTGAGGGCAGATGCTGCCTGCCCACTTCTGCCTTCATATGAGAGCAAAAGGTGAAGCTGGAAGAGTGTGCTTGGGAACCAGCCAGAGCTGGGGGTGGCGGCTACAGCTGGGCAACTCATTGATTTTACTGTCAAAGTGATACTTGCACAAACTCATCTTGGTAAATTACTATCTAGAAGAGAATGATCTGTGCTGTAATGCTCAGACATGGTTATAAATATGACAGCAATTAATTGCTCTTAATCTCTGAGGATGCAACAAAAGGCAATTTGTAGCAATAGTGGGTTTTGTTAGATTTTAGGAAGAGCTCTGCAGCTACAATTGTATTTAGGCACTGAAATGGCTTACCCAAAGAAGCTGTCAGATCTGACATTAGATGTTTTTCACAGACTGAGCAAATACCTGTTGTGGATGACCTAGGTATAGTTCATCTTCCCTGGGAGCAGAGAAGTGACCCCATGTAGACACTCTCAGACCTGCATTTCTGTGGCTGCTTCCTAAGACTTTGGCTGTGTCCTTAGCATGGAATCTGGAAATGTTCCCTAATTTCAGACCCCAGTGTGTCTCATGGCCATGTCCCAACACTGTAGAAGTGCCTAAGCTGGGTCTGCATCTGCCCTTTTTCTCTACCTTATGCCCCCGGTTCCGATACTAGGTGCTAGCAGATCAGGAGAGTGTGACTCTCTGGGGCCTTACGGGTGGCCCTTATTTCTAAAGAATAGGCTCAGCCTCAGACTGGTATTATATCTATGCTGTACAAGACAGTGGAGTGTACTGTTGCCCTCTTCAATCATTCTAATACTATAGACTCATTGTCTTGGAATTTGGGAACTTTGGCTACTTTACTTTTAGCTTCTATTTTGTTAATAGTTTCAAGAGTTATAGCCAAGACTCCCATTTTAACATTGGCATCTATTAACAATAAATACACATTTGACATGAATGAATGCAAAACCTAATAAAATCATGACAAAAGCAAGTGGAATAGTTACACATGTGAAACCATTGCTATTTACTCTAAGAAACGTGTACCTTTTCCTCTTACTGTATAGATTATGTGATGTAGAAATAAAAAAACAGAACAACATAATCTTTGTAGATATAAAGCAAGCAGGAATGTAACTACTGCAAATAAATGTGAGGAAGTTAAATCCCCTTGTGTTAGTGCAGGAGAGGAGGTTGTTCTCCTAAGCCCTGTATCTCAGTAGAAAGTAGATTGGAGAGTTACATGAGAAGGCTCTCCTTGGAGATCAAAGCGTAGCGTTTGGTTTGTTCTGTAAAATGTGCCATTGGCAAGAAATTAGTACATCTACCATGGTTATGTAGCAGTGCTGAGTCATTGATTACTGTCGATCAATGCTGTGCACCGTAGTGCTATATCCATTAAGCTCACTATGAGAAAACAAGGCATAACATTCGATCAGTTAGGACCCAAGTTAAAGGCAATGATCCAAGAGAAGGAGAATGTAAAAAAAAAATAGAAAAAGAACAACTAGATAATGGAATTGAGATTAATTTCGTCTGCTTGATACCTCCCATAACCTCATTCTCATGACTCAGCATTTCTGAGGTCAGTTGTTTTGTGAGATTGGGTAAACCGAATTCCTAAATGATGGTCGACTTAATTCTTAGTGTGTAGGCCACAAAATGGCAAATATTGAACTGCTGACCTTCCTAAGATTATTTCTTTTTTTTCACTATCACAGCATCTACTTCAGCCAATCCATCTATTCACTTGTCTGTGAATAGAATATTTAGCTCTAATGGGGAAGGTGCAAAGGGGTTGCAGAAGGGATATTTGTTAGCAGAACAAACTGCTTTCAACTGCGCTGTTCAAAGTAATCTCATGACAGCAGAGGCTGAATATGATCCTACTTACTTACTGTAGTCAGAGGGCTGTTTTTCAGAACTGTTCTTCAGACCGGTATTTACCCTATTTTTCAGAACTCTTTTTCAGACCAGTATTTACCCTAAGTAGTGAGATGGCCACTGTGAATTTCACAGCTTTCTGAGTAAGACAATGCGGTTGATGACTGGAGACTCTGTCTTGCAAGAATGATCCCATAACACATTCTGCTCATTCCCGTTGGAAAGTTACCGTCTTCCACAGTGGTCTCTGACTTAATCTAATCTTTTTTCCTGAGCGCAGAGAAAGGGAACATTGTCTCAGGCAACCAATGTGTAACTGCTGGAAAATACTTGTTTTGTGATTTAAATCATTACTATGACTTTCAATTACTGTCTTTTGGGGTGAAAGCATACTATGGTTTATGTTCATAAGCAAAATCACTATCTGACTCTCATTTCTGAGGTTTTGAAGTTCTGCATCTAAAAATATTTTGCACAAATTAAATTAAACCAGGCTACTAAAATATTCAGTAATTGTAGACAACTGTATAGCCATATGTCTATTCAAAAACAGCTTTTAACATTTTGCCTAGAGAAAAATGCTCTTTCAGATACTTGGACCAGCTAAATCTAAAACTAGAACTTGTTTGAAAGATGACATTCTTCTGAGCAAGGTTCAATAATTCTCCTAGACCAGGGCCATGTCAATGGTTTTTCATGGTTTTATATTCTGAACATATATGTAAAAGTAAAATGCTAATGAAACATGTGACAAATCTTATGTCCAGTAATGTGCAAATACAGTACTAATATTAAAAAAAAAAGCAATGTGTACTTTGTAAAGAGCTGGTGCTTAGTGTTTTCCCCACTGAAGTCATTAAATGCTAGATCAAGAATGATGCATGTGTTATGAATCGGGTTTTGCTCACCTTCTAGGTGTGTGAAGTGTGATGTCAAGCTTTAACTGCTGTGCCTTTCATAATCAAGACCTCAAAACAAGACTTGCAATACAGGGGATGATGGACTGCCCTCCTCTGGAGTCTAGGGACACTTTCTTTAATGCCAGTGGAGAGTTTCGTCCGCTTGGGACATTCTTCCAAGGGTAGTTGCTAATAATTATTCTCCCAAGAGCTGAGCAGAGCTCACCATTTTTTAAGCACAACTAGAGATGGCTTTGTGTTTTGTTTTGTGGTTTTTGTTTTTTTAATGACCTTTTATATGACTAGCTTGCCCAGGAAATGCAAGATGTGTGCTGGAGATCTTTCCCTGCCTAAGGACGTGCTAGTCTGTGTTTAATATCTCCCAGAAAGGCAGTGCTGTGGCCACGAGGTAACAAATCCATGTAGACATAAACTTCTTATTCCCTCCTGTAGCGCCTGTGCTACTGGGAGAAATAATCCAGACTTTGTGGTCTTCTGGTGAGAGCTGTCACCAAAGGAAGGAGGTATCCTGGCTTTTGGGCCTTACTAACATAATTGTTAATATGTTTTACATTATGCAGATGTTGTCCAAAAAAAACCTCCTAAAGCACTGGATCAAGGACTTGTTTTTCCTCCCATGTGGAGGTTGTAAACACTTGGGAGATGAGACAGAGGGAGAACTAAGACTAAATCAAATTAAACATTCGCTAGCTTTAAAACCTCCACGTGAAGTTAGGCACATCCATTGGCTTCTGGCACTTGCACTAATTTGGGCCTCCTGAACCACGAATAGGTGGAGACAGCAGCTAGGTACTCCAATGTACAAGCACTGAATCAGATTTGTGTTTACCTTGGATTTTTAAACCACAAAGTTTATCCAAATTAATCACAATCTTTTACCATAATAGTTTGGTCTGGCTGGACTCTGAAGAAATCAGTTTTATAATTTACAGCTGGTGCCTAGGTTGTGTGTTCAAGCCACTCCGTTTTTTAGTATAGGGTGAACTGGGCCATATCTGTTGAACACTGTGCTCGGAAGGTGACAATGTTATACTTTCCCACCCAGGAGGGACTGTTCTCCAGGCTTTTTCTTCTGTGCTCATGAAAAACATATGGTCTAATTCACTTGGAGGATTCCTTCTGGTGATGCATCAGGCATAGTTAGTGCTTCCTTTCTCTGACTTACCAGCATCTTCATAGTAATATTGGTTTACCTGCAGTCCCTATGGAAGAAATGGCTAATTTATGAACTATTGGGAGCAGAGAGCCCTGTGTTCATGGGACCACGAGGTTTCAAGGCTCTGAATACATGAATTGATAGGTTAGTCCATGGAAAGTGAAATTGTCCTAATTCTTAAAAGCTGCAGGTGCATACTCACTATGTGTTATGAAAACTCAACAGTAACAAATACATCTAAAAGCTCAGGGAATTTTTTCTATTTTGTCCTGCGTTCACTGTTTAAGAGCTGCCACTGCTTTTTTGTGCTCTAAGATGGGCAGAAGTTGCTTGCTCATGTACTGTTTCTGCTGCGGGCTGTGTTGAGTGTTTGTGCCCAATGCGTGACTTCTCTGTTCTAAACTGCACTGACTTAGTTTGTCTTCTAAGTTTCTGTGAAAGTGTAGGGAGAAAGGGGCTTTTAAGATACTGTAAAAGAGAAATATTCTTGACTTTTAGTGTCACGCCTTCTTAGAAATCCCACACTTGGTTTTGGACAAAGGATTCCAGACAGTTGGCCTCTCTCCAAAGTGACTTATGGTTTTACTCTTAAAGGGAGAGAGCCCAGGTGCAGGAGACTTAAATAACAAGGGCTTTAATGTTACGTTGCAACCATAAATACACTTTCCTTATGACTTTTTTGGGTGTGACAAATACTGCTGAGCTGAACCCCACTATTCGTGCATCTTGCGGAATATAGGATCAATCATTCTTCTACCTTCCCATAAAAAAGACATCTCTTTCTGTTTCTTGAAGAAATATCAAAGCTATCTTGAAGAGCTATCTTCACCATATATGTTGTTCTAAACTTGAGTTGCAAGCTGTTGAACTGAAACAATAGGATCAAGCACGTTACAGACTTCCTTTTTCAGTATGGTGTAGCTTTTCCAGTGCAGTGTTTATCTGCTTCATATTCAAAATCGTAGCTATAAAGAATACAACTGTCTGAAAAGTTTTCAAAGGCTCAAAGAAGAGAAATTGTTTAGACTGTTTCATCCCAGCATGTGTAATAAAGGATGTTGAGTAATTATTACAGAAGCACTCAAACTGCACTGATCAACACACAGAAATTAATATATGGTGTGTGTGACAATTTTTGGAAGAGATCTGTATCCAATTATAAACTCCTCTCTGGTTTATAAGTAAAATTTATGTGGAATAGTCTTTCAAGGGAAGTGGTAAAGCACTGTGTACTAAACCACTGGCAAATGAACTGTACAAAGTGTTTGAAGGGTCTTCAGAAAGAAGATCTAAGACGACCGGTGGTGTGGATGTGATGACATCATGGAGTTCTCATGTCTCAGTACTGACTTGCATTTTGACAGCTGTGCAAGCTAGAAAGTGCTGTCTCAGAAGCATCAGGATGCCCAAAATTTACAGTGTTCAGAGCATAAGAACTCCTTCGTCCACCCCTGTTTCTGATTTTTCTGATTGAGAAGATCTCTGTTTGGGAACATGTATGCATTGGAGATTCGAGAGAAGCGTGCCCTTAAATAAGGATGGAGCCTCTGCACAAAGCACAAGAAATAACAAACTATGAAATAGCAAATGTCCCACCAGCTAGATCACCAGTCTGGGTTATGAGAAAGAGAGACCCAGGTCTATCGCCTTTTTTTTCTTGATTTCATGGGGTGGCATTAGAAGCAACTGTGGGCTTTGTAGCTCTCACATGAAAAACATCTCAGCAGCTTACTCAGAAATGCAAATAGTCATACTTCACATTTGCTGAAGCTGCTGTAAAATGTGCAACCTAGCTCTGCGGTACAGACAAATCTTGGCTGATACCCGTGAGCGTGACGCTCAATGTTGTATTCTGAGTAGCTTGATTCTACTTAAGTATCTAAGGAAAATGAGGTATTTCTGGTTCATGTTGGTTTGTGTATTTTTTTCATTAATTGTTTTTGATCTAAAACACTGGCTGGCCAAAACACACTTTTTGCAGGACTCATTAATTTTGACTACACTTTTTCATTATAAGAAGAGTAGCCAGTAAAATGAGGGATGTGGAGGAGAAATGTAGAAGCTAGCTTCATAAGCACGGATAGTTTTGTTTTCAGTTCTCTGATATAGGCTCTGAGTCATGCCAAGTTGTGAACAGAATAGGATCTTAACCTTGAACCTGTCACATCTGGGATGGGTGACCCAGATCCTGGCTGCTTTGGCCTGTTCCTAATAGCTCCTAATGTTCTATTCTGTATAATAACAATTTTGTTTCTTTTTTCAGAAGGGCTCAGAGCACACACCTCAGGTGAGTGCCTTAACCATTTTATGAGTCTGAAATGAGGAGTCTTCCTATCTGTCATCTTTTTTTGTTGCACTTTAAATTTACTTAGGTACAGAATGAGGCGCTCCTGAAAGTAAAACTATTTCTGCCTAGCTCTTGCTTTGCCAATCTAAAGTAGTTTATCTCCTTAGTACTTCTTTCTGTGCCTCCTTTCTCTGCAGTAACTCCTAAAAAACCCAGTCTATTGGAACTACCACATGATGAAGCAGGCAAGTATGGCCCTATAAGGAAAATGGTTCTGCTTTTGCAATGACTACTCTATAAGGGAAGTTGAAGGGACCTTGTTTTCTGTCAGACCGGTGGAGCTGGCAGCAGCTTATACAATGCTGTCTGTTCCTGGAACAAGTTCAAATGGGTTTTAGTGTGGGGGCACTTAACCATGTGAGCTACCAGCCTCACCCTTACGATGCATCGTTCAAATGCAACCGGATTAGTAACACGGCACCAACGCCTCTTGTGAGGCCTCTCTTTCGAGAAGGACGGCTATTTTTATTCATTCACAGCTTCATCAGCCTGTCTCCTTGTCCAGGGCCATGAACATTTGTCCCCGCTGTTGCAGATGTGCTTCTTGCTCAGGCTTTGATCCCCCTTCCCCAGAGACACGATCAGTCTGCTGAAAGCCCGTTTGTTTGGTAAACTCGAGCTCTGGCTAAGCAGGGCTTACAGCCTGTTAGAAACCAGGATCCTTGAATCTAGCAGTTTTGTTGTTTTTCAGCTGTGTACATGTATGGTCACACTGAGAAAAGTAGTATGTCACTCACACCGGAACAGAGTGTTGTAGCCTACAGTAAGTGTGCCTGTACCAGCTATGTAAGCTAGCTATGGCGAATTCATCTCACTGGCCAGTTCTACAGCATTAAAGTACTTAATCTATCTCAGAATTAAGTGGTGCAAAGAAATTAGACATCTCACACACAGAGTTTCAGTGTTTAAATGATTAAAAAAGGTTAATGAAAGTGTAGCAGATTTGCATACAGTTTGAAAAAGCACTGAAGCATCACTCCCACGGGAAACAGGGGAAATGGGAGTAGAAGGAATTGAATTTATTGTAGATATTACTTGCTATGTTAGGTCATGCAGACCAGAACAGGGATCTAAGGCCCTGAGCCTGCAAACACTTACACACTTGCTTAACTTTACTACATAGTGTAGTCTCATGTAAGTTAGTAGGTCTGCTCATGGCAATAAAATTAAACGTGTAAGAAAGTATTATTAGGCCTGAAGCCTCATATTTGATTCTAAATATATTAGAAAACCAGGGACGGGTTTTGTACAATGGCTTAACAGACCATACTGGTAGCTAGATAATTTTTTTTTTTTGTCTGAATTTTGAACAGATGGCAAAGAGCCTGTACCTTGTGAACTGAAAATATCAGTAATACCTCCCTGTAAGTGTAGCAGTGACTGAAGTCTTACTGCAAGGATGCAGAAAGAGTGGAGTATGAAATATTTTACAGATGCTACCTTTTCCTTTTGCTCTTTTCACAGTTCTGAGATTGGCCTCAAAATGTTTTGACAGTGTTAAAAGCTATTCCCCTCCCTTTACCTATCACAGTTTGCTAACCAGCATTTTCATGCAAGATTTGAAGCAGAATGTTGTAAAGTTATATGCTTTTAGTCTGTAAAACTTTGGACTCTGTCCAGCAGACCGTTTTTACATGGCCTGGATCCTTTTCAGGCAAACAGGATCTGTACTAGGGTGCAAAATTTTAGACAACTGATGCATTCTTTAAAATAACTACAAGTTGGCTCACTGCCCCTTATAGGAGTCTGTTAAGACTCCCCCACTGCTGCCTAGGAATATATTTCTGGAGACAGGAATTGAGAGTGCCAACAAAGTAACAAATTTGATGGTAACCTTTCTTTCCTCTGGCACTCTGAAAATATCTTTGTAATTTATTAGCCATCTAAGCAAGACGGGTAAGGGCACTTAACACGTCTGCATCAACATATCTGTAATCTTGGGGAATAAATATTTTATGATTTATAAAAGGCAAATATGTCACAAGAAGGTTGGGGTTTTCCCCCCCTCCCCCCCCGTCTTTAGCGACAGACTGACTTCCCAAATCCATGACGTCATTCACAGAAGAAATTTGTTCCTTGATACGCTGCAAAGTACTTCAATTCAAGCCTCCCCCAGAAATCTGCTGTGGGTAGCAATCCCTGCAAGCCCATCTGGGGGAAACTCTACTCCATCTCCTTGCAAGGATTTAACAGTTGCATTTTTTTTGCAGCTTCTTCACTTTTGTGCCCTGTATTCTTAAACCCAGAACTTCTGGATCTTCATTATTCTCTGTCCCTTTTACCTGATGGGATCACCTCTGTTTCTTGCCATAGCTGTGGTGGCAACAGATGAACTGTTTTATCTGTTCTCTACTGTTGGATACAACTAGGAGATAATTCATCAAAGGAGAAGAGTATCAGTCCTCATGGTAGGATGTGCAAAAGAGGGCTGGATGTGTTCATTTTTTTTTCTCCAAGGTAAATGGGCAGGTCTCCCTTAGCTGTTGGTGAGAAAGAAGAAGTTCAATAGGGAAGGGTCTTCTACAGGAGAAGAAAATGAGTGATGACTGCTCCTCACCTGACCAGTTAGCAAGGAAATGTGGCTCCAGATTATTTCCTATTAGCATGTCTTTTTTTTTAGACTTTAGATGGGAAATTTGGCAGCACTCCTACAAATATAGCTGCTTTTCCATGAAGTAGTGGTTTGCCTCAATGTCCTTAATCCTCCTTGCTAGACGGCAATCCTAGAGATGCTAGCAGAGACTGAGTGAATGTCCTCTATGTGTCAGCAATGCTGAATATGAGTAACTAAGGCTAGAAAGTCTGTCACACTTATGATCAAGCCAGTCTTTAATTCCAAACTTGCCTCTCAAGGGAACTGTGTGAACACATGCAGATTTTTGTCCTGAGGTTGGCAGGGAAGATGTGGAGTCCTTGGTACTGTTAGCACTACAAGTGCACTGCCTACTAGTGCTGTGCATAGGCTGTGGCAGTTACAAAGTCACAAAATTACATCCTGAATGTGACAGCATGTGTTTTATCAAGTTTTCACATAACTAGGGAAAGTTGTCTCAGACTAAGCCCTATTTGAGTTCCTTGAGGCGTGCACCGTGACTTTAGAAAGGTACGTGAGCTCAGGTTGCCTTTAAAACCTGGGGGAATGGTGTAGCCAAGCTGAACTTTTGCAGAGGTGGCTAGGTGCTTTGGTCCCTCTGAATTCATAGGAGAAGCTACAGTCCTCCTCCAAAAAACCAGAGAGACATAACAGCCTAGCCACCTGCCAGTATTTGTTATGCCTTAGAGGACATTCTTCTTTGCTCCTTTCATTCTAAATATAACTTGGGTTTGATCACAGTAATTATACCTTTGTACTGGGCCTGGCTAGGATAAAGGAATTCTTTTTTTCATAGCAACTTATATAGTGGTGTGTTTTAGAATTTTGACTGAAATAGAACTGATAAGACACTAATACTCTAACTTTTGCTGAACAGTGTTTGTACAGCATCGAGGTCTTCCTTATTTTTCACTGTGCCACCCCAGTAAATAGATTGGGGTGTGGGGACACAACTGGGCAGAAGACCTGAACTAACCAAAGAGATTCCATACCATATAACATCACGCTCAGCAATAAAAGGTAAAATAGGGGGCTTTAGGGAACTGGCCACCTCTTGCTTGGGAACTGGCTGGGCATTGGTCTACCCATGGGAATTGGGGAGTGATTGCTTCTGCATCACTTGTTTTGTTTTCTTTCCTCTTCTTCCACTTACTATTTGCATATTAAACAATTACTTATTTTTGTTTGTTTTATCTTGACCCCCAAGTTTTCCTGTTTTTATTCTTCCATTCTTCTTCCTCATCCCACTGAGGGTGGCGAGGGGGAGGTGAGCGAGTGGCTGTGTGGTGCCTATCTGCCCACAACAACCACACTTTGCAGGACTGAGCTACACATCCTCAGACGACTCTGGCATCATCAGTGTTTTGGTGCATCCAAATCTTTCCTGATTTGTACTTTTTTAAAAAAATGTGTGCAAATGTGAATATCCAGGTTTGTGTGTGCATCAGTGGAAAAAGAAGGAAACCAACTGCTGAAGTAGAGCCCAGCTGAACAATCTGTTAGCATTAGCAGTTCTTTTCCTTTCATAAGCATTTTTATGACAATCTCCTACAAAGGGGAAAACACCTGTAGAGGCTTATTTTAGAGTGAAAATGAAACTTTTATCTCGGTTATTGAACTAACTTCGGACTCCTTGAAGTCAAGAGCTGGCTCACACCCTACTGGCTCACAAGTGGGCCATTTTCAAGATATTTATTTCCATATTTTTATTTCCTCTTTTTCTGTTATATATTGTTTTTGAAAAGTAGATACGTCTTGGTTGTATCTATATTCTTTAAATGAGATCAATTTAAGAGGGCTAAATGTAGCAGGTTTTATAGATGAGAACTATGTAAGTAGATTTAGGAGGAATATTTGTTGCTAGGTAGGCATATTTGGTCTTAACCTTTTTGCAGTGGAACCGTAAGAAAGACAACAAGGAGAGGGTCTTGAAAGCATTTTCTTTGGAGTTGGTATGTTAGTTGTCTTGTGAGTACTCCTTGAGCACTGTTAATTATGTTTGAATAAGATCTTAGAATAATTAAATAGGGGTGTGACTTGGCTTTCTGTTCCACTGAGTATTAAAAAGAAGCCGTTCATGTGCAACGAAATACAGAATTTGACTTTTTACAGATTCTACTTAATGAAGGAAACAAAATGAAATTTCTGCCTTTTTTTCTTTGTCTTTTCCAAGCTCTGTATAATAATCATTACAGGAGGTGCTTTAAGTCTCCATAGGCTGTGAAGATGACTATCAAAAAATAATATGTGGCTAGATAATATGAAAATCCTTTATTAACCTTTTTATTGACAAAATTCATGGCTGACTTTTTTATTAAAGTAGCCCCCAAACTGCAGGAAGTGCTGGTTTTAATTTAAATATTAAAAACCAGAAACATAATAAGTGGTAAAAAGGAATTTCTGGCAAAAAGTAAAATCAGTATCTCCTTATTTTTTCTAATTTTTTTTCCCTGAGAGTTACCCACCATATTAAGCAACCAAATGTAGGAACATTTCTTGCAGTGTTTCAGCAGGAAATATGTAGCTTTGGCTGTATAAAATGACAGTGCTCAGGAAGGTAAATGTATTGAATTACTCCATTAATAGAAAGGAGATGGCGGTACAGTAGTTCTCCCCCCAGGCACTGAGTTTCACAGGTGCTGTAATCATGGTGGGCTACAATGATAGCACTGTAAATGCAAAAATAACAATTTGCTATTAGATGCATTTTTGTGTGAAATGTGATAAATCAAGGGGTGGAATTTGTCAAGTATCAATTCCCTAACAGCAAGAATGTTTATCTAAAATACAAAAACCTCACAGCTGAAATCACTATTTCCTCATGTTTTCACTCAGCTCACAAAAGAAATACTAAAACACAGTTCCTAGAAGGAAGCTTTTTGGTTTCTTTTTTGCATTCATTAGAAAGCATTTGTTATGAAGGCATATTTTTGGCAATATCCATACCTTTATCTGCGTGCTTTCTAAAAACTGTCAGTTTGTCATGGGGGATGGCACTATATTGGTGCCACCTGTCATTTACTCCCTGATGCAGGAGGGGTAGAGTTGATAGATAAACAAGGCAGTTCTTGTGAAGAGTTCTGCACGCCCATTACTCTTGGTCAGTGAGAGGTGTTTCTTCCTCTAAGAGAGGATGTTGGCATTAACTGCAGCATGCTAGCCAGGTATCACTTAATTTTCTTTGATAATGCTAGGAAATGTGTTGTTGAAAAATATGTAACTGAGAAAATGTAACTCCACAGTGATATAAAAGTTATTTGACCCATGACCTAATATTGGAAATCACATTTTCTTTGTGAATTTAAATATTGCAGTTCTTGGGCTGTTTGCTGAAGGGAGAGGTGGTGTTTGTTTTCAAGCATGGAAATAAAGTTACCAAATGATGCACATACAGAAATGTGGAGTGAAAGACCTGATCCAGACGTCACTTCTCCAGGGAAGCTGGCCTTAAGGAGGTGCCCTGGAAGCACCAGAGAAGTGGAAGAGGAGAGCTGCAGCTGTGCTGTGGCAAGGCAGATTAGCCTGTCCCCTGTCTCTGAGACCATTCCTGCGCCCATGCTTATGCTGCCAGCCATGACACGACCCCTCAGCTCTGAGGCTGAACTGTACATGCCCTCTCTTTGGGTGGATATAGGGTCAAAATCTGAACGGTGCAAGCACAGAGTGCATAGAAGCCTACCTGCTTAGCATCTTTTCTGGGCTGATTGAAATCTTCCAAGGTGCAGCTCCTCCCCAGCTTTCTATGCAGAATTTATTCAGTGGGATGTCGGCTGAATGTGACCACTGGGGTGACAAAAGAGTCCATAAGTACAGATGATGCACATTGATTAGTGACAGTAATATTTTATGTTCTGCAGCATTAACGCTCTTTAGAAATTGCCACATTTTTGTCACATATGGGCTAAAAATATAACCTTTTTCCTTTCTTTGTTTCTCCTGTTTTAACTGAAAAGTGAACAATTAGACTGCTACGGAAAGTCTCCATATCAAAACACTAGACAGGGCCTCTCTCGTTTTCTTTTTCTCTTTGTGGAAGTGAGTCATCCACCTACACAGCATTAATTTTTCTTATCCTGGTGAGTGCTCTGTGGATTCAGGGTCAAAGTATACAGTGCATTCAAAGCTCGTTTTCTGTTCCTCATGGCCCACCCAGGGTGCCTGGGCCATGGAGGACAAGACGATGCATGTCCCCAGAGGGTGCATGATGCCAGGAGCAGGGAACAGACTTAGGGTCCAGGTCTCACTAAAAACAGTGCTCCTGGGTTATTTGCCCCCAGGATGTGTGATGTGTGAGACCTACCCTGTGGTCCATCTTGTAGGGGTAGCTCAGGGGAGTGAGACCCCAGGGACAAGCAGTTTGCTTTCCTGAGTTATACTCTTAGAGACCCTGCTGTAGAGGTAGTTGACCTCAGGCCAAGGTTTACTACCCTGTATGTTCTTGTTGCCTGAAAGTAGTTTAGTTTACTGGAATGTAATAAAAATGCTAGTGCTTGAACATAAAATGTATGTGAAGAAGCATGGTTAATGTGTGAAGTGTTAACCAGAGTTAGGCAGCAAATGGCTATAGTGGGGGCAGGAGTCTCCTGCCAGCCCCTGCAATTGAAGTAAATCTTCATTCAGTGTGGCTTTGAGTGACAGCCAGGACACAGAAGGAAAACAAACAGTGACTATTATTTTCCTGCTGAAGCAGCTCCAAAGTGAATATAAACACTGATTGTTCAGAGACCATCAATTAAGCTAAGAAGTATTTAGAGCAGGTGCAGAAGAGATAATGTATGAAAAGAGAACTTTATAGTCTTGTATGTTTAAAACAGTTTGGCTTTTTGATGTTGTTTACTGGGAAAAGTATTTAATTGATAGTTGGAGCCGGTGATTCATTTATGAACAGTTTTTAGTTTAATAAACACACTGCAAACATCAAGAGGGAAGGTCAAAATGATCGGAACTTTACTGCCAGAGGACGTTTTATTTATGACTACAGTAATACTGAAAGAACATTTGAACTTATGGATAGAAGTTTATAGACTTTCTTCTTAACTTCTGATTATTAAAGTATAGTTATGCAACTTTTCACATACTTAACTGCCTAGTGGTGTCTAGAGACATTGTGGGGGCTTTCTCCTGTTGGTCACTTTGTAATGATGTGGTTCCTGGGAATTTGAAAAGCCATTTCAGACACAGGCTAAGAGAAAAGAAGGCATTCATTACCTTCACTTTACAGAGGAGAATCTGAGAAATAGAGGAGCAAGGGACAGAGATTTTACGAAGAGGCACACTGCTACTACCAAAAGAAAATTTAATTGGCTTTTCATAAAAGAATTCTACAGATGAAACAGGAAGCTGAACCTTCATCTCCCAGTAGTAAATGAGGATAAATGTGGATCAATGTAGTGTTTTCATCTCTAATCTTGGCAACATCTTATATGTCCCTTCCTAAAATAGGTAACAGTGTGAATTTATCTTTTTGTTTGTTTTTAGCAACTCTTGCCCTGTGTTCTTCCAAGATTTAACTGTTAGTATTCTGCACTTTCATGCTTTCCACACCTTGTTCTCACTGAAATTTGAAGCAGATTATAATGGGTTTCTTAGCTTCTTTGGGTTCTGTTCTGGAAAGACAGCTTTACTATTCAGGGCTAAAGGTGGTAGAAGGAAACACATTGGGTGTTAACCAGAAGTGCAGCCCTGCTTTACTGAATAGCGTAGGGAAAACTGCTTGATCCTTTTGGCCAGCGTAGTCATTAAACTGGTAAATAGAAACATGTCTTCACTGACCACTGGATCCTCCATCTGAGCCAACCATCACCTTGGTAAATATATTACCATGTTAAAACTAGCTACTGCTAACAGAGGTGAAGCGACCCCATAAGCAAGGAGTTTGTAAGCTGCCATGGCATGTCATGATCACACCTGTGTTACACGAGGAAGACACCGATATCAGTGAGTGCTCTGCACCCCTGGGCAGTGCAAGGCAGAGGTTGTGCCTTTGAGGCAGCATGCGGCACGGCGGTGCCAGGGCACTGCAATGCAAGGTAACACTGATGCATGGGTGCCTTCCAGCACCTCCTCCCCTTCCCATACAACTCTGCATGATGGCTAGGCTGTACCGAGGAGAGATCTGGCAGAGTTATCATATGGTACATCTTATTTCGTACACCTATTATCTTGTGAAAGTTCCCTCCAATAAGACCAGCCAATCTTCCCAGAGGGACTAGAAGATAGCATCGCTCCCTATGGGAGAGAGGAGGTAGAGGTGAGACAAGGAGGCTAATGCCAAGAAGCTTGAGGTCACTGCGTTTTTTTATTTCTCATCCCTCTATGGACAATCTTCCTGCAAAATCCCAACAAGATACTGTCTAGTCTGAATTATTGGGAAGGATTTAAAAGAAAAGAAATCAACATCTGATACCAACAATGAAGCAAATGTTCCCAGTGATTTCATCCCATGTCTCAGTGGGAAGAAAATAAATCCTTTGTATAGGTAGTGAGTTACCCGACAGCCCTGCGTTGACCAAGTGGGAAGGATGATGTGAGGATGAGTCTTAGGGTAAACAGAATCTGATGCCTCATGGACTGGTTAAATTAGTTAAACATCACCTTATCTCCAACACAAACAGGCATGCATAAAGATACATGGGAACATACAGTTCTTTACCATGGTTGAACATAAGCCTTTATTAACATAAAAAAGAGAGAGTTCTATTTCAGTCAAGCATAATATAGTTTGCTGTTAAATTCGCACTGAACATGTATTTGTACATTTGGTTTTAGTTTATCTCAAACTGTCTTGCCATTTGTTTTCGGTTGATCTCAAACTGCCTTGCCATTTTTAGGCCTTAAATATTTATAAAATCTCTAGAACTCCCCCTCTTTTTTTTTTTCCTTTGGTTTTTTTTAACAAACCAGATGATTCAGTGATGCTTATCTAGTATATTTTTATGAAATGCATAAAACTTTTTACATAAAAATAACTCCAAACCCTCTCTCTGCTAAATCCTGCTAATGAAGAACCCTATAACAAGTCAGTTTTCCTGTGAGTATATATAAAAGGAAGGGAGCAACAGGAGTAAAACATTCAGGTTTGTACTTTCAATGTGTTATAAACAAGAGATGTGAAACCACACAAGCAAGACAATATTTTATGTATACTGGTAGTTGCTTTGAATTTGCTTTTGAATGTAAATATGAATTTAATTAGCCCTTTAATAAAATGTAGGGCATAAATATGCTATCACTGCACACCAATGTTCGCCTTGCAATGAAAAAGGATTCCTTCTTAAAATTTCCAGAAGAATGTGCCACCCTAGATGGGGATTTCAAATTAGCCATGTATGCTAATATGACTATATATATCTTGCCATATGAATTTACAAAATACTAACCGCCATGAGGATATTATTCACTTTTAAAATTCAAGCATTAATTATTTTGCTTTCCGAAGTGCCAAATTATTTTTCCCCATGCAGATGTACTTCAAGTTCTCAAACGCTAAAACAATTAGGGAATTAAAGCTAAGATTAAAATTGTCTCAAAATTAGTTTCCTGGCATGATTTTAATTAAATTATAGAGGAATTTTTAATGAATCTTCCATTGAGAAAAGTTTATTGCTCATGCTTTTTTGTGTGTCTGCCATACAACTGTTCAGCATTCTTTTAATTTGCATAATTAACTTAGATTTGTATTGCCTTCTCAAGATATTTTTCTAAGCCTTGAGGATTTGGAATACAAATACCATTTTAATTGGTTTAATCTATTAAAAATGTAGGCACTCTTTCTTTTCTTTTTCTTTCCTTTCTTCCCCACGCTTCTCTATTTTTTAACTAACTGCAGTTAAAAATAACTTTTTAACTCTGATGTTCCCACCAGCCCTCCCCACCAAAATATGACGTTGTCTGGTTCAGACTCAAAAATTCATCCTGTAGGGATTTTCATTATCATTTCATGCCTAGAACTTATGCTTATAGAAGAAAACACTTTTTTTCTCTGATGGAGAGTTACAGTACATGGTGGAGCTTGCAAGATCCTCAAGCGAAGGCAGCCGGTGGTGGGGTGCCACGTGTTACCACCACCTTGTGGGAAGGCTGATTTTGGGGTGGGGGGAGAGCAACCCTGAAATTTAATTTTCTTCCTCTACCTTTCTGTAGGTCATGGCACATGTCCTTTTGGTGTTGAGGCACCCATTGGTGGCAGTGTGCTTTTGCTTTTTACCCAGCCGTCATGCACCCTGGAAGAGAACGCCCCTCTGCCACCTGGTTTTGCTGTAATAACCTATGCAGCCTGATTTTTTTCAAAATGTCTAAACTTACAGGATAGACTTTTCTTGGCAGAAGTAATTTCTTGTTTGTTGAAAAATTCCTAGTGTGCTTGTGGCTTGACATAGATACTATGTGGACTTCTCGTTTTCTTACGGTTTGGATGCTCGAATTACACACACAAGGTAGTTCCTCCGTTAGATGGCACTGCGTGTTTCAGCCGAGCCTTCAGCCACTCCTGCTGCGTTAAATTGAAAGTAAATAACTTTTAGGAGGTGTGTTTGTTATAAAAAACAGTCTCTCCATGTGGGCGTTACTGCTTTGTTCTTAACAGACTGAGTAAAACTGTCTTTCTTGCTCTCTCCTTTCCCCCCCCCTATTTGAATAGCAGTACTGGAAATGCAGAGCAGTAGAAAGTCCACGGAGGGTGTAGGTGAGAACAAAACCTGTATGCACCTCTCTTCTCTCACTCTGAAATCAAAAGGAGTTTTACCTTCGTATAGGTGATTTAATTTGGGTGCCTGTGATTTGAGAAACCGAACATCTGGACAAAGTTTATTCATTATTAATGGCCATGTTACAGGACAAAAAAAAAAAGAATCAAACCTTCTTTCTGTAAATTTGGAAGCACACAAAATTATAGAGCTGGCTGTGGCTCCCAGACCTATGAAAGAGGTGTGGATAAATACATGGTTTCTTTTGTGACTGAGCAGGAACTAAGCTATTACATCGACGCAGCTGCTATTTGATCCGTCTGTCATTAAAAAAGCACGATCAAGTGAAGTGGTTTTTCTTTAGCTTGGACAGATATTCACCTCTGAATAAGGGGCCAGCAGGAGGCCAGGGCAGAAGGTCCCTGGGTGTGACTGGAAAGGTCTTGGGCATGATTTTGGCCTGGCAAACCAGCAACTGTCTTTCCTGTTCCCAGGCATGTTTTAGGCACTAGGATGAGCCAGGGATAACCCCTGTAAGGCGTTATGCCTGTGGTCACCCTGTTTCGGAGAGCAGGAGAATTTAACAGCGTGAATGTGAGTTATTCCATGCCTGTTGGCCTCAGTGCTGGAGAACAGTCCCAGGCTCGTTTAATTGACTCATATAATTGTAGGCACCATGTCCCAACAAAGCATTAAGCAAACAGGCAAATTTACCCTTTCTGGATTTTTCAGCCCTAGCGAGGCAATGAATAGCAGCGGTGTACCTGGTGAATATTTTACAATACACATTTTTGAAAGTGCCACTGCTCTTAGCTTCACCTACAGTGCTTACATTATAAGCGCCTGTAAAAGCTAGCTTAGTCAAGAAAAATAACAGCAAACGGGATTGGGGCTCGATATTGTATTTAACTGAGAAGACAATATGACCCTGCAGGCTGGACTGAGGTAGAGTAAACACTGATCACTACCTGGCTGCGTTGTTGACTCTGAGCCAAATACATCATCTTCAGTTTTCAGAAGTGAGCAATGAGTTTTCCTGCTAGCCGGACGCACTTCTTTACAGTGTCATAATTCAGTCACTAAAATGGTGGCCTTCTATGCACCTAAGCCTGTAATTTTTTCAGGTTTGAATCTATAACATGGAAAAGGTAATAATGGTACTTTTCCCCATCCTTTTTCTGCCTGTTCTAACGTACTGTAGGTTTCTCATAACCAGAACTGCTTCTTGCTCTGTGTACCTGGTAGACAGTAATGACCCGAAACACCGTTTCCCAATCATACTTGCATCACATTTTGGCTGACAGAGTATACTTCTGATCCTTAAAATAGTATTAATGTTAACTTATATTAGCTGTATAATATATTTTTATAACCTATGCATATAAACGAACATACAAATAATGAAAAAAAGTTTGAATCTGTAAAACAGACTTCATAGGCAAGAAAAAGAAATGTATATTTTAATAATACACTTTACACAACAATAAACTGTTAACAGTTCAGCTTTTATAAAGGATTAGAAAGGAATTCAAGCAGGTGTGGTAAATTATAGGTTGAAAGAAAAAAACCCTATAAAAATACAGATGCCTTATTGTTTAATTTCTACTGGATTTCCAAAACTTGAGTTAAGGCTCAATTTACATTTTCATTACAAGCAGTTTTTCAAGATCTTATTAAATAACTTCAGGCTATAAGTTAGCAAGTAAACTATATGCAGATACGATTTTAATTTTGTAAATCTACTTTAAATGAGAAACCTCTAGCCAGTAAAATTGTCTGTAAAACAATGACTGCGATAACCTTTAAACAGCTTGAGGACTAAATTTTTGTTGGGTTTTTCCATTAGTAAAAGGGATTTTTCTAGTATTTTGACTAGAATTCAAGTGTGGCTGTGCACTTCGGCTATCTGTCATGACTGCCAAACACCACGCACGCGTGAGAACCCTGTGCGGCACCCAGAGCGTAAGAGGTAGATGGGTGGCAGTAAGCTCCTCAGTAACTTGGAAATGCTAGCTGGTTACTTGCAATGCTAAAAGCCTGTTTCTGTGAAGCTTCAAAATAGTGTCTATTTTTGTTTTACCCTAGTGCAATGCTTATTATATTTGCAGTGACTTGTTGCATTGGCTTGCTTAGGTAGGTCAGCCAGAGAATTGGTCTAGTCTCTGGTCTCCTGGTGATAAAACTGTGTTGCCTATTATGGCTCTGGATGCAATGCCAGTTGGTCTAATTAAAATGATCTTTCCAAATACAGTTTCTCACACTTCCATGTTTGGAGCCTGATCTTACAGTCCTCGTCTATCCTGTCTTAACCTAAATTAATTGAAAAACCTAACTATGCAAAGAATAAAATACTGAACCTTTTGAGATCAGCAGTCTCCTACTAGGAAGAAAATGCATTCTGCATTCTTTTTTACATATGATGTTTTTCTGTCCATGGAAAAATGAAGTCTGAGAGATTCTGATGCTAGACTTTGTCTATAAGGTAGCAGTACGTGCTTAATTATATTTAATTAGAAAACCTAGTATCTGTAGAACAACATCACAGTTTTCTCAAGTTAATTTCATGTAGACTTGCCGGCCTCATTATCACTCTAAGTGTCCTTTCTAAATCCTCTTGTAGATAGGAACTCCTGTTTGCAGCAGAGAACTAAAATTAGGAAGTATAACAAAGCAGTGAAAGAAAAGGAAGTTACATCCATCCAATGTAAGACAGAGACTAAGTGGCCAGCACAATTTAATGAACTTTTGCCTGGATTTGCCTCCTTTTTCTTGGTCTGTGATAGGGAAGAAGCTCAGCACAATATAAAACCAACCCAAGTCTTCCCTGTACGCTTTATCGTCTGTAGCTTTTCTCATCCAAACTTAGTCTGAACTGCACTATACAACTCAAATGTACAGGCAGATGCCAGTTGCTGCTAAAATATGTAGAAAACAGTAATATAGAAACATTATTTAGTTAAAAGAATTGGAGAAATTTATCACAGAAGCAAACACAAATTTTAAGATTTGTATAAAGAAGAAAAAAGAAAGGAAAACATGATTAAAAGATAAGTCCTTAAACCAAACCTTCATGTCCAGAGTCCTTGAAGATTACCGGTGAGTTCTGAAGGAATCTGATTTTGTCTGTAAATTGATAGAAGAGTGGAATCTGATTTTAAACTGGCAGAAATGGAGTGAAATAGAGGACTCTGAAGAGGATGTCAGGTGATAGAGCGGTGAAGAAAGGAGCAACAGACACAGAATTGTGTGGGTTGTACCTACAAGAAGGATAGGAAGGGAGAAGGTTCTGCAGTGTCATATAGTAGGTCCATGGAGAACCATGGGCAGTCAACAGAGGCCCAGGACAAGAGACAAAAATAGGGGATGAGAGGGCTCTAGCAGGCATCAGCTCTAAGATGCTGTGCTCTGCCTGCTAGCTGGTTTTATTAGCTCTTCTGATAACACAACAAAGACATCCAAAGACATAATATTTGCAGAAAATAATTTTCTTTGAATGGATACAAGTGTAACACTGTCATAATTAACTGAAATTAGGAGTCTCATAGATGTACACCTCTCTACAGGTAAAAATAAGCATGGGCTAGGTTTTGTGATCCTATGGCATATAAACAGAAAATACTAAAAGTTTTTCCTGAATTAATTTATATCCTGCTGTTTATGGGCTCAGTCACTTAGGGAAGAGAGATTTTTCTTTCTTTAGAAAGCAAAAAGTCATTATCTTATTATTACCCGAGAATGAAGGGCACATGCCAAATTTATGCTCTTCAGCAGTGTGTGTCTGCAGAACTTCATTTGGTGGTAGATTCCCATGGGGAAGTCCCATGTCCACATCTGATACTTTCTGCAAACACAAATACAATCAACACAACCTTGTAAAAAAGAGTGAGTTTTTTTCCCCTTCTCTGCTACCAGAAGAGGACTTTTTCCTTAAGGCTATGGGTCCAAAAACGGCATAACCAGAAGGGCAAGCTATGGAGCTCTAAAATTGTTCTTTTGCATCACAGTGCTATGGCTGCTGTTTGGGGGTCTCTTGCTGGAGTGCCATGTAGGCGTAACTGGAAGTAGCTTACTGCCCAGGGAAGGGACAGTGGGCTGGCACCGCATGTTCAAGCCAGTGAGACTGCCCCAGGATTTGCACTGCCCGCCCTCAGCTTAAGTACATTAGAGACGGTACGTTACAAATTACAGTCAGGTAAACTCTACCAGAATGATCTGAAGGAAACAATGAAAGGATATTCAAGAGTGCTCTGGGGTTGTGGGTTGGTTTGTTTTGTTTCGTTTTGTTTTTTTTTTTTTTTAAAAAAATGATCTCAATATAACACCTATTTATCATAAAATATTTACTTTGACAGGTCTGAAAATATTAATATTTTGAAAGGTTGACTAGACTTACTTTTGGCTCAGGCTGTCGTTTCCTTTTTATTACTGCAAGGATATTTTTCTGCCTTTCTTTATTAAACTAGCATAATTGAGAACCCAAATAGCACCCTTGAGACAAGCATAGGGGCTGATGGCAGCTGCATGTTAGAGTCAAAATCATCTTGTTATCAAAAATAAATCATGGTCTGTCTCATTCACAAGGTTTCTTTCCAGTGTTTTCTTTTTTTTGTTATTATGACTTTTCTTCTATGTGAAGACTTGACAACTGATAATGAAAATCATTCTCCAGGCAATCTGAACTATAAATGAGAGATGACTGCATTTTAGGAGTTCAGCGTTTTGGAGGGTATCGTGATCAAGTGCCTGTATCAAATGCACGCTACACAAAAAGGTGATTTTTAGAAGAAAGAAACAGGAAACTTTCAAGAACCTTTTATTGATGGTTATGTGTAACATGCAAAAGGTGGTGCCAGATCAGTACAGGTTTTGTATAAAATAACTGATCACTACTCACGTCATCAGTAGAAATACTGAAATAATCAAATAGCTTCCTGGTGACAGCTGACTTTGAGACTTCAGTTTTTCAAAGCAGGAGGAACTGATCTTACAAAAATAGTCTTTCAATGATTTCTTTTAAACGGCAGTGTTGTGGTGTAAGGTGAGTACACGCAGGTAATTTATTGCCGAAGTAGGAGGTTTCTTCCTGCTCAAAGTGTTCACTACAAGTAGTATTATGAGTCTCATTTCTATTACACTAGACAATGCTTAGGTTTGTAAATGAAAATAAAAATGGACCGGCATCAAGACCAGCATGATAAATGTGGAAAATATATTTTCTGTCTTTGTAAGGACTGTAGATAACAGTTATGGGTTAACAGCCAAATATTGCTTTTCTCTGTGCAGTACAAAAGGGAGGAAAGCCACTCAAGAGGACAAAACATTAGATGGGAGGAGAGGCCCCCGCGATCAGTGTGTCTCTGTGGTTGGTGTTACCCAACAGTCGTACCTTCAACAGCTTGTTTCTCAGTGGAAATGTTTTCTGTCCCAGCTTTATGGAGTTACCATCCTGAAGAGTCTATACTCTTTTGGGATGTATGTGGGTATACGTGCTGTCCACCCACTGGCAACATGTGTAGGGCCGCTCTGAGATGCAGCAGAGAAGAGGGGAGGCTGAGCAGTGCTTTGTGGAAGGATGTTTGCACTCTGCATGACACGGGATTCAGGGAGATGGAATCGGTTTCCTTGCACAGGCTTTTGGTGTCTGTGCTCCCTCTTGCTCCTTCATGTGGCTGCTGCCTTCCTCCTCTCTTCTCACTGGATTGGGATGAAACAGAAGGGGATTCTGCTTTATTTCTCCTCCATCTGCCCTGCCATACCCCCATGTTAGATGTGGGACTTCCCATTAGCATCACTTTATCTTACTCTGCAGTTGTTTTCAAGGGCTGGAGAAAACATGTCAGCCACTGAGATACTGTTTGCAGAGAAGTGGCGAGCCTTCTGTGTCCTCCAGTGAGACAGCCACTTTCCGGAATACGTGCCCTCTGATGTGAGAGTTCTTGAAAGGGTTTGGGTTACCCCTGCTTCGAGGAGGAGGTTAGCCTATATGACCTTCCTGCCTAAACCCATCTATGGTCTGTAGTTCCACGGTGGCTGTTCAGAGGGGGGCGGGGGGAAAAAACCAACACCAAAACCATGAAACAACAAGATAAAGATACATGAAAGATAAGGAGATATAATTTTCAGCTGTTAAATATCAGTATGATGACGCAAGATTATTGTTGCAGTACTTCCCTGGGGAACGAAAGCATAGCACTCCTGGGTGAAGCCTGTGGTGGGAAGCATTCCCAGCATGTCACACAATACTCCTGAGACATCGATGATTTGATTATTCTCACAACTTCAGCCACACTGTGTTGCTTAATTAAATAATGTAAACATATACATGCCATATCTGTGCTCACCATTTGGAGAGGCTTTTCAAAGCGGGTGGTGCTTGAAGTGGGAATTTTGTCAGTGCAAATTCGAAATGTGGACTGGGAAAAAGGTTACATTTTTGAAACATCTGTAATCATTTGTGCGTCGTATAAGTTAATTGGCTGTGTATGGATTTTAAGCAGTTGACTCCTTTTCTGTTATGTTTAGCCATATTGCATGTTTTTCATACTTGAAACCTTTACAGTTTTCCTAATATTTGTAGAAACAAAACCTGAAATCCGTCTAAACTATGTGCGAGATTCAATAACATAGTTATTAGCATAGCTAGTATCTGCCTGCTTTTTTTTTTTAATATACCTCCGGTGAAAAGAGAAAAAGGGTATCAATAAAGGTTAAGACCTAACTGTATGGCTTTTAGGTAGCATTATAAAAATGCATAAGAAAATCAGTGGAAAAGCGTCCTTCATTTCCCTGGCATAGGAAACAAACCTATGCATAGAAGTATGTAGTCCAGCCAGGAAAGTAGAGCATCTATTTTTACTACAAAACATAAATTGGCTCTAGGGTTTCAGGTCAAATTAAGCAAAATAAAGACCTTGTGGTACTAAATCAAGAGTGTGTACCAAAGGGGTTTTCCATGCCTAAAATCAAATTAGTTTAGAAATAATTTGCATCAGAATTACAGATTTTGGTAAATTAAAACAGTATCTGTGCAGACAAGCAAAGACTCTTCTTTTAATTCCTTTCTGTTGGTTTATGGTCACTGGTAATAAATAATATTTTTCTGTTTTTCAGGAGTTAAAATGCGTTCTTATTCCTTACTCCAGTCCCTTTCTCCTACTGGTTTTCTTTTTTCTCTGCCCGTAATCCTGTGCTGGCTGCACTGAAAGACGATGTCTTCAGCTGTGCCACTTCAATTTTCTTAAATCCCTCGTTCCCTTGAGCAGCAAGGTGATTGATTCCTCCTTTTTAAATCTAAACCTCACAGCTTTCTTTGTGCCAATATACCTACAGTCATTTTAAATAGAATAAAATGTGTCCTACCTTGGTGCAGCGTGGTCTTCTTCCTGGACTTCCTCTCCTATTTGTGTTTTAATTGGCAGTAATCTGAAACTAAACAGTCACTTATGGATTGTGGGGGTATGGAATCTCATGCATGTGGGCTTATGGAGTCTGGGAACTTGATTGTATTCAAAATCAAACTGTAAGACACTGAGAGGAAAAATAACCCTGACAACTAGCTGCCTCATTACGAAGCCAAGAAACAAAGCCTTTCATTGTAGGTTTTCAAGTTCCTACTGAAGTAGATTGACAACACTAATAAACTGATTCCTGTTCGGTGGCTTATGTGCAATATGTAGTTATGAACATTTTGCACCATTGTTGTTGCCTCTGGCAAGCTCTCGAGACGGCTAAGGGTGTCGTGGAAATGAAAAGGCAATGAGCTGAGATGCTTCCCCTCAGCTGGATCTCAGGCATGGTAGCTGCAAGGCGTTAGGGGGCCTGTGCTGCTGTGCCTCAGACTGGTTGACTTGAAAGGAAAATTAATTACACCATGCTGGGTCTCTTACCTCTTTCCTTGTAGGTAAGGCTCCCAGGTAGGATCCTGAACTCCTTTTTAGAATAAGTTAGAATAAAGCACCTTATTTTTTGAAGTGTTGAACATCAGGGAAGGACAAACTGATTCATTAGCTCTTCACTGCATGAATTTGAGCTGACTTTTGGTTAGTCCCATGTTTGGTCTCTCTATCACTTTCTGTTCTGTATGAAATCAGATTCTACCTGACACTCAGAACAGGAATGTATTTGCCAAAATTTTTTATTGTGGACTTTCTTGAACCTTTTTAGTTATTTTGTTGGGTATTTTAATGAACTTTTCAATGCATTATATGTAAGGATTATGATTAGCTAAAATCCTAACATGGGCTAAGTCCCACCTGCTGGTGAATAGCTGAAATTATGAGCAGCTGAGCTAGGTCCTCTTGCTTCCTGGTAATTGATTGGGAATATCATATCTGCCACTGAGTGTTTGTATCCTCTGCAGTGGCTAATGACTTTGTGCCTGGTAATAGGACAAAATCAACCATCCAAAACATTTCAAGCTATCAGCTGGAATTAGTGATTACCCTCTGCAAGAGCATAGCAATAAATCTGCTCTATTCCTCTTTGGTCTTTGTGACAGCTAGTGGCAGAGAGACCCTAAATGTAATTGTTATGACTAGTGTGTGCCTGTGCCTTTTCTTCCTGCTATTTGTTCATTAAAGATTAGTGCTTTCTCTCAGTCAGATTGGCTATATGCTGCTGTTTTCAGTATCTTACTGTTTGTCTTTCTCATGTTAATACTTAACACTGTTACACTCTGTTCCAGTTATTAGCTCCCCTTAGCTTATATTCTCAGGTAATCTTTGGAATGCCTCCCTGAATTAATATTACTTTCAGTTTTAATATTGAAGTTTGAGATTACGAAATCAAAATGTAAGAGTAAGCAGCATCTGAGTTTGCTCTGGACTCTCAAATAAATGGGAATCAGCAAGAGCTGGAAATAATTTCTCTGTTCTCTGTCCTGTCTGATATTTACTCTCAGATGTTGTAGCTCATAGAGCCCTGCAAGACCATAGGTTTCAAAGCATTAACATTTGCTTGCTAGCTTTTCAGTACTGGTCATATTTCTGAACTTTATTTCACACAGTGATGAGTCACAAGTAAAATGAGTGACCTGTGCCACCCCTCTGCACTGCAGGCTGAGGTGCTGTGCATATGCCGCTCATCGGTCCTGCGCATGCATGAAGATCATCTGCTGGAGCACCTCTTGTGCTCTGTGGAGAACACGCCTACCTGGGCCTCTCAGGTGCCTGGGCCAAGAGACATCAGCTCTTTGTGTCTTTATGTCCATAGCCGTAAAATGTGACGGACGATGGGAATGCCTTTCTTTGGGAAGTACCCCAAAAGCTGTGGAGGAAACATTGGGAAGTCCATGGCGAAGCTTTCACAGGCCTGGCTGAGCACTGCTGAGGGCCTTTCAGTGCTCTTATTTCCACGAGTCGTATTTACTGGGTTCTTATATACTCTGTTCTTGGGAACAGGGAAAATGATAAAGCTATGGGTCCGCTTGTGCTTTAAATGACATAATTGCTTTCATTAACTTAAGTAGGATGGCAGAAACACGTTTTTATATTGTTAACATTTTTCTGAAGCATGAAGCCCTACCAAATATATATAACCATGAACATTTCTTGCTGAAAGGAAGAGGTATTGAAAAGAAAAACAAAATACTTACCGAACACTTTATAAATTATGAATGAAATTAACAAATTGGCTATTTTTGTAATTAATCTTTCAAAAATGACATGACGCTTAGGCAAGTGAGAGAAATTTTTTCGAGGTTAGGCTGATTACAGAGATTAGATGCATTGGTAGAAAACAACTCTTTGCCCTTGGACATCAGAATTAGTGATATATGGTGTGCTGTACTATATATCCTAGGCAAAAGGAAGGGGTAAATCATAACTGACTGAAAATAGATTTTATTTATTTCAGTTTTTAAGCTGTTTAGCAACAGTTGTAAAAATTCCAGGACATAAAGTTCCATTAATAATACAGCATAAATACATCTTTTCCATTTGTTATTAAGAGATATTATATAAGTCAGTAGGAAGATAGCAAAATATTTTTACGCCATGGCACGGGAATACAAGTAAAATCTTTTGGTAGGAAGCCTGTAGCTCGGTAGCATCCTGTGCAGACTTTATTAGTTTTTTCAGATGTCTGGATTATTGCATTAGAATTCTTTGGTGTCAAATTGTGGAAAATGAAAATTCAAGGCCACAGGTGAAAGAAGCTCTATGAAATCGAGTTTCCAGAGCCAGAAACTTTGAGCAGCTTCAGCTTTTCATTGGAACAGGTGTTGGCCCCCAGCTTCCTTGCAAAGCCTTCCATGTGCAATCCATCACAGAAAGTTCAAAGTTGCTTCCGTTTGTGCAACATTTAGGGATTTGTAACCTGCTTGGGAAAGGGTTTAACTGCTTATTTGGAATATAGATCCTTATTGCAAAGAATGCATGTTACATATGTAATGTGGTTGTGTGTAATGTGCTGAAATCTCAAAGGTGTGTCTTGCTTGGTCTATGTTACTTAAGCAGTCCTTTTCCCTTATAATCTCAATCTCTACAGTAAAGGTAAGAAAATCCTGCTCTTCTCCTCCACCCAAAAACCCCAAATGAACCCCAAACCTCAGGTCAGGCATTTGCTTCTGGTGGAACAAACGTGCACTTTGCTCATAATTTAGATTATTACAGAAATCAAAAAAGCAGATCCTTTCTATAGTGTATCTTTTTAGTGCTACGAAGAACATTATCTGAAGGCAGATAAACTGGGTGTAGTTCCTCACAATAGTGCAATATAACTTTATAGAGTTTGTGATGCATGTGATGATCTGCCCTTTTAAGAAGTGGTAACTGTTTCGTGACAGAAATGGAAGCTCTAGTCATAGGGTCTTACTGCAGTGCTTTTACTGACACTAGGCTTATTCTTTTATATATCTAAGACTATAAATTATTCGTATACTTAAAAATACATTTATGTTTAGTACCTTTGGAAGAGAGATGGACCTTTTAAAAGCAAATGGAGGTTTTGGAATGACTACAGTAGAGTCAGAACTACTATTATTGCTCTTACAAAGATAGTTTTTGGAGGACTGTCATTCATAATGAATTTATTCACAGATAAAACCAGTTCTGTTTAAAATGCACAAATTTATTCACAGATAAAACCAGTTCTATTTAAAATGCATAAACACATATGCACGTGCTGATTTTGTTGATTATATATAAGCATTTGTAGGTTTAATATAGACATCCCATTGACTTATTAAATCACTTAAAGACTTTATGGATATAAGGCAGATGTGGATATTTAGCAGCATCTTATAATCATAATGCAGTTTAATATTCTGATTGAATATTCTTGAAAATGAAATGCATGGTTCATTGCCTTTTTCATCAAGAGTTTGGTGTTAGACTGGAGAAGATGTCTGCCTTTCTGCACCCCTTTTCTATCTTGATTGTGGACACCGAACTGAATTACAGGCATATGTTTTATAAGGAAGGTTATTTGTTTTCTGAAGGTTTAGGTAGCATTTTTGGGTGAGTGAAAAAGATATTAGAATTGAACAGGTTGAAAATTTTGCTTTTTCTATTTCTAAATATTCAAAGGAAATTTTGCAATTAAATTGATGTCTTCAGGAATTAATGGGGGAGAAAAAATATCTCATTTAATTTGGATGAATACACAGAATTTTTCTTTAGTTCACATCTATAACTCCATCCTTTTTATCAGTAAACACACACATTAAGAGAAGAATGTCATAATGTTTTCTTTCTTTGAGAGTTTTGGCATGAGAATAGAGTGCACATTCATGACAGCTGGATATATGACTGACCACAATAGCTGTAAAGGATCAATTATACTTTATTTGTTCAATAATTTTGCTAAGAAGCAAATATCTATTGTAGCTCTGTGGATGAAAAACATACACCAGATTCACAGCTTCAGGGGAGCATCATTATTCACATCAGCTAACATCCAAGAACAAGAGCTTCACTTTCCTCCTGGCCACTCTACGCTAGAAAAAGACATTGGCATGGGGTGGAACAGTGCTGGGAAAAGACTTTCTGCAAAGACTTCAAAGTTACCTTTTTAGTGTGATGTTGCAGGGGAAAACAGTGGAAGTAGCATGGTTTCGTTTTTATTCCGTAAGCAACCTACCTGTTTTTGCTAGAGTTAAGTTGCATAAGTTTCATAAATAAATGAATTTAGTTAACAAGGTGTATATCTGTGTAGTGGATCTGGGTAACGCCATGTGTTACCTAATCCAGATTTGATATGACAAGGAGTAACGGCTTTAATCTAAAAAAAAGGTAGATTCAGACTACATATAAGGAAGAATTTTTTTACAATGAGGGTAGTGAAGCACTGGAACAGGTTGTCCAGAGAGGTGGTAGATGCCTCATCCCTGGAAACATTCAAGGTCAGGCTGGACGGGGCTCTGAGCAACCTGATCTAGTTGAAGATGTCCCTGCTCACTGCAGGGGGGTTGGACTAGGTGACCTCTAAAGGTCCCTCCCAACCCAAACTATTCTATGATTCTATGATTACGACAGTACAAGTACAATTTTACTGAATTGTAGCCATGTACAACTTTGGTGACTGGTTTCAGCTGGTCACGTAGTGGCCTTTTATAGCCAGAGGATAGAGAAATACTTTCAGAAGGTGCTGAATCTAGTTACAGACACTGATGGTTGAGCAGGAATTGCTTAGGTTAGGATGGCTGGTTATTGCTCACAGCTCCTGGACTGCCTAGTAGGCATGTTCAGAGAAATTAAAATTTTGGGGAATAGGGAGAAGAAAGGGAGGAGGGAAAGAGAAGGAATACTTTACTTAAGGAAAAATGTGTCTGAAGCATCTTAGAGCAAGGAGCTGCAGGAGCTGTGCAACCCACGCTCCTTATAATATTGCTAAGATACCTGCAGCAATTTGGTGAAACTTTTAAGTGCAATGAGTAGAATAAATATGAAAAACAGAGTTCTAAATGTAAATTTACTTTTTACAGTTTCTTGGGTTTTGTAATCTGAATCTGGTAAACGTTGAAATAGCTTGCCTTTTTGATGCTTCCAACATTAAGCATTGCCTTGTGTGCAGGGTGAAGCCCAAAGCTGGCTTTTTCTAACAAGGACCCTGCTAGTGAAAATCTTCCTGTAGACAAGAGTGGTATTTTATCATCTGAACATCACATACAACCCTTTTAGTTCTGGAATTATCAAGCTGGTACTGACTGCTTTCTGCCACATGCTTCACTGTTGTGGAAGCTTGTATTGCTGATCATAAGATAAGGATTAATGTCAGCAAATTAGTAACAGAGATGTGATTTACCAAATTATGACTTTGCTTACATAACTTAAAAGCATATGGAGAATTAATAAGTTCAAGGGATTTTAGTCCTCAGGAGTTTTTTTTTTATTTTTTTTTATTTAGGCATTTGTACACTTTAACTTACAGTGTGGGGCCTCCTCTACTATTATTATGGTATTTCACCCTCAGTAAATGACAGGCGTTATTGGTACCTAGAGATACATTACACATTCTCTCACTGGAAAGCCTTCATTGCATGCCATTAGATAACAGCATGTGCTCAGTAGCTGTGGTCTCTTAGCAACTAACTATGTCTCTTTCTTTTGAATTCTCCTTTTGTGACCCAGAGGCAGGTCTCAGACTTAAACCTCAGCCTACTTTCCTATTTCCAAGACAGTGAAAACTGGAATGTTTTGGGGTCCTTATATGAAGTCCATATAGTGCAAGAATATGTCCTTCTAAATGTTTTGCAGGTACTGAAAATGGAGATAAATTTGTATTTCTTAATTTAATAATAAAGCACTATTAGAGTCCTGCCAGCTTATAGTATCGTTGGTAGTGACATGCCAATATATTTTAATATGAAATCTGGCTTTAAGAAAACACATCATAAAAATCTGCAGGTTTGGCAGTATTACATTTATGCAGAAAATGTATAACCCCTTTCACTGATGTAGATTTTAATGCACGTACTTTTTTGGGAGTTGATTTCTTGGGGTGTTTTTTGGGTTTTTTTTTTTTGTTGCATATCTGTATTTGAAACAAGGATGGACAAAGGGGAACATTCCTGCTAGGCAGGAGATTAAGGGCTATGCTTTCAAAACAATTAGAGGTTTAAATTCAGATCTTTGTGTGTATGCTCCTAAAGCTGCCATTGGATCTTTTTCTTATTGGAGATTTTATTTGCCTTTCAGTGGCAAAGTGTACTTGCCACTTTCTTTCATTCCTACAGAAAACCCCAGGGTGAAGAAATACTTTATTAATCAAAATTCTTCTATTCATTCGATTAAGGAACATAAGAGTTACTCTGGTGTGGAGGTGTAATGAATCATGGTCCTTCTAAACTCCAGATATATTTTTATGTCTAGACAGGTCTGCAGTGGGGAACATATGATTATAACAGAATATGTCTGAATGTACCAAAGAGATTTTTCATAATAACCTTTTTTATTTAAAAAAAAACAAACCAAACAAAACCCAAGACATGTATATTGTTTAGAAATCTTTCTGAAGTGACGATTCTAGTCGACTCTTCTATGTTAAGCTGATTAACTGTTTCTGACCTTTCAAAGTATGTTGTATATAATCCTAGACGACCACCAAAGTTGAAACTGTTCTGTTAGTTTTGACATTCCCATCAGGCTTCCTGTCTGTATCACAAGCGATCCTAATTCACTTGTTTTTAGTTAATTTGACAGGTCATTGTTAACATCATTACTAATAGCAAACTGCTACAAGTTACACATGTTTTGACAAGAGGAGTCTTCAAGATGTGGCAATGCCAGTTAATTAGAATAGAAGGAAAGTGCTTATTTCTTTTGCCAATAAGCTGGTTATCATCTTAATATTTTGGGAGTAGAAAGAAAGAGAGTGTGTTTACTTCAGGAACAAACTTATTTCTGGCTGGCTGAAACCAAGTAAGAACTGAGATGGAAACTTTGCTGACACTGTCATACACATCACCACATTTAGAAAGTTTTTCTTTCTGGTAGCTATTTGTCATGTAGATTTTTGAGTGAATCATCACTCCTCTAATTAGAGCTGCTGCTAATTTATCTAGTATGTTATGACTAAGATTCTTTTTTGTATGCGAATACAATTTTATCGTTGAATGTGAAATGCGAGCTCATCTGCTGAGCTCTTTCCCTTCCTCAGAGGCAAAAAGTTAAGAAGACACAGATCCTTACCCAGTGAACGCAATGTAACCCAAATATGAGCCTTTTAAGAGAGAGATTCAAAGACCATCCCTGAAAAGCGTCAGGTGAAGCGCGGTTTAAGGAGTCATTTGGGTGAAAAAATGTTTCATGGCTGAGGGAGACCAACAGTCATAAACAGTAAAGAAAGATAGGAGGGTGGGATTATGTATGGTTTAAGTGGGAGCAAATTTCAACATGGAAGAAGAAATACAGCACAGATTTTTGGAGAGAAACTGTACAGAGATTTCTTTCTACTTCTATTCACCAACCAAGAAAGCATGCAAATGCTAGACTGGTCTGAAGCTTTAAAATCCAATCTCTGATCACTAAAAATGATTCTATCCTGCTTTGAGTTTCCCATTTTGGTATAAAACTTATAAACTACATGAAGAAGAGTTTGGCTTTAAAACAAGAACTGAGCAAATCTTCAGGAGAAGAAATCTCACAGTCTGGTACTATACTTGGAACAAATATCTATATGAGTCAGTCTTAAAGTGTCTTTATACAAGGCACTGAATCAAAGGCACATCCCATAAGATGTTCATCCATTCCTGATTAGACAAAAGCATTTGAAGGATTTCTGCGTGACCATAGCCCCTTTCTGTCATGGTAATGATCAGACCCCAAGGCCATACTTTAAGGTCTGACTTGTGGTTCTCAGCCCCAAGTGATACTGGCCAGGAGAGTGCTCAGCACCTCCCTCCCTGTCTACATGCCTGGCTTGCTTTTCACTGGAAATATCTACGTGTGTGGGGAAGAGAATTGGTGCCTATAATCCTAAGAGTTACAGGCAAAACCAAACCCCACTTTTCTGTTTATCAGAAGTTATTTTCACCAATGCTAAGCAATGGCTCCTGTGCCGGTAGGCACTTGATGGAAATGGGGATCCTGCCACAAATGTAGCGATAGGACTGGTGTGGAAAGCACTTGGGAGGGGAACTGGAGGCAGCGGGTCCTGACATATCTAGCTGCTGCAATGAAACGAGTTGCAGTGGCCTTGGTTCTCTCTGTTCTAGGAAGAGAAAGAGCAAGCATCTCGGGTTGCAGCTGCTTTGTTTGAAAGGTTTGCTAACAAAATTTTTGTGGAAAATGCTTTCAGACAGTACGGGAAAAAAGCAAGCCGGTGGTTTCAAAACTATGTGCTTCCATTCTTTGAACTGCAAGGAAATTATCCTTCTAGATCACTCATAGGATGAGTGATAATAGTGATTTACTTTGTTATGGGCTAGGCCATGCCTTTTCCCTGACATGAGCTAGAAAGATCTCTAGCTTACTCTATTCTCTTTCCCAAGGCTACTTTTGTTGCAGTATTATTGCTTTCTAGTCCCTTATGTCTTAATGTCTTCATTTGTCTTACGCTTAATTTTATTATTTTCAAGAAAAGTTGTGTTAAATTATACACCTTGGTAATGTTATATACCTATTATACCCACATAGGTATACACCTACTAGAATGTTACCCTATAATATTTTTATTTCTAAAAGGAGAAAATGAGGACATTGGGGTAATGATAGAGTGAATAAGAAGGGAGACAAACTTGAATAGTAGCCTAGGCTCAGAGAGTGTGCTGTAGTTTGGCATTTAAAGAAAAGAATGAGTCTGAAGTTGCTTTCTTTAGGTAGTAAAGAAAATGCCAGCACAGCAATTTCTCTAATCACAAGGATCGACATTTGCTTTGAGATTGAGCCTGCCTGTTTGTTAATTAGCGTGGAGGAATCACATTGCACTCAGCCCTGCATCTCAGCAGGCCCCTGCTGCAAGATTTACATTTCACAGGGAGAAACAGTCTTGATAATGAAATGATGCTTTGCAGAGATATGTGCAGAGAAGCACAGCTGGATTATGTAAATGTGATTTATCCAAAGCTGTAGCGCATGGGTCCTGTTACTCAGATGCTGATCTATAACTCACTGATGGCTCTTGCGATTTCTCATATATGTGCTCAGTGATTGGTATTAACTTTTAAGATCATTTATTTTTATGTATGCCATAAAGGCTTGCATAAAAGTTAATACGTATTCCCTACATCTCCCCTGACAGCATTTTGCGATGTTTATCTTCTCCAGCTTTGTCATTGGTCACAGCGATGTTTTCAAAGGAGGAAGATTCCTGCTGAATGCATCCCATTTAGCACCAAAATTAAGTGAGAGATGCTCAGGAACTGAAATGAAACGTGCAGTACCTATTTGCTCCGTTGCAGTGTCAGTGTTCTCCTTTCAGCTGGGAGAACTTTTTGTGTTTTTCTCATTACCTGGAAAGGAGCGGAAGTATGGGAAGAGGAGTTTGCAGAACGCTTTAATGGTACTGATGCAGTAGCTGAAGTTTCTGAGCAAGCTGTGCAGTACCAAAGAGCTGTTGCCTTTGTCGGGATTTGCTCCTGACTCATTTGACCCATGTTGCATTCCTTGCGCTTCACCAGTTACCCGTGAAAATGAGGACTCGGGGCTCTGTGCTTGCCAAAGCCAGGGCAAGGCCTTGGCCTTCCATCATTTTTCTGTTTCTCCCCTTTCATTCTTGTGAGGATCAGAACACGTTTGTAGCCCAGTTTCCTCATTAAACAATGCATGCCTGACTGTGCTCTTTGCCATTTTCCCTGCGATAGCTTTGAAACCCGACAGCCTGCTTCAGCCAGGTTTGGCAGAAAGGTGCAGCCCTCCAAGGGGATTCGTTTCTATGGGATTTGTGAGTAGTGGGCCCTGGGCAGAGGAGAGGGACCCATGCCTCTGTCCCAGCAAAGGGCTGAGAGGCTGCTGCCAGCTGCTGCTTGCTCCTGCCTGTGCAACTGTCAGGGGGCTCCAGCACAGGGGTCCCTTGCCTGGCTGGGCAGCAGCAGGGCGATGCAGCGGGGCTGGGGGTTAATGCGTGCCTGCCTGTGTGGAAGGGCATGGAGGGGACAAAACAAAATACCTGAGAAATCATCTTCAGTAACCAGCTTTTTAATTTCTGACAAAACACAACACTCTTCTAAGAAAACCTTGATTGCTCTTAACTTGAAAATTAATATACTAATATGAATAACATGTCTGCTACATTAGAGTAATCTATAAGGGAGAACCAAGAGTTTCAAACCCCTGGTTTTAAGCTCATCACTTTGGGGAATTTCCTGATTGAATCGCTAAGTTCAAACAGAGAGAAAAACATGCTGACAGCATGTTGCTTTTTATTCTTCTTTGTGCAAGTAAGAAGATTTGAGTATCTAAAATCCCCATTGTATTTTAGGAATGCAAGATAGCGCTGGGAATTGTAGAAAACAGAAGTTACCATTGTTAGTTGTTGACCTAGGAGCCTGTTCTGCTGATTTTTAAACAAGGGGGCAGGCACTGACAAGTCATTGAAAGGAGAAATTTGCAGATGGCTTGAAAACTGTGGCCAGAGGTAGAGAAAGCAGAGAGCTAATGAGGTTTGTAAATATGTAACAAAACTCCAGAATGAAAATACGTATTTAACTGATACATGTACGTGTATTTCTAGTTGAAAAACTATAGTCCTCATGGAGTAATTTTAAATTAAATGGTTTATAAACACTGTAAGCTCTGGTCTCTACCTTGTTTAAAAAGTATAATAAAGCATGATGGGTTTTCAGCTTCTTCCACACATCCAAAATGGAAAAATCTTCAGGTTTAATACATATCTCCTATAGGAAAAAATGCATTTGAGAGTGACAGTTGTGAGTTAGGATAATGTAAGAGGGTGATAGAAATACATAAAAAAAGACGCAGACCAGCTCCAAATCTCATAAATCTGACTTCACAAATGATAGCAGGAAGGATAGATGTAGGTTTGGCATTATCTGTGCTGTTCGCAGAGGCCCCAGATGTCCTCAGGACATCTAGGTAGTTACAGGCTGATTCTCTGGGCAATCTGTTTGTGTAGTTCCAAAAGTACTTCTAAGTAGACAAATTAAGTGCTTCTCATTTTTCTTTGAACTTGAAACATCTCAGTTTGAAATTCTTTCCTTTGAGAAAGACCTGAACTCGGTAAAGTACTTGGTTGGCTCCTCAACTGGAAATGCCCACAGGGCTAAACTGCAGCTATGTTTTAGTGGATCGAAGGGCTGGACTCAAAAGGGGAGGCTTAAGCTACTGTAAATTCCACTTAAGTCTCAAAGAAAATTGATTATACTGCTTATTGACTACAGGAGAACAGAAAGATATTCTGCTTTGCTTTCTTTCTTTTTACATCTGAATATTGAACAGCTTTTGCAGTTCAGCCTCTGCTTTCTGGGAGATTGTGAAAGTGTTGCTGAGCCAAGGACTCGCTGTATTTTTCACATACTGTAGTGGAGGATCAGCTGCACTTATGCGTAACTATTCACAGGGTTTCTCATCCCTCCCTTCTTGCTTTCCTCCTAGCAGAACAAGGTAACTGACAAATTAGACTTAAAGGTTTGTCCTTGCCCAACAGCAAAGGTCCCCTCTTGAAAGTCTGTACCTTTTTCTTCAAATGGAGTAATGCAGTATTCAACCAAACTCTTTTTCATTTGCTGCTCGTGATGCTCTTACTCTTCCCACACTACTAAAAGATTGATATTTCACAGACGGTGCCAATGGCAGTAGCTGTTGTGCCATACCTCTCTCTCAGTACACTTATCTGCTGTTTTTCGCTTTATTTAAATTTCTGGTTATACTTCTTGCTAGGATCTTATACAGCTGACAGTAGTAGATTCCACCTATTCAGTATATGTTAATATGTAAACATTAGTGAAATTTAAAGTTATTCCTGAATTATTCATATTGATAATTTCAATCATTCCAGTGGATGCTTGGAGGTTACTACAGCACAGTGTGTTGCTGACAATTAAGTTCTGTATTTTTCTTTTCTGCAGATATGTTTATCTTGAGGCTTTTGCTTTTTTAATGCACAGAAGAACACGTGAATACTGTAATGGTATCTTTTATTTTTTAATTTTTTTGGGAATTTTTATTATTTTTTACTTTTTTTATTTTTTATTTATTTTATTATATTTTTTTATGTCCATTGAAATGATGTTCCCAACCCACCTTTTATTTGCACAAGGTATAGACTGTGACACTGGACTAAAGCAAGTTGCCTAATGCCACACTGACAGTCTGTGGTAGAGGGAGGAACTGATCCAAAACACATGGCTTTACTATTGAGCTATAGTTTCTCTGGTTACTTACTGTATCTTAGTGTGTATATGCTTTCAAAATAATGCAATGTTATGAATAATCTAAAAATAACCGAATCTGAAACATGATTAATTGTCCTTGGCACTACTTAAAGAAAGCCATTAGTGTGCATATCACAGGCTCCATCCAGCTGCCACTGAAGTTTCTGTTAAGATTTCCATTTACTTCATTATGACCTGGAGCAGGCTTCAGGACTAAAAGTGTATCCTGTCCATTTGGAGTAGCATTCCAGTTTAACTAAAGCAGCTAGACATACAGTTTTTGAACAATGGAAGAAAAAAAAAAGGCCAAATAATTACAAGGGACAGTTCTTTGACTAAATACCCACTGGTGTTTAATTTAAAATGAGAAAATAAAGCTATTGGCTCAGGACATCAGTAAATAACATGCAAAGCCTCAGGAGAGGCACAGATGTTTAAAAAATCTTCTTTCCATTTTATGTCTGTATTTCCTGCAGAGCAAAACCAAAAATACTAAATAATGTGTCTAGTATCTTCCACAAGAAAGAATTCAGATGAGCATGAAGTGCATGAAATTTTAGGAAATTTTAACATCTGTGACAGTTTGGTGTGTGCTTTGGAATAGAAAGCAGTACTAAATGAGAAACATTTAGTTGACACACACGTCCCTCAAGTCACTAGGATTTCAGCTAAGCTGAAGCCTGGAATCCAGACATCAAAACTTGTCAAATAAGATGTCTTACAACCCTGTCTGGTTTTGCCCAGTTCCTGGTCTTATTTCTAATTCCAGAAAAACTAATGATGAAACTCTTGTTCCTGTCACTGAGAGATAGCTGCGCCCTGCTATGAAGTTGCCATCTGAAATTCTACCAGGAATATATGGGCAACACTTGTCATGAAAGAATTTAGGATAAAGTTGAACATAATGATTTTTCTTTGCATCTGCATTATGAGCAACCAAAGATGTCCATCCAACTGATTGTAGCAGTGGCTGAAAACCGTGATGCTTCTGTTTGGCACAGTTGGTGTACTGAAACACTGAGTATTGTGTTGCTCTGTGATTACAGCTGGAAAGGCATCAGGCACCTCAAACCATGAAAAACATTTCTACACTGGGTTGGTTTTTTTTAGAAGATCGTATAAAGTGTATAGAAAGAAAAAAACCCAACTTTTAGGTAGTGATGTTACTTGCTTTCCTATTGCTATAGTGACCGCTTGTAAAATATAAGACCACCTTGCATGACTGGCCAAACTGCTTCTGCGTGTTGTCTGCTTCAAACTGCTCAGCCCCGCGTGCTTTCTGTAGATTTGTGAGAGCTGAAATCCAGCTTTCTGCAGTCAACCTTAATGATCTCAGCAACGTTGCTAAAATGAAACTGCCTCTCTTCTTTATGCACTCTTTGTTGTGAATATTTCCCCCAAATATTCTTAAGAACTGTTTATTAACTGACAGTATAAAGAAAACATTTCTGGAGAATGATCCAGGGAGTACAGAGGAAAAGCTCCTCTTTAAACTTTGTTTAAACCTTTGAAATTGTGAGCATTACGTGGCCATAGATCTTTTACTAGCTCTGGGAGCTGCAGTTGGTTTCATTCTGAAAAGGATGCATTCAGGATGGAATAGGTTTTCAGAAATATAGGCATCCAATATACTGCCAAGAGCAAAGTTGTCAGTTACAATAATACAAGAAAATCATTAGTATCAGTTATCAGGTTACTGCTAATAATCAGAAGAGATCGGCAGAAACGGTTTAGTGAAGACATTTGGGAATTGCGTACGGTTGCACAGTTTCATTGTTTTTCTTCAGGTTTTTTGAACAAAAAGTAAATTTGAAGAAACCCTTGTTCACTGCAAGGTGTCACATGCCTTCCAGTTTTCAGACAAAATGTGCACAAAAACTATAATGTGCATAAATCAGGATCATTCGTGCCAGACATATATTCCCCCTCACTTGATTTAAAGTGAAATGACGATCTGGTGGGGAACTCACCTATTTGATGTTTCAGTAAGCTTGGTTCTTTGAAGCTTAAGAAATATAGGCTTATAGGCTTTGGCCAACGTGATACTCCAGTCATTTGTGGCTGTTGCAGTGGCAAATATCTTTAATTTGTAGTTACTCAAGACTTTTACAGAGCATAAAATATTTTCCTTTCTTTTCTCCTAGCCCTTTCCTTGAGAGTTTTTCAGATTGCTGTCATTCTTGCTGTAATTAGATCATTTCAGAGCAGTGAACGCTCTGAATAAAAACGGTCCGTGTGACAGAAGACAACACTGGAAATTTTGGCATTGTGGCAACTTTTTTTCTTCTTATTAAGCATGGTGTTATATCTCAGATGTTTATGCCTTTTTTTTTTAGGAAAACTGACCCCTTTCCATAATTTTTACTTGTGATTGTTTTCTCTTGGCCAAAGGAGTCTTGCCCAGCTGGCATCTCTTTAACCCACCACAAAAGATGTTTATTCTACCTAATTTTCAAAGTCTAATAAACTGTAACACCACAGACCCTTCCTGTTTATCTTCAGACAAGTGGTGTTTTGCTCATATCTGTGCACTGGCCTTACAATGAAGCAGAACAGCTCATTGAAATCCAGTCCTGAAAATCAAGGATTACTTGTGCATATTCCATTTTAGTACAAGCAGGATCGACATTTTTGCTGCAATTGATCTCCAAAATGGAGACTACTTATTAATTAATTTTACTGAAACCCAAGCTTATAAATGCTGTTGAATGCATTCCTGTGCAGAATTTTAGTCTGAAGTGGTTACAAAAGCGACTTTGGTTCTTGAATAAGATACAGTACTTACCCCTGTAATCCTAAACTTATTGTCCTGACAGCTGGGGAGCTGGAGAGGAGCAGCATTCTCTTTCTTTGTGTTTCACTCTCTGGCAACACTTACTGGTGCATGGTGGAAACACTGAAAAGAATATATCTTCCAAATGATGCTCTCAGCTCAGCCAAAAAAAAAAGAGAAAAAGGAAATGCAGTAGATTAAAGGAAGAGACTGTTTATCACAACTGCAAATGATTTCATTAGAATTTTAGCAAAGTTTAGTTTTTAAAGGCTCAAGAAATGAAAGTTAATAACTTCCAGCACTGCTTTAAAAATTAGGGAGATTTCTAAGATTAAGTGAATAAGGGGTCATCTAGCAGATGAGTGAAAGCTTTAGAAGTTTCCTTCCACATGGGGACTTGACATTACCTTTGGCACTAAACATTTTGTATTTTCTCCACAAGATGCAGATTCATACAAGCATGTGCTAGCCCATTTTGTACTTAAAAATTTAGAACAAATTTCATTTGAAGATAGCCTTGTACCCTCCAGGAGTTCAGCTCTCACTTCATACCTGTTGGCAGCTGGCGCTTTTTAAAGGACAAGTATTTTTAGTGGTAAATGCCTACTGGCGAAGCTATAACTTGCTAACTTGTATTGGTTTAACAAAAATTTTAATTTGGAAAAACCAAGGCTGAAACAGGATTCCTGGTCAAAATTGGAGAGCAGTCTTTCCTGCAGTAGTTAGTCTCACACCAGGGTTGTGGCAGATAGTCTGGACTCATTGCTATGCCTGATTTGCTGCACAGATGTGAAAAAATCTGATTACATCTAACCTTAGTGATAAGTGAACAATTTTACTTACAGTTTCAGGTACGTACTGCCATTGCTAGCTTTTTCTTCATGTATCTGCCTGCATATTTACACACCCCTCAGGTCTGTGTTTTTGGGGTACCTCCTAGATGGACAGAGGCTTGTGGCACATGCCAGCGAGGTCAGATGCCATGCATTAGGCGACAGCAACACAGAAAGCCGTGACTGCCATAAAACTAACTACTTTAACCAAGTATCCACAATAGTATCTGGAGTATCAAACAATTTAGATTTGCATAACCCCTCTGGTTTTTTTTATTTTATCATAATAATTTTTTTTTCTAATTTCTTTCTGCGTTTACAGCTTTGGAAAGGCATTTTTGAGAGAGGCGAGGAATCTGTGGCAGTCCTGGGAATAAAAGTCCTGGCTGCAAATCATGTGTCTTGACCACAAACTTTTTCCGTCACAGAAAATCCAATTTTGTCCTGGCTTGTATCCTTGATTGCCTCTTTTTCTTTTTTCCTTTTTTTTTTTTTTTTAAGAAGCTGCAGATTTTGGTTTGGTTTGCATGATGTCATGCGATACTTCAGAATAATGTCTCAGACGAGCAACCTTTGAATTTTAAGAGACAGTATTTTAACTTTCTTCAGTAGTTGGTTTTTCTTTTTTTTTTTTTTTAGCAATGACTACAGTTATATTTCACCATTGTCTATCCAGGATGTGTCTGATCCCATGATTGCTCCTTCATTTTAACAGTCATAAGTTGTGCATTTTTAAAAGGTGTGGAGGAATTTGAGTGTGACAAGAGGTCCTTCAGATGCCAGCTACCATTTAGATTTTTAATGAGTCACTGCTCATGTAAGTAATGAAAGCTGTGAAAAAGAGCTCAATAGGCCAAGTAGGCATTCATTTTTAATTGAATTGGTTTGTTCTTTTTTTTTTTTTCTCTTTGAGGAGCTGCTTCTGGGCTATTATAGTTATCTTATTAAACATATCTCTTCCACCTCTCTCGGTGAAATACTAGGAGGAAAGTGCTTCAATACTATAATCTTTCTAGATACTAACAGGTGTTTTTCTGTTCAAGTTCTTAAAGTCCTAAAATATATGAAAGAGTTTGAATACAGAAATACTGTCAAAATCTTCAGATGCATTTTCAGAGTCTGCTGTCTGTGTACAGTTCATCGCTGGAAGGATAATTAGGAACTTAAAGGAGTTGATAGCCTTCCTTTGCAGTGAAGCATTGAAGTACTCAGGAGAAGTTTAAGAAATATGCAGATGTCCCTTAGTTTTGTGTTTCAGCACCATTTTCAGGTCTTGCATGTTCTTTTTTTTTGGAGTGCCATGCTCCATAAATACCTGGAATTTGCTGTAAAATTGGAACACTATAATAATAGTGCTTTGCTGTTCTGCAATGTTCTCTCTTCTCAGCGCCTACTGAATGCTGTTCTGACAAGTACAGCAGCATATACAGTATCAGCAAACTAGGGAATATTATAGGTAGGATCCCAAGTCAAGACTGCCAAGTATCTACTTTGAATTTCATGATCAGAGATATGGTCCTCATTTTCTGAGCTGCTATTATGTAAAACATATTTTTCCTTTCATTTCTATTGGATCATTGACATTCGTATGCCAAAAGCTTGCCTTGAAATGTGGACTTTAAAGGACTGCAGTCTTTCATAGGTGAACATATTTGAGTACCTGCATTTGTGAATGGGGTGGAGATACACATGCTTAACATTTGTAATGCCGCCACTAAATAGTATATTTTAAGTTGTGTTATAAAAATTAAGTATGGAATCACTCTTCTCCCAACTCTCAGAAAGTAAATGAAAGATGGCTAGTGTGTTTGGGGTGGAAGGTGGTCCTTGACACTTTATACTAATTAAGACATCATAATCTCTTAATCTCTTTAGAAAAACTATACTTCATTTATCCTAACTCATTCATCGTATTTTTAACTGCAATATATGTGAGTGACATTACAGTGTGGGCAAGGACCATGCTCTCTGCATACATTTCTTCAGATTCAGCAAAACGGTCCTTCTATTCTGTCTGGAACTTTTAGACCTGAGTTCAGCATATTTTTAAGTCATTAGTATTGAATATATAATCAGAGCTCTTTCTGTGGTACGCTTACTGCTTTAGGCAGGTACTCTCCAGTAATTAAGAGAGTGGGAGGACTTGCAGACTTCATACCCAGGGCAGTGTAGCATGAACGTACTTTTAGCATCTCATCCTCTGGAGAGCAGTGAATTGGTTAATTATTTTCTGTGATGTATATGTGTCCTCTAAAGTCACAAAAATGCTGTTTAAAGTAAAGAGTTGGATGCAAACATCAGATGTGATTTGTTACCATACACAGATAATCGTGATAAAAATAATTTCCCTTAAATAATATGTGGTAGATTCCTACGAGATGTGGAAAATACACTAAATGTGCTTGTGAGTAAATTACCTCCATAATTCATTCAAACAGCACCTTTCATCTGTTAGGAGCAAATTTGTCAGGAACATCATTCTGTAGCCCCAAATCTCCAGCGTACCCCTGATACATCCACCTAACTCTCACTTGTTTACTTGTTTTTCTCATCCTCTTTATCTAGCAAAAGAAGGGACAAAGGAGCAGAAAAGCAAAATATGTTTCAGATAAGGCATAGACGCAAAGTATAGGACCCACAGTGGGGATTAGAGAAGAATGTAAATTGTGCAGGACAGCGGTTCAACAGTCTCTGTGCCTGCTTGTCCTGTTTGTTTGAGTCAACTTTTGTTTAGTTTAACAAAACCTGCTGCAATTATAGCATCACATTGTTTTATTACACGCACACACAAGGATCAAACAAGGGCTGATATGATTCTGTTAACAATTTTTAATTCTTTGGTTTTCGTCATATGTTACATCTTAACTGAGCGTAAGAGAGAAACTCTGAGAGGATAAGCTCACATAAAGAAGCTGGAAGAAGCCTCCCCGATTGAAATCTCACTTTCCTGCTTTTTCAGTACCACATACAGAAAAGCCTCTTCAGAAAGCTTTCTAGTATAACGCTCGCAGACAAAAAGCTACTGCATCTTACCTTCAGTTTTCATTAAACTCCTTTATTTATATTTGGATTATTCAAACAGGAAACTATTATTTCATAATTATAAAGCCTCTTTGCATTCAGTGGAAAGGTTTTGTGATTATTATTAAATTAGTTTATTAATTCCTATTCTTAGACATCAATTTTTCACCTTTAAGTGAAAACAGACCTGTCTAGTACAACCGTATAAAATCCTGCCTACATTAAGAAATCTGTTCTGCAAGTCACTTTGGGTCCTCCAGACCTGCAGTAATGTGTCTTGATCACACATTCCCCAGGTTATACATGGGTTTCTACCCCTGCTCTGATTGTACTGTTGTTTTGGTTTGTTTGTTTTTTTTTTTTTTTTTTTTTTTTTTTTTAAATTGGGATCACTGTGAGGCCTTTCCCTGTGGCAGAAAGAGTGGCTGTGAAGAGGCCATTATGCTAATCCCTGTGGAGCTCACCATAGGCACACCAAGCTCCAGCTGCTTGGGTGATTTGTCTGGTTATATGGGAGCTGCAGCACTGAAGACTGCTGTAGGGCCAGTGTTACATTTTGGTGCTCTTGAAATTACTCTGCCTTTTTCTAATTTTTTTTTTAAAATTTTTTTTAATTGCATATAACCCTAGTAGTCAAATTACTAGTTCATTCTTTTCAGTCTTTAAGATAAGTCAGTTCATAGGATCAGAGGACAGTTCAGGTTGGAAGGAACTTTTCAAGGAAACCTAGACCAAACCTTTGCTTAGTTATGAGCTCTACATACCTACACGATAAAGCAGTTCTTCAAGGATTTTTTTATTTTTATTTTAAAGTACATATTTTTGTTGGATCCTAACTGATGATATAAAGTACCTTATTTAAGTAAGCTTACAAAAACCCTTCAGCTAACAGAAGTTTTCCCATGTCTATAAAAATTAAATTTCTATATGTGTGTGACTTAGCAAAGCTGACAATTGCAGATTTGTTATATGTTTATTTTTTAAGTTTCATCCACTTCTTGATCTTGTGTTCAAAACTGGAGCCTTTTGTGTCTGCTACCACCACCAGGGAAAAAAAATTAAAATATTACTTTGAAAATGTTGTTCTATTACACGATGATGTGAAAACACCCTAACCCAACTTCAGTCATGTGGTGGGACGTATATAAATTATACTTAAAGTAATGGATTTTAGAAGGCAAGATGACTGGAGAGTAGAAATACATTTCTTTTGAGGTTGAATCTGTACGTCTTTCTGTAGAAGATGTGTTTTCTTTTACATGTAATGATTCCTCCACTGAATTGTGCTGCTAGTGCAAAGTGTTAGGTAATGCTCCTCCTAAAAATAACTTACTGTAGAAACACATATTTGTATTTTCAGAAAGGTGTGACAGTGCCTTTTGATTTTACTTTTTGTCAAGTATTTCAGTAGGACAGTTCAGGGATCTGCTGGGTCTTCTTGCACCTGAACATTTATCTCTAAAGACAATGAAGAACAGATCATTACACATCTATGTTAACTACAGTGTGATTAATTAATGTGTCTGTTAATTGGGTGTGTGATGTGCCATGTTCCCTGATAGTCTCATAACTCCATTAGTGCCAGATGTCTGTCCTGCAGTCTTGAAGAACCCTCTTTACTGGTGCTTAAAGTATCTGGAACATCAACAACCACATTTCATGGATCTGCTAAGTGCAGAGATTGAATCCAGCTGTTTGCATTCTGTGCCTTGCTATCATTTGCCAGCCACTCTCCATGAGAGCTGGGCAGGAAACAATTTTCCCATCCCATTAAAACTTTCAGGGTTTAAAAAAAAAAAAAAAAATAAAAAAGGAAGAATATTTTAAGGCTGTTCCCTGGAAGGGGAAAACCCCCCAAGATTCACCCCTAAAATAGCTTGTCCTTATGACAGTCACTTCAGATGAGGAGATTCAGATTCAAAACTCCAAGTTGGATATCTTTATGAAATTTTATCTTTTTGAATAAATCTTTTGGAATGATAATTTCCTGATGAGTAGCATTTAATATCCCAAATTCCTGACTATTTCTACGTACCAGAGCCACTATTTGCGCATAGATGATCATTCCTCGTTGCAAAAGGTTTTTTTTTTTTCCATTTGAGTGACTGCCAAGGCTTTGGGAAAAGCAGACATTGCACACTGATTTCTCTCTCACCACCCCACATCATCCATGCTTCATAAAATATCATTCGGTATATCTGCTGAAAGTATGGATGGAATTTACTGCCCCTTTTTTCTTTGTAGTCGCTGTCAGTGACAAATCTAATAGGAGTAGTAGGTATATGTCTCTTCCTACAGTGCTTTTTTTGCAAAAGGGGAGGGTGTACCCTGGTATCTACCTTTTTCTATTACCCACCTAAATGTCAATTTTAGCTCTAATTTTAGTGCTTTATTATTAATAGTATTACACTGCATTATACACTATTATTTTTATATTATACTGTACTTGAACAGTACATTATTCTAGGCACTGTACCAGCATAGTAGATGACGATCTTTCACAGCCTAAAACTGAGGATCTAAGGATTTACAGTCCTACTGTATTTAACCCAAATCCCTGCTGCAGTGTATAACTTAAAAGGTCTACTCACTGGAAATTTTGACCTAACATGTACTCTATGGCCATGGAGGTGTTGGCTCTTAAGGGAGAATGGGAAAGGGGAAGAAAGGGAAAGAGCAATCTTTTTTTTTTTTTTTTCCTCACCAAAGCTGGGTATACTTTGGGGGTTGAAGGCTAAGAAGGTCTGCAGCTAATTGGTGCAGAAATGAGAAATAGCAATGTACTGATACACCAGGTAACTACAGCCCTGCAGATATTCACAGTGCAGATCAGCAACTGGTTGAACACTGGGATTGCTGAAACCCAACTCTCTAACGCTGCTTCAGGATGTCCATGTGTGCAGGAGCAGCTTGGGTGAATGCAGCGTACGCCTACTTTGGCACAGAATATGATGCTTTTCCCACTGGATGCAATAATAAGGCTTCCAGCTGTTTTTCCCATAGCTGAGATTTTATCTGCTGGGTCCCAGGCATGTGCTTAGAGTGCGTGTGTCTGTTCACTCCCCCAAGATTTTTCTTTGTAGTACTACAAAGGGTGCATTATGTTCATCAGGAGGCTGGAAGTACTGGGCTAGTCTATATGGAGAAACTGTACTGGCACATCTGGCTCTTGGGCAACTGGCATACTGCAAAAGGTTGCCCAACACTGGTTTGCTCTATCAGTACAGTTCTTGGGTGTTCAACACATCACCTTTCTCTGTTACTGGTGACAGTATGATTTGCTGAATGTGATTTGAATGTCTTATTAAATTGTAAGTGAATCCTTTAAAAATGAAGTTCTGTATAGGAAAAATGACTAGATAATTTCTGCATACTATAAATCTCTCTTCTGATTTATGGTTATTTCTATTCATTCTGTGAAAAGATCAGCAGTAAAAGGAACACACCAATGAACAGCTTTTTTGATACTTTCCTTGACTAGTAGTGTATAAATAATCTTTGAAAGATACCATTAACTTCCCTGGTGGGCCAATAAAAAAGCTAAATAATTCTAAAGACTGGAAATAGCACTAACCACCAATCTATCTTTTATAATACCAATAATAGGGCTGGTACCTTCATGATTATTTTTTTTAAATAATTCAAAAACAAACAAAAAATATCAAGGTGTAACTGTGAGCTATAGACCTTGTAGACCTCTCATATATATCTTTTATTTATAGACTCAAAGGTTTTTTTTATGCTACTCCTCCACAGCATAGCTGGGTATCTCATAAAGTTTAATGGCTTTCTCCTAACAATGCTTATCTTTTGAGGGAACAATATCTCCATTATAAAGGACAGGTAAGGAAAGAACAGTGAGCTCAGGATTACCCAAGGTCACAGCGGAAGAACACAATAGTAATAGAGGTGGAGTGCAAACTTCAAAATGGTGTATTAATACATAGTCTCTCTCTTCACAATACCCTTTCCACTGCCACACACTGCTTATTTATAAGGAGCACCATCACATATTGTGAGATTTAGTTTCGTGTTAATGGCAAGGCGCCTACGATTATTTCTCTTCTTCCAATGCTCTTTGAAAATGTGTTCATCGGTACCCCAGAACGTCGCCTGTGAGCCATTCTTGTCACAGTCACTATTCAAATGATAGAAACACACAGAAAAATGTTTGCCTGTATGAAAGGATCCCCAGGATGGAAAGTGACCTCTGGCTGTTAGACGCGTCAGGCTGGTTCGCTGCGTGATCCAGCATAAGCAAGGCTGACTTCCAGCCTCCGAGCACAATGTGTGGTGTGCGGGGTCATCCTCCAGCTCCCCTGCCCCCTGCTCCCAGGCCGGGGGGCTGACCTACTCCCTTGGGGAGCGTGACCCCTGCCAACCCAGCTGAAATGGGCTCAGCGGACTCCCAGCCGGAGTGCAAGGCTCAGAGCAGGGCTTTCGGCAACAGAAATGGTAATAGGAGAAAACTTTTGTCTTTGGAGGCACCGCTACCGGCAGAGTAAACTCACCTCCATTCTCATTTAAATAGGGTGCATATTCAAGACTTCACTTGTTTTAAAAACTCTGTGAGATCTGGAGGAGAGAAAAAGAGAAGCATGCTGCCGAGCTTCTCTGGCAATTAAAAGCAAAATAAAGGGACACTTATTCTGCTGAGATTTAGACTCTGTAATTTCAGCGATGTGTACGCACATATATACATATGCGTGTATACATATGTGCATAGTAAGTCCGTGTGCAGAATAAAAATATGTGTTGCTGTAGTTCATCAGCAAAAAAATGGGATGTCTGAATTAGTTGAGAAAGGTAATCTGTGGAGTTAGAAAGTTTTTTCGTGTGATTAATCTAAATTCACTCAAGTAACCTTGTTGAATTCAGTGGAACTATTTGTATGACAGAGATGCCACATCTTGTCCTTGAGTTAGTCCCACCAAGTGGTTACTCTGTGGGTTGAAATGACACACAACTGAAAACCAGCACACTTTGCATATTTTATACATAACTTTCTTCAAGCACTTATGATATTGTTTCCACTCCCTGATCATGTGGAAAACAAGTGAATTAGCTGCATTATAGAAAACTGGACATTTCCAGGGTACAATACTTAAGATTATGTTACTTCTCACTGTTATGGTATACATGATACTTATGGTTCAAACTGAATTTCACTCAGAGGAGATCTACAGTCTGAGGATTAGATTAGTTTGTCTTCCACATCCTTGAATAAGAAAGGGCATGGAAAGGCCTTGAAATCTGGTGCAGATACTTCTGGATATGAAGGTTTTTATCCAGCAGGTTACTTCTTGGAGTTATTGTGACACATAACAGCTCTGTGTAACTTTTTTCACTCTTCAACCTCCACTCACATGCAGAGACCTGGGAGAATCTCTTTGTTCATCAGGATGAAAAAAAAGAGATGTAGGACCTTAGAAGAGAGGTAGGGCAATGATAAAGAAGATAAGGAAGAGGTCAATAAGTGAATATTTTCATATCAAGGACTAGTGCAATTAGCTAGATTTATGTATTTATCTTATTCTTTATTTTAGTAAAACTGTAGCTTATAACCAGCCTTGAAGAAGAATGCATTTTTAAATAATTTAACAGAGCAATGACAGAGTAAATGGATGGAGGTGGTATGCAAAATTATTTTACACGCTACATGTGAAATATGAGGTGCCCTGGTTGCGCTGGCAATTACTTTTTAAAGGCCATTCCTCTCAAGGATTTTGTGATTTATTTATTATGTTCTTTAAGGCTACACTCTTGTGACAATCCTCATAACATATTAGCTCATGTATAAATAAATGTAACAAACGTACATAAAACTATGAAATCATGAGGGCTTCTTATGTGTTTCAGTTTCTATTACTTTTTTGTTTCTTAATCATAGAATCACAGGATGGTTGAGGTTGGAAGGGACATCTGGAGGTCACCTGGTCCAACTTGCCCTGCTCAAGCAGGCGACCTACAGCCAGTTGCCCAGGACTGTGTCCAGACAGATTTTGAGTATCTCCAAACATGGAGAATCCACAACCTCTCTGGGCAACCTGCACCAGTGCCCAGTCACCCTCACAGTGGAAAATTGTTTCCTTATGTTCACAGGGAACCTCCCGAGTTTCAGTTTGTGCCCATTGTCTCTGGTCCTGTCACTGTGCACCACTGAAATGAACCTGGCTTCATCTTCTTTGCACCCTCCCTTCAGATATTTATACACATTAATAAGAACCCCCTTCTCTTCTCCAGGTTGAACAGTCCTAGCTCCCTCGGCCTTTCCTCATAGGAGAGATGCTCCAGTCTCTTCATCATCTTCATGGCCCTTTACTGGACTCTCTCCAGTATGTCCATGCCTCTCTTGTACCGGGAAGCCCAGAACTGTACCCAGTGCTCCAGATGTGGCCTCACCAGTGGTGACTAGAAGGGAATGATCAGTCTGTTATAACCAGGATTTGTTCAAGTTTGTCTGAAAAATTGCAGTGATCCTGACTGTGGAGAGTCTGCCCAGATGTCCCAGATGGTTTTACAGTGCTCTGCCACAGTTGTTAGACAGGCTTACTTTTGAGACAGTGACAGGCTGAGATAATGAAAGCTGGTTAAAAACCAGCTGATATGGCGTGCCCATTAGGTGCTTTTATTAAGCCTTCTCTTCATGTGCCAGCCCAGGGCCAGGTCCTGTTCCAGTACCAGCTGACCACTTGAGAAAATGTGCTGATGACCCAGGGAAGACGCAGGACTAGCCCTTAAGCCACCCAGTCGCAGTTCAACGTAGTTGGCATGGAAGTCAGCACCTATCATCCTTCTGGCCTCAGCAGGAGTTGGAACAGACCCTCAATGCCCTCAGAAAACCTAACAGTTGTTGGCATGTCAAAACTCAAATTAAATATGAAGTTTGTTGCAGATTAATTGAATATTTATATGAAAATCAAAGCTGCCCTTTTTGTTTTTCATAAAAGCTATGGTTGTTTAAACTCTCTGCAAAAAGCTGGTATGTAGGACAAATGGGATTTCTCACCACATGAGCAGGGTTGGTTTTATACCCCCCTTTTCACTAATCTAAGATGCCTCGGAGAACTGTGTATATGTCGGGATGCATTTTATTGTAGAGCTTAATTGCTGTAAAGGATGATCTCTCTGCTAAATTTTTGTTCGCATTAATAAATTCTCTTGGTAGTTATATAAACATTTACTGTAGTCCATTAATGAAAAGTGTGCTGGTGCAGGTGTTGAGTGTACCACAATAAAATTTTAGCAGTCAAGAGGTTGTTTATTGTACTCAGTCACATATTCTGCTGTACTCCCAGGTATTGAGACTGAAATGGAACAAATGAAAAACCAAGATTAGAGCCTCTTAAAATGGGAAATAAATTAAAGGAAAACGTTTTTAGCCACTGTGCCTTTTTTTCAGTTACAAAACAATGCACGATTAATTTAGAGGAAGCAATATTATTTCTCCAAGTGGACTACCCATGATTTTTTTTTTTTTTACATAACAAATACTGTTGCCATAAAAACAATGGAAACCAAGAACTCTTGACAACTCATTTTAGGTCTGGTAGGCTTGAATGTAAACTGAGCTGCCCAGAGAGAGTTGGTGGAAGAGTTTACTTGCTGTAATTGTAATAAAGGAAATTTAAAAACCACAATCTGTTTCAAGTCAAAAACGAACGACTGAATATTGTCTTATACATTTGTTTTTTCCCTGTTCTTGGCATGCCTATGCTGTCTAGGCAAGTGGCATTATTGGAGTCAGGATACAGACGTTATTTCTTTCAGATAAGTAAAACTATGTTGTTTCTGAACCCATCAGTCCATTAATTCAAAGCTTGTAGTTTCAGAATCTTTGCTTTACAGTGTAAGAAAACAAAAATTAAAAGCTAGGAAATAACTCACACGTAGGGATCGAATCCTATAATCTGTTTGTTTCTGGTGTTACACTTCATTTGGTAAACTTTACGCGCCTAACGGGTTTGAGATGATGTTAAGTGCATTTGGTTATTTTATGCAACATATCTTCATTATTTTTCCCTCTCTAATTCTAGAAAGGTGGCCCTTATCTGATTAGCCATTTTACCTATTAAAATATTACAAAAGCATAACAAAACATTTTAAAAAAGAATTTCAGGGGGGAGGTGTTAACGTTTGTGGCTGGCATTAAGTTTTCATCTGAAAACAAAGACTAATGCCATTATTATATGATGTTATCATTATAATATTATTTTTGGTGTAAGCAGAATATGGATTTCTAGCCCAGTTTCTAGATGTCATGCATACGTAATAGCGTGTTTTTTAATAGTTTTCCTTCTTAAGGTGGTGTGATGTTCTAGTGTATCTACCAAGTGACTTTATGTCTGAAGGATCCATGCTCTTGAAGGTGCTCACGGTTTTACTCGGTTTAACCATAGGAGGGAGCCTCTCCTCTTTCAAAGTTCTGCAGGAAGATGCAATCATGGGCCTTTGGAGGTCTTTTCCTACCAGTTTGCGTTTGGAAGTGTAAATGCTTCTTTTTTTCCCATAAGGCTGATCCACTGCAGTTTCACAGTTAGGTACATTCACATGGGAGTCGAGCCTGCCCGTTCCAGAAACAGCTATGCAGAAATTATCAAACCCCGCTCCCAAAGGATTGTAAGACTGTGACCATACTCGAACACAAATGGGATTCAGTCTGTGTTAGAAAATAGCTGGATCACATAAGTATTTGCCGACATCACTGCAGCTGCTGCAGGAAAGAGTGCTTGTTTAGCTGATGCTGCATCTTGTTCCATGGCATCTCTGTCTTCATTACAGACAGTTGTTATTGGACAAGTAAATATTTTGCTTGTTGTCCATTTATCATAATGAGGTTAGGTTTGGCCTTAGCACAAGGTTTACACAGTTCAAAGTAAAACTGTGTTTTAATTGAGTTGATTAAATAGAAGAAAACTTCTGTGTGCATATATTTAAATATGTTTGTGACTACATTGATTACACTGAATTGGATCAATAAGCTGATATAAGAGAGAGAGAAATTAATCTGTCGAATTAAAAACCATGAAATAAATGTAGAAAGGAAATATATCATTAGAGAAGAAAAAAATTGAGAATGGCTGGAGAAGTTTAATCAAAAGGATGAGTTAAAATGACTGATTATTAAAGCTTAATACCCAAGCTAAATTACATTTTAGGTAATTTAATTTTTTAAATCAATATAAAAGAGATCTAAAAGAAGTTACCCTTAAATTTTTGGGGGGCTCAGAAGTTATTTCCCAGGTTACTTGTGCTTGGTGGTTCAGCTTGTGTCTCCCCTTCATGGTGAGCAGAGATTTCTTTGATGCTTTGACCATCAGGCCTGCCCTCCTCTTCCTCATCTTCCAAGTCTGAGCTGGGGCGCTGGATCTGGAGATCAGAGATCTCTGAATGAGAGAAGGCGATTGTTGCTGAGATGCCATAGAGATGCAGAGTGCTTGTGGTGCCTGGAGTGAGAGCTCACAGTAAATTCCAACAGGAAAGTGGAGTCTCACTTAGGCCGACCTGTTTCTCTAGCCTTGCAAAGCTGCTTCTCCAAGTTTCTTCCCTTGTTACTCCAGTTCTGGGCCATATTATTGCTTTCTGAATCCTCTGCCCACCCAGCGTATACACTGAAATCTGTCCTGGATAGCAACAAGTTTATCTTACATAATTTTGCACAAATGAAAAAAATCCCACATCTTCTCACAGCAAGAGCAGCGCAGGGTATTAACTCAGGCATTTCTCACACCTAATAGTCTACTACTTGCCTTGCGTACATTATTGGACAATGTCCAGATAAAGTAATATGTTATTTTTTCTTGTCATGTGAATGTGATGATAACTCCTAGGAGGAATCTTTAATGAGGGGGTAAATCTGCAACAGTGCTTATGTTACAGCTCAGTACTACAAATTCTTGTTCATATATGTAGATTTCTTGTATGGAGTCTGATTAACTGTAAGACATTGATGATGCTTGTGTTTGCAGTAGTTTGTGGGGTGGTTTTCCATAAGCTATTTATACCATATGTCAGTATGCCACTTTACTCCTTACTTCTTCTCTCTCTTCCCAAATAAATCCAAGTTAACGATATTAATTTCTCTCTGTTTTGGAAAAACGGGCAATAATACCGCTATGTAAATCATAGTGTATATGTTTTCACTGTAGTATTATCCAAAAGTTGGAATTCCAGCTGTGCTGCAAACCTCTGAACTATAGGGAAAATACATGTGTCTCGTCCAAAGAACTTAACAGCCTGAGGCTTCAAGCCTTGGAATTTTTTATGCAGATGTTTGTCTTTAAATACTGAAGGGGTTACAAAAATCTTGATGGTTGGGCTTTCAAAGGCCTTTCAGTCTTCTCAACGCCTATGTGCGCCTATGTGTGTGTGCCTGCTCCTATCAGTCTGTCCGTAGCTCAATTGCGATGACAATGCCTGATCAATTAAAAAACGTGCAGGACGTGTCTGTAGTATGGATGCCTCCTGACCCCAGGCTGCCCGCTCATCCCCGGGCTGGTACAGTGGGCTGCAGAGGATTGGCTGGACTATGGGGATTTTTCCGGCTGCACAGGGGTGACACCCCACTCTCCAGAATGACAGCTTTGGTTCATCTCTGACCAGCCCTTCTCTGAGCAGCATGCCACATACACCAAAGCCTCTGAAAAGGTACTTGGAATGTGTTTTCTGTCCAATTTATAGAGAGCAACATCATTCTTGCTCCTTACAGCTTATGGATGGAGGAGGGATGAAGATCTAACATTTTACAAGCCACAGGCTGTTCTTTCCATTTGCTGTTTCAGTTTTGTTTTTCTATCAAACTTTAGGAAGACTGGCACACTTGCTGACATTTGCAGGCTAGATGCACCAGCGCTGGCTGACAAGCTTTGAAGTTCCAAGCAAGATATCCTCAGTTTCACACACACGCTCCTAATGTAAACTCACTTGCACTGCTGAATCCTTGCTTTAGTCCAACTCAGAAACAAAAGCAGAGAGTGGGTTTAGACTGAGCCCACAGAGATCAAACCCAAAGGAAATGCTATTAGAAAACCCTTGTCAAAGTGAAACACTGATTTGAGTATTGTTCTGTTTAGAGTGATTCTCTCTAATCACCAGAGTTTCTTGTTTCTTTTCCTTTTACCCAACTATCTTTTTCTACTGTGTTCTTCCCTCACTGCTAATAGTCATCCTTCCCTCTCACCAGGTCATTCCTGCTCCAGTTTGCAGAACTGCCACCACACTGCTTTCTCAGAATATAGATCCTGTGAAGCAGTTAAAGAATATCCCAGAAATTCAACATACATATCTTATAGGCTGATTAAGCACAGATCATTAAACAGCCTTACCTTTGAATGGTGAAGTTTTTATATTATTTGACTGTGTTAAGGAGCCTGTTAAAAGGTGTGCTCTCTAGAGCATCTGCTGACTATTTATGGAACTTATGCTTCTTGATCAAATGCTTAAAAGTCAGCTGATGTGTGTATCCCTAAAATGTACATTTCCTTCTGTTTATAAAGATATGCTGCCTCCATTTTCTATGCTGCCTTTCAGAATTACTGGAAGTTTCTTTCTAGAAGGTAAGCAAACAAAATCAAAGAACTGTGGTGCATTGCACTAATCAATCACACCAATGAGTCTCAAAGAGCTTAGCAGCCTTTAAAGTTTAGTTTTGCTGGAGTCTTTTCCAGTGCAATTGCCTGCTTGTAGAAAAGGTTATTTGAAATACACTTACGATTGCTATTAAAAATGCAGGGCTATTATCCAAATGACCTTGCCTTATGCTTTTTGTTAATCCAAGAAACATGGAAAGGAGTAAATGCTATGCAAAAAAAAAAAAAAAAGGTGTTTTCGACAGATGATACAGATAAAAGAGGACATAATTGTGAGCAAGTAGAGAAAAAACTATGCAGCAGAGTGTGTAAACCTGCTGATATTTTGTAAAGCTCAGACTTCCTTCAGGCATTTGTTGTGAGTTAGTCTGAAAGTTATGTTCTGCTACGTGAACAAGAAAAATGAACTCTTGCAATTTTTTAGTGCCTGTTGTTTTCAGTATTATGTCCTATTGTGAGATTTTTCTCCCCCTATGCAAGCGCATTTTAACTGGCGTCCAAGTACGAGGGTGGCTACACTTTTCATGCTTCATTCTTTCTTTTGACAGGTAGAGCGCTTCTCATTTGTGCGTGTCATAGTTAACTACATGCTGGATGGTATGAACTTTTGTTATTTAGAGGTTATTTATTTATAAAAAGTGGTCTGTGAAGAGGTCTTATTGTTTCTAAAACATTTAATGTATCTCCTTCTTTACAATGGGAATGCTCCCAGATTGTTAGAGAGAGACAAAGAAACAACGACAACACTTTAGAAGCTGTAATTGGGATACAAAGGGTTCACAAGTACATCTCTTAAAACTCCTTTTTAAAGGGTGAAATTCACACCACATGACTTTCACCATGCTAGGGTCCCACCTAAATCCCTGAATGGGGTCACCTAAAGCAGTGTGTAATTCTAAGGTGGTTCTTAGAAAGAAAAATAATTTAAAAATTGGAGTTGAATTGATGAAAGAAGATAACTGCAGGTATTCATTCCTCTGTATAAATCTGTCAGATTTTGCTTTTTTTGGGTATCAATCAGTCTCTGGCTTCTGTTTGACTATCTTTCAGTATTATCACGACTTGGGTACTACCTTACAGAAATTTACAGAAAGAAAAATATTCGTAAATATGAAAGCACATAAATACTGTCATCTGAAACAAAGCGAATCTTTTTGAAAAGACAATAGTATTTTTTTTTAAGAATGAAAAGGAGTCACGTATATTTATAATAGATTTTTGCTACTGGAGTAACTTTGTGTATATTTTTAGATAGAATTATGAATACCAAATCCAAAACTAGAAACAATAGCAACATAATTTGTGTGATAACAAATACAAAATATATAAGAACTTTATCTTAAACGTAGGGTAGACTAGTTCTTGTTTTCATAAATCATCTTTCAGAGCATGAGGACCAATGCAGATGGGGTGCACTAATGTGGAACAGCGGAGACTTGGCTTCCTGCCCAAGACTTCCTCAGGCCAGGTAATTTGGCCTCAGTATCCACCCGTAAAATCAGAGATTTGACACCCTCCAGCATTATTATGATGAACCCATTTGATTAGATGAACAAGCAGAAACAAATACGTAAAGATATTAGCAACCTGTGTTCCTCTCTAAGGAAGTAAGAGGCTGACTTCACATGTTAGGGTGTCTATTAATGAGCTCAAGCCTATGGAGGTGGAGCCTTACATTTCAGAGAGTTCATTCACAATCTTCTTTTTTCAACTTTTTCATGGAACGTAATTTCTTCACAGGCAGTTCTGTGAAATCTGGCAGGTTTTATCTTAAATCTGATAATCTTATAAAAGGATTTCTGAACTCATTTTAGCAGAGAATCTGCATTCAAATACTGAATTTGCAGACATTATTTTTAACATATATGAATCCACTGACATTTTACGGTAATTTTTAGGTAATAAATAAAAGACTTCACATTGCAATGGTTTGCCTCAGGTTACTGCGGTAAGGCCTTTGCCCAGTAAAGAATTGCCCAAGATTCCTGGTTAGGTAATTAAATTAGCGCAGTTAAGAGACCGTTCACAAAATTCACAGTCCAAGTTGGTCATAAATGAAAAAAACATAATCCATTCTTTCCTTCCTTCCTTTGTTCACTGCTGATGTTGCCATTTTCTTAAACTAAAATATGATTTGGAGTAAACGATTGGAATTAATTCCTCTCCTTGGAGCCTCTTTTTTTATCCCCTTACACCCTAATCCCAACCAAAGTGGAAATGGATTCCCCCAGCTTCCCAATTTTGAGGTAGGAAAAAGATGTTCCAGGCATTTATTGCACACATTTGGGTCATTTTCACCGTTAAAATGGCTTTGTATGGTGGAAGATCCTCCTCTGCTCCTGTGTCCTCCTTCAGCAAAGCAATAATGGGGAGACAGAGCCATGAAGTCACAACCCATGTTGTGAAAAAAGATCTCATCCATCAAACTGTCACCTCAGTTTTCTGTCCAGGGTCACAGAGGAACAAAGTCAGCTTGTGTCAGGTTGAAATAGCATTGGTAAGTGTTAGTGTGTGTGAAGCTGGTGGTTTGAAGTCTATTTATTTTGTTTGAAAGGCTCAAACAGCATGCTGCCGAGCAGAGGAACAAGCAGGAGGAAGTCTCCTTATAAATTATTACTGGAAGGCTCACAGCCATCATTTAAGATGTGAAATTATGCCATCTGCTTTTCTAGGGCTTTGATTTACTTTGTGGCAGATGTCTGTTTCTGAGTTTCCGCATCTCAGAGAGAGGTAAAACCTGCATTAAAAACTAATATGACAACAGCATTTCTTTAACAAAGATTTAATGCTTTCTTGAAAACCAGAGAATATGCAGGGGATGTTATCTCATTATCTATGGCATGCTTTCAAGACAAATTATAAGAAAATAACACTGTCTCTTTTTTCATAAACTGGGAATGTAGATAGAAATCTTTTTTCGTTGTGAAAAATGCAATTCTTTGTTCTGATTTTAGCTATCAAAAGCATTTCGGGGAGGCACCAATGGTTTCTTTTACACTGCTTTTAATTTGGTGATTCCTAATGTTATTTATTTCATGTCTTCAGGGTCTTTTTTCTTATACTTTTTATTATTGGTTTTCTGGGGGAACATCTTTGTTGTTATTTGATCTTTGAAATATTTAAAGTTTATTTACGTGTCCTTTGTTAAGAAGAAAAATCTTAGGCCCAACAGCAGCTTTATGAAGTCACGTAGCTAATTTTAAAATAACACAAAAAAAAAAAAGGCTAACTACTTCGCGCGGGCTAACTGAGATGCACGTGGGGAACTCTTGCAAGTACCCAGGGGTGTGCTCATTTCAGAAATCAGCGGCTGAGAGGGTGATGAATGGAGATGTGCACTTTTCGGTGCCTTGTCCTGATGCTCTGTCTCTGTTCGGAGTGTGCTGCCCAAGCGCCCGGCGAGCTTGTTTGGATACCCTCCCTGAGGATGGCCGTGCGGCGGCGGGGGGGGAGCTGAGTGGCAGCATCATCTCTTCCCCCACCCCCCAGGAGAATCGCTTCTGCTGAAGTCATTTGGTGTGTGCTGCTTTTTGCTGTGCGAGGATTAGGGAGTAGGAGAATGGCTTTGTGAGGAGGCTCGGAGAGAGGGAGCTGAAGAGAGACTGAACAGAGGGGCCGAAAGACTTTAGCCTTTCATAGTTCTTTCAGGCAATTCATCTGGGAGACCAATTGCATGCGATACGGCAGCTGGGGCTTTTGTTTTCCTTTCAGCTATATACTGTAGGAGAAGCTGGTAAGGTTGTTTTTTTTTTTCTCCTTGTTCTACTGTTCCATGATGCTATTGTAATTGCTTTATCGAAGCCACTGTTTGGTGAGGAAGGGAAGTTGGTTAATGATGCTGAGGGTCCCCTGCATTGTCTCTGCTTTGTGCAGCTGCATAGTTTGGGGAGAGGCACTGTTTACAGTAGAGGGGCTGGTTTCCGTTGAACAACTTTGCTGTTATTTCTCCGAAGTTGTTTCAGCCTTTCTTTTGGCGAAGCTAGGAAAATAAGCAAATAAACGGACTCGGCTGTTTAGAAGTGGGTAAATTTATAGAGGCTGCAATTTGTTGAAAAAGCTGTTCTGCCGAAATCCCAGTTTCAGATGTTCTGCCTTTGATGTTACCGGATTTGTCACTCTGCTGGATCAACTCCAAAACTGGGTTTTATTTGAGAACCTTCTCTTACAAATCTTTTCTTCACATTTTCAGCAGGGACAAGATAAGTCACTTGAACTGATAGCCAAAGAAAAGAAAACAAAAATATGTCTGTGTAAGGTGGAAATATCTGGGGAAAGGAAAAATCCTAGGGGAACTCTGGAATTAAAAAAATAAATGAAGGAGCATTAATTCTTGGCACTAATTTTTAGCAGAATGCTCCTGATCAGTGTAAGAGGAAGCATGTGGTTAGGCAGAGAATATACTCTTTCAGAAGATTCAAGATGCACAGGTGCATATCCTGTCTAACTGCACCCTTCCAAAGAGAGAGTTATCATATTTCTCCTCTTTGGGGGGGGGAGGGGGAGGGGATGGGAAGGAAAAGAAAAGAAAACCAGAAGATCCTGGCTATCCTGTCCCTTTCCCCTCTTCTTGTTATTTTTAGAATAGTGACTTGTGTTTGTCAGAGTCTTTTATTTCCTTTCATATTATCGTGGGAAACTTTAGCTTGAATTGGCTGGACATACGTGAGCGCAGCTTGGGGCATACCATGTCTATTCCGCAGGCAGGCTATGAAAATCCTGCCTGTGACTCAGATGAATTGTAAAGACCATAATTGTTAACAAAAGTTTCTTTTGTGGCCATTCAAAAATCACAAACAAGGTAAGGGGGAATGATTGACAACAGTTACACTACTGATTGACAGAGAACCAAAAACTCGGTCTGTGACTTGGTATGTTAGTTTTTCAAGAAGTGTTGACCTTTTTCACTATTACTCAGTTCTTTCTGGTGGACTATTCCCAACTCCCCTATTGAGGCTAGGATGTCTATCTAAAATGTGTCTTTGTAATTACTGCCTATAGTCTGTACATCTCTTCACAATTATATGCTTATTTGTTGATGCTGAAACAAAACTGAGAGATACATTGCAATCAGAGCTCCATGAAAGAATGTCTATCTTTTATATGACTCACTTGCTTGACTATTGATTTCAGCTGCAGATTTTACTCTTATGAAGTAATGAAGTGCCACATCCAAATCCTGCAAATCTGTACTCGCAGTTCTAGCTCTTAATAATGGAAGGCCCAAGAAATTCAATGTGGTTACTCATGTGAGTAAAGATTTAGAGACTCATTTCCCAGTCATGAATGAAATGGTTTAGGAAGTGCACAGTTACTATGGTTCTCTTTTGGCTTAAAAACAAAAATCTCCATTAAAACAACCCCTAATGAGATTTGTTAGAGGAGCCCAAGGATAGACAAATTCAATGATTTAATATAAGAACGTGGTAGACTTTTGACAGCAGTATTTCAAGAAGAATGATAAAAATGTTCTCTCTCTTCAGCTTATTAACAGTTTTAGAAACATGGGAAACATAATTCATCTCTCTGTGCTGCACCACTAGATATAGCCATGACCCTTGAAATACCACCACAACTGTGAGTTACTCCTCCCTTTGAGAATAAAAGCTAATTTAGCGTGGTCTTTATGACATACTTCCCCCTACTTCTAGTAATAACTGTCAGTTCTGGCAAATGACAACAAACCGATATTTCAGGTTAGGCTTCTCCTGGTTTTCTGAAGACAAAGGTAGAGTATCTCCAGCACGCAGTGTTTATTACTTTCACAGCCTTGGTCTCATTGCAAGCAAACAAGGCAGGATGTGTTCCCTGGTTATTGATACACCAGTTAAGGCTCCTTAGTTCTCTAGTGGAGAAATTACTTTGGGTCGGTGTTTCTAAACTGTTCAACAGCATCCTTTAGTTTACAAAGATAGAGAGATGTATTTGCTGGTACTTCTTTCCTAACTTTCATGAATTCTAAATTTTCAAATGTGATTTTGAATTAAAAATAGGCATCTAACTTAAAAGAGCTCACAACTGATATCTACACATGTGGATGGGAAAGGAACTACACTAAAGTTGTTGTGCAAGAGAGTCCTAAAATTAACTGCCTGAAACAGTAAGTGGCTATCCTATAATTTTTTTTATAAAGCAGAAATACATATACTTTTATATGGTCATTATTTTTGGAAAAGGGCCTCTAATTGTAACTGAAAGATCACCACCAGTATCACATTTACTCATAAAGAAGTAAATCTTGGCTATAAATGTCGTTTATTAAGTTAAAGCTGAACAAAATTAATTCCAAAGGTGGAGGGAAACATATATAAGTAAACTTAATGCCCATTTACTCATAAAATTAGAGCCATCTAAACACATTCCATCAGTCATTAACTACCAGCTATTTGTCAAAACTGGAAGGTTTAGGCAGATGAAAACTGTAATATTGCTTCTCAAAACACATACGCATAAAAAAGAAATTATAAGGTTGGAGCTGCCATACTGGTGCTGTGCTGCAATTTGGTGAATTTTTTGCAAGCTTTTTCACATTTCTTAGTCCAGATGTCACATAAAGACCGTAGCGCAAAAAAAAAAAAAGTGTGTTTTCTATACTATATGCATACATATATATGCATTAGTGGCAATTTATGAAAATGCAGTTGGCACACTGCAGATTATTTTCAAGCTGGTTTTGTTAGTATTCTTTTACTTGTACTCTTGCTTGCATCACTGTAAGAGTTGTTGTTGAACAGATCTATAGAGATACATCATGCATCATCCATGTTAACAAAACACTTTCTATGTTCATTATTCACAGAGGATTCACAAAGCCTACGCTTAGAGCTCATGGCTACCCGTGTTCCTAGAAATAGCTACCTGAAGTGAATGTCACCATAAGCCATGCTAAACACAGTGTAAGAGAGTTCTAATTTTCTTATCCTTAACTGGAAGAAAACACATGTGGGTTCTCATGGGAAGCTGCCATTTTACAAGCAGTAAGCAGCAGGAGGTCCAGTCTGGTGCAACAAGGTAGGAGTTAGAGAATACAGTTCCCACTTGACACAAAGCAACACATTTTGAATGTTGCTTCAAAACCATCTTCATTTTTTCTTTTTAAATTGCTGTGAAAGTAGTTAGATACTAATTCAGTTACTTTTACTCATGCAGTAACAGAACATAGAACTGTCTGAGTATTTCCGTCATATATATTTAAATGATACTTAGAATTTTAAATACATCTATGCAATTTTCAAAACTTTATGATGAAATTCTTCATGGTTGCTGATGCATCTTTCTGTTATGCACGTCATCCAGCACCTTAGATGCACAGCATGTTCCATAGCTTGGTATTTGCTTTGTTTTTAAATCCAATGTAAACAGAGATAAATTGAACTGCTGAGTAGGAGATCATCTGCAGGACTATTTGAGCACAAGAACGGTGGGACATTGTAACAATATACGGCTGAGGTTTGCAAAGTTCACAAGCATCCCACTATCTTCCCAGAATGTGTTTCAATGATGTATGTATCCCTTCACCTTTGAAAGGCTCTAACAGTTACAAGCATGTTGTCCCCTCTGGATGGATGTAGTAGGTGTCTTTCATCTTAGAGATCTGTCTTTTAGAAAAGTAGTATCCATTTCCATTATAAACTTCCAGGGTTTAAGAGATTGACTTGTAGTCCATTATAAGTTAAAATTTAGCCCACATGGTGTGGTAGACTAGGCAGGATGCTGTCTGTCAAGGTCTCATAGTTGATGCAGAACGAAATTATTGAGACATGTGGTCTTATCCAATTAAAACTTTGACTGAAATGTTAACCGTCTTTTGACTGACACTTTGGGAAAGACCACCAGTGATTTCCTAAGGGGAAAGAACTATTAGCTTCCAACCATACCTGAGTCTGTCCAAGGCCAGTACATTATTAGCTGACATCTATGTAGATTTGTAAGAGCTTTTGAAGTTTTCTGGATTACATGCAGACAGAAAAGAGATGGATTATTTTTACTTCCATGAACTGGAGTATCATACTTCAATGCTAAATAATGGAAGCTAAGGGTCAACCTGTCAGTCAAAATTCATCTACATTAGAAAAACGTGCGAAGCTTTTTTTCTGCCACTGGTCCTTCTTATCCAGTGCAACCAGCTGTAGAAGTGGTGTAAGCTGAGACTTTGGGACTCCAAGGGCTTTCAGAGCATTCTCAGGTGGCAAATGAAGGAACAATGAATTTTGACTGCCTCTGCACCTCTCCCAAAGTAGTCCTAGAAGGCACGTTGGTGGGGATGGAGCTTACGTTAGGACTTGGATCACAGTTTTAACTTCTGTTTTTTTTCTGTTGAGTTTAACTGGGTCAGATTTAGGCAAATACTGATTGCCTTTTGTGACCTGATTTCTTCCAGGTTGTGGAAGGGATGAATAAACCCTGTTGATACTAGCATAGTGTCCTACAAAGAGACATTGCTTGTCTTTTGGAAGTTCTGTCAAAGACTTTTTTCTTCTTGCAGTTTCAAGGCCATATATTAGACTTTGCACTGGGTGCTATTCCCTTTTGTAAGACTATTTCTGTACTCCACTCCTTTTTCCAGTCTAAGTTAATAAATTGCCTAGAAAGATGTTTTTGAAATGTTGGTAGATGCTGATAGAATGATATAGTGAAAGCTGGGAGCACGTACAATACAACTTGCGTGGGATTCAGTTCCAGAGAGGCTCTAAAACTTGGGCATCTGTGTGCAAATGTCTACAAGTGATTCAGCTCAAATGACAGCCAACACTATGGTTCAACACTGTTGCCCGCACACAGGCATTTAATGCCATTATAGATGTGTTAAGGTGCCTTAAACATCGACATAGGACTGAGAGGTGACACAGGACATGTGAACACATTGTCTTTCTGGAGAAGTGGCTCTACCAGGGCATCTGAAATGATGCCAGGCACCTATGTATCAGCCCCTGAACAGGGAGGCCATCTCAGCTGGCCAGCTCAACAGCTCCTCAGGTTCCATTGCTCATGTTGGCTAGCTCATCACTGGCTACACTGCCACCTTGCACAGTTAGCCTGTCTACAGACAGCTACCCACAATTTGAATAACTGCTGATTTTTTACATCTTCTAATTATGTCACTACTCTTGAAGAAGAAAAAGCTGAGTTATTTATGGTCCAAAATTAATGTGTTCCTGTTCATTATGGCAATAGGGGGAAGATGAAAAGCAGGAAGGAAGGGAAGAAGTGTATTTATCCTATCTTCTCAAGGATTCTACTTTGAATGCTGAAGTTAGGACACTGGGCTGCTTTGTAATCAAGAGAGAGAACGATAGACCTTTTCTGAATTATTCAAATTCTGGATAAATCCCTAGCTAAGGGGAGACAAAGTTTCCTTGGACTGATTCAGGTGGCCTCGGTGAGATGCTGACCTGGTAACATCTAGGACCAGTCGATAGGAAACATCAGGTACCCTCATTAGGTCATCGGAAAATGACATACTTTCCTAAGGTTATTCTAAGTTCTGTTAATGTGTTCTGACTAAAAGAGACTGTACCCAACAATCCTTTTCAAGATATCTATGGTTCTATTCTAGTCTATTCATCTAATTTGGCATAACTTCTAAATGTACCTACCTCTCTTCATCAACTGCCTAGGACCGTTGCCTCTGAGAAAATAACGTCAGGGAGGGAAGAAACGCTTTTGTTTTGTTATGCACCACTTACATTAAGTCCTTTTGCTGAGATATCTTTAAACTTCCGCATTGTGTATGCATATTTATAGTGTTTGTCTAAAGTATTCATGTGTATTTGAAACAATATACATATGCTCTCCACCTCACAATTCTTTCGTGTGTGCCAGAAAATAATTTCCCTAAATGAACAACCTAAATTACAAGTCCAGTTATTGTCTGTTTTGAGGCTCATAATTAGAGCTCAGATGGTAAGGCAACTGCAGAAGAGAGTTTACCAATTTACATGTTAATCAAACATAGTCTGATGGGCCATGATTAACGTAGGCTCCGTCAACATCTTAATTAGCCAGAAGCACATCATGAGGCATTGGTGCCTGTCTTCCCACCCCTGAGATTTTTTCCAAGCAAGTACAGGTTCCTCAATAGCTGTTTTCCGTAGCAGTGTTAAAGCTAAGACTTTAATAATTGCTCTAATGAGGGAAGTCAGTTAAAAACTGTTTAGCCTTGTGTAGAACACCTGAGGTAGCGCAGCGTCTTCATTAGAGGGCAGAGCCTGGCCAATTTGTAACCTGAATCAGGTACAATATTTAATAATAGATTTTTGCCAGAATCACAATGTGTACAAAATAAATTTTTTAAGAGCTGCGGATGGTTTTATCTGATTGATTAGTTCCACATGTCCTCAGCCCCAGGAATCTCTCCACAGGAGCCCACATGGAATCAGGATAAGCACAATTTAAGTATGCCTTTGTAGTTGAGTAACCTGCTGAGCAGGACTTCATCTCTCCTACAATGTCTCTCCTGATATTTTGTTTAAAGGCTTGCTGGTCTGCAGCTAATTTATTTTACAAGTAAAAATCAACTTTCTCCATACAGATATGTTTTAAAATTCCTTGAATACTATCAAATATTGTTTTCAAAAGCTAGCCTGTCTGAGGACTAACTCCCAGTGAGACCAGGAGATGTTTAGAATTTTTCCCCATTTGATTCCTTGCTGTACATCTTTCATTGCTGCAAAATGTACACGGTGATATGCAGAGGGAAATGTTCAGTGTATATTTATTTTTATTTTTAAAAGGAAAATCTTGTAATGAAATGTTTGATTTTAGTGGGAAGAAGTTCTTTTATTGATGAAACCAGAAATTCTACCTCTCTCATTGTACATTCCCACTATCACAAGAATGCAGAATAAAAGTGCAAATAACATGTATGCTGTGTGCAATTTCTGTTCTTGCTGTCGTGATAGCCAGTGTAAGAGCTGCTGGTGGTGACAAGGAGGAAAACATCTGTTGTGTTTTTTGGAATTGACTGCTGACCAGAAGAGGGAATGATTTATGACCTTATATTTTCTATTATCTTCCGGCATAACATTGTGATTTTCTGCCTGGTTTCTGAGGAGAGGTATGAACTGTGTCTGGAATCAGTACCAGTCACTTCATGAGTGCTGGATGCTACCCTGGCCTTCCACCCGGGGAACTGGTATCACAGCTTCCCATATAGGAAGTCTTTCCTCATTACGGAAATAAAGGGAAGATTCCCTGAGATCAAAATCACTTACCAATTACTGACGCCTCTTGCCAAAACAGAGAGAATTTATTAGTGGAAAAGAACCAGGAAGCTCCCTTGGTCTATTTGTCTGCCAATAGCTTGTTATTTCATACATCCTCTCAAAGGCTTCATTATGTTCAATTCATCCTTGTAGGCTTTAGCAGCAGTCTGGCCTCTTATTTAGAGGATTACTTTTTTGGTATTAAATGTTCACTTCATGCTTTTGTTTGTAGTACAAATCATCCTGCTCCCTTCAACTCAGGTCACTAAACAAAAGAAGTACATTGTAAGTAATTATAAAAACTTTTTTTTTTTTACATTTCTGAACATAACTGTAAGCTTCGATCAATGGTAAGAATTTGTGTTGAATGCTTTTGTGAAAAGCTAAACTTTAAGGTTATTTAAGCCCTGACATTTACCATCATGAAATAAGAATTTCATGCCTTGAGATATAGAGTTTTGGAAATTGCCTTTACATATAGTACTTTGAAATATGTTTAGTTAAAAAAAAGAGCAATTTCAATCTTCATGGAGCCAAACATTAAAAAAAAAAAATCAGCAGCTCTGTGCAGTTGCTATACTGCACGAATGTGGATACTACCAATATTTCTTAACCTAAGTACAAAGAAATTGTTGGGTATGATCTTTTTTAGCCTAAACACATACTGACAAAGACGCCACTGAAGTTGCTGCAGTCTACAGATGTCATGTGGTAACTGAAAATGGCTGTTTGGATGAGTAACATGACTAGATCTAGGAAAAGTCAGTTCTTAATGGCTGAAAACCATAACAGAAAGCAGCTTATAAATGACACCTTTAAACATTAATTTTTGAAGTGGTTTTGGTATTTGAAGTTTGGGTATTTTACTTACATTTTAGCTATGGACAATAGCTCTGGAAATTCTGTTCTCTCTAAATCTAGAAGGAACTTCTTCTAACAGCAGGTTATAATTTTAGTCTTACTTACCCTGAGGCATCAGTGGAGGTAACTGGTGCTTGGTCGCCATTCTGTCTTTCAGTAGATCTGTATTATTAGTATGCATTTTATTGGTCCTCATTACTTTTCTTTCTGATATCCATCCTGGATAACTAATTAAAAATGGTGATTTATCTCTGCTAATCTCAATGAATCAAAATGTTAGATAATTTCATAGTTAATTCTGAAGGACAAGTCTTTTCATCTGTGCCTTCTGGAGGTTCATGTCTTTTTATGCCATAGCGGAAGTTCACATGCTACATTTAACCCCTAACTGCAACATTTAAAAACTAAGTGAGATAAATCTCTCCTTTAATGACTTAAATTTGGTGTCATTATAATGTTAAAATCTGAAGAAGTCCCAGAAGTATTCGAGTAACAACGCTGCAACTAACACAGTGTTTTTCAGTACAAGGATATCTGTACAAAGTGCTCCCATTTTACAGAAAGGAAAACAAAGACAGAGGTTCAGCATTTTGATCATGATTCTGGTATTTCTGAGCCAAGATGATCTCTAGTGTTTATGATCAGAGCACTGGACATCTTTCACCGATGATCCTCTCTTGTCTATGAGAAGATGTTCTCCTGGAATCAGTCCCAGGGAGACATACTGGGGGAGCAGGTGGGGATTTACTGAAAAGAAGTCACGGCTATTTGAACACTAGTGTAGTCGTTAACAATACAGCCATTAAGCTGAACATACACAGAGAGTAAATATTTATGTGACTGGTAATCTAGATGGAAAAAATTGAAAACGGGACAAAAATGCCTATGTTTTAATTTTGTTTCAGTTAGGTGTCTGACTCTTCCTATTATGCTATTTCTGTGCTGTTATCTTTCTATAGAGCCATAGGCTTGGGAAATGCTAGATCAAACTGAGAAAGGTAAAAGTAAAAAAAAAAAAAATTAAAAAAAAAAAAAGTTGAGAAAAAACAGGCCAAGAAAAACCAACCAGATGTAGTCAATACTGTTCAGTGTGAAAAATGTAATGTTAATTCTATTTTTTTTTTCTCTAGGAGATCATTAGAGTGCTTTATGGTCTTTCCAGATCAGTACAAAAGACATTCTATATCTTGATGTGTCTCTATGAATTTGAAAGAGGTGACCTCTGTAGGGGATACTACTGTTGGTTTTACATCATTAATGGTTCCCTTCATTTATTTCTGCAGAATACCTGCACTGTCTTTTAAAGTGGGAATTGCCTGGGGTGACAAATTGAATCTTGAATCTTTGCACCTGATGCCATGAGAGCCTATAAATTAGTTATAGGCTAGGAAGATAGAATCCTAAACGTTTCTATTTCTCATAGAAAAAATGACCCTTGGGGTCACTAACCAAAGAATGAAAAACCTGGACTTGTTAACAAGAAAACAATTAATTATTTACACACATGTGAGTATTTTCCATTAGCATGCATCTTTAGAATTAACATCCTTGTTCTGCTAGATCTACTTCTACCCTCAAGACTCTAGTTGTTAAAAATTGGGTTCGGTCTAGCCCATTTAGTACCAGGAAATATGAACAATAGAAACTATAAGCAGGGCTGTATGTGTCCATTGCTTTTGGTTTCAAAGGAACCAAAGATTAAGCTGTCTTATTTCAAAGCTACAATAGTGTAGAATCACCAGAAGTAACTGTATCATCACCCGTATGGTGGTTTATTATTCTAGCACATTCATGGCCATGATGAAGCAAATAAATTATTGAGTGTTGTGGGTGATTTCATTTATTTATGTATGTATGTATGTCATTGTTAGAGCAAACAGTAGAGAAAAATCTTGCATCCTAATATGACTCCCATGAGGAAATCTTAATGCCATTCAGCCAGGTGGAGCTTCTATGTGTTTTTTTTCCATTAACTGACGTCTGCCTATCCATCATAACGCCCTGAGCACTTCTCATCCATGAAAATTCCCTGCTACAGCAATATATAGGCTTTGTAAATAAAGTCTGGCACCCCTAAGGGGAACAATATAGACTTCTAGGAATTGTCATATATTTAATCTGTTTTAAGGCCTGAAAAGTATATTTCTGTAATAAAATATTTTAAGACCTTTTTGTCCTGGGAAATTTCTTTTCCATGGCAAGTGACCTTTACAGGTCCTCTCTGGCAGCATAACTGCTACGGATATGAACATTTAGGACTTTCAAATGGATACAGTATGATGCAGGCATTTTTAAAAGATTACTCCAAGGCTAAAGCACTTTCCCCCCTGCAATATTTGAGCAGTTTGAAAGCATCAAGGCCCATGTTATCACTGCAGATACATGCAGAAAAGTCCCAATGGCTCCAGCCAAAGCTGCACATGTGGACCCAAGGACAGTACTTTGGTTCTGAAAGTTAACTAGGAAATGAGAGAATAGAACTGGGGTTTGTACAGTGCTTTTCATACTTGTTACACCTCAGTAAAGAACTTCTTCCTAATATCCAATCTAAACCTCCCCATATGCAGCTTGAGGCTATTCCCTCTCGTCCTATCACTTGTTACTTGGGAGAAGAGACCAACACCCCCCTCAATACAACCTCCTTTCAGGTAGTTGTAGAGAGCAACAAGGTCTCCCCTCAGTCTCCCCTTCTCCAGGCTAAACAACCCCAGTTCCTTCAGCTGCTTCTCGTAAGACCAGCTCTCCAGACCCTTCACCAGCTTTGTTTCCCTTCTCTGGACACGCTCCAGCACCTCAGTGTCCCTCTGGTACTGAGGGGCCCAAAACTGAACACAATATTCAAGGTGTGGCCCCACCAGTGCCGAGTACAGGGGGGTGATCACTTCCCTACTCCTGCTGGCCACACTAGTCCTGCTACAAGCCAGGATGCTGTTGACCTCCTTGGCCACCTGGGCACACTGCTGGCTCATGTTCAGGTGGCTGTCAAACAACACCCCCAGGTCCTTCTCCGCTGGGCAGCTCTCCAGCCACTCTTCCCCAAGCCTGTAGTGTTGCAGGACCCAGCACTCGTCCTTGTTAAACTTCATATAGTTGGCCTCGGCCTATTGATCCAGCCTGTCCAGGTCCCTCTGCAGAGCCTCTCTTGAGCAAATCAATGCTCCCACCCAACTTGGTGTCGTCTGCAAACTTCCTGAGTGTGTACTTGATCCCCTCATCCAGATTATTGATAAAGATATTAAACAAGACTGGCCCCAAAACCGAGTCCTTTGCTTGTATATATGTGTGTGTGTGTGTATATATCCCTTAAAGTATCCTTTCTGCTATTCACTTTTTTATGTGGAGGTGAGGGCTATCAGTGCTGGTGCAGGAGCGAGGGTTTTTATCCATGTAGTGACTGGGACCTGTTTTGCCTCCTTAACTCATACAAGGCTCCCTATTAATCTGTAGCTCTGTATTTTGGTATTGCAGTGGAAGCTGAAGAAGAAATAATATGAAGAAGTATGATAAGAAGCCTAAAAGCTTCTAAGCTATAGTGTACTAGCTAGAGCTAAGGGAAAATTTGCTTTCCTTTTCAGATCATGCCAGCAGAGTCACAGGCAAAAGTCATCTCATGAAGGAAAAAGTGGAGCAGGGTCAGGGTGCTTATCCATGGGGAAGTGTTGGGAGAAAGGAGAAAGCTGGAAAGGAGGGCCAAGGCATGACCCCTGGGAAAAGGGACTTGCAGCTGCTCCAGGTGCTGAGGGAAGGAAAGGACATGAAGGGCTGAGGTGCAGTGCCTGCTGGCAAGGAGCAGCCTCCCCCGGGTGCAGCCGCCCCCTGCCTCCTGTGGGGCACTCACTGCCCCTTGGCAAAGCAGGCAGCAAGCCTGTTGCCTCTTTCCTGCCCCCAGCAGCCAGCTGCTTCCCTTACCTGTGCCCAGGACTGGCTGGCATGGCTCGTATGGCTTGCAGTACTGGCAAAAAAGGGAAGAATAGAAACCCCAGAACTGGGTACACATGTGCAGTTATACAGATGCGTTTGCCAGTGTTTGGCTGCAGGGGAAGTCAGGAGGGCAGGTAACAAATATCTTAATTAAAATGCTGGCATTGTTGACTATACAATTACCTTTTTTTTTTAAAAAAAAGGTAATGTATAGGTGAGCAATGTGGCTAGTGCCTTATTGATAAGGTATCAAGAAGGTACCCAGGTGTGGGAAAGGGGATAGTTTGTGTGTTGTCTTCAGAAACAAAGATTTCTGTAGTCCCTTCCAGTTAAAGAGATGGCAAAGCCTGTGCTAAAGCTAATGAAGGACATGGGGCCAGAAGACTGTTTAAAGCAACAGGTATTTAACCTGTGAGTCAGTGTGTTTAACACAACCTCCTCTGCATCTACTCCACAGAGGAAGGGAGCTTGCAGCAGCCTTTCTAGCTGTAGCAGGACACATTTTCCTCTCCAGGAGCTCCCTGCCTAGGCTGGCATGAGCACCAGGAGGATCTTTTCTTACCTGCAGAGGATGGCCAGCTTTCAAAAAAGCATTAACCTCCTACCAGGCTCCACCTCTTTCACAATCATAATATTTTAGCTTAAAAATCATAACATGTTGAAGACAATTCTGCATTCCTTTTCTCTAGCCTCTGGCTTTCAAATCGTGGGGTTATATTTAGGTCAGACTGTCAGCTCTCCCTCTGCAACAGTCTAAAGACTAAATCCCCTTTAAAAAAGAAAATAAATCTTCAGTTCTCACATAATGACTTGGTATCTGGAGCTGAGGCTTCACAGAAAAGATCAAATAGCCTGAGCCTTGTGACAGAACTGAAAGAAACTGCAACTCCTCATTATCCCATAGAGTAACATCTCAGTTATGGTATTAAAATGGACCAAAAGGACCCCTTCAGGCTTTGAATGTTCCCTGAGACACATGACCAAGGATATAGTCCCTGTGACAGGAGCTAGTACGGCTTCCATGCTGTGTTGTGTCGGCGACTGTCACTTGTGCTCTGGACTCTTACATTGTTCTAGCTGCTTGCTCAAGTGTTACAGCCAGTTAAATTGGATGGTTGTGGCATGCGAAGTAGTAAGAAGATGTGGAATACTGAGAAAAATTAATGACTAATGGGCACAGATGGGGCCAAAAGTGGTTATGAGCAGCTGCTTGACATTAAACCCCTACAAAGTTTGAGAAGAGAAGAGGTGGAGGGACTATACAGAGAACAGTTTGTTCTCCCTTGACGATCTTTCCTTAAAAAGAGAGCAGTATCCTTGGCCCATTCGGACCCAACCATGAGCTCATCTCAGCCTGCACGCTCTTCTTCTCTAACAGCTGCAGCTGTGTTACAGCAGCCTCTGTGCTTGTGCTAATGGGATAAAAGCATTTCCATGTGCTCTTTTCATTCACAGAGTATAAACCCCTCCCCACAGCCTCCAGTGTATCCTCATTCAGTTGAAATGGATTCAAATATTAAAGCCTGTTACGTTTAATTATCGCTAAAAGTCTGGGAGGAAACAAAAGCTTATGGCCACTTTAAGCTGTTTCAAGATAGGTACCTACCTATAAATCACAAATGTGCAATCACCTATGGGAAATTCGGAAGCTGGCAGAAAACAGTAATATGTACCAAAGAGAGTGATCATAAAACTTGCACGGTCATCTTAACCATGCGTGTAGGGTTTTGCAGTTCCTGACCTGGTGAATATCATTCCTTAGTGAGGGCCTCTCACGGTCAGGACCTGCACAGGACAAACTCGCAGCCACGAGGCATCGTGTGGCGACGTGCCAGAGGTATCGCCTGCCTTTCTGGGCTTTCATAAACAAGCCCATGAAGAGGTAGATTACTACTGGGACAACTTTGTGCTTTATCCCCAAAATCATTAAATCCCCGCAATTTCAAATGAAGTCAAGGGGAAGAGCTTGCCTTCAACACTTTTACCAACTAGGTACAAAACAAAATTTTATTCTGAGTTTTTTCACTTGTGAGAGTATTGAATGAGGCACACGTGGGAAAGTTTTCTACCCATTACATATACCCCTGCTGTCCTTCTATGCTGCTTCTGATTTTGGAGAACTACCGCTCTGCATTGTGCATGGACGTGGATTAGCCAGTGGACATCCACGCTTTCATTGGAATGGAGCTTTGTGTGTGTATCTATACACTTCTAATATGTATATACATATGTATATATATGTATATATATACACAAACGTTTAACAAGGCTGTGTCTACTCTTCCCCTCTCCCCCTTCTTTTTTATAATACAAAAGTTATTGCTTTCATTAAATTACGCTGTGGCAAAAGAGCACTATAATGAAAAGTAATTCATTTGGGCTACAGTGAGGGGCAGTGTGAAAAAAAAAACCCCAATATTGGCGGGTAGCTGGTCTTACGGAGGGGCTGAAGAAAGAAGTTTATTTCCTTCTGTTGTGAGGCTCACTTCAAATCCAAGTTCACAGGAAATCTCAGTTCACAATTTAGCGTCACTCTCTCTTCTCCCATTAGAGTATCCATGATGACGTCTGGAAGCCGCAGCAGCAGCAGACAAGATCTACTATCCTTCTTTTTGAAAGTATTTATATGTTTGTTGAGAAGCAACCACTCAATCAAAATAGAAACAGTGGCTTACTTCCAGTTTTGCACATGTGCCACACGCTGCTTAACATTGTCTTTTTTTATTAACGAACTATTTCAGTTTTCTTCTGATGTGTAATCACAGTACTCTTTCTTCTTGTATAAAATTTTCATGTAAAAGTTTAAAGCCTCCTGTTCCTGATGGAAAGGCCTTCCGCCTTTCTGTTTCTAAAGACCTTTTTTTTTTAATCTTTAACTTCATGCCACACCGGAAGAAAAGCCATTACTAACAGATCGGGGAGCTGCTATAAAATATTTATTGGAAGGGGATGCAAAAAAGCATATATCATGTTTTGTGGAGGATGCTGCACCTAGTATTGTGGTCAAGAGCTGAATCACTGTTTTTTTTCAGATGGAGATGGAAGTGTTTGCTAATGCCTATTGACAGTGTGTGTTGATGAGCTCTAGCAAGTGCTGATAAATTCCAGACTCTAATGAAACATCTTTCAGAAACATTAACATTTGCTAAATAAACATATTTTCATCATCTCTATTGCGTGTAATGGATGGTTTTAACAATGTTTGCCAGCCTTTCTGCAAAGCATAGTACGTGGCCACTGCCTCTAATGAAGTAATTATGTTACCTGACCCTCTTCTTGGGAAAGAAATAGGTTGCGCTTGATTTCTCACTGTCTTACCTCTTGATTTCTGTGAAGTGTCTTGCATCTGTCAGTAGTATTTTCTGTTGATGACCCTGATGACGCAGATAAGAAGAAAGTATTTGCTTGAAAAAAAATCTATTGCCAGTTTTAAATGAAACAAGGGCTACTTCTTTTGGCATTGCTTTTTGATTTGGTCACCTTCTCTGTTCATCAAATGTGCAAGGGAAAGCTCAATCCAAAAGTCTGTGAAGAAGCACAGAGCTGACAAGCGCCAGCTATCACAGTGATCTTGGGAGTGCTCAGAAACACTCTCTTCTCCTCGCTCTACCCATAACCTGTTGGCATGATTGCTTAAAGGATTTGGTGTCGACACCCTCTGCGTGTCTTTGTGTGTTCTTGGTGACATGCTAAGCCAGCGGCTGAGTTTTACTGAGGTACTGAAGTGGCAGATAGTCTTATGCATGCGAGGAGCCATATGCAGTGAAACTGGCCTCTAAAATTGGTTGGTTTCAAGCTCCAGCATTTGTACAGACAGAGGTGGAGCCTTGGGAACTGCCCGATGGAGAGGTTAGTCTGCTCTCTGATGTACATGTTTGTCCTGCTGAGAACCTGAGTGCGCTATCAGAAGAGATGTGCTGGGAGCGTTCAGGAGCATACTGGCAAGATAGGGTCTTTCTGCAGCACGCTCCGGCATGTGCATGTGAATGGCAGAGTGAGAACAGAGGCTCCTCAGATTCAGAATATACTTGATTCCTAAACATTTCAAGAAACTATTTGGCCTTTGACATTGATGACATACCATAGATTGCTAATAATAGCATGCCTGAATTTTTGTAAGAAAAATAAGCACATCCCTCAGTAATTCCCACACTCCTAGGTTAAATCACCACAATATTTTATTAATGCCAGGGCTGATGAAATATAGCGAAATAGTAAAACCTCAGCTGAATAAAACTTGTTCTCCTTTGAGGGTTCTTTTTATGAGACTGAAAAGAAGAACAATAAGATGTCAGCCAGTCATTTGTCAGCACCACTGCTCCTGGACACAGACGGAGTGACAGGATGCTCTTGTTGTCCCACCCTCTCAACAAGTGTCGAGAACTTGCACAAAGCTTCTGATGTTCTGCTGAATTAGTATGGCAAATGCAGTATCATCAACTACCCTCAAAATAAAGGAAGTATGAGTAAGAGGAAGAATTCACTGAGTTAAGATAGAGGAATTCCTGGAAGGAAGTACTATGAATAGACAAGCTTGGAGAGGAAGCTCAGTCTGAAGGTTAGGTTTTATTGCTTTTGTTTGGTTTTTGTAAGATGAATAAAATCTATCTTCAAGAGGAGTTCAAGCCTGGATACTAATTCTGGGTCTGCATGTTTTCTGAGCACGGAAGTAAGGACTCAGCCTGTTCACACCCACAAGTAGTATGAAACTGATTATTCACAAAGGGGGAAATAGTGGGATTTATGCTAAAATTCGCTAGTATTTACTTCTCATGCATCTAGGCAGAAATGAGTAACAGCAATCTGTGAGTGCAGACACAGATCTAAGCTCATTTAATTATGAGGAGACCTGGGTTTTGCATGAATCTTGGAGGATGTAGTAATTAACAGAATAATACTGTTTCCACAGAGTCATTCTGTATAAGATAGCTGCCCTGGTCTCGAACTCATTTCTTACCTGCCTGGACATGACATTCAAAACTGTGTTGTTTGTTTGATACAAAAATTTAGGTTTGGGTGTGCTGGGTACCTCTTCTGATGGTGAACAAAAAGTATGTTAAATCAGGAAAGACAGAAGGAATATGAAAATGAGCAAGATGGATTGATTTCCACATACTTTAAGTGGAATGGTTTGAGTTATCCTGAGGTTTACTCACTGCCGTTTTTATCCCCTTTATGCTGACTATCAGGATATCCTGTTGCTATAGGCTAATGTGGAATGCACTCTGCTTTAATGGTCAGAGTTCAGCGGTTTCGTCGTATTTTCACAAGCAGAAAGCTGGTCCTCAACAAAAATTTTTTTTGTCCCAAGGGGCCAGGCATATGCTGGGAAGAAAATGTATCACAAATTTCAAGTATGCAAACTCTTGTGGACTTTTAAGACTGTAGCTACAGGGAAATTACAGCATGGAGACCTCATGGCGGTAGTAGTGCTGGGCCATAAAGTAATGTAGTGTGCTCCTGGTACGCACCAATAGTGTACCTCCTTCACCGACCTTCAAACTAGGAGGAAAAATAGTTGCCATTCTGAACCTATGCTGTCCTCTTTCTATGCGCAGAAATCAGCTTTATGCGTTAGAAAGGTTTAGAAGCAGAGTTCGTGTCACATCTCAGGAACAAGAGCAAGATACCTCACAGTGCTGTAGGTGGCGTTATCAGCAAGAATCAATGTAACTGCCTGCTCCATATGGTTTTTTAAATTTATTTTCACATGGCTCAATCTGGGTCTGGAGCTCAGCGGAGAAGCAACCGAAACTTCGGAACTTCAGCTTTTCCCTGCCAACAGAAAGTTGTTGCAGTTCCTAGAAGAAACCGGTGTCACGGCTGCCTCGGAGGGAGCCCGCCGCGAGCCCCCGTCCCCTTCTGAGCCGTTTGACATCAAAGCTGGCGAACCGGCCTCGGCTACGCGGGCGCCGGGGCCGGAGGGCGGTGGGGGCGGGCGGGCTGCGCCGAGGGGAGCCGAGGGGGCGGCGGCCGCCAGGGGCTGCCCTGCGCCAGGCCGCGGGGCCGGCTCGCTTCCCGCCTCCTTCCTCGGGCTGCGCGGGGCCTGAGCCTCGGCCTTCCCCGTCAGCCCGTGCTCTGCCGTTTGCTCTGTCTGCTACCAGTTACGTGGACTTGGTTACGTCAATAAATAACCATTGAAAAGTCAATCCCAAACCAACTCCTTGCTCCCGCAGGCGTCCCCCCTCCCCCTTAGCTGTATATGAGAAAAGTTTTGGGGGGGTTGTTTTCCTGAGCAGTGCCCCTTTCCAATGTTCCGGTAGCTTTTTCAGATTTTGTGTATTTGTCAGTTTGGTGTTCATGAGTTTGTTACTCTATTTTGATGTAGATGCGCATAGTTGCGTGAAAGACAGTTCGTTTTTTTCCCACTTCTCTGTCTCATCATTTACCACCCCATCCACTTTTTCAGGCTTATTCCTACAATCATCATATATTCTGTAAGTGCCATAAGTACCTAAATACTGAAACCAGTGACAGAATTGTTACGATAGAAGATATCTGTCTTGGTAAAGGGAGGGTTAGCTGTAGGTTTGGGAACAGATTTCCTTAAAATTGCTAAGCCTTCTGGTGTCTGACTTCACCATCACCTTCAAACTTTGCAAGTCCGGTTGGTGTGCGCTGAGGAAGGAGGAGGCAACAAAAGACATTCTTACACTTCAGAAAGGAACCCAAATACAGACTGAGTATGGATGGGTTATTTTGTGGATAACAAAAGTGGCACTTGTAGAACAAAGATGACAGTTTTACCTCTGCTAACTACAGCACAGAAATGCTTCCTGCTGAATGCTTATTATTGTATTTGCAGATTGACTTCATATGTACCACATGTGCTTACTGTTGTTGCGTTGTGATTTCAAGCTTTTATGAAGTGATAAGCCACATATTAATAGTTTTAACAGAAGGTGCTCTAGTTGTTAACATGGTAACACCTTGCAGGAACAATATGTTATGTCCATTTTTGGTTCTAGAAATGTGCAACATTCTGCACTTCAAAATACATAAGGTAAGTGCCTAGTTAGTACTTAGATCTGCTCAATATATTATCTTCCATAAATTCCTACCCTATTGCTCAGTCCTGCTATAAAAATTCGCTGCCTCAGACTGCAAAATATTAATTCATTTCCCAGGAATCTCTTTGGGTACAAGCTGTGAAAGCGGATCTGGAAGTTGCAAGCACATTTGCTCTTGCTTAATCTTACTCAAAACTGAGCTGATTACTAACACTAGTATAGTAACAGGTGTTCAAATACATCCAAGAAAGATATTACCCTAGCTTGGAGGAGGGTTTTGTGGTTTGGTTTTTTTTTTTTTTTCTCCTGATAGCAACAAGGTTATCGCTCACATATGGACGAAATCCTAGTCACATCCAGCTCAGTAAAAACTGTGATGCTGCTACTGTAAATGAGTTTCATAGTAGCCGGATTCCACCCTATGACTGCAGCTGATATCAATGAAAATTTTCAAAATAAGATACCATGTATATAATGGTCACAGTAGCCCAAAGAAATTCAAACAGTGGTGTTTTGATCTTAATAAAAATTAGGGAACTTTATATTTGTTTACATTCCTGATATCTTAATAAACAAGGTAAAATTAAAAGAACGTAGCATGTTAAAACTTTTCTTTAGTTGCATCACAAAGGGGACAGACAAGGCTAAAAATACCAGTTTGGTATCTTTACAGTACCCCTTTCAACCTGCCCTTCTGAGTAGGCAGTGCATGAAAGCATTTGTCCATGAGTAATATCTTATTAAACTGTCATGATTTTATGTGACACATTTTTCTCCCAATTTGCATACCTGACAATAGACTTCCTAAATATCGCCTTCATGTCCATTCATGTCCAAAAAAAGTACCCATCCAGCAGAAACGTTGATTCAAATGTTGGTGATGGGACTGCGCCTGAATATGAAACAAAGGGTTCAGGCCAATATAAGCTATATGGTCTATTGCCACGCTAAAGTTGAGTTCTTTGTGTAGTGAGGGCTTGTTGCCTTGTAAATATGTTTCCACAACTCATTAAATCCTCTGAAATAAAAGCTCACACAATTCCAGTACAGTGGAACAGTCATTTTTCGATTTAATTATAAACAGGCTAGATAATGAGCTACCTAACTTGTCCCCTTTGCTGGAGGAGGAGAATGGTTCGTGACCTCTCCTTTCTCTGAACAGTACTGAAATCCACTTTATTTGAAAGATGAAGGAGTGGAAACTCCTTGACAAAATAAAAGGGGTGCATAAGAAAATGCCGACTGGGCGACTAATATTTTACATAACAAGTAAGAATATATATTTTGTGAAGCTATTTAGTATTCAGCTTAAGAGATTATAGTAACCATAGCAACCCCTTATCACCTGTTTGAGACGCTGCAACATCTTAATGAAATGTGCACTGAATGCCTTGCTAATATCTATAAAATGCTGATGATATTATCTCTTGGAGAGAGCTACACTGAGAGATAAATGCGCAAAAATGCTTGAAATTAATGATTCTTCTGTCTACTATCTGCTTTCTCCTTGTCCTTCTACTTTATTTATATGTATCATTTTTATTTATCAAAAGCAAAAGATTAAATAGTGCAAGGAGTCTCTGGAGGGTGCAGGGTGGTGGACACACATCACTCTTCACCCACAGCATGCCCATAATAACTGCCCTCAGTTAAGTGCTCTGAAGGCTTTAGTGGTTTGTGGTGTCCAAAGAGAGGCAACATAAAGGGAAAGGTTTCCCAAAAGTGTTGAACATGGGAACTCACAAGAAGGCACCCAAAAGAACGAGGTAAGTGCAGAACCCTCCCTTGAAGAATTTACAAAGACAGTTGTGCCACTTACTTTATTTGCTGGCTTCTGAATCACATAAAGCTGTAGCAATAACAATCCTTCTGGCTGTGGTGACAGCTTCTGCTATTTTAGACTTTGCATTTTAGGTGCTCACCCTTCCTTTCCAGCTTCCAAGCTGCAAGAGGTCAGAGCTTTACGCTTCTGAAATCTAAAATGTGGATTCAGCAGGTGAATTTTTCTGTGGGGTTATTCCTGTGCCCCACAGCCCTAAAGCTAGGGATGCCAGGATGGTCTGCAGGGCTCCCCTGCTGGAGTGTCATCACCTTTTCCCAAAGCACTCTGTGTTTAGTCCTTTTTTGTGGTGGACCTCATTTTCCCAGTCTATAAACTACTTTTGAGAGGCAGGTGGTTATTAGTTATCTGAAAATCCCAATGAATTCATAGTGCCTTTGATAAAAGATATATGGAAACTGTTTAAATCATGGAAGACTTTCAGTTTGAATCCTCAGTATGATTCTTCTTTTTCTCTCACTTCAGTGTGAAGTGCAGTATACCGTCTATGTACGTGTGCTGCCACACCCAAGTAGTCAGTGGAAGGAGGGTAGCAAAATCAATGGTTGCCAAGAGATTTGGTAATTGGGCAACATGGCTTCACAATTCAGCCTAATTCCTCTGTCTGTGCTGAGGGATCTTCATGTCTAATTTTAATCTGCAGCACCATGTAGTACCAAGTTCTTTACTGGTAATTGAAGGTGGTGGGTGGGAAACTGAGAGCACTGAAAGCATGGGTGGCTGGAGCTGGCAGGATTATCAGGACATCACTCCCCATTCCCATTGACATAAAGGACCTTCTTGGTGCCCAAGAGGTGTGAAAAAAGCCTTTATGAAATGGGCATTAGGACCGTTGCATATCACTGCTGTTTCATAGTGTGTTACAGCAAAATACAAGCTAAGGAAGGTGTTGGAACAAGATGGGGAGACGGTATGAGCGTATGTGACAAAGTGTGACCCTAGGGATCAAAATCTACATGAAATGGCTTAGAAGGCATGCATTAACCTTCACTGTTTGGGTAATGTGCAGTAGCTGCTACTTCAGTACTCTTTTATTTTCCTGCTGTTAGTGCAAAATAATGATGTTGGAGTGTGTGTTGCAGTCAGGGGTTAAAATGACTAAGTCTCCCTGTAAATAAACGTGTACTCATGAAATAGGACACACTGGGTAGTATCTGCAAATTTCAGCATTGAAGTGACAAATATAGACTAATAATAAACGGTGGAAGTAAGAGATGCAAAAATTAAAGCCTAGTGGTGAGCATTTTATTTCTGTTCTGGGCTTCATATTCCACAAGTCTTACCTGAATCAGATTTTCTGAGTATCTTCATGAAAAAGTTTAACACCAACTATGAAAATATAGTTTTCATGGACCAGACTGGTTTTTTTATTTTAGTATTTTTTATAAGGGTAGCTTATAAAATAAGAATCAAATGATTGGATTATAAAACTGGTTTGCCTGGAACCCAGAGAAGCACATTATCTTTGCAGTCATTGTCTTTTATTGCCAGTGCCATTTAACAAAAAAAGGAGGTCTGAAGAGGGGACACATCTGGAAATGTCAGCTAAATAAAGTAAAAATTCTTTTGGAAACTGGTAAACCTATACTATATATGCCTGTAATTAAAAGGAACAAGGTACAGTGGCTCATAAAAGTACCATCTGAAAGTGGTTTAAAGGTTAAAAAGGGCTACTTGGCACGGATAGAAGGGTGAGACCTGACCAGACCAGTCCTCCCAGGGCAGTCCTCCCAGTGGGCCTATTTTTAAGTATATCGTTTCAAACCCCTCCTTAGCTGGTGTGCACATAAATAATTTTAAGCAATGCTCCTGGTGAGAAAAAAGCATTAATGCAATAGGGAAGACTCTCTGAAACCATCTCTTATTTTACTGCTGTGACTAATGCTTTGTGATATCTGCCCACATCCCTGAATTACTTAATTTAAAATCCTCTGGTAAGAAGGTTCTTGTGATTTTCTTCTAAATTATTTGCCTGTTTTTCTCATTTGAAATTAGGAGAATGTGATTTTTTTAAAATGTAAAACTTCCCACATAAATGTATGACATAGTCAGTACCAAGGGCCTCGCTCAAGCAGAGGGAAGGGGTAGTCATTCGATATTTCACAGGTAATCTGACCTTGACGGTAACCCCAGTGAACTCCAGAAGCTTGTGAGTCAAATCGTGAGTCAAATCATGAGTCACATATGTTAGCAAATTCTCAGTTGTACAAAGAGGTTTTCCTGCGTGGTCAATGGACTTCAGGTTTGGGTTTAGGCTGTTTGTTGTCATTCCCCAGCCCACCCCCCACAGATCTCATCTCACCACAAACATTGCAATCCATTGGTATCCTGGCTAGGGAAATATTTCACTTGGTTGTAGGGAAGACCACCTTAAGAGTTCTTTCTCTTTACCAGACAAAGTCTAAGCATATACAGTTATTTTTATTTGAAGAATTTGAATATATTTCTTTTACCCATTCATGCACGCACATACACATGTGCACGCAATTTTCTAGAAATAATTTCAGTTGTCTACTTGTTGTATTGTCTGATTAATACTGTCTTTCCCACTCTGGCTACTTATATTTAGCCCAGAAACTTGTAGTCACGTCTACAACGATTAGTCTTTTTTTCGTCTGTCTTTCCTGCTTATGGAAAAGCCTGTGCTGCCCTGATTACAATAATGTTTAAAGATGTTTCGGTATTTATAGATGTATTCTCTCCTTTACTATCTTCAGGATAACAAAGGCAGCTTCAATACACAGTTTGAGAATTAAAATGGGGGAGATGAAATGCCTTGCCCATGGACACACATGCACTTTACATGTTGCAGTTTGTATTACTACTGTTTAAGATACAATCCTGAGTCACTTCACTTCACAAGGTTTCCATGTGACCCTGTTGCTGTATAGCTGACAGACAGGAAACTTTTTCATCTCCTGTCCCATGAGGTTGTCTATTTCACAGAAGCCCTTTTTCCACGGGGCAGGCAGCTGGCATGGGTAGCCAGGGCACGGGAGAGAAGAAATAAATGAGCATTCCCTATGGGAATATTATTGGGGAGGTTCAGCTGCAAAAAGTCATTTTCTCATGCAGATTGTTGGCAAATTTTTGTGCCTAGAAAAATGAAACAAAAGGGTTTAGTCTGGCTTGAACTTTTAGACAAATTGGGCTCTGTTGATCTGTGCTGAAACATCTGATTTCAAGTTGGTGAAATATTGGTTGGTTGTCCCTCTGGTGGCAGTTTGCTTCATGGGATTTGTAGAGAGATGCCTGAGCTCCTATTTTGCCTTAGTGTGATCAAAGTTACGCACCGTCATTGCAAGGAAGTACAGCAGAACTTTGAAATATCAAGTTTTTCCTGAGAACAAGAAATGGTGCACAAGTATTCCAGTTTTTCATATTAATGCCTTGCCTCACCGGGGGGGGGGGGGGGGGGGTGTTCAAAAAAATATTAAAATGCCAGTATTTCTTCTGTTTTGGAAAGTTTTGCAACACAGAGTAGATCTCTCTATAATTCTTCCTGGACATGGCATAATCCCAACAGTGCTTAATGTTTCTCACTTCTGCCTCTCAGGTTGAGGAAAAACTCTTTTAGAGCAGAATGGCTTGATTGTGAGAATGTTACATGTTTCATGTTTTTCGGTAAACCTGTGGTTAGGGGGTTTCAGCGGAAAGGAAGGACTTGCATGGTTTGATGGTCTCAGCTAACATGCAGATAATGGGACTTTGAGTAGGTATCTGCTTGCTTCAGCAGACAATTTACCAGTTTAGGTTTTACTTGTTTCAGTAAAATTATGGCCAGATGACTCTTCATTGAATTTGTGTGGTCATATGCTTGGACATAACTCCTGGGATAGCAGAATGGTATTGGTTTTGACAGCTACTATTTGATGTTTGGCTGTGAAAGGCATATATCATACAACTTTTGCTATTTGGCTGAATCTTTATTTGCTTAGCTTGAGTCATTGCATGACTGATTTTTGCAGTTGGTCACTAAATGAGTAGTTGGTAGAGAATACAATGAAATAAAGTTACTCTTTTTGTCTATGCTAATAGGGGTTACAGAAACAAGGCAATTCTTGTTACTTTATCATTCTTGTTTTCATGGAGGCTTCTTAGGACTGGAATACTAAGAAAAAAATGTGCCATTTAAGTATTATCTCCTACTTTTAAGAGTAATGAGGTATAATTATTGCTGAAGTATCATCTAATTGTAAAAACCTAGGAAATAAAATGGAGAAACAACAGTAAGCTAATTATGATTTCCATTTATTTCTGCATATATATATACACATGCTAGAGGACAGATGTTTTAGAACCTCCAAACCTTTATAGCATCCTTCTTTGTCAGTCTTTTTAACTTACTATACTTCCATATAATTTTGGAATAGACAGTGTCTTCTTATCACTAATTTATTACACATGAATGCACATGAACTTGCTCAGCCTAGCAGATCAAGTATCTGCCTCGTAGCAGGTGTGGTAAGATGAAATCCAGCAGATAGTATTCTTTCCATTAGAATACCTTAATCAAAAAGTCTAGTCAGTGTTGTCATTGAGGTAAGTGCAGATGGATTTGTTTTTAACCACCTTTCTGCCTCAGCTGTGGATTACTTAGATTGCATAAGTGGTGGAGGAAAAAGTTGTCCTGGAGACATCTTCCCTTCTCTCTTGCCTGCTGCTGGTGCAGCCCCAAGTGAGGTCAGAGCAGTTTGAGGGATGCTGTAAATAACCAAGTGAAGGTGAATCTAAGGACCGCTCCACCAAGAGGGCTGCTTGGTCTGATCTTTCTCATCTCTGCCTCTTTTAGTGATAACCTGACAAAAGGCTGAGTCATCTCACTTGAAAGGCAATGAATTTCCCAAAGGTCTGCCTTAATAACATCTTTGCACGCTGTGGCTTTCTGTAGGTATTTGTAAATTTAAGGATGTCTGACGTCGCTGGTCTTATTTTTAAACTTCTGTTGGAAAACGTGTGTGCATTTAAACACCCACGAGTCAGACACTCTGCCAGGGTAATTAGTTTATCTTCATTGCATTCACTGCAGCTATGTTGATAAAAGCAGTTAAGTACAGCTTTGTGAGATGCAGCTCTGCACATTCTTATATTCACAAATATTAACAATATATTTTAAAATCATGGTGAGACACTTTCATATCTTGAGAACAGTTTTTCACATTAACACTTTCGGAATTTTTTTCATTTTTATACTGCCTTTTCAGAAATTTGTCTTCATCTTGCAACCTCATATTTTGTGCCAGTTCTAGAAGTTATTTTTACATTCCAGTGCTGCCTTCAGTTATATATTCTAGTACTATCTGGGGTTATTAAATAGTATTTTGTATTCTGGACATCCTGCTCTTCCTGCAGGTGCCAAATTGCAACTGCCAAGGGAAGGACTATAAAAACCATTAGAAATGAATTTCAATACCAATAGTTTGGGTGTGAATATTACCTTTTTGTCTCAAAGTGCACCAGTTTAACTTCTTGTTTAGTATAAAAAAAAAATCCCCGTGTCTTTATTTTTATCAGTTGTCTGTACTGCAAATTAAAGACAATCTATTTGTGATTGACTTCATACCCAAAGATGCTGATTTTCAAGCTAGGTTTGTTTCTTTCTAACCTATGCGCTGGGTCATATTTTTCCCTGCTGCAACTCTTTCACTCCTACCATATAATCAGACCCTGGGGCCTGGTCTGTTGCTTTTTGGTACAGCTCCGTAAGGAGGCAGGGTGGTTCTGTCTTTAGCACATATTGAATTCTCTGGGCCCAGAAGGATTTCCATGGCAGCTGGAATTCAGATAATGAGAGAAAGTCCTTTTCTCCACTTCCCGTTCTGCGCTTCCCCTGCAGCTGGTGCAGACCTAGCTTGGTCTGGACTACATAAAATTGTCTTACACCAAAAAAATTCCAGTCACTGAGTAATGCCACATTAGGTTGCTTTGCATCTGGTCCACCAGTTCAAAACTGTGCCTGTGTTTGGTGGTTTTTGGAAAGAATAGAGCTAATTACAAAAAGTTTAATGAACAAATCTGAATCAGCAGAAGTTTCAGATTTTGGAACAGTGCTAAATTTTTGGTATCAAGATTGTTGTCCTTGCCTTGTCACAACTTAAAACCTTCAAACTTGTCCACTGCATTGATAAGCTCTGAACTAAGCCTCATCCCACTACACTCAGCTGAACTTTTCCAGAAGGGGAGTTGATGTGTTGACAAAGAACTCACAATAATTTTAGTATGTTTTAGTAAAAGTATGTGATATTTGTACACAACGTACAATTTGTAACTGGTATTACATAGTGGTGGGTTTTGCCGCATGTTTATAGAAACTCTCAAAGCTTTTTGGCAACGTAAGTCAGCTCAGGACACAAGCTAAAATTACCTCTTTATCTTAAGTAGCAATTGGAGGCAGGATTGTGAGTTAGCACCCAACACCCTGAGCTCTCACAAGTACCTGCTGAACTACTTTTGCCAGCTCAGGAGCAGAACAGCATGGACCGGACTGAAGTTCTTGCTGGTCAGTACTGCTGGTAATGGAAACCCAGCTAAAGTAATCCCGCCTTACCTCTGTTTTGATGAATGTGGCAACATGATGCCACGCCATGAGACATGAGGCTAGATGGAGGGCTTGCGTGACTGCCCTTTTTGCCTGGGAGGTGCTTGATATGTGATAATTAGTGTGGCAGACACCTGCAGTGAGCAGCCAGGTCAGAGCTACTGTGGTACTTCTGTGTCTGCTGGAGTCACTCGTAACCCCGAGGGCAGTTTAAACTGAGGTTTGATAAGGGGGATCCAACCATTCCTACTGATAAACAGAGTTCACAGAACATAAAACTGCCAATGGTTTGGTGTACTTGTGGCCCTTTGTCTTTTAACTTGAATTAGTTCCATAAGAATCCTCTAAAACAATCGGGCTCTCAGGCATGACTTTGGTCTTGCTTATACAGATCTTTGCTCCCAGCGATGTCTGAACTTACACCTGGCACCACCTCCTCTGGCTGCCCTTACCCCTGTAGGTTCCTACTAGACAAGCTGTAAAAGTTTTCTCCTTCAGGGACAGAACCTTCTTTCACTTCCCGGAAGACTGTGTGACATTCTCATGCATGCACATACACTTGGATATAGATATGAAGCTGGATATTCAGAGGACGGTGCAAAAAACAGCACCTGCCTTTTCTTCCGTCCCAAGTGGCAATTCCTCTTCCTCACATCTGGCTGTACCATTGTGTCTTTGCACGCTGACTACCTTCAAAACCAGTTCAAACGTGGACCCTCTTTCTTCCTGTCGTGCCACTCAAAAGACATTCAGAAGTTAAGTGCAGAACCTAGTTTTCTGAGTCCACCCTCACTGCTGCCGTGAGGGTTCATCACAAAGCACATTCCTCAAAAGGGGAAAGTGAGTGGCGGAATTAGGATGGGGGCTGTCTGTGACACTTGGTTATTTCAGTAAAAAAATAGTCTGCATCCCACCCTGAATGTGTGTCACTGATGAATTTTTTTAAAAATTATTTTATTTTTTGCTAACAATAAAATGAGTTTTCATTCTATAGAACTAACTCATTTTTGGATGCCACATTCTGCTGAGTTTTCAGAAGAATACAATTCCCATCCCGTCCTGCAAGGAGTGCGTGTTGTGTATGAAAAGGCGTGCATGTGTATGAAAACTGTTTTATCTTTATAATATTGGAGTTCTTACTGGATCTGTTACTATGTTTCCACATGAAACTCTGCAACTGCCCTCAGAATCCCCTTCTTAAAGCCCTGAAACCAAATGCAAGCTTTTGGCGTGAATCCTTTATAATCCTTACTCATTTTGTAAGTTTTGCACCTTTTGCTAAATCACAGGAAGTTTATCCCAAAGGCCCTAATTTCTTCAGAAAAGCGTTTTTATGCTTCCCTTGAATGCATCCTGGAGAGGCTTCTCCTAGATTTAATCTCAGTAAAAGGTCTTCGCATACCACATACTTATTTCAAGTGGCACATGTCCACTGAGCTATGTTTGGGGAACGGGACGATCGCTCCTGTTAAGTGCTGTTAATGCACCTCGCTCCATGCGTTGCAGCTGCTTCGAGCTGTTGTGCAAGTGTGCAGGACTAGGCTGTCACTGGAAGATCACGAAGTTGTCTCCGTGCTGGCTGGTGTGAATGGCTGGCCTTACCCTTATGCAATGTGTTGTGTTGATCCTTGGAGATAGTCCATTTGTGTTGTACGTTGAGGTATGTAACTGGATGCCTCCACCTGAGGACGTGGACCAGGAAAGAGCACAGTCAGCCCTGGATAAAGTGAAATAGTGCTTTAAATCACATTTTCCCTCCATCCGTGCCTCACTTCTGAGCTGGACAGTGCCAATATGATGCAAGCTACTTTTTGGGTTGCACTGATGAGAAAAATTGTTATTGCTTTTACATGGGAAAGCAAATGAATAAATTTTTCAGACTTTTTCTTCCTTTCCCTCTGACATACCCAGTGCTGTAGCTTATCATAAGTTAAAAGGAAATATATTTTAGGAAGCCTTTAATTAAAATCCTGGTAGCACATCATTGTAACTTTTCTTTTTCTGCTGCTCAATTCAGTATAATTTCTTGTACTGATAGGAATTTTTCTGGATAGTGACTACTTTTTGCCTTGGTAGATAAAGCCCTTCCAGAAGCAAATCCATGATATTGGGGCTTTTCTTCAGACATCAGATTTGCGTGATTGTCTCCTGAGATCAAAAGACAGATTTCCATTTAGAGTGCAACAGAGAGACTAACAGGCTTCTTAGCTGATATTAAGTTAGAGGCAAAGAATTTGGAGAAAAGTGGGTGGTATGAATTTTCAGGTTTGTATTTCTCCACTTTTTTTTCTTTTTTCGCTCAAGAAAGGTGTAACTCAAACAGCAACGACACTTCAGATTTGGGATCTTTCTTGTTGCCTTTTGTTTGTTTATTTTAATGAAAACCACCAAGGGGCAGCAGATAGAAACTGATCACGTTGTTAAAATCTAAACCAAAACAAAACAAAAAGATCTGTTATTATTTTTCTTTAAAGTTGCAGTTGGGGTTCGGTGGTGCACAAGGAACTAAGCTTCAGGAATGAGGAAATCACCCTCTCTAAAGAAGGGAAAGCAGATAACACACTAATGCTAAGGATGATTAAGCATTTGCCACCAAGACAAATAAAGCTTTGCAACAAAACATTTCCAAAGCCTATGGATTCACAGGCGTACTTCTGTTCCTTCCGGCAGACAGGCACTTGCTCTTGATGTAAACAGCTGTCTGTATTTTACTACTTCCTGCTCATATCATTATGTAATTTACTTTTTAATGTGACATGATCAAATCGGTGTTTCTGGCGTGCATGTGGCTCCGACACGTACGGGATGTTGCTACTTCACGGGGCAGCTGTTGAGTGTTTATGCCTCACTGTGATGTTTCTGTAGTTTCAACTGGACATTTACGTTTTCTTGCTGAAGTCCCGGGAGCCCGTTAAGCTTCAAGCAGACCCAGAGCAGTTAGATGAGAATGGGAATAATCTCTTACACCGCAAATTGACTTCCTTCTTTGTAGCCCTAGACACTGTTTCCAGCTGCTTTCAGTCTTTTAAATCCTTGAAAGCTTTCCTAATCCTCATGTAGGCAGCCTTTATGTGCTCTACCTCCCTCCCCTTCCTCCTGATTGGCGAGGCTATTTCATGGCCCAATTCAGCCAACTACTACATCCCTGGGCTGCGGTTTGAAATAAGAGCCAGGCGGACAGTTGCCTCCCCGCTCCTGACTTTTAATAGGCTGGGGAAGGAAGGTTGGGAAACTTGACATTGTCTTAAGAAGAGTTCCCCCCAGCAAAGGATAAAAAGGGGGGTGGCGGGGGTGGGGGAATACTAGAGGGGAGGAGGGCGGGGGAAACTTGCTTACGGTGGGAAACTTGATGGATTTCTGCCCTGCCGACAGCAGCGTGGTGTGCGCAGCCCCTTGCCGGCTGGATGGATGATGGGAATCTCACCATGAGGCAGGTAAGGATGGGAATCTCACCATGAGGCAGCTGTCCCAGGCTGTCGGGGCTCGCCTTGCCACACTGGCCCCAGGTTGTGCCGGTACCAACCTCTGCTTTGTTTTTCCCTTCTTGTTTCTTAGCCTTGTCAAAAGTAAGTTCCCGGGGTGAAAAAAAAAATTTTAACATATTTGAGGGTTTTTGCTTAATCCTCCCGGCAGGCAGCGATGCCATGCAGGTCATTGTGCGTTTCGTGTTTGTATGGGGCATGGAAGCGGTTTGCGAGGGACATAAATCAGTTCCAGTTTGCCATGGTTTAAATGCATTGTGTAGGCTGTCTCGCAGCCCTGTTTGTGACATGTGAAAGGAAAGAACTTGCTGTGTTATAAGCTTAAATATGCCAATAATTCAGCCCAGGGATAATTTATTAAACAGCTCTGCATGAGTTCCTTGCCTGCCAGTGCTTTAATCTTCTGATTGTTTTAAAATGTAGTACTTTCAAGCTGTCTTACAGCTTCACAAATGTACTTTAAGATGGGTTTTCTCGGGATTTTTTCCTAAGATTATTCAAATGAGATTTTTTTTTTAAGACTTCTATTCACCTGAGGAGACAAAAGGAGCTTTTCTTCTCGTTCTCGCAGTTAAAAGGCACAGTGGCAAAATGTTTTTCATTCTCCCTGCTCATAGTTTTGCAACAACAATGTGCGGTTAGAAGAGCCTTGTGGGAGCAAAGAAAACTGGCTGGGCTGTATCTTAAGACTGAATCAGAGATCTGTCCCGGTTTAAAAAGCCTTGCTAGTCCACTTCTGAAAGTTGCAGTTACTATGTTATTTTCTAGGTAGGCAATGGGTAAATATGAGGAAATGAGAGAAGTTTTCTAGGTTCTTTTCTGTGTAGGTGTTATTCATTCAGCTCTCAGTGGGACTTTTATAGTACATGTCCACGGAATGCATGTGTGAGGGTTTTGCACCTGTAGTGCAAATGTAGCATTTGTTTTCCGTTCACTTTCTAAAACCATGGTGGGAAATCTCAGCTTCCTTGCACCAGTTTTCTGTAAGTTACGGGACATGGGGAGGGGTGAAGAAAGAGATAATATAGGTGATGGGAGGAAGAAAGGTCTTTCGTTCTCCCACTAGTCAAAAGCCCACTTTTGTAGCTCTTTAAAGAGGGAGAAGAATTTTTGTCCTTGTGAAGCAAAAGGAAGGGCATTTTGTGTACTGCATAGCTGAAGTCGGTCAGTTGGATGCACGTAGTTATCAGAAATCGTTATCACCATGAGAGGGTACTTTGGCACAGGGGGTTGCCAATGAGGAAGAACCAGAGATGTTACAGGATGGTAATAATAAAAAGTAAAATGCTCTGGGAAATGCGCACTTTACTCCCCTGAAATATTTCTGCCTAAATCATAAGGCTTCATGGGTAGTGAAGATTCATAGATGGTGGGTTAAAAGAGCAGGGAGGATGTTAATGCACACGTGAACTCTCCCTCCTCCTCCAAAAGAGGAGGGAGGGAGACATTCCAGCCCAAAAAGAGGTGCAGGCACAGGGAGGGGGCGGGCAGCTCCAGCTGAAGCGCTGCCAGAGTTTGTTTAAACACCTGCCTGTGAGTGCAGTTTCTCTCTCCTGTGCCAAGTAAACAGTTCAGAAGTGTTTTTCCGGGTTCTTTTGGTTTGTTGTGCACAAACACTGCTGCTGCTAGGACTTGGGGGCTTGGGGGATGAAATCTGGGGAGCTGGCAGGCAGGGGGGCAGGGAGGCAGAGCCACTGGGCACATCGGCTGCTCCCAGCAGCTGGCTTCATGTTTTTGTGGGAACTGAAGATTGTGATGAGCAATGAACCAACCATACAAAATGTTTAGGAAATCCATTACAGCAGACACTTAGGAGCAGGGAAGTTGTGTGCAGCTGGAGCACTTGCTCCTGCTTCTAGTTTGAAATTGTTATGGGAAAGAGGAATATGCAGATGGTGACTTTTCTGTTGGTGCTTTCGAGGCTCTCTATTCAGAGTAACAGAGAGCTTTTTTCACCTACTCTCCCCCTGGCAATCCTCTCTCCCTACCTGTCCTGTTACTTTCCCTGCCTTTCCCTGCTGCTCCTTCCCCATCCTTACACCAGCTGGCTATAGGGCAGTGAGGAGGTGGGTTAACTCCTTCCTCTTATCAGGCTCTGGGAGCGAGTGCTCTCACTTTGAGAGGCTCTTGGTGGGAGCTATAGCTTAATTTGGGGTTGCAGAGTTAACCCTTATCAAGCAGGCAGGGTGTTGGAATGAAACCATGTATTGTGTTAATGACTGATCTGCCCAAAAGGCAGCCTACAGGTACTGAGCAATAGCACACAGCAAGACAAATGCACTAATTTCCCCAATAGAAGTGCACAAATTACTGTAGAAATGTAATATGCAGCCTGTTGAGTTGATAAGATTCAACCTACTTTACCGCTGTGCCAGGCCAATAGTCTGTAGCAAGGTAACAGGGGTTGGTGTAAACGTTGTGTTGAGATTTGTAAATGAGGTGGTATAAAGAAGCAGTCATTTTTAGGTGATAATTGAAAACCTCAGCAAGAGGTGTCTCCTTGCTGTCTGCTAGAATGACCTCACATATTATCTCCAGTAACCAAAACAGGAAAATGTCTTTTTTACTGCTGTGCATGTGGCATCTGGGAAAGTACACTGGTCACTGTGTACCTGTAAAAGGTTAAGCATCCACAAGAAATACACCCATTTGGGTGTGCTAGTATGTTGTAAGACTAGTGTTAGCAAGCAGAAGTGCAGTTTTTTAGAAGGTATCTAACACGATTGCAAGACAAAAAACCCAACTAACCTGACAAGAAAAAAATCCTTTGCAGGTAACATATTTGCTGCTTTGCAGAGTATTTGGTTGAGTTTATTTCTTAAGAAGAGATTCCTAAGTAAGGAAGCTTGCAGCTGATTGAAATTCCTGTGAAGATGCTCAGACTTCCTATGGTAGAGTGGCAATTTCTTGTGGCTGGACAGAGTTATGTGGCTGGATTCCCTGAGTTTGCTGCAGAACTGGAGAGGGCACTGTGGGCTCTGTTTTAAGTTCCCTAAGCCTACTTCACAGAAAATCAAATGTTTGAGTTTTAATACTTCATTTTCACTCACTTTAGCCAACAACATATCCCTGAAGTGCAGCTCGTGGGAGTGTCATTGACAACAAATGCAACTCTTTATTTTGGCCTCCTGCTATTGAAGTCCCATTGATTTTGACCAGGGTAGACTCGAGCCCTTTGTCACATAAAGAGGTTCAACAAAACGACTGTTAACTGACAGGTCACCTAAAAATGAAAAACTGTGTTCCTAAGGCACATAAAGCCATTACAATTACTTATCATGACTGCAGTCATATAGCTTTTAACATGCATATAATTCACTGAATGAAAAAATGCTGCATACAATTTCAGTGCAAAACACATGCAAAATTCAAAATCAACCCCTTTCCTTACAGCTGTTTAAGTTCTTAGCATGTGTTTCTTATTTCCTATCTTCTTTTGCATACCTTTTAAAATTCTTAATGTGTTCCTCAGTAGGAAAGCTGTATTCTTATCTTAGAGTGCTGTAATCCTTAGCCTTGCTTTAGGAAATTCTTTTTTAAAGTTCACCCTGGAATGTTTTGTTGTTTGTTTGGTCTGTAAGGGAAGAATAAGCATCTTGGAGAACGCTGCTTTTTGTGTGTGTGTGTGCGTACCACGCAGAAGAAAGAAAACAAGTGTACAGAGTCCGCAGGCTGGGAGTGTATCAGTTAATTAGTGGCTGGACATTGCTCGGTAGGAAGCCTGGCGAGGCTTTTTGTGCGTGTGTGTGTATGTGTGTTGTCTGCTCCCTTTGATCACTTGTGTGGTAAATAGACATGCAGGGTAGCTATAGCAACATGTGCTGTAGGTTGGTGGGAACAGAGGGGACGGGATCCCCAGACAAAGGGTAGTTTGTTAGAGTGGTTGGTTCTGATTAGAAAAAGGTGGCACCAATCAGGGCATTTAAAAACATCAGTTTTGCAAAACGCAAATGGATGTTATCGGTTTCAAAGTAACGTTTGTTTCTGTAGCCCTGAAAGAGCAGATCGTATGGAAGATTTGGGAGGAAGGGGGAGGGATAATAAAAAGCAGAAGCAAAACCCTGTAACACTTTTGGATATAAAAATGTTCATGCTGGATGTGCTTTTTCTGGTGTTGCTGCACCATCTATGCCTTTTGCAAGAATGTATTTGTATGAACCGAATTACCACAGATGATGCTACAGATAGTAGTGTTTTTAAAATATGGCTTCAAAGATGCAGTGATAATAACCTGATGTTCTATAGTACATCCGATCCATTACCTTTCTCCCAATTTCTGTAAGTCCCGTGCACAATTTGCGATCAGAAGATGCTGTACCTATTTCAGCAGCCTACCTGTAGAGGTCAGACTTGAAGTTCTCAAAACCTTCACTTGATAGAATTTCAGCCTAAAGCTATAAAAGTACAAAACCAGGCATAGCCACTTTCTTCATTAACTTTATGTGGAATACTCTTAAAATAATATTGGTTTGTCAGTGTTGGGTTATTAAGTAACACAGCATTCTGCATTGATGGCAGCCTGAAATACATTGAAATTCGGCTTCATCTCACATCTCGAACAGAGCCCAACCTACAGCTTTTATTAGCACCTGAATTATTTAGATGTGTATCTCCCTCTCTCTGATCCCCACCAGGCCTCCTACCTTTGATGAGATCTGTCTCCAGCTATCTCCCTCCCGCCTGCCCAGCACTCTGCTGCACTGGCTGCCAGCTTCCCACCACTGCCCAGTCCCAGGGCTTCCCCGCTGGGGAGGGACGGGGAGGCAGGCAGCGGCGCAGAGGGCTGCAACAGCTTCTGAGCTCTGTAAAAAGTTATCAGACCTCAGAGTCCCTGCGCAGAGTAGCACCAGAGGTAAGGGCTCTGCTGGAGCCTGGGGTCGAGGAAAATAAACTGCTGGGAATGAGGAGCTTGTGGTGGTAAATGCTCAGAGGATATACGCTGAAGCTCAGTAAATGCTTCAGCATTTGGAGAAACAATTTGGTTTGGCTGTGGGTGAAGACTGAGCTGAGGGAACGGAGCAGACCTGTATTCGCATACAACCATGTGAACAGCTTTTTGAATGTGGTTGGAGTTTGTTTGAACTGAATTTCAGACTTCTTAGGGTACTCCGTTCTTGGGTTCGAAGTCTTTTATTACAGTTGTGCAGCTTAGAGCTTGTAATGCTCTAGCAAGCTGTAAGGAATTACTGTATATCCCTGAGATCCCTGGCTTGCAGTGCAGAATCCACCCTGTCTGAAAGCTGGAAAAGGCGCTAAAGGGTAGGAAGCTGATTTTGATCTCTCTTCTAAACAATAAAAATAGCTCTTAATTCTTTGAAATTCTTTCCTATTTGCTGTCATGTCATGACTGTATATCATTATTATTTGTATCTTCCCAGAGGGATGTGGGAGGACAAAAAAGCTGGCAAATAGGCGATGTTTGTTTGGCCCTAAAGTATGATAAAACTTTTCTGGTTGCGTAAGTGTTGAGATAGCTGCGTGCAAGAACTATTTTAAAATAGTAAAACGAATAAAAGGAAGTCCAGGCTTTTACTCGTGGCTTAGTGGGACCGTAGATGAGGAGATCGCGGGGCTGATAGTGTGATAGAATCATGAAAATATTTATGGTGGGATGTTTCCTGGCCCCAGAAAGGAGCTGGTGACACGCTACGACACTTGCTCCACATTTTGGGGCAGGGAGGCCAACATATTTTTTGCGCCTCTGGCGCCGACAGCTTCCCATCATGCTGCGCCCCGGCTGCCCTGTGCTGCCCGTGCACCTGCGGGCCTGTGGTGTCGCCCGCCGCCTCCCTTCGGCACCCCTGCATCCTGAGCAGGTGCCCGTGACTAATGGCATTAACTTGGCTCTTTGGGTCTGCGGGTATTTAATTACTGAACAGCTGCAGCAGGAGCTCAGAGGGACCCCCTACCAGATCAGTAGGTCAGACTCATTTGTGGTACCTGTGAGCTGATGCACTACTTTGAGTCAGGTGAAGGGAGAGCTTGCTCAGATGAGACCCCCCTGACCATCTCGGGGATCTCCATTTCTGCTTTTTTCATTAGAACCTTTATTTTGAGCATTAGCTGAGACAGGTGCTTTCTTCCAAAAAAATACAGAGAAATCAATGGCAAAATGGTTCTCAAAAAAAGTTCTCTTCTTTTTTCAGTACATTTCCCATATGGAAACATGATACCTCTTCTTTTTTTCTTTGTTTTGGTTTGCATTTTATTTCTTCCTGAGAGGTAATTGGAGAAAAAGAAAGAAGAAAAAAAGAGAAAATAGAAATACTATACTTTTACATATATATATATATGTAGTATATTTAGAATTGGAGTTGGCAAGTCCAGACACTCCGTCATAAGAACGGCCAGTATTCCAGTTTCAAGGTACTCTTCATCACCAAGCAAGTTTCAAAACTGTTGGAGAGGGTTTTATCATTGGAACGTGTTGGGTTTTTCCCTGTAAGATTATGCCCTTCTTGCAAAATCTATATATTCTACAGAAAGATGCAAACTCTGTTGACAAATTCTGCTTTATGGACCACGAAGGTCTACCTCTGTCTCCTGTGTCAGCTTTTTTCCTCCTTCCTGACCAGTCCCAACTCTCTGGGTAGCTGGGGCCTTGAGCTCTCAGCCTGGTCTCTGGTCCCACCTCACTCATCTCTGGAAGCAGGGATATAGACAAATATTGCTCTCACTTCTCATGTTTCGGCTCTTGTGGGAGTCATGAGAGGCTGTAGGCGGGAACCTACACAACTCTGTTTATAGTCTCACTGAAAAATACATGTGCTGTAAATTGGAAGTGCAGAGGAGCAACAAGAGTATGGGAAGGGCAGGGGGCCCTGAGCAAGAGAAAATACTGCCCCTTTCAGGGCACCAGGTTTGAACAAAGCGCTTGGGCAGGGACACGTGAAGGCCAAGCACAGATGGGATTTGTCCATGTGATGCTCAGAAGAGTGATATGCCTGGGTTCTGCCGTGTGTTAAGTGGCAGAAAAATTGGTGTGCACTTTCTCACTGACAGATGTTACCTATGTGGACCTTGGTTTTGACTAATAATATGCAACTTTTGGAGCTTAGATTTTGACTTGGATGCAAAGTTACGCTATTCTACCAGCCCTAGTAGCACCTCCTGAAACAAGTGACCATAAAGAGTTAATGACTTCATTTCTAACTGGATCACCTCAGAAGTATAGTTTAGGCAGAGATTTCAAACTGGGAGTTAAGCAGTTCAAAAGTGCACTATATTGTGTTGGTCTAATTAACACAACATGGTGATAAGACATTAAAGCAGAGTGACAACACTATACATAGATAACAGGGGACATTAATGCTTGCAGACACGGTCTACATTGTAAAAATCTGAAAAAAAAGGCTTATTATGTTAGATAGGTCAATGTGATTTGACCTAGTTTTGCTTTGCTGCTTGGAAATTATGTCAGTATTTGTTATGTCATCTCCTTGGATGAACAATTTAACATCCTTTTTTCATTGCAGTGTTGTCCTAATATTTTATATGTATTTACTTACTCTCTAAAAGGATCCTTCAGGCTAATTCTAGAGATCTGAGAAAAACTGATACAAAACAAAACCTCCTGAAACTGGCTTCCCTTTTATATAGGTCCTCTGTGCAACAAAAATGAGTGAATTTAGTCACAGCAAAATTATAGCTACAAATTCTGAAAAGTATCCTGTCCCTTTTGCATGTAAAGCTTATTAAAATCAAGGAATAAAGCATGACTGTGGTAACTCATATAGCCATGTACACCTTTCCCATGCAGGTTTTTTTGTTCATTGCTAGTAAAATGGCATTTTTAACTTACCTGGATGCTTATGTAAAATAGAGTGGTTTAAAGGAATCATGCCATATACTTTCCTTGTGAAATGTAAAGTCTTATATGAAGTCATCAGTATTTCTCTTGGAAAAACGGAGGTTGTTTTTTAGTCTTCAACAAAATTGCAAGGACTTCCCTTCGAATTTATGTTTACACTGGTTGTATTTTTTTTTTCTCCTACCATCTGGACTTGTAAGGCAAGACTTTATGTTTGCCAGGACTCAAATTGTGGTACATCAGGGAACAACTAGAGGATTAAATGCTACTGTTCTTTGCTCTAATGGAAAAATAATCTGTTGCTGTTATAGCCAATTACAGTATTTTGGTAAGTGCTAGCAAATGAAAGCTCTGTCTCTTCCTTAGCTTCACCTGTCTGCCCACAGCTATGCCCCTTACTGGTGTGCAAGCAATATAGGGTATTGCCAGGTTGCATCTTTTGCTTGTTAGCCTTGCTTGATCCAAAATGGGCAGCTCTTAAAGCCTGATTTTGCTTCTGCTGAAGTCAGTGGGACTGGGGAGGTGGGTTGGAATCCTCCTTCCAAAAAATGTTGTATTGTAGTTATTGGAGAAGTATGTCTGTGAGTAAATTTGCACCCTTGTGACAAATGTTGAACAGATCAGGTGATGGAGAGCAAAACCAGGCTTTCTTTCCTATTTTTTAATACAAATTCTATATTAATTCATATTTTCTAGAATAATAAGAAATTTGTTTTTGAGTTTCAGCATGAGCTTGTTCCTTGCAGTGTTAAAATATTTTAATGAAGTAAGAGCTGCACAGGTTCCTCACCATTTCTTTACATACATCTAATCTTCAAAAGGTCCTGCATACTCAGATTTTTCAGCTCAAGTAAAATTAAAAATTGTAACAGCTATACTTCACGTGCAAATGCTCTCACATCCCTTGTTAGCCAGCTTAATTGGAACAAAAGCCTGATAAGAATGAGTGATCAGAGGTGCCTTTTCTGTGCTATAACATTTGCTCTTGATCCCTAATTAAGCCTTGTTACTGAAGGTTAAAAAATCCTCCCATAATATAATTCTCCTTGAATGTCTTGACTGCAAAAGAAACTGTCATGGGAGAAGTCTGCTATTGCTTCCCATGCTCATCCTCCATTTAAAAAGAACTAAGGTGTAAACTGCTTATGAAAGATTAGTGATGACTAGAAATAAATATCACATGTCCCTGGAGTAGTAGAAGCACAGGTAATGAATGTCTTGGAGCGTGTGTGTGTTTGTACACGGATCATTCAGGACCACAATGGTTTATAAGCAAATAAGAAAACCTACCTGCCACTCCTTCAAGTTTACAGTCTCAAAAAATGAAGGATGCAACAAAATACAGCGCTGCTGTATCTTGTGTAGCAAGGCTGGGAAAAGCAAATCCCAATTTTTAAAGGAAGATACCTGCTGCTGTTAACCTATGAAGCTCAGTGTGAAGAAGATGCTTGAGGGTGAAGGTGATCGTGGACTGACAACACTATTCATGTAGTTAGAAAGACTGTGCACAGATAGGGATTCTCAGAAAGTTCACATGGGACTCTGGAGATCATCTGGTCCAACCTTCTCTTCAACATAGGGCAGTACAGCAATTTATTCAAACACTCTTGAGTGTTTCCAGCACACAAGAGTCCACCACTTCCCTGGGCAGCCTCTTCCAATCTCCAGCTACTTACATGGGAATTAATTTTTTTTCTTGTATTCAGACAGAATTTCACTCAAATCAGCTTGTGCCCACTGCCTTTTGTCCTGTCAGTGGGCAGCCTTGTGAAGAGAGTAGCTCCATTTCCTCTATGATGAACTTTTTTAGATATTCAGGAAGTGTGATTAGATCCCCCTTGAGGCTTCTTTTCTCCGGGCTGAGCAAACCTGTTTCCTTCAGCCTGTCTTCATATGTCAAGTTTTCCAACCCCTTTATAATCCTGTTGGCCTGCACTGGACCCTTCCCAGCTTCTCCAACTGAGGGGACCGAAACTGGTCACAATATTCCAGGTGTGATGTAATAAGTGCCAAGTAGACTGAAATAGCCATATTCCTTGATTTACTGGTTGTACTCTTGATGGTGCAGCCCAGGAGACTGCTGGCCACCTTCCCTGCCAGGGCACACCTCTGGCTCCTGTTCAGCTCGCTGCCTGCCACCACACCCAGGTCTTGTTTAGCGGAGCTGTTCCTCAGCCCATCAGTCCCCAGCTTGCGCTGCTGCTTGGGATTACTTCTTTCCAGGTGCAGGACATTACATTTATCTTTGTTAAAGCTTATATTATGGTTGTGTTGAGAGAGTTACTTTACAGCCTCCAAGGGAGGCTTCCTGGCCAACATAACAACAACAACAACAACAACAAAAAAACCCAAACCTTTCCCCCTTTAGCTTGATCTTATTGCATGATTGCCCACAAAAGGCTTTAGTTGTTTCTCAAGCATCATCTGTCTTTCTGAACTAGAAATCCTGGGATAGTAGATCATGGAGCTTGTCTAATTTGTCTATTTCCATGATTCTTTTTTCTATTGTCTATGAATTTATAACTGTAAATATAGTAAATTTTGCTTTAGGAAGACAGATTGTGTCATTGTGGTGTGAAAAATCTGGAAACTGTTACTGGAGAAAACAGGTTTGTGGATAAATGCACTTTATTTCCTCGTTTGCCTTGAGCTGATGAGGTAGGCATGCCCCAAGAGAGACTAATAACTGATAATGCTGATTTTTTCCCCTAAGGTTCCCTGGAGTTTTCAGACTAATTCTGGTACATTCTCCTAGTCCAGTGATTCTTCTTTTTACCTCTTTGGATTGAGCCTTGCTGCCCCCCACCCTGTCCCTGCTCTAGAATTTCTATTACTGCCTCCTCACTTCTCTGTCCCCAGTGTTTTGGCTTCTGTCTTTAACCTCCTGCTCATTCCCCAGACATCTGGACAACACTAGAGCTCTCAGGAGCTGTAAACCCAGAGGGAAGAGAGGGGTCTGGAAGAAGGAGGGGAAATGTCATCTCAATCCCTCTTCCTTTTGAATGTGCTTTTAACCTCATCGGGGAGGTAGGCTTTGCCAGCCTGGAACTCCTGTCCCAGTCAGTGTGCAGCTGGAAATCTGAGCATGACCAAGAAAAAGAAAACTGGTAGCACTTTTTAAAATCTTCTCTTCCCTTTCTTCTATCATTGAACTGGAAATGGAAATTTTCCTTGAAAATCCTAAGCCTGAAAATATTTCTGAGTCTTTCCAAACATCTTTTGGCCAGTGTTTGTGCCATTGGTTGGTGCTACATCAGGGGATAACTAAATGGGCTTGCCTTTTTGAGGTACTTGAGAAGAGGTAAAGGAAGGGGAAGAAAAAGCAGAGGGCACCTCTGGTTGTTAGTGTGCTGTTCCTGTATAACAACAGGGAGAGCAGCTTTCTGTTTTTCTTGACAGCAGTACATTTTAAAATACCAGGGTGCATTCCTGAGACTAGACTAGGTTACTCAGAAAATAAAGTACAGAAGAGAGGGACAGAGAGGGGCCCAGAGGGAAAACAACTATGTGGGAGAGGAGACCAGGAGGAGCCTGCAGAGAAGGAAAGGATTACCAGACTTGCTTCTTAAAATTGCATTAGGAAAGCTGAGGAAAGAGCATTTATACAGAAATTGTGAACGAAGCTTGTTTGGAAGCCTTGAGGATGAAGACAGGACTTTAGGTGTTACAGAATCAGAAGTTGCCATTGTAAACACAGATGCCCGGTAGGGGAGTAGTTCATAGACTTCAGGAGGCAAAGAGAAGGAAGGCAGTGGGCAGAAAGGTAGGGGTGGGTATAGAAGGCCTCTGAAGGCATGCAAAGGGGGTTAAACGCTCAAAACAGCCATTGTAGCTTCCCATTCTTTCTCCATTAAACTGTCTTACCTCTATCTTCTTGAAAGGACCCTTCCTGATGGTACCTGTCCTTTACAGGCCCCTTTGCTTTGCAGTGAAAAGATGTATTGGGATGATCAACAGATATGTGTTTTATAAATTCTCGGAGAACTGTTTTCCTAGCAATCTTTTCTTTCTAATGGGTATTAAAAAGACAGTGCAATGTTTTGGGTTGTTGCGTTTTTAATGTTTCTAAAAGCAACTAAAATACAAGGCTTAGTTTTCTGATCAAACTCGAAGATTTTTGGCTTTTTCATTCTTGAGGTCATTACATAGTGTGTAAATAGATGTGTTCTACCAAGTGCTGAAACCTTCCATGTGAGGGCTAGAGGTATAAATAATCAGTTAAAAAGTCAAATGTACCAGTAACTTTATATACCTTAATTTCTAAAATTTCTAAGCCAGACTTATGGGACAGCGTCTACGTAAAAAAATATGGGGATGTTTTTTACCATAAGGTACTGTTAAAAAAACCTTCGTCCCAGTTTTAAGACCCTTACTTCTAATGATCTTGTGCTATGTGAACAAAGGACTCACCCTGCAGAAGTGACAATCTGGTTTTTAATAGACAGAATAACAAACCCATGTTGTTTTATTTTGCAAATGCGTGAAAATTCTTACTCCCCAAACCTAAACTTTTCCCACATGGTTTCATGACTGCAGTTATATGGGAAAAGCTAGTATTTATGGAAAGACATTTGATGTTTTGATACGTCACCTCAGTAAAAAGTATTGCAAAAGATGTGATACTAGTTAGAAGCTTATATGATATGGACAGATACTGTACAATGCTGTACTTTGGGCGGGGTATAATTCCCAGCCTTTAGAGTTGAAATACGGCGGACTTGATTTTCCCTGCTTTGGACTGTTTCATTTGAAAGTGCTGTGCAAAGACTTATCCGCCTGGGATTTAAAGAATATGTGTTAGTGTGCTTTGCTGTGCAGATACACACTGAGCAGTATTGGGATGGTATATGCACTGTAGCAAATCAAGCAAGCTTGGGGATTTAGTCATATTTACAATAGAGGTTTGTTTACTTACTCTGTTCTCTTTCTTGTGTAGGGTGAAAAGGTTATGCATGTCTTCAGGTGATAATAGACAAATTGTTTAATTAATAGGGGTGGGTTGGCTCCAAATCAGAAGGTCAAGAATCTTTGCCTAGTGTGTGGGAAAGAATGATAGTCAGGGTGATTAACACCCAGAGGAAATTTCTTGGAGTTTATTTTGGCTGGTCTATAGTTGATAATTCCCTTGGCTAATGGAATGCCCGGCTCCACGTCAATCACCATTTGCAGAGCTTAACTCTGAATAGCATTTATTGGTCACATATGTTGGCCTGTCAACCCTTGTTTCAGAAACAGGATGCAAAATGGCACATGGGTAAACTGTAGCAATTTGTGTTTCTTTTTCCTATTTTTATGTTGTTGAAAGACCCGGATTTTCAAAAAAGGAAATATAGGAAGGCGTTTGGTGTAAGTCTATTTATATGAAGTAAGGGAGTCTCCATGCCACAGTGCAGGCAGAAGTCTGAGAGGGGGAGAGGTTAGGAGAATGGGAATAGACAAACAAACATCCATGGCTGTTGCCACTTGTGCCCTAGGCTGACAAGCTGTATAAGATGACTCTAATGATATTAAAGATTGTGTATGGATAAAAATTACAACCTAACATCATACCTTTGGTTGTTGATGATATGCGCTGTTGGCTTGACTTGTTTCCATAGAGTTGGAGAAGAGGATGCTTTTTGTGCTGGTGGTGTCAGTAGAGTGTTAGCTGATATGTGGTTCAGGGCAGCTATGACTTTCTGGTATAGTGCTGCTAAGGGAGTTGCAAGAACAGCAAATCCACACCAGCTAGCTGAAATGAACTGTTAAGCAGGAAGGGGAATTGGACAATGACATACTGGAGAGCCTTTGGAAAAATTTGTCATGCTTTGTTCTTATCTGGAAAATAGAGCTTACAGTAATGACTGAAAGGTGTTTTGAAGTATTCTTGCAGTTTTAATTACAAAGAACAGTAAGAATTGGTGATATTGATCATTTCAGAAGGCAAAAGAGACAGCTTCTCACCATAGGTTTGAAGGGCATACTGTGTCTTTGTGGCATATGTTTCTCTTAAAATGGGACCCTCTTCCCCAGCAATACCCTGTCTTTAGTCTCTCTCCAACTCCCTCAGAAAAAAATATTTCCAAACCAGTCAGCCTATTGAAACAGTTCCATTTTCAGATGACAGAACCCCAAAATAAGGCTAAGTTATGCTGTTCTGGGAGGTACCTGGACTAAATAGTTATTTTCTTCAACTTGACTATATTAAAGCACTACATATTCTGTTGTACATACTATATGTAAACCAAAAAAAGGTTGTATTTAATAAATGGCAAAATGAATTGAAATAATTCCTTTTAACTTATTCCTTAAAACATTTCATTCAAGTTGACATACTCCTGAAAAATGTGTATATGTAGATGAAACTAAGCTTTTCAACAGGGAATTGTTCTATCAAAAAAAATTTGTTCTATTCCTGTGATCTGTGAATGAGACTGAAATACTCACTGGAATTAAAATATCTGGTGAAAGAGGAGGTGAAGATTTCACATTAATTTTAAAAACATAATTTCATTGTGAAATTTTGTGTCAGACCAGGTGATATAAATATAAATTTATGAAATTTAAAATATGAAATATTTTAATTTTGTTGAAAAGAATATTTGTGTTTTTATTGTTGATGAGCAAGTGTCCAGTGGTTAGAATTGCTTAATCTGACCAGTTCTTCTGACCTCAGTAATAACAAAATTGGTGTTTCTTATAATCACAGGACTACTATTAAATTTTTACTATTCTGGAAGAGAATGAGTCATGATATGGTGGATAAACATACTTAGCCTAGCCTATAGGAAGGATCTTGCTAGCTACCTTAAGGTAAACATTGCAGGTACCTTGTTTCTTCATATGCTTTTATAACGAGATAACCAACATGTTTATTTTTTAATTTTTTCTTCCCTTGCCGCAACTCTGTGCTGATTCCAATCTCTAGTCTAGTTGCTTAAATATAATTCCAGCAATGACATTCCAGTAGTTCAGAAGGGACTGGAAGAGTGTTCATCCATTCTCCAAACCCTGATTATACAAGTAATGAGATGAGTCATGGTATATCATAAAATATTTAAGGGAGATGGTATAGAAGATCAAAAGCCATAAAAGCCTCTAGAATAACTCAGAATGAGGCTGATAAATTGCTGGTGTCCTTGCACTAGCAGGAAATTCTTGGGGGGGAATTGCAAATGACACTAGGAAGTGGACTATGCCCATGCTAAGAAGGGCTGCTCCACAAAATAGACTCTAAACCCCCAAATCTGACCTGGGGAATTTCTGTCCAGACTTTAGATGTGTTATCAGTTTAACTTTGAGCATGTAAGGTATGTTGACCATGTTTTCCAGATATTCAGAATAGTTCATGTCAGTGCATGAAATAATTCGCAGATGTTTTACTATGCCAAAATTTGTCTGTGGTTTAAAGCATCATGTTAAAGGTTTGGTACATGGTTGGTATTTTTAGTATTTTTCAGGTTTATCTTTATCTTTTAAATGCAAATGTGCTGAGAAAGGAAGCCTGGACAGGAAGCTTTGTTACAATTTCATGTCTCCATGTGTCCGTGCTGTAACTGAGGAGTTACTTATTCATCTTGTTTGGGTGATGGTGCCCAACTCTCCCAAGCTAAGAACATAAGCATAGGTACAAAGTAGGCCCCCAGTTCTACTTTCATGTCAGCTACTATACATCCCATATCCACCTCGGGGAGGATGCAGATTAAATCAGTTTACACTGCTAGTTCTCTACTACCTGTCTATAGTGCCCTCCCAGTGCCCAGAAGGTTGGGGAAGCCTTCCTGCAATTGAGTGGAAAGCATCATAAGGGGGTTCAGCTGCAACTGGAGGAACCACAGGAATTGCCCCAAGAAATCTTAGTAACCGACACAGGAAATTCAGTGTGAAGAATGGTGTGAAAAAAAAAGATAGAGTGAAGACTGTAAATACCTGTGTGAACACAGATTTATCTACCTTATTAATTGGATTTTAGATGTCTGGGACTAAATCTGTGGCTTATTATTTATATCAAAGAAGGGAGGAGGTATATACAAAAGGACCTGCAGAATCAGGCCTTTCCCTTACACACTTTGCTTAACTATTCTTTATTACCTGTGCTACCTATCCTGAGACTATGTATGGATTGACATACAAAGCTGCAGCCTCTTGTTGTTGTGTGGAATGCTCACTTTAACTTAAGGAAGAAAGGTGGTGGTAAGGCTTTAAATCAATTGTGGTGAAAAATACTTCTTTTTAAACATAGGTTTGACCTAGGCAGAACAACACAGAACAATGGAAGTAATATCGAGCGTTGTTGCTGTCTGAGAAGTCAGGCTTAGTGAAGGAGTGCTGTGTTAATGTTTTAGCAAGGTCTAATACGTCATCAGGGATCAGAGTGGGGGAAAGGCACCTCCAGCAGGTTTGGGATTTCTAAGAAAACAATAAAAATTCATGCTAGATGTAAATCCAACAGTACGCTTAGTTTGCAGTGTTCTCCCCTCATCCTTACTGAAAAAAAGACTAAAATGGAAGCGTTTGTTTTTAAGACAGAAATGTTATTTACACTATGAGAGAGCAAAAGTCTATGCTGCCTATAAAAGACATAGCTTTTAAAAGTGACTTCAACAGGAAATCCAAGTGTGGTATTCTGTAGGTTCAAAAGAAGCTGTTTTATAAATATTTGCAAGAAATTCAGTGACCCGTTTGTTATGCTTCAGGGAAGGGCTGACATTCAGAGGGATCTTGACAGGCTTGAGTGGACCAATATGAACCTCATGAAGTTCAACAAGGCCAAGTGCAGGGTCCCACACCTGGGTCAGGGCAATCCTCAGTATCAGTACAAACCGGGGGATGAAGGGATTGAGAGCAGCCCTGCTGGACTTGATGACCTTAAAGGTCTTTTCCAACCTAAATGACTCTATGATTGTTTTGTTGCACTGAAGCCATATAAAAAGATAAATTGCTTCCTTGAAAAGCTTATCGAGTGTAAAAGGATCCCAGGATTAGTAGGATCTAGTTGTCTGTAGGCTTCTATGTTATGGACACCTCTAGTTCATCAGATGAACTGAAATACAGTATCATTTAGGCTGGGCTTTGTTTTACCTAGGATCTGTTATATTGCATTCAAAGATAGATGTTTAAGGCAGGCAGAAAAATCTTGTTTTAAGTTGTCTTTCTGATCTGAAGTCAGGTGAGATGAATGTCAGTCTTTATAGAGGATGTGACCGACTAAGGTTAGCAGAGTGGTACTACAGTATCCTAGCAGCCAGGGATGATTTGTTCAGCAGAATTGATGCTACAGTTTATTTTACATGCTACTTTATGATATTTAGTTACAGTAAACCTAGCAAGGGTCCACACTGACAACTTAATTTCAAAACTGTTGACTTCAGAAACATTTCTCCCATCCAGTATGGTAATATGGCTGACAGTTGTATTGGACTTTGCAGGTCTCCTAACAGGAATCTCAGCCTGTGACACAAATGTTACCTGCTTCATATGATGCATTTTTATCGTCCTAAATCAGGACTCCACTCATAAGTATCTCCTGTCCTTTCGGTGTCTTCCACTCATTCCCATTCCCATGACTTCACTTTTCCCTGTATGCCCAATTTCTGAAACTCCAAGTTCCCTACTTCCCATACTTGCCTGTGTCTGAATCCTCAGTCAGATTTTCCTGAAGGTGCCGAGCTTTTGGCAACTCAGTGTGTGTGTCCACATTAACAGGTCATGCTGGACCAGTTAACAACAGATCTGTAGAGTGAAATAATCGATGCAGAGAGCCCAGGACCCAGACTATGTACGTTTTAGTCCCATACTGTATTCCTTCTAGGCACTGACTGGATATTCATTAGTGGCTGAAGGTCATTATTAAGTGCTTGTCTAGAGCTCGTCATCTGGGTTATTTCATCTGGGAGGATGAAACTTCGCATGCTCCAGCATCAGTCAGCAATGTGAATGAAGGCTTGATTAATGGAGAGAATTGGGAGATTGCTCTAAAAATGTTCTCATGACCTGAGCTAAAGCACTAATGGGAAAACATACAGCAAGCACAGGGGCTTCTGCTTTACAAAGGCACAGATATCCTTGAATTAGCATATGCATTTGAACTGCTCATTTCCCTAATACCGCTTTACAAACCAGGCTCATCCTGAGTGATGATGTTAACAATGTAGATACAGCTAATGAGCAAGCCACACTCAAACCACTTGTAAGGCATAATGGTGTGACTGTCCCTCGAGTGAGGAGGTTAAGTTATACATGAGTGAACTTGGGTATTCTGAGCACGGTATAAATGGTGAAGGGCAAACTTAGGAGGAGGAGGATGGTTTTGGGTCAGGCTGAGAGAGAGGAGTACTAATGCTAAACAGTGTTATAGTGCTAATCCTTTTAACTTCCTCTCTAAGCTTTGTTGCCAGACCCCTGTTGGGGCCTGATTATTCAGACTTCATTCTGTCTTCGCGGGCATCTGTTTTAAGCAGAGCTGCCTCTTTCCGTAGTTAACAGTGAGCCAAATGGCAAAAGGTAGCTAGTGTTTCTTCAAGGTGACAGACAGCTTTTTACTGTTAAAACTTTGTAATTCAACCAAAGGTATGGAATATCTGCTGACCAAGTGTATGAATGTGTTTAGGTAGCTATACTTCTCAGAAGTATGGAAGTATTGTATCTGTGTTGCATTATTTCTTATCTCTGCTAACTGTGGAAGGATCTCTTCTACACAAAAGCTCAGGACTACATAAAGGCACTGTTTTTTCTAGGAGTTAGTGAAGCTATGAAACACATGAACTTTACCCCCTGCCTCTACAAAAGGTCTGGCAATTCTATGAATTTTAAATCCATGGGAAATTTTTGTTGCCCTTGGCTGTTGAGTTTCAATGGCTAAAACTCCTTCTGAAGTTATGCTTGAATGCTATTTTCTTTATAGCCTCCAGAACGACACTTTATGCTTTTCCTGCATTCATAACACTGAGAAAAAGATGAACAAGTGTTCCCTGTTCAGACAACCGTCGTATATAATCTGGTCTGTCTGGCTGTTTGAATGTAGTGATTTAATGCCAATAATTCCAAGAAATTCTAAAATGTGTTTAGCAGTTTGGTGTTTTAAAATCTGGGAATAAAAAGGCTGATGTTATGATTCATGAAGGAATAACACATAGAAACTTGGGGCTAGGGCACAAGAAAACTGGAACTGTTTCCTGTGTAATGAGCCATGCATGGCAAAGACTGTAAGGAATGGCTGGCAGCAAAGAGCTATCTACAGTGATGTAGTCATGTTAAGGTCTTGTTTTTTTAGTATTAAAACAAAATTATACTGCAGGAAAATATGGAGCCTGTTGCGCAGCTCTTGTAAGGAAGAAAATCAAACTTCAAAGTGTTGGGCTATCATTTAGAAGAATTGCATCCATCAAATTCTGATTTTAGCTGAGTATTTTGGCGATGGAAGGGGGGAAACTTTGATTCAGGAAGGAAATCGTGGCATACTGGGCACTGGAAATGTCAAGGTACACGTGGTCAGATGCAAACAGCACTTTTTTGGCTATGTGACTGCAACTTCATTTTTGCTTACCGAAGATGATGAGCAGAGAGAACAGCCTGTATTTTCAAAAGTCGCTAGTAACATATTAAATGGATCTGTTTTTCAAAGAGTATTGAGCACTTACTCCTCTGAAAAATTGGACACAAGCTAGGCATATAGAAATGTGTATTCTTGTGTGCCCTTTTGAAAATATAAGACACAGCAGTAAGGAAAGGGAAAAAAATGACATCTCCCTTCAGTTTTCCCATCTTTATTATAAACCAATATCATAACCAAAGCCATCCCAAGATATGTTGAGGCTACTGCATCAGAAAACCAAAGATCCCCATTTGAGAGCTCGGGTAGGTCTCTGCATCTGTATTTTCTCCTATAAGGAAGACTGTGACTTGTGTCAGACAATTTACCCACCACTTCCCCATTGGGAATCCAACCTTACTTTTAGCTTAATTATCAGACACACTCCTAACTTTAAATACATCAAGTAAAACCCACCCATAAGCCTTGTGTCCAGATTTCTGTCTGTAGTGGTGTGTCCAGACTGACAGGCACAGAAGCATCTTCAAAGAGGTGGGTGAAGGACAGTGTTGTCGAACACCAGATTGGCACGATGTGCAGGAATTCTTCCCTTTGCCTCCTTCCAGGTTTCTTTTGCTGCCGTAGCAACACCTTTCCTTAGCCAAGGAAACAATGGCTCAGACAACACTGTGGTCGTTGGCTGTGCAGTTGCCCCAAGCAGCCCTATCCTGCTCTAGGTTTGAGAGACTTAATGTGGATTTGATCTCTGGACATTTAGCTTTCAACCTACTAAAGGTGCAGGCGTGATGACTTCTACCCTCAGTGAGGCTAACGCTCACTCATGCCACTCACTGGGTGGCTTTTGCAGGCTCGGCTGCAGTTAGAAGGAGTAGAACTCTTGTGGCAGTGCAGCAACCTGAACAAATCAAAGTCCGGAAGTGCATTGAAAGATTTCTCAATTTATTTTATGTCAAATTTAATAAAATATAGCGTTTAAGAATTTTTTTAATTCCTGTTTCTGACTTGCATGCATGCGAGGGTAGTAATAATGAGGCTCCGACTGGCCTATAGTGCTTGCCTTGTGGTGGGCTGTGATGAAAAGTGGTGAATATCAGATCCATTTTCCCTGACGGCACTCTGCTAACCAATTCAAAAAACAGTTGTCCTGGAAAAGTCAGCCTGTTCCAGATGCTGTATACCATCACACAGTTCCTTTCTGCTCCCCAAGCACCTGAGAAAGGCAGATGGGGAGGTGGAGGGAGGCTTGGTAATACTGACCATAAAAAGACACCCCTTCCCCCTACGTCTAACCTATATCTTTTTAATGTGTCATTTTCCAGTACAAACAAACATCTGCTTCTGAAATATGTAAGTTGAAAGCAAGACTGTGGCCCTGATTCTTTAACATATGAAGTAACAGAATAAAAACATATATGTGAGAATGCTTTAAAAGATTGTATATTTAAAATGTTTAGTCCTAAGAAGAAGCACTACTCAATGTACTAGAGATCTTTTCCAAACAAGTAATCCATTGGGAGAACTGGTACACTTCATGTGGTACAATAGGGTGATATTTATCTTCAGACTAGACAGAACAAATCTTTTTAAGCCCTTGTGGCCCTTTGAGTACTGGTCTGAATGAAAAGAAAAGAAAGATATTTATCAGAGAATCTCAAGTGGATGGTGAAGCATTATGTTTTGAATGGTTTATATTCTCCTCTCTCTCCTATATATTATTATAAAGTCTGTTTTGCTTTGCGTCTGAAATATGGAGGTAGGATATCCGTGTTCCCAATGCAACATGAAGGTACGTGACATACGGGGTTTTGTATGACAGTTTTGGGGGAGGGGTGTTACGCAAATGCTGCTGAAAAATTAACATCACTCGCTGATTGAGGGCTCAGATTTCATATGTCTGATTTTCACTGTTAAGAACATTAGTGGTGGCATACACGTGAATAATTCCGTTCATAATATTGCCAGATGCTTTTCCCTGTGACTTGGGTATAAAACCTGAATAATATAATTTACCTTATTGGCTTCTAGAAGTGAAAACTATTCTAGCCATTGTGGTCAGTCACTTGAATTTGAAATTTTTCACTGTATAATTGAGTCATTTCAAGGATCTCTCATGCAACAAGTGTTTTTGGTTTTTGTTGCTTTTTCCTTGTGTGCACATAATATGTTGAGGTTTCCACACAAATGCAAGAGGTAACACCTAAAGAAAGGCTGATAATACCTTGGTAGTGTTTACATGGTTCCTAATTACAAACCTTCTTGACCACATCTTGATTGTGTACAAAGGGTCCAGCCCATCTTCCACCTAAAGATAGTTACAAAGCTCAGTTTGACTTGATAATAAAGCACCCAGAAAGACAAGGATAGTTTCTCACAGAATCATGATTTGGTACTTAGGTTTCCAGGAAATGGTAATTCTTATAACTTCATAATCACAACCACAAATATAATGCAGATGCATAGATCTTAATAATATATGGTTTTTATTTGAGTAGTAGCACTTCAACATTTCAAAATAATTTACAGTAAAATAAGTAGTAAAGGGAGCAGAGTTTTTCTGCTACAGACACTCTAAGTTCTGTGTGCATGATAAAATCCCGGCATGAATGCACATCAAAATGAAGTATTAACTTTCTTCTCTTCCTAAGTGTTCAAAACATTTTGATCCTGTGGGATTTAATGTAAGTGATGCTGGATGTTTAGTCTACAGTCTTCTATTTACCTTTGAAAAGCCTAGGTTATAATCTGATTTAGGTGACAATTGAAAGAGCTCGGTAGTCTCAGTTTAGTTCCATGTTTATGAAACCACCGTCACACACTTAACACAGTGCTGGGCATGTGAATAACGGACCTATTTTGAGGCACCCTGGCACAATCGCAGTAAAAGAGGCATGGAGTATAAACTTGGCTTTAAAGAAAATCCAGCAAATTCCTTTCTTTTAAACAGCACAAACATTTTCTGAAATTTCGCAAAGTCAAACCCTCCCCACTGGATGGGATGCCTTTATTCTCACAGATGATAGACTATTCAGCATTGCAAATGGCAAAGCTTTTGGTACTGCTGGAAACGAAATCCTCGGAGGAGCTGCATTATGGCAAAAGTGATTTGCACTGGTTTATGAAAGGTATCAGTATGGCAGAATCTGGCCAAATGTTATACTGTTAGGTGGTCATCAAGTCTGAAACTATGCTAGGTTAAGAAGATGCTGACTCTGATCAACATCTTTAATCATCTGTTTACACCTGACCTATCCTGAAGTTGTAGTAGACATGATAGGGTAGTCTAAAATCCTGCAATAATAAATCAATTCATTAAGATAAGTTGATATTGGAATAAACTAAAATGTAGCCTTAAGAAATAAAGGCAACAAAAAACCAATTTATTTATAAAGAGGATGTTTCTCATCCTGCATTATTAAATTCTGAAAAGAAAGCTCTATTGTAGTTTTTGAAAAACACCATGCCAGTTAATTCCGTTTCTGTAACCAAGTAAAGGCTACATCAGTAAAGGTTTTTGTGAGATACAGAGTAGACGTAGAAGAAGAAAGAGGTTTAGTGTTTAGCACTTCAGGGGGCTAATGCGTGTTAAAGCTACTTCTTGAATGGACCGTAGCTTAATACCAGTGCTGCCAGTCAAGATAGTGATTAAAAATCACCCATCCAGGGAACTGCTTCTGGATGTTGATGTGCTGGGTTGTGGGGATGGAGTTAAGGAGGTGGAGAAGAGGTGGACTTATGTATGTATGGCTGATGTCTGAGCAGCTGAATTTCAAAAAGAGGAAGGGAAAGAGAGGGAAAAACCTTGACTGGCCCCAAAAGGGAAAAAGAGAGAACAAAGCTTCCTTCAGTAAACTCAGCCAGTCATGTAATCATAATTTCTGAGTTCCTCACAAGAGAGCTACCCCACTATCACTACCTTAAAGAGGAAGCAAGATTGTGAAATCAAAAGTCAGGACTGGAGGGAAAAAAAAAAAGGTAGCTTGTAAATGAGGCAGGGTTTATAGCAAAGCAAAAACTTTAGCAGTGATAGCAAGGCTCCTGGTGAACTACATGGTGGACGTTTTAATCTGTCTTCTCAGATGCAGTGTGTCTGCCGTTTTTAAAGTAATTTCTTTGTGTCAAAGGAGTTTAGCATTGGTGACAGAATAACATAGTCTTTAATGTGAATATGGAGGAAAAAAAATACCTTCCCCCATCTCCCCTGCTGGTAATTCTGCTTTGTAGATAATATCTCTATATTGCTTGTTTGTTTATTTTGTAGAATTTTTTGTAACCAATTACTACTAGATGACTTCAAAAATCAATGTGGAGAAAATACACTTGTTTTCTGGTTAACTAAAAAAGTAGGTAAGTGATGGCTGTGCTGCTGCCTTTTGTATTCATGCATGGCTGCTAAAATATTTAACCTCTCAGGCTTTCTTGCACATCTCATCCATGCTAATGGGAGGAAAATGTGTTGGTTTCTGAACTTTTCCAGAGCATATCTCATTGAGTGGCTGGTACACTCAGCTCCTCCAACAGAGAAGGTAACATATTACTGATCATTTTAGCCCAATAGATTTACTTCAGAGTAGCTGAAACACAAGGAGTCCTTGAGGACCATACATTTTTAATAGAACAAAACAGCATGCCATGAACTACTTTCCTCTGTCCTTTGGATTCATTTCCTTTGACAAAAGGGAGAAAAATTAATATCACGTCAAGTAGAAGGCCTAAGTTGGCAATAAAGAAGATAATTCAGAATATGGTCTACAGTTAAATTTAGGAATACAGATGACCAAAACAAGTCCTATCAGTTCTGTTTCAAACAGACACCCTTCATTTTCCTTTCTTTCTTTTTTTTTAATCTTTCATTTGGTGTTACTGCTTGAGAAATGGGCTGTACAACACCTGCAGGATATTCTACACATTTAGGACTGCAACACTGTGTGTTGTGCACAGGGTCTTTTGCAGAATAACACTTCAGAACCTGGTCTTCCCCCTGCTTTAGGAACTCTGTTCTTTCATTGTTAAACTATAAGCACATCAAGATGAGCTGGAAGCTCTGCCAGGCTCTGCTGCTACCACCTCATCTTTCATATCTTGTTTATGTCTTTTGGACAGGAGACCTGTCATTCCTATTGCCAGGGATTTATAATAGTCCTTATTTTTCTAGAGGTGTCCATAGTTTAGGGAAGGAAAGTACTCCAGAAAATATCATAAAAGTAGTATTTTAACCAATAAAGTGTCCATATGTGGCCGTTTCACATATGCAGTGTTGCTGATTGAGTTGAAAGCAAAAAATTAGATGTGGCTTCTATAAGGGGTTTTTCAAGGCTTGGTTCTTATGAGCTAGAAATGAGAGCTGCCATTGGCTTTAATCAGTATTTTAGATACTGTTCAAAACTGGGCTAAAATAAGCTACTGAAAAATAGACTTCATTTCTTGCCCTGGCTTGTGTGAGTATTTTTATGTCATCAAGATCGAATCTCCCCTCACCACTGCATCTGGAAGTCTTCAAAGTGCACTTGCAACGTTAGTGGAAAGGGGGAAAGTGCAGTGGAACAAGCCCTGCCCATTTTTGCCTGGCTTAAGTAGGTCTGGCATTTGTGAGAGTTTTGAAGGAACGCTGGGTCATCCACTCCTGATGGCAATCCAGGAACCTGAGCAAGCTTTGGAGGAAGTGATATAAACTGGTTATCATCTATCTGTTCACTGCAGTTATACACACCCCTTCCTTCCAGAAGGGACTGGTTTAGCTGTCTGAAGGTCGGGAACTCAGAATGTCCTGGCTGTACTGGCTTTCTCTGAGTTAACAGTGGAAGAGATGGTTACCCACAAACGGACACTCATGCTATCTATTTCGGACATCTGTCTCCAGAAGAAGATATATCCCACCCTGGAGTGCTTATTTCACTCCATTTTCTAGGCAGAACGTAAAGAGCTGGCTAAAACTTTTTCTAGCTTTTTAATGGCTAAAATTAAAGTTCTGCTCTCAGTCATGCTAGAGGAACTTGTTTTTTGACACAGGAAACTTGACTTAAGCAATATATTATATCCTGCCCTGCCCCCTTGCCCCATTTGCCCTTTCTCAGACCTGTTTCTTGACAATATAATCAGCTGCATGCTACCCAGCTCATCCTGTCCGTGGCACTAGAGGTGACCAAAGTTGCTTTTCCTAACTGAAGATGGGAAAAGAAGCTGCAAGAAATCTAATGAGCCAACGAGATGAGATGCGATGCTGGACCTGATACTAACAAACAAAGAAGGTCTGGTTGAGGATGTGAGGGTTGGGGGTAGCATTGGCTAAAGTGAGAAGTGGCCATGAGACGGTGGAGTTCAGGATCCTGCGTGGTAGAAGCAGGGCAACAAGTCAGATTACAACCCTGGAGTTCAGGAGAGCTAACTTGGGCCTCATCACAGATCTGCTTGGAGAAACCCCATAGGTTAGGGCTCTAGAAGGTAGGGCTGTCCAAGAGAGCTGGCCAATATTCAAATACCACTTCCTCCAAGCTGAAGATTGGCGCATCCCTGCGAGAAACAAGTCAAGCAAAGGAGCCAGGAGACCTGCATGGATGAGCAAAGAGCTCCTGGAGAAACTCACATGGAAGAAGGAGGTTTACAGTATGTGAAAAAAGGGACTGGCCACTTGGGAGGAATATAGGAATGTTGTCAGGGTATGCAGAGATGCAATGAGGAAGGCCAAGGCCCACTTGGAACTAAATCTGGCAAGGGATGTCAAGGATTACAAGAAGGGCTTCTTCAAATACATCAGTAGTAAAAGGAAAACTGGGGAAGCTGTGGGGCCGCTGCTGAATGAGGTGAGCGCTTTAGTGATGCAAGATGCAGAGAAGGCAGAGTTACTGAATGCCTTCTTTGCTTCAGTCTTTACTGTTAAGGCTGGCCCTCAGGCATCCCAGCCCCCAGAGGTGAGAGACAAAATCTGGAGAAAGGAAGACTTGCCCTTGGTTGAGGAGGATTGGGTTAGAGATCATTTAGGCAAAGTGGATCCTCACAAATCCATGGGCCCCAACAGGGTGCACCCACGAGTGCTAAGGGAGGTGGCGGGTACTGTGGCCAAGCCACTCTCCATCATCTTTGAAAGGTCGTGTAGGACAGGAGAGGTGCCTGAGGACTGGAGGGTAGCCACTGTCACTCCAGTATTGAAATAGGGCAAGAAGGAGAAGCCAGGTACCTATAGGCCAGTCAGCCTCACCTCCATCACCAGACAGGTGGTGGAACAGTTCATTCTGGAGGTCATCTCCAGGCATGTAGTGGAAAAGAAGGTTATCAGAAGTAGTCACCGTGGATTCACCAAGGGGGGATGATACTTGTCCAACCTGATAGTCTTCTATGATGGCGTGACTGGCTGGGTACATGAAGGGAGAGCAGTGGGTGTTGTTAACCTTGACTTCAGTGAGGCATTCAGCACTGTCTCCCGTAACATCCTCACAGACAAACTAAGGTTAGATGAGTGGACAGTGGACAGTGAGGTGGATCGAGAACTGGCTGAACAGCAGAGCTCAGAGGGTCATGACGAAGGGGGCAGGGTCTGCTTTTGCAGGCTGTCACTAGTGGTGTTCCCCAGGGGTCTGTGCTGGGTCCAGTCTTGTCCAATATATTAATCAGTGACCTGGATGAAGGGACAGAGTGTACCCTCAGCAAGTTTGCTGATGATACCAAGCTGGGAGGAGTGGCTGCTACACCAGAAGGCTGTGCTGCCAGTCAGTGACACCTGGACAGGCTGGAGAGCTGGGCCGAGGGGAACCTCATGAAATTCAATAGGAGCAAGTGCAAGGTCCTGCCCCTGGGGAAGAACAACCCCATGCACCGGTACACGTTGTGGGTTGACCTGCTGGAAAGCCGCTCTGCTGAGAAGGACCTGGGGGTGTTTGTGGACAGCAGGTTGATCATGATCCAGCACTGTGCCCTTGTGGCCAAGAAGGCCAACGGTATCCTGAGGTGCATTGAAAGGAGCGTGGCCAGCAGGTCGAGGAAGGTTATCCTCCCCCTCTACTCTGCCCTAGTGAGACCACATCTGGAGTACTGTGTCCAGTTTTGGGACCCCCAGTTCAAGAAAGACAGGGAACTGCTTGAGCAAATCCAGTGCAGAGCTACGAAGATGATCACGGGACTGGAGCATCTCTCTTATAAGGAAAGGCTGAGAGACCTGGGTTTGTTTAGCCTGGAGAAGAGGAGACTGGGAGGCGGATCTTATCAGTGCTTATAAGTATCAAGAGGGTGGGTCTTAAGAAGATGGGGCCAGACTTTTCAGTGGTGCCCAGTGACAGGACAAGGGCCAATGGGCACAAATTGGAACACAGGAAGTTCCACCAGAATATGAAGAAAAACTTCTTTCCTTTGGGGGTGACAGAGCACTGGAACAGGTTTTTCAGGAAGGTTGTGGAGCCTCCTTCTCTGGAAATATTCAAAACCTACTTGGATGCGTTCCTGTGCCCCCTGCTCTAGGTGTGCCTGCTCACGCAGGAGGGTTGGATGAGGTGGTCTCCCAGATGTCCCTTCCAACTCCTACCATTCTGTAATTCTGTAATAATGGATTGAACAGGTCAAAGCATGGATTTATATTCCAGGTGTGACTCCATGGCAGATGATATTTCTGCCACTATTTTGGGTGTGGATATCTGTGCTGATGAGGAACTTGGAAAGAGTAGTAAACACTGCAAAATATAATGCAGGAGCAGAGCCCTTAAAATGTCAGTCTCGCATGATATAGCAACTGTATTTACTCTAACATCCAGTAGCAGCAAAAATGTTCCTTTTGGCATACTGTAACTAGTTTATTTGTTTGTTTGTCTTTTTCTTTTTGTCCAGCACCTCAGGTAATACAATACCTCTTCATCATTTCTCGTGGCTGGAAGGGAAATTATGAATGTTCATATTCTGCTAGGGGATTTTCTCAGCTAGGACAAAGGCAAGCAGAAGAAAAGGTGGTGGGAAAATGTGACATTTACATCCTTACATCCTCTTGTAAGAGTCTGTGATTTTAAGACTGATACAGTAAGTCTCCTGTCAGCTGGAGTTAGCTGCCAGCCAGACTGGTTTCCCAGAAAAAAAGTGGCTGCTGTTTAATAAGTGCACTGTGGCTGTCATTGAAACTTTTGACCAGATTCTTGTTCTTTGTTATGGAAAAAATGGAATCATCATGATCTTGAATCTACCACAGGCTCATAGATGTTAGTGCAGAATAATCCAAAGGTTTGGCCTGTCTTGTCGTCTTTTTTTTTTCAAGTCATGCTCAGATGTCGGATGTTGCTGAACCTGTTTGGCTGCTTTGTGAAATATGGATGGGCATGAACTGCCACCTGGAGCAGCTACCTGGAGCAGCCGCTACTATGTCTGACTAGTTAACAAAGACACATTTATTCTGCTTGGCATTAATTAGATGAAGAAGGTGGGAAAGAAAAGGTAAAGAAAAAAAGAGGTTATTGCATTCCTGAGCTGATAATACATACAGGACTGACAAGTGGAGAGGAAAATTGCAGAGCATAGCAGCTGACTCTGTTGGCAACTGAAAACTGAGCTAAGTCATCAAACGTGGCTAAAGAATAACCCAACCTAGTCCATTCTTCGCAGCCCGGTAACTTTATTTTTTCAAGGGACTTCTGCTTTTTCTGTTTGATCTAAAGAGAACTCAGTAGGATAAATTAGTGATAGCTGTGGCAAATAAATGTTACCTGAAATGGAAGATTGAATTAATTTGCAATTAATATTAAAATGCTGTGCAGCTTCATTATGTAAAGCACTACTAGGCATTGCATCTGCTTTTTTTGTGAAATTATTGCTCAGCAGGTCCAAAGCTTAAAATTAACCGTGGATCTCATTGCCATGGGATGCTATGAAGGCCCAGAGTACATATAAGGGCTATCAGAGGAATAACTGATGGGAGACGGGCACATGGATGGCTGTCCAGCTGCCTATTGCCAGCAGTAGAATGGGTGTTCCTGGGAGAGGTTCAGTCAATAACTGGGTTATTCCTCAGTTTTCTCTTAACTCACACATCTCCTATGTGAAGAGGAACATTTGGTCAATCTAGTGTGACTGTTTCCTTTGAAAAAATATGTGTGTGTTAAAAATGTGAGGTTCGATTAGATTAACATTAATAGCTGCATTATGTATTATTCTCAGCTGTTCTTCTCTGTGGCACATTAATGTCAGTCTTGTATGATCTTTAGCTTCTGAAACATATAAATGACTGTGTGATGGCCTCTTCATTGACAGGAACTTGAAGTTTAACAGCCCTACCACTTAGAGGACTTCGTCATTCCTTTCAGGCTAGAAAACATCATGCTCGAGACCTGGAAGTTTCGTAACAATTCCTTCCTAAAGATATTGTGACTGCTTAAATAACCAGCTGATTTTTCTCGAGTCACTGCTGGAGCCTTTGTTCTTAGGTTTACCTGCTAGACTTTGTTGTTATTTAAGCTTTTTCCTTTTCTCTTGCTTGAGAATAAATGCACTGTTCCACATTGGTTTTGAGCTGGGAGGTATGCTTTTAGTTGTAATTTATGTTGTAATTTATGACTGGTTACAGTAGCAGGAGATTCTTTTGAAGAAAAACAGAAAGTAAACTGTATTGTATTTCTCTCCTTGTCTCTTGGTCAGCATTACCTTTGGGGGAAAACTCCATACATAGACTACAGTGATAGTGAAACTGAGGATGGCAGGGGCTCTGGAGAGCCTACAGCTTTCGTGACGGGCTCTTCTTTCAGGCTGATGGGAGAGAATACTTGCATGGTCCTTCATCTGTAGTTTGGCAGCGAGCTGTGTTTTTTCTGTCTAGGTGCAGGTGCACCACCCTGATGAAGGCACTGAGAAGAGAATAAAGATTAAGGAGTATGACACAACAGGAAAGTTGCCAGATAATCAGAGATTTAATAATAGAAAAAAAATGGTTGTTCTGTTCCCAGGATTGGTGATCATTTAATTTCTTGCAAATCACGAGTACTTAAAGAGGGAGAGTGATTGATGGGCTTAATTAGAGCTATATGTTTAACAAGTGCTCCTAGCTATAATGGCCTTATTAATTAAAATGAACTTTGTAAGAAAGCTCCTTGCAATCCATATCAGTTTATGAATTCTCTCTTTTTCTGTTTTTGAATGGAGGAAAAAACAGATGAACAGGTCAGTAGTGCATACAAAAAATATGTAATGCATTACAGTGATTTATATTTCTTTGGAGAATCAGAAAAACATGAATCAACACATAACTCAAGCATAATCAGCAAGGCCAGCCTCTGTGGAGAGGTTATCTTTAGCAGTCTCTGGAGGTCTGTGTTTAAATTCATCTTACGTGAGGTCTTTGAACTAGCTGTAGACTAAGTATATCATTTTTATGTTTTAAGCAGTTTGCTTTCCACTGAGAACATTGAATATCCATAATCCTTTTCTTTTACACGCTTGAATTTGTAAGCAGTTGCATCTCTTGACTTGGTAAACTCTTAGCAAAATAGCATAAGAGTGTGTATGTTCCCATACACACCAAGGGTCTCAATCCTGCAGTCTTTTGCAAATGTAGAATGCACTTAAGTCATTCGACAGGCCCTACGCTGTTAAGTAAGAATCTGTGTTCCCTGATGCTTTGTGTTGTTTTGCATGAGCTGATGTTCTTTATTAAAAGAACTTTCTTTTACTAATACATTTATTGGAACTGCTTCAGACTGTGGCTGGTTGTCTGCAAGAAAAAGGCATGAAAAATTCAGGCTAATTGTAATGTGGACAAACAGAGCAGCAGGGCAGCACCTGCTAATAATACTGGTCTTTGGACTGGTCGATCCCAAATGCATCTGGATGAGTGTGAGCCAGCATGGCTGGAGGAACAGTCCAAAGAAGCTGCACAATGCTGTTTAATGAAAGATCAAGGACAGGATATGAGCTGAGGAATCTAAAATCCTTCCAGCTAGGACTTGTGGGCTGCATGTAACTTGACTTGACTATAGATTATCCATGGGCATTTAATATAACGAAAAAAGAGTTCTAATAATTGTAATCCATCTGCACATCTGTCCTGTTTTCTGCATGCCCATTTTGCCAGTTACAAGCTGTCATTCCACACACGTGCTAACACACATTGCCAGCAGAAACCTTTAAAAACCTTATGAAGAGTGTCAGGGCTTTGGTCTATTGTTTCAAGGAAATGAAACGAATAGGAAATTAAACAATCACAACAGTTGTTTATTGTTTCAATAAGAACAAAGTGCAGATTCATCCATGGAAGAAAGACCAAAGACAGTGTGTGGATTTGCAACCTTATGCTCGAATGTCTGAGGTATGTTTTGTTTCACTTTGTTGTGTTACCACTGTATGAAAGAGGGCATTGCAACATGAAAAACAGAGAACACAAGGAAGCAATTCTTTCCTGCTGTTTCCACTTTGCATGAATTTTTAACACCTTTGCTGGAGACCAAAAGTCTGGTGTGACTTCAGACAGGCTTATTCCTGGGCACTTTGCTGAAGAATTTGTAGTTGTTTTCTATTGCAGTTTGCTGCTTGCGTGCCGTTTTAGATGATGATGATGATGATGATGATGATAATAATAATAATAATAATAATAAAATGGAGCAACTCCTATCATCCTGTGTTCCACCTGCTGAATTTCAGAAAGTGGGGTCTCCATAGTGTTTGTAAGGAGGAAAGCCTTTCTCTCAGATACTAGGCTCTTTCAGACTGCCCCTACTTTTGGCAAACTCCTGCTGGATGTTGTGTTTTTAAGTTTTGAGTAATATTTGGAGAAAATAGACAAAACAAGTAAACTGCTTGTTTACTGTGAAGTCTGTCTTACAGAGTTCTGCTTTTCCAGAGAACAGCAATTTCCGAAATGTTCATTTTGCACACGACAGGTTTGCCTAGTCCGGGTCAGCCTCCTGTTGGGGGGCCTGGGCACTGGTCATCACTCAGCGCTGGGTTAATTGACCCCAGGGTTGAGCTGGTCCTCACCCAGGCTGTGAGGCAGTGCCATCCTGCCGCAGCCTTTGGGCAGGTTGCTGGGATGCTCTGCGAGAAGATCCCTTTCTTTCTGCCTTCTCACCCTGCCAAGGCAGGCCCTTGGGAGGGAGAGGAGGTATTTTGCTGTGGGCGCAGCACAGAGGGCTGGCTTTGGGAGCACGGATCCTGGCGGAGGCAGTTAGGTGGAGCGGGTTTTCCTGTAATTGTAGGGGAGATTTTCCTGTTGTGTTTCGGCCACGACTCTCTTGCAGTTGCAGACGCAGTCAGTGCTGCCACAGGGCTACTGGGACGGTGGTGGCTGCTACCGCCTGTCCCGACTGGGCTGCCGGTGCTTTCCGAGAGGGTCAGCGTGGTCTCTGTCTCCACAGCAATGTTTCAGCCAGAAGATATAGGGCGGGATCCAGCGGTGGGTATGCGGCTGGGTGGCTTCTCGGGAGCTGGAGCCAATGTGTATGTGTAGGCTTGCCATTGCAAGTAATTTAGGAAGTATTTTATAATGCGTTTAGCAGTTGTAAGGGAGGAGTTGAGGTTTTTTCTGTTGCTGCAAAGAATTATCTTTTCAGTACTGAAAACTCAGGGAAAAAAGGGAACTTTTTTAGCACAGTATTTATTGTCTTATGTTTTCAAACAAGGGCTTATAGTTGTCTTGATAGTTGTCATAAAACTAGTAACAGAGATACAGGGGTCATTAGCATCTTCATATTGTCAACATCTGGAACATTATAGCTCCGTTTTAAAAAAACAGATGAAGGCTGAGATAGATATTTACATGAGAAGAATGAAAAAAATATGCTCATTCCCTAAAGCTTGCTCCATTCCTTGTGCAAAGTCTTTCAGATCCCATTTATTTATGTGTAACTGATGAAGTTACATAACCTAAAGCAATGACGTGTTTAAGTACGATGGCCAAGAGACAATGTTTTTTCAAAATATGTACTTTTTGTAACTGGCACGCTCAGAGTGATGGTCTGGTCACTAGTTACTTTACATGCAAGTTCTGTATCCACAAAACATGCCATACATTTAGGAGGATGAGAAGCATGTATAGTCCGCAGGTACAGAATTTTTAATGTGATTTTCCCAGTACAATATTTCAAGCTGAGCAACTGTCTGAGAACAAGAGAAGCTGACATTCAATCAAGTTTTAAAGTAGATATTAACAAGCTCCCGGAGGCTGGAGATTGTGCAGATGCATGCCAGTAATTCTTTCACAAGTGCTACTCTCTTTATTACAGTAAGAGTGACCTGCTTGCTAGCTGACAGGAAATGTATAACTTATTCAAGTTTTTTGAGATAAACTGTGAGACTGTATATGTTGTTGATGAGGAATGTCTTAAAGGAATGTAACTGAGCTATTGTTTTCTCTTTCCATGCTATCTTAAAAGCTACTAAGCTTTTGTGAGTGACGTTGAGAACGTTTTACTTGAGAGGCCTGTATGGGGTGTTGATACAGCTATTCAGAAGCAACTGCTAATTTTAGGTATTTTTTTGGACTCCCTTTTGGGATGTTCTGAAGACTATCTGCATGACCATTAATTTGAGGATGTCAAGTAAACTAGTAAGTAGTCCAGCCAAACTAGTAAGTAGTCCAACCACCTTTAGCCAAGGGATCCTTTTCGTGTGCATGTGTGTGCATGCATACGTGTCTGTGTGTTTGGCAGAAGACAGCCATAGCCAGGTAGTGAAAAAGCATTTTCCATTCATTTCAAGGGCTAGTCAGCAAGGCCTTTCCCAGAATCAGGATCAGCACAGGAGAAGAGCTGTACAAACCAAACATCACACACATCTTCGGTCTGGAAGGAACTGGGACTCTAAGCAACGAAGACACTGTGTAGTGACAGCTCAAAACAACAGCCCTTTCACTCAACAGAGTGAGCTTAAATTTAATACTGGAGTTTGTGGCTGTAGTACAGTTCTCTGGTTGATGTCAAGTGAAGCACAGGTAAACTGGATCATTTTTTCTTACCACTTCACTAGCTGGATTAGAAACTGGTGTTACCTAGTTTCCTAATTTACTCCAGCTCCCAGAGTGTCTCTCTGGTCATCAGTAGGGTTTAAAAAAACTAGTACTATTTACCACTTCAGTTTCTAAGCTACAAGTTGCATTGCTGATACAATGTAGCCCTTTGCTGCTCTTAATTTCTTAGCTTGAAGCAATGAAGTTTTGCCACAGTGTACTTACTAAAAACCTGTGAAGCAAGATTATGTGGTTGTGGTTAATTATTGGTTTTGCCTCAGGTCTTTAAAAGGTCTTTAAAGGATAACATTCTTAAAGGATGTAAATGCATAGAAGAAAATATTTGAGATCACCAGGGTTTATTGTGGTATGTTTCTGTTAAGTAACACTTTCTGAAGAAATAAAATACATGTGGGCGTGCCTCTGGCAAGCAATAAAGCATTACTGGTTCTTTGCAAAAAGCACCAGCTGACATGACTTAGAAAGTCCTCAAGAGAGGTTGAGTGGAAACTTGCCACCTTCTTAGCATTTAGTTTTATTGGCAAGGAATGAAGACTAAGACTTTGCATCTCATTGTGAGTGAGGGGTGGTACCTCACTGAACAGACTGGGTTGGGATGCCAAATCCCTGAGTGTCTTAGGGGCAGAACAGCCAGCTCGTGTTAATGAGTACATACAGCTGTGTACTTCTTTCTCTTCTCAGTTGATTTTGTCGTTTTCGTTTCGTGTCCTGTTGTGTCAGGGTCAGAATTTTTACTCGTGCATTATTTTACTCATGCACTAACCATTTTGGGTTATTTGTCTTAATACTGCCATTTGATAATGCCAAGCAACCTGAGGAGGGGAGTCATAAACTTGTTACTACACTCCTTGGTACTGTGAGTGGAAGAAATTTATCCCTTTGAAGTCTGTTAGAGGGCTGCAGTGGGATGGCAGTAAGGACAGGGATGAACAGTTGGAAGGACAAGAGTCTTGCACCTGGTTTATGATTTGCAGTATAGGAAGGCAAGCTACTATTTTGTCAAAAAACTATGAATAAAATACAGAAGTTGAAGTCAGGCTTGTCATGCCAAGCAGGCTGGTCTTAAGACTTAGTGAAGACCCCATTGCGTCTGGTTCTCAGTACCTGTCCACACACCCTTCACATGCAGCAGGGACAAGAACCATCTGAATCCAGAAAAATTCCTGCCCAGTAGTGTCAGCTGGAAACGGGTTATTTTGGGATCATTCTCCTGCAACTCAGTTCACTTTTCTGAGTATCCTCTTGGATGTTTAAATACAGAGAATGATAGAAATGAGTCACATTGGAAGAGAATTATTGGAAGCAAATTTGACTAAACAAGTGATTGTTGAGCTCATGAGAATAATGAAGAATAGACGTAGATTCTCCATTCTCTCTTTTTTTTAAAGCTCAATAACACGGCAAATAGTTACTTGGTTGATGTAGTCTTAATTTGCTATGTTGTTAAGTTCCTTTCATACCTCGAATGACATAAGCACATCTAGAAAGCACAGATCACTTAATCCTAAAGATAATCTAAAATAGTTTATATGAGATGCCTTTAGATATGCCAGTTTCTTTCTATTGACTACAGAGACCAGTTCAGATGAATGTCACCCTCTGGGTTTAGTAACCACTGTGCAGCAAGAGAGAGGAACTGGTTTCTATATTTGTTGGGCTAGTGATTTCCTACGAGGTATTTGCAGGTTTCTGTTCTGGTCTACAGGGCCATGGAATACTCCTAAAATCATTTTGCTAATGGAGAACAGGAACCTAGTACCCCAGGGTGGGGTGGCAGAAGGATGGCCACATCACCTGGCCCTGGTGACACCAGTAGGACGGGAAATGTCCCCACTCCTCTTGGAGCAGGCCTCGGGGTCTGGTGAGGGGTCTGCTCCCCAGATGGAGGAGCAGCCCTGCCAGTTCCCATTTTGTTATTCCTGGGCCCAGGAAGCCCAAGCTCGGTGTTTCTTGTGCCAGTGACAGAGGTTTCTGTCAGAGGTCTAAAACAGATTACCTTCAGAGCACAGATAAAATTTGTTCCTTACCCTACACCCTCCCACTGTTCACAGTTAATTTCCTCTTCTAATTACCTGATTACAGTCATGATTTTTAAATACACTCTTTATTTTATGGAGTTCAGTATACTGAGAGTACAGCAGGAATAAATTAGAAGGAGCTCCTCGATGGTCGACAATGGAGTGGGTTTTATTTTGCAGTCACCAAAATCTCTTTGTAGTCCTTGCAAATGCACAGAGTATAACTCTGAGAATGTGTGTTTCTTTTTTTAAAAAAATTAAAAACCTTTTATAGGCTTTTTTAACAATCACATGTGAGGAGCAGAGAGCAGGACAGCGAGAAGCTAACATTGTGTGCCTTGCAATGCAATAGGGGTAACTTTATAAACACAAGGAGCTTTAGTCAGTCAAAGTGTGTCTTACAGGTAGTTTAATTCAGAGTCCTGTGAGGCAGGTGAGGCCACACCTTCATACCTGATGTAGCTCCTGGGACATTTCTTGCTGCTATACTAAAGGATCTCTTTGATAAGAAAGCAGACTTGGGGTTCTTCCTTGAGGACTTGTAATGTCATTATGTAGGTAGAGGCAATGATTATTATTTTAAGTAGTATTTATGATCCCTTTTACTTAGCCACAGGGAAAGAGTTCACGGAACAACTTTCTGGAAAGAAAATGCAATAATTTCTTTAAGCCACCCTAAGATCTTCCCTGGAAACTTGCAGTAGCTTAAGGGCCCTGGTGTTCCCAAGCTGCACTAAATTACATATCAATGTGCGTGAACACATATGACTAGAAGGAATATGCTGAACTATTTCTGGCTATTTCTGTTGCTGTATCACCTATGCTAAAGATCTGGGAGTACCATGTCACCTAAGTCATTACACAAGTGAAATTCCCAGCTGGGGAAATGCGAGAGATTTTCAGCTTTGCTGTGCAAAAAACACCTTATGAAAACTGGTGGGTTTTGGTATTTACTGTTTGGGTAAAATTATTTGACCTTCCTTCTGTTGCAAGAGTAGCATCCATCATCTAGGAAGCTCTTAGCTTGAAATGAGAGAGAAAAATTTTCTGTGGTATATAGCAATTTGTCACCTTTGGCAAGTTTTTGGGGCTCTCCAGTCATTTTTTCCCATGCTGCCAGTATCCAGACTAAGATGTGAACCTGCTTCCTCGATCTTTGTTGTTGGTGTATAGTTTTGATATATCCCAGAATAAATACCAATTTCTCAAATGAAGAGTGTGAATTTAGTTGAAGAGGTTTTTGGAACAGACCTTCAGCCACAAATTTGTTAGGACGAAACTGCTGATACCAGTAGGCCTATGCTGATTCACATGTGCTAAAGATTAAACAATCCTTTCCTTTTGTTCCCCTAAAGCATTTATAGAAAAAATTAAATCTTATATCTAAAGAATGTAGAGGTACAAGAGTTGCATGAATATAAAAAATAAAGGTCAAAAAGCATTCCAAATGTATACTAGTATAGATTTATGCACATGTGTAATGCTGTATCTAATACTATAGATAATATTAAATCAGCTGTTTATTGATTGCTTTGGGATTTACAGGACGTGATTTTTTTTCTTGCCTGTTAGCTTTTAAGGCTCAGTTATTGTTTTAGCTCCCATGAGAAGGAATATGTGATGTTGTGCCAAAGACCTTAATTCTGTGAGATATTCTTGTCTTGCTGAATAACATACAGGATTCCACTTTTAAAAAATATATTCTTCTACTAGCATACATTTTGACCAGAGAGGGATGTTGTCTAGGCTTTATATCACTACAAAAAGCATAACAGATGAGCTTTTGCGGTATTAATATCCTTTAAATGTTGCAGACAACTATTTCAACATCATGGAAACATTGCACATAAATTAGTTCTAGACGAGGTAGTTAATCATTCTTCTGTCAGTGAAAATGTATGAATAGGATGAACTAGTTAAGTATTTGCTTTTTTGCTGAGTATTTGTTTTTGCATATGAGGAGCTGTTGAACAGTGCTGTCCTTTGATATTTATTAGTTTCCACTGCTTTGATGAAAAACAGTGGGAAAACAAGTATTTGCTCTCTTCAGGGTGCGTGCAGATTGCTTTCTTTAGCATTATAGAAGTTTTCATTAAACATTTTTAAAGAAAAAAAATCTCCCTCGACCTGCTGGCCACGCTCCTTTCAATGCACCTCAGGATACCGTTGGCCTTCTTGGCCACAAGGGCACAGTGCTGGATCATGATCAACCTGCTGTCCACAAACACCCCCAGGTCCTTCTCAGCAGAGCGGCTTTCCAGCAGGTCAACCCACAACGTGTACCGGTGCATGGGGTTGTTCTTCCCCAGGGGCAGGACCTTGCACTTGCTCCTATTGAATTTCATGAGGTTCCCCTCAGCCCAGCTCTCCAGCCTGTCCAGGTGTCACTGACTGGCAGCACAGCCTTCTGGTGTAGCAGCCACTCCTCCCAGCTTGGTATCATCAGCAAACTTGCTGAGGGTACACTCTGTCCCTTCATCCAGGTCACTGATTAATATATTGGACAAGACTGGACCCAGCACAGACCCCTGGGGAACACCACTAGTGACAGCCTGCAAAAGCAGACCCTGCCCCCTTCGTCATGACCCTCTGAGCTCTGCTGTTCAGCCAGTTCTCAATCCACCTCACTGTCCACTGTCCACTCATCTAACCTTAGTTTGTCTGTGAGGATGTTACGGGAGACAGTGCTGAATGCCTCACTGAAGTCAAGGTTAACAACACCCACTGCTCTCCCTTCATGTACCCAGCCAGTCACGCCATCATAGAAGACTATCAGGTTGGACAAGTATCATCCCCCCTTGGTGAATCCACGGTGACTACTTCTGATAACCTTCTTTTCCACTACATGCCTGGAGATGACCTCCAGAATGAACTGTTCCACCACCTGTCTGGTGATGGAGGTGAGGCTGACTGGCCTATAATTTCCCAGGTCCTTCTTTTGGAAGGCTGGAGTGACAGTGGCTACCCTCCAGTCCTCAGGCACCTCTCCTGTCCTCCACGACCTTTCAAAGATGATGGAGAGTGGCTTAGCAAGAACATCCACCAGCTCCCTCAGCACTCGTGGGTGCACCCTATTGGGGCCCATGGATTTGTGAGGATCCACTTTGCCTAAATGATCTCGAATTCATTTACATTCACTTCAGAAGGAAAAGGTTTTCCCAAGAAAATTTTGTGTATATCTTAGAACAGGATAGGATGGCAAAAATAATATAATTTTCTTTTTTCTTTTCCTTTTTTTTTTAGAGCTAACAGAAGAAATTACAAGTGGTTTTTTATTGCCTATAGCAGATTTTATGACAAGAATGTAAATTTAAAATTTTCCCTTTATAATTCAGTTAACAGAAAAATACTGCCACTTTGAAAGCTACAGCTGTGTGTTATGATAGTAGCCTGCTTGAGCACTAGCCGTAGGTTATTCAGGAATAGCATGTGTGTGTTGACTGTAATTCTTCTTGTGTTGTAAACCTAGGATACCTAATGTATGCGCACATACATGAATGCATACGTGCATAACACATTTTATTACCTTTCAAACTTATGTTCATAGTTTGTACAAATTTTCATTTCATGTTCCTATAATACCAGCTTAATAAATTTTATTTCGTAACTGAAAAAGTTGGCAAGCATTTTCTACAGAAATACGTAATCCTCACGTGTTTGATCTTTAATTTAGCCTGTGGTCTTTTGTCCGTTTATGAACATTCCTATACATGGAGGGCCAGTGCTGAGATAGCCTTACTGTAGTAGGCATTCAGTAGTAGCTTTAACCCAACAAATTGTTAGAAAATATTATTAGGAAAAATGCTATTCAAACCTGCTTGGGTATCTTTTGGCCATAATTCACCAAAACACAACAAACTGCAATTTTGCCAGAGAGATAACACAACAAGGAATTTTGGAACATGGCACAAGTTCAGCTCTCTTGCCCAGTGATATTTATTACTAAGATGCTTAAAATTTGCAGAATGGCCCACAGCTCTGTTTCCTCCTTCAATGTCGTTGGGTTCACTACAATTTAAAAGTTCACTGAAACTGCTTTAATTCGTACTATGAGCTCCACCTTTACTAGAGTAGAAAGCAAAGCTTTGTAGGACATTGTCTTCCACCACTTTTTCACTCCTGGTAGACTCTCTTCTCACCTCCCCTGAAGGTTGTAGGAGCAGCTGGAATAAAAAGGGAGCAGGAGGCAATGCATGGCACACTAAAATATTGCCTGCTAACTTTATTCTAATAGCAAGTAATTTATTGTGCATGGGAGAGAATTTTGTAGTGTTTTACTGAGAGAAAGTGGCCTCAGTATACGGGAATTTTTGATACATTCATTTTTAAATGTAGTTTTATGTTTTAGCCATTTTACCTCAGATGTTACGTTAACACTTCAGGAATTCCATGCTCTGACTTGTATGTACTGAGTTGAGGTGAAGTATGTTCTTTGTCAACATCACGCTATGATTACTTTATTAGTACAACAAATGTAAATAATTACCCATATTATTGATCATCAAGTTAACCCCAATGAAAAACAGATAAATGTAAATACCGTATCAAGTCACCAGTCACCCCTCTGGTGAGTATTACTAGTTCGGCTGAAATGTCCTATCCAGCTCCAACTTTAAAGAATGCAGTCAGCCTTCCTGAAGTATTTTATTACTGTAGCGTCACCAGGTCCTATGGTATTACTGCTGGATGTTTGTCTTTTTCCCAAGGAAGTTAGCAGGGTAATTGTTTTGGACATCAGCTGCAACTTTCTGATTGTCGTTTGGGTGCAGAAGGTGTGCTAGCCTGTGTACGGGGGCCGTATAGGGGTATTTGCTGTGAGAACAGCTCCATGTAGCAATGTGTGGTTTGCAATATCTTTCTAATGGCATGGGAATTCCTCAGAATATAGAAACGTGTTGCTTCCTGTGAAGATGTGTTCACAATTCTGGTTCATGGAAGCCTCCCCTCCCCAACACTTTCTGGTATTTTTATCCTGCTGCTTCTATATACTGTTTTCTCTACTTAAAAGTGTAGGGATAATCCACAAAACTCACACTCCCAGCAATGAAAAAAACAAGAGTCAGCCTGCAGTCATCCCTGGGCTGATTTCAGGGCCACCGAATCACCAAATCTTCCTATAAATAACAATGTTTCAAAGAGTGGTGAACTGCCTATTTTATGTCCTCCTCAGGAAACGTCTTTTTGGGCTTTGATAACTAGGGTCTCGTTGAGATCAGTGGTACAGTTTTCTGGACTTTGGTAGTATCTCTGATCCATAGTTTTTCAAGTATAAAACAAATGGAAGATATGATACAGCATTTTTGAAGCATACCATTGCATCCAGTTATGAAACAACTTGTCAGATTTTATTTTATTTTATTTTATTTTATTTTATTTTATTTTATTTTATTTTATTTTATTTTATTTTACCTGTTAGGCTCTACGCGTACTTAACATGCTGAAATTTATCTAGTTCAGCTTTAGTTTTAATTTCTCTCATGAAAAGCTTATGAAAAGTTTTGGCTGTGCTTCTGTGCAACTGAAGGCATTAATGCCACCTGCAAAATATGTTGTGCTTAAATCAAGAGGTACAGACACGCTAATTCCACTAGGGTTAGTAGAAGTCTTGTCATGAACTACAGTGAGACCAGGATTTCATTTACGGCACTGCTTACCACATAACGCATAACTAATCATTATGTGCTGGGGAGATGTCACAAATCCAAAGTTACTTAAGCATATTTTTGATTTTTAAATAGCAATTGTCTTTTGATAATCACTTTTGCTTTGATATCTGTTCTTAAAACTACCTCTTGTGGGTAGGAAAATAATACTTCTCGTTTCCGTGACATTTTGTTAGTAGTATAATTTTCTGCCAGTAATTCCATATTTTTGCAAATATGAAATTATGTACTAGAAATTCCTTCTTTCCTTTCTGTGTCTGGAGGCTGTCTATGTGGCTTTCGATTTATGGGCCATGTTGAATATGGAATATAGAATAAAACCATGTGCATATATAAACCGTGCATATTGAGTTTCTGCCTACTCTTCCAGTTTACTATAACTATGGATTCTCTACCACTCCCAAGAAAAAAAAATTACGGAATATGAAACCTTAAGGCAAGGGCCAGTGAGTTTGAAAGATTTTGTAGCTGGATCAGCAGCACACTCTGTACTTCAGGTACCAACCTAAAAGCGAAAGCAGAATTGCAGTTGATTAGAGAGTAATCATTGGATTGTCCAGAAGATGCAGCCCCTCTTCAGTGCCTCTTAAAGGATTCATCACTCAGTCCCAGATGCACTGTGTTCTGACTTATTGGCAACTGCAAAAGAAGGCAGGGAAATGTCATTTTTTTCATTTCTACCAGTGTGCTCAGCTTTGATTACCTTGGAAGATAGGCTCCTATTCCAAGACGTTTACAGTCTAAGGTCAGATTTTGGCACCCTTCCTCATACTGAATAGCGTTAGTCAGGGCTGAGCTGCTGCTCATTTAGGTCAGATAGATCAGAATTAGTCATCAGTTGAGATGGTGGTATTTATGTAGAGACATGATGGTGATTCAAGCATCTTTCTGTGAGGCAGTAATGCAAATGTTTTTCTGCTGCTTTTATCTGTTTATCTCTACCTCTCTTTTATACAAGTGCCATAAAAAAAGCCTTTGGTTTTAAAAAGTGCTTTAAGAAAGAAACTGAATGAATGAAACTGTTTGGCACAGAGGGAGCAGGAGGGATTTTGTACAGAAAGGACAGCGTGGAAGAAAGCCCAGTATTCCAGCCACGGTCCTAAGACACAAACTTGAAAGGCTGGCAGGTTTTCACCAGACTGCCAATAGATGAGCAATGACTAGTTTGCCTTTTTAAAATATTGTCCCCTGCCAACCCCAAATCCCCTTCTCCCGTTTCCAGTGCAGCATTCAGCCTGCAGGATAAGTGGATGATGAGGTACACAGTTGTGGTGTGGAAGGGATTCAAACAATGTGAATGAGATTTTGAACTTCTGGGACTTCTGTGATACAGAAAGTGAAGAGGAGGAAAGAGGAACTGGTCTTCATTTGCAGAAGAGGCTTTCATCTCTTCTGTGCTGTGTAACTATGGCAGAGGAGGGAGGAGGGGAGTTGTCTTCCTTATATCAAATTGCCAGGCCTTTAATTTTGACCAGATGCACCATGCAATTATGGCAGCTGATGGATAGTTATAAATGAATTATTCTTTGGCAAACTGAACTTTGTTTCAAGTATGATCAGCATCACAGAAGGTACAGGAAAGCAAATTTTGTGATGGGGTCAGTGCATTTTTTAAATGCAAAAATTTCTTGGCAGAATAAAAGGACACATTAGTGTAAAGAGGCAAAGTATCCTAATTTCTAAGCATACCTCTGGAATAGACGCCTTGCTGCTCTTCCCACAGAGCAAGGAGGACTAAATACCCATGGGCAGTCTGAACCTTGCCTCTGTTTGTTGAACTTTCCTTTTTGCTGTGGTTCATATTGGGGTTATAGGTAGCATTCCTGTCACTGCCACCGCGCTCCCCACGCTAATTGTCATGAAGTACAGAAGGTTCAAACACGCTTGGTTCCCAAGCCTGCTAATGAGCCCTGAGCTCTCCTCACCCTTAATGAACCAAGGTTTGTTTGTGGGGATTCTTGTCCGTCCCTCCTTTTCCCTGGTCAGGGGATGAGGCAAGAGTTCACACAACCGAACAATGACTTTACAGTGTAAAGACGATGCAGCTGTGCCATCTGAAGCTGTCCTCAGTTATGAGCAACAAAGCTTAAATAGATTGTACTGTGAAGAGGTACAGCTCTGTGAGTGTGAAGCATAGCTTTTGCTTCTGCTTCACTGACCTGTCTGCTTGCGGCAGCGACGGGCCCTTGACGGGAGCTTAGGCAGGGAGAGCTGCGTGGGGCGACTCTTTCAAAACCACTCTCTGTAACGCTGAGCACAGGAGAGGAAGCAAAATGAAGTTTCAGTTGATTTCTGACGGGGCTGTACTGCTGTGTTCTCGAGAAAATCCCATGCCCTCCATTTCAAAGTCATTGATTCCTAATCCACTACAGGTGATTAAAAAGGCCACTAAAGAAAGTGTTGGCAATAGAGAGTACTCACACAAAAGTGGATGCGCACACACACACACGCAAACTACTCCTAGGCAAATCACACATTTGACTATCTCATGACATTTTACCATCTTACTCTCAGAGGCTCTTCTTGTACCAGAGGTTAGGATCGTCAGAAATTTGGGCTAAGCTACTGTTTACCACTTACTTCACCCACCTTCCCGTAGGCATTTCAGTTATGATGCTGTGCAACCCTCCAGCTATATTTCTTTTAATACAAACACGTATGTGGTATATTTTTTGGTATATGTGTACAGGCACATATGCACAAAAGTACAGGTACATATAAATACAGTTGCATATGTTCTTGAAACACATAGGAGGAGTATATTAGTATATGATATATTTATAATACTACATATTATATGTAAAATATCACATGCTTTCCTAGAGAATTATTCCCCATATATATTTAGATAAATATTTGAGCTAGTAAACAGAGATCTGTACTCTAGATGCTGCTCACTTGCTATAAAAGCAAATGAAAATTTCAATCTGATAAAATAACTTAATTTTAACAGGGATTGTAAGGTTATCAGTTCTAATACTCTGAACTAATCCTTGCACAATGCTTTACAAAGGTGAAGTTTTTAAAAAAAGTTTTACTATGAGTGAAGCCAAAAGCAGCATCCACAGAAGAAATCTAATTTTGCTGTAATAGGCTGTTTGAAAGTCATCATTCTGGTTTTTAATAATGCACAGAAACATCTGCTGTTTTCCTTGATAGCATGAGAGAGAAAGGGAAAGAGAAAGAAATTAAGAAGGAGCTTTTGTTTTGCATTCTTAAGTGAACAGGGAGAGGGGGGGAAAGTAAAAGAAGTCCAGTTTTAAATACCTTGATGTGTGCATGTGCAGGTTCAAAATTTTAGATTGCTCTCCTGCCCGGCGTGGTGGGTTGATAGCCCTGGGAGCAGTGGCGAAAGTTGACAACCCCCCACGGCTGACCCCTCATGTCCTCTCTTGCCTAATCGAATTTTACATGTGTTTCCAGATAGCTGATCAGCTTCCCTGGATTTCGCTGACACCACAGGAAAGCTTTGCCTGAAGATGGAAACACTGGAGTCGGAACTGACCTGCCCTATCTGTCTGGAGCTGTTTGAAGACCCGCTGCTGCTGCCTTGTGCTCACAGCCTCTGCTTCAACTGCGCACACCGCATCCTGGTCTCCCACTGCGCCACCAACGAGCCAGTGGAGTCTATCACCGCCTTCCAGTGCCCGACCTGCCGCTATGTCATCACCCTCAGCCAGCGCGGTCTAGACGGGCTCAAGCGCAACGTCACCCTGCAGAACATCATCGACAGGTTTCAGAAAGCCTCGGTCAGCGGGCCCAATTCCCCCAGCGAGACCCGCCGGGAGCGGGCGTTTGACAGCAACAGCATGTCGTCCTGCGAGAAGGTCCTCTGTCAGTTCTGCGACCAGGACCCTGCCCAGGAGGCAGTGAAAACCTGCGTTACCTGCGAGGTGTCCTACTGTGAGGAGTGCCTGAAAGCCACTCACCCCAACAAGAAGCCGTTCACAGGCCACCGTCTCATTGAGCCCATCCCAGACTCTCACATCAGGGGATTGATGTGCTTGGAGCACGAGGACGAGAAAGTTAACATGTACTGCGTGACCGACGACCAGTTAATCTGTGCTTTGTGTAAACTGGTCGGGCGACACCGTGATCATCAGGTGGCAGCTTTAAGTGAGCGGTATGACAAGCTAAAGGTTAGTGCTACCTTTCATCCCTCCTAGCCAAGCAGCGTGTGATTGGGAAGGACAGTGCCCTTTGGTTGCATGCTAAATTAATCATTTGGGCAGGGGTTGGGAAAGGTAGGTGTGCAGTCTCTAATTGGGCAAGATACACATACAGATCTATAGGTGCATTTGCTCATCACCCTTTAAAAGGTTTCAGATTTTGCACAAGGAAATATTCCTCAGTTGTCCTTTGGTTTCTCTATAGCTAACATAAGGAATATGCAGCATATACTACTATTTAGGTGAATTTTCTTATCTACTTCCAGCTTTATTCATGGCAGCTGGCAAGGTTTAGCGCTGACTGTACATACACAGGTGCTGACTGAAATGTCAGGCATTCTTTGCGTACGCTCTGCTGTTGATTATTTTTCATTTGGTTGCTTTCATTGTGAAAAGCTCTTCCCACTGCTGCTGACAGGAGATGCATTTTTCCATGCCGGCTTCAGGGATGCCGGCTGCCCGTCCAGCCAGGGAAACCGAGTGCCGGCTCCATTCTTCCCATGCTGCCTCCCACCTCGGCTCACAGGCAGCTCGGTCCTGAAAACAAAACCAAAATTGTTTTTGAGCTTCCTGTGGCACTCCCATGGTTCTGCAAGCTCCCGGCACATCTTCTGCCAGGTAGCCGGGCAGCTCCTGCAGCCCCCTGGCCCCGTGTAGGACACCCTCAGTGGTGTGGCAATGGGCAGCCGGGTGTCAGGGTGCTCTGGCAGCTCTCCATGCTGCTGGCGGAGGCAGAGCTCCTGCTGAACAGTGAGGCCAAGGCAAGTGGCCTCCCACCCACCTGGGTGTACGCTCCTCTCATGCCAACTTCAGTGCTACTGCAGAGCAAAGGCAGGAATTAAGTATCCCAATGCTTTCCTCCACCTGCCACCACTGGATGGTCTGCATGTGCCTGTGCATGCCTTGGGGGGCATTTTTAAAGATGGACTGCAATCAAGAAATCACAAGTGTGAAGGGCAAAGCTTATCTGCCAGCCTTCTTACAAAGAATTTTGGAGATGGAAAAAGAAACTGAATTAATAGGTTTAACTAACTGGAAGGGTTTTCTTAAATACCTTCAGACAAAAATTTATGGCTGCACACGTCTATGATAACTTTAGGTGATTGCAGGTGAAATCTGCATACATACGCTGTGTGGGTTTTGTTCCTCTATGTATGTGCAAACATGCAGATCATATTTTATTATTATATTAACATAATGAAAGCTGCCTCGTTACCTGGAGCTGGTAGCTTCCATTCATCTCTTAAAGACTTTTTTATTTACTAAGGAGGAGGTTTTATTTTTGCTTTCGTTTTTTTTTTTTTTTCTGAACTGGTTTGTTATTTTAATAGGTCAGAGTTTAGCCATGGATAAAATGGGGCATGGACTATACGTGTGAATAGAAGATGCATGGACTTACAATGCTTTTCAATAATCCAATGGGTTTATGTCCTTAACAGGTGCTACTATTTAGTAAGCTAACAGTGTATTGTTTATCAACTTTATATGAGTAGGAATTCACTACTTAACATGAAATACCTTCAACATTAAATACTGGATAAGTAAATTTTTGAGGATGTAAAGAAGTAGTAAATGCTTCTTAATGTTGATGCACATAGATATGGGAAGCCTTGAAAGAAGACTTGAAAAGGCATGTCTCTTCTCTTGGAAACGTTGACTTAATGTTGCAGATAACTAGGAAAAAAAAAAAAGGGGTTTTTGCATGACCTCTGACTTTTCTGTGCAAAGATGCCTAAGCAAACCCTGAAAGGATATCTCAGACAGGCAAGTATCATTCACACTAGATGTTACCCAGTTTAGCTAACTTGGCAGAAGCCTAAATGAGTACTTTCCACCAGCCTCCTTAAAGAGTAATTCAAGTCCTAATTTAATGGTTAGTGTAGGCCTGAGTCAAATAACTCCTCCCTTATAACGGCAACTCCTAGCATTTTTTATAATATCTGTATGATTTTTTTGAGGCGTGAACTTCCTTTGCACCCAAACTGTTTAAAAGCAGTTTACACAGACAATTATTTGTCTATACAAAATCCAGTTTCTATCCTCTTTGTCATGAAGCAGCCTATTTCACTTTGCTAATGCCAGCAATGACATCAGTCGTGCCAGTTATGCAAGCAATTATGGCATGTTTATATTCTGAGCCCAGGAACAGTAGGCTAGGTGATTTCCATCCAGGTCCAGCATCCATTCTCTGTTCATAAGAACGTAATCTGAAAACTGGTTCTTTCCTTTCCTCATTGCCTCTTCCATCTCAGAAATTTGTGCTGTATTATATGTCAAACTCTGAGAACCAGATTTTCCATTCCGTAGATTGGCATTTATCCCTCAGGAGTAAAGGAATGATACCTGTTCATACCAGCATTTTGTCCCTGAGAGGCAAGAATTACAAGTCTGTTTTCACGTTCAAGTCTCCTCCTTCATAAATGGTGATATGACCTCTTGAGTCACTGGCCATGCTGCTAACATAAATCTTAGGTATGAGCTTGCAGATGGTCTTTGTTAACTTACGGATAATGTGTATGTACCATTGGCAAATTCAATGTTCAAGTGGATCAGAAAATCCCCACCCGAAAAAATGGGTTGTTTCTTGCTGCATTGCTGCTGTGGGTTTTTAAAATACATGGGGTTTGATAGATAGGCTACCCAAATTGTCAAAAAAAAATTCTGAAAGGATGCACATGCAGTAGCCAAGAGTAGGGTGGATTCATTAAAAAATGAGTGGTTAATTGTATCTTTAAAAAAGAAAAGCAAAACCGCTTCAAGTGACACTTTCTTTCTTGGGTTTTTCTTTTTAAATCAACACATTGTTGATGCTAACAGCAGCAACTGGTGTTGCTCTGGGTGTCAAGCTATGCTAATTACTTGCATTCTCTTCCAGCGGTGTTGCTAATTATTTAAACAATATCTCACCCTTCATTAAGCATAGGACAAAAGATGCCATTACAATCCAGCTCCTTTTGTGGCAAGAATGAAACCCCTTAATTAAGAGTTCTGTACACTTGTCCAACAGAGGCGTCTGTGCTGAACTGTGTTTAACAGTCAATGTAATAGCAATTGTGGACATCTGAAAATGAGAAAGTGTTTTCCTTTGGCAACGACAGCTCTAACCCTGAGAGGTGCTTTTCTTTCTCGACTTCTACTGGGGTAGAGGAGGTTGAGGGCACTTACTCTCTTCCAGCAGCGTCCTTTCTTGCTTAGTTATGTGGCCACATGATCTATCTTCACGCTTATAGCTGTTTTAGCGGTTATAGACGTGATGTTGGGGTTTTTTGTTTGTTTTTTTTTTTTTAAGAAGATCATAGGTGCATATTAAAAATGGAAAAATGATAAACCATGACCAAAACAGAGAACAGGAAATATCCTGGTGATATGCTGCATTTATGAGGTGGCAGTCAAAATTGTGGTATAAATTAGAAATAATTTTTGAGTTACATAAACAATGAGAGCTTTAAAAATAGAAGGTGCAAATGCTTATGCTTAGCCCACCATATTACCTCAAAGACCATATTTATGGCTAATTACTTGTGACACTGATTCTTTGCTTGTATTCTTGTTACAATGGAAAGGAGAAGACAGTTGAAAAGTACGTTCATTTTTTCAGAGAAAATGCATAAAATTGCCATTGTTCTATAGCTGTATTTATACTCAAGAAAGTGATAAGAAAAATTAAAAGATAAGATTTATTTTGAAAATGAGATAATATTTTGGGGAGAAGTTACAAGGTGTGGATAGAAAGATATTGCTCATTTAATATTATCAAAGAGTCATGAAGAGGTGTAACAAAAGAGGAAGACGTATTTTTAAATGGTGTAAAGCCAGCATAACTACATTGAAACCAATATTTTTACTCATTTTATTTACTGAGAATCTGGCCACCGACACATATATTCTTACCAAAACATAATTTTGGCACAATTTTGTGGTGCTTAGTCAAGCAAGATCTTTTGTTGAATCGAAATGCTGTAGGTTAGCTGTGGTCCTCCATGTTTTTGTTTGAATCTTATTAGTGCTGACGTGTATTGGGCATGTTTACGAAGGCAGGGCAGTCCTCTGAATGGCACTCAGCAGTTCCAGAAACAAAAGGGAGCTTCATGTTTGGGAGGTTTTCTCCTAGTTTCAGTGGCAGAATTCATACACTTCTGTCCTACATTGTTGATTCAGGATGCAAGGATTTGGTTTTCTATGGTGTGTCAATTCGATTACTCACAAATATTTCTTTTTGTGGGAAGCAGCCATGAACTGTTTCCACACAGGGAGAATTGCACTCAACTCTTATGAGCCTGCTTTGACTGTGTAAAGGCAGGAGACACTGTCAAGTCCACAGCTTCAATGAATAGAGCGCAAAAATATATCTGCTTCCCTGATACGTATATTATGAATTAAGAAACTTTTTATATTTAAATGTCTTTGCAGAGATACTGGCAAAATACGTGTTGAACCTTTCCGACTATTTTTATTTGGCATTATTTTGTAGTTGCAGCTTGATCATTAACTGGTGTACTCTGATACCGTATAAGAACCCAGCACTTACAAATCTATTCTCATATAAACAGTGGGGTTGACAGTGTGGGAACATTGGTTTCGGGACTTACATATTATGCACATACATGTAAATATGTGTCTATATAAATTTATTCATTTTACGTGCATATTTTTTGTGCTTGTGTTAGTATATAAAGTCAATACTACATATGTTTGTATGTATCTGTGTGTAGACTTGTTTGTTTAGCATAGAAATACATGTAAATTCTAGTAATGTCTAAGTTCAGGAATATCAAACCTTGATTTTGAATAAATATGCCTATATTTTAAGTAAATGTATACAGTTTCATATATATGTGTAGGCCAGTAAAAACATATTTGATCATGTATCTGTAAAATTAATTATATAATTAATAATACACATTGTTTTACTTGGTATCCATTTTTAACATTCCATGCATATATCTTTTTTAGTAGCTGAATATTTTCACATCTAAATGTATAGTTTCCCTATGTACCCTTAACTTTACTAACTTCCTATTTAATGGAAGCTATTTAACTAAAAAAAAAAAATCCAACTGATATGTAAAGACATAGTATGTCAGTGTTACAGTGATATGTGTTATTAAACATTTACATAAGTGGCACTTTTCCTTACACTGTACTTAATAGATTCAGAGTGTAGAAAGTTACTTTCTATAGTGCCAGTTATACGGGTTTAACATATAGTTGAAACACTACATCCAATCTGACGAAATGTGGAACTTGTAGACTTTCAGTATTATTAGATTATTTTTAGATTAGATGAAGCTTGATATTATTATTAGATTATTATTAGATGTTTGACAGATATTTCATTTTTTATGAAATTAAAATGATGAATGGTCACATCTACTAGTATGGAATATTATCTGGTATTACTTAATGCAGAAATAGATGCAAAAATATAACTAATTGGCTGTGCTTCAGTTTTTGCAAAGATCCAGAAATACTACGTCGTTGCATGGAAGAGGATCAATGTAGGAATGAACTATTTTACTACAAAGGTTTTCCAGCTACACTTACTACATTAATATGTAAATATTAAGACAGACTTTAGAACATTCTCTCTTTAGTCTAGTGTTATCTCAATTGGCTGTGCTTCCTTCATCTGGTATTTCTTTGGTGGAGCTTAGAAGGACAATTGAAAGCGTCAATACAGTAATAACACATTAGTCCTTTCAGGGAGGGAGCAGTTGTTTGTTTGGGGTTTTTTGTAAATTTTAGACTGTTTTAGCACAGTTTGAAGTTCCTTGTGTTTATGACTGTGGGTAATGAGTTATTACTTCACAACAGCTTTAAGTACTATGAGATCGTTTTTATTTTATCTACCTAACATCCTTTAAATAACATAATCCATAGTTTTTTAAAACTTACTTTCACAAATTTAACAGTTGGCAAGTCTTTCAAAAATGTTCGCATACTGTTTATTTCCTTCAAATTTTAGTGGAAATGATGGTGTTGAAGGCATAATCTATTCAGGAAGAACAAGAGAATTTAAAAAATTGTAACTAGTACTGCGTTATTATCTTTGCTCTCATGACTCTGGTTTCCAGGGAAGCCAAACTAGGCATTAAGTAGAATGTATTTTCATACTTTTCCATAGATGTGGTCCAAACTATTCAGATAACAGGCTTGTTCTAGCTCTGAATTTGCTTGCTGTAATGACCTCTTGACTGACCCTTTGTTGCTTATGCAATATGATGCTTGAAAATCGGTGATGAAATATAATGCACGGCAGATAATTCCTCAGAATGAGAATTTGTGTTTAAACAATAAAAAGTAAAGCAATAAAAAAACCCAATGAAAATGGAAATTAAGCAAATAGATGAGGTTAAGGGTAAATCATGAACTGTTTAGAGCATTGGGCACAGGTTGACCATTTGTTTAGGAAATGTAGTGTCTGCCTACCAGAGTAAAAAAGATAGGGCTTGTAACAGAAAGAGTTACAAACAAGTGACCTTTCAAAGGCAGAACATTTACAGATTTAGCATAACAGTACATTTTCTTATAACTGATAAATAGAATGAGAAAGCTAATTATTTTAGTGCTTTAGTGGGGAATGATAAAGCTAGTTGGGAGAGTACGGCTGAATGGACAGTAGGCTAAACCTCACACTTTTCAGTGGCATTGAAAGGTGTGCGGAAGAGTATGAGTATGTATGCCTATACGTTACGTACGTATATTCTGGACTTATTTTAAGGTATAACCTTATTTAAATGCAAAAAATTTAAAAAAACAATGTGACAGCAAATACCTTTTCAGACAACGGTGAAGGTCGTTAATAGTACGCTTTAAATAGGAAAAAAAACCCCACCCCAAAACCTGGATGCAAATATCTCCCAAATACGCACTGCAGAACACTCAATATTCAGATTTCTCTTAACCTTTAATTTAATGTTAAATTGCTCCATGAAGAGAAATACAAATTACTTTAACTCTGCCCTGTAATGACATACAATCATAAAAGCAGGATTAAAGCATTTTAGTTCTTCATCTTATGTTGAACAATTTTCACAGTCTATTATATTTTTTTTCATAGTGTCTGGTCTTAAAACACAAATCCAGGACTGATCCCAGTACACTACATTCCATTTCAGGCTTTACAAGTGTACATCTATTATGATTTTCTTTGGACGCCCTTCTTCAGCAAAATGTATACTTTCTAGCAAAATGATAATACCTGTATGAACCCCCAGCACTGTGAGACTATACATAGGGGTTCATACCAACCAGAAACGGTGCTTAGTTTGGAAAGCCTGAATAGTCCATGGAGAGGGAATCTCCTCCAGAAGGTCACGGACTGGAAAGCCGGGTTGCTAAAGGACACTTAAGACTCAAAGCCTGATATGGGCGATAAGATTGTGTGTTCCCTCTTTCTCCCATCTGTATTTACCTCTCCCCAAAGCCAACCATCCAGCCCCCTATCTCTCTTGGCATCCCTTGACCCTCCACACAAGAAGGCTTTTCATTTTCTGGGAAGGACGTCGTTGGCCCCAAGAGCAAGCCCCCACACCAAGGATGTGGAGCGAGGGGGTTCCTGCCCTTCACAGCTTTCACATCTCATTTATAATTCACTCTTGCAAATCAGACAGGGCCTGGTCTGTTTTCCTCTTATCTAAAGTCAGTGAAAAATGAAAGAGGAGCAAAGAAAATGGAAAATCAGATTATTTTATCATAGTGAGTGTATACTGAGGTATTCCTAGACTTTCTGTAAATGCTTATTTAAGCAATTCCTACCCTTTTACAGTATAAATGCTTAATTCAAAGCGCGTTGCCTTCATCAGTAAAATTCTTAGAACATGTTCGTTAGCTAATAAGTAAGTAATATATCACTGGCTTTCTTGATGTGCCTTGATGGTGCCGACAGCATTGCTTTTTACGATAGCCTTTTCTTTTTTAATTTCTGCAGGCTGGAGTGAAGTACCACTTACTTTATGATTTTTTTCCCTTTGTTCGGGCTGTTTGCCCTATGCAGTTATCCCAATTCACAAATGTGGAAGGGGAGCATATGCAGGGTTGTTTTAACGCCTTCGACAAAAGCGCTAGAGGAACCGGAGCTCTGTGCTTGCTTCTGTGCTTTACAGATCCCCTCTCTTAAAGCCTACAGACCTGCTTTCAGCTGTCCCCAGTGGCCAAGATGTGACACACTGTCGTCGTGTACTGCACTGCAAAATTTAGAAAATTCTGTGCCATCTGCTAGCACCTGTATGTTTGCACATACACCTTGGCTCCTCTGAAAGAGCTCCATGAGATTCTGAGTGCCAAAAACTGGAAAGGGAAGAAAAAGGGACAAGCAATGGGTCCATAGTCAGGAGTATGGTTCTGTAGAAATATTTCCCCATCCATCTCAGTTATGACACTATTGCACTTCTGGAATTTTTGGGCTATTGTCTGTATTGAACGCATGCTCAAAGTTGCATCAGTTTGACTTTGAATGCAACACGGTTTAGTGGTCTGGGCTTTTTTTCCACGCTCACAACATTTGTATTTTTGGAGAAATGAAAATTTCCTGCCAAAATACAGTCTCAGTCTTCACTTTCGAAACTTCACAATTTTAGCTTCCTTACGATATGTTTGCCATAATAACATAAAGTAGCAGTACAATCCTATAATTATATTTTACAGTATGAGAAGCATCAAATTCACTACAGATCAGAAATGTAGCTGGAGTGCCTGTGGCTAGCTTTTTGCTTTGTGATTTATCTGTTCAGTTAGTTGTCATATTGGTCTTCTAAACTACAGCAGATCCCTCATCTATACCCTTTTAGTGGCCCACAGAACATTGGCTGCAGAAACCAAATGCTAAAAATTTGAAAAGGCAGGGATGTTTTGGTGGAGTAATACAGGATATGCAACTTCATATCCATATGAAAGTTGAGGGTTTTCTAAGAAAGGAAAAAAAAAAGGGGGGGGGGGGAATTTCTGTGGGAATTTGTGACTAATTTGAAGCTGATGAAGAAAAAAGTAATAAAAGTGCTTCCCTGATCAAAATAATCCAGTTCTTCTCTTTTCTTTAAATTTTGTTTGCATATATGTGGATATGTTTGTGACTTGCCAGAGTCTCTGGTTTTCCCCATGCAGTTTATATTGAGATTTCATGCTATCTATGAACAACAGTGTCAATTCGAGCTTGTAATGCATTTGAATGTCAGAGAAATTTTCCATATCTAAGTCTAGCTGATAGGTAAAATTAGTTAAAGGTAAAAAATAAATAAATACAACATCTTTCATGAACTACTAGAGAAACGAAAGCATCCTGTGGCAAAGAAAAAGAGAAGAACCTACGTTGCTGTATTGGTTATACAGATGAGTGTTCTTCTGGGTTTCGGGAGAGTTGGGTACCCTGACAGGGTACGCTGTTTCACCAGCCGGCAGCTGCTGGAGGCTCCTGCATTACAGGAGCCTCCCCACTGAAACTTATCTCTGTGCTTGTAGAGTTTTACTGGCTATTTTGATACATGAGGCTGTGCACCCAAGTGTTGTTATTTGCTATGATAGAGTCAAACTTTAAAAGAGATTAAAGGCAGGCAGCTGTTCACAGCATGTGTGTCTCGTGGTAGAAGCATTAAGCAGACTTGTTAGGCTGTAGCTAATGACAGTGTGTGCAAAATTCATTTCCAGATTAAGCCAGCATCATATGGAGTATGTAATTCATTCCAACTGATTTTGAGCAATATCGATCTTAATAAAAAGTTACCAAAGAGAAGAAAACATATTGAAAAGTCTATGGATGGCAGTTCATCTGAGTAGGTATTTGAAATGTTTTGTTTGTGGCCCAAAGACTCTAAACACATACATGCAAGAAATCCCTTCGAAGAAGTAATTAAAGGTACTATTAAAATATTACAAATAATATTTGGCTGACATAATAATTTTTTTAAAAAATAAAATTTGTCAATCCAAAAACAGATGTTTCCAATGCCTTTCCCAATATATCAAACCTGACTAAATTCTGTAAACTATAAAAGGGGAAAAATATATGTGCAGCTATGCAAGAGATCGGTAGAGGTAAGTGCCTGGGAGAGAAAGCCCCTGTGTTTTTCCAGTAGTCATGGACCTCCTGGTCACTGTATGGTCTTTCCTATGGTTCCCGCTTCCTCCACGTACTCAGATGCTGGGGGCTGCTGGGGCAGTGGGTCACTCCAGGAAGGCTCTACCAGTGCTGGGGCTCTCCCACTGCACAGGGTGTTCTTCAGCTTGGCCAGAGTGAGCTGCATTTTCTTTTCTGTGAGTAAGCACTTGCTGTTGCAATGCTGGCACCGAGGGTTAAAATTCATCAGTACATTGAAAACTCTGCCATGTCAGGGAGCCTCTGCATTGAGACCCTTTTTTTCCCAAAGGGTAATAGGTGCCCACTTAGTGAAAGGACCCACTGGAGACACCTGGTGATGTTATGCAAACTTTGAGTGAATTTATAGGATGATGAAATCTTTTCTTTCATGTGCCTTAAGTATGGGCAGGTTTTGTTCTCTCCCTGCATTTGATTACAACCTTCAACTTAAAAAAAAACCTGCAGCTTGTGGGGGGAAGGGGTATTATATTAGACATACAATAATGTTTTCACCCTCTTTTGAGCATTTCTTACGATCACTCTTGAGGAAAAAGTGACCTTTCCCTTCAGATCCACCAATTAGAGCAGCAACCATGAAGGTTTTTTGTGGTTTTTATGTTGCCTTTCCGTCTGCTGAGTTAGCTTTCTTTTCAGAGTTGGTAGACGTGCTCCAGCTCTCCTGAAATTCCGATGCACTGAAATTCTTCTGCAGGCAGGATGCTATGAATTACCGTAGTTCTTCTGGAGTAAGAATATTATCAGAGGAACCTTTTTTACCTTTTTAATTTACTTGATTACTTCCAGCTTTATCCATATTTATACAAATTAAAAACCTTTGTCTGAACATGTAGTGAATTACTCTAAGCAATACCACCTCTTTAGATTAATAATTTCCTTGTAATGTCTTTTGTTAAAAGAGGCTGTGTAAAGAGAGTGATCATCTAATAAAACATTTTTCTGAACACCTGAAAAACATTTAAATGAAGTCTGAATTTTGAGCAGTTTAAATGGGTTCTTGCTCTGGCTGCATCAGTTTGCATGTTCTCACTTGAAAGCAATGTAATTTTTCTGTCAAATAAATCACTACTACTCTTTAAGAAAAATCAAACAAACAAAGACACAAGCAAACAAAACCAATTTGGAGTTCTGCTCTTAAATCCCATAATGCTTAATTTCAGCACTGTTAAAGTCAGTGAAGGCTTTAGATTTTGATGTGTACAATATCAAGATAATTGTGAATAAATTAGGAAGTTATTTTAGTCTAATTGTTGCCTTTATTGTGTGCAGAGTTGAGTGTTTGCAGTATAAGAGTACAAGTAAATTGTTGGGTTACAGATAAAATGATTGTCACAAGTTGCAAATTCAGATGTGGGACTGCTTATTTTGTAATAGCTCTGCTTATAGTTAGCAATGAAACTGTCACTCCAAGGAAGAAAACAACAGGGAAGTGAAGGAAAGGATGCTTGTTTTTCACATTTTTTTCCTGACATATTCTAAGCATGGTAGGAACCGCAATTTACTCTGAAGTTCAAGACTGGAGTGCCTCATTGAATGACTCCCGCTTGCAGAATGGGCTCTGAATCTGCTGTCACGTGTTTTCTTTGGAGGCACTCGTTTCCTTCCTGGGGAGGTCTGCAAGGTCAGGCAAATATCCGATCTTGGAAGCTGCCTGTCTCAAGGCTGCTCTCTCTGAGTCATTATTTCTACAGAACAATTCAAAAGAAAAGTCTGTCAGAAATCCTGGAATGTAGCTAAGCGCTTCAGTAACGGGAAGTCATTTTAAATTGGGCATGCCAGTTAGGAAAGTGTTTTGAAGCTTTGGGGGTTTTCTCTCTTATATAGTATATACCTACCTTCAGTATTCTTGCTTAAGAGTCAGAATTCATGTCATTGGTTTCCAGTTCTGCGAAGCAGTAAGAGCTTGATAGTGTGAGTAGAAGGCCTCCTGTCCAGTCTTAAAAATTTGTCCCATTCACTAATTTTGCTTTATATTATATTTACAGTATAGAACAACTTCTGGCCTCAGACGTACCAGCAGAATCCCACGTTGCTTCAGCAAATATATTTTTTTTTGATTACTCATACTTGCTAATTGTTTATTTATTAGGTACTTATTGACTGTCAGGGGGTTTTCTTATTTATACTGTTAGCACAGAGAGTATATTATGGGATCACTGAACTGATTTAACAAGCCCAATGCTGCCAGAAAATGGTTCACCCTGTTACATTGTTTTCTCTCTCTTTCCTGCACAGTGCTGAAGCAGCTCGGGCACCTGTGCAACCCTTTGGTGAGCTCATTCCCTGCCTTTTCTGGCATTTGCTGGCAGCGAGCAGCAGTGGCAGAGGTGTGCGTGAGATGGACCACTGAGTCTGCTCCATTTTATCTGTTTTTAGGCACCCAGCCATCTTCACTGACCGCACAGGTGTACTCTAGGAAGACTGCTGCACTAGATGCTGATAGTAGATGCACAAGTTGGGTGCCTAAAATACAATTTCCCAGCAGCCAAGTCAATTTAACGGCCGGTTTCTGTGGGCCCACCATTTCCCCCCTCCTGTAGTGGTGCCTCCCTACCTCCTCTTCAGCATCTGTGCCATACCCCTCTGATCCCACCTCAGGTATCTGAGAGCTATGCCAGCCCTCAACACTGGTAAAAAAACAACCCTGCACAGTAAGCGAATAATTTTCTGGATGTCTGGCAAGTTGAAATGACTCAGTGATGGGTCAGACTTCCTCTGGTTCTGGCACAAAGTAAAGATGAAGGTCTTACAGAGTAGGTCAGGGAGGAAAGTAGTTGAATGGACTTCAAATATTATCCTAAGCAGGGAGGAGCAATTCAAGCCATAGCTCTTAACTGTGTATAAAATGGGGATATAGCAACTTCTCTGTGTCCAGCTCTGTTAAGCGTTGTTCTCTTTATCAGCACAGACTGCTGTTAAGATGTACAGATGTGACTCTTGACATTGACTGAACCTTTCTTTTTTCTTGTGTCGTTAAGTGGCCAAAAAGTATTTTTGCTAACAAAAAACAACTGTATTGATAAACAAATCAAAATAAACTACAGAGGTACAAAAGTGGTGCTACAACTATGCCTATACAAAGACTTTTTCAGTACAAAGGTTCCCTGCAGAAGTTACACCCCTCACATGATGTTAGCACTCTGGCAAAAACTTCTAAGGTAGCTTCTAACATGAAGCTGCAGCTTTTGTTGGGAACAGTGGTAGGAGAACAAATGTGATCTTTGGTGGTTTTTACCCCCCTGCTATGAATTTTGCCCTATCATTAGGATTCATGTCACCCTCTTGTATGTGCTTAGAACTTACTGTGAGTCTTCCAGACAGTTCAAAAAAATTCATCAAATATTTCACAAATCTGGCTTAAAGTTTGAGCTTGGAAGCAGTCACAGAAGTAATGTTTTAGATTTCCTTGAGAACCCTTACTAAATTTCTATTAAGGATATGATCTTTTCTGCGCTGGGAAAAGTTCATCCATTAAAAATATGGACAAATCTGAGGATTTGTTATTTATGTATTTATTTTGATTTATACACATGACTTTTGCAATAGTCCTGGAATATTCCTTAAAATATAGTGGAACAGAACTGTCTGGTAATTATCTTTTAACCACAAACCAGCAGGACTTCAATAACTGAGCTGCAACAGGTGTAGATATATCTGATTTTTAAGAACTCCTGTCAGATCCTTCCCACTTTCTCACAGACTGCAGGATCAAATGGGCTTGGGAGTCATGCTCACTAAAACAGGGCTATTCTAAACTACATAAAGAGCAAATTCCAAAAACATCAGAACTAATTTGCCATTGTTTTCACCATAAACCATAATGAGTCCTCATCAAATGAATGCAGCTGCTATGGTGCTGTATCCAAAATAATGTAATTAAATTGCTGCTTGGGGAATTTTAGAATAAATTTGGCAGAGACTCGTTACTGGCAATTCAACAGCAAAACATTTATAATCTTATCCAGAGAGGTGATCCTGTGTTCCGTCATTCTAAGAACAGAGAGAAGAGAAACAGAACCAGGATGACAAATGGCCAGACCGAAATCTGAAACAAGAAACCGCAAGAACTTAAGGCTAATCCAAGCCATGCTGGAAAGCCTATTGGGAAGGCAAGGGGAGGACAGCAGGAGAAACCTTAGAAGGGTTGCATTAGAAAGTCTCCACCGCATTACATGGTGACAAAGTCAATGAGAAAAGAGCATCCACCAAAGGGAGCCTGTGGGAGCCACAGCTTTGCTACCATCAGGGTAAGAAGAGTTGCAACCTCAAAGTAGTCAAGGGTAGCTCTGGGGCATCATGCTTGGAGTTGACTCATCATTCCTGCCTCCCTGCCTCCTACCCTACAAAAACATTCCCCTCCCCCGTGCTGTCAGCAAGTGTGTGGATGCTTGATCGTAACTTAAACGACCTCCATCTGGGCAAAAGCGGTGTTTTTGGGCAGCCTGGCCTCTAGCTTGATTAATTTCGCTGGAGCTGTCAGAACCCAGGCTGGCACAGGGAGATACAACACACAACTCAAACATCTGTAAAAACTTCTGTGATTAATGTGTGCTGAACACACCAACATTTTCTTTGCTTGGGCTGTTCAAGATCAAACAAGCAGTCATCAAAGTGCCAAGAGCAATGATGAAGTGACTACCAGAATAATTTTCTTGGTTACAGAACTGTAAAACTAAAACCAGTGTCATCCTGTCTCATCAGAAAGCAGGTTTTATTTCTAATTTGTGTTAAAAGTGACCCCAAATTAAATTCTAATTTCAGGAGAGAGGAATTTGTATTGAGGCCAAATCTGAGCCTTAAAAATGTTTATGTTTATTAAGCCTTAGTATGCCTATTCCAATTAAGCATATATGAAATATTGCAGCTTAAAGCATACTTTAGTTTAACAGCTATGTTTCTGTTCCTTTATATGCTAGGCAAAGCTCCTGGGATTGTGCTTCCAGTATAAATATTCAGTATTATGGCTTCAGAGTTGGATATCCATGAATATTTAACATTACATGTTCCCAGATGAGTTACCTAACACTTCGGCTCAGGGACAGCTGATCAGATGAAGCCAACAAAGTCCTTCACATTATATTCAAATAAAGTCCTTCACATTATCTTTTAATTTTTAAATTTTTTTTTAATTCCATATTGCAACCCAGTTACTGGCAAAGTTGCAGAAGTAGCAACTGGTGGCAGTGCCAGCAGAACTAATTGCAAAAGGGAAGGGGGAAGAGGAAAATTTCAGGCTTTTGATGAAAAGCAGAAAAATCATTTGCTAAAGAAAGGGAAGTGTAGAGATCAACTGTTGAGATTAGAGATTAACGTGTTCAACAGTAAAATTCACAGAACACCTTTGATGAGGAAAGACCATTAAAAAATGCTATGAGCAAAGAGTTCAGAGGTAGGTGCGAACCCCTATTATATATGCATATATATACACACACATACCTCCTTAGAACTAAACTTTATGTTGAGGTTTGATATTCTTTCTACCCTAAGGTTTAAAAAAAGAAAACAGAATGAGCCTGCTGTATCCTTCAGTTGCTCAGCATAGGGCAGTAAACATTCTTTTGGATGGAAATAAAAAATAGTTGTTAGAGCTAACATTTGGCCTCAAGGTAAATGTTCCAGCAACATAAATCTACTCTAGCAACAGATTGATGTCTCCTGAATTTGAACTTCCAGAAGGGGAAGTGAAAAGAGAAATAGGCAGGGTGGGATTTGTATGTTGGTCACAGATTTCATGTATTAATTTGTTCATGTAGCTTTGCAAAGCCAAAGCTGTCTGATATTTAGAAAAACAAATATTCGTGCCTTCTCAGAGGTTTGCCAAATGACAGAGTGCTGGCAATCTTAGCGAGAGGCTGAAATCATTTGTTGCCATGTTGTTTCAGCTCACAATAAGCTTTACGGTTATCCTGGATTTCATGCGTAATACCTTCAGCATTGCTGAAGACAATTGGGTACCTCTGTCCCATGCCATGCCCCAGAAAATAGTAGCAGTTGTTCAGCAACTCCACTGTGAGTTTTTTAGCATTACTGGATGACGACTTTGGTTTTGGCCTGTCTGGTCGGGTTAATTGGCTGCTGTAAAGTTCTGCAAAGTCACTGAGAAACTGCTGGCATAATCTTCAGCTTATTGGAAGGATCAGACTGGCCTTATCCTGTAATTTAATCAATAGAGTTGGGTAATGTTTTTAGTGACCACAAATTCATCACAAATGGAGTTTTGATCCTAAAGCTGTTTCCACTTTTGAGTAGAACTGCAAAATCGGTTTGGTGTGAGCTAAAAAGATAGCCTGGAGATAAATTCTAGTCATGTTGCCCCTCTTTTACCCACAGACTTGGGGATTATGAAATTTGATTTTTATCTCAGCATGAAAGTCTTTGAAACTGCATCTCCCTCTGCAAAAGGACAGTTTCTCCGAGGAGAAAATTAGAGGGAAGTTGGAGTGGGTTCTTCTCTTTCCCTCTTCACTGCAGTTTGTGTCTTTCACTTGTGAAGGTAGAAACAATTCTTCCTCTGACCCTTTCCTCAGTAAACTGCAGTAGCATAGTGTGTCCCTGGTGCCATGCATGGTGTCTCTTGTGCCCAGCCAGCCAGAGATGCTGGGCTTTGCCGTCCCTGGGGTCCACAGCCTGGTCTCCTGGCTGCTTTGGCCCACGGGGTCCCCTGCAGCGCATGGCCTTGACGCTCACACTGCTGCTGAAACAGCTTTAACAGCAGAGATATCGTTGTCCACGTTTGCCTTTCTGCTTGGTTGTCCTAGAACCTGGAGGTTCAGTCTCTCTTTAAAAAAAGTAGGAACTTCAGGTCAAGTTTGTTCTTTTCCCAGTCCAGGGTGGGGACAGGACCAAAGAGACACAGCCACGTTTTTGCTTCCAGTATTTCAGTTTGGCTGCTGACCCAGAAAATCAGTTACAGTCACAGACCTACGTAAGTGCAGAATAAGGTAATATTCAGTATGACAGTGGTTATGTCTGGCCTACGCGGAGCTAAGACACCTGCAGAGGCCGCTTCCTGTGTGCTGCTTTATTTACCCCTTTATACTCCTTTACATTCTCCAAAGGAATCCTGTTTTCTGTGCAGGTTTATTTAAAATAGAGATGCAGTACATTAAGAGAATACTGACTTTTTTTTTTTGGCACAACAGTTCTACAGACTTGTCTTAGATGAAGTTCAGCTAATTTATATACTAACAATAGTGAGCTGATATTTCCTTTGCTACTGAGACTTGGCAGAGAGGACCAGAAGGAAGTGTTTCAATCCAATATATAAGAGAACAGCAAAAGGGAAAAAAAGAGACTTCCTCTTTATTATGTGAGGAGAATAATATATTACAAATAATTTCCACCCATTAAAACGCCCTTTTGTTCTTACAGCCTGATTTGGGATATGTGGTCAGTCCAGTTTTGATCATTGTAATACCTTTGCAACATCCCATCTTTGCTTCCTCATAGCTATAGCTTGCCTTTGCATGTCTGATGCCAGCTTCTTACATTCCAAGTTCGTTAACCAGGACACTTATTACTAAAGAGTAGTCATCAAAGTTTGGGCTATTCTGGCCCAGCTGTTGCGGCTGGATTTTTTTGGTTCTCCTCAAATCCAGTCATTTCTGGATACCCTCATCTTTAATCAACTGACCAGCTGTAATTTAGTGAGAGCACTAGTGGGCCAAGTTCTCTGAACAGGGATATTTAAATCAGCTTTCTGTAATTTTGCAAATCCCAAGGTAAAATCGAGGTTGAGAAGCTTCCCACAGAATTTCAAGAAAAATCTTTGTGCTGTGCTCTCAGTTTTTTTGGTGTGTGCAGGAGTTATCACTCTGATTACTGAATGGTATGTTTTTGCATTACAAATGTATAATAACTGGAGGAGAAAGAATGTAAGGATTGACACTGTTCTTTTTTGTACACCACCAGCAACACAGCAATGTTTCATTCGTCATGTAAGGGAGGTTTTCTTTACTGGAGCACACAGCTTCTGTGGCCTGTTTTGTCCTACAAGCGTTAGGAAACTGTCTACTAGCAACTTGTCCCTGCAAGCATTATTTCAGCCTCAGAGCACTGAGGGGCTTGTTTTGTTTGCGAACCACACAGTGTAGAAGAGCTGAATTGCTCAAAGGCTTTTCCATCGGAGGCGCGCCACAAAGCCTGATGCGTGACTGATTCGGAAACCCTGGGGCAGCGTGCAGTGTAACAGCAGAAGGGACTAGGAGAGACGCTGCCAAGTCCTGTGGAACCCACACCAGGTTTCCTAATGTGGCAGAGAAGGAAAGAAAGATTTCTATTGCCAAGGTTTAAAAAAAAAAATCGAGGAATGGCAGTAAGTTCTGTGATGCCTTGGGAAAGGGCTGATTTCTGACCACTGATTTTTGATAGCTTCAGGACATAGTTCAAGCAATAAATGCCAAAAGAGTGCTGCTGTCTTCTGTACTTTCGCATTGGTTGCAGCTAAAATCCAGCAGCCTGGGGGCTCGTTTACTCCAGCCTATGGAGTGCAGTCCTGGGAATGAAAATTATCGAAATAATAAGCAATATGGAAAAAATTGTTTCTGATTTGGTCAAATTTTTTTTTTATTTCTTGTCATTAAAACTAACTGCTATCATAATGAACCTCTCCTGAGAAGCACTGGAGTTTTTAAAATTTCTAGGACTTTCATCCAAAATGTTACTTTCTATTGCTTAGTTCTTATTTAAGTAGAAATTTACCATTGCAAAATTTCAATCACAGAATAAAGTTAGAATGGGCAAATTTTCTTTTGCAATGGTTATTGTGTGTGAGCCAGAGGTCCATTCCCAATTCTGTGTTAAGAAGTTAACTTTTTTTTGCAAAATACAGATCCTGGAACTCTAGTAAGACAGCAGCAAAATGCATTTATCCATTTCTGGAAAATAACACCTTACTAGTTTAAATGGAATTTCTTAATGATGAACAGGCTAGATGAAGGTATAAATCTAGTGTTTACCCAGCTTTTCAGCTGAGTTTAGCCTGTGTTCTAACAACACATCTTTCTGCGTTAACTCTGCATCACATCTGAAGGATGTTTTCTATTAGCCTTGTCCATTCTGCTCAAGTGGACTTCAGGGGAGAGATGGGCTCAGGAAACCTGCTGTGGTTCCCTGATTTTGGCTAGCTAAAGTTCAGCAGCATTCATTATTATAATATATTTTTCACATTTTTATTCCTGGCAAGTTTGTAATGAAAAGCTTCCATACACCCAGGTTTTCTCAGGTGAGTCTTCTCTTTCTGGATTGTGCAAATTTTAAAGGCTCTAAGAGAGTGTCCAGAATTTCCAGATGGTAACTCTAATGGATCACACGCTTCTAATTTGGCTGCTCTTCATCTGGAATCTTAAACGCCTTTGGGATTTCCAGTGATCACCACCCCGGCATGTGCAGGTTGCTCTTTACCCGTACACAGGAATTCGGATGATGTCAGAACATCCCAGTCTTCCTGAACATGCACTATATTACATATTCACTCCCAGCTGTGTAATAAACCTTCAGTAGGCCCCTGGGAAGGGTCACATGCTCCCCAGATGGCCTTTGCAGCCCCAGCAATTCTATATGCCCTTAATACTTCAGATTTATTGAATACACAGCAAATGTTCACAGCCTTTTGATCGGGAAATCTTGCTTAGCAATATTAGAGTCCTCTTCTATGTAACCCACGCTCCTGCCTCCCTGAATGATCCAGATGATGGTAGACATAGGTGGAAACAAAACCACCAGCAGCGTTCTAACTACAAAGAGATTTTTGCATAGTGAGAATGGTCCATTTTACTTCTGCTGACCCAATACTCTGTGTTGATACTTCACTAGAAAAACTGGCCTTGTTGGGGAAATATCTCCAGTGCATATTTAAAGTTTATATAAATGCCCTGCAAGCTTATTGGTTATATTAGTCTTGAAGGTAAAAGAATGACTGTGCAGTGCAAGGAAATTTGTCATCAGGATATTGTGCATTCGATCTTTATTTCATTCTTTATTTCTCTATTTCATTCTTCTTTAATTTCTTTATTTCATTTATGAACTAGTAGCCTGTGAAGTTACAGTGAAAATAGTTGGAGAATATGTCCTCTCTTTCTGCTATTGATTCCAATTCATGCAACACTATTTCAATAGGAATTTGAATTTCTGGAATGAGTTGTTACTATATCTACTTGTTTTATTTCTGGTCACAGAGTCATAAGAGACACAAAGTAAGTTAGTGTCTACATTAAAGAGCAGAAAATGATGTTTCTTGAAGACTCTTTTTTTCCTTCTGAGACAGTATTCTTTCCTCCTGAATTAAGATAATGCTACTTTGATTTTTAAAGTACATAATTACAGATCTTTTGAGTACCCTAAAGCATTTTTTTTTTGCTTTCAGACTGCATGTTAAAAAGGAATAATTGCTATATCTCTGAAATTCATGGTTCTAATACATTTTAAGGTATTTCTGAGGCAGGTATTTGGTGGACCTGTTATTTATTGACTTCTTATTCTGAAGAACATTGGTTTTCATGGTTTCATTATAGTTATTCTCTCTGAACATTATAACCTGCTATTTGACTGAAATGAAAGACTGCTTATTTTGAAGATGTATAAATTAATTAATGAAAATTTTGGTTTTAATGTAATTTAATAACTACAAATATTTCAAGCCAGATGTATTTTACTCAGTTAATTTGTAAAAAATTATAAAAGAGAGAAGGAGAGGAAAGAATGAAAGTTAGCATAGAAGATATGTAAGAAAATAAAAGGGAAATAAAAGCTGTGTAAAAGCCCCAGTCCTGTACGTGGAAATCTTGCTGTTGATTTAAATAGAGGCAGGAACTTGCTTTTTAGCAGAATGACTGCTTACAAGACATGGGACTGTCATTATCTAAAAGGATTTTATGTATTTGCTATATTTTTTTCACATGATGGAAAACACTCAAGAGCTAAAGACCCCCAGGCTAGCATTTAATATCTAAAACAAGTTTAGTAAACCTCTTATTTTTATTGGCAACCTGCATTCTGTTGCAGCCTTCATTCTGCTGTCAAAAAAATGGTCTTTAGTGAGGTAGAACATGAGCTTTTCATGTTTGGGGACTTGGCAGAGGATGAACATTGAAGTCTCTGTTCGGCATCTGATGTACAATAGGTGATTTCACAAAGCACCTTTGCAATTTGGCAGCATTGTTTGCAAAAGACCTAAGGATTAAATGAGCCTATAGTGAATCACTTAACATTACCCCATAGAAACCTGCCTCTGTAGGTCAAATCAGAAGTTAATTCACTAAAAGGACGGCAGTTTCTCCTTTCTGTGCTGTTCTGGGCTTCAGAGTACAGCAGGAGTTGTCTAGCTCATCTCAGTACCTACTTAATCCTTTAGGTATTGGTGTGAAATGTATTTACAGCTCTGAAATACACTGATGAACTCAGTGAATAGAGATGTGCTGCTCAATGAGAGACTTCAAATTTTTTTTTTCATGTAAGATATGTATCCAGAATCACCAAATTAAATCTTACTGTAAATACTGTGGGTTATGTTTGAGGAATTAGAACTAATATTACCTTAGTTCTTTCTACTCTGGTTGTGACCATCCAGTTTTTAACATCCATTTTTAGGGGTGTGCTTCAGTTTCTGTACTCTACCTTTTTGAAGTTGGTATTAACATTGTTCTGTGGTGGCAGGCCTGATTCAGGGCTTATTGGCCTCAGCAGAAAAGGCCCTAGACAACTTTGGAGGTCACTGCACAAGTACCACAGGGAATCGATGGCTATAGCCATAAAAAATTTACTGGGATTAATTTGAGTGTTTTGTCTGCATCTTGAGTAGTAAAGTCTCAAGTGAGGCCCATGGAATCAAACTGTGTATAAACCTTTTAAAAGCACTGCAGCAAAAAACATGTGCTTTGACTGAGCACTTAATCGAGCAATTAAATGCCAAAGTACCATGAACTTTGCATTCCGAATTAGGTATCTGACTGCTATTTATTGATTAACTCCACTACAAGCCCTAATAATGTAATTTTATAGCATTTTTCTCACATATCTTTTGTCTCGTTCCATGCAAAATATGTCAGGAAACCTTTAAAATACAAGGTTTTTCTAAAATACATTTTTTATGCTTGGTTTGGAGAAAAAAAAAAATGCACACTCTTTCAGATTACTTTTTGTTCTATTTGCTCTTGGTTGTTTGATTTAAATTTTACAAGGCAGAGATCATGTCTCCTCTGGTTGTGTAAAGATCCATGGGTAGTTTTACCATACATAGGTGATGGAGGGTCTAATTCTAAGATTAGCTCTTCATAGGTAAGGTACTAAGGAGGCCATGAAACATTATGTATTATTAAATCCAGGTGTATCATTGTTTGCAGGATTGGGGTCTCATATGTGAATTCTTTAGTTCAGGCGTGTTTGATGCAAATGTTGCATCTAATTTTTAGTGCAGTTCTACTTTACTTAATTATCCATGTTTGACTGAGGTATAAGGAGGTCAATTGACTTTCACAAGGTTCATTGAGTTCCTTCACTCAATTCCTCAACAGCCAGACTGAGTGACCTCCTTATTTAACACTCATGTCTTTTGGAAATTATAGAAGACCTCTTCTTTGAGACTCTTAGAGATACATGTTTACTAGCAGTATTTGTTTGATAGGTTTATAATTATTTCACATATCATTTTACACTGCACTTGTACAATGCAGAAACCTTCAGGATTATAGTTAACTCAAGACATCATGAAAAAAGACTATGTTTCCAAATAAAGTCAACTTTTCTCAATATGTACATTAGATAAATTGTGGCATTTATCTATTGGCCTAGGTTAGGGATAATGGGAAGCTGTTTATTCTGCCCTTATAGGTAACCTGCCCTTTCAGTGCGCTTAGGTCCCATGAGGTGGGATAACGGTGATGGGACCTCCACCTGGAAGAGGTCACAGCAGTCCAATGCATGTTGCTTGCAAATAAAAATTATCCTGCATTTTGTAGTATGATTTGGAACGGAACTTTTAGAGACTGCACATGTTGTCTCAAAGCTTTTAAGAAGAGAGGTGTATGAACAGTAAAAACAATATAGTGTATCAGCCACATGTAATGGAAATATATGGTGCATAGTGATCTCTTGCTGTTTCCAGTTGTACCACTTGCAAGAGTACGGGTCACTCATATGGGGTCTTATGGGATAAAGTCCAGGGCTGCAGTTTCAAAGCACTTAGCAAAATTGCTAAATAATAATTTTTTCCAGGAATGCCTCCAAGTAACACTTTTTTACCACAGTACAAGAAACAACAAACTGAAAGCATCCCTTTCTCTTTGGCATATTTTCCACCACATGACAAAGCTATATAGACATGTTAGAAAAAAAGAACATACTCTTTCACATGTAGGGCTGCATAAAGCAGGGCAGATTCACATGAAAATAGTAAATAAAAAAATAGAAAAAATTATTTTTTTATCCTCTAAATTTCTTGGTATCCTAAGTTTAGATAAAAAATTATTGCATCTTAAACATTGCCTGGGCCAGGATCCATTTAAAGCATTACAGCTAGAATTATTGTGTCTTGTAAGTTGCCATTGCAAAGCAGGAGTGTAGCATGTCCCAAATGTATAAACAACGTGAAAATCAGAGGCACAGCCTGTTACTACTAGCTGTGACTTTATTTATTCCTGTGAGTCATCATCAAATGTTGCAACAGAGATCACAACGATCATGCAGTTTTTATATCATATAGTGGGTTGCACCTGAAAATCAACTCTTTCAGTCATTGGGCTAGCGTTACTCTTGGAGGATTTTGGAGACTGAAAATTATTTTGGAGCCTATGATAGGTATACCTATGATCTTTTGATTCGTGTCTGGACTTTTTAATATAGAGTCTTTATCCAAACTTTTGAGTTAAGGTTCTAGCTGAACTTAGGCAGGATGGGAGAAAAGCTTTGTCGGAACTTCAGAGAAAACCACAGCATGAAGTGGAAGCAATGTGACACTGCAGAACACCACAAACATTCTTTCACTGCTTCTATTGTGCTCTCTCCTCTTGAAGCACTTCAAAAATGTATCTACTCCCACACTTTCTGTGAGTGCACCCTTAGTTTAAAGCGAGAATGAAAGCATTGTGTTTGCCTCACCCACAGTCATTGCCAAGCCTTGAGATGGAACCTAGACTTTTTTCTTCTGTCAATAGTCAACCATAAGTATTGTGCTCATATTCTAACTAGTAATCAATGCTACTTCAACTAACCGGAAAAAAAATATTCTCAATTCCTATCTAGGTTTCCGATTTGGGTTACCTGTTTTATTCCAAATGTTTCAATGCTTATTTCAAACAAGGAAGCTGAACAGGTGTTTTATTTTTAATTATGTTAGACAAAAGTATCTTAAAAGTCTGACAAAGCATTGTGTCACAGTGGGACAAATAGAGCAACCTGAAACTTCACAAATAATGAATGCTGCAGTGTAACTTCCAATAGAAAATCTCAGTACAGGGCACAGGCAGATCAGATCAGGTTTAGCTTTGATCGAGAGCCAAAAGCATTAGGAAAATAATGATAGTCATTTTGTATTCTTTAATTTTCATAGAGAACATGAGATAAGCATTGGAAACGGTTATTATTTTTTAATAGGGGAAATCATTATTAAATTACTTCTCCTAGTTAAAACAAAGCTAAGACTGAATGAAACAAAATTGTATACTCTCCTCCCATCCTTGTTCTTAATATTTAATAAATTATCTCCTGTCATCTGCTGTCTAATATTCTATTCCATTCTCCAGTCTGCAAGAAAAATATTATAAATTAAATATAGTCTAATGGCTGGGCACAGAGCCACTTTTAATGCTCTAATTTGCTTCAATAGTTTTTGATCATTTCAGAACCAGTAACTGAATCTCCTGTCACTTATGCACATTAATAGGTCACAAGGATTCTTTTTCCATTCTGGTGTAAACTTTCAAATAGGGACACTTGTAGTGGTTTTTTTTTGTTTGTTTGTTTGTTTGTGGTTTTTTTGGGGGGTGTTTATGTTTTCTTGTTTTGGGGTTTTTTTTCTTAATTAAGACATTCCAATCTGTGTTGCAAAGAAAAGAGTTAGTCCAAAGGTGAACCCTACCTATCTCTACAGAATGGTTATTACAGAGATCTATAGATACCAGGGTGATAGGATTGTGTTTAGGATTGGGAGCAGGGACAACTAGGAATTTGCAAATGAGCTTTCTATTGTGGTTTTTTGTAAATCCTGGTATATATAATTATCTTTTTTCCTCCAGGAGTGATCCATTTTTAAACAAAATTTCTGCAAAGAGAGACAGAAATCGCTTGAGGGAAAGAGAAAAGGAGAACCATCTCAGAATAACCTTTGTATTCTTCAGTAGTGATGAGGGACAACTCCCTGTTGGAAGTTCATAGCTGTTTCTCTAAGTGACATATATGTAAGGAGGAACTTTGTGAAAGAGGATGATAGGAACTGCATGCTCCAGTCACAGGTAGGCTGCTAATTGACATTTAAGGTGACTTGTTCAAATCAATAATATGGGATACCAAAGTTCAAGTATGTGTTCAATATAATAGATGTTCAATACATAACTATTTATAAACATTGAAATCACGGCAGGAACATGGACCTCACACACTAGTATATTCATACATGATGAGCAAATTGCTCTGCAATTCAAGAAAGAAAACATAGCTCCTTATAGGTGTAGCTATGTGGAAAGAGTCACCTTGGGGCCGAAAGGAAATGTAGAAGCTAAAGCCTAGTTTTTTGTGTTTCTCATGAAGTTTCTGACCAGTATATTCAGTTAATGCAGTTCTCTTTCTACCATAATTTATACAAAGTTCTACAGTCTTCATTCATTTATTGTTAGAATACATTCAGCCAGCTGTGGTCTTCCTCACACACATTTCCTTCCCTGTGCTCCCACACTTTCTTTTGATCCTTAAACCACAGGGACTTCCTTTCTCAATAGCTGCAACTCTTTCCTTGCCCCCATCTCTCTCTGCTCTCTTTATAACTTTCCCTCAGAGAATATGCACCTCAGAAATTAATTTTTAAGATTTTTGACACTCTGGCCTTTAATGACATTTGTGGGGCTTGACTTCTTTTTCTGAGAGCCATACCTCACTATCCCGTACACTCAGGCAGTGCATCTCATCGGCATGATTTGTTTTAGCTTATTGAAGTTATGATCAGTCAGGACGAAGCTCTGAAGGGGAGGGAGCTGGCAAGAAACAAACACAGCTTGAAACAGACAGAAAAATTGCCGGGGTCTAGAGAAAATCAGCCAATCGCATGGGTTGAATAATGCATATTCACAGAAGTTATTTAATTTTGTCAAGATATTTTTGACCACTGACAAACATGTACACACACCTGTGTGCTTGTGTCTGTATATATACACACATATGCAGGTATACATTTTTTATATATATACGTGTGTGCATGTATACATTTGTGTAAAACAATGGTTTCAGACATGCTGAAGTTTCTCTTGTGTTCAGCCTTTCATTTTCTGATACAGCTGCTCACATGCTCGTGTCCTAGTTTGTTCATATGCTGATTGTTCCCCATATAGGCTCCTACTCTTGGCTCCTCAATAATGTTGATTCCAGCCTCGCTTTACTCCTCCTCATTGTCCAAGGTACTACTCTCAAAATTGTATGTCCCAGCTATTGCTTCAGCCGTGTTACTTTGCCATCACTTCAGTATCCGCCTGTTTTGATGTCCTGAGTTACACCTTCCCATGGTTCCTTTGAACAGCCTACATAATGGTACTTTGGCTCCACCTCCTACATCTTCCCTGTTCTTCTCATTGTCTGAGTGCTGCCATTTTCCAGATACACATCCCCTTCCCACATTTACTCCCCTTACCTAGAACAAAGCTCAGTGATTCAAGACAGTCACTTAAGGCTCTAAGGTGGCACTTCTAAAGCAGTGAAGTCTGATTTTTTTGCTTGTTTAGAAAGGCATATGTCAAGGAATTAAGAAATAATGTTAATAAAAGGTGATGCTAATTTTTCGTGTTTACTTTCGGATGGGGACTAAATTTTTGTCTTGCATTTATACAGCATCTAGTAGAGCAGAGTTCTGATGTGTGACAGGACTCTGCTGCAGGAGATAGAAGAAAGGACACAGTATGTCACTTCAATTGCTTGTAAATCGATTGCTTTACTGCGGGTATTTCAAAACTACTGACTAATTAACTTTTAATCTTGGATCCACTATATAACAGTATAGTAAGTATTAAAAACTGCATGGAAATATTTTAAATGTTAGATTTATGATTTTTTTACTTATAAACATTTGGGATAGTCCTCTAATCATAAATTATTGTTTTTAAAGCATGCTCTGTAATATTTACATAGAAAATTGATAAATTAGTTTAATTTTGACCAACTAACACTCATCAATAAACAATTAGTCATCTGTGGGTTATGAATAATTATAATTATTTAAGTTAGCCTAAATTCTTTAACATTTAAACAAGGCAGTATTTGAGTAAGTGTCCCTGGAGGGAATGTTTCAGTGCTCAGCTCTTCCCCTAATTGCCATAAATTCCTTTTAACTTCACAATTATTCACTAGTGACATTTTATTTACAGATAAATGTCTCATGCACTAAAGAAGGAAAAGGTCTCTAGCAGGCTCAAAATTCAATGTTTTGTTCTTTCCTCTCTGTTGATTGTTAGTATGTTAACTGAATCTCTGAATATTGATTTATTTCATGTGTTCATTTTTTTATAATTTGAAGGCTCACATCAGGCTATGCATGTTGTAGAAGTGGCATCTTTCAGATGGATTCCTAGCGCTGGGTAACTGTCTGCATAATTACAAAGGAGCTTAAGGGTGAGCACATACTTATGCAGCATGATAAATTCCAGCCTAAGTCCTCTGAACCATTGCAGGAGTTGAGAAAAAGGCTCTCTTCCCATGTGGAAATGGGGCACTATCATTGCAAATGGCAAAGTCTACTTACCTAGATATGATGGACTAGCTGAGTGCTTGGCATTATTCTTTGGAAGGAATTAGCTAAAAAACCAGCTGTTTAGGATAGACCAGTTCTTGGGAACGTTCTTTAAAAGTGCTTAGAGGAAATGTGCCCGTCTATAGATCCAACTGCATTATTTTGATAATTTAATCTTTCTTATTAATTTAGACACCTTCTCCAAATTTGACAGGCACACAAATATTGCAAACATGAATGTGAATCTCTGATAATACAACAAATGTGCTAAAAATGCAAAGCTGTATTCACTATAGTACTTGACTATAATCCTTTCCAGGCCATGGACTATTCTTTTACTCCTCCTGTTACAGCTAGTGATATTGCAGTAGTGTATCGCAGTACTGCAATATAGCATACCATGTAATAATGTATAGTGTATAGTATCATATGTATTTTACTATACTACACAATGATATATAGTGATACCCTGCAGTGTTGTTGGTGATACAGCCAGTATTATTGTAGTACTTTCCAGGTAAGGTTGATACTATACCTTCTGCTTTAAGAGTGGTAGATGTTCAAGAATTTAGCCAAGAATTTATTCTCTGCTTTTATTTCTCCTGTGGCCAGAGGTCGCCTCCTTTCCTGGTATGCATAACCCAGCGCCAGTCCAGGCTGCAGACTCTGGAAAGGTGGCAAGTGCATTACAAAATAGTCTGTATGGGCAACAGGATTAACAAATGTACAAGAAGGGTGGTTTGTGCCCCGACAACCCCTCCAAATAAGCTCGATTTCTCCCATGCTCTGAAGATTCAGTTGTCCTTCCTTGCAAGGCTTTCTTGAAAACCCATGGGCATCCTCAGTACTTCTTCTCTTCTTTAGGCTACTATCTGGGCAAGCAGCAGTGCAGCACGGGGGGTGCTTCCAGGGTAGCTGCATGCTCCAGTAGGCCCTATGAGTCAGCTCAGTTCATACTGCCGTCTTCCTCCTCAACAGGGTCATTAACTGAGTCCTCACTTCACTACTCAGCAGTCAATTTTAACGAACTTTGTAGGACTTCAACATACGCAAGGCTTTTGTCTCTGTTTCTTTTTTTGAAACTAACCATTCAGTTTGTAAGCTATTGGAGATGTGGCAGATAGCTGCATTGCTATATAACAGGCAGGCAGGTCAAAGTTAGAGAGAAGGATGAATTTAAATGAAAACCTGTTGGAAAGAAAACCATTTCTATCTTCAAGATATTCTCTCCCTCTAGAATGCTAAAAAGCAGCTTTTTCACCCCCTGCTCTTCCCTCCTTTCCCAGCACAACACCGCACAGTTAGTTGGACCAAATTTTTGCAGGTAGTGGCTCTTGTATTTTTCTGTACTTATAAGTGACCACCATGCGTCTAGAGATACTCACCATTCTATAGTTGTAACTTGGCTGTCTATAAAGATAAGCAAACTACAATAGCATGCAAATAACGTATTTCTGACCAGCTGAAATCTGCAATCTGCCTGACCCTGTGCTCATAGAGCTAGCAGTGAGATGCTTCTTTGTGTGGCAAAGCATATAGATACTACAATGGGAGATGTAAATCAACTATGTTGAGCTTATGCAAGATTTGCAGAAGTTATTCAGTAGTTAGGGTGCCCAAAATGTAATGTTTCATGGGAGCCTAATTTTTCTAGTGTTTTTTAAAACCCATGCTTTGTAAAGGTGTCCTTCAAATCCAAGGCATCTGGAAAAACAAATCAGTAACATTTTTAAGTAAAAGGAGATTAATTTTGAGACAGGCTGTAAGACTTTCAACAGTCATAAACCTAAAGAAAATAGTGTAGGCTTTAGAAACTTCCGAGGAAAATGTCACTTAGAGAAGTTTTGTGAGCAGTTCCAGCTAATCTGAGGCCTTATCAATAGGAGAGAGGGTTCTGCTTCACCACTTGCTTCGAGATAACTTGTTATCCACTGCCTCACCATTTCTGGCTGTTAGAGTCATGCCCCTTTGGTCAGGCTTTGTTTTCAGCAGGATTAATATTTTGATGCACTTGACTATATGCTCTCACATGCTGTAGTGCTGATGAAAGGGTGAGAGCAGGAATGCCTCTTTCAACAATGGCATGTGCTTAAGTTATTTTAATAACTTTTGAAATTAAGTCACTAGCTGCCAAAAAGAGTAAGGCAAATAAAACTAAGGTTTTTTGTCTGACTATCTGGGGAAAGGAGCTTAAACAGAGTCCTTCCTCTACTCAGAGAAACAGTGTGGGGTTTTGTATGAGGAAGTCTTTTCTGGAGTTTCAGAACCAGTCTCGGAGTCACATATCGCACACTGACTTTGCTATCTAATTTCTCTCTTAAAATTGCATCTACCTTAAATAAAAGATGCAAGGATGCCATAAACTCTGTGTCAATTCACTTGTTCCTCACCAAGGAACTAACCCCACCTGGGAGTTCAGACCTTGCTGAGAATTCAGGAGCTGTGACAGTATCTCTCTCTAGTGCCGTGATAGGCCAGGTAAGGAAACCTGCATTCATAATTCAGTTGCCTGAATACAAGCATATACACATCGGGGAAGGAGTAGCTTTTCAATGGTCATGTGAAAGAAAGGTGCCAGTTAATGGAAGTAAATGAGGGCATTGGGTTTTGTACTTTAGAGCAAGTCTTTCGGCCACATAGATAAGTTTAAAATAGATCTTAGAAGGGAATTAAGACACATTCATAGCAGAGATTGTCATGCCAGTTCAAAATAAGCAAATAGAACATAATTAAATTATCAGGTTTAATGAGTAAATAACATTAATTTGCAGCTGGAGTTGACTGGCTGTTTTGCAATTTGAATAATGTTTGACCAAGGAGACATGATCGCACACCTCAGCTTATGCTTTTCTGAGAACTGGCACCAGTTATGCAGTTATTCTATTCCTCCCCTTTCTCTTTTATCATTACATGCAGCATCAGATGCTGACTTTATATTTTTCTTTAGAAAATTCCTTCCTCCTTTTAATACCACAACATCAGTGAAAGGTAGTGATCTCTATAATTATATTTTACAGTGCTTAAAGAGACTTAGTGAGTCAGAATTACTTTTTAGTGAATCCACAAGTTGCTGGCTTTGGTGTGAAGACTGCCTGGCAATTTCTGACCCTTCAGCACCTTGCTCTCCCTGCTGTGCCACAGCTCATCACCTCCTCAGCTTTTCTGCTACAACCGTCCGTGGAGCTGCATTGCAAACTAGATCTCTCACACAGGTTTAAAGTATATTCCCATTCCCTCCTCCTTTCTTCCAGGGGTTTATTTTTAACCCAGGCCTGGCTTACAGTGCAGCCACACAGAGTGGTGCCAGCAGGGGTAGGGCAGTGGGGAGGGCAGGCTGTACTTCTTAAACTGGCCTTGTCATCACAGCCAGTAAGTGACAATATTGTGCTAAAGACTACAGAAATCTTCACATTCAGTGTTCTTATAACACTTCTGTTTAACCAGTCTCAATCAGTTGACCGGTGCACACTGAGAATTAGCTTGTACAGGCTGCCAGGACATTTGTAGCGGCTGCTCCCACGCCACAAAAACCAGCAAGCAGCAGTACATAGAGGGTAGCTGTGGAAGGCCTCTGGGTACTGCCCTGAGGCCAGTTTTGCGTTGCCTCATTAAATAGAGTTAGGCCAGTCTTACTTTTTTTCTTTCACAGATGAAGGAACTGAAATGCTTAGTGATGTAAAGTGGCAAAGGCCAGAGAATAAACATCACTCCTGGGAATAAAAGTCAAGACAAAATGTATCTGAAAAAATTGCTGTGTAGTTTTTTTTCTACCAGCCTGTGCTCAAAATAATGTGGCTCTCATAATGTTTTATTTTTTTCTTTGCTGGACGTTGCCAGTCAGAAATGTTTGTTCTTAAGACAAGTAAGTAACATAGTAAACCTGTTATTTTTAAAAGCATGCTTAATGTGTACTAGAGCTATATGCCATGTCCAGAATCTCTCAAAGAAATGGTAAATCTTGTTTTACTTAAGTATTTTTTTCACAAGGGAATTTGGATTTGCTGGGAAAACTCTGTGTGTGTTAAGTCAGACATATGAATTTTATTTTCAGAAGCAGTTTTTCTTCCAGACAGTAACTTATTCCTTGAACAAATAGCAATATCTAGCAATGTAAGAGAAATGACTAGCACTGAATAAAAGTATTGGGGGGAACATTTCACCTTTGTCATATGGCAAGTGTTAGATGAAATACCTCTGAACCAGCTAGCAGAATCAGGCTGTGGCTATTTTAAGTAGTCTTAACTTGTGTCTGGATGTAAGAAGCACAAACAGGTGTGGTTATTGCAGTATTAGAGCCTAGCAATGTTTTTTTTCCATTGTGTGATATTTTCACCACATTTGGCCTCTGTGCAATATATAGGGAGATAGGCTTTGGGTATAGAAACAGGGATGGCTGAAGAGAATCATGTTTTACCTGATATTTTCTAAAGTTCAGAATGGTCCTTGCATTTAGGAGTCTAAGTCCCTTTGAAATTCATAAAAGTTAGATATGAACAACTTTTTTCAAAACTGTATTCTAGATGCCTGCTTCTGTAAGCATTTATGAATATCCCACAGAGAACATATTTGCAATTGCAGCCAACATAACTTTGAAAAACATAAGTCAACACATTAAGCCTGCTATAACACCAGCTGCTTCTTTACCTGTTTGCAGTCCAAACCAGGGCCTCAGAACTGAACATACACACAGATCAGAAATCAGTGCAGTTCAGCGCTGTACACACAGAAGGTCTCAACCCTGGTATAGAAGTGTTCCAGGGACAGCTGGGCTGTAATGGCATCCTTGACTGGGTTCTACCTGGTAATAAAGGTGGAACTGAAACTCAGTGAACCCCCCACGTGCTTTTGAAACACTTTGATAGCCAAGACTTTCAGTTCTTTTTTGGTGTGAGCAAAAGTGTTGCCAGGTGGTTGGGCACAAGTTTTGAATGCCGATGGTTGTAGGACAACACGACATACAGGGGTTCAAGGGCAGGGTGGCTCAATCAGGGCAGTGTGGGCAATAGGGCTAATATGGGGACAAGTCCCTGCAGTGTAGCATATAGCTTGGTGTCACTGCAGAGCAAGGTGTCTCCCACTGTGACCCCAGGTGCCAGAGGGAGCTGCTCCCAAGAGATGGCTACAGCCTAACCCACCTTAAACCTGTTCGATGCGTATCCACTGAGTAGCACACTAAAAAATATCTCCTGTAGTTTTCTGATCTGTTTTCCCATTCTTATGACAAAGTTATGCCACTACTTTCCTAAATCCTACACTTCAGATCTGTCACTATATTTGTACTTGACTGTCCTATATTAGCCTGAAAACTCAGGGCTTTTCATGTTTTTAACATAAGCCTTTAAATGACTCATGTAGAACCTTAGGCTTGTATGTCAGATTAAATAGCACAGCCTCAAAAATATGATATCTGTGGGAGATTTGTCATGATGAATATAATGAAGTACCTTATCTGTTTTTCAAAGTAAATACCAGCAACACAGTTAGCGGAGACACATTCTCAGCTGACGTAAATAACTTTGTTGGAGTCACAATTTACATCAATGAAGGATCCGCTCCTTAAAAGCAGGTGCTTACAAACCTAGACACTTTCCAAAGCAACAAATTGCTGTAGGTCAAAACCGGTACACGTTTTGTGAGAAAACACATTTTGTGAAATAACTGTAATATGAGAAACGAAACCATTTTAATTTCTTCTTTGATTGGCAATGTTAAAAAAAATGAAAAGAAAAAAAAAGAACTACAAACACCACAGTCTTCCATTTTGAGAACTTATTAATGAGAACGCTAAACACTCAACCTAACTAAAGCTGGTGACAAGTTGCATTGTATTATACATTATACTTGGTAGCAGGTGGAAGGAAATAATATCGTCCCCTAGCACCCTGCTAACTTGGAGAGTAAAGATCTGATCCTTACACTGAAATATCCTTAACGAAAATGGAGACCAAACAATCATATTAACATTGCAGCCTTTTATTAATTGAAAGCTGGATTAGGAGAACAAGTGCTTTATTTCAGTTTCCTTTTCAGAGAAAGATGGGGTGGAATCCTACCTAAATCAAATCAATGGCAAAAAATCATAGAAACAGAAATCACAGGTCAGTAATTTAGAAGAGCAAAGAATCCTTTGATGTATTTCCTTTTTCAGTGTCTACAAAAAAGCAGCATTTCCAGAGACAGCCATTGGACTGTTTATGGTTTTTACTTGTCACTTTTTGCACATAAGCAGAATTCCCAAGGTTGCTGAGAAGAATTTTGAGAAACAATTAAAAACAGAATGTTGCCTCTATTGGTCTCATTTATGTGATGCTGTTGTAATGTATGATTGCATTTCTGCTGGCAGATGGAAATATTTTGTTAAATGGGAAAGTATAGCTGTTATCATAGGGATCATTTGAGAATTACAAGAATGCTGTCTGGAGCTGACTTTTTTCTCTGCCATTATAAGCCCACACAAAGGCTTGCAAAATTATTCACCTAGAGGCCTCTCCCTCTGAGGGAGACTAATTTCTAATTCCCATCTTCTTTCCATAGACTCAGTCTTCCCCTTTCCTGACACCCCGTCTCAGTCTCCTTGCCTGCTCAGATCCTTTTCCAGTTGTATGTGCTCAGAATCCATGCCCCAAGGGTACCATTCCCTTGGCACTACCTCTGCATTTATTCTGAACCTTTTCCTTTGGTTCCCAGCCTGCTTGGGCCTCCATGGATGCTCATCTATTTTTGGTAGGCCTCCCCCCCCCGGACCATTGGTACTCTTGCCCCAGTGGCTCTGCCTTGCAAGGCTTTGTTTTCCCAGTCCCAGCTGTTTCCCACCAGTAACTCCCATATGCAGATTCTCATCTAACTCATACTGACCTTGCCCTGGTCCTTCTTTTGCTCTGCTTCTTCCTCCCCTCACCTTAACTTTCAACCATCTCTGCCTCTTTTTCATTCCTGAGGTTATAATTTCCAGTATCTACCCTTCTACTTTACCCTCTCCCTTCCAGGCTCTCTTGTCTGGCTGTACTTCCAGCTCAACCAACTCCCAGTCTCAGCATCCTGCTCGTGCTGCTTTTCCAGCTGTCCATCCCCATTTCTTCCCAGCACCTCCTTCCAATCTAGCCTCACCAGAAGTAATTTTTATCCATTGCTAGTCTACCCAATCCCATGTCTTTGTCAAACTCCTTTCTCTGTCTCTAATCAAACTATGGCACTTGCTTCATTTCAATTTTCAGTTGAACTTCTCTGCATTAACGAGTGGGTCCTCATGGGAGGGGAACTGAGGGCACAGGAGAGTATTTTAGATCTGGGGTATGTCCCTGCCTTGGGGCATCAGGTGGGAGAAGTCATTACAAGTGTATTGTAATTTGGTTTTAATAGCCCTGAGCTGTACCGTGATGGTATACGTACCATCTGGTCAGCTGGGAGACTGGAGCTCAGCTAGCGTTGACAACCTTCAGAGCTTTCAGTTGCAAAACTGTGATGTACAGTTTTTCCAGATCTTGCCTGAATTTGAAAAGACTGGCAGCAAAAGGCAAAAAGGCGTATACCTGGCACAGAAACCTCTCCTGCCAAATTTAAGTCCAGCTTTCAAAGCACTGAAGCAGCAGAGCAAAACTTTTTATCATTGACGGCAGCATATTTCCCCTAGCCTGTTTTATGAAATTAGCTGGTGGTTTTATCTGGCATCTTTATAAAACTAAAAATTAAATCAAATCAGGCCAAGGAAACACTGTAACTGGAAAATTTAATCTGGAATGACTGAAGTTTGACATTGCTGTATGTGAAATCTGAATCTAATCATGGAAAATGTCAAATGTGCATAATCACAGGTGAAACTACAATCCCTGTTAATATGGGTAACAGCTTTAAAAAGTCTGAAATATGTTCTGATTAGTTGAGGATAAATTATGAACTGAGCTACATCTCTGGAATTATTACATTCAACTAATGGCTGAATTTAGTGCTTTGTCCATGGCAAAACTTCTACTTTTTAAAACTTGCTGCAGGCAGACATTATAAATTCTCAGCTTTCTAAGTCCAGACATGACCACGGTAATTGCAGAATCTGACCTCATGTGCAAGAGAGGCTGCAACATTTTGCATACTAATTCTTTTATTTCTCCTAAAACTCACAGTTGAACAAGAAGATAGCTGTTAGTGTGTCTAAATCCAGCTATCAATGTGCATTATTCAGGGGGGGCTGTTTCCTGGGTTGTATTCAAGAGAAGAGGTTGAGCCTAATGGCCGTAATGACATGACTGTATCTTAATGGGAACACACCACTAGCAAAACATTCCAATTAACAGGGGATGTACTGAGCTGAAATAAATGGTTTTAAGTGATGATCAGCCTGGTGTGAAATTATAAACTCTGTTGTTAGTATCAAAATGACTAATTACAGCTCTGATGCAGAATAGCACTCAAATTCTTGAAACGGTGGGTCTAAACTGAAAATGCTTTCAGCCTTTTGCGAGACCTCCAGGGAAAAACGAAGAGCGTGCAATTTTTAGCCTGCATTTTTATTTAATTGGTGCATTATTTCAGCAGAAGTATTATATAGTATTTCTTTCCTCATTCTCCAGTCTTTTTTTTCAGTTGAGTTTCCACAGGATGTCCTAATTAGTAGACCCATGCTGTATATCCTCAAAAGAATTGAGGATTTCACTTCAGCTAAGTGGCATTTTTGACTGTGGAAAAAAAGCACAATTTAGTGGGACAGAAAAACAAGGCAGCCAGTCTATTCAGGAAAAACTGAGAAATAGGCACAAGTTTTATCTAAGGATTTGTAATTCATTTAGGTGGTGCTCTTTTCTTTACACATTTCTAACACTGTATAGTACTAAATTCTCTTAATTTAATTTGTACTTCTAAGTAAAGCAGTCCACACATGTTTTAAGGCTTTTCTTCCTTTTGCCCTACAGCTTTCATATCAAGTATGCAAATGTTAAAAGCAGTTAAAAGCGGGCTTGAATCTGTTCTCTCCATTGATCAGTTTTAAAATTAAAGCTCTCTGAAACTTTTACGCCCGTCAGCGCAGCCCAGGACTACTAAATCACAACTGTCTGGTGCCACATGCTGACAAGCCAAGTCTTGAAAAAGGGGTAACCCTAGCTTAGAGTGCCGAACCAATGTTGAATGGAGGAAAAAAAACAGGTTTTTTTTTTTAGTAGAGTATATGAAATAGTAAAGGCTGAAAATGCCTTTGAGTTCCTCTTCTGTTTTATTTACCATCTCTCACAATTGCCCCAAAAGCTGAAAACATCCCTTAATAAATTACAATCTCTTTCTCTGTGACAGATTCCAGGTGAAGTAAAAAAGGTGTGATATTTCCATAAGTGTACACTACCCAGAAAGTATATTATTCACTGAAACGTGATATCCTGCAGAAGATAAGAATTCAAAGGACAGATTCAATGAAGTTAATAGAACAAGCTATGTAGCTGCATTATTCACTCATGTTTTACAATTACATAAAATAGTGTAATCAAATCTACAAAAAAAGTTGGCACCTATGTACTATAATGATGACCATATTAGGCATACCTAATAAAGCTTACCAGCTTATCAAAATCCTAAAAGCGGATTTTCCTGAAATCTGTCTCCTTGAATATTCAGCCCAAAATCTTAGATTCATAGATATTTATTAGTTCCTTGTACTTTTGTAAAAAGTAATTTGGCATACTTCACTTTTGGATATTATAGATCTTGTAGCTCTGGTGAATGATAATATACAAGAAAGCTTCTAAATAAATATACTTCATTAAGTTCTTTATATAAAAATTATTTAAGGCTCAAATATCTATCTCAAAAGATCTTCAGATTTTCACAATTTTTGTAAAATTTATTTTTTATGAAGACAATAATCTTAATTACAAAATTACAGAATAAATTAATTTAGAAGGGACCTCTGGAGGTTATCTAGTCCAGCCCCCTGCACAATGAGGACAGGTTGCTTAGGGGCTAATTATTTTGAATATCTTCAAGGATGGGACCCCACAGTCTTGTTGGGCAACCGGCTCCAGCATTTGACCACCTTCAAGATGAAATAAGCCAACTTTGCCGTGAGAGCACATGGTCAACTTGTTGTCCACCAGAATCCGCAGGGCCTTTTCCACAGGTGTCAGGGTGAACAGCTGTTTTACCAAGTACAGTGTTTCTTTACAGAAAATCACTGTGTTGTGCTATTAGATGCATCGCTTTTACAGTGATTTCATTTTCCTTCATTCTCATTTGATTTTAGTGCTAGTTGTTTGGCCCTAAGTCTCAAAAATGGTTTTGATGTACAAATTTCATTTGTACCTAAGACATCTCTGAAGGTATCTGTAGAGTACTCTGCAAAATGAAACAAACCAGACTTCTTTTTAGTTTGAAAAACATCCAGCAGCCCATGTCATACACTGGAGACATACCACAGTGCATGTTTAGTGATGGGAATGTACAGCCTTAAAGGTCAGGAACTACTGAAACCTCCGTTCTCAGACACGCAGTTTCAAAATGACATTCAGCAGCAAGACAATAATTTTTCATAAAATGTTTCTGATGTGCTAGTTTTAGAAGTTTGAATTGGGAATGTTTATTTGGTAAGTTTTCACTTTGATCATATATGAATGGGCTGTGGCAAGGGCAACGTACCTCTGTTATGTCAAAGCTAGGCATCTTTGAGTCATTGCTTTTGTTGTCATTGATAATCACGTATATGTTTCTTGAACCATAGCGTGATATCAAATATACCAACACTACTCTGACAACGAAGTAATAATTAATCAATATCTTGAGTGCCCAGATTACTTGTCTGTGCAAGGACATGTTACCAGCACATAGCATCTGTGACAGGAGGGACCTTCTTAGCTTTACAGGCTTCTGATGAATCTCATTCAAAACCCACTGACTTGGTAGAAGAATCAGTATGGCCTTCAGTGGGTTTTGGATTAAAGGCATTTGATCTTAGGGAAACCGAATAATCTGTAAAATAAGGATCATAATGTTTCTCTCTTGTAAAAGTAGTTGAAATTCATAGAGGGAAAGTACAAAGTATTCACTATTACTGTTTTATCTCTATTAAGAGAACTGGTTTTATCAATTTTTATTTAATTACTTAAACGACTAATTTAAGGCATTTTAAGACCTCATGTATTTGGCGTTTCATATGTTTCAGTTGAATCAAACTGGTTACTATAGAAACAAAGACATTGCATGATTTGAGTTGCTGTTAGCTTTCGGAACAAATACATTATTATGAAAATAAAAAAGCCCCTAGATATTGAACTGTAAAGTAGAATACGATCCTGATTAATTAACAAATCCTGGGTAAAAGCTAGATTTTTACTGTAAGTATGTGGAATAGGAGCCATTCTGGCAGAAACAAAAAAAATGAAAGTTAATGGAGCTGTCATTTCAATATTCAATAATATTATCTACAATATGCAATTTCCCAGATGTAATTCCCATATCCTGCATGAAGAGTTACAAAAAACTGAAAGGCTTACCAATGCCAACTTGCTTTTCCTGTCACAGTGTAACTGCAAAATATATAAAACACTTCTAGAAATAGTGGAGCAATTAGGAAAAGAGAGCCGCTCACAGCATCAGTTATGCGGGCAGTATATGGCATACTGCTCCTGGCACTTCCCCAGCTATTTGCACAATTATTTTCTTGGCCATCTTGTCGACTTGCATGTTTATGCATGGGGCAAACAGGCATGCATGCAGAATGGAGGAATCAAAGCCCCTCAGTCTGGGAGAGCCTGATGTCCTGAGGTTTGAGAAGCATTGCCAGGCTTTGCCTTCCAAATTACTGGCAGTAGGGGAAAGAGTGGACCAGGCCAGTAGGAGTTAGACAGAAGTCAGTTCTTCTCTGTCATACATAACTCACTTTTGACTGTTAGTGACCCTATAATGTTCAAAATCAGGAAAGAGTTGCATGATTGAAATCAGCTCAAACTGGGCAAATCAGCTCAAAATACAGGCATAGAGTCCAGTAAGCTAAAATAAAAGCCCAGGCTAACCTGCAAGTTGATTTCACCATAGCATTTTCTAAAACACACCCATACGTGTGCGCATGCACACACACACGGAGCCACACTTCAAGGAATGCTTCAATTATAGATACAGCTCTTAAAAAGTACTTAGTAAATCATCGATCATACAATTGATTGTATGATTGCCTAAGTTGGAAGGCACCTCAGAAGATGATCTGGTCCAAATTTTCATGGGAAAGGGAGCCTAGATGAGGTTATCTAGACTATCTGTTCGATTGCGTCTTGAAAAACTCCAGTGATGAGGAGTCTACCACGTCCCTGGGGAGGCTGTTACAGTGAATGATTGTTCCCACTGTAAAGAAGTTCTTACATCAAGGTGAAACTTCTCCCAGTGCAGCTTGTACCCGTTGCCCCTTCTTCCTGTAGCTTCTTGTGAGGAGAGAGCCTCTGTCCTCTTTGTAGCTGCCCTTTAAATACAGGAATACTGTGATGAGGTCCTCCCTGAGCCTTCTCTTTGCCAGGGAGTAAAGACCTAACTCCTTCAGTCAAACCTAACTCCTTGAGTCAAGGAAAAGAACAAGGGAAATCGGAGAACTATATTTTCATGGGGTGTTTTAAAAACCGTTGAGTGTATGAAATCAGGCTCAGCCCTCAGTCAGCGTTGTATGACCTCAAAATGCTGTTGTTAATCATGCACAGAAACACCAGAAGAGACTGCATTCTCCTTCTACACCGTTTGCACATGGCATAACTTATTTTTTCCGCATTACAGAGCATGTATGAGTACCTATGTAAATGCATGCTTGTGTCTGTTTCATACAGCTAAAGAGAAGGTGTTTCTCAGAAACAATGATGTTAAAAATACAAACCTGAAGTAATGTACTGGATGAATCAAGTCCATATCTTGTCTTCAAAGAAAACTTTGTCTGCGATCAAAATCAAAATTAGTTAATTAAAGTCCCCAAATAAATACTTCCCGAGGCTTTACAGTTTTTATATCTTCCCAAAGTGCCATGAAAAGCATACGTATTTAATCAGTATTGGCTCATGATTTCAGTGGAAAAAGTTTGCCAGCCTTGATAGTAGGGAAAACTTCAAAGGCTGTGATAAAGCAAATGAATAATTTGTCCGGAAGAAGTCTGTGTAAATTGATCATGTTATCTAAATGTGTCAAATGAAATGTTAAGATCTCCCTCTCTCTTTCTCCAGGAATAATTAGATTTGCACATCTCTCTAAATTGCTTTTTTTTTTTTTTTACCAAAATGGAAGCATGTGTATTTTTCAATACCTGAATGCCTGTCATGATAAATGGTTACAGAAAAGTGGCCAGTACTGTATGGGAGGGTTCAGGCAGGCTGATTCTATACTTTCCTACTGTTAGCCCACCTCATGCAAAGACTATCAGCAGGCCATGTAAGACTAGCTCAGTTCTGCATCTTTAATTTAGATATGCTGGACTGGATAAGATGAAAGGGTCTAAGATTCTTTGTATATCTTTCAAAGGTAAGTTACAAGGCTTCATTACTCGTGCATGAGTTCCTCTAGGGGACCATCAGTTCTGAAGTTGGTATTCTGGAGGAAGAGGTAACAGGAAAATGGCACTTTAAAATTATCTTGAATATTCTAAAGTTTCTAAGGTTTTAAAGATGAGTTGGGTTATACGTATCACTTGCTGCGATATGTGATATGTGTTATGTGAAGGGATTGCAGATTCAGATGGTTTATTGTTATTCACACTTCTTTTTCTTAATCAGACATTTACGAAATTCTAAGATATGTATGTACTTAAATATTGCTTTAGTTTTCTATGCATTAAATGCTCTCTTTTCTGATGCCGATTTACCAAATTTACTACTGCAAATTTGGATGTTTAATGTTGACATCAAAGACAAAGCTTCTTGTCCTGATTTTATTAGTAAAATTTGAAAGCCTCTTGCTATTAGAATATGTGGATCTCTTATTAATTGTTCCAGTTCTCTTGTGAAGACAACACGTAGATCTTTCCTGAGTGTTCTGTCTTTCAGCTGAGAATCTGAAATATCAAGAAAACAGAGAAGGTTTCAACCCAGAAGCTGAAGCACAAAATTATGTGTTAGAAATTGAAACAGTGATAGATAAGCTTGTGCTTGTGCAGAGTGTGAAATCTTACAGGTGCACATATTTGGGCTTCTATTTATACTTTTTTTCTAAAAATATTCTTTGATTTCATATGGTGTGATCTATCTCCTTGCCAAACTACAGCAGAATTTTAAATTTTTGATGGTATGTTTTAAATGTCTTGAGAGACCAGAGTTCCGTGGCGCTACTAGGAACATATTGTCACAATCCACTGATTGTTACTGACAAGTTTCACCTCGTATATGCTTTCAAGCTGTGTGTAAACTGAAGCAACAAATGGAAAATAATGTTTGGAATATAATGATGGGACCTCAAATATTGATGAAGTAGAACTGGCTCGAGTTATGTTTATGGTTTGGCATGCTGCGAATGATTTATTATCATAGGAACATAGTAAAAATAAACTACAAGAGTACTTGGTCCACAATCGTGCAAATATGCCTTCCTGAGCTCAAATTCACTACTTTGAAGTATCCTCATGCAATTGTTCATATTAGTATGAACAATTCATTAGTTCATTCTAATTGATTAGTTCATATTAGTAAAATTAAACACATCTGTTATTACCTGCAATGCTGAAATAAGTGAAATACTCAAGTCTGCTGTGGCCTCCACGTGGGACATTTGCTTTTGGTTTGCTGGTTTTTTTAACCATTCCATATACATTTTAGAGGACTATTAAATATTAATCTGTCCTTCAATTATTGGTCCCTCAAATGATAGTCGGTTTAACATTGAACTGATTATTGCATTTTAATCTGAGTGAATGTGCACTCCAATAGGGACTGAAAAAGGATTTCTTAGCAGGGGAAGGAAAGGAATTCTTTCTTTGGGTGCTCCCCTGGCTGTAGAACACACCCCTCATCCCCTGCGCATTTTCTTGAGCATCTAAGTGACTTTCAGACCTTCCACCCAGAAACTGTTGGCACAGTGCACTGCTGGCAAAGCAAGAGCCAGCAACTGGGTTCAACTCAGGTTCATAAAATCTAGCAGGAGGTGAGGGGTACATTGTAGCAGCAAGTGGGCAGGTCACAGTGTGATCAAAGGAAAAAGGGCAAAATACATACCTGTTTTGGAGGTAAGAGTGGTGAGGGAGATTGGGATGTCTGGGAATGGAGTTGGGTCAACTGCTGAGGTAAGGGGAGGAATAGCTTTTAGTGTTGGACATTAAATGGTGGAGGATGATACTTCTGCCTGCTGACTATTTCTTTGGTATGCTTTTCTTTGATTTATCAGTTGCAAATACAAGGCAAAAAGGAAGTGCTCTTTTTGTTGTGGTTATTTTTCCAGTGGATCGATATTTAAATTATACTCACACCTGAACATTGTTTTCCAGCCAAAAGCTCCTATTTTTTTGTTGTTGGTGGTTTGGTTTAGTTATTGTCTTTTTTGGTGTTGGGTTTTTTCTTGTTGGTTCATGAATTTGAAATCTGGAGTTGATCTCTGATGGTGTATTGGCAATAAGGGCTAGGCAGGTCAGAACAGAAATTTCACCTAAGTATGACAGAAATATGAAACAAAATCTGATTCCAAATCATAATCCCTACCTTGCTATTCATACTCATAATTGAGTTTAAACTTAGCTCATCACCATCATATTATTTTAATAAGTCCGTAAGTATGTAATTGCACTAAGATTATTTAACATTTTTCTGTGGTTTTATCCATAGCAACTTGGAAAGTCAAAGATTTCAATATAATAACAACTCTGTAGCTGAAATATGAATCAAGAATAATTATTTCCCTAACTCCTAAATTCAAGATCTGGTGTTTGGTCAAAAGCTTTGTACAGAAAATTACTGAAAAATTATGTTATCGGGCCAGATTGACAAGTATTTGAGATTAATGTTTAAGCCTTCTTTTCAAAAAAGTACGTAAGCGTGCCTAAACTTTAAAAATGTGAGTAACTCAAGTTCACCATGCCAAACTTCTTTTGGGGCATTTACTCAATATAGTAGAGGGGTTTAGTATACTGAATAGGAAATACAGCAAATGAAGAGAAGAAAACAGAGAGATTTACACTTCTGTCTAGACCAAGCTCTAAATGTGGGCAGCAAGACAATAAGCATGTGCCAGAATGAGCATTAAACTGGACAGATGCCAACTTTTTTATTGCGAGTAGCCTCTTGCAACTGCAGCCTATTCAGTGGAAGGAAAAGGCAGAGCCACTCAATGACTCCAGTGGCGCAAAACCAGAGTGCTCCACAGTGAAAGAATTTGCTCACAGGGTACTTCTCAGCAAAATCCTGGAGAGTCTATAAACACAAAAGAATACCATAAAACATAATTGTAAGTGGAGCTTTGTTTAGTACGATTTACCCTAAGTCAGAGTTGGGTCTTTTCGGCTGACGCTTGCCTCATGTACCATGCCGTTGGACAGTGGATCAGCATTTTCCAAAAGAGATTCTGTGCTCTGGCTTAACTTGGGCTTACTGATGGTGCCTGTATGGCTCCTAATATGCTGCCAGAGCAACAGCTGGGAATATATTGTGTTCACAGATGCACCTGTTTCCTCTCTGTAGAGGAACTGCACAGAATGTCACTCCCATTTCTTGAATAAATTCCGTCTGGTGCTCTGTTTAGCCCAACTGCTAGTTGCTGCACCAGTAGCAGACAAAGCCAGTGTGTGCCCTGGGCATCCCAGTCCTTCCAGCTGTGCCAGGAGATGGGCTTCCAGCTTCGTTCTCTGGATGGACAATTAATATCCTCAGGAGGGCAATCTATAGATGTCCTTCAAAGCGCTGTTTGCCATACTGAGAAACATAAATGCAGCTGCCTCAAATGGCAGCTTCGTTACAGGCCAGCAGAAGGAGCTGAATTAGGTTTGTGACAGTTCCACTGGTCTGCTACCTAACACAGACCAAATCACTACGTTGACCTCTACTCCTCACCTATCTAGCTGTCCTTTCTAATCTGCCAGTTCTGCATAATACTGAATTGCATTTCATACATACCTGGTTAGATAAGATGGAATTTTTCAACCGCAAAATGCAGTAATATGTACTGACTGATTAAAACCAGATTTTTCGATAATGCAACCTCTTAAATAAAAACAAATTTACAGAAATATTTAGGCAGTCGTCTGTAGAAGCCAGGACTTTAATAACACTGCATAAATCGTGGTTCTTTAGATGAGCTTTTTGCTTTCTCTTCCTATGAATGTCTGTCATTTTTTATGTGCAAAATGCAGAACTTCAGTTTTTGGAATGAATACTTCCCAGGTCTTGCTTGTGCAATGTTAGATTAGGCATCTCATGAGCAGGAGCTCTTGTTGAACTCCTTGTTTTATGTACATTTCATGTCCTGGGAGTTCGGAAGTAGATGCAGCCAGGATACTGCAGGGCAGCTTTGCAACAGTTCAAGTTCTCCTTAACCCTCTTCATTGCACTGGATTAGCCCATGGGGAAAAGAATGAGCTTATGAATCGTCTAGCTCTCCTCAGTAAGTCTTTAATGACATGCTTTAAATGTGCTTTTTTAGCACTTCATCTTCCAGTTTGACTACTGCATTGAAGCCGGGGGAAAAAAAAATCAAATATATTTGGGCCACAAATATTAGCTCATATAACAGTCCAAGACTGGTTTGGGGTTTTAATTTAGTCAAATGCTTAATCTAGTCTTTCTTCAGCCTTGATTCCTGATCATTATTCTAGTCCTTCTCTGATTAATGATTCATTAGAAATAATGCTGCACCAACCCCCCAGATCCCAGCCAAGCCAACATTTTGATATCTTATAATAGTTTGATTGAAAAGGGAATCTTTAAAAACAATTACTTGTCCTATATTCAATTTTGTCATTGTCTAAACAGGGACAAATTTTTTATAACATGTTTGAATGCCCTGAGAAAACAAATTTTCTCTGTTTAAAAGAAAATGGTATTTCCTTTTCATTTTTTTTGTATGTTCATTTCACATTATAATATTGAAAAAAACTAAGCAGTGTCAGTTCCATCAGCCTGTGTTCTTGGTAGTCATGGTCCCTGTCACAGGCAGAATAGTTTTTAACTCTATATATTGTTTCTTTCCCAAATTTAGTGCTGCACATCAAAGGAAAAACTTTTGTTATAGTGTACTATGGCTCTTGTTCTGACCTTTTTTCTCAGAGGCCCCAGCTGTGAAATTTCTCTTATAGTCTGAGGAAGGGAGAAGAAGCAGTGAAGGAAGGCTAAAGAGCATGGCAGCAAAGCAACTCACAAGGTCGATTAGTGTAGTTAAATCAAAGGGCAGAGCCATGGCTGCAAGTGGCAGGCACCCACGGTATATTTGAGAGCGTGGCTTTCCGGAAAAGTGAGAGAGCAATTGTAGGTTTTCCCTAGAATATTGTCCTCTCAGTTAGTAAAGATTCTATGTGGTCAAGAACCTGAAATGCTTGGTTTTCCTTTAATTTTCACGATGCCCCATTTTAAATAAGGGTTAATAAAAAGAATAAGTGACATTCCTATGAAATATGGAAATAAGCCCAACTTAGTTAAGAACATTTAAGTCATAGTGGCCTCAAATGAAGCTATTTTTATTGCACTTCTAATAAAAATAGTCCTGGACAATTAATTAACAGAACAGTATCTCATGGGTCTTTCCTTGTGATATGCTGTAATCACTTGAGGTAAACGTCTTAGTCCCCAGGAGTGTATCAACATCATTGCTGTTATTTCTTTTCACATAGAAATGTGGAGTGCAGTTGTCAAGCTCTGCACATTTGAGACTTGAGGTCAATCATTCCTATTAACCGCGAATGTTACCATTCTCTGGCTGGAGAAATACGGGGTCGAGCATGTGTATCCTACGGAAGAGTAGTCATCTGTTTCAGGGCAAGTACATAGAATAAAAATTAGCTTAAGTTTTTCCATGTGCACCTGGCATGTCCATTTAAATAAAGAACACCAAAGGAAACACTAAACTTGCATACACCCAAAACCTGGCTCAAAACCATGCTTGGTATTCTGGCAGCTCTTCTGGAATTGATTGGCAACTTTTTTAATAAACTAGACACGAGTCCTGGAGGCAACAGGCCTAGTTCATAGGGTATGTCACCACGACGAGGTGGAAGCGTAACTGGAGCACATGCAAGCATAACTTCTTCGGGTTAGGAGGAAAACAGTTGCAGTGAAGATGTGATTGCATGGACTATGTTAGTGACAGAGTGTATATTTATGATCTCCAGCCAGCCTGCATGTACTAAAGAGTGACCTGCCATGTCAGCACCGCTCTGGTTGCCTTGCTAGCTTGAGTAAGTTAGGATACGATCACACTTCTGCTTTGTGGCGTTTTATTCCTCATCTCCATTTTACTGCAGTGTAACTGTGTGGCTTTTGCTTACGTGCTTTAACCAAAAATATATAACCTCTGTTTCAGTTTGACCATTTGTAAAGAGGTGATGGGAGGATGGGTGCGGTTCTCATGAAACTTATGTTATTACTTAACCTAATTTCTACTATGCAGGGCTTTGATAAGCCCAGAAGGCTCTCCAAAGTTGTTTTCTTCTTTAAACCAGGAGGTAGCCTCAAAATATGTCTTGCCCTGGTCAGTTCTACACCACGAGTAAAGGAAATGTAAAGTGCTGTCAACGTTTGCTGGCAAAGGGCTTTGATCATGATGGATTTGATGTAAATGGTAAGCAAGGCTGTTGTTACAAAGTACTGCCCCGCAGTGTGTGAGTCTTAGCACATGCTGCAGTTTCAGTGGATTCGTTCTCAAAACCTTCCAGTGAGCAGTGAGTGGGCAATGTGTACTTATATTTAACGATGGCAGGAAAAAGAATATTTTTTATGAGAAAAAAGGCAGTGGCTTTACTTCAAATGGAATTTAAAATCTCATTGTAGCTAATAGCTGTATGTTTTATCTTGTGGCCCTTTCAATAGACATTTTGTATGGACCAGGAAAATGCCTCTGAGAAGAATATCTCCAGGATTTTTTTGTTTTCTCTGCTGTGACATAAGGCAGGAGCACACAAGTCAGCATTTTTCTTCTTCAGAAGCTTACATTAATTTATTTTGACAGCATTTTCAACCCATATAGTAGCTTAGAACTATCCATTTGTGCTACCTTCCTTTTTTAGACAAGCAATGCATTGCGTGAGACTGTTAATTTGGCAAAGGGCATGGGTTCACATTTGGTTTTCATAGAGTGATAGATTTAAAGGCCAGAAGAGACCATTATGATCAGCTAGTCTGACCTCCCACCTCAATCAGAGCACAAGTCTCACGCAATCGTTACTGCAACAGGATCATGACTTCATCATGAGCTAGACAGCAGCTTAAAGAAGGCATCCAGTCCTGAGTTGCCTATCTCTGATTTTCAGCATTAATTTTCCCAATTTCAGACTCCAGTTCCTGAATCATGTCATTTTATAGGCATACAGAGTCAAAATGAAACATCATCCTCAACTGTCCTTTTCAATTACTGGTCTGTGATTCCATCTACTTGGATTTGTCCCAAGATCATAGGAATATCTATGTTGAATAGTTGTCAGACCATGCTAAATGGACAGTAAGCATTCTTATTTTGTAGGAATTCTTGATATTGTAGAAATAGTTGCAAAGCACACATGGAATGTCGAGATCTTGGGCTAGGTCTGCAGCATTCAGGCTACGTCAGGAAGCATTCGGCCTGGTTTTTGGTTTTTGAGAGCAGTTTGCATCCACTGAGTTAACGTGCATGAAGCCTGTTCACAGAGCAAATGTACAACAGCTATTGTCCTTCTTTTAAATACCAATCCCTGCATTTCTACAATCAGTTTTTAATAGACAGGTAATGACGAAAATTGGCAAGTGACAAAAAAAAGACAAGGAAAGGCAGGTGGAAATATTTAAGAAATTATGATTTATCTAGAACATTTCCAAAAATACAGTTGTAATTTGGTTCACCTAAGAGAATGGCAGTAGAACATTAGGTGCGAGGAAGGAAGATACTTTGAGTAAGCTTATTCTGCCACTCATTTTCACATATACTCATCATAGTATAGGAGCACACTTTCTCCAGATTTAAAACCTGGCTACAATTCACTCTCCTAGAAATTCTGGTCTACAGCACTGCATCAATTTTTCAAGATGGCCAGAGCTCCAAATTTAGTGTTGAAATTTTACGCAACCTGGGAATTTTCAGATATGGATGTGAAATGAGTTTGTGACACTATGGAAAGTCTGTGAGCAAGTTAAACTACTTCTGAAATTTAAAAGGCTTTATGGCCCTTTCCAGTTCCCCCTAAGCAGAGTAAAGAAAGAGTGCAGGGCTTGAACTCCACTTCTGATACTTACTATCATGTGGTAGCCAAAGAGGTACTATGGTCCATATGGGAATGGAATAGGTGAAAGAACTAGAGGAAGATACTGCCAAGAGAAAATCTGGGTAAACATACTGCAAGAATTGGTAGAGTTTTGTGACCTTTAAAACTTTCAGTTCAGGCCAGTTTTAAGAGCTTGCTTTCAGTACCTACCCTAGTGGAACTGAAAAGATTGACATTAATTTCAGAAAGAAGCTGCCAGGCTTTTGCTATTTAGTAAAGCATTAAACATAAACTGATGTTCTTCAACAGAAGTTTATCAAAATTCTGATACTTCTTGACTTAAAAAAACCCCAATCTCTTGCATACCAAACTGTAAAGAAACAAAATTCCAGGCTTTCCCGTTTGAAAATGACACAGTTTGAGGAGCTAGAATACAGGAATGCATTAACTCTAATTTTTGTAGAGCAACTCGCTTGTTTTGTAGTTATCCTCCATCTTCACAATCAGGAGATGCAGAGGACACTAGGAGGCCTGCGTGAAACCATAATAATATACATGAGTTTATGTTTATATTCACTGGATAAAGAACTTATTCTAAAATTTTGTTCTTTATGTAGGATTTTTAAATATCCTGAATATAATAATAATCTATATATAATCTACGAGTAAATAAATTTCTGTTTCAGAGAAAAATACTTATTCTTCACATATTAACGGCCTTAGGTCAAGACACTTTCAGGTTTTTGAAAATCAATGCAGTATTCCGTAAAAGCTTTGAGAACTTTTTTTCTTCATAGTGTGTCAAGGTCCCAACTTCATTTACTGTGTCCAATAATAAGTTTGAAATTGGGCAATACCAATCAAGAATTTACATTTTTCATTTTAAATCTTTTGGTATAAAATATTAGAACATGTACAAAATGAATATACGGACAATAAGAAGGTATACAGATATCCTTTCAAGAGTATATGCATATTTGGACCCCAACCTTAACAAACTGGGGTTTAAAGACGAACGTTATCTGATACTGTAACTGTATATGGTATTTTGACTTTGCATATGAATCTCAGCTCTACAAAGGGACACCTAAGAGCACAGCAAACATGCCTTTGCAATTAAATGATCATTCACAGTACAGCTTATGGAAATACAAGATACAGCTCAAACTGTTCAGTAAAGAATGCCTGATCTTGTTACTCTTTGTTTTAATGGTCTATAAAATAAATGCAGTGTAGAAGGTATTTTTACAGCCAGAGCTTGTGATACATGATATGCATGGCTGTGCTGGGAAGAAAATGCCAAAATTATGTACTTCAAACACCCATCACGCTTCTTGGAAAGCTTACATACGTAAAGCCGTCAAAATCCTGTGCTATCTTTAATGGAACAGGACTGACTGCATGAGCCCTGGTAAATGCCAAAGAACGTAGGGTTCAGCAGTGAAATATTATCAGTTTCATTTGTTTGTAGCCAATATGCAAGAAGGAGTAAGGAGACTGTGTGGCTGCAGAAAGGGAGGGCAAGGAACAAATTGTTTTGAACCATCATGAAATAGGCAGAGAGTAATAGCACCAGAAAACACAAAACACACACACACATTAAATGCATGTACAGAGGTGGGGGGGGTGGGGGAGGGAAGGATGAGAGAACTCAGGTGAGTTCATGGTAGCTGAAGCGACTTAAGCGGTGGAATGGATACACTGGGGGGAAGCCAGTAGTGTGCAGAAAAGAAGCCCATTAATAAAAGATGAGGAGGGATGAAATTAATGAGAGCTCTGCAGAGACACTACAGCCCTTGTGAGGAGAGAAGCACGGGGCCCAGTTCTGGTGTTCTTGTTCAGTATTTCCTAGATACTGGGGACTGCTCATAGGACAAAGTACAATTAAAAGGCAGGGACTGTCAGCCTGTCAGGAATACTAAGCAAGGGACTAGTCTCACACACTTACATAGGTGAATAACGATGAGGAACAGTTTGTCATGCCAGCAGCTCCCAGGACTTTCAAAATGAAATATATGCCCCTGAAGTTACTGAAATAAATGAGTGTTTAGAGTCAGGACTCTCTTTAATGGCTTACTTCTTATTTTTCTTCTCCTTTTTTATGTACTCAAGTTGTATTTACAGAGTTCTTTCCTCTCTGTGGAAACTGCATTTATTGCAAAGCTAGGATGTTTTCATGCCCGTGTGTTTCCTGAAGATGGGATTTCATGTAAAACAGCAGATATCTCAAAATGTGTAGTAAAAAGCAAGGAGCTGATAGTTGCAAATTCCACAGTGCACGGTAGGGTCCTGGTCCCAGGGCAGCCAGACTAAGGAGTGGGTCACAGCCATCACAGACCTCCTTCTCCTCACGTGCTTGGATTTGCTTCCTGTGGATACGGAGGTAAATCTGACATGCAGTTGCACAGTGGCCAGGGTGTGGCCTCAGGTCTGGAAGCTGAAAAGCACTCTGATCTCCCACAGTTGCAGATATTTATTGCAGCCATAATCAGTTGATAAACACAGACATAAGCCACAAATTCTCTCTTAAGAGTAATTAGTAAAGGCACAACCTGTAAGTATATATGTCATTCTTATGCGTAGAAAGGATGTTTTTCTTTAGAATTATTTATTTAAAAATATAGATCTATTGAACTAGGGAATTAAATCAATTACGTCAATCCCTCCCCAGCACTATGAATCCCAAGAAGAAAGTGTTGACCCATCTACTGGGTCCTTACAAATGCAGTGCCAAAGGGGCACATACTTGGAGACCTCAGTTAGCAACAGGCTTTTAAATTCAGATGTTAGACTGAGAGCAGAAAAAAAGGAGTCCAAAAATGTTCTCAGCCAAAATAAACCACTTTTTTTCGTGAAACGTTTTTAGCCTCCCTGCTGTTCCCATTACTCCTTTTTTCCCCCTGACTTAAACTGCTTAATCTAATTTTTAGTAGGTCCTTCGAAACTCTATTTTCTAGAACTAGCTCTTATCTTGAACTTTTTTGCTCTCTTGTCTTTCCATACTTCATGCATAGACAAAACATTTAATAGACCGTATCAAAATGAAAGTCTCATGTTCATACGCGTATAATTACAAATTCAGATCCTGAAAAAATAGCGATTTTTCAACTGTTCACCTAAACATTAAATTCCTCAAAATACTGATGTGTTCTTTTCTTTCTTTTTGACAGCAAAATTTGGAGAGTAACCTCACCAACCTTATTAAGAGGAATACTGAACTGGAAACACTTTTGGCGAAACTCATTCAGACCTGTCAACATGTAGAAGTGAGTACTGACCTCCACCTGAAATACTTGTAAACTTAATTACATTCACATTAATCAAGTGAATCAATTAATCAATTAATTAAGTTGATTGATTGATTAATTGATTGATTAAGTTAATCAATTAATTAAGTAATTAAACAGAAGTTTAAACAACAACAACAAAAAAAACCAAGGGCAGAACTAAATTAAAATAGTGGTAAACTCATTTGGAGCTTTTTTGCTGATAAACAGTATTCTCAATACAGATGACATCTTTCACATTCCTTCTTATACCCTTTTAATGATGATATGTTTGTAAGGCCCCACCACTGCTATACTTGAGCACATCACTCACTGTCTGTAACGTGTATATCTTTTTGGGTCCTTTGTGAGGTAGAGTAATTAATATTTGCAGGTGGAAAACTAAGGCAAAAAAATAGTAACACTCAGATCCACAATGATATTTAGGTTTCTGTCAGCCACTGATTATGTTTTTTCATCCGAATTAAGAATATAAATACCTATGTGGGCTCAAAAGTCATACATGAAATATATCTATCTTCAGAAGAAGAAAGATGCCTAAAGGCCTTTGAGTTGCCTCAGTTACGTATTCCCCTTTGATTATCACAGAAAATGTTTAGCAGAGAGGGACCTGAATCCATATTTCCCCCAAATCTGGGAGGTTTTTCAGATGGTCCCATGGGGGCTGCTGCTCTACATGCAAATTAAAATAATCACAGCCTAATTCGGTTATGGGAGCTGACACAGAAAGAGATAGGAGTCCAAAATGGACTATTTTTTAACAGAACTTTTCCTTTTACTTTTTGCCACTGTATGAGACCTTTTCAGTTCCATATAGTGCATTCAGGTCAACAAAGTCAAAACCACTTTGAACAAAAAGCTTCCGTATCATAAAAAACTTGCAGAAGACAACATGAATTTATGCTTTTTGCCAGCAAATGCAAACATCCCCATGGCATCAAAACTTTATCACCAGTGCTTTCCTCATTGTCAGTCTCAGCCATGAGTCCCAGGTGACACACCAGACACAAAACAATTCTCCCCCTCCTCCACGTAAGTGTGGCTGAGAAACACTGGAAGACTAGGAAAGGCTCAACATCGTGAGGCACGTGTGCTTGTTGACAGATACACTGGATTCATTGAGATACACCAAGTTCACCATTTACAGTGCTCTCAGTTTTCATAAGTTCTAAACTCAGTTTAAGATGGTACGGGAAAGTTAATGGGGTAGGAATCAGAGGAGCTGGCAAAACATAAATACTACTGCTTTAGAGTGGAACAAGCTTTAGGCCTTAATCACAGAAAAAAGGTATTTTCAGTTGAACAGCTAATTACTAGTCAGATTACAAGGAAAACTAATTTTCCCTTTGAAGAATGGTTGAGTTTTTGTTTGCATTACAATGCTGTCTGTTGACAGGCTTCTGCATAAGACCATTTTACTTCTGACTGCACTGCAGTTCCTGCAGCAGCCTCATTTATTTAGAGAAGGGCTGTTGTGTTTTAACCCAGCAGGCAGCTAAACGCCACACAGCCGTTCACTCACTCAGGAATGGGGGAGAGAAATGGAAAAAAGTTAAATCTGTGGGTTGAGATAAAGACAGTTTAATAGGACAGAAAAGAACGGGATGATAATAATAATAATAATGATAGTAATAATCATGATAGTAATAATCATAATAGTAATAATAATAGAATATACAAAATACGCAATGCACAATGTAATTGCTCACCACCAGCCTACCACTGCCCAGCCTGTCCTCTAGCAGCAATGCTGTCCTCTGGCCAATTCACTCCAGTTTATATACTGAGAATGACGTCGTATGGTATGGAATATCCCTTTGGCCAGTTTGGGTCCGCTGTCCTGGCTGTGCCCCCTCCCAGCTCCTTGTGCACCCGGCAGAGCATGGGAAGCTGAAAAGTCTTTGACTCAGTGTAAGCACTACCCAGCAACAACTAAAACATCAGTGTGTTATCAACATTATCCTCATACTAAATCCATAACACAGCACTACACCAGCTGCTAGGAGGAAAATTAATTCTATCCCAGCCAAAAACAGGACAAGGGCCCACTGTATGTTCCCAACAGACAGGCAGCATTAAATAATAATAGTGTTGTGTAGAAAAGGTATTCCACTTTGAATATGGTTGTCTATGTATATGAAAGGAAGACAGGTTTCTTCACTGGTGTTACCTGGGGAATAGCCATGGGGAATTTGAGAGAAGGTGGTAGCCTTAACCCAGAGCTTCTGAAATGTGAATATAATCTAAGAGAAACGTAGCTGTGACATAAACTGCAGTAACATAGCCAGCTGCCAGTTCTGCAGACAGGCACTTGGTTTTTAGAGAAGGCTCTTCTTCTTCCTCATAGAGCCCCATGGACGTTCTCCATAGGACTTCTTCTTTTGTATTTTTTTCAGACTAAAATTCAGTGACCTAATTAAGCTCAAGAGCAACTTTTGCTTGTGAATAGATTCAAAGTCACTTCTTGAAAATTTGGCATCTGCTTAAGTACCTTGTTGACTGTGGCAATGACACATGCTGCAGAAAAAAAGACAGCAAAAACCCATGCCCAAAAAACAAAGCGAACAAAAAAACCCAAACACAAAACAAAAAACCCCAAGACTGTTCTTCTAAAGAGATCCTCTCACCCATTTTTCTATCTGCTCCACCCCTGTGGAGCCTCACTGACTTCAGGGGGCTTAACACAACCATGAAAGTCTATCCACAGAATCAGACTTGAGGTGTACGGTTTGAGCTCTTTTACAGGCAGCAATAATGTCGGGCAGAACAACTTTAGTATCAGCTGGAATGACTGTAGTGGGTAATGGGAGGCAGAGACAAGGCACGTTTTCTTGCGCTGTATTTAAAACTCAGAGCAAAACTCATGAAGCAGATGGGCCCAGGACAGCATAAGACCTCTTCTTCATTGGTGGCCTATGTCCAAGATGGGCTAGATCTGGAAAATTTAAAATCATTCCTCCATCTCCTCTGCAATTCTGTAATATATTACCAACTCTAAGGTTTACTATTACAAAAAATCCAACTCTTTCAACTGGTAACAGATGTGCTACTGTCCCTGGAGCCCTGTTTTAGAAAATTTCTCTATAGACATAAAGCAATAGCAGCAAAGTTGTTAATGAATTCCTACCATGTTTTATTCATCAAATTAGTCTAATTAGCATTTAAATTAGCTAAATATTAAGAAATGAGCTTCAATCAAAACCCTGGACCTAGGCCACGCTGGAAATCGGGCAAGTGGGGATGTGGAAGTAAACTCTAAAGCTATCTCTCTTTCTCAGAACTCTGTGAAAACTTCAGATATGATGTGGATATTTCCAACATTGAGAAGCTGAGGCTTAGACAGATTTTTGAAGAGTCTGTATGCTTTCATTCTTTGTGCTTCTTCATGACAGACTTTCACCCCAAGCCGGAGATCTAAATGAAGGAAAGAGTATATTGGGTGTAACATTAATGTTACAAATTTAAAATTACAAAATATTAGGAAAAAGTTTCCAATGACTGTGTTAGTGTTGCCATATGAACTCAAAGTTTGAAACCTAACAAGCAGTTAATTTTATATTAAATGTTTTCATTTTTATTTTTGATACAAAGTATTACAGATTATGCTGTAGAATATATTGTATACAGTTTGTAAGCATGCAAAAATATAGGTGGTGCACTGTAAAAACTGCTGTTACATATCTAGATTTTTCTTACATAATTTTAAATTATTTTAATAGTGTTATTTTATTGTTGATTTAGATTTCAGGGGATGTAAAACCAGTTAAAAAAAAAAAAAGAAGGGTTTCACACATAATTTGAACTTTGAAAAACAAGAAAAGAAAGAAAATTATTATTCCTTGGGTTAAAGTTACCAAGTTTTTATTGAGGTGTATATAAACTTTTAAAAAAACTTATTATAATTAACATTTATTTTTAGAAATAAACACATTTTTAAAAGCTGTTGTCCTATCAGAAACAGAAGAAAATCAGTATTACATGAAAAATGAAAAAGCAATGTCTTTTTTGGCTTTTGATATGGAGCAGAAGCTGATGTTTCTGAACAGGAACAACAAACATGCTCTGTGTCTTCCAAATAAATGAATCCTTGCCAGCCAAACCAAATGTTGTCTCAGGGCCACTGTTTCTCATCAACCAAGTGAGCTGTTAACGGCTTCCCATCAACCAACTTCGCTGCAGATTAATTATCTATCCATACATCCTTCGCATCAGGCAACTGAAACTTTATCGATAGTAAAGGCCAAATCCCAATCATTTTGTGTTTTAAAGCTAATGTTTAATCTTGTCTGAAAGAGAGTTGTTTTCACTTTTTACTCACGTGAGCAGGCAAGGACTGATCGGGGATGTTCATTATCTGGAAGCTGGATGCCTTCCAGCCACTGGGGAGGGGGGATCTGGGGCTGCCTTTCATCACAGCAACAGAGGCATAAATCTGGCCTATTTTTAGATGGAGTTTATCAATTTATGACAGGTTTTATCTTGATGGGGGGCCTGATTTTGGGACACTCAAGAAGTCCACTTCCAGTCTTGCATTCCTGAGGGTGGTTCTGGGCATATCAATGGGGAAACTTTTGCAAATAAATCAAGCCAAACTTGTATTCTTTACTGCTTTAAGTACAGCAGAGATATTATTAAGCATTTTATAATATCTGAATGACTGATTTCATGCCTGATATGGAAGTAGAGTCTGTGCTAGTACTTAGTTTATGGCAATGCTTAATATTTAAAATCCCATTTTCTCAACGGGAACCACACCCTGAAAAGTGAACATTTGAGACTGTAAGACTCCTTTCTGTCCCAAATCTTTCTGTTTCGTTAGGAGCATCCTGGCACATTGTTTTTACTCCTATTTTAGACGCAACCCTAACATGTTTTTTGTTTTACACTTATTTTTCCATCTTTCCACACTCCCTTACTCTGTAATCCCATCTGTCATTTCTTGGTTTTGCAGAAAGTCCAAAGGCGGTTAATTGGGAAAGTTTTGTTTTCCTTCCTTGGAGACGATGGCAGATCTACAACCTCACGCCTTTGGCCAGGATACTTTCTGCAGAGCAGCCCTTGCTTGGGGCAGCTCTCTGGGTTGGCCCCAGTGATTCGGCTGTGCTCCTCACTCTCTTTAGGGATGGCAGCAGGCTTGGCTGCATCAAAGGATGAACTGATTCATAGGATAAAATACAGTTTTCTCTACAAACTGATAAAATGGAATAGAAATGGCTACTAATCTGAGATATGTTTATTTTTAGTCTGAGTTCACAGCATTCACACATCTCGTAGTATCTGTAGAAAACTTTTTTAAAAGAATTAAAAACTATCCTGGAGGATTTTATCTTTAAATTCTGTGGACATTCACCCAGTGAGAGAGCCCTCTCACATGTGGCTAAATCAGCATGTGGCTTTTAAAAGTCCATAAAAACATTCCTGAATGCTGTGAAAGCAGCTACTTAGTTCTGGAGCTGTTATGGGGGAAAGATGATTGAGGGAAAAGGAAGTAATGTAAGTATTTATGCTTCAGTATAAATTAACAGCCTAGGTCAAGCCCTCCACCTCAGCTGAGGGAGAAGAGGCTCTAGCTGGATCCAGTTCCACTGGGTGAAACAAGGCTGCAGTAATTCGCTCTTATCAAATGTGCTACACAAATTGCTTGTGTAGACATCTGAAGATTTCTGCAGGAGCCTTGGACAAATCTTCCAAAAACACTGTTGTAAAATTGGGATTGACAGGCCCAGGGTATAGTGATATAGGTTAATCCCTGGGTGATAGCATTCCCGTGGCTTTACTAACCCACCTCCAGGTCTCCCTGCCTCCCACCGTGTGCTGGAGGGGCATCAGGATGGCGGTGCCCTGGGGTGACTTTGCCCACCTCCTCTACCTGCCCCCCTGCACGCTGCAGCACTGCTGCCTCCCCTGTGCCTGTCACGGGCACAGCAATGGGGGCAGCATCCCACTACGCTGACCTGTGGCTTTGCCAGCTACGAGCAGATCTGGATTTCGCCACTTGTCAGCTGAATCAGGGAAGGTTTTAATGCTGTAAGCGCTTAAGTTCTCCCCTTGGTTTTAGTGTCACAGGTTTTTTCTGGCTGACAAAGTGCTATGTCACAGCAAATTTGCTTCTTTGTCATAGTTTCCAAGGCATGTTGCTTCTATGAATGTATGAGGGTTCCGCAAGCATCTTTTAGATCATGACATAAATTGGTGCAAGGCACAAATTTGAACATAAGCCTCTTTTGCCAGTTACTTCTTTCTAAGTAATTTAAGTATTGTTTCTGGACTTTTTTCTCATCTCTTCTAGGAAATATATGATTAAACGTCTGTTATATAGTCAATACCATGAAGCTTCTCTCATCTGTTATGCAGAAACATAATCTGGACTCAGCTGGAGAAAAAATTGGAGCAATTATCTAGGGGGGAGGGGAAAGGAAATAGGTTTTGCTTGTAGACAGTTTTATAACATCTGTATCTCGGTCTTTCTGTTTGTTTGTTTTGTTTTCAATTCACCAAACGTCATAGGAAGCAAATTCTGGACACTGCTGCAAAATCATTTTTGGTTGTATAAAGACGGGAAGGCATTTTCCTCTAACTGCATAACCCTCAAACTGCTGCATCCTTTGCTTTCTGTTTGTAATGCAAATGCTCCATTTCTAGCTCATTTCTAAAGATCTGCTGCAGGCTAAATCTCAGCATAAAGTTCCCAGTCAAAATTTGTTTTTGTGTGTGTCAAAGAGTGTTTTTCATAGCCATGTTATATAATCACCGGAAAAAGAGTGGTATAGTGAAAGACCCTTTATTCACCAGCACAGATACTGAACACTCACACATATCAGATACGTTTTAAATGAGTGTAACAACAGTAGTGCGAATGTGATGAAAAGAAGGTGGCAGCACCTGGAAAATCCTGCTGTTGCCATTTTTTGCGTGCCTGATCAAAAAGAAATGAGCCAAATAGGAAAATGATAAATAAGGAAAATTCAACTCTCTGATAAGTCTTCAGCTGCAAGAGAACAACTTCAAATTTAGCGACAGAAAGTCTCAATCAGTTTTGCTATAAGATGCATGCAGCATTTCTGTTACTTGCAGGCCAGCAAAATCACAACTCGGCTGTCAGACTGATTCCCCGAGGACACTGTAACAATAAAGAGTCTTTGTCTGTGTCAATAAAAAACAGTGGGTACTCTGTTTTCACTGAGTTTCATGGTACTCACTCCTTGAGATTTGGGACTGTTTCAATCGAGGCCCAAGTAAACTGAGAAGCTCTCATTAGGAAAATTTAGGTGGAAAGCCTGTGTGTAAATCCTGGTGTCTGAACTGCAGCAAATGGCCTTTGTAGTCATACAAAGCTGACCACTAGTACTTTGGAGTTAGGAATCTACTTTGATGGGTTTTTTAGATAGTAGGGAAAGGGCAATGAGTTAAATAAGTGTTTACCGTCACTGTTGGCAGATAACTTGGAAAGAAGATCCACTGAAAGCTGCTTTTTCCTCTGCTCCAGTATCTTCTGTTTTTGCCAAGATCAGCAGCTACATTTATTTGCTATATTTCAGTGCTAGAAGTAACTGACATTTTTTGATTTGTGAAATAGACAGGAAAACATGACTTGAAGGAAATCCAGAGTTATTACTCTCAATAAGAAACTAACTAGCAAACTTCATGATGTATATATGAAAAGGAAGTTTACAGCATTAGTTTCTAAGACCGTTTCTAATGAGAGAGGGTAAAAGAGTACTTTCTCCATTAACATTGTTCAGATGAAATTTATGGCATGATCTACTTTTGATTTCTAAATACTTTAGTTCTACATTTAATTCCACTGTCATATAAGTTGATTTAATTCAGTGAAAATCTCAGGTAAGCTTTAGTCAGTATCTTAATTTTGCATAGCATTAGAGAAAAGAGAAAATTCAGAAATAAAAACTAACAAAACATGCTGCATGGCGTATGGCAATATTCATCCAAGGATGTCCTAAGTTGCATGCCCAGTAAGCCCTAGCCTAGTAGTCAAATATTATTTGCCTAAAAAATTACGTAATTGTCTTCACAAATGTATAATTGGTCCTATATAAAATATTGGTCCTATATGAAGTGTGTAACTGGTCCTCTATATGAATAGAACTGCTGCACTTTTGCATGCATTTTATGTACGGAATAGGCGCATGCTGGAATACGTTAATGCGCCTTCAACTCTTTTGTAACGTCTGGAAATTGGAGTCATAATTATGATGGAGGTCACATGGATTGTATAAACTAACAGCAGTGCTTGCCATTGCCTGTTAAGGTGGCCAGTTGCTGCTGGCTCCATCTCTCCCTCTGTCTCACATCCACACATGTGTATGTGTTCACGGTCTTGTTAGACTGATATTCCTGAAAAAATTTGGCCTTAGACTAAAAAATGGGGTTTAATTCACTGTTAATCACTGGTTATGCAGTGGGTAATACTTTGTGCCTGCTGTCAAAATGTTGTTACTTTTTGGAACCTTCTGTCTTTAAGACATTTGCCTTTATGGGAACAAAATACTCCTGAGTTTCGCCTTTTTCTGCCTAACAGAAATAGCTGAACAGTAATTAGAGCAGCAAGGAGGCCAAAGACGTTGGTCCTCTAATAAGTATGTTAAACACTAGGCTAAAGAGCCCAGATCCTGGATGAGAGTTTTAAGTACTGAGCTGTTGGCTACAAGGGCACTTGCTTCATCTTCATCAAAGTACGGGCAGTCCTTTGAACTTCAGAGATTACTTAATTGTTTTTTGTTTTTCTACCCTAAATGAAACACACCAAGTGCAATATTTTGCTCAACTTGAAACAAAGGCTTAATGTCAGCAGGGAAAACAAAATAAAAACAACAAATAAGTAAATATAGTTCAATTAAAAAAATATCTTCATTATTTAGGTTCAAAGAAAGGACTAACATAAAGGACAAAAATAATGGCTGAAAATAAATTATTCATTTGGCCCTTTTACTGCATCTTAAAAAATCACATCCCTGTTAGGGCTTAGTTTCACGAACAGCTTAATCTGATCTTAAGCCTCATTGCTGCCAGGAGCCTCCCCACCTCTGCTTCTGCCCTCCCTGTTGTGTTTCTTTACCTGCTTTCCATGTGTTTGTGCAACATCCATATTAGCCAGGTGAGCTCAGCCCAGCCATTTACACAGGTGGCTGCACCAGCTTCTGCGGATGAAAGGAAAACGGGAATACTTTTTTTCTTTTTGGCAGTATGATCCTAGAGCAGTATAACCCTGTTACCAAACTGTGGTTTGTCTCTCACTAGATGTCTTTTCTCCAGTGTGCTTTCCTCTCCTGAGAAATGTCAGCTATAGTTTCAACATGATGCTGCATTTGTGTTTTATAAAAACAATACTTGGTTCATTGAAGCAAGCCTAGTTGTGGGCTTTACAGCTGTCAGCATAAGAGTATCTGGAGTAGCTCCTTATAAGAACTTTCCAGATCATCTAAGTTTAAGGGTTTTTTTCATGTTTTTAATGGAAATCTTATAAAAACAATTTGTTTGTTTTCCATGAGACTTCTGGTTTGGTTGTGTTTTGTTTTGTGACTGGATTGTAAATGTCACTAGAGGACTGCTAGGTTTCTTGCTGGTTAGTTTCTCAGCAATATGTTTCAAAGCACAGCAGGCAAAATTTTTAAAAAAATATTTTAATAAGTAACATGATTATTTAAAACTTCTAAAAAGATTTACTTTTTGTCAAGATTGGGGCAGATAGTCTTATCAGCCTGACCTAAAGCAGTTTAGCTGTCCTGGCCTAATCGTTTCTTCATTCATAAAATTCCTAGGTAGCCAGAGTAAGTCGCTGTATTTTTGCAGTGACCTTTGTTTAACCTGCTCTGAGACTGCCTCTAAACACAGGTCTCCGGGTTAGAGATAGATGTGGAATGCAAACAAAAACAAAGCCTCTGGCACATTTGCAATGGGAGATGACCATTCCTTTCTCTTGTGCCAATTCACAATAAAGGAGTTGTAGATGATCCATTCAGATGGCAGGCTGATTAATATCACATATTTCCAAAGGCACAGTTTGTCATAATAGATAAAATCAGTTTTACACTTAGTCCTGGTTCAGCCCCAGTCGGCAACTAACCACCACGCAGCTGCTCGCTCACCCCTGTGGGATGGGGGAGAGAATCAGAAGAGCAAAAGCAAAAAAAAAAAACTTGAGGGTTGAGAAAAGAACAGTTTAATAATTAAAATAAAATAATAATGATTATTATAATAATAACAATAATTATAATAAAAAGGTAAAAGGCAAAAGGGAAAATACCAGAAACACAAACGATACAACTGCTCACCACCTGCTGACCAATGCTGCCCGTCCCCGAGCCGCGACTGCTGCCTCCCTCCCCCGGCCAGCCCCTCCCAGGTAACACAGTGGGCATGACGTTACATGATATGGAATATCCCTTTGGCCAGTTTGAATCCACTCTCTTGGCTGTACCCCCTCCCCTCCCGGCTTCTTGTGCACCCGGCAGAGCATGGGAAGCTGGAAAAGCCCTTGACTAGCACAAGCCCTACCCAGCAACAACCAAAACATCGGTGAGTTATCACCATTGTTTTCATACAAAGTCCAAAGCACAGCACTGTGCCAGCTGCAGTGAAGAAAATTAACTCTATCCCAGCTAAAACCATGACACTTAGACTAGATAATATCTGAAAAAACTTTATTCCAAGAGTTGCTTTTGCTCTACAGAAGACTGAATTAAATAACCCATAATATCAAACAGGGATATGAAATGAAAGACATTTGAATCCATGACTCTTATTCAGTGTAGCCGTCCAGAAAAAGAAAGGGAAGAAATGTTTTCATAAATGTGCATTAACCATTACCCTTTGTATTTCCATTAAATAAATAAATGAAACGTGGATGATGTTAAAATGTTACCTCGATGTATTGTGGCTGTATGAATAAATTTATTCACTTTGCAACATGGAGTAAATAAAAAATAAATAGGCCTCTCTCTTTAATTAATATAATCCTTTAATTCATCTAGAGACTCTAATCCCAGAAAGTGTGTTCCACATCTACAGGACAATGAAGAAAGTTTTCCTAGAGTAAACACGTGCCAGCCATTATATGTCATAATTTTATATTTTTTCGCCTGTATTTCTCGGTTTGGTGTAAGGAGGAATTCAGGCTCAATATCTAGACTGAAATACATGGCAATGATGTTACAGTTGTTAAGTGGAATCATTGCAATTTGCTTTTCTGATGTTTTTGTTTATGTGTGAGTACATAGTAATTCTTTAACCATCAACCCAAACCCCTGAAGAAAAGCTGATACCTCTTCTCTACCTGTATGGTGACAACTGCAAAGAGATTATTTTTTGAGGCATTGAGACCATTTTTAAATAGAGAAGCTGAAACTCAAATTCATACCTCACCTTCCAAAGACAGGACTCTTTCTAAAACCTACTTTCTTTCATTCTGCATAACCAGTGGAGGACTAGAGAATAAAAATTACTCTGGTTTTGATTAATGTATCCCAGACAGTATAGTCTTAGAAAAGCAGGCCACCTCTAACTTGGGGTATCTTATTTTGCTTGTCATTCAGAGATCATTTGCTGAAAAGGCACGTGCGTTTCCACTTGCAGACAAAATTGCCTCACCCATAAGGAATCCCAGAGGGAAGGTTTTGCTCCTGCAAGGAAAATTCTGCTGAGACTCTAAAAAATTATTTGATTTCAGTATATTAGTTGGGGAAGATTTTGTGGGTATGACACTATGTTTGCCTTTGAATTAACCAGACAAGCTCCTCTGTAACCTTGAACCTCTAGCCATGTTGTAGTTGTGTGATTTCCCAAACATCTGCTGGGGACTTTGAAACCACCACATTCATTTTCTTATGACCTAAGCTGCAATTTAACTCAGGTCTCTGAAGATGAAAGCCAAGGAAGCCTCTACAGAGAGCAGAACAATTTCCAAAGCAGTTCTCAGCTTGTGGAGATGGGAACAGCTGGACTGCTCTCCCCTTCGGGTTGGGATGGCTTGTTGTTTCCAGCTCCCTGTCAGACATCTGAGGAACCCCCATTTTTCTTTTTTTCTACACCCACACCCTGAGGCAAAGGCCAGCAGTCCCTATCCATCTGTCTGGAAAACCTGGAAAGAACCTTAATTTTTTTTTTTTTTCAGTAAACTGTCTGAGGTCTTCAGATACTACAGAAATAGAAATAGACTCCCCACAAAAGCAGCAGGACTAGAATCAGTCCTTGCTTGCTTGTTTGTAGTAGAAAATGTTGTCATTTTTGCTAAATTGTAACAATGCCTCCTAGTCAGTTTTAAAACAGTTTTGTGGCATAGAAGTGAAGTTTATAAAACCAATACCAACAAAACACAATGTTCTAGGTTCGAAGTAGTTCTGGACACAGATATCTAAGAAATTTGCTGATGCCAAAACTGAGTGTATTGATGTCAGTGAAATTTTCTACAGAAAGGTGTCCCAAAGTCCAGCATAAACTCTCAGGCAGTAGATATCTCAGATTAAGGAGTCAACTTTCATCTGGGATGGAGGAAGTCCCAATTTAAGTCTGCTCTCTGCATGATTCAGAGCCTCCCACAACCAGAGTGAGCGATGCAGTCTCCAGACTTTGCTAATGCATCTCTCAGTCTCTTTTAATGAACTCCTTGGAAAGAGGGTTTGTTTTTAATGTGGAAAAATGTAGAATGTAAAACCTCAAATATTTTCGCCAGACAGCACTCTCATTCCTTGGCCAGTCCCAGCTGGAAGTTATTGTCAAGATTGCTGTTCATCAAAGGATTCAAGCAGAATACAGAACCTTATTCTGGTATTTCTGTAGCACCTGTACAGCTGAGCCCTGCTCCATGCCTGTGGCTCTTTGGTCTGACATATGACTCTTCAGAATCATACAAGTAAATAATATTCAATGTAAATCTCACAAATAGTCCCTTTAGGGCCACAGCTAATATGGTGCACTTAAAGTTAGGCATGTGCTCAATTATAAAGTTATTACTGAATCAGAGGCCTTGTAGGCTGAAAATTTGATTAAGGGGTATTTCAACTTGAGGAAAGCCCCCAGATTAAATGGGAGGTTTTTTCATACAAAGCTCAGACATATCAAATAATTTTGGAATATTCTTTTCACTTTTAATAAGCTTGTGCAAGCTATAAAGTTGGAAATGTCTTCAAATGAAGTTTATAAAAGAGTATACTTTTCAGATTTCAAAGAAGACTAGGCTGCAGTCAGTGTGTAAGAAATCCAAAAGTTTTTTCCAAGTGTTTTTTCTTAGTCTAGAGTTTTTTAAGTTAAGATTTAATTAATACTTTATTATTCAAACCAAGCAGAGCATTAAATGAAACAATGTTGACTTAACCTTCCTGTTACTCTATGTTTCCTGACAGTTACCCCAAAGATTAATTTTTCTGATCAACAAAACAAATTTGTGATGTAAGTGGCGATAGAAGTAACCCTTTGAGCAGAAGATTCTCAAAAATCCTCTGAAGCGTTACCGTAATTAAGTGCCAAAGTCGGCTCTGGCGTGAGCAGACCTCAGTATTGACACAGGAGTTATGCCCATGCGCAGTATATGTGATCATCGCCCCTGACTGAGCCCGTTCAGGATTCCCTGCTCTTTGGTGGAATTTCAGTCCACTACTGAAACTGGAGTCAGGGCTGGGGAAACTGGTGCACTGGACAGCTTGTCGAAAACAGCTCTGCAAAGTTTCATGCCAAAGTACAGCGCATGACGGGAGGGTGTGATGCAGCTGGGGTGGTGGGATGATGGGAAGAGAGGGTATAGGACTGACAGTGTTGGCTAAGACTGACTAGTTCTAGGCTCCCTCAGTGGTCAGTGGAGAGAAACTGGCACTGCCAGAGGCTTTGGGTAAGCTGCTCTGTGGTCTGTCTCTCCTCATAGACCATGGTGGAAAGCCAGGCAGAGCAAAGAGCTAACATAAGGACATGAACAGGCACCTAAAACTGCATGGTGGAAGAACTTTCTATGTCTTCACCTACTGCATGCAGATCTCCCCATCAATTTCATCTGACCCCTTCCAGAATCAAATATATTTTCTCTTTATAATCCTGATATCTTAATTAATAATTAAGTCTGTAAAACATGCAGTCAAACTTTAATTTTATGAAGGTTTGAGAAGGATAATCCAAAAACCTTAATGAAAGCAGGCCTTTGTAAACAAGTCCCCTCTTTGCCTGCAGGACACAATGTATTTCACGTAAGGCTATTTGTAAAATTGGCCCTGGTCCAAATTTAGGTATATAAGCATTTGCTTAATCTTAATAAGCTCCATAATATGCTTACAGGTAAATGCATGTTTAAACACATTGTTGGAAGGAAAAAAAAAAAAGAAGCCTAAGGCAGATCAAGGGGCTGACCGGACTGAAAAACAACCAAGGGGAGAAATATAGTTACTTGTCACACGGAACTGTTCCCTGTTGTTGTTCACCACTAGATCTTAGTAGCCTAATGGAAAAAGTAACATGGCTCTAGGAGCAATTGGCCAGGGCTGAAGGTTGCTTTAGCCTCTTAGGAAAATATGTATGGAAACACAGCTCTGAAATCTCTCCTTTAAATTTTTCTTTATTCTAGATACAATTAGAACTTTTTGCCTTTTTCTCTGACTCTTTACGCATAGATGTAAGCTATATATACTACTGCTGGTGGAGAAGTACATTTTTCTTGTCATACAGAATGCTGACTTTTCACTGAAAAAAATCAGTCTTCCCCAAACAGAGAATATTGTCAGCTGAGAACCAAAACTTTTCTGTTTTAAGTTTTCTTATTTTTTGACAAAAGTCTAAATTTTCCATAGGAAGCTAATATTCTTTGTCAGGTTTCTTTTGCATTAAAAGCAGTTTCACTGGTTCATATATTTATACTGTAGAAAGCTACATTAGCACAGCTATTATTTTCTATCTATCTGATTCTTTGCTGAGGCAAAGTGGTCATAATAAAGACAGTCAATACACATGACCTGGTAATGTTGCTTGGATCTTTGGTAATCTGAATCTTTCAGGAATAACTATACGGACACTGAAAATAATAAACAGTATTTTCAAATGTGAAATTCAGCAAATCAAACATTAGGAATCATTATGAGGGTAATCAAGATGAAGTAGAGAACATATCGTGCCACTCTGTGACCATAGTTTGTTTGCACTCTGAGTGCTTAGTACAGTTGTGTTTCCCATAGTAAAAAGGAGATGATAGACCTGGCAAAGTTTCAGAGAAGAAAAACAAAAAACTAAGGAAGATTGAAGGTATGGTATGGCTTTCACACAAGGAAAAACTGAATCACTATACAAGGGAAAAATGAATCACTAAAGACTTTTCAATGCAGGAAAGAAGTCCTGCTAGAGTACAAAACAATGATCTATAAAAGCACAAGCAGCAATAGGTATCAGTAGTTCACTGTCCTTTCCAGTAAAAGAACCTGGGATCATTAAATACAGCTGGAAGGAGACAGGTTCAAATCCCTCTAAAGGAGGCCGTTGTTCACTTGACTCTGAGTTAAGCTGTGGTGCTCATTGCTGTAGGATGGTGGGGATACTTAAAGTTTGCAGGGGTTGAAGGAGAGGCTAAATAAATCCAGAGAAAATACCTCTTTTGAGGATTAGTAAGGATGTAGGAATTGTGCCTTGTTCAACAAGACTGTGAGCTGCAAATGGTTGAAGGATGAGAAAATATTCAGGGGAATCATCATACATGTTGTGACTTCTTCTTAAGATGCTTTACTAGCAGATGCTGACACTAGCAGCAGTGAGAGGCAGGATACTGCACTAGATGGGCTGTCTATTCTGGTACTTGTGCTCTTACTTAAATTAGTATTCACTGCAGTCCTATACAGAGCTTGAAACTGATCTGTTCAGCACCTCCTGAAGAGCCTTCACTTCTCACTGGTGTCCGCTATAACTGACATCGCTCATTACTCGCAGGACCAGGCTTTTCTCACTTGAGTTAAATATACCTGATGAGTATCTATTTGCAAGTACTACCTCCTACACACAAGATATTCAGACTCATTTCAGTACTTCACAAAATCCAAGGCAGGGAAAACCAAATAACATATAGACTATGTGTTATTGTTCTCTATATTGTTAATATAGATTAGCAAAGAAGGTCTGGTTGAGGGTGTGAGGGTCGGGGGTAGCCTTGGCTGCAGTGACCATAAGATGGTGGAGTTCAGGATCCTGTGTGGTAGAAGCAGGGCAACAAGTAGGATTACAACCCTGGAGTTCAGGAGAGCTCACTTGGGCCTCTTGAGAGACCTGCTTGGAGGAATCCCATGGGTTACGGCTCTAGAAGGTAGGGGTGTCCAAGAGAGCTGGTCAATATTCAAGTACCACTTCCTCCAAGCTGAAGATCAGTGCATCCCTATGAGAAACAAGTCAAGCAAAGGAGCCAGGAGACCTGCATGGATGAGGAAAGAGCTCCTGAAGAAACTCACATGGAAGAAGGAGGTTTACAGTACGTGGAAAAAGGGACTGGCCACTTAGGAGGAATATAGGAATGTTGTCAGGGTATGCAGAGATGCAATGAGGAAGGCCAAGGCCCACTTGGAACTCCATCTGACGAGGGATGTCAAGGATTACAAGAAGGGCTTCTTCAAATACATCCCATTCTACTCTGCCCTAGTGAGACCACATTTGGAGTACTGTGTCCAGTTCTGGGCTCCCCAGCACAAGAAAGACAGGGAACTGGAGAGAGTCTGGTGGAGAGCTACGAAGATGATCGTGGGACTGGAGCATCTCTCTTATGAGGAAAGGCTGAGAGACTTGGGCTTGTTCAGCCTGGAGAAGAGAAGACTGAGGAGGGTTCTTATCAAGGCTTATAAATATCTGAAGGGTGGTTGTCAGGGCAATGGGTCCAGACTCCTTTCAGTGGTGCCCAATGACGGGACAAGGGGCAATGGGCACAAATTGGAACACGGGAAGTTCCACCTCAATATGAGGAAAAACTTCTTTCCTGTGAGGGTGCCAGAGCCGTGGCACAGGCTGCCCAGGGAGGCTGTAGAGTCTCCTTCCCTGGAGACATTCAAAACCCACCTGGACATGTTCCTGTGCCCCCTGCTCTGGGTGTGCCTGCTCAAGCAGGGGGGTTGGACAAGATGACCTCCAGAGGTCCCTTCCAACCCCTGCCATTCTGTGATTCTGTGATTATATACAGAAAGGAGGAAAAATTACAAAACCAACATTTTAGAAACAACAATTTTAACTCAGGAAAAGGAAAAGGGAACTGTCAAAAAAGGTCTTGCTAATCATAATGGTTTGCTTTGTAGGTAAATGCATCTCGCCAAGAAACCAAGCTGATGGAAGAATGTGACCAGCTCATTGAAATAATCCAACAAAGACGACAAATAATTGGAACCAAAATCAAGGAAGGAAAGGTAAAAGCTTTTATGCTTTAGATCTCAAGTAGGTCAACACTGCTTCCTCATGCTTACAGCTTTTTGACCTCAGGTACTATTAATACAAATTTGTAAAAGTCCTTATGTAGTCCTTGGCTGCTGCTACTTTCATGTAAAGAGGCATGAATTATATCAAGATTAGTATGCTGGACCTCAACAGTTTATTTGGCATTTCTCTTACTACATGTAATTATGATTTTTAAGGATAAACACAGAAATTACGTCACCATCAGTAAATTATAATAAAATTATGCCAAATTAATGATTTCTTTGCTCTGTTAATATCTGACAGTGTTTCCCCCAAAGTTTTCACTTTCACAAAGTGTCACAACATTCGGTGTCATGGCTGGCAATTATTTACATGAATATGTTAGTCTAGATACTTTATTTATTAAAATACTACCACATAAAGGATTTGCTTCAGTCACGTACTTCTTGAGAATAGGAGGTCTAACTTATTTACCAAAAATTTTTTTAAAACATGCAGGAAATTAAATTAAGTGTGCACTTCTAATTAGTGAGGTACACTAATAATTAGTGATAAATATATTGAGCAGGAAAAATCTCTGATATTCAAGTTTCAACACATTTTGCTAGCTACCTGTTAATTCAGAAACACACTGAAGTTGAATTAACGTTCCTATTTACTGGGTACGTGTTGTTTACTCTTTAACTGCTAAACTAACTAAGTCAAATATAAACTCTTCTTGTGTGGGAAAAGCTCAGGAAAGGAATAAAGTCAAGAGCAGGTTAAAGGTTCATGTGCCTGTCAAGATATTCCAATTAACTTGAAACAAAAAGCCTGTAGGCAAGGGCTGACTTAAACATGTTTGAAACCACCAGTCCTGCACATTGTGTGACAGAACTTGAATTTCCTCTTGCTGTTAATAAAACGTAATTCCCTTCAAAATGGAAAAGATGGCCACCTTCATTATTGTTTCAATTCTGCTTCTCTATGGAAGCTGTGCTTCCAATGAAGTTGAAAACCCCATTCGTTTGGATTTGTGCTATATAGATGGGTTGCTTTTAAAAAATCTATTGCTTGCAAAGATATATTCTAATGTCCATAAGAGCATAGAAGATATACCATACAATTGACCCAAAATTTATTTGAATATAGCTGATATCAGAACCTATCTCCTTTCTTTGTTCTACTTTGTTCAACCAAAAGTGATACCAATGGAGGTCCAGTAAAGGTCTGGAATGCTTTGCCCCAAATGTTGTTTATGTTGAAAGATTTCGGGGATTCAACAGACCCGTGTGAAAAGCCACAGGAAATTCTGCCCAATGTGCCTTCTTTTAAGAGGGCCTGTGGCAAAGAGTCTTTCTGGAAGGTAAGGCACAACAAATTTGTCCATAGGCTATAGTTATGGCTACAGAGCTGGAAACATTCAGATCCAAAGTTCTAGCTATGGCTGCAAGGCTGCAGATTCAGACACAAGAGTCTGACAATGTAGTGCAGCTCCATCCTTAATCTCATCTGTTGCCCCAAAACCTATAAAATCCCGTGGAGCATGTAACAGGAAAAAACCACTTAAATATCAAATAAATAAGATAATTTTATTGCAGACATCATTCCCACCATTGCGGGGTTGGGGAGGTGTGGGGGGGAGTGGGTGAGATGAAACTCTTCCTTTTAAAGTTTATCATGAGCTGTCGTCCTGAAGAAGCTATAAAAAAGAATCAAGGAAACAAAAAAACCTGTTCATATGTAGCTATTGCAAATAATGACATGCCATCTGATTGCTAAAAGCTCACAAGGTAACTTTTTTTTTCAGTTCATTGTTTATTTTGTTAATTGATAAGTAAATAAAAAGATGAGCTACTTAATAGTGCAATGAAACTTTCCCTGGTTAGACTGGTGTAGACCAAATTGTAATCTCTGGAAATGCACAGTTAGAGAAAATATTATGGTGTTAGTTCATCCTAGAAGCTGATCAGACCATTAGAATTATCAAAGTCTTTATGCTTTCCCAGCATTTTTCTCCCTTTGGTGTTTCTATCTTTAGAAGAAATACCAATCATACAGAACACTAATCATTTGGCCAGTATTATTTTTTTTTAAAGTTTTCCAAAAGATTTATCTTCCTACTGGTTTCTGTTGTTGGGTAGGTTCACTAAGATAATTTTATCTCTGCTTAGGAGGCAATTATACCTGAAATTCAACTCAGCAACTTCATAGCTTGTGCCCTAATTGCTGAGATTGGGAAGGTTATCTTCATTATAAATTTGGATATTTCTGCCAATCCACTTGGTTGTTAGTTTCCTCCTTTTGCATGTAACTGGCTCTTAATGCCCTTCTAAACTCCAGAATTATTTAATTTCCTTCCTATTTCTTACTCCTGTTCAAACTATGATCCTGATGTGAGAACAATGGGAAGGACTCCCAGACCTTTCAGGAACTAGAAGTTTTGTTAGCCAACATTGTCTTTAAATGGAGGACTGACCGTGCCCCTCCCTAACCTTTCAGTTAATGATTGCAGTCACATCTACTGTGTTTATCTCCATCACATATGTTTGTAGTAATAATAATCAGCTCTCCAGCACTACTCTGCTTTTGTCCAGTTAAAAATATCCAACAAGAAAACACCCTGTTTGACTAAAAACACATAATGAAAAGGGCAGGCATGTATTGTTAGTAGAATTGAACAGTATTTTTCTTTCAAGTTTTATTTTCAGATTATTTTTTATGAAACTCACCTCAGTAATAGGAAAAAAGTAGTTAATCTGTAAGATGCCTTTAACACAGTTCTCGTCACTTCAGGGAAATGGTTATCTAAATAGCCTTAGTTATCATGTAAGCAGAAAGTATCAGGAAATGACGTTTCTTCTGTTGGAAAAAAAGGCCAGCTGTGCTTGTTTTGGCTCTCCCTCTGTTTTCCATGTGGAAAATATTGAGGCAGAAAGGCTGTGCCTGTCCCCTTATTAAAAATGTTATGTGGCTAGATGGGGCTCACCATCAAGCTAGTGTGAAAGAAGCTCTTGTCAGTAAAGCCGTTCATCTTAACTCCCCCTTTGCATTCCAGCTTTGCCTCGGAAGTGCAAATGCAATCATGATTTGTGACCTTAGAGATGTGACTGCTTTCTTATGTTTCCTCTCAAGGTGGTGAGGTTGAGAAAACTGGCTCAGCAGATTGCGAACTGCAAACAGTGCATTGAGCGCTCAACATCCCTCATCTCTCAGGCTGAACAGTCACTGAAGGAGAACGATCATGCTCGCTTCCTGCAAACTGCTAAAAATATCACTGAAAGGTAAAGAAGACGTTCCTCTCAAAAACAGGAACACCTCAGTTTAAGGCAGATTTGTTGTCATAGTTGCCATATTGTCTTGTCCTACCGCAAATGTGGTCAAAGAGAGGGGGGTGAATCGACACATTCCCCCAAAACACTACTTTGTGCTGTACCAGTGTGGGAAGGACCTTAATGTAATAGAAACCAAAGCAGCCCTTTGAAAAGAGGAGCAGTAAAAAAAGGATGCAAAATAAGAGTCGGAACAGTAACAGCACACACCGATGAAGGAGGTAGAAGAGATGCCAAGCAGATATCTGGTGCTAAACACACTAAAAAAACTATGGGTTTCTGGAGGCAGAAATTCCTACTCCATGAAAAGTTCCGAGATTGAGAAAGAAATCAGGCAGCAAGTACATTCCTTAGAAGAAATCTGGAATTATCTTAATGGATTCGTACTCTTCATAAAATACCAAGCAGCAAGGTAACAAAACGTGTAACTTTGAGAACCTGCAACATACATCTCTGAGGCAGCCTACTTGAAGAGTTGGAGATTCAACAGCTTAGGTGTCTGGAAGTTACGGCAGCTGCTGTGTTGGGTCCCTGGGTGCAGGGAATTTCTACTGCTTCTAGGATCCTAGCTCCTTTTCAGCATGCCAGATATATCGAGGACCCGAAGACAAGGGAGAAAATCTTTGTAGGAAACTGTGCTGTCAGAAAATTTGGTCTGGTTTTCAGTGCAACACTGTGAATGCTGAAACATTCCCACTGAATTTCAGCAGTATTTTCTGATGAAAAAATGTTCTGTTGGAATTATCAGCTGTTTAGCAATCAATCAGAGAATCAAAAAGAGGAGAATGTATCTGGACAATGAAGAAAACTATTTGAAAGTATGCTTATTTATTTGGCTGGTTTTTTAATCTGGGTTCACATTATACCTTCACATTGTCCAGCCAATTTTCACCAAATCCAAAGCACGAAGTTCCCTGCTCTTATGCATTTTTTAAAAAAATCTATCACTTATTCTGGAGTGCTGTGTTCAGATTCTATGAATATCAGGCTTCACCTAAACTATTTAATCCATTTATAAATAAGCCAGCAACAGTAGGTTGCTTGTTATGGGTCAGAGAACTGCAAAACTGTTGAGAAAGGCAAGGCAATGGATTACATTTGGTCTGTCAGACTCAGCCTCTGCTTTGCATTCTGTCACCAAGCTACATTGTGGAACTTCTTTTTCCCAGCTGAAGATGATAGTAAAACTACCACATGAGTACCATAAGCAAAAAGGTAAAGGTGAGGGTCTGGCTTTTCTCAGTGTTTGGTGGAACAAGCAGTAGGGCAGAAACCTGTGGAGGCACAAAGCTTTTTAACTGACTACCAGAGAACATTCAGAAAAGCCCCATTTTCACCTTGTAAACATTAACAGTTGCATCATAGATACAGTCACAGGAGAGATACTCAGAGAGCAGAAATGAAACCAGCTGACATATGTGCCCAATCAAATCTAATTCTTGGCTATCACAGATTGCTGTCTGTAATGAGATGGCTGTGAACGCCCTTGAAATCAGAGAATCATTTAAAGCAGTGAATAAAACTGAGGGTAAAAAAACCCCAAGTGCTTGCAGACAAATTGTAAATGGAAAAAGAGACTAAATCTGATTAATAAATTATTCCCCACAAGTAACTCTCTTAGTTCTCATGTGATGAGCAATATTTTGCTTGCTTTCTAGATTGCTCATGTAACAGTCTCACCAGGGCCCTGAGCTCCAGCCGCTAAACCAGTCTCCTGAAATTATGCTCATTGCATTTCTTCATGCACATATTTCAAAGTAATTGCAGTATAATATTCCCTGTTGTAAGCACAACAGGCAACTATGTATAGCAAAGGCATTACACACACTACAATGATTTAGGTTGTGCATTATTTACAGTGGGTAAAATGCATTTATCCTAGAAAAGCCCTGTCCAACCAAGTACACTCTCAGATAGAGCAGGCAGAAGTACAAGAGGAAATTCAGCCCTCTAAACCTAGTATGGTGACATGGTGGTTGAAACTGCGAACTGTTGAGCTTGCTGAAAACTAACTTTAACACACGTACTCACAGCACATCCTTTGCATAGTGCCATATAAAGTCCAAAAAGGCCTGGTGATATGGTCTTCAGAATAAACATGTGCTTTATGGAGGTACTCAAAGAAGCTCTTAATCTTAGATACTTGCTCGCTGGTTTCTTAGCAAAGCCATTGTTAATTTGGTAGAGTTGTTTGCCCTAACACAGGCCCTACAAGAAATGCATGCCTTTTTTTCCTACTAGATATAAAACACCATAGTATAACTGCATATAACTACTGGGAGGTGGGAGAGAAAAAAAAAAGTGAAAGAGCTCAGGGAATTTTTCCCTCTAAATACATGGGGCAAAAGGCACTTCAATTACCCTCTCTAAAAAAACCCCATCTACACTATCTGTACTAGGACCTACTTTAAACTAAGTTCTACAACCACAGTTGCAAGAGAAACTGCGCTGCAAACTGTATAACATGAATTATTGACTAGGAAGCCTCGTCAGCTCATCTTTTGAAAACTATGCTGAAGACAATGACATGTGCAACTCAGTTTTTGACTTTCCTAACTGCATTTTCCTAAAATACTCCACAAGAAATGTATGAAAACATAGGTTTTAGTAAGCATCTGGTCTGGAGTATTTCAGTCATGTCTACAGGGAAATACTCTGATTTGAGAAACTGTCAATTGAAAAAATCAAGCTATTTTAATCTGACGTGTCACAAATGGCAGATAACTGACATACCTTGTGTGCATGGTTGTGTGTTTACCTCCAAACTCAAACAATTAACAAATGAGGTTTAATAACCTCTTTGCTTAAAGGGACCAAACTTTCTCTATATCTGTACATATCCACCCATATGTACACCGTAACGTATTCACTGTCCAGCTCTCCAGTAACATGAATTTTGAGATATCAGGATGAAGGATCTGAAAGATACATCCTGATGGCAGTTTTCTTGTGAAAGCTCACCTTTCTATATTAGTATGGCTGGACAGACAAAAAGTGGATGTAGCTCCTGAAACGAGGTAAGCAAGAAAACTTTTCCATTTTGGAGCAAATGTAGGTATATGCACACACACTTTGCAGGGAAAAGCCTTTCAAAATAAACTGTGCTGACATCTATTTGTTTTATCTCTCCCCTGTGCTTTCTGGAGTTAACAGCAGTGTGCTGTGCTGAACAGCTGAGGAGGTGTGGGGATCTGCACCAAGCCCTTGGGACAGCAGTGCCAAGGAATGCCTAGAGCAGAAAACTGCTTGGGAAAACAAGGGTGGGGAGAGATGCAGCATCTGTCAAGATTGCTTAAAACACAGATAAATATGGTGCTATTGCTACTTTGGTTCAGAGGGTGACGAGAAAGAACAATTCAAAGTATATTGTTGTTTAAACAATATTTTGTTAAAAACTTATCTGACACTGCATGATAGACAAAAGCTAAGAAATAAGAGATTTCTACTGAAGACTTTACTCTCAAAAATAAAAGTGGCAGGAGAAGCTGCTAACTTAAACCATATAAATAAAATACATGTAAAAGTTTTTGTCAAGCTTTTTGAGAAATTATAACGCTCATAATGATCAGGCCCTACCTTGATATGAAAGTTATTGTGTCTTGGGTGATAAAAGACTTTTTCTTTTCATTATAGGGTTTCCATGGCAACTGCATCCTCCCAGGTTCTAATTCCTGAAATTAATCTCAACGATACTTTTGATACTTTCGCGCTTGACTTCACCAGGGAGAAGAAATTGTTGGAATGCCTTGATTACCTTACAGGTAATTTTTTTCTCAAGGTGCTACTGTTGTATGTTCCTCATAAAATAGTAGTGATAGGATTCCCTTCATTCCTCTATATGGTCAGTTAATTTTGGTTGACTGCCAAGTGCCCACCAAGCTGCTCTCTCACTCCACCTCCTCATCAAGATGGGGAGAAAATAAGATGAAAAGCTCATGGATTGAGGTAAGGAGAGGGAGATAACTCAGCATTTACCGCTACAGGCAAAACAGACTCAACTCGGGGAAGATTAATGTAATTTATTGCCAATTAATTGTAAGAGTAGGATACTGAGAAATAAAAACAAAACTAAAAACACTTTTCCCCCACCCCATCCTTTTTCCTGGGCTCAACTTCATTCCCAAATCTTCTACCTCCTCCCTCCAAGTGGCACAGTGGGACAGGGAATGGGGGTTGCGGCCAGTCATCACATGTTGTCTCTGCCACTCCTTCCTTCTCACTCTCTTCCCCTGCTCCAGTGTGGGCTCTCTCCCACAGGATGCAGTTCTTCACAAACTTCTCTGACATGGGTCCTTCCCAGAGGCTGCAGTTCTCCAAGAACTGCTTCAGCATGCGTCGTTTCCATGGGGTACAGTCCTTCCAGAATGGGCTGCTCCACTGTGGGTCCCCCATGGGCCTTGTTTCCTGCCAGAAGACCTGCTCCTGTGTGGGCTTCTCTCTCCAGGCTGCTGCTTCCTTCAGGGCATAATCCACCTGCTCCAGTGTGTGTCCTCCATGGGCTGCAGGGAGACAACCTGCATCATCATGGTCTTCACCACAGGCTGCAGGGGAATCTCTGCCCCAGTGCCTGGAGCACCTCCTCCCCCTCCTTCTTCACTGACCTTGGTGTCTGCAGGGATGTTTGTCTCAAATTTTCTCATTCTTCTCTCTCACTGTTGCTGTGCAGCCTTTTTTTTCCTTTCTTAAATATGTTATCACAGAGGCAGTAGCAGCATCTGTGATGGTCTCAGCTTTGGGCAGCAGCGGGTCTGTCTTAGAACTGGCTGTGTCCGACATGGGTCGGCTCCTGGTCTTTTCTCACAGAAGTCATCCCTGCAGCCCAACTGCTACCAAAACCTTGCCCCATAAACCAAATACACTCTCACTCTTAATCCTGAATATATTATCCCCAGCAGCCCCAGAATGCCCTGGGAAGGATTACGTGCTACAGAGGGCAACTGGAATGCATTTGCTACCTCCTTTCCTTGCATTCCTTCCCCCCATGGTGTGGGCAAGTGGGAGTGGGAAATGGTTAAAAGCCACCACAGCAGAGTGAAATTGAAGAACAGCTGGAGTTCAGCCTGGAGCAGCCAGAGGAGGGAGAGCAGGGACTAAATCCCATTTCCCAGGGGATGGATGCTCCAAATGTTACCCTGTCCCTTGGGGCTGCCTCCTTGCTGCAGCAGATTGCAGTCTGGCAGATTTCCCATGAGCAACCAGAAGCCATTCAAGCAATTAGCTTCAAGGGTTCAGCAATGAAAGATGTTTTCTCATGATGGTGACACCGTGTGTTTCCCCCATCACAGAACTGGAGGACCTTGCTGTGACTGGGACTAGGAAGCACGCAGTGTGCTCTGTGCCAGGGTGTGGAGTGGGCTCTTCACAGAGCAGACCTTCAGCTTGCTTAACTGAGAGCTTTGGCCTGAAGAAGCCTGCAGGATTAGACCCTTACTGAAGGCCTGAGTAATGTGCAATCTCAGAGTATATAATGACTCACAAAGAGAAACAAATTACTGTAATTTAGGGTGTTTTGATTTCAATGCCAGAATTAGAACAATTCATTCCAGTTCAATTGAAAACAGAAGAGACAGAGTAGGTTTTCATTTTGCAGGATCTTTAAGCATCTGCTGTTAACAGCGAGAATTTGCAATGAAAGTCACAGAGCACTGTTAGAAGAGCACTTGAAAATGCTTCCTGGGCCCATTCCTTAGCCCAGTTTTCAGGAGATATACCTGTGTTATTTCAGAAGAATATGAGACAGTGGAGTCCTCTCATTGCTAACCACTGGATCTTTTCCATGCAGAGGGCTGGTTTCTGGCTTTTCTGCAGGGGAATAAGTGAACAGATTAATACTGGGAAGAGCAAGGCTGTCTGCACACACAGTGTGGCACCACCCTTGCATTACATAGCTGTGGGGTTCTTGCCATATCTGAATGAGAGATTTCATCTGCAAGAAATTTCTGTATCGCTGTGTAACCGGTGAATACAATCACCAATTTATGTTTAACACATACTGAAGTAAATAATACACAATAATAATGTGGTGAGAGTCACTTGAAGTTTTTATAGAGTGAAATGTTATGGCGTCTACCTCTCCCCAAAGTCTGCTGGAATTTTGCCACCATGTTGAGTATTCACCCCAACAATATAAAAAGCCAAGGAAATGAAAGGAAGGATTAAGAAAAAGCGAGGCTCATTTGCCCTAACCTAGGAATTTACCTGTAAAATAATCAGCCTCAGCTTTTTTATAGTCAAAAAGAGAAAAAAACACCTCATTTTAAGGCAGGTGTATCAGTCAGTTGACTCCATTCTGGAGGTGCCTGTTTCTCCCACCTGCTCCAAACAGAGGCTAGAGGGACTCATTCAAATACAGTTAATCGTTGTTTACATCTTTAAAGTTATAAGAGGGGAACTCCATCTATGAGTCTGTTCCCACACACCCCAGATCTTCTCCCCTTTGCACATCCCATGTCAATATTACCAGCCTAATTGCTGTGCACTGCAGAAAATGAAGGTTCTATCTGCACTAAAATAAAGGGTAGTCTTGCTACAGTGTGCAGTGCCCCAAAGATCCTTTCTGTAGTCCATGACGCCGGCTGTGCTATTTACACAGATCCTTCTCTGCCTTCTTCCTACCTCATCCACAGTCTTGAAAAATTGCTCACAATGCAGTCTAAGGGAACTTGTGAATGTATCAAGGAGTTTAGCTGTTTTTTCCTAATATACCATTTCTATCCGTGCCCTTGATGCCCAGTGAAGAACAGTTTTAGCTGGCTCTGTCTTTGTACTATTTTTCTTCACATTAATAAATAGCATATGGCTGCATGGCAAAATCCAAAACACATGTCCAACTTATCTGAGCATAAAATAGAACCTATACAAGCAGATAAAATACATTTATGTAAATATATGTATATATGTAATATATATGTGTATATTTATAGTCCCAAAAGTCAAAGGCACTTGATTATTCTCTATTGTTGTTCAGAAACTCTAGAGGAAGATTTATTTTATTTTACCCCTTTCAGATTGATGAATGGAATCTTCATAGGTCTTAAACGTAAAACTGTGTGACAGAATGAATTGGGCTTTACTTTTATCATGTTTCACAGTTAAGTTAAATGAAGACCATTTGTAAGTCCTAGTGGTATATCTGTGTTATGAATCAAGTGAAGAAGCCTATAGTATATCGATCGTCTGTACTGCTTCTGAACAAAATGTCAAAGCCTGAATTCCAGCTTCATTCTCTCTGCTCTCAGTTATTTTCAAAGCAATTGACCTTGGTTGTCTTCTAGAAATTTTCTTCTCTTTTGTTTCTCTCCAGTGTACTATTTATCGGATCTTCATCCTCCACCTCCCCAACCCCATTTTTCTATGTGACACATTGAAATTTGCATTTTTCTTTCTTCCTAGGCTATTTCTTTTCCAAACATAAATTTAACTAGTTTGTGCTTATTGTATACACAGCTGTCTGTCCAAAGCTTCTGCTATCCAAATGAAAATCTCTGATATTTCTCTGAAATTTGCCAGCCAGACATTGAGATGTCAAGCTCAGTATAGTAAAACAATACCCTCAATCTTCCTCTGACTGTTCTATCCTCTGTATATATAGGCTTGATGTCTTTTGAAAGCTTTCTTATCTTGCCTGTTGCTCAAGCTCTTCATCTGGAGCTCATCTTTTTCTAAACACGTATCTAGTTAGATCCAGGCAATGCATATGACTTGCAAACTCTTTGCACAGTATTATGAACATAAGGACTTTTTTATCCATTGTGAACCAAAAATACTTGTTCTGTGTCTTAATACTTTGAAATCAATTACAAGAATATCTATTCTTTGACCTCGCAATTTGCCCTGCTTCAGAATCCCATCTGAAACAATGATACATTTTCTTCATCCATCACTTTAGCTATGACTGTACTAAGAAATATGCATTCCCTAGCATGTACCTGCATTTTCTCACATGAAAACAACTTCATTCTGGAAACCCTTCACAACCTGTCTTTCCTCTTCACTCTTACAGTATTAAAAGTTCAAGATCCACCTCCAGACAGCTCAGTCTCATGCTTTGGGTGTAATCTCATCTAATTCCATTGGTTTTGAACAGTTCTGGTCTACCCAAAAATTATGTGTACATGGTTGTATGACTGAGTGCTTGATGCCAACTCATGTGTGACATGTTACTAACACATCAAATTTGTATCCACATCTGATGTAACTGTGCCTTTCAAGTTCCTGTGTGCTGGTTCAGTCTACTGTCTTGATACACCATGGAGCCAGTAATGAACAGCTAAGAGAGGTTCAGAGTAGCTTCCTCAGCTCCTTCATGTTCACACCAGCAATATAAATATTTCTAGCACCGTTAACTCAAGGAGGTGGCTTAGATCTTTTATTTTTACTCAGTGTCAAAATCAGTAAGGAACCTTTACAGAGTCAACCACCCCATGCCACCAGGGAGGTGGAGAATGAGCAAAGTTGAGGTGATTTTAGTCAATCTCTGTGACCTTGAGCTGAAAGGATTTAGAAGTAGTCTCAATAGTCACCCAGGAGCCACTGCATTCATGCTGGGATTCACCAACGAGACGTGGCGGTTTCCCTAAACTGCCTCTCAGGTGTATTGACCATGTGAGTCCTTTCAGTCTGCTTCAGAGCAAAAACCATGCAGTTAACATTGAACAGAAGGTGGGTTAGACTAACCCGGTTGAAAGGGAGTAGGTATACTCACAAGGTCCGTTACTTATGGGAGCAAATTTAAGAAGCTGCTTTTCTAAGATTAGTTGTTGTCTTTCAGGCACTTCAGAGGTGGTTCCTGACTAGTTAAGTGTCCCCACTCAGTTTTGAGTTGCAGTCACACAAATGAACTAAAACAGCCTTCAGCAGTGATTCTCACTTTTGTCAGAGTGTGTTGATTCATGAATGCAGACGGATGAAAGTCAGTGTGACTGAAGCAGTTACCACTCCCAGATGTTTGCCCTGGTACTCTATGGAGACTGCCACCCCACGATCAAGGAGAGCTACAGGTGTTAGGAAGCAATTCCTTGAACCACTGCACCTTGCTAAATCTGCTGGCACTAATTCCAGGTTCCCTCATGTAAATTTGGGGTTTTCAAGAGCTGCTTCAAATTTTTTTCAGCTCTCCCTGACATTGGGTAGCAGTTTGTAGACAGTAGGCTGCCAACAGCTGAGGGTATTAATGGCATCAGCTGTCAAACTTCAGTCTTGTTATGATTGCAACTCAGTGCTCCGTCCTCACCCTGAAATGGACTGGAAGGGTGATCACTGCTTCTCCATAGGGAAACAGGACCGAAGGGTGGATATGAGGCTTTATGTCTTCCATTGCTCTGCTGGAAGCATGCTGGCCTTCCTCTTTGTGAGCAGTGGTCAAGCACACCCGAGTCAAGGCCACATGGGGGAAGGTGCTGGTGCAGTCTTGAGATCGCTCTGGAGTCTCTGTAGAGCTTTCCCTGTGGCACCTGAGCTAGCAGTATTAGTAAATGTGATGATAATCAAATCACACACTATTAAACCTAATAATGAAGATAACTGATTAAGGTCAACCTCTTTAATTGCATTACGGACTTACACTCTCCAAAGGAGTATGTGTTGTGGAATGATGAATTTGGCAGTCAGGCTTCTACATTATTTTGAAAGTTGTAACAAACCATTTACATGTAGACTTCTTTGTCCGTCTGCAGAAGAAGCAGGTATATTGTGTTTTACCTGTTTTAGTCTCAGGTGAGTGCAAGTTAATCACAAGAGCAAGGGAAAATATGTCCTGCTTAGGTCAAATCTCTTTTTTCTGTCATGCTTATTACATGAAGGCTTGTAAATCTCCAGGCTTAAGGTCAGCCACATGTGCATATAGAAAGAGAACTTAGGCTGCCATTTTCAAAGGAGTTGAAGACACTTAGGTACTATTGAAATGCAGTTTACAACTCATTAAACCTTCAGGAATTGTTGCTTTCCATTAAATTAATATTTATTGTCTGTGTTGTAGAAATAACAGGTACATTTCTCAAGTAAAAGGTTTTGCTCCACCAGGTGCAGAAGACTGAAGAAGACTTTAGTTGAATAGCAGCAAAATGGATCCACTTGTGTATTTGTAATTAAGGTTTTTTTCAGATTTTTTTTTCCTTTGAAGGAAAGGCAACATATGAAAATGAAGCATCATCTAGAAAATAAAAATTCCTGTAGATTGTTCTGCTAGATACATTTTTGAAACGTCGCTGATAGGACCAATGCAGTACTGCATAGCTTTCACAACAGTTAGTTGGCCTCAGTTAGTAGACAACCTCTAAACTGCAGCACTAACCTTTCCAGAAGGTTGCAGGGGTTGTTTTTCTCCTTTTGTTTATATTCTTCTCCTGGATGACTGTTCTTATTTTAGTTAATTTCTCTCTCTATTAATATGCATCTGTCCCAAGGGTTCCTCTGCTGAGGCAAAAAAAATAAGGCATTGGTAAGCTTCCGTGCTATAATATTTAGAGCATCACAAATCATGGTCATATCATGAAGCATATCTGAATGTTTCCTTATGCCCATTGGTTGAAAAAGGCTGCTTGGAAATGCATCTGCACCTTAATCCTTGGAACATACATCAGTAAACCAGGGACATGAACTATAAAAATTCTTAATCAAAGTAAAAACAACGTTTCATAAAAATAAGGTGTCACAAAAGTAGAATTGGAATTCCTTCAGAGGGACTTTTTTTGAGGCCATTACTTGGGGCTCACAGAATTAAAGAGCTGACAGCAAAAATACTGTTCAGGGTTGCCTTCCTTTTCTTTTAATACAGGCATATTGTGTTTTTTTCACCTGAGTGCCCTCCTTCCTCACTCTATGAAAGCTGGGAGGAACACAATTAAGCACAAGGATATTTTCTTTTTTTTTTTTTTTTTATGATGGTGGCGTGTAAGGAAGATGATTAGGAATGAAACTCCCACCGAGACAAATGTGCAGGAAGGCCCACCACTCTTTCAAAGAAAGACTCATTTGCTTCTTATTTAGGTGTTTGGTTTTGTAAAGAATGCAAACAAGGAAAATTCAGACCTAAGAAGTTTGCTTCAAGTTTCACTTCTTTAAATAGGTCTTTAAAACTAACCTGTGTGTTAATATGGGAGAATGTATAGCTTGCTACACAGAGTTCTTGTTTGTTGATTAAAAAAAAAGAAGAGAGGGACAACTTTTTATTAAAGGTTTTGGATTGTTTTCTAGAATTATTTAACTAGCAATGACATTGAAGTTTAGGTTGTAGTAGTCATTCTGTCATGATGTTATAAGGACTCTTTATGTAAGGCTGAAAAAAGTGAGTTGTACAGCCAACAGAAATTATGTGTCTTTATTAGAAAGGACAGCTGGAAAGTAAATGAAAATGAACTTGGAGAGAGAAGATTGAGCATGAAAGTGTGAGTGTTTGGAGGCTTCCCCAAACTTATATTCTTTAAATATCACTTACAGTAATCTCTGGTAAGATAGGCTAGGCAAACACTGCTTTCAAGTCAACAGCAAAGAGTTTTGCCTCTCCCTCTTGATATATGCATCAATGAAACTTTGATAATTTTGGTGTGATGGTCAGAAGCAATCCTAGAAAAAGTAAATTGTCAATTGTACCCATTTAATCACAGTTTAGTGTGATCACTAACACATCACTTCTGAAACTAAAGCTACTTTAATAAAAAATATTTTTAAAACCTGGAATTCCTAGATGGTTATATTGACAGTAAGAATACCTCTGCAACAATTTCTTGATAATCAAAGTTACTATTGGAATTAGCAAAAAGTTGTTGAAAAGTCTGTTGGATGGTATAACTACAAACTCATACATCAGATCCATCCCCTGATCTCACATTAAAGAGGGAAATATTTTACTGATTGTGAGAGTAAGTCTCCTCTCTTGTATCTCACAGCTCCAAACCCACCCACCATTCGAGAAGAGCTCTGTACAGCTTCTTATGATACCATTACTGTCCACTGGACATCAGATGATGAGTTCAGTGTGGTCTCTTATGAGCTGCAGTACACCATCTTCACCGGACAAGCTAATGTCGTTAGTAAGTATAAACCTTATCTTTTCTAGTTCTGTTTCCTTATGGTTTCTCTGAAAACCAAGTGCCTTTAAATATAAATGTAGGAAAAAATATTTTGTAGGAAGATTTAAAGCCAAAATTGTAAATCCAAACCAATAAGGATTTCAAGAGGTTTTAAAATTCAGAATTAATTAAGTTAAAATTTCTTGTGTCTTTTCTGGGAGTGCCATGTAGTGGGAGCTTTCAAAGACTAAAACTAGCACATATTCCCAAAGGTACAAATATAGTCCATGTTAACAGGACTTCTTTTTTGTGTCCTAGATGCCTTGGTGCAGATATAACAGGGACAAATTCTTCATTCCATTGTCTGGGCTAGTCAGGCACTTGGGACCCTGTGTTGAACTGGTCATTAGACAGAACTGCAGCCCTGTTGTCATTTAGATACCCTTGAACTGGACCTTTGTCAGAAATAAAAATGAAGTCCTTCCCTCTGATTTTTACTGTCTTCAAGGCTACAAAGCATAGGTCTCAGTAGACTGAAGGCTAAGGCAGCAAACATCAGTGGAACAATTAATATGGTAACTTTTTCCTACTTATAATGACATAAACAATCATTGCTTTCTATTTTGTATTGTAGATCATCTTTTATCTTCTTTTTATGAAATACACTCTTTGTTTTAAATCTGTGACTTTCTTTAATGAACAAACTTACCGATTATTCCTTGGATTGTTTTGCTGTTAAATAACTATTCCTCCAAGAAAACAATATTGTCTCATCTTTGGCCAGGAAGTCAACACTTCCGGGTTCAGTGCATAGTGATTATTGACTATGAATTTGAAGAAGTCATTTAACTTCTTCCTGTTCCCCGTAAATTTAATGCAATATCACTAGCCGACACATACTTGCTTTATGAAACAAGGACTCTGAAATTAACCAAATAAATCAAAAGGGGGAGTTTGTTCAGTCAGCATGTATTTAAATTGGGAACTCATTGCTGCAGAGGGTTGTTGTGTTTTTGAGTTCAAGAGATAACTAGACATATCATGCAAGAAAAATCCACTGAGAACAATGAGGTGCAGAGACTTCCTCCCAGCTTGGGAAGTCCCAGAGCTATAAGCTGTTGAGGCCTGGGAGAGCATGGTGAGAAATGATTGCTGCGTGCTTTCCCTGTTCCTTAACACCTTCCTGCACTCTTGCTTTTGTCCACCATCAGATACCCTGGCCACGCACTGAGCTAGGTAGGCTTAGCTCTGCCCCAATGCAGAAATGTTTTTCATCTTACAAGATTTGTTGAGATACTCTGATGAAAGTCAGTGCTGTGGACATGTTTATATGCTTTATGTCAGTGGAAAAATGGTACGGCCTATGCCAAGTTTCAGTATTGAGCCCAGCTCTTGCACTAACTCCTCTGTTACTGTGTGCACCTCATTTTCTCCATCACAAAACTGGAGTTAGTTTTCCAAGCCATCTGAAAGGATATCTGAGGATTCATGTTCTGGTATTTTAGAACCATTTTTTAGTAGCATACTGTGAATATTTTATGGTATATACATGGTATATTATGGTATAGTTATGGATTGACTGAAAAATAAGGTGGACTATTGAAAATTTGATTAGTGTTTTGACAGAACCTCCACTTAGTATTTCACTAAACAGCCTGATTTTGGACAACACACTGTCAAATATAAGACTGCTGGAAAGACCAAGTTTACTAAGCAGACAGGACTTAATGATAACACAGTACATGGCTTGTCTTCTAACCTGTTTTACCTATGGGTTTATGCTAGAAGACTTCATGCAAGTCAGTGAACACAGCAGCAGAAAGGTGTGCCTTTTCCACACCTCTGTGGTGTGGGATTTTACTCTTTGCTTACTAGTGAATAAATAACAAGCTATTTCATTTTTAGGCTATATTGTAGGTTTCCCTTGTGAAGGTGAAAACTTTGATCTGAAAAATGTGTATCAATTAGTCTACTTTCAGAGTTGCAATATGATAATTTGGGGGTATAGCATGAGGTGCCCAGTGTGCAGTCTGAACTTTCATGTTATCACTTTGCAAAAACGGTGTCATTAAAAGTTTGAAGACAAAACAAATTAACACTGTAAGAAACTTTGTTTACAAAATGCTCTGAAGACCTTAAATGATAGTGGAAAGAAATGAAAGAACTGGCCTTTTTTCTTTCTTTTCTTTTTTTTAAATGCAAATAGCTCTTAGACAAAAATCCTGGCTGTTACTTTCAATTCAAAGCTATAATGTTAACCCAAATTAAATACAAGAATATGTAGGTATATGCAGAAGAGTTTTCTAAATGTTGTAAAGCTTTTTTTTTAATCTTGTTATTTAATGTAGATTTGAACACCTCCAATGGAGATGTTCCCGCCAAATCTAACCACAACCAATCTGCACAAGTTTCTGACACGTGGGACTCTCCCAGTTCTTTCCAACTGCCACTGATACTGGAGATTTGCCCAGTAATGTCCTAATTTTACTCAGAATGCTGCTCAGATGTTTCTTCACTTTATATTATTTGACCTGCAGAAGGGTCTAATACCCCAACTTTTATAAACGCCTATCCAAGACTGCCCCTATAGTATCGGAGTGTACCTTAGTAGTGTGGCTGAACACAGAAAGCTATCTTCACTCTAAATGTCATTAGCAGGCACTGCATTGCAGCCTTCATGTATTGATGAAATGAAGGTAGGTGATTTAACGGACTAGGTTTTGGATTAGCACAAATTGCTTTCTCTTTAAGCATTTGCATGCTATTGCACATGCTTTTTTTAAAAAATAATTTTTCTCTCATATCCCAAAAAGTTTCCATTGGTATTGTGTGTTGCCTGTAGCAGATAATGTAAACAGGTTCATAGATTGTCTTCAGTGCTGTGTTTTTGCAGCTATGAATTTGTCACTAGGGAGTAGCTAGAGTACTGCATTAAACCAACAAGCTTTTTTTCCCTTGAGACAATAGGAATCACTTTGCATACATACCCACCTACCGTGCTAATGGAGGCTGTTATTTTGGAATCCATTTCTTAAAACCACATAGTCAGACTGACTGCACTTTCCACTCCTCAGTACATTTCCCCCACCAGAGGCATATATCATTCAGAGATTGCTAAGAATTCAGTAACAAAAACAAGCAATGCTATGTTTTTCTAGTGTATTTTCTATCCAACATAATCAACTATATTCTTTTTTATTAACTGAAAAATTGGAGAGTTAACATTTGATGGAAAAAGTCCAAATAGAGTATTTCATTTTGAATCCTATTTCATAGAGGAAAGATTATTTCCAAATGTGGCCAAACTGCTTGGCTATTAAGTGCTTGGCAGCTGTGTTCTGTGCATAAGAGCAATACAGAACTTCAAATTAAGCAGGGTTTTACTAAAGCAGTTGTTCTCAGAGTTATACGATTCGCACATTTGCATTTCTGAGAGGCAGCTAATCACCTGCAATCTGAATGTTGTAAAGGCTTTTAAAATGACTTTGTCACTAGCTAGCTAACATGCATTATAATTTCATTATTTCATTTCAATAAATTTCCAAGTATTTATTGAGTATGCATTTTTTTAACATCATGGAATTTCTTTAGTGTGCTTCAGGAAGGTTAAAATGTCAACACCCAGCTTCTTACTAGCTGCAATACAAGATATCTTAATGAAAAACACATCTCTCTCTTTGAGACAAAAAGCAGTAAATAATTCTCTCTTTCCTGATAAATAGAATTTAGGTTAGTTAGTATCATCAGCTAAATACTAAAATTCACTATATTAGGGATACAGTGTACTGTAAGAGCTTTCCCAGTGTTATGTGGTTACTCTTCCTAAGATAGGATAAAACTTTGTTGAAGCATCTAAGAAAATTAGGAGCCCAAGCTCCCATGAAAAACAGTGATTTTATGATTCACCAATTACTTTTTGAATATTCTAGTTTTTCTCTGTTTCTGGAAGTTTTAATTTATCAAAAACAAATTCCTTTCAATCTTCAGATTGGTACTGAGGATTTTAGTGGGCATGTTTTAATGGCACAAAAGCAAGTTTGGGATAAAACCAAGAAAACTTCTGGCTCTTGAGGAGTGTAAAAAGAGTGTATTTCTTAAAAAGAGGGCAACGTGCTTTGCAGAAATCCTGCATACATTATTTTCTTTCACGTGGGAATGCAGAGTGGGGGTGGAGAACTATCTGTTACCTTCACCTACTGTTCTTGTTCTACCAATTTGAATTGGTAATAATTTATTTAAGTAAAGCATTTTAAAATAATTGAAATACTCAAGAGGTTAAATAACCTTCTCATGACTTTCGTGCTTGTCTTGCCATTTTCAAGAAGATATATTTTATTAAAATCTACCACTGTAAATTTTAGGAGGATTTACACCTTGGGATTTTTCCCATCTGTTTTTTAAAGTGCATCAACAGCCAACACCAGGGAAATAGCTTTTCAAGTTATTACCTCCAGACTCTGAGAAACTTGTTTTGAAAACTCACACATCCTGTACGGACATCACTGTGCTCACTGCACCATTCCAGGATGTAATTTAAATTCCCTACATTCTTGTAGGCTACAGTTTTTAAATACATTGTTTTACCATCTGCATTACCCGCTAAAAAGCCCTGGGTTTTTGAAACAAGAAACCTGAATGTAACCTGGGTTAGGAGCAGGTACAACAGGAGACCCTTAGCTCCTGCTGCTGTGCCAGTGAGGACAAGATGTGTGCTTTTCCCCTTACCCTGCTGCCACCAGCAGGGCCCTTAGAGGGCAAATGCTACCCCTGGATGCCCACGTTACCAGTTTGCTTGCTCATTTCCCTGAACTTTTAAAATCATCTTCTTTTGTATTCAGAGAAGAAAGGCTGTCCTGACAGGGCATAACTGGATACAAATTCTTTTGATGCAGTGGCAAAATATTCTTCCATACCTAAAAGCTTAACCTGGCTGCCACTAGTTACTATTCTCTGTTTTGAAGGATTTTGGACTTGTAGTTTGACACCATCAAAACTCCATTCCGAAGATTTTTGAATCGAAATTGTATTTAAAGCCTGTTATCAAATACCTCACAGTCAGGAGGCACATGGACACCTTGCTGAGCCCCTTGGGGCATAGGCAAGAGCAAGCTTGTTGGAACAGCAAGGTTTGATGAGCAGAGTAACCGAGTCAGTCGCTGCACATTCAGCATTTATTGTACACCTGTAGTCTGGGATGCCTAAGACTGGAAGGACAAAGAAAAGAAACCCAAGGTGTCTTGTGTCATCAGAGAGGGTAGGGCATTCCCCTAGAACATGAGTCAGCTCTAATGGAGAGTTCCCAACTCTCTCTATTGACCGTGCAGAGAGATTAGGGAAGGTAAGGTCCTAACTCAGGAACTCTGCTCTTTGTTCGAGGTCGGGGGGATGAATCTATACCTGCCTGCAAGCATTTTGCTGTTCACTCCAGCAGCAGAAGCCAAGATATAGCAATACCTAAAATTATTGTGGCTCTGCCTTCTGTACACAGAAATCTAAACTAAGCATTAACTAGATTATTTAATAAAATAATAATTTACCCTACTGTAAGAATTTACAGACTAATGAGTATTGGGTATGTATAAATCCACATACACAGGAGGAGGGGATAGACTGGAGAGGAGACTCACAGCAATGCATTTGTACCTTACAATCCTTCATATATTAGATTCAAGTTTTGTACTTTGTTAAGGAGTGATCAGCCTCTGGACAGTAACATAAAAAGTACAATGCAAGCCTGAAAAATGTACCCTTTAGAGAGTTATAGTGATAAACATCTAGTTTTGAGATAATTCAGCAAAACTCTGTGCGCTTCTGTGTCCACATAAGGGTTTGTTTATATACGGCCCATATATATCATAGACCTTTGCTTTTGAAGTCTGGTTGTGGAAGGAGAAGACACTTCCTGGAGTCCTGTCTGGGTTCATCCCACTTACTTAAAGACTTAAAGGTCTTTTCCAACCTAAAAGATTCTATGATTCTACGGTCACATGTTATTTGATACCCCATCAGAGGCATCTTAATTAGGGACTTCCTGGTCATCCTGGACTTCCTCTCAATCCAGTGCTTCTTTTTGTTTTATTTTAGCTTAACACTTATTTTGCAATAGCACCTATGAGCCAGATAAGTGATGGTCTCAATGCAAAATCAATGTGGTAGTTCAGCTACAGAAGAATTGTGCCTTCACTCTAATCCCTGTGGCAAATTTTTATTCGGAAAAGATGAGGATTCCCCTGAGCAGTCAGTGAAATATTTTAAGCCAGGAAACTGCCCCTTTTATTTCCTTTATTCCTCTTGGGAAACCCACTCACACCCAGCCTAAAAAAAATAAATAGCATTCAGTGGGTATGGTTCAGTGAAACAAGATGTGGACTGATGTTGCTATAAGCACTTTACTACAGGTACTAGGCACAACTGGGGTTTTCATGGTGTATTACACTGGGTTCTTTTTTTTTCAGGAGGTAAACAGATTATTGCTTTATATGATCTAGTTTTTCAATAGTCTTGAAGAAAACAATGATGCAAGGTTGCTTTTCTTTGCTACTTCTATCCATATATAACAAACTGAATCCCTTGTAGCTGATATTTAGGGAGGCTACACGTGGTCAGTGTGCTCACTGCTTGGAGCATAAGGAACATCCTAGAATTCTTTTCTCCCACTTTACAGCAGGAAACTGCAACAAAGAAAGGTTCTTATTCTGGTAAATCATAGTCCAAAAGCCACAACCGATGTGTGAGTTCAGTCACAGGCTTCAACTTCCAGACTTCAGTTCATCTCACCTCATTATAGACACCTGAAGTTAAAGATCTCACCTATGCTAGTCAGCCAGGCTTCCTCCATGGCCAAGAAAAGAGAGGCCCTTGTGGTAGGATGTTCACACCTGGAGAAGTGATAGAAACTACTTACTGATTTCTGCCTCTCCTCAGAGTCCAGAAAAATATTTTAGGCATTGCAGATCTTCATTAGATGAGAAAGTGATATGAGTCCCACCCGAAACTGTGCCTCAGTTACACATTTGCGCATGAGGATGAATAGCTACCTACCTTTCAAGGATGCTATGTCATACAAAAGAACTTTGAGACAAAAGCTGCCACATAATTCTTAGATCGAAATTTGGGGTATGAGTTATGTTTCTAATGATCTTTTCCCAAATTAGGAAGCAAATTCCCAGTGTGGTTATGAATTGACTATAAGTCTGTAAACTTGTATCACAGGTCTTTTTCTTTCAAGTTTTGTGTCCACTAGCCTTTTGATTTTTACTTGACATGAAGGTTTTGTACTGCCTAATATGCAGAGCTGAAATTACTACTGACTTCTAAAAGATTCCCTTCACTAGTACTTATTAGTTTGCTCATAAAACATGAGTTAAAAGCTGAAAGCTGTTTTTTTAATAACACGGTAGCTTTCATAACATGTTCCATGCCCAGTAAAAGCAGAGACCAAGAAGTCTGTCAGGTTGTTAATGCAGTCAAGCATTTTTCTCTTTTAGGTTTTCCCATCTTACATATGCACACACATGCATACATTTCCATCTGCATATATCTTCTTCTAGCTATGTAGTTACATAAAAAGTTGTGAATATATACACACTTCATGAATTTTAAATTTTTTATTTATGTAAACATTTATAATAAGAGACCGGGGATCCATTAGACCAGGAGCTGTTCAAAATGTACAGTAAGTAATATGGGTGGTGACTGCCATTGCAGTTATATCACAGTAGGAAAAAATCATGTAGATGAGTAAGTTCATCTCAATGGAGTATTTTCCTGTTTTGCAGATGATATTGCTCCTTCCTAATTTTACTTACTTCCTACGTATTATACTTCTGTGGTAGGCATCAAACATACCCAAAAATGTTTGTATCTGGAAAATTATCCAGCTCGTACTCAGCTGAACTATAACCATGAGAACATAAATCAAAGTATTGTATCCATTAAATTTACTGGCTTAGATCACATCCTGGCAATGTCTGGAGTACAAGAGCCAAAACTTGCTCTGGAGCCCCCGCTCTATGCTGTTTGGTCTCCCATGATTTGCTTCATGTCCTGAAGAATGCATACCTGGGGACTGTCAGCAAAGGTGCCTCCCCAGCCCTCCTAGCTTTACTGCTTATGCTAGCTTTCTGAGGCTTAAACTGAGTTCATTAATCCAAACAGTAGATTGATGGGATCTCTATAATCCTCTAGTTCTTAAGCAATAAAGAATTCCTTGTGCTGGGATATGAAAAATCTCAGACTGCTTGTGCCTCCACTGAGTCATTTCTTAATGTCAATTTTTTATGGGTGACTTAACATAGCAAGAACTTAAAATGTACCTTGGCTGAGAGCTGATGAAATGAGTTAGTGGCATTAAGTAGGGACTTGGTAAATGTACCAGCACTTTAAAACATACAGAAGCAAAATTCCTATCGGTCATTGGGTACTTGGGAGGGCTCTAAATGTTCCTCTGTTACAAAGTGTTTAGGATGTTATGACTAATGTGCTCTGTTTGAAATCGCAGGTTTATGCAACTCGGCCGACAGCTGGATGATTGTTCCCAATATCAAACAAAACCACTACACAGTGCATGGGTTACAGAGTGGCACTAAGTACATCTTCATTGTTAAGGCCATTAATCAGGCGGGCAGCAGAAGCAGTGAGCCGGGCAAGCTCAAGACAAACAGTGAGTAACGTGAGATCCAGCACGCTCACATTCTTCTCCTTTCTTGCCTTCCTTTTTAGGTTTGATCTTTGGAAGATACAAGAGCACAGAGCAGCTTGACTTGTTTAAAGTGCTTCCCACAATGAAAGCCACTTATTTAACTCGATTCAGGACTGCCAGAGTCTTCAGTAGGGCAGAATATACTTTGTGTTTTTTTGATAGATGTGTCTGTAGTTTGGTCACTGGAAATATCATTTAGGAACAGAGCCATCACATGTGAAGTTATTCAAAGTACTCTTTTGTGGTTTTGTGTTAATGTCCTCTCTATTCTTTTTCCTCTACAAAGCAAAAACTTTTATTATGTTTGCAATAGAACATTTTTTTTATAATGTTCATAAGATAATTGCTAGTTTAATTTTATCCTCCAAAGTGATCTCTTTCTTAGGACACTAGAAAACTTTCTTAGCTCCATCCCCCTCAGTTTTTTATGGAGTTCAACAAGGTGGTAGAGTAGCCAGAGATCCCACTTCAAAAAAACAATGGTTACACAAATTATTAGCAGATGTAGTATAGCAATTTTAAGACTGGTTTCAAGCCTTTTTCTTCTTGTGTCCCAGCCAATCCCTCAGTCGTGTAGTCATCACAGGCAGCTCTGAGTGCTGGAACGGGAACACTGGGATTTGTGCATCCTCTGAAACCTGCTTATTGTAGGGAGGGTGCTTGAAGACGGGTGATAGAGAATGTTGCAAAAAGGAGGCTGCAGGGAATGGAATGTACAGGTTTCTCATTTTCCCCTTTCTGCTATTAACCTGGCTTGCGTTTCTATGTAAAAGCTTCTCATACAAACCCCACATATCCTACCAAGAATCCGCTTACTGTTAAACCTGGTAACCTACAAGAAAATGCATGACCAGAGGACCCATTTGGAAATGGCAATCTTTTATCCTTTTGTCTCTGTGACCCAGTGTGGTACAAAAGCAATGTCTCAGGTAACTGTGAGAAGTGATGTGACCAGATACATTTCAGTACAGAGACAGACATCTTTCAGATACTGCTTCAGCAACACAAAGGCTACTAAACAGAGAGTCGGGCCGTAGGTATTTTACTGCTACCAAGCAGTAAGAAAAAGCAGCTAAAATATGCCCCAAATACTTACCAATGGGTTCATTTTACACTTGATCATAATACACAACTAAATACACATTATGGAAGTAGATTATAACTCCTAAAGCCAGAAGTACTCCTTGTCTAATTCCTGACACATCTCTAATAATGTTAATTGAGAATTAGTATTGCCTCAATCATCTCTATTTTAAATGTCTGCATCTTCAGAATGCCTAGAAATCTGAACCAACACATATCGACTGTCACTGTTCAGACGAACTTAATTTGTTCTTAACCCCCACATTAACACTTTCAGGTTTACTGCATGAGAAATGCTTCACTGTTCCTTCATAAATTCTGAACAATATCCATCTTCTTTGAAGTACACGTGTCAGTGCCTGACGCAGACCTCATGAGAGCACTCATTTCTGTCTTCTGTGCATGTCTTCAAATCTTCCGCTTACATTTTTTTTCCCCTTGATATGAAAGACAGTCAGAAGGGAAAAGGGCTTTGCTGGACCACTCATGGAGTCATAGTTGCCTAGTTGTCTCCTGGTGGAGCTAAATGATCATTCTGCTTTTTGACACTATGAGCAAACCTGTCAGAATTGTGGCGGGCTTTATATACCTACAGGGTTCGGTTTACCAAAAAGCTTCCTGTTATTGTCTACAAACCTTGTGCTACAGCCAAAGATACTTGCCAAGAGCAACAGCCTCAGTAATGTTTTTACACCATATTATTTGGACCAAGTTACAGTTCACTTCCTTCTTTTTAACACACAGTATCCAGCACCGCATGGGCATCCTTCCAAAGCGATCCTGAATTGTTGACTGCGCTTGTTATAAATAAAGCTGTGAGTGAATGAACAGGCAGGGCTAGTGATTCTTCTTATTTTCAAACTCATTTTGTGGGATTTGAAATCATGCTTTTTTGTAGTAACAATGAAGATGTTATTTATGGAGCTTTATCCCTAGAGAATTAATAGACTGTAACTTATTATAAATCTAATATGCTGTGAAAAAAGCAACCCTCAGACCTTTATTAGCATGTATATTGGTTTCTATTACATGCAAGAATTAGTGTTTTCAGGTTACCTTTAGGTCAGAGATAATGGCCATGATGATTATGCAAGGCTCTTTTCAGAGATTATCCACACCGGGAAGTTAGTGCACAATGAGATTGACAGTAAGCTGACAATGCAAACTAGCTATTGGGGGGGCAGAATAGGTTAGTCGATCTTGAGAACACTTCAGAGGAGGAGATGAATATGGTTATGTAATCTTGTGGGCTTCTTAGAGGCTCACTAATCCACTCTCCTTTTCAAAATCAAATCCAAACTATTCTTCTGCCATCTTTGTGTCTGCCTCTCTAGGTCAGCCATTTAAACTGGACCCCAAATCTGCTCATAGAAAATTGAAAGTGTCTCATGATAACTTGACGGTGGAACGTGATGAAACATCCTCCAAAAAGAGTCACACGCCAGAGCGATTCACAAGCCAGGGGAGCTACGGAGTAGCTGGCAACGTGTTCATTGACAGCGGGCGGCATTACTGGGAAGTGGTTATAAGTGGGAGCACGTGGTATGTATATAAAAATATATATGAAAAGAATCACTCATTCACACCATATAGGTCCTGGCACAGTTTCTCTGACAGAGATCATCAGCAGAGGCATGGGGAACAGTACAAGAGCAGGACAAGCGTATACTTTCACATAGTTTGTCAGACTATTTAGTTCCAGTCTCCAGCACTTTTGGACTCTGGAACTAAATCTGCCAGACAGAGCATCTTTATATTTAGTGGCCTTCACAGGTCGTCTACTTCATGGTTGAGGGTGGTTGTTTTTTGAACCCACATACAGTACATTTTAAGATTCCAGTTAACTGGCGAGCTCAGAAAGTTTCTTCTTGTATATACAACAGAGCAAACTTTCTAAGTGTGATCATTTCTTTACTAAACCTGAAAGATCCTAATGTCTTTTAGTAAGAAAAAAAAAAAAAGAGGACAATTTGATGATCCAGTTTCACAGGGGTGAAGGTCAGATTTGCTTCTGGGGAGGGGGTGTGGAGCAGCAGAGCTGTAGGTCTGTGACCCAGGGTATGAAGCAAGGGGCAGGAAATGGAGGAGTGCATTCCTCCGCTCCTGAATGATCCTCTGTGTCATACAGGGGTGGATTTCAGGGGCCCTTTAGTCTGTGGAAGAGATGTCATCCTTTGGGATTTAAAGGCAACAATCATGATGGACATTAATGGAGTGGAAAAATCAGTAAGGTCTTCAGGTATGCCCACTGTCTCAAACAAGAAAAATGCTGTTTGCCGATGCCAGCGCTAAGGGATGGAAATAGAGTAACTTATGGCACATTAATCTCTTGTTGGTTGAAAGCCCAACAAATACTGCAGTGTCTCTAGAACGTGAGGAACTTTTACATTTCAGTTATATATGAGAAATCAGGTATTTACCCTCGGTGTCCATTAATGAGAGCATTTTCACAATCCTTTTACCCTGCACATCTTACCATAAATTACAGTTTGCAGAGCAAATGTCTTCACCTACAATTGCTTCACTTGGCCCAAAACCCAGTCTCAAAAATGCTCATTTGAATCTAAAAACCACACCAACATCTGGCAAAACATATTTGGGAATGGCAAAAATGTTAGGGGTTTTTTTGTGTCCTTTGATGTTTACTCTTGCATTCCTTCTTCTGGGCCATATATTAAAGGAGCAAGGAGAGATCAGATTAGCTGACAGATAGCAGTGTATTTTCAAATCAATGAATCCCTCTGTATTCATCTGTTTGGAAGTGGAAATTTGAGGCCCAGTGATTTAAACTCTGAGTTGCTGAGTACTCAACAATCTTCCTTTTGAACACCAGAAGCAAGTGGTCCAAAACATTACCATAGCAGCCAAACTGCAAACAATACGTGGGACAATAAAGTTTCCCTGACCTGACCTCTCAGACCCCAAAAAAGAGATGGGGAAAACCATTAATTAAGCCTGTGCAGATACTGCAGTGAATCATCACTTAATCAGAACTTAACCAGCAGAAGTAGGAGGCTTGGGCATTCCAGTGAGTCCTCTGATCTAACATTTGACTTCATTGAGGGACAAACGCGGCAGGAAGCATTTGTTTCCTTGAGTTGTTTTCTGTTTTGCAGGTATGCCATTGGTATTTCCTACAAGTCAGCGCCAAAGCACGAGTGGATCGGGAAGAATTCGGCCTCCTGGGTGCTGTGCCGCTGCAATAACACATGGGTGGTGCGGCACAACAGCAAAGAAATCCCCATCGAGCCTGCGCCTCACCTCCGGCGGGTCGGGATTTTGCTGGACTATGACAACGGTTCCCTTGCTTTTTATGATGCTTTGAACTCCCTACACCTTTACACTTTTGACATTACATTTGGGCAGCCAGTGTGCCCCACATTCACTGTGTGGAATAAGTGTTTGACCATTATAACTGGCTTGCCTATCCCTGACCACCTAGACTCCTCCGAGCAGCTCGCATGACTGCTAAAAGCCAAAAGGTAGGACAATGCATCTTCCCAGGGCGGCCAGGCGGCTGCTCGCAGGAGCTTGCCCAGAGCTGGTGGATCACGGAGCATCCCAGCCATCACTGACGAATCTGGCCAGAACTGAAAAGGGAAGAATATCTCTTTACTGTGTATTTTGTACGGAAGGACAAGAAATGGCTTTAATAATATCTTAGAACATTCTTTTGAACTTGGTTTTGTTTGGTTGGTTTTCTATTTAGTCTCTTACAGGAAGATTTATAAATTATTTATAAAAAAAAAAAAAAAAAAAAAGAGAGAGAGAAAGAGAGAAGGGAAAGCCTGGTTTGGACACCTGGAAGAAGACTTATTTGTTTTGCACGTTGATGGTCCTATTAATTAAAGTTTCATCAGCCCTTTAGATCATTTTATTTTACAGTGGATAAAAGCAGGAAGTTAGAAGGATGAAAGCTGCACGGTGGACAAGTCAGTACACTGCAGGTTTTATTCGTGCCAATATTAGCACTCTCATTACTGGCCTTATTGAGTGCAAGATCTCCTAATTTCTACTTCGCACATGGGAGGGTGCAGACCAAAAAGACCAAAAATAAACAAGTGAGGAAGTGCAGCTAGCCAACACAGCAAAAGAAGAAATTTAAATTTACTTCTGTTCACAGGGCAGTGCTCCCTCTATTCATAAAAAACCATGTGGAATGTCTCCTAGAAATATGAGTGGATAAATCTTCTGGCGATTTATTTTGTTGATGGCAACATTCCCATCTACCAGTGCTTTGCCTTCATCTCTGGGAAACATTGTAGAATCACTCAGGATGTGAAAGACTGATACCATCTCTGAGAATCAGCAACAGTGGACGAGAGCAGCCGATCCAAGGTCTGACTGTAAACTAATTTGATAAAGCACGGCATCATTTAAGGATTGATTGTAATAGAAGATGTCACGGTTCTGATGGTAGACATGTGAATGCTTATTGGTGATTTTAAAAGGTTCAACATAGCAAGCCCCACCAACAACTCGGAAGTGAGACATGTGCCACTTTACCATTGATTTTAAATTAAATGCAAATGTTTCATTGTTGTACACTATGTAGTGTCTATAACAAAGCAAGGAAATGTGTTTCACATGTGCTGTATGGAGAAACACTGCAGCTGGGGTTTGCTCATAGTAATCATTGGCCTGAATTGTTTGGGAAAGCATAGTTCTCTGTGAATGAGGAGTAACAAGTTTTCAGCAGCAGTAGGAATCTGCACGGGCAGGCCCTACATTCATCCTGGTGTTGGTGGATGAGCTTCAGTGAAGGCAATAGAGGTTGTACCTACTTTATCTCAAAGCTGAATCAGGTGCATTGTTCTTCTCTTTTCCTTCTACAAAATAGAAGACCTTTGTAATTATTTACAATGCTTCTGTATAAATGATCATTTGGGGAGATGCTTGAGGCATATGACAACTTTAAAATAATGTTTTCCTACAGTGGTTTGTTTTTACTAGGCACATGGTGGAAATCTGCCTGTGGATAAATTGAATACCAGCTGTAAGAAAATATTTGCTCAGTAATTTGTAACCAGCTTTAGGTGTCTTTTGACAAGGATGCCTTAATGCACTTTGTTCACTAATGAATCCAAACTAAAATGGTCCCAAGCTCAGCTTCAGATTTTTAAAATACTGATTCTCCAGGTACCAAGCTGTACTACAGTTTGCTTTATGATGATGTAGAAAACTTACGAGCAAGATGAGGCATACATACATGCTTATTTGATTTTTTTCCTTTTTCTTTTTAATAGAAAATAAATGCCTATCCATCTTCCTTTGATTTCCCTTTACATGTCCTGCTAAATGCTAAATTAAATAGAGAAAACTCTGACAGTACATTGCTGGTGCCATGGCTTTCAGCTGGGGCTGTATCCCATGGTTCACAGGGGGAGTCACTCATCTTTCCGGAGTTGACATAAATGAGCAAAAATGCGTACATATAGAGAATTACAGTGTTTATCATAGTGTCTTTAATAACAAAGAAATGTATATCCTCAAAAATGAAAAAGTAAATAAATTCCCAAACATTGCATTTTATAATTGATCACAATGCTACTAATATAATCTGAGGTACACTGCCCAGATGGTCTGGCCTGGGGTGTTCGGAAGGTAGCTGAGATGGCATGAAAATTATTATGATGACTTTACAGATGACTGATGCAAAACAGCGATAAAAAGATGCAGGAGGAAAGGAGTTTTAATGTAGGATTATTGCCAAGTTTCTGCTTAAAAGGAAAGGGTATATTACCAAAGAACATGTAGCTAGGCTGTGTATCTTCTTTTTGCCAGAAATATTAAATCTAGAAGCTGATTTCAGTAGTGGACAAACTGTTTGGCCATACAATGTTGGCAGAGATTGAGCTGGATAGAACTACTACCATGAATTTGGAAAGATCCCCTATGATCTCACATATTTTCATTGTAAAGATAGACCGTGACTCTAAAGACAGATCATGGTTTTGGGCAATGTAAAAAGAATGGTCTGTTATCTACAGGCCTCGCTGTATGTTTTTTCTTTTTTTACATGGAATACTTCATTTGGAGCTAAGCCACATTTCTCCAGTGGACTATTCAGTCAGTCAGCACTCTGTGTATATATGTATACATGTGCATGGGTACACACACACCAGTATATGCACAAATACAGTGTGTAGTTTGTTTATATGCATACATACATGTATACACACACCAACTGAGAGTAATTAGTCAGGTGTTCCTTTTTTGCTTGTTTCTTGGGCAATTTCATATTCTGTATGACTATGAGGAAACAAGTTTGCTATGAATGGTATTCTTCTGGACATTTTTTAATGAAAAAATCTGTTTATTTTACAATACTTGATTCAATGCCTGATTAATCAATAAAAACATCCATTTGAAAATGTAGCTTCTGTGGTCTGTGGCATTTTGCATGGTCCATAGTAATCAATTGAAATCTGGGGGAATGGTAATCCTCATGTAAAAATAAAACATGGTACTTTAATGTAGTGTGCAGTCTTAGATGAGGGGTTTTCCCTGATTTTTGAAAGTTTTGTGACTAGGAATGAGGTAGCGTTGAATAATACCATGTTTAACAAAGGCAGATTTTTGAGGTAATGGTCTGCTGAGATGCAAGCGATGAATGTAGTAGATAAAACCTGTGTTCGTATAATGATTGTTTCAAATGTGTATTTAAAACCCAAGCTGGGATTCAGCAGGGGTAGAGGAAACTATAGCACAATTTTTTTAGAAGATAGTAGTATTGGCTCAGAGTAGTCAAAGCTCTTGTCTAGCTTGAGGTAGTGGAATGGTGGGGGACTTTTTCTGTCTGAGGCCAGATAAGATTTTTCATGTGTTAGGCTCCCATGTGTTAATACACGCCTAATGGGGAAAAAGTCATTCAGGAATGCACTGTATGTCATATATTATTTAGCAGACTGTCTCCAGCCCACTGTAGTTTCCCATTGTTAGCTTTCAGAGAGCAATGAGAGAGCTGAAGTGGCTGCATTTTCTGTCATGAATTTATTCTTTGTCTGTTTTGGGTATCCTGTTTCTTGATTGCTCAATAAAAAGACCCCCACCAAGCAGTTGGTCCTAAGGGTAGGAAGCATAAAAATTCCTCAGGTGTGGGTACACTGTGAAAGCTGGAAATCAGCAAGTACAGGTGAAAACACATGCACGTTCTTCGTTATATTAGCAGTAGTAGGTCACTAAACAGCAGCGTGCATCATCCATTTCAATCCTGCATCTTAATTGCAAAGACTATATATTCTTTCCATATTAGAAAACGCAACAGGAAACTATTGATAGCACAAATTACATTGTCAGCTATTTAACCATTTCTTTTTGAGATGTCCAGCGTTTATAGCACTATGAGGAACTATTGGCTGTCGGGGTTTTCATGAAACTGTTATTTGACATCGAACCCAGTATAAGCATTTCTTTCTTAATTATTCTGATAAAGCAGATGCCTAGTAGTTCCCAGATTCTGCTTTTAGTTACAACAGCACAAATTCCAGACAAGCCCATGCACCAAAACAAAGTGAGAACTGCTGGTGGCTTTTATCTGTATCACCAAAACCAAGGCTATTCATTTTAATTGGAAACACTGTGTCTTCATTTCTGCTTTAGGAGTGAAGAAGTGTTGGATCCACACAGAAAGCACACAGTGAACCACCTCAGTAACTGGCCAGGGCATGCCTGGCCTGAAGGCCACAGGTAGGGCAGCTTTGTGGAGTTAGTGATAAACAAAAAAAGTCCACAGGTTGCTTATGTAGTGATGTACTGGCAATTTTCTTCTAACAGGATCTCTGATGTCCTCTCACACTTTCCAGTACTGGAAGTATGTATTAAGGTATAGGAATGTAAAGTGCAGTCTTTTCCCGTGCTACTGGGTTGGTTGCTCCTTTAGAAATTAGCATCTTCAGTATAGTGTTCTGAACTTCAGCCATAATCTTTGTCTTCTTCACGTGGAGAAAAGCCCTGGTCACTCCCATGTGCTCATGGTGAGTGTTCCAAATTATGCTGAGCGATTAGTTCTTATTGCACTTTCTGAACTGAAAGAAACTCTCTTTACATTTTAACCTTTGATTTAGCACTTGATTTTCATATGAAAAATTAAGAGACTAAAGAGCAATGATGCTAACAATGCTTCAATGTGGATGAGACTCTTGGTTTGGACCGTGAGGCTCACGGCATCTGTGTACATAAATCTCTGTACTAGTATAGACTGATTGGTCATTTATGTGGGGGTTGAATAGTACAGGTGCAAGAAGGTTTTCTTCTGGAGTAGGCTTTTGCATTAACTCCACTCTTGGAGTGGAATATTATCTTTCTATTTTTTTAATTGGTTTTCTAATTCAAGTGCAGACCATGTTAGTAATAACATAATCTTTCACCATGTTACGTATTTTAGCAAGCCCTACCATGTCATGTGTCTCTGGCGGGTCGCTGAACACATTAGCTGCAACCATAACCTTTGAAACATCACCTCCAATGTGTAGACTGATGCTTAAGCCATTGACCAAGTGTATAACTTTCCCAGGTGGGATTCATCTTGCTTTGAGTAAGGAACTCTAGCCCAAATGGTGATACCAGATCAAGGTGAGAGGCTCACATATTTCACAAAGATAATATAGGAAAGATATGGGCTTGAATACCACCAGCGTTGAGGCAGTTCTGGTTTAGAAACACGACAATGTATTAGGAAGGCATGAAGTCTTCTACAGCAATGTGACCAACAGTGTTATTATTTCTGCTGCCTGAGAGAGGGATGGAGGTAGCAAAAGAGGGAGTTCTGGAGCAGTGCTGAGAGAGATCATTCAGGCTGACAGGACAGCTGGAAACATGCCTCTGCTCCCTGCCCTGGCACCATGCTCCAGCTGTGCAAAGCAAGTCTGCACCTATTCTTCCTTCTGTTACAGCTCAGCCCAAATTCACATTCCCAAATGTCAGGGAAAAGATATTGCAATTAAATGTTTTAAATCTTAACCTGAATAAAAGCAGCAGGGCAGGGATGACAGCCCCAGGCCTTGATTCTCCTTTATTCACCCAGATTTTTGTGTCTGTTGACTTCAAAGGGGATAGTCCTGATTTACATAGCGGTAGGTACAAGCTCATGAATCTTCAGCTTCCAAAGGGTCAAACCCCAGTGAAGCAGGAGACCCTGTGTGAACAGCTCAGCATTCCTATTAAATCATATGTTTGGAGAAAGAACATTAGCTGCTAGCAAAACTGCAGTTTCTCATGAGCTGTTTCCCAAGGCCAGCACAGGTGTGTTTTAAAACGTATGGTTCTTTTAAAATGTATGGTTCAATAACATTCTTCTTGTGTGAATTGTTCAGGCAACGCTTTGCTGTTTCCTCCAAGCAGGGTGGGAACAATTCTTTTAGCAGGTGCTCTGTTACTTTTATAAAAATCATGAGAACGGCAGATACATAAGTTATGATATAATGCTGCAACCTAAGACTATTGTTCTTGGACTTCCATTTAAAAATGGATAATAGTTAAAGCAGTTTAGAAGTCTACTTCCTCTAACTGTTTGTCCTAATGCATATAAATATTCGAATGTATGGAGATGTTTCCTCTCAAGGAATATCACCTCTTTTCTTTTTAATACACACAGACACATAGTAATTAAGAGTATTCCTGGAAATCCATGAGTTCAGGGAATAGTTTATAATCAAGCCTTTGAAAGACAGCAAATGGAGGCTTTGTGTTTTGCATAACATTAGTCATTGAGCAGGTGAAAAAAGCTATAGCTGTTTAGATCACTAAATGACAGCCAAATGCCACACAAGAGGATGGGAAAGTTTTCATTAGCAATTTTTTTATTTCTCCCTCATTTTTATTTTGTACGGAAAACAAACTATTCCACTTGAAAATATTTCTCTGTTATCCTTCCATTTCTTCACCTTTCTTTTCTGCTTTCAGTCTCATTTTCAGCTTTTAAATATTAGAGTAGCAAGAAGTATATATTTTAAGAAGTTGGATTTATTTTTTTATTTCCTTGAAAATTACCTTTTTCAGACGGCTCACAGAAAATGAAATGAGAAGTCAAAGTACTAATGCAATATGGCAGCTTGAAACTCAAGAATATTTTTAAAGTAGAAGTTAAGGAAGAGTGCAGATAAGCCTGTCACTCTTCTACAATTACTGAATTATTTGGTTTCATTATTCTGGGCTTAATAGTATTGTGCTCTAATTAAAAGAGTGTTATGAGACCTGATTAAGGAGCACAAGCAGAGGAATAGTAGATTATTTTAGAATAACCCTGGAACAAATTCCCTTTAGTAGTAATATATATATTCAACCTTATTAATGTCAGCTTGGGTGGTTTTTTTTTTCATTTTTAAGTATACTGTGTCCTCTCTAGCAGTAGTTCCCAGCCTAGAAATATGTGTCTCTTTTGGGAAACATAGGGTCTAATTCTTTATGGAATTGGGGAAAAAGCCCTCAATATGGTAGGTATGAAGGTGGTGCTAGCACAGGAGGAACATCTCCCACTGGCAGGGGGCAATTTGATCTATATTTCTGTCATCTTGTCTGTGCAAGTAGTAGTGATTGCCAAACTGAGGATCAAATAGGTTCATCCAGATTTGTGGGAAGAGGTGAATCCCGACTAGTGATTATAACCAGAGGTAGACCCAACCCAGAAATAAAAATTATCAAATGGAGATTTGTTCCTTAATAGAGTCAGTGTCATACCCTTTTAATTTCTTCAAATGGCTGTGACCTCTCTCTCAATTTGTCCGTTTACATCCACATGCTCATTGAATATCTGTTAAAGTTGGAGTTGAAAATATTTGGTGTTTTTTTGTCAATCTACCTTGGAAACAAGCATTGTTGATACAATGTCAGTAGCTTATGGCAGAAGGTAGAGGTGAGGAACAATGTAGGACCTAGAGAATAAACACAGATGCAGCTTGAGTTCAGAACAGCATAATACTGCTCATATACATAGTTTCCATCAATCCTAATTTAAATTATTCATGTATGTTAAGAGAGAGAAACACAACTGAATTCAGCCTTGGCATGCGCATAAATAACAGTCAGTACAAAGTAGCACAAGGGCTGAAACAATTGAAAAACAAGACTCTTTTCTGTAAAATTAATAGTTGATGTTATTTCTTTCCTAACAGATGGGTCATAGCGTTCCTACATTGCATATAGTTACACAAACAGGAGGTATTATTAAGAAAGTCCCCTGAGTTATGCTGTAAATCCTTACAAATGCAAGACCAACTGAGGAAATTAGGATAAAACTTTGAATGATATACACACAAAAAAAAAACCAAACCCAAGCACACACACACAAAAAAAAAACAGAAAAAAAGGTTATTCACAATCAATAATTCAAACAACTGTACCCAAACCATTCTTTCTAGAATTCTGATGCTGCCTTCCTGTATCCCCCTATGGTGTGGATGAAACAAGAATGCTTTGTCTTTCTGTTCTTATGAAGTCAGTGCTCCATATTAGTACTACTTGGAAATCTCTGAGGATGAATAAATCTAGTAGGAATAAGTACAGAGTTCTCACCAGTCGTGAAGCCTAAATAAGCCATTAGCCAGTTTCAAGGCTGAATTACCATCAAGTTAGGAATGCTTTCATGTATTTTTAACCATGCAAGAAGAAATATGTAGCATTAAAAAAAAAGTGACCGATTTTATGTAGATGTGGGAATAGACGTCATTCTGCTCAGCTACAAAGCTGCTATTTGGTACAGGGACAGGAAAATATTTTTATGGATTTGGTATAAAGCACCTGCACTTGTGCTGCTTCTCATGCACACAGAAGTACTGTAACCCTAGGTCCTGGCAACCTTTTATCTGTCTGTGGATTTCAAAAGCTCTGCAAATCATGCTGATGGGTGAGTTGGTGTGTGTGGGTACAACGTCCCCTAAAAGTGCTCCAACTGCCCCAATTTTTCCTGCTTCCCCAAAAGTAGAAGGAGAGGAAAGCCAGCTTCCAAAGGTCTTCAGCTCTAATCCTCCCCTGACCCTTCTCATGGCAGGAGCAGGGAAGCCACAGGCTGGCCTCATCTCCACATCTTGTGTGGCAACAGAATTATGCTATGAAGCTTTTAGCAGGCCTCTCTGGCTAAGGACCCTGACTCTGCAGAAAAAGAGGTTAAACTAGCTCCACTAGCAGGGTTCAGCCATTTCTCCAGTAACTTCCCCAGCTTCTGCTATAGTCAGAAAATGCAAAGGAAATCTGCTGCAGGAAGGGTGTGAAGATGACATGTCTTCCAAAGGCATGTCAAAAAGGCTCAAAGAGAAAATTTTAAGTGGCATTCATCCTCATAGGAAGGTCTGCGTTAGAAAGCTGGGATACATTTTTCCATGTTTCAATGAAGGTATGGAAAGCTGCCTCCTTATGCCTCAGGTTCGGCAGTGCTTGTGGGCAGGAAGGCCTCGCAGTTAATTCTGAAGAGTGGAAAATCATTGTCCCATGTTTTTCTCCCCACTCTCCTAAAAGTTCGACAAATGGGAAGAAAAAAATCCTCAAATTCCACTGCATGAAGGCTCATACCACTGGTCTTAGTTGTCAAAATGAAGACAATGCAAAAAGAGGCAACCAAACCTGTATGTGCAAAATTGTTACTAGTTACAACTGACATATTTTTAATCAAATATTATAATAGTAACAGAAACAAAGTGGAAGATTTATCACGACTGGAACTCTGACAGAAAAAGACAGAAACAGAGGTTGAAGACAGAAATAAAATAACTGGGGAATGCTCCTAGGAAGGTAAGACCAGAAAGGGTTGCTACCCCAGTGCAATAAGTCTGGTAGAACCTCATGTGGAAGACTGAAAAATTCTGGTCTATTGTAGTCAAGAAAGGTGTTACTCAGTAACACTGGATCAGAGAAAGGATCATCAGAAGGGAAAGGCAAGGGAGAGACTAGGTTAGAAGGGGAGATGTATATGTGGTTTATCGAGTCTAGCAATTGCTATCTGAATGGAGATAAAGTTGTTGTGTCTGTAAACACATGATTAGGGGTAGCACCAGGAAAGGAGAATAACAGTTTTCTGTAAAAGTCAATATTGGTACAAGAATAAATGCAATCACCCTGTTTATGGACAGTTAGATCTACAGAAATCAAGGTTACTTCACAGGACAGCAAGAGGAAAAAGGGAACCTTGCTGTTTCTGAGATGAAGCTTTGTGGGTAAAATTAATCACATTTCAATCTAAATGCCTAAATATTACTTGACTAGACCTAAGCATATTTTCTAGGCATCTTCTATAGTGAATGGAGGGCAAATAACATCTCCAAATATACATCCCAGATATTCTAGCAACCTAACTTGGAACGGGAAGAAACCCACTTTATGACTGATCTTTCACCATTGGTCATACGAGGAGTCACAGGCAGCTAGCGTGTACTTGACACCTGCCTTTTAGATAGCTAAAGGCAGATATAGTGACTACCACTCTATATATTTAGCAAATGGGATATCGACATTTTTATAGTGCTGCTTATAGAGTAAATCCATTTCTTTGGATATAATACAGAATTTTATAGATGGCTTCTGACTTAAAATCCTTGCTGTGCTGAAGTAAGCAGGCAATTTTTCATTGGCCTCAGTGAAGCCCAGGTTTCACCTCTTAAATATGAATAAGGTGAAATATTGTAAGTCAAAGTTGTATTAAATGTAGATATCTCCCCTAACCAAAGACTGTTCTAGCCACTGAGTCCTTGTTTTTTCAAAGCAAGTTATTTATAATAATGCTTCAGTAAAATGGCCATCCAGGCAGTCAATGAATGAAAATGCATGTATTTGACCACAGAACAAACCACCCTGGAGACTGTATGTGCTTGTATTCATTCTATTGCACTGATCATGTGCACTAGTATTTCAGACTCCAAACTGGGTTGCTTATCCAATGCTGCAAAATGGTGGTGTTCTAGCATTATCCTTAAAGTGTTTTTAATGGGTGTTGCAATCGGATCTCCTCTGGTGTTTCCTTAATTCAGCATGTAACTATAACATTGTACCAAAGCTAGAATAGCTAGATACGAGTTGACATGGCTGCGTCATTCATTCCTCACAATGGTAAGGTATGACAGACCTGAGTACAAGTATCAAACTCACAATGCCTGTGCCAAATGGATTTTGGTTTTGGAATCAAAAGCTCCTCAGCATAATTTTCCTGTAATGGAAAACTATTCAACAATTATAAGTTAAAAGGAATATATGAGATAGCTGAGAAGTGCTGGCTCTTTAAGTCAGATGCTGAGGTCAAAAGTACTTATTTTACCATATAATTTATTTGCATCTTCTGCAAAGGAAATAGGGCTGGTTCTCTGAAGGAAAACTGAGAGTCCTTTTGGTATTCATGGCAGATTGATTCAGTTGGCTACCGTGCAGAAAATCTTAATGGGGAGAGAAAAATTTCTGTGGATCGATGTAAATATCCCTTTTTCCAGGGTTTTATCTTAGACTCACCTCTTTACACTGTATAGGTTACTTTCAGAGGTTTCTTTTTTGCCTGTTTCTAAAGAGCATGAGTATTTATGTAAAGATGCTGTGGTGAGGTATGATTCATCCTTCAGGTTAATAGAGTGCACAGTTGAAAAAGCCCTTCACATGCAAAGTATTGTTAACTGCTTGTTTTTTTGCAAAAGGGAAGGAAATGACTCAGCCTGCAGAAATGTTATAGTGAAGATTCTTGATGTTCTTTAGAGTGATAGAAAAAGAATTGCTCAGATAAAAGGTGAGAATTTCTGCAGGAAGCACTTTCTGATGGGAAAAGGATTAGTGCTCCAGGAAGGAAAACTAGGCAAACGTTTTGGAAAAGGCTTGGCAAAGAGGGATTTAATGGGGTTCAAATCCCAGTGAAAAATGTGATATGGACAGAACTGAGATAGTCTGCTGTGCTTTGGAGGGACCCATCTGAGGATTTCTATTTGCAGGGAGTATGGAAATAGTTTGTGAAACTGCACTGGCCTATCCTGCTTAGGGGTCTCGAAGTTGGAAGCAGCAGCAGAAAATAAAGGAACTGCAATACAAGCCCAGAAAGAAGGAACTGGGAACATTTTCTTTTCCTCTTCTACTCATTAAAAAGAATAAGAAATTTGAAATATCCACAGCAGGAAACAACACAGCATGAAAAACTTTTGTAAAATGACCGTCTTTCTCCTTACCTTTGTGATTTGTATCAATGATTATGGAAATGCAGACAGTTTTAAAACTGTAACTTATTTTCACTGGTTGTGGCAACTTGCTTCATTACTTTTGTTAATTGTCACTATTTAACAAAATGTTCCTTTATTTCTGCTGCCTAAAACTCAGCCTGATTCATGTGTGAGAAGGGCTTTAGATCCTTAGGTATTTCCCAATCCATTAAGTGTGGAATAATCCTATCTCCTGGGCCCTTCCAATAGCATGGTGGGAATGAAGAGCCACTTTTTTCTGGCTCTACTTGACCCTACCAAGGTTTTTAGTAAATATTGTAACTAGGCAGGTACCGTGTTCCTGAGGCCTCTAGGTTTGAAATCTTGGTGGGTTGATGTGGCAGAGGGAGGGCTGATTTGTCTTTTACACAGAAGCAGGCACTGATTAAGTGGTTAAAAGCAATGATGGGTGGTTTTGTGCTGAATTGCTAGAATGGAATGTGTCTGAAGGGCGGTGAGGATGTTTGATGCTGGATGATGAGGAAGTTTTGCCAAGACATTGGTGAGGTCTCACTATCGAGGATGTTCATGAAATGTAACTACAGTCACTGTAATCCAAAAGGATTTTGACAAAATCTGTGTAAGGTTATTGTGCTCCAAATGGTGTTAAAGTATGGAATTTATGTAAATGAAAATGAACTGATGTTTAGTTATTGCAATAAGATACTGCAGATGTATTGTGGGATACATATAAATGAATGTGTAATCTAGATGATTTGGGTTATGAAAGATGGTGCTTTGGCCATCTGTCTGTAATTTTCTTTTACCAGGCTAAGGAAATTGTGGAAATGAAAAGAAATAACAATTTATTAGCAAGTTTTGGACTGTATGAATGTGTCTTGATTTTTGTAATAAAGAATGTTAACTCTACCTCGTAATTTCTGCTAAAGTAAACCTGTAACTTTCCATAATGATTTTAGATTTTGAGTTTACAAAAGTAAGAATGGTAGTTAAACCTTATCTAATCTCCATTTAAGATAATGGTCAACAGCCTACTAATTTGTTCATGAATCACTGCCTCACTAAGGAATTCCCATTGAAGGGAAATCACAGGGCATCTGCAGCTGGAAGCAGCTTTCTAGAAGTCTATCCCTGTGATAACCTTGAGGAAAACAGTGAAAGCTGTAGTGAGGAAAAACACCAGGTCAACACATGGGGGAAATTGCCTGACTTTTTATGACCAAGGATAGCAACCTTCATGGCAAGGGGAAGGGAAAGGCTCCCAGCCTTCACATCCTCACATAGATCAAGGTAACTCCCTGAAACCAAGCCGCTCTTCCCTGCTCGCACAAGCTTTCTTCTCCAAGTAATTTCAGAGGAACTGAAACAGTTCTGGAGCAAAATTATTTTGTGGTGTAGGACCATTGAAGTCAAGGGTAATAACAGCACAGCTAAATTTGGAGAGGTGCACAGGTAAGAGAGAGAACAAAGAGGGGTTTTACTGGGATTAATGAGCTGTGGGCAAGATGAATAAAACAAAGTTCAGAGGATTTTTTTTCTCTCTCTGAATCAACATAGTTTTGGGATTATCTCTGAGTCACAAATTCCAGCCAGCAGAATTTAAAAAAATGGTTAATTTCACTTTTGGCTGAAAGAGAGCTTTCCATCACATTCCTGCTGCCTTGGCTCAGAGATACCCTACCTAAACTTGCTCAGAACTGTTCATCGAGCACATGCTAGAATAATCACACTGATTTAGTGACATTTTATTCCTGAAAAAATGAAAAGAATATAGAGTACATGAGCCAACAAAAATACATGATTTATAAACTCTACACTTTTATCCTGATGGATGCATGACATGATACGTAGTTAATCGTTCCTTGAATTAGCATGCTTTATAATCGCTTTAGTCAAGGGAAGCTCTCAGCGAATTCAGTGTGCCTGCAACTATCGCAGTGCTGCGCTAGTGTCCCATCAGCCCTCCCCAAGCAGGGCTAGGCCGCGCCCAGGTGCTGGGAATGCCGAATACAGCATCCTTGCCCTCCTCGGTGTGTGTGTTGGACCCCATTATGGTGTTGTGGCATATCAGCACCAGTAAAAAGGTTTAACTGGAGCGCACATGAGCCTGCTAAATGAGCTTAAGTGACGCTAATTGTGACACAAAGAGCCATAAACATCCAAATACGGCAGTTAGGCAGCATTTTGCTTGCTGCGCTTCAAGACTGTTGCCACATCCCCTATGGTTTTTTTCCTCTTGTTTTAGGTTTAAAGACCCTAGTTGATTCAGTGTCTCCACATAAATCATGTTTTTTGAGATTTGTCATCATTTGTATTCCTTCCTTGTGTATTCCTTTCAATTAATCTATTTTGCTTTTACTACAAAGGCAGCGCCCAGAACTGGATACAAAATTCCGTGCAAGATTTTAGCAGCTGTTTGGAGCAGAATAAAACCAATCATCTTCCAAGTCTTCAAACCCCAATATAGTGCTTGCCTTTCTCATGACAAGGTGGCAATGTTGAATAACATACCTGTCACAGTCACTGCAATCCCTGCAGACTCTTCAGGAGAGCTACGTCCAGTCTGCCTTCACCTTGTCAGGAGCATATCTGTTTTTAATCCCACCTTGTCAGGATCAGCATGTTTTCAGTCCTGTGTTGCAATGAATTTTCAGTCTGGTTTTGTGTCAGCTGCAAATGTGATAAATATGTCCTCTGCTCCACCTCTTCAGGGCATCTGGGAGCTAACCAAGAAGTGTTCAGCCTGAGACAGACCCTCCCTTCCTCTGAGGAATACCCATCAGTGCCACTATTGTGACAATTAACTTAATGATAGCTGCTCTCTGAGCAGAGTTTTTCTAACGACTCTTTTGCTTACTTGTGGTAGTTTCAGTCCGATACCACTTCCCTTGTTTGTTTCTAAGACTGTCACAGGACACAGTGCCAGAAGCTCCACTGAGTACTAACTACTTGACAAGTACTGTCTCTTGTCTCTTCCCAGATCTGGTTACCCTGCTGGAGAAGGAAATAAGATTTGTCAGATACATTTATTCTTCACAAATGCTTGTTAACTTCTACTCATTTTGAAGCTATTTTCTAGGTGCTTACCCATTTATTTTACATGAGCAGGCACATAGAAAGCTAACAATTTTGACTGTTATTCTAAAAAATAATTATGTGATTCTTTTTCCAAAAACTACTGAATGCTTTCTCCAGCTTTATATGCAGTATAAAACAAACAAACAAATAATTTCAGATCAGATGAAAGAGGAAACAGATATTCTATGAGATGTTTAGTTCAAAACTAAGACACCTAAATGCCAACATGTAAGTGACTAATGCCTAAGCATAGGCATCTAGTGCCATAAGACGGAACCCCAGCGCATGGGAGATATCTACGGGGGCCGGCAGATGTGCCACAGGACCTACAGAAGACATGGCTTCCCCAGAGCAGCAGGCAAGGTACTCTATACACATAAAATGGCCCATAGTTAACAACTGGGTCATTCCTTGGCTGACCTAAATTAATTGACCTTAATTTTGTCTTTTTAATCTCTAATGGAATCTCTGCTCATTCAGTTCTATGTTAGTGCTGAACTTTGATACCCTGTTTTTGGTAGGCCCTCTTAGGCATATCATCTTGAGGCTCAGGCTAAAAGGAACACCCCACCCTCCACCCCCCTGCCCTTTATTTCCTGCCCTTTAGAATACAGTTATTTTTATGTGTAATGGGAAGGAGGAGGAGTCTCTTCTCCCTTTGCTATATCCTCCTCATAGCAGATTTTTCAGTAGCTCTATTTAACTGCCTTTGCACCAGTAATTACAGTGAATCAGAAACCATTCCCAGCACTTCTACTTGCATTTGAATTACTGGTGTTCTCTCAAATTTTGAATAAGGTCAGGAAGCGAAGAAAGGGGATTCACATACTGGTCTGAGTTTAGAAAAGTCCTTAGTGGCTACAATAAATCACTAGCTTAATCTGGGAGGAAAAGAGAACATATGAAAGAAAAATATCTCATACCATTGGGAATCAGGATACCACTGTGGTGCAAATGGGGAATCTTAGAATCAGAAAATAATATGCATAAGGAAAAAGACAGAGTCAGTTGAAGCTATTTTTACTTGCACAGAAGAAGCTAAGAAGTGCCCGTTATCGTACTTAAAGAAGTATACAGCAGAAAGCACTAATTCCTCCATCTATGTCATGTGATTTATTCATTTAAGGCCAGATCTTTCTGTTTCCAGAAGGACACTTACTGCAATGGCTGGAGGTGCTCAGAAGTTTGGTGCTGCCTCCGTGCTGCTCTCCTCCACACATGTTGCAGAGTGGTAGATGGATTTGTATTTGCTGGGGAATCAGGTGCTTTCTCTGCCTGAGAAAAGCTAAATGTCCTTTCTGCACCCCTAACAGAGGCCACATATATGCTGAGGTCGCAGGTGCCAGATCCCTGTCTGCCTGTCCGTCCTGTCTGCTTATAGCCTGGAGAACCCTGGGGGGAGACTCGTCTTCTGCAGCAGTCCCCTTGGCTCTGCAGAAGTACGGCTGCCAGGGTGTCAGGCCCAGCCCCGGGCTCCCGCTGACCTCCGTGAACTCTGATGGCGCTCACAGGTTGCGGCTTGTCTCCCACGTGCCATAAACGTGTGGGGATCAAAATTAATGATGGCAGCACGTTGCCTTCAGCATTAGCAGGGAGGCCATCTGTGTGGCCAGGACCCATTACACATAATTATGTTCTCTTTTAGGTATGTCCACTTTGGCGAATGCCCAGTTTTTAAGCTGGCCATTTAATGAGCCTGTTGCGGTCTGGAAGCTGTAGAGCTGTGTTAACATTGGACTTTCCCAAGGTAACATATAATGTTAGGAGGTAAAGTGGAAGAAGTGAATTGATTTTTTGCAACATAACTCCCATGCTAGCAGAGCCATATACTTTCCAGCTGAGGAAGGCTTACAGATGGCATTCCCAGAGTGTGGGTCTTTATCCCTATGTACATCCACGCTTCGACCAATTAATATCTCATCCATTGGCGTAAGTGAAATACAAGCTAAGTCTTCATTAAATGGATCTGAAACAAAAACATTTTTTTAAGTGTCCTGGCAACAAGACTTAACAACATTTTTCCAAATATGTTTCTTTTAAAAAAGCCACAGATTTGTAGCCTTACGTTTTTGCCAGAGTTATATCAGTTAATTTAATCCAACTTCCCATCTGTTTTGGAGATGTCTTTTTTGTACTTTAAAAAAAAGTAGAATAGAAAAAGTTAAAGAAAAAATGCATTCAAAAAGTTTAAAAATTATTCAGTTTATTTCAGGATCTATTTTAATGTAATATTAAGAACTGAAAAGACATGTGAATGCTGTGATTCCTGAACAGTTATAACATGACAAGCAACCTTAAATGTGTTCCAGTTATTAAGAATCTCATAATTTTAATTGTGAAACTGTTTAAATTACAGAAGGCTCCTCTTCTTTTCTTCAGAGTCTCCAGGCCAGATGCTGCCAGGTTTGGACTTCATACCCTTTGAAGTGCTTGGTAGCAAGTCTCAGCTTCAGCTTCCAGGGAAAGAGTCAGGGTAGGAGGAGAAGGTGCTTGCAGGACATCAATGAGGGCCTTAAGCCATTTAAGGAACATTTTTACCCCAATCTACTTGTAAATCAGGGCATAGATTCATTAAATAAATGTGTATATATTCACACTATGTATTACCTACCTTTAATATTATGCCTAAATAAATGAAAGCTTCATGCAGATAGGGATCTGGATAGCTGGATTGCTAGTTTTAAGCCCTGAGAGGAAGACCGGCTGCTTCTCTCGTTTCTGTGGAGGGTGGCCTTGGAGGCCATCCCCTGGGCTGGGGGCTCAACCTTTGCTCACAAGCCTGCTGTGAGCATGGCAATAAGAGGGAGCAGGAGCGCACCCTTCAGAGGACACTAGGCACTGCGTGCAAGCCTGCCAGAGCAGTCTGCGGCCTGGCTCCGGGAGAGGGAGGGAGCTGCTAGCCAGGGGCAGTCAGGGCATGCCACGGGATGCCAGCTATAGATCCAGCTCCCTCAGATGGTATTGGCATAACTCTAATGGGGGAACCTATTAAATGGGTGTCTTTCAGCCTGTGTAAAGACTTGAGGAAGGACTATACACAGTTTGTGAGTACCTAGCATGTATTTATTGGCTAATAAGTACTAATATGCTCATGACTCATTGATGAGGCTCTGCTGGCCCTGCAGCCATCAGTCAGGCAGGGAAGTACCATCCCTCATTGCATGGCTGAACCTTTATCTTGCTGACTTGCCATCATCTGCCTCCCTATTTCCCACCACCACCTGGTTTTACAGCCTTCACATCAATATTTCCCTCTGAAGCAGTTGAATAACCATCACAGACTCACTCCCATCTTTGTTTTCACTGTTCTTTGCTCATGTGGCTTTATCTTAGGCGAGGGCCCCCAGCCCCCCAGCAGCACTTCTGCAGGAGCAGTGCTGAGCAGGGCTCATGAAGGCACCTTGCAGGGCCAGCCCCAGGGCTGTATCACCTGTGGCATTTAAAATCAGTTTCATTCAATGGTTTCCCTAACTGTGCACTCAGGGTAGTTTTAAAGATTTCAATAGATGGATAGTTTTTATATAGAATTTTTTCCAGTGATTAATGTAACTGAATTATGGTTTTAAAAAATAAATCTTACCTTAATTCCACTTTTAATTAGTCTAGTTTCAGCTGCGCACAAAAACACACAATTCAAGACGTAAACAAATCAAAAATCCCTTTTTGAGAAATAGGTATACCTGAAAAAACGGAGCTGGAAGATTTCTTAGAAGAATAATGTTTTTAGAACTTGGCTTTATACATATGATTGCTTGGGGAAAAAAAGGAAAAAGAAGTTTTTTTAGGGAAAATTATATTTTTCCCCTCCAGTTTAAATCATCAGATAATTCAATAAACAGAAGAGCACCTCTCTCTGCTTGTCATATTCTCAGCTATAAAAAGCTAGTCCATTGTTGAGACTTAAAAACCTCTACTGTGAAAGGGAAATATAATAACCTTTGCTGTATATACACCAGGTGTTTTTCCCTAACGAGCACTGTTGATAGAGTGATGTTTAATCTTTGATGGTTATATCTAGGACGTATTGGATTGCAATAAAAACACTTTCCAGACACAGTATCTTCCAGGATTATAAAATCTATGGACAAACCATATGATTCTGTACAATGACATTAAACACTGACTAGCAGTGCCAGGGAAATTCAGGTAATGTTGTAAGTTTGATCTCTTGTGTGGGAAAAATCCAGAGTGTTTAATAGCTTTTTTAAGCGGCAAGATTTTGTTCCTGTGTATCAGGTCAGCAATAAATTCTTACGTTACTACTGTTATAAAACTCAGTAACAGAAACCTGAAGCTGTGTTATATGACTCTCCCCTAGGAAGGGCCAGTGATTCACTTCTTTCAGTGCTGCACAATGTCGGCAGGAAGCACCAGATTTACACAAAAAATTAGGAAGAATTGTGATCCAAACTCGGTACTAGACAACTGCAATTTAATGTACTGCTACTGAAAAACTCATTTGATTATCATGATCAAAGTGGCTTCTCACTGAAAGCGGAATTTGGGTGGCAAAAAATGTTATTAAAATACACTGAGAATTCTGCATGAGCTGAAAATGAAAGGGAAGAGTAGAGGAAGAAAAGGCTAGAGGCAGAAGGTAGAGTGATTTGCACCCATTCTCATATAACATTCTTGATCAGGCACCTAACTTGTTCATAATTTTTAAAATCCTGTCTCAATCTATCATCGTTTTTAATCCTTATCCTGCGAGATAACTCATGACCTTAAATACCTGTGGTTTAGTCTGATGCCCTGAAAAAAGCAGGAAAATCACCACCCTTCTCAACATGAAACCCGTAAGTAACAGGGCCCCAGAAAAAAAAAATAAATTGTCTTTTAAGGCCTTTGCCTAGGATATCTTTGCATTTCTGTAAGAAAAGTAAAATCCAGGTTTCAAACAGCCATGGCGACAAACTGGAACCCTGGAGCAAGTTGAGATAAAGGGTTAATGTGACTCCAGCAGTTTAGCACAAGGCAGAAGTCTGTCTCTGTGTTCCAGAGCTTGAAACATGCCTCATTTCCACCTCTAGGCAATAGCAAAGTATGTTACAGAATTCATGGGCAGGCATTAAGCGTGTTGTAGCCAGGGAGGTTTTAAAATGAACTGGGATTAATCTTGCCTACCAATTAAATGCTAATCATTCAGCCTACTAGCACTTAGCTTCCTGCTATAGCCAAGGGAGAAGGACAGACACCTCTAAAGAGTGATTATTCCACCCTCTACTGAATACCCAGGGTGGGATGAATCACCTTTCATAAATGGCTGTAAGTCTCCACAGAATACAGAAGCAGTCTAGATGATTAGCTAAACTCACAACTTTATTTTGAGTCAGCTTAAACTAGATGAGATTAATTTCATTGCTGGTGATTAAAACAAGGCATTTTTCACTGCTAGCATCAATTGCCCAGACAATTGTCAAATGCATCCACTTCTATCCAGTCTCATGAATAGAGGAAAACATGGAAATGGAGTATGGTATTTCAGCTAGTTCATTTTTTTCTTCCAGGTGGCATTATTTAAGTTTGGCACGCATAGTCTGAGTCAGTGGCTTTTCCTCCAGATGTTGATTCCTAATAGAAAGAAAAGCAATCTTATGATGTTACTGGCTACACCAGAGCATCGTCAGCCTTCTGTAGGCCTGACATCACATAATATCCCATCGCAATCCCAAATATTACCTTTATATTTTGAAAAGATGAACAAAAAAAGAACATTTGGGCTAGAAAGACTATTGCCTACCATGAGTCACTGACTTCCGTTAAGGAGGAATAACTTAAAACATGATAACGTCTATTACTCCAGGTGTGGTGACTCTGTAACTCATTCTCTGCAGTTCTAGAGCTGCAGAGAGCCAAAAAATAGGAGCTTTAGGGTGTGATTGGTATTCATTGTCCTAAGTAATATTATGGTACCTTGAGGACCAGTTTGGCCCAGTTATGAAGCATGATGGCAGATGCCATATGCTTTTCACTATCTGCCTCTCAGCAACTTTCCCAGGCTGGAGACAGGGAAACGGGTGATGTGACTTTTCTAACTTTCTTAATCTTTTTGAAACTATGGCTGTTTTCTGGGAGTTTGAAAAGCTAACTTCTTTGAAGAAGATGTTGATAATTTCCATTAGCAGCAGACAGTATTTTTTCTACCGGCTTTCACCTGTCAGGGAGAGTACAAATCTGCTTTGTAGGAGGCAGCTCACATAATCCTAGGGGCTTCTAGAGTTTCATTGTCTTTGATGGAGGTCCATTATGCTGGGGTAGTGAGATGGTTAATACCTACCAGACCAACTGGAAGTTTTCTGCCCCTGTGAGTTCCTGTCGCATTCAGTTTATTTCTTCTGCAAAGTAAGATGAGAGTTCTTTGTAACAGGCTGGTCTCAGGTTTAATTCAAAGACATTTGGTCTTTGAATGTCAGGTGTAACTGGCCTTTACTGATTACTGATCACATTATACTTAAGCAGAAATTAAAATACAGATAATCAATACAGGTAGATAGAAGTAGATAGATAGATAGACATACATATTCACAGACACAAAGACAGCCTTTAAACAGGTGTCATGCATAGAGCTTCCTACAGCCCACAGTTCCTCATCTTCTACAGAGTGTATCCCTAGTGCCCACACTGTTTGCCAAAAATCAGCTTTTCTAAAGGGAAAAAAGATTTAGCTAGCCCCTTAACTAAGCAGTCAGCCATTAAGTGTGCATAGAAAGGCATCAGTGTTCCCAACAAAACCTGGTCAGGAAAGAAAACAGCTCCAAGGAACTGAGATCTCCCAATTTGGTGGCGGGTTATATAGCAAGACGATACCAAGAGTGGCAAGACTCTCTGTGGTCCTGCTTGGGGTTTGCAGCCTGTCTGTGCGGTTAAAGAACTGAAGAGAGGCTGAAAAGCTGGGTTGGGAATCCATGTTTCCCAGGCCCAAGCCAAGCTGACTGCAAGACAGATGCTGCTGGGGAGGAGGAAAGCCTTTCTAGCAGGGTAAACCTTGTGCCTGTTCATGTGAGTAGCTTGGACCAGCAATATTAACCCTGAAACAGAAAAAGGCTTGTCTCTGCTCAGCTTTCCTGGGTGTCCCACAGAAAGTGGCATAAAACAAATCCAACCTCAGCATGAATGACCAGAGTCTGGATCAACTGTTTTTACACTTGCACCTAAAAACAAACCAAACCCAGATTAGGCTGGTACATTGTTGGGAAAATGGCACAAATGACAGGACTGCTAAAGAACACACCAGGATTTTGCCATATTCAAATGGTTGCCCTTGTGTGATTTAAGGAGACAGTTATCCTTCTAGATAATTTTAGCTGACTATCATTTATCTTTATTACTGTATCAGCTGTAATTACAGAGCAACTTGTTGACATCCTGAGGAATTAAAACTACCCATTTAGCTCCAAAGCTTTATTAAGATTTTCTTGATCTTTTATACCTTTTTTGGTATTTTGGAAGGACATTCTCAGCAAATTCGAGACCTTGTTTGAAACGACTGTGAAACAGCCATGCATTCTTCCAGTGAGACATGCCACAGGGCACAAGGAAGTAAAAAAAAAATACTCCTTGTGCTCAGGACCAAGAGGCATTTCTCTCTACAGGGTATCAAGTCTAAATCTAGCTACTGTCAGCAATGGCTACCCTTCATTGTTACCCCATGGCTCTTCGCAGCTTTGGTTGGGATTTCTAATAACTATGCTGTAAATCTGTCATCATTTTCCCTTCTAATTCTGAGTTACTTTTCATCTGACAACATGCCTAAGAGTATATCACAGACATTTTTTCAGTATCAAATGAAAGGCAGAAGGGAATAATTCTCTTTGTTAGTTCCCACTTGTACTCACATCTCTCTTCCTCCTCAAAATACATCCCCACTGGCACCTTTGCTCTCCACAGACACTTTTTCTTCATCTTTCTGCTGTGTTTTTTTCCCATAATCTCATCGGATTCCCTTTTCCATGAAGTTTTGAAGTCTTCACTGTTTTTTCTTCCCCAAATAGTCTTATAGTATATTTTTTCCATGGTGTTCCTTATGCCAGAGCTTCCTACATACAACTACTGTCTCAGCATCATGCAGAGACCACAGGCACAGAGCTGGGCAGGTATCAGCTTTCAATTTGTTTCTGGATTATCCTTTCCACAGCAGGAAGCTGGGGGGGTGGGGAGTGGGTGGGATGGGGTGGGGAGCACAGGAGAGTTTCAAAATCATGGTCAAAAAGCTACAGATGTTGCTTCAGAACCACAGAGGATCCAGGTGAAAATCAGAAGTTTAGCAGGTTCCTAGCTTTAAAAGCAGGTTGATAAAATAGGAAGAAGGGGAGAAACGAAATAGCACTTGCAACATAGAAGAAGAAAATAAAAGGAGCTGAGCAGGGACCATAACTGAAAAACACTGTAAAAGAGGTGAAATTGCAAATAAATAGTAAATGGGATACAGAGAGTAAAGAAAACCATGGCCTCTGCTTCCCTATCCTTGGTACTGTAGTAAGTGGTCAGGGCTCTAAGTACCTGTGTTTTTTAGAAAGCCTTTATGTATGCAAGTGCTGGAAAACAGATGCTTTGATGGTTTCTGCATTCCTTCTGGTAATTGTCAAAGACTGTAGTAACACACTGCCTGGTAAACTCAGCTGAAATATTAAAAGCCCCCTGCTGCAGGCGAGCCATTCACTGCTGACCCAAAAATGGGTACTTTCTTAGATGGTGGAAAAGTCCCTGCCAAGTGAGACTGGATTGCTTGGTATTCTTTAAAAATTGCATGAGATTTTTGTTTTCTCACATCTGTATGCAGTATTAGCTAGAAACTCTTATTGACTGAACAAGAATGGTGTCATGAAAACATTTAATATGCAAAAATGTACCTTTTAATATCACTCTCAATTTTAGCAAAAAAAAGTCTGCTGCATTAGTACATCAAAGTGTATTTTGTCTGAAAACCACAGGTGATTTGTAGGTATCTGTTGTTGCCTGACCCTTCATTATAGCTAACACATGTTTTTTTTATAATTGGACAGAGAGACACCAAACAAGGCTTGAGCTCCATTGTCTTAGGCAGTCTACAAGTTCAGGAGAAGAAATGAGCTAATAAAATGTCTAAAGACGTGTGTGTGTGTTTGTGTGTCTTTGCTTTAGTTTTGAGCATATCGGTATTTCCATTTGCCTGAGATTTATGGGTCCTACCTTATGTGCATAAAAAAAATAACATGTACATCAGCACACTCAGGTATGATGTGCAAAATTCATTTCATAGGCGTACCACAGAGCAGTGGAGTTTGAAAGGGACATCTAGAGATCATCTCATCCAGCAATTCTGCTCAGAGCAGACTCTGTTGGAGCAAGTTGCCCAGGACCTTGCCTAGTCAGATTTTGAATGTCTCCACAGACGGCGCCTCCACAGCCTCTCTGAGCATGAGCAAACTGTGCCAGTGTCCAATCACCCTCAGGGGAAGAGGCTGGACATCAGGAAAATGTTCTTCCCCCAGAGGGTGGTGGAGCACTGGAACAGGCTCCCCAGGGAGATGGTCATAGCACCAAGCCTGACACTATTCAAGAAGCACTTGGGCAACACCCTCAGAGACGTGGTATAAATTTGGGGTTGTGCTGTGCACAGACAGGAGTTGGACTTGATGATCTTTGTGGGTCCCTTCCAACTCAGGACATTCTATGATTCTGTGAAAGTTTTTTCTTAGGTTTAAACAGAATTTCCTGTATTTCAGTTTGTGCCCACTGCCTCTTATCCTCTCATCGGGCACCACTAAGCAAAGTCTGGCTCTTTCTTCTTTACTTGCTCCACCAGGTGTTTATATACATGGACAAGATCCCCCTGAGCTTTCACATGTCCAGGCTGAATAGTCCCATCTCCCTCAGCCTCTCTTCATATGGGAGATGCTCTAGTCTCTTAATCACATATGTGGCCTTCCACTGGACTCACTCCAGTATCTCCATGTCTGTCTTGTACTGAGGAGCCCACAGCTGAACCTAGCATTCCAGCGGTGTCTCACAAGGGCTGAGTATAGAGGAAGGATCACCTCCCTTGACCTGGTGGTGACACTTTGCCTAAAGCAGTGCAGGATGTTGTTGGCTGCCTTTGCCACGCTGTCTCATGGTTGGCTTGATGTCCACCAGACTACCCAGGTCCACTCCTACCAAGCTGCTTCCCCGCCACTTGGCCCCCAATTGCCTGGTGTTATTCCTTCCCAGGAATAACAAATGCAGGACTTTGCGTTTGCCTTTCCTGAACTTCATGCTGTAACTCTCTGCCCATGTCTCCAGCCTGTGAAGGTCACTCTGTATGGCAGCACACCCATCTAGAGTATCAGCCACTTGTCCCATTTTTGTGGCAAACACCTGCAAACTTGCTGAGGGTGCACTCTCTCTCAACACCCCTGCCAATAATGAGGGTACTGGCAATTGTACCCATCCCCTGTGACCAGCTTCCAGCTGGGCTTTGTGTTGCTGGTCACGACCATCTGAGTCTGGCAAATCAGCTGATTTTTAATCCACCTCATTATTCATTTATCTTGTTCATATACTTTTTGCTGTCCTCTTGGCACTTCCTTATCTGCATGCATATGTTTGAGCTGGGCCTCCCTGGCCCCAGTTTGTTGATTAAGAAATCTCTCTTGTGTACATCACCCTGCATCTTACACCTTGCTTAGCAACCCAGTCTACCATTTCCTCTCTGGACTGTGGGTCATCATTTCCATCCCTCGTTGTTCCACCTTTAGAGGTCTTCTCCACATATTGGCCAGCCTGTCGCCAAAAATGCTTTTGCTATATTTGATCTTCTAGGCAGACCCCAACAACACAAGATGCACAATCAGGCATTGAGCTGCAGGATCTGTCCACTCCTCCTGAAGCCCGTCCCCCTCATTGACAAAATGGAGGAGAAAATCATGTGCATGTGCACTCCCAAGCCTTTCATCCTTGCCGTGAGAGCCACGACTGACGCTTTTCAGGTCTTCCCTGGCCTCACTGCTTGTGCCAATGCAAAAGAATAACATGGGACCAAGGGGGAGACACCTATGGCTGTTCCTCCAAGACCATGGCAAGCAACAACCTCCTCCAAAAGCAGAACAGGCTGGCAGAGAGGGGCCTCCATCCCCACAGGAAGGAGCCTGCCACTGCTGCCGCTAGGTGCTTCTTCCAGGTGCTGCCATGGGGCTCAGGCCCAGCAGCTGCAGTGCTGGGCTAGGGAGAGCTCCCAACCCTTTGACTGCTACAAGAGCACTGAACCTATTTGGTAGGTGCAGACCTGCAGGCAGAGAAACACTATTTCCCCTGATGCCTGAAGTCATGAGCTTCCAGCCTTTGCCATTCTGTCTCTGTTTCTTAAACTGATAGGCACAGACCCTGCCTGCCACTCAAGCTCCTCTTGTAGCCACAGAGAAGCTCGGGTGACTCTCCTTTTCATCATCCCTGAGGTCATGCATCTTTCTGACTTCATCCCCCTGCTCCTTTCCCTGTTGACATAGAGCCTTCCCCACACATATGGGCTGCAGGTGAGGAGCCCCGCTGCCTATATCACAGAGGGAGGCACTGAGACCCCCTCAGTGCCCTGGCCCTGCATCCTCCTGGGGGATCTTGCTCCTGGTCAAGGCCTCTGCTGTGCCAGGGGGAGTTGCTCCAGTGGGTGCTGGGGACTGTGCTTTGTGGCATGTCACCACCGTTGCCAAGCATGTGTACAGGGTTTCTGTCCCCCTCTTATGCACCCTTCTGCACTAAGTGCTGTGCCTGCTGGCTGCCTTTGCTAGCTTCATGTGTTCTTCATGGTTTGCTCAGTTTCCATTCAGGTCACCTGACAAATCCCTCTTCATAAAAATTCCCAAGTTTTTAGAGCATGCCATCACATATTTTATGCATGCTTACAGAGACATGGACTCAAGCTCACCTGTTAAAGCATTATGCGTAGTCTTGTCCTTGCTCCTTTTGTCTATACATAATGTATAAAGAACAGGTTAATAATGTAGTTATATTGAAGATACTTTTGCATATAAATAAATGATTAAATAAATGAAAGCACATGCATGAACAAGCACATATATGCGTCTGTGCATGTGAAGAAACATCCAATAAGGCAGACATTCAGCACAGGGCCTGTGGCAATGTGAGAGGTGTTGCCACAATGCCTGACAGCCAGGAAGCCAATTTTGCCAGGCTCATTTAGGGGCTTGAGAGCTCTAGTCCCTGCATGGGACACATTAGGCTTTCAGACTGGGGTTTGCTACTGCCAGCGTTGTGGTGCCAAAGACAGCCCAGAGTTTCATGCCTGGCTGTTCTAGCGTCAGTGCCCGTATTTGCCTAGGGAGCTACCTCAGTAGTAGGTGTTCTGGGAAAATGGGATTTAGTGCCTGAAAGAATTTTCTTCTTTTGGACAACTAGAGTAGCGGTTGTGTGACTTTGATAGTGAACTGAGGGCTCTGGAATTACAGGTGTCCCCTGGTGGAGCAGCTGGCTAGCTTGGCACATCAGGAGAGCCACCGAATCCTAAAGAGCAGGGGAGCCTGCACCACCTTTCCTATTGAAATTGGGCTGGCATGCAGCCAGGAAAGCCAAATTGTGGGACTCACCTTTAGGTTTTAGATGAAAAAAATAAAATAAGCCAAGAGAATTTCTATACACAAAAGAATGGAATAATTTTTTTTTTCAATCAAAATATTTCATGATGATAAATAACTCCCAGTGCAATGAGAGCTGCCATTTTGACAGACTGAGCAGAACAAGAGCTTAAAGATTAAAAATAAAATGCAGCTAGAGATGTCTTGGTCTACCAATAAAAGCCCTAGGCTTTTGCAAGTGGCACTGGGCTAGAAGTTTACCAGGACCAGGAGTTGCTTGTTTCTTGCTTTTTTCTTTCTTGTTTGTAGCTGTACGCTTCTACAGGAGAACTTACCTTGGGCCGCATATCTCCGGGACACAGGGCTCTACCCACCCTGGGGACAGTGATGCACAGACATCAGTATGATGGATACAAAATGTCCGTTTATTTAGCTGCGTCACACGCTTATATAGCTCTTGCGCTTCCTGTTCCTGCCACTCCTATGGGGAGGAGTCTATCTTTCCGTCACATCCCGTGATCTTCTGGTCGCCGATCCCTGTCTATTCCCCTACATCGTTATGTGCTATAATGGTGTGCAAGTAATGCAATGATGAGACAGTAAGTGTTATGAATCCAGTTACTACTGAAATGTTCCTGAAAACATTCCAGGAATTTCAGGTTGCATTAAAATTCTGTGAACTTTTTTTTTTAATTAGTTTAAGACTTTTCCTGGAAGACTCCTTACTGCTTTAGAAATACAAGAAGAATATCTTATATGTGTTTTCTGAGTTGTTTTGGGGAAGAAAAACTTAATTATCAAAAGAACAAAGGAAACAGATGCACAGCCTACAAAATGTCCTACAAAAATCTTACCTATGAAGTCTGTCTGTCAAAAATATGTACAGCAAGTCAAACACAGAGTTGGCAGTTGTCTGCCATGTTTTCCAAAACAGGATGGGTGTTAATTGCTGAATAGTATATCCAAGGACTCTTTGTGCTGAATTTTTTTGCTATTTTGGGATTCTGAGATTTCCAGAGATGTCTGTATCCTCTCAGAGAGACTGAAATTGTATGTCTGAAGCAAATTTCTTACAGCACTTCTACATCCTTAAAAGTCATTGACAGGAAATAGTACCTCTGAAAGATACCACTGAACAGAAGTTAAAGTCCACTCCAGTTAGTAATTTCCTTGTCTGTGAATGACTGATCCCTAAACACCCTTTTCAAATTGTATAGCTCAGCCTAGCTTTCAAATGACCTCAGAGCCTTTAAAAAATCTTAGTGTCAGAGCTGAACAGTGCAGTCATAGAAATACGTCTCAACAGAAGAAAAATTTTATTCACCTTTTGAATATTCAGGAATGAAATACAACAATGCATGACTTAAATTATGCTAATCTTTACATATAATGAAACATACTTTAAGCCCTCCTTTTGGGAGTCTACATCAGAGTTCAAACCAGAACTACAATGTTGATATATTTATTGTCTGTCAGTAAAATAATGTATGCCTTGGTCAGGTAAGGGGACCAAAGGCTAGGGAATTAATTGTTAGAATGGGGAAAGATTATTTATCCATGCTGTGATGGGTCTAATTTAAGTGTTTGAACTGTCAGGGAAGGAAATGGTGTTTAAAATTCTCATTTTTATTATTGCAGTGAGTCATTCTGGATTCACACCAGACTCCAGTTTTTCACATTCTAAGGCTGATATGAAGCCCTCATTACAACTGGAACAAAGCCTTTAGCATCTCCTATAGTTCATTAAAACTTGCACTTACTTTTATGGTCTTTCCTTCCACACATCCTTTAGCATATATTGTCTCAAACTGACCATTTGTTTAGTGTATAACCAGGCGGATTTGTATTTTTAGGCCAGTTGTTGTGGGGAAACAAGGATCTTGAGTGACATTCTGCAGATTTCCTTCACATTTGCTCAGCTGAGCATCTACCTTTGGCATCCATTCAACAGTTGTCTGAGAAGCTCCATGGTTTGGGATCAGATTTGGGTTTTACCCTATAACCACGATTTTGATGCCATGTGCTGATCAAGCCATTTGCAGTCGTAACCTCTGTGAGTGTCAGTGAACCTTGGGGCTCTGTCCTGAGCATTTCAGATCTTTCATTAAATTTAAATCTCCTTGAAGCATTGATTGTGTCATATGGCTTTCATTACCATAAGCATGCTGATGATATTCAGATTCATGGTTCACGTTAACCTTTCCTACTAAGGTCAGTAACAGTATCTCTGAGCACCTAACAGCTGTCTCCCTGTGGATGTCTCATAATTTTTTGACATTAAACACAGGCAGTAGGAGGCTCTGTTAATTGGATCTGACAGTTCCTATTCTTCTTTTGCTTTTCATTTCATGGAATCTGCTCAGTACCTTTAGCTGGGAACTTGGGTCTTATTCCTGACAATAATTTGTCATTTACTGCTCTTAATTTTTTTCTTAAACGAAAACCATGTCATTACTTAACATCTTATAAATTTGCCTGTACTTAATCATTACATAAATAAAAACACCCATCTCTGTGCTTGTGGTTTTGTGTTCACAGGTTGCCTTTATTCAAAAACATACTTGTCATGTCAACATATTCATTCTCTTCTGTGTGTAGCATCGCTCATGCTGGTGGCATCTCTCCTTCTGCTGGATCTGCCAAGGTCAGTAGGTGGCACGTGGTTGGTGACAACGTACATGAGCTTGGGCACGGTGCCCCACTAGTGCACAGGGCACTTGTCTTCTGGGCTGGAGCGTGTTTGACCAGCTTGGAGTATGGGCAAAGGAGCCAGTCAGAGACAAACATTTTTATAATTTAAATAAATTGTCTCCATAGGCATGAAAGAAGAGCGTATGGTCTGCTCCCTGCTTCTCACTAGGGGCTTTTGCTCTCAAGCAGGGTATTAAATAAAACAGTACTGTCATTCTCTGGTGGTCCTTGAAGTGATTAGAGGAATACTGTTGTGTCTGACCGCCAGCTCCTCTCCTGAGTGACAGCAATGGGGCAAGTAAGAAGATTAGTAGAGGGAATACACACGTGTTTTTCTTGCACCAAAGGTTAAAATAAAAGCATTAAGTTTTTTTTATTTGGTAGTTATTGAGAAATGACAGAGATGGTTTTAACTTTCTGTTTGTGCTTAGTATTAAATAGGTGCCAGTAAATAGGTGTTGGTTGCCCTGTCAGAGTTAAAATATTGCCCTCATCTGGGAAAGACCAAGTTGTACTTTTTTTTTTCGTTTTAAAACCAGGAACAGCAGAGTTATAACCATCAGCCAGTAATGAAAAAAATCAACAAATTACAAAAGCGTCAAAGGTCTGAAGGTCTGGAGATGGCGGTGTATATAATCAGGTACCTAAGAATAATGGTGTGTATCAGGTAAATGGTATGTGATTTTTTTTGGTACTGCACATCTTGGTTGTCCTTTACAACAGTGAGACCCAAGAGACACATAGAAAGGAAATTTGTCTCATGGTAAATGGACACAGTAAGTTGTTTACAGTCAATATTGTGCTGCTCTGCACCTACTGGGCTCTCTTAAGAAGACAGAGCTCAGCTCTCAACTCAGCATTGTCCTTCTCCAAGCAGCTTCGCAATAGGGAATAACGGAACATAAACTCTGCATATGTTCTAAGAGCAGCGTGCCTACGCAGGAACAATGCTAGCCCCAGGCTGAGCAGGTCACAGAGTAGTGTCTGGAGAGTTATGTCAGAAATGCATGACAAAAATCAGTGCTTGAACTATTCTCCAAAAGGTTAGCTTATGTCAGATTTGGGTGCATTGGGACTGCCACACCGTACTGTTGGGCTCCCTGCTGCCTACTGGCATCAGTAGCTTCCCTACAGCTCACCTGCTGCTTCTTCAGTTCGTGGAGAGATGGTGGCACCCAGCAGCGCTACGCTCCAAGGGACTGGCTACCAGTGAGAAATAGCCCCAGGAAGGTTTGGTTGTGGACACCTCTGGTGCTCGGGTCTGCTGCCAGGCACCCTCACCTGAAGTTTAAGGCAGGTCACTGCTTTCTCAGATAAACTCAGTGGTAATTGCAGTGCTGGGAATTTTCACCTTCACATGCATCTGCTTTCCTAACAATCTGGGAACAAGGGTTCTCCGCTTCATTTGAAATTGGGATTTGAACCTCAGTGTGTCACCAGAGTGTCCCAGCTCCTATGTTCTTCAGAGGCAAATGTCTCCTGTTACACCTGGGCATTTGTTATATGCAGTCATTATCCCATAAAGCAGTATGATAAAAGTCTTTCCTACCAGGCTGTGATAAGTCTTAGTTTTTGTGCCTTCCTCTGCTCAGTGAACAGGGCATAATTCTGACATTTAGAATCAAGAAAAAGCATAAAAAAATAAGTATTCTACTTTATTGCACTAAGAAATGTTTCACTTTTTATATATTTATACTTAAACAAATGGGAATCAAAAAAAGCTAAGACAGATTTCCCTATTCAGTGAAATACTTTGCAAATGAGGATAGAAGAGAAAATTTGGGGAAAAAACATGATGCATGTTTCTTATCTATTGTAATATCGCCTTTTCTAGTTGGAAATAAGTTTGGTTTCTCCACTGCAAGGGTGGCAAATAGCACCATGAATCATCATCTGAAAAAGATTGTTTCAACATGACCTGCAAATGGAATGAAAGTCATTACAAGCTGAAGGACTGGAATCAGACATATTTTTAACAGTATTATGCTGCAGGGAAAAATAAGTTTTAACAAGCCAAATACTTTCTGGGAAAGCAGGAGGAAGATTTTGGAGAATTGTGTGGGAAGTTTGACCGACATTTAGGTGATGGAACAGGTAGTGATAATGGGTTTATTTTCTAACTTCATAGCATTTCTTAAAGCATTAGTAGCTGCAATCTGGAGAAAAAGAAGAGAACAGAGGAAAACTTTGAACACTGACTGTGGAATTATTAGTCACAGAAAAAACTTCCTCTGAATTCAAATGCCTCTACTTCATGCAGCTAGATCATTTGCAGACATTTTCAATGACTGGTATAGTTACATATTTTTTTCCCACTTTTTGGACAAAATTTCTCTTGCCTCCCAGAAATCTTAAAAGAATTTATGTATGTCCAGCAAGTCAAAAGATCCTGTCGAGACGTAATAAAAACTGTCACAGTGAAAGGTAAAAAGTACAAACTCTTCCCATTTATTTGCTTACCTTCTGCATATTTCACTGATGAAGGTGTTACCAACATCTCATGCTGAACACATCTATTAGCTTGAATCCTAGGAGGACTTTCTCTATTTAGACTCTGTTTACAAATATTTTGTAGGGCAGTTTCCTTTGTCAGAGTATTTAAGTCTCTTTCACTGAACGCCTATAAATAATTTTTGCATTTCTTTCTTTCTAAGGTCATTCCCTTTTGGGACTACCCAATAAGAGCAGGAGCAAACAATTCCTGGGGACTGTCTGGAAATAAATGCATCTCCAAACTCTCCCTGGAAAAGAGTGATCTGAAGATGTTTGTTGAGAAATTTCTTAAAATACAATTGTAAAATGTCCTAATCCCAGTCCCATTTCTCATTATGGCCAATAAAGCTTTTAAGATGATAGCAAAACACTAGTGTATAAGTAAAAGCATGTAAACGTATAGGCCCAAACATGCTATTCCATTCTTCTGCGAAAGAGCTGTCTCTGTCAAACACGAGCTTATATATCCTTTACTTTCCATATTAGCTACATACAGCTACCCTATCTGCTCCGAACTGCTAGAGGTTTTGAACAATCTGATAGAGAAAGTAAAAATACTCCTCTTGCCCTGGGTGTATGGTGTGTCTCAATGCTCAGTGCTAATAAGCATGGTTCTTACAGGGCTGTAAAGGGTATACCAGCACAAGATCCTTATAACGAACTGCTGAAGACAGGATAGTATTCTTCATTGCATTTTTACTACCTTCATTATATGGCAAAGCATCACTGGTGGATTTATAAACTTGAGCATCACAATAAACTTAGAAAGCGAACTGAAATGAATTCTGGTCATGTCGATATTGATGCAATCTAAAATGTCACTGCCACTGTTTCTATTACAACGCATTTTTGCTAAAAAGAACTATGTATGGCCCAGACTGTGGTTCATATCCCAAACTTTTCACAGTTCTTTGCTTCTGATAATATTTTTCTTAGACTTTTTTCCTCCAGCAAAGTTTTATAGAGTAAGTATTACCACTTTACTAAAGCTAAATTCCGCTTTACTAAAGCTAAATTAGAAAAAGAAATCTGAATTATATTGTCTAAAACATTACACATTTAAAAAATGTCAAGTTAGAAAAATAATAAGTTAACCCTGAAGAGATTTTATTTCTATAAAAATAGGCACATAAGAACATTTAAATTCAAAGTAAACCAGTGGTGGTTAGGGCTTGTTTGGCCATTCTCATAAGACTGACAAATCTCACATATGGGAACTACAAATTTGGTAAAGAAATGAAAGACTAACTGAGACCTAATTTGTTTTATTTGACTTGACCATATAAATGAGAACTACATTTTCCCCATCTTGGCTACTATAACATATATTTTAAAAGTTGTTACGCAAAGCTAACTTTCTTAGCTCATGTAAAATGTCTTCTGTTAGATATATTCCTTTAGCATCTTTGGTCTAGGCAGGGACAGATCCTAAAAACACCCAGAATTTCAAAATAATATAATGTGCCACTGAATGGAAAAAAAAAAAAAGAACTAAAGTCATGTTTTGTGTGCATTCCAGGACCATTCAGAAAATCTTTGTACCAGAACCACAGATGATGTAAGGCCAGTATCAGTAAAGACCTAAAACATGTGCGAGTTGTGTAAGGTGTTGCATATATGCTAGACACTTGGCTTTCAGACCGTGATCTGAAATGAAGAGTGAGGACCTAGAACCTCTCCTCAGTGCATGGGTCCAAGAAGATATTCCAGAGGACCTTTCCATAGGAACATATGCACTGAGTGAAGAGGTGCTTTGACTTGTCACTAAGAAAGCTGAATATTCTCCTCCAGTCTGCCAGAAACAGGGATTTCATTTACACAACAGGTCTTTGTGAAGTGGCTGACTTTGACTGGGTGTCCATACAAGCAGCACCGCAGAGGGCACAGCCCCGCTGAGCAGCAGAGCCCTGAAGCAGAGGACTGGCAGAGGGCATTCCTCAGCTGGCACAGCACCCTGCCCCTGCAAAGTACCTAGGCAGGAGCGCCTGTGTTTCCTGCACTGCATCTGCATCAGACACACATCTGCTTAGATTTAGTTTGCTGTGTACAGACACTTATGATGCCCAGGTATCTAACTGAACAGTTCAACCCGTATTGAACTCTGTACTGCCTTGTCTGCTGTATGTGTTTTAATGTGCTACAATATGTTTAATTAACCCTTGCAAACACCAGCCTTTTGCCCTGTTCACATATGCCTTGGCGATGCAATGTCATCTTGACATTGCCTAGCCTCCCCTTAAGGACACCAGAACCCATCGAAAATATAGCAACTATCAAATATTGTTGTATCCTTTCTTTTTTTAGTTACATTAATTTCTCTTCACAATATCTGCTGTACCTCTGTTTTCCAGCTTCTTTTAACCAATGGTTTGTGATTACTAAACTCTAGGGCTTAAGGGGACCTCTTTGTTTGTTTGTTTTTTCCTGATAATTTCCAGATGTTTCCTATGGCGATTTGTTCTGTGATGCAGGAATTCCATCTGTTCCTTCCTATACATTGGCTCTGCTTTATTTCCCGTCTGCATCACATTGTGATTCAGAGGGTTTGAATTAGTACCTCTTACTTGCTGTACCATCTATTTATCGTAATGTCTGCATTTGCATATTGTCTCTTCCACTTGTCTGAGCTAATTAGGGCAATAAATAATAAATAATTCATCAAAATGCATTAGGCACTTTTCTATACACTTCAGTGTACCTCTAAACTCATATTTGAAACTCCTTGCAAAAAGCTATTCCTGATCTTAACACAGTTCCAATGATATGGGTACTTGAAAGGTGACAGTTAATAAAGACACTTAGGGTAGCATTAATACATAGGTATGACAAACATAAAGAGTCTTGGAAAGAATATAAACCTCCATTTGTTTATTGCAAAATAGTACAGACAAGTTAGTACCCAGCTTCCTGCTACAAAGCCAGTAGTTCTCCAAAAATTGTGAATAGCACTCGGAAGTACTAGGTCATTACCAGGACATTTTATTTGTCTTCGGTAAATACCTGTGTTTACAGGCAATACCTTTGCTTGGCTTTGACCCAACAAATTTTAAAAATATCTCAATGCAGAAGAGAAGTTAGACTCTGATGATCAGCCAGCAGTTGCAAGATGTGGGAAAACTGACACCTTGATAAAGTTTATTAATCATAAGAAGCACCAGCTGGGAAGAGTTCATTAGCAATGGACTGCTCTGTATGGAACCAAATATATGAGAGGACTTTTGCCTCTGTGCATTATCTTGTTTAGAAGAAAAGCATCCCCACTGACAGCCAACAGCTTCTTAGTTGAATTAGCAGTAGGAAACCCTTACAGAGCTTACCAAAATCCAGAGTCAACAGGCATGGGTTTTACCTATTTCTGTGCATATGTCTTTAAACATCATGATTACTTTTTCATCCTTGCAATTATTACAAAATTATTTGTTACACTTTTCTCATGTTAAATATGACTTGAGGATAGCTGGCTAAACCTGAGGAAGTTTGTTCTCCAAAGGAGTGTTTCTAAACAGGTTGTTGGTCCATTCTTGTCATGTCCAGAACCCCCAAAAAGACTGGGCAGCAAAAAACTTTGAGATGCAGGGGCTCAGTTTGGTTATGCAGGGTAGCAGCCTGGAGAAAGCATTTCCAATGAGTGAAATATGTCCTGTACGCAAGGAGGATGCCTGTATCATGGAAATTTTCTTGAAACTGTAAAATTAGCTTTTGAAGTTTCCACGCAAATCCTTGGAGTTATAAAGAATGTAAAACTTACATTTCAAAATTAACTTGGCTTGTTAAATTCAGTCAGAACTGTGAACTTTAAATACACTTTTTATTTATGAACTAATTCTTTACTAAGGATAAACAAGTACTGATGAATTAGTATATTTGAAGATGTGAGGTGGTTGACTGAAGGTAAGAATCAAAGATGGCATTCAAACCCTTAGAATACTTCTCAGTCCAGTTTTAAGGCATTTGTTTAATGCAATGCCTTTGTTCTCATCAGCAAGACACCAGGTTTGCTATATTAAGCTTTTACATACAGGCTAACAAATTTCATAATACAAAGCGTGAGCTGGTAGTAGTGGCTGGAGGAAATCCTGCCTCGTGCTCCAGCACAAGTCTGTGCACAGCTGTTGTGAACTAAAAAACAAAACAAAACAAAACAAAAACAACAACAACAACAACAACAAAAATAAACCAACAAAACAGAACAGAAAACTGCACAACCAAACCATAAAAACCTGCCAGAAATTATAGTGAACTCATTGGGTCCCGAATAGAGTTCACAGTTTATCCATTCAAGAATCTGTGCAGGAAACTCAGGAAAAGATAGTAATGGGAATACCTGCAGCTGATATTGCTGCCAGAGACTTCGCACTGGGCATGTTCCTGAGGGCTGAACATCTAACTGATGTACCCTGGGTCGTTATGTTCCTTACTGAAAGTTTAAGTCTTCTCCTCATACTTTCTTTGGCATTCTTGCTGCTTTAGGAAATAATATTCAAGAATTAAGCTCTTAGATTTTGTGTGTTATCAGTTATCTAGTTAATTAAATCAGATTCCCTTCTTCATTAACCTAGTATTTCCATAAGTGCCAGTGTTCCAATATTGACATTTTAATGTATCTCTGATGTAAGGAATTTTACATTTATATTTTTTAAAACATCAGGTTTTTACCATCTCCCCACTGAATATTAACCTCATGTCCAAAAGGTCCTCTAGAAGCTTATCTCTCTTCTATGCAGTCTGTTGGTACTAAATATATTCGTCTTTATTCCAGGAATTTCTCAAATGCATTCCGTTCTGCACACTGGTAATGCAGTGAAGACCAAACATTTGGATTGTGTATATAAATGTGATTTATATGGCCTACATTAAAATAACTTGCTCTTACTAGCACACTATACTGGTGCAGCTATCCAGAATGCAGCCTGCTTTCAATCATTTTTAATTTGCATTTTAAACAGCCTAGTGAGTTGCTATCATCTCTGTCTATAGTGTTTAATCTCTGTTTTGGACACTCCTGAAGAGCTGAGCCACGTACAGAAAAACTTCCACCAAAATTACAAAAAACTCTCCTGGTGGATGAGTTGCTTATCTAGAAATACAAAGTGTAAACCCCTAAATATTCACATAAGTTTTGAGAAGCTTGCTTGCGTATTCAGCATCATCATTATGTCTTGTTTTCTCTCACCCTAATAAGGCATAAAGCCTCCTTTATTCCTTCTAACCCTTCGCTGTGGATAGATTCCATCAGCGGAAACCCAATACAGCCATTCCTGTCAATTTACAACAGAAATCCTTTTCTTCCTTCCTTCCCTCTGTTTGTTGTCTTTTCATATAAACTGTTTAGAAAGGCTACTGAGATTAGACTGCTCCTTGTATCAGTAGGCATTGCTTTCCCAGAGTGACAGGCTAATTTCCTCCTTTTCTCTTCGTAGCCTTGCACCCTGCTAGCACTGTCGTGGGAACTGGAGAGTTCGCCATTAGCATCCTGAAAAGGTTTACCTAGGTCTTCATTTGTATGCATTGGCAAGTGAAAACCAGAGGGATAAAAGTGAAATGCATGGGGTATGGAGGTGGAGCTCTACTGCTTCAAGTGTTGTAAATCAAACCGTCAGGAAAAAAAAATGTAATGTTTGAGGCTCTAACACTGTTATGGATATTTTGCAAAATGTGAAGAATTACGTAATGGCAATGTTTACAAAAGTATGAGTGTAAAACCAATTTAGAGGATATTTTTATGAGAGGAATGAAATCACCCTTTCTTGGGAAAAAGCTGAGGTAGTACACAGCAGTCTGACAAACTGGCACACCGTGCCTCTTCCTCCCGTCGTCGCACAATTCAGTTTGGTTTCTGTTTCCACGTCAGAACAACAAAGTGTGAGTTTTGAGAACTGAGCCAATACAGAAACATATAATAGATGGGAGGGGATATGACTGAGTGCAAGTGCACTTGTTTTGTCCATGTCAGCCATTAGATGACCTTTAGATGTAATCAGGTCCTTGCTCAGCTGTGAAATCTGCTGCAGAGAGGAATACTGTAACTGAGGTGAAAGGCATCTCAACAGCTTCTCCTCAGGGTAAGATGTTCTGGTCCCATGAATTCTTCCCTGGACAATGTCACAGACAGGGCTTGCCTTGTCCCTCTGGCATGTGGTACAGACTGCAAGGGCACTTTCTTTCATTACTGGGTGACCACAGTGGGAAAGTAAATGATAATGAAGTTTTGATTTCAGCTGCTATCTCACTGCAGTGAGATCCTTTGCTCTATACAAATGGGTCAAAAGGAGATTTACTGTCTGAATTTTTAGCTGAATCATGAATCTTCTCTGAATCAAAATCAGGTATTCTCCTTTTCCTGAAAGCTAAAGCTAAGATGCCTATTTTCAGCCAGATTCTACTGCTGACTCCCTTTACATTTTATTCCTCAAGCTCATATTTTAGCACATCACAATCTTACTCTCATATTGATTACTCCCTCACCATGAAACTCTGTTTCAATCTCACAGTAAGATGTAGCACGGATCATATTAAAGACCACTGAAAGCCCTTACCCTATGCACTGATGTCATACCCCTTTCTGATAAACAGCATTAAAAGTATATTTATTGGATATCAACCTTGTGTGCCTCTTACCTACTATGACCATAGTTAGAAATCACTTGAAGAACTGCTGTTTTGAGAACATCTTTAGTCAAATAGCGTGAGATCTTCCTGACGTCAAAATATTTCACATCTGAGTCAGGATGAATCTGGACTAGTACTAAAATACAGATGACATTCAGTATTTTTACGGTAAAATCCATAGACGTCTAATCTGGAGTACAGAGCAAAATTAATTAGCCCAGCAATTTAAGCTAATTTAGTACAGCAGTACATGCTAATTTCTTTTATTTGCCTTCTGTCATTTAGAAGCTGTCTATTTTAGGTAAATAAAGACACACTACTCAGTCTAAACTGTCCAGCTGCTCAAATGCCAGAGAGCTGGAATAATTTTTTTGAAAATCTATGTCTTAGGGAGAGAGGTGGAGATGGTATTTTCTGCAGCAAGCATCTTTTTCCTTTGCTCTTTTTGTATTAAAAAAAAAAGAAACAAAGATGGAAAACAAAGCTTTCCTCTGTGGTTCTTACCTCCATGGGAGGCATGTAATTAAAGTGTGCTCCAGAAGCAGGCATAAAATTAGCTTGGGTGTTTAGAAAAGCCAAAAAACAAATAACAACACCCTCCACCCCCAGTTTTCAGAAGGTGGAAAAACAGTTCCTGTCTTGAAATTGCTTTAAAGGGTAGACCCATCCTTGCTTTAAAAATAGATTATTATAGCTTGGCAACAGCAATAATCAGAGGTAGGATTCTGCCTCTGGACCTCTGGGCAGCTTCTTGAGTGAGACCTGCTCATGCAGGAGAATTTACATCTCCCTGCAGATATTTTCTGAAAATGACAGTAAAAGACTGTAGAGGAAAACAACTGGTCGGCTAAATCTGTAGGTAGCCTGTGTAAAAATATAAAGGCAAAATGATTCAGTACCAAAACATGGTTCTGTTATAATTGCCCAGAAATTCAATGCATTGCCGGTATAAGCCCACCAAGTATTTCAGTTATAACATGTGAACTGTAAAAGAACAGCCTGGCATATTATTATACAGAACTCCTTTTAAGTTCAGTGAGTTGAAGCCTCTTTAGACCTACATTTGTTCTCATTAAAACGTAAAGATTTTCCTTTTAATCTCAGTAGATCTTATCCAAACAAATACAAAGGGAAGAGGCTGATGTGCTGAAAGAATAATACACAATACAGATGGCATTTTTCTCATCTCCCCTTTGTTGTTTTCCTGTACGCTTTTCACATAGGTTCCCCCTCTAATCAATGTAGAGTGGGTGAGCTCTTTCTGCAGAAAGGTTCATTCCACACTGAAATAAACATTGAAGGCTGGAAACATCTCTTTCTGCTGACTGTGGAGGGAGTTGAGAACCAGCTGAAACACAGGTCTGAGCCAGAAATTCAGTTCTAGATTCAGATTTTTGCATTCCTGTTACAATTAATGTAAAATGACATCTCCATTCAGTTGCCCCACCTTAGCACCTAGTACTAAGATGCTCTAGGTAAGATGTTTTTTCTGCCTGCCAGTTGCCTGCCCATCATAGTGTGGGTCACCTGTAAAGCCTGACCCATATTTGTAGTACCTGAGTAGATTCTCCTGACATCTTGAGTCCTCTGAAATGGCCTATTTTTAGGCCACCCTTATTTAGGCAAGTTAATTGGTCCTCTGGTAACCACAGTAAACAAAACATGAGATTCAGTTACCAAAACTTTGGCAGCTAGTGCCAAATGAGATGCCCTAGGGCATCCAAAGCCTTCACTGCTTGGGGCTGGCAGATCCGGCCTATGACTTTCTGCAGCCATGTAGAATAACTGAAACTGTCTAAATAGAGAAAACATTTACCATTATGAAAGGTGTGTTCAGGCAACAGATCTTTCCGTCTCCCTGGGTCTAAAGATCTATTCAGCTGATGAAAAGTAATTCCAGATACTGGGTTCAACTCGTGTCCAGAGGGTAGGGTAGACACCTAAATACAGCTGTTTGAATATTGATCTGTAAATTCATTAATTTTAGATGAGATGAAGCCCACTGCGGTTGCTTTATGCAGATGAAGCTATATATAAACCTTTGCTGATCTGGCAGTGATTTCCATGATTAGAGTTTGCAAAGTACACATTTCTACTGTCAATTATAAAAAGAATACCTCACAAAATATGCACATTATTTATTGCCATTTTACTCTCTAGCATTGTGATAGTTATGGTTGTCAGCATTTCTCTTTACCTTTTATGAATATGACTATTCTCAGTGAGTTTTACAGCATTAGAGCAATTTCTTTTAAAATTAAATTATACCCTGTTTTCCTTGTCACCAGCCTAAATACATTTTAACCAAACATTGTAAATCAGGGAAAACATATTAACCTCAAGCAGGTTAGTTCCTCTAGACACATTTTGGACACATTATATATAACAATTTGGGCTGGAAACAGGAATTTGGCATCACAATTTTAGTTCTTCCTGAAGACTGGATTGGGCTGCACAATCCTTTTAGAAGTTGTGATCAGGGCTGAGGCAAAACTTTCTTTTTCAACTTAGGTTTAAACTGTTTGGGGGATAGATTTTTTTTTTCACAAGCCAAAGTTATTAGCTTGAAAGTCTGGAAATTCAAACTATTATCACTCATTAGAAACAGTTCTGGCTACTTGAGACCCTTTCTTATTTCCTTGACTAATTTATGGTTCCACTTTTACTTCCTTACTTGATGGTGCCTTAGATGTATATCCACATGCCTCTGTGGTACATATTAATTGTTGGCTACCAGGTTAGCAGTCCTATGAAAAAAAGATTATTATCGATGTTGGAATAGGAAAACAAGAAAATTAACTTATGTGAACCGCTTGTAGGTACAACAAAAAGGTCTAGGATGCAAGTACTGGTCACATATTTCAGCCATAATAATGACTTTGCTTCTAGGGTTATAGAAACAAGCATCTCAGATGTCTTGCTTTTGGATGAGTTGGCTTAGTATCCAGACTATCTGCCCTCATTAGGATGTACAGCAGATATGACATGTTAACTTCATTGTTGCAGTAGCAGCACAGAAAAGTGCCATGGGGAAATCTGTTGTCTTTATTCATCCTCATATGTTAGAAAAAAAGATAATGTTTTGACTGGACCAAAATAATTACCTCTGGAAATTGTACCCTGAATGTAACTTTTTTTACTTCTTTCCTTTTTTAATTCTTACTCTGTGTCTTAGGGCAAGTAACCACCATCATAACTTTACACATGATCAATAAAATAAGACTGGTCCAAGAAAGGACTCAATACCCCCAACTATCGTGTCTTTGCTTAGGTAGACAACAAGGATTCCCAAGGGGTCCTGAGACATTTTCTGTTTCTGCAGTTGATTCAACAGTGCATGGGAAGAGAAGTCGCAGTGCCTAATGAAGTCCCAAAAGAAGTCCACAACCAGAATTGCTGATCTCCTTGGAAAGGATGTGACTGCAAGCACTGTGAAGTGTCTCCCTGTGTGTGGTTTCCAGTGGCTGGGGTCATGGTTCCCCACTGCCAGATGCTTTCTCCACACTGCCTCTTCAGAGCCCAGTTCCTCTTGGCATTCCCCTCAGCTGTCTTCTGCATCCAGCTTGCTGCCGGGAACTGCTGGCAACTTGCACTTTAGAGGCACTAGGCTGCTACAGAACAGATAACTCTTTGTGAACTGAACTTTCTTTGTCCTAGAAGAATGATATTTTCAGCAGTAAAAGTACGCTTCCAATCTGTGCAGGTAGTCAAGTTCCCTAAATGGGATAAATGGTGGCTGGACGTTTGCTTAAGCATTGTTTTGATTCACCACTTGTTGGAAGGGACAGATACTTTGCAGAAGAACAATGCTGTCTGCTGAGTAGTTTAGTAGTTTTGCAGCTGAACCTAACTTCCTCCCCTGTATATGTATTTACTCTCTGTGATAGGCAACTGTATCACCTCTCACTGAGGATCTAAAATGATTTGTAAATAAGAGTCTAGTTATATCAGCTTAATTCATGTGAGACTGAAACACATAATTTTTCATTACTATATGTCATATTCTTGTACGTGTCATTGTTTTCTTCTAGAAAGCTGTTTTCATAATATGGGGGAAAACCTATCCAACCAAAATCACTGCAGTATTGTAGAAATTGCACTCTACAGCTAGTGAATCTAATCAGACTAACTCCTTTTCTATCAAATTTTAAATTCCCCTGAAAAGTCCATAGCAAGCATTATCTCTTATATTCTAGGCTACATTAAAATAGCTGTAATTTTCCTTCTGACTTCTGAAAAATTTTCACAAGCACTAGAAAACTCTTGGCTGAATCTTATTTTCCTTATTCTGAGATTTAGTCTGGGTCTTACTGAAATTACCAAGAATGCTTGCATGAGTAAGGCAGGAAACATTTTATGCTATCCCCACAAACTATGCGATAGGGAAATTTGTCAGCCAGGCTTTCCAGGAATGATTGCATTGATTTATCTTCAGTGTGGTATGTCTCAACAAGATTTCTTCAAACACTTCATTCTTAAAGCTATTTCCCTTTAAGATATTCCTGACATCTGCAGCTTTTATAGCTTGAAGCGCTAGAAGGTTGCTCCTCAGATGGTCGTTACTTCACAAACAGTCTTGGTTTTGACAGTCACGGGCTATGCAATGCAAAATACCAAATCTCTGCATCAGAGACTGGAATTCTTCTTTTAGAGAATAATTCTTCTGACTTTATCCAACACTTTCTTGTTTTATTTTCTTCGTTTCTTGATATACTTTCTGGAGCCAAAAAAGGGTTCTTTATCCCTTCCCATGAGCTCCCTACATGTCACGCTTGTGAGAGTGTTCTCTCCTGTGCCTGTCCTCCCAAAAACTTCTCTGCCATGGCAGTTGGCTATGTTACAAGTGGAGGATAAAGAATAACAATATCCCCAGGGCCCCCTGACTCCAGGGGAAATCCTACATGGCAGCGACAGTCACTACTTGTCCAGGAGAGTTAGAGCAGGACAGATAAGAAAGGCACGTGGGCTCTGGGGATACCCTCCACGGGAGGTAGGGGCCTCCGCAGAAGCAGAGCTCTAAGCACCAGAAGGAAAGTGCCTGGGATATGTCCCATGCAGAATGACCAGAAAACAAGAAGATATCCTAATTCCACAGTGAGTTCAACCTTTTTTCCATTACAGACCTTGGAGTTTTAAATGGTTCCTGTTTTAATCTGGAGCCTCCTCCAGTAAGACCACAGTGGCATTAACCCTGAGCCGTGTAGGGAGAACTTTTGAAAGCTCAGGCTTGGCAGCTTTGTCTGGAAAAGCTTTGCTGCTGCCATAATGCCCTGGGAGAATGAAGGAGAAAATGTAGGCTGTTAAAAATTAAAAGGATGAATAATGTAAACAAGCTGATTAGATTTTGTAACCTCTTCAACTTCATGGCTCTAGGGTGGCTTATGTTCTGCAAAAATGAATGCATTCTGCAAGCGGGAGGAGGAAATTAGAGTTGGCTAACAGAAAAAAAAAAAAATCAGTGTGCAGGAAAAGAAGGCACAGATAGCTAAAGATAAATTGCTATTCTATTTTATCCTTCTGGTCTACCCTTGCGGTGATCTGCTTCATTATTTCATGAAGTAGAATATGAAAAGTGCCTACAGAAAAGGCTTTACAGAATGCAGGTACTTCTTTCTATCTAGTTATCTGATCCTGTTTAAAGCAGGTTTGAAGGATGCCATGCCCCAAGCACTTTCCAGGGTAACTGTGTCCATCCAAATCTAAAATACATGGAGATATAATAAGACAAAATCTCTGTTCTGTCCTATTTCAAAATTCCTGAGATGAAAAGTGTCCTCAAAAGAAGAAAAGTATGGACGATAAAACTTCTTGCCAGCCATTCCTTTATAGCACAGATGCTTTCATGAAGATTAATGGGATTGACTCCATATAACAAGGAAGGAGAGAAAGAGTAAAATAAAATATTAAACATGCCACAGGTGTCATTTTTACATGTGTGAACTTAGAAGAGGCACGGGATGTTTTGTGTCTCTGTCCTTTGCCAAAAGATTTGTTGGGTTGGGAAGCTTCTTCTCTGGGGTGTCCCAAAGTACCTACATGATGGCAATCCCATGAAGTATGAACCTACTTTGTCTGCATCTGGACACACAGATGCAGCTGGAGAGCTGTCTTTGGCACTACCATTAACATGTTCCATAAGCCCTCTGGAGGAAAATATAGTCACAGGGTCCCTCATGATCCTTGGGGTTCAGAGGTGGTCTCCACTGCAAGAGGACACATGAGCCAGTAAGGGTGCAGACGGGCAGCTGTCCCTGCTGTCTCAGGTAAGAGGTGCAGGTGATGGGATGTAATACTCTGAGCATGCCAAAATGGGGTATGTGTACCCATGGCAGTGGAATAAGACAGAAGAAACTTCCCTTTTCCTCAGGAAAGTGTGTGGAAAATCAACACTGAAAGGAATCCATGCAAGCCTTGAGCTGATAATGTCACTAGCAGAGCAAGAGGTCAAGCAGAGTAGAAATGTTCCTACAGGTTTACACCTACCTAGTGAACACACTTCTAAAGAGACACACCAGTGTTGGAGAAGTGCACACTTTGCTGAGAAAAAGGATGAATCTACCACTCGGGAGGTCTTGGGTCAGAGAGGAACATGATGTAATGAACTGAAATGACTCATGAAGTTATCAGTCCTGTTTCTTCTCTCTCATATCATGAATACAGCTGGTGTCCCACACAAGGAATTCTGGCCAGGCAGGAGAACAACTGAGAGGGGTTGAAATAATCCAGTAAGAATCAAAGCAGTAGAGGGACTTCAATGAGTTCAGTCCCCTGTCATTTCTGGCAGTCACATCATGTAACCCCATAGGTTTATAATTGATCAAGCTCTATTTTACAGCTAATTAGATTTTTTTTTCCTTAATGCCTCCAAGTAGAAAGCTATTCCAGATCTTCAATGTAATAATGTCTAGAAGTCTTCTAATTATAAGCATAAGCTTCTTTATGTCCAGGTTATATTAGTTCTTTAACCTAATAACACTTTCTCCGTGATGGGATTTCATTTGTTAATACATTTACTAAGACCAAACAAAGCTCCTTTCAGAGATTAATGGGAACCTAAACAAACCAAGTCAGCTGCTTTCTTATTATTTACACATGCTATCCTTTACAAATAGGAGTGGGGGAGGGAGACATGGGAATCTGGGGACACAATCTGCATTCAACATGATAGGAGTCAGAGGGTGAAGCCTCTGCTCATCACTCAGAAGAGAAGCACCTCTGGGATCCTCCCTTTCTAAACTTGTAGAAGAGTGAAATAGTTCAGACAAAACTCTGATCTCCAATTGACTGAATGGTACTAGATACCTAAATATTGCCCTTGATATAAATTAATAATGAGCCAGCCAACGTTACTATCATTATAAACTCATGGGAATGAGCTTTCATACATGTACTGTACTTTCTCTCATTGATTTCTTTCCGCATTCTGGTTTGTTTTATCTTCATTTACTTGTAATAGGGGGAAGATAAACCTGAACTGGTTTTCCTATTCAGTGTTTAAAGTGTTTTTATAATTTCAAGCACGTAAGAGAAAATATCATATTGTTAATATGTGCTTTTATAAATTCTTTGAAAACTGACTTCAGTGGCACTGTTTAGACATTGTTTACATAGAGACAACATTTGGTATAACAGAAACAGTGAATGGAAGCTGAAATGAAAAAAAAAAAATCAAATTAGAAGTACAATATAAAATTGCAATAGCCAGAACCAGTGAACTTTGAAACAGGTGATTTAGAATAATGGGAGTTTCTACAGCAGCAGAAATTTTAAAGACAAAACAGTGTGCTTTTCTAAAATGTATGCATTATCTTAGAGAAGAAATTAACTCAGTGAAGTATTTAAGTTACACTAGGTGTTCATAGTAATCCTGTCTGTCAATAAAACCAAATTGTTTAAAATTATTGGATGTATTGTATGATTATTCAAACTGCTGTAGACTAGAGCTGTAAAAAATTAGGTAGCTCCACTGCAGAGAGGTGAAGCTGGTAGCTACCTACTCTAATAAGAAGTTGGAGTAGCAGCAAAAAAAGCTTTTGCACAAATATGAAATCATTATGCTTGCTTTTAATGACTGTTTCTTGTTAAGATTTGCAATTTCTCTGGAATAATGAATACAATAGGCAAGGTATTCACTGTTATGGGTGGCTAGGGGAACCAATCATACTTGCAAGGCCAGCTCCTATTTGTGCTTAAAGAAGCAATTCCTGCCACTGAAAATCCTTGTGAAACCTCTCCATAGGTGTCAAGGACAGTGGGAGAAGCTGACTAGAAGCTTTCCACTACACAAATCTCAAAAAAAAAAATGCCAAAATGTGACAGGTTTGTACTGAGTATAAACATGCCCCAGTACACCAGACCTGCCTTTTCATGGGCAGCGTGAACAAAGTATTGCCATATTGTAAGCAAGATTCTTCCCTAGAAAATATGTGGTGATACCAAGCAGATGCTGCCCTTCAGTCACCAAACCGTACAGTTGTAGAAATGCTCTTTGGAGGAAGACTTTGGAGTCATCTAGCTCAAAAAACTGGGCTACTGCCAGTCATCAGCCCTGGCATTGCCATACTACACCTTCAAATCCTTTGCGGAGGGAGATCCCACAATGTCTCTGGGCACCTGTTCCAGCACTGCACTGCCCTCCTACATTTTTCATATGTTCTGCCTTCCAGAGTTTCCTACCTTCCAAACTTAACTCCCACTCTGTGGGCATTGCTCTCTGCCTTAACTTAAATTGAGAGGGCTTGGGTCCATCATCTTTCAGCAATCTTTCCTTAGCAGGATTGTCCCTTTGGCAAATTTTGACTCGGTTTGCTCTTCACTTACAGTCATATAACTTTCTCTACCTCTTTATTGCCTCCCACCCACTAGCTAGATTTCTTGACACCCCTATATTCCAAATTTTATGGCCATTTTAGTATTCTCTGATGGGGAAAAATCATCGCATTTCCCCTTACCTCGTAATGTTTCTATGATGTAATTCTAAGATCTGCTTGACTTATGAAGCATTTGAGAGACCGGCTCAAAGTTCACTGAAACCTTATGGGAAAGGTCTCAAAAATGCTGATTTGATTTCAGCTTCAGGTGAGCATTTATGACCTTCTTCAATGTATCGATCATTCCAGAAGTAAAAGTGCAATAAGACTGCACAGCGGTTAGTTTCCCCACATACCGCATGAGGCTTAGCAAGATAAACTGGTGCAAGGGTAATGATTTTGCCCCTCTGTCCAAGTGGGTGTGAATGCAGGCCTTTCCTATTTCTCAAACAAGTATAGAACAGGCTGAAGTGGGGCAAAATATAAGGAATTTTCTTTTTAACATAATGGTGATGGAGTTTTTGACAATAAGTATTAACCAGTTTCATGCTTCTCTTCTGTAAGATGGGGAAAGAGGAGCATAAGACAAAATTTTTACCAAGTGCTACCATGTATAAGGTACATTCTTTTGAAGTATCAGTGCTCTTTTAGAGCACCTGCTCTTCAAAAGAAAAAATGACAACTGGTTTGAAGAGGCAACCTTAAGCCCTAAGCATAATAGATAAAGAATGTGAGCGTCTTTTGATGTAACCAGAAGCCTTTGATATATTTATAAAATCTTGCAACTCATCTTGTATTTTCAGCCAGTTAATATATGGATTAAAATAATTAGTTATAACTAACACATTTTACAATGTTTTAAAGCTGTCCTCCTGGATCTTCCCTTTTTTCCTTCACTGCTGACATGCCTACTACTTTTGGAAGCCATATCACTGGTTTCTATAGTCAAAGGCAGATGTGCTAATAAGAAATGCTTAATGACCCAAATAAAGCTTCCTTAATACAAATGGAAATTAAAAGCAGAGTGTGTGTTGGATGAAGGAAACCAGGCTGTTGCTATGCGGCTGGTTTCATTTATAAAGTTGACAGTTCCCTTGCTTAGCAGAGCAAGAGCCAAACTATACTTTCATTTCATGACACGATAGTATAATCCACACTAGCTCCACTGAGGTCAGTGAATTTATTCTCAGTTTGTCTCTTGGGGAGCAGTATTTGGCCTTCACTGGAATAGGATTTCATTTGCCACCTTATAAGATAAATGTGTTTGAGACTTTTAAGAAAAATCTAAAATGAAGTATTCATTCTGTAGAGGTACAGGTGTTATTAAAATCATCTTATTCCTTTTCAGTGACTGTCTGATATGAAGCAAAAACCTCTTCCTCTGGGTTTTGGGAATTTTGTCTGACTAGCACTCTCTACTGCTCCTGTCCTGCAATCTGAGAATAATGCCTTCCCTGAAGCCCTCCATTAATAGCTCCAGACTTGTCTGGTGCTTCCATTTGACAGTCGTTGCCCTCAGAAAATATCAAGAGTTCTTTTGGCTTTTTGGCCACTCACAACTTTATTTTTCACAATAAAATCTGTTGTTTTCAAATCATCAGAGTGTAATTGCATGTGCAAAGGGAGCGTTCACATCTCCTCTGCTATAATGAATGTGTCCCACGGCTATGGTATCTATCTGCCCTTCCAAACTGCCTGCTTAATTTTCCCTGCAGCAGCCCAGCACCTGCTGCTCATTTCACCATGGGGACACATCGTGAATTTTTCTAATAATATTCATGCACCTGTCCTGCACACTTTCTTATGTGAACATCTCTATTACTTTCCTTCAATCAACCTACCTTTGTTTCTGTGACCTTTCTTTTATGAATAACTAGGGACTTAGTGCTATATGAAGCTTTATCACACGAGTGCCACCTGCTCTTCAAAATTGTCCACATACCTGAATGGCAGATATGATATACTAAACACCAAAAATACAACAGAAAACCTCCTGGTCTTTAGTTCATGTATTTTGTATTTTCAGAGCAGGTTCTCCTTGTAAAATCACGTGGTTTAAGGAAAAATGTCAACAAAATGCTCTTTCTGCTTCATATGTCTTCTGTCTTACTTTCCTCTCATCACTTCTTTTCTTGCAGGTCAGTGCAATTCCTCCAGCAGAATTATTGTCAAACATTACTACAGTTACTAAGTAATGATTCTGCTCTTGGCTTGATTTATTGCTTTGTTTGTTAGAACTCCACAGGTAACGTCACCATGGCTCTTTTCCAGCAATGTACTGGACAATGTGGGGGCATGATTCAGCCTGGGATTAAGACATGTGAATTGAGGTGTCTATGTTTGAGCTACAGGAGAAAATCTGTTGCAAAACTTAGCCTGAAGCTAGGTGTCTCATGTCAACTGAGACATGCCAGGATATCCAGCATATCCATAAAGGAGTGGCAGGTGTGACACAGAGGTCATGGGAGATCTTCTGGAGAAGCAGGTCCAAGCAGAAGGCCACATAGCATCTAAACTTATGTTTAAACATCTAACACCAGACAACTGCAAGCCTGTTGCTAATACTGTCTTTTTGTCAGACGTCCTATTCTTGAACTGAATCTTGCCGTATGTTATACAAGAGGGATCAGTCTAACATGCTGTATTCAGGCAAGAACTACTCTGTTGGTGGATGGGCTTTTGCCTGAACAAAGCCAGTCGGGTTGGGTTTCTAAGCATGTGTGTGATTACTTTTAATGCACAATCTACTTGAAATATTTGGTTTTGTTTAGAATATCCTCTGTTACAACCATTTTTGGTTTTTTTCCCTAAAAAATACCAGGCAAAAGCTGCCAAATTTGAAGGTTTTCTTTTCCATTCTCATACAGTAACTTTCAGTTTTTGCTTCCTAAGTCTAGCACATAGGTTTCTCATTATTCCCATTTGAATTGCTCCCAGATACTTTATAGGGCCTATTTGCACTCTCATTGAATAGGTGTCACGAACAATGGATTATGCTTAGCACTTTGTTGCATCAGGCCTTATCTTCACATATTTTATGTGGAAATTCTGCAACATTAGGAGCCAGATCTGTACTGTGATGAGAGAATCAGCACAACTCATATCTGGTGGGAGAAAGGCGGTTTCCTAGATTTGAGTAGTGCACGATGACCCAGCTGATGCTTTTCAGACCTGACCTGAACCATGTTTTTATCACAGGTGGCCTCTTGCCTTTAGTACACGTTAGAAAAGGGGTTGCTGTTCATTGATTCTGGAGAATGAGCTAAAAAGAGTCTTCCAAACTGGCATCTCTTGCACTGTACTAAGAAACACTCTCCCAGTTTGCACCACTTCAGTAGTGAATAATGGTAAATGAGATGCAGAATCTGGAACAGCTTTGTTCAAACTTTTCAGATCCCCATCCTCTATCTCTACCCCCTCAGCAAGAACAGCAGTGTTGTGAATTGTCATAGGAGTTCCTGCTCTGAAGCCTCTGCTTGACTTCATAGCACTTGGGGCTGAGTAGCTATCCCAATGGATAAGGTCTTCAGATTCTCTCTGGGAAAGTTTTGTTTACTTTTGACCTTAAAAAGATGAATTTATTATAGCTTTTGACTTCTGATTTTTACCAGGAATCCTTCTCTCTCCTGGATTAAAAAAAAATCCCAGAGGTTTGGTTTTAATAAAGGTGACTTATCTTCTCTTAGATTTGCTTTATGAATGTGACTCTCCTGGTTTTGCAAACTCCTCCTAAAATCTCCTGCTGATGCCCCATGTACATACATCAGGTGGATGAGTAGAAGAAGACAGGAAGAAAAACTACAGTGCTTCACTGAAGCTGCATTATATTTCATCTCCCTGAGATACATAATGCTTTGAAAGAATGAGTAATGCAGCAAATTAAAAGGAAAAGCTACTCAGTGGAATTGAGTGAGTTAATGAGAAAGAGACAAATACCAGCACAAAGAAAAGGACTCAAAAGAGAGTAAGGCAAAGAATCAAGAGAAGACAGTTCAGTGAAGTCCACCTTCAACCTTTAAACATAATCTTTTCCCTCTTTAAACAAAAATAAAAAGCTAGAAAAAAGCCTCCTGTAAGAAGTTTGAAAAAGAAAGTAATCAAACAACAGTTTGAAAGTTCAAATAAGGAGTAAAAGCTTGGCAGAGACTTCCTGGGTCACTGAGTCTGATCCTCTGCCATTTCAGACAATCTTTCTCATAAACTGAGCAACCACCCTCAAACTAGCTGAGCTTTTTGTCCCTTCGCTCCTAAAGGAAGGCCACTGCAGCATTGCTGATTTCCTGCCTAAATTTGTCCAGATTAGTGCAAATCAATGCATTATTTTGACAGCATTATTAATCGACTTCTATATCCTCTTATGTTCTCCTCATAGGGGTTACTAATACAAAGCAAACTTTTTTAAAAGTCAGTTGTTTTAAATTTCTCCTTTATGGATACATTATGATGACCACCAAATTTAAGTAGCAAGCATTAACTTGCACCAACGATTAAGATTATTGCAATGTTATACTAAGATTTTAGAAGAAAGTTTAATAAAGCTCTTGATAAAGAAATTGCCCCATAACCCAAAAAAAGTAAGAGATACAGGTTAACAGTGCATATTTATGGAAATTGAAGAGTATGGGTGATGCAGGCTAATATGGATGATAAAGTCTCCAGTGCCCATATTAGCTTAAATTTCCCCTTTGGCCTTGGGGTGTCACTTTGCCAGCCTGTGCTGTGCTGTCCCCATATTCACTGAAACGGGCATAGCAGCAAGTCAGAGTCACCACGAGGGTAAACGGTTTCAGATCCTTGATAACAATAGTCATATTTTAGACAGACTGGCAACAGGTGTTTACTGTGAAAGCTTTGCGCCCTTAATTCTTATATGGGACAGACATATGTTTCATATACAGTACATAAAGTGTGTGTCATATTTCATATAGCAGCACTGAAGACTGCAGTATATTAAAGCTTCTTTAATGTAATGACTTACTCTATGATCTCATATAAATTCAATCTGTCAAACATTTGCAGTGACTATAGTGTTTGTTAAAGTACTTGCACCATATGAAACACAGTATATACTCACCAGCAAAGAGCATGTAGCATCCTATTCACATCATGGTGCATAAACGTATTAATAAACAGAAAATTCTAGTAGTGATAACCTAGAATTAATTTAATACTGGTTGTGAGAGACTGAGCAGTCAAATAACCCTGAATATTTATATAATTCACAAATTAGAATGGGTTACTTGATTACTTCTGAAAAATGCATTTAGCCAAATGAAAATCTGAGTGGAAAAGGGGAAAACCTTCAATTTCTCTTCATCAAGGGAAAGTAAAGGAATTTAATTATGGCAATTAGTCATAGAAAATTCTAAAAGAAAATGAAGTAACGTAGGGGCAAATTTTTCTGTGTTCATACAAAGTAACACTTGACTTGGCCAAGAGTTTCACAGATTGCATCAGTTTATGTGGACATTAAGGTGTAACTCATCTCACCTATCTTTTGGTGTTTACACCTTTCATAGCCAACAGGGAGAAACAGATTTTCTGGGTATGACCCACAGCATTTTAGATGCCAGCTTTAGACAGAAAGAGTCCTGTCTAGTTTTGACTGACTATAACGTGAGGTTAGACACTGAGCTCAGAGGTAGAAGTACACTGTCGTGCATTGCCAATGTGTACAACAGGATTCATGTGCCTGAACATAGGCATGCAGTGGTTTTTTAGGCACTGTTGGGTGTCTCAACTATCTCCTGCTATTCTAGCAAGATGTAGTATCTGCTGTTTCCATGCATGTATCAGAACTGTGTGTCTGTATTTAGGCAACAAAATGGTGTCCTTGCCATTGGATAGAAAAGTGCCTCAGTTTAGATATTGAATGTCAGACCTTACTTCAGACCTTCAAAGGTCCATGGCATTACCGTCCAAGGGGCATATAAAATAAAAACAAAAAGCATTGAAGAACGTTTGTGGGAGAGGGAAGGAGGAGGGAGAAAATGAACTTGAACAACTTCAAAAGTACCATATGTACTAAGCACTTCCAAAAGGATTTCCTGTATACTTAAAAGCCACAGTGATCTAACATGCCCTGCATCTGGAAGTCCAAATCTATATGCTGATTAACTTGGACTACAATTTGAGGTCTTTAAATCAAAAAGTAGGTGTTTATCAAAAAAGTGGGAATGTTCTTAAAACCTAGTTGTAAACTTTGACCAGTCACAGAAAGAATAAACGATTCTTAATGTTTTACAGAAAAAGAAAGGTAAAGCAAGAATATTTTAAACTGAAACACATGGCAATATTACTCTTTGCCCAAAGGAGTAATTATTACAGAAAACAAATAGTTACAACTGCATTTTCCTACACTGGATATGAAAGTTCACCTCTTAGCAAAGGGGTGTGATGCAGTCACATTTGAAATTGTCTTTGTATGGGAAAAAAAATCTCTGTGTGCATGTAGATCTGTATATCGTGAACATGATTTCTGGAGAGGTTGATTTTTGCAGGGGACCGGAGACTGCTTATTGAGCCACATAATGGAAACACTAGCACATGCACTTTATGAAGCAAGATAAAAGCTATCTTCATATCATTTTCTTATTAGAGAGTAAGGTACATGGCAGATGAAGCAAAGAATTTAAAGACTTTTTCTTATCAAAGGCTTTCAATTTTTGCTACTCCATTTAGCCACATGGACACAGAGCATTAAAAACACTGATCATCTGTGGTAATGAAACCTACCCCCGTGGCTTTGCATAGTTTACCTTCAGGCACCTGAACAACCTTCAGAAGTCATCAAACTCTCTCCAGTGACGAAACAGGAACATATACTTCAGTATTACAGAATCACAGAATCACAGAATGGCAGGGGTTGGAAGGGACCTCTGGAGATCATCTTGTCTAACCCCCCTGCTTGAGCAGGCACACCCAGAGCAGGGGGCACAGGACCGCATCCAGGAGGGTTTTGAATGTCTCCAGGGAAGGAGACTCCACAACCTCCCTGGGCAGCCTGTGCCCCTGCTCTGGCACCCTCACAGGGAAGAAGTTTTTCCTTGTATTCTGGTAGAACTTCCTGTGTTCTAGTTTGTGCCCATTGTCTCTTGGCCTGTCATTGGGCACTATTGAGAAGAGTCTAGTCCCATCGTCCTGACACCCACCCTTTAGATATTTATAGGTATTGATGAAAACCCCCCTCAGTCTTCTCTTCTCCAGGCTAAACAAACCCAAGTCTCTCAGCCTTTCCTCATAAGGGAGATGCTCCTGTCCCCTGATCATCTTGGTAGCTCTCCACTGGACTTGCTCAAGCAGTTCTGTGTCCTTCTTAAACTGGGGAGCCTAAAAATGGACACAGTACTCCAAATGTGCCCTCACCAGGGCAGAGTAGAGGGGGAGGATAACCTCCCTCAACCTGCTGGCCACAATCCTTTTCATGCACCCCAGGATACCGTTGGCCTTCTTGGCCACAAAGGCACATTGCTGGCTCAGGGTCAGCCAGCTGTCCACCAGCACTCCCAGGTCCTTCTCAACAGAGCCACTTTCCAGTAGTTCAGCCCCCAGCCTGTACTGGTGCATGGGGTTGTTCCTTCCCAGGTGGAGGACCTTGCGCTTGCTCTTTTTGGATCTCATGAGGTGCCCCTCGGCCCAGCTCTCCAGCCTGTCCAGGTCTCATTGGAATTCTGAATCATGTGTAAGCTAGACATCTAAAACCATCTTTTCACAAGTGGCCTGAACCGTTATATTCCTGTTACAGATACCTTCTTTCCTTCTTGACCTACCCTGGTTTCCTGGTCACCAATGGTCTTATCCTCCAATTCAGTCTTTTTGCGGTCATGTTTGATTCTGGCTTCTACAACATCCTGTGGCAATAAGTTTCCCCTTCTTTATTAAGTATTATGTGAAGTAAATAACTGTTTTGCTCTTAAGATTTTCACCTTGGCAAAATGGAGGTGTGTTAAAACTAGACTACACGTAACGTTAACTCTGTGCTTTACAGTGCTTTTTTACCCTTACAGATAAGTATGCCATTTGAGAAGGTACCCGCATGAATAGCCTTCAAGACTTAAAAATCAAATTACATAATTTTTCTGTTGCTTCTTCAGAACTCCTAAAATAAGTAATTAAATGCACACTGATTTTTTTCTAAAATCTCCAAGAACTGTACAGTACTGGAACCTCACAAGGCTGAAGTAACCTATTTTTCACTGTGCACAGCCAAACTGCATGAAATGTAAGCCCGCTGAGTTGCAGACAGTCTTCTTATTACAAGGGTATACAGTGCCTACCACAAGGGAGACATAACTCCTGGCTCTTCCTCTGTGGCTTTTTTATTCTCCCTGAGCAAATATGTTCTTGTCAACGCTGCATCTATGGTTTGGCTGGGTGTAATAGGATGGCTTCTGTATTCTTTCATTGGTTGGCCATTTGTGTTGGAATTAGTGTTTGTCTAGTCATCTGAGACACAGTGTCAACATCTGGAAAGCTTCAGTACATTGGGGACATTGAGTTTGTATTTTTTCCTGTGTTTGCAACATTGCTTATATCTCTTAAGATGAGCTATTTTTGTTGCATTCTTAACATGAATTTATTGTATGCGCTGGTAGCTTGAGAATGATTCTGTTTTATCATTTTAGATATCCATATGTACAAGATTATTTTAAAGACTATGTTTTCCAAGAGTTTATTTCACCTACGGTTTCAATTGTGGCTATGAAATAATTCTCAAAATAGATAGATAAAAACATTGTGGGTGTTTGGCAGGAAGTCTTTTGTGGCTGACTACAAGAATCAGGAAAGCTGCAATACTTTACTCAAAAAACATATTCAGACCTAAGACGCCTACTTGACAAAGGGCGTTTTCTGGATTGAATCTTATGCATCTCATGAGCATTTTCTATGAAAGCCTTAGCTGGAATTTTACATCATTGAGTATTTTATGCCACATGAATCTTTTAATCTTCCATCCTTAGTGTTCTGCTGTCCACACCATTATTTTTAGGTTTTTACAGGCTGATTTAATAATTTATGTACAAACACTGTTTAATTTTTTAAATAGGTAGTAGGCTCAGTTTCTTATCTGCTTTTAAGTAAATTTAAATATTAAGTATTTTGATACCTTTAGTATAGCTAAGCCTTAGAGCATTAGAAGTTCTATTGGCAAACTTTATGTTTATATAGTATATCATAATGAATGAGTCACCATCTCTATGCTAGAGTTGCCTCACCTATCAAACTAGGGCCAATAATCCCTACCAATCTCATGGGGATAAGGTCACATTTGTAATATGTTGTATGGCTCTCTAAATATATAAAATATAATGTGTGATTGTCAGTCACTACTATTAAAGACTCATTGTTTCGAAGTAGATCACTTTTCAAATTACACTTTTTCAAAATATGAGTTAATTGTCATTAAAAATCTATTTCTCTGTCTCTGAACTCAACCGCTATAGCATTGAATTGTTATTAAAGAGAGCTGAATTGTCTTAACCTATGAGGAACTTTGGTTCTGAAAGTGAACAAGTGAATTTAACTAATGACCTGATACAGAAAAATAAAGGAGACTGAAAAAACATTGAGGCATTACTCCTGTTCAAATTGCTTTTAAACTTCAGGTTTTCTTTAGTCTTCAGAGAAATGCACCTAAATCTTTCATAAAAGGCTCTGTATGCTCAGAGTAAATACTGTTATCTTATGCTAAAATCCTTTCTTTAAGAAGAAAAAATATTTTTTTAAGTCAAGCAGATGAATAATAAAAGAAAGAATACAAGAGTCCATAAACCCTATTTTTTCCTTTTCACTCTTTTTTTCCAGTTAATTCTAGTTCCAGGCCTCAAACAACAGAGTTTTAGTAGTCTGCAACTGTCTATGATCCATAACACTTGTTTTTAATCAAGAGAAATTCTACTTTGATTAAGAGTTTTGAACACAATGTGATTGTAGGCATGAAGCACTCCCACAGTTCCTCAGAAAGCTGTCCCACCACGCTGGCTGGCTGGAGGGATCTCTGTTACAACCACATACAGCAATGCGTGGCCGTCACAGGGAGGGAACTCGTTCGTGACCTGCTGGGTGGAAATCTCTCTGCATCTCCCCCCATCCAAAGAAACCAAAACAAAACAAACTTTTGGATGTGCTGCTTACAAAAAAAAATGCCTTCCACAAAACTTTACCCAGATAATAAGCTCAGAAAGTCTTTACACGCACTCCTTCCTCTTCCACTGCTGTCGCCTGCCTGACAGTAAAAAGCAGCCCTCAAGCTCACTGCCATCTCAAATTTGTACAGCTTTGGGCCTTTCCAAGTTGTAGAGTGCGTCGAGTCCTGTGCAAGAGGCAGCAGGCCATGGCTTATGATGGGTTTTAGGCCACGTTGGGAAAAGAAGAGGACAGAATAACTCTCCCTACGGTTTCATGGAAAACCTGTTTTCTCTGCTGAATGATAGTAGGTGACAAAATAAGACGAAACCCAAATAATTTGAAGAAGCTAAATTCTAAAGAAGCAAACAGAAAGGAATGGTTTAATGATGTGAAAAAAGAAGCTTTTGAAGCCTGGTTTTATACCAGGGCTGCAGTAAAAGAGGATCTCTTGGGCAAGGGAATAGATGCCAATTGCAGGTGAAGAAGCAAGGTAAGGCTGCAGCTCAGAGTGGGCATCTAATTATCCTTTTACAGTTAGGGCACCACTTAAGAGAACAGAGGAGGTAACATCGAGCATGTCTGTCTTGGCTGCTGAAGGAACCTGTGCAGGTAACAAATGAGCAAATGTGGGCACAGAATGGTTGAGAAATACCTTGCGTGATATGTGGGACCCCATCTGTCTGAGTAGGCATGGTGGGTTTGCATTGGGCAGGGTGCCAGCAGCTTTGGGGTGGGCTGTCTGTATGATATTTGTTAGGCAGTCCCACAAAGAGAAAGCAGAGCAAATCCTAAGGAAAGCTGCTTTGGAGCTTCTGCCTCCAAAAGCCCTTACGGCTTGCTGAAAGCTGCTTGTAACATGAAGTCTGCAATCTAATGCATGTCTGCATGCCCCTTTGCCAGAAGGTGGAGAAAATAATTAAATCTAGGTAGATATAAATTCATATACTTGTAAGGACTCATATCAAGTAGTTATAATCCCACAGTAACCAGATAAAGGGATGTACAGTAAAAAAGGAAGACATAAGGGAGGTAAAGAGGAACCAATCTGGAGGAAAAACGAGGGTGAGAAATCAAAATTGAAGGCATGAGAATCATGTATGCATTGACTAACACTGTTTAAAGTCAGGCTAGTAGTTTTTTGGTCAAGTATGCGGATACGTTACTTTGGTTTTGCTGTTAGGTATTTCTCCAAAATGCTGATCATCTACACATTACCTGAAGTTGAACAGAGCCACAGAGTGTAACGGGCTAAATAGGGAACCAGGCTTTTGGTACTTAAATAAAAGTCCTGGCTTTCTTTGTAAACAGATTAGTACCACTTTTCTTATTTTTTTCTAAATAAAGGAAAATATTTCACTCCTTCAGTTTAAACTCCTAAGGCAGAATGCATTACTTCATCAGGCATTATCTAGTTAACAGTTAACTATTTTAAGAAATCATTACTTACAGCTCTCTGTCTTAGCTGAATGAGCAGCTACCTTTGGTGGCTTAAAACCTGCCTGGAAAGTCTGTAGATTGTATGTGCATGTAAGAGGGCTAGGAAGAGGTAAGGAGAAGTACTCAGGGAAAAATATTCTGGATAAATATCCAAAAGCCATGATCTGGCCAAAATGCTGACATAAAAATAAACATGGCAAATATTTCCTAATGTAAAGTGCTTAGTTTGAGTTCTGATCTAAGATGTTTAAATTCTGCTTCTAGCTGAAATTGCAATCCAGATAACTGCATTGCCTTCAAAATCACTAGCACCATAAAGCAGTCCTAGAATTCAGTGAGATACATGGAACAATTTAATTTGGTACACTTAAAAATGCAAAAAAAGAAAACAAAAAACCCCAGTCCTAATCCAAACCCAAGCAAACTACTGTTAGTATTTTGCACTAATATTTTTTTACTAACAAAGACACTGAAAGGCAATAAGACTTCACAACATTACAAATCAACACAGACTGCTTTTATGCATTCCCTCTACTCCTAATCTTACTCTAAAAGATCAGAGTGAATTATCCCAGGCTTCAGGAACATTAAATCCCCAGGACATTGCTGATTCCAAGAAGAGCGTGAGCATTGATCATAAAAATTAATGCCAATAGTCTGGTTTTCCTCTATTAACAACTACTAGTGGCAGAGTGTTGAATATCACCCTCTCCTTCCCTCATTTCTCCATCCACCCACATACTAGTTCAGAATCAAGTAGCCAAACTGATGTTGAGATTTTAAACTGCTTTGTGCTCTCTTTCTCTTTTTCCTCTATCATAAGGGATCCTAGACTCACACTGGCCCCTGACAGAAATTAAACTACTTTTATTTTAGGTAAATCCCTATTAACTTTGATTCTCATTATCAGAGAAAAAGCATTGCAAACTCCCGTAGTGTCAGTGCAACTGATGCTGATAGCATCTCAGCTGTTTTGCCCTGGGCCTGAAAGGCACTTACTGGGCGACCGCTGCTGCTCTCTCTTTGTCAAAGCAAGTGTCCAGCAGCTGCAGTGCTGGAATTTTGGTGCTGTCAGAAAGGAGACTGTCACAAGTGCCTCACAGCTCCCACAGCATTTTGGGCGCACTCTGTCAAATCCTTGTATATTTTCTCCCAATGTCAGCTGTGCCATGAGTCCTGTTGGTGAAAAGACATGTTGTTGCAGGGTTTTGCTGAAGAAACATAAAAACTAGACATAAGTTGTCTCACTGATTTTTCTGGCTTATGACTACTTTGAAATAGACAAGTATATATTGTATGCTCTTTGCTCTCACCATCCTGCTTTCTTTTTTACTCTTCATGGCAATTTCTCGTGATGGCTTTAGTGAATGAAGGAGAAAAAGAGACATAGGAGGGATGTGCTGCTGCCACATGTCTTGGTAGCCACTCACAGTCCCTTGCCCCACCCACAATGTAACAATACTCTTCACTTCCATGCTCATCTTAATGACAGCAGTCACCAGTGCTGGTTGCAGACTTTCCTTCCCAAAGCAGCTTGGCTCAGCCTCCAACAGCAGAGAGCTCATGCTTCTAGGCCACATCAATACCTCAGTCTTGAGATGGTTGGAAAAAGGTCCCATACAAAGCCAAGACCCTCTATAGGGAAAAGGACCTCCTCTTTCCCATACCCAGTGATCAGGGTATTTGTTCCTGTCTTTTTATTTTCTTGCTTAATTTTGAAAGGGAGAATGTATGGGTGATGGGGAGATTGTCTCACACTGTCTGAGGGAAGCAAAATTCAGTACCTCAGATTTGGAAGCAGGATAAGGAAGAAGGAAATTTTATAAAATATAAACCAAAATGCTTTTAGTCAGCCTTTGCTTTCCATCCCTTCCATGCTTTGTCCCACCAGAACACAGTCCTGTTTTCTTCAGGTGCAGGGAACAAACTATTATTAGATGCTGCAGAGCACTGCCTGGGTCCTCTTTGTTTATCTTTAGTTGTCCTGTTATCTTTCCTGATAGTAGAAACACGACTCTGCTTCTTTCCTGACTGCTTGTAAAGAATTTCTCAGGCTGTTATGCTCAGGAGTAAGTACCATCCTGTCCTTCTTTCTGTAATCAAGGTTGAGTTTGGTTGCTCCAACTCACTCTATGGATCATTAACAAATGGAGCTGTAGAATTTCTAACATGACACTCTGTTGAGCCTTCATAAGTATTTAGTCTGAAATACTGAAGGATTATTATTCCTCTGGTGGTGGATCTGCCTGTGTTTCAGTCATATGGGAAATTGATGCATCCATCAGAGCTCTTTACAGTTTTTTTTACAGTTTGCAAAAATAATATAAAACTGATACAATATCTAAGACAGTTTCTTTTTAAGACAATTGCAAAAAGTACTGGTGTCTAAATATGCTCCAGCTCATTTAAAAATTGAAAACAATCCCATAGTTGCTGCTTTTTTTGCCTTCCCCACCCCACACCCCTTTTTTTAGGTTGCCTATCTACAAAACATGAAGCTAATCCAATGCACAGAGTATATAAATATTAATGTCAGCCCCTGAAAATAAGAATCTGAGTCTCAAAAACCTAAGGCAAACACTTTTGTTCATTGAATTAAAATAAAGAGACGAATAACTCTGCAATTTTAGGTCATGTGCAATTACCTAGAAGGTCAGACAAAAAGCTATTGAGAGAAACTCGTAGGCAGCATGGGTTGTTGGGGAAGGAATCTCACTTAATGGAGCCCTGCAGCACAAATGTGTGAGGCTGTTTGCGATAACCTGGGAGCATTTGATAAGAAATGTAAGATGCTTTTGCTCTGTGCTGCTTCTCCAGCTCTCCACCAGTTTACCATGTAGTCAGTCCCCCTGCTTAAGAGCTTTGACAATTTTGCTATATATTGGACCCCTTCAGAGGTCCCCTGCACCCTATTTGTTTGTTCCCTCAGGATTTGAACGCTGCATAGCACAGAGGCCTCTGTCCCCTTGCCATATATTCTTCCCTACTATTCTCTGGAATAGGTTTCCTGACCAGCTAAAGGATTAAAGCTGAAGAAAACCAGAGGCCACCAGCCTTGTCCCTGATGCTGACCAGAGGAATTCTCCAATCAGCAGCACTTATCATCAGTCAAGAAACATGAACTTCCAATGTCCAATATGTGCTGGGGTCTTACGTATTGAGGGCTCAGAATTAGACCCCAGTAACATGTGAGGCACTTTCTACTAGTTTCAGTGGAGTTAATCTAACCTTATTCTAAGAGTTAATGGACTCAAGTCTTTAGCATACTCCTTTGAAAACTACCTGGTTTATTTCTGGTGTGATACCTCATGAGGTGGGATACCGAGCCATGGAAGACATGAGAGAGGATGATAAATCAGGGCTGTATGTGCATGGGATCTGTAGGCCATTCTGTAATATTTCTGAATGGTTACCATACAGAGCTATGTGAGGACAGAGCTTCCCTCTTCATGGGAAAAAAATCTTTCAATTAAATATTTTTTTGAAAAAAAAGCTTTAATTCAGAACATCACCTATAAGAATCTAAACAACTTTCACTCTAAGTTTTCTTTGTTGTCAGACTTCATTTTCCATGATCCTTCATTTTCTTACTTCTCAGTAGAAAAGGAATCCCTTGCTGTGATGTGCTCTGAAGGAAGTCGACCTTGACCAACTGAGGAGTAGAGGAACATGAAGTGTTCAAATGCAACTCTCTGGAGACATCACTGTTACCTCAGATTTTTTACAAACATTCTTCTGTACCAGATATACTATTTTCAATATGACCTTTCAACAGACATAAACAATCAACATTCTGCTTTTAAAAATACACAGATTAAAAATGTTGTTCACCTTTATTTCTTGTGGAACAATAACTTTTTCAGGAAACTTCCACTTCCTATTGTAACATTTTCTTTTCGTCTCACTCTCCTACAAATTTTTCCTTCAAGTTGTCAGAATTACATGGACACAGCATAGCTGCACAATTCCTATATGATCCTTTGAGAGTAATAGGACTGGATTGCTGTATGCAGTTGTTCACCCTGAGGAAGTGAGTGCTAGGTGGAATGAAGCAGAAGTGTCTATTTCTGGTGGCTCATGTGGGAAAATAAAGTGAGTGCAAAGTTGACAAGACACCTGAGTGCATCTGATTTGTCAAGAGACTCTGCTGCCATCAGGTAGCTTCCCCATCAGTCAGTCTTGCTTGCTTTTACAGGGTTGCCATCTCATTAATTTTAATAGGGTTGCTTGCTTGGCTGTGGGGGTCAACACTGATTAAAATTGTTTCAGATTGCTGCTGATAAACTGGAGCCCAGCTGTAATCCTAATGAAGGGTCAAGAAAGGTCATGAATCAGATCCTGCTAGTTTTGAACAATTGGGCCAACAGTTGTCAGAAGAGGAGGGAGTGCAACTAATAAGCTCTTACAAGTGACCCAATAAACAAGTTACAAGGAGGTAGCAGAAATATGGAGTCCTATATATAAAGACCATAGTCAGAAGTAATAGTTATGAGGCCTGTGGTCTGTTATGAGTTATGTTATGAGGCCAGTACTGGTCTTTATATTAGGAGACATTATTCCAACAAGACACCTCTTTCCCTCTTTCTCTCTTTTTATGATACAAGCTGTAGCAGTAGGTAATTACACCTCAGGTAAATATCCCAGGTTCACTTCGCAGTCAACAGAGAGAAAGATGTTCTTCTAAGTGCAATTAATCATTCTGTAAAATATCAAATAAGCCCGATGAATCACACCATAGAGGTTTTCTCTGTTGACTGCAAATGAAGCTTAAGATGATTCAGTAATCTCAGGTGCAGATATCTTCATTGTTACTCTCCGGAGCCAGGAAAGATGAATCTCACTGAAAGGTACCATATTTGTGAGTATGCTCTGCTTTTATTAATGGAAAGGCCCAGACTCAAGGAATGTGATCTTGTATTGAAGACATTAATTTCTAGCCAAACCTGATCGTCTGTATAAACACTGTGTAAGGAAACATGTAAATGCAGGTCCTGGTGCAGTTCCCCAGTCACAGGCCTCTGTTGGAAATAGACCAAGCTGTTGAAGAAAAACAGTACTCCTGAACACCGACTTTTTGCACAACCTCCATAGAAAATGGCTGGTTGAATGCAAAGGGACCTTCAGTGACAAGCCTATGGGGTTTGTTTTGGCTGACATGCTTGCTTGCCCAAAAGCAAAGAAGGCATAGAAAAAACAAGAGGATAAAAATATCTTTCATTGATTTTACTACCCAAATGGCTCTTTTTCAGAACCCTGTGTCTTCAGGCTGAATCTTAGCAAGCTAATATCTACATGGGTAACTAATAAATCAAAATGCAAACTAAGACCTTCTTTTAATGAGAAAATGTTCATTATTAGAAAAATCACAAAAACAATAAAAAGTAAATCCATAAAAAGTAAAATCATAAAAAGTAAATTGTGTATCACTTCCTTTCTTTTAAGCCTAGGAGATGCAGAAGTGATAGGTAAACTTCCAAAGGGCACAAGGTACAGTTTTCCTTGGATGTTCTTCATTATGCTAGTTTTGCCTTCTTTGGCTGGAGGGTCTTATTAAATATCTTAACGGGACAAAGCTTCCTATAAGATTTCCTGACATCAGTTGCCTCTGAATTTCTTGTGAGAATGTTTTTTTCTTGTGGAGTTTTGGTTTTACTGCCTTTGATCTCAGTCCACTCCTAACTGTTGAAATCAACAGAGCTGAGTGAGATAATTCTGATCTTTAAAAAAATTACATCTTGAGTCTTCTTACTGAACGTAAATATTTCATTCCTGAAACAGGGGCACAGCTTCTTCAGGTGGCTGACCAGGTTGACACACCTCTGTGGTCTCTGCTGAGATGTTTCCTTAGTGACTGTGCTCAGCTCCCACTTGCTCAGGCTGGTGCAGGTAGTATTATGTATGAACAGAGTTGTGAAGATCAATGCGAACATGATTAGTAACAGCTCAAAGCAGTTTAGATATGTGCATGTTCCTTATAACGGAAGTAAAGACGACAAAGGTGATACCAAACATGTGACTACTGGGCTACCTTTGCAGAAAATGGAGATGAGGTCAAATACTGAAATCAGCTGGGGGACTATTGGATGGGAGACCTTTATGATAACTGGTGATATAGCTCATACTGTTAGTGCTAGCCATAAACTGAAGAGCTCTTTCATGGAAAATTTGTTTTTTTCCTAAACTTCCTGCAAAATAAACCATCCCAGCCTATCTAGTCATAGCAATACCGTATGTGCAAAGAGGGTGCCTGGTCTAAACAGGGTAACTTTTGATGGTCAACCAATTAGAAGTCCAGACTGAACCACCTCAGAAACTATGCCTTGTTATTTACTCTCAAGTACTCATCAAATTCAAAGACTCAGATGAAAGATGTTGAACTCGACATACCGCATTTTCCAATTTTTTTTTTTAAACGGGAATGTTTCCAAATAGTTCGGCATACAGAATTTTTCTTCAGCTCCAGAGAGCACCTGGAAGCACTGTTGAAAAATCTCCATGAGGGATGTAGCTGGACATTTAAGGATGACAAATTTCACCCTAGGTCAATTGAATAAAAAATCAGTGTTTGACCTTGTTTATTCTGCATACTCTATATTCCATTGAAGAGTTATCCAAGCCTGTCTTCCTATCCTGAAGCTGTCCTACCTGTATTAAACAGATATTTTTGGAAGTGGCAAACTGCCCCAGAAGTCTCTCTCAAGTTAGGTGAGAGGAGTTAAAATCTAAAGTGCCACATAGTGGTAGTTTGCAAACTCAGAATGGTACATTCAATCTAATTAAATCTAGCAGTGTGCAATGATTTATCTAGCCTTGACTGGACCCTCCTTATTTCAGTCGCATTATTCTCTTTCAGTAAACACCAAATGCCACAGAGAGACTTGGGCCAAGAAGTAATTTTGGGACCATAAATTGATAAAATTCCCAACAAAGGTTTTTTGACCCTGATATCAAGAACCAGAGCAAGTGATCAAAGATCGGAGAATAGGGAAGATGGGAAAGTTACCTTGTAAAAGCATGGTAAAAGCATAGTAGCTGTGCTTACATTCCTTCAGGTTGTCAGTATCCGATGTTTGTCTGGGGAAAGTTATATTTAACATGATGGTTTGCAAGACATCTGGAAAAATGAGTTTCTGTAGCACTGCTCTATGCTATGGCCATGCTGCAGGCACCGGGCAGCAGGGTGAGGCATAGCTGAATGAGGACAACTCCTATATAAGCAGGTTCTCACGCTTTGCTGTGACAGATCATGTAATTTCCATACATCTAGGCTGTTTGCCTACAGTTTTGCCCACTGACAAAGAAGAGATATTTTAGAAAAAAAAAACCATTCCCTAACATTTTAATCCAGTAGCCCAAAGTGACCTTGGCAGCTTAGTAGAAATCGCAGCACCAGACTTTCTCAGTTCATCTTCCACATCCTTTCTTTTGACAGGTTTATAAGTTCTAGCTATCACGTATGCACACAGCCAAAATCAACACAGCTGATGAGACCTTACCCGTGCCCCATTCTAGAGACCTTTTCAGCATGCCCAGGTTCTTGCTTTGGACTCCTTTCTCTTCTCTGCCAGAGAGAACTCCAGGTCACAGTAATCACACTCAAAGTCTTGCTTTAAAGTCATTCCCTTGATCTGCTGTGCACCCATGTGAGATTGCTTGTGGTTCTGATACCGAGCCTTCTGGGGCAGTTTTTGGCTGCTGTTCAACAGACAGCATTTATTCCAACTTTTTTTTTGCCTTTTTTCTTTCACATCAGAATATGTATTTGAAAAAACTGTCTTCTAGCACATTATAGAATAGAGGAAATCCTGATCAGAAGAGGTTTAACAACTTCTGGTTTTAGTTGTTTTTTGGTTGGTTTTCTTTCTCTTTTGGTATGGTACTGAAAAAGAACATCTTAGACTTCCCTGTATGGTTTTGTGAAACATTTACTGGTGCTGAAAATACTTTATGGATTCCAGTCAGTATTGCAATACCTTTGATCTGGAACTGGGACTAGTCCAATAAACACATTCTCTGTGCATGATGCACTGTATTTCTTTTTCACCTGGTCTGTTTCATTTAAATGATTTCCTCTCTGTACATTGCTTTTAACTCTTTAATATTACTATTTTAACTGTTATGCTCTTGATTTTTCACTGCTTCTCAATACAGTCATATAAAGCAAGAAATAGTATAAAAATTATTGGGAAGTAATGAAGAGTACTGGTTTGAGATGAGAAGAAAAGTAGCCTAAATCTCTTGGGACTTGCTTCAGAAACATGTACAGTACTTGTACTTTTTAATAATGAACGTTACATTCTAAAGCAGTGCATTGCTGTAGCAAGAAGTCTCAGCATAGGACAGAAACGGTTCAGTAACAAGTGTGATAAACCAGAATAAGGACATCAGGATTTGTTTCCAGTAATTTCAGGGCAGGCACAGGAGCAAAATTGCATTCTGAATGCCAGGAGAAATATTCCACACTCAGCGACTGTATCCAATGTATGCAGCACTGACCTATCAGTTACACCAGCCATTTGTCTCCTGCATTCAAATTACGAGTTTTAAAATGAGATGGTAATCACAAATTAAGGTTATCAAGCAACAAGTCGGGAACAAAACAAACCCGTAGGAGAATAGGTAGCCTTTTGAAAAGAAAAAATGCATAAACAATTCAAAAGCATAACAGCCACTGATTTATTTCTTCTTGCCAAGATCCATTTTCACTTCAACAACAGAAGATTTCTTTCTCAGGGCTTCCAGCAAAGAGCATTTGTACATGTTTACATATGTCATCCAATATCAAGGGTAAAATAAGACATTTGGGAAAATGTTGAAGTGCCTTATACCAGGAAGGAAGACTTGTTTTCAGTAACTTGATTTTGTACTCCTAAATGAGGTAGGCATATTTTAAACTTCCAGTTACTTTCTAAACCCTTTCATCTTTTCACAGACATCAATGCATTTTTTTCTGCACTACACTAGGAATTGAGTCAACAGGACACTCAGATGTGATTTATCTGACCAGATATAGATATTTACATGTGAGTAGGTCATGTGGCTGTGTTACCTAGCAAGGACTTAATAGGTGAAATTCATCTGGAAATAGGTACATCCCTTTATAAGATATGTTTCTATGCATGCTACAAGAGCCAAATCCTAGGAGTGCCTCTTTCTTTTCTCTGCCTGTGAAAAGAGGTATGGGTGAGCAACCCAGGTATAAACCTTTTTATGGTAGTCACGTCAAGTCAGGTAGGATTAATCCCGTTGAGAGTCAGTTCCAGACGACACATCCACATTACCCATACCATACCAGAGAGCTGCCATCAGTCTTCATTTGTTGTTAAGACAGGAGTCTTTCATCCTTATCTTTTATCATTCTAAAGCAATGGTGGTGATGCCATGACAGAGACCGTACACCAGCCAAAAAATCTCATTCAAACAAAATACACACAGTATCTCTACAACTGAGACACCTTATCGCTCTCTACCTGAAAGGAGGTTGTAGCAAGGTGGGTGTTGGTCTCTTCCCAGGTACTAGCGATAGAATGACAGGAAATGGCTCTAAGCTGTATCAGGGGAGGTTTAGATTGGATATTAGGAAAAATGTCTTTACTGAAAGAGTGGTCAGGCACTGGAACAGGCTGCCCAGAGAGGTGGTAGAGTCGCCATTCCTGGAGGTATTTAAAAGATGTGTAGATGTTGCACGCCCGGGCATAGTTTAGGAGACATGGTAGTGTTGGGTTGACAGTTGGACTTGATAATCCTAGACATCTTTTCCAACCTTAATGTTTCTATGATTCTATGACTTTCTCAAAAGTTTTCCTACCTACTGTGTCACAGGGCCAAGGGCAAGAAAAATCGATACATTATAGTTACCTACTATCAAACTTCCCATCTTTGAAGCTATGCTCCTTATTTTATCCCTTTCTGACAAGAACTCCACATTTGACCAAAAAGCTCTAACAAAACATGCCACCATTTTGTTGAGTTGTCTTTTGTATTAAAGATATGCTAGTATCAATAAATCCTAGCAGATAAGGGATTATTTTTGCCTTCAGGGACATTGCTACTATTCCCAGCTCCCCCATTGGTTAAAAAGTGTTCAGCTGCACTTGGTGGCACATCTGCATCCTTTCTGTTAGTATTCCCAAACACGCTGCCTTTTAAGCTTTTTCCCCTCTTTTACCACATTTGACAGCACTGTCTCCATTTCAGACTCAGTGCATTAGTGAGGTTGCCTTGCACAACACAAAGAATTTCTGTCTGGTTTTTGGGATATTTCCTGGGTAAAATATACAGTGATTTGTCATTCAGGCTGTACTGCAAACTGGCTTATTATACCTGACAGCTGTTGAAGAGGGTGGCTGGGAGGAGGGAAGAGCTGCCTGGTGTCCCAGGCTGGCTTGTGCTGGAGGGAGCAACTCAGGGGCTGGTTGTGCACGTGCGGCCACACATCACTCCAGGCTGCTACAGGGCTGTGGCAGTCCCATCACACAGGGCTCCTGTGCCCATTGCCCCTGCGCCCTTTAATGTCATGTATTGTAATTCATTAAACTAGGATTCACTTGAAAACAAGGCAGGGAGAAGCGGGAAGTACTCTGGGCTGTTTTCTTTTCGAAAAGGCACTCTTCTTTCAAACTCAGTCAGTCCCAGATTTTCAAGACTGTGATTCACTTGCTAGGTCCTTGTTAGAGGGTAACCATTTTGTCCTTTTTCAAAGTAGGAATAAATAATCCAAGTACAAATTCTTAATTCTCCAGTATAGTAAAGTGACTACAAAAAAGAATGCCATTCCAAACAACAGCTCTAATTCTTTTCATCCAATATTTTTTTCCCTCTGAACTAACTCATAGGAACAAAGCTCATATCTCTGAAAAATCTGTTTACTGATATATGTATTTGTGGGAAAATATAGGTCCTTGGAGTAGTAACTTTAGAAAACTCAGTGAAGCAACTGGGAAACTGCTGTTACTCTTACATATCTCCTCTGGAATACATTTACCTCTTCATGCATGGCTGCTTTTATATGCACTGCTTGTGATCTTGATTTTGTTTTAATTAATTTATTCCCTGTTCAGAAAATATGTAGACATTACCACCTGGCTGAGTCTTATTTTAAATATGTAGGATAGAATAAAGCCTAACAGAACAAAATAGGATAGGACAGAATGAACATGTCAATGTAAATAATATAGGATATTCTAGCATTTATAACTTTTTGAAGTGCACTTCAGTCATATGCATATTTTAGCTTTTCTCTGCCATCATAATGGCTAAATTATTATTTTCTCTTTTTCAAAAAATGTCTTGCATATTGGATGATTTCAAGACATACGTAGTGTGAATTATCATGAGATCTGTCAGAAGTTGTTGAAGTTGGCAATGATGTTTAGAGTACCAACATTTGACTAATTTTTTGCAAATGATAAGAAATAAGACTCCCTCGGACTTCTTTGTTTATTTGGAAAAAGGAGCAGCAAAAAACTGCAAGATTCTGTTTGTAATGGTTTATATTGAACTTGCCTAAAAATGTTTAGATAAAGGTATTTCTTTGGGAGCAGTAGTCTTCATTCCCAAATCCTTTGTCTGGATGGCTGAGTGCAGCAGCGCTGGGTAACAGAGAGTTTTTGCAAACACTGAAGAAATAACGTTTTGGCCTTCTTTTGAATGGTGTCTATAAACCGGAGCTTGGCTAATTTTGTCTGGTCAGACTTTATCTCTCTGGTCTCCCTCTGCATGCTGCAGAGAGAAATAATTACCTCCAGGCATATCCTACCATGTCAGCTGAAATGCCCTCTCTGGGTGCCTACATGTCTTCATGGAGGGTGACTTGATGAACACTGAGAATAAATAGACAGCTTTTATGGAAGAAAAAAATTAGATGAGATGGATGCCTCCTGATAGATCATGAGAGGAAAGAGCCCTGCCCCCATCCTGAGCCAGTGAAACCTGCTACAATAACTCATCCAGGCTTTAAACAGTCAAAGTGCTAGCGATCCCACATTCCTCCGTACATGATGTGGAGGGCTTCAAAGCGAGCTTGTTCTGCACTCAGACTTCGGCAAAAATACCAGGTCAAAGGTTGAGGGTTTGTAAACTAATAATCCCCAGATGACAGGCGAGAGGAGCCCTTACCAAAATTCTTTCCCTCTTTTTTTTTCCCCTCTTCTCTTTAATTCATGTTAAAAAATGGTCGAAGGAAGTGAATTTTTAACACAAGCAGCAATGATGCAAATATCTTGGGTAAGGTGGGAGAGAATACATGCATATTCCTTTTTTAAAATGTATGTGTGAAAATGTGTATCAGCCTAGAAGAGGCTTGTGGTTTGACTCACTGAAGACTATACTAGCATTTGGAGCAATGCTTATTTTTGGTGTTTTTCTCCTACCCTCTTTTGGTTCTCTGGGAGCTACTGAATTGTGCAATAAAGAGGAAAAACAGGAATTTAGCTGATATGCCCACATTTTTTGGTAAATAAGTTATTAAAAAATACACAAGACAAAGCAGATACTGGATGCAAACTTCAGTACCCAGTCTGTACATAGGTCTGCTTTACTAATGGAAAGCTTAGAAGTTTCATATGGGGAAATTTGTAGGCAGGGAATGTGGGTGGAAGCTCTGCAATGACCTGAGGTGCTGAAATAGTCTTTAGGAAAGTGATTTCCAGCCAGAGGCATCTGTTGTCTCTCAGCAAGCAATCCCAACCTGTGCAAGATCAGAAATTTATCTCCAGGAAGCTTTCTTTAGCTCAAGATTCCACAGCTCAAGTACCTCCATCTCTGAAAAACATGAGACAGAGCAGCTCACTCTTTCACCCGTGGTTCCTAACTACTTGGTCTGTGAAGGAATTTCTTTACTGGGGTTTCTATGTGTGCATATAGATAATGAAGACATTTACAGCTACACTAAACAGGAGGAAAGCAGCCAGGGAGCAAAGCGGTGTGAACAACAATGCTTTCCCAATGAAACACCACACTTCTCAACACATGTAAGGTGCCACAGAGAAGAGCAAGAGAGAAGCCAACTACTGATATCAGGGAGGTATGAAATTTCTTGACTGCCCAGCAGTAGGACAGAGGCTAAAAAGATTGGACTACACTAAGGCCTGAGAGCAAATGTTGAAAAAACATTGACTTTTCCACACAGTTGGTCTTTGACTCCCACCACAGTTTTCTTGGACCATTATGGGCTTTTTCTGAGAGAGGTACGGTCATATCAGATATGACGGTCACTCTGCATAAGGGACTCACCAAATCAGCTCATAGGCTGTCTTGCAGCTAGAAACATGGATGAAAAATGGACATAACTTTATCAGTTTAAAGGTTAGATGGCCAGTCTGAGCTGGTTTTCCATGCTTAACTTAAAACTTTTAACAGAGGTGAAGGAATAAAAAAAGAATTTTGTTAGCAGCTCCTCTCATGTCATCTGGGAATTATTAATTTGCAAGCCTCATACTCTGACTGAATTTTTGCTAAAGTCTAAGTGGGAAATAGCTGCTTTGAAGCTCTTCTCAACCTCGTGCTATTACAACCAGATCTTTATAACTCAGCCTGTCTGAAGCCCAGATGAATTACTGTAGCAGGTTTCACCAGCTTAGGACAGGTTATTTATGCCCATACTGCTTACTCCAAGTGGGAACCATCTTCACATGCCTAAAAGATGGGCTGATTTAACCTTTCAGGCTCTGCTTAAAGGTTAGGAGCCTTTAGAGGGTAATTCAGCCACCTCTCTTGGACACCTGTTTTAGGACCGGCTGGACTGCCCTCTTGAGTTGCAGCTCTCCCTCTCTCCCTCTTGCATTGATCACAGGCAGCTCCCAGGGAGCTGGCCCAGAAGAGGCACCTTCTCCGAGGACTCCAGTGAACTACTCAGAGAAAATGGCAAAAAGAGGTGTGGAAGAGGAAGGCGAGAACAGTGAGCATAAAGCTAAAGAGTAAAAGGGTTATGGCATGTACTGCCTCACAAGTGGAAAAATAAACTGTGCATCCATTCATTTATACCCATACAACTGCTTCCTATGCAGTGCTGCTGTTTCTTCTGCTGGGGGCTTTGTTCTATCCTTCATCCAAACAAAAATACTTTAGTTTTTCAGAGAAATATCTTAGTCTGCAAACTTTTTTGTCTTTGTGAGCAATGACCAGAAAAAGTTGAAGGTAAAGCCACAGAATGGTGGCCCCTGTCCACATTTTCTACCTCCAATGTAGCCAGTGTGGTTTTCCTTAAGAACAGCAAATTTGTCATATAACAAATACATGACATGCTCCGTATGGCTTATCATAGCCAAAAATACATGACAGAGAAAAGAAAGAAAATGCTTAGTGTTACAAAATCAACAGACCTCATGCTCAGAAAAATGTAAGCAATTTATTACAAGTCTAACTGGTATCATTCTGCATGATTGTAAGAAAGCAGGGGAGTTTAATTGCTGGGAAAAAACCAATCAATCTTCTACTGGAATCCCAAGGATCAAGGCAAAACATGGCACTGAGCCCAGCTTTAATAACCTTCAATGACATATGAACCTTAATTTTCTTCAGTAGAAAGGTATTTTTTCCTTCAAGTATTTTTTTTTTTCCTTTTGGACAGATATTTGACTACTGTAGAGCACATAATACACACAAGTTGCCTTCAATTCATTTTTTTATAAAGTATGTCATGGCCAGTTCTGGATTAACTGGAACAACTGGATATCTCCGAATATATATTTTAATGTTTTTGAGGATTTTCTAACCCTCCTATGGTAAAATAGATGAATTAATTTAAAAGTTAATATAACTGGCTTCTATGGAAATAATTAAATTCTCGGGCCTCAAGCTGTAAAACTGTACTGCCTTTTAATATAAGCATACCCATTATTTGATAGATCTGTGATCATTAATTATTTTTCTTGTGTATCTGTCCCAGATTTTCCTCGTTTGTTTTTTTTTTTCCCCACTGGCTTACCTGCAAGGAAAATCCCAGCTGTTGTTAAATCCAAGTACAACTGAAAAAACCAGACCTTTGAATTTTCCCACAACACTTCTTCTGCGTTTCCTAGATGATGGATGAAGATTGGTTTGAGTCCAAGAGTTTTCCTGTGCACTATGCCATGAAAAGGTGGGGGTGAAACAAAACAGGAGAAGTCTCAGCTAGGTTTTGTTGGTTTTGACCTACATTTTCCTCTGGTACTCCCATTGTATACACAAAAGCTTCACCATTAAATTCCATTCTCGCGTGCAGCCAGTGAACCATACTAAAGTCTGCTGAAACTGGAATATCTCTATGAATATATGCAAAGTTAAAATATGTCTTTTAAACATCTGTAGACAGAACTAATTCTGCTGAGAGAACTCAATACACCCTTTATCACACATGTGATGCTGGGAAACATTAGAAAGAGCCCAGGGAAGGAATGTTGGCCTGGACATTAGCTCTCCCTTCCATCGTTCCTAGACTCATCCTATATAGGTGCACTCAGTTAACTGATAACAAGATGTTTTGTCAGAAAACAGAGCTTCATCCAGCTCTGGGACCCCCAGTACAAGAGAGATATAGACCTGCTGGAGCAGATCCAGAGGAGGGCCATGAACTGAGAGATTGGCTTTGTTCAGCCTGGAGAAGAGAGGGCTCCAGGGAAACCTTATTGGGACCTTTCCACATTAAAGGGGCTTATAAGAAATATGGAGAGAGACTTTTTACCAGGGTCCATAGTGATGGGACAAGGGGAAATGGTTTTAAAGTAAAAAAGGGTAGATTTAGATTAGATAGAAGGAAGCCTTTTTTTTTTTTTTTTTTTTGTTACGATGAGGGTGGTGAGATACTGGAACTAGTTGCCCAGAGAAGCTTTGTGTGCCCCATCATTGGAATCGTTCAAGGTCATGTTAAATGGGGCTTTGAGCAACCTGATCTAGTGAAAGATGTGCCTGCCCATGGCAGGGTGGTTGGACTAGGCAATCTTTAACAGTCCCTCCAGACCCAAACCACTCTGATCCTATGAAAACATCCGTTGCCTTGTTACGTTTGTGCCCATATTCTGGTTCCATTTTATTTCCATGTTATTAATCATCCTTTTTCCTTTTTTCTTCTTCCCTCTGTGCCCTAAGAAAAATACTTTGGGCTACTGGACAATGGAAATTTTAGAAAATGTGATTTTCCAATTCCTTTTGTGTGGGAAACAAACCAAAACCTCACCAATGTTCAGGAGATTGGGAAATACTTTCCTTCTCAGTTTTCTTGCTAACAGTTACATTTGACATATACTTGATCCAATGGTATCTGTGCAAAAAATTTCAACTGATTTTAGCCAAAGCTTCTCCTACATCATATCTTACATCAACTGAATATCTGAAAATATGATTCTTTACTGCCAAAAGGTAGAGAGAGACTACTCATTTGTATTGATGTAGATATAATTATTTTAACTTTTATCTGGAGGTCCTGCAAGAGGAAAAATCTCTTCTCTGTTAGATATGTAATAGCCAGCATGCTGTGGCCAGGGATATTTCTTCTGAACAGCAGAGCAAACCCAGTGTCCTTGGTGCTGCTAAAGTGCAGAGCTACATCAGTTTGTATGCATCTGAATGAATTTTATTATACATTTAATAGACCTTGTTACATCCCTAAAGTTAAAGAAGATACAAATACCTGTGTCAGTGCTTAAAGGTATCATTAAAGGTATATTAAAGGTACTGGTATTCTACCTAACACCGCCAAGCATACTACTAATTATACAGGTGCCTCAAGTGACTGGCAGTTACATTAAGTGATGAGAGTAAAAACTTGCTGAATTTCAACCAGTTGGAAACGTCTGGTTTCTGCCCTGCTGTTTTGGTTGGATTCTAGCATTAAATCAAAAAGTACGTGAGTGAGTGTATGAAAATTCCCAATGGGCAAAAATTGTAATATGCCAAAGGGAACGTGAATGACTCACAGCTATTTTAGGAAGAACTTGCTGTGACAAACTTAAAACCCTTATGACGGATTTATAACTGCATTTATTTTCAGTACTCCCTCCTGCTATAAAAAGGTGCAGAAATTATTTCATCTTTCTCTTGCTGGCTGAAAGACCCACACAAACAGGTAATTTTAAACTTCAGGAAAGCAAAAGGTAGCACAAAGAAAGGGAAAAATATTTTCCAAACATAGTCTTTCTATGAATGACCTAAAACAACTGATTTCAGCTGATAGTACACTCAAAAAGTCCAAAGACATTAGCTGATTTTATTGATCCCTATTCGGTTGTAGTAAACCACTACCAGCTCCACATAAAATGACCACAGTTTGATAGCCACTGTGATGATACGTTTTGAAATCAAATCTTTGGAAGCTAAGTTTTACCACTGCTCATTACTGACTTTAAATTCAACTGGAAAAATGACATCATGATCTCACATAGGCAATTATCAATGTTTGCTCTGGGGACATTTCACTTTGAAGAGAACTAAATGATATGGTTGTTTGCATGCATAATATCCTGATATTTGCACAGGCTACATGTATTTGCACCGGGCTGTGTTTATACAGGTTCCTGTCTGAAGTGGCTAGCTGAAAACAAACTCCCTTCCTAAAGCTATACAATCACGTCAGTGTGGAAGGATGCCGGGTGGACTATGTCAGGCAAAGCACTTCATAGGCTTTTTGGATCCAAGCTGGTTTCAGGGGGTCAGCTGCCTCCAAACACGGGGGTCTTGGGCTTTGCTGCACTTCTCTGTGCAGATGTTCCCCAGGGCTGCACGGAGAGCTGTTTGGTGGCTTCTCAGCTCCCAGCTGTGCATCAGGGCTTTGTGTCTGCAGGCAGACAGCCAGGACAGAGGAGAAAGGGGCACAGGCCAGTGTGTGGTTCTGTGCCCCAATCCCAGCTGGGCATGCAGTCAGCCGGCTTAGAGACAACATTCACGTTTTCACTGGAGGCTGAAATTATCTGTAATAGCTTACAGGTTTAGCCCAGATTCTGTAAACACTTAAACATTTGGGAACAGTCAGGGCCGTGGCAGCGGTGGTGCTGGAGCAGCTCCAGTACCTGCCGGCAGAGCGGAGCCATGCAGGCGGGAAAGGCGCCCAAGCCCCCCATTCCATCCTTCCAGCCCAGCTGGTGCCGAGTAAAGAAACGAGCACAGACAAGTTACCAAGAGATGAGCCTGGGGAGGTGTGCTGGGGGCAGCAGGACAGCATGCTGGGGTGGGGAGCTCTCCTCCTCTCCCTCCTGCTGCACACGCCAGCTGCCCGGCCATGCTCCCCAGGAACAGATAAGCATCATCTTGAACTCATTAAAATTGTCTTCTTCTCTTATGGCTTCCCCCCCACCCCGCCAAAACAAATTGTGTTTACCTTCCCTTCATCTACAAAACAAGGGTGATATCCAGTGATCTGGTAACCCCTCAAGTTATTTATTTTAATACACTAGCCTTTCACTTCTGAAGAGTAGGGAGTCCTCTGGGGGCCAAGAAAACCTTAACAGTGAAATTCAAAGGATGTGGAAACATTTTGGTCTGGATTCATTAAACATCTTACATGTGTGAAAGACTTCTTTACTAGTTTTTCTAGTAAGGCCAGTACAGCACATTATATTCTGGAACTGGGTTTGAGTTGAGACATTTTTCCTGTTAAAAACGTCTGGCTGAGTCATACGAAGATGGATGATCTCTCTGCTCCAAGACCTGGCAAGGAAGGTTCTGTGCTGTGTGAGGAAGAGAGAACACAGGGGGACAGTAGTAATCATTAGGATGTGTCTAACCTGCTCTGTGGGCAACTGTGCGAACACCCCTCCTGTCCCCGCCAACACAGGGAGCGGCACTGGCTGCAGGGCAGCCATGGGTCCCGCAGGAGGTACTTCTGCCCTGAGCCCCCGCCGCAGCTGGGCAGCAAGGGTGCAGGCTCTGGGGGCAATGCAGGGGGGACTCCTCAGCAATGCTGGGACTGTTTCAGTGTTAGATATCGCTGCCTTCAGAAATTAAAGCTGTAAGTGTTTCTCCTCAGCAATGAAAGCTTCCGCTACTGGCTTTGGCAGGAGCAGGTGCACAATTAGTCAAGCAAAAGAGCGGCTGCTGGCCCCTGCATACAGCACAGATACCCAGACCAGGGATGAAGAAATCCAAGGGACTGACGCAGTTTTAAGAAGTAGTTATGAAGAAATGTAAATACATCCATAAAATTCCCGGCAGATTTATCTTCTTTGGTGAAAAAATTGAGATGCTTCTTGTCCCCTGTTAAAGCTTTGTATTGTTTCTGTCACTTAGAGGAGCTGCTGAGATGTTTCTTTTTAAAATGTGATATTAAGAAATCAGGGTCAAAGGCTTTACTGTCTGGCTGCTAAACGGCTGTCTCAGAAAGTATGCAACTCTTTTTTTTTAGGGAGGAAATGGTTTTATGGATTAAAATTCAAAGGATAAGGTAAAAAATTGCACATGCCTCTTTACCACAAAAGATGATTTTTCCCATCAGTGCAGGTTAGTGCTTTCACAACAGGCTGATGAAAGAGGCCCTCGCTGCTTTCCTTCCCCCCCTCCCCGCCCCTTGCATAGGCTACATAGGGTCTCAGGTGGAGTAATAAAACATGGTAGAGCAGCACAAGTGTATATGGAGGAGAGAGGGGAGGAGGAGGTAGAACCAGCAAAATTAGCTGCTGATCGTTGACTATCCCAGCTGGAATTAGATTATGTCACTTGTGAATATTTCATAGTTACCAGCTGAAAGGCATCTAGTCAAGCAATTAAAGCCAATCAGTGGAAGATCAGAGTGTTTTGCTCCTCAGACAGCTAAAATAAGCCATGAGCTGTATTAACATTTTAAGGGGAAAAAACAAGAAAAGCAATATACTTGGTCCTACCGGCGACAAGAAGGAAATACAGGTACAATTTTGTCAGTGAGTGTGCATTGCTGAATGGTAATTGCAGGGAATAAAATGGCCCGGGGAACAGCTCAGGGACTCCTGCGGGAGGCAATATGCTAGGGGAGGGTGGGTGTGCATCTGCGGTGCCCTGGCCCATGCACGGGGCATCAGGGAAAACCACTTCTTCCTATCTGACTAAAGCATGCTGGAGGATGTTTGGGTAGCTTACAAGGCCTTCCCCTGAATCCCATCTCCAAGCTACACTCTTACTAATGTGAAAGGCAATAGTCTGAAGGAGGCAGCAGAGGCAAAGCTTCATGTTGCAATATAGACCTCCCCCCACCCCTCTTTTTTTTCTGATGTGATGCTAGGGCCATAGAGCAGATTGATTGCAGTCGAGAGCAGAAACAAAGTTTTTGTTTCCTGAGCACCAGCACATGAGGAGATATTAAACCTAATGCTCATTTTCTAGAATAGCATTAACTTCTTTGAAGAAATTAATCGTTCAGCTGGCCTCTTAATCTAGATGACAGTTTTATTACAATTAAAATATCACCTCTAGGAGGCCCTTTGTTTGCATTTGACAGATTTTATTGTATTTATATAGGCTAATGAAGCAGAATTAAATTATGCAGCTTATATTAAATTTAAATGACTGATTTATTGTATTTAAAACCCAAAATTTATCACGCATGTTCTTTAATGGCACACAAACTACATTAGTTCACTGCTGGTTTATATTCTACTTCAGTGATTTGCCCAATCAAATAAGGTTTTGTGAGTGCACTAAAATAAGGGGAATTAATGTCTAAATAGTTAAAACAGGAAAGACTGTCTTTAAGCATTTTAGAAGGGTAAAAATATTGTGATGCTAGGTCTAGCCTGTGCTTCAGGTCAGTGGCTCTAATTTCATGGGTTACTACCAGTGATTTCACTGAAGGGCTTTAATTTGAGCCTTTGCCAGCTGACCTCAACTTCCCACCCGCTCATTTTTGTTGTTGAGGTTTCTTGTTACTTATTTTTATTGATCTAGTAAACTCTGTTATTCCCCATTGAACATGCCACTCAGATGGTCCCTACTGCATACTGTAGTCGATAGAAAGGAGCAGCGAGTACTCAGGTTTCCATGTAAGTACTGAGCTGATCGTCATAAATCTGAATATAACTTGATTCACAAAAATATTTTCTGATTATGGAATTCCTCTCACTATAATTTAGATTTCTGTCCTATAGATGCTTACTGTTCATCTAGTTACTCCATGTTTTCTTCCTTCATTAACAAAGAGAATTAGATATGTGGTGAGATTTACTGGATATGTATTTTAGATGCTGACTTTAGGATGAAGGGGGTTGTGCTGTAATGCTTCTATTCCTTTCCATATAGCAGAAGCCAAAGGTGATTAGTTTAGAAGTAGAAGACATCTACAGTGCATAAATCTGTTTAGTCAGATTAATCCCATGGCTAGTATCTGAAATATTGCTAAGACACAGTCCAATCACAGTGAATACTGGTGCTTTTTGTTGTCAATACAAGCATAAGTGAAGGGCTTGGGATAAAACTTTTTCTAAATCAACCTCCAAACCAAATAGCTGGAATCACTGCTGTTAGGGTGTACCAGACTTGATGATAGGAAGCTTTATGGAGACCAAGAAGTGCTATTTAAGAATAACAGTTTTTCTGAAAACTTGACTTTCAGGGATTAAACTAATTTCATATATTCGGTTTGAATCTGTTAAATAATTTTGGCCAGAGGAGCTATAGAAGGAGAATTTCAGAAGACCATTTTTCTTTTTTAACAGCAGTGTCTGGTGAACTTATGACATCACTGATTTATTTTCCTTTGTAGTACTGCTATATCTTCAGCTTGGCTTTCTGCTTTGACTATTAGGTCATTGACATACATTGTTTCATACGTAATACTATGGGGAAAGAAAGATATGGGGGCTGATTTTCTGCTCAGTTATTAAAATGGCATGACTGAGTGAACAACTTAAACTATTTCTGTGATTAAATGTATTGTGTAACAATGCAGATATTTGTGGGTATAAGTAAGTTGGACCTAGGAGTCAGCTTTAGTTTCTAGGACTTTATGCAGGATGGTGAGTCCCATTGCCCTCATCCTTCAGCTCCCAGCTGTCTGTACACAGGGTCTGTAGACTATGGATTTGTCTTGCCTGTGGGTGGCATTCACCAGTTTCACCAGCAGAAAGTTTCATTTAACCTCCAGGACTTGACTCAGCTGTGCCGATATCAGTTTCTGTTCAGCGCAAGTAAAGATTCAGTAACTTTCATTCCTTTGTGGTGCCTTGTTTGAACTGTAGGCAATTAAGTCTAAGCAGGAAACTAGGTGGAAATAGGCTCCTGGCAGATCATTCCTACTTCTTGCTAATTCCTCGTTCAGCCAAAGAGAACACATAGGCTCACAAGCTTGTTAAGTACCTATAGTGTACAGGGATTTGGCAGCTGCCATGCGTCAGAGGTAGGGAATCTCCACAAACAGTATCTTCTTTAAAATATAAAGACTCTGATTCTGAAATACTTAGTTTTTATATCCGATATGAGGAGCAGCTGTGCCTGCTGATATAAGTTCAGCATGAATTTGCCTCTGCATGACTCATTTGAGGAAATAACACTTCTCTCCCATTGAATTTCTAGTGAGAAAAGTTAACACACCATGTTAGAACACATAACCCAATACTGAAAAATCCAGCTGCTTTAATATACCAGAGTCATCCTCCCTAAAATCAAGTGGTCAGGTTATGGCCCATCCTGCAGCAAACGGCCTAGACCAAAGTCCCATGTGTTGCCCCTTTCAAGGTCTGTAGCCTGAGAATGGATTCGTGTCTCTCAGGCAGGTCCAGGGTCCTGCCCACGGATTGCATGAAGAGCCCAAAAGCCCTGGCAATCCTGGAAATCTCATTAGTGAAGAATGAGTTGCCATGGCAGCCTTTCTTATATTTATTAAAAAAAAAAAGGCTAATATGCCGTTGAGTAGGGGAACAATACACTTCCTCCCTGGAGCAGCATCACCTATTCCTTGCTGTCTGGCTTCTGTCCTTTCCGCTCTATGTAAATCACAGTGATGCAATAAGCCTTATAAGCAAAGCTGTTCCTGTGTGTTAACGATGTGCTTGCCCACTTGGCGTTGTTAAATAATGCCTGGGCAAACTGTTGTATTTTGCAGAAGATAATTTGTTATAAAATAGGTATCAGTTTGTGATGCAGAAAAAGAGAAAGAATTTGTGATAAAAAAGGAAAAGGTTCTTTCTGTGAGCTTGTGTACACAACATCTATGAAGGAGAGGTCATGCCTCTATGTATGAATCAGCTATAAGTTGGACACAATATCCTTGAAAGCGATGAAGCTGTTTGGAGTTAGATGTACAAAGAAGTTTGTAAAGACATTTGATGCTGTAGAGATCACATTGTATTGAGACGCTTACCTGGGAATAATGTGCTAGATAGGATTCTGGTGGTTTCTTTGTGCTAATTGAATAACTTCCTAGTTTCTTAGGACAGCAAAATTAAACATGTAAATATTGATTGTCTGCTGCTTTTCTTGTGGTGTGATGAATGACTCATTGCTTTTCCTCTGGTGAGTTTTTAGGTGCAAGATGGACAAGACAGTTTAATGGAGGGCCTGACGGCCACAGAGGACTGTCTTTACTTCAAACTAACTGTAGAAAGCCCTACAAGTTTTAAACTTTTATTGGCAGCTCATGCTGTTAGAGATTCCATACTTTCATTTTAATGCTGTTATTTTAATTTTTCTTTAAGTCATTTGAATTAGGAAAGGAAGATATTCCATTCACAGTTCATCGGCAGAAATCTGTATGTTAGTGTGTTTAATCGGGCCTGTTACAACCTGGATCTTGCAGTCCAGGCTGTGTATGGTAAGGCTATATTGAGAAGTGAATATGCCAAAAAAGCGGTCAGCCCCTACAGTTGCCAGAAAAGGTGTTTAATATTTTTCTCCATTCTTGCAGAAGCATATTGGGATATGCAAAGCTTGTTCGTTAAGTACCACTGCAGAGTGACAGATGCTGACATATATAATTTGACAGCTGCAAATACCAGGTACTAGAAAGTGTCATTTCCCATAAGTATAAAATAATGGGTCATTATTCCCTGACAGATTAAAAACCAAGTACTATGAATAAATGAATCAGTAATCCTGTGTACTTTAAAAGAAAAATAGAAATTCTTTTTCTTCTTCCAGAAATAAAGGTGATTTCTTTTGTTCTCCTCTCACCTGTGTGCATCGCTGCCAATTACCAACCCACTGGCGAGGTGAAGCAGAGGAGGTAGTCACTCACACCATCTACGTAAGATATTTAAGACCTTTATGTTTCCAGACGAGGGATACTGGTTCCCTAGGTAGCCGGTGCAAAAATGGCACGTGTACCCAGCAGACAGTTCAGAGGAGAGGCTTATGGCATTTTTGATTGCAAGAGGGTCTCAGGAGCACAGGCTGTCTGCCTGATATGAAGGGTGCAAATACTTCTCTTGAGGGTTTCCTGTCCTGCTTTGTGCTGGATGATAGGATGCATGCTGTTACATGGCCCCATAGGAGGGCCTCAGCTGTGACTGCTTCACGCCTCTACTCCTGAGCCCATGTTTCTACTGCTGGAGCACTGGCTGCAGTGACTTTCCCCAGGCAGACAAACAGTGGGGGACCCCTGAGATTTCAGAAGGAGCACCATTAAATAACTTTGCCTTGCTCAGGGCAGGAGGAAATCTGTCTAGTGGTTGGAAGTGAAGCACAGGAGGGGAGCAGGAGCAGATCATACTCAGAAAAGCTCTGCTGGGGCTGTGCTTGCTGGGCTCACCGGAGGGGACACGTCTCTCTAGAGGCTGGAGTGATGCTCTGCCTAATACAGTCTGCGTCCTAAAACAAGCCACCAGGCACCACTCCCAACATGAATACACTTAACACATTTAACAGGAATCTAATTGATGTCAAATTAATTTCCAGTGCCTGTCTGTACTTATCAGCCTTGCACCTACAAGTATGGCTATACTGTACCCTGTGATTAGCAGTTAAAACGTGTTTATAATATACCTTCTTTCCTCCCTCCTACCTGATTATCAAACCCATTCTCACAATAATATTATATTGCACTAGGTGGTGTTGAGACTGAAAGCTGCTCTCCAGCTGAGGCAGTGGACATTGTCCAGTCATCATAACTCCATCATTGTTGTGGAAAGGAGCATGGCAGGAGCTTTGGCAGTGCCTTTGAGTCATTGGAGAAGTCACCTGAAGAGAGGATGTATCTTGACATCTAGTTAAGTGGGCTCTGACAACCCTTCCCAGCAGCTCTTCAAGAGCCAAGCAGCTTTTTGCTGCTTGACCAAAGTGCTCTTTGGTGTCTTTTGGGACAATGTTTTCTTTTGTGCATTAGATACTTTTAAAAAGAAGCATTATTTATTCATCTCTTTCAGCTTCTTTAAATCTACGTGCCTCAGATGTAACACAAGATAGGGTCATTGCAACTGACGAGTTTGAGCTCTTGTGTAATGGAGAGCCCGCAGAATTTCACTTTAAATCCTGCATCAGGGACTTGCTCTTTTTTTCAGATAAGCACAATCGCTCACATAAAAGGCAAATAAAATAATGTCTTCACTCATTACTTACTGACCTGTGTTGGTAAGGTTTTTAACAAAATATTTAAAGCTTTTCAATTAATTTTAAAATGTAACTTGCATTATACTGCCAGAGCAGTATAGAGATTTAGATGCTTTGGCAAATCATGCCATGTTTAAGATCTGTTCTTTGTGTTGATTTTTAGTAAACTATGCTTGCTACTGTCTTTGTGTGTAGCAGATTATTTAGAAACGTGATAAAATCAACTGGAAAAACAACGCTGAAGTTAATGGGTGAATTTCCTATAATCTTTGGGGTTCAAGACATTTTTGTTATGTCTTCTACATTTAGCACAGTAGCCTTCTGGTCTGTGACTGGGCTCCCGGGAACTATAATCATATAAATAATAATTAGATGGAAGTTAAAAACAGCATGACTGTACTGAGCAAATATGCATAATTACAAATGTGTATCAGTGGGAGCTAAAGAAAGTCAATATAATTCAAATGTTCAGACTTTAATACTTCATTACTCAGAGAGAATAAATATTCGTTTAAGAGATGGATTAGAGGGATTCTTCCCCTTCCTCCAATCCACTTCTTTCTTCTTCCTTATTTAGCAATTGACAGTGGTTCAGAGATCTGCAGAATTTGTTGAGATTTTCCCATGTTTCATTCCTAGATTTTTGTCTTCAGGCTGCCAATCATCAGGCTGAGCTGGTTCAAGGGAACATTTCTGGGTGTCTCACACCAGTCTGTGAACTCAGCCGCATGTTATCCATGGCATAAGATGCTGGTGTTCAGCACTAGTTCTGTTTAAAGACAGATACTTGGACTGTTGGTTGGCAGTGAGGTATATTCTTGGCTTCAAGAGCATACTTTTGAAGTCTTTGAAGACAAGAAGCATTGGAACAAATTTGTAGATAGATTACAGCCAAAACTGTGTAGCCAGCATTGCAGAGATTAAATAAGTGCTTTCCTCAGTCTCTTAAGCTCCACATTAATCAAGCCAAATATTAAAGAGCTGTTAAATATTGTTATCAGTGATTACTTAGGCAAGGCCTGAACTTCTATACATTTATAGCCTATGTAGGATATTTGTATTTATAGTCACATTGGTTAACTTTCAGAGAATATAGGTCACTTTTTTTTAACTCCTGTATCATAAACAGTGGAGTTAATATATTTTTACCCCCTCAAGGGCCACAACTTAAAAGGGGAAGAAAAAAAAAATCAAACAAAAAAGTAAAGTTAAAAGCTTATATTGAGGGACCTGGGATGCCTGTCTACATGTTATCATTTTTTTCCTATTAGTTCTCGGGGTTGGTAACTGAAATTTCCCTTTGATAGATGAGACAGATACAGTAACAGTACGTCTGCCTCCTTAGTATTTGTTGGCAGTTTAGTTTGCTTTTGTGTGTATAAAGTAGAAAGGAGCTTTAAAGGCAGTAGCTCAGGACGTGTGGTACACGGAGCGCTAGTAAAGTGGTTGAGACGCTGCTGGCAGCAGGATTCTGCAAAGAAACCATCGTATCAGAATGAAAACAGCTGTCTGCCAGCACCATAAACTTTAGGGAAATGTTGCGGGTGATTAGTTGTTGCTCCTAATGTGTGAAAGTTGGCCTGTCTGCGTACAGGCAAAATAAACTCCCTTTTACTTCTTGCCACTCATACATAGAAATCACAGGACATTATGGGATTGATTATAAGTCATAAAAGCCAGGAAGTTCAGTTTTAGAGTGAAAACCATGGCAATGACTGTCTCTTTCTATTTGGATGTCATTGCGTGAAAGGCTAAGGTGAAATGAAAAGGAACAGGAAAGAAACCTAAAATGGAGAATGGGACAAAAAACTCTAATGGGAAAAGCAACTCAGTCAGGAAGGAACGTTCAAGCATATAATATAAGGCACCTGGCCTCTCTGAAACTTCTGGTTTTATAAGTAAACCTTAGTGGTTCTGGAACAATAGCACGAGAACCATCCAGCAAAAGCACATTCTGCTGATTGCCACATAGTCTTTTTCCCCAGAGAAAGGCGTCTTTCCCATTTCCACCATCCCACTAGACAGAATATTCTGAATAAACTCGACTTCAATGAAAGCAAAAAAGAATCCAGGTTGATTGCAAAGAAGATAATATAAAAGGGATTTTTTTTGTTATGAAACGCTTCAGTTGCATTTGTCTAGGATAAACTGTTTCACAGGTCATTTCAAAATTGAATCAACTGTGACTGCAAATCTGGGAATTTAACATGGATTAAAATTATCCTTGTTTTGTGCTGCAAGGCAGTTTGAATGTTTTCTTTCTGTGAGGGATTTCTCTCACTGAACTGATTATGAAATAGATGTGAAAACCAAGGGCAGAAGGTGGGGCTACTTAGGGTTTTTTTTTTATTTTAGTTTATTCTTATTTTATTTTATTTTAGATACCTCTGGGCCTCTGTGTTAAGCCATCATAACAAAGATAAATATTTATATAGCACCTGCCAGTCTATGGCTTAAAAGCACTTAAGACACTTTAATATATACTATTGCACAGAAATAGAAAAAAAAATTTCTAGGGTGAAAGGTAATTTCTAGCTGATAGCAGTGCTAAAAATCAGAGAGTAAACAGGGTTTAGAGCAAAGTAAACCAGAACTATTCAAACTAGGAGTTGACTAGAAGAGCAAATTTAATACTTCCACAGCTGCAAAAATTTGTCGGCAGGTATTTCAAAGACTGATTTTTCTTATCTTTCATAAACAGGCTGTAAATCTTAGGCTCCACGAAGTAAACAGATGGTTTGGTACTTACTCTAAAAAAGGACAAGATTTTATTCCCCCAATTTAGTAAGATACAGCCTTGGAAGAAATGGTAACATCTGAGCCGAAGTGCCCGCAAGGGGTTAAGAGGGGCTGTAGAAATTACTAATGCCTTTGCCTAAGCAATAAAACTAAATTCTTGGGGGGACGGACGGACACTGCAATATTTTTGAGTGCTTTTTCCTCACAAAAATGTCACAGGAAGATTTTCTTTCACTTGGTGTGATCCACTTCATTGTATTTGCAAGAAAAGTAAAGGAAATGAAGACTTACTCTCGGAAATGCCATTTTCACTTTTCAATGCTAGTCAGCAGCCCAGTGATTTAGGAGCCATCCTCGGGAGAATACCAGGACTAGCAGATGATATCAGAGAGAGCTTTTTTTTTTTTTTCTATTCTTACTGGTCAACATTGACTAAAGAATTAACAGTTTCCTAGAGAAAGCTAGGGAACAGCAGAACCTCAGGCCTTAGGTAAAAGTCCTAAAGGCTGTTCCAGAAAATCATTCTTGTTCTGTGAAATGCATATTTAGTATTCTGTGGAAAGTAGGACATCCCCGAGAGGAAGGCATGAAAGAGTCCTGCCTCCAAATGCCCTGTCTCACAGGACAGATTTATTTCATAAACATAAGCAAACTGCTAACTTTTGCATGTGTAACCTTAATTATAGCCAAATTTAACTGTCTTTTTTTCTTTTAAGAAAGGTAGGAGATTTTTCTGCTTACTGGGGAGACTGTTTTAAGAATCAATTTAAATATTCTAAATGATTGTGTGTATATATAGTATAAATATACTAAATTTAACTTTTTAAGTAGTTCTTAGCTCTTTGGCTTCCAAAATGAAATCAACTGAAAAAAATTGCTCTGGATTAAAGAGGCGTACTCTGTATTTCACTCTTGGCAGAGAGAGGCTTCAGTCAGGGCTGTAAAGGTACCTATTCTGTAATAAGCACCTTTGGTCCCTAACAACCTCAAATGAGGTTTGACAAAATCTCCATCACCTCTCTCAGATCCCTCAAAGTCAGCAGGAATTGATTTACTTACTGCCAGCCATGTTGATCCAAAAATGCTAGCACAAGGCAGTAGGTGTTGTGCCAAGACACTAACCCAGGTCCCAGGTTATTCTAGCTCTATAGGTACAACACTTACTCTCCACTAATCTCTTCTCCACCCCTCCTAGGAGGAGGGTTGCTGCTAGGCCAAGGAACAAGTTGTGTTGCCTCCTATTCAGGATCCGTATCTTTCAGAATCAGCTACAGATCTCTAAAGAAGCGTGCTGTGCTTTGCCATGACTCCCTAAGAATTTGGAGACAGCCTCCAGCATATGGGAGAACTTCGTCTGTCTTAGCCAAGCCAGCCTGCTGGTACCCACCTCCCACCTTTTGGGGCTCACAAATCTGGCCTCCTCCCTGACTGAGCTGGTGCTCTGGCATTGCTGAATGTCATAACCTACTTACTTCCAGGTACATGACCCAGGGAAGAAGCAATGTACCAGAAGAGCAGCACCTGGCTGTAAGACCCTCCTGGAGCTGTCAGCAGCCACAGCCTCATCTCTCAGGGGACTGCCCTGATCTTCAGGCTAGGAAAAAGCAGAGAGAAAAGCGGTCTTTGTCTTTTCTGCTGAAGCGGGGCCACAGTATGCAAAGGGAAACTCTCTAGCATAATTGCTGTGGCATTTACTTCAAGAGGTGGGAGACTTCAGTTCTGTCCTTATTCCTAAACCCGATGATATATTGTACATTTAAGAAAGGTAAGTATAATACATAAGCAGAGTTGGGAGAAGGGGTGGGAATGCAGAGCTTCCTTCTCCTAATAACTGCACTAACAACTCTCTTTTCCTTCCTGCCTTTCCCACATTATTTTTGTTTGGGACACTGGTGGGATGGGGGGGTGTCAGCCTCCTGAGAAGAAGTGGTGGTGGGTGGGTGGTGGTGGTGGTGGAAAGCCCTGAGCTATTTTCTGCTTCCTGCTCAATGATCTAAGCACATGTAAGATGTGGGCCGCTGCACCAGAAGCACTTCCACAAGTTCTCAGCCATTTTTCACAGGAAAAAAGTGAGCAAGGGCTCTGAGACTTTGCCCAGGCATATGATCCACAGGGACAGGAGACTCCTGTGGTCTCCAGCACAGGGAAGAGGTGAAATTTTAAGGTCTTCTCTGGTATTTTTCAATAGCTAACATCAACTTTTTGCCTGCTCTGTGTGCTGGCTACAGTGAAACCCAGTCCTTAGCACTTATTCTCATTATATTTTTAAAAGGGTATTTAAGCACCTAACTTGGGGTTGTAAATTGCACAGAAGCCTAAAGGTTACATATGGTAATGTTGCCCACCAAAGAGCCTATGCTGTTTTCTAGATCTGACTAAATGCTTTACAGGGAAGGCCTTTTACTCAATTCTCTAATAGTATTTATGTATGTTTTAGAATTGCCATTGCAAAACAAGATATTTCCATGTTCTGAGGGTCTCTGTGCATTACCTACACAGACTTTGCTATGCTGGGGGAAAAGCTGATGCAAATAGGAATGATGATAAAGTGGAGGAGAAAAATACCAGGACAGAAGAACAAAACTACATATCTTGTAGCTCCATAGGTTTGGTTATATTTTCTTCCTGGCAGCAATTTTGAAATGGCAAAGGAATTCCTTCTTCCATCTCTTCCTGTTAATTAAATGCATAATTGATGAAAATGTATTTGTTACAAGAAAGCCTCACAGAAACCACCAGGAAAGCATTGCAGATCATTTTTTCCTCCTTTTGCCACTATGTTTTTACAGATGTGATATGTGGTTTAAGAAGCCAAAGCAGACAGTCGTGCTTTAGCCCTGCCAAATCATCCAAACAAAGAAAAAGGTTTCTTTCTTTCTGCTTCCTTTCCCTTTCCCTCCAGAGTATCAGTATATCAAGCTTAAAAAAAAAAAAAAAAAAAAGTATTAGCTTTTAATTGGTATATCTAAGAGAATTTATGAGAGAAACTACACATTGAGATCAAACAATTAACCAGTGTTGATTCCTACAAGAATCTGAAGCCAGGGGACAGCCAGGGCACCCCAATGGTCTCTGCTGGCCTGTGCACGGCTTGTGGCACCGGCGCCTCAGCCGCCACCATGCCGAGGATTTGGGTGCCACCTAGTGGGCCTCCGCGGCCTGAACCTGCCAGAGCCATTAAATTAAACCCCTGTTTATTGTTTATTACCCTGACACCGATTAATAAATATTGTGGCTGAACCTAGAGCCAGTGGATCACAAAATACGCCGAGTAATGAGTGCAGCAGTGGATGAGGGGAGCATGTGCCCCAGCGTGTGGTGGGGGTGCTGGAAGCGTCATCTGCCGGTTGAGCGGCAGCACATGCACACAAGGACCTTGGCCTCTCTCGAGTGTCCTCTGGTACTTGAATACCCTGATAACAGATAAGATCTTCTCTTTGAAGCTCGTAGAAACTCTAAATATGAAGACAACTGTGGGGTGCTTTTGGCACTGCAGGAAAGAGAGGAGGACAGAGCATGGCTGCCTGCTGCCAGCCTGCCATGCTTGGTGCAGATGGAGTTGTGGTATGTGTAATGATGGATTTGGTTCTCCATTGATCTGGAAGAGGCCAGCTGCATGCATCTGTAAGAAAATAAGCTAACTGCGATTCCTGGTATGGCTGTGTAGTGCAACCCATTGAATACTCCTCTCCTGACAAGCTACAAGCTTAGCAGGAAGGAGTGTTGGGAAGGAAGTGGCCAGACAGGCCTTTCTAAGGACTAGCTAAAAGGTCAGTCCCAACAGGGAGGATCCTTGGCCAAGTATCGCATTTCTCCACCTTTTCCTCTGGGCATTTCTGTTCCCAGAGCCCTGCAGCGCCAGGACAATGGGGATGGGAGGAGGAGGTGGCGGCGGTGGCCTCTGGCTGTGCTGGGGAGGAGGTGTCCACACTGCTGCTCTGACTTCTGTTGCGTGTTGCTCCAGGCAGAGAAGAGCTCCTGGTTTTCCTGTGTGTGGGGCTTGGTGTGCCAGCAGTTCAAGGGAGCAGAGTGATGGCGGTCAGGCTTTGCTGGAGGGTCTTCATGCCAGGAATGAAGTAAATGAACAAATCAATATATTGCTGAGGGAGCATAGCGGATGAAGGCATTACCTGGGCAGGGCAGGGGTAGAAAGGGTAAAGCACTTGTTTCTTGTCCCATACCTTGTGTCAACAGTGAACTGCAATTCTCCATTTAAGGAAGAGTAAGCTTCTGTAAGGGGGTGGGAAGAGAGGGCTCACCCTTTTGTGGCACCCCATTGTGTGATCCATGGAAGAGCAGGTCCCATACTTGCCTGTGAGAGGCTGGCCACCAGGCACCTGCATGTGCTCCAGCATGCCCCTTTGCCATAGCAAAACATTTTAGTCTTGCCCCTCAGTCTCTCCATGTCTATCAATCACAGCTGTTGCAGGTTTTTACACTGGAGAAGATGGTCTGTGTTAACAGGCTGATATGAAGGGCTTATGCTTCCTGTGTGATGTCTGGTGTTACTCTGGGCATCTACAATAGAAATTACAGGTGCTGGTTGTCTTGGTGGGGTGCTGCCTGTTAGAAAAATGGAGGATGGGTGTGCATTCAACTTTGCCTCTCCACAGGTCTTATTCTGGGCTGAATGCCTAGCTGGATCTCACAATGTCTGGGTTTGGCACTTACACCGGCCATTTCTCATGGTTCCCTTGTTTCCCTGCACGCACAGACTTGTCTCTCGAACACAAACATCTCGGTGGTTTCAGCATCCCCTTGGGAGGCAGGAGCCTTGGGTTCAGTTCTTGCCTCTCCATCCAGTGAGCAAAAGCCAAACAGGCTATTCTATTCCCTGGTGTAATGGATACTTTCATGGAGAATGAAACAACTTCAGTAAGAGAAGCAAAATGCTTCATATCCTCATGAACAGGGCATTCTCCTGAGAAAAAAAGTGTCTTGGCAAGGGAATAATTCCCCCTCCCACTTATATTGTTGAAGCTTGAACACCAAGAAGCCAGCCATATAACATGGAGCCAGAAGAAGAGCGAATGAGAAGAAATCTGTTATGGTGGTCTGTATGTACCAGGCCATCAGAAGAGCAAGCTGGCTTCTGGTCCTGGTCCCTCAACAGCTTGTCTTGTACAATTCACCAACACTGAATGTTTATTCAGTGGAAATAATGCTGGGAACCAGACTATTGCTTAGTTAATTACTTTGTTCATGGCAAATTTGCATTCTGCACAGTAGTCTGGCTTCAACAGAAAGAGCAGATATGTTGGATTTTTGGGGTTTTTTGGTTGTTACAGAAAAGCTGCAGCAGGGAGGCAGAGTGGGCTGGGACTGGAGGCTGAACAAGAAGAAAGGCAGAAGGGTTTGGAGCAGAGCAGGGAAGCAAGAAAACGAGGTGGGAGATGGGGGAGTTAGTTACCTGTACTACCTGGTCATCCTTATGCAGAGGGAAAACGGGTACACTTGGAACCGTGCCTGTGTACCTGGAAGGAGGCAGTCGTGGCACAGCAAGGTTTACTAAACAGGAATTGCTGTAGCTGTTGAAAGTGCAGGGATTTTTATTGCCCAAACCCAGCTTGGCAGACAGAAAGGGACTTGTTTCATTTACATTCATTCCCGCAGGCTTGGAAAAGAGAGGTGCAGCAGAGATTATGACTTATTCCTTGTGCTTCTGTGACTAGTGCGTTGTGGTAACATTTCTTGAAAGTTGAGATGTGGCCAAAACATAATTCAGAATCAATGTTGATTATCTGTGATGTGGAAAACCTTCAGCCAGACTATGTTTATACCTTTGTCCTTCCCCTAATTATAATACCCGTTGACTTAGAAAACTAACTAAATAAATAAATAATATGATGAAACAGGTGCTTAAATGTAGGACCGAGATAAAAAATCATGAATGACTACAATAATCCAAATTATGATTGATCTCAAGCAGTGACTGTATAGATGAAGATTAAATATTCTTGTCAATGACAAATGGATGTTAGGTGTTCTGTTCTTTGGCTTTGTTTGTTGTTTTTTTTCAACCATTTGAATATTCTGTGCCAGTGAAATACCTTTAGGAAACAGAAATTGTGAACCAACTGTCTAACAGTCTGGAAACCAGGATTTTCAGAAGTGAGGAATTTTACAGAGGTAAACTCAGACTTTTTCCATTCTGTTCTTGTAACTGTACCTACATGAAGCCAAGTACTGTGTTCAGGCTACAGCAAGGCCTAAAAATGTGATGGACCACCTAGCCCCACCCCCACACCCCCCCAGTATGGTAATTATGAGAGTATAAGCAGGAGCTTATGCTTATGTTCCTTATGAAAATCAAGGTACAGAGTCTGCAACCTCTCAACCTCAGTCAGAATAGCCAGCTGAGACATCTCTAAGGAGTCTACAAATGTTTGTAGGGCAGTGCTCCTCCTGGCTTCCCAAGAAAGCTAACCAGAGCAGCAGTTAGCAAAGGAGGAGCTGCGCTGGGGTAAGTGAGCTGCACTTATATCAGGAGGCCAGGTGCCACTCAACACCAATTGTTATACATATTGTGCATGTATGACATATGTATGTGCTTGTAATATTATATTATGTATGTATTATGGGGATTAGGACATTTGTCTAACATTATAATTGGATCCCAGCCCTACCAGATCCCAAGAATCTCTAACCATGAGGCTACCGTGAAAAAGTAAAGAGCGGGTGATGGCACCTCCTTTTTTTTTTTTTTTTTTTCTGGAACTCAGTGCTGACTGGGGCCATTCTGGGCCCTTTGGTAGAGTTTGCGTCCCCCACCTCATCTCTGAATTGCAGCTGAGCGTAGGTGTTTCTTTTCCCAGGCTTGGGGACTTCAGGAGTCTGGATGTTCCCTCTAATTCATTCAGAGATTTTGGTGCCTAATGGTCTTCTACTCTGGGAGTTAGGTGAGTAAAATTTGTCTCTGGGCAAAACTGCAACTTTGGTAATGATCCAAGCATAAATATACTTCATAAATCATAAGGCTTCATAATAGGGAAATACCTTTCCATGTTACCTGGTGGCAAACTTTAGAAGTACAGAATTACAGTTCATCTCACTTTTTAATTACTTGGAATGGTCCTTTCCCCATGGCACAATTATTGCAGCCATTCATTTCTACTGCATTTATCAAAGGAGAAACACTCAGCTAGCATTTGACACTCCAGCCCTGCAGCACTCCCCATCAAATTGTGAGCAGCACAGTCACAGTCCAGTTCTCACTAGCAACTGTTGAAAGAGCAAGCTTACTTCAAAGGGGGAAAAAGTTGTCCTTTAGTATACATTGCTTGTACTTGACAAAGACATATATGATTTTAGCTTTATTTTAGGTATTACTCCATCCTAGTGATGAAATTAGCTAGTGAACACAAGGGATGGTTCTCCTGAGAGTTAGATGCCTCTGTGGACATACTTTTAAGAAAATGAAGCAACCCTTCCTAGCTAATGTAGTCGACTGTCTAGTTTCCTAAGCAATCTGCACATTTTTTTCTGTGCCCTCTACTGAATTTTGTGTATTAAGAAAGGATATTTAATCTGTAGGGTGTGTATTCTATAATGATGGCTGGCCCATGCAGACATTGTTCCGAATGCCATGCAAGCCAGGACTCGACAGCAGGGGCTTTGCAAATCCCCAGAGTCATGCACTGATATTTTTTTTTCAGGCTGCAGTATCATTTCTCAAATGAAACACAGCTGAATTGCCAAATACTGACTCTCCCCAGTCTAGCCATTACATATGGTAGTGTCTTCCTAACCAGTTAACTGCTGTGGCTGGGGAAAGCACTGTATCATAGGAACACAATTGTTTTGACCCTGACTATATGAGATAATTCTGAGGCTAGCAAGGGTTGAAATCATTAACTGTGCTCAGATTACGCTTATAATGTGCTCAAACTGAGCATATTAATTATGCTCAGAATGCAAGAAATGTTAAAGGAGGGATGCAGAGTGGACCAAATGCTGCAGATACCGGTCAGCAATTCCTGCCTCATTCTGCCTAAGAGCTTGTAACTGCTTCGGGATACAGGTCTCACAGCCACGTCCCAGTGCCTGGTAGCCTTCACTGTTAATTCACTAGTTACTGGTTGATATGGTGAACACACATACAGATTGATCTGTGCAAAAGCAGCAGCTATTTTTCTGAAAAGTCCATCTTTTTGGTATTGCATTAAGATAGCAAGCCAAAACGCAGTCAAAAAACTCAGTGCAGCATACCAGTACCAATAACACCGTGTTAGCCATGTCCTCCAGCAGGGAGCAATGCAAAATCCCACATGCCATGAGAGGGCTCTATGTACTACTGGTGCACCTTTCTTGTGTGGGATACAGCGTGTGTAAGACTGTTCTTTTTGGGGATCAGGGCCACCACAGTGGAGAGGGCTTGGAAGCAAGATCACATTTGGAGTAGAGGAGCAGGCCAGCACAGGGGAATAATATTTCTTGTAGGAAATATATGGGGAGGAAGGGCCTCCCAAAAGGCACATGGATGGCAATAGGCTATTTGGTTTAGACAAAATGAGGACCTAGGCCAGGATACATGGTGTATAGCTGTAACAGGGCAATGCTGAGTTCCTCTCAACATTTTCTCTTCTGTTTCCCAGCTCTGCAATCGCAAGTGATGACAGGTAGGTCTAAGGCTCAGTCCCTTATGACCAACTACAAACTACAGGAACTATTACTGCTTATTTAAGTTGTTGCATGCCTGATGCCTCCTGGCTTTTTGGTATGTGCGTTGGGCCGTGTTAGGGCAAACAGCCAACTGTTAAGGCTGATTCTTGGAAGTTCACTGCGAACTTTACTAACTCCCTACTTAACATCAGCTAACCCATAACTGAATTAGATACCCTAAATGTTCATCAGGCTTGAGTTACCCCTATAGGTGGGAAAAGTAAATCTCAAAATCATACAGAGACAGTAAGTGAAATAATTAACAAAATGTTCAAGAAATGTTTCCAGTACTGTAAGTCAGTTTTATTTAAAAAATAGAGTCCAAACATTGTTTTTGATAAGGTGCAACATATATACTGTTTTCTACAATTAAAAAAAACAAGACCAAAAAAGCAAAACAATATTCATAATTATAGTATCATTCCAACACGGAATCAGTGGGTCTCCTGTAATTCTTAAACATTCTTTCCCTGCTTCATCAAAGCATACAAATTAATAATTAGTATCACTGCGACAGCCAAAGGGTCTGGCTAATGTCATCCATGTTCTGTACTTTAATAATAAACTTTCTGGTACAGATTGCTTCAAGTACACGTCAGAAGCTGAATGTAGCTTTAACATAATTCATGCAAAACAAAAGTACAATACTGAACTTGCTTCAATTAAAGATTTTTATTCTCTTGTTTAGTTTGACATCTTTGAAGTCCAACTGCTTGAACATGAGGATTGAACTGAGGTTGCATAAAGTGAGCACTATATACTAAAGTACTTACTTAACTCTCAGATTGACCAGGCTACGTGACTCTCTTGAGCTCTAAAAATTCAAATAAATACGTAAGGCTGAGATCTGTGTCTCTTGGAGTCTATTCAGTAACTTCTGAGACATACTTGGGAATACAGATGGAAATGAGTAACTGATAATGGGCATGTCATGGGGAAATAAATGAAATCATTACATCAGAACTGCATTTTTTGAGAAAAGCATGTTATTAATTTATATTAAGAGTGTCCCCCATTGAGCACTCAAGCTAAAAGAACAATGAAGACTGTAGCACAGAGGAAGTTCAACAGAAAGACAACCAATTACCATCTCTGGAAGTGCCTGGAGTGCTAAATTCTCTAATTAGCAAAGTCTGCCCAGTTTCAAAACTCTTCTTGTCATTCTAGCATCACCTCAGCCTTGATAATACCAAGCAGCCAAAGTTAGCTGTGGCTGTACCATCCCTGGAGAGCTAGATATCAGTCCCTGTTCTAACGGGGTTTAACGTATTTTGAACATGGAGGAGCAGTCTAACCACCCACGTACAGTTACACATCCAAAGCTTTTTTTTTCCTTGACCCCTTAGATATTTAAACCTTCCCCTCTAAAGAAGAATGTGTTTGATAGAAAAGAGCTGGACCCCCAGCTACCTGCCTTCTGCTTGGAGGGGGTAGTCCCAGGGTCAAACTGCACCTGCATAAATCTCAATTCCTTCTGTTGTTATTTCTTACAAACCACCCTGCTCATTTTATGGGTCCTGTTCTTAAGCCCTGAGGGCTCATCACATGCAGTCTAATGTGACAAGCTAGCACAGGGCTGACTGTTGGTTTTAGTGTATCAGGCCTCTGGGTATTAATGGGACTTAGCCACAAAAGTTTATGCCTGTGCATAGGCACGGACTGACTTTAAGCTGACAACCCAAGTCAATACCCAAGTGCATTTGTATTCATGGCCAGTTTAACCTCAGTTAGGTGACTCCGTGTCTTTTTCTCAGGAAATGACAAATTTTTTCAGTGCTGATACACCATCCTGATTCCTGTTAGCAAACATTGCCCTCAGTACTATCAATGCTCTCCAGAGTTAGCTCTGCCATGGACTACATGCCAATGCAGCGTGGACTGAAATTTCCTTGGCAAATGGAGAAGGCTTTAGATGTCTCCTTTTCCCTGATGTACATGAAGCCTTCAGTTTGATTTCAAATAGCAGATAAATTCACTTCTCAATTTATTTCTTTTGGCTTATGAGCAAAAAAGATATTCTAGTGTTCAAGTGGGGAAAGTACGCACACTTGTTGCCTATGTAAGCATAAAGGAAAGTGTTCATCAAACAAGTCTATATTAACATTAAGAGATATAAAAGTGAAAAGTAAAACACAGTCCTTCAGGTTTAATTTCAGAACAAGATTGCCTTCAAAAGTCAGCCTACTTATCTTAGTCCAAATCCCTTAGATTCTAGTTTTAGGTAGGACATGCGTATTAAGCCCTTTTTGGGTTTAGTTGTGGGAACACACTGATATTAGGATGGCATCTTTGTTCAGATGAGGGAATCCAATCTTTATGAGCTTGGTTGTTGATGTGGTTGGGTTTTTATCAATTTGGGTGATGACAGCTTCACAGAAAAACATAAGAAACAACAATATTATGCTGTATTTCCTATTTTCAGAAGGAAAGGGCTGCTCTGTTCTGTAGTTTACATAGTTTTAACAATATCCCTTTAATAATACATTGTACTGCAGATGTTCAGTTAACAAAAAGTATACACTGGAATATTTGTGGGCTTTGGCCAGAGCTACATATATTTATGTCAGTCTGTTGCAAATACTATTGTTAAATGGAGTAGTTAGCAGATTAAAATTATCCCTTTACTTCCGTTTCTTTTACTTAAACAATTTGGGCCATACTTTGTGTGAATGCAGTGGGACACATGCCAGAAGGAAGCAAGGTCACTGGAGATAAGAGGAGGAATTTGTGACACGTGACTTTGGGCAACTAACTTTGGGTGCACCTGGCTAGCTGTCTCCATTCAGGGACACAATAATCATGCACTTTGCCTACAAGCTGGATCAACAGTCCGGCTTTTGTCTACAGTAAGCAACAGGCTCTTCTGGCATGAAGAGACTCCCCTCATCTCTGTCCATGAAGACCATCTGGACGCAAATAGACTTGAGCTACTGGTATCTGTATGAATTTGAACAAAAATACCAGAGGTCTTAGATTTCTAAATGAAGGGTCCAGACTCTTGGAGGGTCTGAATGAATTCAGGGCATCTAAGTTAGGATGCAACCTCTCTCCAATCTTTAATCTTATAGTTATAAAGCAAACACTGGGAAGTGTGGATTATGGGCTACTGAGAGTAGAATTTGGTGTTCTCTTACTAATAGCAGTAAAGTGCTAGTATATTAACACAGACAATGTTGACTCTGTGCATCTCACATAGGACCAGAACAAGGGTTTAGGAAAATCTAGGATTTTAGCCTGAGTGACTTGGAGGTCCCTACTGGGGGCTGCTATTTCTTGTGTTCTTGCTGCAAACAGTTCAATAATTAAAGCTTTGCTATTGTTGTTTGCATTCTCAGTCCCTTTGATCTTATCCAGCCACAGTGTTGTGGGGATGGATTCCACAGTCCTATGACTGGCAGATGCATAAAGAGTAGATCTGCTACAGAATAAATGTCTGTGACTGTTAAATTAACTTCAGCAGTCTCTTGGCAGGTGCATAAAAATGCCAAGAAATAGCAACAATGAACTAAATGGAGAATCAGGAATCAATGCAGAAATTCATTAGTTTGTGGAAAATGAGGATGTACACAAGGGGAGACAGGTGAGGGATTCAATCTCTTGTCACTAACACTGATAAGAGCTGGATACCAGTCTCCCTTTACTGCCTTTGAAAATTCCTCCATAGGCTTCTATTTTTTTTTCCTGTTCTCTTAGCAAAACTACGTAACACTAAATACTACAGTACCTGTATGCAAAATTGCATACAGAAATAATAAATCCTTACAAATAAATACAAATAAGTCACATTTCAATGTTAATAAAGGGAAGCTGATTGACAGAAATGCTAAACTGTATAAAATTCAAAGGACTAAAGCAGGGAGCTGGGGACACTACATTTTGACATGTGACCTTGCTCCTTTATCTCTATTCCTGATTCACTTAACTTTTACAAAAATAAATGAAGATGACAACATTTTTCACTTTAAAATATGATTTTTTTCCCCTCATGAAAATGTTATAATTCAGTAGTAAATAAATAGCCATGTTTTCAAAACCAAAAACAACTGATGTTACTCATACACAACTCTCTAGTTTGGGACACAGATCCTTATCTCTGTTAACAGCTTATACATAAACTGTGTCTGCTTGTCTTCACACCTGCCTCAAGAGTTACTGTGAACGTTGTTGCATCCCGCTGGCACTCCTGGCTCTGTCTCTAAGCACTACATCACTTACACCCACCAATGCTCCAACTGAGCTGTTAGGAATCTCATTAAGGAAACAGCTGGATGTCTGCAGCTGCTCAGACCTTCTAAACTGCATTCTTCATTAAATAAGTGCCGTCCCGTATCCACTCCCTCTCTCAGCGGCATATTGGGACATTCCTCATACATGTTGCATTTTCTCTTTAAACAAAACGAAACACCGAACATAACCTTTGAGTTAATCTAGAAGGGATTCCTTTGGGGTTACTTTCTTCTTGCTTTACCAGTCTAGTTAAACATGATAGATTCAGGGTCCTGGTTTGCCATTTGAGCCATATGTCTTAATACATCCTTTTTAGTTATGATACCCAGCAGCCTCCTAGAGGAGAAAAGGAAAGGAAAGGTCAACAACCATGCCATAGATCATTCGGGTTTTTTTCCCCTGTTCAGCTGCAGGGACATTTTGTGAGCGCTTCCACATAGCACTGTCCATCTCATCCATTCCCCAAGATTATCTTTTATAAAAAGTATCCTCACCTCATGTATTTTTACTATCCCGGCCACAATCATTAAGTGAAATGCTTTGGGTTGTAACCTCTTTTTGCTGGAAACATGACTGAGTAAGGAGCTACAACTATTGACACTTGGCACAACAAAGTAGTGAGTTTCCTTAGGCTCAGGCTGCAGAGAAACAACAGCACAAAACCAAGGCACCAGTGCCCTGAGCTGGGGCATGGGGTTTAGTAATACATGAACTAAGCTAAAGCACAGACTTTCTGAAACTCTCATTGTCCAACAGCATAATTCCTTCAAATTTGAGTGATAATTTCTCATTTATGTGAGCTAAATTAATTATATCTGTCAAGAAGGATGAGGCTCATGGGATGTCTGTCCTCAAGACTCAAAAATTTCCTAACCCTCAGTATTCAAGGGCTTTTATTTCCAGTCCTTGAAGGCCACGAGGCACTGATTTTTGAAACTGTATCATCGTTAGTTTTTCCACCTTTTTCTCTTGTAAGTGCTAGAACTGAAGATCAAAATTTCCAAATCCAAGCATTAAAATCAGGACCTAAATCTGTATCTCAATAATGGTCCTTATTTTCTTAATGCTGAGGGCACTGCATTGATACTAACAGCTGCAATATGTCTGAAAAACAGAAAGGCTTTTTGTAGAAGGCTAAATTTTACTCCGCTGCATTTGAAAATGATGGCTCTGTTTTTGCTATCCTGTTGTAAAGTTTTTTCTTACCACTAGATCCTGGGATAAGCAACGCCCCCAAAATAGCTCAGATCCTTTTGGAATTATGGGATGTTATTTCTAGTGCACATGGTACAGCTTTTCACTCTTCTAATTTCATGTGTGCCCACACTTCTTCGGCTGGTTTTTTGTGGACTTTCATTTTATATGCCTTTTTGTTCTCCTTTAAAGAAAGCTGAGCAGATTAATATTCCTCTGCTGACATCTCTATCACAGTCTTCACAAGCATTTAATCTATCTGGATGTCTAGAAACAGTCACATCCTTTGCAAATACTACTACTTGCCAGATCTGCCTCTGTTGAAAACTGAATAATAGGGGGAGTCAGAAGAGTTTATTTTGTATTTATCTTTACCTTACCTAAATGAAAATACACTAAGGATTTGGGAGGACAGAATGAAACACGACACCCGGCATGGGCCATTTTGGTTCTGAGTCTGACTTGTTTTGCTGCCTGGAGAGACGCTGGGTGAGCTTCCCTTATTCTTCCATTCTCAAAATAGGCAAAAATCAAAATAGTCACTTGACTGTCTCAGCAGTGCTGATTAGTTAGCTACTGTCTATACTTGGCTTTAAACAGGAAAAACGGTGTTTATGTTAATGCTGAAGAAAATCTCCTCTGATTCTCTAAGCCTGCTTGACTCAGCATCTACTCACCCACTGCGAGTGACAAGACACTGCCGGAGTCCAAGTTTCCGGAAAATATCTACCACAGTCTCCATTGGCGTGTGGTCAGTGACAGTGAAAGGGCTCAGGTTGAGAATACGCCGCAGCTTCAGTGGGTGGGGACTGTTGGGTGGCAGTTCTGGGGGGTCTTCAGTGAAGTACACGATGGAGTTGCTTACCACCCCATCCTGACGCTGCCTGGCATTCTCTGTAGAACAGGAAGATCAAGGTAGACAGCGAGTTAGGCTTGGTAACAAAACAAAACAAAAAAATTATCCTCCTTTGGAAAGCAAAGGTAGTAGAAACTTTTTGTCATTAATGTAATGAGGCCCCAGAAGTTGGGGTTGCAGAGCAGACTTGAATTTCCTTGCAACATTGCTCCCTTGAAGCAAATAGAAGTGATACTTTTTACTAGCATGTACCTTTGCTTGGTTGGGATAATGCTTTTCTGAATAAATATGCAGCTCATTGCATTCACAAACATCACTAATCCAATTTCTGTCAAATTCAAATGAAAATATGTCATTTCCTCCATTGTGAGAATCACAACAGAAACTACTATTATATGCCCAAAGGAGTGGAGTCAACAGCCTGTGTACGGTCCCAGCTGGCTTGGAGCAGTATGTTTTTTCCCAGACTTCTCAGTGGAGTGGGGGAAATCTGGGCATGGTGAATGGGTTTATGAACACAAAGGTACGGAAAGGCAAATTCACATCCCAGGGATCTGGAGGTGGTGTGGGTGTTGTTCTAGGCCAGCACACCTCCCTGGCATGCAGGGTAAACTCTGTTGTTTTGTACTTAATGCCTTAAATAGAGTTTACATATCTGGATTTTAAGAGGGAAAAAAAAATAGCATCCTAATTAATGGAAAATAGTAAAAGGAGGAACAATATATAGCAGTAAATGAGTTTGATACATTTTTCATAACAGTACATATTTGACCACTTTCAAAAGTTCAAAAGCTATCATTCATACTTTAATCAAACTATGAAGTGAACTTTACACTACATCTGGACTTTCCATGATCAGTATAAGCCTTTTGCTTTAAAGTATGCTCCAACAAAAATTCTTAGCATTGAAGTGGTTTATTTTCTTTGTAGTGTTTACCTCATTTCTACTCAACACTACAGGGCACGACCAACATATGAGATGGATTTCCAAATGATAGACAACTTCTCTCTCCCCAAAATAAGCATGTCGTGTGTTTGGCTCTGAGGGTTTAACTCTTTCTTCTTTTTTTTTTTTTTTAATAACTCTTGGAAATGGCTGGAATTATTATCTTTGATTAATATAAGTTGCTTCTGTTCTTGAGAGGTACAGCAAATCAGACATACTCAAAGCGTATGTATATATTCTTGGAGCTCATTGCCATCAATCAAAGTGCAGAAACCCGCTCCTGTGACTTGTAATGTGTAGACAGTAATGGTTTCCAACATGTTCCAGCTGCATTTTTTTCCCTTTAATGATCATTGTCTTGTAATATTTCTGGAACTGGAGTAGTGCTGGCTCAAACCTAATATCAGTATGGTATATGATTTTCAACCTTCTCACCCCACATATTACAAGCCCTATTGCAATTTATAGGAATGATGCTAACTTTGCCTCATCTTGTTTTGATTCATACACCTAATTTCAAGTGTGAACATGCCTGCACAGCTCTTTGATATATGATCTGTGGTAAGAGGTAACATTAATCAAACTGAGGGTAACTCCCACCCTTTGATAAAAACCCTTGACAGCTAGGTATTTCCTTCCTGAAGCTGCACCCAAAGCAACAGGCCCAAGTTTTTCAGTTACCACATTGCTGTTCCCAAGGCAGCAATGACCCTGGACAACAGTGATTAGCCAAAGCCATGACTTCACTCTTCAAAGTCAAACATCTCTCTTGAGAAATTTGAATGATGTAGTACTATTGAGCAAATTCAGTGGCATCAGAAAAATGGTGGACTTTGTATGCAGTCTCACTGGATGGGGGAGTTAAAGGTAAAACAGAAGAACAGATCAATTTTGCAGTCCGTGTGTAAGAAAAACAGATATAGCTTAACAGAAAGAGCAAAGCAAATGGATGGCAATGTCTGGTTTTAGAGAGTAATCTATGCAGAAGACTCTTGTCATAGCTAGAGAGTGAATTAGTTCTCTCAAATGTGGAACAGCCTCTCGTATTCAGGAGTTCACAGTTCACAGCCTCTATTAACTATGTTGTACTCTCAGCTCCACACTGGGAAAAACACATTATACAGGCCACCTGGCTTGTGTTCAGGACTCTGCCTTTTGTACCACGCCTCTGAAGCTGGCCAAATCTAAGAAGAGCTTTACAGGGTCAAATACTCTCCTCCATAAGACTGTAAAGTAGGTGCCATCTAAAATGTAGACCCCTTTTCCCAGAGGGTGGCTCTACCTGCCTAACCTGCCTACCTGCTCAACAAGTACCACTGGAAGGACACAACCCTCCTGAAGGTGCTTCTGAGCAATTGGAAGTGGCATTACCTTTCACTTTACAGGGACTGGATGCATTTTAGAGCATGCTTAGTGTTCCACTTAGTAGGAAAGAAATTATGTAGGGGTAAATCAGGAGGCAGAGACCTGTGTGTGCACATGTATTTGACACAGGACTCAACAGCTATTGCCTTCATCCTAGAAGTCAGTTGAGTGAGGAAATTGGAGTACTTCCCCAGAGTATTCCTTGGGCCACCACACTGCTGATGCACAATTTTTTGAGGCCAGAGAAAGGAGCTGAAGCTTCTTGGTTGAAAGTATGACTACGTAGTGCAATGTGTTGTCATATAGAGGCATCAAAGCTAGTTCAAACTGAGGAGGCATTCTGCATGGCGCAATGCCATGAAAGAAGAGATACTGGTGCGGCCTGACTCTGCCTTTCAGAAGACCTCATTCCCTGGCTCCAGTGCTGCACAGATGGGGCTTATACTGTTCCCAGACATAACTCCACTGTCTCTGGATGCTGTCAGGCTGAGCAGGAGACAAGAACGTGAACAGGAGAATAAAAGAAGCTTCACTACATGTGATGTTTACCTCTTGGCAAGTAATTTTTTAGTTTAAGGAGATTTATTGGCATAGGAGTGTATGGCTCCATGAACCCAACTATGAAGCAAGCTGAGGTGAAGGTTTGCAACACATCAGCTACTCTGTGGTAATGATGAGCAGTGACAACTTCTGCAATAAATGCAAAGCAACGTTAGCCTTCAGTGAAAGAGGATTAGCTATCAGGAAGTTGCTAGCATGTTACCAGACCAGTGTTTTGCCCTGTGCTGTACTGGAACCATATACTGTGTCTTTTGGAAAAGTGAAACCAAATCCAGATTTTAAGTCACAAAGACATAAACCATACTGGAAATATTAATCATTTATCACAGAGTCAGCACAGAATGACATCAGGAGCTGTCATACTCAGACCAAGAGAAAAAATGTCACCAAAGGTCCCTGACAGCTGAGGATTTTAGGAAAGCTTATCTATGCAGCAAAGTTTTTTATTTAAAATCTCAGTTCTGCCTCAGATCCTCTGAAAGATGCTCGTTATCAGAGCTGATCAGGAAACAGTACATTTTCCTCTGGAAAATGTGGTCATCTAAGAAACAGTTTTCAAACAGGAAAGTATTTTGATCTAAAATGTTCACTGAGTTTATTTTTAACTGATTTCTTTGTTATCAGTGCATAGCTGGACATTTTCACACACCTAGCAAGCCCATTCAGCCATGTTGCCATTTATGACCTGAATCAGACGACTCAGTTCCTCAAACTTCTCTGACTCGCTTCAGACAGCGTCTGATCTTTCTGCTTTTAAAGTGAGGGCTCTGCATCTTCAGTCCACGCAATTTTCCCTACTGACATACTTCCTGGCAAAGGAGATGTAAAAGGCTCTAAAGTTAGGATGGCAGCAAATGTTACAGCCATGACATGGCACACACAGTGTAAAAGCCAGACACAGGGTAGGCTAAATACAACTAATTACGGTTTTTTACTTCTCACAGGGGAATGCAGAAGACATTTGAAAATCATTAGCAAAAGCAGGATAAAATACAAACTATTTTATAAATGGTATCAGCTCTTGGCATTTACACATTTGGTGAAACTACAGACACATATTTACTTTCCTAGCTTGGCAATACAAGGCATCTTTTGTTACTACCAAAGGAAGAGTAGCCCTCTGAGAAAATCAGTTGTTTGAAAGGAGTATTGCATCTAACACCCTTGGACTTCATCTTGGTGTCTTTAAAATCCTCTTATACTGAGACTGGTATATCGAGGATTATAACTTCATGCAGATTTTTCTTGCTTGTTTTTGGAGCAGGGAGGAAGGAGCAACCAGTGATAGTGAGATTTTAATGAAAAAAGTTATATTCCCATACTCTTTGGAAGTTAAATTACAATTGTACAATTAGAGGAGCTGTAGAACTGACCTGTAGTAAGGCCTGTTCTGCTTTCCTGGGTTTTGAGAAATCAGTGATATAACTAAATGCAAAATTAATTCAGTTCATAAACTATTTTCTCTAACTGAAATGACAACTTAAACCACAGAAGGGAAAAAATGAGAAAATAATTTCTTACTGAAGAGAATTCCGCACTACATTTTAAGGGGAGAAAACTGGGCTCTGTCATTTCTTTTCTTCTTCTGCATGTAGTATTGATGAAGCATTGGTGACTTTCTGCTATGGGATGAGAAGAAGGGAATCAAGTAACAGCTGAGTGTCCTTAAATAAATGAATATAAATTTTAGGTCTAATCACTTAGAGTCTTTTTACCTCCAGGAGATGAAAATAAATATGCATTAAAAAAAAAAAAAGTGCTTTAAAGAGCACTGTTATATCAAATTTTATTTTAGCTTTGTGAGAAGTGAGCAGGAAAGTGGCCCTCTAAAATACCCCTGATTTTCCATTATGGATCTTCTTTTCTGAAGAATATGGGAGTTTCCATCTGAGACAACAGTTTTTTAAAGTTGCCTGAAGCGGAGGGATGAAACAAGCCCACACAGAGAGGAATAATTCCGTGTCAAGGAGATTCAGATATGCCAGACATTCTACTCCCATGCAAAGCATAAGGCAACTGTACCCAGCCAGCAACCTGCCTGCCTGCCCAGCTGGCCCTCAGCACCACAGGACTGCCACAACTGGGAGCGGACCCACGGGCTTGATTTGCCAGCCTCACAGACCTCTGCAGACCTCTGGATGCCCTGGGTACGGGGAAGGTGGGAACACTTGCTTTCATCCAATATACCCATCTTTTCAATCCCCACCTAGCCATCCGGCCAACCAGGAAAGGACTTGATGGGTCAAAACCTGTAATGAGCTGGATCAGGCTCGCAGGCAACTAGCCAGCTATCCACTGGATGCTTGACAAAACTCAGACATCTTTACCAGCCAACATCCTCCACTGAAAAGCTTTCAAACCCTAGCACAAAAGGCCTGCATGTGAGACAAATTGAGATAGTGCAACAGAAAGAAGCGCAGGGACCTGCACTTCATCACAGGGTGACAAAGGTTCATGACTGCCCCAGCTGCTACCAGAGGTCCATGGACACTACAGGAAGCTCAGCATGGCAGTGGCTTTTCATCTGGTTCTGACAAAACTTCTGGCCATATGAGTCAGGTTTGTCTGTTTTATCTAGCAGAATGGTATTGTACTTTTGTGAGTGACAACAAAATTAAGCCCACAAAAGTCAAGCCCACAGAAGTCTACCAGGTGGTATGCTACAAATAAAAAAGCTTCTAGCTGTGGGTCCTAGCAACAAGTAAAAGCCAGACTTGGGGAAGAAGTTAGGTTTGGTTCTTATTTATCCATTCTTCAAGGTGAATAATACTGGTAATGTCTTACCCTATCAAAATTCCTACCAAAATCAAACATATGTACATTGATACTCTACTCACTTATAGCAAGAATCAACTCTCGTCTCTGTGCAAATCCAATAAGTCTCTCTGAGTCTTTTGAAACCACTACTGGAAAGCCATTGTAGTCAGTCTCCTTGATTAGCGTCTCGACATCCTCTACTGTCATGCTGTCTTGTGTCAGAACAGAGAGGGGAGCTTCACCACGCCTTGGTCTCATGACATCAGTTGCTAGGGTTCGGTGAGTGAATTCATCCTTCACATCCAGAAACGGGTAGCCGTTCAGATGAATGTGAGCTTCATAGATACCTTCTTTCCCAAAGGCGTCTGCCACCCACTTGCTTGTGACAGCTGCAGCCATAAGGGGCACGATGTACTCCAAGCCTCCAGTTAGCTCAAACATAATCACCACTAGAGAGACTGTCATTCGAGTAACACCACCTGCCAACAAGGAAAGCAGTCAAGTTTCCCTCAGTGCCCTTGAAGTAGACATACTAAGCAAGTCATTTATATTTTTGAGTCTTACACTCAAAAAGGCATGAGATTATTTATGCTGAGTACTTTGCCCTTATACTTTGTCAAGTATTTTTGGGCTTATTTTACTGAAGAAAGAGATTTTTCATTTACTGCAATTTTCATCAAAAAGATTGAATGAACTTGTTCAAGCCAAAGGTGCTAACATTGAAAAGCAAATGATGAATGCTAAAAGCCTGAGCTATCAGACCAGAAAGCATGCCAAAAAAACAGCTATACTGGATACTTGAGAAATTAAAACTGATGCCTGGCATTAGCCTTCTAAGACGACTCCAAGAATCAGCTAAGTACCGTGGCTGAGGCAGGCAGGAGCATTGAGAGCTGGCCTTCACATTGGTTTACCTATCGCATTCACACTGAAGGGAAAGTGAAACGTTATCTTTGGGCATGACATGGTTACAAAATTCTACGTAAGGATGGTTTAGGGCCACTGCAAGAGCTGTGCTACAGCTTAAACCCTAGCTTTTGGTACCAGCATAACATACAGTTTGAACTGTATACAACTTGGTTTGAGGCCATCTAGGCATGCAGCTGTAGATGGGGTTGTAGCTCTATTTTTCAATCTAGTCTTTCTGTATTAATTTCATAAGCAAGCTCCCTACTCCTTCAGTTTATATTAAGGGATAAAAATAACCACATAACCACAGACAAGTGTGTATATATCACTGAATTATTAGGTAACATTTCTTTGCCTCTGTTCAAAAGGTAAATGTAATAAATCTGCTATTTTTAGACCTCAAAATACAGCACCATTTTAGACGAGAGAAATCAGAAACAGGTCATTAAAAGATGCTTTTAATCTGGGAACATACGGGAAAATTAAATTGTTGATTATTTAACACAATGATCCGGATATGACTTTATTTTGAGGAATGCCTTAAACTTCTGACTCTGAAAAGCTGAGAGCAGACACCAGAGTAAGGATCATTTAATGCTTACTCTATATCTCTTACTCTAAGTGAGACAGATCTTGGGCTTAAGAATGAGCAGTGACCATTCTGCCGTATGTCTCACCATACTATTAAAATTACTGCATCTTGATTTGGACCTTTTAAAAGAGGAAGTGATTGCTGCCTAGCAGATCAACTGGAATATCAGAGCAAAATCTTCACGTATCACTTAATGTCATTTATGGATAAGAGGAGGTGCTTCGCTCTTTTTGACAGTAGCTATTTTATTGTGTCTACACTGCTATAGGTGTTACCATCCACAAGAGTGATCCAGATTGCCTTTATAATATGTGGAGAAAAACAGGCACTTTTGAGGCCAAATTCATCTGTTCATTTGCCTGGTTTTAGATGTCTATTGCCAGATGAGAATTATCTTTCCAGTATCTCATTTTTCTGATTTGACTGTGAAGGGTATCAACACAGCTAGCTCAGATGTTGATGTCTACATTACAGACATTAAATTTAGATGGGCAAATCCCACCCTTCCTTCCTCTATAACTGATGGCACAAATGAACCTACTTTTCTAACATGAGACTCCAAAACGGAAACTTTTCCAGCTCTTCCCTAAGTACATATTTCATTTCAAATCTACCCAATTACACTAATCATGTGTTATGCCTCCCCACTATTATTTCATCATCTAGTGATGGTATCAACAACAACAAAAGGAGGTAGAACATACAAGTACAGAAGAGGAAAGACATGATCAGACAAAAATGTGTTCAGTTGGTATGCTTGTAAAACTCCTGTTGCATCTATGACTAGAAATTTGATATGTGAGGTATTGTTCAATGATCGTGCTTTAATAGTTAACAGATCATTCCTGTCAGATACAATAAATCCTATTGATCAAATGTAATCAGATATTAGCCTATGGTCAAAAAAAACCCAAAAGACTGCCCAGCTGACTGTAGCGTGACACACAGCAAAAATAAGACCCAGAATTTTTACCTCTGTGTAACTTAAAATTTGGCCAGAACTGGGAAGTCTGTTCCCTGCACTGATAGAGAGCACAGTCTAAACAAGGAAGTAGCATTAGTCTGGCTACAGTGGATTTCATTACATCAAAAGAGAATAAAACCAAGCAAAAAAACCCCCACTCCTTATTGGACACCTGTAGCCTAAGTTTAATTTTTTCTTTCCTTCTGTGTGCTTTTTGGCAGATTACAAGGAGTAGGCATTGGTGACTGCAAGCCTCTCTTTCATTGACTCCCTGGCAGATCACTGGAGAGACCGTCTGGGGGAGCTGCCCATGCTTTAGCCCATCACACCTAGTATGTCCAGAAATGCCAGCACAGCACCTAAGACAAACACAAAGCCCCTCATAAACAACTTGTAAGTCCCCAAACATCAGTGTTGTCCATGCACAAAGCAATGATCAGCAGGTACTGTACCCAAGCAAGCTGCTGCTCCCACCATAGCATAAAGTCCAGGCGTGACGCAGTCTGCCCCAGGTCTGCACCAGTTCCTGAAGATAATCCAGTCATGATGGTGGTATGCCAGCTGCTCTACTCCAATCCCAACCATTCTGCCAGCCATGGCTCCAACAGCCATGCTGGGAATGAAAAGACCTGAAGGGATCTTGAATAAAATATAGACACATGAGTGCCTTGACAAAAATGACTAGTAATCAACTTACAGATCAAACAAATTATTATTAGTGGTAAGAGAGCAGGGTTTCCTTATTGAATGCTAGCTCGGAAGGCCATAGCCTTTTGGCAGCCTACAGTGATGCTCCCCATCATCTGACACAGGTTTCTGCAGTGACTGAGTTTGTGTGGCTACATACGTATTCATAGCTTTATAAAATTTTAATGCGTTTTTTAAGTAATTTTGAATCCTGCCTGCTGCATCATACTGAATTTGATAGAGAAATGGTACTTCTCAATAATAGCCTGCTTTTAAAGTCAAGATGCTCCTGGTTTTGTCTTTATTGCTTTCTTATCAGGAAGTCAGGAGCTGCTGATGGTTCTGTCATGGCTTGAGAATAAGCTTAACTGAAAACAACATCTTGATTTCAACCTCTATCACACAGAGTACTTTACAGTTGTATTACTACTCTTTCAGGCTAAATCAGACCAGATTTTAAATTAAATGTCAAACACAGAATAAAAATTTACAGAAAGGAGGCTTACTGCTGAGAGGCAACTATTTTTTCACCTCAGTTTGCTATATATTTTCCACGAAGTTCTGTGAGTCATTACCTTGCTGTCTGCTACACAGACAAGTCACAAATCATTACAAAACAGTATTGAAATCAAAAAAGAGAAAATTTAAAAAGATGAACATTCACTTTGCCTTGGCTAAGTGCATTTCCTCTTAGATGTCAAGTGCACCCACCAAGTTGGAGACAAATTTCCTAGTGGAGAAGACAACTCAGATCTGTTGCAAAGGCTTGCATGGAAGTATTTTGTTGTTTTTAGAGAGGAATCAGAATCTTTTTAATTCTGAAAATATACCTTGAGCTTCCTAGACAATTAAACTAACAACCTCAGCATGGCCCAGGGACGTTAGGGCTGATAATAGCAGGAGCTACCTTCCCCACCACATTTTGTTGATACAGTCAGATTGGGCCTTTTAGATTTGATGGCTAAAGTTATTTTGTCCGTTCTTTTCCAAAATAGTTGAAACTGTCAATTGCTTCTAACAAAATTTAAATATATAGAACAAGTAAAGAACCACATAGCAAACAAAGAACCAAGCTCAGAAGTTTCTAAACAAAAGAACAAGCATCACAGCAACCGGCTGCCAGCCCCCAGCGCAAATCACTTTCTGCCGTGAAGAGCATCTCATTTCAAATACTCCTCCAGAAATATTTCATGCGTGTTCTTAGACTCCCACTCATTCTCCCTGCTCAGGAAATCAGCAGGACTCAGTCACTGGTCCTAAGCGACCTTCTACCACTCAGTAGTTCTTGTCATCAGGGACATCCCAAATGGAAAAAACACACCAAAAAAAGCAAAACTCCAACAAAGTTTTTTTTGAGGTAACAGACCTTCTGAAAGATGGATCCTCAGTTCCAGCTCAGTTTTTAAGAGAAAGACGAGATGCTTTAGCTTTAAGTGTGGCATAACATAGAGTGTATAACGCAGAAAAACTTCCCCTCATCTGCTACAATCAGATCCAGAACTAAATGCTCAGATAATGGGAGCTGTAGACAGACAGATATGTGTTTCATATGGGCTCAAGCAGTCAGATATATAAAACTCACCACAAATAGCTTTGTATATATTGAAAGCTTGGATGAATTGTTCTTGGACCTTTCATCACCCATTTATGGGGAGGAGGAGGAATGGAAGGAAAACGTTGCAAATCCAGAAAAATCAAATGATACATCTGTCAGTCCTCCCACTCATTCCCTCCTTTTTTCCAAGCTACAGTGCTTAAAAAAGATTCAAAAATAGAACTTTTCAGGTACTTTACTTTTGTGAGGTTTTAAATGTGTAAATTAGTAAATTCAAAGATATTACTTCCCTGAGCATAGCTACCTTGAGGCACAGTAAGACACTGACCCAACAAGACAAACAACAATGTAAATAGTCCATACCCCTGCGAGAGCTGAAAGACAGCTGCAGTGGGAATCACCCTGAATTTGCTTATTGGCAAGAATTTAAGTTCACACCCAGATTTCTTTTTTACTTAATAAAACTGCAGATGACTAGAAGGTGGAAAAGCAGGGCTCACCCCTTTGCTGCAACAGGGGTCCGCAAAGCAAGGTGGTGGTTGGTGGGTGAACCACCAGGCACATCAGCTACACCTATGTTGACTAGGTGTAGGTCAGAGGCACTCAAGCCCTGCCAGACAGACACAACTGCTGATGGCAACCCATCTGTGCCGCATGCTCGCGACAGCTTCTGTGCCTGTCCCTGATTTACCTTCATGCCGAAAGTGAATATCGTGATGACAATTTTAAACACCAAAGCCAAGGCGAGCTGCCACATGGCGGTATAGACTCCAGGGCCAGCAGGTCTGTCGGGAATGTCATCCACCGGCCGGGTCATGTTTGGGTCATTGATATAGTCGCAGAGCTGTGAGGACTCCAGGGCACCACAGTCATTGAAGAGCTCTGAGATCAGCTCACTGGTGCTCCTCCGGGTGTAGGGGTTGGGGTAGGCAATGATGGCGGTGATAGCCGTTATCACGATAACCTCCAGGACTGGGTATTTCCCAAGTCTGGTAGTTTTTCGCCTCCTACACCAGGCAATGTTGCATCGGATAAAGAGGGTTCCCCAGAGGCCACCAAAAACACCAAGCAGGATGAAGGGGAAGAGCTCGGCCATGTACCAGGGGGTGTGGTACTCCACGTAGAACAGGACCAGCCGGCTGTTTCCAAAAGGATTGATGGACCTCAGTGTGAAGGCAGCCACCAGAGCAGCAAAAAATGACCTCCAGAGGGTTTTTAGAGGAAAGTAGTAGCTGACCTAAAACAAAGCAAAGACTGTGAACACTTCACTGAATGTGACAGAGGGGGTTTGCTTTAATTATTCACTGTAGCACTGTGCACAGTAAGCCATCGCCGCGTGTTTCATCTGTGACTCTATGTATGGCTTTACTGGGAACGCCAGTCCTTACCACAGCCAGAACGTGTTCACAAAGGTATCAGAAAACACATTTTCAGATTTCAGACAGGGAGCAGCAACCAGTGAAAAACTGATAAATCTAAATCCAAAGTTTCTGGCTAGAGACAATAAGATGGGTGCTCAACAGCGTGGCCCATGCAGCAGCAAGCTGAAAGCTGGAGAAAGCTCAGCACTGTGATACACTTCCTGATTAAATAATTTTGTTTGTTTCCAGAAAGCCAGTGGTCTTTTTTCATTCAGATTATGCTAAAATATCAGGTTATTTCTTATTACTGGAAATCAGAGATTATTTTTGCTTTAGAAGAAAACTAAACATACAAATATTTGAAAAATAAAGAGGAATATTAGAAGAAGGCATCAAGTGAAAGTATATTTATTGACACAAGTGAACTGCCAGGTCTCACCTCTTCCAGACTAAAAAGCACGCCTCCAATCGGAGCCCCAAAGGCTACAGAAACTCCTGCGGCAGCTGCAGCCGAGAGCACCTACAAAGCAAATATTTATGTACAAGGCATGAGTCCTTTGAAGCACCAATTATCTGGACAGGGAAATTAGAGATGATTTGAGCCAACCTCACCTCTCTCCTCTTTCCTTCATTCTTGCTGTACTTTGAGAAAAGACTGCTGAAGAAGTTTCCGCAACAACAGGCCACGTGGACTAACGGCCCCTCTTTCCCAAGGCTGAGGCCCGAAGATACCACCAGAACCAGGGTGACTGTTTTGATTAGAAGTGTCCACTTTCCCAGGTAGCCCCTAATAATGAACCCACTCAAGATGGTTTTTATCTGGAAAGCAGGAAGAACATGTTGAAGAGCTGAAGAAACCTTTTCTACTCTGAATTTGTAAAGGGAGTTAAAAAAAAAAAAAATCACAGACTGCTTGAAAAGAGGCAGTGATGGAGAAAAAGAAACCGTAGGTAGGGTAACTTTCCCACAGTGATAGCTGAGCAGGGGTTAAGCAGACCACACTTTTACTGTTCTTATGGGTGGTCCCCTGCATCGGTAAGGAGTCTTACAGAGATCAATAGAAATATGAAACTGTTACATATCTCCTTGGCTTACAGGATCAGACTTAAACTACACCCAATGTTAACAAAGCAGAAAAAAGCAAATAAACAACCACAGACTTTTCCCAGTTAAAACAAGAAAAAAAAAGTTCTAAATATTTGGAATGGCCATGACATAAAAGCATGCAAGTATTACAAAATGAGAATGTCTAAGAGATCCTATTTTTACACATTTCTTCTTAATTTTGCATGGGAGTGGCTAGAATAGAGCACAGTGCACGTGCACGATACACAGGCTGCAGGGTAGGATTTGGGTTTGGGCTCTGGCCCTGGAAATGGACTGCAGCTGAGCATCACCTCACATGAGAGATTTACCACTCAGAAACTAGATTTACAGTTAACTATGAAAACTTTGGACTAGATGATCCCTGGGGTCCCTTCCAACCTGTGATTCTGTGATTCTTTTTAAAAACACTTTCAGATATATCAAATATGTAACAAACACACACGTGTGACTACTTTTAAACACGGAAATGATTTAAATATTTTAAATTATTTGTGGTGGGATTTTTCTTGGTTGGCAATGAATCATTGGGATGCTTCTGCTAGAGATGAAGAAAATAAGTATGCCAAGATTTCTAAAATTTGGGCTGTTGATTCTGTTTGCCAGATTCCTAACAATAATTCCAGTGGTTCTATGGCACTGTTAACAAAATACTGCCCTCATTTCAAAACTTTTGAGTAGCTATGCTGCTTGAATTACAGGGTTCCTTATTTTAACAGGGACTGGGACTTAATACGTAAAATATTGAAAACCAAGAAGAGGTTGTCGCTCCCATAATGCTGTCATGCCAGCATGACATGGTGTACAAGGACACAATTTGCAGAAGATGGACAGCCAGACACTTTTCAGGCATCCCAAATGATGGGCATCATGCACCTTCAGTAGCTTAGGAAACCTTAGCTTTGTAGCCCTCCCTCTTTATTTTATTTTTGTTTTATTTAAAGCCTAGCCTAGAAAATGACTGGTTTTGTAACTGGACCAAGTAATTTCATCCAAGGAAAATTCTATATAATCTTCTAGTGAGTATGTGCCTCAGCCACAAAAAGTTGGAGTCCATAAAGCAGTGACTGGGAGATGTTGATTTTTAATTCAAGTTCTGGCAATGAAGAAACATATACATTAACCTGTCACAGTGGCATTTGAACGTTTTCTACTACGGAAAATTTAAACGGGCACCAAAAAGGCACGTTAGTCAAAGGAATGAAGGCAGATGAGGTGGATGGGAAAAAGTGGCAAATTATCTTTTCTTTGTTTGGTTTGGTTTGGTTTTTGGATATTCATCCACAAAAAGAAACTCACCTCTGGGATCCCAGAGCCACAGGCATAGGGAGCAAACACTCTGACCAGGGAGACTGCCAGGAAAGCAAAACATAGAGCCCACATAATGTATAGAAAATAGTTTAGAATGTAAGCACTTGCACCCTAGAAAAATAACAGTAACAAACATTGTTAGACAAATGCATGTTGGTAAATCTCACACTTCTACTAGGGATCATGATGGTGTGGAGCCTGGTCTTTTCATTTACATGCTGGCTGCTACTTTTCTGCAGGAAGGACAAATGATTTTATGTACTCTGACAGTTTTATTACTCATGCAAAGAAGCAGCATACTAACATACACCTAACCCAGTCCATACAGTCTGTCTGCAAGGGATCCAAACACCTTAAACAGAGCATCTTTCCAGCACTAAAAAATTAAGCCAACCACAAAAAGTTCCAAAATGTCAAACAAATCTGTCATAAAGGCAAAAGTAATTGGTGATAAAAAAGCACCTAATGAAGGAATTTACTGTTTCATCCCATGGCGGGTGACAGGGGACGAGACCCTGATGCGTCTTTTCTGAGGGCTGGTATTCAAAGGTCAGCTTTCCATGCAGATGCCAATCTTTTCAAATTACATCCCTGTGTATATCAGTAGCCCGTTCAGTTCACAAATGGGAAGTGTAAAACCATAAATAAATTCTTTCCTTCTATATGACGCTAGCTATGATTGGGTTGAAAACCATTTGAAAACACAATAGCTTGGCAGATCCCACTCAGACACATCTCAATCATTTTTCCCTGATACTTTAAAAGCATTCCAGTCAACAATAAAACCTATCTTCAAACTGAATAGCTTTACGTTAATGACAGAATGGAAATGCTAAGGATCATTAGGTTGACTGTGCAGTGTCTTAGTAAAAGCATAATCAGTAGTGACCTTCAAGCTTTCTACCTGTCTCCAACGGTCAAGTCAAAACTGTTGTTAAAATCTGCCTTAGAATAACCCCTCCCTCTTCACAAGTATAATTTTTAGATTAATTTCAAAAACCCCACCTACACAGACAAAAGAGAATCTAGCCAGAGGCATTGAATTGATACAAGGAGCTTAAGCCTTCAAACAATCTCCTCTAGCAACACAATGCTACAGAATAAAAAACAAGATGAACCTTGGTGCATGAACTGGTATGAATCCTTCACCTCTAAGTGAACTCTTCCTACCGGATGCAATTCCAGCTGCTCAGGAACATCGGGGCCCCTGTCTTTGCTCTGCAGGACAGCAGCCTGGATATCAACATTATGATAAATCAAGTAGGAAAACAGGCATTAGTCTGTTGTATCATGTCTTCAGTTAACAGAGCTGGCCAGGCCCAGTTCCTAATCGTAAAAAACGTAGAGCTGAGAAGTCTCCCTGTTTGCAAGCCTGCAAGGAATCAGCCTTTAACAGTATGAATGCTTGCTAGCCTCCTTCTCCAGGTCTCTGCCCAATTGAAAAGACAGTAAGGGAACCACTGCCCTTATCCTTATGGATATATTTGGAAGAAGAGCAATTTGTTAAGGTCCTCTTGTGCTTGCTGAAGTTAGTAGATGGCTCTGCTGATAAGAGTGGAAGAACAATACAATGCCATCCACCAACACCCTGAGACTAAACAGTCATGGATCCCACACCTACAGTGATTGGCATCCATCTGTAGTACTCACGAATCTTTGTTGCTACAGCTGAAGATGGTCTCATTTCCTCATGAATGTCTTCTCCTAGTGTTTTCAATTACAAACAGCTATGGCAATATTTACTCTTACTCTAGAGAAAATTTTGGATATGTTGCCCCAGGGCAAAATTCTCCTGTCAGCGTGAACCTGAAGTAACTCCAAAGACTAACACCATTACAGCAATTTGGCCCTGCAATGTTGAGCAAAAGCTTAGCTTTGCTTTTAAATTCACTGGAGTCAAATTAACTTTGTTTCCTTTTACTTCCACTTCTTTCACATCATGGAAGTCACATGAAAACTATGTCAGCTTGTTACTGCAATCACACATACACCTATAGCACTGTGGAAGGACCCCAGACGAGTCTATACGGCCAGTTCAGACTTACCCTTTGGGACAACTCTCATCGTTACACTTTCCAGATATCTGGCATTCTGCAGGTCCAATTGCAGGAGTTTCTAATGATTAATAGTGAGAAAACCTTTGGGAAGTGAAGTAGTAGTAATTTAATATTGCAAATAGCTCATGTCTCATTCATTACGTGCCATTACTAAGGCCCTGAATCAGTAAAAGTCTTAAGCATGTACACTGGAATCAGAGACCAAAAATGCTCAGCAGCAGAGATGATTCTGGTAAGACCTTTTCCACTAGTGTCTTGTAGGACTGTGGCAGCAATAGTAATGAAGCATACAGGGGAACTGAGCAAAACCTTGTTTGCAAGACCGGGCAGTATTTCAGATCTGCCGCCAGTCCAGTTCAGGTACAAATGGAGTACAACTGAAAACAACCATCACAAACTCAGAATTCTGAAAAAAAACACATCCGTCAGGATGCCATCCATGGCTGACCAATGCTTGTCTTCTCCAGAGGTTGAGAGCTCTACTCTGACTTGACTTGGGATCTCACAGCTTGCAGGCTCCCTCCAGTAGAGGTTACAAACTGGGAAGTGAGTTCCAGGTGTAGAGGGTTTTCCTTGTCTTGCAGGCCTCAGCTTCATGACAGGAGATCCAGAAGGCCTGGGATGGGTATACAGTCTATTGCTGGATCCAGTGTCACGAGCCACGGAAGACACGGGGCCCTTTCTGCTGCTTTGGACAGATGTGAGACAACTGAAATGGGGTCCTCAGCTCCAGTGAAGCCAAGGTTAGGACCAATCTGGACCTGCAGAACAGGGAAGCTCTGGGTCATCAGGTACTGGCTAGAGATCTAGCTGAAGGGGATGGCACCTAATGTGCCTTAACACACTCACTCCTCCAGTGGATTTGAGGTTTTGAAACTCCCTTGCATCAAAAAACTCTTCACCTGCTCTTTGGAAGCAGTTCAGGACCAGAGGGATGAAAGTTAACATTGGCCTAGCAAACAGTAATTAGGGAAGAAAACATATAGCCTGGTATGTTTTAGATGTGCTATTATGTCTTCCATAATAATTTATATCAAGACTCCACTTTGGGCTCATTTTATAGGAGGACTGGAGTGAAAACATTTTTCAAGAGATGTCATAGGAAATGTCACAATTATCGGTGAGAACATATGTACAGGGTTTATCATAGCCATAAATCAGCAAAACCACAAGGAAGAACTGATCTAAATTTTAGTCCTCACAATGTCAAATTTAGTTGTGTATGATGAGAAAGAGTCACAGTCATGCCTAAAAGAGAAGACACGATTGACAAGAGTACCTTTAGGGAAACTGTTCCAAGTACTTTCTGTCTAAATTGTGCTCCAAATTTGTCCTTCTGTGCACTGTGCATTTTATAGGGCTGTTACCCAAATATCAGGCACAAAATGAAGCAACATACCAAAAAAAAAAAAAAAAAAGGACAAAATTGTCCTGATATCCTGAAACGCAGTCAAGTTCACTGTATTTTGATCCATCCTAGAGTCCTTTACAGCTACGGGAATCATGCAAAGCTTGCCCATATTGTAAGCCTTTTGCTGCAAAACAGAACTTTTGCTTTCCATATTCACATTTTTGTTGGGCTTTGCCTGGGATTTCAATGGAACAGTCATAGACAGATATATTATTAATATTTAAAGCATCCATTGGGCCGTGGCAGCCAGAAACCCACAGATATGAGAGGCCCATTTGTTTTGAGAAAGAGCCTAAAACTAAGCCAAGATTAACCTTCCCCCGCCCCGTGGCAGTATACTAAGGGATGAGAAGCCCAATCTGAATACAAAGTGAGTAAAGTTTCATAGTGCCCGCCTAGCTGATACTTTTCCTATCGGCGCCAGCATACAAGTCACAACCGCTGACTTTGAGTAGCAGGTGAAAGCAATAAATTTTCTCAAGGATAAGCTCTGTTCATATATCCCAGCCTTTCAGAGTAACAGAATGTCAAACACATGCACAGGATTTCCAAATCCCATAACAATTGTAATATTCTCCTCTTTTTTCCTTTCCCACATTTTTTTGTTCTCTTAAATTACAAGATCGTCCCCAGTTCTGCAATTTTATACCAGGGTAATATTTCTTCACTGTTATAAAGACTGAACCACCCAAACCATCAGTTGATTAAGACCACCGTGAACCTAGCAAACCTCTGGCAAAGGGAAGCTTGGTGCTGTGGACTGGCAACTGTGCAGAGAGACTTCTGCTTGTGATCAAACGGTGGGAATATTCAGGAACAGGGAGTACCCCGCTACTTTCCCTGCAGTTAATTAGAACTATGGAAAATTGGGCTGTACATATTCACAGATGCTCTCATCTGGTACTACTTGTACTGTAAACCTAAAGCGGCACCGAAGGGGACATGAATGACCAACTTGTATGGCAGTGAAGGTGCCCTCAAATGCATTCTGCAGGACCAGACCAGCTCCACATTGTGGGAAGATCCAAGACAATCTCACCCAGTCCCTCTTTTTTTAATTGCCTGACTGGAGTTGATTGCTCCCACAGAAGTATGCATTTTCTCCTATTATTGACTAAACTGCATTACGAGATATACTTTTAAAAGTCCCATTACATACTTAAAGCCAGTTCTCCTCAAAGCCACATTCATCCCACCTCCATATCATATTCAGTTTTTGTCATATTCAAGTCACCTGCAGAAATGGGGAGGAGGAAGGATTCAGGACAATTATTCTGCCCAAAAACTTGAGTTGTGGAGGATTAATATTATTCAATACATTGAGTGGCTTAAATTGAAAATAAAATGTCCTTTTCATATTTTCTATAAAAGTATCATCTGCTAAAAGGAGTATAGGAAGGCTTCTTCTGACACCTTCAAAACAAAAGTTTCACCTGCATTGCTTTGAAACAACATTCTTTGTATTTAAAATCACTACAATTAAAAAAAGTTAGGAAAAAAAGCTCTTAAAATGTAAGTTTCATGTCAAACCAGATCATCTTTTTCCCTTCCTGTCCTCTCCCCCTGCAAGTTTTTCACTTTGGCCACCTCCCAGGGAGCCCGTTCTTTCCCCAGTATTCAACGCTTGCTAAATCTTTTGCTCTCTGATAGAGAAACTGATTGCAAAGGCATAACAAGCAGTTCTAATGCAGCTCCCACTACTACTCACAGCATTTGAATACATTAAAAAAATCTGCAACCCTGAAAATTTCCTCTTAAATGTATTTGTCAGGGATCATCCTTTTTTTTTCCCCATAAAATTGTGTTTGAAAGAAAAAGAATGCATAGCAGCTCAGGTCCCCGGGTGATTATGTTATGAGTGTTATGAAACACTTCTGGTTTAATACTGATAGAAAGAGAGAGCGATCTCGCAGTTTTCCAGTTTCCATCACACATGACGCTGAAACAATAGGACCTCTCCCAGGTTAAGCAGATATTGCTTGTGGAAATGTCTTTTTTGTCAGTGTTCTGAGTTCATTACTTTCTCTTTCAGAGCAACTCTCTGGAGGGAGCATCAGCAAGTATGAAAAAAGGGCATTCTTTGGCCTGCTGTGACCCCCAACTCATCGGGTCTCCCATACCTCAGACTGGCTTACAAGAAGTTCAGACCATTTCTGCCACTGGGGACATTTGTCCCTGTCATCGAATGTGGTTTCATTAGACGTCCAGCAGCACTGCTCGTGGCTGTACCAGAAGGCAGACAGGCAGACACCCTCTTTCAGGTCCGTCATCCAATCCACAGCTAAATCTATCACTCCGGCTAACGTGCCTGGAAAAAGAAATGCAGAAAAACAAACCATGGCATTAAAAAATATCAAGTCACAAGGAAAATATATCTAATTGCAATAACAGCAAAAACTCACGATTTTGGGAAGCAGCTGCCACGTGTAAGCATGAATATACCAAACAACGGGGGTTAACAGTGAGTTTGCAAAGAAACAGCCACACCAATGCATTGTCTGACCTTCAATGTTCTCTTGGAAAGCTTTTATTTAAATATTATCATTTACCTACTGACTGATTGCCAAATAGGGGAAGGCATAACTGATTAAGGGCCTGATCCTTCGGTCTGTCCCAGGCAGTGCACCATTTGACTGAGATAAGCAGGACTTCATGCAGGGTCTCTATACAGAGGCTAATCTGCAAGTCTCAAACCACACTGTATTGTGGGGTAGGGGAGAAGGATACATATTTTTTCCTATAGCTTCACTGGTCCCAAAACAGCAACCTTTTAGAAGAATGATTTCAGTAGAGAAACAATACGGATGCCTAATTCTGACATACGAATTTAGCGGAATCAGACTCCCGATGTGTACGCTCATTAGCAATTCAAACACGCAGAATAACATTATCCTTCAAATCCTCTCTGTACCAAACTAACACTTCTTTCAGTTTTTCCCCAGTAATTACATAGAGCTACAGTGACACCCGGTGGCCACCAGACACAGACAAGAGTAAAACTGGTGTGGCCAGACACAAAAAAGGAAAACCCGCTTTTCTAGACATCTGCTCATCTGCAATAATCACCAGCACCCTCAGAGCAGATGTGTCCTCGCGAACGCAACACCAGCAGGAACGGGGAGGCTGGGAACAGCCAGAACACAGAAAGGCAGACCTGCCTTCGCTCCCGACGTCCGTACATTCTAGAAAGTATTAAACCACCAGCTGATAAAAGAGTCATTTAGCGTTTTCCAAAGCCCTCTCGCAAACCATGGAAAGCAGAAGTCAACAACATTTTTACTGGTAATCATTAATACAATCTCAGGAAACCGGTAATGAATTTGAACAGAATTCATCGGTGCATTTCAGTAGGACTAAAACACTGGAAAAAAAAGTTTTGGAAAATGCAAAATGGTTTGGTTTTATGTTTCCAAAACTTTTAGCTTTGTGGCCTCTGCTAAGAATGTAATTACATGAAGCAGGGCTGGGGGCTGCCCCCACTTTCCCCTAGCAGCTGGTGCAGACAGGTAGGTTCAAGAGCAAGTTTATTTGAAGTGGAACTAAAGTTTTCTGGTTTTCATTTCTGTGAAAGAGGAAAAAAATCAAAACTTCAAATAATTCAGGCATGTGTAAACTGTTTTTTATTCTACAGAACAGAAAAACCCCAAAAGCGTTCACAGAGCCTTACACAGAAGTATAAGGAGGATATTTGTCACTCCCTTAGGAAGGATAGAATTTTTTTTGTATAGGAATAATCTGAAGAAATATACAGATACACCAGACAAGATCACAAAAAAAAAAAATAAGGCCGCAGCTGGGAGTAACGATGTCTGTACCGTTTTCTTTCACAAATACCTTGGCTTTCTCTTGCTTAGTCTTTTCCATTTTCCCAAGTTTCTATGGAAACAATGAACCATATTCTTAGATGATGATAAATCACTGCGTGGCTACGAATGTCAGCATGCGTAGCTTACTGAGTTTTGCAGTAAACTCTAAATTCTCCTCCAATCTTCTGAAATGAAACGCTATTGTTTCGTTTAGGAAATAGTACAAAGAATCCTCAGGCCTTGGCCATGAGCACGAAACACTCTGCCTTTTGCGTCTCTTGATGGATCGATATCATCCTCTGCAGTTACCCCAACCTTCATAGCTCAAATCACACTTAATCAGCCAATTGATTATTAATGCTACCTAGCAGAAGGTGCAAAGGAAGGCAGGTTTTTGAATGTTTTTCCCAAAAAATGTTAATAAACAGAGTGAGGGAGAAACATTCAGTTCTGTAATAAAACAAGCTCACGTGCAGCACAGCACTTCTAGGAAAATATGCCTCTAGAAGAAAATCCCTTTTGCCAAATGCTTTGGAATCCACATAAAGAGGAAAACGCTACATGCTTTACAGAGAAGAAAATCTTACAGGATAATACTGCAATAGTTAATGCTTCACAAGCCAAGTGACCAGGGCTAGAATTTTTCCAAGTTCTGAAACTCTGCAACTTTAAGTGAAAATTAATGGAAGTTGCAGAGCGTTCAGCATCTCAGAAAGTCAAGCCTTTAATTTCTGGTGCTTACCATGGCTGTCTAGACACATCAGTGCACCTCTGCAATATAGCAGGAGTTTATTTCCCTACTTCTCCATCACAGGCACTGAACTTGTTCCCTCTTCTATGTAACCTCCTGCCAAGAATGAAAAATAATGAGGTACTCCAAAGCCAAGAAATGCTGAGCTTCCTTTTAGATATTAGCGTTTTACCTCCTTTTCCTTTGGTTGATGACAGCCAACACTCATCCTTTACAATGCCCTAATGAGAATGCTAAAAACTTGCTGTGAAAACATATTTTTCCCAATGCACCTGTGCCAGAAAACTCTATCACCCAAGTGGCATGACACTGAATTACAGAGGGGACTTTTGCACCTCCAGCTGCAGTACCGGAGCATTCCAGTATTGTTACAATAGTACTTTTTGTCACATAGCTTTAAAAAACACAGACTCTTTTGTTGATCCTCTATAAGTAGCACATACCTTCAGTTGGCTAGTAAAGGCTAGGTTGAGGGATGGCCACTGGTTTGCAGGCAGGATGGGCAAAGTGAAAACTCAGAATTCCTTAAAAACTAAAAATTTGGCTCTCACTCCCAAAATTTTTAGGCTTATTTCCCTAAATATTTCTTTGTATTTCTCCAGAAAGCATGCAAACTTTCTGACTAAGAGAGGCCCAGGTAGTACTCAGTACCTTTGTCTGGAGCATCTTGTGAGCAGTTTTCATCTGATCTCCACACCAAACAGCATTCATGGTGTTACGTGTCAGACTGTGGTGACAGTGAGGGGCTCTGCTCAGGCTAGTTTAGGTGTGTACACTCGCTCATGAAACTTTGGTCTGATCCCAAATGGCTGCTGTTACATTCTTCATGTACTTTGATGTTACTCAAAAGATACAACTCTAACTCTGAAGCTGGCTCTGCTGTGAGCAGGAAGCCAGAGCAAACCCCCTCTAGAGGTCCCTTTCCCCCTATGCTTTTTCTGGGACTAATGAAGGATGTGGGTCCAATGACACTCCAGAAATGACATGAGTAAGGGCTACTGCCAGGCGGGATGGTCTTCTCCTTCCTCCCTCCATCAGCTCCTTTCTGTCAGCAATATTTTGATTGCTTGCATACAATCAATGCAATGGTCCTGTGGTGACCACCCTGCTGAGTCCACTGATCAACTGAAAACTAGTCTGGACAAACCCCATTTTTTCTCCCAGACCAGCTCTCAGATCCAACCGCCCTGTGCAGCTGCACATGCACAAGGCAACCGGCCCTGATGGTAGGGACACCAGAGGGCAGAGATTACTACTTTTGGCCACATCAGCTTGCACTGGCTGTGGAGGTGCAGCTTTTGAAATTTTGCAAAACCTGAAAGATTCAGTTGACCAAGTTGGTGGTATTTCGGCTTCTAGATCAGTTAAGCTCACTGGAAACTCCTGGTCTTAGGTAAACCTTCCAAGGGCCTTTGGAAACACGTGGAGGCCCCTGCCATCCCCTTCCTCAATAGTCCTACCTTGCAGTCCTCCATTCCCAGCAATGGGGCAGCAGGGGCAGGGTGCTCTATAAGACCTTCACACCTGGCTATTTATCCTGCTGCTTTCCTCCTCCTCTCCCACTCCTTGCCACCCCCTCTCCTTGCCTCTGGTAATGCCTGGACTCAGCTGCCCAAAACCTTGCCCAGCATCCGTGCAGCTGAGCCAGGCTGCTCCCCTTGGAGCAGTGGTAGCTTCTGCCTGTTCAGCAGGAGAAGAGGGACCATGGAGGAGCCAGGCTGGTCAACGCAACCCTGTGTGATCATACAGGTGTCCCCATGGCAGGCAAGCTTCTCTGAGCAGGCAATATTTCAAGCAGAGAGGGAAATGACATGAAGTCCCTCTTGACTGCCCCACCAACCTCACCTCCTCCCGCCCCAAACCTGGTTAAGAAAACTCATCCACTCATCAATAATCCCCCCACTCATCAAAGGAGTGTTGACCCGTCGCTGAGGCTGAGATAGGGACTCTCCATCTTTGCCCTGTCCCAGGAACACTGGAGGCACAGAGCACATGTGCCATTTCAACAGCAGGCAGAAAAAGTCTAGAGTTCAGCCCAAATCATGAACATGCGGGTAATTTGTGTTTTCCAGCTGATTCACGAGTCCTTGCCCTAATTTAAAAACAGACTAATTTGATCTGACTCTGAGGCAGAACACATTGCTCTGCACCCTTGTCATTGTAAAGGTTGTAAAAGCTAACGCATCTCAGCTGCAGTTTACCCTCCACCTCCATTCCCAAACTGGATGTACCAGCATTAGGGATTATCAGAGGTCAGCAACTCTGGCTTTCAACACCTCAAGGATTTCAGAATGAGGTTTCATTGCAAACTGGTACAGACAAAACCTTACTGGATATTTGTACTGAAATGGGAGTGAGTGTATACCACCTTCTGTATATGAGTGAGGGGATTACTGCTCAGCTTGTGGAAGGTTCACTACGGCCCTCAAGGGCTTGCTCTAACTTTATTTGCAAGCAGAATTCTCCATCCCAGATGAGGCCCTGCCTGGCCTTCAGAAAGGGTTCAGCAGCCCTGATAGCCCACAGTCTACCAGACTCTCTTCTGTTCTCACTCTCCCATCAAAGCTTTCATGGAAACAAGTATACCTCTAAGAAATAACAATTCAGCAACATTTTCTCAAGAACTTCCCCACTACTTCTGAGGCTCCTGATCAAACTGTAATAAACATGTTAACTTGGCAGCTGGTAAGCAGGAAATTCACACCATTTGGAAACTGTGAAACTTTACATCATGCTTTTACCAAGCAGCATGATACAAGAGCACCCTGACATCACCAAAAAAGCATAAAAAATGGCAGCTGTTTCAACTTGGTAATAGAAGTGCAGCTTTCCAAGTTATAGGATGTGCTAAACTGAGCAGAAGACAGGAGAAATTTGGGAAATTAATGAATCTGCCATCTGAGTTTGAGCAGGCTGTTCAATATGTAATGTCTGTCTGGCCTGGAAGCAGATCTGAAGCTGAGTCTGAAACTGTATTTTCCCTTCATACATACATAAAGACAATAACCCAGTGGATATAGCAATTTACAAAGCTCCCCCTTTGAGTGCCCATAACCAACATTTCCCCACATCAAAATACCTACTTTCACAATTAATGTGAAGACAAGAAGAAAAAAATCCTACCAATAAAACTGACTTCTGTGAATCAAAGATTCAGAAAGTCAGAGTAGTCCATCGAGCGTAAAGCGTTCAGATGTATATTTCCAAAATCAAGAGAAAAATCCCTCTACTGGTGAATAGCATTTTTTCTAGGTCAGCACTCAGCAGGAGATTTGCAAGTGGGTATTTTTATTAAGCATTACAACTGCATGGAGGCATAGCTGTGTTTTTAGCTTGAAACATCAGTGGAGGGACAATGAAGTAAAAAGAGAAGCAGACAGCACTGCAGCAAACTTGGGTGAGATGGTTCCGGGCATAACTGTAGTGCTAACACACACGTACCTGCCAGCAGTCCTATGAGAAGCATTACAACCCATCCTGACCAGGCATCCAGCAAACTCTTGATGAACTCCCATATGGATTCCTTACTTTTGCTTGTAATCTGAAATTTAACATATATATAGACATGATGCTGATTCAGGCTGATGTCGTTTTAGTGTATAATGTTTAAAACAAAAAGTATTTAACCTCCTAGAAAGTGTATGCAATATCTCTACTCTATAATCCCCCCAGTCCAAATCATTCTCTAGAGGTGCTCTGCTGAGTAAGTTGCCCTTTCATACTTAAAAACCCAAGATGTAACCACATCCATATTTTTAGAAGTCCTGCTCAAGCCATACAACAAGGTAGGAAGCTATAATTCTGGGAAACGGCTTGTTTTTCTCGCCACCAGCATGGCTGTAACCCAGGGGGCTCCATCAAAGCCCGACACCTTTACCTTTCTATGGCGGTCAGTGTCGCGAGATTTCTCCCGCAGCCAGTCGATGGTGTGGAAATCTTCATAAGTCCCAACGTCAGGGAAAGGCTCATCCAGAAAATCCATCAGGTTGCCAGAACCGTTCATGTCTCCTGCATTGACCATATTAGGGTCTGTATGTAGAGGAAAACCAAGTATGTCAATGAATTCAAGGAGCTTTGCCAGACATTTCAGAATCAAGTTTTCCAAAATGCCTCCACCAACCACAAAGTCAAGAGAACATGAGTCAGCACTCCTGGTGGGCACTTCCTGAAATCTATGCATTGCCACTAGAAAAAGTATTTTGCTGAAGACTACTTCAACAGCTTACATACAAAAAGCACAGTGTCCCCATGCAGAAATACCATCTTTCCTGAAAACAGAGCCCCAGAATCCAGCATGTTTCTGGACTTCCTCTGCAATGATACATCCTGATCACATGTCAGAAGAATTTCCCTGCCTGCATGGAGATTAGCAAGTAGGCAATGTCACCAGCTCAGAAAACAAATGATAATACACTAGAGTTTACCATTCATCATGAATTGCAGATTTTACATGGCAACATTAGTCATAACATTGCAGCATTGCCTAGTTCTGCACGCTCAAAGCTCTCTGCATTGATCCGCTTTCCTTCCACTGCCCAGAGAAGGCAAAGCTCGAGACCACAGTATGTCTGCTCTGCATCAGGTCTGGAAATGCAGTATCTTCAAGTTTGCTTCTCAAGGGCTAGGAGCAGGACTGTTCTTCAAAGAACCTGAGTGGTTACCTTCTGTCCCTTATACACCTTTCCAAATTTGCTTTTAAGAAAGCAGGGGGAGAAACAGCCACCACCTGTCCTGTTAGAGCACAAGAGGAAATACAAAGCTACCTGTCCCCAAAATATAACAAGCAGTTACCAGAAGCATTTGATAGTTAAAAAGGAAACCAAAGTAGGCTGTGAAATACTATACACTTAGCGTGTGGCAACAGGCTGAGTGGACATTTTCAGCCCAGAAGTTTTTGGGGACATGCTCTCTGGTTTTACAGACTACAGCTATGAAAGCAGAGAAACATCCATGTCCATCACTCTGAAGCCCTGAAAACTATACCTTGTTCATGCAAGCCATGTAAGCAAAGCATGAAGAAGTTAACCAAAAACCACCGTACCCCTTTTTCCCACACAGAGCTCGGCAGCCCCTGGCTAGGTGCAAAAGTGACTGTTACCTCCTTCCAAGGTGAGGTCCCAAAGCAGTCACTAATATGACAAGCTGCAGAAACAGCTGACATCATTCTCAAAGAGAGGAGTCTTTAGCAGCATAAGAATCTATTAAATGAAGTAGTTCAGACACATAGGGTTGGATTCATCCAACTTAACTTCAGCCATCTGAAAGTTTGGTGTCTGGACTATAAGAACCACCTAGGCTGCCTCTAGAGACAGAGGAAGATGGTGTGCGGCAGGTGAGTGCCTGCTTCTTGAACAGTATCTGGTCAAGGACCGTTTTCAATACAAGGGATAAGAAGAAAAGGAGGAAGCCGTGAACAAGAACATACAGGGACACAAACCTGATGCAAATGATAAGGGAGGCGGTGATGGGGACCAAACCTGGTCAGTCACACTCACTGGTGAGGGCACGTGGGAGTGTGAGAATGTCTATTCCAGTGAGGTTGTCCGATCAGGGACTATGTCAGTTGGGAGACTATGGGAAAAAGGGGGAAACCAGAAACAAAATACACAGAGGCACAGACCTGACAAAGCAAACATGGGGACAATGTCAAGAAACAAACCTCACCACTCACACTAACTGAAGAGCTATTAACTGTGTGTGTGTCTCTGGGACACATGCTCAGCTTTGCCACTGGTTGAACCTGCACACGGGAAAGTGCCAGCCACGTCTCCCCGCGTGGGCAGAGACCCCGGGTCCACAGGCTGGGCTCCAGTGGCCGGGTAGGAGGGTCCTGGGCTGGGGTGGCTGGAGGAAGCTGCTGCGCGCTTCTACATCACTTAACAAAGTGTTGTTCTAAAGAGTGATTAATCCCATCCATCCTGAAATATGTGCCTGGGAAAAGGGTCTTCCAGAAGGTACCTAGGGTTTGTAATCTGAAATGGCAAGCCTAAAAAAAAAAACCAAACCATTTAACAGGGGGTTACAAGAGAAAAAAAAACACATGTAAACACATAAATGTAAATGGGGACAGACACAGACTTTAGAGGTGTTAAAGAACTGACCCTGCAGAGCCTGTAGCTCCTTGACAGACACCAGACAACTTTTGCAGGTCACCAACACGGTACTAACAACTGCTACCGACTTTCCTCTGTCAGGTACAGAAACAGAGATTTCACAAGTAAAGAATTTGGATCTTCGGATCTGTGAGGAGACTTCCCAATTCTGTATTGGATCAGGCGAAAATGTGGCAGATAAGCTTTTAATCAGCTGTCCATACACCCTGCTGCTCTGTTCAGCCCCCTTTATTTCCTCTCCATTTTCAACTGTTTTACTTGAATCATCTCCATTTAATTTTTTTCCCCGGGGGTGACTTCAGGGATGTAACAAGCATGAATACTCAGCTTTGTCTGTGTCCGCTCTTTGCACTCCACTGGGTTGGACTTTTTGGACGACACAGACAATATGCTCAGCACAAGCAGCTGAGAAAAGCATTATCTTACAAGGCAACCAGCAGGTCACCATTATAATTCTATAGAAGCGCTTTTAAGTGTGGAAATCAAGTAATCTCCAAGCACTGTGGCACGTTTGTCTGAAAGAGAATCAAGCAAGGGAGTCGCAGCCCAGGGAGGGAAACCAAATGCAGAGCAGGTGTCCCACATGGCGCTGCTGAGCACGAATAAGCTGCCACAGGATTGAGGTGATTTAAAAAGCAGCAGTTGAGTGGCAATTGAGAATAGCGAAACTTAGCCAAATGGATGAGAGCACGCTCCTACATCTGCTAAGGGAAATGAGAGCCTGAAGGTGGGGTGCTGTGGCTGACACCAGGGAGCTGAAGTTGCAAGTGGACCTTGTGTTCAGCGTCTTGTAAACCATGACCAAGGACTAGAACGGGAAGATGAAATGAGGTGAAAGGATTAGACCGTGATGTTATCTGTAATGCTGTGATATTCTGCAGATCGTTTACGTCAACCTATTCTTCCCATACAGCAAAGAAGATCCTGTAAAGAGCATGCAGTTCGGACTGCTTGCCTGCATAAGGCAGCCCCCCCCGCTACAAAAACAAACTTCTGAGAACTCTTGTGCTGAAAGCGTTGGCAAGCTTTCCTTAACGCTACAAGAAAACTCCCCAACATGCTAGTTATATCACATAAAAAAATAGCTTTTTAAGCATGTTGTCAATGCCCAGCACATGACAGTATTGTGGTGGGTAATACCAAGCCAGACCACAAATATGTAGGATAATTACAATCTCAGCCTGAATCTACCCAAAAAATACGTGCTACACAACATGTCCAGGGAGAGAAAAATGTGCTAGAGACCACAGAGCTATGGAAGACTAAGCAAACACACTGTGAACTCTAGGTAGCGTACCAATACCTGGAAATCACAGTTAGTGGGATGATTATCACCCTTAAAGTTCACTTCAGATACCACACTCTTGAAAGCAGAAATGTGATATCAGGTTAAGCAAATCCCAATTCTTGCAAATAACACCTGTCTACAGCACGTTTGGACTGAGTACTATAGAGTTCCCATCTTATTTCCTAGCGCTAAGCACCGGAAGTATCACTTTATTTTGCATTTATCTATCTCACCTTACTTTGACATCTGAAACAATCTACAAGGTTTATTTCAGGATAAGCTAACTTGCCCTCTCAGAGATGCCAGCAGAAATAGAACCTTACACAAGTCAGTCAGTCGCAGATATTTTAATTTAATACACATAGGTTAAAGGCAAATTGATCTCATTCAAACATGAATTGTAGCCAGATGTACTGCAGTAATCCACTCTGACAATGGCAGTCATCATTTGTGGTGCGAGTTGTCTCACCTAGCATGACAAATCTGCACTAGACTCTGGACACTAAAATCTAGTCTCTTTTCATACCCGATAAGGGGAGGTAAACTCTCTTCAGATGCAATTTATCTAATGTATTTTAGACATCTACATTAGAATGAGACAGATTGTTTCCCCAGAAGTGCTAGTTTCTCTTCACTGATTACCAAGAGATGTCAGAGGTAGACATCCACATCTCATCAAATGAGTCCAACACTACCCATTCAAAAGAAAACATTGCAATACCATTACATGCAGAATTAGTAACAAATGCAACTCACAGCTACCCCTAACACCTGAGCATCTAAGAGATTTGCATAGTCTGACAGAGCTTAGATACACTGAAAGGTGCTGAATCTTGCTGAGTAACTGTTTGTATTTGGTCCCTTTGGTGTTTCATGACTTAGACGTCCTTGCTCTCCTTTCCACTATTGCCCGTTTGTGTAAGGGCAAAGGTTTCCTGCCTGTCCCCTATTCTTCTCCTACTAATTCCTGGCATTCCACCTGTTTTCCCTGGGGCAGACATCCAACATTTTCAGTGAGCAGTCTGCTATGCTCCATGAGAGGCAGCAGCCAGTTTGGAGCCCATCATTCTGTAGCCTCTTAGGGACTTTTTCCCCATCGCTTTGCCTCTGTTGACTTTGAATTGCATCTGCCATCTTATTCCCTGCAATTCAGTAGGGTGCCTCCTTCAGCTCTTCACAGTGAGCGCTCACTTTTACTATACAGCTTAGCACACCTACAACTGAACGTTTTTGTCAACACTCTGCTTTAATAATTGTAAACAGGTTCTCACTAAAAGCTGAGTAAGGAAGCAAAGAAATCTGACTGAACTACATACCTCCTGAACTCAGAAGAGTTCCTCCTTGGAGCTTGGTTAGCAGATTTCCTTGGATTTAGACCCATGTCAGACTACAGTGGTCCTGTAAATGGAGCAAGGTCCTGGCAGGGATCGATTCACAAATGAGAGAGTTCATAGCGCTAGCCTGGCAATTGTGCCTCTTGACAGAGGCTCTCCGGGTTGCCACATAGCCCTAGACATCTTCCAGAGAGCTTGTGCCAGGTCAACCTCATGTGCAGTCCCAGATCTCCCAGCTAGGCACGCTTGGTGTGCAATATTCTGAAGCCAGACAGGCGGGGATGCTGCCCTCCAAACACCTGAGGTGTTGCGTGAGAGCAACAGGTAAGGATCAAAAGAGCTAGTCCAAAGATTAGCCTGCAAGGCCTGCAGGAAGCCAGATAATTTTTAAGTAATCGATGAAGCCTGCTATGTAAAGAAAGCAAAGAAGAGATTAGTGCAAAAAACCTACAGAAGCTGGGTGCGAACACAACAAGCGGCGCACCCCGGCGGGCTGGGACACGCCAACAAGCACAGCAGGTATCGCATGGACTGCGGATCTCTTCTGTTATGTTTACTCAGTTTTTGTTATTTTTAAAGAACCAAAAGGTAGTATTATTATCATATTTCAGGTCATGTTCTTTCTGCAGGTCTCGCATTGTGTAAACTCATCGTGTGCTTCAGACCGGCTGTACAATACACTGCAGCTTGGAGCTAAGTTTTATAGAAGAGCAATAAATTACCCTTACAGTGGAAATGTTGACAACCTCTCAGCTTTATAGCATTGTTACAGCATGTGCAAACGTAAAAGCCACAGCTCAAAGAGCTCTATCAGTGAACTGACGTTCTAGGTATTATGTTGACTGACTGATTGGATCTGAAACATATTTGACATGGCAAGCACAGACCAAAACATCCCATGGTTCAAAGAAGCTGAAAAGTATACCAATGGGAAACAACTAGCTGAACAGCCATCAAAGGAAAAGTCTTGGCCCTGGCCTACTGCTACTAAACCTGCTAGTTCCATGCTACGTTCTCCTCATCCTGTTTTCTGTTTTAATTGGACGCGTTGCATGGAGGCAGGCAGTGCGCTTTTTAATGCGATTCCAGCTGGTTTCGAGTTACTTTCAACAGATCACAGTTACTGAATTACTTCAACACTTCAAATGTTTCTAGCAGATAAATATTCACCTACGTGCTTTCATCTTTATGCTGTTTTCCTTGAAGACAGTAGCGGGGGGGGTTACTGTGTGAAACATAACAGCATGCAGGCAGCAAAATGTGCCTCTCTTCAGTGACTCCTCTGCTATCGCATAAGGTAGAAGGGAATGTGGCAAGAGGCGGGGGGAAGAAAGCAGAGGCCTGAAGGCCTGTGCCAAGTTCCTCAATTCACATTTGTGTGGAATAAGTTTTCCAGGGCATCCAAAGCATCATCTGTTCCATCTCTTCCAAACGTGGCGTGAGTTAGCCAACACAAAAAAGCAGAATAACAGTACATCTCAGTGCTTTTCTATGCTCTGGTACCAATATACATGCAATGAGAAAACAGGGTGACACTACTCCAGACACAACACTTTTTAAATGATTCACGGTCATTTCAATGATGACCCCACTGGAGCTGAGCATGGCACCGACCTGATCTGTGCTCATATGAAGCGATGTGGCAGCATGTACTGCACAAACGAAGAAGCATGTGGGCTCTGAAAAACCCTGGAATTTATTTTTCCATAGTACAGAGTAACGAGCAATGCAACCTTACTAGTTTACTAACTGGCAACCACCACAAGACTTCTTTGTGCTGATGGATAATTTGCCACTCTCTATGCCCTTAGTACTTGTATCGACCCTTCCTAGTACCACGTTCTCAAAACAGCCAAGCATGGTGCCCCAGCCTGATGGCCATTAACTGCTCAGTGTGATGTGTCGAGCAAAGGCACCTTGTCTTGAGAGGCAGGTACTCTGCCAGCACCCACCCACACCCCATCCCAAGGGATTTAGACCTAGTTGCAGAGATGGATGCAGAGCACTCTCCACCCAGGCCTCAAAGCAAGATTATTAACGGGATCAGCTGGAAAGAGGCGAATGAAAAGTACAGAGGGATGATTTGGGGCATACGTCTTTCGGGGAGAGGTGGGAGGATGAGGTCTGTTCAGCCTGGAGCCAAGAAGACAAAGCAGGGTGGATGTAATTCCCCCTTCCACCACCCACCACACCTCGTAGAAGGCGATCTAGAAACGGCAATGTGACATTGCACCCTACAGGATATAGGGTGCAGGTAAAAGGTTATGAAACATTCTTCTGAACAAGAAGTAAGATGCTGTTGGGTGGTGATATCACAAGGAAGATGTCTTCAGCAAAAGAAAGCAGGCTGAAAGACGAGGTTTCTGCAGGTTGAAAAATATCCATGGGCAATTTAAGACTATTCACCTTAGAAGCCTCAGACTGAACAAGCCATTGATTTATTGACCACCTGTCTTAATGATGGTGTTTCATAAAAAACATTAAAATGGCCTTGGATCGGAGCAAAGTTGAGGCTCCGGGAAAAATAAGAAAACACTGAACTCAATTACAGGCCTTTTCCTGAAATATAATGTGCATGTAAAAAAGTGGAGAATAGTTAAACTGGGAAAATCCAGAGGGAAAATGGGATGTTAAAATTGGCAAATGCTTTTATTCCAATTCAGGGACTAATTGTGCAGTCCCCATGTATCAGTAGATAGCACTGCAAACCCTCAGCCTCCTGTCTTACGAGCGCAGGCAGGCTGCGGTATCAGAAACGCTGTAAAATATTGCAGCATTCTACTGTATGGCCCCCCCCCCCCCCCCCCCCCGCATATTAAGGAGTTTCCTGCTATGATACTGTGGGCAAGCTAAATACAGTCACATCTTTGATGTGCAGCTTTACCCTGACTAACCTCTATGGAAAAAATTATGAAGCCACAGCAGAGCTCAAAAAACACAGGGCACCAGATCACAGGGGAGAGGGCCTGGGAGAGAAGGGGAAGGTGGGAGGGAACATTTGGGATAAATGGCAGAAAATTGAAGCACAAAAGGGTCCTCCAGACCAAACCACAGCCTCCAACCGCCCCTCCTCAGCCACCACACGTGCTCACAGGGCAAGCACAAGGAGATAACAGGGCCGGCCGGGAGCGCAGGCAAAGAGAGGCATGGGGGGACATGGGGCACACCAGTGCACCCCGGGAGCTGGTAACCAACCATCAGCGCTTCCCGGCCCTTTGGACACGGCCTGACTCCCTCTCCTCCTTTTCTCCTCCCAGGACGCCCCTGGCTCACCACGCTTCTCTTCCCCTGAGGAGCGCACCCCTCCAAGAGAGGGCACCTCGCCCCGGCATCCTGCTCCCCACTCCTTCCTGGGACGACTCTCCCTTTTGTAGCCAGTTCCTTTCAGCATGAAATATCGTGTGTCTGGTCTTCATTTGAGCTTTCTTGGAAAGTCTGAGCAAACTTAGTTCAGCTGTTGAGTTATGTCAGAAAAGGAAGAGGAAAAAAAAAATCCCAGCTCTTTCCCTGTGAGTTCCAAGTGGAATTTTTGCACTCACATAACTCATGATCGCTCTCTATTAAAAAATGCTAAACTCACTTCTCTGTTTCTAGGGAGTCTTAAAGGTCCCTCCAATAAATTTAGTTGTTAGCGTTGATGTTGGGCTGTGGAAAAAGCAGGAGGGAAGCGTTGTTGGCTCTGGGACATCCATTTGCAGTTTTCAAACTGAGCTGAAACATCTTTCTTAAAGGATGCCCTTCTGCTAAGAGCCCATCAGCTTGGGCAGACGAGTCCTGTGGGCCTGCATCAACCCTGCACACCCTTGCTTCTTGAAGGAAACAAGATTGATTAGGTAACATTCAAAAACCCTTCAGCATCTGGGGTAAGGAACAAAGCTTCAGAAGACAAGACAGACTGGAAATCAGGCTACCAGTGTGGCAGCATGTATAGTTTCTATTCTTGATTTCCCTCTAGTCCCCTTCCTCCCAAAAAAAGAGAGGGAATTTCCCTCCTGGAGCAGCTGTTTCTACTGTCACAGAGCTCCAAGCCAAGGCTGAAGGATCAGGGGTGCTGTACAGTTTTCCGCCCTGCGCCATATACACGCTCGAACTTTGCAGCACCGGGTTTGGGTTTTCAGCACTGCTCTTTGTCTCCTCACTCAGAAAAATGAAAGGATTCAGGCTGGGAGGGGGGTGGAGAATGGTTCTTGGACTGCAAAAAAGACAAATATATTCAGAGAGAACAAAGTTACACTGTCAGAAGGGAAATGCCCTGGTATATAGTTACTCCTAAACAGCTCTCTCCTTAAATGGGGTGTTCAATGGCATTAAATGCACCTCTTGCTGAAAACCTTTTTAAGCTTTCAGCTTAAAGCTGATAAATCTGCAGTAGAAAAGCCATTAAGCTGTTCTAGCATGTCGCTTCTCACGATTTGAGTGGAGGCCAGTGAGTCATTTTCACACAGGTGGAGGGTAATGTTTTCCTGTTCGCAGAGCACTGATTTTTACTGCTGCATTTGGTGCCGATGGGCTGCACGGTTACAAATGATTTACTTCATACCGCCGAGAAGGAGCTCCCCCACCTGCCAGACGGGGAACCCTTTTCCTTGGGATGATGTTTGAGAGCAACATGTTAAAAGTGTTTTAGGAATAGCAGCCTACCTTAACCCTGCCAGAATTTCTCTTTTGGCAGTAACGACCTTGTGTGATTTTTTTGGTTGTGCTGGACGAGAGGTGAAGACGTCTGAGGAAACCCGATGCCTGGTGCGTATGCATGCCACACACACGCAGATGAGTTAGAGTCCTACTCTACGACCTGATTCCATTTCACTAAATGGAAGAATCAACACACACACATACCCCCCTTGGGCACCCTGCAAGTGGTAGCCTCATGGCAAAAGCAAATTGGAAAAGGGCTGATACCTACAGGCACTACATCGCTGTTTGGGGGTCGTGCGCCGTGCTGAGAGCCAGTCAGACCTGAGACGCTCACACGACACAACACTGATCATCAACGCACATGAGATGGCCCTGAACCATGGGTGATGTGGGGGGTTGGGAGCCTCCCCCTTGCCCCCGCACAAGCGCTAGGCTACAGTCACGATGCCGCTCACCTTCCCCTCCAGCCCAGCAAATAATGGCTTTGTGATGAAGCAGCTCCCAGACCTGGGAGGTTGTGGCGCTCCAGAGAGCCTGTTTGCTCCAGGCAGACAGGAAGGACCCAATCCCGGGGCAAACGCTCCCATCCAACACCATCCCCTTCCCCTCCTCCAGTCCTTCTTCAAAAGCTACCAGCCACTGCTTTTGAGAAGGCAGACCCTGACACGTGCAGAGAGCCCTCCAGCTGGGGATGTTTCAGGACCACCCTTTTACACTAAATAACTGTTAAAGGACTGAAGTCCCGAATTTCTGAGTTGCCGCAGCATACGCTTACAGCTGGCGCCTTGTCTTTTTTTGCACAAAAGATGCCTGACAAACTGGGAGACCCGCACGCATTTCCTCAGCGCATTCAGATACAATCCAGGGTAGGGGGGGAACCCATTGCGCCTGTAAAACCCATGCGTGGCGGCCCTGCTGTGCACTTCGCGTGGGCAAAGAGCCAAGCCTCGGTGCGCCTGGTGAGCAAGAGCACGGCCCAACTCACACCCAGGGCTGGAGAGAGCTGACCCAGCCTTGACTTCAGAAGGAGCCAGGAGAGCAGACCCAGGACGGGCGCTGTAGGATGGAACCCTCCTGCCACCTCATACAGTGCCGGGTTTGGATTTATATCGCTTTTGAGGCTCAGTCTTGGGAAAAAAAACCAAAGGTTCTGCTGGAGAAAAATAAAGTTGAAATGTATTTTTCTTTTTGTTTTTGAAGAACCTGCCTTACTTTATTTCAGTGACTCATTACACACTTCCCCTGCCCCCCCCCCATTATTTTCTGAGCCTGACACTACCGCAATACACAATCGCTGGACACCAGAATTCACCTTTCACTAGGACAAACAACCTCCTTCAGCACAGGAGATCCAAAATCTCCCCCCACAAGCGTACGGGTGAGCACACAGACACCCCAGGCCTGCCAAATTTTCAGATTTTTATAATAGAGGGAAAAATTTATTGGAAAAATGAACAGGGTTTTCAAGAATAAGAAACTTCCTGCAGACTAGGAGTGAAAAGTCACCTGACACTCTGTCTGTGATGAAGCTGCAGCTGAGTCATCCTCCGTTCTCTGGCAAAGGCACAGAATTATTTATCAGAACTCTTAAAAAAGAAAAAAGGTGTAATTTTATTTTCCTGACTAGTATAAGCTCAAAAATTAATTTAGCTTCTTGCAGTCTAGCATTTGTATTAGAATAATTTTTAAAAGGAATAAGGTGTTTTAAAACCCCCTAAGTTATATTAAAAAAGCAATACAGAAAAACCCTGCCACAGAAGGGTCACCATTTTTTCTCTCCACAAATGGATGCCTTCATATATTTGTATAGAGTGCATAAACACCCACACCAGGAAAAGAGAACAGAGTCTGGACTTTGCTTATATAAAACCAACCGTCCAAAAAAGCAGTTTAGCATGGATTTTTCAGCCTTTTGGTGATCGGCATTTTGTGTAAGAAGTAAAAATCTGCTTGTCATCTTGTATGTCTGTTCTGGAAAATAATTTTTCGTGCTTCTGTTGGGCGACAAGCAAAACCTCCCTTACACTACAGCAAATTCTGCAGGAAACCTGCCGGACTCAGTACTTTCAAACCCCGTCAGCAAAAATTAACAATAAAGGAAAAGCCTCTTTCCCCAAATACATCTACGAACCCCCTAAGCAAGTTAATCCTCATTCCTTTATAAGCTCAGACATATCTATCTGTACAACAACAACTTCCCTTAGGCATCCAGAAAAAAAAAGGAAAAAGCAAGGAATGCAAGCAAAACAGTATCGCTGCTCTCTCTCCACACGACTGGATGATGATGGCTGCTCACGTAAATACAGAATTCAGCAGGCACCCGAAGGAGCCATAGCAAAAGCGACGGACAAAGGGCCTTCTTCAGCTTTAAAGCTCCATCTGGCAGCATTTCTGCTGGGGATGTCAGCCTGGAGCTCAGCGCAGAGCCAGCAGGCAGCCTCTGCACCTGCAAACCCTCTGCCTGCAGAGAAACTGTGCCGCTTTATTTTCCAGCAGAAACTGCCCAGCAGAGCTGGAGCTCTGGGACAGCAGCACGCGAACAAGCGGCAAATCAATTTTCTGAAGAATTACGTTGCTTACCTGCAATGCAACATCATTTAGCCCAGTCCCAAAGATTTTAATAGCATCCTTTCTTGGGTGGTATGGCTGCAAAAGCAGTGATGTCATGGGGAGGAAGCAGTAACAATCATGTGACTGCATCCTCCCTCTATAGCATATCTGATAGGGGACGGGGACAGGGGAGACGGACCAGCCTGTAATCCCACAGGATTAAACCGCAAGCCTCTTTACCCTGCCCTACCTACTCGGTCACCATCAGAACACGTGCTGCTTTTTTCCCCCCCTAACCTGATTATTTTTAAAAGTGTTTGTGGATTATTTTTGCAACCACAATCTCATTTTTCACAAGCAAAAGCATAGCAAGTATGCTGCGTGCAAACCAAGAAGCATTCCTGCTGGCTCTGCAACAATGCCAAGGTGTCACATTTTCTTTCATCTTTATGAAATAGGTAATCACAGCAGCTTGGAAATGAGGCAAACCACAATTTCACCATCCCTTGCATTTTTCCTTCTCACGGTGCTCCATTTCAAGCTTATCCAGACTGACTTCTCTCCATCTTCCGTGTCATATTCAAGCTTTGCAAGCTTACCTCATAGGTTTCATCCCTGTTATCTTCACTGCTTCATTCTCCCCGCCCTCTGTCCATCCACCCATCGCTCCACTTGCAGCCTTCTGCCTTTTCTTCAATGCAACCGCCACTGCTTGAAAGATCCTCTCCTATATGCCAGCCTACCTTTCCTTTTCAAAACATCTGCTTAAGTTTTCCCATCAAATATTTAAAAACTAAAACATTCTAAAATGTTTCATTAAAAAAAAGGTGAAAAAGCAATTAGCCTTTCACACCTCAGAACCATCTATTTGGGGAACTGGGGGGGACGCAGTTTGGTTGGGGATTTTTGTTTGGGATTGATTTTGGTTTTTTTTTCCTTAAAAAGCATTTTATTGTACTTTACAATGTATTTGAGTTCTACAACAAAATAATAATTTCCAAGTTCTGATTGTATGAATTTTGTACAAGCCACTAGGATCGCGTTCCCCAAGGCAGAGCTTGTAACCGTTCTTTGTGAAGATCTCGTACATGTTCGCACATGTGCAATGTGTTTTATTTCAGGACGTTCACACCTTACTGCTCACTTTCCCATATTTGAATATTGTGCAGACTGGTTTTCCCCTTAAGGGAATCCAGGGATGTGCTTTGTATGGCCAAGCAGATGCAACAGCTAGGTAGAGGGAGATCTTGCGCAAGGACACACACAAAAATATCCACGGGTGACTGACCAAAGGCACATGCGCGACTTCCGCTCACTTCGAAGGCAGGCAGTTCTGGGAGACCTTTCTGTCCCCGTGTGTCTGAGCAGGTATTTATGGATGCGCTAAGCGGGCAGCCCAACCTAGCCAAGCAAGCCAGTTGGTACAGGGTGTCCAAAACCTTTTTTCCAGAATGGCTACCCAACTCCTCCAAATCTTGTCTGTGAGTGGAAGAACGTTCTGGCACTCCTTATTTCTGATGCCGACTCCGCATACGGATTTTATTATTAAATTTGAATCCTTCACTTGCTCCACCTGAAGTTCCCACACCTTTCTGAAGTGAGAAGCATGCCTTTAGAGAAGAGGTTTGAGGATGCCCTTCATACACAGCACGGCAGATCACAGTTCTTCATCGTCACGGATCGGTAAGAGCATCAGGCCTACCCTAACCATGTCAATGAAGTGTGGAAAAGTGATGGAAGCCCTAACTTCCTGCCAGCGTCTGTTCTTTGCGCCCATTAAAATCAGTATTAATAGGCCAATTGAATTCTGTGGAGGAAGTTAAACCAACACTGAGCACTTAATTTATTTTCTTGATAATGCCATCTGGAATTTTCCTTAATCAGTTTATGAGGGGGGAACATGGAAAACATCAAGCAGCAGTTAGCTGGTCAGACACAAGCATCTATACCTAGGAACTTCTCTGCCACAAGACACTCTCTGTAACACAAACGCCAAGTCCTAGACAGCGAACAGTAATTTTGTGCACTAACCAAATCAGCACAAGGGTTTCAATCTCCCATTTTTTTCCTCAACAGTTTTTCCTAAATTAGATCCTTAGTTTTCTCTTCTCTTACCACAGCTGAACTCATCAAGTCACTGCCGAACACGTATTCTTAGCTGGATGGTCTAACTGCAAACAAACTAAAAGGGACAGAATACCTAATTCTCAATATAAAATGTGATTCCAAATGCCTCGATGCGTATGTACAAATTTAAGAGATTATAAGAAATCATAAGAAGCCAGAAACAGCTCCTAAGAAGCTTTTAATTCCAAGAATACTGAGATTTTCCAAAATGCAAGCAAATCACTTAATTGACATTTACAGATTCCAAAAACAAATCAACTTTACTCTTTGGTATCATCGGAAGCAAATACTTAATCAATTGAGTGGCCTCAGGAAAAGAAAATACTCTTCACATGATGCTTTGTAAAAGATTGTTCTTGCTTTCACTAGCCTGCAACTTTCTCAAGTCTCTCTGTAAATATATTTTTCCTCCTCTGGAAGATATACGACTCTATAGCTAAAAAGGAGACTGGATGCAAAATAAGCTGCAAGTGCCCTCTTCCCTAAAAAATGCAAACTTCAGGTTTACATCTGCTGAAAACAAAATACATAGTTCATCCAATTCCTTAAAAAAAAATTTGCTCTTGTTGTACAGCACTTACCTTTAAGTCTTGCAAAGTGCTTATAAAAATGGCAGCAAGGAATACATATAGGCCTTCATTCTTATAACAGAAAATCCATACTGACATACCCATTATAGCTTTTGTTGTTGATCCTGGCGGTGGTGAGACAGAGACAGTTGGTATTCGAAATGACTATTTCCAGCACACTGTTTAAAAATAACCTAAACTCTGTCATACCCTTAACGCCTTGTAAATACTGCACAGGGACGGGAGTCATATGTCAGGACAATGACTTTTCCTGTGGCTCCTGCAGCTTCAGGCTGCCGAGAGACACTGAGAAATGGCCTTTCTGCAATTCTGCAGGTTTAACGTTTCCTTTGTGAAAGCAGCAGTAAAGTTCATCCTAAAAAAGTTAACTCGTATTCTTTTGAGTGGCTTCCACCTTGGAATTAGTCATAAGGAAGATATTACAGAACTAATAATGTCAACTTACTTCCAATACAAATCTACAAAGTACAAACTTCTGTTACGATGAAGAAAGGCAGTTTGATGTGTTGCAAGTGGAGCTACCGCGAATTCTGGGATTCCATCACAAGCCTCTGATACAGCTGTCAGCTCCTCGTGAGTGATAAGCACGTGGGAGAACATACCTGCCATTCCTTATACTCCACATCCCTTTCAGGTCTTCAGTGCAACCTCTCTAGGATCTCTGATTTCACATATTTCCTCTCTTTCATTTGAAAATTCATTCATTCACCTGAATTACAGCGTTATTCAAAATACAAAATTTTTTTACGAAAGCGTCATGAATGTGGCAAATATGAAACCATTCAAAAAATACCTTATGCTTTCATATATAACAAAACTCTATTTCTGTTTATGGCAAATTATTTTATTTTGTAGAAGAAATACTTTCAAATAATACAAAAATGACACAATCATACAGAACTGTGACAACAACAAGAGAGATGAATACTGAATATGATAACTCATTACCACATCAAGACAGAACTCATTACAGCAGTCAGAATCACAGACCCAAGAGATCCACCAACAACGTCTCACAGCAGTCGCTGTTTAAGAACACCAACTGAACGCCCTGACAGAGAGGCCACCAGGCATCGCCCCTTCGTTACACAGTTACAGAACAATTCAGGGCAGAAGGGAGGTCCCTACCCCAGCCCCTGCTCAAAGCTGACCTAACAGCCGCCAGGATGCTCTGGGCTACGTCCAGTCAAGTCCTTGACCCCTCCATGCACGCACAGAGAGCTCCACCTCTCTGGGCAACCTCTTCCACCACCTGACCGCCCTCACGGGAACACGGTGTTGTCTGTTCTTAGTATACAGCAAGTACTACTAGTGTCACTGCGCGGTGACTGTTGCTAAACACCACTAGGTAAGGGCCTCCACTGAAAATGAGACGCGAAATTCCGACTAACCGGCCTTTTCAAGTAATGAGCACTGAAAAGCTTGCTGTCCCTAGACTTTCACCCAAACACTAAACGTTTCTTACATGATTTGGTTTTTAACTGCATAGTTTCTGAATAAGTCTAGTTACGCCCGAGGAACCCTCCATCTATACACCCGCCGAAGCTTACTGGCGGAAACAGACTTCAGGATGGTTAGCACGATAAATGCTACGTGTCCTTTCGTTTCACATATATTGCTATACGATCGGAACGCTTGATGCCTGTAATGATTACAGGCCATACTAGGAATCAGGGAATACTACCTTAAAATTAAACGTCTGTGTTAATCTTCCCAACTGATTAATGATTTAGGTTTACAACCTTTTTCCCCCATTACTTTTTGCCTCAGCTTGGACAAGTAAAAGCAATTCGGTTTCACTTTCAGGTTTTCCTGATCTTTGACAGGGTAACAGAATACAAGCTCTTGATATTTTACAATATTCTGATTGCTTCTGATAAGTCTGTTTCAGTTTTGGCTGTTGTTGTTTTGATTTCCTGACATATAAAAATCTGGAACCAATTTGATCTTTAATTACAAGACAGCATCATCTTCTTTCTAGGAGACTCCAGCAATTTGCAAAGTCAGTCTTGTGTTGGGCACCTCTCTTTGTAGGTAATGTATAATTAGAAAAATATGAGAAACTATTATAGTAGCTTAGTAAAGAAGTATTTTTACATACTTGCAGGATGCAAGGACACAGAACTGGCATTCTCGGGAATTTAGGGTGACAGTCTTTCATTAAAAGGAACGAACGCAAGTAAAATTATTTCTTACCAGATTTTAGCTGGTCCAACTAGCAATCAAGTGAGCTGCACCTTCCCGAATTATACACCTTCCTCCTGGGAAGTGTCACTGTTCAGCAGAACTTGCAATGCAGTAACCTCAAAGCACATCCTTTAGGACGAAGGTGTGTTTAAGCACCCTTCCTTAATGCAGCCGCTTTCTGCAACCAGCACATATGTACTTTCCTGAATCAGATCAGAATCTTTAAAACTGTAGAAATTACTATAATATTCCTTTAGCGGTCTTTCCACACAGCTAGCTCACGTTGCTCTTTTAACTCCTTTTTCATTAAACGGCAAAACAAAGGCCTGTCACCCTTCTCCTTCCTCCGTTTAAACTGAGAATCTAGTAAAGAATATCAAGATACTTTAGACACAACTGAAATGAAAACAATCTATTAGTGCACAGTAAGAACATGCAAATGAATTCTGCAATGGTTAACTTCACTTCTAATCAGTGTTACACACATTGCAGGTGATAATATTTTGCTATAACACAGACAGTGCTAAAGGATACAATGTACATAATAAGCTACAGGTAATAAAGCTGAAAAAAGTGACAATTTTAGAACATAGTATTTTCATTTCAGGTATCAGAAACAAAACCAGCTCAATGGTTCCATTCTACTGTATGACAAATACTGAAGAACAAAATTTCAGTCTTAAAATACATCTTAAAGTAGGTATTTTCCTTCAAGGAAAAAAGGCACTATAAATAAATTACACTACAGTGAATTTGCCTGAACTCACTTTGTTTCTGTCTTCCAGCCTTTAAGTCAAATAAAACAGCATAAAAACTGTACACGCTCTTAACAGGATAGTCGATCTTTTATAAAATAAGTTGTCTTCAGAGATGTCAGTTTCACAACAAGGAAAAACCAAGCCTTGTTGCAGTCGCTATTATAAAATATATATGTATATATATTTATATATATGTTTTTGTTTACTTTTACTTTTTTTACTTTTTTTATTTTTTACAAAACGTGTATATTAGCTTTTGCACATTTTTTTTTAAAGAAACTTGGCTAATCTAATAACTTCATTAAAATAAAAGCGATAAATACTTCATGTTTACAATGCAACATGTCATACATCATCAGCTGGCAGAGGAGGTATGTTAATCCTTGGTCTTGTAAAAAAAGCTATCTTCTCTCTGTGATCAAAACAAGATAAAAAAGGAAGTCAACCAAAGAGACACCTACATTTTTTCCCCCCCAAGAACACTGTTTCTTTACTCCGGTTAGTGGTTAGTATTTATTACTTACATACTGAACTGACAGTTTATTTGAGCACAAGAAACTTACAAAAACTATCAAACCTCACTGTACAATTTTGGCAACATTCCACTGAGCACAATTACTATTTCTGAAAATTTAGGTGGAAGCTGTGTATACAGCTCATTGAACATCAGTCATAATTGACTGTAAAAAGGTTCCATAGGACAAGCCCTGCATAAGCCCCTTCTGCAATGCAGGGTTTACCCTTGTACATTTTGCAATAATGCCTACAAAAAAAAAGGGGAAAAACACACAAGATGGCATTCAGAGTCTTTTTTTTGCTTCTTTACTGAGCAAACAGTACATGCTGTAAAGTAAGTGTCATAAGAAATGGATGTGTGCATAAAAAGGGCAAGAATTTAAACAAGACAGCTTTTACTTCATTTTCTACTTCTTGTTTTATTCAATCCCTCATATCTTTTTATCTCAGTAAACAAAGCACAAAATTCCCTTTTCTTATCACCAGAAACATAAGATGTCAAAACAATGCTACAATTCCTATTCCTCCTACTTCCTCCCTACCTTTGTGAGAAACACCTTTCCAACATAATTCAAGCAAAAGAAATTACATCAAAGGACAGACAGCTTTTCCATTTCACTTAGCTATTCCTTGCAAAAAAAGTTCTAAAAATCCAAGCGCTGGACGAAATAGTATAACGTAACAGCGTAGCTGAGCTGTCCTCCACATCGACGCTGCACTAACCTTTTCTCACTCTTTCTATTACTCTCCCCCCCAAAATTATAAAAATTTTAATGATGAAGTAATAAAGCCTTTCTGTGAAATGCACACTGTTTATCAATGCCACTTGTACACAAAACAAACTCTCAGAAAAAAAAATAAAGCTAAGAGGACCCATACCATGTGAACACAGATGAAATAGGAAAAGAAGTCCAAAGAAAAGGCTTCTTGAGCAAAAGCTGGAATATTATTGAGTAATTTTTAAGGAGAGTGTTACTAGTAATGAGTATGTATTACATTAAACTAACTATTTATGCCCACAGGCTTGCATTGAAGAACTGACAAATCATTTGAACTGAACAGTGACTAGGCTAAGTGAGAGAATCACCTATGTCTGCACTTGAAGACTCTTATTTTTTTAATTCCATGTGTTTTAGAATTGAAACACTGCAATTTTACCTTAGCTTTGGCTCTTTGCACTACAAATAATTCAAAGGAAACTTGTGTGTCCAAATCAATATACAGTTAAAAATTACTGGCTACATAGAAGACACACAGAATTTATGCTAAATGTTTCAGAGAGGTTTAACCTCTCTAACGAACTGTTGCTCTGCGATTTCAGTACACATTACCACTTACCTAAAAGTCTGCACCTGAACAGGCTCCTTCTGATTTTGCCCACGCAACTGGTATATTTCTTTTGATGCTTTCTTCAGCATCTTTTCAGCTGCTTGCTCCTGGTGATGTTCAAATTTGGTCTGTCTGGTCTGAAAACAAGAATATAATGCTTAAAATGGTCACGTGAATAAATAAAACACAAGAATACCCAGGTTAAAATAATGGATTTTTCCCACTCACCACAGTAAAAGCACGCAAGTACACTGTCTGAAATAGCTGGTCATCTAAGAACTATCAATTTAAGAGAGTGACAAGAGTTGTTTCATTTCTTAATGCTCTTTAGACAGAAATGTATTGAATTAATGAAATTTACTGCACATAGATCTGTCAAATGAGACCTTGAAATAAATTTAGGCTCACTCTTCGTCTCTGGTAATCTGGTGTCAATTTTGTTTCTTGGGCAGTTTTTGCCCTTTTTGCCTGTAACCTTCTTCTCCAAGAATAAGGGGTGGGGAAGGGAATCACTTAGGGAACATTCCAAATAGTTGTTTAAAATGAAATATCAAATCAGCAAAATTTTTTTCAAAGATCAGAAGTCAGGAAATTATTAAAGTTCCAATAATAAATATCTGAAACAAAAAACCCCAAACCAAAATGAAAAGTACCATTGGCAAATAGTGCCATGATCCAGTAACTGTCCTCAAATACACACAGAGTTTGGTAATAATCAATGCAATTGTTTTTTATTGTGCTAACTTCAAGAATATAGAAGGAACATTCGTTGTTTGAAGTTCTGTGAAAACAGCTCTCTAGACATCTTGTCACAATCAAGAAATTTTGGAAGCAGAAGTTTCTGAACATGTTGAGTGCTTATCTCGTGTTACCATACCTGCCTTTCTGCTTCCTTCAACAGGTTTCGGAATCGCTCATCCCGAAGGACCCAGTGGGGTAGATCTGTCTGCCCTCTGAGTTGGGCATCTTCCAGGCGCTGTCTCAACTCTCTTAAAACACATATCTCCTCGTTCAGCTGTCTCTGTCTAGTTCTGGATGCCTGGAGATCCAGCTCCAGGTCTAAGGATGTCCTTGCCATAAGCTCAGCCAAAGATGATCTGCAGGACTGCTGAGTTATTCAGATTCAAATAAAATGCACAACATATTACTCTCAACGTGGTAATACTGGTCTATCTTTAGCTATACCGGGCATACATTTTTCTGTACTTACTTCACACACACAGTCTTTCTTGACACAGAGTGTTGGAGAGGTGATTTGATCAGTAAAAGACTAACTAGCTGTAGAGGTGTTCTGTACCACAAACTTTCTCAGTCAATGCTTTCTACTACCTCCTTTAAAGTCTCCTTTTGGCTTATAAATATTTAACTAATTTAAGTTCATGGAATGAACTTTCATGCTATGATGATAATAAAAGGGATGGAACATGAAAAACTCGTAACGATTCATGACGTTCGAAAATACTGTACTGAGCAAGTTTCCCCTTAAAGGGCGTTATTCAATACTGGTTTTACAATACATTCTGAATCAAAATGGGAGCTATGGCTATCTACTTGCCTACAGCAGCAAGAAATTAACTTCTGCTGGCCAGGCTAAGCTGTATGTGATTTATATACAGGGCATTAACACCTTACCTGTCTTTCTGAGCCCACTTGTTCTGCAGCATGCAGGGTGGCATGGGGGCACAAAAGGAGAGCTTAACCTACTCATTCCTGAATACTTGGGCCTCAAATACTATGGTTTGCTAGGCTGCATGGGGGAGCAGCTGGATGTTTTACCATCACATCCACACACACTTCTCCGGGCCTGCACCCCGCATCATAAACCAGATTTTAAATATTTAACAAAGTTTACACCTAAATCAATACAAATTCAGTCCCCGTTAAACTAGTTTTTGTCTGCCAAACTTTTTTTCTCTTCCTCAATAATTGTTCACAACTATATTTCACTTCTCTATGTCTACCTTTTAGCTTAAAAACCCAAACCAAACCCAAAACAGGCACCCCTCTCCCAATTACATTACAGAAGCCTTACACATTTCCTAAGAGCATCATAAGGTACCTGTAGACATCTCAGGCTTAAGTAAAAGAGTACCACTGTTCCGGCAACTTCGTGAAAAGTAAAAACCAGTGTCATCGGTATACCTGCTTATACCGTAGAGTACGCCTCTCCAATGTATTCCGGACAAAAGGGGACTTCCGTGGCAGAGTTGAACTGTCACTGTCACTGCGATACAGCTAATTTGAAAAGATATTGAAAATACAGGTTGCGTACAAGCCCATCCACAGCAAGAAACCTGGATTTTTTCCCCCTCTCTTGCTTTTGAGATTTATTTTTAAAAATGCCCTGAAACTGCCTTGTTTTAAGCAACTGATTTTTTTTCAGCTTCAGTTATTTATAAAGATTTATATATAATAGTGCTCATACTGTATATTTACAATAATTCCAGAAAACTTCAAAACCATCAGTCTTTTACAGCCAAGTTTCATCAAGCATTCTATTAAATATCCAAGGCAATGTAACCTACAAAAAGGGGGAGGGCGGAGTTAAAGGCAATAATATTTCTTCCTAAAGCATTTACTGGGCAAAACCAATACAGTCTCCCACTTTTATTCCCTCTCTGATTTTAAGTAAATGCAGATTAAGTGAGGGTGTTTAACAACCTTTTCCTTTTTGCACTGCCTTTGTTCTCATGTGTGAGGGTGTTTTATTCAGATTCTCTGTATCATGAACAGATATGGAGTCCAGAAATCAAACTGAAGAATTTGAAGGGATCCATAGATGCACTGTGTGCAAGGTAAATAAGAGAGCAAAAAGCAGAAGATCCTTGATTTCGGAAAAAAACTTAAAACTTAGAAGTCATTGCTGCATTTTCAAACTCAAGCTCGCAAAAGCTTATGGAAGAGTACAATTAAAGATATGTGCAACAATATTGCAAAATCAATACCCGTGCATTGATCTGCAACGCCACGAACCAACTGCTTACAAGCCTTTTGCCACTGAATGTAGCAACCAGCTAACGCGAGCTTGAAAACTGTTGTGCCAATCCTCGATTACTTGCACCAGTGCACCCAAGAATCCTGGGTCCCGCTGTAGCGGGCATCTTATGACAGACATTCGTGACAGCAACCAGTTGTAATATTATGCAATAACCCTAAGATTATGCTTCAGTCCCCTTTCCCAAACTTTCAGGTACCTGAAAGTTAAACATGACTTCCAAGATAGCTGTTTACACACCTCATTAGACAGCAGTGCACCTCTGTAAAATCAATCACCCCAGCCAAACGCCAAAGGGTGCCAAGGAAAAGAGCTTAATATCTAATTTGTCATAGATTCTTAAATTTTAAGGGAAATAAATTCAGGTTTAAACTCTTAAAAATAACCAGGGGACCTCTTCCCCACTGCAATGTTTAAATTGAATGAAAGATTATTTGTTAATATTTAAAAAGTAGGACATATTTCTTATCAATGTAATAAAGTCTTAAGAAGAAAATTTTTTTTGTACAAAAACGTACAAAATGCTTGTGTGGAGGCCCCGCCACCCCCTTCTTTTTGAGCCTTACTCACTCTGCAAACATATTGACTTCGTGCTCCAGGCGAGAAGGTCTGGGAACGAACAATAGTGCTACTGCGAACAAAAGCAGAACCCCGTGGCCTGCGGCTAGTTCTCTCTTTTGGAAGAATAGCAACTTCTTCAGGAAACAGATCCTCAGTGTTAGTTTCCTTATCCACCTAGAATTTCAATGAAGGAAAAATTTTTATTTTTTCCTTATTTTCTCTCTCACCAAAACCAATCAGACATTTCAACAATATCAAAAGTAAACAATCTGACCTGCTAACTAGGTTCAAGTTTTAAAGAACACTGAGAACAGAGGATGAATCACCTCATTTTTTAAAAAGTTTTAAAACTAGGTCATTTGAAATTATAAGATTACCTTTCAGAAGCCTTTGCTGGAACAGTAACAATTATGAGATGCAGTTATAACGTGAATCATAGCTGCAGAGCACAAAGACTGCGTTCAGCATTGGCAATTGGGCATTAACCAGGCTACCACCTGATCTCCAGGCTCAACAGAAGAAAACCGAGTCGCCTTTCAATAAGCAAGGTGACTTTGAAACAAGCAACCACGTTAAAACTGGAGGAAGTCAAATGAAGAGAAGAAACTCAACAAAAGGGAACTGAAAGACTGTTGAAATAATGACACAAGAACACTAAAATATTCGGAAATACAGAAAACATATGCTACTCCAGCAAAGCTTCCAAACTTTGCAATAACTAACTCCTCAATAGGAGGTATGGTCTTCCCTAAAGGCAACACAAATGGCTTATGCTCCTCTGCTTCAGTGGAAGTGTGCCGATTTCAGCTTGTTCAGGATTATTTTCATACGTCTCATATCTTGAATACAAGGGATCATAAATACATAATTTTCAGCACAATTGTTCCAAAAATTTCAGCTGTATTTATTGTAAACACTGAAACAGCAATGCAAGTCTTAAAACATTAAGCTGCTTTCTTCACAATTCCATCAAAAGTTCCTACTTCTAAGAGCGCTGGGATTTGACTGTGATCATTTCTGTTCCAATTTCAGGTCAACACAGACACTGATACAACTGCATATTTACAGATTAGATAAAGGCCACAGTAAAAATAGCTTGCCTTTTGATGTAAAAGATCTGACTCCGTTCATAAATAACTAGCAAGCAAACAAAAAACCCAGCCCTAAAGAGGGCATTTTTAATAACTCAATAAGCACACTGCTGTCACAAAGGCAATGCTCATACAGGGTTAATGAAATTTCTGCTTCTTTTCTCTTCCGGTCAATTTGGACTCAAACTCAAGGAGCAGCAGCAACACACTCTCTGTGCACCAGGCAGCATGGCAGTTTCTGTACTGCAGTTCTTCTCTCATTACCTTCAGTGGCGGAGGCTGCATTTTTCCAGAACTGTACTGGCCTGCTTGAGTTGCAAACATGTGTCCAGCTAACGAATCCCCACAAAACGGCTCTGGATAAGGAGGACTAGTCTGGGTGCAATTACTGCATCCACTGTCAACAGATTCTGCTTGCCAACTCCTAAAGTCAGAACATCACAGGAATTTTGTAGGTATTAAAAAAACTCATGCAATTATTTGTCACACGTATATATTTCATTATCCAAGTCAGTTTGTCATTTTAGACTATTATTTCTCCAATACAAATACAGAATTTTCAAAGGAAGAACATATCCCACTTGCATTGCTGCAGATGCAGACAAGCAAACACATTTCATGTCAAAAAAAGTCACCCTCCCCCTAATTTTCATAAAGCATGTGTTTTCTTTCTATAAAGACCAGAACATATAGTAAGAAAACATTTAGTAAGAAAACAACAAAAAGAAAAACACAATTCATTTAACAAACTAGCAGTATTATTAATGATGAAATAGCATCATAACAAACCCTGAAATAATAACAGCTGTGCTGCATGTTCACTCCATAAGCACTGCAATTCATCTTTCGACAATTTTCCATGCTACCACAAAAATATTATAGTTTTTAGTACAGTACTGTTGCAAACCCATTACAGTTGCCTCCCCAGCAAAGTTTCTGTTTGATATGATATGTTCCCCACTCCCCAAAATGCAAGTCCTCTAAACTCAGCCAGTTATTCAGCTAAGGTTTTCTCCTATTTGCACATCATCACATAACAACAGAATTTTATACTCCTAACACTAGCAGGGGGCAGACCTCAGAATGAGGACCTGTTGTTTCTCCTGCTGTATTTCCGACCATACCCCTAGTGTAAATATAACCCAGCTGGTTGCTGAGATATTTAAACTACTCTTTTTTACCTTTCTGATATGGCTTCTGCCTGATCTTCCTTTCTTTCCATCTCCAGGATTTCCTCCTCTGTGTACTCCAGTTTGACTCTTTCTTCTGCCAACTCTCTCTCAACTGCTTCCAGCTGGGCAGTTGTCCTAGCTAACAGGGCTGTCACCGCATCCTGAAAGGTAAACTAGACTTCAAATAAAACTGTTTGACAAGCCATTGCGTTTAATGTATACTATTCAGTGAAAATAAAACCATAGCCATTGTATGCTCCTCAAAAACAAACAAACAAAAAACCCAACAGAAATCCCACAAATCTGTCCTGGATCTTAATGATCAAAACGTATGTGGCATTCCACAAATGTAACTTCTCACAGAAACTGGGCAGACTTTATCTCACTGTGGAGCACCATCCAGCAAGTTAGGACCAAAGAAACCTCTGGAGGTCACCTAGTCTGATGTGCTGCCCAAAGCAAGGACAGCTTCATAGGCACATCAGGTTGCCCAGGGCCCACTCAGGGGCTGAAAAATCTCCAAGGGCGGAAACTGCACAACCTTTCTTGACAACTTCTTGAAGTGCAGTGGCAGAAATTTTCAATGAGTTTTAGCTAGTTGGACTGGAAGTGTGCATACAAACATACACAGATTACTACTTCAAGCACCTGTCCAGACATGATCTAGCTTTTAATTATTCTTCTTAAGTCTTGTGGCAAGAGCTGGATTTTAATGAAGGTATCACCTTCTGTGCACCTCAAAACCAAACTGCACCCAAGCAAGATAAGATCACAAACAACCACCCAGCATGTCAAATAAAGTAAACAAATCACGTTTCAGAGCCATACTGTTTTAACTGTAGTTACATTTCCAGAAGACCGGGGGATACTTTCTTCACACTGGTTTTTGTTCTTTGCTCTCTGGGGGTCTGAACCAGTGAAGATCTGAACAGAATACCAGTGAAGCTGCATCTCACCAGAATTCTCTGCATCAGTCAGGTTTATCTGAGCAATGCCCTGTGAATAACAAAAAGCATCGATCACAATAAGATAAACATACACTGGAAGACAGACATCTTCTCATTTAAAGAGTATTTTCGTTATAATGTAAAAACCCCACTTTATCAAATAATGTCTCTTAAAAAGAGGCATTTTGTTCTGTTGTGTTATGATGTCTAAGATACTGAATTTCTTGCCTCCTCCTTACTACCAGAAAGGATCAGAGTAGATATTCAATTTTTAAGTTGAAAAATAAAAATTCTATGACTGATATAGGTATCATTGTTACAGCTGACAACTCTTAATATTTTATTTTTAAAAACCCTCTCAATTACATATCTGATTCTACATTTGCTTAAATTAGTGTTACTTTAACAATTTTCCTTTAATCTGTTTTCTTTTGAGGGAACTATATTCTGAGATACCCTTCTGTTCTCTGGTCCTCAGAGGCATCTCCCAAAAGGGCAAAAAATGTCATATAAAACAATTTTTTTTTCCTGCCTATTTATATGATATGGTAGTCAAATAGGCCATAAAGCCACCTCTCAATGATGTCAAACAGAGGGGTTAAAAAATTATGAGAAAAGGATCAGAATTTAAAATTACGTTAAAAAAAATAATCAAACAGATGTTTCAAAATAATAACATGAAATGCAAAAAGACAAACATTATGTTTAAGAAGAATTCAAATAAATTAAGACATGGGGAATAATTGGTTGGTCAGGGCTGTAAAAGATCATAAACTGGGCCTGAAACAGCCATTGCACGTGATTGCAAAAAAAAGCAATTGCATTTCTTCGATGTTTTAACATAAGCTATATACACTAATCATGGAAAATAACTCCCTTATCTCAACATTGATGAAGCCAACAGGGAAGAAAGGAGCCAACTTAAGGAAGCACAGTTTCAGAAAGCTGTAGGAAAACAGAAAAAGATCTTTCAGGAAGGCAGGGCATATGAATAAAAGGTTGAGGGAATGGAAAGACCATCCCACAAGTTTAGCAGATTTACTTCTCTATGTAAGTGAAGCTTAGAACTATTTGCCAGAGTATTTCTCTCCCCCCCCCCGCCCTTCCCTGTTATGTACAAATACAAGTATTTGTATAACTTTGGATAAACTCCAGCCTGACTTCAGCATTTAGGAAAGCTTTAAGCTGGTATAACCTAATTGAAAAGAAAGCAGTCATCAGGAACTTCAGAAATATATGGGTGATTAGTTAGATGGAAAAACCTGTAATCTCAGTGGAATAAATTTTCAAACACAGAGGCCTTGTTGATAGATGCCATCACAGCAGTTCCAAAGAAAAGTAGCAAATGATTTCTCAATTTGAGACAATGCTTATTTTCAACTTACAGCAAAAGAGGACAACGAGCACAGTGCTTAAATACATACTTCAACTCACCTACCTTAAGAAACCGTGGCATTGTTTCTCTCTTTTTGAGTTACATTGTTAATTTACCCTAAAGTGTGCTACCAACTGCTGTAGACAAATGTATTTCTAATAAAACTACACTAAGACTTTGAAAGAGAAAAAATTCCTACCAACATAACCTGAAGACCTATCATTTTTTGCTAATTCAGTAACAGGAGTTAAAATAAAAGCTCCCTAAACTTAGGTGTGCTTGTGTCAATCTAAAGATGCTTGACACTGAAATAGCTATTTAGCTTCCCAGAGGAATGGGCTACACCAGTATAAAGTGTTTTACACCAATATACCCAGCCTGTTCTTGAGACGCTTTTTCTTTCGCTACATTGTAGGGCAAAAATGACAAAATTTCCTACTGCAGACAAGACCTTGGGTCCACTTCTGTCAGCATTAAGACCACTGTTTATGTAAGACGCTACCTAGTATTAAAGGTGGACTAACAAACATGCATTCTTGACCAGATTTGCTCAAATAAACACCTCTTATCCATAGTCCAGCATGACAGCGAGATGCCTGTGTCTCTTAACTACTTTGACAGGCTCAAAAAAAATTTCACTAACCCATTCAAACCAACAGCCAGGACATGTGCCCCAAGGCAGACATATTTAAGCATATTTACATTTGGCAATAGCTAAGTGAAGCTAACATCTAACACATCCAAAGTTAACGCTGTTAACACATTGAACCTATTTAAACAATTGCTACATTTATTTGAATGCCTCTACATCAGATATCTCAATCATTTTAAAGGAAAAGGTTGGTGTAACAGAAACCTGCCTAGACCACTATTCACCTGCAGCAAAGTTAAGACTGACGGTAAAGACGACGACTGTTATCACTGTTATATAGCAACAAGGGGTTTGTATTTGTTATCTTTTTTATTAGGAAACTAATTTAATGATACTGATTCGTCATGTACACATTACAGTGCCATGCAGAAACACAAGTCTCGAGTACACTGTAATCTAAAACCTGTCAGGTTAAGTCTTTGGGGAAAAGTTTAGTTTTTAACACGATGCTTTCCTTCTTGCACCCAAATTTAGCAACAGCAGATTTTTCAACTTCCTCCAAAGCAGACCTTTGTAAGAAATTTATTAAATAAACAAACTCTTCATCTACTAAATCCCATAACAACAAATGTAACCTTATATCAATTTTCAACACGCCTCTGCAAGATAACAGTAAACAGTAGTACAGAAAACATTACTTTCAATGCCACTTAAAATACTCCAATTCTCAACCTCTGCTAATTTTGCAAATCGTTGCCAAGACTTTATGTAAGCTAAAATGCACATATTTAAGCTTCTTAAAAATCCCACCTTTTTTATTAACAGAACTATACTTACGTATGTGAACGGGCACATTAGCATGTAACCCTATCAGCACTTTTTATAGAACAATAAAGTCTTCGCTTTCTCTTTTTAATCTTAAAAAATATTCCTCAAGTAACTTTAGTTTCCCACATCACATGGCTTTTAAGAAAAAGGACCACTTACCAATAATTCTTCTTGTTGCTGATGGTCAACTGAACAGATATATAGCTGCAGTGATTTTAATTTCAGAACACTTGAATGCACGGGGATTCGGAAAACTTCATTAAATATTAACGGAGTTTGGAATTCCAAAGCTCTAGAGCAGTAAGTGGTTGGTGTGCCTGACTCAAGTGGTGGCAAATAAACTCTCACATGACTGGGAACAGCAAAATAGACAAATAGCACAATTCAGACAAAGAAAGCTGTTTTGCATTTCTCAAAAATCAAGCTAAGCAAAAACATCAGCATAACTTCTACATTAAGAATCTGCTCTGGGATCTCCTCGTTACAGGAATTTACTTTGTGTTCTTAACACAGAAGAACTGCAAAGCTGATCTGGAAACACTACCTTTTTCAAACCTTTTTTTTTTAAACTTGGTGCTTAAGCAGAGGCACTAAGAGGCACTTGAGATGCCCTGAGGTATCCAAGGCATCTACATGGGGCTAGCAAATATGACATAGGATCTATGCGAGAGCTACAGCCTTCCCCTGAGCAGCAGCAGCTGGAGGCCAGGTGCTGTACTATGCTATTTCAAATGGAAACACATGACTGTGTTTAGGCAATTGAATTGCCCTGTAAGCATCACAGATCCATTTCTCCCTTCCACCCACTAAGTATACCTTTCTTCCCCCCACTAAGAAACTCAGCACAAAAGGATAGCAAAAGATTTGCATCTGCCATCTATAAAAACAGATTTAAATATCTGGTACCATCTTGTTTGAGACTCCAAGCCAAAAACAAATCCACCATTTTAATCTGACAGAAAGCAGCAGAAGTAGAGAAGTGTTTCTGTGTTCTCTGTGTCCTGACTGCTTGTCCAGCCCCTGCAATACCCTATTTTTTGGCCATACCTTCCTCTTATGCCAGCAAACAGCTTCATGCAATTGTGTTGTGAACCAGATTAGAAAATTTATCTGGGTTAAAAATCTAACCTAGCAAAAATTAAGCTTAAGGATTAAAAAAAAAAATAAAATCCAGCTTAGAGGCTCACTCAGGTTGACTCCACAGCTGCATGACAGTCTTATGCCACCACCAGAGAGGGGGCTGACACTGACAGGCAAGTAATCAGAGGACAACTGCAAGATTCACTATAGTGGAAATGCAGTGCTGCCGTGTGGAGCATCAGTTAGCTAAACAGCTTTACATGCTATAAAAAGAGAGCAATCCAACTCCTCCATTCATCAGCTGCTGCAGGTAACTTCACCCCTGCTGCCCCCAGTAACTCCGATTCAATGGACGTACAGTTGCATGGAGGAATTCATTAAACGCCAGTTTAATTATTAAACGCTACAAGTGGCTAACAGAGAAGGATGGGGAACAGAACCAGCTTTTTGAGCCGCTTAGACGCCTGATTGCCTTGATGACAACGTCCAACAAACCCTCTGTCGTCCTTTTTTACCTTGCTGACTCTACTTGACTTTCTTCAGATGACATTTATTTTTCTAATTACAAGGCAACATGGCTGAGTACTACTCAATACTCACATTTCTTCCCTATTGCATGCCCTTGCACTCACACTAAACACAGTGCAAAAGACTGACACTGATGCACTCACTGATATGAAGAATTTCCACTAAAGGTTTGCAGAGTTACCAAGATCAAGCGTTGTCAACAAAGATCAACTCATTTAATAATACGTACGGCAATTTAACAAGTCCCACAGAATGACTTATATTACAATACAACAATGTTATCACACCTCCATTTTCCACACTTTTCAAACCTCTGTGAGAGATAAAGATCAACAATTTTCACTGGTCAAATCTCTTTAAAATATGTTAAGATACATATCATTAGATAAGACTGTGTTCTACGGTGTCCTGGTTTCAGCTGGGACAGACGTTGCCACTACTTAAGAAACATTTATTAAAATAAGCTAAGCAACATTCTGTATAAAGCAACCTGGAATTTGAAGTAACAGCACAGGCCAACAGAGGTTAAATGATTTAATTGTTTGTACTGATTCTCAACTCGTACTTGTGTTAAAATTATCTTTGAAAGGTGTTTCACAGATACTCTAAGAGCACTGTAACGGCCACAGAAGCCTTGCAGACATCACCTTTCTTTTATTTCTATTTTTTTGGTCACTATAAAGGGCAAGGTATCTCTCTCACTAATGAATATAAAAGTTACAGTAGGAATTTGAGAAAATTACACTAAGCTTATTCTGGGATACATACAGATAAGCTGTAGAGAAGTCATACAGGAAATAATATTTCTGGAATACTGCAAATAATGTAGACAGCTTTTGGGCCAGAAGGCATGGGGTGATGGAAGCAAGACTTTGATGTGTTTGAACAAATTTCCTTGTGCATAATAAATACCTAAGAACATTAGAGAGTATGCTTGCTACCTGACCGTTATGACACAGGCTCTATAAAAGGGATACTTTGTGTCCAAAAAATGAACCCTACCCTCAAGTAAACTAAGACATATCATCTTCTCCAGAAATGGCTTCGTTTTGCATGAAAGGAAACAAATTTATGGTATTTACGATTGTGGCACCAAAGACGCAATAATCAGACTTGAGGTGAAAGTTAGGCTTACATTTTGCAGTTTTCTTTAACAACTAGACTAGCAAAGTTCTTCAGCTGTAATACATGGACTAACAGACATTCACTTCCACTGTCATGCCTGGAAAATAAATTTCCTGAGTTAGTCACCAAGCATCAATACTTTGCTTAAGAGATAAAGACGAAAGAATAGAAAGATTTTAAGAACGTAAAAGCACCTTGTGCTGTTAAACAAATCAATTTAAACTGTAAACTTAAGTCACTTACAGTGTGATATTGTAACTGCTTTTGATTCAGATAACAGAACATTATTAATGATATTAGCTACAGTAACAAAGTTATCAGAACTAAGAGAATTAAGCACTATTCAATTTGAAAAGAAGAATATTCCCTACTGCGACTCCTGATAGTGAACAGGTTTTATAAAATACACTCCTTGGTTTAAACAGTTGCACCATATGCATACAGACGGGTGTGTGTATGCATGCACATGTGTAATGTATCAGTTACTTTAGACACAGTCAGCATTATTCTCATGGGTTAATGAAAATAAATAAGCAAGAAAAATCTACTCATTCATATCAGCATGAATTTTGAAATGGAACTAACAAATCTGGTTGAGATTTGAAAACTCCCAGTCTTGGGAATTAGTTTTCCAAGGGGTACAAACGATCCTGGATGGCTGCCTAAGATACAACATCCTGCCTTGCACTGCTATAATCTGCCCTTCCCCACACTACTCCCACTACTAACAATAGCATGCCCTAAGCACAGGACTTCAAAGCTATATTTGGGAGCTGTATTTGTATTTATGCCTCTTCACCTGTGACTTTCTGAAGTCAATCCTCCTTTATCTGGCACAAAAAGTCAGATCTCGCACACAGAGACATATCCCTACATCCATACACTCGTTAATGGCCCAGACAATGAAAACGCTACTGAAAGAAGTAACGAAGGCCATTTTATCAGCCAGGATTGAAAGGACACTGAACGAACCATGGTTAAGGTACATCCCCAGCAGAAAGCGGCATGTGATGACTAATCTGTACATCCACTGAACTTTGGCTTTCAATTCAGAAACTTCTTAGAACTATCCACTGCAGTTAAGTTTATTAAAAAGTTGAAAACCAAACCCAAGAAAACTAGTGAGCAATTCCCACTGAGCTGACAGGGAGAAAGAGGAGTAACACTACTCACAGAAAACCAACATGTATTTGTGGTTCTTCGCTACTGGCAGCGTCACCATAAACAGGCTCTTCCAGATCTTCATTCCTGCAGGAACAGAAAGTACTGTAAACTACATACTGACCTAAGCTGTTAAAACATAATGAAGTGAACATTTATTTAATGATTTATGAATATAAGCAATTGTTTGGTAATACAGGAGGGATTAAGAAGGGATTACGGTTGGACTCGATGATCTTAAAGGTCTTTTCCAACCTAAATGATTCTATGATTCTGTAAGATATCTATTTAAAAACACACAGAAGTAGTAATTCACAATTTTAAAAAATTAGTTTTCAGAATACCTCTTTCAAGATATATAGGGTAGTTTAATATTTAGTCTGTCTTCCAACTCTCTTTACAATCCTCAAAATCTTTTCTTCCCAGTTACTGTTTGTTGTGCCAAAACAATTGTATAAAATAACATGTCTTTACCCATGCTTCAATCACTTGATCAACCTACACATTTTTAGATTCTCAGCAGTTCATACATTTCTTCCTTGCAGTTATATGTTTATCACATGCTACTCAGAACTACTAGTCACACTCTGTAAAATTTTTTGTTACAGATGGTTGAAATAAAGTTACTGATTTATGACTAATCAGCTGAGAAAACTATCTTTCAAGGGAGAAGTATATGGTTTTAAAATGTTAGCGACAAAGTGAAACGGTCTTGGCACTTGTGAAAATGACAGTGGAACTGGATGTAAACATGCAACCTAATATTCTTATGTTACTAAGAACCAGCAACTTTGAAAGCATATTCAGAAATTTACAATGAATTCTTTCAGACCGTGTGGTAGAACAGGAATATTTCCAGCTTACTATGCATTTATACACCTGACCTTTTGCTTAAAGCTTCAAACACGCCACTGTCACTAGCCAGTGAATGATCTGAGAGACATGCTGAAACTCGCCTGGCTCTCCTCTCCGATCTTCTACCACTGTCTCCTCGCAGAGTTACAGCTGTCATTGAGAAAAAGTGAAAACAACATCAGCTCAAGGCAATCTCTAAAAAATTAAACAAGAAACATTTACTGTATCAAAACTAGTGACAAAACAGATGACAGAAACACAGTTCATTGCTTTTTCATCTAACTTCAAGTTAAAAACCCTAAAATACAATGGACTGGAGATTTTCTGTGGGGGAATTAAGGAAGGAAGTTTGTGGCTAATTTCTCTCTGACAAGACTAAGTATAAACCAATTGCATTGTTATTAAATGCCTTTCTGGTAGAATAATCCCTCCTGGAGGAAGACTTAACATTAATTCAACACATGTACACACGATATCCTGAAGTTTTAGGACTTAACTACTGAATATACAATAGGCTGAAAACAAACACAGAGACTAATTCTTTTAAGAAGTTTTCTGATAACACAATGTGAGGTTTTGTTCTCATTTGTTTTCTAATACAAGGTCTCAAAGCATACTGTTTATACCATGGCATAATAGCAGCTTTTATTTACAGTCTGAGAGGCATTATCAAAAAGAACCAGCGCTTTCCAGCTCACTCAGACCACTGTTTTTTCAAATTCTTGGTGAATGACTTTGAATGGGGGAGGAGGAAGCAATATTCAACCCCCTCCTTCCACCCTTCCCCACATCACCAGCAACACCATAAATAGCAACTCAGCAATCATTTTCATGTTGTGAGTGTATCAACAAAAATTATGTTATATATCAGGTTTTGCACTGACAAGCAGGTATAGCAGCTACCAACCCTTTAACGTATGCGCACAAGTGGTAATGCTCAAGAATTGTACAGGTAAGGTTTTGACACTGCAGCAACAGCTCCTAACCAGAGGTTGTTTTCTTTTGCATCCTAGAGAGAACCATTAAACAGACTTGTGGGAGTGCAGTTTCTTCACCGTGCAGTGAAGAACTTTTGCCAACTTTCCCCCCTTTTGCTTAAGGCTCAATGACTGTCCTCAAAGCAGAAAAGCAACAACAAAGAGATGCCACTTCAGAGGTAGGGCAAACATCTTATTTGCTTCTACCCATGCTCAGAAACTTAAGACAGCATGGAAGTATTCCCAGTTTTAGCAGACACTGTTTGGAGTGACAGTAGCACTGTCCACATCACGCTAGAGGCAAGTACCAGCTGATGTTTACTGCTTACTACCCCTGACTAAGAATGAAACATGCCTTACTCAAAGCAACCACTCATTAAGTATCTCTGTTACGTGTTACCTAAAGGCATCAGAAAATAAAAGGCTGGCACCAGCCAACAGCCTGAGCTCCACCTGCAGAGCCCAGCTGAGGTACAGACAACTGAGCCACCCCATTGCATGGGACCCATCCCACCTCCCACCCAAGCACCACCAGGAGAGGACATCAGAACTTGAAGCTTGATTAAAAATCCCACAGATTAATACAACCGTGCCACTGCTGTCAACAGATGCGTCTGGCTAACGTTAGCTTTCACCCACAGTGAGACCGGGAGACAGGATGCACTGAGCCCAGCATGCCCACGCCAGCCTGATGTACATTCCTTTCATCAGGGCACTAACAGCACAAAACCCCAGAAGATATTCCAAAACCCACAGGGTGCTGTATGGAGCTAAAAATCCCTAGTTCTGTCCCAGAATGTCCCGAAAACCAAAAATTATGTCCCCTAAACTGGACAGAGCCAGTTCTCTGTCCTTCTGGACCTGTAAGTAGCTCTACAGGCCTCCTCTCCAAATTCAATGAAGGATTTGGCCGTCTTGAGCTATGCAGCAAATTTACCTGCTAGCCAGGGACATCCCAATCTGCATTTGTCTCTGCGCCTGGAGAAAGAACCCCCTTTCCCCCACCCCTAATTACAGCATCCCATCCTTACTGTACATCACACATCGTGCAGTGTTACTCGTTTCACCCTCACAGCAAGTGACAGCCAAGTTCGAGCTAGCTCACAGAAAGCAAAGAAACTGTATTTGGACCATGCTCTCCTCCATATCACCTATGCAAAGTGGTGGGTTTGGTTTCATTGGTGGATTTTTTTGTTGTTGTTGTTTTTTTAAGAACTACTAATTTGGTGAGCCCACCTCTGAGTTTTGTCACTGCTATTTATGCAGAATCAAAACTAGCACTCTGTAGAGGCATCTTTTAATATGTAAGTTTCCCAAGAAATTTGACATAACTGGAAAGAGGGTGAATTTCACAAAAGTAGATATATTTTGTATGAAAGTGCTTCTATAATTTCTGTACTAATTTCAACAAGTTACGTTAGGATGACTTTTTGTAAATAAGCCTTTGGCTCACCCCTCTACATGAGCATTTTGTATAGATGTAGCAAACAAAAGACCTCATGGGCTCTCTGCTTTGGAGGCTTATGTTCCCAATTTGTCTGGAAGGAAAAATTGGTCTGAAGCACCAATATAATGTCATGAAAAAGTGACATGTTAAAACAATGTTGTAACTTGACAATGATTTGCCTGCTGCCTGCAGGCCATGGAAGCATTCGATAACATCTGGACAATGCCAGTGAACTTGGGAGAGGTGCAAACACCAAAACATGCCCTTGACTAGGAAAAAAAAAAAAAAAAAATCAGCAGAAAAAATTGGTCAAGAAGACAGAAACATGAGATTTTGGTTTAAACAGAACAAGGTTTAGCACAGGTTACAGACCTTCCAATGCTGGAAGCTAAAGAATTGTTTAAAAATAAACTTTTTAAGGTGGACAAATATCTTTTGTTATCTTATTTAAATAACAAAATCAGTGAACAATATACACGATTTTCCAGAATTACTGGGTGCCAAAGCTTGATAAACATAAGACAGCCCTGATTAAAAGAATATTCTCAAGTGTCAGTAGTTGAAAAAGTGAACTTGAAAGGAGATTTTGGTGTCCAAGATTTCATTAGCTAAAAAAACTACATAAATCTAAAGCATGTTTCAAAAGCTTAGGAGACTAGAAATACTGCACATCTGCTCAAAATGCACTAATAAAACAGTCAAACACTCTCATAAAAACTAAATCAGAGACACAAACAGCCCTTACCTACCATGATGCTGTCAGGCATTACTATGATGTAATAAAGCTGAAGCTCGCAGAACACTTTTTCCAGGAATTTAACTACAGCCATGAATATATTGTTTAGTTAACATAGCAAAAAATTAAGTATGCCATAATGATTAAACAGATACAGCACAGTATCAAACAAAACCAAATGTAGCGAAATCTCCCGGTTTTTCACATGCAACTCAGAAGACAACAAAACAAAACAAAACCCACCAACCAACACGTCACACAAAGACACGCTGGGAATTACAGGCAAAAACAGCACAATAAGTAATTTTGGGTTCACTTACAGTGAATTTTTCTGTTGTGCCGCATGAGAAACAAGACAAAATGAAAAGCACACAAAGATAAATCACCTTTTAGATCTATGACAATATTTTGCAAACAAGAGATTATTTAGGCATTAAAAGGAAACTTAGCACTTGAAAGATTATTTTAGGGTAAAGAGGAAAACATAGTGAAGATATTAAAGCCCAATATTTTATTAACATTTCCTCCCACTCCCAGCTTTATAAATACAATGGATTTAACCTCTCAGGCACGTTCTCTCCATTCACACATGCTAACATATTTCACAGTGTGTCCCTGAGACAGATGCAGAACAATAAAACAGCGGATCAGCAACTGAACATCAAAACTGCAGATCCTGAAGAACTCCTTGAACTTGCTCAAGTGCTGCTTCAGTTCAAAGTATATGCAGTTTATTCAGTGTTAACCCTCCCGGCCCCCAAAATCTGCAAAATTATCTCATGTTTTGTCTAGTGAAGGAGCAGGCAAAAGATTTGTCCAAGCTGAGACTTACTGGTTTTCCAGCGTCACATTATGCTACCAGACCATTGGGTGGCAGCAGCAAAGCACACTGCATAGTACCTTAGTGAAAACCAAAACTCCCCCCAACATCTGGGGATTCCCAAACTGCGATACACAAGCTTGATGCTCCATCAAAATTCTTCAAGAAAGGAGTACAAAACCAAAATAATTTAGAAACTTCCAGCTGCAACTTGCAAACAACTGCATTACAACTGCAAACCCTCCAGCTAGTGAGTGTGGAGCTCAAAGTAGTTAAGACTCCAGCCAAAAATCAGAAAGGTTAAACAAATTTTTCTTAAGCAACTGTTTTCAAATTCAAATATTAAAAAAAAAAAAAAAACAAAAACAACAAACCCAACCACCCACACAAAACTCAAAAAAAGGCAGTCTGGCTACCTTTTAACCATACAGGCCTCCTCAGAAAGCAACACAAATCACACTGTGGTACACAGAGAAAAGCTGTAACCCCTGGACTAGCAGCTGGAGCCACATCGCAGCAGTGACCGTAGGTAGCGCAGGCATTTCTGCCAGAGGTTTTCAGAAAAAAAGTGAAACGCATAGAAATGTGACAGAGAAGGGAGAATAGAAAAACCAAAGCAGGAACTTGACCCTCATCTCATTGCTCCCTAGGCCTTCAGACCAGGCCTTCACTTCTAGGAAACACGTATGAGCTATAAATGAACTACTAACATAGTTTCACTTACCACAATGGGTGAAGACATGCTGTGGTCTGATCTGAGGTTTAAAGGAAGCCTCAGGAAGCCTCTTCACGGCACTAATTTAAGCACAAGCTTACATGCTGGTCTCTGGAATTCTGTTTATTTTGGTCTGAAAGCTGCAATATGGGCACTAAAAATATTTGCATCTAGTAAATGTAAATTCTGCAGCAGTATCTTCTGGCAATGCTCGCTGTGTTAAGGGAAGTAGGTGAGTCTAGACTCAAATGCTGTTTGGGCAATACAGGTTCTTTAGCAGAGTGGTGACATTTTCTTTTTAAAAACAAAAAGCTGAAAGCTTTTTGTTAGATACTGTCAACGTTCCTGCTCATTATCACTTCACAAATAAGATTGTGGTAGGATAATATGACACATCCTCTGGTTGTATTTCACGTTGCTCCTGATGTCGTAAGTCCTGAATGCAACGTTCTACACTACTGCTCATACAGAATTCTGGATATAGAAATAGGATGTGAATGACAACCTTTAATATTAAAAATATTCTCTAAAAGCCTTTCTCTACTGGTATGGTTTTATTAGAAATACAAGCAAGGCAACACACAAAAACACTATTGTGAAGGAATACTTTTTCATTTTAACAGCAGTTCTTCATTTGATTGCTTAAAACAGGAGAAGACATTTCTCATGTGCCTGTATGCTCAGGTTTTGAAATTTGTTTTGTTTTTCAAACAGGTTTCTGTTTCTTCTTTTGGTCTCTCTCATTTATGTTTCTTGACTGTAGTGCCTCAGAAGCTTCCACCAATGCAAGCTAAAGCAAGTCCATCAAACTGCACAGTCAAGCAGGAAAAGAAAACTCAACAGTATGTGTGCCGTGGTAACTGCACGTCGCTCCTGTGCGATGACAGAGCACAGCCCCACTGAGACAAATGCTCAAGCGGATGCTTAACTTCTCACACACCCCCTACAAAAGATGTTCCTTGGCTGATGAAGCACTCTACTCATAAGCACATTGCACCATGCACTCATGGCCACCGTGCCACTGCGGCTTCTGCTGCATCACAGAACTTTGACACAGGAACCTGGTCTGGCGTGTGTACATATTCAGCACGGAGTCAGCCAGCCTTCAAGCACTGTCAGCAGCATCACCTCATGCCTTGTTTCTGTTTGCATTTTTTTGGGAGAGTTGGCATTCTTCCCCACCCTCCAGGTTTGTGTTGCTTTAAATTATCAGAATAATGGCACAACTGGGGGCCTCAGAAGTAACTAAGACATGCTTTTTTTAACTAATTTCCACTCCAAGACCAAAATATTTACTCCTTGATGCGCTACGCTCCAAAGCAAGTCCATATTCCATTCCCTTTCTTCCACCTAATTCACCACTATTTTAAGATCTATTTACAAGGATTTTCTCTACTCTTTCACCTCTTTGCCTTATAACTAAAGTTTGGGGGGTTGGGCTTTGTTTTTTTGCTTGGTTGGGTTTTTTAACAGCTAACATCTACCATTTAATTTTTAACTGATATAAGTAAAATAAGCCAAACTGAGGAACAATCCCTACTGTGCTAGTATGCTTAGATCTGTGTGACTTTTTCTGTGATAATGTGACAAAATAATAATAATGTCCAGAAACTCACCTCCACCAGTTTGGACAGCAGTCAGCTGTGGTCCCATTTCTCGCAGCCCTTCATTGTCCACAGGGTAAGCGGACGTCTGAGATAAGCCCGTTCCTTGCGTATCATCGTCACCCAATGCTGTGGTCTGAGCCCTGAGCATTTCCAGGGCTCCTATGCTTGCCATCTCCTCAAAACCTTCCGACATCTGAGCTAAGGGAGAATCTCGAGACGCAGAGAGAAATGGGGTGTCCAGAGGAGAGCTTGGCGGGGACAAGGATGACAAGGAGGACCGCGATGACAGGGAGGCCAGGGACTGCGGGGTATCCAGAGACCTCCGCTGCTTATTGAAATTTGAGTGTCCAATGGGATCAGCGTACGGCACATCCTTTGTGAGAGACTCGAAGGGAATTATGTCGAAGCGTAAATGCTGCCCGTAGTCTGTAATGCTGTCGGATTTGTCGTACTGTGGAAGGCCATAGATGTCTGTAAAGCTGACCGAGCTGAGGGAGCCTCTGCTGGAGGCCAAGGATCCTCGACTGGAGGCCAGGGATCCCCTGCTGCTGCCAGAGGACATTGTGAGGGTGCTAGCCGACAGACTATGGCAGGCAAAGAAAGAAAAACAAAAAAGGCCCTTTCAAATATGACCAGAAACACCAGTACAAACATAAAAATGTCAATCCAGATTACACAAGTAATTTTACACGTATTGAGTACAGTGACATGGAGAGATGATTTGGCATTTTAAAGTCTAGCTCGTGCCTCTTGCCCTGGTCTCAAGCAAACCATAACTGGAACAGTGCAAGTGACAACCAAATCAGGACTAAGTGCCTGAAGACAAACAGTCCAACAGGACAAGCCTCCTCTTTCATCCAACGTGTAAGCATCCATAATTTGGCAGAAAAGAGGCCAGAGCGGGATCTGGATCAGTGGACTCAACATAAAGCCAGGAAGGGTAGATGACCATGATCCAGCTTGAATTTATGTTAATAATGGGTCACAAACATATCAGGGAGAAGCAGCGTAAAGGGATTTAGAACGTCCTAACAAACTGCTGTGTAAGCCTCACCCTCACAGGTTTTTCCAGTGCAAAATAAAAAGAGACTTTAGGATGAATCCTATTCCAGCTCCTCTTAATGCTCTCAGACAGTTACGGAGAGAATAATATAAGTGACAAAGAGAGATGAAGTGAGACACCGCAGGAACTGAGCTTTTGATGTCGGCGTCATGTTGAGCTGAGAAATCCCCAAGAGCTGCATCTAAAAAGGCAGCTGCAAGTGTGAATATGCAAAACACCCTGGGCTTCTGTGTGGGTCTTAGCACATTCTCGTATTCAAATGGCAAAATTTTGTCATCTCACCAGGGATCAAAACCCCCTTCTTTAGAGAAGGTATCAGAATATTAAAACCTCACAGAACTTAAAAGAATGCTATCTTCATATTAGTAAAAACCGTAACAATATTACAACGTGCTTTAAGTACGTATCTTCTTTTCAGAAAATGAAAAAACACAAAATTCCCAAATACACATAATAACCTAGCCCAAACAGCCATCATTAATACTATTTATAGAACTCCATCCAAATCACCACATTCCATAGACCAAACTGTATAAATTTGATAAAAAATTAAATTTAGTTGGCACACATACGTAAGAGTATTAAAAGGTAAACTTTACAGATCATTAATATCCTTCTCTGCTGCAGTTAAACTTCAAAACCTGCTGGTTTTACATAACTCACCTTTTTAACTGGGAGTGTAAATATGAAGTTAAACGTGTAGCTTCTTCTAGTTGCATAAGCAAACAATTTTTCTTTTCCTGTAACAGTATCCTACAATTAAACAGATATATATTACTATTTTTCCTCATTACAGTAGTGCTCAGGAAATGCTAGGAGCTTTCCATGTACTGAAAAACATCATTGCATTGCGGTTTGCAATATAAAAAGAAGTTTCACTGTATAATCAGGAGTCTTCATTTACGCAGCTGATATGCAGCAATGGTAATTCCAGTGAGAACACAAGAACCAAGACTCCAGCAGAATTCCCAGACAAGAAAAGTAATTGAGGCACAATATAGGAGTCATGATGTTGAAAATATATTACAGCAATTATCAAAGTCATAAAAAGTCCTAGGTAAAAACATCAGACTCTACCAGATATTTTTTTCCCCCCTCCTTGCATCAGCCTGATTGTGCCAGTAAAACAGAGAGAACTACTATGACTTTCAATGCCTTGGCAGGAAAAAAGTACTCCCAACAGCCCTATTATCCAAGCTAATTAGTGTCAAATTTCAAAGATAAAAGAAAATTTTTTGAGTACTTGTGTTAAGCAGTAACCATAAAACTCAGCTTTAAGCTCTAATTCTAGGTGTTTCAAGTACATCTATATATCATATTTAAGCAGGTGATACAGCATTTTGAATACTAAGCTATGACAAAAATGTGTCGCTGTGACTTATTTTTTGCCCATTCTAATAACGAGCAGCTGAATTATTCCGTACCACTGCCACAACACAAATGGAATGTACCTATAATGCTGTCAGTCTCACACACCTATAAAATGCCTTAAATTCTGTATTTTGAGATTATTCAAACTTTGAAGAATAGATTTTATCTATTGATATCACATTTATTCTTTTCCTAAATCCAGAATTATAAGTATTTCTGGTGCTGTGTTTCTCCAAGCCCAATCACTGAACTTGAGAATAAAATCAGGGTGGTAATCAGTTTTGTGTTGTACATTTGTACGTCCAGGATAGTTACTGCTCCAGCCCTGCATTCTCGAGTTGGCTAGAAATTGGGATTCTCACAGAGAGTTTGGGGAAAGCAGATGAAACTTATTTGAGTGCTTCAGACCTTCCTCCAGTGCAAAGACAGCTGTTCGAATTGAACATGTTAATAAGCAGGATTAAAAAAAAGTCAACAAAAAGGGAGTCCTTCTGGATAAAACAAAACGGCAGCATTAGTTTCAATAAACTTTGGATGGTTAAGATATGAAAAAAAATATGGTTTTGTTAGCAGTGAAAACATAAATCTTTCAACTTCTTTGGCCTCCAACTTCATCAATTCATATGCTGGCAAGGGGTTGCAGTGCTACACCCCAGCAACCCCACCACCCTCTGGGGAGGCTCCCTTCATTGCAACCACATGGCAGAAGCTGTACACCCGAGCGTGTGCAAGGCTGAAGCTTTTCTCCTGCTTCTGTGGACCCCAGAGCAGGTTAACCAAGTGGTGCAAGGAAGGCTGCAGCTCAGCTATGTACTTACATGATAAAGACTCTGCACACAGGAACAAAAAGAAAGAGACAAACAGATGCAAGAAACTTAACTGACTGAAACGCTTGCAGGGAAAAGAAGGGGTATGCACACCACCTACTTTAGAAAAACAAAACAAATGTAGGAACATACACTCCCCAGTCATCAGTGCTGTAAGGTAGGTACCTGCACTAAAGGGGAAGAGGTGCCTCCAACTAAGACTGCCAGCCAATCTTTAAAAAAATAAAAAAACCCAACAAACAAAAAAACCCCACAAGCAAAAAAAAACCACAAACAAAAAAAAAACCACAAAAAAACCACACACAAACAAAACAACAAAAAAAACAACAAAAACCCACCACCCCTGCCATACAGATTTTAAGTTAGTTCTGATCTGCGTGTAACTCAGCGTCTTAAAACTCAGCAACAGAACAGGACTGGTAATTATTTGAATAGGAAATTTCTTTGTATTTCCTCGATTAGGAGAAAGTGGAAATAGAAAAGCAGAACTAGGAATGGTTCTGGTTATTCCTGAACCTAAAACAAACAAATAAATTAGGGCTACTAATAGTTAAGCTTTCCCTCTCCAAATTGTTACACAGAAATAGAGCGCTCTTCAATATTATTCTAACTTCTACTCAACTTTTTGCTAGCATTTGAAACATTAGTACCACACTGGAACCCTGGTTTCCACAGCATGAACTACATGGAAAAATAGCTTGGCCTTCTTGCCAACATAGTATGCATTACCTAACATGACAGCCCAAAAACAACAAATAAAACTTACTACACTGCAGTGTAAAGTGAACTCCCTTTTCTGTCAGTTTAAGCTGGAAACCCAATGTAGTGATATTGCAAAAATTGCAAAATATATAACACTGAACTGTAGGTTGGCTGTGAATTTTCTATTTATTGCCTGAATTTACTGTCTGAAGCAAGCTTTTTCAAAGGAACTGAAGTTCTCAAAATTTGTATACGGAAGGCACTTCCAAATATTTTTCAAGTGTCTTAATTTTGTAAACTTTAACCTTTACACAGATGACATTAAAGCTGGTTCATGTAGTTTTCCTCAAGTGTCAAACCTCAGGTTTTACCACTATTTAAGAGAAGCAAGTCTGGGAAACAAGTATTTCCTCACTTTCACTGGAGGCAGTCTATGGTAACAGGAAGCAGTTAAGAGACTTTGTCCATTTCTTTAGCTATAGGAAAAACTCGGCAACTTTGAAATAAACACAGTGTTTCCATTCATATGGTTTGGGGGTTTGTTTTCACATATAACTTGATATTTAATTTAAGTTTTCAAGAATGACTCTGTTTACTATTTTCTCTGCATGTTGGAGTTGGGATGTGCTCACTGCTGAGATTGCAAATTAAAAGCAAAAACTGTATACAAAAGGCAGTAAAAACTAAATCATTTAACTTTCCTGTTATAAGGCAGAAACCAAATATAGGGAAGCATCTTTGTTCTGACCACAGAATGGTAGGGGTTGGAAGGGACCTCTGGAGATCATCTTGTCCAACCCCCCTGCTTGAGCAGGGACACCTAGAGCAGGGGGCACAGGAACGTGTCCAGGTGGGTGTTGAATGTCTCCAGGGAAGGAGACTCCACAGCCTCCCTGGGCAGCCTGTGCCACGGCTCTGGCACCCTCACAGGAAAGAGGTTTTCCCTCGTATTCTGGTGGAACTTCCGGTGTTCCAGTTTGTGCCCGTTGCCCCTTGTCCTGTCATTGGGCACCACTGAAAAGAGTCTGGCCCCATCCTCTTGACACCTACCCTTCAGATATTTATAAGCATTAAGAAGATCCCCCCTCAGTCTTCTCTTCTTCAGGATGAACAAAACCAAGAAATGCTTTTGGAGATGAAAATTACTACACTGCAGAATAACAGAAAAATTTTTCACTATCCAGGTACTGTTATCAGGTCTCTTTATTAGACAGCATCACTCAGACTTTTTCCAAGCATCTTTTGTGACTCTGTTCTGATCTCTTCTTCCTATTCAGACTTTTTAAATGAATGAAAGGAGAACTAACTAGTCACCATCACTAACTTCCTTTCAGAAAACTTCAAGACAGACAGAATGAAATAACGGCAGTCAGGAGCAGGCTCTTCCTTTTTTGAAAATACATTAGTAACATTTTTGTTTGTTTTTTAAACAGTAAAATTTCTTATTCTTAATTTTGAAACTACCTATATGGATCGTAGAGTAGATAAGAAACAAGTTCCCAAACCTTTCAGTGGCCCCATGGGCAGATGTTGCTCGAGCCCGTTGAATTTCATCCTCCAAGCGTCTTTTTTCTTCCTCCAAACGTGCAATGTCTTCTGGGGATCGTCTCTGCTGACTGATGAGCTGCAACTCCTGAAGAAGAGCCTCTTTCTCTTTGATGAGCTGAAGACGGTCCCTGTCCGCTTCAGCCATTCCTGGCCAAGATTCATTGTCTAGCAAGGCCAGTTGCTGCTGTATATTTGAAACTCTTTAGAAGAAGATAAATATATTTTAAAATGCAGAAGAGACAAAGACAACAATTAAAAGAATAAATACCAAAAGGTAAAGCCTGTTGACTGCTGTGACTTTTTTCTTCTAAATTTCAAAACAAAAAAATTTAGAAGACCTTGGAAGGAGTATTTGTTTCTGGGTTTTGGTGGGGTTTTTGGTGTTTGGCTTTTTTTTATGTTTGTTTTGGGTTTTTTGGGTTTAGGGTTTTTTGTTGGTGGTGGTTGGTTGTGGGTTTTGTTTGTGGGTTTTTGCTATTTTTAAAACACTCAAGAGCTGCAAGTGCTCCTAAGTATGCAGCTGCATAAGGACTACAGCGCATTTATCTATCACATGGACAATGTGTGTCTTCACGGATTCCTCATTTTGTAAGAAATAAATTCAAAATTTGGAGGTCTTGATTTTGCTGCTTGTACTGATTAAGTTGTAGATGATTAAGTTGAACACCCTTTCATTCCTGAGTCTTCTACTATCAGATCTTAAACTGCCATTTCAAAAGTGCAGTGAGAAGTTGGAGGGGATGAAGGGGAAATGCTTATCTAGTAACAATAGGTCCATATATTCATGTCCCACCTGGCAGAGGAATGGTTCAAGGGGCTGAGAACAGTGGGTGGTCCTGACCAACAACAAAATTTTAAAGAATAAACAAGCTGTCAGTAAAACAAAAACATAGATATGGAAAAAAGATGTACTGGTTACAAAATACAGGTGGCTTCTGATGGATCCATCACCAAATTAAGAAATTAAATAAGCTAATATGATTATTTTGTAGTAGTAGTAGGCTTTATAGCCAAAAGCGGTTTCCTATATCTCAATATGCTGAACCACTATGTGAAACAACAGCCATAAGAATAAATCCACAGTTGACATTTTAGGAAAACATTCTGCTAAAAACAGATTTTGAACTCTTATGAATATTACAAAAAACCCTAAAGCTAGAAATTTCACAAATGTTTCTTTTGGCAAAATCAAAAGGTATACAAGCAGAACAGGGAGAGCACTCTTTTACTGCTAGGTATTTATGTTTGTCTTAGAATGGACAATTTAGACACTTTAGAATGTTACAGTTAAAATGAAGAGTAAATAAAAGAAAATCTAGCCGAGTTTTGAACGTTTGAAACTAAAGAACTGTACAACAGTTATGCAGCTGTACACCTTGGTTTCATCTTCACTTTGAAATGGTAGCACTCAAAGTTCTGTGCACCATAAAAGATAATCACTCTTTAAATAAATAAAAGCACATTTAAAGCCAGCCATAAAAGTGGGATGTGCGTTCATTTTTTGCTTTAAGTAATCTTTTTTTCCAAAATATCTGGTAAGAAAGAAAAGATAACAACAACCACAGCAGGGTAAAAGCACATAACATGCAAGCAGAAAATCCACAATGCGACAATGTGTTTTAAGAATGAAAGAAAAGGCATGGACATGACAAAGGTAGGGTTTGCCCCATCTGAAAACAAAACCTTATGCAATGTTTATTTCATGCTGACATCTGGAAAGTATTTGGCCGTCTTACTATCAGGGGAAAGGAAATCAAGTATCAATATAAGTCATTTCGCAATGACTGCATTCATATATGAACAGGAATTTTACTGCGAATTTTGTCAAATAGATTCCCCCACCCCCACCCTTCGATTTGATTCACAGCAAGTAAAGAACTTGGGTATTTTGTTACATTTTAGTCTAATGCAGAATACTCTATCAAGCCCTTCAATACCATTTCCTCCTCCTTGCATTAATAACCAACTTCCTGCCAATAGCTACTAAAAGCACCATTGTGAATTGATATGTATAGTCTACATATTTCATGCCTCGGCTATCGTGCATGAATTCCAGATGCAGCTTCCTGAAGAACACCTCGCCCCATCGACCAAACATCAGGGCCAGGAAGAGTGAGCAGAGTCAGGACTCCTCCTCTCCCCTACCCAGTTGCTATGCTGTTAAAGATTCAGTAAACACTCCTGAAGGCATATACAGCGTGATTTTCAAGTGTCGAGTGCCAAATGAAACAAACGGGGACTCAAGATCCTTCCAACAGAATTACAGAATTCGGGTACAATTGGGTTATCATAGCTTGGCAGGCAAGTGTGAATCACATGAGCCCTGGCAATGTATTTGTGTGACCGTGTTCATAAGCTCATACGCAGCTTGTGGATGAAAGCAGATGAGATGTGTCTGGTGAAGTCTCTGGGTTGTTTTATAAGATAGCCGAAGGACTGACCCTCTCCTCCATTTTAACACTCAATTTGCTAGCTACTTTTCTAATGCAGGATGAGCTAGTTAAGAAGCTGACCATAGGAGCAAATAAATGCTAATGGAGGCAACAAGGAGGAGAGAAGAACCAGCAGGCAAGAGAGGAAGGTGGGATCCCCCCTTTCAGGGCTAGTAACCACTGAATCCGCTTGGCTGCAGAGTCAAATACCACCCTCAATACAAGAGGTTTTAATTTAGACTCTTGAGCTTGTTGAGAGCATTTATCTCCCTTTGTGTATGACATTCCAGTTTAAATTTCGGGTTTTCCCCTCAACTTCTGTTATGATCATGCTTTGAAAGTACAAAGCTGTCGTACAGTAACATATACTGTTATTAAAGGGAAAAGTACTGCTGTGGACAAGGTTTGTATCACCAAAAAGTGTTCCAAAATTTGATTAGGTATTTACTTTGATTCCCTTGACACTCTTAGCATCTCAGCCAGCTCTTCTTGTCTGTTTTCCCTTTAAGCAAACAAAAAGCACTTGCAAAACACTACATAATACAGGAGTCGTAGGGAGGGGAACTTCAGGACCAATAAGGCAGTTTTCTGCAAATGAACCAAAGTTTTCGGGGAATTCTATTGCTTTCTTTCTACCCAGGACTCCCTCTGTATGGTAAGCTGTTCCAAAAAGCTACCAATGATAAACTTTTTAAAATTTGTCTCCTTGGCTAGAAAACATCCCTAAGGCTTTTATGGTATCAATCACTCAAACCTAAGAAAAATACCTGAGAAACCATGTTCAGTTCTGCAAAAAACTTAATAAAAAATCCTCTTAAGCATGTTACAGAATTGCAATTTGTCTCCTCCCAACACAAGCTTTTCTTCCCAAACACAAGAAATACATAAATAAGCAATTTCACTGTGCTTGTCCATGCCAGATTTTATACCTATACCACAACAGCCATCCTCACTGCTGGTATGTTACCAAAAAGTGGCTTTTTTGCATTTTCAGACTCAGTACATATATTCACCTACCTTAAACACCCACTTAAATAAATCAATGACTTGACATAGATTGCAATTTAAAGGAAAAAACAAAACAAAACACAAAAACACAAAAAACAAACCAACATTTAGGATCCTTTATGAAGGATCCTCTGTTTTTCAAACACATTTTTCCTTCCTACTGTGTATTTTTAAGATACTACTTCTTAAGTATAGTCGCTGTAAAAAAGTACTTTTATCTGGCCTAATGCCAAATACTGAGGTCCCTACTCATATAGGAATTTTAACATATTCCTGGGCAAAAAACAGTTAATTTTGAGCCATCAACATTCCAGGCATTTTGCCCATTCCCATCCTTGCATAACAAGTGCTGAGGAGCTTGCATTCCACACTCGAGTAGGTGGTATCAAATGACTGGTTTCCTAGGTAGGCAGACCAACTTGCTGCTTATTTCAGTATTTAAAAATTTCAAATGGCGATGAATATAACAGCTCCTATTAAGCAGAAAAGCGGGGGGGGGGGGGCACAGATAGGATGACAAAGGTTTAACCTGCTGATCTTAAGTAAACAGTGATTAAAAATTGCCCTGAAATGGCCATACTAATGTAGCTAGAATGATGCCTAGCCCAAGATAATGTAGACATAGCATGAGGGTAGAGATCAGTACAGCCAGCAGTTAAAACACAAACTTCATCATGGGGGTAAAAACCAATGTATTTTCAGAATTTACAGCATGTCTGAATCATTATGTATCTACCCTCCTAGAGAAGATAGGGCAACCCTTCTATCATTGAAATACCTGGAGAACCTGAAAGATTTTATTACCATCTAGAACCTCATTTTCAAGGCTGCTCTCTGAACCTAGCACTAGTGAAATTATACTGCTGAGCTCAAGAACATTTCAGTTTAGAAGAAGGTACTCATTAAAATATAGCATGAGAAGTGAGATTAAAGTAAAAATCACTTTTTGTGAGATGAAAGAGTGTGATTTACAATTACAGTTAACCCCATGTTTAGACAATTACTCGGATTATGAACAAAACAGGTGTCTTGGGAAGGGAAATACTCTGAAGCACTACAAAGGTCCTAACTCATACTCATAAAAGGGACAAATTATGGATATCCTACAGCTGGCACTTCCTAACCTACAAGCTCTGGCCTTTATACCTTAAAGAAGTTCTTCAAACTTACTTTGTTTGAATTTTCCAAGTAAATAAACCAATACCCCCTAAACTTAAATTCCTAGAATTTTGGGTAACATATCAGAGGCCTTTGTTACCTGTGGAATGGGGAGACTGGTGGGGATAAAAGAAAAAAAAATCCACAGTTATTATTTGGAGAACAGTGGCTAAGATCACACAATTATGCAGAGACGATCAACATAAATCAGCCCAGCTTACTCTTTTCCTTAGGCTTATGATTGGACCCAGTTCTCTGCCACTTCAGGTAATGGGGAACTTCTCCCACGTGCAATACCCAGAGGAGGTGGCTGTAGGACTGAAGACACATAATGAAGGGTGTAATGACTTGATAATTTCTGGTATTTATGGACCCTCTTGACAGCGGATTATGATTTATATACAAAGAGGGGAAGGCTAGAGAAAGGGAAAGAAAAAAAATGGAAACAACAAGAAGCTGGGGAACTTGGCCAAATGCTCACAAAATTTCTCCACTGTGTCTACATTTCTGTTTAGTATCTTTATCAATGATCTGGATGAGGGGATCAAGCACGCCCTCACTAAGTTTGCAGATGACACCAACTTGGGTGGGACTGTCGATCTGCTTAGAGGGTTGGAAGGCTCTACAGAGGGACCTGGGACAGGCTGGATCTATGGGCCACGGCCAATTGTATTAGGTCCAACAAGGCCAAGTGCTGGGTCCTGCACTTGGGTCACAACAACCCCATGCAACGCTACAGGCTTGGGAAGAGTGGCTGGAGGGCTGCTTGGTGGAAAAGGACCTCGGGTGTTGGTTGACAGCCGGCTGAGCATGAGCCAGCAGTGTGCCCAGGTGGCCAAGAAGGCCAACAGCCTCCTGGCTTGTATCAGGAATAGTGCGGCCAACAGGAGCAGGGAGGTGATCGTGCCCCTGTACTCGGCACTGGTGAGGCCGCACCTCGAGTACTGTGTCCAGTTTTAGGCCCCTCACTACAAGGACATCGAGGTGCTGGAGAATGTCCAAGAAGCGTCTAGAGCACAAGTCTTATGAGGAGTGGCTGAAGGAACTGAGGTTGTTTAGCCTGGAGAAAAGAAGGCCAAGGGGAGACCTTACCGCTTATTACAGCTACCTCAAAGAAGGTTATAGCAAGGTGGGCGTCAGTCTCCCGTCCCAAGTAACAAGCAATAGGACAAGAGGAAACAGCCTCAAGTTGTGCCAGGGGAGGTTTAGATTGGATATTAGGAAAAGTTTCTTCACTGAAAAGGATCAACAAGCACTGGAACAGGCTGCCAGGGAAGTGGCTGAGTCACCATCCCCAGAGGGATTTAAAAGACGTGCGATGTGGTGCTTAGGGACATGGTTTAGTGGTAGACTTGGCAGTGCCAGGTTAATGGTTGGACTCGGTGATCTTAAAAGTCTTTTCCAACGTAAACAATTCTATGATTCTACTTTGGCTGCTCCTGCAAGTATGTGCCACTGTGGCTTTGGCGGACAACAAGACCATGCTCTGTAGAATATCCAGCCTTCCCGACAGCCCGATTCAATAACAAAGAGGTCTTAAATTGGCTTAAGACACTCACAAAACCTTTAGAGTCCACTGGCATTTTGCAGATAAAAAAAATTAGGTATTCAACTTCAGGAAAATTGCAAAGCCTTCTAAAACCAATGGAGAAGAGGAATTGCTGTTTTCCCCAATTCACAGGTAAACTAGTATAATGAAAACTTCAAAGACAGTTAAAAGCATGTCTCAGCACCCTTTATAATACAAAGAAAATTTTTATATTTAAAATCTGACTCTGGGAGGTTTAGGTTTAGCTGCATGCCTGAGCCAGATATTTATGTGGTATCAGAGAAATCACTTCATCCCTAAATCAGATTTTCAGATTAGTTTAGCAGAATAAAGCATACAAATCCACTGAATTTCACTAGAAATTAGGCAATTACACCCTGAAACCTGCCTACACAAGATTAATTTTAATGGGAAAATACTTGACTATGTTATAGTATCAGTACTGGAATGTTGCTATCAATATCCAACTAACATGTTTTGTCAGTACAAGCACAAACTGCACTGACACACTTCTGCTTGTGCTAGGGCTTTTAAAAGCCCAAGTGAAAATTAATTTTGGTAATAAGACAACAAGTTTGCAACAAAGTAGCTATTCAGCAACTATACTGAAATGAAAGAAGTAACCTTCTTAAAAGGAATGTGGAAATATTAAGCATAGCTGAGGAGGAGACTTTTGGAGGCTAAAATAAATCTGTTGACAGCCACTGTATGATTTAAACAATTGAATTGAAAACTAACCCGTCTGAATGTAAATTTACAGAAGACGTAAACAAATTGTTGTTTTTGCATGCATATGGGATAAGCTGTTTGAAGATGCTTGGATGTATTAGTTCATTAAAGTCAGCTACCATCAAACGGAATTTCTTCATCACCATTAAAAAATTTGGTGCTTCTTATTAGAGGGGACATTTTTCATCTATTGATTAATACATGTCACAAGGTATGAGGCACCTCAGCAATGACATTTCATGATCATGTGCTAATACACTTCATGTAGTTTATACTGAACTGCACAACTTAAGAGAGTTATCAAAGAAAAACAATTTGCTTTTGATTTCTCTTTCTATGAAACAGTCTATTCAGAAAAATGCTCTAGGGGTACACTTTCCAGTGTGCAAATGCTTTCATGAGAGGTGGTCTCACTGAAATAGCAACTGAAACTAAAAACGGTATTTATCTAGGCAGCTTGGGGCTGTCTGTTTAAAAAGACCATCCTCCCTCCCGCTTCTCTGGAGGGCCACACTGACAGATCTGAGAGAAGAAATTTCATGGAAATAAGGTACAGTTTATTTAAAAATAATGGGGGGAAGAGAAGAGTAAATAGCAGCAGAAGAGTGACTGAGCCTCTCTTTAGTATGACTGGTGACTTAAAAAGTAGAATTTACACACCTCCTCCCAGAGCCTGGATCAGACACAGGAGAGAGGACCTCTTCCCCAGCATGCTGAAGATGTCAGAACCCACAGCTCACAATATCCGTGATACCCAAGGGAAAAATTAAATTGCAAATTATCCAACTTCCTTCAGTGGGAAACTGAAGGGAATTTAAAAAAAGCTATGTGAATGCCTTAATTTATGCAAAGGCCAAACCACTCAGTAGTTAGTTAGTTTTCTGAAGGAGGAATTAAAAACCACATTATCTTTTAGAGGGAGGAGAGATTTTGGGAGTATAAGTCAACATTTCTACTATCACTGGATCTCATCTCCTGAACTCCTCAAGACAGTTCATTGAGAAATCCCAACACTGCATTTCCTTGCTAAGACGCCATATCCAGAGGACATATTTTTATCTCTAAAAACTTCTTTACTACATATGGCAAATATTCTGCTTGTATCTAGAGCTGTACGATCTTCTGGATAGATTTACAAGAGTGACTAAAATGCAACACACTACCCTTCTGTTTGTAGGGCTTTTTTCCTGCTTTCCTTTAGGGGAAAGGACATACTTTTTTCCTGCAGCGTTTTTTAAAAGTCTCCCATTAAAACATGGAAATAACATAGTTTGTCTCTTGTACTTAGTTGTTATATGTTTCCACACCCTGTTTGACAAGCAAATAGTCATAATATACTGCTTTACAGTTGTGACATACTGTAGCATTTTAATTTTCTACTTTGTAGATTTTAATCCATCGCAACACATTCCATCACCCACACTGTGCAGTAGCAGTAGATATTTCACCAGCCAAGGGAGAACGAACACAAAGATATTTAGTAGAGACAAAAGCCCTACAGAAATGCCAGCAAGCTAAGGGGAAGGAATGCATGATAAATGAAGAATGCAACCACTGAGATAACTGGTAGGGGCAATGAGCTTTGTGCAGTTCCACTCAAAAGCTGAAAGCCGATTACTTCCGTACAACATCCTGGGCAGAATAAGGCTGCTATTTTAAAGTAACTAACATGCTTCTGCTAAATAACAGACCATTGTCAGAGCTGCTGTCCCAGGACAGCAAAACTACCCTTACTGCAATTACTATTCTCTAGATGGAAGGTTAGTTACCCAGATTTCCTACACTTAATTAACATCAAGCCCCAGCTCATTTCTGATGCTCAGAAATACTGAATGCCACGCATAAACAAATGTTCAGCATTTGCAGCTGAGAAATGCTTCTGCTACTAAAAATTTAAAAAAATAATTAAAAAACCCCAACCCCCTAAACCCTCACCACTCAATATTTTCCCTGCAATAACATACAATTGTTTTGAAAAACACATAGAAAAGGTGTAAAAAAAAAAAACCCAAAAACAAAACTAAAAACATTTAATACAATCTTCACAGCATCAGTAGCTCTGCTAAACTAAACAGTATAAAACTAAGTTCTATACTCGTCCTTTCAGCAACTGTCATGAACCCCTGAATTATCACTGGACTGTTAAGTGCTGAGGGTTAAGCCCGTGACCAAACAGGACACTGACGGGTTTCTGTTTTACCCTTTTTTTTGCCCAATTATTTAACCTTTATTAGGTAATAGCCACTGGTATTCACATGCAGTATTTCACAATGCAGACTTTCATACCAGTTACAAATCCTGAAGATTTAGCTGTGTATCTCTAACACGCTGGCACCAATTTAATTTTTCTTTAAGCTTGTATTGCGTCCAAATGTGGGTAAATTTTCCAAGAACAACAAAATGGCAAATTGCCTATAAAGCTTCCAATCCCTGCCAACACATATGACAGCATTATGGTTTCCCCCAAAGGAAAAGTCAACTTAATAGGAAAAAAAGGAGGCAAAGTATTGAACTTTTTTTTTTAACCCTTGTTCTGAGAGATGTAAAAAACTGGCAAAACAGACAAAGTTGAAAAGAAAAAACAAAAATCCAAACTTAAAAAATTTTTAAAAATTAAGGTTTTCAAAGTTAACTATACAGAATCTTTTAAGTGTCAGTCAACTTTAATACAAGAATGTTCAATCAGCACAAATTAAAATAATCATAAGTGCATAAAATTACTGCGTTCAAGTCATCACCTACACTATTATCCTGAATATGCGGCAAATAGTTTGAAAACAACAAGGTTAAATGAGGACCCACTAAACTATACTAGTGGATAGTGTTTTTAAAAGAGTACTAAATAAGAGTAGGTTACTTTTACAACGCCATGAAAAAAAACTGCAGGACTGACCTTCACAGAAGAAATACTTATGGTAAGCAATTAGATTGAAGGACATAGTGAAGAATTAATCTATTTAAAGTAATTATTTTTTTTTAATCAGTTTTTTTTTTTCCAATCTCAACATTTATTTTTATGTACCCTTTTTGTTCAGCTCTGAACATTTTAATTTATCTCACAGGAAGTTCCGCATTCTTTCTTCACACCGAGTTTACAACTTCAGTACACTGAACTTAGGACACAGGTATGCAAAGCTCCAAATATACTGACAGACCAGGCTGGTAAGTGTAAATTTAAAGACAGTTTATACTGAGGGTTGAGAAGACGGGGAAAAAAAAATGTAAAACCGTTCAATTGAACTACTGCACTTTTGTGTTTATACAAGCGTACAACAGGGCTGACATTTAGTTTTATCTCTGCAAACAAATACAATAATCTTATGATAAAGTCTTATGTTTACCTAAACTTTTATTATCTGTGAACTACTCAACAATGAGCAAATTAGTCTTACTAAAGACATTTCAGCTAGGAGGCTGGTTCCAGTTCTACTTTGAAAGCTTTAATCACAAGAATAAAAATAAAAACCAACAGATTTATCTGTAATTACCTTTTCTTGGCCTCTTCGTATTGCCAGTTCAGTCTTACTTTGTCTACAAGTCTTGTTTTGTCATCAAACCCAAACTTTTGCAGAGTTGAAGAGGAAGGAGAAGGGGGAAAGAGAGGGAGAAATGAGATTTTAAAAACACTCTCGCAATAAAGAAAGGGACAAATCAGTCTCACTTACCGGACTCATTACTTAAAGCATTGAGGTTTTTTAGTAACATAATAAAAGTCAATTTTATGCTTTAAAAACACAAAACTGGTTGTTGCTAAAAATACAGAAGATAAATTAGTCCTTTCAATAAATTATTATCCTGGAAATCAAGGGTTAGCAAATAGAACCATTGGTGAATGGTCAAAGCTTTTCAACTTTATCCAAGCCTAAAACACAAAGACTGTTTTTAATTGAAGCATTTTACTACTTGATACAGCTATTTTATGGGTAGTTTAATTAGAAGGAATTCAGATTACATTCCCTGTACTGTGACATGTTACCCAGCACTTAGATCCTTAGTGAGTTTTAAACACTATTACAAAACCATCACCTGATCCTTGAAGCAGTCGTAGAATGCACATTTATGCTACAACTCCTACTGTATACAGTCCAGCTTCTACAGCAACTTCTCTCCATCCTAGGGTATCAGCAGTTCCCCTCGAGAAGTCTGCATACAGTCTAATACTTAAAATTCAAGTCCCTATTTAAGTGCATTGCTGCACCTCTGGACTTCTCATCTAACTGCTGCTTTTGCTCTCTTCATCATCACACGTATAGAAATCCACCTCTTTTTTAACATCATTATGTATTTTATTCTCCTAACAAAAAAATCTATAACCAATCAACACAATTTTCAGACTGTATTTAGCTTGTCTTGGGTGGCACTCAATGTTTATTGTGAATGGGAAAACGCTGCTATTTTCCTTTTGGTAATTCATTTTGGAATTCAATAATCACATCCACCACCAGTCCGAAAAATGGCATCCCAAAGGGACCATCTACCTAACACACTGAAAGACCGCCTCATATTAGCTAAGTTTTCTTAGATGCTTTAGGAGCGTATCTTCTTAAAATCACAGATTTCGTCTTCTGTAGGGGCCCTCTGGAGGCATCCAGTTTGGCAACTAGGCATCAGTGGAAGACGACAGTAAAGGAGAAATGGGATGATAAAAGCCTATGATTAAAAAGTACATAGTTCAATAAAAATTTCTAACTGAATGTGGAGTAACACCTGAACTATAGTGCTACTGAACAACAAACTGGATGTCTTCTTGCTGTGTTGTCAGTCTCATCGACAGAAGCAAATGTTTTACTGCTCAAGAACTCTTAGGCTGCCACAGTGCAAGCCAAACTTTTATTATTTGGAATACACAATTTCATTCACACAGAACTATTTCCAAGGAATGATAATATGTTCCTCTCAAATACCACATTTAAAGGCACATTTGAGCATAAAGCTACGACAGACTAGAGCAGAAGAGCTGTTAGTTTTTAAGAAACATATTTTGGGACTCTAACAAGTACTTCCCTTTTCTTAGACAGGAAAAAGAAACAGAGGTCTACCCTACATCTTTGATACGCTTGAAGGATGATAAAAAGCATGATAAAAACAGGACTTAAAAAAAGAAATATGTATCCCTCACTACTAATGGAGCACTATTGCACAATCAGGTCTCTACTGCAACTTCAAGCTGGCCAAAGCATCTTCTTCCTTCCTGCATCATTACAAGCATCAGTAAGAAAGAGCTAGTGACAAGAAGAAAAGAGGTCTGCAGACACCCCAGCAAGAGCTCTGACTCAGAGATGAACCTGTGGTCACCAAAGTGGTAACACAAGAAGAGCTCTGCTGGGCTGGCTGAGTCCAGGAGCTGATTTTACCTCTCACTGACCTGCAAGCACATCGCTATGCCCCTGGGCCACACTCAAGTAGCAGAACTGCAAAGCGTACCACTCATGAGTACCACTCACATGCCCTGGAAATAATAAAAAACTCAACTCCTTTGCTTTGGCTTTTTCGTTCTGCTACAGCCAACACCTCTTAATTTAAAACAGGAAATAACGATGTACCACTTTAGTACAAAAGCAGCTTATTTTCTACAGCAAACGTCTTGCGTAGGAACACATACCTCTCCAGTGATGTCAGTCTGAGAACAAGCATCGCAGTGTTGTTGAGGTAAACAGGAGTCGCTGAGCGAACTAGAATTGTGCTGGAGATCCTGCAGGGAATCTGTAATACAACAGCTATTCCTGAATCCATCTGTTAACTTGGCCAGGCTCTACAGGAGAACAGGTTTAAAAAATAATAAAATTTGGGTTTTCTTCATTATTATAGTTCTTTTATTAATACAAAAAATCTACTTAAAAATATGTCAGGTAGCTTGCCTATAAAGAGCTGTGACAGAAAGTAAAATTCATCATAGTGCTACTAACATGCAGAAGCTTTGCTTTGAAATAAACCTATCCTTTTAAAAGATGCATCTAACAGGAAACAGGATTTTTTATCATTATTTCTTTTATATCTAGGAATATTTTAGCTTTTGTATGGCTTGCAGTTCCTTAAATGTAGCAGCTGTCAACTTTCAGGTTAGCTGATAAGGAGGACAAATGTGATTCACGTGCCCTTTTGCCATCTTCTGCACAGGTCACATTCCTTAGCCACTACTGCTATCACATCCAACTTGATGAATACCTTGCGTTGATTGTATTTTTATGACAGCTGATTTCACCCTTGTGCTCCCTTACCCAAGGTTCACATAGTTAGTGATATTTTACACTTTGGGTTAAGCAAGGGACACCTCTGAGATGTCTAGACAGTGACACAAACTGTGAGCGTAAAGCAGAGTCCTCAAGCAGTCTGCAAGGGGAAAATAAGACAGAATCACACAGAACAATAACGAGAACTTGTCTGACAATCAGAGCTGCGTTGACAGGCCCTTATAATTCTTTAAAACAAAACAAAGATGTAATTGTTAATATTGCTTTTCTTTTCTGAATGTCCATTCTCTACTCTTCAAAAATGAGAGATTATGTAGTGTTAATAACAAAACCATGGTGCAGGTTCTCACTTATGACTGAGGCCCCTACCATTCTGCATCAAAACAATAAAAACACAACCTTAATTCTGCCCCCTCACTATAAGATGAAGGACAATCAAGTGACGTAAAAAGAATTTATCGGAAATTTGAAAAGCTGCATCAATTTATAAATCATAACATATTCAAACCATTTGGTTCTAAAAACAAAACTAGAACCTCTCAAAACTGCTTACTCCAGTGTCCAAACCACAGAATCAGAAACGATTCTGAAGCACTGCAATGGAAAAAGGCTGGCCCTCAGGAACCTCAGTGGCTCTGACAACTGGTGATTTGCAACAAGCCCCAGTTATTGTGCATATCCAATTACCAGGAGATTTCTCAGTCTTCAAAGAGCAGTTTAAAACAAGTAAAGAGCAACGCTGCCTTTTCTTACAACAAGTTCAACTAATGGAGTCAAGAAGATGAGCCTGTATAACAGCAACTGGTTGCTGCTCACAGAATGGCATGGCCAACTTGAAGATGAAGGCATCCAGATTCAGAGCCTAGGAAGCATCCATAGGAACTGCAGCGGGCCTGAAACTAGCTATAGAAAGGAGCTTTTTCTGGTGACCTCCATTTCCATCATACACAGTCTGTCCCTTCATTCTCATTATATATTGGTCCCTCCCCCTCATGCCTGCCTCCACTAGAGATGAAAAAGACAGAAAATACCCAGCCTGGTTCAGGTCAAAGGAACAGGCAGGCTCTACAGACACAAGAGCAGGGGGTCTCTGCTCCTCCCTGCCACCTGCCTGAACACACACACACTTTGCCCTCTTCCTACTGAGGAAAGGCAGGGAGAGATGTAGGTACCTAGTATGTCCTTCTTAGTATGAAAGACAAACAAAACAGTTTCTTCTCAGTCCTGAGAAAGCAAAATTCAATTTCAAGTTATGTTGCTGAGAAGTCCCTAGCTAGCATCTCGTTATCCTCTGAGACTTGCTGCACAATGAACTGTTTTACAATGTGGCAAAAAGAAAACCAAAGTGTCTTCCATGTCACAAAAATGGAAAATTGCAGAATCCCATCCAATGACCATCTTCAAAACTCACTGGAAATCATCCAGTCCTGTCAGCCTCCTACTGTCTGGAGGATCAAGATGGATCCCTAATGGGTTTATGACGTGGAAATAATCATTTCAAATCATAGCTACAAACATCAAACACCTAACTTGTCCTCTTCCCAGTAAAGAGGAGCCAGTGACATGAACAAAAAGTGAGGATACAGAAAGCCTGAGGTTTCTCCCAAATAAACTCTGTCCCATCTGGCACCTTTGGCTAACGTGTATTGTGTTACAGACGTGTAACACCAAAGGTCTTGATGCCAGAACTTAAATCTAAACTTCTTCCCGTATTTCAGCTACTTCATGCACTCCTGCTGTGCTCCCGACACCCTCCAGCATCTCCCTGGCAGGTAACAAAGGGCTGCGTGGCTGCTGGCCAGGCTTCCTATCCGGGCACTGTTGCTGAACCCTGGATACTGCTTGAAAATTACATAGTATTTGCCAAGTGGCAATCACCAAGTAGCATCACCTTAACTTACACCCACGTGCATAGGTGACTGTGCTCTAGGATAAACACATATGCTTTGAGTACTTCTAGTTGGATGAGTGAAAGCACAGCCTCCAGCGATCCTAACATGGAAAATTACAACCTGAGTTACCATACTTTTAGACAGAAACAATTTACATAAATGGCTAGGAGTAATATCCTCCTCAGCTATATGGAGGAATCCATCTTTCATCTGGGGTTTATGGCTATCCCACAGAAACTGCCAGACCAGCCTATCGTATGGATGTGAAATTCTAGACACACCAGCCTAAAGTTACCCAAAAAGAGAGAAGTGAACACTCTCATTTCATCACTGATCTGCTGCTATCTGATTTGGGAGCTCTCTGCCATGTACTATTTCAGTGCAGTTCCAATCTAACCTATTTACCTTGTAAAGAAGGGGGGGAAACCAACACAAAAAACCCAACTCCAATGCCTCCTAAGGATAAAGGAGAACATTTTAAATCTTATGCACATACTGGAACAGAAACGGAAGTATAAAAGGGATGGAGGGGGGAGAAACACAGACACTGCTTTCATGAATCTAACCACGCACCTTGATTACTCAGTCTTATATAAAAAGTTCACCCACTTTTTTTGAGCAGTGGCAGTGCATATTTGGCTTTATGTTTAACCACTGTACACAGTTTAAATCTGACCACCCTCTCCTTCCCTCGTCAGCCCTCTCTCCCACACAACTCTATCCAATTACCATATTTCTATGACAGCTACAATTTTCCAAGCACCTACACAAGACTGAGTCACTTCCACTATGTTTAGTTCTGTTGCTTACACTGCCCAGATTTAAATTAAGAAATAGTATGAAATTGTCTCTTTCCTTTCTCTGAAACAAATCCCCAGCTGTTTACACAATACTTCAAACTCCTCTATAAACAGCTTTCAAAATACAAAAAAAGTTTTTCATAAGAAAGCTTGTCTTACCAACAATAGCTTGAAAATGGAACATTTTCAAGCACATATCAATTTAAAAATTGGTAGGAAACTAAAAATAAAATTCTGAACTCGTTAGGAAGATACTTAAAATAGACTTGCACTTGTTCGACAAAGCTAAATAAATCCATAACAATAATCTTAAACTCATTATAAAAAGGCAAAGCACAGAAATGTTTGGTGACAACAAAAATATTTTTTTTTTCAATTTTGACCAAAAAATTTTAAGTTATCAGGCAGAAGGCTGAATATTTTTGCAGAGCACAGTAAGTTGGCAGAAATACACTATTTTTACAACTGTAGATCTTGTAAACAATGGCATTTAATTCCTTATTACAACTGCAAAGAAAACATGCAAAACTGTTTTGTATGCTGTGTGGAACAACTATTTTCTAGATTCTCCTGGACTATATGTCTATTATTGGATGCTATCACAACAGATTGTCATAAATAACAAAAATTATACCTCCTAGACTGATATTTCCTGTATGTCACTTAGACCCATGAAGAAGGATGAAGAAAGATGGCAACACTTTTCCTTTTTGCTTCTATCTTGTGCAACGCCTACATTCTGGTGCTGCCAGCATTGCCCAATCCTTGATGCTAAGCTTGATCCTAGATGTCTAATTCCCTCAGCTCTGTATATAAAGAAACTGCAAGTGCACTTAAAGTTGTTTTAGCAGATATGATTTTCAAGGCATCACAATGTTTACAGCTGGATTTAGTGTCACTGAGGACTAAAAACGTAAGGAAAGGCACAGGGTGGGGGGGTAGGGAGCAGGAGGAATCTAGCTGGGGAGTCAAAACAAGGCCAGTAGTTAAGCTGCTCCAAGATCTCACACACAAGTCTTTAAATTACCAGTTAGTTTCCTAAAACGTGCGTCACTGCATCCATGAAGAACTGCCTTTCTAATCATTTCTTGCTAGCCAGGCATGTAGAAGACTAAGAATCACTTTAAAACTTGGCCAACACAAAATATCAAATATGTTAAAAGTTGCCAAGGCAGAAACTTTTCATAGTGACTTAAGTGTTCTGTCTATTTGAACAAGGATTTGTGGTCCATCAGCTGACCTTTGGGTAATGCTTTAGATACTGAATAATTGTAAAACTAAGGAAATTCATTATATGTAGATTACAAGCTACCCGTATCATTTAACGATTAAAAAAAATACCAGAGAAACACTATTGCAGAGAAAACTGAAAGAAAATGTCTGAACGGTAACATTAATTTAGTATGGTCCCAAAAATTTAGGTAATAAAGACGCCTTTTTCCATATAGCAGGTTGAAGACTGGGTGAAGAGAATTGTCCTTGTCACCCCTTTATATCTGCAGCATATTTGGGCAAGTCTATGCTGAAGTCCCTGTGGTGGCAGAGGCTCGTGGCTCTTCAGTCAAGTTCCCATCAGGTTAATATTGCAGACACAGCAACTGAGAGTTTGGAGCAGGATGCAGAATCCATTCAAAAGTTAGATCACTACTCAGGCATGTATCTCCCCTCAATCCTCCTGCTCCAATTCCTAAAATAATGTAAAGCTTGCACGATGGTTTCTGTGTACACTGTATTTAATCACACCTTTGACAGTTTTGTGACATTTTACATCAACGTGTGACTTGATATGGGTACTTGAGAGTTTGGGGCAAAAAAAGGAGAACTACCAAACCATGGCATAGTGACATGGAGATCCAGTTTTGTGAAATGGTTATAAAAGGAAAAATATGGCAGACGAACTGGTAAACATTTTAGCACATGAATTCTCAGTCCTACTTCATTATAGGTAATACAAAAAGGCATTAAACAAAATGAAAAACAAATACTGTAAACCTTAAAGATATTTTTTTTAATGCAGCCTAATTACTCCATAGCAGCCTTCGATATAGTCGGAAGCAATGGAAAGCCACCTTCAACAAAGACATTGATCTAAATGTAAGGATAACACATTATCTAAGACAAAAATAGGAAACATATACATTCACAGCACAGACAATGACTACTTACCTCTTTCGAGCTGCCTGCTATTGGCAATTATCAAATAGAAAAATCAGTTTAGGCCACCCCACTTCCTTATTTAAACTTGGTAACCACAACAAAATCACAAACAAGAAAATAGAGGTAGGTTATCACTTTTTAGAAGCTATTTGTTCAGTAGCATATTTTTTACCTGCATAAGGTCCTGCCTTTCTTTTTCACCTGTGCATATAGCTTTCTTTATGGTTCGAAGCTCATTCATTATAGCCTGTGCTTCATCCAGTCTATAATTTGTATGAGCACTTGACATTTTGCGATCAATCCTGTTGAAAAGATTAAGACAAATTCAGGAATTTTCACATAGTTGGAAAGAGCACAGGTATTTTAAGACCTCTGGTTTATTCATGTACAACTTTATTTGCAGGAATAAAATGATACTCCACTTGGAATTAACACAGCACTCGGTACCTAGTACACTCTAAAGACAAAGCAATGGAATTACCTACCCAGGTTCTGCAGAATCAACAAATTTCCTGTTTTTAATGTCCTAATACAGAGCTTGCTTATAGGCAATGTCTGTGGGCTCTTTTGTGCAACAACAGCAAAATCAACCTAAACCTAACCTAAACAGTAATAACTCAAAAGATAAAGGTATTAGCAGTCTAGCTGTCACATTTCCCATGCAGCACTACACATTGCAACATCTCTTTCAGGACTTCTATTTCATCTCGTTTTAGAGGTTTCTAACAACAGCTTTTCATTTTCTTTGGAAGATATTTTTTATTCCTAAAATTTTATTGCAAATGCTTTCCTGCCATTATGGGCATCTTTGAGTATATTTTCTAGAAGACATCATCGTCCCACACAAGAAACATCATGTGAGACCATCCCAGAAGATTTCAAATGCAAAGTCAGCAAGAAGCAAGAGCACTACCCGCTACATCAGGCTGAAGTACTACTAACATTTCCATTCTGACATAAATATCTCTCATCTTCTTTTAAGTGGGGCATCCTCTGAGTTTTCAACTTTTTTTTCCAACAGTTCTCAATTGTAATGCACAACAGATCAGGACGCAGTAGCCTAGTCCAGTGTATCATCTCGATAACTTGCTTTGATTTATAAAGAACTAGACCAGAGACTCTGCAGAACTTACTAGACCCACCACTTCATCTTGGATTTATAACAAACAGTTATGGGATTTTAACAGGCTACCCACAGCAATTACTGAAAATTGTGTTAAATTCCTATAAAAATAGGAAAACCTCAATTTTCCTGTTAACCTAGGATAGAAGTGTTTGTACAGAAAGAAGGTGGTATGTGTAATGGTCCCTGCACCAATGCTAAGAACGAACATATCCAGGAGGTGTCTGTGGTTAACAGAATTAAAGATAAAACATACATCAGTCATTACATGGGACAGCAGCTTATAAAAAGATGTAGTAATAGAGGGTATGTTGTACCTATTCCACAATAATACTCTACTTAAAATATTGAGAATACCTAAACGTTTCAAGATAGGCATTATATTAAGCTAAGAGCATCAATAACACTCACTCAACATGTTCTGCCAGTTAAACGAAATCAGTGAGGTTCTACTTAGAGCAGATTACTTGCTTTAAAATTAACATATTAAAATGAAAAATCAAAAGGCTTGAATGAAAATCCTGTGCTTTTATTGTGCAGCTCACAGTATTTGGAAAAAAACCACAGGTTGGGTTTCTACAGTTTTGGTTTCTTTGTTTTTTTATGACTGTTCCTGCTTTTGGAGACAACACAAAATAAGTCTGAACCTCAGCTTTCTACTTAAACACAATTTTCCCTATATTGCATAAGAAAATATATAAGCCTTTATTATTTTTGGTTCAAGAACCAGAAGGACTTAAACACCACAGGGATTAAAGTTGGGGTTTTTTTTGTTTAGTTGGTTTTGTTAAACTTTTAAGATATTGACTTGAGTCTCCCCTACTCTTTTATCTAATCCTTTCAGGATTTTAGCTAAACTGTGGTAAAACAACTAATTCAATTCACTAAAAGACTGATGAAAAAGATAGCATGGTCTTATCTGAAGGTTCCATTAATGTTAAGAACATAGATTCCACCCAAATATTGGTCCAGAAAATGCCTCCTACACAACTGTTCATTATACTGTTTACCAGATCCAAGGTGGCATTTCAGGAAAAGGAAACTATTTAGTTTCAACCAGATTTTTGTCCAGTTACTCACATATTCATGTTCCTGGACATCACTTTGGAGCCCAACTTAAAAATTGATGTTTGTTTATGGAAGGAATCATAAAAGCTTCTACGGCCAGAAATATTTAAGCTTAAATCAGTATTGCTGTCAACCCAAACTGACTTAAGGATCTTACAAAATAACTAGTTGATTGTGTTAGGGCTTTTTTTCCCTCCTTTCATAAAGCTCTAGTTTTGAAAGCAACAAAACTAACCCGAATCTTCTGTTCTATTAATGGAAAATACACAGAATCACAGAATGGTAGGTGTTGGAAGGGACCTCTGGAGATCATCTTGTCCAACCCCCCTGCTTGAGCAGGGACACCTAGAGCAGGGGGCACAGGAACACGTCCAGGTGGGTTTTAAATGTCTCCAGGGAAGGAGACTCCACAGCCTCCCTGGGCAGCCTGTGCCACTGCTCTGGCACCCTCACAGGAAAGAAGTTTTTCCTCGCATTGAGGTGGAACTTCCTGTGTTCTAGTTTTGTGCCCATTGCTTCTTGTCCTGTCACTGGGCACCACTGAAAAGAGTCTGGCCCCATCCTCTTGACACCTACCCTTCAGATATTTATAAGCATTGAGAAGATCTCCCCTCCATCTTCTCTTCTCTAGGATGAAAAAACAAGGGCTCTCAGCCTTTCCTCACAAGGGAGATGCTCCAGTCCCCTGATCATCTTCATAGCTCTCTGCTAGACTTGCTCTAGTAGTTCCCTGTCTTGAACTGAGAAGCCCAGAACTGGCCACAGTACTCCAAATGTGGCCTCTCCAGGGCAGAATAGAGGGGGAGGATAACCTCCCTCAACCTGCTGGCCACAATCCTTTTCATGCAGCCCAGGATACCGTTGGCCTTCTTGGCCACAAGGGCACAGTGCTGGCTCAGGGTCAGCCAGCTGCCCACCAGCACTCCCAGGTCCTTCTCAGCAGAGCTGCTTTCCGGTAGTTCAGCCCCCAGCCTGTACTGGTGCATGGGGCTGTTCCTCCCCAGGTGCAGGGCCTTGCGCTTGCTCTTGTTGAATTTCATGAGGTTCCCCTCAGCCCAGCTCTCCAGCCTGTCCAGGTCTCACTGGATGGCAGCACAGCCTTCTGGTGTAGCAGCCGCTCCTCCCAGCTTGGTATCAGCAGCAAACTTGCTGAGGTTACGCTCTATCCCATCGTCCAGGTCATTGATGAATATATCGAACAGGACTGGACCCAGCACAGACCCCTGGGGAACACCACTAGTTATATGGGCCTCCAACCAGACTCTGTCCCATTGATCACGACCCTCTGGGCTCTGCCGTTCAGCCAGTTCTCAATTCACCTCACTGTTCACTCATCTAACCCACACTTCCTAAGCTTTCCTGTGAGCATCCTGCATCACCAAAGCACTCACCTCATTGAGCAGCGGGTCCACAGATTCCCCAGTTTTCCTTTTACTACTGATGTATTTGAAGAAGCCCCTCTCATTATCCTTGACATCCCTCACCAGATGGAGTTCCAAGTGGGCCTTGGCCTTCCTCGTTGCATCTCTGCATACCCTGACAACACTCCTATATTCCTCCTAAGTGGCCAGTCCCTTTTTCCACATACTGTAAACCTCCTTCTTCCATGTGAGTTTTTCTAGAAGCTCTTTGCTCATCCATGCAGGTCTCCTGGCTCCTTTACTCTACTACTTCCTCATAGGGAGGCACCAATCTCAAGCCTGGAGGAAGTGGTACTTGAATACTGACCAGCTCTCTTGGACCACCCTACCTTCTAGAGCCCAAACCCATGGGATTCCTCCAAGCAGGTCTTTGAAGAGAATACCATGATACAAATACGTGATACAAATACGTGACACAAATACAGATTAGACCTTTGTATGAACACAAAGAACATTCAACAAATACACAAAACTATTAATAAATATATATTTTCTGAGGAATATGCTTCCAGGATACACAGACTATTAATACACTTGCAATAGTTTCAGTCCCATAGGGCAGTTTCTGTGTTCCTCTATTTTCCTCCCTGTGCTTTCAAATATGCAAGACCCACCCCATCCTCACCAAAACACAGACCTGTAGTTGAGTTGAGACCTAATTTTAAAGCTTTTGTCAGGTCTCTCATACTCTAAACTAGTCTGTCACTACAAATTGTTTAGTCAGTCCTAATTCCCCGTCTCTCCCAACTTTCCTCAGCATTCCCTCCACTCTCACAGCCAACTGGCCAAGTTTTCATTTCCTTTGTTGCTAAACGCCTTCTTCCTCCAAAATTCCTGCCGGCTAGCAGAAGGGTCACTGAAAACACACGGGAGGAGGCACCGCGCCTCGCTCTCATTCCCCAATGCCTGCTGGGTCAGAGGAAGGGATTAATTCCAGGAAAGGCTCATCTTTAACCCTGTAACTCTGGGCTGCAACAGCATCAGCCACACCTTGGGGAGAAAGCGCCTATGGAGGCTGAGGAACACCACTGCGCAGGGTGGGATCTTTGCAGGCTTTAAACAGTGAGCTCTAGAAAGTCTCCAGTGGGCAAAGGCAGACAGTGATATCCAAAGGCTTATCACAACACTGCCAAATTTGGGTGAGGCTGCAGAAAATACAGCCCTAAAAAAAAGCTGCAGCACTACAAAATCTGAAATTCTGACTGCATTGAAGTTGTAGAGCTATTTAAAAAAACCCTCAATCCTCTCTCCCCATAAAACCCTACTTTTCTCTAATTGTTTTGTGGTTTTGTTGTTTTTGGGGTTTTTAATTATTTAATTATTTTTTTTATTCTTCTCAAAGATGGTTAAGCCATTTTACTAAAATTAAGAAGAACAGAAAACAAAATGCAGTCCAAGGCAGACACTGTATGTGGAAAATGTCAATGCAAGAGGCTTGCATTTAACAAAGGCATCTGAATCAGACAGCAACATCAAATGATGGAAATACTGAGCAACCTGACCACCCTCACCATAAAATTTGCCTCTTCTCTGAGAGCTCTACCCAGCAGAGGTTGCACAGGGAGTTGCACGGCAGCAGGTTTTGATACCTGTTCATAATGCTATTCTGGTCACACTTTCAAAGCAAACATTCAGCCAGATGTAAAGCCCGAAGTGTGACAGCTCCTAATATTGTTCTTGGCTTGTACTTGAAATAAAGTGAAGAACACAGCTTTAAAAACAGCTGAACAGGACACATGCCATTCTAGTTTGGCATCTACTTGAAGATCTCTGACCTAGCACAAGAAGGGAAAAAAGTTATGCTGACCAAGAATTTAGAAAAGGTAACAAAAAAGGGAAATGTCTGACATGTAAGAAAAATAAAAAAGAAAAAGGGGGGGGTCGGTTTTGAGATGACATGGAAATCCCAGAATTTTTGTTTTAAAGAAGGAAAAGTAGGAGCAATATGTTTCTTCTTAGACAGTACACTTTGTGGATATACAAGAAGTAAAATACTTCAGCTTTGGTACTTGCCTTGAGTGACCCTTTTCTCCAAAATATACAAGGAATAGGACAGAGATCACCCACGGACAACCTAGAGCACAGTTAGGCTTTTAGCCTGATTTGTCTGCTGACTACACGAGGAGGCTAGAAAAACTTCTCTCTTCAGTTGTTAGATAGTGCAAGTACTCTCCAAAATGGGCTCATTCCGCACTAGAAGCGAAATACTCAAGAGTAAGCACGTATCTTACCAGACAGACAATTAAAAAAATTACTTAAACACACAAACCAAAACCAAACCCACAAGCCTCTGGTTCACGAGCAAAAAAGTCACTGCAGAGAGCAGAGCTCAGCAAGGCACAAACACTAATAGAAATTCACTGTAATCTGGGATAATGCATGGGCAAAATGTTCTCCCCAGCTTCAGCAAGCAACAACAAATGCCACCCAGGGCACCAACAGGACAGAGAGTGACTCTAGCAACAGCAGTGATGAGCAGCACCAAAGCACTGAGTTGTCATGCTTGAACTTTTAAACAAATGATTAAAGTGACCACGGACTAATCAGATATGCTTTGAAATCATTCCTCTCTTGAATGTCTCTCATATACCCCTCATCCTGGAGTATGGGCAACTTCACTTGGGCTAAAATCCAAAACTAACATTTGTATTCTTAATCATTCACAGACTTTACTTTTCAAAAAGTTGCACTATTTTGCTGGAATATCTTAAATGAATTACGTTAATTAAAACAATCTTGAGTTTCAAATGGCCTTCAAATATTTTCATCATCCTAGTCAAGTGGTTAGGCCTTTTATAAAACAATTGAACCTATACACTTAAAATAACCCAATAACCAGGAGAAAGAAAACAAATAAAGTAGAAAAGGCATGGCAATTCCTACTCGCTTAAAGAAAACATGATTAAGAATCTTAAGACAAAATTGCTTTTGTTCTGTTACTGCTTACATATCTAGGCCACCACCCTAAAACATTGACTATACTTTAAGTAATATTTTAAGTATTTGCTGTTTCAATATAGAGTGCTTTATTTTACCCATTTTCAGTTAATATCATTCATTAACAACTGCCCTAACTACCTGTAGATGCTTCGTGTAATCAACAGAAATATATTTATGCCTGAAAAGTATTACATTATATCTGCCAATGAAGGATTTAGGTTGAACAAGTTTTCTTCTTTGAAGCTTTTAAAATGCATTATAAAACAAAAGAACCTTGTAAGCTTAAAAAAAAAAAAACCAAACCCAAAACCGGAAGCAAAACAAAACCCAAAACAACAAACAAAACCCACTATGAAGTGCATGGGCTAATCTGAATATCTTCCTTCAGATCATTTTGTCAACGTAATACCAATCAAAATCAAAGTTGGAAAATAAATAATCTAATTGCTCTGGGACCCCTGGAACTTTGTCAGGATTCTTGAAGCGGAAGTGTGCACCCATGCTTTGTAGCGCCACCGCAATAAATCCAAAGCTTCAAAATATTTCCACAGATACCGTACTTACGCTGCAAAACGCATTAGACATGCAACAGTTCCAACATTTTCAGGAAGTGCCTGCATTAGGCAGTTCGTTCTTATGTATGCTGGAAAAATGGCCAAGATTTCTGAATGCATGGCCACATGTCCAAGGCAAATCCAAGAGCTGTTCAACGTATGGTCTAGCCTCTGGCCTTGTTGAACAGATTGGGAAGTCACAACAACCCGTGTTTACCTGCCATCTTTTCCATGGCCTGGCAACCTCTCTCCCTATCCCACTGGGCATCCCATGGATGTGCTATGTGTGTAGGTGATTAAGCAGCGCACCGATGGAAGACACTCAGTTCCCACCTGATGGCCTCCCGGAAGCGTGGCAGGGAGGTCACCACAAAAGTTCACAACCTTTGCCACTACTGAGCACAAAGGAAACAGAGCAAGGCTGCCTATTAGCCCTGGGAGCAGCGGCAAATTGCCCCCAGCGACCATTCCTCATAGGGAGGAGACAAGTGGTCACATTTTCGTGCACTCATTCTGCACACATGCAACAAAATCCAAGGTCTCGCAGATCATCAGATTCACAATGCACACACAAATGGGCTATGCTGTGCAGAATGAGACTGCCCAACCATCAGGTAAAAGGAAGAAACAGTGTTGTGGTGTACAGCCCCCCACCCCCACCCCTGAAAAATACCTTGCCCAGCCAGAAAGCCTAGGTACTGTTCACAGGAAAACTACTCCACAGCGTGGTGCTTCTGGCTGTCCTCCAGGCGGTAGGTATCTCCAGAAAATGTTTGGAAAATATTTCAATATAGAAAATCAAATTCCACCTCAATAACATTTGCCGGATGAGTTAAAGAACAGGGCCTATAAAGCTGTTTTTGCATGTGTATCTATGAAATCACCATTCCAATCAGTTCTGTCCAACCGTCCTTCCATCATTTCACACTGTTCTCACCCTGCATCACTATCATAGCAGAAACTCTGAAGCAATTAAGAGATTTAAAACTTTTTTTGGCAACAGTTTTCCAAGAAATTCATTCCAAGGTGAATAGAGTAAAGAAATAAAATATCCTCCCACAAACTCTTAACTTACTCTTGCAGAGTTTCCACTCCTTTTTCCTTATATTGCAGCTCCTGCTTCATCTGTGCCAATTCTCGTTTTAGCCTAGAAAGCTGAACAAAATAATTTAAAGTAATAATATGTAACAGAAACTTTCATAATATAAGGTTTCGTATTTGAAAAACAATTATTTAAGTTACTTTAAGAAATTGTACGGGACAATCTTAGTTCTCTTCTTTTTTCGCTTTAAGATGTGTATTAAAACAACTGAAGTTTCTCAAATACTGTAAGACCCAATCAAATAGCAGTCACAACATTCAGCTTTCAAAGTATCAATTTCCTCATCTATTCTATTGGTTTTCTATCTCCAATAGCTTATGCTAACAGCTAGCAAGTTTCAATCAGTATGATTTTTCTTCTCCCCTGTAGCAGACAGACACCTTTCAACTGTCTTCAGTCAACTTAAAAAAAGACTGAACATCCAATGCCGTTAATTTTTCAAGCTGGGAAAACAAAATCACTGGCAACAAAACTGGCCTCTCCTCCAGAAATTGCAGCATGATTTTCTACGGTTATTTTCATCTCTCTCAATCCCCCCGCCAATTAAATCGATCCAACTAGCGAGTGTAAATCAGAAGTGACAAAGCAGAGATGTCTCCATAAAACATATTTTTGTGGGTTTATGAAAACAGTTACCGGAGTAGGTTAGGCACACCTTAGAAGAGCGCTATCAGCACCCATAATTACCTGCAGAGAAATAGCTTCTTGCCCTCCAGAGCTGATAGATACCTGAGGGCAACAGGGGGAGGAAGGTTCAAGGGACTACAGACAAATGGGGGGTACAGAGGTGTTTCAGTGTGTGTTGGTGAGGCATAAGCCTGAAATGAGAGCTCAAAGAAGGGCCAGTGATGGAAGAAAAAAAGCTCTCAAGCTGTCAAACTTGGTACTTTTTCTAAGATTTACCCAGAGTGCTCTTGATTTTCACACGTACATCAATAAATTACAAATAAATGACAAAACTACTACTAAAATAAATAGTAAAAGAAAATTCCTACATATCCAGGCATAGATTAATTTTGTCAGCTCTACTCCAAGAGTGAGGGGCTTCACAGCAGTCCCAGGCATGCAAACCAGGTCTGCCAGCGTCCCACCATCCTGCGTGGCCCTCCCTTCCCCACATATTCTTGCCCTTTCCTGAAAACTCATCACACCAGCCCCCCCAAAACTCTTAAACCCTCACAAACTTTTCAACACTCACCAAAAGTAAAAATGAAAAAAAAAAAAAAAACAAAACACCTGATCAGGTACACAAACACTTTATAGTGCACATTTTATTCTATTACCTGAAACAACTCAATGCCTATACACACATTCAGTTCAATGGGTTATCCTATGCACTTAGGAGACCATTTTGTTCTAAGATGCAGGAAGAGAGAAAATTAGTGATGTAAGTGAAGACCTTGTTTATTTTCTTTAAATGTTATTTAAGCAAATAAGGCTTATTTTCTTGTTTGGAATATGCTGACATTTAGAGTATGCAAAACAAGCAAACACTAGTCAGCACGTAGTAAACATATACAGATAGAATAAATGCCTTTGAAGGGTGGTGAGCAGGATTTATTTTCAGAGGCACTCATGTGAAAAGTGGTCACTACAACAAAAATGGAACACTATCCTGCAAAGATAAGTATTTTTTATTTATTTTGTGAGCTGAGTGCCTGGCATGCTAAATCCCATTTTATCCATTAATAGAAAGAAACTACAATATAGAAATAGGTTCTAGAGCTTAATATTATAAACTGTTTTTTATATTTGTTTATGACAGCTATATCAATTTGCTTGAAACCAATGTGCAGACTAACTCTTTGCTAAAGCAGCATGGGAGAAATTCAAGAAGTCAGCTATTCTTCCTTCAGCAAAGACAGTACCAAAAGCATGATCCTAGTTTTAAAAAAATTAAATATAAAAATGGGACATCTTTACTACAGAACTGCCTATCATCACTGTCAGAATGTTTGAACTCCCCTCCTCTCGTAGAGGAGCTCTGGCCAAATCAGCTAAAAAGTTCTATTAGGCCAACATGTCTACTGAATTGTGAACAGGTTTCCAGATAAATGGCTAAATCTAGAGTTCAATAACATCCATGGATCCCCACTGAAAATGGGTAAATGGGAAAATATGAAGACAGTGGGTTTGAAATGCACTTAATCAAGAAAGAATTTGGCTGCAGAGTATTTACTACTCGTGGCAGTTCGCACAGAGAAAGCAATATCTGAAAGCCTGGCTGAGTTTGCCTCTGACATCCGTGACCAAAATCTTTACACTTTTAACATGGAAAAAGCATTACTTTGCAAGTCACTCACAATATAGGCTCGTTTTAATAGAACAGTAGGTCAGAACAGAAAAGCGTTTTTTAATATTTTATTTCCAAAACTGCATGCAACACCCAGCGTAAATGCTAAGGTAAAAGACAAACACATAGTCCCCCTCCCCTCCTCATGCCTAATTCATATTTTTACAAAATTAAAAAAGATTACTCACTCTGTCACGGCGGCTGGCTATTTCTGCTTTAATCTGATATGGGTCATACTTGGTATTAGCTGAAAATCCAGAGAATGCTAAACAGATGGAAGACAGTATTTTACATTAATTTTTTTTCTTCTTTAATACACTTGTTAAGATATGGTACTATTTAATAGACCACTGCATTCATTCTTTGTGTTACAAGTCACTAGGTTTTAAAATAAACCTCTGTGCTAAAGTACAACTGAAAAATTAACTTTGGCCTGCCTGAATTTTATTTTTTTTTTGGTCCTGAACAACAACAAAAATTGGATGTAGGAGCACTGCATGCATACTGCCTAAAAGCAACCAGCTTCCATGACAGGATGGTGGCATTTACTGATGCAAGCAATTTGTGTAACTAACAATTGCTAATTGCTTCCTAGGCATGTTGACATAACAGTATGATAGGGACTAAAGTAACAAAACTATTGTCAGAACAAAATTCAACCAGCTACAGAGAGAAGTTGCCTCCTAAAGCAACAGTGTAGGGAACCGACGCACAGATCAACCTCTGGCAAGTGAGCTCTTAACACAGTGTATCTAGAGTCAGGCAATGATTTCGAGCTGTGGCATTACAAGCTAAAGCCTAGACAGATGAAGTAAAGGTCCTAGAGGACAGGCTGGGCAAGACCAACCATGATTTACTGAGTGAGTCATTCACCGCAGCACTGGCCCACTGAAAAATGCCTGGTATGCAAGCGGATGGGTTTGTGCTGTTAGACCTGCCATCCTTTTGTAGAGCTGAAGGCTGCTGCTTTGAAACCCATATCCATGTCTGCGTTGCACTGAGCCTTTCGACTCTCGAAAGAATACCGCAACGCCAAGGTCATGTCAAGCGTGCAGGAACTTGCCAAAATGAGTAGTCATGCCTGGACTAATTCTCTAAATCCAGGATTTTCTATGGATTTTCCCCCCCCCAAACAGTGCTGATCACAACTGAGTCACAAAACTGCTGCATGGGCACCTCCCTGCCAACCCACAACCGCTGAGCTCACACCACCTCCCACTCATGAGCGCACAACACTGAGTCAATGGCAGCACCCACAAGCAAACAGAAGGAAAACAGTTTGTAAAGTTTTAGTTCTTTTAATGCAACAGACAAACAAACAGTGGAGGAGGCAGGAATACTCATAAGTGCCCGACTTTGGCCATATAATTGCACTTGAATTAGGAGCCTAAGATTTCTGTACAATAAATGGAAAAGCAAGCATCCCAGAGTGAAGTGGAGGAGTTGAATTAAGAAAAACAAGTGAAGAAGCATTGGGGAATCTGGAGTTGATAGCATGATTAATCCCCAAAGGGATTTTTTTTTTTTTATTTAAAAAAATATCATCTGACTAATCGGCCCACCCCATTTTCTCAAAACAGATGCATATATTAACACATCCACAGAAAATTAAGAATTTTTTTCACCTCTAAACAAGTGAAAGGTTTTAACTAATGAGATACTGTAAAATCATTTATCAATTCCACAGATATACCTAGAAAAAAACCAACCTATCAGCAGACTGAGAAACATAAAAGTCAATTGACATAGCATTTGCATTCATGCTACAGATAACCTCCAATTTTGTCATTTTCATTCATATTTTGTTGCTGTTTCAAGCAACTGTTTTTTCCAAGAGCTAGACTGTTTTGACTCTTGAACAAAGACACCTTCTCCTGTTACGCAGCCATAACAGCGGTGCAACAAATTCAGATTTCAGAAAAAGCGTATCATCTACTTCAAGCTACCAGAGACACCTGAAGAATGAAAAGGGCAGGAAATCAAGGCTCTACAACCTACACCACCAGCATTAGAATCAGAGGCTGGCATTCAAGAATGATGTGCACTAACAAAACACCACTTCCTACTTTGTGGTCAGAGGTACTTTGACCACAACACCTTGTCCCTAACTCTGTAAAGTCGATAAACCAACCATGGATTTGCAGAAGGCTTCCCCTAAGCTGATGGTTCCCCCCCATGCCGAGGGTGGAATAATCTATACATTTAAGAGTGCAAGTAGGTGGCTGGTCCAGCAACATTCAGTCTTGCCTTTGCTGCCTTGCATGAAGCATCACTACAGCCAGCTCGGAGATGGCTAGAGATGCTAGCTGGGATATATCCCTGTTTAACATTAAAAAAGCATATTCTAATAGACCTAACAGGAAATGGAAGTCCCTGCATAGCAGAGTCAAAGGATAGTGCCTCAATTCTGTAGTCAGGGTTTTCATGAAGAAGAGAACCAGGTGATAGAAACACTTCACACTATTTCTTATACCACAGGTAGTGAGACACAGGTGGGTAAATCAAGAAAAGACTAGTAAACTCACAGCTGGCATAAGAACGGCTGTCATCCTCACACATTTTGTGCAATTGTTGATATTCTTCTTGGGCTAGTTCAAAACGCTGCTGCTTTATTTGGTAAATCTCTTTCTTGGCATTGAGTGCCTCCTGGGCAACTATTAAATATTCCTTTAGCATGCGTTCCTGCTCCCTTCTCCATTGCTCCCTTGGGTCCTCAATTTGTGTGAGCTCTAAGGAGAAAAGCATAAAAAAATAACTTTTAAGAAACTATCCACAAAGTACAAATTATTTTGTTAAGCTCTGTTCTCAACTAGCACACCTAACGCTACAGTGCTCAAATCACTCCAGCCTGGATGAGAAGAAGGAAGGATGCAGAGCAGAACAACAGGAAAAATCCCTTTTAATTATAAAAGGCATTTAAATTTTATTATTTTCTTTACAAACTAGAGCAAACCCAATGAAAACAGTGTTCTGGCTCTAATCTTCCCTCATAGCCAACTTGAAAATTCTGAGAACTACCTAAAAACCCAGAACCACATTGGAGAGTGAAAGTTATCTCAATGCTTAATTGATAACTCTAAATGTTTGGAACAACCTTAAGATACTCCATACAATTTCCCAACTATAACATCCTGAAAGGTCAGTGACTACACCTGCGTAATTAAGAAGAATAAGGTCATTCAGCAGAAAAGTTAGCATTTTAATCTCAAATCCATAAAAGCAATTAAAATGCTTCTTTTTTTGTCTTAAGAAACAGCATTCTCATGCTTTCCCTTTCCAGGGTTTAAAACAGTTTGTATTCAAACACAAATCAAAAATAGGTTTCCAGTACAAATCTTTCCCATATATACTGATTTTCAAAGTTATTACCATACAGCAATCTCTTTGCAGCTGCAAAGACATTTGAGGACATGTGCATTAAAATCCCCAAACATTATTGGTTCATTTGCTTTCTTTTTGCAGCGATGCTCAAGCTAGCAATACGTTTTATATGAGGATGTCCATGTAAAGTCTCACGTGTAAGTGAATGTTAATTTCTGATGAGTGAGGCTCTACTGGTAGGAAGTTGCTGCAGATGCAACGTCAGTGTTCAAAGCAGAGGCAGAACCTGCAGCACCGTCAGGAGGTAACCACCTAGTCATTTTTTCCAAACTTTGTTTCTCATGAGAGATGAAAACCAGTTATGTTTTGTATTAATCTTGTGTACATAATTCAGTGTATTGGTGTCAGTGATCAAGTAATAAACTATAGAAGATTGAGCCCAACAGATCAAGAACTCTAATGTTGTCACGGTCATGCTAGCCGCTCTACCATTTGAGAAACATCTAAAAAGTACCTAAAACAAAACATGAAGCTCATCTATGAGCAGTACTTCCAACAGATTTGCATATTAGGTTCCTAATAACCTTTTCTCTCCCCAGAATGCCTCACGTTGCAACAATATAAAGATCGTGCCTATGGTTCTGCAATATCTCCCCATATCCCAGGGACCCTGGGTTCCCAGCAGCACCTTCTGGCTCCAATGCCCCCAACTACCTCTGCAGCCAGGAAAGCATGTGTTGTGGCTTGCTGCAGCCTCCATAAATCCTCTGCATGCAGGGCAAGCAGACGAAAACGGGAGTTCACATTGCAGTCCATCCTTTACTGAGGGCATGATAATGGGCAATGCTATCTCATCTGCCCATAAATATTCCTGAAATCTGTGCAAATTTAATATTCCTAAAACTGTTAATTGCCTAAGGAAACTATGCAGAAATTAATAAATATTTATGAGCCAGAAAAGCTAGCTTCTACTGTCTCTTTTTGAATAGGAAATTAATAGTTGCAATCTCAATAACAGCCCAGGCTAAAATGTTATGTTGTATCACACATTAAGCTTCTGAGGTCCTATACTACTGGGCACTGCATTTCCCATCAAATTATTTCAGAAGCCTTCCCAAAAACTAGCAGCATTCTTCTGAGGCAGAAAACTTCTTCAGTACAGTAGTGACATTCTCTTCTGTTTTATTTAGTACAGAGGCTTCACTTTGCCCTGGATTTCTACACGAGTTTGCCACGTAAGAACAAAACTAAAGCTATGTTGTATGATAAAATTAACTTCCTTAATTTCTTTATAACCAATTTAAAAAAAAAACCCTACTACAGTAATTCAAGAACAGCCCCAGACAAATGCAGAGAATATATTAGTCCCTCACTGGGGAATGCCCAACTGGTTAAAGGAGACTTCAAAGGCTCCCAAGACTCTGAGGAGGAGGGAAAGGAATTCTGCGGCTGGCAGCCACCACGGTTTTTAAGCAACAGTTGGACAAGAGCCAAGAGCAGCTTAGTAAGGGTGTCAACAAAGTACTGAATTTACAGAACAAGATGAAGATCAGGGTTGGAAGCACCATTGAGATTTACAGATGATTCCTCTCTTCCTGAGGTTTTTCAATATAAATGGAAAGTTATTGCTTAGAAAGCTTTTTATTACTTTCTGGGTAAACAAACGTAGCAAGAGGCTTGGAAAAAATCAGATGTATTACTCTCTTCTTCTGAAAGATGCAATGGCAAAAAGCTTGAGAGAGTGCACAAAGCGTGAGAGGTCCTTGGTAAACATAACTGTAGAAAAACTCTTTGAGTTACCCCTTTCATTTTCTCAGTCTCTTTCTTGAAACCAAAGCACATCTAACTGTTTTGTCGATTAACACCAAACTCCGACCCTGTATAAAGCATAACCTGGTTGGCCAAAAAAGGCAGTCTGAATGTTTTCAACGTGGAAGTTGCCATTCCAAGTTTTTAGACATAATTCAGAATACAATGTAACGGATTCATTTCAGAAAAACAGTTCTTTAGTTCCTACACCATTTCTGCCACTTCCCTGATATCATCTCATGATGCATGATTGTCTACTCATCAGTTCTCACTTCTACAAAGGAGGTTAATGCAGTCCTGGCCGGTACCTTTCTTGTCTGCAGTTTAAAATTGGACCAAGTACCCTACTAATTTTTGAATAATGATTATCCAGCTATAACATCAACTCTGTCTTCCCTCTGAATATAAATCTTGCTTGTATACATAAGCACCGTATTAGCCTAAGGGTGACAAACCCATTTTGCTGTGACAGCTGAATTACCCTTTAGGATAATATCTGTGGGCTGCAAGTAATTAGTTATCATGAAAGAGACAAATTTTGCAACCTTGTTAAGTGCAGAATGATTCCTTTCGCTCAGTTCAGCACTGGCCCGATGAAGTTTCTATCCCTCTGTTCATATATTACCTTTATTTAATACCTAATACGATTAGCTTTACCTTCTCAGACCAATTTTTATTAATATTCTCTCTGTGCCTTTCCATTGAGCATTTGGGAATTCCATTTCTTTCTGCAGAGACTCTCTTCTCCAGTTTTTGCTCTCAGTTGCACACAAAAAACCCACAAGCCTACAATGATTAATATCCTTTCCATAGGTTCAAACTTGATGTCTGTGGTAAAGCAGCTAATAACAAAAGGGAGTTCTTTCTCTTGCACGTGATGGTGATTGCTGTCCCCATCAAAGATGCCTATCAGTAGGATGCTTCAGTAGCTTTTTTAGTCAAAGCATTGCAATGGGAGCTCGTGTTCTACCCATTATTTATAGGGGCTCCTAAAGCCTTTAAGAAAAAAAAAAGAAGAGCTGCCAACATTCTCGTTTGTATTTATTTTTAATATGTGCATTCACACACATGTAGGTATGTTGGTGCAAGTGCACTCCATTACTGTACTCCGATGTAAACCTCGTTTTTTATTAAACTTCAACATTAACTGAAGTTACTGTGACAGTTTAAACAGCAATCATTAATCTACTACTTCTTTTAAACACAGTTTTTGTAAGAATTACTTAACAGGCTGCATTTATTGCCTTTCAATTGTCTCGGCTATCTATCCTTGTGATCAGTGCATTAACAGCTCTTTAAAGTGTATTATTTAATTTGTGATCCTTGTTAATTTCACAACAATAAGTGCCTGTTTGGGTCAAACAATATCATGGGACCATTTGTTATTGGTTTGGGCTTGGGGTTTTTTTGTGTTTTGTTTTTTTTTTGTTTGGTTTTTGTTTTGTTTTTTAAAATAAGTAATTGTGAAACCACAATACACAAGTAATTCCAATGATGGCAGGAAGCCAAAAAACTATTTCTACACTTTTATCTTTTAATTGACTAGATCTCAAGTAGATAGCATTGAGGTTGTTTTTGCAGATTATACTATTTACCATTGCCATGATAGCCCATATAACTACTTTCTTCTTTTCACTCCCTGCTAACTGCCATTCTCACAACATTGAAAGCATTCACTCTTTGGTGATAAGAAGCTTAATGATAGCAGAACAACAGTAACAGCAGCAGTAGTACAAAGCTGTAAAGATAAGACTTTTTTTTTTTTAAATTAGAACTGGCAAATGTGCCAGACAGTGGTAATACAGAGCTCAGCAATAGTCCGAAAGGAAAAAAGTTGGAGATTTCTCCCTCTTCGTTTCCAGAAGGGACATCTTTTGTCTTTTTCATTTTATACTATATTAAAACATAAAACATACATTTCTTAGGAGAGGATGAGAGTATCGTATTTCCTAGTGCTTCCAATTAAAAATCAGCACTTTTCTCTCTGAACGTATTTTGTTTTTCAACATACAAGAGTGAACTATGGATGACTGGAAAAATAGGAAATACAAGAATACAGCATGAAAATCTTAACTGACGTATGACAAAAAGCAACAACAAAATTATTGTGATTCCACAGTATGACAAAGCAAAACAAAACATTTTATTCACTATAACTCACTCATAGGTTGTAAAATTCTTTACAAATGGAGGAAGGATTGTGCCCCCATTTGAAAGATGAGAAAACAGATACTGCAAGAAATTACTTGCATACATTTTCTCACTGTAGTGTAAGGTGCATAAACGGTATCAGAAGCAAAGTCAGTGCCATCAGTTAACAACAGCTTGCTAGGATTCCTAAAAACAATCATACAACTACTCACGATTTATGTGGTCCATATAATAAACTCCAATCTGTTGATCGTAAACAGTTTCCCATCCTAAAGGAAGCTCATCACCGACACAGTCAGCAAATGTCAATGGCTTTGTAATCCTGTAAAAATAAAAATAACACAAATAACATTCATTGCACTGTAAAGTCTGCACCTTTTGTATGTATTACATGTTTTGAAGATACCTCCATCATTTGATCACAAACTAGTTATGCTGCTTAGGAATGCGCTCATAATTGCAAACATACAGTTTCAAAATAAAATTTCATTTAAATATGCTGACAGATACTCCCCAAACAGGTAAGACAAGCTTCTCCCTTCAAGTTTCTATGTATAACAGTTTAATTACAATGGCATGCAGTCCTGCCAGTTTTCCTCCCATATTGCAAAGAACATAAACGTGAAGTTGGAGTGCACGACTTCTAAAAATTACTAGAAGCTTTATAGGCTTTACCTTTTATAAGGTGTCATAGCACTATAATTGTTTCACCTTAAAAAAAGAAATAAAATTAAAGAAAGCGCTATATAATAGATCTCTCCTCTTTTTAATTATACATTTCCAACTATTAATGATATTCTCTTGGTCCAGACCCGTCCAAATTACTTCCTCTCCCTCAAAAAGAAGAGGGACACACAAATGTCTGAAGAATTCTGAAGCCATCACAGCAGAAATAGTAACTAATAAGTAACAGCATTACTATCTATCAGCTTAAAATACCACACCCCTTGCTAGGCAAACTCTTGATAGAACAGTGGTAATAGAAAACCAAAACCAAAAAATTTCAGTATTGACAGGAGTGTTGAAAATACCAGGTTACAAATTCTACAGAAAGACTCTAAACCAACACTGTTCTAGAACATCAAGGTATATTTAAAAAAAAACAACAACCAAAAAAAAAACAACCACACAAACTAGGAAAGAACAAATGGTGCAAGTAAAAAAAATCCTTTTCATTTGAATCATGCTTATTTCCCAAATCAGATTTTTAACCATTATTTAACCCCTAAGATAACATTTTCCTCTAAAAGCTGCCAAAAAATTCCTTTTCAGAAAAGCCATTAATATAGTCATTTCAGTTATACATGGGACATAGATCCAACACCTTCAACGTTTATTTATTGAGGCATTTGTAAAACCTAGAATGATGATAAGCTTTGCAAAGATTAAATGGCATGCATTCATTTAGGGACTGACTTAAGTTCATTATAACCTAACACTGTTTGGTGTATAATGGAATATCCATTCGTATGTTCTAATACCCAGTGAAGGTTTTCTGAAACTAGGTCTGGACTATGCTTACAAATACACTACAGAATAGAGGGATCATTAGGACTAGTAATTGCACTTCATCTGATAACACCTGTATAAAACAATAATTTTGCCTGAACTAAAACATGTCTGTCTCTGAACTAGAAGTCCTTCCCCACCCCAAAACAAAACGGGTAAAGACTACGTATTTTCCAAATGATGGAAATCCTACTACAGCTACATTCTGGCTATTGCAACGGTCCAGTAAGCACACCACTGAACCACTAAAAAAAGCACGAAACTTTGCATGTAGCGAAACAGAAAAACTGCATTTACCTGCCTCCTAAAACTATTTCAGTATTCTTGAGATTAAAGTGGTCAAAATTAACTGTAGTAGCTATCTTACATGCAATGTTTGAACAGCTCTGTACAACAGTAAAAAAATCAAGTTATTTAGGTCAAATAATAAAAAGCATCATCATATGCTATAGATTCTCAAACATGTCTAAACAGTTTAATAAGACGAATATGTACATAAACTTGCACACCACTATTTGAAGTAAAAATTTTCCATTACTGGCAAATATGTAGTTTACATCATGTAATCATGTACATCCAAAGCTGCTGTATTCAAGAAAGAAAATATTACTATGGACTGGCATATGCATTCTTTCAGTAATTCATCTAGCAGTCAGGCAGACCAAGTATTGCCAAAATACTTCTGATTTCCCTGGAATTCAGTCAGATATTAAAAATACAACATGCAGCATTTTTTCTTAAACTCTCATGGTTTTGTTCTGAAGACATCATGTTTACAATTTCTCAAAAGTAGTCTAGACATCGGCTCCTAAATTACCACACTATAGACAAGATTTTCTTTGGAACGAGTTTTGAGACATGCTTGCCTATTACACAAACTCTCACCCTTTATTCGTAAATAAAACCCACACATGGTACTCTAACCTTTTACACTACAAGATCTTTAATTCAATGTTCTCCACGATCCCACCAGGGCTCAGACTTCTAGGACAAGGACAACGCTCACTTTCTGGAAAAGGGAGACTGAAGAAAGCCAATCCATCTGGTCTAGCCACTTTTCATTCCAATGTTATAAAGCATGCATGAACAGTTTAGTTGATGGCTTTGAAGGAAACTTTGTAAGAAAAAGAACACATAAAAAGCTGTCTTCCAGATACTCAGACCATTATTAACTTGGTGTTGCTCATTTTAAACTATATCCAAAGTTGCTCCAAATTCGATTCCCTTCAGGCAAAGCATAATATCACATTGATTCTCAATTCAGTCACATGTATATCTACATAGCTTGAACCTTCTTCATTCAATTCATCTAGGTCAAAACATGCAAAGCTTAAACTAAGAGTTGGAAGTTTCTCCCTGTGTTTTGCACTGTTTTAACTAAGTCAACTGAAAAAGTACATTTCTGGTTTAACCAGCACAACTCTGAGGATGAGATATTTTTTTTTCCAGTTAAGTAAACTACAGGTTTCCAGAATAGCAAAGACAAAATGGAACAGATGCAGATATGGATATTGGAGGTCAGCCACAAATTACAGTAGTAGATTCCTGAAATTAAATAAGTATCTTCTGGAAATACTGCTTTACCCTCTGGGTTTTTTTAATTAGCTTAAGCACTGTAAAACAGGACAGGTCTTTTCTGCTTCTATATAAAGTATTGTAAAGGGTACAAGTACATCTGTTAAAACATTTCAAAGTATTAAAATAAAGACAAAAAACTTTTTTAAGCATTATGAAGACAGAATAAAAATGCTGCCATCAGGGCTGCCCTGAACTACGCTACTCACAGTAGTAAAGGCTACAGCATTTTATCTGTCACCAGCAATCATCTCCTGTCCACCCCGCAACAGGTAAGAAGGTTCTGAACTTCCAGCTGAAGACAGAATTCCTCTGGGACCATTTTACAACGTTAACTGGTTGCGGCCACTGGATCTACATCCCAGGTACAAGTGATAGCCGTCCACAGGGGCCAATTTTGCATATATCAAACAGCCAACCATAACTTCAGATTAACTGATTTGCTGATTCTTCATTATCTTGAAATGTTTATCCTTTCTAAAAGTAGTGATGCTCTTCAGTCATTAAGCACCCAAATTTTGTGACTCTGAAACCCTTCAAAAACAAATACAGAAACACATAAGAAAGCCCGCATAACCCAAATCCTGCACAGCAAGCTGAGAGGAAAAATCTTTGAGCATTGTCATGCACCTTGGATCTGCCACCTCTAACTCTGCCCAAATTAAATGTTTTCGTTAAGAAGAAATGGAAGTCTGGTATTTGCCTGCAGGAAAACAGACATATCTGGAAACCCAAGTTTTATTCATATTTTCTCTGCATCAATTAGCAAGCTGAACAGTTACAATACCGAAATCAAACTACAAAATAATACCAGAACAGCTTTATTTCAAAGAGGTGTTTTTCTTCCTCCTTGCATACTTATTTCATATCTTTACCCATTACCCATGCACAGAAGGATTCCAGAATACATTACTACAGCTTTCTGAATATGCAGCAGCAACAGACATTTCTTGAATGCATCAGTTCATGATGGGGAGTGGGTGGGAAAAAGACAGCAAAAGGCAGTAGCTAAATACCATTTTAGATAAATTACTACAAAACTGTGCTCAGCTTTAGCATACTTTGTTAACAGAATCTAATTTCAATCCCCCAAAACCCACAGAAAACCTCAACCTTTAAATAATAATGGAAAACTTCTGGGTTCAATGAAAAGACATACTTCGACTCTCCAAAACACAGTTTGACCGAAAGCGTGGGGCAGCAATTTCATTGTCATGGAGTTTCAAAAACAGAACCAGATCACTAAAAACACAGGGCATCAGAAAATATTAGATAAGATCCTCAGTCTTCCCATGGCCCTGATGCCACATCAGAGGGCCCTGGCTGCTTGAAATCTCTAGGTCTAACTGAGCAAAACTTCCCCTGGGAGGAACTAAATTAAGACAAACAGAGCCTGTTTTTCTAAGATCTTGAACAGGAAATCAAAACGGTGTTTCCAAAGCAGAAATGCTGCTGCAAACTAGCTGTCATCTCTCAGACGACATCTAGATAAATCTCGCAATATGTTATCCAAAGTAAAGTATTACGCTGAGCATATTACTGAAGCGTCACAAGGCAAGAAAGAGAGAAGGCAAAATGAGAAACCATGCACGCACTTAAAAGCTTTCAGCCAGACATTTTTTCCTACTTCCTTTCAAACATGAATCTAAGTTACAGCCATTGTTATAAAATTCAATTAATCCTCCTGTCCTGTATCATGGCTCTTATTCTCTCCAACCGCACGGGGGGGGGGGGGGAACCACCCAAAAAAACACCAAGAAATTGAGCAGGAATGGAAGACTTTGTTCTTTCACAGACATGGACAAGAAGAGCTGTTTACACTGAGGTGGAGGGGGTGTTGTTGTTATTTTGTTTTTCAAAGTCACAGTGCAGTCCTGGAGGCACTTCACGGACATCATCCTCCACCACAGCTCGGGCCTGGGCAGCACTGCACCCCGAGCTTGCAGGACCTTGTCTGTGAGACACAGAGAGGATCTGTGGCCACCCAGTTGTGCCATGACACCCAGCAGCCCCAGCCCACCCAGCTCCCCCAAGCAGGCTGCCCTGAAGAGAGCACCCCCTCCTTAGCAGCCACTGCTTCCCACCTCACCAAGCAGGGCAGGGACATGTCCCGCACACACTGCCCTGGCTGCTGAAGCAAGGAGCTTCCCACACGGTTCGGAAACAGCCACGCAGCAGCGAGACCCATGCAGCCTCACCTCGTGGCAGCACACACCAGCCAGGCACGGGCTGTTCGCAGCAAATGCCACCACCAACTCCCGACCCCCTGTTACAGCACTCCGGAGCACACCGTGGTTTTCCTCACTGGCCATTCTCTGTTACGGACTCAGCTCTCCTCAAGTAGCTGAGTCACAAAAACAAGGTGGATTTTGAAAAAAGGTTTGGCAAATTACGTACTAACTGCTTAGTCAAAAGTACAGCAAAGTTTACCAAATTGTATGTATATTTTCAGGATAAAAATCCCTTATAACCTCCTTCTTAATCCAAATTATGTATCTTCATTTTACCGCTTAATTTAACCTCGAGTTCTGAATAAAATAAACTTACTGAACATTTACTCAAGCCTTCATTAAAATAAATCCACAATACAGATGGCCAGACAGACACCTGCACAAATGAGATTCTGTGCTCAAGACAAACACTTAAAGAAGGTACCTTGTATTCAGAGTCATCACTGGCATACATTTCCCTTAGAAATAAAATGCTACCCTACAGCAAGGAAATAACAGCACCAGCTCTTCTAAAGGTCACTTGAAATCCAGTCTTTTTAAGACCACGCTATATTTTGCAGTAGTTTTCATTCTTCTTTTAAAACAGCTGCAAATAAGCACATGAAAGAGCGCTAACAGTATCAAATCAGGGTATTTGCTTCAATTAATTTTACAGCAACATAAGCAACACAGCATACATCAATGTGCAAAACAGAAGGCGCAGGATGGCATTAGCCAGCTACAGTAATGAATCAACATCTTCAAGAGTGGGGGAAAAATGTGTGTGCGTTGTTAGACTATTTTTAATTAACTTTTTTTTAAAAATGGAAACGACTGATAACTGCATTTAACACATGGTATTACAAACCAGGACAACCTATACTGAGACAGCTGACAAGCATGTCACTCCCACAAATATTTGAGTTATTTGTTGGTCACCACCTCCTGAGCCATGGTTTGCCACTGTTTACAGCGTGGCAAACAAGCTGGTGGCAGTTCTTTTTAACCCCACTCTGTAAGCTACAGTGCTTCAGGAGCTGGTTAAAAAGCAGCTTTAACACCTGTGGAACAGGGCAACATAGACGGTAACTTCATCAGCCATTCTATTCCTCAGTCCATAACTGCCACCCAAGCCTACAGGGGTCAAGAACAGTAAGTGGTATCAGCTATCCACCTCTCCTGTGACCTTGTGCTGAAGAAAAATGTTCAGGAAAAACTGAAATAACATTACAAAAAACTCAGTAGATTGACCAAAATGCACCAGCACTCTGTTTTGGCACCCAAAACCTGAATGGAATGATCATCTGAAACACTGTAGGAAACAAAATCATGTCCTGTGTTGTGCACTACATTGAATGAGTTGACACCAAACCAAAAAGAATTCACTTTCTCATGCTAGGCAGTCCCTTTACATTTTTTTAAAATCTCACCAACACTTTTCTGATGGGCAGGGTATTATACACGTATTAGATGAAAACTGTTCATCATACACAACATATTCGCTGCTACGTGTAATGCTAATAGGACAGGTAGCCACGAAAACCCTGAACAATTAGATTTTGTCATGCAAAAGGTATATGAAGCTACATGTATGAGTAAGAGATAACCCATACGATTTGTTGACTTAGAAGTAATAGAAGTTTATATTCCCTACAAACACCTAGGAGAAATGTACCTGAGGACACCCTCTAACCTCCTTTCACTATTCTAGAAACAATAAACATTTACTAACAAGCAACAACAGAGAAATAACATGCTTCTGTTTTTATCCTTTATCATACTCCCAAAAACCAAAACAGCTAAGAAAGATTGGCTTAGTATGTTGAAACATAAAATAAAATGCTACATCCAACTGCAGCTCTCGCATGACTCGTCTGGCTGCTCAGGAACTGCTGAAACAGTTCCACACAAGCAGCCAAGTCTTCCAAGTAGCTATCCATTTCTGAACAGCGGCTATGATCCACATCCAAATAGAGAACACAAATATTATGGGAAATTCTTGCTGAAAATATACCCCCATTTCATCAAGATGACCAAAATTCCTCCTTCAAAAATCATAGCCAGGTTAAAAGTCAGTGCTTCTAAGAAAACTGCTTGTTTCTGCTATTTATTATATTTTATAGAGGTTAGACAAAATAATGGGAGCAGAGGGGTTAATTAAGACTGTCCATAAGCACTTTAAAATATGTTTTGTTTGTGTAGGCACAGATAGCCCAAAGTTACAGGTAACTGTACAAAGCCACTGCCCAGAACCTTAGATTAGCAGCAGGGCAGAGGCAACTGCTGGAGGGGCTGGCTGAAGGAAGGCAGTCTGGGCAGCAGGTAACTTGACATCTAGACCAGAAAACAAGACAAAATTACATATGGCAGCTGGGAATAAGCCGTAAGAGCACAGCAGAAATAGGCAGCAGATAAGACAGTAAAGGGGTGGAAATTAGGAGACTACAGTTCTACTAAACTGATGTCAAATTGGACCTTTGTATTGAATATGCTCTTAGCTTGAAACAGTAATGTGCAAGATATTTATGCCTCTTCTTTTGCCAATCCTAATGTAGCTGCCTTCGTTACTCAAACTCTCTAAATATTTACAAGATCTTCTCAAGGACTTGCATATTGGGAAAGACTTCAAAAAATAACCCAAACAGATAAAAATCAGAAGCATAAACTAAAAGATAAAATTTAATGGGGAACTTCAGAATCTGAGAAGCAAACTGAATTCTTCCACCTGTGTCGGAAGCCTAACATGACACTACACCTGTCCAGACACAGCACAGCTTTAGAGTGGGCAAGTAAAGCAGTGTTCTAGTTTCACTGATTCTGCATTAACGTTTATAACTTTTTCACCAATTTCTGTAAATAACAGCGTTTTCCAACTACATGGTATTGGTAATTAATGTCCTAGTTAGTAAAGGCCAGCCCTGCAGCTAGCTGTTTATTTCTTCTATCCTGCAAACCATAACTCTGCAACCTTCTGCTGGAGAAGAGCAAGTCACGCAGCTTTCAGATTTTCTATGTCCTCAGTGCATATTAAAGCCTATTTCTATGTTCAGATCAGCCTAGCAAACTACTTGGCAGTTGTAGCCTTAGTTTTGCAATGACTCTTCTGCTTTGAGAACTCAAATTTCTGACTAGCTTACTTGGCCACAATCCTGCCCACCAGTTAACTAAACCATCACAGAGGAGTCACTGGGGGAGGTTATGAGTGGCTTACAGAGGACTGTGTATGTGCTTGTATGTAAGCGCATGCATATGCCCACAAAATCGGTCGCTTCTGACTTCTGGTCACAACTTCTGTATGCAACTACCAGATGAGGAGGAAACACCTGTACTTTCCTAATGGAAGTCAGCTGAGCAAGGGTGAAAAGGTGCATCTGCAAGACCTTACCAGCAAGCCCTCTGCACACGAACAAGAGTAATAGGAGGAGTTCAAAGCAGGAACAAAATGAAGCAGACAGGAAAAGGAAGGTTCCCAGCAGACAAGGAGGAACAAAAATGGGACATAAAACTCCAAATTCCAGTCCATGAAGTTCCACACATTAGAAAAAAAGGAGGCATCAAAAGAAGTTTTACATCTCAATAAACTAACTAAAATGGTCTTAAATGCTGCATAACACTATCGTGCAGTGGAGTACTTCCTGCAGACTCTTGCAGGATCACTTCGAGTTTATATCAGAAAAAATTAGCACATCCTCACTATTTCATTGCCTCTTTCATTTCTAGTTTATTAAGGCTATCTCTCGAGTAGTACAGAAGCAAAAGGGTAAAGTTCTTCAAAGCTGTCCTCCCATCTACCATGTTCTCCCGCTAATCTCATATGCCCTATATCCACAAAGATTATGCCAGCATTTGCCGACTAGCTTGTTACCCTTAAGTCTAGCCTTGCTAGGCTAAATTTTTGTTCAAAATTTTGAAGTCTGTCTGATTATACCAAATGTTATGGCAGAGATTTTTCTAGAACATTCTAACATCCATTGGTAATTCAAGACTCTGTATGTTTGTAATGGTTACCTCTGCACTGCTGAAGGCCTCCCCCCTCTTTAATTTACCATTCTTCTTTACCAACTAGCCAGACTGGAAATAACTAAATTTATATATGTGTATATGCACACATAACACACACAATTTATTGATTTGTCAAAATATCATTGAAGTGTCAAACAACAGAGGCTTACCTTAAACATTCTTCAATAAAGAAAGTGCCGTAAAACACTTCTGTGAACACTTTGAATCACTTTAGACAAGTCTCAATCTGCAAAACCGAGAATCTTACATTAACTGGTAATATTCGGGCCGGTGAGAAGGCAAGTAGTTGAAGATGCACAGAGGTTAACACCAGAATCTTGAGGTATATAAGCAATTACATCCTGATGTGATCTACAACTGCTTATTAACTGAAGAAAACCCTTCTCATACACTGAGAAGGCACATCATGCTAGAAAACATGCCAACGAACGCGATATTGAAGGGATTTTATACCTCTGTGGTCTGGGAGAAACAATGTTTTAGAATACGCTACAGCCAAACTGTACTTAATTCCTAGTGTTCCCCTAGAGGTAAATCGAAGTTTAACGAGATGAAACAGACATCTGTCATGTCTATGCACATAAACAAGCTCAGCACTACCATCGGTGAAAATTTAAAGTAATTTGATGTTTTAAAATATTTTAAGCCCCAATCCTCCAAAAACTTACTATTTGTGGAGTATATTCAGTTACATTTTACTGAAATAAATTTCATGAAACTATTTCCACCAATAAGTATTGCTCAATGATACTAATGAAAGAGAAAACACATGTTAAAAGCTACCAGAAACTGTTTCTAGAGAAATGAAGCAGAAAGTGACAAACAATGGGAGGAAAAAGTAAATGCAACTGGACGGAATATAAAACAATGGTTGGAAAAAATATATATTCAAGAGACCATTCTCTTCAAGTCTCGGAACAAAGTCAGGTGTAGTTAAGTGCCAAAAGAATATGCATACCACGACTTCACATACATCCTATTAAAAACAAATTGAGAGGTAAAACAGTAAACAAATGCCTCACGCCCAAAAAAGTCTACACTGGCAGCTAATATTAGAAATTCAAAACAAGAGTTTCTCATTTAACCTTTCAGAACAGCTTCACTCCTTCTTCTCCAGCCCACCTGAAAACAGTGTTACACTTCTCCTGTATTTTTCCTAAGTACCACCATGTATGGCATTTCTCAAACATGTTCAATTATCACATTCCTGAAAGCTTTATGGACTCTTGCATCATTTCTGTGTAATGTCTTCTAACGTGTTACTGCGCTGTCATACACCAACTTTGCTGTGCAGCAGAAAAATTCTGCCTTGTAAAAGCCCACAGCCCTGGCCCCAAGCCTCCCTTAGTGGAGCGGGTACCCACGGGCTCAGAGGGAAACCTGCGACCAGAGAGGGCATTACAGTGCGCTCCAGCAGACCCCACCCAAACTATGCCACAGATGTCTCAAGCAAAGCCTGAGAAGCCAGACTGTTTCTCAAGTTTCTGAACTACGTTAATAAAGCAATACTTTATGTTGGAGTGAAAGGGTGCAACTAATGTGACGCATGCACACACACACACAATCCAAGGGCACCGTTTCAATCACTTGCCTGAAGTGCTACTAAAGCTTGACTTAGCTCTAAGCAACTGAAGTGGAAATATGTTGACAGGATCTTTGATGCTTTTGGTTTCAGACTCTACTTCTTGCAAGCAGTGATCTATGGCGGTCACCTCATTATTTAAGGCTTTTCTGCTCTTCCAGGAATTAGGGACCCTTAGTCAAGCACACACGAGTGCGTATTTCAGCTGCCTAGAAGTGGTGATGGACAAGTCATTAGTGAATATTGTATAAATCAGCACACACATACAAACACCCTCAATGTACCTACTTATGTAAAAGCTCCGTATTTTAACTGGTAGTACAAAAACAGTTAACAGTTACCTTTAATGTATTAGAAGTGGTCTAAAAATAAATCCGGTTAAATAAAACTGTGCTTAAAAAGTGTCTTTTATTTTCCAAACATATCAAAGGATCTAACAAAAGAAAGTATCTCCCTAAAATCTTTGCTGCTTTTATACCACTGGAGCAACAACACCCCCCACTAAGTAAAATCATTTCTTTAAGGCCCAGTAACCACCTAAGGAAAAAAGCAATGGTTCTGCAATGCTTTGCTGCACTTCCTTCTCCACAGCTCACTCTTTGACTTCAAATTTACAGGTTTAGCTGACAAATTATTTACATTTTATGACATGCCAGTTTATCATTTCTAAGCTTTTGATCCTCAACATTCTCAACATACCAGTCGCAAATACAGATTCACATAAGCTACAAATATATAACGTTAATGCAGGTGTTGGGGAGAAGATTCTCTAAAATATGTACTTAAAACCTTACAACTGCTTCCACACTCCAGGTTGACCCCCTTGTCAGCCAGTAATTTTCAAGCTTTTAGAAAAACTTATCCCGTTTTCCCAAAATTTAATTATCCCAATATTATTACCATTCCCCAAATACACTTGCCTCCTACAGTCCTTCTTAATGCTGACCTTGCGAACTAACGCAGTGTATTCCCCAATCAATATTAGTATTTAGTAACATATCCTAATCAAAAAGAAAGTTTCACAGATTCACGTTCATCTGAAATTTTTTATGAGGTTGAAGTTATGAAGTTTGATGCTGTTACTTCTATGGTTGCCAGTACTTGTGCATTATATTTAAGCTTCAAGCTAGACCAATAAAGTACTTCCAAGTAAGTAATATGAGGAATCACTCATAATTTCACTGTCACGCTTTTGCTAAAATACAGGAATAAAAAACATTTTGTGAGAAGTCCAGAGAAATCCAGCCAGATAACGTACCTTTTATGAATAGTAATAGTGCAATAAGGAAAAAAATATCTTAAGACAACCTGCGCAAATGCAATATAAAAATATTCATAACTATTAGAAAAATTCATTTTCAGTATAGGAAACAATCAAAGAGTAAGGCAGCACAAGTAATGCTGTTTGGTTTTTGTGTTGTGGGGTGGGGTTTCTGGTTCTTTTTTTTGTTTATTTCATTGGGTGGTTGGGCTTTTTAAAGTATAACATTTCAGATCTACCAAAAAAATGGGAAAGCAAAAAACAATCAACAGGAGATAAAGCACAATTATAGAAGACACACCATGCCATCGAACCTACACTGATCTTAATTTGAACATAATTGAACACCCACGAGTGACAAGTACCTCTTCATTAAATCAGCAGTGAAAATGACATTAACTTTATACAGTATCATACTAAAGAGACTTCAACAGTAGATGGCCTCCTCTTCTTCCTCCCCCATCTCCCATGACTGAGAAGGTTAAAAATAGAAGCTTCCGTTTCCTTAGATTATTTCGCTTTAAACTTTTCTAGAGCACTGAAATTAGCTACTTTGCCAGCTTCCTACATTTGTGTTAGAAAAGAAGGAGTGTTAAAAGCACACTTCCATTTACAGCAACTCAGGAAACTGACTTCTGCGGTTTGCATTATTATTATCATTTGTAAATGAGAAGTCCCTCTAGAAGTTGCAGCATCTCTTCCAAAGTTTCCCTCTGTGTATTGCTCACCCAAGGGCCCCTTGCACCACATCATAACATATTTTGGGGGTAATCTTCTGTACTTGCATATTTTTCTACTTTTATGCATTCCTTTGCAGTTAGTAAACACAGATATTTCAGTGCACAGCTTCCAATTCCCCACATGCAAGAGCAGCTCCAGTACTAGGAAGGAGAGCTTAAGAGCCACAGAAAGCCAGCTTCAGCTCCCTCCCTCCCCACCCTGAGCCTTCGAGGAAGTCAGAGCCGCAGGAAGCATCTCTCTTCCACCATGGTGGCAGAGTACGGCCCCAGCCATATTTTATGGTCAGAAGGAACCACTGTCATCATCTAATTGACCTCCTGCATAATACAAGCCACAAAACTTTAGCTAGTAATTCTTACATCTAGCCCAACATCTCATGGTTGACTTAGATCATATTTTCCATAAGAGCAGTGTTTGTTTGTATTGAAAAAGACATATACTGCAGAATAAGTATCCAAACTGTTTATCTGGAAGTATTGCATATCAATGAACAAAAAATAGTAGGTATCCCAATACTGCTCTAGTATAAAGTTGTACCATCTAGACATTACTCTAACTGCAGTGCCGCCCATTCATTAGGAAGTCTGGTATACTTCATTAGGCATTGCCTCATTAGGCAGTTTTTTGAATGCTTCTAATTTTGCTAGACTGGAATCGTTCTGGCTGACGTTCTCCCTCCTGAGGGTGTGCCCCATTCTCATCTCTTGTGAGAAGTTTCAATTAAAACAGCTCAACCTTTTGAAACAAGAAAGCAGAGGAAAATATGCTGTCCCTCCCCAACGCCGTGCTAGAATTTCTACAGCAGTGTCCCAGAAAATCTCAGTGTTAATAACACCAGGACCTGGATTTTTCCTACTATCCCCACAGAAAAACATTCAGGTTTGATCAAGACACAGGGGAGTGGGAGAGGGAGAATATTGTTGCACATGCTCAACATAACTCTGTGAAGTACGGAAGCCCTGTTCTTTAGAGATTTAATCTCTACTGAATATGTGCCAGCTTCTCAGGACCTCTCCTGGCTCCACACCCACCCAACCTCAGAGTGTGCAAGGCCTGCTCCAGCTGCACAGAGCAGCTCCAGAAAAACATTTCCAGTACAACCCTGCTCCTTCTATTCCAGAGCAGAGACTAGGAAGCCAGTTTCTTCTTCCAGTCTCAGTGCAATCCCTGTTAGCACCTGAACACCATGGAGGAAAAGAAAGCAGGCAAGCAGACACACCTAATACAGAAGGGTGAGGAGAACAGGAACCACGCGCTGGAAGAAGAGAAGGTGGCAATCAGAAAGCAAGAAGTGGAGCAGGGAGGCACAGATGGAGAAGGAGGAGAAGGACAGTGGGAAGGTCTAACAGCAGAGCTGGAGCAGACGGGCATGGCTGGGAATAGTATGGACAGACCACAACCTAAAGAGCAGGACAGGGAAAGACAGGACTACCCAATGTATCAGGTGCTCCCCTCTACACCCCTCTGCTCCGAGACTCTGAAAACCCAAAGCAGAACATGGCTCTATTTTCCCTTGTCCACTCCACTCAACATAGTTACCAACCTCCAACTCCACCATAAACTCCACCTGCAGTTTTGTAGGCAAGCTGGATTAACAGCTTGGTACCATCGAACTGGAGATCCCTGTTGTCTTCAAATGCATCACCCTCTGCTGCCCTAAACTGCACAATCCCATCACTTCATAGCACTACTACTTCTGACACTCATCTGATCATACAGTAAGCTAGTAGTAGGCATGCTGTAACTCACTAGAACTGCGAAAAAAGTAATAGGGAAGAGGGAAAGTAGTAATTCAGGGTTTTTCCCATGGTTACTGAATAGAATCAGTTTACTTTGCTATCAGATGAACAAAAAGGCAATGTAGAGGAGGAGGGAGGTGAAAAAGATCTCCTACTATTCGTAAAAAGCTGTTAATCCAACTTGCAGTGTCCTAAGGGTACACAAAACGTCACTCCTTTGCGGGGGGGGGGGTGGGGGGGGTGGGGGGTGAGGGTAGACCAAATAAAACCTACCCAAACAAAACCAGAATGCAGCCACATAAAACAAATTCACAATAATGACAACGTCAACCTTAATTCTGGTGGTTTAGAATGTGTCTAGGTTTGGCTATGCAACTTTATTAAACATGAAAAAACCTTACATAAGCATCACAAGAGTATCTCAGTTAGGAACAGTACATTTAGGCACAAGGATCCATATCTTAAAGAGCCTTCTAAAGTTTGGGGGAAGAACAAAGCCTATTTTAAAAACATCTCATTCTTTTCTGAGAAAGTCAAGTATACAGCAAATGAAAAACCAAAACCTCAGAAGCACCTTTGAATATCCACTGCAAGGCAATGGCAATGGCAGTTGCCCCCAGGAACAGTAAACCCCAATACAAACACTTCCATCATTGCTCATGAAAGGTTAAGACCTAACAATATAGGAACTGGACATGGATAACATGTTTGGAAACCACCTTAATCCATTTATCTGTTAAGATTGGTTAAAAAAAAAAAATCACACACACTGGGAGCTACTCAGGAAATAATTAGATATTCATGAAGGAAATGAACTACTAAGACACATGCAAAGTTCGATTGACTAATCAACTGTTAACAGAAAGATGTGCAAAGAGGGGCAGTTACTGTTTTTTGAGACATATCCTCAGTAACATGTTCAATAAAAGCTATTTTTTCATAGTAACTGCAATTGAAATCTCCACCCAGCTTCTCTTCTTTTTCTCAAATATGATCAGGTCTATCTTATGCAGAGCGCAACTTACATACAACAACAGAAATGCCATAAAGACATGAGAAATGCAGATTAAATGAACTGCAGGAGGAAGAAGTAGAGGAAGAAGGAGAAAGACATTTACATTTCCAAGAGGCCCGTCTGGTACCAAGTAAACAAGCAGGTTGGACAGATGCGTTTAGAAGAGAAGTAGGGGTTTAGGTCTGGCATACTAGAAATCTAAGCTCTTCTCAGTGCTAGCAGAAGGGACTTAATGTTTCCTTTACTTAAAATACAGAAAATTACCTGCCCACAGAAATGATATGAAACCTTGGCAGAGTAACTGTTCCCTGCATTTCACAGCACTCTGCAATACTAGCAGAGGAAGCACCTAAACTTTTAGCTTCTTTAACTCCAATTTACCTACTTTCTTCAAAGTTATTTATGGGTGAGACCTAACCATCGATGGGACCCTCTCAGTCTTTGAAGTGAGGATGCTGGCTGGAACTGCCTGCTGGACTTAGTAGATTTTTCAGTAATTGGAAATGCCTGGTATTGTTGGGAAAAGTTTGCCACCTGTGTCATTTCACTGATCAACTCCTGATTCAATCACCGAGTAGCTTGAAAGATAAAAAAATCCACAGTTTTCAGAGGTGTCATAAGCCTGCTTGCTTAGTTGGGTTGATGAGCAAAGCTTCAGGAGATCCAGGAAAAGGAGGGCATGAAGCAGACTGAACCACGATTACTATTCCAGACAGCAGATGCCTAATGTGTGCTGAAAACCTTGTGACTAAAGTCTGTTTAAGAGACCAGGACTTCAAAACACTTACCATCAGCTCCTCAAAGGCTATTAGGAAACCTGAGTGAAGTGAAAGGGAAATGATGGCGCATGTGAAGGAAGAAGAACATACAAGCATGACAGGAAATTCCCAGAAAAATGTGGTAATGACTCTTACACACTTACTCTGCTCCACACGTTTTCATGTTGTATCATTTTCTAAAAACCTTTTACTATTGCTCAGTAAGCAAGACAGCCTCTCACAAGACAGCTGTGGAAAAAGAAGTACTCACTCTTTCCTCCCCCACCTTGTACTTATGCCACAACTGAACAACTAATTTGAAGAAGAGGTTTTCTCACCATTTCCTAGACCGCTGCTGCTGCCAGGAAAGCCTGTCTTCTGCCATCTCCTTTCGTCTGCCTTCCTTCTGCAGGTCTTACTTCCCCATAAGTGAACACAGATGTTTACATAGATACTCACTCACTCTTGGCTCTTCCCAGTGTTAAATCTACAGGACTCTTATTCATGAGGTTTGGATTTTCTGATTTCATACGGCCGCAGCACAATAACAAGGAATTACTAAAGATGGAAGTTGTCAGAAGAGCAAAGGTCTTCAGTCCATCCCTTCCCTACTCACCATCATAGCTGAAAGCCTGATCCTAAATTTTTAACGTACTCAAGAAGCTAACTTCCTTGACCATTTTGTCCTCAAATTCTAATTAGAGTACAATGAAGATACCACAGGTTAAATAAATTGTTATCATATTGCATTAAATCTATCCATTCTATCCCCCCTCCAAATTAACAAGGTGTTTTTAATTGCCATTCCACAGCACTGCTTTTCAGCCTATCTGATCATCTTCAATCTCTTTTCAGAACAGCTTTCTGATGCAAGGAGCCTCATTGCATGCCCAGTTAAAACCCTGTTACTGTGCTATATTTTAATGGAAGCCTAAGTTTTACAGACATGACTGGTCTAGACCCCCTCCTTTCCTCTGGCCAGATATTGAGCAATGCATCTTACTCACAATGAGTTAATGCTTCCAATTCCTGCAAAAGTTAACTTCATGGAGATGATTAATTTCCCCTAACTCCTCCCAGCAAAAAAGCAGTAATAAATACACTCATTAAAGACACCAGACAGGTCTCAAGTGGAATGCTGATCTGGGGAAGAACACCAATTCCAAACCCTCACCCAAAAAAAAAAAAAAAAAACCAAAACCAAAAACGAAACAAAGCCCAGACTCTCTAAAACAGAGAGCAACATGCAAGGCATCATGTCAACTATCCAAGACACCTCTAAACACACTGCTTTCTGAGATGGCACTACAGCAAAGCTAAGGGTGGACATCCATGGACACACGCACATTTCTACTGACTGAATAATCTGTACTTCTCAAAATTCCAGCAAACACATACAAGGGGCACTATTCAACATTTACTTCTTCCCAGAAAATGAATAAATGAATGCTGACAGAAGCAAAGGATGTGATGGCATCGCTGTTGCCATAATGCTTAAAAGGGTAACACAATTTATTGACAACTGAGCCAAAACAATTTCACAATGTAACATTTTATTCAACCCAAGAACAGTATAAAAGTAACCAAAAATGTTTAAAGGGCTCTTGTATATGGGCTCTAATTCTTTTAAAAGGAAAACAAATTACACAAATGCAATTTTCAATAGCAGCTTGCCTAACACATGGTTTAATTTAACAGGTATTAAAGATATTCTAAGATATTATAAGCATGGACAAGTTCTGGCAACTTTTAACATCCATCAAACTTTAATGTTGAGAAGAAAGAAAAACCATTGGCTTCAGAGATCCGAGATTAATTTTATTTTTATTTCTTGCTCCCTTCAAAAGTAGCCATGAAAATGAACTCACCTTGTCCACAATAAAGAGCTCATGCTCATGTATTTTGTACAATTAAGCCCAGCACATTCTTCCATGGTTTTGAACCTACACCACTTTGATGTCCAGTTTCCAAAACAAGAGAACTACAAAAGCATTCTCAAACACACCGTCCAGATCAGACACACGCTTCCCCATACACACACATATTAACAGCATAAATTACTGTGTCCTTTACATGGCTGTTAATCACAAGCTTTTATAAAAGTGTAAATTTTGACAGTACAAAACACATAGCTATCTGAACAATGACAAAAATACTCCTTTCTTAGTACTGCCTCCATCTTTCTTTCCTGGAATCACACAAATGCCTTCTCGCAGCACGGGGAGCTACCCCAGCCCTCCAGAGCTGGGGAAAGCTGGTACCTGTGCAAGGTTGTCCCGCTTCAGCTGTGCCTTTGTGAGCGCCACTGCAAGCAGTGCCTCATGGCGCGCACTCCTCAAGCTCATTTCAGTGCACAAGAGCGGGACGCAGCGCCCATCTCAGGAGCTGGCACAGGAACAGCACATCCACACAGCTTCACAATGCAGTGTCATGGAGGAGAAACTGGAGGGGTACTTGACGCTCTTTTATAAATACAAGTTTTTCCTATCACACAATGTCAATAGTCACATGCATCTTATCAATTTCCAAAGTATTACAATGACCTTATGGCTACTGCTTTCCCTAAACAAAACCACTACAGGCTAAGCTGCCAACCATTCTGTACTGCAGCAAACACCTATTACTCGCCCCCATCAACCTAATACAAAGAAAACTTTTAACTCAAGTACATAGCTAGAAGACACAGCTTAACACATCAGTGAAAGTCCACCTGCAGGAAGTGAGAAACATCTACATTTATCGTATTGTGCTTGGCAAGCACAACTGTAATATGAAGATCAATAAACACGAACAATTTCTAATGCTCCTTAAAAAACATTATACCTACTTGCCTTTCACAGCAAGGTAGAAAGGAGGTGGGGAAAGAGGGAGAGAGAGACCACACCATTCCATCCTCAGATGGAATGAGATGGAATGAGAGCAAGCAAATCAAGCTTGCTCACTGCTACATTTCTTCCTGGTGTCATCAGTAACACTTTATTTCAAATATCTAGGCAAAGTAATACAAGATTCAGGAAAGGAGGTCTTCCACCTTTGGAAGACTACAACTGAGCGTGTTGAAGTATCAGCAATTATTGAATCTTTACTTGTTTTACTTGTATTCATACAATCACATCATTCATTTATAATCACAACAACACTGTAAGGTTAAGAAGTACCACCATTAATACCCACCTGAACACCAGACACAGGAGTTTAAAAATAACAGTACACAAAAAAAACACATGTGGCAGAATAGAGAACTGAACCCCAATCTCCCAAATTCCAAACCAGTACCACTGAACCATACCTTCTGTTGCTTTGGAGGGGCATGATTAAAATAGGCAAACAACATTTTAGGACTGGTATTTCACAACTAGCAGAGGAGGTCAGAAGAGGCATTGCAGTAATACAGCTGGGAGATAGGGCAATGAATCTAAAGCAGGATTTTGGAAGACTGGGAAGAAAAACTTCAGGTGCTTTTCTGTTTCTATCAAGTATTTGAAGAGAGTAATTTAATTGTCTACTTTGAAGATTCAACTTATCCTTCCAAGTAGCTATTGTGATTGGATTATATTAGAAATCTTCCTGAAGTCATGGCTTTATTTCAAAGATCTTTGCTGAAGATAACTTTATTATGTACAAAATGCTATACTACTGCAGATCAACAGGTAAGAATGTTATGAATCCATTTAACTAACACTGGTGATACATCCTACGATAATATACTTTTACATATACTTTATAAATACAACCCTACAAAGAAATAACTAGCACCTACAACTTGTACAAAAAGAATGTTAACAGATCTCTGTAAAGAAAGTAACATTACAGTAAAGGTACTGTGAATTCATACAGTAAATCAGTTACTCCACATAAACACTTCTAGAGTTTCTCTACACAGGATGTTTCCGGCAGACCCAAAGCAGCTCTGCCCTGGCTCCCACGCGTACAGCTCCCAGCTACTTCAGCATGGCATGGAGCTCCATCTAATATAACCTAGCCTACACAGGCTTGTTAGCTCAGGTTCGGTGATGCATTAACCACAGCCACCTGGCTCCTGACCAGCTCAAAGCACGAGCCGAACTTGCAACACAGCATTTAGACACAACTGAGAGCATCTCATAATGAAATTGCTTACTCACCTATTCACCTCACTTACTTCATCTAGTGGAATAAACTACTCACCCATATTGCTACACGAAAAGCGTTCACACGGAAGATCGAGTGCCATATTCATTCACACCCAAGCTTTCTGAACTCCGGCTTTTCCAGGTAGAAAAATATGTGCTTAATGAAGGTCAAAACCAAACTGAACAATCTTTGCTGACAGCAAAACCAATGGTGCCCACTAGGCTTGACAGTATTTCACACGATACCTCTCTGATTCTTGCAAACAAAAAAAAAAACGACTGCTAACAGCTCCAGGAGGTACATTAATAGCAGGTTTCTTACCAATAAACCCCCTGCAGGGCTCCGGATCTCTGCTCCAGACTGCACTGCTTCTCCACACATAGAGGAAACCAAGCCTAACAGCCAGGCAGGATACCACAGGCAACGCAGCCCAACAGCTACACTGGAAACTTAAACCTGTCTAATGCTTTGTTTCGTTTGGGGGCGAATAGTGCATCCATTGCACACATACCACAGAACGATTATAGTCCATAAAATCTGGCACACTAATCTCAAAATATACTTCTGTTACTAGGTAAAAACAAACACTTTTTAGGAATTGGCTTCTCTTTCAATGAACTGGCTACTAGAAGCTAGCAGACAGCAGGGGCATTAAAAAAAACAAATCAAGATCTTGTAGGCCCATCTCCTATAAAAATATGGATATGCTATTTTTATTAATAGCAATATTAATAGACCTAAGTCTATTTGGTTTTCATTCCATTGATGAGTTTTGAATTTTAGGGAAACACCCTAGATAATTCAAATACCTGTGAAAGTTTATTAAATTGAGAGGCCCAGTAGAACCCATGTTTACACCTAATGAGGTATCAGAAATCTCCTCAGGAGCAAGTGGATGCAAATACCCCAAAGGCAAGGCAAAAAGCATCCAGCAGAACTTTCACCTTCCCAGACACCAAAGTCAACCAGCCGTAAGACACAAACCCACAGGAAACCAGACTTCATTAGTTCCGGTACTCACGGAAATACCTGATTTCTATAAACGGTAACATTTTCCACATAACATCTACTGCGAGCTTCTTTAGCACATCACACTTGGTACCCTGCAAGGCATCTCCCTGCCCTACCCTAGACACTCACGTGCAAGCTACCCAAATATTTTCCCTTCCAAATGTTATTTTCTTTAAAAATACATTAAATATTTCCTTTAAAAATCCACAGCTAGTCCTATTTATGTGACTTTGCTGGGTGGAACAAAGTTAGACGCTAAGCTGGAAATACCGTAACAGCTGAGTATTTTAACTGGCAACACCCTTGTAATGACATGCCTGTGTGTCATATCAGCTATAGACTCCGCAACCTTACAAATCTGACATCTCCTGGCTTGCAAAATTAATTTCGCAGGTTTGTCAGAATTTCAAGTGCACTTTTTCACAGACATTCTTGCATTAAAAATACCCTAGAGGACTGTAAAAAGCATTACTGACAAGTGTCAAACTTGAGAATATACAATCTCAGTAGTCAACTCAGGCAGGTCAACATGCCATCCTTACAAAATTGGATAAATTGTATTATGGTATGACACAAAAGTTTATGTTACAGTATTTTTTTTCTGTAAAATAAAAACCCAAAGTGGAAGTCATATATTGTTTTTAAACACTGAAACTTTATCTCTTTCCAGATAAAAATCTTATTACCTGCACTGTTCCATCAACACAGGTGCGCACTCCTTACACAGATGAGCAGTGTTATACAAGGAACCTGTCCTACATAAAAACATATTGTATAATAAAGATGCTGCAAGTCCTTGTGCATCTAACAGTGCTGGGGTCGGGAGAGTTTTTTTCCCCCAAAATTTGAAAGCAAACATATGGCAATACATAAGATGACTATGCTAGTTTTTCCCCTAACACAGACACCAGATGTATTGAGAAGAGACAGGTTTATTCACAATTTGAGTATTTCCTACACAGTTTGTTGCCACATTTTAGAACCTGAACTTTGCTGAGGTTTCTTTTCGTGCACTTTGTACGTACAACAACAGGGGGGAGAGTGGAGAACCGAGGTACCGCTGGATTCGCTAATCCAGTAGATATCGAAGTCTTGATTAAAAATATTTCTCCTGATTAAAAGCAACCCACCCATGAGAATCAAAGAGAGGAATTTGGAGACATGCCAGTTCATACAATAACTATGTTTATTTGTCTTAATAAATATTTAACAAACATGACTTGTTGTATTTGATATAACTAAGACCATGGTTAAATGGCCTCTCTCCATGACATAAGCAAATACAGTCTATCCTCTTTATTTGTCCGACTTCTCTTCAACATTCAAGGCTAATCTAGTTTTAGGTCAGGAAAAAGACTGCAGTCTATCATTTTAAACAAACCATTGTAGTAAAACGTGAACAGGAAATTCCTAACTACACTGTTCAAAGAACAATGATTAGAAAAACAACGCTAGCTCACAAAGTACAAGGAGCCTACAAACTATCTCAGGACAGTTTGGGTGGAAAATAAAAATAAAAAACAAACCCACACATATACAGTTACCTCGCACATGTTTTCTTTCCCCCCCACCGCCCCCCAACTCCCCACCAGGGCCAGGGGTCCTTCAGACCTTGTCAAGGGAGAAACCTTGGGATCTGAAGGGGAGAAGAGAGCAATATATACGGCTCTGTCTGATACCTTGGAAATATCCGGCCTGCGGGAGTTAGCGCAGGCATGCCATTCATTCCACAACATATAAATGCCCTCTTTAGAGCCTCATCTAAGCAGCAGTTTCATTTGGATTTTGAGGCACAGGTCTGCCTTGTTTTTCAATAAGCTGCAAGCTATTTTTACCATAAAAAAAAAAAAAAAAACCCACACTCAACATTTTAAAAGCATGCCTGCTAGCATACAGAGAATATATAAAATGGGTAAAACGTGGACTTGAGGAAAATTCCCTGCATTAGCATTCTATTCATAGCACAGATTTCCCTCTCCTTAAAAAAAAAATAACCAACAACGACAAAAAAAAAAAAAAAAAACCATGACCAAACACCAACATCCACAACAACAACAAAACCTAAACCCAAAACCCACCAAAATTCATGTATTTCAAATTCTGCTAAGTATAGTAAAACACTTAGAAATTAAAACATTTAGAAATATTTTAACCTAAGTGCTCTGAAAACTATCTGGAATTTATTCTCATAGAAGTCTGGACATCTGACCATCTTCACTAATGGAGAGGAAAAAAAAGATATGTTTTTAATTAGAGACAGAAGTCATAGTAAAGGGGACCTATATAATTTTTAACATTATGTACTAACATTATGTTAAGAGCCTATTAATCTGTATAACATCTCAGGAAAACATTTTGTTTCTTCACAGGTGACACATATCCTAAAAATGTCTGGATACAGGTATTAGTATCAATATCTTAATCCACTTTGAAAAATAAGCTTCAGAGCACATACATAAAAGGCCAAAGACGTAAAAACGAACATATGATCTCAAAAGACTTGCATTTTAAAGAACACCTTTCATGGACTGGACGGTGGGGAGAAAATTTCCACATCCAGGACACTATCCACAGTTTTGGGGTGTTCCTAATGGAACCAGAGTTTTGGACATGGGGTAATTTGTTTTTTAAAGAGGACAGAAAAGCCTTTTATAAATGTTCCACAGATTCTAAATGTAAAGAAAAGAAACTTACGGTTGTGATTAAGGTAAAAATAAACATGATTTTCTTTATCAACTGACTTCAGAAAGAATGAAACAAGTATCTGAAGAAGAGCGTGGGCAGTCATATGTGCAAAACTTCAAAAACCCCAGATGTTCACATGCTGTACATAATTACACAAAGGAGATATTCCAGAAATTTATGACAGTAAGTTTTAACGATAAAATGATGCAGATGTGCTTTAAAACAAGAACAACAAAACTTTTTAAAAATTCTGAACCCCTTACATGTAAGGCATAAGAAGCAAAAAAAATAAAAAAAAAAAAAACCCACAACACCAACATTATCAATATCCTCTTTCGGATACTACTTCCAAAAGAATCAGCTAATGGCCAAAGAGAAAGTCTTTAACTCAAGGATCCAAAGTGAGTCCTGGTGAATCGTCATGAAAGCGTATTAGCGCCTTAAAGAGTTGTTTGGCAGATACTGTGAAAGAGAACATCTCCTAGCAGGCAGATGTCCAGGGAACAAGATCAGCTGCATCATCCTGTTACCAAACAGAAGCCCTGAACAGGCACAGACAGATCTACAAGATTACTCCCAGACGTACAAGAGAGTTCACTCTGTACCTGTAACGAGGTCTACATATAAGACACTTGATGTTTCAGTGGCAGGCAGAAGTCTACAAAAATGGACTGTTCTCCGTAATCACTGGAGCTTTATCTAGTCTGTCAGATTTCCAGAAAATTGTGACAAATTTTATGAATGTTTGTTTAACAGAAATAAATAAATCCCTATCTTCACCCATATGAACCGTCTGGGGTTTTGCCTTTTATTAAGTCGTAGGAAGAGATCCTATGACCTGGCTTAGCATGAAAAAAAGGTTTGCATCTAAGCTCAATGAAACATTCAAGTGGTTTTTTAGATGCCCTTCTGGTAAAACTTAAGATTTATTGTTTGGGTTTTTTTAAGCATATGACATTCTCCTAGAGGAGAAGGTGGTGGGATATAAAAGTTTTCCCAATTTGCTCATTCCCAAGCTGTTTCTGAAAACGCACTGAAAACGAAGGTGACTGATAATTCCCTAAGACACCCTTGAATCCCTAAGAACAGATTCAGTACAAAGAATTAGGAGGTTCTGGGTGCCATTTCCGGCCCATGATAGGAAACACTCCTGTGCTTTTTTTTTTTTAAGGAAAAAAAAAACCACCCACCATACCAAAAACAAACTGATCATGGCTCTGCAAATCTTCGACAGATCATTTCCCACAAACATTTCTCAGCTCCAACTTTCCAAATTGTAAAGTCAGAATAATGTTTACCAACAGAAGCATTGAGGCTACAGCTGTAAGAAAGCTTGTAGGTAAGTTGCCTGAAATTTCAGATTATTAAATGACATTGCACAAAAGATCCACATACTTCTTCCTAAATACTTGTGTTTGGATACCTGCTCAGGGACTAAAAGGGTTTCTTGCTCTGAAAGCCTTCTATCATGTTTAACTGAAGAAATTTGTAACACTTCCCCAAAACTTCACATAAGTGCATACAGAAATTTATTTAAAAAGACAACCAGGAATTTGCAAAGCAGCTTATTTTACAATAGGAAAATAATTCCTGAAACTCGAAATACCGTATCTTCATAGTACCATCAATCAGTCAGAATCCAAGAGTTAGCCTTGACTATTTACTCCAAAAATAGGCTAAAGGAAAAGATTTTTTAAAAGCAAAAATTGAAGGGTTCATTTCCTGGAAAAACATCTGTAGCTATACCCTACTCAAAAAGAAAAAAAAACCAAAACCAACCCAAACAAAACAAAAAATCCCAACCTACCACTTTAATGCTGCTTAAGACAAGCACGCAGGTTTCAGCAGTTATATTTTCCTTCATTATCTTCCTGATTAGAAGGCACTTAACTAACACACACTTCAAGAACAGTAATCATGCTCCACACTGCAGATCAATATAAAGGGACTTACCTGAAACTAGTAATTCATTAAGATTAAAAAAAAAAAATGCTTCTTAAATGCTTCAGTGTATTACATGCTGTTAAGAGAAATAAAGAAGTTTAGCTGAACCAGTATGGAAGACTCTCAAAGTGCAGAGAACTATTAAACACAAACAACACAAAAGGAAGGATCAGGCCAAGCCCTAGGATCTCTTGTTCCATCTCTGTGCATGCTCCCCTTGACTAAGGCAAACGGTTTATGAAATCTGTTATTTCTTGGACTCCTATATAGGTATTTTGTAGCTACTTTTGATGAATACAGGTAACTGGAGAGTCTCTTCTTTCTGAAGCCCTGGCTATAAACAAGTACATTAAAACACTGGACCATGTGTGCATTAAGCTGCAGTTTCCAAGGGTTGAGAACTGTGTGAAATCAAAAAGAAGTTTTCATAACAGTTCTTCCCCTTGATGACATGAGATTTACTCCCAAAGTTCGCGTAGAGCCAACACAAATTTATGGCTAACCAGTCCAGATGCAAAATAAAGCTGATCCAAAAATAACTGACCATTTTTAATTAAAATGCTTTTGCTTTCCTTTCAAGGAAAATAATTTTTTACAACCTCTGTGAAACATGGAGATTTAGTCAAAACTATGTCTTTTGCCATACAGACAAGATAGAAGCATCAAAAAAAACCAAACTGCGATTAATAAGTAGGCTACAATGGATTATCAAAGTACTTCTAAAAGAAGAATTCACTGTCTGAAGCATTATCAAATGAAGACACTGGAAGCTCACACACGTAGGTGTACTTAGGGAAGGCCTGTATTTGGTTACTCAGAGGAATCTCGAGACACATGAGAAATTAGACCATCATTTCAAAGGACAGCATTTTTAACCATCTGTTCTGCAAGCTGGTACTAGTAAACATTTTTCTAAACGAATACTTCTATAATTTAGTTGGCCCAACTGAGTAGCTACATTAAACACAGAAGTGGAATTCAAATGCCCATGCAGAGCCTTGTGCACATGGTGCCTATTTATCACAAATCTCAGTACACCCATAACCACAAGAGCATGGCTAGGTTTTTCCTTGAATAAACTATGAGCTGGCAGAAAAGCAAAGATAAGACAACTCAAACCAACACAAAGTAGCACACGCTTTTTTTTTCCCCCCCCCAATGTCATCACTCAGTACGCCGCATACAGTTGGAAATATGCATATGAACATGCAATATGAATATACATGTTCTTTAATTGAATTTTGACAAATTACCTATTGCACTTCCAGTCTTTACATGCATTTCCAATTGTTTTATTACAGAAAGGAGAGATCAGTTACACTTTCTCTAGCTCATAACCTGATGATTATCATTAATTTGTATTATTCATCAATTATAGTGTTAGAGACTATTTAGATACCACTAAAACTGATCTGTGATCCAACAGCCATAATGTTCATTAAATCTTTTTTTTCTTGGGTTTTGCAGTTAACTCACTTATTCTGAAGTTTGGGGTTCAGAGATTTTTACCAATGTGCCATATCATATCTTTCATTCTATGAGTCTAAAGTATCATCCAAAATATGTACTATGGGGAAAGCAGAAGACGCGCAAGTGTTTAAACAGTAATTTCTGAGCACATGCAATATTTTCTCCATCTAATTATCCCTACATTGAAAAAAAAAAACCCCAATGGTAATTTATTTTTTATTCTGAAACCACTTAAGCATACATGGAATTGCTGTTCAAGTCAAGTAACTTTGGACTGTATCCTCATTTGAGAAGCGTGTCACAATTTGTTTATGCTATAGAATTAGATAATCATGCAGTACTTCAGCTGCCTTCCCAAACATGGATAAGCCACTCTTTCTAAGAATGTGTTGTATATGAAGTTCTTATTTTTAGCTGTTTGAACTGTAATCCAATATTAAATAAACTTTGAAATATCATGCATTTTTACCTTTGATACCATACTTTGCATTTTGCCATAAAGAATCCTAATCACTGTGTGTGTGAAAGAGCTTCAGCCTAAGTATGATATAAATCAAAATGGTTTCAACAAGATTCTTCATAGATGTTTCATCTTGAAAATAACTCTTTCAGAAAGCTATGAAAGATAGCCTTTGATTCTCCATTGCTGGTTCACGGGTGTTGATATCACTGTACTGTATTTTTGTCCCATTGCCAATTAAATATAGTGAAATAGAAAAGTCTTTGAAAACAAAGACAAAAAACCGAGTCGCTTCAGTTTTTGATATTCACTAATTCAGCCTTTGATGGTAATCAGCTCCTTCAGCCAAGAGAGCTAACAGTACAGCACAGAATTGCCTCCACCCTGCAAACCACAGGGAGACCACCAAGCTCAACACTGGACCCAAGAGCCTTTTGTACTCCAGCAAACACCCACAGAAAGACAGGCAGAGAAATTAACTGAGAAATACTCCATCTTATTTGACCATGCAACATACATCTAGAGCAAGCCTCGCCAGAGGGCTAGCTGTATTAAATGGCTGACTCAAATGATTCAATGGGCCATTAGAAGTGACAGATCATGTCTTGCCATGCTTTTAGCACACCCTAATTGTACTAAGTCCAAATTAATTTTCCTATCTGGAACAGAATCAAGAAACGGTTGAGACCCTTGTAGCATGGCAGAACAAAGCTTACATCCCTGTTCCCTTGCCATCAATGACTAGTTAAGAACTGAGGGATTTAGCTCCACAAAATCAGCTTGGGATCAGTAGCAAGGCAAATACCACATCAAAGTCCCTCCTCTTCTCCATAAGCAGAGACAAAAATCTTGTTCATGTAATATTTGAATTCGAATCTCCCCCTCTATGACCTGGCAATTTCAACCTTGACCCATTCAGGTCCTTTAAAAATTTCTCCAGTCATACTGTCACAATCTTTTGATTAATTATAGCTCCAAAAACTGGTGACAGAGCCACCTTCTAAGTCCCCCCAGTAGCTGCTCTGTGTATTTTGTTACTACCTCTACATGTTTTTTCATGCTCCACCCTTCCCCAGGTACACCCTACACTTCTACACCCAACTGAGATCCTCCTCAGAAGTGCTCCACTGTCAAGATCCTCCCCAGTTCCTCCCCACATCCAGCTGATCGTAAGATTAGATTCCCTCTCTCACACGCCTCCGAGGTACCACACTGCTGATATCCTCCCCAGATACCCGTCTGGTCCTAGATTCGATTCTCTCATGCATCAACTTTGCCCCCAGCCAGCAACAGCAACAACGCTCACCACTGACTTCACCAAACCTTTCATGAGTGTTTCCAAGCTGTTGCTGATACCCCAAACTCAGTCCCAAAATCGATTATGCTGCTTGCAACCCTCTCACTTCTTAACGGCCACTTCAGTGCTGCCGCTCAGCTGAAAAACTGACCCTGACACCTATTTAACCAACTTCTGTTGGGTTTTGTAGATCCATCTTACACCTGAAAAGTGAATCCTTCCTTTTAAACATAACTTGAAGCTTATTAAGAGACATGTTGTTTTAGTATGGGAGTATTTTAAAAATCAGTAGTCAGGACTGCCATTCACAAAGTGGATTTACTCAAAGAAGGTTTTAAACTGACTCATCACTTTTGCCTAAGCCAATTTCTTATTGAATTAAACTTAACTGACATAAGCCACTTAAATACCCATCTGCCCTGAAGGTAAGGCAGCTTAGGAAACTAAACCAGCTGAAAACTACCCTGCCCAAAAAGAGACAAATGAAATACTGCATAGGATTTTTTTTTCCTGCTACTTCATCTTACCCTAAGGTCAGACAAGCACCGGTACCAGTGCGAGAGAAGGGTGAGACCACGTGGCTGGCAGGGAGGACACTAGTGCTTTTGGCAGCAGCTAACCAGTGGCCCAAGGGTGCTGTATTGCAAAACCTTGCTGAGCGCGCAGGCTGCTCTGCCACAGCAGGCAGAGAGGTAAGAAAAGTACCTAGAGCATGTTTTCTTTAGCTAGATTCTTTCAACCAGAAACAAGTTGAAGATTACTTAAAGAGCTGCGATACTGGCTGGCTTTGCTGGTGAATGTGAACTGTCACATCTGCAGCAGATAAGATATTCAGGAAGTTCTATTTTTAACTGTAGACAGAAAAGTATTAGTTTTACTTTGTTTCACCAAAATATCAACTAAATAGTCTGTCCGGCCTCACATACAACTTTACAAAGCTCTACCTTCCGTTACACAACACAAAATTATAAACCAACTACGAAGCCTGTTAGAAACTTATCTATAGCAAAGCCCTGCTAACTTTTTCTACCGCCTACAAGTCATTTGTTCTTACGTTTGCACTCTGCTGTCACTATTTTTACATTCACTAAAAACACTAAGTCATTATCTCTCAAACTAATCACTAGAATCCAAGCCTAACAAGGAATTTTTTTCTCCAGAAAACAGAACTTAAGACCCGGACCCAGCCGTGTGACTTTCAACTCCTGCATTCTCACATGTCTAGATTATAGATCCTGAAAAGCAGACACTTCCCCCTCACACCCTTTAGAAGATACGTTAATGCAAACACTCAATTTCCTTTTAACAATGCTTGGTGCTGTTTAATGACAATGAATACAACCATTGTGCCTACATTGACTCAGGTATACGTTGATTTATACATACAAGAAAAATACCTACTCCAACAGTTTCAAGCGCTGACAACATCCAACAGATCACGGTTTCTCAGTTTGTAAGATCCATTTCAGATGTGAGGCAGTCAATACCATCTCACAGAACCCTTCAAGAAAAAGCCCTCACAACATCTGCCAACCCGCTGAAGTCACAAGTGCTAATTTAGTCCTTTCTAGTATGCACACAAATACAATAAAAGGCAGGTGCCTGCATTCCTCATCTAATTGCTGAAAATACTTCCATTTAGAGGTAGAAACTACACATGCACACAAACAACCCCTTCACCTTTAACAAAACATTAAGAAGCTTAACAGCATTTTTTTTGTTAATAAGGTTACCGTGGCTCAATGGCTGTTTTGATGCTGTAGCACACATGCATTATGTCTCGCAGTTTTATGCCACCTAAGATAGATTTTCAAAGCCTATCTGTTTCAACCAGTAAAAACCAATTAAATAAACCATAATTCACTACTATTGTACTTTAAGGAAAACCTTTTACTTTTAGGAAGAAAGAATGGATGCCTTCCACCTCTACTTTCTGAGACACTGAAACACTACTAAAAACATTTATAATCCTCCATGATTGGAGATGTAGCGCTCATTTTAAACTACTCTTATAATTCAACAATGTTAATCAGAAAATGTCGATGTGCACTTCATACAGGCATTGCTTTTTCCTAAGCAACGTAAATCTGACAAGAAATTAAAAGCTACATTTTTAAAACGTTTAAATCAGAGAGCTGAGATAGAAAAAAAATCACCCCAATAGTTTAAAATTATTTACCATGAATCAGATGATTAACATTTACTTGTTATCAGAATATACCAATCAAAAGAACAACTCCGCTTGAAAAAACATACCTACTCCCAACTAACATTAATTATAGGATTCGTGTGCCTACATTCATTTTTAATCATAAACATTTTCATGGAAGTCGCTCACAATATGAAGTTAAATATCTGCCTGGCTGAAGACCTACCGGCCACAATGAAAAAAATTATGAACACATCTACCTCCTGAAAGGCAGGGAAGTAGATTTATCACGGCATATATATATATATATATGAAATTTTCAAAACAAGTGTCAGCTACAGCACACCTTTAAAAATATTACTGAATTATTCTGAAGGAGAACTGAAGTTCAAGTATGTGCACATTGCCCAGAGAGGCTTAGGGCACCACAGCCCTTTCTTAACACCATGTGCTGCAACATGTATTCCCAGTCACATGCCAGGAGAACAGTCACACAGCTGCACAGCTTTCCCATCCACACTGGGGCTGCATCCAGGCTTGACATTTGCACAGAAAATTCAAAACATCTGGATCTCAAGTACTACTTTATACACAATGCTTTAAATATAAACTCTATCAAGTCCACTGTATTTACTGCTACCTTGAGGTAATCAAAGGATGCGACTGCAGTGACCCAGACGCCTCAAGTGATGGAGATAAACTGGGCTTCTTCCTTGCGTTAAGAGGAACAACCAGATAGAGAAGCCCTCCACTTCCTCACGAAAGGACGGCTGCTCTGCCAATTCTTGTAAGATATATTTAGCTATATATATTATATATAGGTCAAATGATATATCATTCAATGGAAGCAGTAAAAATAGATGGTCGTAGACAACGGGACTTCAAGCAATAGCTGACTTAAACCAAGCAAAAAAACCGAACTAGATAATTTTATCTAGAGAGCTAAAAGGAGAACTACGACATTTAATATATGTTACTATTAAAAATATATCATATCTCCACTTCTGACTATCAGATATTATTATAAATCTACTAAACAAAGGAGCTCTAAAGTCCCTGGTATTATCTCTTTTTATGAACAGTACTCAAACCACTTCTTAAACACCTCTTCAGCTGAATAAATTCAGCTCTTTTGCTTTCATGTAAGCGCATGTTTTCCAGACCCATACTCATTCAATTTTTTTTATCTTTACAACCATCTCCATCTTGTGACCTTGGCATTGACAGCCTAGAGAGACAATTTATAAAATCACAACCAAATTAGTATTTCAGTAGTTCTGCTCTCCTTTAAATATTTTCAAAGTTTCACTTCCAAAAATACATTTCTGTACTCTATAGGTTACATTTTGTGTTTTACATTAACAGTCTGCATCACAGTCAAATAAAGCATGTGATTTAAATCTGTCCAGTCACCATCATATTTTCAAAGGGAATGTTAAAATAATGGTAAATAATCACTATTTTCTTCCCATCGCACAAATAGTATTAGTTCAAAACAAAACTGTTAACACAGTTGATAATCAAAATACAACAAAAAGGAAGCAGATGCTAAAAGTCTGAAAACATGTACGAACTTGAAGCAAACTTTCAAAAATGGCAGTGGCACTAACTAGTCTGTTGCCTTAATTTTTCTGATCTTTTGGAATATAAGTATTTGAACTCTATTACTGAATGACAGTAATTGTGACTCTCAGTGCAGGGGTTTAAGCCAGGCCCAGAAAAATGCTATTTATGAAAAATCTTTATTTAAATGCTTCTTCTGATTGTCTTTGGGTTGCTGAGCAATGTCAACTACATTCCAATACTCTAGGAGATATTATCTTGCCTTGACAAAGCGGCCACTGCCTTTCTAACTGTATCGCATGCTGGTGTGCCAAAAGATCCTTTGCCTCACTAGTGAGAGGCACATCTTCCACTTTTGGCAAAACACTTTGGAAGCGATTCTCATCTACTTCACAGCCCTCTGATCTGTCCTCAGAGTTGCTACTCTCCATGTATCAAATAAGGCAAGAAAATACATGAGAGAGTCACTAAAATGCTCTCTTAATAAAAAAAGAAGTAGTTAAGTGACTTAAGTCTGGAATTTTCTAGCTCTGAATATCTGACATTCATATTCTCTTGATTTAAGCACCTTACTTGCAATCTCCTATTCCTTTATAAAACTAAACTGGGGGAAGAGAAATCGCATCGTGCAGCATCACACCAGCACCTGGGTTTAACACTTCACTTTGCCACCTGCCCTAACAGAGGAAACAATAGTAGTAATGGACTGTTTTTGTCCTACCCGATGGACAGAAGAGGCAAACTGGGTAATACAGACATTTGCTAAAAGCAAATAAATTATAACAACAAGGAGTCTTGAAAGAGTTCAGCAAAAAACAACCAGCACTTCTGGACTTCTCTGCCCATTACTCACTTGAGCATTTCTACTCTGCACCCCTAACAAAACAGATGCCTGCTTAGTGACTTTCTCAGTCCAGCTCCTTGTTTCAAGCCCATTTAGCCCTTCCTGCTTATTTCCAATCTCTACAATTCCAATTTTTCATCAGTCTCCTTGTCCAGCACATCTTACACTTCCTGACCCCCATTCTCACATTTCACCTTCCATTTATCTTCCCTCCTTCACCTAGACTTTGCATGCTGCCCCACATGAGTATTTTCTGACTCTGAAGATTCCTCATCCAGGAAGGTGCTCCTTCTTTTCCCTCAGGGTTCCCTGTATAGCCAAGAAAAGAGCTGACACCCTCATCCCTCACCAGACCGGTTTCTTCTTACCTGTTTTTCCCTGCCCTACTGGTTTTCAGTCCCGTTCCCCTACTTTTTTCTTCCCAGGCTTCAGGTGCCATCCTCCTTCTCCCTACCCCCAACTCCTGATTGCTTTGCTTTCCACAACCTACTGAAATTTCCCCCACTCTCACAAATTCCAAGGCCAATCCCTCTTGTTCCATCCTCCTTGTTCCAACGCACCTCCTCTACAAGGCCAGGGCTTTCTCCTGTGCACAAAACTAAGCAGCTTTTAGGTCTCGGAATTAAGATGATGAGGACACAGAACAGAGAAACTCCCTGATTTCAATTAACGTACCAGCAGTCCAGCTTGCAGGAATTTTCTGCAAACGCAGCTGCTAAAACCTAAGTCTTCCCCTAGCCCATGCTGATTTTTCAATGCCTCCCAAACCAGCCCAAATGGATGATTTCTGCATGCAAAAATACTGCTACACTGTACATGTTTAAAACCCTCGCTCGAAAACAAGATGATTTAAATCTGCAAACAAACAACTCACATTAAGAAGCTGAAGGAAACTTCCTCTCCTCTAGCCTTGTTAAAAAAAAAGAAAAAAACAAACAAACAACACTGTATTTTAGCTGAAGGTTCCATAAGACTCACCAGCTCAGAAAGCTTTTGCCAAACTCCAACAGTTTTGGCTAAGCTCTAATCACTTGAAAACACAGTCCTGTAACAAACAGCAACAGTAAAAAGATCCTTGGTGCCACAAGGATCACCATTATAAACCACAAACATAGTCAAACTTCTGTAAGATCATTTACAATCTCCAGTTATTGACCAGAATCTCAATATAGCAAGTACTGGGCCAACACAAGATAAAAAGGTAGTTTGTTGCCTTGAAGAACTTACAACCTATTATGACAAAAGACGACTACTACCCCAAGACCAAAACATACACCGAATGATCCCATTCTGAGATCTACAGGATCTGGTAGATAACCGTCCACAAACTATTCATTACACACAATCCACACAGATCAACACATTATCTTTCCCAAACTAAACACTAATTTGATACCAAAGATAAGATGCTTCTCAAATCTGCTCATTTTATCGTTCTTCTACTATTCCCCTTTTCTTCACTTATTCTACTTTTTCATACCATAGAAAATCATAGAGTATCCACTTATGAGTCCTTTATCCCTTCTTACTCCATATTGCTTTGACTTATCTCCCTTGCCCTCATCACCTTCTCTTTCCCAAACTCCAAAATCCTTTATAGAGCACATTTCTCCTTCCTCAACTTCTCTAATTAGTAGTTCCTTCTCTTCTTGGCTTCAATGGGAAAAACATGGGGGGGGGGGGGGGGGGAAGCGTTGTGTTGTGGTTTTTTTTGTCAAATAACTGTTTTAAATTGAATTCACTAACCAAACTATACAAAAGGCTGAGAAATCTCAGGGGGAATGCTGAAAAGAAAAACAAACTACTAAGTGCCAGCTACAAGGAAAGAGGAGCCTGCAGGAACACTTAAAGAGACTACTGCCCATAGGAAAGCTTGGAGGGTCTGATCTCGGAGCCCTGATGAAGTACAGCATGGGCTGAGGTCCCATAGTTTTGTCCAATTCCTCCTAGACAGAAATGAAACCACTCAAACATAGAAATGGGGGCTGATCTCTGTCACACTGTGCCAAACTCAAAATGTCGAGGCAGGTGTGATACAAGTAGGTTATTCTGCCTCCCCAGTTCTTCAACTTCTTTTTGCAAAAATACAGCTTTGGTACCATTTCCCTGCTGCTCTGACCTTTCTTTTCCAAACTTTGGCAGAACACAACTAACCTGATCCTTTTCTACTTTGCTGCTGCCGACGGGAATGTGAATAGCTGCAATGAAAACCAAAAAAGACTAGTCGCCTTCCGCTATGCAGAAGAACACAGACACCTCACTGAAGTAACAACAGTAGTCTATCCTCAACCAGAGATTAACTCTGCAATCATAAAACTAGCTCCTGCTACTTGAGTTCTGTAGAAACTACTGATAAGCGCTCATGAAAACATCATCTCTCTTCTATCTGCCCCAGTGTAAATGCCTCAATCTCTGCTCTACAGCCTGTTCTTACCCAACGTGAAAAATAAACCTAAGTTTAAACATTGGTGTGAAATATTGAGACACATTTTCAAGCATCATGTGGCATTTCAATTATTTCTTCAAAACATGAAGTCATAATTGTAGCAATTATTTAAGTTGCATGGCAACTGAATTTAAACACTGTAGTAAATGGCTAAATCGTTTTTGTAATTGTCTGTATGCAAGATATTCCAGAATATGAAACTGCACACCCTCTGAAATTTAGTGGAAAGGATGACATACAGAGAAGCACAGACACGTTGTTATGCCATTGGTTACCTTTAAAACAGCGTATTACAAGTAAGCTAAGGTTAAAATACATACAGACTGTAGAAAAATATGCCATCTGAAGCACACCAACAAATACTATTTTTTTGCTGGGGCATTAAGTATGTGCATGCATAAGTACATCCAAGTAACAAAAGATCTTGATCTGCTGGGTAAATATTTAGGCTACCTAAACAGTTATGTATCATTGTGCAAGACGGGCAGGAATCGCTCAAATTACTACAGTCTTTATCCCAGACTGCGCTTAAATGTTTCTGTGGCCTGCTTAACATTCCAGGCATACTTCTGGCAAGGTAGCTCTGGCGGAGGTTCAAACTGTCCTTGTCCAACTTTCACTTACTATAAAAACATTGTTTAATATAGAAAAGTATACACAGAGACATATGTTTCTTATTTCGCAGACACCTAGAATACTGACACTTGTGTTCACTAACTCCGCGTGGAAATTTTTAGGCGAACGCTTTCAAGCGAGGTCGCGCTCTCCGGGCAGCACCCGCTGCAGACGGCCCACACTTCCAACAGTCTTAAGCCATAACGATTAAACGTTGCTTCTAACGCAGTGCAACCGAAACACCTAAACCCTGTCCGTATTTATTCACCCTAATTAAAACGAAAAGGCCTATCCCAATCTTACCCCGCACCGCCAGGCCCGAGAGTTGTGAAAACGCCGTCCCGAAACAACGCAGCAGACGGGTAATTTGTAGCAGACCGCGTATTTGTCAAATTAACTGCAGGAATTTACCGGTTTGCTTACCTCCACGCAGCGTTATCTTTTATGAGGAGGTAATCTACCAAATTACTTCAGCATGCCTCCAGCCTGCTGCTGCCAATTAGTTCAGCCCGGCTAATAAATCAGGATGGCCGAGCCACTGGGGTACAGTGGGGATAGCCCAATACTTGAGGCATAGAAAAGCAGCCGGTGGGTCCCTGCCCGCCCGTCTTCTCCCCCCCGCCCCAAACAGAGGTTTGGTCTGAGCACCCACCACGGGAACAAAAAAAAAAACCAAACACACCCAAAATTCCCGTTTTGTTTGCTCTAATTTAACATTAACGCTGGCGGCAAGCTCGTCAGCCGCCGGGGCGGGGGACAGCCCCTCAGGTCGCCACACGCATCGGGCGAGGAGGGCCGGTGTGACAGGGCTTCCCCCCTACCCCGGCCCGCCTTCCCGCCTCGGGGCGAAGCGGGGCGAAGCGAGGCGGAGCGGAGCGCCCCGCCGACAGCGGCACCGGCGGCCCCGCCGCCCACACCCTCCTCCCGGCGGCCACAGCTGGGGCAAGGCAAAATGTCGCCGCCGGGCCCGGCCCCGCCGCCTCCGGCCTCCCCGTCCCCCTCTCCCCGCGCCCTCTCCCCCTCAGTGGCGGCGGGGCCGGCGTCCGGCGGGGTGAAGCGGGCTCGGGCCCTCCTTCCCCCGGGATCTCCCTCGCCCGCCAGCGGCTCCCACCCCTTACCTGTCCCGGGGGTCGATCCACGAGGTCTGCCGCGTATTATGGTCGATGTAAAAGACTCGCCCGTCGAAGTCCCTCGCTTCCTCCCAGCCTGCGGGCAGCGGTAGCTCCGAGCTCTCCCGGCCCCGCTGCCCGCCCGCCGGCGGCCCGCCGCCCTGTCCCGCCGCCACTTGCTGTTGCCGTCGCCGCCGCCCTCCGCTCAACCACGGCATGGCCGCTCCGCCGCCGGGCCGCCGCCGCCGCCCAACTCCGGTCGAAACCCGCTCCCCGCCCGCCGCCGGGGCAGCTCCCGTCCCGCGGCCGCCCGCCGCCTCCTCCTCCTCCTCCTCCTCCTCTTCCTCCTCCAGCACTAACAGGCAGCCCCGCAGGGAGCGGGACTCGGGCGGCTCCGGCTGCGCCGCGCCGGACTCATCCTCCTCCGCGCCGGGACCAGCCCCGCCGCGCTTCCTAACCCCGCCCGGGACCTGCCCCGCTCCGCCGCGGCTCCCAGCCCCCGAGCTCAGCCCGCCGGCCCGAGCGCCCCCGCCCCGCCGCTCAGCAGCGCCGCGCCGTCGCCTCCCCCCGCTCCCGCCCGGCGCCTGCCCCGGCCATCTTCCCTCCCTCCCTCCGCCGGGGCCCGGCCCCCGCCTCCGCCCCGCTGTTCCCACGCCGCGGAGGGCCGGGTCGGGGGAAGGGGCTGGGGACCGGCCTCTCGCCCCGGCCCCTTCCCCCGATCCGGCCCGGCTCTGCGTGGGAGGAAGAGGGAAGCGGCGGGTCCCGGCCGGGCGGCCGCACCCCGCGGCGCGGAAGCCGGGGCCCAAACCCAGACACGTCGGCTACGGTGAGGGCGGCAGCCCTTCGGCCTGGGCCTGGGTCGGGGGAAGGTGGCTGCCGGGCCCGGCGTGTCCTGCCCCGGGGCTTGTGCTCTGCTGCGGCCCTTTGGGGACACGGGGGAGGGTGAAGGAAAACGCACCCCGCGGTGCCCACGCGAAAAGCCTCGGGGGTGCTGAGCAAACTGGATGTGTGTAGGGATGTGGGGAAGAGACGGGGGTCAGCTGCAGAGCCAGGAAAGGTGATGGAGAGGTGTTGAGGACCACACGAGTCACAGCCATCGTGCTATATTGATACTCAGATAACGTATGGTGGAAAATTATGTATCTGACTCGCCTGACATCTCAGGCCTTAACCTCATCCTGCAGGAGCAGAAAGCAGCTGTGTCTGTTTCGACCTGAGCCTGGAGACCACAATCCAGAGTTCCAGCTACCACCTAGAGTTAAATTCCCCGAAACTTAGAGTTAAACTTGCCCTGTGGCACTCTGTGCCTTTCCAAGATGCCAACTTCAGTCAAACCTTTGAAAAACCTGGAAATAGAGAGTTCAGGTAATGCAGGCTAAGCTTTTGAAAACTAGGAAACGAGTTAATATATTCTCAATCTTAACTCAGCCCCCTGAAATCAGCAATACCCTGCCAGGGATTATATTGCAATGTCAATTATGCTCCCCTTGCATTCACTGTTTTAAGTTACAGCTCTATGAACATTAATTGCTGCAGTGTGGTTATAAATGCATGAAATTAGAGGACTTTTCCTCCTGACTTCTTAGGCCTGTCCTTATTTCTTTTTACTTCTCCACACCCCCCCCACCCGGACCATTAGTTATCAAAGAACAGAGCAGTGCATGAGACAGGTGGTATAGATAATAGGACAGATTGGGCATTTTACCTATGTTTCATAGGTTATTTCAATCGTAGTAGACTGGAGTCTTCTTACCAGGGCTATTGTCAGCAGTGAGGTGTGATAGAAGAGCAATATGTGGGTTTAGCGATGAAAGCAAAGCAGGGTATGAAACTCTGAGGGCAATGGTGAAGTAGATTTAAAATGTGGTAAAGGTGTAAAATTTAGCAAATGAGAGGTTGTAGATCTGATTTTCAAAAGCACGATGGCTTATGTTTGGATCAGCTCATCTCAATGGAGAGTTTGCTTCAGCAAACACTGGGTGTTAGACTATCTTGTGTGGTCCCGAGAGTTCAGCGGTATCTCTGGGAGCAAGGTGCTGCTTATGTGCTAGGGATATTTTTGAGGCATATTTCAAGGAGGGCAGAGTTAAGGCATGGCACAAACTCTCTATTTTTCAGTGTTTGCTGTGTTTCTATTATTTTAAGTATGTCTCCCAGATTTTCAGAGGTTTTATTTAGCAGAGGTAGGCATTCTCAAATAGTCCAGGTCTATATTAACAATGTTTCGGGACATTGGATTTAAAAAAAAGAAACCCTGTCCTCTGTGCGCCACAGCTCAACTCTGCCTTCGTTGCTTTTAATGTCCTTGCAGCAATTACCTTAGCACAATGTCTGCACAGCACAGCGCCATGCCAAGACACTGGACTAGTTCATAATACCTGGAAGCTGTAAAGCCAGGTTGCTATAATGATCCACAATTAGCCGTGCAGAGGATACATGCAGCGTCACCCTCCAGCATGGGCCGGTTCTTCCTCATCAGTCCCCAGAGCCCCAAGAGAGGGTCAAGCTTCAGTGAAGAACCTGTAGATGGATGTAGATGCAGAAACTGTGTGTGAGACTGACCATGGAGGCAGCAAAAAGATTTCAAATAGGGGTGGGGAGCTCAACACAGCAGTGGGCAAGAGGGGAAATGACAAGACTGAGTGTGGAACATTTCGTTCAGCTTACAGCCCTTCAACTAAATTCTTGTCTTAACTTTGGCAAATCACTCCTGGTTAGAGCCAGAAAAGGACTTGGCTGGGCTGTGGTTTCTCAGGCAGAATTATGATGCAAATGTTCCGTGTAAAACATGAGCTGTGTATCCAGTGGGACCTGGATCTCATGGACTCATTATAAATGCAGCTGAGGATGCATATGCTGCTATGTAAAGGACAGGTCCAAGACTCTCAGGTGCACTGTAGCTGCTTCTGCAATGGATAGGTTACATCTCCCTACATCTTGAACAAACATGAAAAAAATGCTTAGATTCTGCCTGGGCAAAGTTTGCATGCTAAACACAAGAACATGTCCTAAAAGCTTCAGATTTAAAAGTGCCCTAGACTCCAGATTTAACTTTTAGGCTCACTGTGTTTAGAAAAACCATTATCTTCAGTTAGGAGCTGCAGCTTCTTAAATGCTCATGAATAAAGGTGTTGAAAAACCTGATTCCATGAATCCAGCCAACTGTGCACAGAGCTGCCTACAGTAACCAGTAGGAAATGATAGGCTAGCAGTTGCCTCACGAGAATAGAAACTCCCTCTGTCTGCAGCATGCTTGCGCCAAGATACCAGGCAGGAACTCTCCATTATTTTTCAGGCCAGAATGGTACCCTTCCTCGGATGTTACCTCATCCTTCTGCCTGTTCCTTGGGAGGAAATGAACAAAGCGTTCAGGAGCCAAGGATTATTTTTGAGTAACATGAAGAGGCAAGAAGAGAAGAACCTGAAAAAGTCACAGTAGTTTTCATGCCAAAGCACTAATTTGCAATGCGTTTTGCCATCCTTACCCTACAATGAAACTCTCCCAAGCCTGTCTCCCTGCTCCCTCCCCTTTCTTTTCCTTCTTCTTGCACGTCTGTCATATTTCATTAGAGTAAAGGCAAAGAGAGGGATGGAGAACCCGATGCATCACAGCATCTCTCTGTTTTGGGTTGCAGAAAGAAATGTCTCTGACAAACAAAGACAACCTGCATGATATGGAACAGGTAATAACATGGAAGACTTAGAAGAGACTGAAGTCTGTGACAGGAAATTAAATGCTTGCGGTGCATATTTTAGCCGATCTACACAAATGCCAATGTATCATATTTCATATGAAGGTATACCTCTGTAAATTTACATCAGTCCCTTGTCTCACTTATATCTTTTCCATATACACATCATACAGATCTCAATTCTCATGTATTTCACACACCTTCATTCCACACCTGTGTTCCTTTTCTTCCATTTTTTTCCACCCACAAACATTGCTCACACATTCACTCATTCCTCAGGCACACCTATTCCCATTAACTCAAAATTACATAAGTAGCTTTTCTTTATGTACCCTCCCTTGTCATCTTCAGAGTTTATAATCACAGATTCTACCTACACATCTTCTCAGTTACACGTGCTCTCATAACCAGGTCTGTAGCTGATGTCACATTTTCCACAGAAAATGTAGATAACATTTCCCACTGTACGTTGTTGATATAAAGTTCCAACTTCCCTACTGTCCACAGGAAAAGCCCCTTAATTCTGCATAAAAATCCCAACCTCATTTTGGCACTCCACTTCTTTCTCACAATTGCTGTGAAACAGCAGCCAGTCAGAACTGTTATCTCCTTGTGTATAACAGCTCCATCCCCATCTTCTAGTTGTGAGCACTTACCTGCAGTTTATTTCCCATTTCCCATTTCCCATATTGTCTAGCCTGTGTGGGCCCTTTATATGCCCTCACACCTAACTAAAAATTGTCACTTCTCTGTGATCATAGATGTCTTCTGGAATGGCAAAGCAAAGGCTCCTTCGTCACCACTGTCCTGATGGCCAGCTATCACACTCATCCTGCAAGCTGCTGCCTGCTACTTTTCCCATATCCAACAGAATAAAAGGTTCATAAGAGACTGAGACATATTAATTAGCTCTGTTCCTCTAGGTCCCTTTTGTTCAACACACACACATATGGAAAAATACAAATATAAATTAGAGGTAGAGATGCACACGCATACACATATCTCCGAAATAAATAAATATACATACTGCATATGACAACTTATTATCTGCTTGAATTGCTTTACTGCCAGGAAATCTGACTCAGGGGAAGGCTCTCCTTGGGCTGCCATACAGAGATTCAAGCATCCTCTGGCATGGTAGATAACAGGCTGGATGTCCTGCTTCTGCAGCCACAAGCTGGTGCAGCATCTGAAGTTCCTTTAGAGGGTCGCTGGGCAAAGGATAGATCTCACACTTGGGTTTAAGTATGTGGAACGAGGCAGGACATTGGCCCTTCCATACAGTATGTAGTAGGAAGCACGATCAACAGTTGCCCACTTCAGAGGAAAGAAGAGTAGCAAACCCTCAACCTGCGCTTGCTGTCAAATGCCAAGAGCAGGGCTGCGGGAATAGAGGGTGTCGATAATCACTCTCTGGCTCAGCTACAGGTGTGAAGGGTGCTGAGATGGAAAGCAGAGATGTAAAATCCCTGAGGGCTTCCAGGGTGGGAGACAGAGGAGGGAGTTGTGTCTGTGTACACATGAAGGAAGCAAGTCTTTCCCTCCACACACTGAACAGGCGTGGTGAGAGACTCTTATTGAGGGAGCGTACTTCCACAAAGAAAATAGACTGAAAATCCCAAATCAGTGGGGAAAAAAAAACAGAGGAGAAGGAAGTCTGAATCTAACATGAAGTGCAACTAAAAGTTTTCATAAACAAGGGTGTTTCATCAAGGGGCATGTATATGGGAGAAGATTTATTCATTCTGTGGCAGCAAGTCCATCTGAGAAAAGGAGAAATAGTCCTACAAGCCTTTTGTAGTCATTGATATTTTTCTCCCTGCCTTTTTTCTTCATAGTAATTCCAATTAAATGGACCATGGAATGTCTGTAGTCACGGTCTTTGGGTCATTAGTCCACATCCAGCCAAGGAAATAATAACAAGCTATTGTTTGAGCTTCGCTTCCTGGTAGGGAAATAGCATAAAGAGTTGCATTGCTGTAGTGCACAGTATGCCCAGGTGACACGTGAGGTAGGTGACAAATAGGACAGTACATCTGGGCATATGAAGAGAATAGGACCTTACAGTATTTTTAGTTCAAGTGTTAAGGGTGCGGCTAGCCTTTGAATGAATGCGAACCAAGTGCTGAGAGACTCACTGCAATGAAATGTATATGCAACTATATGTTCTCATACAATTATGACCATAAAACACTGAAATATGTATATAATGTGCTTTTATAATGCACATTTGAAATTCCATAGCATGCAAAAATTCTTCATTTATGACACTGATTTAATACACAGTATATAGCTGGAATTATTGAACAGAAGATTTTAAGAAAACTAAATTATATAGAAACAGTAAGATACACTCCTCTAGGCTTCACAGCTTCATAAGACTATATTAGCTGCAAAAAAGAAAAGTTATGAAATAGACAGAAGTCAGATATTAAATAACTGTAGCAATAGATTTAAATATAGATGAATTCCTCCAAGCGGGCAAGGCTGCTGACGTCCAGCTTGCATATCCCTTTTTAATCCTCCATTTCATGGCACCTACTCATTTGTCTCTAAAAGGCCTGGGATAAAGGCGATGTGAATTTCTCTTTATCATTCCTAATATAACGTTTCACTTGACTTATTTATCAGCTGTCAGTAGTATTTGCTTTGAACAGCGTAAGTGCTTGTACTCAGGAAATCCCACTGACCATGTTACCCTCGACAAATCCCATTCTTCATGCTACACCCAGCTTGCCAACCATTTAAATGGTTTGGCATTTTATCTATCAAAACATTTAGGATGTTTATAGTTATGAAAAGCTTTAAAATTTTTTGCTCATGGAGACATGAGTAGTTTTTCACGTGCCTTCCTGTGGTATGTTCTGTCCCAGTCAACTTTCAAGTCCAAAGGTCATCATGAAGTGCTGTGCATAAATTGCACAACATTTAAAATTTTAGATTTTTAAAATTCTCAGTAGGGATCTGATGAGTCATCAAGCTAGGTCGGTCAACATAAAACTCCTGCTCTAACATCCCATCACAGGGCTTGAGAGGGTGGGGGGTAGTTACTCCACAGTCGACTCCCTCTCATCTCTGTCTTCACTGTGAATACTCACCCACTTACTCTATTTGCAAACTTAAGCCTATTTCACTTAAGTGCTTTCCCAGACAACTATAAATAGGCTCTTGGAAGTGGTAATTAAGTCAGGACCACATTCACTCACAGGAATTTAACAGCTTCTCCTGGCAGAATACAATTGTTTTTTCCTCCTCCATCTAGGTCTTTGCAATTGGCCACAGAGGACCTGGAACGCTTTAATGGTTCAAACCATTTGCAGTGTGATTGTATACCGGCACATTATTATTCCTTCTGCCTCATTATTCATGCTGCTATTAATTTTTATTAAAAAAAATAATGTTGAGAAACAGATTCAGGCTGAGCTCAGACTTGTCATGCGCCCAAAATTAAACGGGATGGTGGAAGAGAAGGATGGAACTGACCTAGAGGACCCAAAGGCTGGAGGACGAGATGGTGGGTGCTAGGGAGAACCTGCGGAGATGTCAGCAGAGAAAATTGTGAACTCCCATGTACAAAAATGTATTTCAACTGGCTGACATTATAATTTAAGGCTTATTGTACTATAATTACCCTATATTATACTAACTTCATTGACTGCAATGACAATTTTGTGTTACTTGTGTCATTGTGGCATGTTGCTGTTAGGCAACTTATCTCAAAAACCTTTGCTGAAGTTAGCTTGATTTTTTTCAGATGTTAGTTAATTGAAACTTGGAGGAAAAAAAGTTATCTTCTGGAGTTTCATTTCTCTTTATACTTAAAGTAAGGGAGAGTTATTTGTCCTGTTACATTTTACAAAGAAACGTCTCGTGCCAGCATGCTTTATACACCCGGTGACCACAGCCCACCGCATTTCAGCCTCAACAGGACATGGGTTTTTGCTTCCTGGCCTCAGAGCCAGCGCACGTGCTGTGCCACCCCACGGCAAGGAGGCCCCTCCCTGCTGCTGGTGCTGCTTTCCGCTCGGATACAGTGCTCGGTGGAAGGCCTGAAGACTGGCATGTGTCCTGTGTCGTTTTGAAAGATGGTAAATGTATTCACTCTGCTGCATAAAGCTTTTAAAAAAACAGAAATAGAGAACTTTCCAGATAAATTACCATATATAGGCTTTGTGCAGGATTCCCCAGCACATTTGTGTAATGACTCCCAATTACTTCAACGACACTGTAGTGCCTGTTCTCACATTGACATCACCGGAGAGATATTTATTCCAACACAAGATGTTTGCTGTGCAGAATATGCCCAGCTTTGTTTTAAAAAAGCACATTATTACAGTTCATTTTTCATTTTCATCCAAAGATGTATTGTCTGTGGTATTGCATACTCTTAGGGAAAGAAACAACACAAAACAATGCCCCGCAACCCCCCTTTTTTCTTCATCTAAAGAAACATGCCAGTTCACATGCATTCCTGTAAGTGTATGTTCCAGCTCAGCAATATGAGAATAACACTGGCAATGCGCGTCATGATTCAGATACTGGAAATGTGCTATAAAACCTCTGTAATGTGAGAGCAATTCTGTCAACTCAAACCAAAGCCCATTCAGCCCAGTACTGCATTTCTAATGGTGGCCACTAGCAGCTGCCCAGAGGTATATAAGAACAAACCAGACATATAGTGACATTTTTCACGAACCGTCTTCCAATCTCCAGCAAATTCCAGCTCAGGATGTTCTGGCCCAGAGCTGCTGCCCTGGTATTCAACAGCTCCCGAGGGATTTTCTTTATCAAATTCATCCAATTGTTTCAGCATCCTCAACAGATGTGGCAAATATCTTTAATTATACACTTTGAGAAGTATCACCTTTTGGGTTGAACCTTCATGCTATTACCAGTTGATGCCTCCTACCTGTCATGCAAAATGAGACTGCCATTATTCTCTGTCTTCTCCATGCAGATGCATCATAGCCCCCCTTATGGAGGAAGAAATCCCTTCTTTATTTCACTCAACTTGGACTGAAGTGATCATTGCCCTTCATTCACCATGATGACTGACAAATAAATTAGAAAGCAGGGTTGGATAATAGTCCCCACTAGTCTGTCCTTTCTGAAATGAAGGCAAAAATACAATTCAATGGTTTATTTTGCCCTTCGGTGCACGTTTCATGTGTGGTGGATGTACACGGAAGTGCTGAATCTCAGAACCCGCAAAGGCTATACCAGTTCAGAAAAGCAGAATTTCTTACAGATCTCCCCAGTATGCCCAGGACAGAAAAACACAGCCATGGTACTATTTTATTAAAGTTATAGAGGTATTACATTCATAACCAGAATAGTTCCTCTTATATAGAAGTCTTTGATATTTGTTCAGGGATTTTTTCTTTTCGATTTTTGTGTTTTGTTTTTTTTTAATTTTTATTTATTTATTTATTCTGGGCAGCACTGCCAGCCCAGCTGGATGGATACTGTTCTTTTAAGCCAACAACAGTCTCAGAAAACAAGTCAATATTTTATAGTAATGTAACAGATCGTAGCTAGATGCAAGATACATGCAAAGAATTTCTAATTAAGGTTTAATGTTCAAAACAGCAAAATAAAAATAAGCAAAATTAGTTTGATGCTCGTCCCTTGTAATTTTTGTCCTCTGTCATCCCTTAGTGAACATTGTCTCACCAAAACTACTCAGACAAATTACCTAGGCAGAAGACTTCCTTGTGCTGAGAGCTTTTAAAGTTCAGATATCCTCAAGTTCTTAAGTTTACATTAACATTGACATTTAAACGGTCCTCCAGAGGTTGCTTTTTAAATATAGTTGGATTAATATTCTCAGTGGATAACATACAATGTTAGGGAAAGTTTAAATGATCATTTTGGCTGCTTAGAATTTTTACAGTATTTAAAAACCTGTAATTGGCTTTTAAAGTTTAATTCTAAGATCTCCCAGCCCTTTAAAATCAAACTTGTAAAATCAAGGCTCTTTTCCTTTATTTCACCTTTACTATAGGAAAACCTGCAAGTTTCTGTAATGCCTCGTTTTGTAAAAAACATATTGCTATACTTGGTATAGCAATAATACAGACTAAGGAAAAGCATCTGCTGAGCTCACTATATTGAATTAAGATCAGTATCCAGCAGTGCACTTCTGTCACTAAACAGAGCAATCTGGCACAAAGTTAAAAATCTAGTTTTTTGTATGGTACTTGATCCAATACCTCACCTGCACAGAAAAATCCTTATGTCAAGGTCAGTACCTTCAGAACAGTTTGATGCTGGGGAGATCCATGCTGAGTTACTCCTTGTTTCATGCCAATATAACGTTGAAGATTTGGTCCGGCTCCAAGCAGAGAGAGCTTCTCTTCCATGTCCCTCCAGAAAAGTGAATGTATTTTCCTCTCTATTGACTCTACCAGCAATGTAGGCATCTCGCTTTGGAAGCTTTGCATTTATATGTCCAAGTTACACACTTTGAATTTCCCAAAGCGGATGACGAAGACACTACCCTTTTGTAATATCTGTTGTAAATGGCTGCCCATCATCACAAAGAATGAAGAATTTTGTGGCAAAGGCAAGGCCACAGGACAGGTCTCTGGGGCAGGAGGCAGCTGATTTAATCATCACACTTCCTCTTTGTGCAGTGTCTTGCCTTGTTCACTAAACACTTCCAGCTTTTGGGATGCAAAAGTGAAAAATGCAAAGTTCTGTCAAAACCAAAGTTGAAAGGTTTAAAATGACACCGAGTATGCAGCTGAAGAGACCTTCCTGGACGAACAGACCAGCATGGCACCAACCAGTGCTGCTGATGCTTCACTCTGCACGTCCACGTTTCCTTCACAAGCTCTGACACTGGGATTGCCAGGTGGAAATTTTCATGGGGGAAGGTTGAGGGTGTGCAGTGTGCAGTTTTTTCCTTCTAGTAGTTACTAGTATCCTGCAGACATCCAGTCGAAAGATGGAAAGGGGGCTGCCATGCCCAGCTTCCAGGCCTGGCTGTCCTAAAAAGGTAAGCTGCCTGCTAAATTATTCCTTTGGTTTGTAGGTCTCGGAGACCATTTCTGCCAACCGCTGACATGACTGCAGGACATTAAATGTTTCATGGAATTGAATCAACACAAAACCAAACAAAAAAATCCCAAAACCAAACAGTATGTGTGATGCACCTTAAGTCTGGTGAGATGTAACTATAAGCTACATCTAAACTGAAGATTATGGACTATACTGGTTTAGTTTCATTACCCGATCTGATAGAGCAATATGGAGGTCACACAGGGAAAAAAAAAAAAAAAGGAAGAAAAGAAAGAAAATGAAAGCATTAATTTACAATGTTATTCAGAATGTGATAATTGTGTGCATGAAAGCTATGGCAGCCCACCGGATTGTCCTGTTGCCATCCAGCTGGCATACATTATTAGTATGCCCTTTTCCATGACCACTAGCTCTGCTGAAGTTTTGGTCAGCATATTTAGGATATCCTATATTCTGCTGTGAGAATAAAGGAAAGTCTCAAAAATGAGCCATGACCATTTCAGGTGGCGTTCTCTTTTCCGTTGTGAGATTCCTGACTGCAGTTTCTTTGTTTGCCATGGCCGTCAAAATTATGATGAAGTTTTAGGACCGTGCTGTACTAAATATGCCCCTTGAAGCGTACGTCAGTGGTATGCTTTAGGGCTGAAATAGTAGAATTTTGCTTTTGTCTGGAAGAACTTATAAATGACATTTTCCTTTCCACAGACGTTATTCCAATGCATTATTTTTTTTCTGTGAGACAGACTGTATATGAACTAGGTTAATAGCAGCTAATTTTCCTAATATCATTACCCTTTGGGAGTATCATTTTACTAGAAGTAAAATGACATATAATCCTCCCCCTCAACACCACCATTATTTATTACTACTCTATGAATAGATCCTGTAACTTCTTGATTTTATTAAGAAAAGATATGACTGCATATTTGGTTGTAACTCTCTTGATATCAAGGCAAAAAGCCACAAGATTAGAATCATATTTTCTCAAAAACACTTTCTAACCATAGACAGAAATCACACCAAAGAACATTGCTAATAATAGATGGAATTATTGTGTAAAAATGCTTCATGCACAATGGAAAAAATTCCAATAATTTTGGCTGGGAGGCTATGACAATTTGTGACAAAAAGAAAACGATGCTGTCACAAGCACAGGAAAATGTTCTAGCTCTGCTAGGGTGCTCTTGATTGCTCATGCCCAGATGAGCATTTCACACTCTTTTGGAAGAACTTAAACCTTTTTAAAAATTTGCCACTTTTAGGTGGTTATCTATCTCCTACATTAAAAATGTAGTTGCGACTACCAGATGTGAACAAAAATTGAGATTACTTTTTCTTTGGATCATTGTTTTTTTGAATGTGTGTCACCCCCGTGTACCATGCCCAGAAGAAGAGGACCGCTTCAGTAATATCTTCAAATCAACCCCACTAATCCTCAAAACACAATTTGATGATATCTACACAAAGTCTGTATCGTGCTTTCCTTACACATCCATCCTGACTTTTCAAGCTCCTTATTCAGCAGAACAGGATCATACCATTCTTAAATGCTAGTCCATAATTAGCATAATTAGCAACAGCAGTTTCTTCATTCTCATTTGTAGCATACAAATACCCCTTATACCTGGGCACTTATACATCCAGTGCCTTTTGTTTAGGGCTACGCAGTGTTTTTCAAGGGTGGCAAATCACATTGCAATTACCATGAGAAAGGACGGTCCATTATTAGGCTATAATCAACGTATGTGAAACGTGCATGTGTCACATCATGTGAATACGACTTGAACAAATCACCCCTCGATGCAGCTGTTGTATCCTAACCAAAGCGAACAAGCTCACCTCCAGCTCCAGCAAATGAAGCAGGCGTGAGCACGAGCCCGCTACCTGCGCCGTGCAGAAAGGCGACAGTCCCCGCTGCCACGTGCCCCAAGAGTGAGGTGGGGAACCGAAAGCCCAGCAGGCCCATTGGGGTTATGAGAGTGGGACCTGAGCTGCTAGTCGCCAACCCCTCCGTCTGGCTGCGGGACAGCACCAGAGGGCAGCCAGCTGGGTGAATCTCAGTCTCAGCAGGTACTTGATGGGCTGAAAAGCAGGGAGGCCTGGTTCTGATTCAGTAAGCCTTCCCTCTGCTAAAGCAGCTACAGGTGAATGTCTCTGTGTACCCCATTTAGAGAAATTTAAAACCTACTGTGGAAAAAATGGTACCTTTTATTAATATGTTCTCATTTAGATGTATTTTATTTAAATGCTTTCTTAATTTAATTTTGGACTTGTCTATCCAGAAATTTGGAATGATCTAAGAAATCTGTTCCTGGCAGTTCAAACAAAATGTGTAGCTTTGAGTGTAGGCAGGGCCACGGCATCGGAAGTACTACCACATTATACAGCTGATTGATAGGAAGGTTAAGTTTAAAGCCCTCTGGAGGCCACACCTTCTGAAAATAGCTTAATTCCCTTTTTCCACAGATCACTGTGGTTCTTTCCACGCAAATTTCTTGGTCTTCAATATCTTCTCTACATCCTGTGTGAAAAGCAGTCATGCACTGCAAGAGCTTTTTAAACAGTCATGTCTGGAATCCAAATTTCCCTCTCTTAGTTTGCGGCTTCAACCTTTACTTCCTGTATTAGCCACAAAATGCAGAACTGACTCTTTAAAAAGGAAAAAAAAAAAGTTAGCCAGTGTAGCTTGCAGTGATTTTTATGTTCTTTCACATTTTCCTGCCACACTTCCTTTATTTTTGTCTGTCATTAGGTTAAGTGTAATTTCATCTGGCACAGGCATCTGTAATTTTGTTTATCTTTTCTGCACCATGCATACCAATGGCACTGTATAAGTAACAGTACAAGTGTGTTTATGTTAGTAACAACTAGCATACAAGGAATTGTTCTATGTCAGGTGCTATCTTACAGCATCCTTTAAAAGAACAGATTACCAGTGAATACTGAACACCTGCTTTTTACATTCTTTAGTAAATGACTAATGTTTATATACAAAGAGAAGGTGACATCAATTGCAAGCTGTAGCAGCTGGCAGTCACATTGCCAAATCCTTGCAAATGTTAGCCAGGTAGCAAACACAACAGTTTTCTTTCTGTGACTTGCAACCGTCAGCTTTATTTGTTCGCAGCTAACTCAGGTATTCCCTATATGTAGAGGATCACAGGCCAGAAAGCTTCCTGCAACTGGCTGTTGTCACCATGTGTGCCCCATTGATCGATAGCTAAGGTGGCGCGATCAGAGGATTTATCTTGACAGAAGGCTTCACAGGTTATCGGAGAAAGATCCCATATGTAAGCAATGCAAAGCCTTACAGGGTGCCTAGAGGAGGAGCAAACCGGATTTCCTGCCTGGCTGGGATGGAGGGCAGGCGGAAAGGAGGAGGAAAGGAGATACTTCCATTGTTTACAATAGAATAGAAATTCCAGCTTGCAGAGACTGAGAAGCAGAGGCCTGAAAAGACGTAATGGCATTCCTCCTGCCTCACGTGTTCACCTCCAACTGGTCTTTGAGAAACGTTTCCATAAATACCTTCCAGGAGGAGAAGGTGAAAAGTATTCCTAATCTTCCCAGAAACATGCACAGAACACAAGCATCTGAACAACAAACGTTTCTAGAGAGAAGAATATTTCATTGAAATTAAAATCAAGACAGCACACTACATTATAGTCAACAGACACCTCTAGTTTGGAGTTTCCATATTCCTACCCAAATGATGCCAGAGGCAGAGATACTGGTATGATTCACAAACCACAGCCTCCAGTTTGCCCACTCCTGGTACTGCAGATTAAAAGCTAGCACAGTAACCAAAAGAGAAACCAGCTAACTTTCCAAAGGAAATCGCTTGTATTAGAAGGAAACTTTGAATTGCAATCTTCAGAAGTCTTTAAAAAAGCTAAGTACCCAAACAGGTTCTTATGGCAGCACTGAAGTAAAACTCAATGCATACATTATTATCATTATGTGTATGCCAATTAAAAATAAACCGATATAATTACTAATATTGAATGTGGGTTTTTATTTCCCAGTTGTAAGAAAAGAAAATCTTTTGAATGTGTTTGCACTATTTGCCGCAGTCCTAGAAATTGTTCAGTTGTTTTACTTTACTCATTCATATCTATGAAGTTGCTCAATCACGTGGCATGCGCATTTTGGAAATCTGAAAATTTTGGAAACCTGAAAATTGTGAACAAAGAATACAAGTTCTATCTATTTCATGGTTCTGTCTGTTGTTTTAATTCAGTATTTCATATTACATGTTTTTGTCATCTTTTGTATCGTTGTATTTACTCAGAGCTACCTATATGTAGGTCTGAGATCTTTCCCCTAGATTAATGTTACTCTAAGTTCATTCATTCCATCTCAAGTTTTTTTGGGACCCAGACCAAGCCTGAAAATTTCCAGCCTGAAAGATGTTTATGCCATTAGGCAGAGCACAACACATGCCTATGTACAAACAAACTCCCTGGTGCTGCACAGTATTGCAATTTCTTTCCAGCTTTGTAGATCTTTATTAGAAAGTAGATTTATGGGTAATGCTTATCCAAATGAGAGCTGTCATGACAGCATCTGAGTTAAATTAGGTGTAGCCTCATTCATTTTTGGGGCAGCATTTGTCCTGCATAGCTAGTTTTTGCCTTGTCTTCTGTCTTGTATTACCTATCAATGTTACCTGCTAAGGAGTTTCCTTTTTCCACCCCAGCTGAATTTTCAGGTTTTCATTCAGATAAAATGCCGAAAGCTGGAATGGAAGGGAACTTAAACATTTAGGTGTGCAATACTGACTTCCAGTCAAAGAAAAATAAAAACTTCTGGTCAAAAGCAGTTGAGCACCAATCACCCTTAAATCTTTTGAAAAATCCCAGCCCGAACAGCATGTGAGATACAGTGCACTGTGCAGGTAGCCTCCTCTCCCAGCTTCCCTAAATCAATGTGGAATGACAGCAGCTCAAGTAACATGTGTTTAAATGGTAGAGCAAAGGGCAACTCATTAGCTGTCTTTGATAACTACAAGATTTCTGCACCGTTGTGTTATCAGAATTCTGTGATATCTAATTATATAAATCCTTCTGAATGTTTATCATACAGTTTAAAGTGAATGTCATACCCTGCTACCCACATGCCTTAATGACAGATTTAAAAGTAGAGAGAATATTAAAAATCAGGTGCTTCCTACCTGGTCAAGGCTCTTCCTACTTGTGTCTTTCAGATAACCACAAGTTATTTTTAAATAAAAAGCTTTTTTTTTTTTTCTTTCCGTAAATTCTCCAAAGAAAGGAAGTCTTTACCAGAAGGCTCTTCTGGTTGGTTTCCTTTTACTGGCATAAGAAATGTCATTTGATGGTTTGCCTTGAAACTGAATCCAAACATCTCATCACCGCCTGTCCAGGCCCTCCTCCAGACTGACTTCATTGGTCAGATTAAAATGTGAACAACCTGGAACACCCCTAAGAGTTTGGCATGTGATACACAGTGTGTTTCTCATGGCTCATTCTTTGTAATGTCTGCCTCCCTGAACCGTCAGAGATGTGGCAGTGCCATGGAGGGGAGATTACCAAACAATGTCAAGCACCAGGAAAATCAAAGAGAGAAAGGAGAAAAATCTCTCCAGCAGTAGGAAACAGGTCTCAGAAGACAAAGATTCTCTTTCTGCCTTAAAAACTGAAAAAGAAAAAAAACTCTTTCAGAGTAATCAAAATTATTTTTGAAAAAAAAAGAGTTGCTGTAAAATAAACATGTCCTCTGTCGCTACATCAGTGAATTATCATGCAAGTGACTCTCAGCCCAGGCTGCAGTAGACAGAGTGGTCTACCATGTTGTCATACTCAACTGCAGTCTCCAGAACTAAAACAGAATTATGGTACAGTGCTGTTCCTGGACTAGATTCGCGCCTCTAAGGTTTGCTCTCAGTGTAACACAGCACAACCCTGAAAACGTTATATGTAAATTTAATTCTGCCCTGTGCTATACACATAGCAATACCTTCTCTTGTAATACGGAAACATATGTTTGTCAGTCAACACTAGCATCCTTTTACCACACCAGAGTAGCATTGTGCAGTGTGGGAACAAAGCAGGCACCCTAGGAAGGCTCCAGCTCAGTACAGCACGCCAATATTGCACGGTTCAGAAAGCTTTATGGTCTCAGTCCTGAAAAACTGGAGTCAGATGAATTTCTGAAATTTGTTTCCTAGGAGTGCTAGAACTTCAAAGTCAGTAGAATAAGGCAAAACGTATTGAAATTTCAAGAAAAACAAAAAAGTGAGGGGCATCTTTATTCCCCCTTCCTGCATATTCTACATTTGACCTCAAGAAACACTTTGTGAACATCAATAGTAAAAACGGCCCTGTGTTCGAAGGCTCAAGTCTATTAAACTATGTATTATTTGGGGGAAAAGAAAGTTTCTTGAATGAATACAACTAATACACCTTGCACCGCATGCTGCAAAAAATCAATGATGCTACACAAGGAATGAAAATTAAAAGACATATTAATGATTGGAATGATGAAAAAACAGGGCTGAAGGGATGTAAAGGGTTTATTGCATCCGTCCTGCATCAAAACCGGTTCTCCAGCATTTTGGCCACACATGTCCTGAGAAACCCTTAGGAGACCTGGCCTGGGACACCTCCAGCAATGCAGATGCAGGCTTACACGCTGCCTCGCCTCACCTGCTCCACGGGCATGCTGTGGCAGGGTTACAATAAATTGCCTTAAAAACCTCCTCTGTCTGGACACCAGCGCGGTCTCCCCTTGTCTTGTCTGTAGGCAGTGGAGAGAGGCACCCCTCTGAGGACAACCACTTGGGGCTGAACTTCCAGGCGAAGCTCTGCCTTGTGAACCCAGAGGCAGGGAGGCCCGGGCGGCCGGAGCTCCCCTGGAGCTGCCCGACCTGCCCACCGGGGCCGGCGCCTCCCTCCCTCCTTCTCCACCTGAGAAAGAGACGCTTTCCTGACAGACCGGACAGGCCTGACAGGCCTCAGCAGGGAGAAAGGAACCGCTTTAAAGGCGGTGCCTGCTGGCGATTTCGTGCTTTGTTACAACGCCTGCCTAAGGCTCCGAATGCGAACGGTGAAACCGCGACAGCGCGGGGTACACGGGGGGGGTCGGGGCGAAGGCGGCAGCGCGGTGCTGCGGCGGAAATACCGGCGCCGGGCCTTCCCGCCGCCCCGCTCGCCAACGGCGGAGCCCCCGGGCCCGGCCCGGCCTGGCCCGCCGCCTCCCCCCGGCGCCCTCTGCCGCCTCACGGCAGCGCGGCACTGGGGGCTGCTCGACCCCGGCCTCTCCAGGGCCGCTGTCAGGCTGTGGTGCCCTCGGTTCTGACAGTTTCCAGTATCTTTTTTGTGCGTGTTTTCTTTGTTGTTGTGGTTTGTTGTTTTTTTTTTTTTTGGGGGGGGGGGGGGGGAGAAGGGTGTAGGGAGGGGGCAGGAAGCCATGTACCTCCTCCAGAGAGCTCTGCAGTGTTGGAGTGCCAAGCCCACGTTAGCAAGTCCTGCGGCTGGGTGGGAGGAGAGCAGTTGATTGAAGCCGAGGGTGCTGAGGACCCTGAGCACAGAACAGAACAGAGCAGACTAGACTAGACTAGACTAGACTAGAATAGAATAGAATAGAATAGTTCCAGTTGGAAGGGACATACAATGATCATCTCATCCAACTGCCTGACCACTTCAGGGCTGACCAAAAGTTAAAGCATATTATTCAGGGCATTGTCCAAATGCTTCTTAAGCACTGACAGGCTTGGGGCAACAGTCACCTCTCTAGGAAGCCTGTTCCAGTGTTTAACCACCCTCTTAGGAAAGAAACGCTTCCTAATGTCAAGTCTAAACCTCCCCTAGCTTTGAACAGCTTTGAACCATTCCCACATTTCCGATCAATGGGTACCAGGGAGAAGAGATCAGCACCTCCCTCTCCTCTTCCCCTCCTCAGGAAGCTGTAGGGAGCCATGAAGTCACCCCTCAGCCTCCTTTTCTCCAAACTAGACAAGCCCAAAGTCCTCAGCCGCTCCTCACAGGACATGCCTCCCAGCCCTTTCACGAGCTTTGTTGCCCTCTGAATGCGTTCAAGGACCTTTGCATCCTTCTTAAATGGTGGGGCCCAGAACTGCACACAACGCTCAAGGTGAGGCCGCACCAACGCTGAATGCAGGGGGATAATCACCTCTTTTGACTGGCTGGTTACGCTGTGTGTGATGCGCCCCAGGACGTGGTTTGCCCTCTTGGCTGCCGGGGCACACCGCTGACTCGAACTGAGCCGGCTGTCAGCCAGCACCCCCAGATCCCTTTCCGCAGGGCTGCTGTCCAGCCACTCCTATCACAATTTATACTTGTGGCTGGCGTGGGTCTGTCCTAGGTGCAGAATCCGACATTTGAACTTATTAAATTTCATCCCATTAATCATTGCCCAATGCTCCAATCAATCTAGATCCCTCAAGAGAGTCAACAGCACCTCCCAGTTTGGTATCATCAGCAAACTTGCTAATGGTGCATTGAACTCCTGCATCCAAGTCATTAATAAAGATATTGAACCAAACTGGCCCTAGAATTGAACCGGAGGAGCCTCTGACATTTACACTACATATATTCCGTAGGCTTCTCTCTCAGATCTTTCTATTTTTCCTAGACTGAACATCCCAATTACTATCCATATATATGATTTGAAGCTATTTGAAGCTTTGCTTTCTTAACTGTAGACCCCTCAGCAGGCCACCCTAGGATGCCCCGTGTAGTCCTTTTGTCTGTCTTTCACAAGCGATGTTACCAGCTTCCTGCCCGTGCCACCATTGCTTGTATAAAGCCGTGCATGTGACAGCAACCTGTTCGCTGCTGATACACCTGCCTTGTTTCTGCTTTGGCTCATTCACAAATGAGCATGGTGCAGGCTGTCCACACCTTTTTGTGACCCTGAGTCTTGTTATTGTTCAAAAAGGAAGTACCATTGGGAAGGAACTGTGGGTTTACTGCCACCATCAGCTCCCAGACAAACCCTGGAGGGCCATCCCAAATGAACTGACCCTCCTGGGAGTCCTTTTGTCTGAGGATGAAGGCCCAGATAATGACTTTGGGGAAATCTGTGTCACCTCAACTGCTTTCCACCAGAGTAGGTTGGGACCATATTACCCTTGGGATAGCTGGGAGTAGGTGCAAAACTTTCAGATGCAGAAGTGCACAGTGGAGACCGCTGGCCATCAGCTGGAGCCACAACACCATAGTCAGTGAATGAGCTGTTGATGGGCCACATGGGAGCTCTGAAGTACAGTTATGCCCTGTGGAGAACTGCAACACTCCCATGTCTACCAGCATGGCTGGTCAGTGCAGGCAAAGCTGTGGTTGTAAAGTCAAACTCCAAACGCTCTGCATTCAGATAACACGAGTGGGAGATGCTGATGATATCATGACACTTTTGCTTTCCGTGGCTGTCCATAAGGATGAATCCCTTTTAAAGGCACTAACAGCCCTCACCAACAGAATAGCGATACCCACCAGCTCTCTGAAACACTGGGTGTATCACCTGGCACATATTTAGAGTGACTCTTCTGATTTAACCTTCTCAAAAATGAAGCAAGTTCACACTTAGCAAAACCTCTTTGCAATACAAAACAATGGTGCTAGTCATATCCGACGTATGTGACTTTTTATTGACCTGAACATTTACAATAAAGTTTGCCATGTTCTGGGTACGTCAGGGTAATTACTCGTGCATCCTGATGTCTGCCCACTGAACTCCCAGCTCGTTTTCTTAGTGAGTCGTTGGCAGATGTGCACCTCCCCTTACAAGTTTAGTTAAAGGCAAGAAAATGGAGAGCTAAACCTACCTCTCCTTCCTTTACTACGAAGACCAGGGTTGTGACTTAGCTGCAAACAGAAGTAAGGCCGGTACAATGGGCTCACAACTGTGCTGCCTAAGGTTCCTTGTGCCCTCTTTTGCAGCTCCCTTGCACGTGCACTCAGGGCAGCCCCAAAGGAACCGTAGAACCTTAGTGGCAATGCAGAAAACCACTCTAGGACAATCCCTTTCCAGACAGACAAAGATTATTATTATTAAATTTTCTAATCTTCATACATTCTGAAAGGTGAAAATAAACACAAAGTTGTGGCTGTGGACATATACATGAGTTAAGCCATGGAATGTAAAGCTAGCTTAAAAACCTGCAAATATTTGACATGGCCATTACAGGCAAGATTTCCCTATCCCAGTCCTGGCAAGTTTGCCCACTTGATGACATTTCTCAGATTTGCAGGCTGTGCTTTTAAAGATCATTCTACTAATTTCTTGTGCTTTTACCTGTAGGTTTTACTTACTTTTATGCAGTGCCACAACAGATTTATGCATCAAGTTTTGCTTCCCGAAGTGTGGGACGTTAAGAGGTAGAAAGTATGCACATGAACCAGACATCATCAAGAAAACAAACACCTACCCTTTCTTTCACTTGTTAAGACTTTTTTAATTTCAGTAAAGGAATAACTTGACAGAGAAGGCAACAGCTGAAAGTAAATACCAGCTGTAGAGTAAACAATTCCTTACATCCCTATACCTTGTAACTTTGTCGATCAATAATAATATATTATTTTTAAAGACAATTTAATGAGATGCCAAGTCTAAAATGTAAAATATCACCATCTGTTAACTTTAATGATGTAAAGGCATTCAGTCTTTCAGTGTTTGTACATGCCCATGGGTATCAGATCGGAATTTGGTGAGGTCAGGCCAACGCGTGGCCTCGATAAGGGACAATATCCTGCAGGAGGCAGTAGGAGGCACAGCACTCACTAGAGGACACCCAAAGCTGTTTTCCCACTTATACAGGTGCAAAACCTGTGTTCAAGTGACAGAATTTGCTTACCCACGCGGTAGATACATTTAAGTGCGTAATGTAAAGAACTTGAATGAAAGCAACAGATAAGAGGCCAAAACTTTTTAAAACCTGAGAACAACATAACATACGAAGTGCCAGTCCATCTTCTGCCAGATATCCTTCACTTTGTTATTCCTTTTCCAGAGGTTTTATGAAACTTCTGTTTTAAAGATGCAGTTTGAAACTGGCCAGCCAAACTAAAGATAAAAATTTTCTCCATGAATTGCTGAAAGATCCATGATAGCCCTTACAGACGTACAATTTTGCCATAGAAGATATCCAACAGCAATGTGAGAGAGGCTGGTCTCAGGTTTTTTTGCAAAAGTTCTTTTAAAAATGCAAGGTATTTCACGTAGACAGTCCCAGAGCAACTATCAGTTACAAATACTTTCTCTGAGCACCATGAATCAATTGATAACCCAGAGCTACAAGGACAGGTTTGTTCTAAGTCAACAGAAAGAATTTCTTTTTTTCTTGTTTGCAAGACCCCAAATTTAGACTGCTTTATTTTATTGGTAGGACGTACCCTATAAAAAAAAACTTCTGCCAAAGATCATTAAGACCCCACTTAAGAATGGCATAACAGCAAAACTGAAATCAATAGAAACAGCATCCCCAGCTTCCTGAGAAGGAACCCACCTCCTGGGTTGGAGGAGATTTCAAATTCAGGAGAAAACCAAATACCCTGATTTTTAACTATGAATTGAACTCAAGATTACTGGCATTAAAACAGCATTGCTGGGAATGGTGTTTGGGATTCCTCCCACTAGGCAAAATGCAATACATTTTTGAAAGTCTTTGTTGGAGATATTCACAGAGTGAAGCGGCCCAAGCATATTGCTGCTATCTCCATGGCAGCAGCTAGCATAGGGCAATCTTGGTTGGCAGTAATTTCTGTGGAGGCAGTAGGATTATAACACAAATGACAAAAGCTTTTAGAAGAGTTCTTTCAAATATTGTGGGGCTTTCCAGAGTCTGAACCATAAAACGTCCACACAGGAGCTGAAAGTAGCATCTTCAGTATACCACAGTTTCCATTCTATAGGGAGCATTAATGCTATACAAAAACCCCACTGTAACATACAGAAAACAATCAAATTAGGTGATATAAAAAATGATGGCCAAGAAGTTTTTAACCTGAAGGTGATCAGCTGTTGTCGTATTTTTGTTGGGTATGATATTGGCCATGCAGAAAACTAAACATTCACTGAAAAAGCCAGTGCATGTGATGAGTATGAATTTACAGAAGGAAAGGCCTGAGTTCTGGGGTGGTCCAAAGTCTAAGTTGTGCTTTTTGTGTCCTGCAAAGCTTTAATGATGCTTGAAGTTCTGTAATGAGCAACAGCCCAAGATTTTCCTGGCCAGGTAGGTAACTCCTGCTAAAGCCCTATTAGCCTCCAGAAACATGATCCATACACACCTCTGGAATACCCTAAAACCAGGCAGCTGCAGGCAGAGTACATTGGACTTTCATCAAGACAATCCAGCCCCTCACAACATGCAGCGACAGCTACTTTAAAAAATGCCTGCAAGATGTTAATCACCATTTTCTGTCATAAGAGCACATTTCTTTTAAAAGTGAGTGACCTGGGTTCAAGGCCCTTCTTATCTTCAGCAATGAGACAGGTCCTGTGGTTAGTACGGCCGAGACCCCAGCTGTGCAAGGCAAGCTTTTCTGTATGATCAAAGTCTTGCTTTTTTGTTTTGCCACCGGGTGACCCAGATTCAGTAGAAGGAAAGGAGGAGTATGACATCCCCAGGGTTCCCAGGCATTTAACTCTGTGTGGTATTTTGTGCTGCATGTAAGGCTTGAAGTTTGTTTTTTTAAAATCCCATTGAAGAAAAATATTGATTTTTATTCCCATTCACTGTGCTGGGAGCAAAGCTGTAAAATCTCAGGTTTTGGGGCTTCTAAAATTTACATGTTAGAACGTGTTAACATGTGGGCATCCAGACTTTTGTCTGAAATAGGCACCAAGACATTCCTCACCCCAGCCCGGGTCTCCAGTAGGTAAACCAAAGGAGTAATTTCAGGAGCTTGTAGCAATGATGAATTATTGCTTGATTTCACTCTAGTGGGCTGCATCTATTAAGAAAATTCCTCAAATTACTGCCTAAGGTTTTAATTTAGCTATTTAACCTTTATCAACTATCTGGATGAGGGGATCGAGTGCACCCTCGCTAAGTTCGCAGATGACACCAACTTGGGTGGGAGTGTTGATCTGCTTAGAGGGTTGGAAGGCTCTACAGAGGGACCTGGGACAGGCTGGATCTATGGGCCAAGGCCAATTGTATTAGGTCCAACAAGGCCAAGTGCTGGGTCCTGCACTTGGGTCACAACAACCCCATGCAACGCTACGGGCTTGGGAAGAGTGGCTGGAGGGCTGCTTGGTGGAAAAGGACTTGGGGTGTTGGTTGACAGCCGGCTGAACATGAGCCAGCAGTGTGCCCAGGTGGCCAAGAAGGCCGCACCTTGAATATTTTGGGCCCCTCACTAAAAGAAGGACATTGAGATGCTGGAGTGTGTCCAAAGAAGAGCAACGAAGCTGGTGAAGGGTCTGGAGAACAGGTCTTACAAGGCATGGCTGAGGGAGCTGGGGTTGTTTAGCCTGGAGAAAAGGAGGCCAAGGGGAGAACTTATTGCTCTCTGCCACTACCTGAAAGAAAATTGTAGTGAGGTGGGCGTCAGTCTCTTCTCCCAAGTAACAAGCAATAGGACAAGATAAAATGGCCTCAAACTGTGCCAGAGGAGGTTTAGATTGGATATTAGGAAAATTTTCTTCACTGAAAAGCTTGTCAAGCATTGGACCAGGCTGCCCAGGGAAGTGGTTGAGTCACCATCCCTGGAGGGATTTAAAAGACGTGTCGATGTGGTGCTTAGGGACATGGTTTAGTGGTGGACTTGGCAGTGCTAGGTTAATGGTTGGAATCAATGATCTTAAAGGTCTTTTCCAAGCTAAATGATTCTATTCTATTCTAAAATTATAAACTAACTTACCTAATCAACATTGAAATTGTTAAAGGAGGTAGATTTACATTAAACAAATGTGGCAAGGAGCCATGGACGGCAATTGCAGGTCAACACCACTGCAGTTGTGTCTGTGGTCTAAAACACTTGACCAAATTATTTTAAGATGAATCTTTCTCTTTTAACAATTTTTCTTAAATGCATAGGAAGGAAACATTCTTTTATGCCTTTCATGGGAGTAGAGAGTTTCTCAGACAAGATAATTTCCTTTCAGTTTTTACAATTTCCTTCTGCAAGAATCCCCAGGCTTGAATCAGTTAGTTCTGTCAATAATAACCTTCCAGCCTTTTAGTCTAAAGAAGCAAAATTTAGCCCATCAGAAATACCCATAAGAAAGAGGAAAAATAATTCACCCAAAATAAATAAAGTATTATTTGACAAGTAATCAGAAAAGGGGATTCAAATAACTTGCACAGACATCACAAATTACATGTGGGGGGCTTTTTTCATCACCCCATTGCCAGGTGGTTACTCCACAAAGACTGAACAAAGGCTAGTAGAGTTTTCAAGCATATCTAACCTTCATGTATGTCTATTATAGGACAAGACCCAGTTTCTCTACTAATGTTAATTGGTTTCATTTTACGATGTCAGCTGATAATCTTTTTCCCAGCGATGACTTGGCAAAAAGGCATCCTGTCCTAAATCCAAGCTGGTATCTGCAGCTTCTTGCTTACTGCTCACTCTGAATGCTGTTAGTTCAGCCGTCCAGGTGTTGTCTGAGCAATGCAAACAATTTTCTGAGTACTTCACGGACATGAATGCATCTCCCAACATTTGCGCGTCTAGCCATCCCACAGTGATTAGATCATTTACCACAGGAGCCGGGTAACAGCATTTTTGTGGTTCCTAATCCAGACTTTGGTCACCAACACCAATCTGCCAAAGTGGACTGATATTAAAACTTTTGTTATTTGTAAAAGCTTGAAAGCAGAAACTACTCCTATCAAGCCTGTCCACTCTGCTGTCAAATATTTCTTCTTTAAAAGACAAAGAGCTCTTTTTCTTTGGGACTTTCTGGGTTTTTTTGTTTACTCACCAGCACTGAATTCATCAGAGAGAGCCTTTGTAAAGGCTGTGTTAACATGGGCTTCCTCTGCTGGCTTTCCAGTAGCTGAGCACAATTTCTAAGATTTTGTGTAAACAATGGATTAAACTGGCTTTGGGGTTACATCTTTGTCTTGCAGCATAATTCATCAGACTGCAGTGAATGGACAGGAAAAGCTATTAGTTGAGAGAAACTAACATGGATATACCCGCTCAGGAAGAAGACGTTGGTCGTCCCAAACAAGATGTTGGCCATCCATTTACAAACCCCTCTAACCCCAAGAGTTAATTCCTGAGAGGGGCTTGGGTAGGTGAATAGTAGTATGAGGACAAGAACTGCCAAGACTCATGTATGCTGCAAAATATGTTACAGATGTGTTATATAAATCTGCAGTCATTTGCATTCTCCACTGCCAGACGTACCAACTCTAAACTCTCCCGATTTGAGTGCTAGGTCCTCTGTCAACCATGAAATCACAGGCCAGCTAAGTTATCTCTCTGTGTAACTTCTATTTTTTTTGTCTTCCTTCTGAATCTGAATCCCTCAAGTAAGTGTGAATTCTCATTTTCTGAGTAAAAGACCATTTCAGGCTGAGTTCTGCACAGGCAAAAACTATTTTCTGAACCCTCAACCAGATTTTATCCTCTATCTTCCCTGTCACTGTTAAATCACCTTCCTCTCATTTTCCCTTTCTGCTTCTCCATTCTTCATTTGCATTTTCCCGCCTCTCTCACAGTTTTGTCCTCAGTCACTCACTCGACTTTTTTCTCCCTTACTCCTCACAACCTTTTTTTTATAGTTCTCCTGTTCAGTGTTGCTCTTCCTCTGTGCCTCCCATGGTTTGTCCTTCATTGCTCATATACTTGTGTGTTCTTTTGTCTCACTCTTGATCTTCAGTTTGCACTGGTTGTTTAGACAAGAAAAAAATCTTTTCGATCTCTTAAGGCGTTGGAGTGGCCATTATGATAAGGGCGGTTATAATTTAGGCAATTTAAAAAGAATTGTAGTTCCTTGTCAGATTTTCTGGAAACAGCATGATTTGCAAATAGAACAATGAGGTAATTTAGATAGTACGGACTTCTGATAGTTTTCTTCAAACCATCTAATTTTTCCTTAGCTTAAACCAAGAAGTTTTGACAGCATGTCCTTAGGCGGTTACATTGCATATCAGAGCTTAGCCTTTTTACACTAGAATTAAAGAGCAATCCTGCAAGATGCTGAGTACTTTCCTAAATTCCCTTTGACTCCCATGACTCCTTTAAGACTCACTTTTCAGGCTAAAAGCCTGAATTATCTTTTCACACTCAGGTTCATTTGGTGATACCTACTTCAGAGCACTTTGTATTTGCTGCCGCAAATACGAAGTTCCACTAACGAAACAGGATTTTCACAAGCACTGCTTGATCTCTGAGAAGCAAGCAATGCTTTTGTCAGAAGCAAGTTCTTCTGACTGAGAATAACAATCTTCATGTGACTGTTGTTTAAATGTTCCTGTCAAAGCTTGTGAAATTTGTGGACTAAACTCCACCTAGCATAGGGTATGGGTGATGTCAATGCTTCTTTGACGGGATTGATGACCAGCCCTTCAGAAGAGAGAGCACCACCTGACAGCAACGTTGGAGGCCTGAACCAAGCACGGTGGCTAGAAGGACTGTGGTGGCAGTGAAGACTGCCACCGACTTCGGTGTCTGTTTGAATCAGCTTCGAATGTCACCAGGACCATCTGGGAATTCTGGACTATTAGCAAACCAAGCAATATTTACTATGTACAGCTGCAAAATGTAAGTCTCAGAATTCCTGAGTTTTCACTGGAAATGAAGCTATTTATAGAGAGAAGTCCTGGCGGATACAAACAATTCTGAGAAAAAGTGGCAAGAAGATAAGGTATTAGTGCTCTTGCAACTATCACGCTGATAGATTCATGGGGTATGCTTTCATGGTCTGCGCTCAGAGAAAGATAGGATGAGCTGGCATGTGGTGAGCGCCTTCCTGCCAGAGGGGCATTATACCAGTTAGTTTGAAACTCTTACATTAAAAAGTACAGTCGCTTCAACAATCTCATTTTATTCCTACCATAGGTTATAATCTTTAAAGCTACACCTAACCATGGCAAATATCGTGTCTGTCCTCCTGCGTTATTCAGGACATGACATCTGTGTAAACTAGTGCAGGTCAGTTCTAAAATGATGTTATTAAAAAAGGCAGCCTCTAGGTGCCTTTTGGTAAAGAATCCATTCATACAGGCTTTGATTACAGTCGGCAAAATTCAATTAAATGGACACTGAATTTACATACCTCTGAAAAACAAACAAAACTAAGTCCACCTATGCAGAAGTTCACATTAGAAATAACATTCATCAGCAACACTGAAGTGAACTCAGCTACCCAACCAAGACATAGCAGTTTTTCCCAGTTAGTTAATAAGAAATAATTCTTCAGGTGAAAGTCATTTGTCACGTAATTTATTTCTGTTTCCCCTGAATTCAGTTGGCAAATTGTGACTGTCACTGAAGAGTCACAGCTGAACCCAGAGAGCTCCTTGAGCAGATGAAGTCACTGGGTTGCTATGTTTATCCTGTAGCCCTGCCTCACATTTCTCAGAGGCATCTGAAGCCTGTATTATCAGAAGGAGCCTTGGCATCCAGCACAATAGCATGTTTATGTTAAAGAGAAAGGGTCCCACTCATGAGTGGCAGGAGAAGGGCTGTAATCCCAGTAGGAGCGGCAGCACTGGCTTCCTGTCCCCAGGCTGGCGTGGGGAGACGGGGAAACGAGACACCGTGGCTGCACGCTGCAGAACAGAAATTGCAGCTCAAAGGGATTAACACACAGCAAACATTTTCAGCATCCCCCCAGCTAGGAAAAAGCTGATACGTGGGTTTTGAGCACAACCCTTATAAATATTTCTTAGAGCAAAGCTTGTAGGTTTTTCCTGGTGCTCTCAGGATCGTAGGAGTTGGTGAAAGCATCTGAGCAAACAAGGTTTCCAGGGGGGAACAACTTCTCTGAGTCTGACTCTCTGACAGACCTTCATTCAAAAGACCCTGGAGACTGCAGCAACTGCTCAAGTTTCCCAGCTCCCACCCAAGCAGTGCTGGAGGAGACGATGGAGGTGTCATTGGTGTGCCATGCTCAGCGCTGCTCGGGAGGTGACACCCAGAATCCAGCCCAGCGTACCTGACACTGATCAGCTGAAGGTGCTGCCAAACAGGGCATGGCCCAGACACCTCTGCGAACTACCACAGCCATCCCATAGGCAAATGTGGCCCGGAATGGATGCATTGGGGGTAGGGGGTGGGGGAGGAGGGAGAAAAATAAGCACAGTATGTTATTTTACTGCCTGGCCTGAGCAGCACAGTGGGGTTTAGCACATGCGGCTGCTGCCTGCACTTGGTTGGTCGGGTCCCTGGTTTCCTCAGTCCTGCAAAAGGCTGCGGTTCCCACCTGAGTCACTGACATCAAGGAGGACTGTGCCAAAGCCAGTGTAGTTAGATGCGAGCATAGTGGGCCCCCTCCCTGCTCTTTTGCAGTGTTGCCTTCTGTATCATCTACCTCTTGTTTCCTCTGCTTTTCTTCAGTTCATTTTCACTTCTCTTCGAAACACGTGACTCCTGCTTTCTTGTTCATCATTTTTTCCATATCTGACCCACCACTTGTTAGTCAGCCCTTCTGCCTGGTGTTGAAATTTTAATGAAATATTTATTATCATGATGTCAAATAATGATATTATTTTGTATAGTATTAATATCATCCAGGAATTTGCCTCTTTTTCCTTTTCACTCCCCCCTTTTCTTCCTTTTTTCCCCTTGCTGCCCCTCTCCGCCCCTCCCCCCCCTTGCATGCCATCATTCCTCTTCTGCCTCTGCTCTGTTAGTAACAGCAAGGCAGCTTCGCACACCCAAGGGATTTCTGCATCCCTGAGTATGACTTTGGAGTACAAACAAAACACGGTCGTTCAGCAGATCTATTTCAGTGCCTTCTGTGGCTCCCATCATACTGATCTTTGATGTATTTATTGCCATAATATTTTGTGAGTTGCTATCTTTATTTTACAAATGGGAAACTGTCATATGGAAAGACTATGGGTCAGACTTTACACATATTTGTAATACTAAAAATCAGATGTAAATAAGGCTCTGAGGTCCACTGACATTAGTTATTCCAAAAGTTGCGGTTGGACAGCTTAAGCTTTTCAGTAGGGCTTGATACTTTCAATCTCTTCTCCAAGCTGTGAATGCTTCATTTCCAGTTCCGTAACCTTCAGGGGCTTTTAAGCACTTCTGTTGTGCAAGTGATTTTTTTCCCCCTTCAATTCCAGTCAGCCAGCAGCTGCGATATACCTACATAGTGGGTGCAATGCCTCTAGTTTCCAGAGGCCCATATGCTTTGTCTCCTACTTGCAATGTCTTCCCTGAGGCCATGTGGGCAGGCTGGATGAGAACAAATTGTTCTCATCAGCTGATCTCAGGTATCTGGTCATATTTTGGCAACGTTAATTCTAAAGTGAGATCTATTTTTTTACCTTTACCATTTTTTTATTTTTTTATTCTGTAATGGGTCTGCATATCCAGCTGCTGGAAACCAGCCTGCACATGCAGTAACCTCAGACAGTGCTGGGTATAAAATACCGCCCATAATGTGTATGCTTCTTCAAAAGATCATTCTGGGAATTATCCTCGTACTTGGTCTGTTCCACATATACCCCAAGAGAAAGGGGGTGACATGATGTTCTGTGAATTGGATCTTAACAGTGTGTACTGTACCCTATTCCCAACTATGAGCCCGTATTTATTGGTTTTATAATTCTGAGATGAGATTCACTTACATTTGCTTGATTGGCATCTAGCTGGTTTTGACACAGTAATTGAGAGCCAATGCACTCCAAACCATGGTGCTAATTATTGTGCAATCTCACCTCTCTTAAGCAAGGGAAATAGAGTGAATTATTTGAGTAGTGGCATGGGAATATGTCAGTAGAAAAATATATTTTTATGAGCTGATACTGGATCTGACAATACAGATGTTGGCAAGAACGAAAGGAATCTCAGTTTGGTTTTGAAAAAGGTATATTTGCTCAGAGGACATATCTCTTCTGGGAACCTTTAATTTAATGTACATTGGTTTCCTATTTTAAGAAAACAATTTGCTGTTAAACGCTATGCCAGCCAGACTTACCTTTTTTAAGCAAAAACTCTTTGTCCTAAAGTATTTTAATGGCCTAAAGAGCAGGAAATTGCCTGTGACATTTCAGTTTTTCCATTCTAAGGGAAAAATAGTCCAAGGTCTAAAAATAGCTCTCTCCTGAAAACCACCCTGCCTCTCATCATTGTAATATACCGTAAGCCATGTGACAGCAAAGACATTTCTTTCTGACGCTAGCGTTGTTTTTAATCAGCTAAAGAACTCAGAACCGACAATTAAGACTCTTTTCATGTAAAACTGCTGACTGGAATACAAATTTTGCTTACTGACTTAAATAATTTGGTGACCTACTCTGTAGCACATCTCGTTTCTCCCTCTTCCTTTACCTGAACACGAATTATATTGGTCAGAACTGCATATTCACCTGGGAAGAAAATCTGCTCAGTAGAGTTTGCGCTATTGGCTTGTTTTACTATTAGGCACTTTTCAGCTCCATCTGCTCTTTGAGCACCCATCTTGGAGAAGAATATTGAATATATAATCCTGCACATTTTGGTCTGCAGCCATGAATGGACAGGTGAGGTAGATGGTACGCATAAATAAAGTTAACAAATCACATCGTGTGGTAGATTAATGCCACGGGGTATGTTATGGAGGTCAAAGACGGGCGCCTTACCATTAAGACACCCAACAGAACTCAGAGGGAGTCTTGGTATTCAGATCATTCACCCAGCAGTGAATTCAGACATGTGAGTGAATCACAAGATACTTGTTTATTGTCAACTCAGAAAAAATAAAGCGAGACTGGTTTATGTGTAGACTGAGGCTAGTGTGGAGACATTCCTAGACAGGGTGGAGCCCACAAGGCGAGCGGTGCTGTCACTGGGGAGGCAGCAGGTCCCAGTCTGCGCTGAGGCTGGAGACAGAGCTGCGCGATATGATCTCTTCAGTGGTGACATTTATTTAAGAGGGTCTTGCCCCTTATGTCTCTACCTCAAGGCCCCAGCCACTCACTCCTGCTTTTGCACTACAGCTCACTGCCTGTCCTCAGCTCTGCTATTAAAAATGATTGCAGGGCCAGGCTACAGCGTAGCTCCCTAAAGTAATCTAGGTTAAAAATAGCCTTCCAGAAAAGTTTTACATTTTTGAGCTTTAAACTGAAATCTTTTCAGCTGCCTGATTTTGCAGACAACCCTAGAAATGGCTGCATAAGCACAACTGAAATGGTAATAAACTGACCTACTGAAAGGTAACTTAGCTTCTCAAATTCTGAAACAAATGGGTCGTGAAAATATGCACAAAGAAACTACGCCTCCTCGCTGGCAAAGTAAAAGCACAGGAGCTTTACTTTCCTCCAATACAAAAATCTTAATGAACACAAATAACCACTAAGATTTAATGAATCATGCAACCTTCAGGGATCAAGATTAGACAGGCTTGATCCAATTGAAATCAATGGAGGTTTTGCCCCTCCCTTGTTTTGAGCTAAGATTTTTTTTTCCTCCTATCTTTTCTTCAGGGATGGACTACAAGTTTTAATATAGCCTGGTATTTGACCATAGACTACTTTTTATCATTTATCAACATATAGCGTGGACCGTGTGACTATTGATAGACTTCTGTATTAAAGACCCAGGAAGTACAGTGGGAAGGGATGCCAAGAGCTCCATCTAGATCACCCCTCTGTCCTGAGATAGGCTCGCTCATACCTACAGTCTTCGTGGCACTATTTGTCTAAACTTATTTTTGACAAAATGTTATTTAAAAAACCCACACATATCCTGAGGTAATCTATTCCAGTGTTTAGATGGGGAATTTCCTCACCATCTAGTCTGACACACCACCAGCATTCTATAGCCATGCATCAGGGCAGATCAACAGAGTCCCAGGTGGAGACAGCTGTGGCAGCAACGCAGAAACTTGGTGTGTGTCTGATGTTGTTTGTTGCTTTTCCTTTTAGCCAAGAAGAATAAATGTAAATCAAACCGAATCATTTAGTGAATATAGCTGAGAAATACAGTTGCTGTTATTGACATTTCTGTGCATACAAGAACTGAAAAAAAGTTGAAGAATCAGTAATTTTCTGTTAAAGTTCAAACTCCTTGCCAGGGGCTATGGATGGTTTATTAGCATGGGGAAATGCTGGCATAAACACATGGATAGAGCTCTTTTTCTCCTTACAACTACAATAAGATAAAATCTAACATTATTTAGGCCCTGTGGGAAGAGATAACAGTTCTATTGACTTGCACATTTAAAAACAAAACCTACTAACATTGTAAAGGATGTATAGTAGAAATCAAACTAGAAACAATATATAATAAACAAGCTATTAAATCACTTGCCTTCATTGAAACACCACTTGAAAGTGCTTTACAGCATTGTAAACAGTCAAAAGATAAACCCTTGCAGCAGATGAAAAAATTACCAATATGAGCAAAGCTGCTGTTTCAGAAGAGGCTGGAAGACCGGAGAGGAAATGAAGGTGCTGTAGGCATTCGTATAGACAGACAGTACAGCAAAGCTGAGAACGTGTGGAAGATGTGGAGGAAGAATTGGACTGCTAGGGCAAGTTGAGGTAGTAAACAAGCAACAAGACCTGGTTGGCTGGCATTTTACCTTTGCTTGCAATGTACAAGAATTATTATTACATTTTGGTTACATTTTCTTCTTTCTCTGAATCCATGAGTATTTCAGAAAATGGAGGACAATTAAAAGGGTAAAACTGAATTACTTCGATTCCTGTAGCATTCCTTTAAGTGTAATAACTTTTTGAGGAACCTGTTTTCAAGAGGTCACCAGTTTGTCAACACTGTTTACTCATTCCTCCTAACCTCTTAATTTTTTTTTATTGCCCTTATTGCAAAAGAGTTTGGGACTTTTTTTTTTTTTTTCTTAATGGCACTGGCATGTGAAATGCCACGTAAATGACAGATTCATTTCACCTAACTTTATCTAGCTTAGGTGAAGTGGTGGGTTAAAAGAAACTGGTTTTTAGGGATCATGTCTTCTTCCAGCCATTCTAGGCATCTATTTTGGACAAGACTGCCTTTGTCTCTACATTGACTATAAATGGAGCCTGAAGTGACCGGTTTATGTATAGATGTCTACATCAGGTCAAATGAATCATACCCTGTAAGTTGTACTGAATAGTCCCAGTCACCAAGAACACTGATTTTGACAGCAGTTTTGTAATAGCTTGTAGAAGCTGTTTCCATCTTTTGCAATACCTTTGGATTCAGTGAAGTGTCTGATGAAGGCACAAACACTTGCAGACTTTTTGGCTCTGCCTAAGTGAAGATCTAGGAGTGCACCTTGCCCACAGGCAAACATGTTGCAACATAAAATGCAAATAGCTTGAAAGAAAAACAGAAGCAGTAAAAAGACACAGCTCTTCATGTACCCTGGAGGAAGAGGAGAAACTGGCAAGACCTTTGTAAGACAATTCAGAGAAGACTCATTTGACCCAACCATGATGAGAGTCATACTATTGGTATTAAAAGTCTTGACTTGTCACAAAGCATACTTTGCTACAGATGTAATTAAATAATGGACAAAACAGTTTAGTACCAACAAGGAAACAAGTTCACATTTAACACATGTTATTTCACATTTTTCTAACAGGACAGTTAATTCAGAGTCAGCTCTTTGAGCATGGCAAATATCTTACACAAAAAATAAATTAATAACATTTGTGTGTACAAAAGAGGACAACTCGTAAAAGATAATCACAGTTGCTGCTCAACAGCAATTATGTCAAAGTTGAACCTCCGGTCATATGTGACAACTAAGATGGTAATTCAGCTGGTTCATATAACAAAATAGTGTGGCTGCTATATACCAAAATTAAATTCTGTAGATCCTTGGTTATAAAATCACTCATGCCGCTGACCTTTTCTCTCGACTATGCTCCTGGTCTGAAACAGCACAGGGAGGGATTTATCCTGTCAGGAGTTCGTGATAGTGTTTGCAGTCACTGGAAATCTGTATGAGAGACAAAAAGTCCCACTTAGCAGCAGGAGGATGACAGCTACAATCCCGATAGGAATGGCAGCACCAGCTTCCTGCGCCGCTGGGCTGGATGGCATGTAGTAAGAAGGAGGAAAAGCAATGCTCTGATTGTGCGTTACCGAATAGAAATTCCAGCTCACAGGAATCAGGACGCACAGACCAGCCAATGTGTAGAAGAAGCCACCCACCAGGAAGAAACGGGTAATGAGAGTTTTGTGAGTGATTCCCATATAAACATTTCTCAGAGCCAATACTGTGGCAGTCAATCCCAGCAAGCCCACGCACATGGCGATCAACAGGAGACCCTGAGCAGCATAAATTTCAGGGGGGATGGAGGAGTCATAGCCACTGAATTTATGGCAGAACTGTTCTTTATAGCCAGGCGAGACGTGAAGGTAACTGATGAAGCAGACTTTCCAAATCCCCACCCAGGCAATGCCAGAGGAGATGATGGTGGTGTTGTTCACGTGCCACACTCTCCATTCCACAATTCCCATTGAAACGGTGCACAGGATCCAGCCCACCGTGCCCAGAGCAAAGGCGGCTAGCTGGAGGTGCGAGGTGCTGACCAGGGAGCTCATCCTCTGGAGCTCTCCTACTCTGTCGCAGACACAGTTGCCATGTGAAGAGAGAGAGGTACTGGAAAGGAACACAGCATAAAATTACAGAGGCAATTATCTATGTGAGCAGGTGAAACTGTAAGAGAAAAAACAGGAGAGAATATGTGTACAGAGGGAGGATGGCAGTCATCTTAGACCAACTGTAGTAGTTTGTTGACGTATAATACCCATAGACAGATATCTAACATCTAAGCTTAATTCTGTCTATTTCATTGTATCCCAAGAAGTAAGCGTCTCTGACTGGCTCCCATTGCAACTCCATTTTGTATTCCAAAAAAAGGAAATTCACATCTTTTTTCAAGTTATTCCCTTCCTTGGTAATTAACTGATATGTTCAAAAGTCCTTATACGCATTACGTGTTATCAGGAGCCCTAGTCTTACTGGCTAGTAGAAACTAAACCTGACAAAATCCTCAGGATCGTAGTTCAGAGGGTTGAGCAAATCCAGGCCACAAAGTCTAATAAAGACCACTGAACTTTAACCATTTTTAGATTATTTAACTGTGACTGCATTATCAGAAATATTTGAATTAATCAGAAATATAACGCTCTGTGCAGGGGCTGGAGCCGGGATGTGCTGCTGTTGCTTTCCCAGCATCAAACTTTAACCAAGGTTTCTTCAGTGTTTTACCTTCACAAATCACACTTGTTCATAACCTGCCTGACTTCTCCAGTTCAAGTCACTCTAACGCTGTTGTGGAAAAGATTTTAGTCATTTAGCCTAGCAAAAGGTTTTAGGTTTGTTTGTTGACTGTATGTTTGCTGACCATATGTTCTGAGTACAATTTAGTAAAAAAAAAAAAAATCTGTAATTTCCCACGTCTTTCATACAACCTTCTGAACAATTATAGGGATGATTTGTGATTAGAGAAGATGCGGCCTTGATTTTACAGTGTAGATCTCAAAGGTTCTAGGGATCTTTATATTTTATAAATTAGCTAAAATACCTTTTCTCCTGCTCCCATTGTATTCAAGACAGAAGAAATACTGTACCAGGTTCACTCGAATAACAAGATAGACCTGCAACTATGTTTTGTTCCTAAAGTAATAGCTTTTTGATTTACTTATCTTAACCTAACAGATTCAGTGATGCACTCTAGTTGCAAAACTCCAGCTGTGGAAATATTCGGTAAAAAATATTTTCATAGCAATGTGACCTTAAGCACACACTTTCCATCTCATACCGGTGCCCACTATATACTTACTTCAGTCTTGAAGCTGAAGCCAGTGATAAGAGGAATGGACAGAGTGGTTTTTGATGCCAGCCAAACACAGCAACATCTGCAATTTTGTCATTTTGGCCTCCCAGTTCATCTATGTGTCTCCGATAGGACCGATTTCCTGTGGGACATGTTAATCTCCATTACTGCAAAGGTACATTTAACCCTTTCTTGCATGGAGGAAATTGCTCCAGAATAGCCTCCTGTGTTTTTATCTATTTAAAATGAAACCAATTTATAAATGCTATCTCAGTCTGCTACGTTATTTACAAAGTGATTATAATCCCCACTATCTAATTAACAGTTGTTGCTAGCCATACAGCATAGTAGCCCCACACGAAATGATGAATGGCTTGCTTCTGTCCCGGTTCCACATCAAAACAGTGTCATTTCTGTATGTCTAGTGACGGGAAGATGCTCGACAGAAAAGAGCATGATTAAAGGAGTCCTGCACTGATTGCCTTTTGCTTCTGTTTGAATCAGCTGAGCACACAGAGGCCAAACCTGAACCATATTAAAATACCATTCTGAGCAGAGTCCATATTTTTTGTAACACTTTTCGTATACATCATAAACATTAATTTAAACAACTTGCTGATATCAAAGTCATAAAAGGCAACCAGGCCAATCCATGTCACTGAGAGCTGTTCAGAGTATGGTATCAGTGTGTATCTGCATGGATTGAATTCACTCACCTGTCTTCCGACAGAATTAAATGAGATCGTACCCATGATTACTGAGCCCTCTGTCAAACCTTCACGTGCTAAGTTACTTAGAATGGTGCCCAGAACTGAGTTATAAAATTAAAAATTAGGAAAAGATATTTTTTTTCCTGTGAGATTCACAAAGAACACAGAACAAGCAAACATGCAGGATGAAAGAATTCAAAGCTCATGCAAAAATTCTGAAAACACTGAAGAATAACCAGCTAACAAAGATGAGCTTTAGATGAGGTACCAAATGTCTAGACACAAAAAATTGCTTAGGTAGGAAATGATTCATTTTGGCTCATTTCTCCACACCCTGCCCACTGGGACTTATTTGATCTAACCTGATAGTACTGACTGACTTAGAGAAAAATCAAGGTGAAAAAGAAGTACTTTTGAGAGCGATGATAAAATTGAATGGCAGTTGTCATACTTGCCTGTTTCGGAAAATCAGACAGAAGCCTCCACTGACGACCTGTTGGTATTAAGATTCAGCAGGAGAATAAGGAACAAAATACCAAGGTGACATAGTGACAGGAATTTGCTTGCCATGTGAAAATACGCCAAAACGGAAACAAAGTTCTAGCTCCTGATTCCGGTCTCCCTCGTTATAAATATTAATAAACGCGCTACAGGCTTTTGCTGGTATCGTCAAATGAGGACAGATACGTATCGTTTGCCAGAAGCGTTGATTTGAAAGGGAAGACTTTGGATAAGAGCATGTGTAGCCTCAGGCTTCTGACACAAGCCCTAGGCCTGAGCACGGCCGCCGCTCGCAGCATCCGCAGCCCCTCGGGCGTGCCGTGGGACGTCCCACGAGGCGCTCCAGCCGCGGCGCCAGCCGAGGCCACGCCGTGTGCCTGCCGGCGGGCAAAGAGCGTGAGGGACACGCGTTTTCTCCCAAACGTGGCGAGATGCGGTCGCGTTTCGGGGCGACTGTGGCAAGCATCGCCAAACAGGCAGGCGTTTCGCTTGCGGATGCCGAGCAGACCCGGGAGTGAGCTGCAGAGGGCGCCTCCCTCCAGGGTTTCGCCCCTCTCGGCTCCCTCGCTGCGAGACCGCGAGGAGGAAGGGAAGAGGGACGGAGGAAGGACCAGCTTCTCGCTTCGGAAAGGAAGAAGCTGATCCGTCGCTAACTTGCCATTCGCATAAAAAAGCGAAGAAATATTTCCTCTTTACGAAAACCTTTTGGTTTCTGTGCAAATGCTCCTTCCAGCCTTGCAAGAGAAAAATGTCAGAGAAAGGTCAGTCCCTGCGTGTTTAGAGCTATACTGGGGAAAGTACGGTTCAAAGCCCAGATCATACGGCGGTCTGTGCTAACACAGGCAGCATTGGCATAGTCTATTGGCTGGTGTCATGCTTTAGTAGTTATATAAATATTTTTAATTCATTTAATTAGTACAGTAAGATCGCCTCTGTGGTCTGAATAATACAATGATGTAACATGATCACTTTACGAAATTTCCTAAGGCAAATGAACTCATATTCAGTCAGCTGCAGGAGGTCTGCTGAGTAATTATTTGGCGTTACTGGCACGCACGCGGTTCTTGATTCGGAAGCTCACTCAGAGCTGCAGGTTTCAGCATTCAGAGTGTGCGTGCCAGCTGTTTCGTAGGATGGAGGTAGCCTGCAAAGGCAATCCTGCCAGGAGGAACAAGCTAGGTCTATGTGGTGTGTATGCCAGCGGAGGAAAAGCGTGACTGAAAACCCTTTTCACCCAAATAAGCAAGAAAAGTGCATTAAGAGGTGGCTAGGGTTCCATCTCTCGATGTGCCATGATTTCATCAACATTTTCATTTAAAATTGATTCCGTCCAATCCAACAAGCATCCCAGCAGCTTCTGGGGACCGTCTTTAGAAAGTCTAGAAACAATAGCTCAAAAAGGAGAGCCGCTTCTACAGGCTTCTCACCTGATAGTCCCTTGCTATCATTTTCTCTCTTAATACATCTTTCATTTCCTTCATGGATGTATTTTAAACTAAACTTTTACGTGAGTAAAAGCAAAACGTAAACTTGCTAGGATTCAATGGAAATTCGCACAGAGAAGACAGAAGCTGTCAAGACAGTAAAAGATGATACATGCTAGTGAATTCATCCAAATACAGAAACCTGAAGGATCCCTTTGTCCTTATTGCTTATTTTTATTTAAATCGAGCACTGCACAGTGAGTTGCTGTTTCAGAAAAGTGAGTTGAGCCATTGCCCATATACTTCAGGGACAGAATGAGACATGACTTTCTCCCTCTTAGCTACAGGAAATAGATGAGGGTGCCCAGGAGATGTATTGACTTTCTTACAGCTGCAAAGCTTGCTGCTAGGAGGAAAAATGGAAGCAAGCTGCTCTCTCAACTGCCAGGTGGTTTCACAGAGTATTTTTTGGGTCATCCGTGCATCAGGCTTACCTTTAAAAAGACTGAAACTAAATGCTGCAGTCGAAGAGGTAAAGGTCAGCTCTCTGTGGTCACAGTTCCTCCTCCTGATGTTCTCAGCAGCAGCAGCAAACAGGAATGGAGCTATACTTGAAATTTTGTCACCGCTTCTTTTACTTCCAGTAATTGCTCGTGACAAAAGGCCGGAGGTATGATATCAGTTCCCAGAGCAGAGGAACTGAAACGGCACCAAATACTTTTCATTTCTGGAATTAATACTGGGTCCTCTGAAAAGCTGTTTTAATTACATTCAGCAGTCTATATGCCTCCTCAGCTGGGTTTCACATCCACTTTCTAAAAATCAACCTGCCATAAGCTCCTGAAACAAAGATTTTAAAAAACCTGCAGGTAAATGAGGAAAGGAAAAAAGCTAGCATAGTTTCCTAATTAGGGCATTTATATACAATTGGCCCTTTCAGGTTACTGAGTCTCACACTCCCTCATGGGGTGAAGACCTGTGCCAGGGGTGATGTCCAACTTGTAGGGTGGCATAAGAGAGTGCCACCAACCATGCAATCACCTGCAGGACTTGTCTTTAAATGCATTGTTTCATAGGATGGGTTGAGGGCCAGATGGCACTAGTTTGCAGTAGCATGGAGGGAGTTTGCCATTTAGTAGAGGTCGGTACGTGCTAGGTGATACATTCCCAGCAGCAGCAGTCCCTCTGCTGTGTCTCTCCCCATCTGGGACCTCAAGTACCAGACAGAGCTTGATGGGCCAGTCATCAACACCTGGCACAGAAGACCTCGGACACTGAGAGAGGCTGCAGGGAAGTGTGAGATGGAACTGGGGCTTGTCATGTGAATTTGTGAAAATCCTACACAAATTGCATGATCCTTGACATGGTACTCAAAGACTGTACTAATGCTCTACACCCTTGAGTTCAGATGTGTCTGGAAGAGAACTTCAGAAATGCTTTTTATCCTTCTGTCATCACTGTTTCGGCACAGCTCTGGTTGAAGTGTGGCTTTATTTCCAAGGTTATCTTTTTGCTGTGGTCCCTGCCACAAGGGTTCCCAGCAGTGACTGATAAATCAGTCTATTCCTAGCTTCTTCAAAAGACATTTAAATAACTCAGCATGGCAAGTATTTTGCTCCTGTTTTCCTAGATACAAAGTCAGCTGCATTTACGCCCTCTTCTTTGAATACAGTCTCCTTGACATTCATGAAATCTCGAGACCTCATCTCTCATGTTTAGGTTTCAGCCGACACTAACGTACTCATTTTCAATTCAAAAAGACAAATTAGTGGGACTTAAAGTTTTAAAAGTCATTACAGAGCATCTCCAAATTTAACACACCTTATGTACCCCCTTCCTCCCAAATGCCAGTATCCGGTCTTATGAACTCTGCTCCTTCAATTTTTTCTTCGTTGGTTCAAAACAAGTGGACCAAAGCAATCTTCACTTCTGTTCCACCAAGTAAGAATGCATTGAAATTCAGCTGTGTAAAAGTCCTTTGTTCATTTCAGGAAAAGATTTAGTCTGATTTGCTTTGACGGTGGTATAGAGAAACTCATAACTTCTATATTGTCCTTGCTGTATTTCAGGCTCCAATTTACTTTTCTGTGGTTGAGCCACCTCAAGCTTTTGTTAAATAAGGAAATGTTTACAGGCTTGTATGGAGTGGGGCAGCAGTAGTCTTGACCCAGGAGCCAGATGACCCCATATTATCATAGTTTCTACAGATTGTTTTGCCTCTGCCTTGAAGGGAGCTCTGTCCAGAGCCTAAGTAGAACAGTTTAGGGACATGCCAGGAAAGACAGCCCCTGAAAAACCAAGAGACCTACACTGGCTATGCTGGGATGGGTTCCTGTTAGGAAGCTTCAGAGAGCAGAGAGAAGCTCAAAAGCTTGCCTGGTCTGGCTGTCTGACACAGAGAAAAGAGCACAAAGGGGTCAGGAGTGTGAATAAGGCAACCACATCCAGGTCCCAGAGAGCTCACACACGACTGGGAAGATGAGGGCACTGAATACAAGCTTGGGGCATGGGAAGATGTCACCCAGAAGGAGTCACCTTCCAGCCAAAAGAATGGGAACTAACGCTGCCTGGTGCCTGCAGGAGAAATAAAGGACACCCGAAGCACCCAGACCATCAGCCTGGACATGTTGCACGGGCACCCGGTCAGGAGGAGTGAGCCTTGCCTGTGCTGACAGTGCGTAAGGAACTGCCTACAGGAGGGGGAATCAGAGAGCACACGACCTGCACACAGCAACCTGATGATGAGATTTTCTTCATAGACATTGGCTGGGTGGTTGAAAGGAGAGCTTTTCAAAAAGGTAGGAGGCAATACTCGTTTCTTTGTGAGTGATAGCACAGTTGAATTAAAATACACTGAAAAAAAAGTAACAACAGAGGAGTGAAGTGTGAGTCTCCCTGTCTGCAGCACATCTGCCTGTTGAAAGATGGTTTTACTTTAGGAATTCTACTGCAGCTCATAACCACCTTGAAGAGAAAGTTCATGCTAAACTCTTCCTATATAAAATATGCACAACGTTATTTTTCCCAGCCTGTGTAAGCAGGAATTCATTTATTTCCATTTATTTAATGTTTTGAGCAAATATTTTTGCTTTAGATGTTGCCAGACACCACATGCATTTTGAAATTAACATTCAAATCCTGCTTTTGTAAAGTTTTATAGCCTAGATGCAGCTTTATTGGTCTATACTGGACACAGCTTACTAACTGAATCCTTTGTTCAATCTCAGTCTTGCAGCAGAAAGGAAGTTTTAAAAAACCCAACAGCATAGTAATTAAGAAGGTCTCTTCTTAGCAATATTGCCGTGATTTAATGCTTGAAAACTTAATTCTTCAATTCCCAGTTGGGAAAACATTCTTTATAGGAAACAAGTAAATATTTAAATCTCTCTCCATCTGTTCTCTATCAGCACTTCATAAAATAAGTCATATTAAAAAAAAAAAGGAGACTTACTTCTGTGAGTCTGAGAGTTGCCTAAGGCTCTGAAGCAGTGTCAGCTGGATGAAGCAAGTTCCAGAAGGGAGGTGGAAGAAAATGCCCGTGCAAATTGTCTGGCTTGTTACGCTACCAAATAGTACCTTGCAGTTCCTTGTCACTCTCCCACTAAGTCAACAAATATGTAGGAAGTCAGTTAATCATTAACATATTATAAAAATATGAAAGCTTTACCATATGCCATTTTTTCTAATTGCTCTAAAACACTTACTGAAGTTATATAGATAACTCCCATGGAAAATGCAGTTTTCTGTAAGACACCCTTTCAGAAAATCTGCCTATGTGATTACATGATTTTCCAGCTTGAGACCACCACGATGTGCCAGCCTCACAGCCTGAAGGACACAGAATTCTCATCTGAAAGAGAATTAAGTGATTTCATAACCCTTTCTTCATTGTTGGAGTTTTCTTCCTGTGTTTACGCAACCCAAATCAGTGCAGCTCTGCAGTGGGAAGAAATGTAGGGGAGACGGAGAAGGTTTTCCAAGGAATAAACTCAAGCTGAACTGTTCTCTTGTTGGAGTGTGGTATAGCAGTAACCATACTTAAGTACAAACAGTACCATGCTTGCCATCTCAGGTGCTTTTAAGAAAAAAAGAGAAGACAAACTTCTTTTTTTATTATGTTGGTTGCCTTGCTTTGTGGTTTTCCCACGAATGTAAATAGTAGTTCTTACAAATGGTAGGCCAGTTCTTCACTCCGGTCTGGTTTCTCCTCTTTGAAACAAAGAAGGTCTGGTTGAGTATGTGAGGCTTGGGGTAGCCTTGGCTACAGCGACCATGAGATGGTGGAGTTCAGGATCCTGCGTGGTAGAAGCAGGGCAACAAGTCGGATTACAACCCTGGTCTTTGGGAGAGCTAACTTTGGCCTCTTCACAGATCTGCTTGGAGGAATCCCATGGGTTAGGGCTATAGAAGGTAGGGTGGTCCAAGAGAGCGGGTCAGTATTCAAGCTCAAGATTGGTGCATTCCTAGGAGGAAGAAGTCAAGCAAAGGATCCAGGAGACCTGCATGGATGAGCAAAGAGCTCCTGGAGAAACTCACATGGAAGAAGGAGGTTTACAGTTTGTTAAAAAAGGGACTGGCCACTTAGGAGGAATATAGGAATGTTGTCAGGGTATGCAGAGATGCAACGAGGAAGGCCAAGGGCCACTTGGAACTCCATCTGGCGAGGGATGTCAAGGATAATGAGAGGGGCTTCTTCAAATACATCAGTAGTAAAAGGAAAACTGGGGAAGCTGTGGGGCCGCTGCTGAATGAGGAGAGCGCTTTGGTGATGCAGGATGCAGAGAAGGCAGAGTTACTGAATGCCTTCTTTGCTTCAGTCTTTACTGCTAAGGCTGGCCCTCAGGCATCCCAGCCCCCAGAGGTGAGAGACAGAATCTGGAGAAAGGAAGACTTGCCCTTGGTTGAGGAGGATTGGGTTAGAGATCATTTAGGCAAAGTGGATCCTCACAAATCCATGGGCCCCAATGGGAAGCACCCATAAATGCTGAGGGACCTGGCAGATGTTCTTGCCAAGCCACTCTCCATCATCTTTGAAAGGTCATGGAGGACAGGAGAGGTGCCCAAGGACTGGAGGGTATCCACTGTCACTCCAGTCTTCAAAAAGAGTAAGGAGGACCCGTGAACTATAGGCCAGTCAGCCTCACCTCCACCACCAGGAAGGTGATGGAACAGTTCATCCTGGAGGTCATCTCCAGGTATGTAGAGGACAAGGTTATCAGAAGTAGCCACCGTGGATTCACCAAGGGAAGATCATGCTTGACCAACCTGATAGCCTTCTATGATGGTGTGACTGGCTGGGTCGATGAAGGGAGAGCAGTGCATGTTGTTTACCTCAACTTCAGCAAGGCTTTTGACACTGTCTCCCATAACACCCTCACAGGAAAGCTTAGGAAGTGTGGGTTAGATGAGTGAACAGTGAGGTGAATTGAGAACTGGCTGAATGGCAGAGCTCAGAGGGTCGTGATCAATGGGACAGAGTCTGGTTGGAGGCCTATATAACTAGTGGTGTTCCCCAGGGGTCTGTGCTGGGTCCAGTCCTGTTCAATATATTCATCAATGACCTGGACGATGGGATAGAGCATAACTTCAGCAAGTTTGCTGATGACACCAAGCTGGGAGGAGTGGCTGATACACCAGAAGGCTGTGCTGCCATCCAGTGAGACCTGGACAGGCTGGAGAGCTGGGCCGAGGGGAACCTCATGAAATTCAACAAGAGCAAGCGCAAGGTCCTGCACCTGGGGAGGAACAACCCCATGCACCAGTACAGGCTGGGGGATGACCTGCTGGAAAGTAGCTCTGCTGAGAAGGACCTGGGAGTGCTGGTGGGCAGCTGGCTGACCCTGAGCCAGCACGGTGCCCTTGGGGCCAGGAAGGCCAACGGTATCCTGGGCTGCATGAAAAGGAGTGTGGCCAGCAGGTCGAGAAGGGTTATCCTCCCCCTCTACTCTGCCCTAGTGAGACCACATCTGGAGTACTGTGTCCAGTTCTGGCCTCCCTAGTTCAAGAAAGACAGGGAACTACTGGAGAGGGTCCAGCGGAGAGCTACGAAGATGATCAGGGGACTGGAGCATCTCCCATACGAGGAAAGGGTGAGGGACCTGGGTTTGTTCAGCCTGGAGAAGACTGAAAAGGGATCTTCTCAATGCTTATAAGTATCTGAAGGGTAGGTGTCAAGAGGATGGGGCCAGACTCTTTTCAATGGTGCCCAGTGACAGGACAAGGGGCAATGGGCACAAACTAGAACACAGGAAGTTCTACCAGAATACAAGGAAAAACTTCTTTCCTGTGAGGGTGCCAGAGCAGGGGCACAGGCTGCCCAGGGAGGCTGTGGAATCTCCTTCCCTGGAGACATTCAAAACCCACCTGGATGCGTTCCTGTGCCCCCTGCTCTAGGTGTGCCTGCTCAAGCAGGGGGGGTTGGACAGGATGATCTCCAGCGGTCCCTTCCAACCCCTACCATTCTGTGATTCTGTGAAACCTAGAATAACTATGTTAATCTCCCAACGATGCAGTCTTTCCTACAGTGGGAGGACATTTCAAAGGCTGGTGCTGAAAGCAAGGAAGTTTATTTCATGGAAGTATCCTGAAGTGGGAAGCCTTCCTTGAAAAATTCTCAGCTGTAACGCACACCATGGCTGATCATTGCCACCACGGAAGAAGGCTGTAAAATAGCATCATTATGTATCCTTTAATTTTCTGCATCACTTTTAATCCAGTTTCCCCCCTTCTCTTGCTGTATCTTCCAGCTGATGCTGATTCACTGGTTTCATGTGCAGGTAATGCAGCCTGGCTACGGCAATACAGTCCTTTCTTCTTCTGCAGCTCACCAGGCTGGGGTCTCATCTCTGGCTGGTCACAGCTAGGTGGTAGTAGTTTGTTGCACAGGCAAGCTCAGCTACTTAGGCTTTGCGGTTGTGTGCCAAAAAGCCCCAACACATACAATCCCAATGGGCTTCTTGTTAGGTGTTAGACTCGAGTATGGTCTTTTGACGTGGTAATGGGTCTGCTGATTCAGGACAGCATACTTGTGCAGTAGGCAGCTGGCAGATAGGTTCCTTTTCTTGGATTTTATAATGGTGTGAGACAATATTTGCAGGCAAACCTATTGCTGATTTTATGTAGCTGCTGCACGCAGCCTATTTGACTAACCATGCGATAGCAACTCCTATGCTACTCTCAGAACAATACTTTGCCTGCATATTCTGTATCTCTGACCTATTTGTTCTCAGTTGCAAAAAAATTTGTGATGTTTTAATGATTAAATTGTACTGAAAAAGAATAATTTGGATATATTTGCCAGCCACCATCAGTGCAGTGAAGTTTAATTCAACTGGAAATCTACAGCGCATAGTCCATGATAACATAACCAGCAGCATAAGCACCATTCATTAATGCAAAATACAATGCACACAGAATGGAATGGAAGCAAATGACAGCATTAAGTGTTTTTCCTTCTCAGTATATTATGACTCCTATAAGTGCCTTCCTTTTTAGTGTATCAGTGGCAAATTATTAGGAAGCAGATGGAAATTAAATAAGTTTCTGACTGCCTTGTTTAAAGGAACACATTTTACACATCAAACTATATTGTTCTTTGAGTACCGATGGTTAACAAATTTTTGGGCAGAAAACATTTGCCTTCTTCCTCCTGTGGCCTTGTCCCAAAGCGCGCTGAAATGAGTGGGAATAGTTCTGCTGACTTCAAAGACCTTTAGATCAAGCCCAGTCCCTTCTGTGGTTTACAATTTCATTGTTAAATACCACAGAACAGGAAATATTTGTTTCAAGTTATTTTTCCTTTCATTTGCCACATTGAAAAAAACCAACCTGAAATCAATATGCTGTGCAAGACATATTGCCCAACGAGTGGTACCGAATAGGGAGCAGGCAGAGCCCCATTAAACAGCTCGGAGGCTCAGGTACAAGTACTTTCTCGCTTTTTGTTTTGAGACAGAGGTTACTTCTCCCAGGAAACACAGCAGCCTCCCTGCACACAGCTTGCTCAACCGTGATCAGTGAACAGGGGATTAGAGGTGTTGCATCCTCACTCTTTGTTGCTGCTTGTCCTCAGCAGATCATCAGACCAACACGTCTCCAGATCCAACACTGAACCTAAGTGTGGCCCTCTAAAATCACAGCTTGAGGCTGAGAAAAGTATTTATGTGAACACCTTTCCTAACTGTATAACTTTATGGACAAACTAAGTTGACCTTTGAAACCTGGGAAATTCAGAGATGAGACAAACAACTCTACCAAATGATGTAACTCACGTGACAAAGTGCTTCATAGCCCAGCAGCAGTAATCTCTGCCCATTTTGCCTGTGCCTCTTTGAACGTGGATGACAAATACCTTATCAACAGTATGTTAAATGACACTGAAAAGCAGGACACTTAAAAGATGAGGCTGAGTTTTCGGAGAGTGCACAATGACCTTGTCACAATCGTTGCCCCACTGTTGAGGGTAATCCCATAGACAGACCACCAGACACCTGCATAGATAAACTCTACAGCTGTTGCAAAAATAAACACTCAAAAGCAAGGTGGGCTTTTGAAAGGGTTAAAACCCCTTGCACTTCATCCAGCATGCCTTAGGAAGGGGGAAGAAAGCTTCCAGGCAAGAGGGTTGGGAGCCCTCCAAGTGGGTAAGCTCTGTGTTCCTCTGCAGGTGGAGGTGGCCAGCAGTGGCGGGATGGATGGGCCACAGCAGGATCCTCCCCGTGTTGCTAAACATGACCCTGGGGCAGGGGTACTCTTGTTATAGCATGGCAAAGGGCACAGCTGTTAAACAGCTTGACCTTAGCTTTTGGAGTGGTTGCGCTCTCTTTGTCCTGTGAAGCCTGGCTAAGGCTGGGAGTATGAAGCGGTGGGTCTGCCCAAGGCTTTCCTCTAAAGAGAGGCACCCGCTGCCAAGCTCAACAGATTACACGGGGAAACACTACACATTATCAGATAACTCAACACAATCCCAGACTACGTTCACCCTGTTCATAGCTGCCAGTGGATTCTGCTTGCTTTTATGGTTAATCCCATCAGTTGGGAGGTTCTCCGACTCCGGAGAAATTGGTAATAGTTCTGTCATGCTACTGCCAGTATGTCATTGCATTATGCTGGCTTTGATTCCTCTTCTGTTTTGTGAAGTCCCAAATAAGTGTCCAAAACGCTCAGTCCCTACCATCCTCTGTGTTGTATTTTTTCTGTCCAGTGTGGGTAGATTTAAACACAGTGTAGTCTAACACTCCAGTGGACTCTGACTTTATATGAGGGGCATTGTATGTTGTCCCTCCTCACAAGAGAGCAGGTGTTCAATGTCCAGTTTAGGCATTGGAAGCTGGGAAGCCTGAACTTCACCCATGTCTGGACCTGTTTCCCTCCAAACGATCTTACACAGCACTAATATCCCTAGCAATGGTCAAACACTTGTTTAGTGCTTCTTCTATCCAAACTATGTCAGAGATCTTTAGTCCACCATCGACGCCACCAGTAGTGTCCTCAGACTCCCTACTGACACACTAACAACTCCTTTTTTCGTTCTTACCTTTCCTCGATTGCCCTTATTACTGAGCTAGAAGACTTGCAGAAACTTCCTGTGAAGAAGTCCACCCTTTTATGATCGGTCAATTCAAACCAAGGAGGAAATGAAAACAAACAGAACACAGCTGCCCAGATTGTCTCCAGGATGAGTTGTTTAGACTTTTTCTTCAAAGACGAGCAACTGTAGATCCTTTGGAACGGGCTCAGTAATAGTTTTTGAAGGAAAATTGAGATGACGATTACAGCCTCAATAATTTCAAGAGAGACGATTTCACTGTGGTCGTGACTCAACATGGGGCTGATTTAAAACGAACAAAATTTGTCTTTGGCTCAGCAAGAAATCAGTGTTTTTTCCTGGAGTTGCAGAACACAAATGCTCACATGCAAAAAATGAAGGGCTGCTAAAATTAGATGCACTGTTGTAGTTTTCTGGTTATTCCCAGATACCCAAAAGGAGGTCATTCAAAGCTTAACAAAGACATTTTCCTCGGACTTGTTGACGTTTTAGAGCTAGTGGAAAGGACCACCTGATGGGAGGATGTTATCAACATGTCACACTCGGGTTTTGCTCCGCCTTGGCAGTGTTTGTGCACTGCGGGAGCGCGGCAGTGTTACAACACCAGGCTTTTTTCACTTCATTGGAGCTGCCTTAGCAGCTTGTTCTTATCAGCCATTAGAAGTCACAAGAAAATAAAATTCCTATAAATTTCCATTAAAGGCAACAGAAGTAAGAGATTGATAGAAACCTTTAGCTGGTAAAAATCATGGGGGTTTTAAAGCTTTACAAATCCTGCACAAATCACGGGGCACTTTTAAAATACTGCTCTAGGACAAGTGTCTGAATCACTGGTTGCTCATTAGCTGATCATGGCTATGACCTTGGCTACAAGATCTTCAGGATCTTTATTGACACCCTAAAAGGGTTTCTGTGCCTTTACCCCCATTTCCTGGTTATTGGCATGCCTGAACAATGAATGTGATCTTTCAACTGGTCAATACCCTATTAAGACCGATGCAGTAGGAAATAGATACAAACACTCTGGCGAGACAGAACACCAACACAGTAGGATTCTGCAGAAAGCAAAGTAGATTTCTTATGAACTATCGTATCATCAAGAGCAGGTACCGGTGGGGAGCAGAAGGGTGCAGTTCTATAGAGAGCTCCAGACAGGGTATATTCCTTAAATATGTGAAGGGCAGCTGCTTTTCAAAAGCATTTTATTGCAGCAACCTTGCCTCAAAGGTAAGACAGTTCTGCTTTTTATCCTTGTGCTACTCTGTCATTTACATGGGCACTGGGGGAAAGAGGTGACAAAAACTGCGCCTGCTTTCCCTCAAAGCACTACGTAGCCAGCCTACAAACCTCAAAGCAAAGGAGATGCAAGGCCATTGATCCTCCAACGATATGTGCTCCAGCACACGAGGGGGACAGTTTCAAAAGCCAGGGGCAACCACCTGGAAGGAGCTGATGAGGTGAGATGCTTTTATGGACAGCTAGGTTTGTCAGTAGAGCAGCACTGGTAGGAGACTCGCCCCTATACAATGCATTATGTCAGAAGGCAGGAGGAAAAAACAGAAGCAAACTTAGCAACTAACCGAACTAGTATATCGAGAAGAGTTTGTGGCAATTCCTGTAGGTGCATGCATGGAGAGGGTCTGTAACTTTCTGAAGAAGAAAGATCGTCTGACTGAGATGTGCTGCCTGAAGGACTCAAGCCCCATTTCCAAGCTGAGGGCTTACAAACTCCCATCAATTTTCCTGACCTGTCAGTCTACAAAAGCCACGTGTTATGATTACCTCTGCTCTTTTAAGGCCCCAGTTACAAAAATACTGGCAATATAAATATTTACCAAAGTAGTCACACCTTGGTATGTGACCATGTAATGTAAGAACTTCAAACACAAAAGGCAGATTTATGGTAACCATAAATTTTTCATTCTGAGTTTCCTGACTTCGAGAGACTTAATGCCTGACCTTCACACTGCACACCTTCCCCGCCGTTCATGACACCAATATTGTACTCTTGACACCCTTGAGCATTTGCACCTAATTTTTATTTTCACGTGTCTGTCTTGCGCTTGCTGGTTCTTGACAGGATTTTCTCTGCTAAATGACTCTCATTTTGTATGTGATGCTGGGTAACACATACACAGCTATCTTTACTCTCAGTTCTGATAGACTCTCTAATAATTTAGATGAGTCTTTTCTCACGTTTTCCAGTTTTTCGACACCTTTGCATTGGGTATGGATAGTAGAATTAGACACAATATTTTAGATACTGCTTTCCCCATGTTCCCCTTCTCTACCAAGGCACTATTTCAGCCTTTTTCCTAGAGCATAGAGTTCATATGAGCTGTTCATTCACTGTGACCCCACACACAGTTTTTAAGAGTCACTGCTTTTTGGTCTATATTCCATCACCCGTCTATGTGATCTCCATCACCTGCTCCTTGATTAATTGCTTTGCATGTCATTGTATGAAATGGCAATTTGTTTGAACACACCCAGACTACCAATCTTGCTCTACACAACTTGTTTGCCATGTATGTGGCAAGTGGTGACCATACCACTGTGCCTCTTTTGTAATCATCTCTCTTATTTGTATGGTGGAACTGCCCATCGCATGAAGACGCTAGTCTAAATAACTCCACCTTTGCAAAACTAGTGTGACAAGAGAGTTTACTCACCTAGTTCTTTTTTCCCCCATTGCAGTAAAAATAGGAGGAAAAGCTGTTTTGTTTACTTCTCAAACTATAAATGTATACAGACACAGAGTACTTGGGGAACAGAGTGACTGAGCAGAGTTTGTAAGAATTCCTAGATCTCAAACCCCAGATGCATACAGTCTATATCCAAATCAAAAGGACTCAGTATGTGCAGGCATTTGACAAACAGACCTGTAATGGATACTGTGTACTGCAATACCTGGGCTTTCAGAATTTAATGCTAAGTTAGGAACCTAAGGCATGGATTAATCCCACTTTTGATTTCAGTGCCTAAATTAGGAGCTCTGTCTTCCTAGAGAAAGAGGAGGTGGGGGAGAGGTATCGGGGTTGAGACAAACTCTTTTGGTAACCTTAGCTCAGCTTGCCTACGGAGGGACTTGAGGACAGTTAGGCTCCTAATATAGGCCCCCAGCTATGTACCTAAACGGTAATCCAGATCTAGCAGTTCATACACACTGAAGAGTTAGATTTCAGTACTGACATTAATATCCGTGTGTGCACCCTGGCACCTCAGACTAGAAAAAAACCCGTGAGAAAAGTATATCTGTAGCTGTATCCTCAACAGCCTTTGGCACTTACCTTAACGCTGCTGTTAGCCAGCACTTTAAGCTTGGATTCAGAGCCTGACACCTGGTGGGTAGGTAGGGCAGCAGGGCCAATTCTGCTCACCCTTCTCCCTGGACTACTTCTGATTTTTAATTCACTGGCTGCCTACCATGAACTATGTAAGTAGTCCTAGGTGCAGAAACCCAGGATCCTCCACTCCCTGTTGATACCCAAATGCCTGGGCTGAAGACTTAGGCCTCCTTTGCTTCTGGCTTTCTAAATCGTTTTCTTGACAGCACATGATGGTCCAGCTTGAGCAGGAATTAGATATTGCTCTGCCCTCAACACTTTAGTTGGTAAAGCAAGCTCTTAAGAGGTGGCAATTGTGGAAGCACCCAGGTAGCCCGGCTGTTTAGAGAATATAGGATGCCTAGAGCAAAAGGATGGCTTCTTCCTCAATGCCAAGTGCTCATTAGTACAAGTCTCCTGAGCCAAGAAAGGGGCATTATGAGTGCATTTAACAGCATGATGGGCTCCTCCTGACAGGGGAGGTATCCTCTGAAATTCTGAATTGTTCCCCATGAGTTTAAATTTCAAAAATGCTTTAAGGGTTTTTTTGTTACGCTACGGTAATGAAAAATGCCTGCGCTGGCACATGGAGACAGCACGGTTTTGCTGTCTCAAGTATGGAGAAAGAGAAAAGCAGGAAATTCACAGCCCTGATGCACTTTCCTGCTTGTTCAGTTCTTCTTCCTTCAGGTCACTGATCCTTCCAGGTTTTCTTAGTTTTCACTTCCTCGAGATCTGAATCACCCCATTACTAATAAAAAGAACTTGACCTGCTCCACCCCTTTCAGGCCAACGTTGGCCACGTGGACCATCACAGCTTGATTTCCCTTTTTATCTTTGGAGGAACCATACCTGCGTGTGAAGGCTGCTGAAGCTGTAACTCTTGGGAGCAGCGATGAATGGTACTCACAAGACTCATGCTTTTCTGTTTAGATACTGAGATAAATAATCTTATCTTCCATTGCTTATTATTTAGCCTGCCATTGCTCATCGTATTTATATTTCTCTGAGGCTGTTAGAAAAGACACAAGCCTCATTTATGAGTAACAAACACTTTACAAAGACAGCTGCGAAGTGAAACAGATGCTGCAACTAAATGCTTGCAATAATCTTCATCGGGAGGATTGTTCGTTCCTCTCAGGCTTTTGGACTTTACAGCTCTACCAAAACAACATTTTGGTAAAACTCTTGCAACTATACATCCGTTACCCTGTTTACAGACTATGCTCCCCATCAGGAGGCTCGCAAATGATGCTAATCGCAAGGAACAGCAGCAAACTAACAACTCTTGGTAGAGCATGTCAGACCACAGCTTTTTCAGAGCTAATATTGGCTCCTCTTATGAAAGTTGCTTGGAATAAATGAAGTCTAGTTAACACAGTTGCAACTTCGTATGCGCTTTTGCTAACTCCATGAACACAGTCCTAGGATTCTTGAGTATTCTCACCTGTGACCTGTGGCATGCAGGCTTCATTTAGATAACATTTTGCCAGAGATTTATACTACCAAAAATAAGTATGATTATTCTTCTGTATCTTTCAACACCTTGCAAATCTTTGGCTCCCCTGTCACAAATCTATTTCCTGTAATTAAATATTCTCCCATGTCAAGACAGGCAATCACAAATAGCAAATAGAATTGGATATGTGGTGGGAACCTGGTTCTTGTCTAGTGGAACTATTGTGCTTTAGGTTAACAATTCACACCCAGCAAGCAGGAGATGCACAACAGAATTCCTCCCCCTGCTTCATCCCAGAAGAGATGCCAGAAACCACCACATTAGTAGTCCAGATACTCTTGATACTCTGCCCATGGCAGCATCCAGCACCAGGCAAGGTCTTCTAAAGAAGCAGCAGGCAATAGGTAACGACAGTGGGTAAGTTCCTTCTTAACCCTACCAGTTCGCAGTTGGTTGCATCCAGAAGAATTAGAGGAAGTGAGAATTAGATCTGTAGCAACAGACTCCACTAATACTGACAGTTTTGCAGTAGCGGGATGCACAGCCTAGTCACACGGCCATCTCCCCCTGCCAAATATAGGACACTGCAGCCAGGGCAGAGATATCAAAGCACCTAAAAATTAAGCCATTGTGAGAATTTTTAGCATAGGAGAAAAACAAAAGGCATTTTACTAGCTTTGTTCTCAGGAAAGGCTCAAATGCTTTGACTGAAATAAAACTCTTAGGCTAAGATAAACAATAGCCATATACAGCATCTACCCACACGGCTACAACTGAGAAACAGGTCCTAAACTGTGGCCCATCTTGAACAGACTATACCTGCTCTGCTTTGTAGGTGGGCTGATGTAGTCTGGGAGAGAAGTTACCTTCTGCTATTGCATTGAATTTACTGATTTTCCTGAGGTGTTGTCCTGGTTTCAGCTGGGATAGAGTTAATTTTCTTCCTCATAGCCGGTAGAGTGCTGTGTTTTGGATTTAGGATGAAAATAATGTTGATAACACACTGAGGTTTTAGTTGTTGCTGGGTAGTGCTTGTACTAGTCAAGGACTTTTCCAGCTCCCCGTGCTCTGCCAGGTGCACAAGAAGCTGGGAGGGGAGGGGGCACAGCCGGGACAGCTGAGCCAAACTGGCCAAAGGGGTATTCTGTACCATATGACGTCATGCCCAGTATGTTAACTGGGGGGAGTTGGCCGGGGGAGCAGCGATCGTGGCTTGGGGACTGGTGGTGTCGGTCGGTGGCTGGTGAGCAGTTGCATTGCTTGTTTGGGTCTTTTTCCCCCTGGGTTTCACCTCTATCTCTCCCTCTCTCGTTGTCTTCCTTTCCATTATATTACTATTACTATTTTATTTCAACTATTAAACTATTCTTACCTCAACCCATGAGTTTTCTTGCTTTTTCTCTTCTGATTCTCTCCCCCATCCCAGAGGGGTGGGGGGAGTGACCGGGCAGCTGCATGGTGTTTAGTTGCCTAGTGGGGCTGAACCACAACAGGTGTATTAAATTACAACTAACCTACTTCAAATGCAACAACTTTATTCATAGAAACATTATCGAAACAGTAGGTCAAGAGAATGAAACCCAGGACTTCAGAAGTGAACTGCTAAACCAAATGGGTAACCCACTGTACAATTTGTGGATCATTATAATTAGTTAAGCTACAGACTGGAACTGCGGTAAGTAAATGTGATATCCAGTTTACCACTGCTGACAATTGACAATATATAGTCCAGCACATTTAAGATGTAGTTGTTAATTTTTATAACGTCTACTCTGTGGGCAGGTTCCACTCAAGTATGTAGAAAAAACAATTTATACTCTAAACACCCCCTGCCCCCCCCAGCTGGGAAGCCCTTAATTAGGACAAACCTACAAATCCTGCAATAAATGACTGGACACCATTCGAACAGGAGTTACTATTCTACTATGCACCCATCATAACGCCTTGCTAGCTACTGGATTCTCAACAGATCACTTTGGCTGTAAAAACTGAGACCATTAAGTATATCAGAATTAATCAATGGGGCTTGATTAGGAAAGAACACCCTGAAATGGTGACTCCTTTGAAATCTGAGGGTCTCAAATACCCCCAAAACCAGAAAATAATGAGTGTACTTTTCAGTTTAAAGAAAAGCATTTTTTTCCAATTCAAACAGTACACAAAAACTAGACTGTTATTCCCCTATAGCTGCCTTCCTGGATTATACCAAGTGCCCAGGAAAGCAGGCACAGAGGTGGGTTCATGTATGTGCAGAAGGACAAAAGAAGGGGGTGAGAAGCATCGTTAAAAGTTTAGAAAAATCCTACAAATAGCCAAGTATTTTTCCTTCCCTAACTTCCTGTTCCCAGACAGTTTCTACAATGAAGACCTTCACAGACAATTAATTTCCAGGTTGATTTATCAAACCATAGAACATTGCCTGTGGCCACCTCTACAACAAATTTGTGCATTCTTGACAGTGTTTCCCAATCAGGCAGAAGATTCTGCAGTTAATCTGAGAACCCCTATTAAATTGATATTAAACAGTTTCTGTGGAAGTCTGTTAGAGATGGAGAGCTCAGTGATCTGTGCCTGCAAAAAGTCTTGAGAACCACTGACTTCAGATATTTCCATATGAGGTATCACACTCGATACAGGATGAAGCCAAACCAGTGTAACTGCCCAAGCAGAAAAATCGTTAACTCCCTCCCTGGTATACACTAAGTCGTGAGAGACGGATTTATTTTACCCACCTCATGGCACATCTTCCTTTCTGCCCTCTCATACTCATACACTGAAAATACTAAATAGGCATGAACACATTTCTGGTACTTACTTACACTGGGAACTTGAGAATGGTCGATTAAGTCAACGCGTTAAATAATCTGTGAAAAGACAGCAACCTACTTCAGACCACCAGATAACTGGCCTGGCCTTTAAAACCTACAGGCAGCGTTGATGGGCACCACGAGATGGCTAACGCTACACGGCAAAACAGTAGGTTTCGACAGTTAACACTGCACACAAAAACTAACTCTGCATTGAAATATACAGTTTATTTTCTCAAAGTCAAGCAATACCATTTGTCAGTAGGTAAGTGTTAAGTGTCAGGCAGGAAAACTGTACATTTTCACTCTGGGCTGCAGGATCCGAACAGTTGGAGAAACACAGTGGAAATCTTTCACTATACAAAGAGATCTAGAACGGAGAACAACATAAGGTGAAGAAACAGCCATCCCCAGGATGCCAAAGGCAAAACATTAGCACCAGATTTTTTCAAAAAGCAACAGTATAGCTATTTACAGATTTACATATAACATCGGGAGGCAACCATCTTCAGGTTCCCAGGGTGCGAGATCTTCAACACAGCTTTGAAAAAGGAAAGGAGAGAACGGCGTCTACGCGACTGTTCTGTGAAAAGGATAATATATATATAGCATTCACAATATTGCTAGCTTTTATCAGAAAGGTCTAAATCAAAGTACTGTATACAAACACATTGTAATTATATTATTATTCACATTTCACATACACATTTCAGAGTAACCACGATATGTAAAATTTTTAAAATGCCACAGATAAAACAACGCACACATTTCTCCAAGCTAAAAGACAAGCATAATTTATTTGGGAATTGTTTAGTTTTGGGTTTGTTATGGTTAAGGGATAAGTTTAAGGACAAAGGGATCGCTTGTCCTAGGAACATAGCAGCAAACAACTGAGATGCCAGAGACTACATTTTTGAAACAGGAGGAAGAAACTAAGGTCAGCTGTGGGTCTTGTAAAATGGTAGCTCCATTTGACCTCAGCTGATACACATCAATGCAATTTCATTGAAGATTTGGTCCAGGTATACAAAGTAGTGCACTATAAGGGGGGCAACAGTCCTTTCAATGTTTGCACCTGCCTGTGAAGGAACTGGTTCCAGAAGATTTTTGCTCCCCAGTTCCCCAGCTCACAAAGAATGCATCGATCAGCACCTCTCCGGTTCTCTCCCCGCAAAAGAGAGGATTCAGGTAAGAAGGACAAAAAAAACCACCACCTTTTGTGAATGCTGCCACTGCAGGAATAGCAGGAAAATTATTTTCTCTCTTTTTCCGACACCTAACTACTTGTGTTTTCAGCCTGCTTAGCCAAGGACTGGCATTCACATCCGCCTTGAAAATGGCTTCTTATTGAGCAATCTGTTTGCCTACAGAGACATAAATGTTTTCCGAACTACAACGTAAGTGGCGTATACACAAAGTCATCCAAGACTTTCCTGGGCCCGCAAAACTTTATCTTAACATAGACCTTGACACTTAGACACTACAGAATTTCTCTGTAGGTATCTGAGCAAGTCAGTGTAACCTTTTACTGCGCTAAAACATGAGTTAGCACCTCTTATTAGAGCTACTGGAAACTGTCTGCTACAAGTCAATGGCAGTATTACTAGAACACAACCAGTAACCTGCTACTGTGAACGAGCATCCTCTCGTTTAGCATCGTGCAATGGAACAAACAAACAAAACCCACTTATGTTCACAGTTACAAAGCAGAGTTGCTCTGAGTAATGCACAGTATTAACATGGCAGAAGTGTTTATATTGCATTTGGTAGTCTGAGACAGAACGAACACCATTATGTAGGTCAGATTCAGTATAACTTAACTGTCTATGTAAAACCATCACAACATTGAGCAGTCAGAAGAAAAACAGAAGCAGTGTCCTTAGCTGACATTTATTTTCAGAAAGTGTAGCAGTTTTTGGGGCGGAAGAATAAAAACATGCATAAAAAGCACAAGAAAGAGCAAATGAGCCTTCTAAATAATTTAGATGAGAAATGTTCCGAACAAAATCAGCGCAGTACTTCCAGCTTGTTTCTTAAATCAGGTACAACTTGGTAAAGAAAATCACTTGCATCGCAGTAAGAGGGTGTACAAATATGTCTTGCAAAATAATTAAAAAAAAAATCTTCAGCAACGTAGCCATTAGGTGATTTGCAAGCTGGTTTAAGAATTTTTAACTGAGACTCTTTTAAAGTTATTTTCTGCAAGGGGGAAGTGCCATCCTATATACAATATTACAAAAAAGGTTTCTGATGCCACAGGATCAGAGTGACACTACATTTCAGCAATCTGAATATATTAGCTATAAGATGCACGCTTCCCCTACTTAATGTGTCTTTAAAAAAACAAATAAAAAGCCACCAAATTTAGAGCTTCTAAATTTGTGTGCATTCATAAATTGCTGTTGTGTTTCCCAGCAGTCTGTACAGCATCTGAACATAAAGAAAGAATATAACATATTCTAAAAAAGGTGGTTTGCATGCGCAACAGCTACCGACTTTCAACTTACTGAGCAGAAAGGTTGAGTCTATCCTTTTCTGTGGAGCTTTCTGTAAGTTAAGCAATGAGAAACAGCCGTAGAGTCCAGCAATAAAAATGTGTTCTAAAAAAAAATTAAATGCATCATCCCAAAGAAATGAACGAAAGCATTATTGCTGTTGTGAGAGCTATTTTTCTCTTGTGCACTTGTTTCTCTACTGGACACTCAGACAAGCCAAGATACTCATTTGTACACTTGGAAACTCCCCCATCCCTTCCTTCTTTCCCATTTATGACATCCTTGGTCAAACTCAGTCCTCTTATTTGAGCCGTTCAGGTTGGAGGCTATCGGTCAGACACTTCAGTTGCTCTTCCCCCAGCTTGATCTTGTCCTCAAGCTCTCGCTGCTCAATGATGAGGGCCGACTTCATTTTTACAAAGTGCTCATAGTCTGCTAAGTTCTCCTCGCTCAAGTAGTTCGCCAAAATGTCAAAGACAATACGCTCTCGACGATCCAGGTTTTCCTTCAGTTCTTTTGCATCTTCGTGCTGCTGGGTCAGCAGCTTCTGCTTCTCCACCAATGTCCGCTTAGGAGAAAAGAAAAACAGTTAAAAATCCACTGGGTTCACCAGGTTGGGACAACAGCTTCAGTGTTTAAGTCTCAAGTCTGTCTCATCTGCAAAGGCAAAGATTTTTCTGAATACTTAGGAGAGGTGGAATAAGATTGCTCCTTGAAGTTTATTCTACTAAAGTGCATTAGCAAACAGGAAAAAAAAAAAAAGTAGCAAATCAATTAAAGATGCACCATTAATTTCTACTGGCCTCAACAGCAAGAACTTCAAAGACTACTTTACTGTTTAATAGTTCAGAATAGTTACACATAAAATACAATTGCCTTTGAGAAGCCTCCAAGTTCTCCAGATTAAGACTTCACTCAGCAACGTCTTACATCTTCAATACACAGCACTGAACTTCCACACTGAAACAGCTGTGGTTAGAGAATCCAGAAACAGACTAATTAACGGAGCAATTTGGTTTTACACAGCTCCTGACACTGCGCTATTTCACAGTTCTGCTGCAACCCATATGTCTTTCCCCATGAGATGTGAAGTCATGTGGTCTTAAGACATGAGCAAGAGCGAGAGCTGGGGCAAGACAACAGAAGGGAAGTTAAAAGAAAAGCACTATCTTCTCAAAACGGCTGTCAGCTTTCTGCTTTGTGCCCTCAACAGAGACAAAATAGGAAAAAGGAAGGCTGAGTGGAGAAACACACAAAGAAAGGGGACAGGAGCTATATCCCATTCACGCAGATGTATGAGCAAGAAGGGTGAGGTTCATCTCACCCAACGTCACCTGTCTACGCAGTAGAGAGCCACACCTGAATCTCTCAGCTACACTCCTTCAGTGGTATTTGGAAAGAAACAGAAGCATTATTAATCTGACCTATTTCAGATCTGCCTAGAAGTGACTGCCTTTTTTCAGCGACAGAGTATGGCTGGCCTACTCTGGCATCAAGAATTCCTGTACAGAATTCTGGACTTAATTTACAAGTACCCCTAAGAGGCACCACTGCATAACTTTTAGCTTTGCTCCAGGGATCAATTTTCTTTGAGAACCTATGTCTTCAAATAAGCCAGTCTGTTCATGTGTGTCATTTTTTTTCGTTTGGACTTTATGCTAAATCACACACGCTATAATAAACCCAAAAGATTTACAGAAAAGTGTTTTTGTAGATTACAAAATAGAGTCTTTTCAAGATGGAAGTATGAGACAAAGGGGGATACAGACCAGCAAACTTTAATAGATGTATCTGTCAGAGTTGCACGCGTATCCTGTGCTGCCTCTTTTTCTTTAGATGTCAGAAAGCTCAGAGGGTGAAACGCTTTCAGACTTGCGCTCACAATGTACTTAAAATACATAGCCTAGATTAACTCAGGATTCAAGACAAGTCACAGAAATCACACATTATTAGAAAAACCACAGTTTAAGCTTCCTTTAAGCTTATGCCAGGGGAAAAAATAAATCCCACTGCAAGTTGCAAGCTGAACTATCTGCTGCAAAGAGACGGAAGCAGTGTTCTAAATTCACCAGGGGAACTAGCAGCCAACTCAGGAGCGTGGCTAGACTGCTCCCCAGGGCAGCCTTGCAGCTTGCGTGTACACTGAGCAGCAGCAGCAGAATTAGAATTTGGTGAACACAAGAGGGCATATATCAACCAGCTGGTAGCTCAGTTGTAGAGTTACGTGCCTAACCTTGGGATGAAATAGCTCTGTTTTTCAAGCCATTTGCTATCGCTGTGAACAGACAAGAACCATCAAATGTTTAGCCCTTCATAACAATGCCTGAGATTTAATATTCAGGTTTTTTTCTTACCTATGGCATGACTTTAAGATGAACATGAGTAACCTGATGGTTTAAGGGAAGTAAACGCTGCTTTTGTTATTGCGTGACACCTTAGTACCTTGTGGTACCTTGTGGGAGGTTTAGGGAATACCTAAGAGAATTAGGATGCAGAGAGGGAGAAGGCAAATGAGAAACCCTTGAATTTGCTTTTACCTCTGTCAAAGTTGACTGACACCAGAAAGCCTGTTTTGAAATGTAAAGTGAAACGCACTGTAGCAGGTTCAAGAAACCATTGCTGAAGAGGTTCTTTGAGCAACGGGTAAATGGTTCACCAGGCCTAAAGGAGTAAATGATGGCAGACGGATTCATCTGACTGACTTCAACCAAAGCCAAGCAGAGTGCAGAAGGGTTTTTTGCAGTTAGCAGTGATCTGAAGCTCCTCTGATGGAACAATCTCTGGCTCTTTCTACTGAGAGTCTTTCACAAGAATTGCTTGGTGTCTTAAACCACAGCCGTATGAAGAGGGACTTCCTCCATGTATTTGACTTCCCAGCATCCAATTCCTAAACTACTATTCCTGGTACTTGTCCCTGGTCTTGCAATAACAGGACTTGGGGGTCTAGGCACTCGATCGCATCTGTAAACTGCTGGTTCCGCGCTTTAGGGTTCTCAACACACTCTGGCTTTGATTGGTAAGGAAATTAATGAGAGGACATGGGCCTCACTGTATGGAAGGAAGGTAGCTATTTCAGATGAAGCCCCTTTCAGAAGCTGAAGTTGAAACACCTGATACTGTTCCTTGTGGCAAGAGACCTATTACAGAGCATCTAATAGAGTATTAATTCAGCAGTGATTACTTGCCTGCTGACTGTTTATTTAGAAAACCTGCTGAGCTGTCAGTGGTTCCTAGAAAGTGTAAAACTATCAGAGTAATGTTTATTAGACAACAAGCTTCAAAAAAAAATTTAAAAAACAGTCATCACTAAGGATATGATCCCCAGGGATAAAAGTAAGCCTCCCCCATTTTGTTTTAGTACACCAAATATCATCATGTGACCTACAAAATACCAAAGGACAACCAAGAAAGCCACACACGCCAGTCTAAATTCAAAGAAATGCACGTGTAACCCTACAAGCATTGTATTTATACTCAAAGTACCTGGGGACTTGGTCCATCTGAGAAGCATCTCTGACCAACACCTTCAGATATATTTCTGATGTTACTATGGCAAGACTTTGGTGTCAATGCATGAGAAGATGAATGGGGATTAAAATGTTAGGGATTTGGATTTCTATCAGTCTAAATTTGACAGCAGGGCACACAGACAATTCCTGACTGTCCTTACTATACCACCTACTCACCTTCTTCCTTTTCTACACCTAGCCAATAAGCTGTTTTTATCACAGCTCTCAAACTGTTTCCTATATGCTCATATCATCTGGTAGCTCTTTCCCCAGCTCACACTTCCATCTCTGAGCCCAACTGCAACCACATTTAGAAAAAAGAAGTCTAAAGAAGGATTAAATTTCTTTAAGTTTCAGAACCTTTGATCTGCCTTCTAATAAGCTGTCAAATACCTTCCCTTTGCTTCAGTCAGAGAGGGGTCTGGACAGCCATGAAACAAGTATGTTTGGCAGCAGCTACAGCCAAACAGCAAAAACACAGCTTCAGACTAGTCCCAGCACTTACTGGTTCTTATTGGTGAAACAATGGAGCACACTGAAGAAATAACATGAATCCACAGCCTGTGGAAAAAATTCTGTTACATCACTTGGGTGGACTGCTGGCATTTCAGTCTACAGCTACAAGCCAAAAATCCCACTTCACATTAATCTAAATGTAACGCTTTTGACATGTACCTGCCCCCCACCCTCTCTCTCTGTTTATTTTTGCCTTTAAGTTTCACGCATGTCTACATGTCTTCTTTGGTGCATATCTATATCTCTAGGTATCTGCTTCCCAGCTAAGGTCTGTTCAGATTTGGAGCGAAACAAGTACTGCCAGCAGAGATGAGGTCCAACAGGTAAGAGCACCTTGAATGCTCCTGAAATTTTCATATCTGCTGGGATTCCTCCATATCACTACTGGGCTATTCTGGTTGGGTAAAACATGTTTTCTATTGAAAATTCTTTTCTTTTTTTAAAGACTTTTCCTTCTGTCATTTCTTGCTCTTGTTCCTTGATAAGCATGGTGGAGAAAGCTGTAGTAGATGAGAAACATTTTCTTTGTAACAATCTTATAGATTTTTATCAAGATCCTTGTTGAGTGTAAAGTGGTCTGTAAGCTTTCTGTATTACAGCACAAAGTAACAGTTTCCAATCCTGAACCGTCAGAATATTTTTGTCTCATTTTCACACTCTTATCAGGAGTTCCCCTCTTTCTTTAAACTTTTGCTAAGTCTGTTTTCCAGTGTGTTGCACCCCAAAACATCACCTTTTCTCACCACGCCACTTGCAGTTTTAGCATCCCAAGCAAAAGCAAAGCAAAGAGAAATCTCAAGAAAATGGCCTTATGACATTTATCCATTCGCTATCCCTCATCTTGAGCCCTGCAATTTAGATAAACAAAACCAAGCAAACTCTCCCAACCAGGTTCACTAAATGCAGTGATATTATTATTGGCTTTTCTCACCCGTTCTTCCGGAGAGGTATTTTCATCCAGATTATTAAGGGCATTTTCCACCCGGGCCAGACGACCTGATAGCGACAGCAGGAGGTTGACCACTTTGTCAAGGTCGCCGATAAACATCTTGAATTTGTCGAACTCATTTGGTTTGCACACTTCTTTCACAATGGCCTCTACCTCCTCTCCCAGTATATTGTTTGCTTGGATGTCTTCCAGAAGTGTCTCACGTGCTTCCCTCAACACCTGCAGCTTCCTGCTAATGCTGTCAATAAGTTCTTGCTGTGGAAAATAAAGGGGATGAGGATTTATTAGCACTATTGCATTTTTCCTCACTTCTGAAAGTGCTGTCAGAAATCTAGCATTTTAATACATTGAAATTCCCATGTGGCTTTGACAATAAGTGCATTACAAATAAATATATGTCTAAGGTCTATACCTCTGGATTCAAAGGTTCAGGATGTAGGTCGACGATGCTCAGCTTGAGACCTGTGTTAAAGCAATTTATCCTTGTGGCAAAAGATGAAGGACTCCCTCGGCCCCAGCAAGCATTCCTGCTTATTCTTCGAACAGCTTCAAAGCCTGCTATGGAGCAGCACAAAGCACAGTGCATCCTTTTCTCTCTAAATACTAGGTCCATAATACCTTTCTGAAGAGCTACACTTAGGAAGATAAACAGTACCAGGAAAACAATCCTGTATTTTCCACATGACGCAGTTAAAACTAGGGCACTGCCTAGCTTTTTCTTCCTTTCTGCATAATATTAGCATCCCTCCAATAGCAGTCCCTCCACACTTAGAAAATCTTAGCATTAACACTGCCTTACAACATTTCTGTAGGGAAATCATAATCCCTGTGGCAGAGAATAGGGAACAAAATCTACTTCTGTATCATACGAAGCAGCCCTGTGCGAAACTATATGAAGTGGCTCTGCCAAAGGACCAAACAAGCATCATTGGCTGTCACTGTCCTATGCCAGGCAAATATACCACCTTATCTGCAGGTTGTTGGGCTTTCTCTAGTATAATCCCCCATTGCCTGGGATACGCATGCCCTGGCTTAGAAAAAGCATGTCAGGTGCATCACCAGCAGAGCCAGACTGAGAACCCAGATCTCCTCCCTCAGTGACCTGTGTCCCACCCTTGCTGCCTGGCTACCGCCCTGTGTTTGGGCAAGAGGGCTCATTTCTTACACATCCATTAGCTTTCACTTGTGCACAAGGGGTGTTGTTCAGCTAGTTGTCTTCCCTAACATGAGATGAATCACACCCTAAAAATGCCTCGTTAATTTAAATGTAGATGCTTATTTAGTATTCAGGTAATTTCAGGTAAGAAAAATTTCCAAAGCATTCTCTAAACATACACCTCTTAGTGCAATTCCTAAATGAAAATTACATCCTTTAAAACAGTTATTATTTCACAGAAGCCCTTCAATTTTTTTTGAAAAAAATTACTCACGACATTCTTTAGGAACCCTGCTTTCTAAATGCAAGCCTGATTACAAGCCTTTGCGATTACTGAGAAACATACTGATAGCAGCTACTGCTCTCAGACGCCGCTGAACAGCCATTGCCAATATATTTTGGGAACAAAAAACCCCAACAAAGCAACAAAGTCTGCCATCTTAAGAGAAAGCAACTACACCCTGAAAATTTAACAGCCTTTTTGAAGGTAGAAATTCAACACATGGATTATCTGGGCTGGTTTTCTCCTTTTCGATTTAATATACTCAGGCCAGGTTAATCTGGATTTGGGCTATCTGTTAGTCTGGGTGCCCAAAAGATTAAGGTAGTGAGCAGTTCTACAGATGCCTGCTTTACTGACTGATTAATCTGCAGGATTTGATTCTCCCCCACCTCCTCTCAATGCAAATGCAGTTTGATTTGGATTATGTAGGTCACAGTGCTACGCTCTCATTTCCCTCAGATGACAGGCACATGCACAACGTTGCTGTTTTACCATACAAAACACAACAGGATACTGTTGTGTTCTCTGTTACTATCTTGAGTTTTTCACTTCTGCAGCTGTGCTGTGGCTTTCTCGAATCAAAAAGCACCATATGAGTGCTCAATGTTTACCAATCTGGTCTGACAATCCAGATCAGCTCTCAAAGTTTCTTTAAAAAAACAAAACAAAACAAAAACCACAAAAGAACCGCACTCTAACCCAAAAAACCCAAAACAAAACAAAAAAATTCCCCCCCAACCCCCCCAAAAAAACCCACCACAAAAAAGCGCGCCATTTTCCTACTAGCACCCTATTTAGATGTCCCCGAGCAGCTGAGGCTAGCCTCTAAAGGACTGCTTCTGCAGGCGAGAAGGCCGTAAGTACTCACCCCTCTTTAAGACTGTCATAACTATTAAGAATTGGATTATGATCACTGATTGCTTCATACCCAGATGAAGCAGCCTTTGGACGCAGCAACTGTGAGCTCACTACATGCTTTTGCTAACCAGCAGAAAACCTGTATTACATTCAATATCTACTGAGCCAGAAGAGCTCCACTCTACATCTTGAAACTGGCAGATGAATAATTTATAGCTGTGAATTCTGCACCAGTAAACAAGAAAACGATAAAACCTAATCTTTTTCCAGTAATTCTTGCTGATGTGACTAGCAACACAGAAAGTAGCTCAGCAGAGTGCTGCTCAGGTGGTTCACTGCTTGGCATACTTCATGTAAATTAATCTGCTCTCAGCTCATCACCCCATTTCACTTGGTTCAGGCCTGAAAGCGGAAGAAACTTGGCATTCTTCAGTTACTTTTACACTCTTCAGAAGATGCTGAAACTTTCCTGAAGGCAAAGGAGACACTTCCTACTCATCCACATACGGATTTTCCTTACTACAAAACCCACTCCTGTAGTGTCTTCAACATCTGTTCAGTATTTTATAACTGTGGTCAACCTACATTCAATTCAGTACATGAGACACACACATTCCATTCCTGCTAGCTGGGAATACAGGGATCATCCCAAATAAAAAAAAAAAAAAAACAACAAACAAAAAAAAATACCAAACCAAACAAACAAAACCACCAACGACTCCATGAAATTCCTATACTTATTTCAAAAGGGAAAAAAAAAAAAAAGCACCACACATTTCTGGTTTGCAGAGCAGAGAATGACAAATATTACAATAATTCCACAGGGGACTGCAATTAAGATATCTCATAACAGAACTGCCCAATTTCTAGGAATCAAGGAACAGGTTCTGGGCATATGCCTCCTCTAAAATAATTTAAGTCGTAAAGTGTGCTATTAAAGTGTTCAGGTCCTTAATGATCCCTTGTTAAACTGTTGCCAAATATGTGAAGCTGGGCCAAGTTATATATTCCAGCTGTTTTATAAAGATGCCTTGACCCACTTAGCATGAGTTTGATATATTTTCTGACAAGATCCAAGATGAAAGCCCACTGAACTGAGTGCTTGCATCCTAACGCGTGTGGAGCAGCAGGGAGAGAAGTAAGCAGCAATGTGTGTGACGCTACAATATGGGCATTCAGGGAAGAAGATGGGGGAGCTCTGCTAAAAGCTCTTCATGAAATACTTTCCATCTCATATGATTAGTGGTGCATGCTGGAGCTGGGGGGATGGAGGGAGGAGTATGTAAAGGGTGAATATGATTTTCCTGGTAACAGACACCAGCATATATAAATGACACTTTGCTTATAAAAGCTTTAGTGTTTAGTTTGCTGGGCAAACAAGAAAGGTTTAATTTTAACACCCTCCACTCCATAATTAACAAGAAGGAAACGAATTCTGGCAAAAACGATGAACATGACCATCATGTGTGGCACCAGATAAACCCAAATTATTCCAAATGCCATGAAATCCTTAATTTGTCTAAGTAGTACAGCTGTTGGATTCAGCGGCTCTCTGGTGAGAGGGTAAGGGCAGCTCTCTCCCACTGTAGCCATGCCACGACCCCAGCAGTGCACACTGTACTGAACTGTGTGATGCAGTGGGGGCAGAGGGAGGGAGGGAAGGATGAGGGAGGAAAAAAAAAACCAAACCAGAGTGGTAACAGAAAACACTACAGCCCACTCAAATGCAGTGGCATCCACTCCTGCACAGAACCAGAGGTGGGAATCGCATATGGAATCTCTCATTGTTAGCGACTCAATATATTCCTAATATTTAATTAGAAGACATTTCTTTGGGACTGGGTTACCAAATGCACCCTGGCAGTTGATTATTCAACAGAGAGCTGACTTTAACAAAAAAGATTTGCACACCATTGCATTACTGGCTTAGGTAAACAGAGTTAAACTACATCACTTTAACTTATCAAACAGACCATTTCCTCCAGCGTACCTGTACTGGAAACTATGATTAAAATATTTTGTGCCAAATCACTAGTGAGACGAGTGCAATGATTTGAACATAGGACGACACTTTTGCAAACAACAGAAATGCCATTATATCATCATTTGAATACCTAGAGGATTGTGTTGACCTTAGACCAGAAATAAAACACCAAAGGATGGGGATGAACAAGAGTAGACTGCCTCCCTTGTGATGAGTAACTTCTACTGAATCCACCAAGCTGATTAGCTATCTCCCACCACTACTGTTATTAATTTGGGAGGTAGGAGAAATAGAAGGCAAAGTGGTTTGTTGCTCATGAAAACAAATGGGGGGAAAAAAGGGGGTGTGGGTGGATGGGGATGTGGGGAGTGGTGGGGGTGTTTCCCCCCTGCCATGACAAACCCAAACAGTGGACCCAAATTTCAAAAACACGATGGGATACATAAGCACTACTGTTTCTTTGTATATAGCGAGTGAGAGAAATACACTGAAATCTCAAATTGAAAACAATATTTGAAAATAGCCTCCCCAAAATTTCTCCCCTTGGGTTCTTCCAAAATGTGTACCAAGCTGCAAAAAGCACCTAATATGAAGTTCCTAAATTCACAGTTGGACACTTAATCCCCCTGCCCTTAAAAAAAGAAAAAGGCTGATTTTCCAAGTGACCCTGTACACGTAGAAGGCTTTTTATTTCGGGCTGTTTACCTAGCAAATTCAGAGTTAATAAAATGCACATAACCAAGAGCCTCCCATTACACTTTCAGAAATGCCTTTTACCTTCTTTTCTGACAGGTCATGATCCAGCTCATCTTCAGAATCATCCTCGCTCTGCTGCTGTTGCTGCTGCTCCTGCATGTCCTTCATTTTAATCAGCAGCTCTGCCTTTGGTGCAGATGTGCTGTAGTAAGTAGAATTCGTTGTCAGGGAGATGGCAGATGGCGCGCTCTGCTCCTCTTTCCTGGTAAAAAGTCAAAACTTTCATTATCTGCCTTGACACCCTACTCACTGAAAAGAAAAGACAATCCTTTAAAGACATCATTTCACCAAGCAAGCAGCGGGTTCAACAGAAAGCCATTACCTGTAGAAATAGGATAGACAAATAAATATTGGTTGTGAAGGAAATTTGCCTGAACTCAGCACATGCCCACCACAAAAGCTAAAACTGAAGTAGTGCAGACAACCTTTCACCATTACAACGAGTGAAATGGACCTAAGATATCTCAGCTAGAAACAAAATGTAAAGTTACATTTTACTAAGCAGCACAAAGATCTCGGTGTCAGAGAGAATATCGTTTCAGACTGCCAAATGTGGGAAACTGCAATATAAGTCTTTATCTTTTTGATTATGGAATTACATGTGAACTTCTTGAGAAGGCTGCAACTTAATTTGGTAACAAAAGACCCACAGAACATCAACATGGATAAAATTTAAATCTTTTCTGACTGTTCTCATTCACTTCCAGGAAACGCCTTGTGCCCACTTCAAGTTGCCTTTGTAAATTTTCATCACGTGAAGAAGGCTAAAATATTGTTCCTTCTCTATCCAGTTACTAGACTGGATGATCTTGGCAAAATATCTAATCACTATGAAATAGGAGAAGTTAATTATTCCTTAAGTTCTCAGACAAAGAGTTTTCAACCAGGTCTTGGGAAACCTTTCACATTGTACAACACTGCTCTTTTTCTGTCATTAACAGTATCGTTTGTGGTATTATGCTTGACTCCTATTCTAACAGAAAAGTGTCAGTAAAGCCTCAAACCTCACAGCAGGAAGATCGTCACCTTCAGTCCCCTACAAAAACTGCCACATTTTGGACAGCAGCTTCCAAGGAACCACTGGCCTACAGAAAGTAATACTCACTTCTCCTCTGAAACTTTTGGAGAAGGGACTTTTGGCAGGAGCTTCCTGCGTTGCTGAGCTTCTTCTAGGAGGTGTTCGTCTTTAGGGAATATTCCAACCATCAGATCCATTGTGGTTTTTATTTTCACATTAGGATCTAGTATGTCTGCTAGAGATTTATCTCTTCCGACAATCTCTCTGGCTAGTTCCTCTGACTTCCAGTCTTCAAAGGTCTTCTCTTTGGCCTTTACATAACTGACTGCTGGTGTGGCAGCACTGCCATCCTTCAAGTTGCTCCCAGGTTCTTCGGCTGGTTGAGGGTCACCTGGTTTGGTTCTGGCTTCTGGCTCTGGCTCTACACCTTGCCTGGTGTAAGCGCAGAATCGTGAGTAGGATTGCTCAGAAGTGCTGAGTGTTTTAATTTGGTCCTTTTCCAAACCACTGGGTAAAGCAGGAGGCTCCATAGTACTGACAAGACTTTGCCGACTCTCCTTCTCTGCACTGCTCTCAGAATGAACTATCTTGATGGGAACCATTTTCACCGTAGTATTGTTGTCTATAACCCTTTCAATTCTGGAAAATAAGGAAGATTCATCTTTAGAAATGGAAGAACCTTACAACTCAATTCTTATCTGCATATCAGAGAAGCCCAAATATGACAAAAGGTAGGTAAGAGATCCAGGTAATGGAATATTCCTGGCACTGTATTTCAAACCTTAAATTTACACGTTTTCTTTTCTGTCTACACATTTTAAGTAGTATTAGTTCATTTGTAAGTAACCCTAACATCCGCCTTGTGCAAAACTCACAGTACAGGACTTCTGATTGTTTCCAAAACATGAGGATCCAGTCACAGCAGCCAGGCCCCAGATTTGAGAGAGTGCTGCTGAACCACCTTTTACCCCTTTGCTGCCACACATATGGAGAAAAACACGCTTCAAGCTCAACTTCATTGCCTCACGCAGATTTTGTCCTGACAGGCAGCTTAGCTGCCTGGGGAGTTTGTGATGCGCTCACATCAGTTCCCAGCTCTTCCAAGGGAAGAGACAACAGACCAGATGGAAGCATCCTGCAGGCTAGGTCTTTGCTGAGCTACAAGAATAACAAATAATCACACATGGAAAATCTGGAAATAATTCAAAACTTAATTACATGATATAAAAAAAAATAATCTGTATTTGTGAAAATTTCACACAAGATACAGAAATTTAATAGATAGGTCTCACCGCAGTGTCCTATTTTTCTACTTAAAGGAGAAAAACCAGCCACTGAAGAGGATAACACACAGTTCTGCATACTCCTTTTAAGGGAAGCTTATAGCAAAAATTCTGTACTGCGTAGCACAAAGGGTCACCTTGGACATTCAGTAAGGCAAGCTATTTAAAAAGGAGGCTAACTTAGATTTTTAAATTGGACAATAAAATGTTAAATAGCATTACTGAAACATCTGTACTGTATGTAAACCATCTAAGAAACTGAAGACTAGTTTGGTGGTTTTGAGTTTGCAGAAAGTTTAAAATTATTGTCATAATGTGGGTTTGGAAGCTCGACAGCAAGTGAAGGAACATTGCCTACTAGCTAAAATATCTGGTTTCATCTGGCCGGGTTGCTTGCTGCCTTTCAGATAAGTGAGCAAGACATACTACAGCTCTTTTCCTCTAAGTGTGGGTGTGTCACTTCCCTCAAAAATAAACTTATACTTTATTGTGCTGCTCTTTTCTTTTGTAGGGAATAGCAAAATCTGTTTGACTTCACATTTTTCAGAAGTTGTATCTTATATTTGAAAAGTATATTTGCTTCTGAATGAATGTGCAGCCTCCCAATAGGTATTTACTTTCCTCAAGTGCTTTGCAGACATGCTTTGGCATACTGATCCAATTTTTGGGGCAGGTTTTCCAGCCCATGCTGAACCCTGTCCCCGCTCCCATTCAGTCAGGGTGTTTTCATTCAAGGCAACTGTTGTTTTAAAGAGCTCGCTCCCATGCCCACCACCCAGCCCCAGCTCCCTGCCTGCAGACGTGGGCTCTCCTCCTGGCTGCAGTGGGGCTGGGCAGAGGCCTGCCACTGCCCCCGACCCTTTCTTTTGTTTGTTTTTAAATAAAGCCCACACCTTTTGGACTCCACTAGACTGAAGAGGAACACATTTTTGACTTCGGGCGAAACACAAGATGCGTGCATCAGCGTGTGTAGGGCAACTGGAGAAGTGCACTGACTGCAATTCTTTACCTAAAATGCCTGTCTTCTGCTTTGATATTCTGAGTACGTTCCTCTCAGCCTAGTAAGAGACTTTCCAGATACTTAAGGCATCATCAAGTCAACTGATTTTAGTCAGAGCAAAGACAGTTCAACACCAGGTGCTTCAGAAATTCTGTTTCTGCAATCACTATCCTCCTGATTTCTGAAGGTTTTCCATTTGTGGAACTGTGGCAAGAAATTTTGACTTGCAGCAACTCTGGGGCCATTACAAAGCTTTACTCCAACCACAAGCACAGTGACTCCTTGACCTGAGCGCGTGTTTACTAGAAATCTATTGATGAACATACTCCTATGCATTCTTTTAATCTTTATTATTGCTAAAAAGTTGTCTTTGGAAATAGCTGGGTTCTGCACGCCATCAGTATTACCCCACATTACATTGTTCTACCTAAAACACTGCAGGAAACCCTACACACTCACTCAGTTTATGCTGTTGATAAATAAGACACCTTTCTTAAAAGAAGAGTAATCAGCTACATGCTGACATCATCAAACATTAGCTGTCCACAGCATGCAAACTGGCATGTCCAAGAGCTCATATGCAAGGAGCTAACAGAAGTAATAGGCCAAATCTAACTATTTGCATATTAAGATAAATCTGCTTGACCTATTTTACTTATATGAAATAAATGCCATAGAGTAAATACCATATAGAAGGATCAGAGGTATGACCTGCATATCTTTCCTTTTTTGCCATGCCTGCGTTATTGAGTAACGTAATTGTTAACTGAGGACAATACATTGTGCACAAAAAAGAGCTGTCTGGGCCTAAGAATTTTAAATGTTAACAAAAGATTTGCAGGGTAAGTGCGTTACCATTCAGATATGGGCATATAATTAGGCATACCTCAGTGCTCATTTCAACATTAAAGCTTAGTAAGAAGGAAGAACAAACACAATTAGCTTTCTGTGCATCCCTGGTATCTTTTCATAAAGCAATACATTAAGGAAGTTAAAACAGTACATTAAGGAAGTCATTACTGTCATCTACTTTTGCACATGGATGCTAGGGTTCACATGACATGTTGCACTTTTCATAGTAAACTGTATTATTACTTCATGTTAAAAACACTGCAGGATGAAATCTCATTTTTTTTTCCCTCCGGTTACAAGAAGAAAAATGTCAATGCATGTTTAGAAAAAAAAAAAGTGATTTGTGTTTTCTAAATCCTAAGGCACACTGGAAAACAGCATGATTTAGCCTATTCAACTATTTACATTACAGTAAAGAAAAGCTATTTCAACTACTTTTGCTCACAGAAGCAACCTCTGCATTCATTCAGCTTGGAGGTTTTGTTTTCATTCTTTAACCATGAATTATAATGCTGAAGGATTTATGAAAACTAAGATTCCTGAGCTTCCTGGAAGAGTTTGTTATCTTGTGGGAGAATAACCTTTTATGATGTTAGCAGCATATGACAGACACAGCAATCAATTAATTTCAGTTGGTTTGTCTAATTCTGATATATCTAGCCTGGGAAAGGACTGACATTCTCCTGCTGAAACTTCAGCCCATCTCAACACAAGCAGTGCTGCAGACCACTCCACAGACTACCTGGAGCGCCCCGTTTCATCATAAAAGCAACGTGAAAACAGTCACAATTTGGCAGCGTACCTTACTGTGTGTGCTTTCAAAGCAGATATTCTTACAAAGGATAGAGCTTCCCTTCCCACATCTACTTTGTCCCTACACGAATTCATATTCATATACAGACTCGGGTGGGGGAAACAACAACAGGGAATAATTTGATTTCACTCAGACTTACAGCAGAAAATCCATTTGAATCCACCCCCTTAAATTTCTACTACCAGCTGTAACACGTGAGCAGCATCAGTCAGCTAAACGAAACCACAAACCAGCTGAAGGACTTTAATGGTACCAACTGGCATCTCACACAAGTCTTAGGCGTCTTTAAGACATGCTGCCATGGCTCATGCTTAGTGAACCCAAAGAATGTGTTTTTAGCAAAGAAATGAACAGTCAACCATTAATAAGGTCGAATTGGGCAAAAAAGTGTTAATAAAAAGGTAAAGGAATTAAATCTAGTACCTGGCTGGGTTCTCATCCTGTACGGACACAGGAGGTTTATCAGTGAGCTTCTGTGGTGCAAACTGAGGAGAAGGGGACCTTGATGTCTCCATGCCAGGTTTTTGAAGATACCGATACTTAGAAGATAATACAGACTCAGACCTAAGGTGCGTTTTTTCTTCTAAGTGCTGACAAACATTCTCCGTGGAGGACGCCTGCTGGAGCTGCTGTGGATTAGCACTCTTCAGTTTTCCACTGAAAGCTGCAGGACTCTGACTGAGAGAGGAGTGACTGGCAAATACTTCAGCGGAGCTTGGGGACGAGGACGGAAAGGGCTGGCTGGACACTACCAGGAGAGATTCAGAAGAGGTGCCAAGTGACGGCGCAGAATTATCTGGTCGCCTGTATTTATCTCTTTTAGGTGGTGGCGGCCTCTGAGGAGCAGGTCCACGCTTCTTGTTCAGCAGCACTGGCTCTACCCTATGGTTTTCCTCTCCTTTGCCCTGGGACAGACAGGAGTGGTTCAAGGTCTGTGGCTCAGAGCAGGGGAGATGAGGCAGGCTGCAATCCTTGCTCTTCTCGTTCACGTTTTCCAGAGAGTATCTGTAATCACTGGGCAATGTCCCAGACCTCCCCCGGCCCTCGTGAGGCAGAACCGTAGGCTCTCGTGCTTGCAAAGGTCTGACAGATGCCTTCCACTTGTGGCCTGAATTCTGGTCCAGCTGATCCCTCTTCTCCCGTGGGTTTTCCCTCAGGGCCCCTGTGTCAGCTTGCCTAGAGAGAAGAACATGTCGTTAGTGCGCTGCTGATTTATTTCCTTCAGCGCGAGGCCACCGTACCGATCCAGGAAGCTTGAACACCAAGATCACATCCAACATTTAACACTAACTCCTCCAATCTATGGTGACTGTATGGCACAGAAACATTCTCTCATGTATGGGCGCCTAATCTAACGTGATGAGTCAAAGCATAATGTCAGGCTAAATTAGAGTATGGAGTGCCACAGGATGTGACAAACCTTCAGGTAACCCGAGGTGCCACAGTCTGCACGGCATAGTTAAATGCACAGCACACCTCCAGTGCTGATGTACGTGGCACAGCCAAACGTGCAAATGCCAGTAGAAAACCAAAGTGTCTTGAGAAGAGGAATCCTAATACTAAAATTTAATTCTCCTCTTGCTTCAGTCAGTAACGAAGAGCAGAAAACAAGTTTCTTCTCCATGTGCAAAATTAATACTTCAGTGTAATTTTAAATGTGAATTGGATACCATGAACTTTAATTATGAATCTAGAGGTTGGATTTTTGCGTAACTGGTGAAAAACAAAATGCCTGGAAAGAAAATGTTTGCCAAAGCTAAAAAACTGGGAAAGGGAAAATGAACATCTCCTGAAAAAAAGGCAGAAAAGGAAACTTAGAAAGGATAGCATTTTCCAGTCAGGCTTATTTTAAACTGGAACTTCTTTTGCCCTGTCAGCACAAATGACAAACAATGGCCAAAAAGGCCTTATCTTAGACAGAAATATTTTGGGGTTTATTCCAGTTTTATACCCTCTATTTCTCTAGCCAGGAAAAAGGCTTTTGCAGCTCCAGGCTCGTGATTTGCCACAAGACATGCAGTTCATTTGTGCTCACCAGATGAAGACAAACTGGGAAAGAAACAGGAGGCAGAAAAAAAAATAAAAGTACCTCTGGAGCCCTGAGAGGAGACAGGTTTGCTCTCCACTTAAAGAAGGCTGAAGAGACACTGTGAGCTTAGAAAAGAAGCTGCAACAGAGAAGTAAAAGGCTTCAGAAAGCTTCTACTATAATTTGTGCGACCGATAGCACTGGTCTCTATTTTGAAATAGTAACCCTGTAGATGTGCACTGCCCAAGCTTTCTTTCAAGGGGATTGTGAAAGAGGCATCTTTCTCAGCCTGTTTGTAAAGGAAGGTTTACTTAAATTTTCAACATAAACAGGTTCTCAACCGTACTGTACCAGTTTTAAGAATAAGACTATAGGTGGTTAACTCCAGTGTGCATGAAAACGAAATTTGAGATAAAAGCACATAAAATAAGTAGTAGGTTAAGTCCATTACAAATTCAAGAAGAAAAAAGGTAAGGAGCAATTTCAGATGGCATTACTATTTTAATTAGGTTAAAACAAATATTTAAAATGTAGCATTGAGGGAAGACAACTGATGAAATATGGGTTCTACTTTCACACCTGTATGATCAAATTACAGTCTCAAAATCGTTATTTTTTTAGTCCTTGGACCTGTGATGTTTTAGCACTTATGGAAAAAAAGTTCTATAAAAAACCTGGACATTGTCATTAAACTGCCCGATGTATGGGATTTTTTAATAATTGTACTTCACACTGATTTTCACATCAGTAATAAAATAGCATTGTACTTCCAAGAGAGATGGCTTTTTCACAATTTAATTTCTGAACCATCACTTATACAATCTCTGTCTCTCATGTGAAGTGTTAAATTTTAAAATTCCATTTTAACGGGTCAGCTTTCAGTTTAACATGAATGAGGAGCTGGATACTGTTCAAACTCAGAACTCTTCATATTGCTCTTAACTAAGAGCACTTGGTTCAGACAACTTCGGGTTGTCTGGCAAATTCAGTCAATTCTGTTTTACAAAACAGTATTTATTGACTCCGGTTTTAACACTAGATGAAGGACAGTTTTGTTAAGTAAAATGATGTGAGGCCAGGAAGACCAACACCACTCAGATTTGGTTACATGGTATCTCTAGAGTCAGCTGGTTTTCCCTAGTGAGTTCAATGTAAGCAGAACTGGGCCTGTAAATAGTTCCAGTAATTTTAATGAAAATATTTACCAAATTAAGACTGCAGGCTTTCAGTATGAAATACCATGTTTAAATCAGTGCTTTTCATTGTCTAGATGATCCACGCAGAGCACAATTTTCTCCTAGCTAACCTGTGCTAAAAAAATTCTTCAGGCCTCTCTATTCATATTCACATACATAAGCCAAAACATAAGACAGTATAACAGCCGCACTTGGGTGCACAAAGAATCAAGGGCATGACACAAAATGTCGCAAAGACATAAACTACATGCACTACCTCAGCCAGTTTGGAAAGTATACATTGGACTTTGCATGCACGTCAGGAGCGGGTGTGCTGGTGGAAGCAAACAGGACAGAGTAACCACCGATCTGACACATTTACATATCCAAAGCATGTAACCAAATTTGTTTAATTTTACCCTGGCTCAGAATGAGTGCTTTAGTAGTCCTGTCACACCTTCCAAAATAGAGTAAAAGGAAATAAAGAATCACAGCACAGAGAAATTTAGAGATGCAACATTTGCAAATGTGGAGATAAAATTCAGAAATCACATACGTGCCTTCATACAGCTTCCACAAAATTAATCAAACATTTTGCAGTGCCACAGAAAATGGGTCTGAGGAAAGGTGGCTACATTCAACACTGAGGCTAGTTTGCATTTAGTGTGAGTGGGTCCTCATGCAAAACATGCTTATCACATTATTTTGGAGAGATTTGAGCTTACTGTTCAGAAAGGAGGAAAAGAAAGCAAGCTTCAAGCCCCAGGAGAACACAGTGGCAAGAACCTGCAAAGGTGTTACATTATTATCGATACCAAGAAGTCCACTAAGCTACTTTAAATCTGTTGGTGCTACATGTAACGATATGCCTGTTTTGGAAGTGAGATCCATAGGATTATGCAAGGATATTGTACCACTGAAAGGAACTTATCATTTATAACCAAACATCAAAGTGCAAGACAGTGAGAACAGTTTTAAATCATCTGAAAACATGACAATTGACTTAATTACCACCTTCTTTCTAGATAAAAAAACCAGTCATCATCAAAAACATTAAACTAAATTGTCTTCAAACCCAAAGCTCCCCCATACCCATGATACAATGCCACACTATACCAATGCAAGAGCCTTCCTGATGCAACAGAATCCGGAAAGCTCACACCACATTCCCCATCCCTGGCACGCGATGACATTACAGCTTTGACTGTCAGATAACTTATGTTGCTCACTTCACCTGAACTGCAAAGGAAGTGTCATCAATAGACTCACGCTGTTGATACAAAGTGCTATTCAGTAAGGCTGAGTCTATTACAGGAGGCTAACATGAGCCTTTTCTACTGTACCTGCTCTTGGTATTTAAGGTCTATAAAGGGAATTAAGTATAGGAGCCTTCTATCTAAATGGCGGGGGGAAGAAACCCAAAATATGCTTCTAACTGAAAAAAGAAGAAATTGCTTCATTATGAAAACCGGTCTGCAAGATTTTTAAGAAGCTCTCATTTAGAAGAGGGCTCAGCTCTCCCAGCGGAGGTGTGTGCGGAGACAGGAGGCTGCGCACTCGTCGGCCAGGTGAGCTTGGGAGGAGCTCTGCTCTGTGGCTTGCACCTTCCGCATCGTGGCCGCAGCCACCGAACACAACACCGCCACTTACCACCGTGGGGGTGGAAATGGGTATCTCCATAATGGCACTATGTATTTTCTACCCAGATGGACAAGTACATCCCTCTGTTTCCTTCTGGCTCCGCTAGCTTGGGGCATACATACTCAGGACTGAAATGCAAAGGCCAAGTAAACACCAAGCCAGGGAAATCAACCAAGCCTCCTCTCCAGCCCAGACACCCTAGTCCCCAGCAATAACACAACGGGACATTCTACCAAACCAGAGACAGGTAAGAGTAGTGTAAGCTATTACAATTAAGTTAAACCATGGAGAGAGATATATATATATATACGCACACACACGCGCATACACGCACGTTAATAGGAGCCTGCCAGTGGAGCCAATGAGCAATTACCAAAATGAATCATTACGTATAGATGCCTATCAAAAGGATAACATTTCTGGTTGCCATAAAAAACAACCACAAACCACTTCCTTCATTTGCCCCATACTCAGGATTTGACTAAATCTGGACTCAGAGGTAGAATGATCCAACTGAATATCGTATCTCAACAACTGAAAGTCACTTCGATCAACTCAATGTGTCTGATTTTATCTGTCTGATTTACAGTTTCTTGCAAACGCTTCAGGCCAAGTCAAACAGTGCCACAAGATGCTCCAGCTTTAAAATCCCAGACTAGATAAGCTTTGCAAAAATGCATTAGCCAACATTTGAAAAATGCATCGTTTGTTAAACACCTGACCTCTGTGCAAAAGTTTCACCATAAAACCGAAGCACTGGTATGTAAGCAACAACATGCCCTGCACTAACTTACGGACAAAAGAGAGCAAATGGAGTGGCTGTTTCTGATTTAGCTAAAATTCCTTCTCAAACACTACCACCTACATTGGAAAAAGGCCTTCATACCTGAGTAAGTCTTCTCCATAAGAGTCCTCACCCTACAATAGAAACAACCCCTAGTAATCAAGGTCACAGTTCTGCAGTCCCTTTAAACTGATCTAAATGCAGATATTTTGCCAAAAGAGGCAGTTTCCTTCTCAGTCCACTCTGATTTTGTTTTCCCGCTCTCTCCATTGTATTAGCAGTAGGAATTGTACAGCCCCACAGAAAATTTGATCAAGGAACAGACCTGGCTCAAAATAGATAATTGTGCAGCTTAAAACAATTGTGAAACACAGCCTTTGCTTATGCCAAAACTCTGTTTATAGGCAGAGCCCTCACCGATATGCTACTTTTCCAGCTGTGAACTTTATGTTCTGAAACTATGTTTTCATTGTGTATTTTCCTGGCACTTGGCACAGTGGGATCCAAAAGCATTTCTGCAACAGTCCGCAAATAAAAAGTAGTTTCTTCTACTCAGTACAGTTTTGCTTGAGACCACAATGGGATGCTACAAAGTTGCAACAGGATGCACAGGGTAAGACTGTTGGAAATTTAGGAAAAAGTTTGAGGCCTAATACCACATCTTAATCCATATTGATACGGTCAGTGCAATCTAAAAAATTCAGCTCACCCTAAAGTAGTGCCTACAAGCAAATCACACATTGATTTCGCTGACTAGGGGACCAATTTAGTTACCCAAACATAGGTGTCTCATACCATTTCAGGAACTTTAAAGATTAAAAGGCATCAGTTCCCCAAAGATGTGGCAGCTGGAAGCCAAGTGGGATGCTCTGGGCTATTTCAGGTCTCACTAGACACCTATGTTTAGCCAACTGAATCAGGACCAAGACCTCTATGGATTATAACTTGAGTCAGCACTTCACTCACAGGCAGACATTTTTCTTCTATTAGGTATCTGAATCCTCATCTGAGTCTCACATGCTTTTACTTTCAAAGGCTCCAGCACCCCAAAGGTTTTGAAATCCTCAAACTGGTTTTACTATTGCAATGCCAAGGAGACACTGACACCAGAATGCCACAATTTGGACATCCAATACAAATGCAATTATATTACCAGCGGCCCATTTTTCTGATGAGCACTGTATTTGCTATCATTACTGAGTCAGTACAGCATGCACTATCCACCATACAGTGACACATGAAGCATATTCCAAAGACGCCAAATGAGAGCTTGGACTACAAAACTACTTAGAAATCTTTAAAGACAAATGCATAGAAAAAAGGACCCTCCAGAAAACAAATAATTTAATGGCCACGATGACTGTACCATTACAGTCACTCCAGGAAAAGGCACAGCACATAAGTCACTATGAAGAAGTAGAGCTGTTCATTGCCTTGCTCTGAAGAGACAGATGATGGCAACTAGCAACCCAGAAGCACTCCTGAAGCAAATGTACAAAGCATGTATTAAGAATGAAAAGAGGAATGAATGCTGAATGAGGAGAGAATGCTCTCTCAAAGAAGGAAAAAAAAAAAAAAAAAAGGAAAAGAAAGATAGAAAGATATGTCTTGATATACTTCAGGAGACAACTGAAGGTACAAAACCAGCAAGATATTTCACAAAGTATACTTCATGGCATATCATACTTTCACTACAACCCATTTATCATGACGTGAGTCTTGGTTTTCCAATTCTGTCTCCGAATGCCTGTTAACATTATCTGTGCCTTGATGGCAGCTCTCTGTTTAGTCAGTCACACTAAATACAGCTTAGTTGTTGCACCCAATGTGATAAAGCAAAATGTCACTCTAGCTTAACAACCCTTGCATTATCACCTGGCTTTATCACAGAATGAAACATGATAACAGACACTGCTTGCCAGTCCGTCGATCCCACCAGAATCTCTCCCCTGTCCTGCATGCATGGCAACATACACAGCAATGGGTTTTCAGCTCATGTTCTTTATCTTTCTCAAAATGTTACCTCTCTCCCCATGAAAATCAGAAATAAATTTAACAGACCCACTCTAATTCTGGAGTAGGTAAGCAAAGACATGCTGATGGATGAAATGTAGGCCAGTCATGGGTAACAGCACAACACATGGGCCCACAGTAAAAATCAAATCCGATTAAAATTACATTTCTTATAACAGCATAGGGGCCTTTATGTAGAAGGGAAGAATCTTGTGGGAAAGGGCTGAGGGAGGGATGTTTTTCTTTCCTTAGTTCAGGAAATAAAAGCCCCTCCTCCATTCTGCTGCACATCAAAAACCAATGATAAAAATATTATTTCTTACTTGTTTTATCTATTGCATGCCTGTCCTAGCACACAGGGGATCGCCTGCATGGAAATAAAATGACTTCTGCTCACTTAAGTCAACCAGTTAATATGTTCTGTACTTACACAGTGAATTCAATCATCAGAATATCCCAACAGTATAACAAGAGCCATCATATTACACAAATGGCAACCACTGCAGAGACAAAAGACAACACTATCCAACACTGCTAACAAGGAAATCACAGTCACGTTAAAAAAAGCTCAAATAAAAATGACTGTTTTGTCAATTAATTAAAAAACCCCTACATTCCAGTTGCCACTCCTTTGATTTATTTTCTTTTTTTTTTTACATCTATACTTTTTTCTCCTGATATGCTGTTGCTATTATTATCAAAAACAGCTGCTTGCAGCTGAACAAAAATTCAGTAACAGAACAGAAGCTATAAAATTAAACACTTCGTGAATAACAGCTAGGTCACCTGGGTTTCTCAGGCAGGCACTAAAATGAACACGTAGCTCATCTCTAAAGAAAAAAAAAACAACCCTAAACCAGTTATTTAAATTAATTAGCATGCATATCCACACATTTCAATAGCCATCTTTTCACTCAGAGCCACACTCACCGCTAGCTTCCAATAGTAACATCCAGTTCTCTTACACTCCCAGTTAATATCTCCTGCTGCTGTGGAAAAGGTCTTCGTGCGAGCCTGCACTCACACTAACAGCCTTGCCAGTAAAATAACAAGATGAAAAGCTCTCGCACCACCCCTAGCCGAGAGGAACCCCGAGCCTGGCACCCTGAGCCACAACAACGGCACTGCAGCCCTCAGTCCAGAAAACAAGTATTTTCGAAAGGCACTGCCTTCTAATTCCAGTGTGCATGATGCCAACTGTGAAAACAAAAGCTGCTAAAAACAGCGCGCGTGTGCGAGCATATGCACACAGAGCATCTTAGCTGGAATTAACTCATGTTTTCCTCCTATTCTCCCAACCCATCAGTGAACAGAGCAGTCGATTACGCTAAACAAAATAAAATTATGTACCAAGCATTGCATCGTTCCTAATTTGCTACTGTAGCTTCTGCTGATAGGGACAGAAGACACAGCCTGTACTCAAAGACCTGGAGAACAAAAGAAATACTGTATGAATTAATACTGCAAATTTCTCTTCAGAACTGACAGAAAAAGGTAATTAAGGCGCACGCCTCTAGCTGTTTCTCTCACGCCTTAACACTAAAGACAAGACAATCTTACCAGGATTTACAGCTGTTTACCCATATTCACTGGATACGTGAGCTTTGCATCCTTGCAAATGTGCCAGCCAGTTTGAAAGCCTCGCAGAACTCAATCTGTCTCAACCTCTGTGTCTCATTTACTGTAACGCAGAGGATTTTCAAAGCCATGCCTCACAACAGCTGGCTTGTTTTTGCCTGCTTCCTATGATTGACAAGTTCATACAAGCTCCATCAACTTTAACCTTGATAAGTGAAGGCTTGGTCTGTATTGTATGTTACATCATCAGAAACTTCTGACCTCAGGGAAAAGATCTCAGAGACTTCAAAGCTTTTCCTTTCCCCCGCCCCCATTCCCTGGATTTGGTTATTTAAAAAAAAAAATTTTAGAAGTCCTTTAATTTTTTAAGGGTTTTTCCTTTCATTTGTGAAAATCAGCGACGACAGTTCCACAAGTTTTAAATATTTTAACGGTTTAAAAAGTCCAGTGTGTTGCTAGACTCCTTTCTGAACAACATTCAAATAACCGTGTCTTTAATTTTAGAGCAGAGTCTTCATCAACAGCCCTCCAGCTTGAATTTTTTTGCATGCATTGTGTGTACAGGCGCTCTCTCTTACAGGAGATTCTGCAGGGAAAGAACGAAATGCTTTCATGCTGTATGAGCAAATTACCACCCCCATGCTCCATCTTTAGAAACCAGAGGCATCAAGGCCTTCATCAGAGCAAAGCTCAAGCTCCTTTCAGTTTTTCTACAAGAACACATTAAAGACTTAATAGAGAAACTGTGGCTAAGGCTTCAATATGCATTAAAAGATCATTTTAAAGATGACCACTTTAGGAGGAAAATGTTATTTAAACTGCATGCAAAACCACATACAGCAGTTAGATATTATGATACAGCAGATATCCAGTTAATATCCTCTCCTAAAGTTTTTATATCTCCCAAAGCTGTCTATTTGATTTCAAGATAGAGAAAGAATGACTTCAAGAAAACTCACCCATTTACATAATACAACATAACTGGTTAACAGACTGTAGCAAGTCTGGCTGGCCCATGCAGAGAAATGGAAGTTATAGCTGTCACATTACTTTTTAGCACAAAACTTTACTCAAATTTACTGGCATAAACAGTCTCCTGCGTGACAGCAAATCACAATCCATACTGCCTAAGGGCTTATAGCAGAAGGTGAACATTTCACAGGCTAGCTTGTAGTACCAGAACACCATAAAGCCACTCCATATGTTAGAAATATATGAACCGCTGCACTGAGGAGACAAATCAGTCACCTATTTCCAAAGACGCTCTTCATCAAGTAACTTAGGGGAAAATAAGATCTATAATACATCAGCATGTGATGCTTTTACAAGCATAACCACTGGAGACTATATATTATATTATCTCTAATCTCCCTACTCAGCTGTTATCATTAAAATAGCCACAAGGCGACAGCTGGATTTCAAGCGATGCAACAAAAACTCAGTCTTTAGACAGTCTTCATTCTAATCCTCTTTCCAGGGAAAGCAGTGAAACTAAACCAGAACACAAAAATGGACTGCTGCTTACAAAATGATCTCTGTTTCTTTCTCCACAAAGTTTTTTGTGTGCTGTTCCTCTCGCCTGCCCCAAAATCCAGTACCTCCAGAATGAGCTAGGACTTCTCCCAGCTTCTCAGGCTTGGTAACACTCACCGTTGGGGGCAGGGAAGGAAACTTTCCGTAAGAAGAAACTACCCTCCAACACTTCCTTTTATCAGACCACAGTGGCCTCGCATACCCCTAGCTGTCACTGCATGCACAATGGAGAACAGATGTGCCAGCAGCAATTAAGTGAAAGGAACTTCACTCAGTAATAAGAAGCTGAAAGAAGGAAAAAAGGGGGTATGTGAGGTGGGGTAGCTGCCCTCAAGTTTAGGAACAGGAGTTCAAAATTCACCTAACAAAGGCAGAGGGAGAACCGCACTTTCAAGGGTATGGAGAATGAGCAAATTGGATCAGGGAGAAACAGGGCTACATGACTGTAACATACTGTAAACCAAACCCAGGCTTTGGAGACAGTCCAGCACCCATTTAATGACATCCAGCAGCCGCTGGTGAGCCATAGCAGAGCATCACACCGACCTGTAGGACGTGCACCTGACAGCCGCAAGAGGCTGAGCACCGCTAGGAGAGTGAGGGATGGGAGGGCAATGGGGGGACCCTGCCTGGTTTAGCACTCTTGTTTGGCCACAACCACTCCTCGATCCCAAACTAGTGCATTTGGGATGCTCTCAAAGAACCATGCATCTCTCAGCTCAAGCAGCCTGAAAGTTTTAAAATGGGCAGCAGGAGGAAGAAAAAAACTTAAAGTGGGACAATTTATCATGCAACTCCTGCCTTGATCTTGAAGTATGACAAGAATCTGGTTCAAAACTTTGCTACTATGAAGAGCTACCCTGTGCCAGTGGCCATATGTATTTAGATTAATCATTCTTGAAAGATCAAGAATCCACACTGTGGTATTTAATTTTGAAAAGGGCACTTACATACATGAGAGGAATATTTTTAAAAGGAACAAGCCAGATGGTATAATGCTAAGAGATAACATGTGACAGAAGATACAATATATGAAACTCAGAAAATGCATAACACCTACCAAGAAACCCAGAAGACCACCCTTTTTCCTTCCCTCTCTCTGTCCCCTCCAAAGGCTGAATTAAACCCTAATACAAGGACATCCACCAGAGAACTAAAGTCTTACCCAAATGAGGAAAATCCAGAACTATTCTAGCAAAACAGATGTATAAACACAAAAAAGGGGGTGTGGGTGGGGGTGGGGAAGGTGGAGGTACAAATTCTTAAAGATGTTAAAAGAAGAAAAAAAAAAAAGGGGTGGGGTGGGTGGGGCATTTTTCAAACACAGGTATCTGCCAGACAGATTATAGGGCCAAAAATACAACAGTGAGAATAAAAAGAAAAGAAAGCCACAGCACAAAATTGACATGGACTCCACTTCACATCTCCGTAAGCAAAGAACAGCCTATGCGGGAATTATTCTCAGATGCTGTCCACCATTAAGTGGGTAGTCATGAGTTTCCTGGACTATATGACAATCACCTGAAACTCCCACAGGAAATTACTGAAATAGCAGCTGTGATGCACAACTACCCATTCCTCTGACACCCGGGCAACTGCTTGAGCAAAGTGACACATGCAATGTTTGGGGAGGGAAGGTATGAGGGTGTTGGAGAGGGAACAAGAGAAAGAGAGCAAGAGTAAAAAAAAACATATTCATTATGAATCTGGAGAACTTTGGAACCATAAACTTAATTAAGCAAACAGGTAGAAATTCTACAAAGAGATTCAGCAGCTGCACTAACTAGTGTGTTAAAATGACAAAGAAAAGCCACGTCTCAGATGCATTACTGTTCTTACGAAGAGTCACTACACACGTGGACAGCAGTGATCTGGATGACAGAGACTATTTTGATTTTTAGAAGATTCTTTCAAAAAAAAAGAATTATCCTCACCACAGGCTCTTAAAGATTTGACTGCCATGGGAGAAAGTCCTCTCTTGCATCATCACATGATTAACAGAACTGGTTAGATCTAGGTGATTTACAAAAGGGGTAAAAAAGAAGATGGCAACAGTTGCTGCTGTGAGGAAATTATTCTGAGTAATAAAGACACAAGCTGAAGATTTCCCACCATTGAGCAAATGGGCCATAAAACAACAGATGAAATTCAAATTTAATAAATGCAAAGTAACCCACAGGATAGCTTTTCCTATACCTCAAGCAACATATACAATGATGTATAACTGAAATTCCTGCTACGCAGGAAGGGGAAGGAGGATTTAACAGACCGTTCTATGAACATATCATCTCTGTACTCCAGAGGAGTTTAAAAAAAAAAAAAAGAAGCAAAAAGTCAATATATTACTTTTTGAATTCATAGTGCACCCTAACGTTGTTGCAGTTCTGCTGCTGCTCCAAAAGGAACATACAAGAATGTGGAAAGACACAGAAGAACAGGCAAAGGATGGGCAAAGCCTTACAACAGCTTTCACAGATGAGACACCCCACATGCTCCCCACAGAAGTAGTGGTTTTTCTCACAACACATCAGCACAAAAGGCTATGGATGTCAAAAGTTGATGCTGGTCCAAAACCAGTTAGACACTTTTCTGAAAGAAAAAGTCATCAAGGGCTGTTAACCACAAATACCTAGGACTGCACCTAGCATGACTATTCTTAAGCAACTTCATTTATCAGTGATTCAAGGTTACACTATCTCAAAAGCATGATATTTATTTAGCTGTTATTAGTCAGTCACACACACTAGTATACTGGAAAGACAGTGGTTCATGGCAATGAAACTTCTACCGATTTACGAGTATCTTACAGAAATCTAAGGAAGACGAAAGGTGGCAGGGGACTCCTAATACACGAACAGATGCTGCTGGACTCTCTCCTTTGTTGCCTCTATATGCCTGGGAAGAGCCACAGAAGCATTTTCCCAGTTTCAGACACAATATAAACTTTGAAACAGCCCAAGACTGTACTGCATCATCCACTAGTCCATATGATACATACAATGACATCATTGGCAAAAAAGTGGTCTGAACAGATGCCTTAAAAATCCTATCTTAATGATAAAGAAATGCTAATGTAAATAGAAGGGCTTCAGTAGTTCATGTTCTTGAAGTCTTTGTTAACAGCTAAGAGCCTGTGAGGATGCACGTTGGCTCTCCTGCACTTCCTCCAGATGACAACAAATAGCTGCACACAGCTTGCTGGAAAGGGAAAACTGCAATTTATTTTTTAATTTTAACTTTATGCAAGAAGGCGTTTTCACATGGAAATTCATTATCATTAGGAATTCAGATATCTGAAGCATTACTTCAACCAAACTGGTATGTTCTGGCAGCATGAAAAGCATGTTTTCTTCTCTCTTTAACTCAATAATTAATCTCCCTCAAAAAAGAGCACTTAAACCTTTGTAACTGTCTTTATTATGCTTAAATTGGCTGTAAAAAGAGGACACTTCACTCTATAAGCTCTTGAATAAAATGAATGTAGAAATTGTTAGTACGCTGCACAATAGATAAAAAGTAATCATGCATGTTTTACAATTAATTTCCTATAAAATACTACTTGTTAGGTCATTCTATACTTAGGAAACTGATCGGAAATATTTCTTTATTTTAGAAGACTCTACGTGAAAAATAACAACAGCTGTAGGTCAAGTGTAGAACAGAGAACGTAGACCTCTTTTGCACCATAAAATGTTGACGCTTGTTAATACTTGCATGAAGTGTTTGCCAAAATAATTCTTCACGGATTTGTAAGGAAGCAGTTGCCCAGGATTACACCGTTTCTTCCTCCAGAAGAAAAGGGAGGAAGGTGAAAACATTTTGCTTATATAGTTTTGGTTAGAACATCAAACTTGGGCATTTAGGTCAACTTTGGCATCAAGAATGACTTTTACTTTGGTTTTGTATGGTAAAGGCTGTTCCTCTGCCTTCGGGAGCTGAGATAAGAGCAACTAGTAAGGCACGAAAGGTCTAAAGTAAACGTCGTCTAGTGTTTAATTAGAGTTGAGTCATGCTGTGGTCCCATACTTGACATGCACATGCCCTTGTACTTGACACCTATTAAATGTTGAAAGATTTTCTGCAACCTGTGATCTCATAAATCCTTTTTTGCTTTTTGAAATTATGTAATTTTCACAGATGTTGCAGAAACAAATTAATAGAGATACAAGTCAAATGTTCTTAGAAAGTAAACAAGATGAATGGCTGTGAACATCACTAGTAGATGACAATTTTAAGAATTAGATCATAAAGCACTATTCTTTTGATGCAGAATGACTTGTATGTGTGCTGTGTCATCCTGCAGGAAGCCACAGATTACAGGCCAGAGCGCACTTTTCCATCCTTAACCTTTTGAAGGGCTATGCCGGTGTAGAAATTGTGGAGACATCTATAGGGAAGTTAATTATATAAACAGCACATGTCATTCCACAAACACAAAGAGACCCATAACACTGTTAAAGCAGTCCTAAAGTTAAAAACATATTTAGAATTACATCAAGGCTCAGTGTAAAAATATTCAGCTCATGTCAGATGACTGTTGACATGCCTGTAAGCTTATCACAAGAGTGGCCTGGTTCATGCATGAGACACGATAATGGCTACTACAGACCACTGCTTTCTCTTCCTATAAAAATAGTAGTCCAAGCTATAGAATACTGCAATTCGGAATAACATGTTGTAGCTTTTCTGAAAAGGGAGATGAAAGAACCTGAATTCATTGGAAGAACTCACTTATCTCAGAGGGGGAAAATATTGCCCAAAGATGAAAGGAGTTCACAAATTATCTTCATCAACTTTAAAAAACCCCCAACTTTCAGAAGGAATGTCAACTTAGGTTTTGCAACTGTGTGCTAAAAAAGAGCACCAAAAAAATACTGTAGCAAAATGAACGAGCAGCAAAAAGCCCAGGAGAAAACAATTGCTTATCGAGCACTTTTTTTCTTTTCTCGTTTTTAACTGTTACAATACTCCAGTCCTTTTTCATTCTAGATTCAGTGCATTCAAAAGACTCATATTTGTCCTGAAAATAATGAGGGAAGCTGTAACAGTAAACATTCAAAGTTCATTTAAAACTGAAATTATTCATTTTTTTTCAAAACAACTGGAGGGGAGGGAGGCCAGAGGCACCCCGTAGCATTGGACAGTCTCTAACCCAGAGAAGTCACCCATGGACTCCACAGCTGGCTCTCAGCTTGGGTCCCTGCACATGTAACCCACATGAACGCTGTAGGGCTGCTCCTGTGTCCAGTATGGTCACATTGGCTTTGGTAGCACAAAGGCAAATGGAGCGCACAGGCCTCAGTAGCACAAAATAAGGGCCATCCCCCATATAATCTGAACCCAAATTTTCAAAGAAAAATATTAAATGTGACAACAAGGAAGACCTTAGGTTTGCTTAATATTCATGTTCTAGAATACACCACAGATTAGGTAGATTTGCTAGCCATTTGCAGATTGCTAGCTTTTAAAAGGAAGAAACTAAATACCCTTAGGGCAGCTCAAAAATCATAAAATCAATTCATGTCACGATGAGTCCAGTCCCTTTTGAGCACAGGGTCAAAAGAAAAAAAGAGCACATGGAAATACATATTCTTTCCCAGAGGACAGCTATTCATCATTATGTGGTGGTAGTTCACAACACAGGAATTAAATGCCTAAATGAGAGATTTTATTTAGTCAGTTTTTTTTTTTAATACAGAAGACATATAAGCCCTCTGCATAACACAAATACTGAGGGAAAGACTGCAAGAGACAATTTTACAAAACTTCCTGTGATGTGGTGAAATGGCCAAATATGGCATCTGAAATAATATGTCAAAATAGGTATTGGCTTTAAAAAATAAAAAAGGAGAAAAAAGAAAAGAATTTATTGCAGCTGGTGCCCAGTCATGTGATATTCATGGATGCTGTGATTATAAAGCAAGAATTGTGCTGCACAAACACTGCTAAAACGCTGGCGTAGGAGTATTATTCACATGCTTTTGTGACTAGGGTTCAGCACTGGTGGATGGAAATCATTTTACTTGTCCAGAGATGCTGTCTGCCTACAGAAGCACGTCTGCTCCCGGCTGATTGTGCTGCCACCTCCCCCTCTCCCTTCCCTCCCCTCCAGCCCAATCTCCCCTCCACGCGCGTGCGCACACCGGCGCACACATTCACACCCTCATGGGCTATTCATTTTGAAATCACTACAGTGAGTACAAAGGGCTCCAAAGAATTGGAAAAATAGCAGATGGTCTCTTCAGCTGGGCCATAAGCAATGCAAAATACAACCGTATAAAACCACAAATAAATACTGATTTTTTACGAGCTTTTATGGTCATGCCTAGAGTATGTGCTTGCTACAGTTCATAATTTTCTCTCCCCTTGATAGATTAATACCACTTATAGAACTGAGGAAAGCCAAAGAAATTATTTTTCCTATATGTGTGTTTCTTCTGTTACAAAAAAAGGAGCTATCAAACCTGGCAACAGCAGTGTGTGCACAATCCCAGTTCAGCTGCCACTTAAGCAGCCGCAGTATCAGCAATCACTAAAATCACTGCTTACATTACAACGGCTCTGGCAAACTGTGGGCCAGGAGGAGGGCACCCCTCTGCATGCTAGACATTTAAGGACTTGAACCGCATTGTGCGTACAGTCATACATTTGAAGAGAGTCTGAAAATATTGTACAGTTTAATTAAAACATGAATTAACAGAGAAAAGTAGAGCTTATCAAATGGGAAAACAACTTTTGGTGGTTTCTGTTCATGTACTGCATTCTGTAAAGGCACAAGTAAAGAAAAGTCAAATTCACAGCAGTACTGTGTTCCAGTAGCACGCTGTCTTTGCCAAGGAGAATACTGGAAAACTCAGGTTTGGGAAACCTCAAAAGCATTCCCTCCCCCCGCCTTCCCCGACCAAAAACCTGTAACTGATAAATATGAAAAATATCTGAATCGTTTCATGCACACTAATAAGAATCATCTGGCTTCAAACAAACTGTAATACACTCAACACTTGACAATTTCTTCAAGCTCACCCTAGAGTCCCCATAAATTTCAGTCCCACCATTAGTTCTATCATGCACGTTGAAGTATGTGGGGAGAAAGAGGGAAACAAGGGAAAAAAGCATTGCAAAAAACTCTGAAACCATCATAGCAAAGCTTCCAGTTTGTGTCAGGAAAAGATGAGATCAGAGTTGTCACAAGAAATCTCTTAAAGCCAGAAATCAAGAAATACTTACCTTACAGTGCAGTTCCTTTCATCTAGACTGTTAACATTAGAGAAAATACGCTTCCCATCTTCCTTTAAATCTTCTGCTTCTCTCCTTACTTCAACTGAGACTTCCTAGAAGTGGTTTATAGCACAAGTAAGACACCAAGTCATCATGTTTCAGACTGCCAAAAAATCTATGATTATGGAACCTCTTATTTGTGGGTTTGCTCTGTTTGAATATACATGAAGTCAACAGCATAGCATGTCTTAAGCTTGTTTGGTTTTAAGTGGTACAGTATGCTATGTGACCTCTTGCGCAGCACTACCGACCTGGCTGTGCTCGACTTTGCTGATCTACAGAAGAGCTTAACATTTATATAAACCATCGCAACTTCCATTTGGCAAAGACAAAGAAAAAAAAAAAAAAAGCAGCAAAGAAGTTACAGTAGAGTTGCTCGCATTTTAGAAGAGGCAAGTACGCACCAGCTTTTGAATCCCTGAGTGTGTACTTCAGTTTCTCAGTAAAACACACAACATCTCTGTTCCAGAATTTTATTATCTCACTATCTTCAAACAACCACACCCAAAGCATAGCTTTGCATTACAAACACTGAACCTACAGGAAATTTAATTGCGCATTAGCACTGGAATAATCTGAATCATATATGTGAAAGAACATCTTTATTTACTTCAGTCTGTTATAAGCATCTTCAACGTGCTTATCACCATATTTTCCAGGTGCCTAAACAGGTGTCTGCTTTTTGCCCCAGGAGGCCTATACTGAACTTAAAGGCACTGACTAATAAACCAGAAATGCATACATGGAATAGATTATATGCTGATTTTTCTGCTGGGTAGGCAATTATTTAATAATTTAGTTAATTTAATTTTCAAAATAACTTCCAGGTGAATATTTCCAGTGCTTGGAATCTCTACCCTAGTAAATTATCTGCATATCTAAGTCTGCACGTAGAGTTCAAAAATAACTTTTGCAAAACTTAAAGACACAAAAAAACTTGAAGAAACAGAATTCACAACTTTTACAGATCAACATATTTTGTTTCTTTTTCAGCTATTCTCATTCTACTCCCTGTATGTACACTCACACAGAGGTGCTGTCTGGATGTGTATGTATGCAATGTTTTTACCAAGAGGAAAAAATACTGTAGAACTACATTGCCTCAGTTCTTTTCTTGCAAAAGATGAAGTTCAACATAGGTTGAACACACTGTGAGTCCTTATATATATCAGGCCATCTTGTAGCAGCTTGAACAACACCTTTTAAAGAGAGAACTCAAGAGACTTGGTTTCTCTGTTTACTTCCTCTGCCACCTGCCACCCATTCCCTGGCCCTGCTCAGTTAAAAATTAACTTAATATTTACTTGCAAGTTGAACAGATATTTGGCATCTCTCTAAGGAATAAACGTATACCTCTTAAATCAAGCAAACTGACATAAAACACTAAGCAGTTTCATTTGTTGCTGTAGTGTAGCTTTAACATTAGCAGGCATATTTTTAATCTCTAAACTTTCTTAGGCAGAAGTTTTGTCCTATGTACCTTTTGCATCATGGAAGTTCAGAAGAAAAGAGGAAATCCACAGAAAATTGTTAGACCATTAACAAAATTGGAGAAACGCAGACATTATTCTCCCTTGGAACATTTTTCTTCATAGTTTAAGAGAACTAAAAGCCTTAAAAGGAAAAGGCAGCCACACCAATGAAGAAATAACTCTGGGTAAAGATTGCTTTGATCCTCCTATACCTCTGCTGTAAAGAGGAGGATATTATCAAATGAACTGGGTTGTTTTCTTCCATGTGGCTACAACACACAAGGAATTACTTGATCCAGTTGCTCTTTGCTACACTCAATTCCTGTGCAATACAAACTTTGATCTTCTTAATTTCACTTGAGAGCTACCTATAACAATTATTCCCTTACTGACAAAAGCCAAACACCATACTACTTTGTGTTTCTAAACTAGAAATTTTCATAAAAATTATTTCTTTCCCCCTCGACCACTCTCCTGCCCCCTCATCTCAGGCAATATAAAGAATAACATGGAAAAAAACCTTGTACCTGTTTGTAGAAATCAGTAGAAGGGGATGATCTAGACCTCTCATGTGTGTACTGGGGTTTCTCATGTTGTTCATGGCCTGCGTCAAGGATATTATCGGCTGAGTGGTACCTTCCTGAGCATCTTGGCTCTATCGGCTTCCGCTGCTCCTTCCATGATGCCTGATACTCTGCAAAGGTTCCCAGGCGCTGTGGCTGTTCAGATTTCACAATCCTATCAGCAGCCTTATTGCTGCTACTATGGTGGACGTTATCTTTTGAAGCATGTGCAGTTTCAAGTCCAATAGAGGCTGCCCGACCTCTTCTCTCATACCATAACTCCTCTCCCTCTTGTCCACTGTGAGCCTTCCTATCTGGCCTCTCAGATAGACCGTGGGGAGCTGGTTTCTGTGCAGATTTCCTATATGCAGGCTTACTTGTTTCTTCAAAAAATTTCCACCTGTCTGCAAATGAGCCCAGGGCTTCTTCAGATGTGTTTGGACGGCAGCAAGCACGGCACTCATCCTCTGACATCCCCACCTCATTTATCTTCTCCGGTTCAGAGTAAGACTTCAGTTTTTGCTCTGTTGTGAACCTCTTCCTGGCTCCGATGCGAGAAACGTGATGACTGCCACTCCCTGTAGGGTTCGGTTTAGCTTGTGTAGCCTCGAGGAATCCAGACACATCTTCAGAAATGAAAGCCAATAATGAAGAGTTGTAACTACCAGTTTTCTGCTTGGGTGACCTGGGGAGATATTCAGCAGGGCTGGGCTCTAAGTCCCGCCGTTTGAAGGACGTCGCCCGCAGAACCCTGGCCTGTGCTTCCTTGAGGTGATCTTTGTAGGTGCTGGTAAAGTTAGTGTCTGGGGAGGCGGTGACATTTTCTGCTGAATCTGGCTTCCAGGTCTCATTGCAATCCTCTGTTTCAGATGACCCTACTAATGTAGCAGTGCTTCTACTTTTCTGCAGCTTCGCTCTTCTCATTTGGATCTCATTTCTCAGGGTTGTTGCAAAACGATCACTCCTTCGTGCCTGTTTAGACAAGTGAGTGTCAAATGGGGCCTGTCGCTCTGTTACTGCTTCTGGGCTGTTGTCAGACTGTTTTTTCCCTTCCTGAGCTAGAGAGTGCAACATTGGGGTCTTCTGTGGAGAAATCTTGCTACTCTCATCTTTCCCCCACCTAAAATCTTTCTGAGCAGATCTGTTTTCAGTGGTAAGGACACAGCCCTTTACATACTCCTGTTGACCGTACCTAGTTTCACTTTCCTCAGAGCTGCTCTCAAAGGTTTTATTTTGTCCAGACTTTTCAGTATGATTGGGTTTTTGAGCTTCTTCTAGTACAGCACTCCTAGCATCCCCGTCTCTGTCCACTGGGTAATGACTACTGTTCTCACACCCTTTCAGCGAAGATTCAACAGATAGTTGAGGTAGATAGTATTTTGGTTTTTGGACCATTGTGACAACCGCAGGATTTTCATGAGGTCCAAGCAATGCATCAGTCCCCACTGCAGGTTTCCAGCTGTCATCCTTGAGTTGTAGTGGCTTAGAGCTTCCCTGAGCAGGCTGTTTTGCTGTCACACAATAATAGCGACTCTGTCCAGTGTTGTCCACCTTCTGTTCAGCAGCACTGTTCGAAGAAGAGGAATTGTTGAGCAGACTGGCTTGGTTTGGACTGTAGCCATGAAAATGATCTGTAGGTAACTCCTGAATGCCACTACAGGACAGATAATGTTGCTGATCTTTAGGCGCAGCTAAGATTCTTGCATTGTTAAAAAAAGTGCTTTCATCACTGTACTGGTGCTGGTGGTGGTAACTGTAAGTAGGCTGTGCAAACCGAACATCAGTGCTGGACAAGGATGATTGCAGTTTGTTCACAGTTCCTGTATTACTATTGTACCTTTCACCAGTTGAAGAAAAAGTGTGTTCTGAACTGAGATCACATTTATAATTTGAGCTGCTGACCCTCCTGTCACATGCTCTGGAGGGCCACCGCTGCTGCTCCACAGTTTCCAAGTTCCAGTCACTCCTGGGCTGAGACCGGTTCAGGGCTGTAAAGTGCTGTGGGCTGGCAGCCTCTGAGTACACAGGGCCATGGGCTTTCTCATGGCCTTTGGTAGCAGCAAAGCTGTCACTACGAAGAGGTGGAGGTGGTGGGGGAGGAGATGAAGACTTCTTCTTATCAGGAACATACCAGACAGGTCCAAAACTGGATCTTCCAGAGCTAGTGAGCTTGCCATCAACCTGCTCCTCTATTCTAAGACTTTTGTTGTTCTCATATTGGATGGGAGTTGGCAAATACCCAGGTTTGTCCTCTATTCCACTGTTGTCATTCAAGAACTGGCCAGACTTGTTTCCATGCTTAGCAGTCTCCCAGTGGCCTACTTTGTATAGCATGTTCTCTGTTGAGGAAGTATCTGCATTGGATAGAGTGTGGTCAGGGGTACTAGAACTTGTGGAGAAAGACCCATAGGCTGAATCCCGCTTACTCTGGCTCCCTAGATGATCAATGCTACTATTAGACCTTGCAGAAGAAAGTCTTCCATACTGGGCTACTTGTGGAGTGTGGTCCCAGCTGTCCATACTTCCCAAAGAGCTGAATTGGTCAGAAGCGCGATGTAGACTTGACTGATCCCATGAGTTTGACAGGTCATGAGAAGAACAACTACAGTAGGAAATAAACAAAAAGCCTCAGCATAAATATACCAGTCAAAAATGCCATGTAATTACAAATATATATAGCCACCAATTGTACTAATAATGGTTAAGATCCATCTACGTAACAGTTACTCAGGAAAAACAATCTAATAAAATCGGAAGTTTGAACACAAAGTTAGGGCTTTATATCTTTATACTCTGCCACTGATTCAAAGCTTGAAACCTTAATAACTAACTCAACCTCTCTTTGAGTTTACCAATAGGTAAATAAACATTTGTCTCCTTGAAGGCTCCCCTCTCCCTCTGCAAATCATTGTTTTTGCTGACTTTACTTTTAGACAAATTTAGTTTGAGCTCAGTTAGCTCCCTCTTTCCCAGGTCAAACACCAACTTATTTTCCAGGCACCCTGATTCTTCCAGCTATTAAACTCACTTACTTCCCTGTTCATCTCATGATGTTCATCATGTTCAATCTCACTCTAAACTTCTTCACCCCATAAAGTTAATCCCTTGTCCTGCTTATCCAAACCTACTCATTCATTTAAAATATTAATTTCTAAATGGAGGTTCACTAAAAACATTTGCCTCAAATGCCACCATTTTACTTCTGAGCCTCTACATGCACCTTGCCAATATGGTTTCAAACCACTCTCCAGTGTACACCCTTACAACAATGCCATTCAATTCCACCCAGTTCCGCAAAACACTAACAGGAGAAAGTCAGGAGGAGATGCCAGAGCAACGTAAGCTCTGCAAGGCCAAAACTAAACTTCTGACCTTCCTTCAAGAGTCCTCACTGCCACCAGTTCCTCTCCGACACTCCTTCTTCTATGAAAACATCATTTAGACACTGTACTTTCTCTGGATCATTTGCCTAGGACACTGTTTCAAAATCTTGCTGCTTCTGTTGTTTTCCTACCCAATCAGTTTTGTTTGCTTTCTTTCTCCTCTTTTGTATCTTTCACAGCACCCGCCTCCTGTCAATCCAATGCACTGATGCTGAGATGGTAAGTCTTTCCAGTTATTCTCAATGCATCTCCCTGTTTGAACTTCACTGGCAGCCCCTGCTTTTATATATCAAATTCAAGTTCTTGCCCTTGCATGCAAAGCCCCTTGGTAGAAATCCCAGAATCATTCCACTTCCCTGTAGCTATAATTATCTGAAGCATCTATCAAATCTTGTACAGTAAAGAAACCCATGAAAGCTAGCAATGAAATTAGATTAGTCCACATAAAAACCACAAAGAGTGATATAGATCTTTTTTTTCTGTTAAAAATATAGCAAAGGTCAACTAAACAGCTCTCTGGAATTCAGTATTAACATAAGAATTGCTTTTTTTCCCCCCTCTATTACTACAGCCTGTGTAACTTTTTTTATACAACACGGTCAAAAGCAATTTATGTGAAGTAAGAAAAGGTATACCTTGTGCTTATTTTCTAAAAGCATTTTATTAACAAGATACACTAGCATTGGCCTCATCTTGTGGGTTTTTTGTTCTTTCATTCTTCTATTTTCAGCATTTTAAAATGTTTTGCTGAATACTAAGAAAGGTATTAATTGTCTTCTTAGGCAGGTACTGTGGTTCATGTGAAAAGTGTCTTGGTCATTATTAGGATCTCCTTTATTAATGAAGAATGTAAACCAGATATTGCTATGAATTGCTGATATTTTACCCTCTTCAGCACTATGGAGACACTTGGCATCGATTAAAATAAAGATGCCACTTGTACAGGAAAGCCTCAATTTACAATTTACAAGTCTCAGGTAGATCTGCTGGTATCAAACATGAAACAGAGATCATTAGCATAAGAGGTCAAAGCCCTTCTAGAAAATGCCTAATAGAAATCCAGCACATGCAGCAAAAGCTTCAAAGAAAGGACAGAAAAGTTTCTGATGGCGCATTACTGCAAAGCATGACCTCCTGTGGTCCTTCACTGAAGGGCAACCCTCCCATGAAACCTGACATGGAAGAGTCTATAAGCCATTTCTCTGCCAGGATGAGGCATCCCAGGATATCTATCTCTCAGTGGCTTTTTCAGAGTGGATTCATAAAAGCACCTACACTGCTGGTCGACGTCTTGCAGGTAAAGTCCAGGAATAATCTACAAACACCATATTTGGCCACTTTGGCCAATAAGCACCTCCCCAACCCTGGGGCTTGAGTTTCTGCTTCTGGGCCCCCCCAGAAGTGACAATATCTCAGCAAATCAGACCACGTGGGATCACAGACCAGATGTACCTGACCCTAGTTGACCTAAGACCTCAGTTTAAGCAGCCTTCTCAAAGCATACTTGCCTCACACCAACACCTGCAAGGCCAGAACGAAGTAGATGATGATATTGGTTTCAACTACACACCCAGGGCCATGGGCACAGAAGAAAAAAAAAAAAGGTATTATACTATTACAATATATCCTACTGGAAAAAAATGCAGGGCCTAAACTTTCAGCAGCTTAAGGTAGTTTATATCCACAGCTCCCAGAAAAGTGCACTCACTCTTAGCCCAGGGTGGGCTAGGAAAAAAGTCTGAATCCACGTTGTTAAGGTATGAACTGTGAAAAAGACAGCAGAAGAAGGGGAAATTAAGGCACCAAAAGCTTATATGGTCTAACTCTCTAGCCTTCTGTAGAGGGCCACCTAGACCTGACCTAGTGCTCCCAAGATAGCTTACAGTTTCTGAATGAAAGTCACATGACAAAAAAACCCACATTTAGTGGTAGACGTGGATAGCTGGGCTTCAGAACTGCCCTCTCTCCAGTCTACACTGGTACAGCCTCTTCTGGTCTGTCTGTCTTCCTCTAGCTTCACGCACAGGCAGTCAAGGGGTCAAGGATGGCAGTGCCCTCGGAACCCTGGTACTAGCCTGTGCTAAAGCCACTACATCTTTCAGCAGCATCTGAGAAAGCAGAATTTGCCCTTTTATTAACATTTATGCCTACCAGCAGTTGCTGCTATTTCTGATACGTGGGGAGAGAGGATTGCTCCATTCCCCTCCCCCTTTTCCTTTACACCCACAATTTCCTGACCAAAGCTCATTTCAATATTGCCTTGAAACAATATTTTTGCTTTTTAAAATACTGTGATTCATCCATCTCCTGTCAAATCACATTTTGAGACACGTGTCTTGTAATATTTTAGTTTCACAAGGTACAAGGACAACCATCAGGAAGAACAGGGAACATATATTGATTTACAGCTCTGTCAGAAGACTCAGGAGACCGAAAGTAGAAATCCTGTTGAGTTAGCATTGCAACCAGGAACTCTATGAAGTTTTTAGAATTTGAGTGTTGTTTCTATGTACAAGGACTTTTACTGTCTTCAAATCTATAAATCTAATTCTACAAATCTAATTCAGCCCATCTACATGAAATTTAAATACAAACTCTCTAAATCAGTGTAAGACAACAGCAATTACAATCAAGGATTTGAGAAATACAATGTGCTAAAACTTCTGCTAATGAAGTATTACAAAATGAATTAAAAAGCCTTTCTGTCTAAATGTTAACATTCATACTTTATTTAAGAGCAGATAGCAAGTTATTTTAAAAACAGTAGGGAGCTTCTAAGGAAAACAAACGATGTAAAAATGGTTGTAAAAATGACATGAAAAATAAAATAAAATCTGAAAGTATGAATGTTCTTCTGTTTTAACTACCACAATAATTTAGCATCAAGAAGTAATAACAGAAAATGTACAGCAGTAAGTACAGAAAACACATGCCTACTTTCCAAACTGGGATTGCGTACTAGACTTTCTTTAATGCTCAGTGTAACTATGGCCCAATGGGAACTGAGAAGAAAAAATTATCAAAAGAAAAAACAAAACCAAAAAGAAAACCCCTTGTGAACATGCTTAAGAATGTCACCCATGCGCAGGAAACAAACAAGAACATGTAACCAGACACAAACAGGCATTACCTAAAAGTTTAAAGTTTTGCAGCTGAAACAGCATGGGTGCCAGCCTTTCTCCCCTACTGCTGGATGAGACCTAACAAATATTAAGGTGCTTTAAACAGGGACTGAAAATCATTGGTCTTATTACCTCTCCACACAAGCAAGAGCTCAGCTGTAGGGAAGATCAGATTACAGAAAGACAGTTTAACTGACAAAACCTTAAAAAACACCTTAGAAGTCCAACAGAAAAATGTTCTGCATCCTCCCTTTAGGAAAAGGCTCTTTAATAGTATTTTTCAATTTCTTCTTGCTTTACTATTTCATTTTAAGTATGTTAATTGTGATGGTTTCTCTTTGCTTACAAAGGTTTAGGATTTTACCAGTGGACACTGAAAGGAAACGCAGAGCAAGAAACACAACTTTGAGTGTCATTAAAGCCAGTTTCTTACCTTTTGGTCACACGCACATATTTCATATTGTTTCTGAAATCCACTCATCCATATGTCAAACTTCCCATGCTCCCCCTTCAAGCATTGAAAGGACAGGCAATACTAAAGAGGCACAATACAATCATTCTGCATTTGTGGTTTTAAAAAACACTCAATGTCATGACCTACATTATTATTGTCTCACTGCTGGAGCTTAATATGTGTAACTTAAACAGAGACTCACCTTGCATGATAGCGCGAGTGCCAGGAGGCGCACGCATTGGCCGAGGAAAGGTGTGACGTGGCTGTCTCAGGTTGACTTTCTGTAAATTTGGTTGCGTGCCAGGAGTGAGGCCTGCAGGCTAGGTCATTTCTTCTGAAAACGAGAGAGACAGTGTACTAGTTCAATGCAAACAGTTGAGTAAGAAGACGTGCAGCAAAAAATCTACCAGGGCAGTAGTCAAATGCTATACAGATAGGAAAGAGGCAAAATGACTTTAAATGACAGCAAATGAGACAACTTGCTACATGCATGCCAGTTTTGAAAAGACACTAACATTCCTTTAAAATGCTTGAGATGCAGTGAAATGTCAATACTCTCCAAGGTCTGTGCTTGGTTTTCTTTCTTTTGGTTGGGTTTTTTTTGTTTGTTTGGTTGGTTGATTTTTTGTTTTTTGTGTTGTTATTTACTTTTATTTATTTTGGGAGTGGGGTGGTTTTTATGAGAGGCAGAGACAGCCAAGCAAATTTTGAAGTACCTGACACATATCCAGACCTTTAACAGTTAAAGCTACCACTGAGACTTATGACTCTCTTACAACATGTCAACAGTACAGTAGGGCTTTGGCAAGGTTTTATTGTAGGTATGAGCTTATGGGAGGAGGTGGGAAGAAAAAAGTTAATGACAGGAAGGAGTAAAGCCATATACTTTGTTTCATACAAGTTAGTAAGAGTGAGATAACTAATAATTTTAACTCCAGCCACGTTCCACTTCAGCTCTTGAAATGTTTGGAACAAAATGTATGCAGTGGCTTTTTTTTTTTTTTTATCTCCTGTTTGTTTTATTTTGTTTTTAAAGAATACACCTCAAAAATAGTTCAGCAATTCAAAGTCCCCAAACGTCTACTTGAATATCACCTCCAAATGTACACGGTAATGTAACCGAACAGATCCCTTCTTAGAAGTACAACAGTAAGTTGTTAGAGCTTTGTACCTTCCAAAGCTTTCTGCAGAACTGCTCTGCACTCCTCTGCTCCTTCCTTCTGCTCAGGAATTAGTAAAAACAGCTTGCCCTTCCTTTCAAGGACTTGCTGTTTGTAACACCTCTTGGCATTCACAAAATAAGTGCATCCTTTTTCCCCATTGTTAAATAAGCCTTCTGGGTGGAATTCAGCTACTTCTGTTTCAGTGAGCAGATGCTGAGCACGGGCCATTTGCCTAGACCCTCTCAGTCGCCCAGGAATGAAGCAGGCACTTACTGAAGGTAATTCATCCTGCCCTTCTCTTTGGCTCATCTTGAGGGAAGTGTAATTTAAAATTTAGACGAGGTTTAAGGTGAAACAAATCCCATGCTTCCAAGCCACAGTCTGAAGCAAAGGCTTACAGGACCTTAGCTCTTGAGGGCTTCTGTAATGCACTTATATATTTCAGTTCTGTATTTATGAATTTTATTACTGCAAGGTTAAGAAATTTGTCTAAGTCACAAAGTAATTTGCTAAGCTAAGAAAGCGTTCCCTATTTCCAGCTTGAACTCTAAAGGCAGGGTTTTTTTTTTTATCATTCCCCCTTTTTATAAATTTGGATTAGCCATTGAATTTAGAGAACAAAACTAAAGCTCATTATAAACACAGTGTCTTCAGAACAGGTCAAATTTTAGTACATGGCTTTTTGCAGTACATTCAGGAAGATCTGATGAATTCAATGACGAATTGCCTTTCCAAACTCTGCATGCAGGACTACAAAAGGAGAATAATAATTCTACAGGGAATCTGTAATTTCACTAAGAAGTGTAGCATCATTACTGTCACTAAAAAAAAAGAAGTAATTGTTTCCATAAACAAAAGCCTACTCTTCCCAGCATGACAAAAGAGAAAACAGTTAACCAGAGCATCACTATGTTCTTCTTTCTTGGTAGAATATAAAATTCAGAGAGTCAGTGGAGGAACCCAAATACTCTCAGTGCAAACATGTGCAAAAGATTCTGCTCAGCTACACGATGCTGGGCTCCAGACAGTCCTCGTGTACACCAAGAGGCCCAGGCCTGTGTTCAGGTATGGAGAAGAAAAAAAAAAAATCATTGCCCTGTTCACCTGCACAAAACATCGAAGGGTTTTTTCTCCCCCAACAGCTCACCTCTGATAGTATTGATACCAGCTCAGCAAACCACTAATACCAATTTAGGCAAATTCAATAGTCCTCCTAGGCAAATTCAGCAAAAAGGTTTATCTATGATGAGACAATTACTTTTCTATGATGCACCACTAAGGAAAGACAAGGCTAGAAAATACAAGCAATGTTTGGAGCATGAGGAAACGAAGGTTGGGAAAGAGAACTGCAACAGTTTGCTATGGGTTTGGCAAGTGGTAGAGGAATTCAATCACTGGGAATGAACAGAAGGGATGCACTTGTAAAGTCAGTACTGTACCTCATAGAACATCTCAAGATCTTCATAAGATAGTTTCTCGCCACATTAACATCATTTTCAGATGGCATTTTCTGTGCTACAATATCCACCACCACTTTCATCTTCCTGAGCAGCCAAGCAAGGGGAGGAACAGACTGGACTGAGTTGGGATGTGAGACAAGCCAGGTGGACAAGAATTTACAAGTTCTGTTTCGTTTTTTGTATTTGTGGACACACATGTATTTTTGAGAGGTTCTTTCTTTTAGACATAATAGTCTGAACAGCCTAAAAATACTGGTAGGATATCTGGAGGGTGGAATCACACAGACACCTGCTTTCGCTGAAGTCCACAACATGACTAAAGGTCAATTTACTGTGTATAGTCAACAATGTTTTCGGCTGGATTCTCACCATTTAATTACATTTACTATTTCCTGCACTTCAAGACACTAATTTTTCTAACAATAAATGGGGAACAGCATGATTGTTGATTCCAAAACTCAGCACAAGCAGATAGAAGGGCTGGAAAGAAAAGATTAAAAGACTCAAAACAGGAATATTTTGCAGGCAACTAAAGATGCTGGAAGCTGAGCATTTATATTCTAATGTAATACCTCTGTATTAATTCTGAGTGACAGAATGAGATCATCTGAACCTACAACCCAGAAAACCTCTAGCATTAATAGAAGCATTAATAAAAGCATTTCACTGAGAACGTCCTTCTACCACTGCTTTTACAAAAGCTACTGGAAGGAAAATGCTGATAAGCTTTGAAGATATGACACAAAGGGAAAAAAACAATTTCTATTGACTATAAGCAATCTGTTACATAGTGGTCTCGATGACATGTGAGCGCAAATACTTTAGCAATAAAACAACCTTTCCAATCCAGTTTTTCACAATAAATCTGTCCTTTTAGAGTTACTGCTTGGAAGTCATTACAAAAGACATTCTGAATTTCACAGGCTATACGGATTAGAGATACTGGCTTAGATTGCTGCAGCAATACTAAGGAGGTTGACAGGGGTGTGGAGGAAACATACTTCCTTGACCAAGAGAGAAAAATAATTAAAATAGACAAGCAGATTTATCTGTAACCAACAACAAAAGTCAGAAAAATATCTTAAAAACTAAAAGTAGACAGGAAATTAATCAAAGTCACCAAACTACCTCAGCACATGACAAAAATATCAAGGAATATGAGCTGTTTCCTCTGTTTTCAGACACATTCTGGATTTCTGTAGGTTGTGTTCAGATAAAAGGCTAGCAGATACAAGAGGCATATATTCCCCCCCAGTGGAATTTCTGTTTTATTCCAATCTACCAAAGAGCATCCTTGTTGTAACCCTACCACACAGCCTTTTCCATTTGTCCCCCAAAGCAAAAGGAGGACAGGCAGTTCCTGGGGCCTTCATCCAGGAAAGCAATCGCTATGATTTATTTGCCTATTAATGTTTCGTTCCAGCCCTCTGCTGAATCAACAAAGACGGAAGGCCTGACTGCTGACTCACACATAAGCGTAAGGCTGCAAGTCTTCCACTGCAAGTGGCAGCAGCTACACATGACAGAGGCTGTACAGTATTCCTGACAGAGAAAACTGGCTGTCATTCTTCTCATTACTGGCCCTTCTCTTTAGCTCAAAGGAGTGGTTTTAGTACCAGCAGCGCTGACGTACCCACACAAAGACACTCTCAATACACCCATCTCAAGAACGAGACAACACACAGTTCCTACAGGGATTTTTCAGGTAAAACTTTGGAAATGTGAAAACTAACAAAGAGTCATACTGATGGGGCATGTTAACCAGGGCTGCCCAGGCACTTTCCTTTTTAAAGGCTACCTTCTGTTCTTTCATGCCCTTATGCTGCCCGCAATTTACCGATCCGTATGATTGCTTTTCACATTATATCTAAATAATTCTTCAGAATAGCTGAGCTCATCTGGGGCAGGGAGGGAACCTGAAACTCTTTTCCAGTTCACAAAAAGCCAAAGCCCCTCACTGCCAGGTTCCACCTACACTAACAAGGGCAGCAAAAAACTGCCATAAGGAGATTGTTAAATCTCCACGTAAGCACGCGGTACCATGTTGCCTGCGACCACCTGGAAGGACCCGCCAGAAAATACCCCGGCCCCGCCCCCTGGCGGGCCAGGCCCACCCCGCCCCCGCCGCCTGCCGCCCCCACCGCCCCCTGGCGGCTCCCTGCGCTCTGCACGATGAAGGCCCCTACTCTGAAAAACAAACAGAACTCGACTTCGGTTCTCCTATTCGGCTTTTTAATTGTTATTTCTCATGATAATTAGCCCTTCCTCAGTACACTGAAGCGGCACACTCTTCTCCTGTGACCCTGAAACCCAGTGCCTGACAGGACTTTTTTTTTCTTCTGGCAGCTGCAGCCCTCAGGCTGCACGATTCACAGCACTGCTCCAAATCCGTAGTAATTATTTTACAGTCAGGGCTCCCCGACGGCACATCTAAGGAGAAGTGGGCATTTGATGCCAGTCCTTGTGAACACGATGCTTCCTGCTGTTCATCTGTATCAGCTGCACCAGGAAATAAAGCCTGGGTTTAGACAAGAATTCCCCATTTTTCTAATTTAAAAGGAAGGGCGAGCCAGCAGCCTCCATCAGAACTGAGCTGAATCCACAAGGAACTGCTACACACTGTCACCACTAACTCTCCGAGTTAAAACTGGTGTAGTGATTATATTAAAGATTCTTTAAAATAAAGTATTCAGTTTTCAGTCGCTTTAGTTTCTGCAGCACTTTTTCATTTGCAAAGCTGCCGATCACTGTTTTGCTGTATAGTCCCCAGGTTTCAGGGTACAACTTCCCTGCAAGCCCCAGAATTTGGGAACCAGCCAATGTAGATATATCAAACAGCAGCTATCCATATAAAAGACTTCTCTCTGTTCACCAAGGTGCAACTCAGACTTTCAGTAGTGAAGCAAAGCCTCTCTCCAACACTTCGTGTTTATAATATAGCCCAAGTTCACATTTTGACAGTTGCAGCAGGATGTCCGAAATGCTTTGTTATTTTAACCCCTGCCTATAACCAGGCATTTGTCCCAATTCCAGCTACAAGACTGCCCTGCCTGCATGCCAAGATGCAATGCTAAGGAAATGCAGAAAGGCTGCAGCACTGAGATAAAATGGAAACCTACACGTGCTTAAAGGTCAAATGCACAAGTTGTTGGCATTCTCAAACAAGAAGCACGCTTGGACACTGCATGTACAGAATGGTTCGTCTCACAAGGTGCCCTCGGGGTGTTTCAAAGCCAAATAAACTGCATCATGTGGCAGTTGTTTGAGCTGTGATTAAAAAATCCTCTCATACATCGTTAAGATGGCTAGTTACAGCGTTGCCCTGCGCCAGCCAGGCAAGTAACTACGACAAGTTGAGACTTTGGGATCTCCTCAGCAAGACACTCATCGATTGTTTTTTACTCCACATAGAGAAATTTCAGGAATTTGTAGTGACAGCACAGATGTCCTTGCTCGTCCCCTTATAAATCCCAAATGACTTCATAGTTTCCAGCTTTCTCACCTCACCTCCTTTAAAATACATGCATACACCCAGCCAGACATACCAACATTTTGTTAATGAATTTTATATATCTGTATGTGCTGGGAGAAAAAAAAAACATCCTTCCAAGCCACGTCTTTTTCTTTTTTATCCCAGTTCACCAATCTTGTGGTCAATGGATTAAAATACACTAGAAGAGCAACATATAATGCAGTTAAATGGGTATCCAAAAAGCCACTGTAAATAAACTACCAAATCCCTTATTCAGTTCATGAAAAACATTATTCAGTTATTTTTAGTCTTCTGAACCCTTGGGGTGGGGGTGGTGGTGTAAAGCTGAAAACCACCATGAAGCTGCAGTTACCCACAGGGGCCTCTAATAGTAAGAAATAACAAAAATAGTTAAATATATTTTTGCCTTCAGATTGTGAAGATCTCACCCAACTACCTAACCTGGGAGCTCACAACTAGAACGGGATGGGTTTTTTTCTTCTAAAAAGAAAAAAAGATAAAATTGCTATCTGAACAAATCAAGTATTCTTTTGAATGAACACTTACTTGGCCAAAATATCTTTCTCTTTCTTCTCAGCCCCTCTTCAAATAAACAACATTCCTTTCTGTAGAGTACTGAAGGAGTCATCACCCTCCGCAGACAAAGACATTAGGTGTTTTCTCTCTCAGGCAACTATATTCATAGAATTCAAATTACTTCATGTTATGTTAGTCACCACTGGCAGATCTGTCTGCCAGGGTAATACAGGAATGAGGTACCTAAAATCTGGCAAAAGATGAAGGTCCAGCAGCAAAGCTATATAAGGGATGTGAACAGCTTCTTGTGTCGCTCTCAATAATTCAATACAGCCGTGAGTTATCCTAATCTAGGCTCAAACAGTTGTATCAATTCCATAAAGAAGCTTTAGGTTAAGTACAATAAAATCCCCTCCTCCTTTCCCCTTGCCATTCTCAGTGTTGTCCTGCCTCCCAACATACCTGTCTATATCTTTGGTTGTAACAGAAACCCAAACAATGGGTAAAAAAGTGATTTTAAAAGCTGGACAAAGCATCCAAAAATTGAGGTTGAACACCTTCCCGGAACACAGTTACTCTTCCACTTTATTTCTTCCTCATTTTCTTTGAAATTGGAGAAAGGAAGGGGGGGATGGTGTTTCTGTGCAAAAGAATATGAGAAGGAAGGAAACCACAGAAAACTCCCTAAAAATTTTCATGCAACAATCCCATATTAAAGGATCCCCCCCAAATTAAAAAACACCCACAATATATTTTGAAGTAAACCTTCACTGTCATTCATAACCAATACAATGATTCAAAAAAGTTATACACGCACTCACATCTATACGTATACACAAAGTCATTTTTTAAGTTTTTCAAAACTCAAAATATGCCCGCAGCTTCTCTGTCCAGGTTGATGGTTTTGCACTTCAACCAATGGGTTTTGTTATTCCCAATAGACCTAAGCCCTGCTAAAACCTGACCCACCGTCCACTTCTGATTTTCTCTCTTATTCTTTTTAGAGAATCACAGCCTGAATCACTTTGTTCCCTTTTTGGAAGGGTGTCCTACTGCCTTTCACTCAGATTCAGCCTCGGATGCCCCAACTTCCTGCTGTCCTGAGCTTAGGCAGAAGTGATTTGAATGCTTTTTCTAAAGTACGCTCTATGCCAGCATTCTCATCATCTACCCAGGAGAGCCTTAAATGTCCTTCCAAAGACAGACAGTAAATTTAGGCTTTGTTTGGGTGAGCCACAGACTGAACAAACCCCTCTCAAAAGCCAACAAACAGGGGGCCTTCCTAGCTCAGGCAGAAGCATCAGGACTTGAAATTTTAAGTTAACTGTGTGAAGACATCATACCCTCACTTTTATAGAGATTAAACTTGAAATGTGTAAAATGTCTGTTCATGGTGAGCAACAAACCTGAAAAACTACTGGTAAATATGATCACGGTTAAGTATTTTAAGGCAATGCCTTTTACACCTGCAGTATCTGAGATCTCACTGATCTATAATGATGGTATCACTGATCTATAGTGAACTTTATAACACCACCACACACCATCCCCTCTCTTTCACACTTACTCCCTGAATTTAAAAAAAAAAAAAAGCCTGAAGGGAACTGTATTTGGGATTAAAATTTGTTGAAGGTTGTCATATTAGGTATCTGCAGAAGGTTAAATGGAAATGCTTTCACCTCATAATTGATCAAATGTTGCTTATACAAGATTTAAAAAACTAGTGTGCCAGCTCAACAGCCTAGGAAAGTGAATTTAAAGGTGAAGCTCTTAATATCAGAAATTGTCAACAGCAACATTACTGTTAGTTTGCCAGCTGTGCACTGTTTTCCAAAATAAACACAGGAGGGCCGACATATACAAATTCAAATTACTACCGGCAACACTCAAGCCCTACCAGAGTTTTTGTTTCAAGACTGCTTCTCTCCATTAACAGCAGCATGCACCCCATCTGTTGTCAGAACCACCTCTCCTTGTGTATTAGCATCTATTCTTTTGGGAAAATCCCCTGTGACATACTTCACTGCAATGGGGTGAAAACTGATCAGCCTGGTACATGAAAAAACTCTTCACTGACCTCAGACAGCTGAGCCCCACTGCCTGCGTCCCCTTGTCCAGTGACAGCTGGGTTAGTCACAGGCAAAAAAAAACAGACATCCAAGGCTCTGCACATAATATGCACAGGCACACAAACTGCAGAAGATGAACAGTTGAGAGAGAGAACAGTTGATAGTCTCAAGCAACACTAAAACCCATGTATAGAAATTAAAAATAAAGAATAAAAATTTAACGCAAAAAAAAGTCATTAGCAGCCTTGTCATCCTAAGACAAATCTACGCTGCCCTAGCATACTCAACTCTCTTCAAAGTTTAAATGATTTCAATGAGGAGAAAAAAACAAATGAAAGTTGGGCGCTCAATCAACTTTGTGAATCCCTCTAACTTACCAAATAGTAAACTATTATCTTTTCTGATTAAAATGTATTAAAAACACATAGTTGAAGAAAAATGTGTCTTAACAATAGAAAGCTGTTAACAACTGAATAACCATGAAGCAATGAACAAACCTGGTCTAACAGCAGCCCACCTGATTCCTAATCCCTAGCTATTACAGAAGCTCCTTGCAACAAGTTTTCACATCCTCACCTGCGCTGGCAGCTCTTTCCTCAGCTCGGCCAAATCCCTGGATAGAGTCACCAGTGTGATTCCCGCTGGAGTGCTGTCCTTGCCTCTGTCTCTGCATCCTTTCCTCTCTGCAGCCCCTGTCCCAAACCAGTTTGGGGTTGGCTATTCCTACCTTCCCCTCTCCAAGAACATGGCAAACTAACACTTCCTTTGTGGGCCCGTTCCTACACAGTCTTTTCCCACCTGCGTTTTCACCTCAGCAGCCAGCCAGACTTCAAGATTTAAGAGCTCTATCAATCTCTGGTAAGAATTACTTAATGGTTTAGATAAACTGCTTTCAAAATCCAGTTTAGGGACAATTTATTTGCAGGCCTGAATTCAAATTAGGCTTCAGAGCTGAACCTTCCAAAACCTACAAAATTTCGACAAATCTATGTGCAAACCCCCCACATCATCTATGAGCTAGGAATAATCAAAACAGTATGCCTAAAAAGAAAAATATATACCCCCGTCACGGTTTTAGCTGAGATAGGGTTAATTTTCTTCACTGCAGCTGGCATAGTGCTGTGCTTTGGACTTACCATGAAAATAATGTTGATAACACACTGAGGTTTTAGTTGTTGCTGGGTAGTGCTTACACTAGTCAAGGACTTTTCCAGCTCCCCGTGCTCTGCCGGGTGCACAAGAAGCCGGGGGAAGGGGGGGGGGGGCACAGCCAGGACAGCTGAGCCAAACTGGCCAAAGGGGTATTCCATATCATATGATGTCATGCCCAGTATATTAACTGGAGTGAGTGGGCCAGGGGCAGGCAGTGATTGCAGCTCAGGGACCAGCAGTGTTGGTCAGTGGGTGGTGAGCAGTTAAATTGCTTACAGGGGTTCCCCCCCCCCTTTTTTTTTTTTTTTTGAGGGGTGGGGGTGGTGGGTGGGTGTGTGCGCGTTCATTTTTCTCTCTCATTATTTTCCTTTTTATTATATTATCATTATTATTACCACCATTATTACTATTACTCTTTGGTTTTAATTATTAAGCTGTTCTTATCTCAACCCATGAGTTTTCTTGCTTTTCCTCTTCCGATTCTCTTCCCCATCCCACAGGGGTGGGGGGAGTGAGTGAGCGGCTGAGTGATGTTTAGTTGCCAACTGGGGCTGAAACACACCACCTCCCACCGTGTGTGGATGTGTGTATTGACTGACCTTCAACATGAACGAAGAAAACACAGGAAGACAAGGATCTGCCTTTTGTTCCATCAGAATCCACAGGACATTTCAGAAGCACATAGACAAGATCAACAAACAAAATACTCTTCTCAGAGAAATCTCTGATTCTCTTGGCTGCCTCTGCCCTAGTCCACCCAGATCTGATTTACTCCTGACATACCCCATGCTGACAATTGAGTTTTCTCCAGTCTGCAAACCTCTTGAGCTCTATAAAAATCTTATTCTCAACACCTCTGCATTCATAATACCAGAACTATAAATTCCCATGCATAAAAATTAAACCTCTCCTTCCTTAATGTGGGAATCATTTATCCAACTTCTAAAATGCAGAAGCTAGAAGATGCAGCACTACCTAATAACGAACCTTCTTATTCCTAATATAAAACCAGTGTAAACTGGCCACAATCACCTTCTGTTTTCTTCAGGGAATGACTACTATCCCCTCCTGTCCATTCTGAAGCTGTAACATCAAGATCACCACCTCACTAAAAAGGAGGTATTGACATCCTGATGTTGCAAGACAGTGCTAAGCAGGCACAACGCAGTTCCCCATTTCTTGAACTTCTACATCAATATTCTAACTCAACCCTCCAACTATTTCTATGTCAGAGCACCAGTCAAATTCCGGCTTTCCCACATGAAACCTTTTCAAGTGCCATAGCACCACCACCCCTCCAACACAGCAGCAGAAATTACTTGGGTTCAGCAAAATCTAAGAGAAGGAATACTGAAAATAATACCAGCCAACAGGACCAGTAAGGGAATTCATACAGAATGACAAACTTGTAGCGCAATGAAGTCCTCCCTACCCAAAAGCCTTTTCTAAACCTCTGTTGAAACCCTGCTGGTAATGGTGGCATAGAAATGCAGAGAATAATGCAACCTCGATGATACATTATGTATCAAAATTGTTCACAAAAAGGAATGGCTAAAGCAGATGCACTGCAGGAACGGCATTTAATGAAATAAATCTTGCGAAGAATACCACAGGTCTCCGTTACCAACGCTATAGTCCTTTTTAACCAGAAAAAGCATTAGAATATGGAGGACCAAATCAAACATGCCCACATGAAGTCTTTTTGCTCATCTATTTAAGAACTTGCATTTGTTAAGTATTCAAATATTGCTTCTCAGCCTATCCTCAACAAAACTTGGGATTCTCAAGTAATCTTTCAAATAAATACTGGTAACATCACACAACATCCAGGACCCATTTGTTCCAGCATAGCCATAGCGGAGAAAAAGATAAATTCAATGCTTAATCTCATACTCCATACTTATAGAAAAAATTTCAACATTTTGTACATTAATAAAGAACTTAATAAGCTTTTTATGCAGAAACTTTCCCTCGAGGCATCTCAGCCTCAGAAGGACAACAGAGATTTGAAATTAAGAACTGCTGTGCAAAGGAGCGCGGGAGAAGGAAGAAAACAAAACCCTGTTCTGGAGGAGCCCCTTCTGGACTACACATACAAGTGTACATAAAAATTTATAGTGCTTCCACTGATTGTGATATTTGGAGATAGCCATGCAACTGTAAATCACCGAGATATATAGCATTGCTTTTAAAACAGGATTTTTATCGTCATAGTAACTATTTCCAGATCAAAACAGACATTAGAGTTTTGGCATATTACAGAGCTCATAATTTGGGCATGAAAACTCAGCTGCCTTAACGTGTTGGAAGCCCCAGGCATAAGGTGGTTATAGTTGCACAATCATCATCTGAGGTAACCTCTCCCTCCTTACCTCCCAGAGGCGGCTCAAGTTTCAGGTGGAGAAGCTAATTGTTCAGTTCGAAGTTATATCCCCTTGTTAATCTCCAACTGATGACTGCAGCTGTAACAGCATTATAACAAAAAGCAGTACAGTTTCAAACACTTACGCATCCATCTACGGTTTCTCCACTGGCAAAGGGCAGATATTTTCCTGCGACTTCCTGGAACATGAGCTCCTCTCCTCCTATGCTTATATTAATCCGGGCCCAGTTTCTTCAACATTGCGTGTAGGGACTATTCACTGAGGTTGAGGAGATCCGCATGGGCAGGTATAACATTGTCACCGCTGTCACCGAGAGCTCCTACCAGCCTGCAGGGCTGCAGATCTGTGCCTTACTTTGAGCAAGGCAAGGCCACCACCCTCCATCCCTAGAGTGGGGGCTGCAGTGAACCAAGTGAAAGAAGCTGGCCCCTCTTCCAGGGCCGCCTCTACCTCCTGCTTCATCTACTGACATTTTCTTCTGTCAGAAACAGAGCTGGACCCCCCCTGCTACCAGACAGTGCTCATCCTTATCACGCAGTGGTCAAGCAAGAATAAGATCCAGCTGATGGCTACAGAATGGCTAAGAATGACCTTTCTTCCCCTGCATCATCTCTCTTACAGATGAGTGTCTGGGTCACCCAGAGACAGTGATACTCTCCTTCCTATTGCAAAGGGGCTAGCAGCTATGCCTGGAGAAGGTGGGTCCCTCCCTGAACACAGTAGTGTACCTACAGGACGCACAGACTTGTCCCTGTCTCCAGCCTTGCCCAAACCGTCTGTCCTCCATCACACATACACAGCAACAGAGGGGTATGTCTGAATCCTGAAAATAGAGAGCGTAATTTCTTCACCCCTTTCAGTAATGTGAGACCCTTCCAGAAATGCAGACACAAACTGAGAGTTCACAAAAAGGAAATGCAGTGATTGCAAGGATATCAAATTGGCAATACCTCTGCCACCCACGAGAGCCACCTAACCCCCTGCCCCAGAGAAACAGCGGTGGACACGGACAAGTTGCTGTCCCCTGCGCCACCCCTGTGGCTCATCTCCTTGGGCAGCAGCTCCCAGAGATGCTGGCCCAGGTGAAAAACCCATTCCAGTCCAGCCACTGAATAAACACACTCAAGTCTTAAGTAAATTTATGCTGAACAAAAAAATAAACCCCTACTTAACCTATTAACTTCAACAATGCTGTTTCCCTTGATTTGGAAACCCTGGGAACACATACAGGCCTTGTACTGAGCAGATGTATGGCAGCCTTAAAATACTTGAAACCATTTAGAGCTGGAAGTTTAAAAGTGACTAGACAACTCTGATTTCTGGGATTCCCAGAGCAGAGCTGATTTTATTTAGTGGATAACGTTCCTACTGAATGTGCCAAGATATGCACCCAATTTAACATCATTAGACTTGAAAGCTGGGTTCAGTCACTTCACAGCAAAATAAAAGCTATTTTCCAAGCAAGATTGAAAACAGAATCACTTCACAGCAATAACACCACAAATCTTCAATACATTATTCCACTTCCAGCCCACATCACACCACCCCTTCAGATCTCAATCTTTAGTCACCCTAATTATCACCAAGAATAAGTTTTACGAGACAGCCAATCTGGCAAAAATAAAACTGAAAAAAAAAAAAACAACACGCAAGTTGAAATATGTGCTTGGATGCAAGGAAATCGAATCGGAAACTACCTCAATGATTTTTCCAAGGCCAGTCCAGTTACAATGGATGACAAAATACAGGGAAAAAAGGTTCTAGTTAATATTCATAAATAGCTACTCCTGCTGCTAAAACTTGCATGCTAAAAGCCATAGGGGCTACCAGCGTCCCTCTGAAGTGACTGAGCAGTTTAATAACTGAATTCACCAGCGCACTCTTCCCCCATAAACCAAGGTATGGCTCCTGATGCAAAGTATCTGTGGGCAACCTCACAATAAATAATGATACTACATCCACATGCAAGTTGTGAATACATCACTATTTTAAAACCCAGAACAGTGAACGTGGCTCTAACACTGAACACTCAGCTGTTTGCATTACATGTACTAGATTTAGTCCTGGGCTAGAAAACAAGACTGGGTTGTAACACTGGCATTAGGGTGGTATAGAGGTCCCTCAAGGAAGTTTAAACAACCTGAAAGAATAGAAAAGATGTGTTTCTCTTACAAAAAAGATGATCACTGAAAGAGACACACTGAACACTACATATTTGCTCCAAGTGATTAGTGAAAGTCCAATACGTTATAGCTTTACTTGAAGTTCAGTGAGGTCAGCAGAAACGTGTGAGGTGTTTTATGTGCCAACACTCTGCTATATATTTATTATGCTTTATTATAAACCAACAGTAACCCACAGAAGTTGGCCATAACTCTTCTGGGATCCCGCCCCACAAATACAATGAGCTGTTCCTATTTGAGCAGCTCCTGCTGGAAGGAAGCTCCCTTAGCCTGATCAAGGATTTCCCTAATGGAGCTGGCTGCTCTGTCTGGTCACTACTAAGCAGATAGAGACAAACACATCCTGAGCCCATGCTGCTCCAGCACCCGACCTTCACAGCATATGTTCTTGAAGAGCAGGCAGCAGCGACAGGACTGGCAATGAGAAAAAAAAAAAAATCCCATTCTGCCAAATTTATCATTTAAACCCCTCCCCCTTCCCAAAATTGCATAGGACAAGTATATTTAAAAGGGTGGGATTTTTCTGGGGTTTGTTTGTTTGGGGGGTTTTGTTCGTTTGTGTTTGGGGTGAGGTGGGTTTTTTTTCCCCAGTTTTGCTCACTACTTCATATACCTCTCCTTCCTGAAAACAAATCCCACATCCCCCCTTTAGATTTACAGGGCAGAGCAAACAATTTTGGTCTCACACAGATATCCGCACGCTTGTTTCCTCTTGCACCGTTCCGTAAAAATCCCCTTGCATCCTTACATAACCTCTGTGCATGTTGGCAAACTGCTCACAGCCTGGGAAACTTTTTCCATTCAATTTTCTACTCAGACCCATAAAAGCTCAAGACTGAAAAATTCTCAGGCCTTGACACTTTAAGTTTCATTAACAGACTAACTCTGCTACTCCATTTGTCCTGATGATACACATTGGGATGAAAAGACCTGTCCAAGAAAACCAGTTGCAGACCTCTTAGAAAGTAGCAACTGCAAGCCACCCCAGTGCACGGCCTCACTGGGAGATGAGTGGTTTTGCTCTGCAATACAAAGCATGACAAAGCCAGTTCTGTGCGAGAAACAGGAGGCAAATTGGCAAGTAAACCACAAAATACTCTTCTCAAAGTCACCTCCCCTCTTCAACTGCCGACTCCAGCAATCCTATTATGAAATTTTAACCAGAGGCATTCAGGACAACCCTGCATGGCTTCCCCCCAGCTCCTCCACGGACAAGTCAATAAGATACAAAAAAAACAAGAGAAAGGCACCCCGAGTGCTTGTTGATCCCAGCGATGGGCCGTAGGGGTGAGGAGCTGCTGGAGCTGATCGGGTGCGGGTGCCCTGCTTCCTGGCCAGCCTGGCAAGAGCCTCTCCCTCCCCCGTGCAGCCGTAGGTACCTACCCAGGTGCCGTGCTGGGCACTGCCTCCTCCCCAGACCCCTTCCTCAGGGACCAGGCATGGCTCCTGGCCAGCGGGCAAGCCTCCACGTCAGCAAGCAGGGGTGGGACAGGGCTGGGGGAGAAGTAAGGGGCCCCAGCTGCAGGCTGGGGCAGCACGAGTGGGGTGCAGGCAGCACCCACCTGGGCTCCGTCCCTGGCAAAAGCGGGCGATGCTGGCGGAGCAGAGTGTGGGACCCCGCAGCCCTCAGCAACCGACCATCCTCCTCCTGCACTAATCCGTGCTGCTGCGCCAGCTTACGGGATATAATTAGACTCACAAAGGAGCCTTGTTACCGCTCCCCACTAAGAGGCCATAGCAGTTTTGATTAGTCATGCCAGCGACTCTGCTGCCCGACTCTGGTGAACACCGCCTGCGGAGCTTGGCCAGGAAAAGCCGAGTAGCGCCTAAAAAATGGAACCAGAGGACTGTTCCTGGAGGAGGGAGGGGGGATTTTTATTTTTAATTTGAAGTGGTGTTTGACATGGCATGTGGAAAATACACTGAGATTATGCAGCTGAAACGTTTTTTTTCAGCTGTTCCATTGTTGCCTTTTGCAATCTTCTAAGCAAATACGTGGGCAAACAGTGCAGTCTGGGGCACTACATTGTAAATAAGTTAATGTCACCTATGAGGTGACAAAGCTGCTCAAGGAGCAAAGCTAAAACAAAATGCCCAGAACAACTTAGGCCTCTTAGAATCTGATGGGCTGTCAATAGCATTTGAGAGTTACAGACTTTTTTCTTATACGTTAAAACCAATCAGCCAGTCTTCTCACGGAGCAGCACTTCCCCCAAAAGAAAGGCATCCTTTGATATCCCTAGAAATAATCTCGGTACTCAGAAAGGCATTGGAAATCATCGCCTATGGAGAAAAGTGGCAGGTACATCCTTCCATCCCTGAGGGAAACTGATGTTAGAAATCCTGGAGGAATTTGTTCAAAGGACAATGTATAAACTTTTGAAAATATAAGCTTTATTCCATAGTCACACCATTGACCCCCTGCCACTGGCCAGATTTGCACATGTAAGCTTGCCACAGTTGCTGACCGTCATCATACCTGAGAATGTAAAGGGTACATTAGGCTACATAGAGTTTATTTGGGGGAAAATGAAAAAGATCAGTTCTGCTGTATCCTTAAGGAGAATGAGAAGGAGAAACTTTCTTCTTATATACTGGCATACGTGCCAAGATCAGGTTTTCCTTAGGTTCACTGACCCATCATGCTAAACACATGACGACTATACAGTTTTATTGCTTCTGTGCTGTAACACAGCCGACTGGTTGCCACGAGAAGCTGGCCACACCATGTCATCCTTACGAGCTCACTGACTCACATCCTGCACGTGAAAAATGAACAGCTTTTCACAGGTCAAAGGAGGATGCGCTTACAGTCACGAAGGAAATGCTGGCAGTACCGTGCATTTACAGAAATCGTCAAACTTTAAGAGGGAGGAGGAGGTTGGCAAAAGGGCATGAAGTGGTCATTTTATGCAGGCGTGTTTGGATTTTAATACAAAATCTAGTTAAGATAGCATGTGGCAGAACTACACAATTACAAAGAAGTCCAATAGCTCCGCTGTGTGAACTTGCTGGAAGTTAGATGGTACATGGCTAACACTTTCCCAGCCAGACTGCAATATTCTATCAAAAAAAAGACTGCACTTTATATAAGGTGAAAGTATTGATTTTTCACAGATGTTAAAGCTAATGTAACAAGAGTTTTTTGGAAGTAATCTGCATAAAGGTAAGCTAGCACGATCTTTTGCTTATCAGTATTAACGTACATGCATTTGTGTGCACATGCACACTTAGTCCAGAGACAGACTGTTGTTTGATGGGTCACTTTTCTAACATTGTTTCTGAAAGAGTCTAAAAACCATCAAGTTATTGTTGTGTGAATGAAGACGCAAAGTCCAGCTGACATACAATTCTATACTCTGTGACTTATTTGGCAAAACAGAGAAGTAAAAATCAAGTGGAACAAAGAGCTTTTTTCCCTGGTTTTCCAGCAGCAAGTCCATCTTCACTCTACATAACAGAAGAATAAATTGCATAGACTGAGTACTATTGAATCCACTGTCTGAAAAAGTATTAGTATTACATTGGTAGAGTGGTTAAAAAAAAACCAAGGAGAAACAAGTTAAAAAGCATGTATCTCCTTAATTTTAAAGAAAAGGAAAACTTGAACCTCAAAATACAGTTAGCTAACAGGATTTTTAATTTGGCTTTAAAAAGGTTTTGCCAGTCTTAATCTGCAATCAGATACTGATGAGCTGGTCCTCCTAGACTGCAGCCAGAACAGCAGACAGACAAAGCAAGCTCATTTTGCCTTCACTACAAGGACTGTTGGGCACAGCACCACATTTGCTGGAAAACAGATGTAAATAAATGGTCACGTAATTGCTATGAAAGCATTTATAAAAGACTAGCTGAAATTTTAAAAATATCCCTGAAAGGACTGGAATTCTTACTGTGCTTATTTTACACATGGGATCCAAAGATGAGAGAAGGTGGCTGACCAGGCAAATGCCATGCACAAAGATTTCGGCCTATCAAAGAACAGAGACTTTTCAGCCAAGTATTTTTAGGGAAAAGACCCCTTTCACTCACAGCCTTATCTCAAGTGTAAACCTGCCTCTCTCCAGGAGAGTACAACTAAGTAAATAACCTGGGACCATTACTCTAGTTGCTGTTGCATTACAGCATAGAAGGAAAAGGAGCCTACAGCCAACTTCAAATATATAGGCAGATGTGCTTAGAAAGCTACGACCCTGCATTTGTAACCACAATGGTATCAAGTCTATGTAGTACCAAATAACTTTTCATCAATGACTGCTCTTTTCTTAAGGGGAAATTGTATGTTCCTAGTTCAGAGGAAACTCCTGCATGCCACAATCTGAGCTTCCAAAAGACTTTACCTCTTTACTGAAAAATACAACACTAGCTAAGAGCTTTGTAATTTGAAAACAGAATGGGTCAAGAGTAACACACACACACACACACACTTTCTCTTCTCCCATCCCTGGAATCAGAAGACAGCGATTCAGGGTGAAAAGCTTTCAATGGCAACACACATATCCAAAAGAGACTCTGTGTGTTCTAAGGCAGAAATCTCTAAATTATATACATATTTTTGAAATCCCTTTTAGGTCATTTAATGAAACTAATGGCCACAAGAGAGCGCTACCAGCAAAGGATTCAACGATGGGGAAAACTACAGTGTTGAAGCTATTCAGAATTTAAAAACAAAACAAAACAAAAAAAGCATCTGTCGTGGTCAGGTAAGTCTTATTTGCACATATAAAAGAAGCCTTCAGACATTTAATTGCTATAGCTGAGATCTTCAGAAGGCAGGAGAGATTCTGTGTGTCTCCATTTTTGAATGTGGACTTTGAGACGCGTTCGTTGCTCTTTCTCTTTGTTTTCAAAGAGAGATTGCTCAGCAGTTTCTGGATTTTAGGTAACTTTAAAATGGTCTCACTCCAATGAGACATCTGAAATTAACAGGTTATTTTCTGATACCGCTTTTTTTTTTTTTTTTTTAAAATGTTTGTATCTCACTCAAACTCAGTGCAATGAGCGAAAACATCAAAACTGCATTTGTGGCTTTACTATTTGTTTTTGGTGTCTGTGTGCTGAGTATCTGAATACCTTGTACTCCCTTCTTACCTTTCCAAGAAAAGTGCTGACAAACTCTGACATCAGCAGCAGCAGCCGCCTATTTTTCTGGAAGCAGCAAATGGAACTGCAGCATTTTTTTCCAATGAAAAACAGGAGGAGTTCCTGTTTTTGCATTTTCAGCTTCTAGTATCTTATCATAAAAGGAAGTGACTCCCAAAAAGTATCCCTAAAACAGAAGTGACCTAGAATTTGGAAAAACAAAAACAAAAACACACCCGAAGAACCAAACCCAAACAAACTATGTGCTTAATTTACGGACTTTTGAGGAGGAGGGAGGGGCTGTAAAAGATAGAAAAGTAGTAATAAAAGCAACCTATTAATATTCAGATGTCTTTGAACGGCAAATTGAACCAGTATTTTCACAGACAGGTTACTGACAGAGTTGTCACATAGGCTTCTGTCCAAATCCCTAAAATTTTAGCAAAGCAGCATAACCTACTTTACATGCCTACTCTCACCTGCCAAAATTCACACAAATATCTACACAATTGCCTTTTGCTTTCCTCTTAACCATAGTGAGACCTATGAAGTCTGTAGTATTGTTCTTTGTTTTCTCCTGCCATGCATCGGGTAACCAGTTGGTCTGACCTCCCATCTGCCAGCCACCCTGTGTCTGAAAACGGAGCAAACAGCAATGCCGCACTACAGTCAGCAACACCTCTTTTAAAAGAAGCCATGCTGGAAGGAGTATTACCTTGTCAAAGGACAGTGGAGTAGCGCCTTTCCCATCCCACGGCCTAGTAAGTTGCATTTTACATAAAAAGAAATGAGACACCTACAAAATGCTCTGCTTCAGTCTATGAAAACAAATAAATGCAAATAAATTATTAAGTCTTAATGCCCTTAAAGAGTTCAGTCATTAACTTGAGCAAATCAGTATTTCACCATCGCAGTTTGCTCCGGTTTTCCTTGTACCTCAGCCCAACTGTACAGGCTTGAGCAGGATGGAACAGCAATCTCATTTATAAGTAAGATATGCACTGTCGACAATGAGGTATTAAGTTGTATGAGGTATGACATCATCAATCTTCCTGCCTGCTAAATTCACAAAAGACTACCATGATAAAGCTTTCATGTACTGGAACTGATTTTCCTCACTCTGCCTTGGGGAACTAGACAGGCACATCTGTATGTCTGAGACAAAAGTGTTGATCTTGGGATTTATGGTATGTATATAAGCTACATAAATACTTTTTCCCCATCCTTATTTTATGTATATTTTGCTACCTTTTGATGGCTAGATAGAATTAAACTCCTAACGTCATTCTCTTACCTCAGTTTTTGCCACGACTTATCAGAATTCCACTAAAGGATAATAAAACATCTTTTTAATGAGTATTATCTGAAAGCATCTAAAATGCTTCACATATTGAAAAACCAGCTAGAAACACTGGTTCCAGCAGGGTTCACTTTCAAATATTTTGGAAATTATCATGCTGTGTAGGGTGCTAAAGAAATTAACCTTTAACATAAATACAAAAAAGGCTTCATTCACCAGTAACACTGAAGAAAAATGCAGCCTCTGACAGGGCAAATGCTAACAGCAGCAGCAGGAGTCAAAAAGCATGGGGGATTTTAGGCGCTCTCACCATGGCTGTGGTGAAAGATCAGGAGTGAGGAACAGGAATCAGAGCAACCTTTGGACACACTCCCCACCACCACCTTTGCCCAGGACAGATCTAGCAAGCATAGCGGCATGCAGCTGCCTACACCAGTCCAACACGCTGCCTTCAGCAAGAAGGAACTTGCTGCGTCCTTGGAGTACGTGGCCGTGGAAACCCTTGCATTGCTGTGGCCAGAAACAACGGCTGTGTTTTGCCTCCCAGCCACTTACTGCAATGTGCTTACCCTTCAATAGCTGTCCCAAAAGAACTGAGTTTCCTCAGAAACCACATTCCAAATACCAACTGGTGTTTCTACACAGGTGTGGTGCATTCCGACACCAATTTCAGCTGTGATTTACCTAACCACATCCAAGGTGACCCAAAAATGGGAGTGGAGATAGGGTTCCTCTAGTCCCAGGGCATTTCAGGAGATGACCCAGCCTTGGTTTGTCTCATTCCTAGTTAAAACACTACAGCCACATGATGCAAATTATTGAGCCTCCTACAAAGAACAATGCATTGAGCTGAGAAGCTTCAAGTTTTATTTGGGAAAGCTATTTTGCTCTGACATGTCCTATGCCAGATCAGATTTTGAAGACATTACCATCCCCCAGGGCACTTTCTTCCCTAAGAGATGCCACCCCTGGTTTGGTTGCCCACTTGCCAAGCAAGGCTCCTCCATGAGCCAGACCAAAGAACTGACTCTGATTTCAACTGCAACCCAGCAGAAATTTCCCTGAACTCTGACTTTCATCACTCTGCCCTTCCTCTGCACTGAGGATGAAGCTGGACTAAAAGTGTAAGGGCCGCATAACTCAGCAGTGTGGTAACTGTGTCTCTGTGACAGACTTTGTTTTGCCAGGTGATCCAGTATTATGCAAATTCAGCAGCAGTGACCATAAAATAATGGATTTCTTGTGTAAGAGATAAGATGCAAATTTGTTCAGTTATTCAGTAACTTAAGCTGCTACACTCTTGCATTTCTGCCCTTCTTTTAAGTGGTCATATTTCCAGAGTTAAAATAATTTCTGAATCCAGCCCTTAAAACCTTTTTATAATCTTTTCAAGTTGGAAGACGTTACACGTAGTTACTTGACCAAGTAGAGCATAAAATCTCTACACTCAATGTGGTAGGCTACTTGACACTGAAACATTTAAGAAGCATCCAAATTCTCAATCTCCTCAGTCATTTAATCCTCAGGGTGAAATACATAACCTAAAATATAAGTACCACACAGATAACTGCACCACATTGAAGCAGGAGTATTACTACTACTCTCCTGAAGTTGTTTATGTGCATGTCAAAGTTCTTGACTAGTGTTTAAAAAACCCAATGCCCTTAAGTGCTTAAGAACAATTCAGTGTTTCAAAATGCATACAACATATATGGAAGCGTTCCTTCCAAATGCAAAGAAGATTCCTGACATAAAAACATTATTTATTTGGTATTTAATGGATGGGGTTACCTGTTTCAGTCAGGAGTCTGCAGAGATCTACAGCATTATCAAACAAAAAAGAAATCCTCGGTGTGTGAAAGTACTACGTGAAATGAGTAAGTCTTCAGACCCCCAAACTTTAGAAGGTGCACCTGTTTCCCCCTCTCACCCAAGGGGCTACATATTACAATTTCTACCACCTACACTGAAATTCACCAGTGGAAAGCAGTTTTAAGAATAAATCCGATGTACTGCCTTAGTAAAAAGTTCTGGTCAAATCCTGTAAGCACTTGTATACTTTTTCATACTTAAGTCATGTGAGTGTTCTCACTAAATTGGATGAGACTATTCATGCTCAGAATTAACCATTTTGACAAGTGCTTGCAGAACTGAAGAACAACAAAACAAAACAAAACCCTCAAAACCAGTCATGACTCACAGGTTGTTACTGTCTGATGCATATTTCATTCCACAAAAAAGCAACATTGCCCAATTTTGGTAATTACTTCACAAAACTGAATATCATTGCCACAAGCAACCTTTTGAATAAGCACATTCAAATTATAGAGGATTCCTTTTACCCACAAACAAATATCTATGCTCTTCCTAGTACTCCAAACATCACCCTAATGGAGTTGACTTGGTAAAATACAGTGACATCTGTTGTACTTTTGGGCTTTCTGTTATTCAAGCTTTACAAGCTGGATTTTTTTAGATTTGTAAAGACATAAATTATTAAGTTCTCCACAAGGTAAAAACATGTCAGTCATACATTTGTTATCAAGAGAGTCCTGACAGTTGTACAAGACACATATCCAAAAACACCGGATGATTTTCTCTTTGAAACCAGGGACAATACACCAACAACTGGAGAAGCTGAAGCTTATGTTTGCCTCAAGCATCCATTAGTGTGTCACTAACAGCACGAATCAAATCACGTTAATGCAACTGTGAATTTTCTGCCCACCTCATCTGTTTAAGAAATAAAAGCGCTTTTTAGATGTACCCTACCAAAAAGACTGCTGGCACAGGAAACATCCAAATCCCTGGGTGGTATTGCTAGGGTCACGGTGAAGGGAATATGGATTGACACGGTTTCCTTGTTGGTTAAGTGACTGCACCGACAGTTAGACAACCAGGGAAAATGGTCCTGGTCAGAGCTCCTCCAAGGTATAATTTGTTGAAAATACAAGAAAAAAGTGTGTGCTCCTCCTTTTTGCATGTCCATTCCTTCCATTGGTAGCACAGGACCACACGACTGAAGGAGGAGGAGGAGCACAGCAGAGGCCCGGACAGCCCTGGGTTTGCCTGTGGAGGAGGCAGGGGACATGCCTGAGATGGAGGGGAGCTCCACACCAGCCCACCTCCTCTGCGGACCCCCACTCAGCACGCACATACAGAGTGGCTTATTTGGCAGTTGCTCCATTAAGCACTCCTTCATGGAGAGATCCTGCTGGGATTGCTAGGCACTCCTTAAAACACAGGACATCCACCCCGAGGGCTCCTGAACCAGGCCTGTAGGCGCCGTGCAATTTGTACAACATGTTATGTTTGTGCTTATCTGGTTCTTGCCATCCCCCCACCGTGAGCCATGGTAGCTCACTGGCAGCACCAAAGGAGAGAAATAGAGGCCCTGCCCTGGTGACGCCTTGTCACAACATTCTGACACATATGGCTTGCTCATCTCTCCACCACAAAGTCCCGGCTAGGGCCAGGGGCTGGTAGACATCCTATCTCGCACACATTTAAAACTGGCCATCCTGCTTTGTGCAGAAGAGTGGGCTTACAGCAATGCCCCGGCCCATTTCTACAGTGAATTTACAAAACAGCAGTATAACAGCCCAGCCTTTCCACCAAATGCAGCCACACAAAAATGTTCAAGCCTTGAACTTGAAAGCTGTGTGCATCTTTTACAAATATCCACCTGTAACGTATCTATACCAAGATCTGCGGGGGCACATGCTGTTCCATGCCCCGTCAATTCCAAGAAATATGGGTAGTGAGGGGCTATCACACCTGCCTACTTCTTACAGCCACAGTATGTGTGTGCAGATACAGCCCTGGAAAGCCCTACTGCAGTCTCCTACTTATTTCCAAAGTCTGGCTGAAAATACAGGTATTTAAAAACCCCAAACTCCCCAGCAAAAAAAACCCAAACCAACAACAACCAAAAAAAAAATCCCCAAAAAACCAACATCTGTTCTCGGTCAGTCAAGGCCAAGGTCAGTCTTCAAAAAGGAAGAGTTATGGCTACAGGGCAAAATCAGAGAGAGAAATCACTGCTCTTTGTTCTGCTGTAACAAACCCTAGTTCCAGAAGCAACGGAATCAAACTTAATGGCAAAAGAGTTTACTCCTACTCAACAGTGGTACTCCGCAAATGCATTTGGTTTACTGAGTAATACTTAACCATAACCATGGGCTAAATATGTGTAATACTTGCTTAAAATCGGCAAAACTACATGTATTTTGCTATTTGTTTCCTATACGATTTTGATATATATAAAACCAGAACTAACAAGTGCCCAAACACAGGTCAGAGACAGAATTCACAGTCTACCATCTGTGTCTTATAATTGTACAGAAAAAACAAATACCTCATCTTCCCAAGTCACCTCACAAATTGATATTCCCTAGTTTGACAGTACTCCTGCAGCCACAAGGAGCTACGAAGTGCACAGCTAGCAGCTCCACAAGTCATGAACAGGTAAGACTAGATCCTCTAGGTAAGCTACACAAAACCCACTACAGAGAGGTCACTGGTGGTGTTGAACATGTTTCCACTCAGAACACAAAATTTCAGTAACCTCCCATTGAAACACTGTAAATGACTCTCAGATTTTTATTCCCGGATTTCTACTCAAGTCTCAGGCCTCTGAGACAGTACTGTAGAATCTCAGAGCCCTCAGGATGTTCATTAAAACCACTCCTTCTGCTGTACTTCAATTAAAGGGCTGGCTGTCTTCATGAAGTGCCATACAAATAAAGATTACCCCCTAACTTCCCATGTCTAGGTGTTTATAGCTCATCTATCATGACATTCACTTCCCTTATTAGGATTTTGCACAGTAAATTTCAGCATTTGGACCATGCTTCTGATGGTGTGTTTGCTCGCACTCTCTCTTTCCCTCTCCTGTAACAAGGGACTCCCCAGCATTGCAAAAATAGCTTGCACTTTTCGCCACATAAAGGCACCAAAATGAAATGCTATATAAAGGAAAAGAAAACATTCCTGCCCACACGCATAAGCAACAGGGCCAAAACTATTCCAGAACTTGCAGAGCTGGTCAAGTTAAACTTAAAAGTCCAGCTTCCCATCACCAGCAGTCCCTGAGGAAACGAAGTCCACAGCTACTCCCTCCCTTGCCCACCTGTTCTCACCGCCACTAATAGGCGATTCAGACAGCCAACAGGACAACCCCACGTAATTACTCAGGGTGGCTCCCAAAGGCCATATAATCCTACCCTCCCTTTAACATTAATAAACCACTAATGTAAGCGTCACCTATATATCAGTTTTTAATAGCTTAATGTGTCTCATGAATTCATAGTGAAAAATTACTGCAAGCTTTCATGGATTCATGGTATACACTTATGTCTAACATGTGCAAAGGAAGGGAGATTATATTTAATAACTAGAAGGGAATTTAAGTTAGAAGTGTGTGCAGAACAGTTAAATTACACACAATATTGTACCTACCTCAGTATCAACACTCAGAACAATTTTACATGTGTATATATAGACATGCACACATCTTTTCCATTACAAGAGAAATTCACAAACAATTCCTGTAAGAAATGCCCTAAGCACACTTCCTTTTCCATTTTCCTAAGAAAGGAACCTACTCAAGAAACGACTCACTACTACACTGAAGAAATAACACATAATTAAGATGTGATGTTTTGACAAATCCACTTGAGAAAACAACATAAAGCCTCCTGAGTCCTCTTTTAAACCAAGACCAAAAGTATACCGTACTTGTTCAACCATCAATATATGTAAGATACGTAAACATCATATTTGTTGTTGAGCCAGTTGCACAGTCCTGATTTAGTTTAGACCACAACTATGCAATGTTTCCAAAAAAAACCAGCAAAGTGTGAATGCTGAGAGCCAGCACGTTTATGCTGAGCATTTAGTACTGCAGGCACTTTTATTTGGAGACCAATGTTATTTTCCCTATGCAAGTCAAGCATTAGATTATTTAAAAATAGTGGGTAAAAATACTTTTGTGGAAGCCAGCTACGACTGCTGAACAACACCAGCCCCTTGCAACTGTGGCAAACGTTTCTCAAGTTAATTGTTATGAATAAAACATGCTACTCGCTATGGCAACACTTTTTTACTTGGTCTTGGCTGTGGGTACATTAGACTTCTAAACCAAAAATAGAATGCCCTACTGCTTCCCAGGTAAGAGAAATAGTTAGATCAATGTAAGATCAGGATGTGGCATTACTGACCCATATGGATGAACTTCACATGAACACGCTTCTCAGCGGTGACAAATAAAACCTGAGTTTTCTAGATTAATTCTGCTGACATTAACAGGAAGGAAGTTCTCTACTTCCCAGAAGAATTTTGTTAAAAAGTAGTTTTCCCACATCGTGATAGCTTTCTCTTTTTTTTTTTTTTTTTTTTCCCTGTTTTGTTTTAAAAAAAGGTTTGCTTTTCAATTCTGGATCAGTCTAGAAGTAGACACAAACAACCCTAGGCAAAAAAAAAGTTTTTAACACAAAATCTAGATTTTGGCTTCCCAAGATAACTCTCACAGCTATCAAGGATAAACGTGATTAAAACAAGGGTTCTTTCAACCTTCAGGACTGGGTTGTTGAACTTCAAACCATTTGTCTATTTTGTGCTTCAGATAATCACACTGACACCCACAGGAAATAAAATGTTCAATCAACGCTATAGAGAAGCATCACAGTGCTAGACAAAGGACACAGGGCAAGCAGACAAAAAGCTGCTAAGACGACTTGTAGATCAATACCTCATCTTTCATGTAACTCAATGAAAGAGAACTGTGGGACTATTCCCAGTCTCCCTAGAGATCAGTAAGGGTGGATCTAAAGGAGACTGAAATAGCCTAAAAATGCTAAGGCAGTCACTTCAAGATTGCTGTAATTAATTGAAGTGCAGACTGCCCCTGAAAGCGGTGGTCCTGTCCAGCTGAAAACCTACTTCCCCATGTAATTTTACAGTCAGATCAGTTCCCTGATCCAATTCAATCCAGACCTGCAGGAGTGCTCATACAAAGACTAAACAACTGGTTTGCTTAAAGGCAGGGCTGTTTAAAGCACTCATAAAAATTCAGCCTAAGATTTAGGGCAAACAGAACAAAACAATACTGTTGTTCGAACTATAATTTCTGGAAGAAAGCATGCAACAAGGCTTTTACAACAACCTGCATCATTTGAACTTCCAACAGGAAAAGAAAAGCTGTTTCAGCACACAGACAGCAGTGCATGAGAAAAAGTTGGCCAAGAACAAAATGAGACCGGGTGTTAAAAGGTTTCTGACCGTCAAAGGACTGATGTCCTAAGGCAACTTTCCAAGAGAAAGAGCAAAGTTGAAAAAACACAGACAAAAGCCCTAGCTAATTTCATTCAGTAAGTTTTATGAAATTTTATCTAATATTATGCAGGCTTGTCAATGACCCAAAAGGCTCTTACCTCTTTTGAGAGCTATGTAAATCTTCATGAATTTAAGACAAAAATGTTTTCCCTAACAACAGCCACTATTTCAGCCTCTTGGCTAGAACAGTGAGGTTACATTTGCCCATTGCACAAGTGCTAGGGACGGAAAAAGAGGAGGGATGAGAAAGGACTGATGAAAATCCATCAGCTTTGCACCAAACTGCATGCAGGCGTGCATAGCAATGGGGCTCTGTTGCCTGCAGAGAATGGCCACAAATCCACAGCAGCAAATCGGTGCTTGATTAGCTGCATGGAAGTTCTCGAAAACCGCATGCATGGAACGAAGTACTTGCGAATGACAAGAATGGCACAGCTTTGTCTTATGAGGGTATTTCAACAACAAACTTTCTGCCATTTCCAAAGATAAATGAGAATTCACAGGTTCTGAGCAAGCTACTGTCATAAAACTGAAAAGCACCCAGAAAGAAGGAATCTTTCCACCTGGTCTGAAGCTTTTCAGAGTCATTAAGAATTGCTGTCTTGGCAGATTCTTCAACGTCTACAAAACTCCCTCAACCCTCAAGTTCTCCCTTTCTGTGACAGAAACAGCTGATGTAACCTCTGTTAGCAAAAAGTGCTTTTACTGGAACAGCCAGCGCAAGTTGAAATTGCTGAACATCAACATGATTTATAATAGTTGTGAATGCATGTTATTTTGCATTTATTAGCTTTAGTGCTATAAAAATTTTGGGAGAGTTTCCGGAAGTAGCTATAGGCTTCTTTTAACCTACTTCAACATCTTTTCACTTTTGTCAAAGTTATCTTATAAAATTTATTTTTAAATCAAGTTAGTAAAAAAAAGTGAGAACTTAAGTCGTAAGTCAACATGACAAAAGTTTCCATACCATAGCCTGTTTTGTTAAGCTGTTTCAGTTTCTCCCCTTCACTAATAACTAACTGAAAGTCCTGTTTACCTAAACCACAAAAGAAATGCTTGAGACCTCAAATATTCTCATGAAGCGGGAAACACTTTTCCAAAAGCTTCCCTTGTAACCCGCTCCTCACAGCCCAACTGGCCTGCATAGCAAATGCACTAAAAAGCATTCCCCATGTGCACGCACCAAAGGCAGGGAAGCAGGGCAGGATGGACAGCCTGCTTCGGGCCCTGCACTTCAGGAGGACAGAAAGGAACAGTCTCTTGACTCGTCACATCACAACGGTATTCACAATATATTGCCTCAGTTTTTCCTCTGATCAATAGGCTGCCTCTCCCCACGTCTTCATCCATAAAGAGTCTGTGTTCAAGAAGGAGGTAACATTGCATAATAACGTGCATTAATAACACTGAATGAACATCATCATCTTACCAAGTCTTGGCAAATTTAACTGCCCTGAAATACATTTGGTTTTCCAGCTGAACAACACAAGCTTACCTTTTCACTACAAGCTTCAGTGTCTTGTGCGAACCTTTCACCAGACAGATTGCTTCTTGTCGGAAGCCAGAGAGGCCCACATCATTGATGCCAACAATTTCATCTCCAGCCAGTAACTTGTCCACAGATGCAGCTTTGCTCCCATCTTCAATCTGAAGAAAAAATCATATAATGGCAGAATTATTCAGGTTGCATAGTGACACCTTTAAAATAAGTTAATGAGCTTTCAATATTGGCTTCACACAATACAGTAACTAGGTGGTTAAAATGATTTTCAAAAATACATTTAAAACCACTATAGAGTAATGATATGGAGACAATCAGAACAGGAAGGAAATGGAAGGGGGAAAACGTGAGAAAACCAGAAAGCTCAATGGAAATTTGGGAGTCAAAAGCATCTGTGATCTTGAGCCCCATTCAATACATGACAGATAATCACACTTGCAAATAGAGCTTTGGGCAGGCATCTTAAAATCTGGTTCTCTAGAACAGGTAACCAATCATATTAACTATACGGTCAATAATGTTAACTACAGAGTCAACTCCAAAAATATGGCATGCTATGAAACACCAAAATATGGCATAACAAGCTGGCCTGGAAAATAAAGTGATTTTCATCAGACACATAACATTTAGGAAAATATATGAGAACTTACAATCCATACAGTTAACTAACAGCTCTGGTTAGGAGAGGAGATGATGATCTGAGATCCATGGAAGAAAAACAGCATGTCACACTGCCAAAGAACACAGCAATACTACAGGAAATTCACTGGATGATTATTTTGCTGCCACAGGCATCTCTTTCATGCACTGAATTTGTACAAAATTATTTGTAACACGTGACAACACACACACAAGATTAGAGAGTCAGTTTTTGGCAATTCCCACCCAGATGAAGGAAACACACCCATTACGAGTTACCCATTTGTAAAATTCAAGACAAATCCCAAAAGCTCGATCAGACAGAGTAGCAAGTACCAACAGTTTGAACTGATTTCAAATACAGCTGTAGGTGTTGAACACTTTGCAATTCAGACCCTCAGCTTTCTCAGTTTCTTCCCACCTCCTTTGCTGTTGACGCAGCCTCTGGCCTCTCAGCTGCTTGGGCTCATGATATATGCATTTAATTTTATTCCTCCCTCACTTGCTCACAATCCATACCCCACCTCATCTTGTAGATTTGACACTTTGTCTTCAAAGCAAAGACTGTCATTTATGTCTTCATTGTATTGTGCCTTGACTACAGTACCTCTGAGTCCCACCTTACTAAATGCCAGTGAACCTATGAAGACAAAATCCTTGTCATTGCCCCAACTGCAGAAAGCTTCACAAAGAGCTGCCATCTTCTGAAGCACCAAAGTCAATCAACAATGAGAAAACTCCAGAGGAAACTTTATGAATTCTGACGCTCACGGTACAGGTTTTAGGGACACTGCAGCAACCAAAGTATAAATTAAATAACTTAATAAAATAAAGCAGTATCTCTTGATGAAAGTACATTAGGATTATCTCACACACCCCAGCAATCTCACTGCAGGTACATAAAACCTCTATTTAAATTTAGGATAAATGTTCTTAAAAATCTTCAGACCTGTAAATCTAAGCCAAAAAGAATGCCGTATGAAATACTTAGTCTTATACCCCACTCTAAAATGCTCATTATTAATACTAATGAAACAATTTCCAGAACTTATCTTAATAAAAACACAGATAATTAAAGATAGAGCAAGTTTCTACATCTCCATACATCTAGTTCTCAAGCTATGACTTGCCTCTGACCCATCCTCTGAACATCAAGAATCTACCAGAATACCAAATTATCGCTGCAAATCTCCAGTAAAGTTGAAAACAAGGGAGCAGCAGTGGAAATCACTTATATGCAAGAAAGATTTCAGTTCAGAGACATCAAGTACAGAGTAGCTACTATACAAGGGACCCTGAAGTCAGGCAAAGCTGAAGAAGAGGCAGCTGGGGACTCATGAATCTCAAGCCTCCTAACAGGCAATTGCAAGTCTTTAAAGTGTTTAGATGCAAATCTGAGTTATTACTAAATAAACTGTGTTAAAAAAAAAAAAAAAAAGAGGGAGAACATCTTGTAGGAGGACACATTTTAAACTCCAAAATGTAGATGCCAACCAGTTGCAGTCCTTATGCACTGAGCAAAGCACCAACTGAACGACAAGGGATAGAGAAGCCCCTGGGCCCTGCCACCTGGGCCTGAAGACCGCAACAGGGTCTTTTTTTTTGTCTTTAAAAAGAAAAAAAAGGCAAAAAATCTGTCTCCTAGGTTTTCAAGGAATGTTCATTGTTCTCAGTAAGTGTGTTTGTTTTTTCTTCAGGCTGGCAATGCACTGACAGCAGGGAGTATTCAGTTACCCCCTTTGAGTTTCCATTTCAGCAGGGAGACTACACATTCCACACAGTGCCGGCTTTCCAAAGAGCCTTTGGCTGTCCAAAACAACAGTAATCAAAAAAAAAAAAAATTTTAAAAAACAAAACCTAAGCACAAAGCTGAACCCATCCTCATGAAACCTAGAAGTGGCTTTCTTTAATACCTTGCCTCCAGATCAGCTGCAGCTAGGGAGAATAAAAACCACACATCCATTCACAGGAACAGTCTCCCAGAGCTGAACAAATTTAAACATAAACCTTTTGTACTCAGATGCCCAAATGGCTGCATGAATGCGATTCCACTTGACAATGCACTTTTAAGTGGAAATGGGAAAGTAAGCTAGACAGGAAAAATACAATTTCTTCAGTTACACTAGAAGTCCTTTAGTTATAATGAGTAACAAAACAGAATAAAACAAAGCCTTAGGCTTTGCACACATCTAAAGAAACACAGCCAAAAAAAAAAAACCAAAAAAAAACCACAAGGAAAAGACCTCTTCAAAAATATTGCTCTACTAATCCGCCTCCTCTGCTCATACTTGTACAGTGACATTCATTCCACCTTCTCCTTCAGGTTTTCTCTTTTTGTGTTTACCAGTCTTACCATTTACTGGTTTTATTTATTCACCCCTTGATAAACTATCCATCTCATCAGACCTTCACTAGAATACAACTAAAATACATAAGCATTTTAGAACTAGGAACTGCACTTAAAAATTTCACAACTATTTTTCACGCCTCAAACACAAATGTATTTCAGTCATCCATCTACAGAGTTAACTATACTATTCTGCGTTCGGGATTTAAGCCCATGTTATTTATCTAACTAACATCCATTTCTTTCTGAATTTCAGGTGCCCAGAAAAACTAAGTCAATAGCTAAAAATAAAGCCTTGAAAATGGAGAGGGAGGTGTTAAGATGAAGTCTTTCAAGAACAGTCAACAAGAAGAGATCTGCCTCTGTCACTGTCAGTGGGCAGGTGCAACTGGACATAACCCTGAACAACCCCTCTTGCTCAGCCTGGAGTACTTGCAGGAACTGAACGCTCAGAAAATATACACCTTAACATTTTTATAGCAATAGCAGGAAACAAAAGACACAAAGAAAAACAATCAACATTATTTTCTTATAAATAATGGACATAAGCCTTCAAAAACCAGCTATAGTTAAACTGCCTATCTTGAATGAGTAAAGAGTTCTAGAAATGCTGTCAGCCATGGTTTTGATATGTATTTTTAAAAAGTCATACACCTCTTACTGTGCTTAATTAACAAGAGTAAACACCATGACTTCCTATCCTTAGCAGGGATGTTGATATTGCTACCAAAAAAAAGTGTTTTCAAAAGGAGATGAAAAGGATGTTTGTTGACAAAAAGCATCTGTTTAGACAGTCTCCAACTCTCACCCTGCTGTCCCTGATGACCTCCCTATAGCCAAGAGCAAAGGCAAACTTTGGGTTCTGTGTGACAGGGAGAACTGGAACTGCAGACTTCGGCCATCATAACAGTATCTACATTAATTGTTGTATCTTCCCAAATTGTTTTTGCTTATAAAATATCATATCCACAAAACAGGAAGAGACACTGATACAAGATGCAGATATAGATAATAGGATAGAAAAAGTGACTGAAAAAACAACACGTGTATCTCTGGTATGTGAAATTCTTCACGTGAAAAGGAGAGAGCGCCTTGAAATGGGAAAGAGGCGAGTCACAGAGAAAAGTCTAACAGCTAGATACACACATTCAAACATTACACTGTTGGTAATGCACGAGAGGGAAAACAATGGCTTGAATTCACAGCTTTAAAATGCTGCAGTGTTGATGAGGAGCACCACTTCTAGAACGTGACCCCTTCGCTTCTGCATTTATCAGGTCTGACGCTTTACTTAAAATACCCGCATTCCTCTATAGGCACCTGTATAAACAAGCAGGAGACAGGTTGGGGAAATGCCATGTCACACAAGAGACCTCATTTTGTTTGCAATGACGACAGCTTCTTGTCCATGCTGTCTTTGGACAGGGTGGGAGACGGGATGGAAAACCAAACCCAGAGACAAACACAGGAAAAAACAGTGCCATTTATCAGCATTCTGCTATCGGCCATGATAAACTGTTTTAGCATAATTCACTTCTTGTACAGCCAAGAAATGATTCTGTTCTTGTTTCTCTTATAAGCATCTAATACAGATTTTTTTTTTTCTTCCCCAAAAAACTAACAATCTTGGTATGGGATCTTCAGAACAAGTAAAATGGAGGAAGTGTTAATTATTTTTACTTGCACAGAGTTAAACAAAGGAGAAATACCTTCACAGTTCAAGCCTGGCATTTGTATAACTTGGAGGAATTAACATAAAAGTAACCGAACTGACCTAATACCAGCTATATGTTCTGCAAATGAAGTCTTGAGTGGCAAGGACTGCATTCACCAGCAAGACTCATGGGTCAAACTGAGGCAGGATAAAATGGGTGCAGACTGCAACAGGACCAAACGGGTCCAGCGAGAATGCATGTGTGTATTTAAGGCATCTCCCACAGGCATGCACGCACTAGAAGCTGGGCAAGGCTAACATGTTTGATTTTACATTCTTTCGCATCCTTTATCTCTCACTTCTGATTTAGTACCTGGACGTTAAACAGACTATTGGAAGGACACCTGGCAGGGAACTAACTGTATCCCCATTTTACAGACGGGCTCAGAAGCATATGTGGAAACAAGGCCCAGAACGATGCAGGATGTCTGCAGGGAATTCTACACAGGCCTGCAAGTCACTGGAGAGTACCCATAACCCTGAACCACCTCTCCCCACAGACTGCGGGTCCACCACCCAGCATTAACCATCCAACACAAACTTTGAAGACACCTTACAAAGAAAAGAAAGCTTAACTATATGCTACCAACTTGCAAAATCTGGGCCTGTGCAGTACTATCCCACACTATTAACTTGGTAATGGCTTCACTTTGATCAGGCAGGTAAGTGTCTGCTGCCTTTGGTGACATTCCACCTTAACACAGAAGCCAGAACTTCCCCTTTGCCTGGTATCATCATTTCACACCCCATCAGCCATTACCCGTACTTGCTCTTCCCCAGACTATGTTTAAACATCACAACAAACAGCACCAAATTTTAGGAACATTTAGTCCAGGGCCATGTATTTTGCTAACAGCAGTTTCTTTCTTCCTTAGACCTGAGGGCAATGGCTCACGGTCACTGTCACAGACCCTCTAACAGGCAAAGAAACGCGCCTTGGCCAGCTGCTCTCTCAAAGCATCCTCCATCATCCCGGGTAGGCCATGGGCTCCAGGCTGGCAGGAGCACTGCCTTCTGTCAACAGGGGGTTCTTAAAAACCAATTTGGAAACATTTTTTTAAAGGGTAGAGTTCAGTAATAGGACACAGTCTTTCATGGCCCTTTCTAACTGCTCTTTCTTTATTTGGTGTATTTAAACATTTGGATATTTGCCCAGCAATATTTTTTTTGTTGTTTGTTTTAAAGAAAGCATCATATTTTGAAAAGTTGTCACTTGGTACAGTTCTCAAAGTAGTTATTCAATTTTTATAATTGTGTCCACTCCACTGTTTTGATTAAGGGCTTGCTGTCACTTCCACTACAACATGTTATTTTTGTGGGGGATTAATTGCAGCTGTCAAAACTGATTCCAGGCTGACACCTAACTTCAGAGTTCCTCAAACCAGAAGTGTTTAAAAACTATGGTAAAACACCCACCAATTCCCTTTATAAAAATCAGTACATATACATAAACTGATTAATACTTCATTCCAACCTACATTCAAAACAATACCTACCATTAGCCTGTGATAAGACCTTTCTAGTTATAAATCATCAGTTACTATTTCTAACAGGATACTCTTGTTATATCTTAGTCTATTTAAATCACAGGGCCATTATGAGCTCTGCAAATTGAGGACCAATTAAACTATGTGAAGTTAAAAATCTAATGAATCTTTGCCCCGATAAACTAATAATAACATTTTCCAAATGAAAAGTATCAGGAAGAGAGACTTCATGTAGATTTTTAGGTTTTAATAACTGAACGACAGTTGTTTAAAGTTTTTTTCACAGTGATTCCATTGTTTCAGCGACAGAAGTTGGAAACACTTCATCACTGCTGAACACCTGTACTAGAATTAAAAAAACCCCCACAACAAAAAAAAAAAGCCACAAAGACCCCAGTCAACCCCCAAACTAAAGACCCCCTTGATGCTTTGAAAGCATAGCGCTAATGTATCAGGAAAAGGAAGATAGGGCTACTAGCATCAGGGATAGGTTTTTTTGCTATTAGTACCTAAGCTTTGCTAGACACATTTTACAGCTTCTAAATAAAATTTGGGTTTTTTTCCAACTCTGAGATTTACCAAAATAGCATTTAGAAGCATATCCAGGTCTTTTCAGCCCACATAACCCCCCCACCATCAGGCTGGCATATATTCCACCTCCACAGAGCAACTGAACAGGCACAAGTTGTAGTCTCTGGGGATCTTCCTATGCAAGAGCCCCTCCTGGGCAGCACAAGTCTGGCAGGGAAGCGTCCCAGCCCGGTACCCAGGCAAGAGCAAAGTGAAAAGGGACCCAGCTTACCTGGAGTTAGAATAAGGCCAAGACAAGAGCAGAAAAGATGGAAATGCTGGAAGCAGGGGCGGTAGAAGAATCCTGCTGTCAGTGCTGATTCTGGACCTGGAGAAACCCAGTCCCATTCCTCCCTCACATCCACGTAACACTTCCAAAGCATAGCTCAAGTTTTGTTTTTTTCTAGCACCTCATCAACATCTAGACACCCTCTCACTGCTGTAATTTAGTACAGCATTTGTCCAGACAAGCTGTACATGTCTTATTCAAGAATTACTGAGAAAGAACTCCCATTTACTTTTAGCCAAGAGTTTGGTTTTGCATTTTACAGAAGCTAATGGCATCCAACCCAGAGGAACCCAACTGAACTCATGGATATCTTACACTGTTTTTAAACATACCTTCCTTTTTTCCAAAATGACAAAATAACCCGTATAGGAAAGGAGCACATACCTGTCCTATGAAACAAAACAATAGCAGAAGGCCAAAAGAGAACTTCTTTCTCTATAAGCAGTTTACTTATTCTAACAAACCTTCTACCAGAGAAGTTTGAAAGGGCTAGTTTATCCGTATTTATTTTGTGCAAATTTACTTATGGATAATTATATATATATAGGCTGTTTATATATGTAATCTGTGCAGTTAACATTGAGCATTTTTTATAGGTCTACATTTTTGTACTTTCAGCTACTATGAACAATGATAAGAATGGTTAAAAAAAGAGGTTATGCATAGAAACAACTCATATTTTATCTTCTCAAACTGATAACAGGAACAGACTTCCAAGAGGAAAAACATGACCTGACAAAGTAATCTTTACAATCATAAGGTTCAAGACTTTTACTTTGCAACTACCATACACTTCCAACAAAATTGGCTTATCTTTCTGCCTTCCTGTCTATCCCAGGAAAATAATGTCACAGCTCACCAATGTGCCCTTGACAATAGCATACTGAATGAAATCCAACAGCCTGTAAAACTACTGTATAACTAGGGAAAAGGTAGGACTTACTGAGAAATCAAAGAAAAAAAATTGTCTCTGTATGGTCACGTAGATATGGTTGTGCATTAATTACAAAGGAAAAGTCCAGTTTCATCAACTTATAGTTTCTTTGTTAAGAACTTTGACATGCCTCAAAGGAAGACATTGAAAGACCTAGTCGATAGCAATAGAATACATACTGAAAATAAATTTCACCTATTCATTCACTCAATCAGCCTAAATGTAACTTTTTACATGAAATTTAAGTTGCATCTATGCCTATGTCTACAGACTGCTGTGGCTTCCAGAAAAAAGCAACGCTTCTAAACACAGGTAGCACTGATTACAACCCAGCAACAGAAAAAATGGCTTCATTGCCTGTTAGTTTCAAAAAGCACTGTGATGGGTCTGCCAAAAGCCACAGGAATTTTACAAACAGGGTTAGGTTGCTATTTTAAATGCTTTCTCTCAAACAGCCCATTTTTAACAGGATACTTATCTTGACAAATTCATACTGTCATTGGATTATAGTCACTCCTGCTATTTGGGGCCTTCATTTTTGCTGTAACGCAGATGCTCATTTTTCAGACAGTGAGCAAGTATAACATTCCCCAATAATTCTTTTAAGAATATTCTTATCAACCCCTGAAAACTTGATTTCATCACAAAAGTAAAAGTAATTTTTAATACTTACTGCTGAAGTATTCATTTAGGAACCCACTGCTACACAGTGGAGTAAGCAGAACATAATGTTACATGTCCGAGCAACAATCTAGCAGACGTAAGCAAAGAGGAGAGAATTACCTGCTCTTATAATAAATGATCACAATTTCTTCAACAAGGGTTCCCCTTTGCAGTATTACTCAACTTCAAATAAAAAAAAAAAAAAAGTCTCACTAAGGTGCTGAATTTTAAAACATCTTATCTGTTGATTCCCTTACACCCATTCATCCGCAAAGAAAAAAAACAAACCAAAACAAAACAAAAACCCAAAAGAAAACTACAAAAGAAGGGTCAGGCTACTCCTAAAATTTGAGGATCTTAAAATTTGACAACATATTTTGTTCTTTACAATAACTTTTGATCCCTGTTCAGAATTTATATTCAGCCTCAGAGCACTCAAATCACAGACTGAAGTCTTCCTTTGCCACCATCTTCCTCAACAATTCCAATATTTAAAGCCAAGTTCAACCAAGAAAACACATTTACTCCTTCTTCCCCCACCCCAGTGTTAAAATAGGCAAATGCTAAAGCTGTATTAATTCATCATTATATAATTTGTACAACTGTTTTCTGTATATATGTAGTACTTCAAACTGAATAGATGCAGATATCTGTTGCCACTCTACCAAACCCGTATTTCTGCTGTGCACTCTGTATTACGCAATTTCAATTATCCTTTCTTAAAGCAATAAAAACTCGGAAGCTAGTGGGATGACCCTCAAGTAAACAAAAATGCATATTATTATGGAAACAAAAAAAGGTCTAGGTAACCTTGCCCTTAAGTTTCTCCTCTGTTCTTGTTTATTAGTGTCCCAGTAAAGGAAGAGTTTCCCTGACTCCACTTTCACCCAGAATTCAAACATGAAAAGATGAAGAAAACAAACACTAAATATAGAATTAAATATATTTTTCTAGGGCAGGAACTGCCACACAATCACTTCCAAAATTATCAAACGAGGTTCACAAAGCAAGCTGCAGAAAGGACTGCATGGCAGTTTCTGCCCAAGCTGTCCCACCTTGTCAGCCTGCAGTATCTGAGCTGACTGGTATGGTCAGGCACCAGACAGTCACTCCTACAGAGACAGGCTGCTAATACAACCATCATAAATCCCTCATGATGCCACAGTAATAAAAGCACGTCAATAAAAGGCCTATTATTGGTTTTATGTAGTATATTGACATGATGAAATAGTACCCATCTACTTTCCTAGTGCACATACTTATTGCAGCAGGGCATGAAACATTCATGTAGCTAGAATTAAGTACTAACATCTGAAGGCTGTTCCGAGTCAGGAACCTGAAAAAAAGCAAAATCCAATTCTGTGGAGAGGGACTAATCTATAGCAATTTCTACCCCCAGGCAATATTCACATTATGGTACCCTGCCCTTTTTCCCCTAACCATCAGTACTCCGTTGCCATATATTTCAGACAAAGAAAAAACAAAACAAACACCAAAAAAATGCCCACAACCTTTTTTTAAAAAAAGGATTTTTCCTTTATTCTAAACAGACTTAGGTGTTAATAATTTCAGGTTCTTCGTTTTGTGTAGTTATTCTATACACCATTACTTACAACTCCATTACTTAATATCATCACAGAACATTAGAAGAAATGCCTCCCTCATGAAAAATTTACCACTGGAATTAGATATTCAAGCGTTTTTTGCATCTCTGTGAGTATCTTGCCACCTTTTCTCTACTTTAGAGGTCTAATTGTTCCTAGGATTAATGAGATAATTAACCAATAAGATAATTATACTGGGTCATGTAATTCATACTCACATGACAAAGGTGGTTTTTTTTCTTAAGAAATGATAAATTTGTGCTGTGAATTAGCAACTAGTGCACTAAAATCACCCTCGATTAAAATAATGGAAATTTACACAAAACATACAAGCAGGACCTTCGAAAAGCTGCAAGGATTTAGCAGTAAATTGTGATGCAGCACAGGAAGTCTTATATTCTGAAATTAGAGTATGCTTACTATTCTAAATGGACATTTTCCAAATTGGCTTTCACTCGTAGCTTTTTTTCAAAAGCTTCATTGTATAATACACGTTGCTGACATAGTTAGCTCAAAGTAGGCACATTACTCCAAAGAGTTAAAAAAAAAGGTTTAAAGAAATATCAAAACATTACACAAGCAATTAGCTGCTTTTCCTGACTAAGGTATATACTTAATTAGGACAAAGTTACTCAGTTTGACAAACATCTGTATTTGTTTGGAACAGTATCTGTCATCTGTGCAGATGCACTTACTAAAAGACACATTCTGTTCATGCAGCACAAGTCACAACTCCACTGCAGAGCACTTGCCTAAGTACAAGCAGAATTCTGGGGAAGAATGTTTGTACAATAATTCTTGCACAACAGGAAAAAATTTGTAATTATACTTCTATTTTCCCACATTGGTGGTGGGACCACTATATGTGCACGTGTACGTCATCATACATATGGCTTATGTCTCCCACTGCTGCCTATGCTGGTGAACACCAACACTTCTCAGAAGCATATATTCCAGCAGTATGCAACCATCCTAATGAAAAATTCATGTCTTAGCATGCCAGTTTAGGATGTTAGTGCTGCCAGGAGGTTGACTGTTCTAAATACCGCACTGCACAGGAGATTTTGAACTTGCACATCTTGATAACTGACAGACCATTAAAGGCTGCCTGTACTGACATTCTGAAATGAGTCTGTAACACAGTTAAGGAAACTGAGTATTTTGTGGAACCCACAAGACACTGTCTGTGTTATTTATGAATGCCATGGAACAGCTGTTTTCCTTTGAGACAAGACAGGTCGTAAAAGCCTAACACTGAAGTATGCAAGGGCTGGGAGCAAAGCACTATTTTAACCCACTGTTTGACAGTCCACCTTCAGAGAAAAGCAACATGGTCTTTTGGAGAGGCTGCCCACTACAGGCAGTACTTAATTCAAAACTTGCCTTTCGTTCTCAAGCCTGTCACCACAGCCTACCTTCCCCCAAAAGCATATTCTGAGCAGAGACCTGATTCATCAAATGGTGAAGTGCAAAGGATTCCCTAGACAAAAACCCTGAATTTTGTTTTATCCGTAAGATCTATGCGTGTAGGCTGAGATTCAGTCACAAAGGAGCAGTATTTTTGTAAACACTGACTTGGAGGTTGAAATTTCAAAGGAAATCTTAAACTCACCCTGCAAAGATCATTAGGTCGCAAAGCATTACAGAACTCAGCTACATACTGCGTTCAAAAAAAACATTTATCATCACTAAAATCAGCAGAGAAAGTCTACTCTTCTGAGTGATACTCAAATATTTAAACTGCATACTATGTTACAACAGCTGCATACTGCAAAATTTTGTTTGCATTGTATTTAAATTCACTCTTAACTTCAGTAAGTTTTACACTCTAAATTGTAGCAAAACCTTTTAAGAATTTTTTAATGATGGTAGAAGAAAGTTGAAAGTTTGACTAAACCAGAAACTGGGAAGCCTTATGCTTTCCCAGTGAAATAGGCAACATGGTTCTGCGTTGTTTGTTTTGGGGACAAAGGCTGACCAGCCTTCTATAGGATAATTAAGCATTTTATGATTCAGGAAACTGTAGTATCTGGTGAAGATTCTGTTATGCATCTAAGACTACAATCAGCACTACGTTAGTTGCATCACAAACTCAATCATGACGATGAAAACTTGGGGTTTTTTCTTCAAACAAAAACTGCACTCAGAGGCATTTAATTCTAATACTTTGGTTTCTGAAGACGCCTGCCACCTTTGCTATGCACCTGAAGACCAGTGAAAGTATTTTTTAATACTTGTCATCTCAGCTCCTGAAGAACCACCTTGCTATTTTTGCTAAGAACTACAATTTCCCTTTAACAGGTAAAACCTAAGAGTATATTTGAAGCTTTTGCTTGTGTGTGTTTGTTTTTAATATTAAAATTATATTATTACTACAGATCAAAGTTGAGGGCTGCTGAAAATAAGAACATACTGCAAGCCTCTTACTAAGCAGGTCAGTACAAAACCACTTTTTTTTTTTCAGACAGCTATCCCTATTTCCTGTGTTGTTCTTAGTCCTTAGCTGTTCTTGAGATAGAGAAACTATGAGAAGTGCATGTTCAGATGGCTTAGTTCCTCCTGCTCATGTACATCTAGTGTTTCAGAAATGTAGGTGTGTACCTTTAAAGGCACCTTGGCAGGAGAAAAGCCCTACACAGATACACCAGAAAGACATGCCCGCTACGTGAATTTGGAGGAAAGTTGCACTGGTGCTCTTGGTTTTTGTTCTTGTCTCAAGAGATGCAGATGTGCTTTCTGGGAGTACATCCCAAAACTCACAGCTTCCCAGTAAATTGAACAATACGCTCCACTTCTGGTGAACTTTGAGATACAGGAAGGCAGAGATGGACTACCAATAGTCCATTTAAGTTGGTCTGGGTCCGTACCACGTGGCAGATATTAGCAGCCACAGTATTGTGCCAATGTGGGCTGTGGTTGATACCTCTTGAGCCACTCAGAGAGAACTGCCACTGCTTTTTATATTAGGGAGTTTCCAGAGCATGAGTAAGACTGAAGTGCAGGAAGTTAGGAAACTGTGCAATAAAAGACCTAAAATCCCCATTTCATTGTTTGAGGAAAGCTGCAGGGACTCCTCCTGTGTTCACACACTTTATTTTCCAAGCTCTATGAAGTAACTGTAAAACAAAACATTCCATGAAGCTCTCTCAAGTGCATGGACATTATCAGTTAAAGGAAGTGTAGTGTATCCACTAGACAGTACCTCTTATTTCCTTCATTTTCTAAGCCATTGGTTTATGCTTCTGTACAGAAAAAGCAGGAAATTTCTTACTCTGAAATATTATCTAGTTACATGAAACTGGAGAGACTGGTTGGCAACATACAGGATTTTAGAGTTACCACAGATCCATAACAGTTATCAGCCACAGGTCTTTCCTTGTCTGGGCATCATCCAGCTTAAGTTTACAAATGAAATCTCACTGCTTTTTCCATGTGGTTATCCAAACCACAAGTTTGTTTTTTGTCTTCTATTTGTAATTCTCTCATTACAAATACCAATCCCTCTCTCCTCGCTCCTTAACTGGTTATCTACTATAGTTATTATTTGCATTTCAAGACTGTTTCAAAGTTTTAGTTAACTTTCTGAAAGTACTAATTTTTCAGTATGTATTCTTTGAATTCTTCACAGTTTTATTATTAATACTTTAGAACTTGTTCTGTACAGTAGTTTTTCCATGAAGTTTAAAGGCTGTGTTCCAGAGGAATATCCATATGCTGTTTCTGGAATATTGTTGTACCTAATTTCATATTCGAGTACTGTGTTTCCTATTTATCAGTAAGGCACAACATGCAAAGAACAGGCCTCTTAGTTGGATTGTTTAGTTATTAACGAAAGTGACCGAAGCACTTTTGGGGTCCAATACACAGCTATGTTGTACAGCAACTTACTGGGAATAAAAAAAGTCTACAAAGAGTCTATTCGTTCTGCTTCAGAAGTTCACCCTCTCAGTCCTAACTGGCATACCCACTACAGTGTTGATTGCATTAAAGGCTACTAGTTTTCCCCATTCATTACTTCACTGTAAGCAGATCTCCAGAGGAATACAGGCAGCATAAACTCTATTACACGTGCAAAGTTCTCTACAGTGATCTCAAAGATACAGGACGAGTCAGACTGCTGCCACCGAGCCAGCAATACCACCTGACATCAGAGCTGTAGCTGGCTACCTCAGTATCAGTTTTCCAAGAGCTTAGCACAAAACAGTGAACAAACATGCAAGTTGGTGTACTTAATGATGCTATCGTTTACTCACTAAAATGGCTTAAAGCTGTAAAAATGTAATTTAAAGATGTTTCCGACAAACAGGAAACTAAGATTTCAAAACTCAATAAAAATGTCACTTGTTTCCCACTAAATCCTAATGTGCATTTTCAGGATTCTTGCAGAGAGCCTGTCAAAGGCAAACAATGAAAAACTGGCTACGGTTTTAAAATTGTGCAACTTAAAAAATGGTCTCATGATAAGGAATGCAAGACGACTCCTCCTGATAGTGTTATTAATTGGTAATGGTATTGCTCCGTGCCGGTATTACGTTGCACCTCTGCCTTTCACCCTCTTCTTTACAAAAGGAAAACATTTTTTTTTTTCTTCAGGATGATAATCTAGATTAGGAGACAATACAAACAGCTTGTTAATTACACACATGCACAAGGAGCACAACAGTTGCTCTGCTTGTCAAGAGGATTTAGAATATAAGCAGCACAGGGACAGAAGAGGTACTAATTTTGAAAACTGAGTCTTCTATTGCAAGATTAGAAGAGTGCAGCTCATTTACTGATAGAAAAATCTTACATAAGAATTATCAGCACATACTCAAATCCTGTGCAAAAGAAAAATACTAATTAAAGCCACACTTTAATCAGCTTCAACATTGCAGATGTTTTCAGTACAGCAATGATATATTAAAAAAACAAAAGCACCTTTAAGGCAACTCCATTTTGCGACATGTCATTATTTTCTAAGAACACAGTGGAAGGAGTTAGTTTAACTCCAAAACCCCAAAAGTCAGCCTCCTTTCACAGAGGAGTATTGTCCTACAAGGCAGTATCAGCTTTTTCCAAAGTAACAGCTATTTTCCGTATTAAAAAAGAGAGCGAAAAAAGAAAATGGGGAAAAAAACTAAATAAAAGCACACCCTGGCAGAAATTTATTTGTTACACGGCTGCTTTTATGCTGTCCTATTACCAAAGGGGGAAAAACTAAGGGTAATTCCATCAGCTGGTGTACAACAACTCAAAGCAACCTCCTGGCACCGGACCAGAAAGCAAAGCCGAACTGGCCCTTGCAAGAGGCCACGCTGAGGTTTGCTGGCCTCGCTGCACAGCACACCTCCCCTCCCAAGGCTCCTGTCCACCCACTGGCGGGAGAGACAGCTCTGAGTGGCCCTGAGGTTCCATAGCCGCATGGGTACAAAAAGATCTACGTGATGCCTTTGCAAGCTGCGTTCTTATTTGTGCAAAGACGGTGTTCTTCAGAAGGTCCCAAACGTGGTCTCGTGCCTACTTGAAGGCTCTTCTAGCAACCGTCCCACCCCAGCCATACCTGTTGTGAAAAACTTGGGTTCTAACATCAGCAAATTACAGCACAGAAAAACTAAACCACGCTTGAAGTAGCAGTTTTGCCCTTTCACCCTATAATAAAGACCCTTCCCTTTGCTTTCAAGCACACTGGTTTTACGCTGGAGCATTATTCTGCAGCGTACTGAATATTATCTTGATACAACTAGCTCAAGTACAAAATGCAGTGAAAAGTTCACAGTATTGCAATATTAATAGGGTTGAAATATTTACAGATTTGCCTGTCAAATACGCAGCTTGCCTTTGAGGAAAGAAGTTACAATGTATAAAATTTGAGTTTGGAATTCTCTCTGTTGTCTTATGGCTGACAAATTGATAATAGTTTGTACTAGGCTGTGCATTGTTTGCTAATGACCACATCCCAGCGGCTAAACAAACTGATACAGGAAGAGACAAAATACAGAACCACACTACAGCCTTCAAAATCTGCCTGTCTGCTCGGTCAATGGCATGGAAGTGCGAAAGAGTGTTTTAAGGAGCTTTGTAGAAAAAAAACCACCCCCCTCAGTCGTTTTCTGTGGAATGTGACAATCTGTAGCAAAGCATGAATCTTACTGTAGACCAATTTGAAGTAAGTACCATGCCAAGCAAAAATTCATCCAAATCAATTAACTGGGGAGAAGGACAGAGAGCAAAATAACCTAGCCAAGCAAGGTTTAGTGTTCAGCAGTTGTTCTGTGGCTGAAGAGGCAAAACACCTCTCGTTAAATGGGTGCACTGGCAACATTTGAGAGCATTAAGGAATTATTTTAGGGCAATGTCTAAACACATTGACATTTAACAAGTTTCCTTTTAGACGAATGGAAACTGCCACACGACACCAGGCATGAAAAGCTTTTTTTTTTTTCTTCTTTTTTTTTTTTAAAGGAAGTTGTACGGATTGCACATCACATGTACAAACACAATACTGCTACAGAAGATATATCAATCTCTGTCCCATAGTATGGAATAACCACAAATACCAAATACCTAGTGCTCGAATTGGCATGAAAGCAATATTGTGACATATTTGTTATTTCTTTGTTGCATTAAGCAACAGCAAAATAGGATCCCTTCCAAAGCATTTAATGCTAGAGCGCATTTCTATTAAATTCATAGTTTGCCAAAATGCTGGGCAGGCAGATTTGAGACACAGCAAGACCTAACCAGCTCATTTCTCTGGACTCAAGGAGAGTTTTAAGGGAATGCTTGCAGAATGACTAGGCTAGATAAGAAACAACTCAGCTAACTTTGGCCACCTGCCAAACTGAAATGGTTTAACATAGTAGTTTGAATTTGCAAAGTGGTTAAAAAAAAAAAGAGAAAAGCTACCTGGATCGTGACATTTAACATCTGACTTGTGGAAAAAAAACCAAAAAGAGTCATTCTGTTAAATATTTTCACTTTTAAGACAGAATTTATTAACCAAGGAAAGAAGAGGACAAATAAAAGCGCTTAGACTTTCTAGCAGCATGCCTAAAGCACAAGGTTAAAGTACAGCTGACCCCACACAGAGCCATTTGAACATGTGCCAAATGCATGAAGTGAGGAAGTTTCATGCTCTGCTAAGGCAACTTTCACATCATTCATTGGCTTCATCTCAGATCAAAAGCACTAAAAGAAAAACTGTGCAGAGAATCTGATTACAGATGGCTTTTACTGATGCTTTCTACTTAATCTCCTCTGGAATGCAAGGTCGTAGCCCTCCTGTATTTTAAAAGGGATCTATATACTATATGCATACTCAACTATTATCACTGTACAAATAATATTTTGCTTTCTCATCTGAGCAATGTAATTTAAGGAGTTTATTGCAGCCCAGATCCCCACCCATGAAATATGCATATGGCTGTATGGCTTCGGATAGGACTGTACTTTCCATACTGCTCAGCGTCTTGTAAATGCAAGTAACAAAGATATTCTGTACATTGTAGTTATCTGTATTGCACAGCCTGTAAAGGCACAAGGGCTGGGGTGGTCCTCTCAGTGCTGTAAGGAACACCTTAACCCTTCAGGACTTGCCTGCCCTGGAGTAACATACTGACGTTATGAAGGTACGTCTTCCCCTCCGCTTTGTGTTTTACCCGTGGAACAAATCTATCTACACACACCCTGGCGAAATGTCATGGAATGTCAGAAAACCCAAGGCCTGTGCACACTGGACAAAAGACCCGTTCTCTTAGGTCTAAACCTCCAATCTGGCTTGCTTTAACCTCTCTTCTCCCAGAGGTACTCTCCTTATTAAAAGCTGCCTTTGTCACACAACCACACAGCAAGTAAAAAATAAATAAATATTCTGAACATCCCACTCAAGATTTCTTATCACACTTCTTTTGGCAGAGAAAAGGCTACGTATCATAATTAATGCACAAAACCTTAATAATATGAAACATGCGTTGTTCTTGTCATTAAAAATCTCAACAACTGTGAAAGTATAAAAAGTGAAACTGGTCAAAATATTCTACTTTAAAATACATCAAAGCAAATATTCTTTGAAAATAAAAAGCCTTAGAGAGCTTACTCAAAAGTCTTCGTTACTGTTTAATAAAGTGTTGACCCTCTCTCTCTTTTCCAGTAGTCAAAGGAGAAGGTTGTGAATAGAGAAGAAAATTTTTATTGCTTTCCTATTTTCAAACTCTAAGTTCTTTAATTTTCAATTTTCGTAAGTGTCCTGTGTCTTCCAATCAGCACTTTCAAAAGTCACAACTAAATTTCTGTTATAACAACCAAGTAAATTGTGCCACACAGATGATGTTCATTTTATTTCAGTGTAAAGTACACATGTTTTAATAAAAGACACAGTGCTAGTTCACTGAATAAAATTTAAACTGTAGTCATTGTAAAGACGTTCAAATTCTCGTATGAAAAGCATTACCTTGGATGAAAGTAGATCAATAATCTTAGAAAAGTCAGCTGCATAGCTCTTTTTCTTAGTTTTTGAAGGGATAAAGCTCTTGCACTTTGAGGTGTCGTGTTTTTACATTTTTTGCTTATTTGGTTAGAACTCCATCCTCTAAGTAAGTTTGATTCACAGTTAGAAATATGAAGGGGTGATGAAGGTATCCATGTAAATGTAATCCTCACCTTAGGGGACTGTTTACCCCATTTCATACTATATGCACATACATGCATGCACTTGCATATACAGTTTCTGCAGATGCAGAAACAGTAAAAATATCTTCAGGTTCTAAAGTCAGTTCCCCCAAAGATTAGGAAATGGAGAACCACAGTTAACTATACAAACTATGAAAAGTTTCCACCATCAGGGTCTTTTAGAGCCTTAGTCAAGTACCAAGACCCATCTACTATGCGCTACAAGAACACAGTCCAAGGAGACTGTTTTCTCATCCAGAGAGCTTACAATTGGAGTACACAAGAAAATGCACTGCGATTCATCAAAACACTAAGCACCAATTCAGTCCTCTAAAGGAAGCATCTACTACAAGTTAAGTAGAAAGCAAACAAACATTTTTGCTAAGCCTTAGAATAAGCATGCAACTGAAATGAAAATTGCAGATCAAGAAGAAGCAGAAGTCAACTCAGTAACTGATTAGAGAAGGTAAACTGACTACCTTTCATATAAGAGCAGAGCCAAGGAAGAATTGTAGAGAGGTAGTCTCTCTCAAAAAAAATGGTGGTTTCAGTTGTTTTACACCCTTCTTGACTTACTCTACAGCTGAGCCACTAATTAGCAGGTTCAACTCTTAAGACTTTCTGTACAGTCAACTCGCAAAGCTCCTTCTGCTACACCATCAGCTGGGAAAAGGCTGCCAAGTATGGACGCATATACACTATGAAGGTAAGAAACCACGCTCCTGCTCTCAGATCAGGAACTCATAGCATAACCTGGACACGATTACAGGCATTTCTCTAGTTTGCAGTCTCTTAGGGCTCTTCAAGTGATGCCCCACAATCCCAAAATCACAGGTGGTGCCAAATGAACTTGTGGCCAACTTCAATCTGACTGAGTAAGAGTTGCTAGCTTGAATCATTTCCTTTCCTCTTACTCCAACCTAATTCTGGCTCAAGTTTCTGTCCTACATAGTCTCCTTCAAACAAATAAATATGTGGTCAGAGAGGAAACAGGCAGAACAATCAGATAACTTTCCTGAAAGAGATTTATTTCCGACTTCCCAGCTTCCATTCCTTTGCTTACCTGTTTCATGGTAAGTAAAACTGAATGTTGTTTGTACATACTGCTGGTGTGTCTCCAAAATCAGAGAAAAGTAGACAAATTCTTTCTTTAAATCATATAAAAGCATGTTTACCACTACAATAGTGCCACCCTCAAGCCCAGAGAGACCATGCAGCCGTCCCACTAGAATGACGTGCAACAAACAAGCAAAACAATCTAAATGCATTCATACCAGAGAAGCAGAATCTCATGCTCTGATACTCAATTCATAATCAACAAAAGGAAAGATTTGGGAGCTTCTCCATCCAATTATTTAGCTTTGCAGCAAATAAAGATAATAATGCATACTAGCAAAGTGATTTTGAGAAAGTCATTCCAAATAATGCGAGCTGTTCAAAACACCCAGGCTCTCCTTGTCCTGATGATTACACATACAGGTGGACAATAAGAAACTAAAGCTCCTTGATTCTCAACTGCTTTGAGTCAATTAGCCCTACGGTAATCACATATTAACATTAGAAGGAAGATGTTGCTTGGTCATCGCTACTAAGTGCCTCCTTTGCAAGAAACATTATTTGTAACCTTTTCAGCAGTCTGAATGCAGAGGCCAAGAATTCAACATGTATAAAAGCAGAATCCAGCAGTCCCTCACCCCTGGGGACAGAGCTCTCAAGGCCAGGCTTAAGATACTTTTAGCAGAATTGCATGAGGAAGTTTGACATCTATCTCTTAATTGTATTTTTCTTCTACAGGTAGTGGACCGATCACCAAGGCTGTCAAAACAGCTTTTTACAATTATTTATTTCATAAAACCTGATTTCAAACATGAATGGGTAAATGTGAAGTCTTGCTGACCAGCGCATAAAGCTTCTTCCTTGAATGAGCAGGCCAGAGAGCCCATTAGAGGTTAGAGGGTTTGTTTTGGGGGAAGAGAGGGGCAAAAAGAGAAGGATGTAAATGAAATGTTAAATCTATCCCAAGCCTGCAGCACAGCTGTTAAGACACAGCAGGAGGGATCTGGATATTGTACATACTGAATCAGCTAAATAGGTCTAAGCAAACTGACATTCATAACGAGAGCTGTAGAATTCCATTCATACAATGGGTGGCAACTGGCCAAGGATAACTTGCTAAAAATAAGAGGTCTAGAAAGATTAAATAGCAAAAACATTTATTGCAATATAGAACTAGAAGAGGGCCAGATAATCCTGCGCATGTAACTGTAAAACTACTCCGTCTTCAGCAAGGACCTTCCACGAATATACCCTTTCCAATGACAAAAATGGGACCAAATGGGGTAATGCTCTATAGATGGATGAAAAATAGAAAAATTGACCATTTGGAAGTTTCAGAAATGTGATAGAAGACTTATTTTACATTAATACTTCACCAGTATCACTGGCCAACTTGACAAAACTCAAAATAAAAAGGTCAATTTGAATAGTCTTTGTTAATCTCACCTAGACCCTAAATAAAAATAATACTATTTCTATGAATTTGTCTTCCCTTTAATTTTTTTTTAAATTTAAAAGTTCAAAACTATAACGCCTCAAAACCAAGATACCCACCACTCAGAACAACAAAGGAGTATTTTTAAAATTACAGTTGCATGGCTAGGATTTTGCAGAGAGTTTTTTCAACATCCTTCATATGCATAGGTAAATCACTGTTAGAATAAAAATGCAAGATAAAGCAACAGGTAAGAGAACTAAAAGGACAGGCTCTCATCAGTACAAGATGGTTTGCTTGGCCATGAAAAGTAGTTCCTTGCTATTCTCTGCCTTAAGGAGGACTCTGGATAATAGCAAAGAAAGCTTTCTCCTCCTTCCCCCCATCCTTCCCCCTCCTGCCTCCCCACTCAGAGCTAAAATCCCATTGATATGGAGTCTTTGGGTGGAGTAACCTAACTTCTTCAAAGAGGCTTGCCTTTTTCCCCAGACAAATGACTTGGCTGAACTTAAGAATCTCCTTTCACTATTAAAAATTTCCACAATAACTGCAGTTCTAAGAAAAATCCCAGAATTTAGAGTGGAAAAAACCCTACTGAATCAGGCTTCCAAGAGTCAGCAAGTCTTAGGAGCTTATTTAAACAGAACTGTCACTCAGATATCAGCAAACTGCATGGACCACACTGAAAGGGAACTGAACAACATAAATCAGGTGACTATTGTAGCTTCCCCAACAAAATCTGAACTCTAGCTCTTCACAAAATATCAAGACAGCTGAATCTCAGCCGAGTTGTTAAAAACGGCTGCATGCATTTAATTAAGTCAAAATCGAAGCCAGATGGCACATGCTGCTTTTCCAATAGACTGGATGCTGTCACAAGAGGCACTACTTAAGCATTCCTTGATGATTCCTGGCACCAGTGGCTACAAAATCTCTTTCTACCATCTACCATACGCCCCTCCTTTTTTTTTCCAGCCACCAAGCCTTTAAAGAGGGTAGGGAGGAGGAAAAAGAGAGCCCCTGAGATAAATTGACTCAGTGTGTGGAATGCAAGGCAAACATTCCTGTACAAATTCAGATTTGATTTATTTTCTTTAGAAAACTCCAGCTGCAGGAGAAACATCCAGTTGTTGGTCTTTGCCTTATACCCCCTAGGGTCATCATGTGTCTTTCAGGGAGAAATAAAAAGAGATAACTATACTTCTTAAGTACAGCATAGCAGATGATGTTAATACTTTAGCCAGTAATAAATGCAAAGGAACTGGCTAAAAAAGGCCTCAAGAATTTGGAAGTGTATGGCTGAAAGGAAACACTAACATTTCACCTCTGGACTGCGTAACCTCTCAGTGAAAAATGACAGCGTAGGCTTTTGCGGTCAGCATGCATGACGTGAACTCCTCCTACTCATCAGAAAGACTAGCAAGTTATCGCCTGGTTGTAGTCAGCCAAACTTATACTGGACTGAGCGAGAACTGAGTGGCAATACTTCCAGTACTGCACCTTCCAATACACGGAATTAAACAGAGAGGGTATAAGCCATGCTGCTGGTCATGCTTCTCAGTGCTTGCGCAAGCCAGACAAGGTGCCTCGCAAAGTGTGTCAGGAAGGCAATGGGGAGGGGGGCGGGGAACCACCAGAAGTTACCTGACTACACATATGAGAAATATGCTGCTGACAAAACACCTCTGCTTGATTTTCACTTTCAGATTTTTCTGTTCCAAAAATCACTTAAGCAGCTGCCGTATCACTCCCAAAAGGACTCCTGAAGATGTTTAGAGCAAAAGGTGGGATCCATTACACCTTTTGAACAGACAACAAGGAAGGCTCAGAGGCCCCTCCTTGCATTCTCTCTCCATGTCTTCATCAAACCACTTGGAAAAGTGAAGCGCACTCAGTGAATCTCACTGAGTAATCTAACAGAGCATATACACAAAGGCAAAGGACTATAATTTTAGGTTATTTCCAACTGAATGATCCCCTACTGAGGAATACTATGTTCTAGGGTTTACTTAAGTTCTTAATTATGATTGCCACTTTTATAGATATCCAATCTCACCTTTCATTAAAAAACAAATTATGCACTTACACTGAATATCTTACTGCTTGTGCAATCTGTCAAAAACCAATTTCCAGCACTACTGAGAACAAAAACCTGTCTGCTGAAAACGGTGGATGAGTTTAACAATTTCAGCAGAACAATCCTTCTCTCCTGGTTAGTTTAAAGCTCCATTAATCTTAATGTAAAACAAAACAGTTTCCTTTTACAGCCAGATTCTTGACCTTGAGCTGTTCCAGTGTTGCAGTTGGGGGCTGGGGTAGAAAGGACATGGACCGACCACAACTAAGAGCTGGAGAGTAAAAACATACAGACAGAGTAGCCAGCAGAAGAAAACAGGGGGAAAAAAACCACACACACACAAAAAAAAAACACCCAAAAGTTATCTCTGCGAAAGACTACCATCTCCACTTGCTGCCATGGAAACTTGGACAACGTCACCTCAAAGTTTTTGTTACTCATTTTCAGATAAATTGTGAAAGATTAGCAGCGATGAAGAGACGACCAGAGCACACAGGCTAATGGCTTCTAACTCACCCATCATAGCACTGACCCACATCATTAGCCATTAGCGTATTTGTAGAGTAATGCTGCAAATAATCCTGCCTGCTAGACTGGATTTCATTTTCAGCGTGGAAAAAATAAGAGCTACAGATGCTTTCTTTGTAGACACTGAGGATGTATCAAGAAAATTGAAGTATCTAAACACGTGACAAGATGGATTCGCTCAGAACATTGCTTCTATATGAACCCAACTCAGAGTTGGACAAAGTAAGGTCTTTAAATTCAAAAATACTCTTACCAGTCAGCATTCACAGGGCTTCTTACATAGACTACCCACTGCTTTCTCATTGCTGTACCTGTGTTTACATTACTGAATACGTGCCCAGTGAAGCACAGTCCAGAGAGTAAAATCTGTCCTTGTTACCAGGACACAGCCATGTAAGTGACAGACCCAGGTGGCAGAACGCATTTGAGTTGCCGCTAAAACAGCATTAAATTGCCTGTAATTTATCTTAATACTTTAAGTTGTATTAAAGCATGATTTCCTCATTACATCTCATAAGGCGCAAATTTAATCACTTGACAGTATTTGCCCAGCATTAGCTGTGGCTAAGAAGGCGGCACGCAGCAGTTTTGGTAGCATGATTTCTAGGTCTCACACACCAGCAGCAACTCATCCAGAAGAATAGTTCCTCGAGGCAGCTTTTAACTTAAATGCTGCTAGAGCTCAGCTTCTTAAATGGCTCAAAGATTGGTGAGTCATTATGTATCGGTGCTTACAAATATTTGAGAGGCATTCTCATACAGAGGACTGACTGTACAGACTGGACTAAGGACAAGACCTCATTTTGCTTATGCACTCTGGAGGTTCCCATTTGACTGCACATTTGATTTAGTCGACAGTCAGACACATCATAAGGTAGAGAGACAATGCTGTCATCTGAATTACATTCACAAATCTGATTTTCTACCACAGGTGCAGAAGGCTGTATGTAAAACTAGAGGTACGCTGACCACCACTGTCCTCTCACTACAAGGAAAGCCCTTGTTTCTTTGCACAAGATGAAGGAATGTTTCAGACCATCTTCTGTGCTGACTCAGGTGCTTCCTGGCCAAAATTATTACTGTTTACCATACAGCTCTGCATGGTTTATTTAAAGTCTCATACCAAAGTGCTCGTTATTTCTGTAACACTAGTTACACGAAGACACTTCTAAAGCCTGAAGAATTTATTATTTTTAACAATTTGTTCATTAGCCAGCAGTAGTGCTGTGCCCAGAATGACAGAGCTCGCTTCATACACAGCCTCAACAACTACTTGAGTATTAAAACCCAAGAATAATTACTGATGTGCACAGGAAATTACAGTCTCACAATCTCCTCAATTTCATGGCAAGCAGAAGCAGTTCAACCTTGGTTCGGCTTTCTGTGGATCCAACCCACCTTGGCTGGATCCACAGAAAGATGGATCCATTGTTCTGTGGACCTAGAAGACTTTTACTCCAAGACAAGTTATTTGTCTAAAACTTTTTGTTCCAAAACCAGGGAAGTGGTGACCAGCATAACACTTAATGCCAAGTAATACTTTAACTGAGTGGCCTCCTCCATCTTCCTCAACTTGCAGCGGAAGAAACTGTATAATAGAGCAATTGAAACCGCAGAGCAAACACAGCAAGTGGTCCCGTCCTAGAAGACTTCCACCAATGGATTTTGAAATTTTACACTTAGCCTGGTACGCACCCAAATACATTAAAGAGCCTAAAACGTTAAACATCAGAGGCAAACCAAACATTTACAAAATACAAGGTCTATTATTTTGGACAAACTTAGCCGCAATCACGGAGGAATGTTTCCTTTGGCTGCTACTATGCTCACTTCCATTTATTTATACAGAGCAAAAAGCAAACAATATTTTCTTACCTGTTTTCTTAATTGTCTACAGATGGTACAAAATGGTAGAATGATAAGGCTGGACAACAGACTTCTGTCTTCTACTGAACAGATAGACATGAGAATTTTGCTAGCATGAGAATTTTACTGCTTATCTCTGTCACAGAAGAGAGAGGGTCCATCAACTACAAAATTCTTGAAGTTTCTTTTGTCATCCAAGCAAACAGGAAAAAAACCCCAAATACCAGAAGATACTGGTTTTACAATGGCACCCTTAAGACAGCCCTATCATACTAAAACAGAGACAACTGCTCTATTCTTGCTCTGAAAATACTGCAATACTGCACTTGCTAAACCTCTGTATGAGTTAAAAAGCACAGAATCTTCATCAATTAGTCTTTATTAAGACTGTCCAGAACAACTGTAATCACAAATCTCAGTTATTTAATAACAGAATACAAAAATTAGCTAGGTCTGTACTTGAAAAAGATCTAGAAACGCTGAGCACAAACCGAGCATTTCAGAAAATACCAAGTTTTTGTCTTCCCTATTTCTCTACATTTTATTTCAAGTTTTGTTATACCAATGTTATCTCCTTATATTTAACTACAACAAATCCATTGATCGGAAATAGAAAACTGTAAGCAACTCCGCATAAATGCTACATAGCGTCCCTGCGCATAAACACCAGCAGGTTAATTAGCCCATTTACAGCAAATCAAACCCAGCTCAGCTAAGAAGCCAGCCTGCTGTATTTTCCAACCAGCGAGCCCACACAGTATGTTGGGAGTAATGTTATTTCCTCTTAAGTAAAGCATAGTTGAGTTCATACAGATGCAACTGAACAAAGGCGTAACAAAATAACAGAAAAAGGAGATTACAAAGGAAGGCTGAATCGTACACTGAAGTTTCTCTTTGAATCTCATTTTGGCAAAAGAGAAGTATTTTCTTTGAACAAATCCTGAAAGCAGGATCGAGGTCCTTGGGTATAATCTAGTTCACAACATAACTTTACATGCCCTCATTTCCCAATAGCCTCAATTTTGGCAAAAATTACCTTGGGGGTAATTTTTTTGGGTAGACCAAAAAACACCACCACCAATTATCCAAACAACTCTTCTTGAAATAAGGGAAGCAACATTATAAATATGGCTTTAATGCAGAACAAAAGCAGCACAGCTTCCTAGAGCCTGAGAAAAGCAAATTATATCTGGCATTGTCCACGTACGGACAAGTGAATTATGTTGTCTAAGCACTTAAGAGAAACAGAAAAAAACAAATACAGCCAGGTAATGCTACACCACAGACTGAAAGAACATACTGAAAAAACACACAAAGCGCTATTAATGTATGCAAGCGGTTTTGGGCCCAGCCATCCTCAAATGTCAAGCCTCAGAGTCAGAAGATGATCTGAAAAAAGCTTTTAAGATCAATGATTCAGGACTGTCCAACAAATCTAGGACAGGAATGGCTGGACAGGAGTCCAACAAATAGGACTGTCTTACTGAGAAACAGCTGGCTCCTAGAAAGAAGACAGGGCCAATTATCTGATTAAGCAATAATTTAAAGAATGCTTAATAATTTATAAAAAATAACTAGGCTATGGGCTGTGACTACACAAGACTACACAACACCCCCCTCCCCCAAAAGTAAAGCATTTTCAAATTTTGCTGATAATTATCCCTGACCAGAAAACAGGACCAGGTTCTCGTCTTATAAACAAGGTATAGGAGCACTTACGGAATGAAAAATACAGCAGCTTGTTAAAACTGCTTTTAGCCAAGTGTCTATGAGATCAAGCACATCACTCACACTGCAAATCAGGTTTTATTTCAAGTCATTCTCAAAAGAGCAAAAGGACCATACAACTTTTATTTTGCATCCAGCCTTTCCTGCTCACTTAAAAATTACAATGCTACTATTCTAATGAATGCCAAGAACCGAACTAAAAACTTTTGGAGATCAAGAAAGGAGCCTCAGTTTTTGATCTGGGAAGCCAAAATCAATAATTCAGAGCTGCAGTCACAAACTGTGCAGATCCTGAGTAACAATCTGTGTATAACACATGCACTCAGCAAGATGTTGCATCACCACTAACAGTGAAACATTCTGTAAAATTTGAGAAAAAAAATTTCAAAGCAAGTCCAAGAAATTCCCACATACCAGAGTAATTTCTTAGGAAAGGAAGAATCAGTAGAACAGTCACAAACTGAAGCATCAGCGGGGCGGGGGGGGGAAGACAAACCCAAACACACAACAGCCTTCAACAAATCAAGAAGATGCTATATTTTAAAGCAACTCATACTGCAGAGTATAACCTCTCATTTAAAACAACCTTGCTACCTCACAAAATGAAGGCATTATATGAATGTAATCTCTACAGTGGCCCCACAATGGTCCTGAAAAATTCAGGTAAGTACATGAGTATCATAGCTTCTACTGATCTATGTCCTACAGAAGAAACAGCATTAGTAACATGCAACAGACAGGAGCAGAGTGTGATTTCTGCAGGCTCTGTCTCACAGCTGTGCTACAATTCTTTGAAAGACTCAACATGAAGAACTACCCAAGCAATACACCTTCACCCCCAGAAGTGTTTCTTACCAAAACTTGTTAAAGAAACTATGCTGTCATGGGATTAAGAAAATTCCTCTCTAAAAGCCCATTTAGGAGAAAACAAGGGATAGAAATAGAAAGGCCAGTTTCACAATTTAGGGGGGATACCAAAAGAGTCTCAGCTGGCATCTACACTATGGCCTGTGCTGTTGAGGAGGTTTTGTGTGGGGTTTTTTGTTTATGGGGTTTTTGTTGTTGGGGTTTTTTGCTTGCTTTGCTTTTTATTTGGGGTGGTGGTGGTGTTTGTTTTGGGGGGGGTTGGTTGGTTTGGTTTTTTGTTGTGGTTTGTTTTGTTTTAAGTAAGTGATCTGCAAGAGGATCAACAATCAAAGTTTACTGATGATGCAAGACTACCTGGATTAGTCAAAGTTGCACAGGCTGCAAAGAGCCACACAATAAATACTGCATTGCTTAAAATCACTGTAGATAAAGCAACACACCCCCAAACAACTCCCACACACCCACAAGCAATAAACACAGACCCATAGGCAAGCACTGGGAAGCTTGCCAGAGATCTTGACTTGCATCATTCTCTGAAAACAGCAGTTCAGTGGTCAACTGCAAGTAAATAAAACATCTGGTATTATTAGAAAGGGAATGGCTTTCCCTTTTCACTGATGCATGATGGTACTGTGTCAATCAATCCCCTACATTATCATAAACTGAAAGTTTCATGTAATTCTTGTCATCCCACCCAAACAAGAATCCAGCAGAATTTAGGAAGGTAAGGGAGAAGAACAGGCTGGCCAGACACTGACCCGGGTTTATATGAGGAGAATTTAATCAGGCCAGATTTGTGCTTAGAAAAGATATGGCAAGAAGTAGTATTATCTGCTATCGTATATTAGTCTGTAGCACATGAATCTGTAACACATACTATCATGAATCCACAAAATGGAGATGGCCCGTTATTTTTCAGAAATATAATAAAGCAGTCAGACAGCTGTGTAAAATAGCACCTTTGTCTTAAAAGCAGGTATGAATTATTCAGACAGCCCTAACTTGCTGACTGTTAAAAGACTGTATCAAAAAGAGGGGAAATAATAATTAAAAAAATATTACACTATACTTCTGTTTCTTAGAACCATTCCTCATTAGAGGAAAGATGAAGAGAAGGCTGAGGTACTTAATGCTTTCTTTGCCTCAGTCTAATAGTCAGACTGGTCATCCTCGGGGTTGTCAGGCCCCTGTGCTGGGAGATGGAGATAGCATGCGGAATGAAGTCCCAGTTGTTGAAGAGGTGGCAGTCACCGACCTGATCCTTCACCTCGATGTTCGCAAGTCCATGGGACCAGATGGGATCCACCCGAGGATACTGAGGGAGCTGGCAGAGGAGCTTGCCAAGCCACTCTCCATCATTTATCTGCAGTCCTGGTCAACCAGGGAGGTCCCAGATGACTGGAAACTAGTGAATATGATGCCCCTCTACAAGAAGGGTCAGAAGGAGAATCCGGGGAACTACAGGCCTGTCAGTCTGACCTCAGTGCCAGGAAAGGTCATGGAGCAGATCATCTTCAATGCCACTACACAGCACATGCAGGACAACCAGAGGATTGGGCTCAGCCAGCATGGGTTTATGAAAGGAAGGTCCTGCTTCACTAACCTGGTCTCCTTCTATGATAAGGTGATCCGCTTAGTGGATGAGGGGGAGGCTGTGGACATCATCTACTTGGACTTTAGTAAGGCCTTTGACACTGTCTCCCACAGCATTCTCCTGGAGAAGCTGGCTGCTCATGGCTTGGACAAGTGCACTCTGCACTGGGTTTAAAAACTGGCTGGATGACTGGGTCCAAAGAGTGGTGGTGAATGGAGTCAAATCCAGTTGGCGGCCGGTCACAAGTGGTGTTCCCCAGGGCTCAGTGTTGGGGCCGGTTCTATTTAATATCTTCATTGATGATCTGGATGAGGGAGTTGAGTGCACCCTCAGTAAGTCTGCAGATGACACCCAGCTGGGTGGGAGTGTTGATCTGCTGGAAGGCAGGAAGGCCCTACAGAGGGACCTGGACAGGCTGGATCGTTGGGCCGGAACCAACGGCATGAGATTGAACAAGGCCAAATGCTGCATCCTGTGCTTGCATCACAACATCCCCACGCAACGCTACAGGCTTGGGGAAGAGTGGCTAGAGAGCTGCCTGGAGGAAAAGGACCTGGGGGTGTTGGTTGACAGCCAGCTGAACATGAGCCGGCAGTGTGCCCAGGTGGCCAAGAAGGCCAACAGCCTCCTGGCTTGTATCAGGAATTGTGTGGCCAGCAGGAGCAGGGAGGTGATTGTGCCCCTGTACTCAGCACTGGTGAGGCCGCACCTCGAGTACTGTGTTCAGTTTTGGGCCCCTCACTACAGGAAAGACATCGAGTTGCTGGAGTGTGTCCAGAGAAGGGCAACGAAGCTGGTGAAGGGTCTGGAGAACAGGTCTTACAAGGCATGGCTGAGGGAACTGGGGTTGTTTAGTGTGGAGAAAAGGAGGATCCAGGGAGACCTTATCGCTCTTTACAACTACCTGAAAGGAGATTGCAGCATGGTGGGGGTCAGACTCTTCTCCCTAGTAACAAGCGATAGGATGAGAAGAAATGGCCCCAGGCTGCGCTGGGGGAGGTTTAGGTTGGACATTAGAAAAAGCTTCTTCACCGAAAGGGTTGTCAAGCATTGGAACAGGCTCCCCAGGGAGGTGGTTGAGTCTCCATCCCTGGACGTATTTAAAAGAAGGGTAGACGTGGTGCTTGAGGAGATTCTTTATTGGCGGACTTGGCAGTGATAGGTTAGCAGTTGGACTCAATGATCTCAAGTGTCTTTTCCAACCTTAACAATTCTATGATTCTATGATTTAATTACTAACCACCAGCTACTTCCAAAACCAGGAAACAAGGTCCAAAGACTTTGTCCCTACTCGCTACGGCTGTCCTCATGTTCCTAGATATAGCAGACACGACTGTCCAGATAATATCCCCATCTCACGATGCTGAGGAAAAAGGCAGGGGAAAGGAAGGGCAAAATCAATCTGTAAAACAAAGAGCACATTAAACTGAATTTTAAGCCACTAAAACTGGCTATACAGACTTGCTAACATAATGCAAGCTACAAGACTAATAAAAAATAATTTCCTTTTTTATTTGAAAGTGAAGGATACTGTCAACAATAAGAGGTAAGGCATTTTTAGAAAGAGGTGCAAGTTGACGCTGTCTCTAAGCAATACTGTGAGTCAGAAGTAGCAGATGTTGTTTGCAAGAGTAAACAGGTTTTCAAAAACAGCACTGGAAGATGGAATCCATAAAACGGATAGTCATAGTATGGCTATCTCAAATGAAGGAGCTACAAAAAACAGAGCTCTAACTCTGGAGACAAGGAAAAACACAACCAATAATGAAGGAAAAGAAATAAAGGCAATACACTTATTCTATAAAAATCCTTCAACTGTACAGTACCGTTCAGCCTGTAAGATTTATGGCAACACTGCATGTGGAGTAGTAAGACTGTTTTGAGTTTACTTAAATGCCAAAGTCAAACAGAAGCTTTTGAAAAATGCAACAGAAAAAAATCTTGTATCATTATTTATCTATTATATTTCTGAAAAAGGAAATATTACTGACTTGAAAGCACAGCTAGCTTATCAGGCTCTCTGGCTTGGACTGGATGGTAGATGAATCACTATTCTGTCAGTGAATACTGACAGATGTTCATCACCGACAGACTCACTTGTGACAACATTTATCATTTATTAAATGATTTTTAATAATAATTTAAATAATAAATTAAATTATTATCATTTATGAAATGTAATTATTTCAGCTGAGAATTTTAAAGCTGCATAAGGAAAATGCAACTTCAATCCCTAAATAAGGCTGGCAAATGATCAGTTCTTACAAAAGCTCAGAATACCAAGGCCAAGTCGTGACCAAATAAAATTAGACAAGTCACATGAACTTACGACTAAATAAAAATAGTTAACCTAAGTTTTCTTCTTACTTGCAGTGATTCCATAAATGCACACTTAAATAAAATGACCAGGAATCTTCCTGGGCAACATAACTTTAACTGAAATTATTGATGTCCTAAGTGTTCCAGAGCTACCCTATAACTATTTTTCCCTCTGTGAACCAGCAGGGTATGTTCTCTTAGCACTGAAAATACTGGTTCTCTCTAAATGTATTAAATTTAAAATGTGAAACAAATGAGAAGCTGCTCACTGGGAATATCCAGAAATGTTCCTGCAACAGTCATCACACAGAGTCTGCAGCAAATCATGAAAAAATACGTCCAGGCTGTGATGGAAATCTTTGATTGGCAAGACCAAGAGGTTTTCCTCATCCGTGGGGATGTCCAATACATCATTACAGTTCATGACCTGCATGTAAAGAGCTCATCACATTTGCAAGTGTATTAGCCACATTTATTTCCCACAGATCTTTTGCTGTGAAACTACAAAGCAACCAGAAACTATGCCTTGATGCGTCTCCCACGCTCTAGGAGTCACAAAGCTGACTCCAGCCAGGTTATGACAGAGCGACCATACATCAGTATGATGCAGGCTCCCATAGGAAGTTTTCCGTGTGAGAATTAGGAGCACAAAACTGCTACAGCCACTGAGATAACCACAGATTGCTGCTACTGTGATCCTGCACAGCCTCTCAGGTCTCCACCCCAAAGCATGGGACTGTCTTTAAGCATGGCATGCCAAATCCCACAGCTGTGTGGCTGAGCATTTCCAGTATGACAGCACAGGTTTCACCTTCAAGCAGTTACACATTTGTAAAATTTCAAAGTTTGATATTGTATTCTTCAGGCAGCTTCCAGCATGTTGTTGGCCTGGCAGACAAGCAAAGTCATCTCAGAGAGGAATCTGAGAGAATTCAGCAGAACAAAGTGAAGTTTCTTGTCACCCGTGCCAGTGGTACAGCTCAGACTCAAGCTGAAGAAATCTACGCTTCCATCTTCAAAACATATATTAAGGGAATAAAGCACTTCATTTTCTTCAAGAACTTGTTTAATTTTCAATGTGAAGCCTACAAACTACAGAGTGTATTGCTTAATCCAAGTCAAAGTGGACAACCTTATGCTTTAATACTTCTGCTTATTTTATGACGTGGGCTATACATAAGAGTGGAGGGGTTGCGTCTTGTTCTGCTAAAGGGAAGTAAATTTTACATCACCTGAGAACATGTGGTGTGTCCACACGTTTTCTTCCTAGATCGCCACCTTTCAGAACACCAAGCCTTACTCTGTATGGTTACTTAAGAACTTGGCATTTCTTAGGAAAATGGGGAGCCACTGCTAGCAGATATGGCCACTAGCTACAAAAGGCTGCAAGTAGTTGCATACGGGTTCAAAACCATAATCACATCTGACACACCATTACCATCTTCAATGCAACTCTCAAAGATGGATCAACACTTGCAGGCTAGTGAATGTTACCATGTCACAGATTGCTTCCACACACCTTTGGCCATTTTGCTTAAGTGATAGCCATCCAGTCTTACAAAAGTGGTTGCTCTGTCCATCAATATTAAGCTATTTTCCACTCAGAATATATACTGCTGGCAGAAAAGACAGCCAACATTTGACATTAAGTGCACATGAACCCCAAGAAACAGATGTAGCTTTAAAAAAAGTCTGCTTGTACTCCACAATCCCCTAAACAGTGTTTGCTTATCTTACCTTTGAGCAATACTCAGTATGTTATTGCACTGATATTAAGTCTGCTTCAAATATTTCTTTCTACTGCCATGTCACTACTTGCTGTCTCTTAGCTCAATTGTCTGTCAACATGCTTCAAGGAGTAAGATGAAGCTGCTCTATAGGTGAAAAAAGCTGGTGACAATTCAACCCATACAAGCACATTCTTACACACACTGTTCTATTGTTTTCAATATGCAATGAGTAGTTCCAGCTTTTTCCAAGGAACACAAGCAGACAATCAGAAACAGTGGCACAGGAAAAATCCTGTGGCCAACAGAGATTTTTCAGACAGCTTTTTAGAGATTTAGTTTGGCTCAACATCTAGCAAAAGAAAAAAGTCAGAATCCTTTTAGGCATCTGGTTTTCAAAGGGAATTTATCATGCTTATTACATAGCTAATTTTCTAGGATCTGGAAATAATCTGAACTCAAAAGCAGGAAAGAAATGCCTGACAGATATGAACAAGTGGATGTGCACCAACACAATTTCACAGAACTACAGGCCTCCATTGATGTGGGGAGTATCTTGGAACAAATAGTTACTGAGGTTTGTTATACCTTTATACCAAAGAACTTTTAACATGTTCCTACCTAGTGTACAGCACGTCATCTTTTGTTTTCATTAAAAACAGGTTATGATTCAGATATATTTACACATCATTAGAAACAGCGTGCCAAACTTTATGAGAAGGAATTAAAACCACTGTGCAAGTAACAAGAGAACTAAGGAATCAAATAAATACAATTTCACCCTCAAACCTAAATATGTTAAGGAAATTTTCACTGCTAACATGGGCCCTTTGAAAAGAGAATGGGCAGATTTAAGAAATTTTCTGTATCTCAGAGTAAAATCTACAAAGAAAGCTTTACCTCCAAACACTAACAGGATACTAAACGTAAGGTTAAGAATCACTGACAAGAGCAGGAAATAATACAAAATACAGAAGCATAATATAGAGATATGACATGAAGTAGAATCATTTAATTATAACTTATATCTAAGTAATCTCAGTGATTTTTCCACAACTACTGAAGAAATAGTTGTCCTTTAAAAAACGAAAACAGGGATAAAATATAAGGAATGACTGGAGAAATTCAAAACACTATCCACTCTAATCTCAAAAGTCAGCTGGAGCTTAACTGATAAATGAAAATACTGTACTATTTCAGAGTAAGATCTGATCTCATATCTTATATAAACAATCTTATGATCATGGAAAAAAACCAGAGATTCAAAGCTGTGTTTAACTACCAACAAAGCCACATATTTTCATTTGAGTATCCTGAAAACACAATGCAATATAAAACAAAACCCATTTCTTCCTCTACTTAACCTGGACAGTATCAAAAGTTTCACTGTTCAGTTACTCTGTGACTAATTAACGGCTTTATAGATTACAGATCTTATGATTTGCTAGCATTTACTCTGCCATCATATAACTCAAAGCTTTTTGGTTTGAAATCCCAATGTCCATTTCTGTTTCTTCAGAAACTAAATACCTATGAATGAACAATACACTAAAAGGGTTTATCAGTTCGCAATCCAATTTATTTATGATGTTCTTTCCTCCAGGTACATTGATACTGAGCCCAATAACTTGTTCTACATTAAGCAAGTACCTTTCAAAAAAAATCCAAAACAACGTAAAACAAACCAAAAACCACTAAGCAACAGAAAACATTAAGCGTTATGCCTTGGAACTTTGCTCTTTAAGGTTAGAAATTATTACTATTATTTCAAAGACAGCAAGTCTTCATGTTTGTTAGATTAAAAATCTACTGAATTTTGGTCCGTTCCAATTTCCTCAAGTAAAATATATTTTGTCAGTCTTTATATAACTGTTTGCCACTTTCCATCTCCTTAGTCAGTTTTCAACATCCTCTTAATAAACTGGAAGCCTGCCTCAACAAAACCCACCTATTTATGGTGGCTGCACCCTTGTTTGTAACACCCAAGACCACACACTCTCTTTTTTGAGATGGCACTGCACCTTAAACTTCTCATGGTTGCCTATTAAAAATCTTAGGCTCTTCTTGACTTCTAAGAGAATCCCCATCCCATGCACACAACTTACACTGCATTACCTCAAAAAGTGCTATAACAGAGATACAGCTTATGGGGGGGGGGGGGGGGGGGCGGGTTGCAGTGCTTTGAGGCTGAGGTCCAGCATTCAGTAACTAAAACTTATGAACTTTGAGACTTAATTTTAATTATATAACCTCGAAACCCTCAAGACACTGGCATCTATCATCAGAATTTTGGTCAGTTCCGGAAATGGATTTGTGAATGTAAATCAGATAAGAACAAACTGCATTTGAAATTAACTTTTTTTAAAAAGGAAAAACCCACACTCTAAAACAAAACACTGGAATGTGCTGGATGTCATAAGGTGTTCCTGCTTTCTTTCCGAAACTGCAGGCTTTGAATAATATGTGCTCAAGAATGGAAAATTCCTTTTCTGTCAGTGTACATTAAATTTAGTTCTAATTTTTAAAATGTGTAACTACTACATCACTCTCCTTCTGCCTCAACTCACAGCCTAATCAGAAAGGGAAATAACTCTCAGAGTATCTCAATAAGGAGACACATTCTTCTGGTGCTTGCTACAATTTAATCATCACCTGGACAGCTATCATCAAACACTACAGAACATCCACCAACCTCACTAGACACTCTTCAAAACTAAAGGTGGATGAAAAGTCTTAGCTGCATGAGTCACAGAGGAAGGGGAAAACGATGTGCTCTGTGGCATACCAATGTTCAAGATACTTTTCCAGATCACAGTGTTATATGTACTCTGGCTTTGAATGAAAAATGCAGGCTGATTAATTTCAAATACAACTACAAAAAAATAAAAATCACTGTTCTTCCTCCAAGTTCTCAAAAGCTTCTTAATTGTACCATAAATTTCAATACAAACAAGGGCAGACATCTTTGTTGCTCTTATTTCCATATTACACTCTTCTAATAAAGCAGTATCTAAGCCATGGTTTGACAAAAATCATCTTAAGCCTTACTCTAAGATCCATTTTGGTAATGAAGAAATAAATGTTTACATTAAAAAGCAACACTGACAACTGAATTTGAAACACTCTAGTGACCCCTCCTCTAGCAAAAGGAGTATATCTGACAGCATCCAAGATGTGCACATGGTTGTCTACGTCCATATATGCTTTATGTTGCTTGCGTTAAATATCTTTGACAGAGTCCAGCTATCAGAAGTGTCAACAACGGCAAGCCCTATGAGGAGATCCTCCCTGCTAAACATTTTGTAGGCTTAGAGCTTTTAAGCAGAGAGGTGCCAAGCAGAAAGGAAAGAGGCCATGTAAGTCAAACTGCACACGGCTGAAAAAGGCAAAACAACACTTTGAGCTAGGGATAGAAATAGCAGAGCAAGAGAAGCTGGTAAAGAAAGAAGATTTTGTCTGTTGAATTGAGTCCAGAACCACTCAAGTGAGGAGAACAATAAGGCATAAAGACTTCTGGGTAAGAAAGAGGTAAAACTGGAACAGGTTAAAAGAAATTCAGAAACGGCTGGGATCAAACACTGGAAAGAAGAGGCAACTACAACACATTCCTTCCAGAAGCTGGAGACTGCATTCCTGAATCCGACATACCTTTGGCAGCAGAGAAACCTACACCTGGTGGGCAAGGTACCCCAGCGTTCCCTTCTAGTGTTGAACCCCACAGGAAATAACAACCTATCGTTGCTCCTGTTAGTTTGGAAAATTGCAGTTCAGTTGATAAAATTACATGGATGCCACTAGGGTGCCACATTTCTTTTGCCTTCTCAAAAAAAAAAAAAAAAAGCAACTCAACAGAAACAATTACAAGAATATAAAAATTACAGAGCAAATCACCCTGTAGAATGATTTAAGAGTTCTGTAATTAAGCATTACATATACAACCCTAGCCCACAGTCCTCACAAGCATACGTGATAACATGCCAAATTTCATGGCCAAATAGCATGCTTTCTCCTTCGTCTCATTGATTTACTGCAAACAATAATTACCATCCAGTGCCAAGGCTGATGGGTTTTATGGGTGGAGGGGAGCTGATTTTCAGGACATTGACTGCAACTGTGTTTTAGAAGGTGGAATCCAGTCTTATTAACAGAGTCCAACACATCCATGAAGAATTTTCCTTGAAGTCTAGATGCAGCTTTCCAGTGACCAAGAAGTAGTTAAATTAGTACTGGAACTCTTACAAAAGAAGTTAAATCAGAAATCTGAAAGCAAGCTTTTCAATACGAAGTTCAAAAATATTTTTTAAAAGTAATAATCTGTAGCAGTATGTTATTAAAAGGTATACAACCAATTTTTTATTTCATATCAAAACAAGCTGCACAAAAAAGTCCCCACAGAAACTTCTCTAGAACTCAACGAAAAGAAAACTTGGCCATAACAATCTGCAGCCCGCATCAAATATCCCAGAAAATTCCAAGTCTTTAGACAAATAGGTTCCCACAGCAGATGCAGACCTAGTTATAATGTGCCACAGCTTAATTTAGTGTTGATTTAGTGAACGTGCTCTCCTAGAGTCTCAGATGTGAAGTATTTTTTGGTAGCAAAAAATTCAAACAAGCAAAAATGTTTTCTTTTTACTCAGCTCTTAATAACAGCGCCCATTTTGTCCTCAGAAGAGGGATAGATGCTTTTTTTTTAATCTACAGGATGAAGAATGAATACAGGTCTGGATTCAGACTGCTCATTAATGAAAACTCAAAAGTAGTAAATGCTTGTCTTGTCCCCTTTTCTAAAATTACTTCCAAATTTCAAATTAATTTTCACTGCAAGTCATCTGGACTTCAGCCTGCAAGTCACTGCGGGGCGTGAGACTGTATGCCACGATGTTGCCACTCCCTGCTGCTCATCTCCACTCCCTCTAATCGGCTAATTAAATCGCTCATGCAACATTTCCCCAGTCAGCTTTCAGCAGAACAAACTAGGTTGCTAAGGACCTACTGTTTGCAGCACTGGATTTAGGATGGTAAGTCTACACAAGACCTACACCTTCAGGTTGAAATGCAGGGCAATTGCTCCAATATATCGAAGCAAACCGTAGCCTCCAGTTGGTGCTGGTGATATGCAGATGAAGAAACTGAATTTTTAAGTTTGTCTGCCGTCTGAAGAAAACATGTACGTGCTCCCTTCATTCTGCTGAAACTTGTATCCTATGCTATCACCTTAGACAAGGATGATGAACCACAGAACAGTCTTCCAGCCACTGATAGTATATTTCTATCAAGGAGCTGTAAGCAGGTTAGTAATCAGAAATTGAAGGAATTCCAGTGGTCAGCAAGGACGCATGTTTTGGCTACAAAATGTATCTCCTTATGAAGCTTTATTGCTAACAAATGTTTCAAATATAGATTCAAATGTCTGGTTGACCTTTCATGTAAGAAGTCCACATTACTTTTTTTTCCCCCTCCCACTGAGGTGCCAACAGCTTGTCTCACGCCATTCATTGCTTTTATTTTTCTGAGGCACTGAGCACGTCTGCGTATTTTGGGTATGTAGTGGGGTTTAATTTTTTGAAAAGAGTTCTAGTTGTACACTAGAGTATATTATCTATGACAGACACTGGAGATACACAAGCATTGTTTCCTGTTGTGAACAAGGATTTACTCAGACAGATTTTCACAACTATAGCCTTTAAGACAACTCCATTTATGTACTCCTAGGGTTTCCATATATTTGGGTTATGGGTTTTACTAGAAAGACTATAAAATCTTTGTCACCATAATAATACAGCGTTCAGTGTCAGGCCTGTTTCGTAACAAGCAGAGTCCTGTGAAGTTGGGAAATACTGTTACTCCTATTCAACACCAGAGACTGAGGCAAAGATGCTATACAACCCCACACGGGCACACAAGCACCCTGTGGCAAAAGAGGTAATGTATTTACCAGATCTCCCAATTTCCAATTCACTAACATTCCCAGTTTCTTGCTTTTCCCAGGGTTCTGTGTTGAAGCTTTGCAAACTCAGACTCATCACTGGCTTCATGGAACCAAACTACCACCAAAGTGCCTCTCCACCCTCACATTTAGTCACCTATACCTTTGACATAATAGGTCACAGCTACGATATTTTTAAGATTATGATTTCCTTAATTAGCCAGAAGAAATTCAGTTGAGCAACAGAAGACTCGTCTTACACGCCTCCCTAACACCAGATTGAGCAATCACAGAAACTCCTCAGGTCTCCAAGGTGTCAGGAAAGGCACAGCCCTCCTCCCTGCTCCCGATAGCAATCTCCCCCAGCAGTCAGGAAAGACAGCAAGTTCCCAGAAGGTAAAGACTGTAGAAATAAAATTTATTTTGCTAACAAATCCCCATAGTTTAAGGTTTAGAAGCAGGGGAGCAAATTGTTGAGTTTTACCTTTTAAAAAACACAGGAAAGGAAAAAGAATAGGAAATACAGAAGTTCTTGCATGTACTAAGGAAACATAATCTACAAGGGGAAAAAAGTTTACCTTAGAGCTTTAAAGTTCTGCTCTACCAATTTTTCGAGAGCAGAAGTAACATTATGGAATTAAGCTGCATTCAAGAGAATCCAGTATTTATATAATATCTTCCAGCCTCAGAACAAGACACTGCTTTTTAATTCTCCAGAAGCCTTTATATTTAGAAATAAAGGCACCTTACCAAAAGGGTCATGTATGAAATAGATTACAAATTGTTTATAAAAGCTAATTTGGAAAGTGTTCATTTCTCTTAAATATAATTAATAGTTAAGTCAAGATTTAACAGACACAAAGCTTCGAGTTTTCCCTGTTATCATCTTAACATTCTTTCCATCTATAAACACCCAGCAAAACACTACCTTATGCCAACACAATGCATTTCTGTCTTTCATTCAAATGAATGACTGTGAAATGGATGTTCTACTATGCCATTAAAAAAAAGCAACTGCAAATGTCTCTAATGAAAAAACCTTAATGGCCTCCTTTCTTCTGGATCAACAAAATATGTATTTGTAGAGGAAAGAAAGCAATTTACAATACTGTAATGATTTCATTATCCAGAATCCAAATACTCATCAGGAGTTGGGGAATTCGTTATATCAGATATCAGCCTGCTAGACACCCACAAACTCATTTTGGCATCTAATTTGTTTAAGAAAATTAACACAGTGATGACTAACTGATACTGTGTAGGAAGCGTTTCACTTCCTTTACCATGAAATCATGTTTCTATGATACTGTCCTAAAAGATTATAGTATTTTACAGAAAAATACCGAGCTTCCAAATGAAGTATTGCTACCCCAACAACAGCAACTTTTTACAGTATTCACTGAACCAAATCAGAGGTTTACTTCCTGAAGAATGCTGAATAGTTTATATGTTTTGGGGAAACTGGGAGATACTGCTTTGTTTCGTAGTTTATGTTGGAAGCTTTCAACATGTGTATTACGAAGTATGTTTTCTTTCAAGAGACAGAAAAAAAAATCCAAAATAATGTGTTTTTATAGCTTTGTGAATGGATTTTGAGAACAATCATCTATTTTACTAAGTACTGAAGCTGCAATTTCAAGCACAGCAGTAGTTACCTGTGCTTTGCTTTTGAAAACATCTATTGTATTCTCATGCTCCCCACTGACAGATCTCTCTCTGCTTCAGATATTGAGACTTGACTGCAAGCCCATTACAGACAGAATATAATAGAAGGACTGAGGATGAAGGACTTGTTACTCTAAAATTAGAGAGTCAGGCCATTTTAAAAGGCCCTGGATTTTGTTTCAAGTAAGTTTCACTAACGCTTGGATCTTTTACCATTTAAAAGAAAAGGCACAACTTTGAATGAATTTAATGCATTTCCTTCAATAAAGCTCTGAATTAGTTTCATCAGGTTATGCTACAATTTCAACAAAACCGAACTGAATTCGACTTCACACATCAGCAAGAGCATTCTTACAATCTCTGCCAAACTGCTCAGAGATAAGTGCCTCTCTGCTATTATCAGAACATTAAATACCCTGTTGTAGCTGCCACAAACACGCAGCAAAGGACTAGACTACTGTGAGCACAGAAGTGGTCTAGATCTCAGAAACAAGGTTGACAGGACAGCCTGGAGGAAAGAAAGCATCAGATAAAGGCCACCCTCATTCACAGTAATGAGAGGACCCTCAATCATGATCCATCTGCCTTCCAAAAGGTCATTCAGCTAGAAAAGTGACTGCAAGAACAGATGAATTTGCGCTGTTACTAGCTATCCAAAAGGATACAGCCCCTCAAGCACCACAGTAGAATTTCCCACATATTTCCTATTTCCAATTTTCAGTCACTGAGACTACTTTTTTGCCCTTTGTACCACCTTTGAACAACAGGCCACTCTACATCCTTCAAAATCTTCTTGACTAAGTAAAATTCTTTAGAAATTCTGTATCTGAGAAACATAGCAATATATTTCCTAACCTGTATATCGGAGTTGATGGATGTGGAGATGTAAGAAGAAGAATTTAAATATTTCAAAGAACCTAATAATTTAGAAATGGAGGGAGAGCTTTAAAGGGGGAGAGAGCAGGGATGGTGGCAGAGAGGAAAGCTTCCCTTATATAAGGGGCAAGGCAGGACAAGTGTAAGAACATGGGACGTGAAGCCTTCCCCTCACTGCCAATGCTACTGTGCCTTCACCTGAACAGTATAAAGCTTTCAACTGATTTTGCCATTTCATTGGGGTTCAGAAGAACTTTGAAATAACCACCTCTTTCCTATCTTCAAACGCTCTACTCCATCTGTTTCTACTTAAAGAGCCAGCCAAGAATTGCGTACCTGACAAAAGCTATTTAGTTTTTCAAAGCAGCAGTTGCTGCATTTCCAGCACTTACCAGTCAGCTCTTTCTGCCTTGGGGAGTTTGGCACTCCACAATGACCCTTAGGTACATGCAACAGCTACTAAAAAGACCCCCCAATAACTTGTTATGTTGCAGAATCCATTCTCTTATCTTCATGACCTGACCTGTGCTTACCAAGAATGCTCTGAATTAAACAAAAACTGAATACTGATACTGTATTAATTTACAGGGAGGGGAAAGAAGTTCTCTCCTAACTTCACAAACGTTGTTGTCCCGGGTAGGTTACAACTCTCCCCTGATCAGCTCAATAAATCAAACTGAAAACTATGTTCTTGTGATGTTCAGAACCAAAGCTCAGAAATAAAGAAATTCCCAACAGCTCGGGATATAGCCACACACATTGCTAATGTGCAGACAACAATCTTGCTTGAGTATACTTCACCTTACTGCTGGTGCCTACACAGGCATCTAGGTATGTATTGAGGAAGCACAGGTTTCCACAGCTGACAGCAAATGGTAGGCACCTTCAGAAAGCAATTCAGAGCATTTAAGTCACATCTAAATTAGACATAACAAATCACTTTTCAAAAACATCTACTTCTATTAAACATCTAGCTTAAGTCTGGGCGACCACCACCAAAAGTCTGCTGCTTGGCAAAGCATACTTAAGAGATACAAACACATTCTACAAGTACATTAAGTTCAATTTAGAAACTGGTTAGTTTAAAACTTCATAGACGTTCTGTATTACTGAATTAATGTATTTAAACAAAGCGTATTCAGTGACCCATTCCATAAACCTTAAATTGTTTTGTTCCAATCTGACCATATCTGTGAAGTTACACATAGTACAAAAATTAGAACTACTGAAAATCCACCACAAGAGTGGAGATACTATTCTTGGGGGGCAGGGGAGGAATAGAACACCTGCTGCATAACCTTTAAGAAACTGAAAATATTGTGCTACATGGAATTAGAAAGCTTCCAAATTTGTTTCCTGTCTTAAAGTTAAGCCAAAAAAATCCCCCCCAAAACCACAAAAACAAAACCCCAGAAACACTTTCATAAGTTTTACAGGGAGGCATCAGTATTTTTCTTTATACATATATATACAGTTTAAAAAAAAAAACCACACCTTCTATTGACCTTATATCAAAACAGCTCAAAACACAGACAATAGAAAGCAAGTCTGGGAATCTGGAGAGGTCCCAGTTGACTGGAAGCTGGCAAATGTTGTCCCAGTCTTTAAGAAGGGCAACAGGGATGACCCTGGTAACTACAGGCCCATCAGACTCACTTCTGTGCCTGGTAAAATTATGGAAAAAATTATTCTGGGAGTTATTGAAAAACACCTGAAAGACAATGCAGTCATTGGTCCCAGCCAGCGCGGGTTCACAAGGGGAAAGTCCTGCTTAACAAACTTAATTGCCTTCCGTGACAAGATCACCCACCTAGTGGACCAAGGAAAGCCAGTCGTCATAATCCTTCTGGATTTCAGTCAAGCTTTCAATATGATCTGTCACAGTATCCTCCTGGACAAAATGCCCAGCACACAGCTGGATAAACACATAACACAGTGGGTGAGCAATTGGCTGATGGGTTGGCTCAAAGGATTACAGTAAATGGGGTTACATTGGGCTGGTGGCCAGTCACTAGCCGGGTTCCACACAGATCCATCTTGGGGCTGGTAATCCTTAATTTCTTTGTAAATGACTTGGATGCAGGACTGGAAGGAATACTAATTAAATTTGCTGATGACACAAAATTGGGAGGAGCTGTTGACACTCACAAGGGCAGAGAAGCCGTGCAGAGAGATCTGGACAGGCTGGAGAGCTGGGCAATCACCAACTGTATGAAGCTTAACAAGGGCACATACTGAATTTTGCACCTGGGGCACAGCAACCCTGGATGTACATACAGACTGGGGAACAAGAGGCTGGAGAGCAGCCCTGTGGAGAGGTTCTGGTCGATGGCAAGCTGAACATGAGCCAACACTGTGCCCTGGCAGGCAAGAGTAGCAACCATGTCCTGGGGTGCATCATGCACTGCATTGCAGCCAGTCGAGGGAGGTGACTGCCCCGCTCTCCTCTGCGCTGGTACGGCCTCACCTTGAGTGCTGTGTGCAGCTTTGGGCGCCACAGTACATTAAGGATATAAAGCTACTAGAGAATGTCCAGAGGACAGCCACGAAGTTGGTGAAGGGTTTAGAGGGCAGGCCACATGAGGAGCAGCTAAAGTCACTTTTTTGTTCAGCCTGGAGGAGACTGACGGAAGACCTCAGTCAAGGGTAGACCCCTCAAGCCTACAGCTTCCTCAGGAGGGGTGGAGGAGGGGCAGGCGCTGATCTCTTCTCTCTGGCAACCAATGACAGGACCCAAGGGAATGGCAGGAAGATGTGCCAGGGGAGGTTTAGGTTGGCCATTAGGAAAAGGTTCTTCACCCAGAGGGTGGTGGAGCACTGGAACAGGCTCCCCAAGGAGGCAGTCACAGTGCCAAGCCTGATGCTCTTCAAGAAGCACTTGGACAATGCCCTCAGAGATATGGTGTGAATTTGGGGTTGTGCTGTGCAGGGACAGGAGATGGACTTGATGATCCTTGAGGGTCCCTTCCAACTCAGGACATTCTTTGTTTCTATGATTCTAAGTTTGCATAGATTAAATGAATGAAGTCTCAACATAACTGCGACAATTTTTTACTTTACCTTTCTGGGACACTTTACATGCTGTATGCTTAAGTGACACCGTGCACGAAGAAAAGCCTGTCTAATGGCTGGGATCTATCTCAAACTTCTGCAATGAAGTGACCCACAGAACTAAATCCATATACATACTGGATAGCCTCTATATAGATTACAAATACATAAGACTAAACACAAATGGTTTTCCTCCAGAAAAGAAAAAAAGCTGATATATGTGATGTAATATTCGCTTGGATACTACTAAACAGTTGTTTAATCTATTCATGACCAGGTTTCATTTCCCATTTACCTTGTTCTTTCCACACTCCCATACTTTAAATATTCATTAAGCAGGAAAACACACAATGAATCAAGTTCCACAGGAAAAAATATATACAGTCCATTGAGTAAATCATATGTAGCATATGCATAAACACTACACAAGCCCACAGTGGTTTTTCCTCTTGGAAAAAAAAAACAACCCAAAACCACAAGCATGATGGATAACTAGGTAATAAATGGCATTACTGGCAATCCTCTGACAACAGCGAGCAATAACTATAGGTCTCTTGCTGATCTATTCTTTTTATGCTAATGCCTATGGTAGCATCAAAAATTCATACTGAAAAGTAGCAACAAACACTAACAACAAAAGAAGTTTAAGACGTCCTTTAAATAGACCAAATTAATAAACATTCAAATAGGCAATCCCGCTGTCTAACTCCTATTGCTGTAACTATTCCCACAAAACACACCAATTCCTATGCCAGATTCCACATACATGAATGTTTCTGTTTGTATTTTGGTTTAAACTGAAAAATCATGATAGATTTGACAGTTTTTGCCCATGTAGCTAAGTAGAAGGGGGAAATGCAGAGGAGATTAAAAACAAGCAATTTGGAAGCAACCAGTATTTCCAAAAGTTAAAAGTTTGCTGGTTGTGAGGAAGTTTCTTAGCTCTGGTTTTAAACACAGCATTCTGACTCCTTCTCAGGAAGATTTTTGTCCTGAAATGTAGTGTGAAATGCACAAAGGAAAACTGCAGCTTCAGGACTGCAAGCACAAACACCCCATTTCTTCAATTGCACTCTTGAACTCTTAGTTTCTAGGCACGTAACTCAACTGACTCGAAACTTTGAGTCATGAGCCTTTTAACCCATCCTCTTATTTCAACTCCCTACACGGTTTGTAGACCACCTGCAGCAATATTCAAGATAGCTTTAAAATGCAATTTCCAATACTGGTGACATTTCAGTTGTTAATGCCCCGACAAAAAAAACAACAAACTCTCAGGCTTCGGACTTCCACAGTTAGACCATTTACACCACATAGGAGTGTGGTGGGCTCCATTCTGCCAGTAAGTTAACAGTCATAATAGAGAGCTCATTCAGCCTCCATTTAAGTGTTAAAGTTGAGAGCATCCCCTTCATCAATCAAAGGAAAAAGCAATAATATCTTCTCGCATCAAAGCAAACCAACTCCTCCCTTCCAACGATGGAGACCTGGGATCCAGCAACCAGATACAAAGGTTTTCAAAACAGTCAAAACAGTTCCTATAGCACTGAAAAACCCCAGCTTCTAACATATGTGACAAGGAAAAAAGATAAATAGCTACATGATACTATTTTATCCTAAAACATTCATTCTAATATATAAACATTTCCTAAAACTTCTCAACTATCAAGTTTTACAGTACAAAGAAAAGGTCTAACTCAGACCAATCTTTCCCAAACAATAACTCCCTCTTATAAGGTAAGAGGCTGAAAAAAGGTTTCAAAAGTAATACAGAATGTGGTTTGATACATTCTTTTAAAATTGCTGGTTAAGATACTTGTTCAAATTATGGCCCGTACAGCTCGGTAATTTTGTGTGTTGTTTTTGATGACCAAGAGAATATGGATTAAAAAAAAACCCAAATACAATGACTACTCCTTCATGTATTATCTTTCTAGAACTGAAGGAAACAAATGAAATTTGTCAGGATACAGAGACCTAGATTAGAACTCCCCTTCTCAGCCACAGTACAATGGCTCCTAATAACTCACAGATCAGCTGTTTACACAAATGACCGCATTTACATTGAAGTGCTCAGTAATTTCTCAGGATTACCACTAAATGCTGGTTGTCTGGACATCAAGCTTCACAGCCAAGTTTAAGAATTGTTAATGTCTACGAGCAATGCAGCTCCCCTCAAACACCTAACTTGAGGGAGGCAACTGGTATGTATGTTTGAAAGTGTCTTTTTTTTTTATTCATTCGTATACAGCACCATTAAAGCTTTTCTTTTTCCCCTCTAAATATCGTTGTAGTGTGGCAATGCAAGTAATTGCTTTTAGTTATATCCTTAAGGCCAAAGGATAAAGAATTATTTAAATGAAAACAGTAATCACTTCACTTACTATCAATTTATTATTTCAGTAGAAGTCACATGGAGAAGTCCTGCAGCCAATTAATAGAGAAGCATTCCTTTATACAATTTAAATAATTATTAAGTTAAACAAATTACAATTCACACCTAATTATAGACAGGAGCACATTAGGAAAGCGCAATGGAATAAAAAGAAATAAACAAAGGTTTGGAGTCTGTCTGATCCTGCTGCTTCTTAAAAGACACCACCTCTAGCTGGGGCACAAATTCAGCACTTTTTCAGGAGGCAAGAACTCTATCTACTAAATCAACAACACAACTTCTTGCAATAGTCCAGGTTTCACTTGGAAATCTTGCCGAAATACCAGCCAAGCCCAGCCTTGATTATCCTGCAATGAGATCATAGCTTGAGGAGGTATGTCTGTAGGCCCTGGTAAAGCTGATACTAAAGAGGAATTTATTTAATAAAATGATACACCAATCTTTCTTAAAATGCATAAACTGTAATGTTTTCATATTTATTAAGGTAGTAAGGATAACATTGACTGCAGAACAACTTCAGAGTTCCTAAGGATATTGTTAGTACAGCAAGTGAAATGCCTTTCCATCCATCACCCACAATCAATGCTGTGACTGACAGGACAAGTTGTGCACCTCAGATAAGAGCCATTTTAAAGTAAAAGTAATCAAGATAATGCAGCTATGGGAAATTTTCACAAGATTCACACTTGAGTATCTTGACTGGTCGTTTTCATTATTTCCAGCAAGATCTTCCTTTTCAGCATTTACTTTGTTTCTTTAAAAAGAGGAAAAAATAAAGTGAGGTTTGTGAGACTTCTAATTAAACTTGTCATTTCACCTTCTGCTGAAATACACGTTGCTATAAAAAGCAAGCCCTTTCTTTCAAGATGTCAAATTAGGCAAGAACAAGCTGCCTTTGGGCAATTTTTTTGGAATGTTATCATACACACATGCAGAGATCAGAAAACATGTACAGGTTTTTTTTTTTAAAGGGACATTATAAAAATAACAGTAAGCCACACAACAACAACACTAAAAGACTTTTTTTCTTAAATGTTAGCAACGCCACTTGTACCTGGGTGGGGCAAGTTTTAGAAGACCAGCTATGTTTAAAGATTGAGCAAGCTATATCATGCACCATTTTTCTCTCTGCCTACTGCAGCAACAACAAAAAGGCCAAGGAAAATAAATAAATAAATAAGAAGGCTTGCGCCTGGCAGGTGAACTTGATATTCTACCTCCCTGGTTCAGGACTATTCGTCCAAGTCTTATTTCAGTTACAGAAAGAAACTCTATCATGAAACAAGGAAGCCTCCTCACCCCACGAGAACAGGGCCCACTGCTGGGCACCAACAGCGTGACTGCGGGCTGACCTCTCCCTGGGCAAAGCCCTTTCCCTCCCGACATTCCAGCGGCTGAGCACACGCTTATCCCCCTGCTGAAAGGGGACACTTTTTCTCCTCTTTCACATGCCTTCCCCTCCTTGATTATTGGTAGTTTGGTGGATCAAAGGACACTCTTGGTTTAATAGACTAGATTTCCAGCTAATAAATTCCCAAATAGTGTTTGCAGCTCTTCTTGCTCTAGACTCCCCCTATGAGATCTCTTACAAAAAATTTCCTTTCTGTCAGCAAGTGAAATTGCCACACAACCAGAGAAACTAACACCCAAGAGGCATGCTAAACAGAAAGTGCTGCAAAATTAAATTACACTTGCTAATTTTTCAATTACCGTATTTTCTGGTGCTATTTTTCAGCCAGTTATGGTAGTTGTCCCATACATGCTAAGGAAAGCAGGAGATATTTACACCACAGACTTCCCAACATTTACAAAAAGGTGCAAATGCCTTCAAAGGCTGACCTTGCTTTCAACATGGTGGTAAGCAAGGAGTCAGGTAGAATTTTAGAAATCCTCCTTAAGTAGCTGCTATCTGAGACTCCATTCACACCTTGTCACATTCCTCTCCTGTGCCACTTTGCATCATCGACCCTAACTTCCTCAGAGCTACCCTGGACTAGAGTGAGACAGGCAGAGCTCCACAGCCAGCTCGCACTTAAGCACAGTTTGAATCCACAAACTCAGGAGTTTTTCCACATACATAGGTATCCTGAAGGATTTGGTCCAGTGGGTTTTCTCGGATCCCCCACTGCCCAGCCAGCAGCCTACCCAAGAAGGGATGGCTGGCACACGCCACAGGGGGAGAAACGCAGGTGAAGCAGCATCCTCTCTTCCATGGCAGCCCGGTGATCCACACACACACTCAGGAAGTGGACAACTCAAGTTCAGGGCCCTCTTCAGCTGAGGAGAGACAATCTTTACACCTCCTGCTGCAAGGAGTGACTGTTTTAACCACCCGGTATTAAATTACTCCTCCCAATAGCTTTCCCACCACTAGAAGCAGTACAGAAAAAAACCAAAACCCAACACCAAGATGGGTGGGCCAAACCAAGAGGAAGATTTTGCAGCTAAAGGGTTGGAGTCCTGGGGACACCGGAGACATGATCTCCAGTCCCTGGTTTCAAAACTATACACTTGCATCCAACAACAGCAAATGAAAATATACCCTGAAATTTAAACCCAAGGATCCAGGTCATCTCTTCTTCCTAGGTCAGCACCAATGGACCCAGATTTCTCTTCCACACAGCAGCACAGTTTTGGGAAGCATCAATGCTGTGGTTCCAATTCATTATTCCTTTGCAACAAGACCCAGTTTACAAGGTTCCCATCCTCAGACATTTCTCTGCACATACCAGAGCCACATCCTCATGCCACAAATACTTAAGCCTGTTACTCAATACCTAAGTAACATTATGAATAAGTATCACTGATCAGTCTTTAGATGTAGCACTTAGTAGCCGTTACCAGAAATGTGGAATTATTTGATTTGGCACTTGATAGCTAGTACATACATAGTAAGTAGCTCTTTTCTCCTTTCCTCAAAAGCTCCTAGGTCTGATATTCTGTAATTCACGGCACTGGGAAGAGAACAGACATGCAGTCATTCTTCAACATACACATCTGCTGACACTGACTGTTTTCCTTGAAAGACAGCAGTAGAGAAGAGACCTAGAAGATGGTTTCAGAAGTCCCAACTTGGCAAGTACACAATGCAGTTGTTTCAAGGGTAGGAGAAGGGAACCAACTGGACTACTCACAATGAAACCAACTGAAAAATAAGATTAGAAGAATTTCTGCTGTGGATAAAACAGGACCTGTTGACCTCTGACACTCTGTGAACTTTTAAAATGGGCACAGGCAGGATCCACAGGACCTGTAGACAAAGCAGATATATACTTTCCTACAGATCTTTTGCAACATGTGCTCTGCTAACACGGATTTTTTTCCCTCACAACTACATATGGATCTATTTTAATGCGTTTTCACTGTGCAACAAGAAAGCTGCCTTAATAGCAAAACCCAACAATTACTGGGGATGGGGGTTCTTAAGTCAAAACGCACCCAGACAAAAGAACCTTTTCTAGAAAAGGCGGTGCATGTCTTACAAGGACATAGGGAAAAAGCAATGAGGGGAAAAAAAAAGAAAAGGGGCAGCCAGAAAGTGCATATACACACCCAGGAGCCTCCCCCTCCCCGCGCCTGGGGAGCAGGGATTTGGTCACTATCCACCAGACCTTTTGTTTAAAGAAGGAGGGAGATACAAAAGGTTACCCTCATTATTTTGAGTTTGCAAATGCAGCAGCACCGGACGAAACCCAGCCCGAAAGCCGGGGGTGTTTCAGCCTCCGCACCCACCCGGGCCGGCAGCCGGGGGCAGGCCGGGAGGGAAGGGCCCGGCGCAGGGTCCCGGGCAGCGCTGGCCGCAGCGGGGAATCCCCGGCCCGTCACCGCCGACCGCGCCGGGTCTCGAACGGGGGGCAGCAACAGCCAAAGGCCGCGGGTCGGGTCCGCCAGGCTGACGGCGCCCAACAACCTGTTGCTCCCGGAGCCGCTCGGATGCGCCCGCTGCCCCACCACCCACAGCCACCCGCCCGCCGCAGGGCCCTCAGACCTTCGCCCTCGGGGAGCCGGACCGCCCGCCGCCACCTGCGCCGGGGCCGCCGCCAGCGCCGCCGTGCGCCCCGGGGCTGCGGCCGGGCCGGGCCCGCCGCCACCGCAGGGCTGTCACCGCCGCGGGGGCGCCAAGATGGAGCCGGCGGGACCCACCGCCCCAGTCCCCACCCCCGGCGCCTCTCACCTTGGTGATGATGAGGGGCTCCCCGTGCTCTCGACCGCCCTTTAGGGTGAAGCCCCAGGGGGCCCCGCCGGTCAGCAGCACCTCCACCAGCTTGTAGCCCTCGGCTGCCCGTTGCTCCACCATCACCACCACCGGCCCCGGTTCCACCAGCACGCCGCCGAGCCGCGGGTCGCCGCCGGCCAGCCGCTCCCGCCCGCTCCGCAACCCCACGTCCTCCATGAAGCGCCCCCGACCCGCGCCGCCAGCGGCGCTCCGTCGCGGCCGGGGTTCGCCTGCCTCTGCCGGCCGCTCCCCGCTGCGCGCCAGCCGGCGGCAGCCCGCCGACCCACCTACCCGCCCCGCAGCGCCCTCCGGCCCGGCCCCATCGGCGGGGAGAGAGCTGCTCCCGCCCCCCTGCCGCCGCCTCCTCCTCCTCCTCCTCAGCCCGCGGTATTGTCTCACGCCGAGGCCTGAAGCCGGCAGGGGGGCGGCTCCAACTTGCGGCAACTTGGCGGCAGGGCAGACGCCGCCGAGCAACGCGGGACGCCGGGAGGAGCGCGGCGGGGCAGGGCGCCTCTCTCCCTCTCGCCCCCAAAAGAGGTCGAAACCCGCTTTGTACTGCGGGCTTCTCCCGCGGGGGAGCCGCTTGCCCCTCCCCAAAAGCGGGCTACCCCCCAGGGCGAGGAGAAGAAGGAGGAGAGAGGAGGGGAGCGGAGTGGAGCCCTGGGCCGGCCGCCAGACAAAGGCGGCGGCGAGAGGGTCGGTAAGCGTCAAGTCACCCTGGGGCCGTGCCGGCCACACGCAGGGGCGGCCGCGCCTCTCCTTCCACCCCGACCCCGAACAAAAGCGGCCAGCAGGTGGGGGTGACCGCACCACTCCGGCCCCGCAGCGGCGGACGGGGAGGTGAGGGGAGTAAGAGGACAGCCGGCGGCTGCGGCCTGCCCCCGGCCGGGGACGCCCCGCCCTCGCGGTGCCAGGCGGCCGGCGAAGGGAGGACGAGGGGAACGGAGAGGACAGGAGAGGAGGGGCGGCTCTTTCCCCCTGGCCGAGGGGCGACGGGGCGGGAGGAGGCCGGGCAACATGGAGGGCGAGCCAGGGGGCAGCGGCGGCGGGAGCCAGAGGAGGCGCTCGTTACGGGCCGCTCCCCACCTGTGGGGCAGGAGGGGCCCCCGCGCCGGCCGTTCCCGCCTCGCCCGCAGCGCTCTGCCTCCATGACCCTCTAACAGCAGCCGGGGGCGAGGCGGAGCCGGGCCGCGCTGAGGTGAGGTGAGGCGAGGCGAGGCCCCGGCCCCCAGAGGGCTCCTCCCGCCGGCCCCGGCGTCAGAAACCCGGTCGGGCCGGGCTTGGCGGCGGGATGGAGCAATGGTAAAGGCAGGTGAAACCTACAGCGGAAAAAAAAAAGGAAAACGGTTCGGCAGCACGGGCGGTCCCAGACACGGGCTTGTCAAAAAAGTTTGGCGGAGGACCGCGAGATGGGACTTGAAACACTGATCTTCAGATAAATCTTATTTTATAGATGGGAAATAAATGCAGGTTTTCGGTTATCCCAAATGTGTCCTAGTGCAGGATATCAGGTTTTGCCTGATATCTTCACTGAGTAACTGGTGGGGCTGGGGGTGAAATGCTTATTTCTTCCTGGGCATTATTCTGTCAGCTTAATTGTATCACTTTATAGCAAGTTTCAGTGGCTTAAATCAGGACCAGGTTTGGCCTGGAGTACCTTGAGTACCAGCACGCAATCGTCCTTTGCTTTTCACTACCAAGCAGGTGAAGTACTGCTTGATTGAAGACACAGGAAAATCTGTTTTGGAAAGACTAGTGAACCTCGGGGCAGTTCCACGTGTGACAAATACCCTCAGGGAGGTGCCTGGTTATATGCAGTGGGATTTCAAGGTTTTGTATGTATGTGACAGTTCACATATTTTGCCTCTGAAAGTGGCCATTATGCTTATGTAGTCTGATCCTTTAATTCCTGGTTCAGCTGATTTATTCCTCAGAAAACTCTCCTGCCTTGATCTAAAGGCAGCAGTTTGTTTCTATAATACCTTCAGCATTACCTACCCTACGTTTCTCTAATACCCAAAGAAAACTTGGGTTTCAGGATTGAGAGCATCTGAGGTCATCAATCCCAGTAGCAGATTGAGGGACATACAGAAATAGGAGAAAAATGTTTTATGAGGGTGATTGTTGTTGTTCCCTTATGATTAAGGGACAGAAGGAACCATGGAGGGGGGACCCAAACAGCACCACCTTACACATAGACTCATAGAATCATTTAGGTTGGAAAAGACCTTTATGACCATAGAGTCCAACTGTTAACCTATCACTGCCAAGTCCACCACTAAACCATGTCCCTAAGCACCACCTCTACACGTCTTTTAAATACCTCCAGGGATGGTGACTCAACCACTTCCCTGGGCAGCCTGTTCCAATGCTTGACAAGCTTTTCAGTGAAGAAATTTTTCCTAACATCCAATCTAAACCTCCCTTGGCACAACTTGAGGCCATTTCCTCTTGTCCTATCACTTGTTAATAGGAAGAAGAGGCCAGCCCCCACCTCTCTACAACCTCCTTTCAGGTAGTTGTAAAGAGCGATAAGGTCTCCCTGGATCCTCCTTTTCTCCACACTAAACAACCCCAGTTCCCTCAGCCATGCCTTGTAAGACCTGTTCTCCAGACCCTTCACCAGCTTCGTTGCCCTTCTCTGGACACACTCCAGCAACTCGATGTCTTTCCTGTAGTGAGGGGCCCAAAACTGAACACAGTACTCGAGGTGCGGCCTCACCAGTGCCGAGTACAGGGGCACAATCACCTCCCTGCTCCTGCTGGCCACACAATTCCTGATACAAGCCAGGAGGCTGTTGGCCTTCTTGGCCACCTGGGCACACTGCCGGCTCATGTTCAGCTGGCTGTCAACCAACACCCCCAGGTCCTTTTCCTCCAGGCAGCTCTCTAGCCACTCTTCCCCAAGCCTGTAGCGTTGCGTGGGGATGTTGTGATGCAAGCACAGGATGCAGCATTTGGCCTTGTTGAACCTCACACTATTGGCCTCAGCCCATCGATCCAGCCTGTCCAGGTCCCTCTGTAGGGCCTTCCTGCCTTCCAGCAGATCAACACTCCCACCCAGCTGGGTGTCATCTGCAGACTTACTGAGGGTGCACTCAACTCCCTCATCCAGATCATCAATGGAGATATTAAATAGAACCGGCCCCAACACTGAGCCCTGGGGAACACCACTTGTGACCGGCCACCAACTGGATTTGACTCCATTCACCACCACTCTTTGGATCCAGCCAGTTTTTTACCCATCAAAGCAGATGCCCATCCAAGCCATGAGCAGCCAGCTTCTCTAGGAGAATGCTGTGGGAAACGATGTTAAAGGCTTTACTGAGAGGATCCTGCTAAATCCAAACCTTATACCAAAGCTATGTATTACATCATGTTTTGTAAGGTTTCAAATGACTTGCAGATCCTTAGTCAGATTTCTTCTTTAATTCTTTTCTTCCATATAGACAAGTGCTAATTATAAGACAAATAATAATAATTTTTTAAAAAAGCCCAGGTAAAGGGAAATAAAAATAGTTTTCTCCATGTCCTGTCTCCAGCTGTTCTTGGAATCTAAGACAAAGTGTTCAGTTATGTTTGTGTAACACATATCAGGTTGTCTATGCAGCAGCGTATACTCAATAATCTATAGCTGCAAGTTTTAAAGAGCTGCAGTATGCATTTTTGTTGTAAGCATGATAATAGAAGAAAGATCCTGAATAACAATTTGAACTTTAGCATGCACACCGAAATGAAACGGAAGTAAAATAGCTTGCATGAGAAGAGCAAATTGTGCTTCCAAAAATGTCGTCTTGGCTTGTATCCCCTCTTTTTCAACTGTCAAACATTCACTCTTCTTCATCTTGAACTTTTTGTTGTTCGTAAGAAATTGAAGATTTACATTACTGTTCTGGCTTTTTGATTTGGTCATATAAACCCAGTATTGAAGAATGGCGAAGAAATCTGAGCACAGATTTTAAAACTGGAATATCTAGAACCAGGAATTGGCATCTACATTAAGGAAACCAAGTGAAAACTATCAAACTCTGCTACTGTAATTACATCCATGGAAGATGTGAGCATGTAGCTCTCGGGAAAGCAGGTGCTTAAAGAAAATATCTGAAAGTTTTCACGCTCCTGATTAAGAAAGACCTCAGTAAAGAACAATTTTCTAGCTAATGCTTGCTTAGAGCCCAATGGTCTGACAGTCATCAAGCAGATCCTCAACCTGTGGCTGACAGTTCAGAAATCAGACTTCTTTATTTTGAATGGCACCTTTATTTGCCTTTTCTCCTTTAATGTTACCAATGGAAAACTGAGAGACCACTGTATAAAGTTCCTCATACATTTAAGTTTGGCAAGCCAAAGAAAGACAGGAATTCTCTTTCATCATATTGGTCAAATTTCTCTTCACATCTTTTATATCCTCCCTCTCTGTGGGATTTGAAGCTTATTCAGAACACAGCTGGAGACTTGTATTCATGTTCTTCTTAAAATATTGTGATAATTTTATTACTTGAATTTCTGCAGCTTCTGCCAGCCCTCATAAGGTTTTGGACAGTCATAAAGAGCAAAGGATTTAGTAAATATATTCTAAAATATTACTTTTCATTTGTGTGACAAGAAACCCAATGATAACTCCATTTTTCTAAGAAAACTTCAGTGACAAAACCCTCAGTTTTCTTCTGTACATCTTGTTTCACTTGTCCAATGTTCTCTGAGTGTACAAAAGTTAGCAATACAAGGTAGAAATGCAAGGGAAGATACATCAGAGAGCCATAAATGTATCAAAGGAAGTAACAGACATTTTCACACTCGGGACAGAGAATGATGCAGCTATTACCAATGTCGTATAAGAGGTACTCCTTTCTGTAAAGATGTGTGCCGTTAATATTACCAAAGATACTTTACAGTGATACACAAAAGTTACCCAAACACCTCCTTGTGCCACACAAAATGGGTCCTCAAACTTTATTATGGGATTGTTCCCACAAATTCAGTTCGTGAGTCCCTGCCCTGTAACAACAAGAGCTTTCTGTAGTAAACGGGGCTCCTTCCGCAGTACTCTGTCTTCCTACCTTGATACTTGAAGCTTAATTAATAATTTCAAGTGAAATTTTGTTCTACAGAATTTACTTGGCCTTCATTCTTTCTGTTGCACAGATTGAACACCTGTTCCCTACTTAGTCATTGAGATCACCAAAACTGTGGATAAACTCCTCTGTGGCAGGATTTTGTTTAACAGCATCAAGCACAGTATGCTATTAAGGCACAGCCTGTTTGACCCTTTGTGGCTATACACCACATATCTTTTCCTTAAGACACCCTGCATTGAATTGCACAGGGTACCTGCAGGATGACTCTAGAAAAGGGTGTTTTACTCTCAGTCTTGAGAGCATTCATTGTGCTGGACCTTGCGATGCCAGCAGGGCTTTATTTTTCCCCGGAAGCTGAGAAATTGGAAAGATGTAGAGGCTTCTGACTCATAGTCACAGAGTAAAGAACTGAGGTGAGTTAAGTCTTTACAACCTCCCACTGTTTGCTACCACTTCTTTCCTGGAGGTAACCACCAAACATCACAGTTCAGTGAAGAGACAAAGTGCCTCTACCTCAGCCATTTGAAATAAAAAAATTATGCCCTGGGGTGTGTAGAGTTCATCAACAATTTAAGTTAAGATGCTGGGCTGTGAAACAGCAGCTGATCCATGGCACATGTTCTGCTCTATCAGCTCAGTTACAGGGGTTGCAACCTCCAGCAAAGAGGCAGAGCTGATTCGTACACGTCCTCAGTGCCATTTGCCAAAATAACTGAGCTATTTGATAATTGTACCAGTGCAGCTTCTTCTATATAAGCAGCTGCCACAGTTGCTGAAGAAATATCATTTTAGTCACCAGTGGTGGAAGAAGTGTTGATAGATAGAAATGTATGTATAGGGAGATCACTACAGTGAAGATGAAAAGATTCAAAAAACCCTTCTCTGAAGGCTAGATTTTTGTGAGAATACTGTGAATCCAGTGAGAATACTGCCAGAACTCAGGGGAAAATGGATTACAAGATAGAAGTTATGGATTGCATATCTTATTCCCAGAGAGCAATCTACAGAGCTCAATTCCACTGGCACAGCAATCTGTAATATTACTGTTGAAATCTACAGGGCATGCATGCACGTATTATATGTGGAACAAAAGTCGATCCTATATAGTGTTTATGGTATATTTAGCAAAGCATACAGTGAATCATAGAATCACAGAATGGTTTAGATTGGAAGGAACCTTTGAGGATCATCTAGTCTAACGCCCCTGCAGGCACATCTTTCTCTAGGTTACGTTGCTCAAAGCCCCATCCAACTTGACCTTGAACACTTCCAATGATGGGGCATCCAGAACTTCTCTGGGCAACCTGTTCCAGTGTCTCCATCCTTATAACAAAGAATTTCATCCTTATGCCCAATCTATATCTACCTTCTTTCAGTTTAAAACTATTGCCCCTTGTCCTGTCACTACAGGTACAGGCCTTGGTAAAAAAAATCTTTCTCTGTCTTTCTTACAAGCCCCCTTTAAGTACTGAAAGGCCACAGTAAGGTCCCCCTGGAGCCTTCTCTTCTCCAGGCTCAACAACCCCAACTCTCTCAGCCTTTCTTCATAGGAGAGGTGTTCCAGCCCTCTGATCATTTTCATGGCCCTCTTCTGGACCCACTCTAACAGGTCCATGTCTTTCTTTTACTGGGAACCCCTGGACTGGACACAGCACTCCAGGTGGAGTCTCATGAATGCTGAGTAGAAGGGAAGAATCACCTCCCTTGACCTGCTGGCCACAATTCCTTTGATGCAGCCCAGGATACGGCTGGCTCTCTGGGCTACAAGTGCACATAGCCAGCTCATGTCCAATTTTTCATCTACCACTATGCCCAAGTCCTTCTTCTCAGGGCTGCTCTGAAGCCATTCATCCCCCAGTCTGTATTGATACCAGAGGTTGCCCCAACCCAGGTGTAGAACCTTGCCCTTGGCCATGTTGAACTTCATGAGGTTCATGTGGGTCCACTCCTCAAGCCTGTCAAGGTCCCTCTGGATGGCATCCCTTCCCTCTAGTGAATCAGCTGCACCACTCATCTTGGTGTTGTCTGCAAAGTTGTTGAGTGTGCACTCAATCCCACCATCTGTGTCACTGATGAAGATATCAAATAGTTTTGGTCCCAGTGTGGACCATTGAGGGACACCACTTGTTACTGGTTTCCACATGGACATTGAGCCATTGACTGTAAGTCTTGGGATGTGGCCATACAGCCAATTTCTTATCCATCTAACAGTCCATCCATCAAACCCATATCTCCAACTCCAAGGCAAGGATGTTGGTCGGGACTATATCAAAGGCCTTACAGAACTCCAGGTAGATGATATCCATAGGTCTTCCCTTGTCCACTGATGCAGTCACTCCATTATGGAAGGCCACCAGGTTAGTCAGGCAGGATTTGCCATTGGTGAAGCCATGTTGGCTGTCCCTAATCACCTCCCTGTCTTCTATATGTTTTGACATATCTTCCAGGAGGTTCTGTTCCATGATCTTGCTGGGCATGGAGGTGAGGCTGACTGGTCAGTAGTTCCCAGGGTTCTCCTTTTTACCCTATTTAAAAATGGGTGCAATGTTTCCTGTTTTCCAGTTGCTGGGGGCTTTGCCTGACTGCCATGACTTTTCAAATATGATTGAGATTGGCTTGGCAGCTACATCAGCCAACTCCCTCAGGACCCTGGGATGCTTCTCATCGAGTCCCATGGACTTACATATGTTCAGGTTCCTCTGGGTGTCTTGAACCTGATCTTCTCCTATGATGTGAGAGACTTCATTCCCTTAGTCCCTGCTTTGAGGTTCAGGGGCTTGAAAGATGTGGGAAGAGAGATTACTATTGAAAACTGAGGCAAAAAAAATTGTTGAGTACCCCAGCCTTCTCCACATCAGTTGTTACCAGTTTTCCTGTCTCATTTATCAGGGAGGTACGTTTTCTTTAATCTTCCTTTTCTGGCCAACATACCTGTAGAAACCCTTCTTGTTCTTTGCATCGCTTGCCAAATTCAGCTCCAACTGTGCGTTAGCTTTCCTCATCCCATTCTTACACATCCGGGGAGTGTCCCTATATTCTTCCCAGGATACACATCCCTGGTTCCACTACCTGTGTGTTTTCTTGTTACACTTTAGTTTGACCAGAAGGTTCTTGCTGAGCCACGCCAGTCTCCTGCCTTCTTTGCCTGATTTCTTCGACACGGGAATCAAGAGCTCTTACACTATAAGAAAAATGTCCTCAGAGAGCTGCCAGCTCTGCTCAGCTCCTTTGTCCCTGAAGGCAGTTTACCAGGGGCTCCCATCCACTAATTACTTAACTGAAAGTTTGCTCTCCTAAAATTCAGCATCCTGGTTTTACTCTTCACCTGGCCCATATCCATCAAGATAGTGAATTCCACCAGGGCATAATCACTGCAGCCCAGGCTGCCACCAGTCTTGGCATCTCTAATTAGTTCATCTATGGTGGTGAGCAACAGGTCCAGTGATGCTTCTCCTCTGGTTGGGCTGTCTATCAGCCAGATTAAGAAATTATCCTTGATGTCCTTTGAGAGTCTCCTGCACCACTTACAGCTTGCTGGGCTGCTTTTCTACCAGATGTCAGGGTGTTTGAAGTCACCCAGCAGATTCAGAGCCTGTGAATATGATGCTTCCTGTAGTTGAAGTAAGAACACTTCATCAACAGGGTCCCCTTGATCAGGCAGGTTAATACCAACCATGAGGTTTCCTTTGTTGGCTAGGCCCCTAATTTTTACCCATAAACTCTCAACCTGTTCATCACTATTTTTCAACTCCATTTTTTTACATAGAGGGCAAAGTCCCCCCACAGACAATCCTCCTTCCTTGCCTGTCCCTTCTGAACAGTGTACAGCCATCAGGTGCAAATCGTCCCACCACATTTCTGCAATAGCTATTAGATCATAGCTTTCTAGCTGTGCAGTGGCTTCTAGCTTCTTCCTGTTCTAGTGTCTTTGAAAATAACCTTCACAAAGACCAAAACAACTGAAATAGTGATAAGAAGTTCCTGTAGACGAACTGGATGGATTTTTTTGATAAAGCAATTCAAGGTTTGGCAAGCTGCTGACAGTTTATGTGGAGTCTGAGAGTCCTGAGAACCTGGAGAAACAGGTTGGGTAGCAGCCCAAGAGACAGACATCCTGGCATAGCTGGGAACCAGGAGGCTTTACTTTGGAAACCTGCCATGTTTCTTCTGATGGATTCAGCATAATCATGCTCTGCTGCAGAACACTTTGATTTCAACAAATTATCCATTTTCCCAGAATGAAAAATACCATGTTGAAGAACTCCAGCAGGACATCTCCTGTGTGATTTAGGCACTTTAAAAACCTTTCCCAAGTGTGTCTTGTTTCTCCTGTATTGCAAATAAGGCTTCATCAGCACATAATTAGTCCTGGAGAAACCCTTAGAAGTTCTCAACCTTTCAGATAGATACTCAAATATACATTGACTTCTTCAGTTCTTTAGGACCAAAAAAAATGCTTCTGTGTTCTTTATTTAGGGATTTTTATGAAGCTGAAATTTTGGAAAGAATAGCATTTCATATGATGCTCTGGTATTTCTATTCCTGTGAAGTTTTTGACTTAAGCTTTCTTCAATTCTTATGTGTTCTCACAACATCACATATGCTTTGTGAGCAATTTTCTGAGAATGGGAGCACTCACTGTTCAACAAACTGTGGCTGTGAGTGACCAAAAGCAAAAAGCCCATGATTTGATGATAATAATAATATTCTTGGCTCAGATCTCGAAACCTATTAGACCTGTAGACAGAGAAGAAGGAGGTGAGTCCAACACAGACTCCTGCAATCCATAGTCCACTTCAGGATTTATAATTTTCATTATTTTCATGATAACAAGATTGAAAGTCAAAGAAAAGGGCAATAGTAACTCCTTATGTGGTTGCAGAGTCAGGATGTACAACCTAACAAGAGAAGGTGAACAGGTAACCCGTTTTCCCTGAGGATGGGGTTTTCAGCTGGCAGATGCAGGCACAAGTTAATTCATGCCTTGGGCCATAGTCCCTCTGGTAGCTGTATACCTCTTCATTTTCCAGTTCCTGCATTACGGCCCTTTGTCAAATCATGTTACAACTTCTCAGACTACCACTTTACAAAGAAACCGAAAGGCAGAGGGAGAGCACACAGGTTGAAGCACTGGTACAGTTCATACTGCTTCATTGTCAGCAGGCTGACTGGGCAGTGTTCGGGCACAGTTTGTGGGGTACTGTGGGCCAGTGACTGCTACTATGAGGCAGAATGGATGAAGCCACCCTTTTTTGGTTGTGGAAGAGAGTTCAGCAGGATATGCATATATATACACACACATACTATATAGCTATATTTTGTCATGTGTATGTGTGTTGCAGTTTCATGAACCTGGGTTTTTTTTTCTTCATGAAGTTCCATCATTTCAGTGAAGCATCATTTGTAAGTTTTTTTTTCTTGCTGCAGCATTTCTGATTGTGATACATTAGGAGTGTTTTTCCTTGTCCATCTTCCTCAGTAACACATGTTACATGATAACATTCTCTGTACAAACTGTGCTGTGCCACTTGCCCTTATGTGCCAAAAACCAGGCAGTGGTCCATTTTAATTACTCGAGGGACATAGCCTCAGAGGCTAACAAGCAGTCTTTAATGCATTTAAACTCTGATATCACAGCATGTTTTAACTAAATTCTGTATTTGATTAAGATGATCACTGGAGCAGGGATGATCAGGGAAAATGACAAAGGGAGGGTTTCAGGTCCTCCTTTTGCAGAGAATGCTGTGAAGGCTTTTAAAAGGGTAGATAAATAGCAAGAGGCCAAAGTATGCATGAGAGCTGACAAAAGCCTTGTAATCTGATATTTTTCACTTGGACTTTGTCTTCATTTGCTAGCTAACCCCAAACAGACCTTCCTTTTTCTGCCTATCAGCAATGTGTAAATAAATCTCTCCATGCATTCTATAAATAGACACAATTCCTTCTTTACTAATGACCTTTCTGCTCTCAGCTTGGTTACACAGAACATGAACTGTGTCCGGGTAGAGGTCCAGATCTTATGAGAGTCCATCTAAGCCCTAAAGCATCATGTATGCACAAGAGGCTGTGGTCCAGCAGTGCCAGACCTAGGATATTGCATGAATTTGGTGATATTACGGTTGATCTAAGGCTGGTTTGATCATGCCCAGGAGCCCATGGGTGCCAGAAGTTCTTTCTGTGCATGCCACCTCCCCGTAGACTGCTGTGCCCCTTTATACTGAAGGCATAGATGTGGTCTCCTCTCTCTGGACACTAAAGCAGAACAGTTAGCAGTTGATGGGAAGTTTGAGCAAATCCTATCAAGTCATACAAATAAGGAAAAGTGCCAACATTCAGGTCAGCTTTTCCTGGTTTGTGTTAGACTTGGAAAGGATAAGGATAAGGCTGCTGCGGGAGGTATGGCTTTGCTAACATGAGTTTTCTCTACAGCGCAGAGTGTACTCATGTCAGTGGGGCGTTGTTCGTAACATCCTGAGGAAACGGCTTCAGGGTGGGGGGTGGTTTTATTGCCCATCTTCTGTGATAACACAGATCCTATTACAACCCCAAAAGTCAATATCTTCTGAAAGGCTGAATTATGTAGTATTAAAGGTACACAAAGGATTTCTTTCAGAACACTGCATTTTCTAAAGCAGTTTTAGGGCCAACCAATTTCTTGGAGTCATGCTCCCAGGAAGCTGACTAACAGAAGTAGCCGAGGTAGCCAAGCTATAAGCATACAGTGCAGCCGTATTGCTTGCCTGAAGAGTATACCTGGTAAACTAATTTGGATGCTGAGGGGTTAGTCTCATTACTTTGTCCACCCTGGACTGTGAAGTCAACCTCTGGCAATGAAGTAATGATCTTCAGCCTTGAAGAAGAGAAAAGTCAAAAGAGTGAATCTTAAGCGCTTCCTGCACTATAATGTTTCTGCTGTTATTACTGAGCTTCCTCTTGGTTCCCTGACCCAGCTAAGGCATGCTTTTGGGCTTCTGCTCATTTCGGAAACTACCAGACAACAATAGGTGGAGCAGGAGGTTGCAACTCATGGTATTTCAAAGGGGAGCATTGGCTGGTCCCTGTGGTGGCCACACATTTTGTCAGAATTCCCTTCAATACTTGGTTACAGCATTCAACAAGACCATCTAACTGCCATGGTACACTGACATTTTTAGCAATTTAATTAACAGAGCCTTGGAGACTTCTTGTATTGTAAGATCTTTGAAATTAGTGCTGTAACATATTTTGATTTGGTTATGTAAACTGGCCTGAGGATAGAGGTTTTATGAAAGAATTTTGTAGTGCTAATGGGCTTTGAAAATATAACTCCACGGTGGTGGCAGATATAATCTAAGAAGGTCCCACAGTCTAACAATCATAACAAGGATATAAGAGTATCCCACCTAATTTCTCATGAGGGAACCAACTGATTTAATCTCTAAAAGAGAATGCAGAGGTAGTAGGGCCTAGGATACCTTCTGAAGAAGACATGGGTACCCTCTGCACACTTAAGGACATTAAGATCCAATTTTCAATATCATTGTGCGTGTAAAGGATAATACTCTTTCTTTTCAGTCTTTTTCATCAGTCAGTTCCTATGCAAACTGAGTCTCATGGAGTCTGTGTAGGTGTGGGACAAGATCCCTCTATTACATGTGTGCTGAAAGGGAGGTATCTTTTAGTTCTGTGAACTAACATAACAATGACAATGATTAATGGTGGAATTTGTCCAGAAATGTGGCCATAAAATCTGTCTTAGTGCAGGTTCAGAGGTGTCATATTCTCAGCATTGGCAGGGATTTTGGTCTTCTAATCCCTGAGCAAAAATTGTTTTCTCCAGTTTATGGGTGAATTTTTCTAATCAGTTATTTTGTACTTCATTCATATAAAGCTTGTTTACTAATTTAAATGCATAGCAGGCACAGTTTCAGTAACTAATTTTTGTATAGTTCTTCAAAAAAGTCAGGTAGGATAATATTTCCCTGGAGAAAGTATACAAGTCAATAAAATACGTGTAACATGGTTGCATCTGCCAAATACATGCAATTACTGAGCTGTTCAAATGCACACTTATTTTATGTATTTACATTTTCATTCTTAAAGGGAACAAAAGAACTCAAACGTTATTTTTATGCAAAGTAGATACATTCATTCTCATCCTTTTAAGTTAATGTTTGCCATCCTTAAATGTAAATTAATAATTTACAACTGTATAATTATATTCAAATCACTGAGGGAAGGGAAGTGATACCTCTGTTTTTCTTCCAGTTCTTTTTAATGGAGTCTGTAGCTGTTATAATCATGACAGTTGTTACGTTTTGAATAACACTATTGTTCCAATATTGCTGCCTAAATTTACAGAAAACTTGAAATAAAAATAATGGGGTGTGAATTTCACCATTCATTTCAGTTATGCATTAAATGAAATGCCAGTTTTAAATTAGCTTTATAGTACTGATAATTATGGTAAAGACATATCTTTCAGTTTTTTCCAGAGTAAATCTAATTGCAGGAGGTCTGTGTGGATAAAATGAAGATTGTGCTAAGCATATAGAAGATTTGTATGTTAAGGTCTTTAAGAACGTACTGCGTGATCTGCTGGGGAGATCGTAAGTGGTTCTATTGCGTCCATCTAGCTTGAAGACAGAGCCAGCTTTCATCAGTTTGGGAAATGCTCTGTCAGGTAATGTGTAAAAGACTATGAGATCATGAACCACCGACAAAATACAGTTTCTACATTTGTGAGGTAGCTAAGATATTCATTGGGAACTGTAAATTCAGGCAGTGAAGCATTGAACTGTACATATAAACAAAAATAAATTCTCCCCTATCTCTATATCCATAAATTTCCTTCTCCTTTGTCAAACAGTGCTGTAGCCCCAGATTTAATCAAAACAGTGATGAAAGTATCTGTAACTGCACACTCAAGCATAAGCTACAGCACACTCCTTAACAGCAGAAATGCACGCCTATCGTATTTTTGTAAACCTGTTGCTTTCCCTTAGAAGCAGTCTTTCATCTCAACGATGAACATGGACTGGACTGAAACATTATGTCCTGGGTCCGAGGAGAGCGTGAGTAGGCATTTCTAAAAGCTGTGAGTATGGAGTACCTGCCTGTTCCTTGCAAGGAGCACAGTGTTTTGCTATTCTTGAGCACACCACTGCCAAAGTGCAAAACCAGGACTGGAATTTTCAGTGTTGTGCAATGCTGTACTTACACTGGGAGTTTGATTGATTGGTATTTGCAATGCCAAGGGTTTGGGGTTTTTTTTTTTTAATGTTTCTTGTTTGTGTGCTAATGTTGTCTCCAAGCTACACCATTTGCTTAATTGAGATCCTGCCTTGGTGCTGAAATGAGAGACATACTGTATTTGTGGGTCTGTTTCGTACCACTGGTGGCAGTCGGAACTCTGTCAATAATTTCAGAGGGAAGGGAATTAGGATGTGTAGAATGATGTAAGTTTTATCAAATACTAAATAATGTTCCTTAACAAAGCAAAATAACTCTTCTTACTTTCTTTAATTACGTTTCTGTTTCCTTGCCTTTGTCCCCAGCTTTTGTCTTCTTATTTTCATAATCATGAGAAGCCAAATTTATCTCAGGTATAAGCCTACCAAACCAGATTTGAATGTCTTTGACTGTCCTGACTCTTTACACTTTGGGCCCAGCAACAAGGGCCAGAGACTAGCTAGATCTTACCGGTTGAGATATTGGGTGGCTCATTAGTTTGGCAGATCCATCTCCCACTCAGCCTCGGATGTCCACATGTAAAGACGCATCTACTTGTATCATGGCAGGTATCCATTCACTCATGAGTCACCTTATTTTCTTTTTGTATTAGGTATGCTATAGGTCATATTCTTTGCTTCCAATTAAAATTGCTTACTCTCTCTGTAAGTAACTGGTTCACCAAATCCTGAGAGAGTAGGAGGGAAGAGACCCAGAAGATGAGGTTAAAAAGCAGCCCTCCACTCAGAGAAGTAAAGCAATAAAATTAGGGTGCAGAGCTGGCAAAACTGTGGAGAGAAAGGGAGAGAAGGATAAAAAAATATTACTCTCCAGACTACAATTGAGGAATGAAAGTAGTTTCAATGTAGCTGAATAAAAGGGAGGGGGAGGTTAAAATAATTACATGATAAATCCACATGGGCAAACTAGAGAATGACAGTTAGGATCAGTGAAAACAGATGATAAGCAGAAAAAACAAAACACCAAAACATTCCTATCTGTAAGCTAGAACAAATGATCAGGATAACAACTTGACATGCTTTTCAAATTTTTGAGGGAAGGAAAATGGCAAGAGGAATAGTGAGGGGAACAATTTTAGAAACTGATAGTGGAAATGAAAGCCTTCTATTCAACAGTTTCTCTTTCTGGCTAATAATCTAAAAGTTTTGCTATTCTAAGTATAAACCTGGCAACAGGCAATATACATTTACCTTCAGATGAGAGCGAACATAATTTATTTTAGTTTATCTATATTCACATTGTTTATGTGGTATATAACAGCTGTATTTTAAATAATAATCTGTCTCTGAGGAGTTGTAATTTTTGTTCTTTAGGAGCCAGGTAGACTGCAATGCAGTATCTTCACAGAGAGGTGGCAACTCTATGCACTGTTGCTTTAGCGGAGGTAGAATGATGTCTGAGGAGTCCCAACCTTGTACTGACAAGAGAGCCTTGTATTGACAGCAGAGCATAGGTATTCTCCTTTACCGTAACAAGAGTTTATACTCCTGGAGCAAGGCGTCCTGGTTCGCAACCTTGTTGTCCCCAGTATGTTTTTGTATACATGGTAGTAATAAAAGATAGGATTGCAACATCCAGGTCACTCATCCATGGAGCAGAAAAATCTCTTTATGCTGGAAAGCAGCAAAAACATCCAGGTAACATTCAGCTTCAAACTCAGCTGCCTGGATTTCAGAGCCTTTAATGATGTGTGCGCCTAAATTCCCATTATAGAGTTCAGACACCTTGCCGACATATGGACAGCTGTGTGTAGGCACGGGAATCTGCAAGCTAACATCCTGCTCTTCGGGTGACATGGCCCAGGCAGAGCACTGGGAAGTCCCCTGGGAGCAAGCTGTGTGGATGCACAACGTTCCTGGCATCTTGGGCTCCAGCTGCCACCCAAGCCCTGCCGTGGCCATCCTGCACCAGGAGGCTGCATGGCCCCCACCCGCGGTCAGCTGGCTCATAAGCTTGGTGTCTTGCATAATGAAGAACTCAGCAGGTACAATTTTACTTAGGACTGACAGCTCTTTTCTCCACCAAGAGCAAACATTCTGGCTGGAGCCTCTGTGTTTTATAACCCCTGCACACAAGACGTCCCACTGTCGTTCTTCAAGCCTTCAAAATTATAAGCTAGGCCACTGGAAAAAAATAAAAGGTTAGGCCATTTGTTCTTAAAAGGACTAATTATGAAATCCATGACTGTGTTATTTAACAACCAGTTAATTTCAAGTATGTTGGCAATGGTCCCTCCTGTATTTCCTGAACATGTTCCTACAAGCAGGTTTTCTGGAGGGGTGAGGGCTGATACACGGAGTTTGAAACTCATCTGGGAGGGGAGAGTTAATTTTTTAATTTATGATTATGAGTATTTGCCACTCTAATTGGACACCTGACTTAAAGTTGCTTATAAAGTAAAAACAAATTACAGGTTAAATTCGGGTTTTTATATTAAACCCCTACAAAATTTAAAAAAAAAAAAAGAAAAATATTCGTGAAAAATCAAAAGTTCTGGAATTTTCCTTGTCCAGCTGATTCAACACAGACAGTACAGACTATAGAGAAGACTTTTTGTGCTTGTGGTTTAAATAGGATGAGGTTAATATTGTCTTCTTCAATGTAATCTCTTTCTACAGTGATAGGATATCATGTTTCTAATTTTAATTACAGGGATGGGTGGGTTGGATCACTAAAATTTCGATTTGGGTTAGGGTGTGGATTTATAGCCCTGCTCCTCCCTGTTAAAGCTGGGACTGCCTGTGTCTGGACTCATCTTTTTAATTAATTTGCAGTAATTAAAGGGTGCTGTGTGGGTTGCGGATAAAGGGAAACACAATTAAAATGTAATGTTTCTCCTTTGGTGTCTGCATCCTTATTTATTTTAAACCATCCTCAATGCTCTGGTAGTTTAAGTCTTCCTGTATCACATACTGTGCAAGCAGAAATATGTGAGTGAACTGATGCCAATGGCTCTGAGCAAGCATGGGGCATGTTTCAGATTACACTCTGTTTTCTTGTTCAGATCTGATCTCCTTGCTAGGAGAGGCTGAGAAAGGCAGCTCTAGGGGATTTACTTCTAGCAGCAGCAGCAGCACATGACCCATCAATCGCGTGATTCTCACCGCCAAGGACTAATGGGGAGGGTGAAGAAAAAGCAAACGCTGCTTTGGGGAAGCAACAGCATTTTCTTCTGCTCGTGCGGCCCCTCCACCAGCCAGGTGCTTCATGGCTTCTCCCAGGTTAGAAACCTACTGCTGCCCAAACCGGGATGCAGCCACACAGCTAGTGATGGACTTCCAGCCTGAAGTCTTCTGCGGAGTTTGCATTGGCAGCGCCTCCGTCAGTCTGGTACTGACCATCCTGCAGCTCCTGCCGAAGAAGGGACAGAGCCTGAGGAAGATGCCCAAAGCCTCCTCTTCTTCCACCATCCTTCTTCTTATCTCCATTTGTGACATCCTTGGTGGCTTAGGTAAGCGCCAGCTTGATGTCCCTCACCCTTGCTGTAGCAGGCTCTTGTTGCCCTGAGGTACCGTAACGAAATGAAGCTGGTGAGTGGACAACAGCGATTTCTGAGGGAAACGTGCTCTATGTATTCATAGGAAGATTCGGGCTAAGTGAGATCAGAAAATGATGGGCATTTGGGGGAGAAAGGTGTTGTTTAAGAGTTACATTTTAGAAGCAAAAACCCTTTGACAGATCTACATCAAAATCTCTGCTTTAAAATATAATAAAATCCAGAATAGTGGCTGGTTCTCAGACTATGGCATAAAAGCGGAGGTGCGAAAGCACATTTAAAACAAAAGCTGACATCAGATGCTTAGCCAATCCTTAGGACTACATTTGAAAAACTCTTCCTATATGTCTTTAAATCCTCTCAGACCAAGTTTGCCATCTTGTTCGTGTGCCAGCCACGTCTCTGGGTACATCACATCGACAGCAAATAAGTCTGAGTTGCAGCTGTACACAGATCATGTTGGACACAGGCTTTTGAAATGTGAGCAAAGCTCCCTTATCAAGGACAACCTGCTGCCCGGCCCCTGGCCGATAGGCTGGAGGAATAAAAGAACAGAGAATAAAACAAAGCTCATGGGTCAAAATGAAACTAATGTGTCTAAATCTGTCCTGTCAGTCTATGGCGTTTACTGCCAAATTAGGTATAAATCACCATGACACATGCTATGAAAATACAGGATGAGTTTGTTTCTCCAATAACACTTTTTCCCTCACATTAGATAACAGAAGTAGTGCTGTTTTGTAAGTCTCTCTCGCTGCCTGGGAAGGGAGTGGGATTTCAGGCCTTTTCCCTTTTCATACCTAGCTAGGTTCTCTCATGGTACATAATAAGTACCATTATTTAAAAAAAACTATAAAGGGGGAAATAAAGAAAGAGAGATATGAAAAAAATATCTCTGCATTCACCTGGAAAAGGTCATTTCAGTCAGATGAGGCCAGCAACAAAGTTATTTTTCTCCCTTTCTCTTTTACTAGCAACCTCAAACTATTTATCCATGATTGTCTTTGAATTAGACTCACTTTGGCGGGTGGGAAACCCTTCTATCTTGGTGGGAACCCTGGTGGTTTTGTTCTGCTATATGTTGGTGCTTTAATGACTATTTCAAGCAATCCCAGAAAAATCTCACCAACAAACTAAGTTCATTTTAAAAAGAAATCGGTATTGTTTCTCACCCGATTCCAAAGCCCTGCTCTGTTCAGTCCTGTGAGGGAGAGGAAAAGAGCTGGTTGTAAAAATGAAGACAATAAAAAGTGGGAAATAACTTTTTTCTGCGATGAGGGATTATAGAGAAATGAACGTTAGCATATTAATATATGCAGGTAAAAAATGTGAATAGTTAGTTACTCTTTTATGTCAATCTGTTAAATGATACCCAATTTCTTTTAGGGAAGTGCACGACAGTATCTGTAAGTAAGTGATACTTTAATCCACATAACATTGCAAGTCCCAGCAGGTTCAGACTCTTGGGGCTACTTTCCCTGAGCGATTACACCAACATTTTAAATAGCGCAGTTGTTCCTGTATGCTCCTCTGCAGCCGTAGCCTTCCTGTGGGCACACAAAATCTGGGCTGCGATGTGAAATATGTGGCTGGGAAGAGACATGTGACTCAAATCACACCAGCAGATTCAAAGCATTAATACATTTTTTTTTTCTTTAGGCATGATCTTCCGGTCAAGTGTATGGCTAGGCTTCCCAGGCTTCGTAGCTAACATTTCTGTGGTGAATGGGACTGACGTGTGGCCTTCTGCTTTCTGCGTGGGGAGTGCGGTAGGTACAGAGTTTGTCTCCCCTTCCTCCTGCTCCCCGCTGACAGTCACTCTGCGTGGGGATTCTGAACGGCAAACTGCTGTGCCCAAAAGGAAATTTGGCTGTGAGTCAGAGCCTGGATATGATGGTTTCAGCTTCTGCCATGCCCCTGCAAGTGAATTCACGCCTCCCTGTGGAAGCTTGGATCAGGGTGCCAGATGCCGCACGGTGCGCGTGAGGACGCAGGGCAGCACGGGTCAGACTGGTCCCAAGCGTTTTGTAGTACTTGCTCGTCGCAGAAGTGCTGGTGTAGTGGAGAGCACACCTGTACTGAAGTCAGGGATATGGAGCCATAAGGGTATAGACATTCCCGAATGGGCTGGGAAACCACTGGTTTGGTTTGTGCTGGCACAGCATCGCTGACGCCCTGGTGGCCCCATCACACCCGTAGCATGAGGGAATCTGCTCACTATCTCCAGCAGAAATTAAAGCCTGCATGGCTGCAGTGGGGACCGCTGAAAACAGCAACTTGGGTAGCTCAAATTAGCTTTTGTGGCGTGAGAGTGTGTGTTTTAGACACAGAGGGACTGCAGGATAAATATACCCAAAGACACAAAGCTGCTGGCAGGAGGTCTGTCCCTGCCATGTAGGATTACAGCTCAGATATTGCTGGTCATACGGCCGTTCAATGACCGCGTCTGGCCACGTCTAATTAAGTATCTTCTGGATTAAAACACAAGAATAAGAAAATGTAAATACATTCCAAAAGTGCAGATTAAAACTCAGTTTCAACTATTACAATCACAATATTGTCTGAGACATATAATTTGAGTTTACTGTACAAGAGAAAAGGCCATGTTTTTTACCAAAACACGGAGGATGACAAATACGACAGATCATTACCCAAATTCAATAGGAACGCAGAGTGCCAAATGAATTAATGCATGAGAAATAACAGTATTAGCTTTACAGTTAGAAGTTTACAGTATACAAGAGGATATGCTGCATGTAAACAAAATATTTCAGCTCCAGTATTTTTAAAATAAAATGATATGTGCCAGATTGAACTCACTGTACCTTATATGCCTATATAATGACAATTTCAGACACGATCGTGTTGTGCCATAGAAGCAAATATCACTTGTACACATCTATTGATTCTCAATTTCATCATACATGTTTAAGCTTTGCTTATTAGACGCAAATATTGATTTTTTTTTTTCTTTGAGGAAGAGGAAACCAGCAATATCAGTATCTTGTAGCAATAAATGTCCTATTCAAAAACCATGTTTCCTTTTGTCTTAAATTTCACTTCCTGGCCCTTAACACAAAAACTAGTATTTTTAAACAGTGTCAAAGATACTGTATCCAGACTGTTTGTTTTTAATTTGGATCTCAGGTTAGATGGTGAGCAGCATAGCGGTCTACCACAGTTTTTATTTTCCCTTTCTTGGGCGCCAGCAAAGTGCTGTAATTTGAGTCACTTGCTAAATTTAGATTTAATTCTACTGGAATGAAAAATAACCCTCTTTCCACTCACTTCCCCTAACATATTATTGTGTGAGTTAATAAAATGTTTCTGATTCTATTTTATTTTTCTTTTAGTACTATTGTTTTATTTCACTTAGCCACAAGCCAATACAAACTCCAAATAGCGAGGCCTTTAGGCCTCTCCTTTGAATAACACCCTCTGGTTTGCAGAGGGGTACCCTCTCAAGCACTACAGCAAGATGTGTTGTTTTGCTAAAAAGTGAGAGAGCATATGAGGATTTTGGTTTTAAGTGCATCTGATTTATATTATTTTTGGAGACAGTCTTGTCTATGTTGGATTTTCTGGGTGGGAAGACCCCGCAGTTTATTTTTGTATGTGTCTGTGTATGTATAGAAAATTGTGCATTTTTTCAGCTGCAGCAAATATGTAAATTGTGCAGATATAGTTACATGCTGAGTGCTATGGGTAAAGTGCATTAGGAGGAAGACTGGAATTTTATTTTCTGGCTCCCATGCACTAGGAAAATGCCATGGTGTTTGAATTAAATACCGAATAATTTGTGCTGCAAATGACTAGAGGTAGAGTCTACACCCATGGTGAAAGGAAATAGTTCCCAGCTTGATTTGCCTTTCGGAGGAAGGAATGGTAGATCTCTGTTCACTGATGTTTGGCTCAGTAACAAGTATGTTGGTTTCCAGCTGTAAAATGATGCTACTGTGGAGCCGTGATAAAGGATACTCAGATAAGAACTGAAAGCAGGCTCAGAGGGAAGGTAATCTGAACATTAAAAAAACTTCCAGACTACTACAAAGAGCCAGCTCCTATGGGGAAGAAATTTGGAATTTATAAATAGCAGCAAAGAAAGGGCACTTACCTTACATAGGCCCATGTGGAAAATGCATAGGGTCAGCTCATGAATACTGTGGAATTTAACTTGACTTGAACCTGTTTCCTTTAGATTTTTATTGAACAAATCAGTTAGGGAGTTCAGTATGGATGATTTTTCCAGAGGGTGATTTTTTTTTTAAATGACCTTTTTTTCTTAAGAACCGTTCCTTGAATCAAGTTCTTGTGCATGGAGAAAATGCCCGTCACATGCAGAACCCATGATGCATAGGCGCAATGTGGTGATGGCTGACCTCAGCTATATTTTCATGCCTCAGCTACTGAGAAACTACTGAAATTTTAACCTAAAATTAAAATATCATCACTATAAATTTCATTTGGCTTCACTCATGACGTTGAGGGTTAGGACTGGAGAGGTAAAGAACAGGTTTTCTAAACAACAGAATAAGCTGTGAAAGCAAATGCCTTTCAATTTACCTATGACTTGACCCGTCGGCTACAGCAGTGCTGTTCCTGTGATTTTGAGTAGGTTTTCATACCTCATAAACCCAGCTGGAAAATACACATATTTAAAGAACAGATCACCAGGCTAAAGGTTTGAGTCCCTCCCCTGTCCCCAGCGGTACTTGAGAAGCAGCTGTGACATTTGGCATTTTTCTGCCTGCAGATGTGGATCCAGCTATTATATAGCGCTGGCTTCTGGTGGTTGTTTTGCTATGCCGTTGATTCTTACTTGGTGGTAAGAAGATCAGCTGGACTGAGGTACTGGAGTTAAAGCTCTGAATTTGTTATTTTCCTTCCAACACTGTATGTCTGTGCTTGTCTGCAGCTACCTAAGTGTGTAAGTGAAGCTTGTACAAACATCTGATGCTTATGCGGTTGGCAGGTAATGGTACGGATGAGTGGTGTGCTAAGTGCTTAAACTGCGAGGGCAATACTCAGATATTGATTTGTTTTTGTCGAACTGGAATTTAAATGTAACTGAATTAATTTAACCTTTGGAAAAATAGGGAGCAGATTGGGCTCTATAAATTTTATTGCAGTGAGATAACTATTTTTGTCCCTGCTCTGTACCTGAAATTGATTCTTGTGGCAAAAAGAGTTTTATCCTGAAAATAAAAAAGTGATACAAAAGTAGTAGGGGGAAAGTGATAAATTTCATATAGTTTATTCTCCAGGTTTTTTTTTTCTCAGATTTTCTATTTTATCTGCTTCTCAGTGTTGTCATTATTACGCTTCTGATCACATTTGTAAAATTTTTAAGAAAAATATCTCTTTACTATACATTTTCATGCAACAGAAGAACTTAAATGCTTTGGAGAGTACCATGCTTTAATGCCAGACAGAAGCTATAAGGTGTTTCTAAGTTGGTTGTTAGAAGGGCAAATTGACCTTCAGTTGCTACTGTTAAATATGCTATTATGTGACTGTTTCCAGGTGATACTGAGCAGTCAGGTACTGGATACATGGTTCATCTGGCAGATATTATCAAAGTGAGGATTTCTAATTTAACTTTAGCCTGTGGAGGATTAACCTGATTTTGTGAAGTCCCGTAGTTCTAGTCTGAAACACGTGGGACCTCCTTCCTTCTGCCATCCTTGTTAACCAAAAAACTCACGTGTGTTTGAGATTGATTCTAAGATCAGAGTAAACAGCGGAAGACTTTCTACACACAGAGATCTGAATCTCCATAAGATGGGAGCAGTACCCAACTCTGAAAGTTAAACATAATTCTCTGCAAATTACAGAAGGGTTGGTTATTTGACTGTTTGGCTCCATTCTTAAGTTTTAATCCCCTAATTTGATCTCTGCAGGAGAAATGAAGGATGCAGGGGTTCCTTCTGGAGATTTGGGGATAAGGGAAAGGCTTTCCACCCTACAGGTTGGAGGACACAGGACTTCTGTGTGCAAACCTGTGAACAACTGCTTTGGCTCAACCTTTTTCTGAATGCACCCCCCCACCCCACGTGCTTTCCTTAGTTTAATGTACTGCCAGCGTTGTTCTGCACCATTTCATATCTGTAAAGCTCTGTCCCAGCGAGGGTCCTATTATTAAGTTGCAATGTGGAAAATGTAAGTTTTGGTATCTTTACTTAACACCTGCCCTGTTTCGTGCCTGCAGTACGATTGTGCTGTACCACATGATGACGTGGGGCCTCGCGGTGATGCTCTGCGTGGAGGGAATTGCACTGCTTTACTACCCTTCTCTCTCCAGGTAAGCAGGGCTCTGGGAACAGGCTGCGAAATCATAGCGCTCTCCGGTCGTTTGAATGTCTTTCGATCAGCTTCAGAGACAGACATCCAAATGTTGGGCTTTTTTCCATCTTTGACAAGTGTGTCCCACAGAGTCAGTGAGTATTCTGGAAATACCTGCCTGGATTTCAGGGGGCCCTGAAGAAGTATGCCAGGCAATACAAGCAGTTGGGCATGCTGCAGGGCTGTGATACAGCTTCTGCTATGAGCCACTGTTCTCCCACTCCTGGTTTTAGCTTTGTATTTGCTCCTTTGAATTTGAGAAAAATGGACAGATAGTGCATGTTAAAAATCAACCTTGTGTCCCATTTGAACTGGTGGTGAAGGTCTGTGAATTAAAAGTTTAGCATGTGTTTGCTTCATTCCTTTTACTTTTTTTTAAGTTAAAGGAGACACAGAATAGCCAGAACTGTCGGCTGTGAAAAAAATAAATATGCATAAGCTGTTAATGATTTCTTCTCAGCTGTGAAAATGGCTTGGAGCATGCAATCCCACATTACATCACAACCTATGCCCCACTCCTGCTAGTGCTGGTGGTCAACCCAATCCTGTTTAGGAGGACAGTATCAGCAGGTATGTTCCTACTGGCCAGCATCAGTCAGTATTTGTTATTTAGCAGCATAACAATACTGTAAAAGGTCATGCCTGTGTATTCAGTGGTGTGGGATACCTCCTCATTAAAACATAGAGATACAGCAAAGGGTGGGAGGGAATCACCTATTGAAATGAAGATGCCATCTTGATGGGAAATTTGCCTGAGAGACCTGCTCTGATGACATACTCAAGCTATGCTGTTATAAACCTCTGCTGCAGATTGGCAAAGGTGTTTCTATGTTACTCAATTACTCTTGATTTAAAGTATTTGAGGCAATGTATAGTGGGGATTATTGTAGTATTGGTACCAACCTGGATTTTGAAATGGAATTTATTCTGGTTTTAAAATAAAGTTTGTGAGATCTGATAGTTGATTTAACTTCTTGGAAGCCCTGAACCTTTAAAAAAAAAAAAAATCTGATCAGAATTTTGTCACTCCTAATTCTGAGATTATGAAACAAATGGGAATTGTACACAACTCAGATGGGATCTTGAAGTTCCCATTTGATTTATTCTCCAGGGCTTTGAAGAAACAAGACTGAAAAAACCCCACAGATCCAATGCATTCTTTGTATGTAATACGGCCTGTGCTAGATGTTTGCAGTACCTGAATTCATACTTATCATCTACACATTGAATATATAAAAACAGCAACAGAAGACCTTGTATTCTCAGTTCAGTCTTCATTTCTTCTATCCCGCATCCCTCAGTAATACTAATTTTCAAAGGAACAGTTGTGGCTTTAAAAAGTTGCTCCTATGAAAAGCTGCTCTTTTTATGGGAAAATACACACTGAGTATATTTGTGTTTGTGCATATGTATATTCCTTGTGATATCCGAACAGCATGTGGCATAACTATTTATATATTTGCTGACATTACACCTTCAAGTTTTAGAGGTGTAGCCAATGCTGTATCAATTGCACAGTGAAAGATAATGTGCATAGTAGGATAGAATGCATTCTATTTTAGTCTAAACTTCATGTAATAAATCATTATATCACACATTATATAGAAGTTGTGAGCACTACCTTTTGTTATGAAATAAAAGTACATTGACCATACTATTTTCTATTTTCAGTGGGACTGAGAGAAGAAAAACCAGCTAGTAGGATATCCCTCATTTTAGGAATCCATAATGGATGTGCTTCTTTTCCTTTAGTATTTGGCTATATGTGAGATTCCTCGACGATGGTCCTTCCAGCTTCTGAACTGCTGCTGGAGACAAGTCTATCCTTTCATTTGTTCCCTCTTTACAGACATCTGTCTTCTGGATCCTTGTTCCTATAACTAACAAGATACATGTATATTAATGAACATAATTGTATACTTTCCAGTTGCATCCTTACTGAAAGGGAGGCAAGGGATTTACACAGAGAATGAAAGACGTCTGGGGACAGAGATCCAGATCCGCTACTTCAAAATTATGCTGGTATTCGTCATTTGGTAAGTGGTGCATTATTTTGTTTTAAACTGCCTTTTTCCCAGCTGGAGAGGGTCGGGGACTAGAATAGAGTCTGATGGGTTGCTTCATTTGTTTGTCTTTAGGCTTGGAGGGGAAGGTGGCTAAGGAAGGCGTAGTTCTAAACTAGTTGACAAAGTAGCTGAATCACTCATGTAGCATCACAAGGCTGCGAGGAAATGATAAAAATGTTTAACCAACAGGAAAACAATAACCCCAAGAAACAATGGCAAAAAAAAAAAAAAAAAGGTTGAGCATAGACTAAAGCTGTCTGGAACAACAGCTTCCCAGCACTGTGGCTGGTAGATGGCTTTCCATACACAAGATTTCTCAGAGCCTCTTGTCACCAAACACATCACTGAAAACCTACAATAAATATGTTTCTAAGACTGGCTTCATGGCCCTGACTATGATTACATAATGCAGACAGCTCTGTGGTCTGCAGATCCCAAGTGTGTGAAAAAAGCATGGATGTTGACTGGAAATACAGGGTTATATGCCAGAAAAGAAACCTCCACATGATTGTGTGTGAAATTTCTGATAATTTAGCCTTTTTTTTTTAATATTCCATCTTCCTCCATGAAAATAGCGCTTTGGGGTAGGACAGGAAAGAGATAGGGAGGAGAGACAGGAGGAAACAAGGGAAGTGGGGAAGGAGGGAGGTTGCATACCTCATCCCCAAATCCCTGCGCCTCTGCTCCAGCAGCACCATCCAGCGGAGTGGTGACTGGAACCAGAGGCACTGGATACACACAGCAAAACTGAGCTGAAACAGAGCCTCCTTTTGCAGGAAGCAGTTCTTACTGCAATCTCACAATTATCACACAGCAATAAAGGCCCCAGAAGGGGTGGTCATCTGCTCTACAAGGGCCTGTGCAGTGACCTAGCAAGAAGTGGTCACTGCTGTGAAGTGTTTACTACTTACGTGGGTACCACAAGTGATGGGGAGGAAGGAAATGGTCCTGGAGTAGTGAAATGACTTGGACAAACTTCACAGTCTCTACAGCTACTTTACTTTATATATGCAGGTACATTAATGCATGTTACATTGCTTTAAAAGGCTAAGCAGGGAGACAGGCTGCCTTTTGATCTTCTCCTGGCTGCTGTACACTGGAGGGAAATGATTGCCCTTTCTTGGGGAATAGCAGGGTCCGCTTGACCCGGGAGAGAGGTTTCTAGTGCGAAGGGTGGGGTAGCCGGCGGGAGAGGGGGAGAGAGTGAGCGGTGAACAAGCCTGCAGCATGGCTTCCTGGAAATTGTTGAAATAATGAGGAGCAGAGATTTAGCCAGGCTTCCAGGGTTGTGGAAAGAACGAGCCTTATTCTGGAGTCCAGAGGCACCACAGAAGTGTGTTGCAACCTCAGGAATGGTGGCCAGCTTGCTGGTCTGGGAGCAAGCATGAAAGAAAGGACCAGTTCCCTAAGGACACAGTTTGTTTATTTCCATTCTGTCTCATTCTGGGCTTTCCTATTAAAAAAAATAAACATGACTCTAGTTTTGGATCTTGTTTTCATGATAAAATGTAAGTTTTAGAGTGTAAGCACACTTTCAAAGGTTACTGTACGGAAAAACTGAGGCAGTCCCATCTCAGAAGCTTAGGGAAGTTGCCCTTCCATCCCAGAGGTCAAATATGAGATGAGTTAGTCAAAGACAGCAGGTTGGGGCAAAACGGGGTGGAAGAGATTTGGGAGGGGAGAGCAGGTTTTACACTGTGTTAAAAATATAATTGCAGGAAGAACAGGTATAGAAAGTATCGCATAAGTGCTGATGGTTTCTTTTCCAACACTGCAGTGTGTCTGAGACTGTAAAGAAGCGCAGGTCTGACTGTTTAGAAGTCATAAGAAGTTACAGCCCTTTACTATAACCTTTATTTACTGTAGAATGTCCTCAGTTTCTTTCACAGGATGAGGTTTGATTATGCTTAACCTTTGGAAACTGAAATTACCTTTATTCCATAAAGCTGATGGCTTTTTCGAGGATTTTAAAGTAGACTTTGGTTTTGTTTTGTAGTTTTTTAACATACATTTTGAAAGTCTGCTGTAATTTCACCCTGAAATTCTAACTCCAGCTAGAGTTTCTGCAGCCTTTTACAACACCCAAGCATAAAATTGGTTTCCTTCTCTGTGAGCAGTATCCTTCTATAGACGCAAGCAAAAGAAGTCAGCACGCACGATGTTCCTGTTAGGATCACAGTTGTGTATCACCTCAGTTTTATCCTCAATTTACTGCTCTGCAGCAAGCTCAAATGGTCAGGTTCTTGTTTGCTTGCTTGCTTGTTTGTTTGTTTGTTTGTGTGTTTGTTATACTGACTTCTTTGTCTAGGCCTGGGCTAGCAGGTAAGCGTCTGGTTTTTGGTCACAGGGACCTACTGGTCCCTTCAGATTGAGACTTAACATTAAAAAAAACCTCACTCTCCTTATTAGTGATCCTAATTTCTGTAATTTGAAAGTAAAGCATATTTAACATACACATACACACATATATATAACTGTCTTGTTCTCTTCCTCTTCTTTATTACTGCAATAGCTGGTCATCTAATATCATCAACGAGAGCCTTTTGTTCTACCTCGAAATGCAGCCAGATATCAATGAACTGCTCCTGAAAAACATCAGAAGTGCTGCGCTGATCACATGGATTATAATGGTACTTCAGCCGTGACATTGCTTAGTCTTAGAAATTACTTTTATAAGACTGTTGGAACAGCACCAGTGTAGCTGGTGGTTTGTGATTTTGGGGAAATATAAACACTTTGAAAATCAAGGAAGAAAAGCAGAAAGTAAGAGAGGAAGGAGCGGTCACTGGGAATGCTTTTCACATATAAACTTTGCCAAAAATGCACCAAAGGCCAACTTTTTCTCCCATTTAGTGGAGTATGCATTCTCTCTGTGAGTGATTGCTATCCATTTTAAGATCCAGAACAGACCACTACAATGTTTTCTAGTCTAACCTCGCTCACCTCTGCCATAAAGCAAGCTACAAAGGTTTAGCTCACGATTCCCGAAGGTTCCCCAATAAAATGGGCATTTTCTGGTAACTCTCTGTTTGTGACCAGGGTTTTGTTTATTATAAAGAATAATTGCATCTTATATCATGATATTTGGGTAATTATTCAGGGATAAATACATGAAAAATCTTGAAAGCAATGCACCACAAAATAGCTGTAAGAGGCTGGCTTATAACTGTATCCTACCCTCTTTTCTCCTACTGGAATATTTGACAAAGGATTTTACAGATGTGATATTGCAGGTTGCTTTTCCAAGAAAGTTTCTTCTGGAGCTATTAAATACCTGTAAGGTCTGAGCGTGCTTTGTGTAGTTAAGCCCTTGAGCAGTTCTGTATTGAAGGGTTAAGCGATGCAACTGCTCCTCCTCTGACAAGGAGTCACATTCATGTGACAGGGACCTTGCTCCCGCTCACCTGCAGAGCAAGAGGTCAGGCCTAGGAACTGAGCTATGTTTTATATTGGCTGTGAAAATAATTTGCTCTTTTCCAATGAGAAAAATAGAAACAGCTAATGCCATTTACTTGCCGAGCATCCCACAGCGCTGCGAACAATTTGTTTGGAAATCACTTGAGTTTTCTTTTTCAGTGTCTCTCCCTGTTTTTCCATCCCACTTTGATGGACTTTTTCACTGGCTCAGGAATCTGCAGCAATTCCAGGCAGATCAATTGCTGCTATTTTTAAAAACTTGACTCTGTGTGTGCTAGTGTCTCTCATATATTTGACTTGGCTTCTAGTGAAAAATGTAATATTTGCTTTGTGAATAAAAAAGTCTAGAGCTTGTGGGGAATGTTAAAAACACACCGGGGGATTGACCAGATAAAATTCATGCTAGAAAACCATTCGGCGCTTATTGTTCACTGGGACGGCCTCAGCATGTGGGAATAACAGGTCGTGCTATTTCACTCCAACTTGTTTGTGTCCGCAATGGGAACAACACACACTTTTACCTGGATGCAAATCGCATCTTTTAAAGACAGCGGTTGTTCAGTGAAAGGGAAGTTGTTGATGTTTGCAAAGTGTTTTGCTGGAGTTCAAAGTGAAGCCTTGCTGGTGTAACTCCTGTTGCGCTTCTCTTTCCTAGGGGGTTCTTAATCCGATGCAAGGCTTCCTCTTCACATTAGCTTTCTATGGCTGGACGGGATGGAGAGTGGACCTGAAATGGCGAAAGAGAGAAGTACCCTGGGAATCGATGTCCTCATCAACTGCGGGTGAAAATGCCTATCCCTCACCAGTGAATTACCAAAGCAACATCCATGATTCAAAGAAGATCTCGACAACTGACAGCCAGCAGACTGATGAGGCTATAAGCATGTTGTCTGAAAGTAACACTAGTGGCGATGACAGGTTAACCAGGAGCTCTCCCATCTACCAGGGCTGGTAGTTTATAGGTGCAGAGCTGGATCCCATTTCTCAGGTTGTCAAGAATCATAAAACTGTATGAACCGCTCCATATTCTGGAATTAGGTTTGTGCCCAATGACTTGATGGCATTTCCTATAACATGTGTGTTTGTGTGAGAAAAAGCGTGTGAAATTGAGAGAAATTATGGTTTATGTCTTCATTTGCCTTATGGGAGATGTGTTAAAAGGTATAAAAGCCTGATCATTTTTCAGCAGGAGGTTATCTTTGCAAAGATGTATCTTACTTATGATTCATTTTCATCCATTTTGTTTTAATCTCTCTTGTAGCCTCCATATGGTAGGAGAGCCTTTTGTTTAAATAAATGGACTATTAATATGTTGGGTTTTTAAATGTGTTGCCTTGCTTGCCTTGCTCAGCATAAAATTCCTCACCCAGAATTACAGCTCTAGGATTTCTGAGACACCATTTCCAGCCTTGACACTCTGGTGAAACATTACTGACAGAAAACTTTGACATAAGCACAAATATTCCCTGTTTGTGTAGACTCTCACTGAAATAGCCTTTTAGCTTGTTTATAAGAATTTTCTGTTTGGTTTTATCTAGGGTGCTGAAAGGCTATTTTAAAAAAAATATCAAGCCCAGTCTAGGCTCCATAAACGCTTCAGAATAGTGGCTCCAGTTCACTCCTTCAAGCAAAAACAACCCTTCAAATTGTTCTTTAGTATGGATTCAGCGTGATCCTTATATGTACTTGTCTAAGAGGGTCGTGACTGTTAGGGGCAGGTGCAGTAAGAGGTAACATTTGCAAAAAACACCTAGATGGTCTGAATGCTCGTCAAAAGCCAGAATAATTGGAATCAATAGCCCTTTTGCTGAGGTGTGCTCCATTTTATGTCTTCATCTGCTGAACGAAGAGATATGAAATCCACGCTCCTTATCTTCTCAGATACATACCTCTTTTGGTGCAGTGCCCTAAGTACCTATATCCAAACAATTCCCCAGACCGGTTGAAAGTTAAGAAAAAATGATGGTCATGTCTACCACAGGCTTTTAACTTCATATCAAAAGTAAAAGTAGTGTGAATTAAGTCTGTTTTTGCTGGAAGCTGTTTACAAGTCAGTTTGACCAAAGGCACGGGGGAGCCCCTTGACCCCAGCGTCCTTCCCTCCCTTCCTTCAGCATGTAGCCAGGGCCGGGCATAAAACAAAACCTATTTTTTTAAACCCTCTTCACATCCATTTTGGCTCAACTTCACTGGCTGTCCACACCATTCTTTTCCAATCCAGTTCAGCCCCAGCTATTGTCAAAAAATTAAATATATTATTAAAGACAGCTGAAAGGTTAGTGCAATAATAACATGTTATTAAGCTGTTGGGTTGCTGAGGGGAGAAGCAGGCTTAGCAGAAGCTATACAGAAAAATATTGATTTGCTATTTTAAATAAAACACCTTCTTGAAGCAATCATTTGGTACAAAGGTGTTAAACAATGATCCGTTAATTATTTAGGCAGATCATTACAGAGCTGTGGTTGGTTTGTAGCAAATCTTCTACATCGTGCCCTGTAGAAGCCTCTGTGGTTTTATGGCTTTATGCTGCTGTTCTAGTTGTCAGAAATACTGGCAGATCACCAGAGCCTTTCTTTTCATCACAGTCACTTCTTTCCTAGCCAAGTATGAAGAGAAAGCACAGGGAGCTGGGGGCAGTTTATATTGATCCTTATGAAATAGAGACCACATTTTTGGTGCAATACCCGTCATTGTAGGGTTCAAAAGCTCAGGAAAAAGGCAGAGGTGGAGTTGTTGGTAAACCTTTTCAGATGCTAGGGCATGGGCCAAGCTACAAAACCCTAAAACCAAATAAACAGCCTCTGGCTTCATGGGAATCGTCATGTGGCATGAAAGCACTTGGGAGGTAACAGGCTGCAGCGAGAGGCCCTGTGAGAGGACTGAACAACTAATCCCTCCTTCCTTCCGCTGCTGCAGGGCCTACGTGGGACGGGGGCAGATGAGCAGCCCCTGAGCGGTGCCAGGTGGCTGCTGGTGCTGGAGCTCCCCTGTGCTGGGGCATCCTCCCGCAAGGGCTGCACTTTTCTTCCCTCCTTTTCTCCTTCTTTCAAGGTTGTCCTTGGGGTGTGTGTAGCATGTCTCTGTATTGGGATGCCATCATGAAAGTTTAGGAGTCACCTGAGAGCTTAAACACTAATGCTGATGCACTGAGAACACGAAGTGGGGCATAGCGGAGCAAACCAACAGCAACTTTTAACTTGCAAAAGAAGTAGGTGCGAGGAGAATTTCCTTACCTGCTGTTCCCAGCCTCTGGTGAATGTTCACAAGACGTTCCTCCACAGCTTAAAATGGGGTATTAATTGATTCTGCTCATGTGTAACCATGACCATATTTGCTCTTACCCTGCATGGACTTTGTTCTTGCCTCACCGGTCAACAGCTCAAGCAAAGCATTGCCTTTGCCAAGTGTTGCAGGGTGTGTCTGTCCCTTCCCATCAGGAGCGTGCTTTTGAAGTGCATCTCCCGCTTGCCCCCGCTGCCGGCGCTTGCTGCGTGCACGTTGTGGGGTGGCCTCGGGCTGCCGCAGCAGGCTGCATTTTGGGGGAAGCTAAGTGTTTGCTCCAAGGGTCAGCGAGGGCGTGCTATAGGCACCATGTCCTGGACAGTATTGCTGTAACACTGACCTGAACGCTGCTTTCTTAAATGTGCCATCTACCCTCTCCTGACAGGAGCCTGGTGCTTATCTGCACATAGAAAAACATCCTAGTTTTCATTTGGACAATGATTTGCATCTGCATAGTTATCACAGTGTGTTAATTTCTGCATCCAGATTTCTAGCCTACGATGGTACAGAGGGTTGCTTCAGAAATGCTTATTTTTAGGAGTGTGCTGGCAGGCTGCTTCTGCTGAATGTGGGAAGTGCTTGTCTCTGGCCTGAATATTTGTTCTCTAAGGTGTGTTTCAAACATGGCTTGGATTAACAGGGGAAAGATCTTGTCAATACCAACATAGATGCAGAGTCTATTTCCTTCACCTTATGCTATCTGTGGGAGGGCAGTTGGGAACATCTTTAGTTTGTGAGCAGAAATACATCTGTTTCTCTGGAACAGCAAAGTGTGACTGAGAGGAGGAGTAAATAGGGAATGAGATCAGTATCATCTAATATGTGTAGCTAAAGTCTATGCTTTGAGAGTACAGCAATTGTCAGTTTTAGCTTGTTATATTTTGGGCATACCGGAGCACAACAAAGCCTTCCTGAATTTACTGAAGGAAAAAAAAAAAGGTTGAGCTATGCAGTGAAATAAAATTGTTGTAGTGGAATCGCATATAGAGCTTGTCTATGTATACAGGGCAGTGCAGCAGAATTGTCTCTGTTTAACACCCCCCTCGCCTCCCAGCCAGCTTATCAAAGCCAACCATACACAGTAAGTGTTCTCTGTGTTCACCAAAACTTATTTTTAAGCCCTCAAAGATAAAATGAAAAATTCCAGGAAAAGTGTCCTCTCATGTCCTGTAATACTTTCTTAACCACCCCTAGCTGTTCTCTTCTGGTGGAAGAGGACGCATGGGACGGTATTTATTTGTCTCATACCTTTAATTACTATTTTATTTGGCCAGATGTTTAGGCTAATTGGAAAGCTGAAACACGAGCACTAGTAAAATCATAAACTACTTGAATATGTAGACTTTTTGCATACAAAAGCTCTGCATTTATGAGGTCCACCATATGTCTGAATACCAAAATACTAACTACACCCCTCATTAAGCCCTTCCTCTGGTCTTGTAGACCAAATACATAGAGAAAGCTAGGAAGTGAAAGGCTAAATGTGATTCCACCCCTCCTGCATCCCCCGTGTAACAGGACATAACCTGTAATTCAGAAGCTGTCCTTGTGTATTCATAATGAAAATTTATCTGATCATCTTCAATTTTCTTAATTTTCCCTTATTCCTTAATCTTACAGTAATCCCAGATGGAAATCACTAATCCACATGGTAGCTAATTTTAAGACAGGTCAGATGATGTTTGGGTCACGCATCCTTTGTGGAACAGACGTGGATCTGTGTGGACATTGAAGTTGGCAGCTGAAGAAGATGAAGTCTTACTGAGAGGAAAACAGGGAGCACAATCAAATCCAGGGTTGCATTTGAATCTGTTTTCCTGGACAGTTTGTGTTCCCTAAGATATGCTGTGAGCTGTGTGGAGAGTTGGTTCTCCCACCACACCTCTCTAAGCAAACTCTTAAACATTCAGAGAGCTAAACTTATTAGGGGATTTGTAGGTAAAGTTTTCAAAAGGCTGACAAAACCCCAAAGCCAACTAAAGCATTTTCTTCCGCACAGCTAACAAGAACAGGTGTCTTTCTAGCTCTCTCCAGCTAGAGTCCTAGAAAAGCAGTCAGACCACCATACCTAGAAAGAGAACCCCTGTAGCCATCCCTAGGCCTCTGCTCCGTGTGCTTAAATGTGCGGTACCGCGAGGACCTGCTGGGCTGTGAACTTGCACGGCTCAATCTACAGAAAGGACCAGCAGTGGGCAGGGCTGTTTTTGTATGATGTGCTGTGTGATTAAAAGCCTTGAGAAGAGGTTTTGCTGTTCATGGCATCACTGGAGTGAGGGTTGAAAGACTGACCGGGTGAGTGACCTTGCTGGAACCCACCACAGCCAATGGGACCGTGTGAGTTGGGTCAAGTGCAATATAATGGAAACATTGGTGAGACCCAAAGGTGGCATCCCATGTAGAAAAGCCCATGTTTCTAATTAATATAGAAACATTTATGGCTCAGAGGTAGAAAGCTCATCTCTAAATCTTGATTCGAATGTCTTCAGGATTAGGGAGTTTTTAGAACCCTGGAAATTAGTTCAAGCTTCTCTGTGTTTTGCAGGAGTGATTATTTTGTGAAGTGGTTAGCTGATAACAAAACAAAATAAATTTGATGGGCTCCTTCAGTGTCTCATACATCATGCGTGTTTTCACCAGTTAGTATGGGATAAGGCAGGTTCGGGGCAATTGTGTTTATTAGAGCATTAGTTAAAGTTTTCGCTTATAATGACATAGAGTTGACTCTAATATGTTGTTAGCTGTATTTGCTTCTGCAGGGCTGTGTGGCTGAGCCTACATGTATTTCAAATTTTGAGTACCTTTTACAAGCAGAATGAGAGGTGAAAATGCAACACTGTGTTAAAGAACTACTAGAAAAAGATATCTGTTAGTTGTCTGTGTTATGGTAGGTGCCTTCTTTGCCCAAACGACTATAATGCCCAAAGTTTTAGAAAAAGCTGTAATGGGTCTGGGAAGTGGGACTCACATAAAACCAGTTAATGGAGCCAGAGCTGGAGTTTGGCTGTGTACAAGCCGTAAGCTGCATGGCGCAGTGAAAGCAGCATAAATATGTAGGACATGGGAATGCCAGCTTGTGTGGGTGTTCACACTGAGCATGTTAATTGATGTTAATATGGACTGGGGATAACAAGGGAGACTTCCCTGCCCGGAGCCACCTGAGTAGGGTGAGGAAACAAATACTTCAGAGCGGAAGTGTCCTAGCTTTCCCTTTCCTCACTCCAAAACAAATCAGCTTCTCGTGACGGTGAAATGAGCAATCCCACTGAAATAAAATATCCTATGATGTTGAGTGAGGGATATATTCTGGGCAACTTCCAGATAAGATTAGGATTTAGCAAATCCTCAGCTACAGCCTCAGCTGTAGAGAGAAAGCAAGCCTCAGCTACAAGAAGCTGCAGGAGTCCCCTTAGAAAAATCGCTGTAATGTATTTCAGTCCTGGTGAAGCATTACGTGATCTGCTGCTGCTTGAGCAGTTGGCAGGCAGAATATAGCATTTTGCAGGTCTTTAGCAGGGATGTAGGAAAATAGCCCAAGTGACTGCTTTTCTCCCCAGCAGACGCTAGCTCTGCACCCCACTTGGAGCTTCTCTGACTACTTTTTAATGGCAAACCTTCTGTAAGAAGAATGCAGCTCTTACTGAGGAAGCTGTACAGGGTTGGTTTGAATTCACATTTCCATTTTGTTTGGTTGAACAGGTTAAAAGCCTGGTGGCAAGACCAGGGGAAGGCTCTGTTATAAAAGGCAATTGTGGCTTAAGAAGCGCTTCGGTTCTCCAGCACTGGTATGAATCCAGTTTTGCTGTAGTGGGGGACTGAAACCCGTTGTCATCCAGTGACAGTGTGTTGGCTTCTCTGAAAACAGTTTGCAGTCTTAATTCTACTCCCAAACCACAGGTGTCCGTTTTGCGGGAGCTGCCCTGGGGGACAAGCCCTGGAAGTGCCTGGACCTGACGTCTAGCCCCCGTATCACCATCCTCGGCAACCAGCTCCAGGTGGCCCTGCTGGAGCAGGGGGTTGGGCCAGGTGACCTCCAGATGTCCCTTCCAGCCTCAAGTAGTCTGTGATTCAAAGCCTCCTGTGAGCTGTGCTCTCACCCTCACCCCGTTAGGGCTTTTGGTCAGGCATTGGGCAGGGACTAATGGGCATTAAAGAAGTTCACATTGTTGTTTCTGAGCTGGGAGCATGCACGGAGCATTTCATCATCTGAGCCTTTTGAAGGATCTGGAGACTGAATTCACTCAGGAGAATGAGGGAGCCGGTGGCTTTGATGTGCATCACAAAATGGCTGCCATCTCTGGCAAGGAAGGGCATTCCAGCTGGAGCTGTTAGTCCGCTGTGGTTAGAAACTAACAGCCATGCATGTTAGAGTGTCTCTCTACAAAGCTTCTGAATGAAAATCATCCTGTCATTTATATTTACAAATACGAGTATGGTATGATCTTAATCTGAACAAAAATTTACAACAGGTAAATTTCCCCTGCGAAGCTTGAATAGAAGAAATTAGGTATTCTTTGCTTGCCCGAAAGTAAAAACAGTATTTGTATAAAAATAACACAGTCAATTTGAGAAATGATACCAGTCAGTTGAAAAAGAAAAGTCGGTATGCCAAAAAGCCCACCAAGTAATTTGTGTCACCTGAATGCAATAAATAGGAATACAGCCATGAAATCCATCTAAGCATCCACTGAAAAAGATGTTTGATGTATAAAAGGAGTCTTTATAATCTGTTTATAAATGAGAAGATCTACAGTTAAAAAAAGCCCGAGACAGCTTTGAAGACCTGACTTTTTTTTGTAACATCAGAAGGGGGGGGTCGTCTTCAACTTTTTTCGTCAGGCCTCATTACTTCACCAGGGTTTATCAGCGGCAGTACTGCTTTCCCATCCCCGGCAGTAGGGAGGAGCACGCTGACATCGTAGAAACCATCCAGTGATGAAAATGACAGGAAGACTTTGTGTTGCTCCTTCGTCGCTTGGTTGCTGGGACTTATCACGTTTTGGAGGGACAAGAATCCTTTTAAGCTTTCAGGCTTTTCCACAGGTGTCATTTGTGTCTTGCAAAGCTGGGCCTTGACGTGTGGTGGCTGGCGAGGTGGCAGCTCGCTATTGCCTGTGGCTCTGTCCTGCTGTGGGTGACAGTACCCAAGGGGACTGTGGGTCTCTGTGCCCTGGTGTCATATTGGGCTGAAATTCAGGCAACCTCTGCCCTCGCTTCCATGGGAAGGAACCTTGGGCTTACGGGGTGGAAAAGAGCCGTGGTAGCCTGAGATGGGTTCTCTCCCTCTGGAGAACAGGATGACAGCGTGTCTGTTAATAAAGACAACCTTTGCTGGCCAAGCCTTGTCCTAACCTAGTTTTTCACCAGCTTTCCTCTGCCTCTCATGACCTACTGAACACTTTCACACAGCATAGCCAAGAGGGATGCCAAGGCCTTGGATCCTTGCTCTCCAGCTGCCTCTGGAGAGATACATACCCACTGATTTGTCTGGGAGCTTCCTGAAAAGTCTCGAAAAACTGTAAGCCCAAACATGACTTCTTTTTCATGCTAATTAAAAAGGTACATTTTAAAGACATGGGTTTGAAACAGTGTGGTGGAGTTTTTTGCACAATGCAAGGAACCAGCTGTGTTGGCTGGGTTGTCCTTGTACTGTCCTCCCCCCTCAGAGGACACCAAGGCTGAGGACAGCACGAAAACACTGGCAGCCGTTCATCGCAGCTGTAGCCACATGATAGCATCTGCTCCTCTTTTGCCTGCTACAGCAAATCTTGAGTGAATTTCCCTGAGAAAAAGAAAAAAACAGAAAACACCACCCCCACCCAAAGAAGGCAACTCTCTCCTTAGGCTAAAGCACTCAACCAAGTAACACATTTTATGCGGCAGTGAAGCGGCATCCGCCCACCCTGCCTCAAGTCATGCGCCTCCATGTGATGGGGAACACAGCATTCTTCTCACCAGCCCTTTCCCCAAGGCACCAGACACACTTGTCAAGGATCAGAGGCATTCCCCCAGCCATGCTAAGTGCTCTGGGTAACAACCCAGCTCTGCTAAACCTGTGTCAGGCAGTCAGCCATCCCCTAGGAATGCAGTTACACCCAGAACAACACAGCGGAGGCTAGATAAGGAGACTTTTTCCTTATTTCCCAAAGATTTTATAGTCTGAAACCCGGTATACCCAGCTTCCTTCAATATAATGTTTGAACTTAAATGAGAAAACATCATGTCTACATTAACAAAATACTTTTTGCTAAAGACGAAAGACTTTTTAATAAATATCTTCAAATGTAATAGAGGCCTTTCTCCTTTGTTTGCTGGGGTCTGACTCCAGGAAGCGCTACGACTTGAATGGTGATGAGGCCAATGTTGACTAACTGGAAACCTGTGGAAGGCATGAGCTGGGGAGCTGAAGACACAAAGGGTCTGAGAATTGATCCTCCCTTCTAGATGCATTTATCCGCCCCCAGGGAGCGGGGTGGTGGGACGCACAGTGCCCGTGCTGCTGCCGCTGCTCTCCCCGACGCCACGCCAGTCCCCCTCCTGCCTCTTGGAGCCCCTCCGCTCTGCTCATGAAATTAATTCTTCACTGGGGCAAAAGGAGGGGAGAATAGTGAGCGATGCTGATCTTAGCGCCTGGCGATAGGAGACCCCTTGCTCCAGTTTGGCACCGTTTATTTTTACAGGGGGAGCCCTGGGCTCCCGCTGGGGCTGCGAGGGATGGGCCAGGTGCTGCCTGCCCCTGGCACTGGCATCTGGCAGCAGAGCTGCCTGAGCACCAGCCTGTTGGCTATGGGGCTGTAGAACCTTAAAAAAATGTTGGTTTTTTTTTCCCACAACACTTGTTTTGGGTATTAGTTTTATTGGTACATTACCGGTATGTATTGTTTTAGTTTATTTTATGAAGATATCACACTGTAGATACCCAGTTAATGGATTCATTTTATGCCAGGTGAAATTCTGATCACACCTATGAAACTGTGGGGTTGCCTTTTGTCCTGCCGCTGCAGACACTTGCAAAAGAAACTGATAAATATTGAGGTACAATTACACAAACAGCCTGTACGTCAGTGAACACGTACATAGAAACACACACATGTAAGTACTTCTTTGTTTTTTAACATAACTTTACATTTTCTGATGATGGGCAAACTGTTAAATTAAATTTCTTCTTCTGTTTTAGAACATTTTTGGTGGTTGTCCCCTGAATGTTAATGCCTTTTATTAAAAACCACCAACAACAAGCTCCCCAGAATACACTAATGAAATGATGAACAAGCTTTCTGCTTACCAAAACTTAAACTTTCATTGAAATAAAATGTTCGACTTGCAAGTCACTACTGCCCCCAAATATCCTTCAAAAACACCGTCAAAAAATCCAGCATCATTTTCTCATTAAATTGCCATCGCTTTGCCTTCTCAGCATTCCTTTTCAGGGTCATTTGCCAGCGACAGCTGGGGTGTTTGGCTGGTTTTGTTTTATTTCAACCAACTCAAGGAATAATCTACTACATGGGCCTCTGAGAGGCTACTGTAGGATATTTGCTCAGAAGGAGCAAGTCCAAAGGGCAAACCCATCTTAGAAAATAATCCAGATAAAAAGCTGTTACAGGGCAATAATGTCTTCCCCAGCCCAAGACATACAGGGCACAGCAAAGAGAAAGACAGTATTAATGGATTAGGTCAAAATGATAGAGCAGAAAGCAAGATGTTCTTCATTCTCTTAAATGAATTTCCGTTTGGGAACTGATCAGCTCATCTTCCCACTGAAGGAGGAATGAGCACCAAACCTTTTGTGGTTCAGAACGTGGAAAGGAGTGACCAGGTGGCAACATGTAATAGGGTGAAATTATTTGTTTTCTGCTAGATGTGCTGCTGTGAGTTCAGTTCCTACTGAACTGCAATAGATTTGGCTCAGGAAATGGATCAGGGTGGGTTTGGGGTTGTTTTAAAGTAAATTTTATGTAAGGTTTGGCAGGGGAAACTGTGGGAGTAGTCCCTCTCTCCCCCATGAGCTCTGATAATTTCTGCTCCCTTCACTGACCCTGCAGAAAGAAAAAAACAGGGAGCAATCTGCTGCTTTATATTGATAGAAATGTTTTGTTGTTGTTGTTGTTGTAAGGCACCTGCAGTGATGTATGCAGGTAATCGTCCGTTAGCTTCCCCAGACTCAGGAGGGCTGGTGGAACTTCTGCAGTGATGAGGAATGGTGGCTACCCCCGTACCAACACCTTCAGTTTCCAAATTTGCATCTAGAGAAATACACCTGAATCCGTGGATCTTTTGCCGACTCTGGCACAGACAGGGTCCAGAGCATTATTTGTACCAAGACACGTGGGTATTTTTAACCACTCTGTCTAGGAGATGCAGGATTTTCTGTTAAAAGCTGCTGTGTCTTGTCTGTGAAAAGATTTTTATATCTCTTACTCCAGTCCTCAGCAACATCTCTGCTCGAGCCGTGAGACCTGGCCCTTTAACATGGATACGAAAAAAAAAAAGGGTGTCTGTGTGGGCTGACCAAACCACAGGCTCCCCGCCTGTGTCATCCTCTGCGGAGGAAGGCGAGAGGGTGTGTCATTAGACACGGTCATCTCATTGCGCAGGAATTTCTCACAATTCTCCCCAAACTGGCCTGTGGGAAAGAAGCCGACAAGCAGTCGTTGTCCAGGGCTTAAAAGATGGCAACACCACACTGCGGACTTTTCCCATCAGATTTGTGTTACGCTCAGGAGCCTGTGATCCTGCCCACCTCACTGACGGTACTCTCTGCAGGGACACGACATCTCTTTCAGTCCCTCTGGCAGGACACCGTGGCTGTAAGGAGTGCAGAAAGCCTCAAAAACCTTTCTAAGGGTTTGACCTTTCCCTTTTGCCTTCAAAGAAAACATTGAGAGTTTTTCAGGAACTGCAAGGCAGCACGTAGGGACGCGATGCTCTCTTGATGCCACTGATTTTCAGAAGCCTAGCAAGAGAATTCTGAGCTTCGGAGCTGCAGAATGGCAGCGCTCTGCAGCTACACCCTGTCTCCTTTGTTGCGCATTTCTTACTGAGGTGAATCGCTCTAGTGAAGGGTGAGGATGCCAACTTTGTCCTGTTTTTTAATGCAAAGGACTTGGGAAGGGATGAGAGGGATCTTTTCTTGACTTTTTGTATTGAGATAGGTATTCATGATTTACACAGTGAAGTCAAGGCTTCTTCTGTGAAGGTAGAAGGTGTTAGACCTTGCAGCAGGAAAAGAGGCTACAGCTGCTTTCCTGTGGTTATTAGGTTTTGTATTCTTTTGCTTTTCTGAACATATTTGAAAGGAAGTAGACAAAAACTGTCTCTAAGGAAGCAAAGAACTTCCTTCCTGTTGGGAAAGGAGTCAGCAAGGGTGATAAATTCCTTGCCAAGTGAGTAATTTCTTCACATAAGAGACTTCAAAGCTTTAAAAATTGCTTTTTCGGAGCATGGAGCTCAGATACGAAATTACATGCGCTCTTAATGGATGATGCTGATCTTTCCCTGATGGGAAATGACACATGGAAAGATGGCGGGGAAACAGGTGGTTTTGCGTGAGATGCTGCGATATTACATCTTCCCAGAATAGCTCTAGAAAAATGCCCTTTTATTGTATTGCACACTGACAGAAGCGAGAAACAAGTGTTCAGGACTGCTCAATGCTTCCAGTGTTAGTTGTCAAATAGTTTACAGGCTAAGTAAATATTTATAGGCTAAATAAAGGAAAACTAAACGACAATTTTAGTTTGACAGTCGTACATTTTCTTGAAACATTCCTGGAAATGATGTGACTAACAATAGGACCATTGTGTAGTATTTATTTAAGAAGTGAGAGCTTTTCTATAGTGCTACCTATTAAAGCCCAGCCCCGCGGTGGCTGCCTCCTTAGCTCTCATGGTCTTTATTTTGAGAAGCTGTTATGATGGCTGCTGGCGGCTCCTGCTTTTGTGAGAGCTGAACAACCGTATTTGTCCTACTTCCAACCCGTACGATTACAGGGAATTAATTGTACATTACTGCTGTGCAAATTTCAGAGCACAAACTGAGACAAGTGGCATGAAAGGGCATTACTTCCTTTTTTGAGTATTTGATGACATAGCAACATGCTCATCAGCAGCATACCAGGTTTACTAGGACTTGAGTCTTCCCAAATGTTGCACATCAATCCTAACTTAATGCTCTACATCCTTAAACACCTGAAAACTAGATGATGTGACACGTAAGACTCTGTTCCGAGTGCTAATTCCTTTTGAAGGCTTTTGCCAGTCTTTCAGCCTTAGCTCCGGTCAATGGTCAGCGTGTTACATGGTCACAAAGCAAAAATCCCACGTTTCATGTTGAATCCCCCCGCTAAGTACCACGGGTACCATTTTGTGGAATAAAACCCAGCAGAAAAAAACCACACAACATTCAGCCCGTTAAAGCTAAAAAGCTCCCACCATATCCTTTGAGGTGTCAGCGCTGTGAGCCCCCCAGGCAGAGAGAGGAGCTACGAGACGGCGCCACGGGAGCTCCTGCCAGAGGGGACGACTGCGACCCCACTGCACGAGCTGGAATATTCTGAAGTTCTTCAAAAATCTCCAACTGCTCCAGCAAGGCTGAATTTAAGCCTTGCTAACTTAAAGAAAAATTAACAATTTACTTTGATCAGAACTGAAGTCCAGCTTATTTTAGGTTGGAGACTTCCTTTTGAGGAAACTTTTTTAAGGAAACTTTTTTAAGGAAGGTTTTCTAGAAGTACGTCAACTCAGTGTTACCCAGATTGGTTCCTTACCAGCTGTATAGATTTCCAATAAATGCATCACGGGGCGGAAAATAAAACTGAACGATACACGGGATGTGAGCAGCCATAAAGGTGACCTGGTTAGAAGGGAAAAAGTACTGAACAGAAGATGTCTAGTGAAACACTGAGAGAGAAATTGCCTGTGAGCTGTGAGCCTGGGAACCAGAAGCATCCTTGAGAAGCACAGCCAGCATCTCTGACGTGCAGCTGGGCGCCTAGAAACCGGAGACATCCTGAGATGCCCTCAAGGAGCACACACCAAGGAGCTGTCACGGCAGCTGAAAAGGTGAAAAATAAACTGGAAAAGGGGGAAAACATCCTGAGAAAGCAAGAATTGGTGAACTGGTAACTGCCATGGGCGGCTCTAGCTGCAAGAACAGGAGAAGTCCTGAAAAACTGGTGTGAGACAATAGAAATCGTCATCATCTATTGGCTGTCCCAGGTGAAAAACAGGTATTAACAGCACCTATTGGCTGCTCGAAGTGGAGGTGTCCTACTGCCGCTTATGTCTCTATGATATGAAAATGACTTTCTATCCAAAACGGAGCTTCCCTCTCCCTTCCCGTGCTGCACACACCTGTCCCTTCCCTACACAGCTCTGCAGAGCTTTCTGCAAGACCTCAGGCCCTTGCCGGGGACGCCTGCCTGACTCCACGCTCTGCGACATGGATCATCTTTGAAGCGAGACCCTGCCTGTTGTTTTATTGTTCCCCCACTGAGCCCACATCTGGGGCTGGTCTCAGTTGTCCTCCCACCCCTGGGGTAGTTGGGTCCCTTCCGAGATCGGTCTGATGCGCTTGGTGCCACATATATACATGTAAGTCACCTATCGTAAGTGTATCTGCTGCTAGGTTATTGGCCAGATTGCTTCACTGGTATTAACCCTGTTTTAATGTGTAACATTATATAGATACGTGTCACTGCTGCTATTACTGGATGCTGCTGTATTATCGATTGTTGCTATACTACTGCTTGCTGATAATAACTTGTAACAGCTTGATATATACATATTCGCTTTCTTAACCATAGCTACCCTTGCTAGCGGTGATTTGTGTGGTATTTGTGACAACCTGTAATAAAGTAGAGAAATTTAGAGGAGAAAGTCTCCGTGCCCTTGTGTATTACAAAATTGTACGAACCCACGGTCTCGACCTTTATACACCCGCGGGCCGGGTAACCCTTTGGGTCGTGACACCGTGTTACAGCTTAAAGTCACCCAACCGCAGCTTTTAAGCGCAGGAGGCAAAACAGCCAGGAAAGAATAAGGAACAACACGCACAGAATTCTCTAATATCAAAATATAGCAATTTATTCAAGACACTGAATATGATCTGTTGATTCTCTCCTTAAAACAAATGAGCTACAATACACAAGGTGAATTTGAAGAAAGTGTGGGTGGGGAGAAACAAAATAAGGGTTGGTGTTGTTTCAACAGAACCTAGGAAATGCTGAAATGAGAACCAAGTCTGGCTGCAAGTCTGACACAGACAATAAAAACTGCAGAAGCCAGAATTCAGAATTTCAGTGAGTGGCTGAAAGAACATTTCTGCAATTGACAAAGAACCACATCTTTTAAAAAGGCAAAAGGAGGAAAAAAAAAGGAGGAAAAATTAAAAAGGGAAGAAGAAAAAAAAGAAACCCAAAAACAAAGCAGACCCTTACATTTGACAAAGTGCACTTCACTTGGCTCTAAAATTAGCTATTTTTTTCTTTTTTTTTAAACAAATTAAAAGGAAATTTCTAAGATGTAGCATGGGGTTAATGTGTGTATAACCCTGTAAGTCAGGCCCTTTAGTGCCCCAAAAGGGACCCAGTGTTTTCTACATAAAAGATTCAGTATCCTTCTAGCCCACAGAGTCGAGTGGTTTTTCAGAAACTGGTTTTTTTTTTCACTTCAAGGCCAGTTCCAGACAGCCAGCAACGATAAAAATCCAGCAAGTCTCTCGATGCTTTCACAATCCTGTTTGGTCACTTCGGCTTTTCAATTTCTCCTCTGTTACAAAGAACTAGAGAAAAATACCACAACATATTGTATAACAAACCCGCAGTCCACCAGCCTGTTGCTCCACGCTGTTCCGTTGCAGGGGAGCTGCGGGGCTGCTGCCGCCGCGGCAGCGGAGCAAAGCGAGAGCTCCCACGAGGGCAGTTCTGCAGGTCTAGGCTTAGATGTCCACACTGAACTACAGCCTGGAAAATCCTCTCTCTCCCCATTGCCCACCCCCAGACGAAACCGGCCCAGTAGGCTGGGATTAGCCTTTGCAACCGATCTTCTGCCTTCCTTAATAGCTGCCCTCATTTTAGCTGAAAACTATCTACTGCGGTATCTTTGAGGACTTCCCAGCCTTTAGGGTCTTGGGGAGGGGAAGAAAAGGTGAACTTTCTAAGCTTTTCACATACGCCGCTTTCAAATCTGATGGTCTGTATAGAAAACTCTGGCCCAGCAGCCTCTCTCACACATAGGCTTTACAAACCAACTGATTTTCTAATTTTGTTTCTCTTGGCTTCTTACCTCCATGTAGGCAGGCAGAGGAAAGGTGGTGTTCTGACAAAGGAAAAAGAACCAGGCATCACGGACACTGCCGAGCTACCCACAGTCGCTATGCCGGGAACAACCACGAAACACGGGCGATGTGGCCAGCCAGCCACGTGGCCTCGCTGAACTTGGATTGAGCAACCTCATCTCTTTGCATCCTGAGGTCTGGCCTATTTAAGCGTCACTCAAGTGACAGGGCCCCATCCGCGCTGCCCTCCGCTGCCTGCAGACCGGGAGCTTCTGTGGGCTGTTCTCAGGAATGCCACCCAAAAGCAGCTTAGGAAGTTAACCGCGTGCACGCAATGACTGTAACCAAGTCATCGACCCAACCGTGCTTTATAAAACCACATTACGCCTTTGTATTCAAATTCAAGTCTCTCTTCCAACAAGGTCTTTTGTTTTCTTTTTTTTTTAAGTAGTGACTTTAAATCAGTAGGTACACGTGGTTGTTGTACAACAGTGCAAAACTGCCACGTGATCACCTACAGCCCCTGCTCTTGGAACAGAAAACTAAAACCAACACATGAACGCATTTAACGTGGAAAATAATCCTTCATACCTCCCAGTATCCAATTCTTTGATATAAATTATAAACACGCGTAACTGTCATTAACAACAAAAATCCCACCTAACTGTTTTCACCTCATGACTGAGTAACCCTTTTAGCAGTTCTTTCTTTTCATCCTGTTCTCCTTCCCCAATGTCTACCTTTAAGAAACGCAGCTGAAGCTGGCGGTGGCTAGTTCCACTGGAAGGACTAAGATACTGTGCAGACACAAGCGTAAAGAGAGGAAAACGCAGGAGAGTAAAACGATGTATGGATTCCACAGTGCCCTGACGATGCCGTGACGCTTGGCGGGTCTTGCACCGCCAGTTCAGCACTAGGGCGCTGGTTTTGGTTTTGCTCAGATCAGATCACCACTTCAACAGCCGTAGTCAAATTAAAGGGAAGACCCTGTGCTACAGAAACAGTGACTTTGGGCGGGATGGTATTATGTGATGTTAAGGGGGTTCTCTGCTTGCTTGTTTTTCTCTCTCCTACAAATCCTGGCCTAGCCTGCGGGCTAGAGAGGACACCTGCCTGACTCGGCCAGTTCTGAGGATTTGTCTAAATAACGGCTGCCACCACCCAAAGGTTGCCTTACGGTTTACAGCACTTTCAGCAAACTCTGCCTCTGCATCCTTCTTTGCATCCATCATTTGCTCTTAGGGTAACGTACTCTTCAGCAGGCATCCCTGCAGATGTCTAGCTTGCAGAGGAAATCATGGCCAAAGTGGATGGGTGGTGCTCTGGAAGTCTTCATTGTCATCACCGTCATTTCACCCACTGTAACTTTATAGTAGCATATACGTTGAGACGTAATTCGTGTATCCTTTATCACGTCCTCACCTAACGGAGAGTTCTACGTTGTCTGCTGAGCACCGCACTGAGGACACCCTCAAGGCTAAACCTGCCTGGGCAGACAGCGAGCCCCCAAGTGCAGACGCAGAGCTTTCCTTGTGGCACGCAGAACACACATGGAGGAGGGTGACAGCAGCACCGCACACTGCCTGATGCAATGGAAGAGCTTGATTCTAGGTGTGTGCCGACCACGGACGGACAGGAGCTTGGCAAGAGTCCGTTCTTCAACAGTGATAAATGCAGTCAATAGACCTTGGTCCAACTGGTCCCATTAAGTCACAGTGGTGAAATCCCACTGACTTACTGGAAGAGAAACAGCTGAGTGGGATGAATAGTGGAGGACAGCACTGCTCAGCAAGGCCACAGGCAGCCAAAGCCACGTTCTGGATGACACATGAACTATTGCTGAGGAAAGAAGATACACAGTCGTTTTCCCCTGGTTAGCAAGGATAAACGAAAATATGGACTCAAGAAAATGAAGGCTAGATTATTAGTCTCAAAATTACGAATCCCTTTTAATATTTGTACATCACCAAACAGCCACAAAAATGAAATGAGACTATATAAATGGCTGGCTGCTGGAAGAGGACTCTTAGTAAATGACTGGCATTTATTGTATCAAATGGCATTCTTTCTTACAGCACTTTCTGAGAGAGAAGAGAAAAAGGATACTGCACCTTTCATGTTCCTTGGACTCTGTGTCATTCTTTTTGCTTGAATTACACAACTGGTCTACATTTGGTGGCCATTTTAGGCTTTTAAAACTGTTCAACATAAAAAATATTTTTTTTCCAAAAATACACTGGGTTCTTTCTGTTAAAAGTCATCTTTCTCCTGTAAAAATCTTCCCCAGCACTGCATTCTTATATAAAGCACTTATTACACAATTTGCTGAAAGTGCCCTTGAGACGCTAAGATCTGAAGCATGGAGGATTTTTTTTTCCTTTTAAACGGAGAGAAAGAAAGGAAAAGGAAAAGAGAGAAGAGAGGAGAAGCAGTCTGTCAAAAATTTTCATTGTCATGTCCACCTGGTTGCATCTACTACGGGCATACAGGGAAAAAAGAAAAAAAAAAAAAAACAGGGCAAGAAGAAAGAGGAGAAAAAAAAGGAAGGAGAAGTTGGGAGTGGAAGGGAGAAATAAAAGGAAAACAAAAGTTTCATCCTAAGCCTGGGATCCTCCAGGCTGTAATATTCCAGCTGATAGAAAAACCACTGAACAAAAAAAGTAGTCTAGAAAATAGAAAGTGTTGTGATTACAAAGTTGAGCATTTCATCAGTACAAACTGGTCTTTGAACGTCCTTTGGGAGAGCAACTGTAGTGTCCAAATTGGAAGGAAAAAATACAACACCGCATGGAGGAGGATTTTTTTTTTCCCTTTTGGTTTATCACAGCATTTTTCTTTTCTTTTTTATTAATTTTTTTTTTTGGCACAGCTTTTTTTTCCCAGCCATCAGAGCAAGTTCTCAGACGCAAACCAAACAGTGCAATGCCTAGCTGGTGGCTTCATGCTTCCAAGGCTGAATGTTCCAGGTGGAAACCATTCCCTCCCCCTCTGAAGTGACTGTGTTTTTACTCCTTGATGAAGGTTACGGACAAAATACTAGACACCTGTGGCCAGGGAGAGTTGGTTTCACGGTACACTCTAACTTTGTTCAAGTTCGTACAGTTCTGGAGCTGTTAAGAATAGTTTTGAAGAGTGCTTCTCCCCACACATTCACTGCTGGTCCATTTGAAATTTCTTCTAAAACATTTCACTTTTACTTCCGCAGATCTAGAACACAAACCTGGAGAGAAAAGACTCAGCATTAAGAACCATTTCTGGAGGAGACGTGGAAGTCCTATTCATATCCGGCTCCGTACCCAGCTGTACGTTACACTCCCAAGCTTCAAGCCAGCCTGTCTCAAGTACCTGTTTACATGCACCCAAACAAGGGAACAACCTGACATGGGAGAAAACCCAAGCAAAAACCGTACATCTAACATTTAGCTGGGCTTTTTCACCGGATTGCGAGCAAACATTTTGGTGGCACATCCCAGGTAAGACTATGGGCTCTGCTTAGTTGCCTGAATAGAGTGTCCACTTCCATTTCTGAAATATATCCAAAAGAGATGCACAGGCCTGGCAGGCATGACACAGGACCTAGAGTGGACACGTGCCCATTTGGAGCAGCTGTTGGAAGCCAGGCGTGGCACCACCTCAAATGGCACAGCTAAGCTCAAGCAACTGAATCATGTCGTAGGTGTACCCTTTGTTAAAATCAGTTGAAGAATACTGATCTAAAGTAGCTACACCAGCCAGCCACGTAGAAAAGTTATTCTGAAAAGCTGTAGAGTGTATTATATAACATCTGTGCGTCCTGATCGTACTACAACTGGACTTTTTTTTAAAAAATAACATTAACAGCAAAAATAGCAATGAATAATCAGTATCTCTATGGCAAGACTTCTCCTCTACCATGCAATGAAAATCTTTGGCATCATGCTGAAAAATTCCTCTTTTAGCAACTATTCGAGGGTAAATAACTTGGGTGGGATAAAACTTAGAACGACCCAGGACAACTGTTTATTAGAGAGTTGACCCCTGTGACCTGACCTTCATTAAAAATTGACAGATGAGATAATGACAGACACAACACTATTGTTGTTCTTAACAAAATATGTATTTAAAAGTCATTCCCATCTTCAGTAATATTCACCTATTCCACAAGCATTCTTCACTTGCAGTAGGAACACCATCTCCTAGTACTGAAAAACTTCCAAAGCAGGAGAGGTTTTTACTATACTCCACAGAACTACTTACTTCTGTCTTCAGCTGTCTACCCTTCAGCTCTGTCCAAAGAAGGCAGTATGGCATGTATGGGTTTTTTTTTTTTTACACTCTCCAGAGGAGAAATCTCCACCCAACTTTTACAATGTGTAAAGCTTCTTACCGATCCGTCTGATGCGCTTGCTCCCACTTTGTCTCCTCTAGCATTCCAGCAGACTTCAAAGATGCCCCCGGTGCCTCGGTAGCTATGTACTAGAGTTCCACTCTACAAAGAAAGACAGCATGCAAACATTTGATACAGAAGCTCCCCTTCTTTTTCTCTGTCGTGTGGAACTACATTAAAAAGAACAGAGCGGTGACGAGGTGGGGGCTATTCACATCACCCAACTCTGGTCGCCTCCATAAAGTGCTGAAGTTAGGAAACTGGTCTTTGATAACGAAGAGAAACGCGCTTCTTCAGAAAGCAATTTACAGTAGGACTCTCAGACATCTGTTTTTGTCAACTTTATAACAGTGGAGTCCTGGGGAGTTAGACTGAAGTGGTCTTTCCTAGAGTTTGTTGTTAATTCAGGCTGCAAGGCATCAGTATCCAGAATTACATCTGCGGAACTACGATGTCCCACTTTCCTCCGGAATATACCCAGTCCCCAGGCTGTACACCCTTTGTATCTATCATCTGATCATCCCAGGCGCATTGGCCTCACAACTGAACTCAGCTTGTTACTAAATAAAAGCATCACTTATTTCTAAGAATCGATGCACACCTTTGCTTCACAAAGCTGACGGCACAACACAGCGTACCTGTTTGCATGCATGCTAGTGTTCTAGCGTACAACGAAGCCTGAGCAGAAACATTCTGGACAGTCACCTCACTCCACCTGAGAGACTCAACTGCTACGCTGGGATTTGTATCAGTCAACACAATCAGGTTCACCTTGGCTGGCAGCCCATATGCTACAGAGGTACGTAATTTTCCATTTAGGCTTTTGCTACTAATGTGTCATCTACACCAGGTGTGCTTCACGGTACCTGAGTATTCCATATATGGACACATTTGTCAAAGGACCCGCTGGCTAGATATTTTCCATCAGGACTAAAAGCTACACTGTAGACAGGCTCTTGATGTTTTGTTAACGTATGGATGCAGACTCCTCGGTCAACGTCCCACAGCCGAACAGTGGAATCAAACGAAGCACTGCAAGAAGCATTCAAACACACGCATGTCTTAATTTGAGTATTAATCGATTTGTAGTTTGATACTGTAAATGTTTTAAGAGAATACCACAGGTTTCTGCCCTTGGCTAAGCAAGGAATAACGTTTCAAACAGAAAAGCTAATGCTCACTACAGCCTTTATGTTTTTAATGCCAAGAACTATATCTACAGAACTGAATTCTTGTATGCGGAACCTTTGAGTTTACCTAGGGTGCTGGCTAGGATCAGATCACTGTCCCTGAGAGGGCCAAGCTCCCTCCTTTTGAGATTCTACCTGCTGTTATTCAGGAGGGTCAAATAGATACTGTCATTAATAGGATAAATGGTTCCAGAAAGATCTTATTCCTAATGGATTTGCATTATCTAATTAATTAGCATTCTGTAATTCTCTAGAGCTGTGGTTCACTTTGTTTCTTTGCTGTTTTTTGCTACAATCCCTCTAAATCCCAAACTGTGGGCTTAGAGAAAGGCAAGGGAAATAACTGGTACGAAAAATAATATTAAAAGAACAACTCCAAGAAAGTTAAGTTCTTCCCTGTTCACTCCCAGACTAAGGAGTAAAATAAATAAAACAGCTTTGATACAACTTCTCCCAAAACTGAATATACCATGAACTGATTTGATAAATCCCGTGGTACTACCATCAACTGGCATTCTACAAGTAAACTTATTCCCTAAACTCAAAGAAGAACTTTGAACACATTTCCAAGTGGAATTTTCAAGATTACCCAAGCTTTTCTCTGTTAGTTAACAAAGCTATAAAAATTGTCAGTATCTGCCCAGGTAAGTCGCATGACCCTGGTTAAGACACATTCCAGCTGGCTGAACGGGCTGCCATCTGCCTCATTAAGCGCCTTCATTCGTAACAACCAGATGCCGGTTGTGAAGGTGCAATGGCAGATTTACAATCCTTTTATCAAGACAGCTGAAAAGTTAAATAGCATATGACTCAATTTTCCTTCTTTTTTCTTTTTCCTTTTTCAGATATCATTGCCTTTGTATCCATCCCCCTGATTTACAAACGCAGGTACTCTCTACTGGAATTGTCTGCGGAAGATTGACTGTAAGGTGACACCAGAGTTACACGTCAGAAAGACGATCCTTCTTCTTAGGAGGCAACAGAAAGAGGCATATTTTACCTTGCTAACATGATGTTGGAGTTTGGGTTGCTGGTGCCTGGCCCCGTAGGACTCCATTTGATAGTATAAATCTCTTTGCTGTGAGCCTGAAGATCATGTACACAGGTATCTTGCTTCATGCTCCAAATCTAAGTCAGAGTAATTACGAAGGGGAAAAATGGCAACGTTACTAATCTCTTTGCTGAATTATTTCAGTTCTGTGTTATTCTTACCATTTGTTTATTTAAGATCTCGACCCACATGCTTACACATAAACATAACCTGAGTTTGTTAGTGCAGCAGTTTGGCACTTACAATGCACACACGTTAGAATAACCCCTTTAGGGGAAAGAGCTACAAATTCAATAGTATTTATTCAATAGACCAGAAGAACTAAACAGTTGCTGTGCTTGCCCAATAGCCTGTAGCTTAAGTTACTCTGTTTAGAGAAGCTTAACTTGAAGTTTAAGTCACACGTCACAATAGCAGTCATTTTAAAGAGTGAAAATAAAGTTTCAGTAACTGCTTAGAACCTACTAATTTTCTCTTAAGCCAGTCAAGAGCCACATCAAAATTTCCTTTTCCTCCTGAACTCCATTTGTTTTCCTGATGTTTTTAACAGCACAGACAGTGGAACAAGATCAGCTGTTTATGCAGTGTTACACGGCCAAATACTTTAGCGTGAGATAAAGAATATGCTCAACAGAGATGACGGGTAATTTAGTACATCTTTTCTTCAGCTAACTGAGAAAACAAGATGAAGCTAATTCAAAGCAGGGAAAATAACTCCAATTTAGTCAGTCAATTTCAGAGCGATACCATAAACGCAGTAATGATTTAACTCTCTTGTTATAAGCCTGCACTATGAGAGAAATTATGTGCTCTTATGCTGAATTTTCAACAGAATACCTGAGTCTGCTTTTGGAAATGTTACGCAAAGCTTAACCATGTTCTATGGCTAACAGGCAACATACGTTCCAAGAAGTTGTAGGAAAATATCACAAACTCAACAAAAAAAAAAAAAAAAGGACTGATTTCTGAAAGAAAAGGAATAATAATAATAATTGCCCGAAGAAGATCTGCAGCCTCCATCACTGACAGTTTTTAAAAACAGGCGAGGTCGGGTATAGCAAAGCATCAGCTCTTGTGCCAAATTCAGTGGTCGGAAATTTGAACTGGCACCAACAACACTGAGCCACAGTGGTTTTTAAAGCACAGCATGCAAGCGGGCACCAAAAAAATGTGCTACTGCTGGGTCAGGATGTTTAAACAGAGCAAACTGGTTACTACCATACTGCTTTGTGGCAGCATAACAGATAAAACGGTCTCTTTCAGTGTCTTCTAGCCCTGTTTTCTACACAGGTTCTGTGCACGCTAGAAACATCTCTTACTTTAACTGTGTCAATCAGCAGTAGAAAGAGGCTATGAGCCTTAATTAACGCAACTATACTATCAGGAATCTGTATCACCGGTACAATTCTATGCACAAACCCACATCTCGCCTGGGATGTTTCCTTTGCTCAAGGAACCAGCATAAATCAGCAGTCCAGCAGGAGGGCTTCGCTGTTACAACATACACCTATTCCTGTGTGGACACAGCCTTCATTCAACATGGCTGGGAAAGGAGAGTGAGACCGAGAGGAGTTTGGGCTGGAAAAGCTCTATCATGAAACGTATTTCTGCAAGCCCAGGCTCCCCCTGTATTAGCAATACTTTGCTGGTACAGTGCAATGGGTCCAGGTGTGCTGTTAAAGAACCGACGCTGCCTGTGAGCCAGAATCCAGATTCATTCCATCTCAGTTCAGCACCTAACAGAGAGGCATGTACATCAGCAGCGTAGCTGCCTTAGGCTTCCCGTGCAGTGAATGGACAAAGATAGGCATTTCAGAGAACAATTCAGATTTTTGGTGGGCTCTGAATTTATGTGTCCTGTCCCATTTTAAAAAAAATCAAACAGCTCAAATGAAATTACTTTCAGAAAAAAGACTGCAAGGGGAAAACTCTTTGCTTTTATAGTATTTTCAAAGTGTAGCAGACTGCTTCTTAGCGTAGGGATGGTGCCTCTGTTGACAGGCAAGCAGGTGTGTGTGTGTGTGTGTATGTCTCTTTAAACTATGACTATTCTGTGACAGTGACATATCAATCACTTCACACTTATTTGGATAGGATGTCTCAGTTTTCCCAGTGGCCGCTTTTCTGTGTTCAGTCTTTCACATTGGCTTTAAGAAATATGGGACAAAATGCAACTATTATTCGTGCAGAGTTTTATGTGATGTAGTACCAGCATTCTGGAGAAGATTAAAAAATAGATGCAATATTTGTCTTTACTTTTTGAACATAGGAATGGAGATTATATTACCTTTAATGTCATATCATCGGAGCAAGATGCTAGTAGCATGCCAGATGGGTCCCATTTGATTGCATTAACCTCATTCTGAAATAAAGAGTGATTTTATTAAGTAAATATTCCTATTACCTGCATTGTACTGGGCACCCGGCAGAGGGCACTCAAGGTTTATGCATGCAACAAATTCAACCACAAATTACAGTCCTGGCTGCTTTGTGGGTGAACAAAAGCAGTGTGGCTTCCGTAACACACTCAAGTGTGATTTAGGCATGGTAACCATTTTGTGTTTGTGAACAATACACACAATCAGTCTTCTGATACGTGTTCTGGCACAAAGTCTCTCATACTCTTTCTTCATATTCTAGGGTTTAAACAAAACCTCAAACCAGACAGATCGATGATACAGCATTAACTTTGTTTTAAAATTGAGGTATTTCTTCAGTTAATGTTCTGTAGATCTTGGAGGTACAAATTTTCAATAGAAAATATGTGTGGGGTGTAAAGTTTTGTGGAGTTTATAATTCTTAGTATTGCAGCTCTACAACAATGCTGGTCTCTCTAGAGACAGGAGTATGTGTAAATGAAACCCAGGATGCAATACTGAATAGTTCACAATGCTTTCTCCATCAACCTTCCTAGCACTTTGTAATTAACTAAGTCTAGTGTATCCCCTTGGTAATCAATGAGTTCCTGTGCTTTTTTGAAGTTCATACGTACAGGGGAAAAAACCATTTCATAAAAAGAGAAAGAATTTTTTTAAAAAAACATAAATTGGGCTCACGGTCTCAGCAAAAATAATCCTGGAAAATATTTAGATTTTGTTTTATCCATTTTACATGTTTCAGTCATAATTGAAAAGAACTATACAGATATTTGAAGTAAAATTTGGATCATGTGCAAAATGGTGCATTTCAGGTAATCATAAAAAGCACCAGTTTGTTGGTAGGAACGTACGACCTGTCATGAAATATCAGTTTAGTATCAGTTTAACCACAGATGAGATAAAGGTCTCCAAATGCACAATTTTTCCTCAGTGAGGAGAGAGCAAGTTCTGAAAGTTAGTATCTAAATTACAAGTCAGTATATGATAGCATTTTTCTCATGAATGAAAGCTAGAAAAACTAGCCTTTGACGGTCATTAAATACCACCAGGAAAAGAGGGGGGAAAATACATCCTAAACAGATCTTATTAAATTGGTTCTAAAACTGAACAACGGCTGGAGGTAAATAGTTCTCTCCTTCTTCACACTTCTCATTTACTAAAGGAAATGAAGCCAGTGGAAAACAAAATCTTAATTATTAATGTGCCCTTAGCCTGCAGCTCATGCTACGTATAAGTAGTCTCGCTGTTCAAGCTGCAGGTTTTGCCTCCTACGGTGATTTAGAACAGTTTACCCCCCTCTCACTGGCAGTGAGTCACTCCTGAGGAATATGGTTTCAGGGAAGCAATGGGATGTAACACCTTTGGTGCTAGAACACACCCTGCAAACATATCAGCTGCCATCATTGTTACATGCTGCGGTGACTTTATCACTTAACGTTTTGGACTTCTTAAACTTACTGTGTGTCCTTGAAAGGTTTTAACAGGACGATCACAGCTAAGTCTGCATACGTGAATGCACATGTCAGTGCTGCAGGAGGCAAAAGTAGTGTTGTTCTGCCAGTCTACATCCAGAGCAGGAGCTGTGAAGTACAAACGGAATGAACATCAGGGAACACAGCAAAGAAACAGCTATCCCAAATAATTTTCCTCCAGTCACCCATCTGGATCAAATAGACTAAAAGCTACTTCTTGGACTATCACCTACTACCAGTTACAGGGATGATAGGGACTGTCTGAAGGGCACAAATCATTTTTTCTCTTGCAGTGGATAACCTGGATGCTTTGCATGGCATCTATTTACAAGAATCTTTTGGTTAAGTTATATAAGAGGGGGCAAAGCAATCTGCCTCCACCCTCCCCGCTCCCAGCTGCGCGCTGCTCTTGGGCCATCTCTACCATTCATTCCTGTGTAAGCCAGCTCAGCAAAGAATCAGGAAGAAAACTAATCCAGAAAAAACCGTGGGTGATTTCAGCTGGGTTAGAAAAAATGTTCCTGTGAATGCCAGACAGAACACACGGGAGGGAGAAGAAGCAGGTGGCCATCTTCCTTTGCACCAGCTTTATGCAACAACTGATGCAAACCTATCATTCTGTGCAAACATGTGGATTAATAATACCTACATTCAGTTTAATTTGGTTGGGGATTGATTTAAGAAAGGTACACTGATCAAGCTGATCTGCAATGAGAGGAAGAGTTTCTGTAGAGGTGTGTTTAGCGTTAACTAGGACTGACCTAATGAAACTTTGTACACAGATAGCACATGAACATGTAACTAGGGCCTGTGTGCAACACACACATTTTGCAGAAAGTATGGAAAAAACAAAACAAAAAACCCTTTTACAGCACATCACTGCAGACTAAAAGCATGCACAGGATAGGGGCGGACTCCTGACATACAGTTTGCTTGTGTTTCTATGACTGCTGCTTGTTTTTTTGCTCAGTGAAGAGTTTAGCTGCCCTCCAGAGGATGACATAAGACTTCCTAAAATATAGCAATCTTCATTCTCAGCACACTCCTGTGAGAAGCAAGTGTGTCAGAGTGAGAGCAGCATGTAGGAAGCAAAGTTGAATCTCTTTCTGGCAACGATACAGTGCAAATTTACCACTGAAATGAAACCAAGAAATGCCTTATTCAAGTACGTTCAGAAAAATACTTTTGTAATACAGAGGTGAAAAGATAACTGTTCTGCCAAGCCTATTATGTTTAAATATGCTTTTTCCTGTCAAAATTTTTATCAACTGCAAAAGAAGATTGATCCATGTCACCTTCTGAATCATCAGGTAGCTCTCTAAATGAGAGTGGAGGGCTGAAATTGTTTCATATACAAGTATTTTTTAGAATGTTAATGAAAAAGCTCAATAATTCTGTGTGACAGGTAAGGAATTTCTACACTGCAGAAATATAAAGGAAATTTGTGTGAGGAAGGCAGGTTACTTCTGAGTTTTCCAACGAACATGAATGGGGACAAGGAACCAGTAAAGCACTTCGTTTCTCTAACTGCCTGTTTGTCTTTCTCTTTATGCTGCAAGCTTTGTGTTGCTGTTTCAGAGCAAACAAAAATCTGTCTTTATTAATAGCAATATGCCTTCAGGGCTAATATCTAGCATGATATGTATGAGCTGAAAAGTAATTTTCTGAGAGCTACTGGCACCTAAAGCGATGGATTTGCACTGCAGCATAATTTGAATCAGAGTGTGGATAATTAATACTGATTCATATATTGGTGTATTTAATCATATCTTTACTGGATAAGTAACTGCATAAAATGGTCTGGAAAAAACAACCAAACGTGTTTTTTGATGCAAGTAATCAAATTGCCAAAGTGTCTTCAAAACCACAGGATACTAGCCAGCTGCATAAAAACAATTAGAATGTCGTCTAATAAAAGTAGCAACAAATCCTTAAGAAATGCTGCTAAAATAGATCCCAGTAATAAAAGTGTTACAATAATTATCAGTTAATTTAAGCTTTTTCCGAACAAATTTAGGTGTGATTCAGAATTAGAAGCTCAGAAGAGGATCGAGTTAAGCATCTGCAGGGAGTGATTCAGAGCACTTAGTTCTCTAAAACTGGGTCATACAAATACCTCCTATGGTATCACTTAACCAATTCGTTCCTGCATGCAGAGACATCAGTCCACATCTATCAGCAGATGTGAAAATTGGATTATTTCTCTCCATTTTAAAGAAATAAGCTTTGTGAATACGTATTTTGATCAAATGCCCTATGGTGACTCATAGTTTTGCGAAGAATAATGAAACCCTAGAAGCTACTTATCCACATATTTACATATTTTGACCATAAACCCTTAAAGTTACATGGGAACACTGATGGTATAGAGGCCTTCAAGATGTAGACAAAGGAGCCTTCCTTATGTATTTTAAGATGACGGTTTTGTCCATATGGGTGTAAACTAAGTAAGTTGTTGTAAAGCAGCCGAGAGTAAAAAAAATTATGTTATTCCCAGGCCAAATATCTCCAGACTTCAAAGAAGTATGCAAAGAAGTACACCACACAAGTATGTGTTAAAGGAACTGTACTCTGTCTAGACTAGATTTTAATTGTTCAAATGCCACCTCTAATCCTTGTGCAGACAAGGTTTTCAGATTCCAGATACAGACAGGAATTTGCTGTTAGCTTGTTCCGGTGAATAAATGATGCCAAGAGGACAAAGTGAGGTCTTCGTAGATTTAGGGTTATGTGAGGACAAAGACTCCAGCTGATTTTAAGGGGCTTTTTGTAGGACATATGCTTTTCACCTATCAGCTGTTCCCTTAATAACCAACTGCTTTACTTCTCTATGAAAACATATTTGAAATAATGAAAAAAGCAAAAAAACCTAGCCTCTCCACATCTCCACTTCAGTTGTGTCTTATGGCCCAAAGACAAACAGCATGCGTAATAAGAAATTTTTTAAAAAATCTATTATTGCAGATGGACTTTGGCATATTGCATTGGAAGATGTAGTTCAGTTTTCAACTTGCTAGAAGGGAAATGGAGTGATAAGTCCTTGACACACATCACTGCTAAGACAGCTAAGACAGTGAACATGATTCTGAAGAGGCAACCAAGTTCTGAATCTGCAACTACTTAGATCAATAGCTAGAGATCAGAAGGCTTAAGAGTCTCATTAACTACATCACTATACAGTACAGTTTGCTTTTATTGAACAGTTATGATAGATAAATAAATGCCACAGTGAGAAAATCCGCCAGCAGCACACTGACTCCTCCAAACTGACAGTTGCATTAATAAGCGAGAAGATGAGTGACAAAAACACAGAGTATGGATCTGCTGTGCGCATGGACATACTTTTTGTCTTCTGTTAAATAACCATTTCAATTGCTACTGCATATTAATAACATCTGTGAAAATGTGAGAATAAGAACAACTAGAAATTGCGCTGAAAAGCATGTGCAAATTAACGTTTTAAAACTAGTAGTAAAGTATGTGTTTTTAAACACCATTAGGCTCTTTCATAAGTGAAAGCCTGCTGTGTTTAAAAATGGATTAGTTACAGTGAACACACAGGAAGGTGAACATTTCTAGCAGCAGAATCTGGAATGTTTTGGTGGTTTTCAACTCAGTTTGACTACGCCCCTTAAAAATTCCTCACTATGACAACTCATCTAGTTTGTGTCATGAATTCAGCCATCATCTTACAAGTCTGGTCTCAGGTGAATTTAAGATTATGTTGATGATTGCCTGTTACTCAAGATTACTCTCGTCGTCTTGAAGCAGACCAGACCTACAAACAACCATCCAAGTAAGGTTTTGGTGCAGCATGGTTTTGAAACTCAAGGTTGGCAACTGACTTCTGATAATCAGAGAAAGCAAATATTGAAGAACGCCAAGTCAAAATTAAAAGCTAAGAAGTTTCTGAGGACCTTCATGCTTGCTGTGGTGAATGCAAGCTGCATGATAGATCCATCTGCTCCTGCCTCAAGTCAGCTGCACTGCAACAGGAGCAGAAAGAGTGGAAGAGATCCCAGACACCTTCACTGAGAAGTCTCTTCATAAATCACCACTCAAGCACATAGATGAGGACAGAATCATTCAGCTAGGTAGACATGGCTGGTGTGTAAATCCTCTCCTAGCATCAGTTTGACTTTCAAAGCTGATTCTCACAGAACCCCATCTTTCTGAAAAAAGAGTAAACCCAGGATAGTTAAAGCGCAAAAACATGGTTCAAACTTCTCTGTGGCAGACAGGCTTTTACAAAAGGGTAAGTAACATCGACAAAATTAAAAACTGCATTTCATTTTACTAACAAGAGTTATGCAGAAATTACCTGAATGGAAAGGAAACTGCTGTTTAGCTTCTCCTGTGTGAGCATCCCAAATTATTGTTGTCTGCATCCGAAGGAACGGGGGAAAAAAACAGTTAGTGACTCTTCAGCTCAGAGAAAACAAACAACACATTCACTGAGGAGCAATTCTAAAAGATGGACTGATAAAATTATTGACTGCAGAGCGCCTTGTGTGCTGAACCGCTGAAAAACCAGAAATCGCTTCCAAATATTTCAGAATAATAATCTAAGTGTAGATAAAGAATTATCACACACAGAGGAAGTAATATAACTACTAAGAATGGGTATATTCTCTCTGAATAATGCTGGAAGACAGCACTACACATTTTTAGTATGCATTTTGTTGCAGCTGTTTCAGTTATCTTCTTCAAAGAAGACTTCTTCCCCTTTCCAAAGATACAAGTTGAATTCTATTCCAAAACTATGTGACACTACTTTTCTAAAAATTAAACCACCAAGTGAAATGTTTATCTAGCAGCAGAGTACACACCACTTCTTGCCACTGCGATGGGACAGACTAGAATGTAATTTGCTTACTACAGGTTTATTCCATACTCGCAGCACATGTGAGCAACTCCCCTATAGAGCTCAATACCACCTTCTCAGTGAACTGGGAGTTTGTGCTTCCAGAGAATAACTTAAGGATGCCTCATCTTGCTGATAATGGATCACCTAAAGAATCACTGCTGTTATTGGGAACATAAGTTCGCCCAAATAGTGGAACTACCACTGGGAGACAAGTATAGCTGAATATAAGCCAATATTAAAAGGAATAAAACTAAATTTCCATTTTCACAGGTATGTGAAAATATAGGGATACAACCAGCCTACAAATCAGATTACAAGCCTGAGCTAGTTTCCTGACTCCCCTCTGCCAGTAGCTGGAGAGGAGCACTGCCAGGGAATCTCATTGGAACACAGGCCACGCAAACCATCACTTGGAAGTGTCATTTTCTCTCCTAGTTTTACAAAGGAAGCCAAAGCTGACATATACATCTGATTTTCAGACATGGAAGTTAAGCAAGATCAATGCTGTGTACTTTCCAGTTTCAGTTTTAATGGACTTGTGCTCATCATCAGCAGTCTTCTGTTCATTTTAATCTCTAATATGCACTCAGCTGAAACTACCATGTTTTGCTTGATTTGGAGTACAGAACTACCATTTTTTTTTCATATTTGCATAGAAAGCCATATATATTTTATTCAAATACAAGTGTTCCAATAATTAGATGAGCTAAAAGGTCAAGAATCTTTAAGATCACTTGTCTCCTGGAAATAGTTAGTTGATAAAACTATAAAAGTAAGTAGTGGAAGCAGTTCTTTTCTGAACTGAGAAACATTTAAGGTGCAATTTTACACAGGGGGCAAGTAGAGTTGGTTTTTTTTTGAAGTAAAATCTTTTATGTAAAAATAGTACGTACTTCTGTAGCCTCAAAAATGCAATCAACACACACTAAAACATATTACAGAAAGTAAACTCTCCAGGATGCCTGAAGGAGAAAAAAAAAATCGTATAGAATTCAGCAGCACAAGCTCACTGAGTCAGCACGTTTGTATGTTAGAATGATGTATTTTTAAAACTCACTTTATCAACACCAGCACTTAAAATATAATTCCCCTTTTTGTTCCACTTCAGGGCAAATATTGGACCTTTATGTTGACCTAAGGTGCTTGCAAGGTTACCTGGAATAAAGAAAAGGTTAATATTACAATTTGTTTACAAATGAGCCAAATTACAGTTCAGTGCTGTTTGATGCTTAAGAATAAATGTTGTTTGACTTACCATCTTCTGTCCATATTCTTGCAAAACCATCATACGAGCCTGTAGCCAATAGTGTTCCATCACTCTGTTAGGATACATATAAACAGCAAAGGTCGATACTAGATGAAATCTGTTTCAGTCAACCTTTTTTTTCCTTTTTTTTTTTTTTCTTTTTTTTCTTTTTTTTTTAAGGTTTGTGCACTGTGATTTATGGGAAATTTGAGTCCACACATTGAGACAGATTATACTATGATTTAAACTAAAGGTTACTACTGCAGACAGCAAAGAGGAAATAAAACCCTCTAATGTACTGTGAAATACTAGCCTACACCATCAGATAAGAGTAATTTAATCAAAAGGATTAGAAAAAGAAAACAAGATGTAACAAATTCTACGGGACTCTTCCAGATAACAGATACTACTTCTTAGACATAAAGAGCCTATAAAACATCAACAGATCATCTAAATCCTGACTAAATCCCAGTTCAGTGAAATTCAGGCACCTCTACTTGAAAGAAGGACTTAAAAAAACACCTAAGCCACCTGTACTCATGGTTAACACCTCGAACGCTACACAAAGCAGCTGCTTTCTACTTGTCTGAACGCGGACTCCCACACATGCTTAGAGGCACAGTACCACGATGGATAACCTGAGAAAAGTTGGATTCATGGGTCCCAATTAAGAGGAAAAAAGCACGGGAATCATAATCAGCAAATTACATGTATTCTGCTGGAGGGAGCCCTTCACTGAAGGATATCTCCTGTGCAGCCAACAATGCTAGAGTTATTGGGCTAGAATGAGAATAATTAAAAAGGAACTTGACTCTGCAACCTGGTGACACGGGTACTGTTGGAGCTGGGTGTTTAGTCTTTAAACATTTCAGCACCTGGATTGTGAGTGAGATTCACCCCATTTATCTCCAGACATCCAGAAGTCAGGAGTTATTTTAAGAGAGTAACCTAGTCTCCCTCTATAACTAACAGCATCACCCACCTTTGGAGTGTAATTCATGATCCCATTTACTTTAGACTCTGCCCAGACCAGCTTGAAGGCATGTGTCTCTCTTTCTGCTGACTTAGAGGGAGTCTAGATGACTAGTTTAGATGGTAAATCTAAGGCAGATGGATCCTACCCTTGGTACCCAAAGGACATGATCGAATATGACCTCTAGAAAAGCCTTTCTTATTTTAACATATATCACATAAACCAGAGAAGAACGGATTTAGTATCACCAGTGTGAAAATTTCACAGTAAAATATGATTAATATTGTGGTTCTAAATAAAAAATAAAGGCAGATGGCATTTCTAGCATCATGAGTAGAAAACTAGGAAAAAGCATAAAATAATCCTTTAAAACATATGTCCACTCCAACCCTCCAAAAACAGGGAGCTGTAGATTTAACTCAGATGTGTAATGATGTAGGGGGTAAAATAACAAAATCTAAGCCAACTTCACTGTGATGTACGCTTATCTAGACCACTGATGAGAACAAAGGTGATAAGACCAAAATGGGAAAAGGTAAGGAAAGCTAAAGGACTACATGTACAGTTTATCCAAACTTGTTGGTCGTAATTCAAATTCTTTGGAAACTCGAAGTAACTTGGAAGCACTTCAAGTGTTTAAATTAGGAACATTTCCTTACATTAAGTACTAGCACAAGTGAAGTATTAGTGATCAATGAAGTCTTGAAAGGTAAGGAACTGCTACAGGAAATACCAGAGCATGCCATATATATCTTGGACAACTTTTCTCATACCAGTTCTCCACCTTTGCTTGTTTTAGTCTTTCAGTTACTCTTTTCTTACTCCTCAATCCAGTTTTCCCCGACTATTTTTCTTCACTGTGATTACCACAGGAAACAAGTACTGAACATTCTTGGGTTTTATCTTTATTTGCTTTGTTAACCTACCTGTGCTTTCTGTGCTATTCATCAACTTCTTTCTTTGTATCAAATATACAATACATAAGGGAAGCTGATTTGTGCAGTGGCCTTATCTTTTACTTTGTGAATCACCTAGCTCACCCGAAGGACAATAATACTGGTGGTATAATAACACTGCTGGTCTCTGGCCAGCAACTGAGACGGTATGTAACTGCTGAGAATCCTTTCTGGCACTTAAGTTTTAAACTGCTTCCCTAGGAAAACAAGACTAAGGCGATCGCTCTGTACTAATGTCAACAAAATGGACAGAATACAAGTGATCTCAAAAATAATTAATGTTCCTGCAAGATTTTGTAAGTTCTTTTTACAATGCTCGGTGGCAAAAAGGAGACATGAAGCAGCCTTATGCTGCCCAAAGACACTGGGGATTTTTAACAATACCTGTCCTCTCTGCTCACTTCAGTCTTCTCTGTGCATGACCATATTATCTCAGACAGAAGGTTTTGCAGGATGGAAGTAAAAAGGATCAGGCAAGACAGTTCCACCTAGAAGGTGGGTAGGTAACGAGAGAATGACTACACATGCTTCTATCAAAATAAAAATGATAATGTGAGCCTGTTTTGCTATGCACAGAACAATTCAGATGGGAGAGTGCCTTGATAGTCCAACTTCAGAAAGAGCTGGTACTCATATATCCTCGCGTGCCAAAATAAAGTAGCTATGAGATGCAAATACATTATTGATCAGGCTTCATTACTACATAGACTGCTTGTTTAATCTTCATTCTTAAAGGCACCTAAGTTTATTTTTACCCATACTCCTAAAAATAGAGATATAAACACATTATATACATATAAATACAATAATTATTAAGCCTGAAGATGGCAACAGTCCTGGAAAATTATAGCATATAGGGGAAAGTTCGGCTCATTATGCGTATTGGAAACAAGAGGTCAGTAGGTTAGGACAGAGCTTCTGGTCACCTCAGATATAAAAGATATGGAGCAGCAGCTGTAACTGCCTCTGAATTAAATTTAGACCATTAAAAAACATACACAGTAGAAGTTAGCTTACATTCCAGTCCAGTGAAGTCACATCCTTATTGCTGGGGACATCGTGTCCTCCTTCTCTTATGCAGTGCCTCAAAACTAGTTGAGTGGAACCACTGTTGCTGTTTTCATTGAGATTCCATATTCTGGCCGTTGAGTCCCCGGATCTATAAAAGCAATTGTGCAGAGGTGAAAACTCCTCTTGGTGTCAATGCAGCAAACAAAGTAAAAACCTCTGTTTCTGTTTTCATGGAGAGAATATCACAGCCTTTAAAATGTAATTTTTTCTTTCCAATTCTGCCCTTCCTGCACTCCCTATACTTCAAAAAAAATGCTAACACATACTTAAATCATACATATCATCTGAACTCACATCATCATTTGCTTTACTCAGAAGTTTTACCTGAAAGACATTTGCTTGCTCTCTACATTTTGCACTTGATAAGTGAAGCTGGTATCACCGTAACTGAGGTAGGCTGGGTGAACTCAACGTTACAAACAAAACACTGTGGAGATCCAAATAAGGACAGAAACACAAAGGCTGTGCCCACGTGCCTCCCGTAAGAAGTGTGCACGAGTCCCCAGGGCTCCCCGGAGCTGCAGTATGCTCTGAACCCGGTGGGATGGGACCTGCAGGGTCAGCGCGGGCAGAGGTGCCGAGTGTCACCTTGGCAGCAGCCTTGGGGAAGGGGACCTTTAGCAGTGTCACAACGGTGCTGCGGAGCCGGCTCCCTGGCCCTGCCTGGATTCCTCTGGCAGCTGCTGCAGGAACTTAAGGCTGCCTTTAATTTGGCCACGGCCCTTTCATAAGGTACATTTGTTTAGGACAAACCACAACATAGCCTCTGACAGAAGCTGTTTGCAAAACAGCCTCTCAGTATTAAATCAAGACACGGAACCTAAAGGTTAGGAAAGTAGAAAGGTAATTTAAATTAATTTTATCTTGTCTACAGTGTCCTTTGCTGTCTGTAGCTTGGCTGCTTAGCTCACATCGTCCAAAAAAGCAGCAACATAACTATCACCATAATAGAATATTTTCTTGGCGAGAGACAGCCAGCAAGACAGAGACTCCATCAGGATTTTAGTCTATTTTATAGACCAAGTATTCTCCAGTGAGATGTTTTTATTGCAGACTGAAACCCTGATTTTGTCTAGAAAAAGTGAGGAGGAAGTGGAGAGTTTATCATAACCTGCTTGTAAATAATGTATTTATTTTCACTTCGTATACAACTTTCTTCCAATTAAAAATGTCTCTGAGGTCAGAAATCAATTTGCAAGGGGGTGGAAGATATTATGCTTTCTAGTTTATTGGGATTTGTCTCTCGTTCCCCCTCCCCCCTTTTTTTAAACAGTGAATAACAACAACAACCAGAACAATCGAAGTACCCTGGATTGATTGTTTTGTCCAGAGGGTAATTTTCATTTACATGCAGTAAGTAGAAACTTGGAGCAGCATTAGGATCTCTCTTATATTGCCAAGAATTCATACAGTCAAGATGAAATTTCGTTGTCAATATACCTGATGCTTTTCCTTTTTTTAAAGTAACGACTAGAACTTCCTTTCCTATACACTAACAAGGAGAAAAAGTTGTGCTTCGAAGACTAAAAACCTGAGATCCAGTTTTGCTTTGAAAAGGCATGTTTTACTGAAAAGGAAATCCATCACAAAAGACTATTAAATTTTCTTCTGGACTACTAATAAGGTATTTTCATTATTTATACTAAAAGCACTGGGCAAATTCTAAACACTTCACATGTCTTTGAGTGCAAATATTGACCAATCAAGTGCCAAACTTGATTGAGCTTTGTGTATTATATAAGCAATAATTTAGTCAAATTTTACATGAACTACAGTTCAACAGTAAAAGCAAAAACCTCTCTGCCTGTATCAGTGGCTCTGAGCTCTGCTGGATCATGGCACGCCTGGGGAATGTGCCCTCAGCTCCTCTGAACCCTTTGTGTCAAGCTGAGATGTGATGGCTGGCCTGGGCTTTGCCACAAGCTACTGCTGTACAGGCATTCTTTAATTTTTGGCACTTAGCAAATAAGCAATAGTTATAACAAGGATATTTTTGCCACCATACAGAGCTGTGACTGTAATATAACTCCTTCTTTCTTCAGAGGTCTGGAAAACTGAACAACAATTTTTCACATGTTGGCTAGAAAATTAACAAAGTTAGTAATGAGGCTCAGAAGTTAAGGAACATTTTTAGTTGTAATAATTTACAAAAGTGGGAACATAAGTCTTTCATAGGCTTGGGTTATTGGTAACATGCTAAGTAGGAAATTCCTTCAGTACTGGCTTCTTCATTATATAGGACTCTGGGCCAGTCCTGCCCTCACTGTAATAATCCAGTTTGTTACTGGACCCTGTGAATAAAGTAGTCAGCCACTTGGCTATCGAACACAATATCCTATTTGCTCATTCTAACAGGGTTATGTTTTGTTTTTCAACAGTTTTATTTAGGCAGTTTTCTGGGGATGCTTGGGCAATCTTATTTTCCAGTATTTTAATTTTGTTTTTCTATTTTCTTCTTCCTAAGGCTACATAAGCTATTATGTGTCCCTGCAGAGAGGCTTTATAAGCCTACTAGTGTGTGGCAGGGGTATTTGTGCATCTTCCCTTTTGTTGCTGGGGGAAAAAAAAAAAAAAAGAGTATTCTCTGCTCTGGAAAGTATTCTGATTTCTGTTGAACGATTCAGTGAACCCTGCCTTATTAGAGGACCACAGTTCAAGCACAATTCAGAAAGATATTTAATCTCCTTAGCCTACAGAAGCATTTCTATCTGCATGATAAAGCAGCTCATTCCAATGTGCAAGTCATGAACACTTGAGTAATAGGTATACTGTTCTGCACTACGGTAGAGTACTGCCAAATTTTAGGAAGGCTTAGTTCTGAAAGAATTTTATTTCATGCTTTCCAGCCCTGGTATGAATCAAGGTGGACAAATGTTTGCAGAATTTTATTTGTGACATAAACTGCTCATTCCTTAATTGTCAGCAGAGAGGTTAAAATAGCTGCAGTTGGGTAAAGAAATGTGCAAGACAGTTGTGGAACCTCGGTATTTCTAATCTTCAGCTCCAAGTCTTATAATCACTGTTATTTTGATATGCAATATTGCTAATGTGTATTTAACACTTCTGGCTCAAACCAGTTAGACTTCTTATTAATTTAAAAGAGATTATTAAAAGCATAAAGGGAAGGAAACTCCTCCTCATACTTTACATACCTAATTTTTCCTTAATAAAGCAGGTCTCTTAAAGTAAGTGCTTACATTTCCTAGGCAGACAGCAGAGGCTTAGAAGTGCCACAGAGGTCTCCAGAGAGAGATGTCTGTCCCACAAATTCTACACCATTGTTCCCTCCATCAGGTTATTCAAACAGACCTCACCTAACAGCTGACTGCTTTGTGGTAATGGATTTGATGCAATGAGGTAACCAGCCCCAATAAAGTGACCTGTTAATGAATAAACACGTACAGTCAGGTGAATTAACACCTGGCACTGTCTGGGGAGGTGAAACCAACTCCCTCAGTCCTGTAATTCAAAAGGATTATTCAGAAAGGTAATTCACAGTGGGTCCTAAACCACTTATATGAGGAATACAGGAACTCAAAGCAGTATATAAAACCCAGAGATGATGACACAAGATGGCCTAGAGACATCCTTTCTTGTGTCTGAGAGACATAGCCATAACTGTAAGATCTTGGAAAACAGCTTTGATGCCTCATCATTTTGCTGACTAGGGAGAGAGAAGGTGCACCCCGCAAGCGACAAAGTTCCCCTGTGTGAAAGAGGCTGGTGTAGATCAGCAAAGATAAGCAAACAAACCTACTGTTGGGTTTTGGGAATGAGGCCAGATCCCTCTGCTGCGTGGCTAAGACAATTACTTGAAGGGCACAGCTGGATATAACAGAACAGGGCACGCTCTTGAAAGCAGCAGCTGAACATGCAGACAGAGCATTCTAAATTCTAGTAGCAAAGCTTCTGGAGTTCAAGGCTCTGCCAACCTTGACATTCACAGGTATATTTCCATACTGGGAAATTCAAGCATGTCCAGGCACATTTTGGGTCACTGGACCATGATCACCTGTGCTAGCAAACCGATAGGTTATTCCCTGGCCAGACTCTGGCCTGTTTTAATTAGCACTCTTGCTTGGGGCCCTGTCATTCTCTCTGAATAACTCCTGGGCGTGGCTTGGTGGTTACAACAGTCCAAAGACAATTGCCAGTGTGCAGGTTTGGCAGCCAGGACAGTTTGCTAGCACAGATACTGGCCATTCTGTGCCAGTTGGCCTCAGTGCCTAGCAATATTCCCAGGCATGGTTAGTTTACTAATGTGGACATAGCTGTAATGGGTTTATGCACTACCCAGGGAACATAACCATCTGTAATAATTCACATGCGTCATAAAACTAAAACTAAGACATTGAAATATGTCACAGATGAAATCAGACTTTGAAGAGGAAGACAACTGGATTTTAAGAGCAAAACTGGAATTATGGCTGGGAATGGCCAAATCTTCACATTTGGCCAAGCACATGCTTTACTTTTTTTCCCATCTTAAACAATGTATGCAATTATTTGTTTTGGAATGTTGATTTCCTTCATAAAGGGTAATTAATCCTCTTGCATGGCTGTACGTATGCACTTTACTGTACTATTACAATGCAATGCTTCTGTTCATAACATCTAAGCATTCTTCTTATAAGCATCTGGTGACAGTCATGCCTTTGACAGCCTTTACTAGTATCTCCAGTCTTCTCCATCCTCTACTTTAAGGGTTATGGGTGTGGTGAAGGAGGCAGAGCAGCTGCAGAATATATTTTTTCTGGCTATTTGATCAGAGAAATTCCTGTCTCCACTGTTTTTTGTTTGTTTGTTTTTTTTTTTTAAATAGCCCTTTGCAAAGTCTAGACAGTATATATTCCTGTGCTAGCCTTGAAACCCTAAAATGTCACCACAGTTGAGTAGATGGGACATCAAATATCAAAATCCCTTCCTATCGGTGGGATACTCACTAAATCTGGAAACCAGTGTTCCTGTTTTGGGTAATTCATTCTGCAAACGAATCTCCTTACACAGCTTGCTTCAGATTAGGTCGTGAACCTGCATTATTCTTTTAGTGCTTTGAATATTACATCAGGTTGCTGCCTAAACTGCTGCTAATTGTTAGAAAAAATTGTTGCTTGTATAACAAGGCTTGAAGAAAATACTTTGCCATGAATTGAGATTTGATTGTGCTAGGCACTGTATAAACAGAACAAATTTGTTATTTCCCTTATTTAATAGCTAGGTTTTTATATGTATTTTTTAAGAAGACAACAGATGGGTACAATCAGGCAGATGGGAAAACAGAAGAAAACTCCGGACTGGGCAGCACAATATGATTATTATAGAATCTAACAATTCGGTGATTGCATATCAGACTAACTGCAGTTTTCTTTTTTCTTTTTTTAAAGCATTATTTTGTAAAGGACAAACAACTGCAGCATATGTAGGTTTTGGGGAATTTCTCCTCCTTGTTTAACTGGTGCTGAAATACATAGTTTACCTGTAGATGATAGCTTGCACTATTATTATACCAGACATCTCAAACATTTCGTTGTGCAGTGGCATAATCAGGCAATCAGCTCTCTTCCGTCAGTTTAATTTTCTTCTGTGCATTCTATGCCATTTCAGTCATGTAAGCTTCATCAGGCACTTACTGCTGAAGGTATAACTTGTTACTGAAGGCTAACTGCATCACTTTGTTTCTTATAAGCAGGCTAAAATCTGATCAAGGTGCACATGAATCTAAATTTTTTGCGTTTTTGTTGCATTGCATTAGTCTGCATGAGACACTGCACCTGACTGTACTTTCCAGCCACGTGTGTATTCATGTGCTTCCAAAGTCTGTAGCAAAGCTTATTAATAAGACTCATTACACTGAAGGGTAAAGCTTACCTGAAGGGATATTGAGACGGTACTCCTCTATCTTAGGTATCTGACTAAGGGTTCTGATTATCATACTCCATGTTTACCTGAAGCTGTGTAAGATACCACGGCCCCCGGGATCCATCTACCAGTGCTTAGCACCCTGCAGCAAAGGTAGACACTCACTGGTTCCTCCATCACTGCATTTCATACTCTGGTTTATTAAATGGTCCACAGTTTAAACTATGCACACTAGGACTGTGAACCATAGATCCTAGGGAAGCAGTACAGTATGGCAAGCACTGGCAGAGAGGTGAAGTAGTTACCAATGCTAAAGCCAACCAATGAGGTCTGATCACCTATCCTTAGGAGTCTTAACTCCCTATGTAATGAGTTGAGAGATGTAGGTACCTGCAGAGGGACAGAGCACTTGAGTAGATGCCTACTTTCATCTGTGCAGATATTCTCCAGAATAAAGCAGCATTCTTCACTTCATCTCAGGTGCCACCAGGTATCCCTAAAGAATAATTCTGTATGGTATCCTTTCTCCCCACCCATTTTCCTTTAGAAAATAATGTGGGTGTGCTGACTGATCACCTGAAGACTGCTCTCTATATAATTCAAATAAATAACACAATGGATAAGTTCACTATTAAAAAGTATATTGTTTAGGATGACAGGGCTAAAGGACATCTATTGTACCAACAAATACAGTCCCTTCATTTGAATGATCCTAAACAAAGTGCTCGCGAGCTGTATCTCAAGACAGCCCACAAAATTCAAATTAAGTTTGTCCCTGCTATGGGAAAGCTCGTCCAGATTTTATGAAACCTTCTCTAGATTTTCACCTTTAATAAGAAACAACCATGAAAACAATTTAATGAGATTAACAAAATTCTTCTTAGTTTCTGAGGTTTTCTTCTCTATTAGGTCATGATTTAATATTTACAGGTCATCAAAGCATTTAGGCATACATGGAAAAGTTAGAGGAGTGGTACAGAAGCATGTCTTTTCAATATCATTTGATGCTGCTTTACAAATTGCTACATAGGCAGTAACATTTCATGAACATCACAGATTCTGTGCCCTCCCTTGATTCTTTCTTTTTTTCCTTTGAAAACGTCCTCTCAGATTTGGGCCAGGACAACTAAGGAATATCATATGCTACAGTTCCTCCATGTTTGTCAATCCTAATTTTTATTTATTTATACATTAAATAAATCTTTTTTTATGGCTCACTGAACTGTATGCCAGGAAGAGGACAATCTGTGTGAAATAACTGTTTTATGCTTGCCTATTTTAACTGGTGACTGATCTTAATGATTAGGACTTCACTTCTTAATAATAATCATTTGCTAGGGATAAGTAATACTGTCAAGCAATATTGCCTGAGACATGAGAAAACTGAGTGGGTAGAGGAATACGGTTAGCAGAAAATACAGCACATGCACAGCATCGGAGTGTGGCTGCTATTGCTGCTCTTGTCTGAGCCATGGCATCTCCCAGGGTCCCTATCACAAACCAGAAGACCCACTGAACCTACAGAAAAAAAGAGCTGAAAACCAAAGTTTTCCATCCAAAACCCATACGTAGAGCTTTTTCAAATCCTACTGCTATAACCATTTAAAACTAATAAATGAAGATACTTAGTGCTACAGATGCTAGAAGTACTACCAGGTCTGGGCATTCCAGAAACAAAGAATATTCAGAAGGATTCTGTTTTCTAGAAGTTTGTTGTCTGAAATTACTCTTTGGAAACTGCTGTCCTCACTGTCTTAGAGATCGTGTGTTATTTATCCAACCTGATATTTTTGTTAATGACTTTTATTTTTCCTATTTATTCTGTCCCATTTGCACTTTGCACTTTCCTTGTTTTCATGCATTGAGTCAACAAATATCTTGTAAGAAGACTGTTCTGATGATCATGCAAAAAGTTGGAAATAAAATAAGGACTTTCCTCTTCTGTGTAATGAATGCGTTGATACTGTCAGGTAAGTGATGAAGACCCATTTCTCTCCTCTAATTTTTATCAGCTTTCCTCCACATTCCCAGTTAGACTTCTTAAATTTAGCCTTAATTTTAAGGTTTACCTTTAAGCATGAAAAAACACAGATTCCAAGAGTGCCTCTATACAGCTCTTGAGGTACGTTTACATTAGCATTTTTGTTTGGATCAAAAGGGCTTTTTTGTAAGTTTGTCTCCTGTTTGTCCCACTCACCATGCTCTGGTTGTCACTGCTGATCAGTCCTGGACTAGACTCCTCTTCAATGACAATAAACCAAATCATGCCCTTATGATCAGCTCACTGGACAGAACTGGGTCCAGCCTGAAGCCTCTGCCCCGCAATACAAGCAGTGGTGACGTAACTCCTCATACAATAGTGTGTCGCTTTACAGATCTACTCCTGTTTGTGCCGCACCGTAAGACTCTGTTTTATAGCCCCCATACTTTCATAAAGAAAACATGGATGCCAAACACTTTCTGAGACACCAGTGTGAACCATTAACTAAGAGCAGTAGGAGTAGATTACATTAACTTCAAATAGTCTGAGAATTATCCATAGTTATTTTAAAAACCTTTAAAAAAACTTATGTGTACTCGGGGCCACAGAGTGCACATCTTAAATGTGCAAATGCTTCATATTCTGCGTCACCTTATAACTACTTAACTCCTACACAGGTACAGTGCTGCTGAGAAAAACAATTGCAGGCTGAAAAAACCAGTGAAGAGAACACTCATTTATCTCTTGTATACACACGTGAGTTCTTGCATCTCTAAATACACGCTAATTGCAGCAGCTGGTTTCAGTCATGGACTTACCCAGATGCTAGCAGGTCACTGACAGGGTTCCAGGCACAGATGAACACCTCTGATTCATGGCCCCGAAGGACTGTTGCTTTGTTCGGAGGAATTTCAACATCCCCGTCAATTTCCATTGGCTTTGAATGATTATCTGTAAGGAGATAAATCAGAATAAATAGTTTGCAAGATGCTGTTAGGTCTGCTTTGAAAACAAGCCAGCTACCGATGGCCTAAAGCTTACAGCAACGTATACACTAGAAATAATTCTGTGTTGTGTCACTGACCACACTACTCTATTTTCTTCCCTGTGTTGATTCAAATTTATATTCCCTCAAAATGTAGAGCTTTCCAAAATATTTTGTATAAATGCACGTAGCTTTCCTTAAAAAAATAGTTGGCGTTTATTTCAGTAGTGTTTTTGAAGCCAGCTCCATTAAAAATTATTTACAGATCTATTAAAATAGTAGGTTGACACATTTGAGAAAAGCTTTATGCTGTTCTTTTAAAAAAATTACATACAGCACAAACATTTTCTTACACAGCGTCCTGTCAGTAATATGTGCGCTACTCACAGATTAAGAATATACCGAGTAAGGGCCTCATTCCCTGAGCAAGGCAGTGAAATGGTGCGTGACCACCTTCTCAAGGTTATCGTAACATATGAAAAATTACCAGCTGAGACACAGATATACTTAACCTGCATGCTGCAGTTCTGGGGTTCTTTTGACTGCAGTCTACGTAACTTTGTTTTTATAAAGCTCTTTTATTTCCTTGTGGAAAAAAAGTACATTTAAAATGATGAATTTCTCTTAGTGGCAGCAATTCATTCCAATTTGCACAATGAACAATGTTTTCACTCCAGATCTTCATTGCTTCAGCATATATCTTCCTCATTCAGCTCAAGCTACACTTCCTGGCAGCAGCACAAGATTATTATCCTCTGCGAATGAGACACCAACCAAGGACAGGTACCGCACTGAAACAGCAGACAGCAGATGGTACACACGAAGTGTGGCCCATTTCGCAGAAAGCACATCCAAGAGCAGATAGCTGGCAGGCTGGGGGAAAGGCAGCCTCGTGTTATCTAATCAATGTCTTGGCCAGCTGATCTGCTCCGATTGATCAAAATCCAAGTTCTCATTCTGGGTTAAGTCTTTTAGTTAGTCATTCTTTAATCACATATGTAGATCCATAGGTTCGCAAGTGGAATAATTATGGTCCTTTTATTGCCACATGTTTATGGCATTTAAAATCAGCCATCTGTCCTGATACTCAGGCTCTGCTGAGCTGTTGCCCATCAACTGGCAAAACAGACTGTGACGTTGCACAACTGCCATCAGAAGGAAGATCTCCAGATTTCTGCCCTTACCCAGGCTTTCAAATACCCTGTCTTGCTCTGCCTAATTCATGCTGAGTCACACAAATAGCACTTCTCATTGCATATTTGGTACCCTATTAAGTACGTCTGTGCCCTACCTACGCCACAGATGGAACGGAATAGAATGGAATTCACATGTAATTCAGCGAGCTGCATAGCACTGAGTATCAAAATTAGAAAACAACAAACAGTAGTTTCCCAGCTCACATTTCCAATTCAAAAGATCTGGTTTTTCAACTACACTTACTACCGATGGGCTTGTTGCATAAAACTAAACACATTACAAATGCCCGTCTGCAAAATCTACACCTACGCTGAGTCCCTGTGTTAAGCATTGCCCTTGATAATTCCTGATATTTATAACTACTAAAATTAATACGGCCTAGATATACTACTTCTCGAGATTTAGCCTGACACTAGAAGCTGGGAACTTTGGTACGATATTCTGAGCAATCAGGGCAATTAAGAGCAAAGCACTATTAAAACCCATCAGAACATACGAGTCTAGAACTTGCAATCATCTTATTTCTCAGCACAGCACAGAATCACCAGGTTTAAAGCATATTTTCATGAGAAAGACAGCAGCATGGTAACAGATATGCATTCATCTGTGCCCTGTTCACAGTGTGAGTTGGAAGGTGGGGGTAAATCAAGAAGTAAGATATTTCAAGTGTTTTAATTTGAAAAATTTAAATGAGAAGCTACTCTTACCACATACGATCCCACTGTTACCTGCCTGGCTCTAAAGGCAGAGCTGCTTTTCACTCTTGAATAAGCCAAATGACAGCTTGGAAGCAGCATTACTCCAAGGTCCCAGAGTTATGAGGTGCTGTCAGAGCAAGGCCATCTGATACTTAGAAATATTTTTTGTTTGTACATGGCCAGATGGAGGAAGCTAGATACACACTTTGAATATTATTAACTGGTGTGAAAAAAACCACAAACAGTCATGCTGTGAAAAAGAAACCTTGATCGGTTGATACCTGCATTAGTACACGCAAGACTGACTGGCCTCTGGGAGCAATGAAATACTTGCAGGATTACTTTCTATTGTCTTCCAGTAATGATTTTGACAGCTTTGGTGGCTCAGGAGAAAAGGGAGGGAAAGATGAGGAGTCTTTCAGAAATCATTCACAAACGTTCACGTCATATGTGTCTTCCTATTTTCATCAGTAATCCACAACATTCAGATTTAGAGTTAAGCACAAAACTGAAAATGCCCCATTGAACAAACAGGACAGTTCATGCTTCTGTGAGACTGCTTCAGGCTCTTCTCAGATTCAGACAGACACTAGCAGTATAAATGGGATATGATTATGATAACAACAAAAAACTGCAGAAACCCTGAGCACAAGATGGCACCCTCGTAGGAGTGCTCAGTTCTTTACACAGCATAAGCTCTTGTGAGCCCTGGTCTCATCTGAAAATTTGGCTTTTCTATAGATGCAGCTTCAGGGTGTGCGTGGGGAACAAGAATAAATAGATAAGTAAGATGCAGTACTTAAGAATAGGCTTCCTTTTTTTTAAAGTATCTTCAGAGCAGAAAGCTCCTGGTTAAGACCTCATTTGCACAAAGGATGCTGCTGAGGGGGTCTCTGAGAGAGAGGGTGGTTCTACCTAGTGCAACAGACCCTCACAGGTGAAAAACTTAAGTCTGCCGGTCACATAACAGAGGACTCTGCCCAAATGTTAACACAAACCATTTTCTAAAGGCCAGAGGATCTTTGGTTAAGTCTACGCTATATTTGTCTCTTTCCTCAAACTTATTAAAAATCCCAAATAACTGCCAATTAAAAAAATATAATTCTAGCATACCAGTGAGTAATATTAACTCTCGATTCCCTCCAAATCAAAAAAAGATATATTTTTTAGATTTTACCAGTGCTAACCTTGTCTTTTCTCAGGAAATACATTTTTTCACTTAGATCTTTGACAGGCCTCTCACTGAAGTTGTTCTTTACGCCTTTAGTTATAATAAAGGAACTGGGCTCAGTCTTTTTTCCAGAGCTTTATTTTTCTTAAACCCAAGCCAATCCTTGCAAATATAATGAAACAAACAACACTAAAAATATTTGAGTTGGAAAACAATCCAAAGTTTGGCTCCATTTCTAGATGCAGATTTTTATTTTTTCTACTAATTTTTAAAGTGACTCAAAGCTGAAAACATTACTCCAGAAGCAGCAATACAAGGCAGTGATTTTATTTATTTAGTATTTGAATCGGCACCTCAAACTGTTGTTATTGTTAGATTTCTCCCCTGACTCTTCCCTTTTGTAAATCAAATCATCCTATCACATTATATTGATAACACCACACACAAAAATACATCATATTATGTTAAATATATTAACACTTTTTTTGGGGGAAGACTTACATGGAATTCCACGTCAGAATAAATGTAAACTAGGTAACTTCCCAAAGACACCTCTTTCACCCGCTCCCCCCATCCTGCCTTTTTATGACAGTTTGATATATGGGTGACTTCCAGGTTATGACTAAGGGCTAGCACACTATCCAAACCAAACCCATCCCAGCATATGCCAGTTCTGTGGAATCCAACAACAGTGAAAGTGAAGGTTTCTCACACCTTTCGTATCAGCAGTCTTTTCTACCCAGTAGGTCTCCCAGCCTTCACCTTACCCATCTCACATGCTATGCTAAACTATGCTAGGCTCTTGCCAGATCTTTCACCTTAGTCTATCCTTGATTAAACAGACTCTCTGAATGTGGTGATAAGGGAAAAGGTAAGGCTGGATATACAGTTTGCCCTCTGTAAGCAATGAAAAGGAAGGGTATGACCCTTTTGTTATTTCATTAACAGAACTATATTTTTCCAACTTTACCACACGAGAGGGAAATCCCATTGTAAGAGTGTTAATCAGACCCAGGCAGTAAACTGCCAGCTAGATGTTAGTCTTTATTTCTAGTGGTTTCCAATAATTACAGAGGCAGATCTCTTGGAGTTTATTTAAGCAGGTCTGTTCAAAGGTTGAGAATGCCAGTTTTGCAGTTCTGTGTGCACCTCCCATGTATAATCCTCAACTGCAGTTGTGCTACACCACCTTGCTGATATCCTCCGAATGCCTCAGACAGAAAAGTTATAGTCCTCCCAAGGCAAGGGAGGCACACAGATCAGAGATTCAGCTGTCCCCGGATTTCTCAGCAGCTTCTCTCCAAAGCCTCCTTTTCCTTAAATTGCTGAGCTCACCTCTTCACCCAAGACGACCAACTGGCACAACGGAGGCTCCCAACAGCACATGCCAGCTGGCCAACTACTCTTTGAGGACTTTCTGTCTCCCCATTGCCACTGCTCAGCTAACCTGTCTGCTCGATAGGCTGCTTAGCCACAGTAATGCTTTGAAATTCGCTGACGGGTAGAGTATCTCATTGGTTGACACGTATCCCACCTCCGTGAAATTTTACTGGACAACACCATGTCATATTCTTGCACCCTGCTCCAGACAGAGCTATTGGAAGACATTAAGTCAGACAGGACTTCTCCTCAACTCCAAGAAAGGTCTGCAACTGTTTGTAAAAACCCTTCTACTAAAAACAGCTGCAAGAATTATTATTTTTTAATAATAAAATGAGAGATCTGAAAAATCAAGGCTTAGAGTGTGGTCATACATCTGAACTGATCCGCAAGGCTTTCCTTTTATTAATACAATAGTATGTGTATTTCTTCAGATCAGAAGGAAATAAGTCTGAGCAGTTCTGTAGAAGTGATGAATCCATGATCAGTTTTCTACCTTAAGAATTTGGGTTTTTTGGTCCTGAGGCAGGAAGACATTCCTCCAGAATTTTCTAAAATCAGCTGAAGGAAAGTGTCAACAAACAAAATTTCTGTCAGCGTTTGATACATTTAAAAGTGCTTTCATTTCTGTTTGCACCCCTTCCTATATGAATTAAGTTCAATTTCAAAACAAAGGGTTAGTTGGAAGTAAAACATAAGCAATTCACAGTAAAAAAACCCAGATTAATATTTTCAAATTTTTCAGAACTTGTTTTACAATTGCTTCTTTCTCAAATAAAAAATGTAATTTAAATCACTGCAGTTTTATTGGGGGAAACTATCCTGTCTAACTGGAATTCTCTGAAGAAGAACCTGGTTTCAAAGCATTTTTCTCGCTGACCTACAGAGGAATCTATTCAGATCAAAGAGAAGATGGAGACTGATAAAGGTATCTACACTGCAGAACAAATAAAATCTGTTATATCACTACAGTCCTGACCTGTTACTTGTTAAGCCAAAGAGCTGTTGGAGCTTCCTACAAAACCTGCTGTGCATGTTCCTCTAGAATTTCCTTGGAAGGCAATCAGGCATTAAGGTCTCATTTCAGAAGTTAGCCAGTGCCCTAATATGGTTTGCACACAGAAACCAGAACCATTAATCATATCTGCCCCACAATCTTAGCACAGTCGTCAAGATCTAGTTACAAAGCAGGTATGTCCACTCCTTGTTTTATATGTCTGACTTTAGATGTCTAAGATATGAGCGCAGCCTCCCACCGTCACTAATAAACAAAGGTGTATTCAGAGCTCTTGCGAACTGACTGTTCCTACAGACTAAAGAGATCTTGGGAAGGTAGGATCTTCACTTAGATACCTGTAGTGGACTGTATGGCTAAGCATGTGCTATAAAATACAAAGGTGAGGAACACTTTCATCTGTGCCTTCAAGACAGGTTGGCTGCATCCAAGCTGTCTGTTGCGAACAGTCCTTGGCAGATGCAACTCCCTATCCTGTGCTTGGCCGTGCTGTTCAAGAATGAATAGCTGGTATAATGCAAACTGGGCCTAGGACCATGACAATAAGGCTGTGCATGATCCTGTGCCTGGCCATGCTGTACAAGAATGGATAGCTGATGTAGGCCAAACTGTGCCAAGGAACATGCCAAAGCTATGGATTATTGTAGGATAGTTAGTGCTCAAGGCTATGCTCTGGCCATGCTTCATTTACATGGATATGGCTTGTAGGTCCCAGCCTCTCAACCCATCTCCCTCCTAGTCTGGCTAAAATGACCAACTGTGGCTACAGCTTGCCCCAACTTTTATCAAATATCTAAAAGCACCTATAAAACTGATAATATTAATGAAGTGTGGGTAGCCTGCTCCCAGAAGAGAGCATATAGCTCCACTTCTTGATTCTGTCTTCAACTTCCAATTCTGAAGATATCTGAAGCTTTTGGATTCTGAGGGGGACACCAGTAAAACACTGCACTGTGACGTGAAATGTAATTTTTACTCAGCAGCCTTTCTAGCAATACCCTGCCCTCCTTGAAATGATTCCTCTGAGTTCTGCTGCCTTGCAGGCACCAACATACTACTCTAAGTACAAGAATATTATTGAAACTCAAATTGCCCAGTAGTGGCAAGCAGCTGCATGGGTCGGCTTACTTATTGCATGTGCCCCGTTCTCCTCTCCATTCACAGTGGCTTCTCCGTTCTTTGGTGTGTTCTGCTGCGAAACAGCAGTCGTCGTTGCTCCCGCTGTTGCCGCCGTTGCCGCTGCTGCTGCTGCTGCACTGGCTTGTTGCTGAGCTAGTTTCTCTCTGAATGCTTGCTGCCGGGTCTGAACAACATCAGGCATCACCGCGTCTATCAGAGACAGTGATTCTATTGGCCTGCCGTCAAATACTGTACCATCCTGCAGGGAAAATGAGCAGAAGTGAAACTGCAAGTTTAGGAACTTCACCGCTGAGGTCGGCGAAGAGCTAACGACATGAAGAAACAGAACGAGGTTGTGTGAAGATACTGCACTTTTACTTAACCAACTGTGCCACATTACTACAGACCGTCTCTCTCACATCCATGATGGTGGTACTCATGTTCCACTTAGAAATCTGTTCAGTGAATAAGTCACTTCTTGGAATTTTATAGAAAATTCAGGCATATAAACTCTTTGTAGATGCAAAAAAAATTATGCTGTGGAAGAAACCAAAGGTCTGACTGATGACAGAAAGTTTCTCTTTGTTTTGTACTTGGAAAAGAAGAGTCATGGCTAAAGCCATGACAAAGGCAAAGAGACTTCGGTTGAATTGCTTGTCTTCTTGCACTTCCAGGGGCATAGGAATGGAAGCAGCTGATGAATAATGAACCTCAGCCAAAACAAGAAGTATGCACAATTTCAGTGGTTTCTTACACAGCATTCACCAGCTCAGCACCACCAGCTGTAGCTGACTGTACAGGACTGCTTCACCATTAGTTTTCCTTTATTCTGCTAGTTTTATTCATAATAGTTATGGCTTTCATTTTTATTTCTGTAAATTAGGCTTCAATCAGTTGAGTTAACCTTTAAGGGCTCTTTAGTACTTAATATAGACTTAGGTCAACAACTTCTGTATCTACTTAGCTTTGCTTCACTTTCACTTTCCTATTATCTTAAATATAGGAAAAAGCTTTCAGTAGCCTCTGTAAAGTGCCATTTTACTGATCTTCTGCAAAATCCCTTTAATTCTTCAAAATAATCGAGACCCAGCAGTGAACGACTTGTGTCTGAGGAATAGCAGATAAGATTAGGATATGGATAGATGAAGTCGCTGGGAAACAGTATAATTTTCAATAGAAAACACTAACTAAAGAAAAAGAGCCGTTTGGCTGACTAGTATGCTTTTGTTGGACCAGTTGTTTAATTACCCCTTACAATTACAATATTAAGATAATACACATTTGTTTCCTCACGGGGAAGAAAAAGGAGGAAGGAGTCATTAGAGAAGAAAAATATAAGCTTTCTCCTCAACACTTTTTACGTAAATATCTCTACCAACATTTATTTGAATCCTGGCTCAAGTCCTTGCTACACAATGAAAAAAATGTTTGCCAGTGGATTTTGGCATCTTACATCTTTAACTGTAAAACTGCTCACTGGACTATTTCCATGACTGCCCTTTCACAGGTCACAAAAAATACTTAAATTCTACACACATTAGTTTACAGACTCACTGATTTCTCGTTGCTTTTAAGTAATACGCATAGAGAAGCATGTACCTAGCTCTTATTGGCATTCAGATGTAGCAAGAATGGCCTTTGCTTTGCTGTAATGTACTTAACAGTATGTATTTGAACAGAATCAAACCACGATAAGAGCAACATAAATCTTAATGGTGACAACACGCATATTTTTAGATTATCCTCTCAACTGAGGCCAATTCTGAAGCTGCATACACAGGAGCAGAGCCCTACAGCTGTTGTATGACCTGAACCAATAGGTGCTGTTTGTGGCTGAAAGTTTCTAACTGTGTAGCTCCAATCTCAGGCGCAGGGCAAAGTGTTAAGTAGCAGCAAACTGGGACAGATTCCTAACACTTGTTTGTTATTACAACTGCATCTAAGTGCAGCTTGGCATGAACGTCAAATGTCATTGCCCCAATTAAAAAAATAACACATACACAACTCTTAAGCACAGTATCGAGTCATAAAAAGAAAACCACACAGAACATTAGTGACAAAATCAAATGAGTTTCCAAACTACACGTTGCAAACAACACAACCTTTTCTCTATTTTATATTCCTTTGTTCTCACCCATGCTGTTCCCATGCTACATTCAGCTACAGAGGAAAAAGCAGTAGCTTTTTATGTATTAATATTTATTACAGATCTCCGTCAATTATGAGTATCTATGGTAAATATTTTGTAATGCAGTACTTGCTTACCTGTCATGCTTCACCCCATCTCGAAGCATCATGCCTTTAAGGTTGGCAGGGCAAAAATGCTGGATTTTCCCACACCCCCTCTTTGTTTCCCCTGGCAGCTCAAGGAGAACAGAGACACTTTGTGGCTGCTCATACAATCCCCACAGACAACCGGCGCTCCAGCCAGGGTCAGAATTTACACACAACCGTTTTGCCATGTGCATGAGAGGATGATGCCTGGTCTTACGTGATTTGAGCCAAAGTCACTGAAATCAGAGAGAATCTCTCCAGTGACCCCTGTGGATGTTTGATGAGGCTTCTCAGTGCTGTCTGCTAGCAGGTGTCAGGGAGTGAAGTTTTAACCTACACTGCAGGCTTTTCCTGCCAAACTCTGCTACGACCTTGAAAACACAAGACTGTAAACACAGACACATTTCCTTGTTTGCTGCAAGCATGTGTTCACCCCGGATTTGTTAACTGGCGTAGTGGAAACACCAAAAAAAACACATTTAAGCAGAGCAAAGGCGGCCCCACTGCCACAGCTTAAAACTGAAATACATTTTTATCTCAGAGCCCTTCAGCTCTCTGCTGGAGGTGGGGCAAAGGATGAGGAACAAAATGAAACCAGATCAACGGAAACCGCGGAGCGGTGGCTTGCGTCGCTGGGCTGTTGGGACACATCGTTTCACAAGCCCCAGCGTGCTGGTCAGGTCAGCAGTCAGGTCAGTGGTGGCGGGGGTACTTACTTCATTGATGCTGATCTCAGCCTCCACATACTGGAGCCCCTTCTGGAGGATGGAGATGAGTGCGGCAGGTGGCACTAGTGTTCCGTTGATGTTGGACTGGCTGATGTGGCTCTCGATACCGAAGGTGAAGGCCGAGTGGGAGAAACCTGAGAGCAGGAAAAGGAAGCCATGACATTAAATCTAAATGCACCAGCCAGATACACCTTCGCGGTCTAAAAATAATTCTGCTCCGAGATCTGAGAGTCGCTGCTGCGTAAGCAGAAGGACGTGGGCTGGCTGCATGGAGGCAGGGAGGTTAACCAGAGCCATCCTGACCACCCTGCCCTGCCACCACCCATCCCCCTCCCCTGCACGTATAGGGGAAGCCGTATAGACGTGGAAATGCACGCAGAGAAAAATAACCAGAGAACTGTACTAACTGAAAACAAAACTAAACATTTTAAAAAAACAGGAATCACCACAAGGGCAAGTCCAGCTAAAAAAAGTGCCTCAAATCTTAATTCCCCTTGCTGCATTTTACTGTGGGTGTCTTCTGAAGATAAATACTCAAATCCCTATCAATGTGCAGGCTGTATAAAACGAAGCCATAGATGCAGCTGACACAGGGGAGCCATTCCCTTATACCAGGGAGGAGATTTCAAATCCTCTGCTCATTTATTGCTGAGTACAATATGACATGCAGAGCATTGCCATTAAAATGTGAAACAACAGAACGGCTGCTCCAGTAAATCTATTTTCTCAAAGTGAACAGTAATAGCAAAAGTAATCAATAGGGATCTACCAAACAGCGGACAACAAGCCAGTGCAGCGGCCCGTCCTTCAACCAGAAGCCTTTCTCTTCCCTGTTTCATTTTTGTCATTGTCCTAGAAATAAGGGGTAATGAAGGTGACAGCACTGAAAAAGTAAGAATTTTTCTGGACACATTCTAAAGAAAGAGCTGTGCCTTAAACTCTGTCTGAAGCTGCTGAAAACTGTTGCTGGGTATGAAGGCGAGCGCTGCAGAGTGGCTGTATGCAGGGGCAGATGCGGGGCGGGGAAGGGGAACAGGATGTAGATATAACTGTAGGAACCTATTTATCACCACACTGTCTCCAGAGCATTAATCTAACATTAAAAGCCTTGGGGAAACCACCCATGCACTGTCTCAAACAGGAAGAGCCCTTGCAGTCTCCACCGACTAGACAAGAAAGAATTAAAAAAAAAGAAAAAGAAAAAGAAAAAGAAAGCAGCTCTCAAATGAAAATACTTCCGTTAAATATAGCTGTGCCTCTTCCCCTTGTCAACAGTAGTTTCATTTATAGTTTTGTCCGTTAAGGGATTTCCCCCATATCACTGCAATGTCCAATTGTGTGTGGGCTGGAGGACAGGGTTTTGGGCTTGCTCCACAGTAATGCTTTCTCTCTCTCGCTCAAATTGTTTTCAAGGTTCTTTTTGCAGCTATCTCAATTATGACAGTAGATAGATAGATAGCAAAAACAAGCTGAGAAACAGAATGCCTCCCACATTTGAAACCGAGGTATGTATTTCTCTGTGATTCTCTCCCCCTACACATTATATTTTGCCACTGTTTTTCTCCTCTTCGCGGTAACAGCCTCTATCCCCTCCTTTCCCAACCCCACCTTCCCTTCATGGCACTCCCCCCGTTTTGGGGGATGCTTGGGAAGCTTTGGATACTTTTTCAGAAGTGGCAGGTCCACTTATGGGCAGAATTACATAGGATGAGAAGGCATGAAAATAAAGCATAGCAAAAAACACCTGAAAAACTGCAGTATCATTTATCTAATCCCTGGTCCAATTCTTATCCTGTACTGCTCTTTATGTCCTGGTCTAGTTTATGAGCTGCTGGACCTCCTGCTGCATCCAAAATAGACTCTAAGGTCTGCAGGGAAGTGTTTTTCCTTTGTTATTAGTTTTGTAGGACACCTAAGCACATTACTGGGCACCACAATGAGGAAGAAATCAAGCAGTGAGCAGACAGCCTGTGTCTGAGGGCTTGATCACTGAACACTGAAACCTCTATGTATGCAGAAATACATGTCATGCAACTAACCAGATTTACAGAATCTGATCCCACTTAATTTATATTTATGTGTATTTAAGTTAACCAACAACAACAATAACGATACTTTCTTGAAAAGGAATGGACTTTTAAATGTATGATGGTTAAATAAGCAAATCTATTTAAGAATGGAGAAGAATGAGATAATTAAGCTGTTGTCCAGAAGCATGGAAGTCGACTGCTAAAAAAGCCAGCAGCTAGTTTATGAGTTGGCAGCTCTGAAAATTGTAACTTGGTCTCTGATTCAGTCAAAAGGTGGATGGCATAAAAATGGCAACCAACAAACATCGATGGAAAATATAAAAAAGCTGAAAATCATTACTGTGGATCTACAGTAGGTTTAATTTTAATATTACTTTTTTTCCTGTCATTATTGCATTTGGTATCTTGCAGACTTTTTAGCTGGCTGCTGGCATATATCAAGCCCCATCTTTGCCAGCAGACAGATGACTGTGGCACACAGGTAACCTCTTTGCCCAGTACTGAGTTGCCACATGGCCAACGATCAACACATCTCACCTGGCTGCACACCAGAGAAGAAACTACTCAGCACAAAACCCAGTTGTGTTAGTGCAATGATATTTTTGTTATTTTATTGTTTCTCTCAATGCTAAGAAACTATTACCAAAGCACCTGTTAGATAACAAACCACAAAACTCCTGGCACTACTTTGTCACTGAAGAGCAATCTCACTCGCACATCTCCAGCAGTTGTAACAAACTTTCCTAAAATCTTATCTGGTAAGATCCAAATGCTGAAGATCAACAGACTGAAACCGCTTAAGTGGGTGCTGCTGGACACTGTGTTCCTTACCCCTCTTGGAAATACCCTCCCATACAATTGTAATTAAAAGAAAAACAAACACAACAGAAACAACTCAACCAGACCACCAACTGATAGCTAATGACCTCCTGATTTCTTGCACTACCATAGCATTTATATAAGGCTCATATGAAAGTAGACTGGTTTTAAAAGTAACACACACAGTTAACAAAATCTTGAATGAAGCTGTACCCATGTCAGGTTTCTGGTAACACTGAAAAATCACTTGAGCTTTGCTTTTATAGTTACCAGATGTCATCAGTTCTCTTTGGGGCTCTGCATGTGAGTACGCTGAATTATATAGCAATGTTGCAAGCTCTATAGTTCAGTCTTACAAAAAGGTGATTTCTATTAAACAAAGGCATGGTCTTTTAAATTTTAGCTTGTGTTACAAATGTTAACTTGGCCCTCCTTCTGAAGTTCATGAAACCACACTGGGGAATGCAAAGCCAAGACACGAGCACCACCCCCCTCCAGTGCCTCTCTGCAGGCTGTCAACGCAGTTGGGGAGCGCGAGCAGAGACAGAAGGTGCTCTGCAAGTGGGGATCTGAAGAAAGGACATGGTAGGGCTGGCATGAAATTACAATAGACCCAAACTCAAAATGCTGTAGTAACAATGAAATGATTGAAAGTTGCAAATCTGTGTCCATATGTGTTATTTCTCATAAATACTGTCGTTTCAGTGATTGTAATACAAACACTCTATAAAACAATAACTTCTATTCAAATAACACCAACAAATTAAATCTTAATATACTAAACCCTTCAAGGACGTATGCAATGAGGCTATGAGCTTTTAAGGGTAAAAACATGAACACAAAGCGCAGAAGGAGAGAGAGCAGGGCCACACACTGAACCGGTTTCATACCGGTGAACCGGACAGTCACTGGTGCCGTGATGTGACCAGTGCCCTAAACAGCAACTTTCAGCAGACTTGAGAGAATAGCTTCCAGGTTCTTTCTACCTCAAAAAATATGGAAAGACATAAACGGTCAAAGTATGTACAACCAGTGAATACATTATCATACATGACAAAAAATATCCAAACGAACAATGTAGAACTTGGTATGATCACCTTAAAGGGAGGTGACCTATCAACTGTGGAATAGTTGGTCTTAAAAAATTTTACAGAGCTTAAGAGCATAGAGGATATAATGAATGCAGAAAAAAAGACTTAAATGACCCTCTTCACCCTCAAAAACTGTTATGGCAGTGTTCTTGACTTGAAAACTGAGTGAAATTCCTCACTGTGAGATTTGTGCACTTTTTTGTACTGACAGTGATAACAGGTCCTGGTTCTGTGCTGTATCTTTTCCCACACTGAGGTGTCTGTATATACTCTCAGTGGTACATACACAGCCATTTGGGAATTCTTGCCCCAGGCAGTGCCAAAAAAATGCATATGTAGGGCTGTGTTTTGCAAAATTTCACTGATAGATTTTGCTGTGACTGCAAAAATGGAGATGATCGAGTTTTTTTTTTTCCCCTGGCTGCTCCTTTTTCAGTTAAAAATGGCCTCCCCTTAAAACAAGATTTGTCATCGATTGTAATATGACTAGGTTTTTATTTAACGAACAAAATGCTGCTCTTTGTGTGCTCATTTAATCTGCAGACTATGTAATTTTAATTGTTTGTAATATGCCTGGCTCACAGCAGAAATGCCTGTCAAACACAGGCGTAGGAAAGGGCACTGGGCAGCCACGCAGCCCTGGGAAAGCCTTGTCTTCTCCAGAGAGGTGTCTAACCTCTTCTGGGCGTGAAGCGGATTCTTCCTTTTAGGCACACAACTGGGGTGCTGCCAAGTATTCCCTGCCTATCTGGCAATCACAGATCCAGCTAACTGACGTTCACTAAGTGCTCCTTTCATTTTCCAATCCCTTTAGCACCGTAAAAAGCAGTCTTGATTAAATGGCAATCTTAAATTGTAACAGCTACAGCATCTACTGCTGCGCTCGTACAGGTGAGGGGAATGACAAAGAGGGGTCTGCGGAAGCAACGACTTCAGAAGCGTTTCAGTCTTTGCCCGTTACTCAGGAGTTACCTTGGGGATGCCCTGATTAGCAGTAGTAGCGATCTGTTCAATACTGCGAAAGTTTTCTGTTGTGAACTAACTGGACTTATTCTTCTCTGGTAAATCTAACCAGTATACTGTTTAAGTAATTTTTAAAAAACCAGATATGTCTAAATTACTTGCAAATTACTCAGTCTAATAACTCATACTATAATGATTCTTCACTAAAACATTTGTTATTGTAGAATGAAACAGAGAATAAAGGATTATGAACATCAAATTGCCTTTCACACATATCTCAGGTGTCTTTATGATGAACAGTCTCTATCCCAACACTGAGTACAAGTAACAACCCGTTCCTACAAATCTTTGTATAACTAATGCCCAGTGGAGCTCTCTCTCCTGGAAAATAGTGAGATGTCATATAGAGTTCTGTGTCATTTCCTTTAATAGATTTTCCTATTTCTTTACCTCAAGCAATCCAGATTGAGGCTTTCACAGAAATCACTAAATTAGTGATGTTATTACCTCAATAGGAAGAGAGAAAAAAAACATGAGGAGACATAAACTATCTGATGACCTCTTCTCCTTTTGTAACAATTTAACCATCTCCAGGTGGATATAATCAACACTTCTTCTTTCACTGATTTCTCTGACATTGTGTTGTCTTTATTTTTGGAAATTCCCAATACCAGCTCTTCCAATCCTCATCTCCAAAGTAACACGCTGTTCTCTTTGAAAGTGTTTGGCAGGTACAGGATAAAAAAAATGAAGAAGGTTTTAGAAATTATTAAAACTTCTGGCTCAGTAGAACCAACCTGCAACTGCTATAATGGGATCCGCTGGCAACCTCAAGCTTTCTGGCTGCGTGAGTGTCTGTTTTCTTAAGGTATTACTGTACCTGGAACTACTGCTGAGACTTCAACTGATGTAAAATTCATGCAAGAATGGAAGGTCTGTAAGAGCTGACTACAACTGTACGAGCTGCAGGGCAAAAAAGGATGGTTGTGAGGGGGTAAAGGTAAGTCATCTTTACAACCTTAAATGGGTATTATGGGCAAAAATCCTGGGAGATTTAGACACATCAAGTAGAAACATTCTACAGTGTAATGAGTCAAATCACAAGCAGGAGGAAAAGATGTCCCCATAGAGTCCCATCAGCTGCTTTACCATGTTACCAAAACCAAGTAACTCCAAAGTTGTATGCACAACTGCTTGCCAATGAAACCAGATGCAACCAGTAGAAAAACATCTTCCCAAGTTTGACATCTGGGTCTTGGGAGTGCCATCTAAGCAGGAAGGAAAGAAGGGAAGAGTGGTGCAATGCGGTGATCCAAAGTAAATTAAAGCCGTACCACTGCAGTTTAAAAAAATTCCACTAAAGAAGAGTGAACTAGGACCATTAACAAAATAACTTCTTCCAAATACTAATGATGTACAAAGAGAACAGTTAACACGAAATCAAGACTTCTGTAGGTCTAGATTTACCAGTGTAGAGAAGCAAGGGACATCTATCAGTAAGGGCATATTTGAATGCAATTTCTGGCTGCAAAACCAGAAGCAGTTTAACTTGGAACAACTGTATTTTATTGATCCTGGGCCTAACACATGCTAATCTAGCTCCTGAGGTAAATGACACAATTTCTTGCCCATTGCCTAGGAGACTACAATGACGTTCTTCACCGTACTTGACTGCAGCTGCCATTTTAGGGTCTAGCATTTCCCCTTCTACGTGATGCACTGAGTGAGAACTGAGAATGTAAGATGGATCCCTATCCTTGCTTCTCCTTACGTTTCTGTCTAAATGTAATTATGTACCCATAAAAATGTGGCCATAAGACCCTAGTGTACATATGCAGAGGCTTTACAAAAAGGATACCGGTTTCTCTGAAATACGTTCAGTTGCAGTTAATAAAGAGCCTGGTGCCTCAAGCCACTGATAAGATACTATAAATAGTTAACAAGAAAGGTGGGCAAAAATCCTATACCACATCTTGTTTATTATTCACAGCAGACTGAGGTTCTTCTCCTAGCTGAGCTTTCCCTTCTCGGTAATACATCCTAGAGTGCCTCTCTGGTTTTGGCAGCGTCTGCTTATTTTTGAAGACTTACCTTCAAAATTACATAAAGGGCTTAACAAGGACACACATTAGCAATTTAAAGTAAGAACTGCGGTTGAAATATATTTTTAGAAAAATCAGCTGAACAATAGGGCTTGTACATTTGTTTCAAGATTAGGATTGCTGAACGATTAAAATTATTTCCAGAACCCTGGGAAATGTGTCCTGTATTGCAAGCTCTTTCACAGTCCCCAGGAAAGATAAAGAAAGGATCCCTAGCTGTAGCTTGTGTCAGTTGCCAAAATTATACTGTGCCTGGTTACCCGAAGTTTTGTAGAAGCAATTATTCACTAATATTAAACGTTACACCCTTTTTTCTTGGATACCTGACCTGTTCACCTTCTGCCAAGTATTCAGAGTAAATGTCTGCTACCCAAAATTATTTTATTATGTGCCAAATAATTTTTTTGGCAGTTTTTTTTCTTTTTCGTGCAGGAAAATATGTTGGAAAAGATTAATACAACTTGGAAATGATCTTTTGATGAGCAGTACTTGGCACTCACTGTTTAAGCCTTTCTGAGGGCTGCAAATTAACAAAAAGAGAAATATGATACAGACAGAAAACAGAACACAAGCAATGGAAAGAAGAACCTAAAAAAACTCTTTTGAAAACAAGGTCTGAAATAATCCCTTTCATTCACTCTGTGTAAATTAGATTGACAATTGTGCATAAATGTCAGCACAGATCTAGCAATTTAATGCAACTACAGGCAAGGTTTGAAATAACTTACAAAGGCCACAGCAATAAAAAAAAAAGACCAACAAAACTTTTCCTTCTAAATTAATGGGTTGCTGTTATCTTTTAGCCCTGTCCATGCAACTGAACATCCATAGAGACGTGCATTGTTTTAAGGATCACATTTATAGGAGAGACTTTCACAGTCATACGTACTTCACTTTTTTTCCCTGTAAGCTATATTCTTCCATCAGTTTTAACATATTCCTTGAACTGGTGGCAAGTAGGACACCACAGCTAATGCTCAGTGGGCATTCAGGACGGTTTCTGCTGATGGCGACTACAAACAGAGTCCTAATACAGCTATGCTGTTTAAGTGTGAGGAGGGGTGATTTGTAACTGCCATAGCTATGCAGGCAGAAAGCCCCCTGTGTGCAGGTTATCAGCAAAACTTGCAAAGCTGTAACATACAGCTTCTTTCACTGGGCCTGGAGAATCATAAAGAAAAGCAGTAAATTGATAATGTGTAGCACTTCACTGGTCTTACTAGCAAAGCCATCTTGACCTACAGGTATCTGCCTTCCACCCAACACCCTATTTTCTTAATACCCCTCTAAAACTGCATTTATGCAAGCTTTAAAAAGCAGGACATGAAGTGATCAGAACCAAAATCTGTGTTACTGAATAAATTTGTAAAGGTGTCATTGTTTATGTTTGTATAGTTTAAAAATCACCATGTTTGCTCAGTGTCTGAGAACCAACGCTGTATGGCAACTTTCAGGCCAAAGAAAAATTAAAATAGCCAAGTTTAGAAAACTGTGAAGAGACCTCGAAGGAAATACCAAGTAAGTAGGGTTTTGCAAATGGCAGAAGAACAAGATACTCAGTGTATTTTTTATCCTTCACAGGAACTTGCAAAATTCTGCACCAAGTATTGCTTTTCTTACATGGCGTTTATATTGCTGTTGTTATGCAACGGGTAAAAGACAGAGAAAGATGTTTTCAAAAGGATCTCTCGAACTGCACCACAAATCATTTGAAACTATCATTTAGATGCATGTATATAGAGTAGATATCTGATCACAAAGCTCGAAGCCTGTGCATATAAACACACATAAAAATGGCCCTCATACAGCTTATTACATTCTTTTGAAAATGTAAACAGGACAAAGTATGGCAAAACCAATAACGTCTGTAGCTGTAAAAATATTTTTCCCTCTCCATTGTGGAATTTGGATTTTGGGAAGCCGACCATCAAAGTCTGCTAGTAACATATTCACTGCTCTATGAAAAAAGTGCACAATGCGGTCTTGATTCATACATTGTGCGACACAATTCAGAGGTGCTGTTGGCTTAGAAACCAATTTGCTTACCTTTAAAGGAAGCTGGGAAAAGTATTTACCTTTAACCTACCAGCTTCATCCTTCCCAAGATCTATAGCTTTGCTAAGTTTTAAAAAATGGTTTTGGAACTGCAGCCCAATAAAGCTTGTTGTCTTCTAATGCTGACCCTGATTTTCTTAAAATGTACTTAGTATTTGCAAAGAGAATAAATTACTGATAGCAGAGAGGGAAACAGTGCATAATAATACAGTACTTATTTGAGAAATGGATTTGTCTTTTCACCAGTCATCCATCCTCCAGCTATGAAGTATCATCTCAAATTCAGAGTCAGTCTCACGATTTCTGGAATCATACAGTCACTTCCTCCCTAGTTTAAAAGAAATACTGAAGGTAGGGGAGAGAATAAAAAAATAGATGGAGCAACACTAACCCCCTTATTTACCCTTTTGACAGTACACTATTTTAGCTACCTACAGACTATGCTGGGGAGGGGGATTATATATATTATGTTACACTATATGCAATACATATAATTACAGATGGTTTCTCATGAGATAGGAATGTTCATTCTGTGGTGACTTTTACGAAATACTTTTATTTAAACCAAACCATTTTTCTGTCAAATTTCTCAAGTGTTCTCATCCAACATTCACTTGAACACATATTCCGCTCCTAGAACAACACTGTGGCTTTATTTATCTCAAATAATTCATTGAAGGTCACAAATGTTGGTTCTCTGTCCAGCTACCAGTATATCAGAGATCTGGATCATAAGCTTAAGTAATTTTATCTTGATTAACTAGGCTGGCCCTAAAGAGGATAACACATCATATGAACAGGGCTGCATGCCCACAATTCAGATCTGTGTTAAACCATGAGAATTAAAAATGGATTTTGTATTGTTCCAAAGCCTAGCCATTGTACAGCCGAAAAGGTGAAAAACCCCTGCCTTCAGTCTTACCACCAGTTCCTGAATAATGTATTTTGCATCTCATTCACACTGCATTTAGATATATATATCTTCACCTAAAAATTCACAAATAGTACTTTGAAATAATAGAAGAATAATGTTAAATAGTGTCCCAGCGCACCTGTAATAGTCTCTCCTCAGAGGATTTCAATACATTTTAGGACTAAAACCTTTTACCATCGCTGTGAGGCAATACCATACGTAGTATTAACCTCACTTTCAAACAGGAATACTGAAGCACAAAAATTTTAAAGCCAGGTTTAAACAACCAGTTTTTACATATTTCCTTAAAATGTGTATTGTTTTATTTACTTGGTAATACCTGTTCAGCATCCCAGTTACTAGCACAAAAGTAACTGTGCAAATACATCCTAAGCAAATACGTGGGCGTCTTTATATCAGTGCAGCTGAGTTTGGTCTATGAACTACAGTTACTCTATACCGCAGGCACAATACATGCGGCCCAAGAACCAGCAATAACACGTACGTAGACACAAATAATACAGCCATAGATTGTTACTGAAACAACACTAAAATGTGGTTTTTATCTTTGGCTGACAGGACGTCATTTCAAGGACATATTTTTCCCTCAGCAAATCACAGGTCTCCATCCTTACTATTAGAGCATAGCTACGCACACAGCTTCAAAAGCATTCCAGTGACTATCGTGTTTAACAGCACTTTTATGTATAGGTTCTTTAAAAGATCTTTGAGGCTCCTCAGTTTTCAGCAGGAGGCTGGACTAGTTGAACATAAGCATGCAACGTGCCCTTGCAGCAAGGAAGGCCAACAGCATCCTGAGCTGCACTACAAAAAGCGTTGCCAGCAGGTCAACGGAGGGATCCTTGCCCTCTACTCAGCCCTGATGAGACACATCTGGAGTACTGTGTCCAGGTCTGGGCTTCCCAGTACAAGAGAGACGGGGACATACTGGAGTGAGTCCACAAAGATGATCACTGGACTGGAGCATCTGGCACACAAGGAGAGCCTGAGAGAGCTGGGACTCCTCAGCCTGGAGAAGAGAAGGCTCACAGGGCACCTCAGCCACGTACATAAATACCTGAGGAGCATGCAAAGGGGACAAAGCCAGGCTCTTCTCAGCGGTGCCCAGTGACAGGACAAGGGGCAATGAGCACAAACTGAAACACACATGAAATGTCACTGAAACAAAATAAAACACTTTTTTTAAAATGTGAGAGTGGTCAAGTATTGGAACAGGCTGCCCAGGTTGTGGACTCTCTATCCTTGGGAGTTACTCAAAACCCGACTGGACACAGCCCTGAGCAACCTGTTGCAGCTGACCCTGCTTTGAGCTGGGGAGTTGGACTAGATGCTCTCCAAAGGTCCCTACCAATCTGAACTATTCTCTGTCATCTCCTGAGATGACATCCAGCCTGAACTCTCCTATGAACCTAATGAGTCAAATCGGAAGAAAACATAAAATAAGCAAGAGAAAAATCATTATCCACTGACCCCACCATCAGTGCACACTATTGTTTTTATTGTCCCGCTGGACAAGTGCCTTTATTGACCAAGTCAATAATTGATGAATTATTCTTCAAGGTGTAGATTTTAATAATTTAAGCAAAACTCATGCACTGTACATTCCCTTTCTACCTAGCAGCAGCCTTCCTACGCAAAGGAAGCAGTTAGCTTTGAAGCAAATTTAGCTGACCTATATATGACAATATTTTATGCTATGCTTAATAGGAATTATTTTCAACATACACTTTTCTCGTCTGTGACTCAGGAAGTCTGTGGCATACAGAGTTGTTCAAAATACTCTAAACGTATCTCACATGCAGAAAAATTATGGGGGGAAAAATGACATAGGCTTATGTAAGTAAAAAACATTGCATAAGGCACAAATTGAAAAGAACAGAATATTGATCTTCAGTTATTCTTCATTGCTTGAGAACTTGCCCAAGCAAATGGCGGTATTTACATTTTGTAAAAAATTTCTTTGTTAAAAAGGAGAATGAGTCATACAGAAGATATTTTCCTTCAAATTTTCTTGCTTCCTTTCCAAAACTTTGTAAATGGCATTGGAAAAATTGTAATTTAGTACTATTCCAACTACTAGTATTTACTTGGACAACATCACAATGATGAAATTCCAGAAGGTTCAGAATATCCATATTTTGGATTATCTCATAATTTCCAAAGGCAGAATGAGAGTTAGATGTCCTGGATGTGGTTAACAGGAAAGGCCCATGTTTGCACGTGCCTAACTCTACAAAGGATTTTGTGCTGTGATTCACAGAAACGCTTCATGCTCTATGTGCCCTTGAGCCTACGCTTAAAACCTGAGAGAAAATCTTATATTATAGGAAAACAAGGAAAATCTGTCAACCATGAACCAAACAGACCAACATGCTGCTGTTGTCCTGAATCTACAGACAGAAAACAACTACGTTATTTGCTGCCTTAATTTGTATGGTTAGGAAGAAAACAAATTATAATTTTAAAGTATAATGGTAAATTGTCCCAAGTCAGCAGCTAAAAATTTCATTGACATCTTTTCAGCAAAAGCATCCAGCTAGTGTTTTTATTGTCTTGGACATGGTATGAATTGTACACTGAGGAATAGTTTATCAAGTGTATGTCATAAAACATGGAAAAATTCAAACTGACTAGTAAAAGCATGAACGAAAATGGAAACTGTTATACAACCTCAATTCTAACAAGTCATTGCCAGACATCCACTACAATAAATGCCCTACTAGAGAGCAGTATAAGCCACAGATGGCTGGGGAGCTGATTTTCAGATCAGGATTCTATACTGCAACATGCATGGGAGTGCTAGAAAAGGAACACAAATTGATCAATGCATTTAAAATACCACATTTCAAAAATGACTCAATTGGCTTGTTGGGCTGGATAGGGAAGGTAGCATTTGGACCTATGATAGGATTTGTCTCAACAGATGGCAGCAGTCAGATTAAAAGGTATGTAAGAGATTTGATTTCCCTTGGTTTTGCCATCTTCCCTTCCCCCTCCCCCTACTTTTCAATTTTCCTTGGAATCTTTATTATTCCCACTGCATTGTACTGCTCTGACTTTTATTCCAGAAGACAACTAATTATCTGCTTTTCTTTTGGGCCGACAAAGCAGAACAGGGGCAACTCTATATTCTGAATTCTGTATGGTTTTGTAGAAACACAGCTCTTCACTCTGAAGAAAACCAATAGAACGACTTATGTCAGCAGTGAAGATGGCTTTTAGCAAAAGTATGCTTCTCAGGAGTTTGAAGAGGTGCAAAGCTGCATCAGTGTAATTTGGATGCCACAACTGTGGCTTCTTTGGTAATACTTGTTTCACTCTTGTCAATGCACCTGCTTTGTTGGTATAACTACGTCCACCACACGAGTATTTTGTGTGCTCCTATCTGCACAGTGGTAGCACACTCTTAGTGTAGACATAACCTAAGCCTGGTTTTAGTAACTGAGGCCAACTTTTTCACTTAAAGGTAGTCTTTAAATCAAGACACCTACAAATAATTGTAACCTGCATTTTAAAAGTTTGACTCCTGAGATGAATAAAGCTTAGAAGTACTCAGCACTTTCAAGAATTGGGCCACTTTAAATTGTGCACCAAAAAGCTCGTATTCAAAAAGAAGCCAGCTGAACATTGCAGGGTGTGCCTTTTGGATAGGAGCTAACAATCTTAAACTGAAACTAAACACTTGATTTCTTGGTACCTCAAGAAGGGGGGCAATTCATGGTCCTCCAGCAGAAGTGGCACCACCTAGCCACCTTAGTGGTGGAATTCCTGTGCCATCAACCCGTGGAGCCTAAATGCAAATTTTGCCTGACTGCTTCGTTTTTCTGGGCATAGATAAGCCCTGAGACAGACACCTATGTGAAGAGGCAATTATTTACTTACTTACTTTAATACAGCTAAGCAATTAGAGCCTTAACTTGTCCAAGTCCTGGCTTGTACTGGAGGGATTTGACTGCACTGTCTTTGGACCAGGCATCTTCTCCAGCCTGCTTTCTCCAGTAGCAGGCAACTCAACGCAGTCTCCCTGGCTGTACTTTTTTCTGTTAAGCCACATGATCAGTCAGTATAACTCATCAAGTGCCACAACTTACCATTTCATTCCATCTGCAAATGTACTCGAGAACCTTTTTATATTTCCTTCCAGGTAACTGATAAAGCTATTGAGCAGTATTATGCCAAGAACAGATTCCTGTGAGTTCCCACTAGAAGCAACCTTTGAGATGAATATTCCCCAATTCTAATCATTTTTCAAGATGTTTCTGTTAGCCTGTTTTTAATCCATTTGGTAACCCTGGATTACACTGCTTTTACACACTGTTATTTCATTTTGTTTTGAACCACAGTGTCAACAAGACTAAGTAAATGTCACAAAGTAGCCTAAGTGTGTTATTGTCAGCACAGCTACCTCTGTCAACTTCATTTGTGATCCTGGAAAAAGCAGTATCAAGTTTGTTTGACAAGATCTATTATCCATAAAAACTTGGCTGGCATTATGCGTGACATCATCTCTTCATTTTTTGTTGGAAGTATCTAGTTTCAACCTTCCAATGATTTTGCTTGACCTATAGTTACCTGGATCATCTTGTTTAACCTTTAAAAATTCTGGCACAACGCTTGCTTTTTCCAGTTCACTGGAACTCCCCTTTGTATGCCAAGATTTGTTAAAAAGCAACAATAATGGTTTAGACAGTTCAACTGTATTAATACTCTCCTGTACAAGTCTTCTAGTCTGACAAAGAATTAAGGAGGAAATATAATGACTGAATTTAACTTCTGACTTCAATTTTAGAAAAGCCGAACTTCTCTAGAATGAGCTGCCAACATTTTCATAATGAAGTGTAAAGCAGCCATCAGTGTCTTTGCTGTGATGTTTCAAATAATCTCAAGTGCTTCTGTGCCTTGCAGCCACAAAACACTTCAAATATTATAGGGACAGTTTCCTTTTCATATAGTTGTTCCACCATATGTATTTCCTTTTGTTGTTTCTTTCTTCCTCCCACCATTTGCCTACATCTTATGGGAAAGCCTGGAAGTTTTACAGGCTAAGGTTAAAGGACAGATATGTGGAAAAAAGACCTGAACTTTTGTACTGTCTTGTAAGCAACCTTTATGGCTGTGTTTGATATAATTTTTAGAAGCTTTGAATTCAGCTGATGTTAATAAATAATCAATGTAATAACCTTGTTTTCAGCAAACTCCTTAAACTGTAGGGGTTTGATTTTAAACTGTATTTGAACACTAGCCCTCTAAATTTGGCATGCATTATTTCTGAAGCTACTGATTAAACATCTTTCTTCTGCTGTTGCATCTTATGGCATTTATACTAGCAGGTGAAAAGGCAAGATGCTGTATTACAATTTCTTACTACCCTACTTTATCTGAAAGTACAGATATAAAAATTTCTTTGGAAAAAACAATGACAGTATGAAAGAAGATTCAAACTAAATGTAAGAAGCTTTTTAAATAGATCATTGGTTATAGCTCTATTTGCTGAATGGAATTACTATCAAACTGTCAGGTCTATCTACTAAATCAATACCTAGCATCTAGATTTCAATATGCTCAGTTTGAAACATATTTGAATATGTCTTCAAATATTTAACCTCAACTCCTACTCTCTTGTACGGGTAATATACAACAGAATGGTGGAAATACAATGTTTTTGTGAATGCCTTTAGTATGTGCGGATTAAGTAAGAAAAACATTTGGCCCTTCACATAAGAAGGTAAGAGCAGTACAACTTGCAATTAGTATGAAAATTTGTATGTGAAGTTCTCCCTAAAATGGCTAAAATGATTGTTTGCTTGTGGGAGACAGGTTACCTAGAAGAACTTTTTCCTGACATTTGGCTGATACCACCATTCTTGACTGACTTTGTAAAGCCTTCTTCTGAATCATTACACAACACTAACCCACCTACTGGTCTATCAAGAGGAATAAAAAAGGCTGGTTTTCCTTTTTCACATCAGGAAAAGCTACTGTATTAATACAATGTTAAGTAGAATCTCCTACAATACAAATATAACAAAGTAAAACAATTTCAGGATTCTCTAGCCTTCGAATATGTCCACCTGACACTGCTCTGATGTTTAAAAGCCCTTTCCAACGTGGTACCCAATAGCTTATTTTTAAAAATAAACTTTGTCTGGATGAAATTTTAGTTAGATAGCTCCTATCTTTCCTTTATCTAACTGCATGCCAGACCTAGACTATTTTTTATAAGCTCCGTTATTAGAGAGACAACTACAATGTGAGAAAACAGCTACTAACACAGGCCACAAATGGACTCTCAAAAAACTGTTTTAAAAGACCAAATCCTGAAAAAGTATCATAAATCATCTTCCCAGTTTTAGTGGAGATTCCTTGCTTAGGGATTTAGGCTCTTGGGATTGAAATAGTCTTGGAAGTAGAAGAAACAAATCAAAATAACGTAGCTAATGAATGCTAGTAATGACCAGCAGAAGGAGGCTAACCCAGTATCTTCTACCTGCTGGGATTTTGGTCCCCCATCCAAGACATCTCTCAAGTCTGGAGGGCTTATTCTAAAACTGGCTTCAAGTCTTCTGACAGGAAGACATGTATTTTTCACAGAATTTTTTTGTTTGTTTGTTTCAGCATATGAAACACAATTCTACTTTTACCAACCTAAAACATAAGGCCAGTACCAAGTAAACTAGGATCCTGGCTATAAATCCTTTGCCGATGTTTCTCACCTCCCTTATCATCTCTGCAGTAACAGAACATTTTCCATTAGTGAAGAGAACTTCTAGTACTTGCAGTCAAAGAGTGGAATCGAGACTATGAAAAAAAACCACCTAAATTTCAGTTTCGATTTCAGTTGGTTTATTAATTTTTTTTTTTAAGGAAAGATGAAGCTTTCCTTCTAAAAGGAAAATCCCTGTAAAGACATTATTTTCCAATATGAAAACAGAGGTAGAAGTGATACTACGACAGAGCCACACTGACACTCGCACAGCTCAATTTACATACATAATTACCCTGATGATTTTAAAACATCAGACGCTTGCACCCAAATTTCCATTTACAGCCAATGTAAAACCAATTCAGTCAATCCTGCTTTACTTAATAAGTGTCTGTCAGAACTGTTTCAAGTAGCTAAGAAAACTGATACAAAATCCATGTGCTTTGTGCCTGTGCTGCCAAAAATGACTTTGGCTGAGATGATATAACTCTACAAAAACATTTGTTATCATAATGTTATTTATTTCCTTCTCTTCCCTAACTGTAATGTTTACTTCGTACCTGCGTACGTTTGCATGATTTCAAAGAAACATGAGTTTGTACAAGAAATATTTAGTCTGAGTTTATCAGTCTGAAACACTCAACGCAACATTCCTAAGGCAACACCATGCAAAAAGCCGATTTTCCCATTTCATCTATGACCTGAAGTTGTGAGGAAAGACAGGAAATTTACCCGATTCCTGGAGATAGCGATACACCAAGAAATTCACTTCGTCACTGGTTATGCTCATCTTAGCCCAACCTCAATATGATGAGGTTTACGAGAAGTGTGATCCACGCTCTGTTCAAAGGGAAAGAAAAGAACAGGTTTTGTTTTATCTTGATTTAGTATGAAATTTGTTATCAAAATAGAGGTGGGAATTGTTAAGGGATTTAAAGATCTCATATTGTTATTAGAGCTGTTACATCCCATTGTGAGGTACCCATTAAATAGTGTGAATCAAGTACTCAAGCTGTACTGTACCTTTTATTATAATTAAAGAGCAGTATTTAACATATATAAGAGAGTAGAGGGAGCATTTTAAATTTTGGAAGCCTTTGCAAATGTCAACTCTTTCACTTCCGTGGCTTTACTACAGCTTCTTCAGACACTCCTTTCTACTGTGTGAAGCATCTTCTTTTCAGAACTGCTGGCAATTACAGTCACGTGTAACACACCAAATCATAACCTTTTTGTAGCCCCAAAGTTGTAATCTAGTTTTCTGTCCAGTAGTTCATCCACTGAAAAGACAGGTTCTGCCCTTACCAAACCATGTTATGCAGAGAACTTAAATAAAGCTCCCACAAAATAGAAATAAATCTAAATTTAAGATGAAATTACGGATTTTATTACTGGGGGAGGTGTGGGGAGAAAGAGTGAAAAAAAGAGAGAGCACGCCATATACCTTGTGCCAACAAGGAATAAAACTACCCTGGCATTATATAAACGTATAATGTTATAATGTCTCTGCAGATTAATGGCGAACAAGAATTAAACTTCAATTATTCACTTAAGTAATCCTAACCTTTAGGATGACAGTTTTACATTACTGTTTTGGGCATATACTCTGATCATAAAACCACTGTTGTTTAGATGATAAATTTGTTTTGAACGTTTTCCATTAATTCTTGATGATTCGTTTCTGTTTGGGAAGCTGACTTAAGTAGTTTGGTTTGAAAAGCTGTAAGTACTTCTCAGACATAAACTTTGCGGCTTTGTTAGCCACACCATACCTATAATGAATCATGTAAAGATTTGGACACAGAAGCACACGCTATGCTCCTGTCGCATATTACAAATGAAAGACCGTAGGTGTGTGCCGTTTGTTTCAATTTCCCGTATGTCTCTTCTTGGCAAGCGGAAAGGTCTTTGTTCATCGAAAACCTCTTCAGTAATTCCTGTTGCCTAAAGTAGCACCTGCTACTGCAGGCAATGCTGATCGAATACAAGTTTCCCCTGGTGCTGATTTAAACCAGCAGGTCACTCATGACTGTAACAGATGTCTCTGCATATTTATGTAAATGGAGGTCTTTCGAACCCTGGTAAGCCTTTTATTCTCCTGGGCTGCTATATTTCATCAATGGCCCGGGTGCTGGTTTTCCATAAGGACCCTTAGCTTGCTAATTTGGGAGACATCTTCCTCAAGTATTCCAGTCTTTATTATTACAGTTTGCTCTTCAAGGACAACAAGAAGAAACGAAATACTGAAAACCATGCAATCTTGGTGGGGAAAATTTCCTCCACTTTGGAAAGGATGATCACTTTCTGCTAAGATTCTGGATGAGGACAACATCAGCTGTATCCAGCATTCAGTTCTGTCACACATGCCACGTTATCACCCTGGGAAGTCATTTGGTCTCTTTTCTCCTCAATCCCTCATCTGTAAAATGGGCTTAAATTTCTCTGCCAGGGGATCAGGAGACTGGAAGCACTGGTAGCTGTAAGGGCTTTAGTTACCAAGGTTGAAGCACCACTTTCAGTATAGCTTTACACATACTTCTTCCAGATAAACAGAACTGGTTCTGAATAATGAATAAACCCTGTGCCCCTTTTTGCATAATCATCACCATACAATGATGAACAAGGCAGACATCCACAGCAACAGTTAAGGCTATTTTCATCCCTGTCTGACTACTTAAAATACACCCGTATTGCTGCTATGGCCATGATAACAATAAATCAAGAAACTTTTGATAGCTGTGGGTTTAAAAAAAAAACCACCCAACATAACACTTCTAAAAGCATTTTAAAAATAGCTGTTTCAGTATTCGGTGGTAGGAAAGTTGGTAAAGATGAAACCCCTTACAAAAATTCAGTTTCAGCAATGACGTACTTTGTGGTAAAATGAACTTTATTAAAAAAAAAAAATCAAGAAACTACAAATGCTGTTTCTGGATGCATCCTGCTAATTTAAGACATTAGCATGCTATTTCCCACATACAGAGGGTTGCTTTGGGAAAGGCAGGGGAAGGGAAAGGAGGAGTGTTGCTTTTTGTTTGTTTTTCCAAAGATGACTTTTCTTACATGAATAAAAACCAGAGAAAATCAGCCTGACTGCAAAATAAGTAGTCTGATAGCCCCAGAAAAACCTCCACGGCAGCTATGTCTGTATCAGAATCCCAAGCACACAGAGTAGCTGGATTTGCCATGCATTTTCCCTGAAGTCAGTCAACAGGAATTACTTTGACATATGTGTCGGATCATATCTTTATACACATTGTTACCATGCCATAAATAACCAGATGATCCCCACTCATACATTTAAGGTCTCTTCCCTCCCACAGATGCCAGTGCAGCAATCAGATACACAACTGTAAAGCTTTTACCCGTCCAAAACGATACACAGATCTTGGCTTTGACCCAGAGAAATCTATTCATTAGAAATTTGGCTGAGCTATGAAAGACCATACTCGATTTCATTAACGCTCTTTTTGATTTCCTTCTTCTCCACAGATAAACACCCCAAATAAAAGAGGCTACAAGAGACATGGTGGGGAAGACAGAAACGTACTTATCTTTTGTGTATCTCCAAGTCTGATTCATAAGGAACAAACTGGCCTCCCCCTCAATAGAATTTTTTTTTTATGTAGAAATGCAAACTTCTGTAGAAAATCATAGAGACCTTTAGTTATCATTGTGATAGATTTATTTCTACTAATTGATGGTCTCCTTTTGTTACTGGAGATTGGTATTACCTAGATTAATAGCATTTTTGAAGCAGTAAATTATAGCTTATAAACAATACTGATGTGCCTTTGGAGACATTTCCCGTTTAAACCAGCAATAACATCTTAATCCTTCACAATGTCAAGAGGATTGACAAAAAGCATTCAAACATGTGTTTCAGGTTTTTTTTTTTACTGGCAACATTTTTTCCTGCACCCAATTACACATAACAGAAAGTTCTATTCACTTCATTAAAAATTAGGGTTGTGATTCTGCAGATACTTGAGAATGTCCAAACATGTGAGCTGAGCCCACTAAGACTTCCCAAAGTATAACAGATCCCAAACATTCAAACCCACCAGTGGATGGTTTGTCAAGATCATGCAAAATTAAATTTAACGCTTATTTTAAATAAACACTCAACTCTCAGTTCTGCTGGGATAGGTTTGCAGAAATGCTTCTTATACAGAGGTAAAAAGCTGGGTTATTAGCTCAGATAAGCTACTGTTGTGCTTCTAGGGCTGCTTGGCTTTTGCTGAACTAAGTCGTTCAGCTGGACTTGAGCTGGCTCCAGTGAAGCTAATGCTGCACACATTTCCCTGTGCTCTGGGCAACCAGGGCAGCTTATTTCCTGGAGTACACCACTGGACACAATTTGGCTCTGTGCACTGACATATCACTGTTCTCAAATTAAACCTTCCTGGAGCACTGCAAATCTTGCTAATGGGCCATGGAAGTAGCTCTGGAGAAAGGCAGACTCGAGCATACCTATGGTTCAGCACAGTGCTTGCCAGGTTGACCAATAAGAGTTTATTTTCATCCCAACCCCTTACTCAAGGATTGCTCTTCCTTTGTCCAGCATATTTTAGCACAGTTGCCATAAATAAGGGAGATCTGGCTGAAGAATCAAGGGAAGATAACTTTTTCAACTTTGAGATAGCACCTAAAGACACAATTCCCTAGCCTCTCTTCTAAATCGTGCTCCCAGGGTCCTGCAGGCCCGTGTCCTGCCCTTCAGGCTAACCCCAGGACAGGGGATGGCCAATGCTATTTCAGGAAAGGAGTTTATATTTGCTTCTTGCAGCAGCATTGCCATCCACAGGGACTGGGAGTTACCAGTCAATTTTCCCCTCAGGAAGGTGAAAACAAGCCAGACATTTAGGGAAAACACCTAAACTAAAACCTAAACCTGAAACCTAGATAGGAAGCCAGGCACTTCCCATTTCTGCATCCAGCCCTGGAGGGCTGGATTATCTCCTGGAGGGGTTACACTGTTTACCTACTTATTTGACAAAGTTAGGCCATAATGTCTTTTCCAAACCAAATTTTTAATGACAACATTGTCATTAGAATGAAAGGGGGGCAAAGAGAAATTTTGTATTTGCTTTGGCAGGAAAAAAAGGGCAAAAATTAGAGGTTCCATAAAAATGAAAACATTTCAGAAAGTTCAAATATTTAATGTTGTCAAGTGGATGCCCTGCCGCATGGGAACCAGAGTTCATGTACTTGTGCTCCCATTTTCTTGTCCAAGATGGCTCCATGCATCACACCACGTCTCTCAGGACCCACTACAGTTTCCCCATCTCAGAGAAGATAATGTGAACACGAGAACTAAAATAGACTCTAGGAAGGCGCTGTGACAGCATAGCCAAATCAATGTGTTACTGTTTTGCATATGCTCTGTAGTTTAATGAAAAACAGTATTTCCCAAAGCCAGAAGCCACTTCTCACAAAACGAGTCACATAGTCTATCTCAGTATTTTCTGTTGAAAAATGCTTTCATCAGAAACTTTCAATGAGCCCTGTGCTTCTGTATTTCTAGGCTGTGTCTTACCACAGAGCCAGAACAGAGTCAGCAAGCCAGCAGCTCTCTCCCAAAGGCTAACGAGCTCTGCTTGGCCCACACCACCGCATTCTTCAGTCTTGGCTTTTATTGCAGCTTATTCTTCTCGAGGACGAACTCCAGTATGCTCCTTTCCCAAAATGCCAAAACCCAACTTCTGAAGAGGAAAAGAGCACACTCAGCCCGCTCTCCCCTCGCAGTCTCTCCTGCCATTTCATCAAGCTAAAGAGTAAAACATATCTTCTTTACAAGCATCCTGACAAGGGAATGAGACTATTTAATCCTGCTGATTACAAGGTATGGAGCAGGCAGGATGGTTCTTTCCAAACTCCACCTATGCCAGTCACCAAAATAACAGCTAGTCCTGTTCAAAATGCAGCTTGTGCATGCATCACTTCCAGACTCCTCCTTTGCAAGGCTTGAACTTGACAACTTGCTTAAAAAATTTAAACCTAAAATATAAACAGTTGCTCCTTCTAGAGATCATGTACTTAAGAAGCCAAATCAAGATGTGCTCACAGAAACACTTGCACTGTATCTCCCTGGCTTTTCTTCATGAGGAGGCCAATAGTTAACTATCCTCATTCTGTAAATGATCATCATAGGTCATCTGAACTATTTAATGCACAAATGAGACAATTCAAACCTCTCAGAGCTGTTGTTCTAGGCTCTTTACAGATGCTCACAGATGTCTTTGCATCACTTGTACTGTAAATATTTTGAGGTTTTCTCCACAAGTACAGTAACGAATTTGTTGTTTTGGGGGAATAAAAGCTGAGATTCTGCAGAACAGGGTAATCTCCTTCGAGAATAGTTACTGCACGGTACAGTATGCGCTGTCTCAGAGCTTTGTCACCGACATTTATAGCAGCTTAATAAGGACAGGGACCTCAAAGAGAAAAGGCAACAGGCTTGTCAGAAAACCTGCATTACCAAATGTTAAGGCTGGCTCTTCTTTTTGTTTTAAGTCTATTTATTTACAGTGACCTTCTGCTGATTTTTAAAAGGCCACACTAAACTGAAAAAAAAAAGCAAACAAAACAAACTGCTCTCCTTAATTAGTGCAGTTCTGTTATACCTCTTCCATAGCTTAGTTCTAAGAAGAGGCAACTTCAACTAATTTTTTTTTTAAAATAAACAAAAATAATGTTTACACTAGTATATTGTATAGAAAGCTCAGGGAAGCCAAAAATAAGACTGATGGGAGAGTAAAGGTTGATGGTAGTTCTAGACCTTGCAAATGAAATTAATTGTTTTAAAATAAATGAAGGAGCTACAGAGGCTTAAGAAATCAAAACACATGATTTGATTTCATTTGAGAATCAAGATACCTCATCATTTGGAACAACTGAAGTCAATTGGGAATGCTGTTGCTAAACAGAACCAGGATTTTCTTCCTCAGGTGAGCACAAAATGGCAATTAGGACAAACTGGGGGACAATAGCATGAGTCTGCGCATTTCAAACCAATGAGGCCAAAATACATGATCATCAGATTGAGCAGTTACTTGTCTGTGCACATGTGCATTTCCATGTATGTAATGCAACAAGAAATGTGTTTTAAATCTTACAAGTAGTGCTACACCCTCGAAAAAGTTAAGGAAGATTGCAGCTTTAAAAGGATGGCACAACTGCTCTACCAACATTCGCTTTTCTTGAATTTTGGCAAGAGGAACAGTGTACTAATACTACCTCAAATTTAACTTTTCACTTAATTTACCTGGATTTTACTAAAACCTCAACAAAACCAAAAGGAAAAACATTCATATTTTTCAACCATGCTTCACATTCACAGGGCATTGAGGTGAAAGGAGTATGATGTTTTCTACCAATACTGGTTGTATCTGTTTAATTTTCCTTCTATGACTGCAGACTTAAGTAAAATAACATAGCTGAACTTTTAAAATGAACATCCCCCCAGACATTTAGAATAAAGCACAGTTTCTTTTTCAGCTGTTGACAATGTCTCTGACACCTAACATAAAGATCCACTAAAAGGTCAATGTGAAGTGTCTGCGTCCCACGCTGGCCTTGTAGAATGGACATAGAGAGACACCCTTTGAGGTGACACCATGGAGCTTCCAGAAACCTCCAACAAGGCCCTGAGCCAGCCGCTGCATGGGCAGCGGGGGTTAGCAGGCATGATGCCCTTTTTAAATGAGGCAATGCCATAGCAAGGAATGCAAGAGCGATAGGCCTGGAAGGACAAGTGAGAGACAGCCTGAAGACCTTGCCCGAAAGATGGAATATCTGAGCAAGGCTTCTTCAATTATTTTTGATTTTTATCCTGCAACATTGCTGTTTAAAATGGTGCAACTCCGGTAGCAGGGGCCAAAATTCTGATTTTTCCCAACATAGCTGAGTGCTTTAAGTAGGCTGCAGAATTGGATTGTGTCTTGCCTGCACGCCTGCACGAAGACAGAGATAAGGGTAGAACATCCATGTGTGCCTTTTACCATATTCCTTCTATAAACTACATCCTATACCAACCTGAGGGTGAACCCTCATTTTAAAAACCATACGGCTATCACCTTCCTGGTTGTAATGGTATCAGTGCCAGCTACAGCAGTAGGCACCTCCACTACCCAACGTGTTATGGACAAGCACGGCAGGTGTGCGCATAAACACTGCAAGACCAGGAAGGTGACGTGCAGTAAGGGTAAAGGGGTTTGAGAACTTTTCACACTCATAATTTTGTATTCTGTTCCTTTGCCCCAGAGCTGTCGGGTGCAGGAAATGCTCTCCAGGCAAGGGGCAGCAACACACACACAGCAGCAACGCCATGCAGAAGGGCCTGTTTGTCCACATACCTGTAGGTTTGTGTGTTACTCCTTCTCTTCCACAAGGCCTAGATATCCAGTAAAACCTGTGTTTCAATTCCATGTACATTTGAATTTCATGCTATTTTAGCATCTTGCAGGACAACTTGACACAGGTGCAGTTAGAGAAAGATTAAATGTAAAAGCCATTCTGGTACTGTCTCATACCAACACCTGTAACTTGCGTGACAAAACCAATCCTTGGACTTAGCAAAGCTCTACATATAAGATGACATAAAACAACACGAGTCTGTGCTGGTCTAAAAAGCCTATATTTTTTAGCCGTGCAGGCTGGTCCCACATGGCTGCGAAGCCCTAGAGGTCGTGGACAGGAGAAGCACCAGCATTGCTCATCACATGTGTGACAAGGACAGGTGTATCCCTGATCCTCACACATTGGGGCCGTACGGCTCCCCAGTGAGCGAGAGCCACGCTAAGGACTTGCGAAGGTCTAGAGACCAGCCGGGAGCCGCAGCAGCCCAGCTAGTTCACGTCTGGATGGCCTCAGGCAAAGGGAACGTGAAGCAAAGGGAATGTGCAGCAACGTCATTAAGGGGGTGGGTTTTTATTAGTTTCTTCTAATAAGCCTAACAGATGTTACTGGGAACATTTTGATGTTATTTTTCCATCATTTATAACTTTATTTTTAATTTTTCCCCTCAGAGCAAGCAAAGGCAGTAGATCTTACCACATATTTAACCTTAACATGTTTTCCCTGTAGTATTGTTAAAAGTGTAGCTGAGGATTTTCTTTATTTGTATTATTATTATTATCGTACAAAGGGAGAAAGTATTTTTCCCACTTGCCTATAATTCCAAAACAGCTGAAAAGATTATACTCTGAGTTAAAGAGGAAAAAATACTTTTCAGACTCACAACATGGAAAATTTCACCCCCCAAAGCAAGTATTTTGTAAATTTTAGAATATGTGAAAACAAAGAATTATAATGGAAACTATTTCAAACTTTTATTATGGAAGAACCTATTATAAACTATTTACGAAGATTTTAACTATGGCTATAAATACTTAATGTTTTCTTTTGAATAATCCTAAGAGAATGCAAATACTGTTAGGACAAAGATTATATAGGATAGTGCAATGGAACAACAGAGAAAATAAATACACAAATTTAGGATATTTCACTTCTGTGTATTTCTACCTCCAACATTTAGCTCTTAGTGGAAATCTGCTGACATTTTTGGTTTTTTTTTTTTTTGTTTGTGGTTTTTTTTCAACACAAGCTTCACTAGGTTTACTCCTGGTTTATATAGGTTTGAGCTCTGGAGAAAGGTCACTAAATCCCTCCATTTTTATGGAAGGTATCATAGCACTTTCCTTGTTGGAAGGTAGAGGGGGAAGGAAGAAGGATGGAGAGAAACAATTTGCTTTCAAAGGATGCCTGCAGAACCTTCTAAGCAACCACTGAAGTAAAAGCTTATTTCTAAGTTAGTTTTCTGCATTCACACTGCTAAATATTTCATAGAGGAACTTTCTATAAAAATCAGTACACAGAATTAAGACTGAGAAATCTCCATCTTAGGAAAACCACCTCAAACGCCAACTTCAGATACTGGGTTTCTTTTTATAATTTCTTTTAACTCTTCCTCTGTATGCTCTATACTGCAAATAGCAAAGTTCACACACAGCACATCCAGTAGTATAATCCAAGTTGTACAAGACTATCACACATACTATCTGCCTTTTCATCCATCCTCCTTCCTTTGCATGCTGTTATTTGCCATCAAGGGTGAGGTAGTCTTTCTGTCATTTTAGGTTTTCCTGGCTTTCTGTCTTAACTGGTAAGACCAGTGGAATAGTTTGTGCTTCTCCTCTTTAGCTGGAGGGCGTTTGCCCATTTTCATGAACACATCACCAGCCATGTACGGAGGTACCAAATGTACACAGGTTTTTTCCCCTCCCAATCTTCCATCAATTTTTGGTACATTTCAATATGGTATTTTGCTGTTTTCTCCAGTCTAGGGACAGCAGGAGACCTAAGCAGCAGCACTTTGTAAGGTTTGTGTATTCAGACAGTATTTTAAGGATGACTTGCAAGTCCTCACCAGGCAATCTTTCTTCTGTTTGTAGATGTGTGAAGAATGTGCTACACAGAAAGATAAAGCACATTTCTGGTGGCAGCATCATGAAGTCCTACACCGCGCTAATATAAATAGCAAAGTCTACCGATTAAAAGGCAACTCTTTTTAACCTAGTTTTTAAAAAGCTAAACGGCCTAGAAATGAAGACGAACTCAAAAATCCTTGGGGAGTCAGAGAAAGACATGACATAATCTCAGTTTTTCACAAAAAAAAATTCATCTGAATACTTCTCAGGAAGGATTTTCATATATTATGACACAGTTGTTAGCTGAAATTAAATAAAAAAGCACTCCCCTGCTTTAAAAAAATCAACATACAGCAAATTGAAGCCTTAAATCCATACATACAGGGTTTGAGAAGCTTTTAAAGGTTTTAATCCCTAGACAAGAATTGTTTCATGACAGAATAAAAAGATTCTAAGTTTTTGGCCTTCCCTCCAAGAAGGGCCCTAGGGAAGCTAGACACGATCAGAAGGGTTGAAGTAGATGTCAATCACATGTTTGTTATTACAATAATATTATGAAAGCCACTGAAAATCAGTAGGATTTTGGGTGCTTAAAAGCTTGAGGGTCACAGGCTGGAAGGGACCTTGGGAGGTGCCTAGTCCAACCCCCTGCCCAAAGCTATGGGGTCAGACCAGGCTGCTCAGGTCTTGGATCAGTCAGGGCTTGAAACCCTCCAAGGATGGAGATGGCACAGCCTCCCAGGTCAACCTGCTCCACTGCCTCACTCTCCATGGGAACACACAGGCAAAAGTTTCTCCTTTTACCCAGACTGAAGCTGTTGCAACTTGCGCCTCTTGTCTCTCACCCTCCCGCTCTGTACCGCTGTGAGGAGCCCTGCTCTCTCTCCTCTGTGATCCCTAGTAGGTGCTAAGGGACTGTTAGGTACCCCTGAAGCCATCCCTTCTGCAGGCTGTCCCATCTCCCCCAGCCCCTCCTCACAGGTTAAGTGTTCCAGCCCCACTGCTTTGGGGTCCTCCCAAGCTCCCTCCAGTTTGTCCACATCTTTCCTGTGTTAGGTCCCAAAACTGGACGCAGTATCTAGATGTGGTCTGACGAGTACCATACAGAGGGGGACAATCCCTTCCCTTGATTGACTGGCTGTGCTCATACAGCCCAGATTATTTGTTTCTTCTAGTTCACACAAGAAATTATACCAGCGTTATAAAGCCGCAGAACCTCCATACAGCTTTAAAATGAACATCGGTATCAGCATTAATGGAAAGGAAGTAATTTTTCCAAGTTGGAACGGTCTATCTCATTGTCCTCTTTACTTATTTTATTTGGAAAAAGAATTTTTATTTGGAAAAGACATGCAGGAAGGTAGATGGGGTAACACTCCATACTGTCACGCCTACTGGATCTTGTAAGGATACGGTAACCAAGCAAGTATTTTAGTCATCCAACTCCTGGAACATAATTCTCAAAGGCTAGCTAGCTATGAAATTCCCTCTACAAGGAATGGGGAAAGTTATATGCCTGTTGCAAAGATTCATGTGTTTTCCTGTAGCCGTGGATTAGACACTTGTCTGAGACTGGGATTCATTGCTTCAAATTTCCCCTCCAAATCTAGGTTCCAATTTGTATTTTTGGCTGCAGAGAACTGACTCAGTATTTTTATTTGAAGGGGAAAAAAAAAAGGATAAAGGTGCCAGTGGAAGCGGTAGACGAGATTTAAGAGACTGAAGACTAAAGTATTCACTTAAGAATTAGCAGGTTCAAACTTGCATTCTCCAGCTCCCAGGAAGGCACACTTCACACCTGGTTACAGGCTGCTGAAATGAAAGTTCTGTGGAGCAAAGAATTTGAGACTCACGAGCCAGAAGGATGAGGGAAAGAAACAGAGATCTCTAACTGCTCTTAATGATCCCTTGCTTATTGCAGGCATCTTGCAATTGGATAATGAACCATATATGCTTCAATCTTTTCAGCATAAATGAAAAATATGCATAGTGAGGATGAGCATTTGTGTATTGTTTACTCAAAGACAAACTTGATTTTTTTCACTCTTCACCACTATTTTTTAAATATGTTTTACATGTCTTTATTAAGGGAAGATAATTTTGGTCTCTTCTTATTTCTACAGAAACTCAAGAGTCTTTGTAGTATTATGCAAGAAGCAGACATCAACACCTATATTTAAGTATGACACATTATAAGCTTATATTATCACTTATAATTTGACTCAATTTTAACTATTTGGACTGTAAAGCTCCACAGTGAGTGTTTGCCTCAGGCAAAACTCCTTCTGGAAGGCATAAGCAAAAATAGTTCAGTTGTTTCAGAGGGAAGGTGGAGAAAACCCAGTTTTGCCCATATTTATACAGCTGTTTCAGTGAGAAACTGTAGTGCTTCCACACTTTGGAGCAGGGACTTGACATCTGGCGGAGAGGTTGCTCTCATGGCAAAGTGCCTTCCCTGCCCTAGTGAAAATCCACACAAATTTAACTAAAATAAAACCTCCTGAAAATACTACTTGTATACACCCTGCACAGGTTTGATAGAGGCCTGCAACTGAATTATCAAAATATTTTTCTTGCATTAACTGCGCTTCCTACTCAAGCAACAGGAGCTCAGGGTCTTTTTACACACGGGAAAGCACACATATGGTGATGCAGAAGAAAGGGTGAGAGATGGGACGGGGACTGGGAAAGGCGAAGGGCATCATGAGTACAGGTTGATGCACCACTGAGTTGGTAGCCTCAGGTGTCTCACCTCTCTCTAGGTAGCAGAGAATACTCTTTCCTCCCAACAAGTATTTCAGAGGAAAAATTATTTTAGCCAAAAAGTAACACTGATTTTGAAATTTTATTCCTGCACATTCAGACCATGTGATCTTTAATGCCTTCTAGCTATATTTATTCACATCTGACTTTTATTATTTTTATGAGTTAAGGATTCCCCCCCCAAACATTCAATGACGAGACTTAGCTAGTTTAGGGAATTATTTAAAGAAAAATATTTAAAGAAAAATATTTAAAAGTTTAATTTTTTTTCAACAGCAAGTAGACCTTTTTTTTTTCCCCTCTCCCATTTGTTTTTTCTCAGTTATGAACAGGCTTAAATAGCATAGCTGTTTGCCTATAAGGACCTGTATTCTACTGTGGTCAAATTTAATTTGAAAATTGCAGAAATTTTTAGCTCTTAGTAAACTGTTAGTATTTAGTCAACTCCTTTGAACATCAGAAATGCGCACAAACACACACTATTCAATGCATGCTTATTCTCAGGAACTGGATTCAAAGGCAGAAAAGCAACAAAATCCTGGGGTTTGAGGAGGTACATTTTCAGCCGTCACCAAGCAATAGTTTGGTACTATGAACTAGACAAAAAGTGACCAAATAAAATGCATCAGTGAAGAGCCAACACTTAAACTTTTATTCACTACCAACTTGTATAAAGCTAGATTTACTCATAGGACTTTCACAATGATGCAAAGAATGATTCCTTTCTTTCCTTTATTAATAGAGGCCTTAAAATTTAACCTGATGTTTAAGAATGCTTACAACCCCCTGTGTCCAAAAGACATGTTTCCCCACCCAATACATTGATGCAGATGATCCTCCTTCCAATCAAATACCCTTGTGAAAGAAAGCTTAAAGAAAGGAAAAGGTTTGACCAATTCTACATTTCATACTAATGCATCACTGTTACCTGATATGGTAGTAGCTTTTTGTTCTCTTGAAGAAAAGGAAAAAAAAATACTACCAAAGATACTTTGTAAAGAAAACTTACTTTTTAGCTGCTGATACTTTATATCCAGACATATGTGCAAGTCTTCAACAATTAATAAAAACTGTAAAATACTCCGTAAGACATGTAGTCACTAAAATGCAACGGTTATCTATTTATATAAAATGAACCGCTTAAAATTGTTTTACTTTATGTGAGCTAACCCGTAAAAGGATAATAGCATGTCTCTTTTTTAACTTAAACTCTCATCTTCCTTATTTTAAGACCTGACATGGGCACTTACCCAGAATCAAGCAACTTACAACTTTTTTTTTTTTGTGGTGGGGGGTGTGGGGCTGGGGGCAATAACAGGCACATCTCACTGACAAAGAAAACCAGTTATTATTAGTAATAAAATCTACATTCCTTCTGGAAGGATTACAATATAAAAAGCAGGCAAATAAATTAAAACACAATATGGGCTGTTTTTATAGAATCAGTAATGGTAACAATAATCTAAGAAAACATAGTTTTATGCATACGCAAATGCCAATTCTAACATAAAGAGATGGATATCCTACCTCAGGAGTTAACAGTGTCACTGTTAATGACTTTTTATTGTTCTGTATTTTCAAAGTGCTCTTAAAATATTTATTAATACATCTTAGATGTTTCTGTGTAGGTTTTGGTGTTACACAGAGCTTCTCAGGCTCTCATCAGATGTCAGCAACAGTTTAACCGTTATGGTCCTGTGACCACATCCATTCTCTTCCAAAGTGAAGGACCACAATGCATCTGTGACAAACACAAATGTGTAGAAAATATTTCACAAATTCACATCTCTAACCTCTCTGATCTTTTCAACTGTTAGCAACAAGCATACTGTTTCTCAAAAAGCAAAGCCTTTCTTTGTAGTTCCACCTCAAGTTATATTGTAACATAAGCGGCCAATAATGTTACTATGTAAGAATGGCTCTTAAGAGATTTTGAGTAATCATTCTGACACAACGTATTAGAAAAAGATCAGAAACATTCACTTATGTGCCCCACCAGTCCTGCTTTAACCTAGCTTTCAGCTGCTACGGACTGCCTGCCATTACAGCAGCAGCAGCAACCAGCAGAGCTGCATCCATCCCCAGCAGTGAACTTCTACAAAACACCTCTTAATTGGTGCAGGACATGCTCGGTGGCTGACATGCTCTGGGTGGAGGTTCGAGTGCCCGATCACCTCCAGATGACTGATCTCTCAACTGAGTTGCATATTTTTGACTACAAAAATCAAGGAAAGGTGAAAGAAAAAGAAGTCTAGGGACAGGTAGTCAAATAAATTTCTACCAGCATGGAGGTAGAAGTAAATAACAAATCAATCACTGACTTAAAAATAATTCTAATGAATCAAACAGCCCTGTGAATTCATGCAGTGTTGCTACTTCACCACTAAATATGGTGCAGTTCCTTCTATTATTAAATTTGTCAAATATTCTGTAAGAAATACAGAGTCACTAAGATGCAGTGGATATCTATTAGTATTAAATGAAACCCTTAACACTGGTTTACTTCATGTGAGCTAACCTGTGAGAGAATAATAGCATGCCTCAATACATCAACTCTTAGAATCGCTTTTCTAAATAAATACTCCATTGCAGCTTTATTTTTAAATTGGGGCAATTGGTTTATCTAAAGCAAAATGCACAACTTCTATTTAAATTTTTTATAAGGATCCTTTTTGCTTATAAGGACACTTTTATTTAGATTTTGTGCTCATGCAAAGTAATTTAAAACCGAATTGCTAGAACGCCTATGAGGTGAAGCTGAAGGGGTAAACCATTTACACTTGATGTCTATGGTCACTTAATCCATAGGACATAGAACCATATAACACACAAATTACCACAGAGACATAGCACCTCATCAAGTCACCTTACAATGGGTGATTCTTAAAGTTGCAAAGGCTACTAACTGGTATTGCCCCTCCCGCCACCAGTTGCTGGAGCAGTCACCTTTTATTCTGCAAAGGCAAACCCTGAGCTCCTCTGTGGAACAGGCCAGCTGAGCCAGAAGAGGCATCATTAACTTTCCCATGTAGCAAAGTCTGAATAGAGTTTGAACCATGGGGCTGAAATTCAGGGGACTGGTGGCAAATTGCATGGTGAGAGAGCTGATGGGTAGGACCACATACATGCACCTGGGGGCGTGGAAGAAAAGCTTCAACGAAAGGGCAACGATGTACACACAGTGAAAAGGGAGGAGGCTGCCAAGTTGCAGGAAGCTGCCTAGTGAGAGCCATGACGGGCGAGAGTGCCAGCTGACATGAGGCTCCATTCCAAGAGCAAAGAAATGGTTTCCTATTTAATTCCTGCTGTTTAATTTCACCCTCTAACGGCATTTAGGAAACACCATTTACTTTGATTACAGGTGAGGCTATAAAACAGAAAAGTTGCAAAATTCCTTCTGCCTCAAGTCTATATTCCCAAGATTTCACAACTTCTGAAACACCCACACCACATTCCCCCACTGAAACCACTCAATGGCGCTCAGAAAACCTGGAAAAAGCCCCAACATTAACTTCACCCTCCCCCCAAGAACGCACATGAAAAAAGGCTTGTATTCAGCAAGCGGAATAAATGGGTTTCATACTAGTGGAGTTGGTGCCTGTAACTATGCCTCCAACGTAAAATGACATTTTCATCATTTCAAGAAATGATCCATATTCTTTAGGTATAAGCAGGATACTCGCTCATTCCATTTTCAGAAGTAAGGGATTACACACAGAAGGGAAAACTATATTGTAAGCAAATATTCCTAAGACAGGATCTGAAATATTACTAATATTAGATATGAATATACTATTTTGCAGACTTTGCTTCATTCAGATATAAGGTCAAACTATTTGCACAAAGAAAGAACACAGTCTTGCACTCTGAAAACTCTTGCACCTCTGGAAAAATAGGAAGAAAATTCTTCATGGTACTGAATATATATCCCCTATGTTCTTCTTCCATGTTTGAAAGAAGTGCATCATTCCTCTTTATACAATTTAAAATTGTATAAATTTAATTTATGTATTTTTTTTTAAATAAAAAACCCACACAGGCAACCTGTGAGCTGTGAGTACCTCTCTAATTTTGTGTAAATTCAGAACTCAAACTCCCTCTAAAGTCTAAATTCCCTAGCTGTTCCTATTTCCCATACATCAACTTAAATTTTGGCTGAATCTGGTGTAAGCTAACTGGCTAACCAACTTGGGTTGTGACAGCAGGGAACAGTTTGCAGACAAAATTTGCTACTGTGGGCACTGGGGACACAATGGCATAGACCTGTTGAATCTCCGATCTCAATCCAAGTTCAGCCATAAGTGTGAACGATAACACAGATGTAGTTAGTTTTTACTCAATCAACATGGCACATGAGACTTTCTTACCTGTACATACCACTCTTCTGGTAGGTAATATAAGCAAGAGACAGAACGAGCCATTAAAGGACTCCCAAACTATTTAACTGAATAGCATCCGGGTCCTTCACGCTAACACTTTCTCTTCAATATAAAATGGCAGTTTTGAAGTATTTACACAAACGTATGGTGATAGATGCTCAGTGTTAAACAAAGCAGATCAGGGAGGTAGTTTACAACTATTCTCTTAATAGCATCTCTTAGGCTTCCCGACAGCATCTAAAATAGTGTTTGCACTGTCTGACATGGCTGGAGAACCTCAATAACTTTATCTAGTATATCCATTAACAACAAAAACTGGGAGACAGACTTGGCACAGGTTACAGTGTTCGGGTTAAGGACTTCACCAGAAGTCATTTAGGTATTATAACTCATTAAAATTGTGCTCAAAAGCTGCTATTGTGTCACCTGTGACACAAAAATGCTTGTCAGAAAAGCAGTCATTAATATCTCTAATTTTTTCTCCTGCAAGGAAAGGCTGCAATTGAGTTTCACTGTTTATGGCTATTTCTGTTGGTTTAGAATTGTTCTTTCTAGACTGGGTTTTTTTTTTTAAAAAAAAAAAAAAAGAGAAGTCTGGCCAATGTTACATAGGTTTAAGTTGTACGTCCTGCACTCCTGCAGATCCATTAAAAAAATTCAGTCTTGCTTTATAAACCATCTTGACATGAGATCATAACATAAACCATTTTCAAGATGGCTGAATAAAGCTGACTGGCATGTGGCAGAATGTGGTAACTTGTATGACAAATTTGATATAACCTCATTTAAAAATGTCGTTAAAAAACTTTCAAAAGTTTAAAAACTTTTAAAAAATCCTTTAGATATTAGTAAAGTTCTACTGTCACTCTCAATCTGTTTCAGAAATACCAAACCTGAAATCTTAAAATATTAAGAAGAATCTTAACATTTCCACTGCCTGCACTGAACCACTTCAGTTCACATGGACTCCTTCAGGGCATTCAGAAACCATATCGTCCAAAGTCTTCCTGTGGGTTTTATTCCATGAGTTACCAGGCCGTTCCCAGGGATGAAAAGGAGCCTGGTTATTTCCCAACAAGCTTGATACTGTGTGCCATTTCCTGAATGAGCATGTCAGTCCTTGGCCACCACACAAATCATCTAGTCAGGACAGGCTATTTTTATAGTTCCCAGATGGTCTTTATGTACTTTCATGCATGACATGAGCTTCACAGGATACAATCACTCTGGCGACCTTGGTACATGTGAAACTGTTCTCTCCAAGCAAAGAAAGGTAGGAGCTGTGTCGTGCACACGGGTACATCTATTTTTAGTTATGTCATGCACTTTAGCTATCACTGCATCATTTTATTTTCACAATGTACCTTGGCATTTGTCATTGGCAGGAGTTCAATTTTTGTCATAAAAAATATACTGTCTCCAGTTTCAGTTCATTCTAGCTATCTGCTGCTTCCAAAGGGAAATCTGACAAGCCATTTGCATTCACGAGTCGATTGGTACTTTTGACCCCACTCCATATTTCAACAGCGAACACTCAGCATTATTACCCATTTCTGAAATTATATTGGAGATACTACTGATATTCAGCATTGCTGAATAAACTCTTCCAAAAGATTCCCTTGAGGCTGTCTTCACATATTCTTGGAACTAGCAAGAAAAAAAGTCCAGATTCAAATACTTTGACCTCACCATTATTAAAACTATATGACTGAAACATAACAACCGTAACTACCTCTAGGAAACCCAAAAGAAAGCACGCTACTAATTACATTCCTTTCTGAGGATAAGTAGTTACTGATACACACTGCTGCTTAACAAAAAGGGTAATTTACCACCTGCACAGGAATTCACATCAAGGGACATAAATGGTGTTAGTCCATGCAACAATCCAACAGTTTTGATGCAGTCAAGATGGTCACAGCCTCTGAAGCCTCCTTTCACACTACTGAGACCCTAAAGCATAGCGAAGCATGACTGCAGTTTGGGAGACCACAGAGGAGGTGGACCCTGTTGCACAAAAGTAGAGATGGCTGTTTGTTTGCCCAAGAATATTAGTTATGGGGGAAGAATTTGGAAAGTGTCCCTGGTGCTTCAACTGCCCTTTTTGGCTCATTATTGTGTAGCTCCGGGCCATAACTGAAACCAAACTACATGTCAATGAGGGGTATTGACACCTAACAGAAAAGGCTTGCGGACTTGCACTTCTAACTAAGACAGCAAATAACAACTTCTGTATGACAAGTATTCCATGCACTTGCTAGACTGGTTTTCATATTCTGCTCCACTTCTGGGTACTACATCAACTTAAAGAAAAGCTGTTCATGATGATGATGAACAGCATGTTGTTTTCAAATAGGTTTATAAATAGAAGATGAGAAACATTTTATGGAGCTGCAAATATAACGAAAAAGTGACAGTACGCACAAAGCCACAGGACATAAAACAGAAGAGATGTAATGTGCCTTTCTTCTCTCACTTGGAACAACTTCATAATTTTAGTACAGTGGTATAGCAAAATTCACCAAGGAACTTTGTTTTCTTTCTCCATTAGGGACTCAAGGGAAAACTCTACTCTGAGTGCCTGAAGTTCAAATTACACCTTCCAGGATTAAACTCCTTGGTCTCTACTTTGACAGAGAATTGACATCTTCCTTCCTCATGTTCAAAACTCTCTCCAGTTTTAAGAGCAAGTCTGGTACTCAATACAGTCACACAATAATCTCTCTGACCTCAAAACTAAGGTAAATAAATGCCCCTGAACAAACTAAAAGAAGAAACGCCATTCTTGGATAGCTGAATTGTGCCCGTAAGGATGGCAATAGACTATTATTGGAACCGTAGAAACATTTTTTGTTTGGTTGGCTGGCAGAATGAAGTATGTGCCCCAGACGTGCTCTAGGCATAGCCCAACTTGCAGTCTGGAAGGACACGTGGGTCTCTCTCCAGAGCATCGCCCTTCCTCCTGAGCTCTCAGATGCTTTGGACAGAAGTCTACAGGGAAGAACCCCGGTGTGCAGCACCAGGAGGGCCCCCCCTGCTCTCTAACTGTGGGAGCAGGCTCCACCAGACCTGCCTGCTGGGCAAGGCACTGTGACAAGCCTCCAGCCCATACTGGCTGTGGATCAGCATCCCAGGGCCCCTCGTCTCACCCCTCAGCTGGTAAGTCTGAGTGCTGCATTAGATACCACTTTAATATGAACAGCAGCAACTGATAAAAACAAATGCATAAAAATCAGGATGTCTGGCTCTCAAGTCTGGCTCCATCGCAGATTTGTTTTGTGACCTTGATTTACACCTGAAAAGGGGTGTTTTCTCAGCTTCAGTCAGCAAGAGGTAAGGTGGCTTCAGTAGGCGAATGACAAAATGGAGGTATCATCTGGCAGCAGAAAAGACTCCTACCATGGCCCTCTCCACTACAGGACCAGTCCTGCCACTGAAAATCTCTCTGCCATATATGGATGCAGTGCAGAGGCAGAAATGCAGGTGTAACTCCCATCTTCAATTAAAGTGAAAAATTTTGTGATATATTAAGAGAGCTATGCACACACTGAATTATTTTTCTCTGCTCCGCTAGAGAGAAAAATCTCTTTTTAGAAAGAATTTCACTAGTGTTCTACAATCTCTCTTTACCTATCAGCTTAAATAATGTAGTTTGACCATCCTTACAAGTGAGTCAGATGGTAAATAGAGTTCATGGTAAATCCAGTGATTAATTACAAATTGTTGAAGTCTGTTTAAATTACCTGAAATACATGTGTTAGAGAGACACATATTTGTTTTCATATCCTACACAACCCCCCTTGCCTTAAAAGCTCGGAACTATCCAAAAATTTAGTAACAGCCACCTGCACCCATAGAGAAAAACAGTATTATCCAGAGATAAAATCCTTTACTGTGAAGTCTTATGTTTTCTCTTGTATAATCCCAAAGCCATTTTTGTGCCAGAGAGAGAAAAATGTTTGTGTTTCTGAAAATCACTACATTTATTTGGAACCACAACGTGCTTGTGAATAAAGCCATCATTTGAACACTGAAATGAAGAGAAATTATTTCAAGCTTGCTCCATATTGCCCTAATGAAGTATGTGTTACAATACAAAATAATACGAGAAACTAGGAAGTTTAAGCTGAAGACTGATTCCTGATGATTAAATTTGATTCTCAATTCCAACTTCGCAACCCGGGGAAATACAACTTAACCTTTTTGCTTACAGCCCACTGTAAAACGCTTTATAACAGTTCACTCAGGATTCATCCACCTCACTAGTGTTTCATGGTAATTAGCTGGACAAAATCTACAGGAAAAAAAAAAGAAACTAAAACCAAAATGATAATGCAAACCTTAGCAAAGGATATAAACCTCCACATATCTTCACTTTAAAAATTCCCTTCAAGATATATCATCACAGTAATAAAAAACCAACCCTGACTTTGAATTCAAGGTTGACTGAATTTTGTCACACTCACAACCTTTCAGCTTCCTGTTAATTCAAATTATTAATTGGCAGATATCCAGAAGAAGAAGCGAGAGGAAATCTAATTTGTTCATGTACTTAGACAACTAAAAACTCCCTTTACAATTGCTTATCTCCATATTCCCTCTGTTCATCTTCCAGCAAAGTAACAAACTAAAAGCAGAAGCATTTTCTTAGTGGAAGAGAATGAGGTGCTAAAAGTATAACCCATTTTTCAGCAAGTGCAGAAACACACATCCTTGCCTTTTTTGCTCCCCTTGTTTTCATCACTGGTATTAGTAATTAATTTTTAACTGCTGCACAACATGGCAAGTCCCTTTGGCAGGGGATGCAAAGGCAAAGCCTCTTTCCCAAAGACATTTCAGTTAAAGCTCTTGACTAAAGCCAGTGGAGTTACTGAAGTAAAGGGTTAAGTATTTATGGCTTTCAAGTGAAGCAGCGCCATGACAGCGATCCTACAGTATTTACTGAACATCATCTCTTGCAGGTCTAATGGAGGCCAGTTTACAAGAAGAGAAGGAGGGATGCAGTGGTCTACATGCAAGCGCACAATAGAAAAAGGGTTTCTCCACTTTCTTAGCGTGCTCTTTCTTACGTCACCTCCTACGATTATTTTTGTCTTTTATCGTTTCTTTGTTATGCTTTTAGAATTTCCCTGTTTCCCCTCAGGGTTTGGGGTATTCAGAATGAAGGTTATATTTACACTGGGGTGGCTGAAACTTTGCTGTTTTCTATTTCCAAGACACAGTTGACTAAACTTGGCAACATTTACGGTATCTGCTGAAACCAACACCTGACTTCCTCTATACCAAGTAGCATTAATTAGATAACTGACATTTAAAAAAAAGGAAAGAAGGTGATCACTGTCACCTGCCTCTTTCTGGTATCAGTCACTTTTTGCTGCCACAATTGAAAGAGTGAATGGTTAAATCTGGAAATATTTGTAGCATAAAAAAAATACATAAAAATTCAAACTCGGCTGTGCCAGGTTATGTAGGCAGTAGAAAGGCTGGAGATAATAGTAGTACACAGAATCACAGAACCATTTAGGTTGGAAAAGAGGTTTAAGATCATCGAGTCCAACTGTACAATAATTGTATTCATATGCCCTGCAATTTATTCCTTACTGAAACCCCTCTGAACGCCTGATGGCCAACAGCAGAAAGCCTGGGGTGTTCCGGCTGCTGGGGTGTTCATGGCGGGTGACCCCAGGAGGCTGCAGGCCACTTACAGAGCAGGAGAACTCCTCTGCGGGGGAGCTCAGCCATAGTCGGGCAGAATTAGCCCAGCACCGTAGCCCTGCTGGCAAGGTTTTGTACTTCTTGCTCTAGGGCCTGCAAAACAAATGGCATTACGCCTTGGGTTTTATGTATTTCATATTATTCCCAGAGTCAATGGGAATACATTTACTTTGGGAAACCAAAAGTCAACCTGCAGAATTTTTTTTCTTGCACTTCACTGCTATTAAGATGTCTCAAAGGGAAATTAGCTCAGGTCTTCAGGGGCAATGCCCCGATACGCCTTTTTGCAGTGTTGTTGCTGTAGAGAGTTATGAACAGCTGTAATTGACCGAAACTTATTCAACCATTCAACTGTTGCACAGGGAGGGCAGGTTACACCTGCCTGTCTTTTGTCAGTATGGACTCTCGCTAATAGTCAAATATGCAGTAAACAGTCGCTTGTTACCATGTGCAACAGCACCAGTCTCAGTATACAATGAACATACTCATGTCTGAAAGATATCTGAGCTACAAGCTATGCTGTTACTTTCCAGAATCTGCACGCAGATTAGAAGGCATAATTTAGCCTTTAACATAATCAAATACCCTTTAAACATGAGGGGAATTAGGAGTTTATTTTGGTAGGTTCAACACCCAATTCTAACATTTCAAAAGACAGTGCACCATTAAGCAAAGCATGCAAAACCTCATTTTTCAATTGCTCCCCCTTCCCAAATCTTTATGTATTCAGCAATACTTTCACTGTTCTGCCAGTTCCAGTCAGTCGTCGTTTAAACTGACTTGGAAAAAACGATGCATCCTGTCATCCCTTCCCCAAGCCCTGGGGTGCTGCAAAATACAGTCACATCTGCACCACATACAGTAAGTAACCACATCTTGTTTTTAAGTTTTGACCACATCCTTTTACCTCCATTTCAGCTTGGTGGGCCTAATTTAAGTAGTGGTTTACTAATTAGATGAAAAAGCATTAAAAATGTCTGCAAAACCAATCAGGAATCAAGTCCCAGTGGCTATTTTGCCTTCAATGGGGCAATTTCCTTAGCTGCCAGATCAAAGGTACTGCAGATGGCACAGACGCAAACAGCAGAATTAAAACTTCAGCATTACAGACAATCAAATGCCACTGATGAGCAAACCAAAACTAATAATTACAACTTTTATAAAAGGCATAGGAAGTAAGAGGTTCCTAAGAATTCTACTGACAGTCCAGTTCCTTATTGCTCCCAGGTCTGTTTACTTAACGTTTACTGTACCCATCGGGTATAACACAAGTAGGACTGGGGAGAGCATAACATTGACTGTTTTTATTCCAATACTGGACTGAAAAGCCTATTAAATTATGGGAGATTACACACCATCCACAAGGAAATCACTGTCATTTTCAACTGATAAATTGAAATTACTAGGGGAAAAAAGGTCTCTGTGCTTTTAAAGCAATGACTAAATAACTTTTTCTATCTTGTCTGTGATACAGAAGAAAAAGACATAATTTCTAAGGGCAGAATGTAATTTGTATGTGCTATAGCCATTAAAAACTCTACATGATAACCAAAATCTACTCTGCATTGTACAAAACAAAACTAAGAGTGGCTAAATTAATAGAACTATTCAGATGACAAGATACAGCATACAATAAATTGTCATTGGTTTTAGTTGGGTTTTGTTTTTAGGCTCAGATACTACAAAATACAGGAGCAGGAAAATGTGATCACAGATCCATGAATGTATCTGTTTTATCGGTTCAGTTCTAGTTTAAAGAAGTTTAAATGAGCTTTCATAATGAAAGGCGACGGGACCAGATCAAATGGCGCAAGTGATTTGATTAGCTCCACGCTAACCATCATGGGTAGATTTAATTTAGAACGGAGCGATCACGTCTGACTGTGGTAAACAGCTCAGCATTTGCCTTCCAAGGTAACACCTTCATAGGAGAAAGATCAAAATTTGCTGTCTTCACAAAGTTTTTAGGTAAATCCCCCAGTTCAAGCCTCTGGTAACTTCTCAAGAGAAATAACTACAGTAAAGAGAACAACGCAAGTTTCTAGAACACCAAGAAATCACTTGAAGTATAAAATCTGCTGTGTAAACTCTCTCTAAATCTACTGAGTATCATTAAAATTATGTAAACAAGCCCTGGAGCTGAGTTTAGCAGTCAACAAGAGCAACTGGGACAAAGCCACAGCAAAAACCATATACCTAAAATATTTCATCAACATATCAACTCCAGTAGTAACAAACATGCTGCACAACCAGAAATTCAATTTCCTACAGCCCTACAAAAACAAGGCCACTCCTATTTTGCTCTCTTTCAAAGGGATATGCAATTCTTCCACTGCATAGCACAAGGGTTTAAATCAATACAAATGCAATCTCATTTGTCTCCAATATATTTGTGTCAAAACTTTAGGAACACAAAACATAATATAATAATGCAGACCATTACCTAGCAATGAGTTCTTAATATTCACTCTCCTGTGAAATCCTAAACCAAAACTGACTTAAGAGCCAAGAGAATAACATATGCAAAGAGGCTAGACTTCAGAAAACCTCCAGCAAAGTTAAGATACTCTTTACTCACAGCACTACCTGGAAGGTGAGAGAAGACTGATTACAGGACCGGCGACCAGAGTAAGAAGAGAGAGCTCTGAGAGACATGGCACCGTGAAAGCTTTGGGGAATGACTGAAATAAGCACCGCAAGAGAAATGAAAATTTGATGTAAGGAGATTTTGTAGATTCTCAAAACATGCACGTTGATGGAAAAGTTAATATAAAGGAAAGAAAGGTTGGTTTATAGAAAAAAAAAAAGGGAAAACAGTTGGCAAATTTGGATTTATACCTATCACAAAATGGGTAATTGGCAATAATAACAGGCTTAATCTACCTCAGATAGATACCAAGTTTTCCCTCATTTTTGGATTTTGGCCGCGCTAGCTAATCAAGCATCTACAGAGTTGAGAAACCCAGAGGATCCCTAGGCTCCAGTCTCCCTGCTGGAGTTGTAAGACCATTCTTTCCTCCCCTTCCACTCAACCTCCCTGATCCAACTGCTTATACTTATCCCCTTCCCTATCCCTGGGAGCACAGTCTTCAGATCCATGTCACCACAGATAGCTTGCTTCCCTGACTTTTGCTGGTCTGACCTTGGGTTATTTTATTTAAAACTGATCTTGTTACTTTTTTTCTTTAATCGTCTTTGCAGTTTTAGACACCTACTTACAGGGAGGATTTTCACTCTTTGAGCTTACAAAGATTGTATGTATTAACAGACTTCCAAGACATTATGTAATTAGGATGAATTCAAAATATTTGGGCTTACTCTTAAGCAGATAATTTGCAAAGATCTGTTAGTATCTAGAGAGAAATCAAATGCATACACAAAAAGGGAAAACAGCTTTTCCAGTTTACTGCTAAGCAGAGATTTCTCAACTCAATTTGTTCAAACCGAATCATCCCACTGTGATTAATAGTTTGACGTAAAGCTAGAGTTGTTTAAAAGAAGGAAATGAACAAAAATATTGGAATGATATTGTATAATCTGGAAAGGTTTGAAGTAATGTTTTGGGAAAACATGGCTGGAAAAAACTCCTGGCATATCAGATACCACGTTTAACCTTAGTCATATTTTGTCACAGCTGAACTTTTGGCTCAAAAAATAAAGATTTTGCAAAAAAATCATGAAACTGGCAGTGTAAAATGAGGATATTGTGCTAAAACCTAAAGTAATACTTTTAAAACATGTGATTAATTTATATTTGAGGTCAAATTTTGAAGCAAATCATTAAGCCTCAAATGACCAAAGATATTTAATACCTGTGTTCATGGCATGGAATCACATAATTAACAAGGAGACACAGTTTCATTTAAGGCCAAATTACAATGTTTATTTAAAAAGGTGCACTACACCCTTCTTTTGTGCCAGTAAAAGGATTATTGTTTTTGCATGGTGATGCTCAATTTCTAATATAAAGGAAAAGACTCATCTCAATGTTAAAGCGTATCCATGTCAAACCTCTTTTGCAACAAACTTCATAACTTGAAAGCTCAAAGGACAAATAAGCATATTTTCTGCATTTCATTTCGCTACAGACATAAGAAGATATTCTAATATTAAGCAAGTCTTTAACATTAAACTTAATACTAAGGCAAGATGATTAACATGTTTAAAGTCTAGTTTGAGTTATATGGGCCATATGCTTCAATTCCTGTACAAAAGCCAGCAGCTACACTTGAATTACACCAAGATTTCTCCAAACTGATTTTGTTTTCCTATCAGTGTTGAGCAGAAGAATCAAAAACAGCAGCATCATCCTCAAGCTAAAATAACAGAAGCACCCTTTGACTGCTCAGGATGTATTTACATACCATTTTGAAGAAACTACTTGCTATACCTTGCTCTGGAACAGTATTTCTGAACTAGCAGTCCAGAAACTGCCATTAACTAGTATGGTAGGAATACTTCTTAAGACAGATTGCTGTTTTTCTAATCTTGTCAGCTACACTTAATGGGACATATTCTGAACAGGCGTTTTTAGATAAACCAGCTAAACCACAAGTTTGCCTTAATGCCTTTTGCAATTACAAAAGGAAAAATTGTTTGGTAAAGGCAAAAGTACACTAAGAAGCTGTAAAATACTACTGCAAACAAATTGCAAGTTGATCTTTCACATACTATACATTTTTCATAATTGTCTATCTAGACAAAGGTTATTACATGTGTTATATACTATATATGTATATAATTTAAAGATCATAGATAGTTAATAAATAGTGTAAATAGTTCAGCATAGAAGTAAAAGTAGTATTTCATTTGCAGGCCAGTTGCAGTTCTGTGTGGGAATAAGATATGTGATGTGGCTAATCTATTAAGGCGGCTCTCAAACAGTAACCTAAAGGGAAGCTTTAATTGTTCTTTTTTTTAGTATCTTCCACATAGCTAACCTCAGGTTTTGCTTGGCACTTTATATTTCAATGAAGAGAGAAAATGCCTAGCCAGTCTTGGACTCACTGAAATCAGCTTACTGCCAGTGTCCTCAGACCAGCTATTACTAATAAGGACAGGTATAGATCACTGCAGTACTAACTCTTCAAAACATGGTATCGTTGCCTTTTTGTTTATGAAGAATTCCCTGAGTTAGACTGGCATCTTTCCTATGTTGTAGAGAATCAAAACCATCTTATACTTTTAAAATTAATTTTATAATGTTGAATGTAATAATTCTTTAAACATACAAACTAGGAAAAAAAAATGGTTTTTTTTTCCCTATTTTCTATCAAGGAATGTGAAAATGATTACGATGAATCATTATATCCAGAGACCTTGATTAAGGGAGAACTGAGTAGGGACTAGAGCGAAATTATTTTACATTTCCTTGATCAGAGATATCCAATCATGCTACAGAAGGCGGCTCCTATGAGCCTTTATTCTGTTTATTAGGAGTGGAAGTAGGCTAGATAAAAGGGAAATTAATTTGTGCACGCATCAGTTGAACTAAACTTATTTAAACTGATTTAAGTTGACGATAAACACAATTCATGTTACAGAGGTTTGGGATGCTTGCTAATTTACATTGTAGCTCAGAGAGTAACCAATAAAAAAAATTAACTGTCTGAGATATAACAAAAATTACAAAACCACTTTATCACAACAGATACATTGCTTTTAAGAGTGTCTTTCCTGTTTCCCATACATTTTCTGAGTAGGTTACAGCCATATTAACCCAATCTCCTGAACCATTTACTGGGAGAAGACACAGCGCTACACAACCCTGGGAAGCCATCTCACATGTGAAGGTCCGAACGCAATATGGATTATTCAAAGGGAACGGGCTTTGCCCAAGTCAATACAAAGACTGTTTTGAGACATACTGCACAAATGGTTGCACTGATGTAAAACTGGGTGCGCTGCAGCTGTTTGCCTCTGCTCCTTAACTGGAGTTTACTGTCCCTCATAGCTGAACCAGAGCAAAAGACTCTCTGATCTCTCCTTGCATTCTTTAAAGTTAGAACATCCCAGTACGTTTTAACAGACTTCAGCAAGAGCTGTCTGGAGACAGACTTTGTGCTGAAACAGTCAGGGACACTCAAGTGCGCTGCTCTTTCAGTTCAGACACGGGCTCTGTAACAGCTTAAAACACCACACCTTTTTCTGTGGTGATAATTCACCCTCCAACTATACAATTACAACTTTACCAAGTCAGAGTAATCACATTTATGAAAGAAAAGCTTGGGCCAAGGTACTCCATTACAAAGCCAAGTGTGAACCTATGACCTCGTGTATAAGTAGAAATGCAGTATCAGTGATGACATTCTTGTAATTCTGTTTTAATTAATTATACCTGAAACCTCAGCAGTTCTTACTGAAGAACTACATCTTAACTCTCAGTATTACAGATAAGTAGACTTTTGGAAAAAAAGAATTCTATTTCTTTTTTCTTACAGCATTCAGAGTGAAGATTAGACAGTAAAATATCAACTGAAAATGCTCACAGGCTGCCTGAAGATGGAAATTCTTCTGAAATTAACTGATGTTAACATGTATACTGGGCACAGATCTTTAGCACGTACTATCTATATAATAGTATGATTATCCATAAATTTTATTCATGTTCCATTAAATCAAAGCAGTTCTGTGATTCTGTGATTCAGGTAGGAACAGCTCATACAAATACTTAAATAGCAATATGGATCCTATTCGTCTCCAAGGTTTAATTTATAGAGAAACAACTTCTTGGAAGAAAATTTTATTACACATTCTGCTGCTGTGTGGGATGACTGCATGAGATATTTAGGAGTATGTTTAACTAGACTGCCTGTAGTAATTCCATTTCTACAGCATAATGTGATAAAAGAATTTAGTTTAAAACAAAAGCTTCAAGTCAACCAACCTTTAAAAAGCAGAAAATCCTATTTTTCTTCAGAGAAAAACTGTCCTAATTCTGTTTGGGAAGCAGCAGATTTACTGCACGTGCATAGTTGCTCGTTACAGGTAGTCCGCAGAAGACACAGCCTCTGGAACATGCTACGCACACAGTGTTTGCACAGTACATGTACAAGGACATACCTGGGTTTTCCAAGAGTGCCACAGCCTAAGCAGAATTCACTGACCCAGGCAAACTTCTGCAGTTCTGCCCAGAGAGGTTAAGCAGACTTCAGGTGGATGAAGAAGAACTGTTTACCTGCATGAAGTCTCTGCTGAGCGAAGTTACGGGAGCAGTTTCATGCAAGGCAGAGCTCTGCGCCTACCCACCCTGTGGCAGGTGCTATGCTCATAGAGGTATGCACCTTTCACTTAATCTGGCACTCCAGGTAAGCTAAATGTACACTTATTAACAATTACAACAAAAATTGTCTTCCTCCACTCTGCATTTCTATTACTGGTACTTTCAAGTAACTGGCACAGTGAATGTGGTACCCTAGCATGCTCTACAAATCAAAGGGCAGAGAGTACAGGGCAGTCACAGCCCAGTCCTTAAAGGGCTGAATTATGCCTTAAATAATCACCAGTTTAGCTTAAAAATCAAAGGATAATGCATTTTACCATCTTATTTTGGAATGCTAGCATCCTCAAGACTCTCTTCACTATCATCAAAAACCTTCCTTGGAACCTTAGCTATATTAAAGAAAAAAGATTTTTAAAAAAGAGAAATAATCTTATTCCACTAGCAGTAGTTTAAAATGCTACCGTACAAAAGGAAGGCTCAAAGCGAGTATCTCAGAAGTTGGCCATGACTGGAATAGTACTTTCCTCATCTCTCCAGAACAACGTAAAGGCATAAAAATTGTTACCTAATATACAAGTTCATGTTCCAACTAGATAGACTTTCTTCTGACTTGGCTGAAAGGCCAAAAAATACTGATTAAGTAATATTTCATGAATAAAACCTGAGTTCAGTACCTATGATTCACCAAGTAGCAAGAAAAGTGTCAGGGAATATATGAATAAAACTCTGCTTTAGCCTTGGAACAGCTGCAAATTTAAAGAATGTTTATTTTTATGCTATTTCAAAATATGCCTATTTTTAAAAATATTATGACAACTGTTCACTATTTTTCAGTGAACAGACACAATGCCATGTGACTTTTAAGAATAACTACACACATTAAAAAAAAAACCTCAGAAATTAATTCAAATAGGAAATTTTGGGCTAAAGACAACAAACAAGAAAGCAGAGGGCCTCCAACCTCTGATTCACGTTTTAAAAGAATACATGCAAAAAGACCCAAACAACAAACATATATCTTCTCTGTAAGTAGAAAAAAAGCATTTTTACAAATAAGGAGGCCATTAGTAACCAAAATGAATGTTAAAAGACAACTTCAAATTAGCATACCCAGATAATTTGTGCCTTAGAGGCCTAAAAGTGTTTGCACGAATATCATTTCAATGATGCTATTTTTCGATGCATTTTGGAACACCAGAGAAATTCAGTAAGACTGCTAGCACTTTCTGCCAATATTTGAAGATAGTAAGCGGTATGATCTCAGTAATTATAGAGCTCTAAACCATTATTAATCTCAGGCAAAATAACCAGAAAACTGATAAAGGATAAATTCACTAGGAAATGACCGAATAAAACGGATGGCAGCCAACACCATTTTAGAGAAACTTGGTCAGATTTAATCATCTGATACAGTTACGAACTGCGGTCAAGAGAAGTTACTCCATAAATGAAACACCCAGACTTTTGAACAGCATTTAGCTTACAGCTACACAACATTCAGAGTAAGAAGTTATTATCAGTATCATCAAATGCGATTAAGATACAGATATAATATAGTAGCTGTTAACAGGAAATAATAATTGAAGAAGAGTGCTCTACATTACTTCAATAAAGTCACCCAGTACTAGCTCAATATTATCTAAGGGTATCATCAGCAATACAAAAATAAATATTGTTGATAGTAGTTATGGCTCAAAAAAATGTCAGATTGGTTAATAAAGGTAGCAGAGTGATTATTCAGAGTAATATAGATTGCTTTGTAAGATGGGGATGGTGTATTACAGCCAAGTGGACTTACGTAGCAAGCAAGCAGGAAAGAATGCAGGCAATACCCAGAAAACGGTGCATCATAGAAACCAAGGACTTACAAAATAAATACAATTGTCATGGCACAGAAACAATTCAGTACAAATTCCAGTGAAACCATATGACAAAAAGGAATAATAAAACCCCCACGCATGTAAGTGCATAAGACCAGAGACACTACTTTTGTTCACAGCATTAGTGATACTGGAATAGTGATTCAGCCGTACGGCCCCCACACTGATTTCCCAAGATGGCAAAGATCTTGGTTTTTCTTGATGCCTTCTCCATAATTCACCAAAAAAGGGGGAAGAATTCTGTACCTCCTTAAGATGTTAACCAGAATGCCCCACATGCACATATTAGCACAGCATGGGACTGAGAAAGTCGTGTGAAAAGGGCACAGCAGCAATCTGAAAAGGCTGGAGAGTATCAGTAGTTACATGAACACAGAAACAGTCTCTGTTCCATTCCAGGCAGGTAAGGGAGCTCAGGCCTCATGTTAGTGACTGGGCAGTACTAACAGTGGTGTAGGTACAGTGGTAAAACAGATCTTACCACTGATGTGTTTTGGGGTGATTTCCTACCATAGCAATTACTTCACACTGAAGCCACTTAAAGAATTGTACAGTACTTCTTTGCTTTGCTACACTGTGGCTCTTCAACCTGTAGCTTAAAAAACAACCCTGAATAAATGCAGACTTTTTGTCAAACGTCTCCATTTGAGAGAGCTGGACTGCTGTAGCCTTAAATGACAACAGCGGTAGACATACATCATCACGTGTACGTGTAGGAACTAACTGCATGTGTGGCTTCACCAGGGAAAAACCTGAAAGGCAGTTGGATACGAAACTGCATAGCCAAGGTAAGATCTTGTTTGGCGATTCCTTTTGGCTTACCTGGTCGTGAGACCCTTGAGCTGCTGAATGCTGCTCCTCGCAGGCTGCTGTCAAGAGTCTGGGGGTTTGAGTTACCATGGAGATCACTGCATCTGACAGCTGAGAGGGCTGCAATGAGAGACAGAGGTACCCGTCAAGCCAGTTTCCATCACCTCATCAAAAGACGAGCATTTGACTCCATCGGCTTTTGGTGTTCACCCAGGTACTAGCTCCCAAGTTAGGGGCTCTGGCAGAACCGTAAGGGAAAAAACCCAACACCCATCACAGAAAGAAATAGAGAGGCAAGGGCAAGCCCCAGGGACTCACAGCATTTGAGCGCTTTGCAAAGCTGTGCACTTTTCAGGAACCTGAAAGAATCCTAATACACCCTGAGCTTGGCTCAACAATTTTCAGCCTCTTTGGTCAAGTATAACATCAGCAGGCAATTCATCCAGAACCACCACTGAGCACAGGACTGAAACGCCAGCGTGCTGCCTCAGTACAGCGGGGGGGACACAAAAGTGCTCCCTGAGAAAGCTTCCAGTGGGAATTGATTGAGTGTCACTTCTGTGCAAAAAGAAGTAAGTAGGCCAAAGAAATTACCTTCCTGTATGTTTTTTTGCAGGGAAGTCTAAATGAAAGCATTTATGAAAATCAAACATGAAAGATAGCCTGGCATTCTTCTGCAATAATAAACCTATTTGCAGACTTTTCCATGCCTGCCATCGAACATGATGAGTAAAGCCTTATTTCATATTTCCTCTGCCATTCGATCGCCATGTATCTTGACTAGTTTCCTACTCCTGCATTTCAAGCCTTAAGTCTTATGCTCAGTTTTTTGTCTATATAATCTAATAATTAAATGCTGCAAAGTGAAATGAGATATTCATTGGAGGCTTTTTAAATTAATTACACTCTTCCACACAAATGTCTAACAGCTTTTAAAACTATACATTAAGGATCATTTTATGATATAATCAATTTAATAAATAACATATTTAAACACATCATCAGGAGACACTTTCATAAATCCAGTTCTAATTCTCAGTCTGTAGTACTACAACATGTTCTGGTTTATATCACTGTGAGACAAGTACACCATCTAACCAAATACAAGTACTCACCCGAGAAAGAGTTACACCTATTCTAATCAGAGGTAAATGATGATACAAGGGACAAGAAATTACTATTTAAACATCATAAAGTATTAGCAATATATCAGCTAGAAGTCTGTAGTTTTTCTAAGTTTGCCTGCTGAATGCGTATGAACCTCCATCTACCTGGCTACCTATATAATTACTTATCTAATTCTCAGATGGCATTCTGAGATGACTGTTGTCATCTCTTCGTCTTATTTTCAACTTTTCTCCCGTCTCATTTTTCTCTAGAGCATGTTTATACAAAATATAATGTACTCAAGAAGCACAACTCTGTATAAACATAAAATCTGAAAATCCAAGCAACAATTAGAGTATTTTTTGTTACAACTGCTCCACATCTTACGGGAAAAGAGTATTATTATATTAAAATTATCTTTATTCAGTACTCTTGACATCATGCTACGCAACAGTAACTAACGCACACTGAGGTTGGTCTGATGACAAATACCAGGAAAATAACTAGCTCATCTGTGCTGAAGGCTTCTGCAAGATTGATGGAATTGAAAGCACACTGTAGAATACCAGATACTCATACCTAGCACTGTAGATGGAAGTATTGTTTTTGAAGAAATTGTATTAATACTTTCTGTCATAATTATACTAATAAATTGGTTGAGCCATGTTTTCTTTGTTCTGTTTACAAATCTTTTATACTGGATCACTGGTAGCTTTTATCAGTGACGGGGTCACTTAAAGGCCATTCGCCTTACCATGTTGCTACAGAGCCCGCAGAAGGTATCTGTACAGGCAACACTGGTCACACAGGCTGGAAGAGCTAATTGAATCCTGTCAGCCAACTTTTTGGCAAAAACTTTCACACTGGCTCTCTACTGAAAAAGTCTTTTGTGTGAAGACTAGGGCCAAGTATATAAATGATTTTCAAGAATGAAGCAAGGGGAAAAGGACAAATTAGAGATTAAAAGATATGATTTCTTTTTAATTATTTTATTACCCATATGTGTCAGTCACACTTAACACAGAATCATAGAATCATTAAGGTTGGAAAAGACCCTTAAGATCATCAAGTCCAACCGCTAATGTATCACTACCAGGTCCACCACATATCCTCAAGCACCATGTCTTCCCTTCTTTTAAATACCTCCAGGGATGGGGACTCAACCACTTCCCTGGGCAGCCTGTTCCAGTGCTTGACAACCCTTTTGGTGAAGAAGTTTTTCCTAATATCCAACCTAAACTTCCCCTGGTGCAGCTTGAGGCCATTTCCTCTCATCCTATCGCTTGTTACTAAGGAGAAGAGACCGACCCCCGGCTCGCTACAACCTCCTTTCAGGTAGTTGTAGAGAGCGATAAGGTCTCTCCTCAGCCTCCTCTTCTCCACACTAAACAACCCCAGTTCCCTCAGCCGCTCCTCATAGGACTTGTTCTGTAGACCCTTCACCAACTTTGTTGTCCTTCTCTGGACACGCTCCAGAAACTCAATGTCCTTCTTGTAGTGAGGGGCCCAAAACTGAACACAGTAATCGAGGTGCAGCCTCACCAGTGCCGAGTACAGGGGCACAATCACCTCCCTGCTCCTGCTGGCCACACTATTCCTGATACAAGCCAGGAGGCTGTTGGCCTTCTTGGCCACCTGGGCACACTGCTGGCTCATGTTCAGCTGGCTGTCAACCAACACCCCCAGGTCCTTTTCCTCCAGGCAGCTCTCCAGCCACTCCTCCCCAAGCCTGTAGTGTTGCATGGGGTTGTTGTGACCCAAGTGCAGGACCTGGCACGTGGCCTTGTTGAATCTCATGCCGTTGGCTCTGGCCCAACAATCCAGCCTGTCCAGGTCCCTCTGTAGGGCCTTCCTGCCCTCCAGCAGATCAACACTTCCACCCAGCTGGGTGTCACCTGCAAACTTACTGAGGGTGCACTCAATCCCCTCATCCAGATCATCAATGAAGATATTGAACAAGACCAGCCCCAACACTGAGACCTGGGGAACACCACTTGTGAGCGGCTGCCAACCAGATTTGACTCCATTCACTACCACACTCTGGGCTCGGCCGTCCAGCCAGTTTTTGTCCAAGCCGTGAGCAGCCAGCTGCTCCAGGAGAATGCTGTGGGAGACAGTGTCAAAGGCCTTATTAAAGTCCAAGTAGATGATGTCCACAGCCTTCCCCTCATCCACTAAGCGGATCACCTTATCATAGAAGGAGACCAGGTTAGTGAAGCAGGACCTCCCTTTCATAAACCCATGCTGGCTGAGCCCGATCCCCTGGTTGTCCTGCACGTGCTGCGTAATGGCATTCAAGATGATCTGCTCCATGACCTGTCCCGACACCGAGGTCAGGCTGACAGGCCTGTAGTTCCCCGGATCCTCCTTCCGACCCTTCTTGTAGAGGGGCGTCACATTTGCTAGTTTCCAGTCATCTGGGACCTCCCTGGTTGACCAGGACTGCTGATAAATGATGGACAGTGCCTTGGCAAGCTCCTCTGCCAGCTCCCTCAGTATCCTCGGGTGGATCTCATCCGGCCCCATGGACTTGTGAACATCGAGGTGAAGGATCAGGTCAGTGACTGCCACCTCTTCAAAAACTGGGACTTCATTCCGCATGCTATCTCCATCTCCCAGCACAGGGGCCTGACAACCCCGAGGATGACCCTTATGATTGGTGAGAGCATACATGTGGATGGCTGTAATAATTTGTCACTCTAGCAGATGACCCTACCCACAAGGTGTTACTCAAAAATAAAAGTTTCTTAAAATCTAATTTCATACAGAAATAAGTCCTAATATCAGCTTTGAAATAAACACTATGCAAAGACAGAAATTTTTTTTTAAACTTTCATTCTTCAAACTTTCATTGGCAATGCTAATATTACAACCTATCACTACTTACAATAGCATTAAGGTCTCCACAATTTAGAAAGAAATTGAAAAAAAACCACAACCCTCCAGAGATCACAGAATACAGCTGCAAAAGTGATTAGAATGCTGTAGAAAATACTTTAATATGAGATATTTGGAGAGTTCAACTTGTGTAGTTTATTAAAAAAAAAAAAAAAAAAGACAGATGACCTGATTACAGCACCGAAGTATTTTCATGGGGAGCAAATACTAAGTACCAACTGGCTTGTTAATCTAGCAAAGAAGGGTATACATAAAACAAATTGGTACCTGGAAGCTCACGCCAAAATGAAATGAGAAATAAAGCACATGCTTCTTATCACCTGTGATTAACCACTAGTACAGCTATCAAAGGAGAATGCAGAGTCTCAATTTTTTTCTATCAAGGTTTAGTGGGACTTTTCTAGAAGATTAATTTTTGTGAAAATGCAAGTTATCCTGTAGTCATATACAAGTTACTGGGTTTCACACAGATAGCAAAGTCTGCAATACGGAGAAAGGGAGATCAGGTGATGTAGTCATCCCTTCCTGGTCATAAATTAAGTATATTATGATCCGAAATGATTGTCTAGGTTTGTAACTAAAGCACTGGATGGTGATGAGCGCTGTGCACACTAAGCTGCTGGTGGTAGCACATACTTAGTGACAAACTTGTGCATATACATGTACATTTAGCAAGAGAGTGGGAGTTTGTTCAGGCCATATGTGGAGTCAGAGAATTACAAACATCCTTCCAGAGACAGGTGGACTAAATTCTGCTGCAAATAATACTCTGGCTTCTAATTTAGGAAGCCAGTTCTTTCCTCCATGAGCTGAAAGGACTCGGTCACAGGAAAGTGGTGGTGGGAGGTCTCTTCGCACAGGTCATTCAGGGCATCAGTAAGATGACTGAAGGCAGGCAATATGAACACTGCTCCCTAAATCAGTTCCCCTGCTCCACAGGTGTTAAGCAATGACAAACATTACTTTGTGTTATTAATTACTTGCCAGTCCCATCCCTGTGCGCAGTAAGCTTTCTAGGCAGAAAAAGATTCCTACCAGGGAATTTCAGTGGGTCAGACAAGTTCCCCACCTCAGCTAAAATCTAGGTGCTGCTGTCACCCCGCAGCACCACGCTTCCAGCTCCCTCTCTACAACAGCAGCCTTACTCCGGGCACACAAGTAACATGGACTTCTCACAGAAGTGGCAATAGGAGAAGAAGAAACGGCCCAAGCGTACACTGAACTGCTCTCATAGTTAGCAACTTGAAAATTTTGTCCCTTAAGCAAAATAAGTAAAGATATTGGAAGGGTCAATTTAGCTAGCGTTAGTGCTGTTGCGATGCCTTGGGCTGCCAGGAAATTTAACCATGTTTAAATATTAACCAAAAATAACAGTTAAAAAATTTCATGCATTTTCAGTAATTGTAAATCTGGTACACACGGACTTTGGATGTTGCACTTCTTTTGAAAAGACAAAAGTCAGCCAAACAATGCAAATACATCCATCCGTCTCCTTATCTCTCAGCTACTCCATCGGACACAACCTCCATGAAGCAAAACTGTGGAAAACCCTGACACCAGCTCACACACAGGCAGTTGATACAAAACCCCCTGCTTGTATCAGAAGTGCAAATTTAACTGAAGAATACTAATGTTACCTTTCACCCCTGTCCCCAGACGCCGGTTGGAGTGCAGCTGCCTGCCAGGACACGGCAGGGTGTCGAAAGTGCCAAGCCGCGCAGCACCATTTCCATTGAGAATTCAATAAAGCGACATTCCCTTAAAGGAGGCCTGAATTTGGTGCTGCCCCTAGTAGGCCAGAGATGAAATACTGCATTTATCCAATGCTTCATATGTAGGTTTCCTTTTGCAGGCACCTGCATGACTTTAGGGAACTGAAATTGGGGGCCAGATTTATAGGAGGCACTTGAAATTATCAGCTGTGCAGGTGGCTAGGGGTATGAGCACCTAAACAGTACAGATTTACTACCGATTTACTCTCAGAGTAATTAGTCACATCATGTAGGAAGATGTTTTTGTAAATCCTACTACATTCCTCTAAACAGATTTAGATACTTAAATATTTTTCCAATCTGATTTATGTTTAAATGCCATTTCTTCATAGTTTCAACAAATCATTTTATTTCTTTTTACTAAACATAGATGATGAGAAACCAAACCAGTGACATTACTATTCAGTTTCCTCACATTTCTCTTAATGCTGTTCCATAATATAAAAACATTAATTGGCTGACTAGTTTATCATCCCCCTCCTTTCTGGCTTGTAAAGGCACAGGAGGGTTTAAATGATAAACAGGCCATCTTCAACAGACACTGAACTACAAAAGCATTTTTGAGAGATTTCCATATATCTCTGGGAAAGAAATGCAGGATACCTAATGCACAACTTGAATATTTTGCTTTCTTTCAAATTGATAAACAGCTTTAATATTTTCACACAAGCCCTGGGGGCTTATACTGGTAGTAAACCAGGACTATGTGGAAGATTCCAAGGGACATGAATAATTATGCCACCCTTCAGGAAGAAATAACCTCAAATGTATTTTTTAAAGTAATTCCTAAAAAGTGTACACATCAGTGAAGAGTACATTGAACATTTGCAAAACTTCTGCTAATGTGCTGGGTTTTTAGTCTCTTTATGGATTAACATTGTATATAAATATAATCACAGCAGTAGAAGCAGGGCTGTGGCTACCCCTGAGGCATGACCAGCAATCAGTCCGTACAAGGATCATGGATAAAACCGCAGTCACCTGGAGCCAAAACCAGGACCACCATTTTTAACACTACACAATGTGCTGGGGTTTCTCTATCATGTTTCCACAGAGCACCTATGCACTGGAACTTCAATCTCCGTCCAGAAAAACCCACACAATGCCTGCATATTAATGTACTTGCCCTAAGGTCTGACAGACGAAATGAATACTATTTAATGGCTTGCTATGATAAAAAACTTCCTCTCTAGATACTTACGTATCTATCTTCCCCCCCAGCCGCCTTCTCTAAAGGAAGTTAGGAGAGGTTTTTTATTTTAAATCTACCATAGATGAATGCTCAGATTTTACAAAGGAAACAAAGTCATGAGTCAGTCAGAAATCAGAGTCAACTTTGAAATAAATATTCATTATAGTACTAGTGCAAAAAGTTTTCCCATGGTAAAATCTGAGCCAAAGCAACAAAAAAAACCCTCAGAAATAACCCGTCTTCCCAGAAAAACTTAAAGTACTTAGAGTTGAAAGCCTCTCCTCAGAATACGGCAGCCTTTCAGGTGCAGCTCACAGAGTCTGGGCTGCCACTTTGAAGCAAGTCTCTCGAGGGAACACAAAACTGCAAGTGGAAACTCTTTTCACGTTTCATCTGAACTAATTCTCTCAAAGCTAGTGGACATAATGAAATTAAGAATTTCAGAAGCGTGGTCTCCTTAATTTGACTATATTCTGCCACCCCGTTTATGCAGGCTCCTCCAGAGATAAATTAACTCTTAGCATCCTGAACTGTACCTCAAAACAACACGTCTTAGAGCCAGACTGGAAGCCACAGTTACAGCATCGACCCTCAAAATTGTTTACCGCAGCCAAAGCTTTGCCTGCACAGACGCTTCAACAGCTTTAGTTTTTTCCTCCTTCAGCTGTGTATTTCAGTGTAGCAGATATTCTATCACACATAACAGTTTCAGAGCTGGGAGATACATGAGCTATCTACCATTATTTGATAGGCCAGTACTTTCAGCAATGATAATGAATTTATGGGAAGCTTAGCTGTCAGGAACTGAGGCAGGTACCAATACTGAAAATGCTTAGTACTGTAAGAGGCTTTTTTTACAGTGCATGGATTCATTGGTGCTGCACCTATGAAAATTCTTTCTCAGAAAGATATACACCTACCAAATAGCACAACAGTTATTCTACCAACCCTCAGGCAAACGAAATGCTATATTTCTAATTAACAAGTCCCGATTAAAAAAAATACTTCTCTCTTGACAGTAACTCATGAGATTTCTGCTGAACTTTATAAAACATGAAACAAAAAGCACAGCATGTCTGGGACTGTTGTGATGGAAACATAAAGATAAGCTCGTAATTATTAAATCTGCGATACTGCAGGTAGGTGGGAAAGAATTATCCCCTTCAGAAGCATTGAACTGTAATCCTCTTGTTTGTCTATTTAGCTCTACCTCAGGCAAAAGCATAGAATAAGAACCAGAAAAGAAGACGTGTAGTCTCCTCTGCATTGCCCTAACAATCACCATTAACTGAATTTAAAAGTAAGTGCAAGCTGCTTAAAAGGAAACCCACACAATTTAGTTTAATTCATAATTTTGCCCTGAGTAGATCTGTCACTCTAACCTAGCAAATGAACTTTCAAGTCCTTGGCCCCCAGTTGGGCAAATACCTCATTGCTTTCAGCATGCACATCTTGGGGGTGCCCAACTACAGAGCAGTACGTGAAAGGATTTGTTGTTTCCCACATTTAGACGATGCAAAGTGTGTACAGTTTTCTTGAGGTGCATCAGTAATGTGAATTGCAGCCTGCGGCAAAGACAGAGCTAGTACAATTTTCTTAAACAAGGTTTAATACATGTAGCCAATATCATCAGTTTCGTGTTGCACGTAGCTGTAGTTTCCAAGAAATTTTGAGGCTGGGATACGATAATATAATCTTGATGTTACGGAGGCATAAATAACTGTTGCAAGGTCAGGCTTTAGGAGAAATGACTACAATCAACTTCCTAGGAACAGAGATGGCAGGCACTTTGGACATGCCACAGGGGATTTGGGGAGTGGCTTGTCCCCAAAGGACCTTTTGTAACTTCATCTTGGGTGGACCTTCACTGTAACCAGATGCGTATATATGGTAATTAATACATTTAAGTCACATTTTCCCCTTACATTACAGCAATTGTGTGAAACACTCTAGGCTAGAAGCTGCTGAATCAGGAAATGGATCAGAAGCTAACTAAAATGCCTTTCTAGTTATTGATTCCTGCTTTCTGTTTCACGTCAGCTTCCTAGAATCCATCCAACACAAGCACGAAAGGGTAATGAGTTTCTGAACACACACTCTAATAGTGCACACTGCATCAAAGCTTTCAGTAATTGCCTGGATGCTGCTTCCCAGCAGTACTAAACAACTTAAATATAATTAGCTGGAAGCCCTATGGGCTGCATTTCCCCACTGGAACACCTCTTACACTAATCCATTTATCAGGCTGACAGATGACTGAATCACTCGTACTTTGGACCCATTCTACTAATAGTATTTCTCAAGCCAACATTTTGGTTCGTTCCTTATCTGGTACATTTTTTAAAAGAAAAAAACTGCATTATTTAGAGTGGGGAGAGAACTAGACACAACATATTCATCTCTTCCCAGTACTGAACAATGTTATTTGTTTGATTAGCTCACTAAGTATAAAATGCTGGAGCTATCAGGCAGAAATTGGAAACAAAATGTATGTATTATGGAACTATACACTGCCAAAAATAATAGGGAAACACAAAAACACTGAAAGGACTTTTGGAAGTCTTCCAGCCATTCAGAAGTTTTCGGAAGTTTGGATAAGAGGATAGCTTTCAGGGTATCCTTCCTGAAGATGGCCTGACTATAGCTGCCAAGTGAAAATTTCTCCATACTATTTACTTCTTCTACATCCTTCTGAACGACGGGTGACAAGAAATTTTAAAGCTGTTTGAATTATATGCAAATAGACATGAACATCATGCTGCCACAGAACTATGCACTTTGCAAGCTGCTAGAGAATTCTCATAGAAGTACAAAGAAAATAGTTCATTTCTTGGGCAGAGTTTCCTAATGTTGTAACGAAAACTATTTCATCATTGTATCCCAGTGGCTTTTATTTCCATACAGGTTCTAGGAAGCGGACCTCTGCAGGGGCTGAAATTTTGGGGACCACAGGCAAGGTTTTCCCAAATGTGCCATGCTGTTGAAATGAAGGACCCAGCTAGAGTTGTAGCTTTGTTTCATCTGGTTACTTCCCCTGGATGTTCTCACTATGGGCACAGAAAATCTTGATGTTGCAAACAATAAAACAAGAAGAAATGACTCCTCGTACTACTTCTACGTGAGCCAAACCAATATGCTGTTCTAAGGCTGACAGCCAACATTCATTAATTCTCTTTAAAATAGTACTACAAGTTAAAGTTAATCCATGGCCTCTTCCTTTTAGCTTGAAAGATAGCCATCAGTATTTGATTCCAACGGGTGACTACAAAAGCTATGCTTAAATTTTCAACAATGGAAGAGATAATGAAAATATACTCAGTGATCAGAAACTGATTTAGCTTGTGAATCAAGCAGCAGCAGCAAGATGAGGTACAGCCAGCACTTCCCTGGATCAAGACCAACGATCTATCTCAGAGCAGGGTCAAGAACAGCAGCCTCTTGGACATTACCAGACTTGATTTTTGAAAATGCAATAACAGGTGTTTACACTGCCTGGTAAAGTACCTAGCAGGTTATTAAATCCTGAGCTGTTTGAGATTTCTTCATGTGAACCCAGGAGCAGAAACCTCAGTTTCACATGCACTCCCCACCCACTCCTTCCCTCCGGCCTGAAACTGGAAAAGTCATCCCAGAGACATCGACACTTGCACATCGGCCAGCCAACTTCCCTGTCATTCAAAGCCAGCCCCTTCCTTCCCAGCTTCATCTCCTGTTTCGTGTATTTTCCACTTCTACAAAAGAGCAGACAGTATCCTGAACAAGGGCTGCCCCAAACCATATGAACCTCAACACTTGCCAGTCATACTTTCATACAAAATGCAGAATTTCACACTCCTGTTTCCACAGATTCCTTTGAAAGGCAGTGGTATTGAGCAGAACAAACATCAGATCTAATCAAAAGAACATTCTGAAATAAAAAAAAGTAGAAAAATCTTCTCCTGCTTTTAGCCATTTTTAATAAGTCAGAAAATGGTCCTGAATTTCCTACGGAAGAAAGTCTTTGCCAGGCCAGGAACGTAACATTACCTTCATTTGTATGCTTTACAGAAAAGCTTGCTATACTGTCAGTGAAGCTGTATTTCCTGGGTATTATTTCTCATTTCAGACAAATCTTTAATTCCTGAGGTAAATAATATCTCTTTCAAGCACTTTCAAAATTATTACATAAACAGATTTTCCCTTTATTTTAAGCTGAGGCAAATATACAGCAGCTTTACAGTTAAATAGTTGCACTAAATTCTTAGGGTTTTTCAGTAGAAGCAGAAAAAAATTCGAGAAGAGAGGAATCATTTAAGAATAAAACTTACGGCTGGAGTCATACTCCACTAACTACCATACTTTGTATGGTAGGTAGCGTACACTTGGAAGGACATGTCATGCTAAGCAGTTAGATATTGCAAAAACGCAGGCGGTTTTATGAGTGCAAATAAATGGCTGTTCTAAAAAGCATGGCCGAAGTGACCTAATACATTGATCTGCAAACCAAACACTTATTTGTAATATCTATTTCCAAATTAGATTTTTTTTATTCAGTAGCTACTATCTCCAGCATTACTGCATTAGAAAGAGAATGAATTTTCTTGCAAGATGACTTCTGTGCAGTCTCTGTCTTTGGACTCCTGACTGGACCAAACCCAGAACAGCTGGGTCTAACCCCAGAGCTGGCCCTGCTTTGAGCCAGGTGTTGGACTAGTGACCTCCTGAAGTCCCTTCCAACCTGAATTATCTTATGATCCTACAATAATAATCTCTCCATATTAAAATTACAGATGCTTGTTGTGCTATTTACAGAGAAAATAAGGAGCTTAATAAGAAACCCAAGGGCACAATCTTGCATATTGAATCCAGACAGATCCACGGTCTTAAAAGTATCAAACATGAGATATTCTTTCTGATCATATGAAGTTTATGCTGGTTAAGCAAGTATAACAAAGCTGAAGACTGATGACTAAAGACACAGAATGTTTTTGTTGCACTGCAGATTACCTTACATTTTACCATTACTTTTTCCTTTTACCTAAATCACTTGTAGAGCTCTAGGAGTAAAAACTATTTATATTAAATTGAATAACAGTTTAACTATGTGAATTGTAACCTTCCCCCAATTAAAACGCATGACATACAGTAATAGGTTATACTGTCTGAGTAGGAAAATTGCAGCTGAGAATACTGGCTAGAGAAATACACTAAATGAAAAAAAAGAGCAGGAACAGGAATTTATGTGCAGTAAACAGGGCTGTGAAAAAACTAAGCATTTCAAAACATGCAGATGAAAAAACCCTCCAAGAAATGCCACACAGACTCTGTGGTAAAGAGCACTGGTCTGGCACCTTCTTGGTCTGAGGAACCCAAGACCTTTGAGCTGGCCAGCAATCTAAGGATCTTACCACATTTAAACTTTTTAATAAAATATTGTACGAGTCAGCAGTAGAAGTGAAATTCCAGAAAAAAACCTTCACAATTATCATCTGCATGTTGCAGGAAATAACTTCTCTGAATTTTGGTCCAGTTGATTGGTTAATCTGATTAACCTGATGGTTGATACTAGCTGTCTCATCATTATATGCTTTATAGGAATACATGGGTATCTATACCTCTACATTGAGACCAAATTCACCTCCTTTGACTAGTATATATGAGAATTTTGACTAGTACATATGAGAAAAGTTTGTTTGTACAACAAGAATGGGATACATTCCTTTAATAAATTTCAATAAAATATTACCTCTCAATACATGTGATATTGCATGCTTTAATGCAATTCTGATACCATAAATAGTATGATCAAACCATCTATTTCATTCTTCCATCTACTGTAAGAGTTATTTTAGCTAATAAAGCTCACAGATTTTTAATGACCCTCTAGTCTGTACTTATTAAAGGGACACACAGAAAGAGTAGTCAAGATTGTAGTATCAGTAAATGGTTACCTAACTGATTTAGCTAATACACGGTTTATATTCTCTGTCTCATGGTATGTTCAGACACAGTAAAGTTCAGAAAGTATGTTCCAAAGCCATTATGAAAAATCTTAATCAAGTGTCAAAACTTAACTCCAAAAGAAAACCCAAACCAAATTCAAAACCACACCAAAGCTCAACAATTCAACTAATTAGTTAAACTTGTTGAGGAGGGAGAATAACTTCTGAAATGCGGAAAACTGCAAAGTTAAGTTGCTTTCGTTCTTCCTGGAGCTTCCTTGGCCTTGCTACTCCAGCATGAAAGCCCAGAGGTCCTGATTCTGTTGCTCCAAACATAGTTTCTCAAAAGTTTGTAAGGACTAAAGAGCTTTAGAGTGGAGAGGGGAAAACGCTTATATTACTTCTAGCACCATGAAGTGTCTCATAGTCTCTAATGCTTAACTGTGCATCAATTTTATTTAATAAATTCTTCCAGCTCTGTTCAACAAATAGCAGGCCTGTTTTTTCAAATGCTAAAGTAACATATTAAGAGCATCTGAAAGTCAAAGAGATCAGGGTAATAATCTGAATTGCAATGCAGACTGCTTAAATTCACATATATGTATGTGTATGTCCTGACATAACACTGCACCTTCCTGTAAATGTTATAGCAGTGAATTTTATGCAGCCAGTACATGATGTTACTTTTAGTCAGTATTTAAAGGTGATTTCTCCCAGGGCCTCAGAAGTGCAATTACCACTGGCTTCAAAACAAAAGGGAAGTGGCCTGCAGTTCTGGAAACCATGTCAGCCTCTTCATCTTGGAAACTAAATTCTCCTCCTGCAAATTGAGAGAACTATGAAAAGTGAGAGCAAGTATTTGCACAGAAAGAGAGCTGCTTTTTTTGTGCTGTATTAAATGAAACAGAATCTTCTTATTTCATGATGGTACATGTCAGGGATGTTCATGCCACTTAACTGTGATTCCAGTTTAAGTATATGTATATGGATGCTGGTGCTTAAAGCTGGGTGGTACGACTATTCAGTCTGCCTTATAATGAGTGACTTTCTTGTATTACATTAGCAGAAAAAGAAGGACCTAATAGCAAATGATTCACTGAAGTCAAAGGATTATAGCAATGATAGCAGCAGCAGCAGCAGCAAAAAACCCCCCAGGATCATTAAGAGTCTTTTTGCATCTCAGTTTTTAGGATTTTGTTTACTTTACATTTAAGCATTTTAGTGAGATGCAAGGTGTTACAGTCATTTTTACCCTAGCCTTTGAAATTATTTAGGAGAATTCTGAGGCATAGGCTAAGAGGCTTAGAAGCTCTGCTTAGAAATTTTGGAGGACAGGTATTAAAAAGTTCAATTTCATCAGAGAAGCAGTTTGTCTAGCCATATTCCCCATTCTATCCACTACAGTGTGCAGTTTCAGGCTGCAGTCATGCTCCTTGTTCTGAGTGAAGCTTCACTGGTGTAGCCTTATTCCCTTGCTTCTCGTAATCACTCTTCCCTTACATTCCTGCCCAAACACTGCTGCCACTCAGTATCTGTGGAATAATTGCTTATGTCAAAATGACTCTAATTAAAAGAGTTCAGAGAGTTGGTGTTAAAAAGTGTTTAAACTAACCTATATTATAGTGAACAAATCAGTTTAGGAAGTGACTACATGATCAACTAAATCTCACAGGAGCAATACTGAACAGTTGTGAACAGTGGGGGACAGGCACCTATTCAGCCGATTCAGCTGCTGCCAGAATAAGATGTGGGAGACACAGAGAACTGCCCTTGTTCTTAGGTTTTGTTCCTTTTTTCCTTTTCCCAATATCTAAAATCCTAAAATTCTTATTCTTGATTCAGGCTGTCAAGTTTCCTCAAAACAATTCCGTCTCCAGCAGTACTCATGTTCAGACTTTTAAGGCACATCAATACAGTAGCTAATAACCTCACCCAAACTAAATGCACCACCACCACCACTTCAGTAAACCAGCAATGAGTTTAAACACAGTCATCTGGGCGTCCTCAATTCACCTTGTTATTGCACCTTCAGTTGCTGCAGCACAGACGGGATGCAACATCTCCCACTGTTTGGGGACTGCCCCTAAAGGTGAGCCATATGTTTTGCAATACCTAGAAACAGCAGGATAAGATAAGGAAATCTCTGCAGCCTTAAGGCAGAGTTGCTTTGATTTCACTGCTTGGTGTTCTACCCTTCTTTTTTTTTTATTGAGAGGTTTTGCAATTTCATTTATCTGGGTTAAGCCTACGAAAAAAACCCACAAACACTGTGTTTGCGTGTGCGTGCGCGCATATATGTGTGTGTGTGTAATGCCTAGGAAATCTCCTGTGTTATCTGTGTAACATTTTACCTTCCACTAGACAAATATATTTTTAAATAGTCTGGAATCAAAACAACGTTCTCAGCATTCAAGACATTCTGTCCTCACTGCCCATTTGTTGCTCTCTAGGTTTCTCTCAGCTGGCAAATTTCCCATTTAAGGAATTATCAGGTTCATCTGCTTAGACAAGGCGGCAAAATAAAATGAAAAGCTGGATTATTCTAAAGAACTTGTATTTTTCTTTCAGGGCAGAAAATCCAGCGTGTGACAGATGAACAGCAAACGGAATCAATCTCTCAGACTTCACGATTCTACCTCACCGTATTCTGTTAAATTTTATTTTAACTAAGATGCCACAACATAATTTTACATTTATCCTTTACTCCTTTAAATATGTTTATTGCCACTTATTAAGTTAACCTGTTTTGGAGCCCTAAATATTACACTCATAGGCAATTTTTTTTTTTAACTGCAGTTCTAGTAGGCACGCTGCTAGTGCATACTGCTGCTTCTATGCAATTTTTCATAAAGAATTACCAATTGCTTTGCTACCATTTCCCCTACATCGTATTTTTTGCAGAGAGAACGTGTAAGAAAAAAACAGAAGAAAACATGTAAAAATTAATAAATTACCAGACCACAGCAAGATGGCTCAGGATTTACTTGAGTGATGGGAGTAACTTTCACATCAGAAGCTGTACTGCAAAACCATGTTTGTGTTTCTGGGCCCACTGGCTGCAGCACCAAGATTTCTGGAGGCATATGCCATGGTTCTGAGTAGTGTAATAAACTAAAACTCTGCACAACCCTTCCATACCAAAGTGTAGGAACACTACTTTCTCCCTTGCAGGTAGAAAGAAAAATGTCGGAAGGTCCGGAGAAATGTCTCAACATCAATTTTCCTTTCTGAACAGCTAACACAGGTTTCATTTCCTTGCCACAGATGAGTGAACTAGCAAAAACTCTATCAAATTCAGGGTGGGCTTTCATGCACTGAGTGTGTACGCACATGCACGTGCATCAGGTTAAGCAGAAGATGAATGTAAGAGAAATACTAAGTGATCCTGAAGTGGTTAAATGAACAACAAACCAGTTACTGAGCCAGAACTGCTTTATGGAGACTACTGCCCTTCCAGTATTGATACTAAACCACTATCTTAAACTGTTCACCCAAGTAAAAGTCTGTTTCAAGGTGGTGCGTCATTACAACACAGCGATTAATCAATTTCTTTTTAGAGCCTCCTCTGAGAGTTTAAAAATTCATTATCCTTTACCTTATACTAATACTTTATTAGTAATCTGTACAGCTTTCCACATTTTTTGAGTGGCAAGATTAAATTTATCTGTGGTTGCGAATGGTTGCAATTTGGAAGACGTTCCATATGAAAGTCACTGTTCCACATACACCCAACGGACCTGCTTAGAGCACACCATGAATCCTGAACAAAAAGGACTGCAAGTGACAAGTCCTTTTCCTTTATTCTCAAACAGGCAAACCTGAATGGGCTGTTTGTGCAAAAGGCTGATAGCATGGACTTGTGAAGAAATACTACAAACGGAACAAATAAAGCAGTGCATTATATTTGCCACATTTTAAAGTTGGAAATTAGTCCATAAACTCATTTACGTTCAGGCCCTACTGACTCACATTTTACAAGATAAAAACTCATCCAAGATTTGAGGCTACGAAATGAGGACTACGAAAAAGCACACCGAATTTGGAAATTTGATGTGTTCCACTTCATCACTAAATCACTAAGATCTTCTACTAGGTTTCAAGGGTCCTCATACTGTTGTATTTATTTAGACTGCACGTTCTAGTAGTGCAGGCTTGGGCACCAAAAGGTACTATGTACTACACTTTGCCATTCTGGGCATAAAGTACTAAAAATTTATTATAGAAATCAAACCAACTGTTTAATAAGATTGAATCCATCATCCCTAGAAATTGTCAGAGATACAGAACTACAAATACATTTTGGTTTTATTGAATGTAGCAAGATACAATAGCATACAATCTCGTTACAGAGCCAACCGACAAATAATTTTGCACCATCCAAAATGATAGTTCATTCTAAAACCTGAAGTCATGCACAGAAGAATAGTAAGATATACTGTAACATAATAAAAAACAATGTAAGAAGAGCAATGTATCATGGTGTCTGTCATTAAGTGACACTATTAGGAGATTCTAGCAACGTAAACTATGGTTAGTATCTGAGTGGTTTCTCTGTTGTGCGCATTGCAGTGTATACTCTGAAAGAACAAAGTTTGTTATGTAGAAGTTAAATCTTCTTGTTTCTCCTTTATTTTTTTGTGAGCTACTGAGCTATTCAAAATCATGTAACTGCAGGGTGTTTTCAGATGGAAGAAGTACCTGGGTTCCAAAAGAGGCACTGGTGTGACTTTTCAGAAATATCATGTTAAAAATAAACCATCGTAAAAATTGCATTGAATTGACTCCGTGACTCTAAAAATGCACTCTAGGCTGTCATTACCATTAAAGGTGATGAATATGTTCTAATTCACTGGTGATTTTCTGAGTACAGGCATCACTCCACCAACGCACTTCAACTCTTCCTCCCCATGAAAAGGGGACTCAAATAATTATCATCAGGTGGCAATGCAGACCCACCACAGGGCTAGGGAAGGCGCACTTCATTCAGAGTCTGCTGACAGATTCAAACATTCTGCAAAATTCTTTAAAGCAGAAGCATGCCATTAATTTCAATATTTATTACTTTCTATGAAAGATAAGTGACTCAACGTTCGGAAGGACTTTACAAGGCTAATATTTCGTCCCTGTCTAATGCTTTCTTGCTTCGTGATGTGCCTGCCTATTATGAGACTAAACTTATTCCAAAGAATAAATTAAGCAATAAGACATGACAAGCAGCGCATTTGTAGGCAATTTACTTACCACCTGAGGCATGCTACAACGGCTCAAGGCCAAAGGCAGAGTAACTTTAACCATTCAATAAATGCAATAATGACCGAACTGAAACGCACAGCACTGGGAGACTTATTTCTATCATGATATAGAATTTATACATAGAACCAACTGCTCCTGTGCATTTAGTGGCTGTTATTAAATAAATGGTATTGTTGCAAAACTTCTTCTAACCATTGCTCTGAAAATGCTGTCCGATACAAAGTATATGTAGATGTTTTTGTACATTCTTCTATGAGCAGAAGTTGTTTGTGAAATGACAGGACTACACCCCCCCAACTGTAGGTCCAGCATCAGTTTAAAAAAAAATCCATGCAAACGTGTAAATATAAAACGACTGGGCAGCATAGGACAGGACAGATAATCAGCCACTCTAGAGATATAGCAACTGGCCTGCGCTATCCTTATCACATACCAATTAATTAAGGTCTAGTTGCAGAAGCAATAAAGAATTAATTTAAAATAATTTATTTTTTCTAACGGCACTACCTCATCTCATTCTGAAGAGACCGTGCAGAGACCTGTGGCTGTGCTGCTGCGACATTGTTTATTTCATTGCTCCAGCTTTAATGAGTAAAACAGTGACAGTATTTAGGTTCGTGATGTATTCGCAAGTCACAGTAGAGTTCACCTCTCAAATACATATTGCGACAAGCTGGCTTTAATTTGCACTCGGCATACCAACAATTGATTTTTCCCACAAACTCGCTCTCTTTCTGCTCTGCTTTGCAACTACATGGTCTGATCCGGTTTAACGCTGGTGCGGAGAGCTGCCTTCCATCCACATCCCTGAAAACTCCAAAAAATTAACACAACTGAGAATAAAAGATGTGAAGATCTACTCGTGAGGTTGAAAGACTGGGCAGTAAATTGTTTTACAAGAAAGCATAGCACCTGTTTGTTCTGTCATCTTCATTCTGCTCTGATGAGTCTTAATCTGTAAGGAGGGCTATTTTCAAAGACGAAGATAAGAATAGTAATTTCAAAAACTGAGAACTGGCTACTGGATTCTCTTCTCCTGTCTCTTCCACTCTATTCCCCCCAAACATGGGAAAATAAATCCATCCATAGCTGAGTACTGAATATGAACACACATAAATAAAAACAAAACCCTTTAGACATCAGCACACTGGTGTTTTCTATGTTCATGAGCAAATGAATGACATCACATACAAACTCTTGGATGTTAGAGACAGAAACATATAGCTCTGGGACAGGCTGCCACTGCTCCTGATGCTGAACTGGAACATGCCAGCAAAACTCCAGACAAGGCTATTGTTATTTTCTGAGTTAAGAAATCATATTCTGTAAAGATGTTTCTTACAGTTCAGTCCAGGCAAAATGTAACTTACAGTCTCATACTGAAAGAAGTGTATTTGCGTTCCAATTTACGTCAGTCCTTCTTTTCAAGCATTTTACATTTTTCCTGTATTTTCCACAAAACACAATCCTGCATAATATACACAATCTTTAAAAATATTTAAAATACAAGTTTAAAATTAAAAGACCGTAAAACCAGAGTTACTACATTAAGTCAAACATCCACTTTAGCCAGTATCTCTTCTTTAACCATGACAAAAGTAGATACCTAATTAAGAATGTATGAACAAAGCAAAGACACAGTGGTACTCTCCCAGCCCCCAACAGCCTACAGCTCTGGGACCTCCTGACGGGTCCAGGATCAAGACATACCAGGACGTGTTTTAGTGGAACATTAATGCATACTCCTTGCAATTTCTGACCATAGACAAAAATCCTGCTGTAGATTCTAGCATTCAACTCCTTCCTTTGAACTTGGCCCAAATCCAAAACCAGAGAAACACGCAAATACAATGAATTTGCACACTGAAGCCATGCATGAGAACTGGGGATTTTCACAAACATTTATTCAACAAATACAAAATCTTCATGTATATGTATAAAAGTAGAATTTGTAGAGGTGATAGACCTATCAAAAAAATAATCAGAGAAACACTAATGCATATTTCTTCCTTTTTGAAAATCTGACCTTAGGAATATTGTGCCTCTGGTAAAATGGTGTTCTTTTCAGGTGAGTGTAATCACCTGGCATTGTGCCTAAGAACACACCCAAAGTATGCAGTGATCTTGAGGACAAGCCCATCGCTCACTTACATTCTCCAAACATTCAGTCTTCAGACTTCTGTGAACTTCCTTCAAACCAGGGGGACAGAATTGCTCAGTTATTACTGAACAATTCTTTATTTTGGAGACGAAGTGCCAATGTCTTAGGTTACAGCTCCTGCTGCTGCACCATCTACTTCATCCTAGCTGAATAATTAAATACCCTTTAGTCCTTCTGACAGTCCTAGACTCAGCATGGCTGTTAATCAATATCACATAAAAGGGAATTAGGCTGAGGCAACTGTTGCACAAGGCAGAATGGACAAGGCAAGAGGGAAAGAGATCTCTTTAGAACAGAAGACTGTTTTTCTGTATTTTACAACATGCCCTACCAAACGTGCACACATTCTTGCGAAGATATGATGCATAAACAGATGTGCGGGGGAATCAAAATTAACCTCAGAGATTTGTTACACCGTAATGGCAACTAACAGTCACTTCTCCTTCCATTCTTTCCTAAATTCGCTGTCTTCACATGTTTCGGGGATTGAACCTCTCAGCACAAACATATGTAAAGTATTCAGTTTACAGGGAAAATCTGACTGTGTTAAACCATTTCTGAAACTTCTACCATGCGATTGCTAAAGGGAAAGGTAAACAAAAGAAAACATTTAATAAATACAATCTGAATTCTGCTCATTGCAAAACATTTAGGAAGACTTATGTTTCCAATAATTTGAGGAAATCTCTAGAATCTCAAAACTGGCCACAAGTTATGTATTTTTTAATTCTTTTCTTGTTCTGCAATGAATCAATAGGGTATTAAGAGCAATCTTAGGCTGATGGTCCCAACAAACGAATGATTCACATGAAGGGGTGTAAACTTTCCCCACTATGTTCTGCCACCACGCTTACACTCTGGTCTACCCAGAGAAACGGAGGCACAGTTCCCCAGACTCTTCAACAACTCTTTTTTATTATTCAAGAAGCACTTGGACAACGCCCTCAGACACATGGTGTAAATTTGGGGCTGTCCTGTGCAGGGACAGGAGCTGGACTTGATGATCCTTGAGGGTCCCTTCCAACTCAGGACATTCTATGATTCTATTCTATGATTCCTTTCTGATTAAATATTCCAGTATTGAATTTAGAAACACTTCAAACTTCCTACCAGGACAAGAAATGAACTCGCCAGTCAAACAGCGGCATTTTCAGGTGCTTAAATAAAGAAAATTAACAGTGATGATGATACCATCAAGCCACTGACTTAGAGGTGAAAGACACTGTGTACTCTTCACACTCTGTTCCAGGTGGCCCCCCACACTTCACATTTAAAGACCTGGTATTTATAAAACACATTAATTCAACTTTAACCCATGCACACTATAAAAATAACAACTCTGAGTAATGAGGAATCAACAGCGTTTCAAATGGAAAACATTTACAAAGCAACTGATTATTCTTGATATACCTTCCGAAGCATTTAGCTGAAATTCAATTTTGCAAGAAGCTAGAACAGTGTATCCCCCCCAAGCACTATCAGTAATGTGAACAGAACCTGTATGTTCTATATCTAACTTACAACTTATTTCAATTTTTTTTTGTCTCACCAAGACTTGCTTCAAGCTGTAGGAAGTGTGCTCTAGCTAGCACCTCCCTCAAAACAATCCAGAAGACATATTCCATACAGCACGCGGTCCACACACATGAATCACGGAGAGAACAGCAAAACAGCTTCAAACAAACCTCGGGTTTTTTAGTTTCTTCAGTCCCTTCCCTGGAACTGTTCAGCCTCAAGGAAGGCTGGCCAACTTTTGGCTCCCAAGCTGGAGAAGTGATGGTGGTGTGCCAGAGCTACGCTGCTGAATCAGCTGGGGAAGGCACTAGCAGGAGGAATAGGGCACCTCTGAGTGTGAAAGGAAGCAAGGCAGAAGGGGCGGCCACGGCCAGAATGGCCATGGCCTTCTCTACGTGCCCTGAGCTTTAGCTGTACGTCCAGCCTAACCTCCTTCTGAAAGGTGCAAACGGTGCCTTGCTGCTGTTATCTCCCCCTCCCAGAGCTCACCCACTTCACTTCAGCCAACACCCTACGTGCTTTGTGGACCTTGGCCAAAAAAACTTTTGGTGCAGCACAACCACTTACAACATTGATATTTTAGTTATTTTTTCCAGAATTTCTTAGTACACACTGATTAATATATAATGAAATACAACCTTTACACCAACTTGATACTGCAACTTGCTTACCATGAAGCTGTGTTACATGCACACCTATGGGATAATTTGTGCTAACCCACATTTACTACTTTTACACACCATTTAGCTAGAAAGTAACAAATGACCCCTTCTTATATAGAGGGTCGTAATTTTTAAAAAATGGAAATTAAACTTCAATCAAAATATAAAAAAATCCATCTTTAAAACACAATAAGAAATCTTGAAACAATGCCTTACCAGTTAATAAAAGTCTATGTGCATGACACATAAATTGTGTAGAATGTGCATGACCCTTAATAAAACAGTTCTGCATTTTGAACCAATTCAATAAATACAAGAGGAATTATCTACAACTAGCAAAATTAACTGAATATTTCTGATCCCTACAACCTCCGAGATTTTAAAGCCATCAGATCTCAGCCCCTCTTTCTTAGTTTTCTAATGAAATTACTAATTGAGAAAAGGTAGGGGCTTTCCTGACTAGTAATCTCCCAAGCAGTTTCTCATCTTTAAGCTATTCGTTAAATTGATAAGCGGAAATGAAGAAAAGCTCTTCACCTGCTGGAAAGGCTACAGCTGCCAAATGTGGGGTTACTACCTTGGCTAGTTCCAGGGGCTTTGTTAGAGTCTTCTCACAGTTGAGTTGATGATTTTCTCTACAACTCCAGCAGCAAATACTGTCTGAATATTATTTTCATTAGATCAATAAAAATAATAAATTCAGGACTTAATAGGTCCCTATTTTGTGTGGGACTTAATAGGACTTACAGGTCATGATTCTGCATTTCATATTAAATGGCAAAGAAAATCTGCTCCATTTCCAGTAAAAATTCAAAAATTTTATTTTTAGGAGATCCATATTGACTTGTGATTCAGCAGAATCTCCTCATGATGCAGCAATCATCTGGAGTGAGTGCAGTCTGTCAGGAAATACTGCTGGACTTGCAGGACATTGATTAAAAAACATGTCTTAAAGATGGAAATGGTAAGTGCAACTATAATGAAAGCATCCAGAGAAATCCGAGCAAGAGACTAAAGACAAAGATACATAAATAAATGCGCAGCTCAGTTCCCAAAATAGTTTACATTACCAAACTAATCTCTCCTTCTGTAGGGTCACAGCCAAGTGTCATTGTACTTGTAATCTAAACTGAAGCCAAAAATAAATATATACAGAAATAATATTTAAAGAGCCCAAGTATTCCACCTTCAAAACTTGATTTTGTATGATTACTCTAGGAGATCTCTAAATGCAAAGTAATTTTAAAAAAATACATTTGACGGAAGTACAAATTCTTCCTTAAAATTGGATGTCCCCCAAGTGCCTTTATTTAACCCAAAAGACCATAATGCCTAACAATTTAGCTCAGTGTACGAAGACCTTATTTCTCCCTTCCACCAAAACAGACCAGTCTGTTAAATGGGCACCTTTGCCCCTTGTCCAGCCAGTTCTCCTCTGACACCTTCCTCTTTTCTGTATTACAGAAGCTCTGGCTGAGATAGGAAACTGCTTGAGACAAACCTTCCTTTAGTGTAGATTGCTATGCCACCAATCAACAAATACACACTACCAGTGCCACCACTACAGTTGGCTTTGTCTCGAAGGCCTATTTGTTTGCCTCCAGTTTCCACTAGAACTCAGCTGCCTTAATCCCCCATATGCTACTCACCTTCTTACTTCACCGTGTGCCAATTCTTCATGTTAAAAGGCAGCCTGTACATGTATGGAATTTTTTTTTAATTATGTCTCCAACCTACCAGCTGTCAAACTCTACTTGACATTTACAATAGTGCCTGCAGAGTAATCTGTATCTATTCCAGTTTTTTCCACTGTGAACTACTCTTGCTTTTACTTTATGAATTCACTTTCATTGTATAATCCTCATATAAAGCTTATCCTTATTTGGATACATCTATATTATGGTTGAATATGAAAACTGAAATAAAGAAACAGCACATTCTTTATGATGATGATGAATTGCATGTTATGTATTGAACAACAACTCTTCAGTGTAGCAGGCAGAATGCATATTCTTCTCTCTCAGTTCAGGCATTCAACCATCACTTTGGACTTTGGGAAAAAAAGCTAAATTAAGTTTTCAGTGAAGCTTTGCTATAGATTTTGCTATAAAGTAAAAGCTGTATCAAGCAACCAACAGGCAGCTTAAATCCCAAATGTTTTCGTGTTCTGCATTTAAGGGTGGATGATAACTTTGCTCTTTTCTTTTACTGCAGCTCTCAACAACAATGAGCAGTCTCAAGAGATGAAAATAGCTTCTTAGTCTGAAAATCATATGGAAAAAATCAACTGCCCTTTAAAAAACTTATAAATGTCTGGACAAACTTTTCCCAGATTTTCATTCTTCAGTTATTTAATGAACATATGGCTATTTATTATGTGAGCTACACTTGTAGTATTTCAAAAATTAGTTATAAACATGCCTAGAGCTACTCGGCTCCTTGAGGACTATACTGACCTCACTCACTACCCTTCCAGTATTGTTTGCTTTGGGATCTCTTTGAGAGTGAACCCATGTCCTTACTTCAGTGTCTTCTCTCTGCCTTAAAACTTACCGTAGTTTTCTTCTCTTAGCAAGAACCTTATAACAGATTAATTTCAAGAAAGATCGTAACATCAGATACCAATTACGACAAATAAAAACCTCAGCCAGCCCACACAGCTGATTAAAAAAACACATAAAATGAATGCAAGCTCAGTTATATTTTAAACTAAGTATTTAAGGAACAATGAGGAGTCGATCATTTAGGTTAGTTAAATGTAGCAGAAGTTAATAGCTGGGTTGATGTCTTTTTGACAGGTACAATATAGACACGTGTCCAAGCGAGGCTCCTATCAAAGTCAGGAGACAGGCACTTCTGGAGCGTGATACAACTGATGGGTGAGACTTTGCCCGAGAAGGAGAGAAGCCATGTGCGGGGAGCACCTACGCCTGAGTCAGGGGTGGCTCGGAGGTAGACAGACACCTGTTACCTGAGGTCTATGTAACCAGAGTCATTAGGTGAGATGATCCCATCCCAAAGACCCTATGTTAGTAAGTAACAGGCATACAGCTAAGAGACTAGAAATAGTGTCTTCTACTTTTCTTCCTCGTGTAGGTATGTAAATGTGTATGTGTGTAATTTTTTTTCCAAACAAAAAGATTTAGGCAGCATCACCCTGAAAATCCAAATTAATCTGCTTCCACGTTTATACAGTTTATTTTACTCACTGTTACTATCTACGGGGTTTAATGGAACTTCTCATGTAAATATACTGGTTTGCTCAAAATTCTTTCCTGTTTAATGGAGATTTAATTCAATTCAGTGTATCATTTAACTCAATAAATGGTAAAATGACAGGTTTTTTCCTTTGCAGTCAACATAAACTGCAGATGTAAAATGTGTATCAGAAGATGGCACTTTTTTTACCCCATCTTCTAGCATTTCCTCAAGTACTCCAGTATAATGGTTTTTCTACTTTTGAAATTCAATCCTACCGTAAAAAAAACACAAACCCAAACGTAAACACTGACTGAAACATGCACGTTGCATGTAACCATAATTTCAATTGAAAAAGAAACTGCTCATTTCTTCAATTTCTTCTTAAAGTATATGGAATTACTCTTTGTTTTAAATGTTCCTATTCATGGCTAATTGTATTTTATACTTCATCTGGGGATTCCACAGAACTCTGTCCTTGACTCCCTTATTCTCCACTCACAAGGGAATCTCATTCAAAAGTGATTTTAATTATCACTTACGAAAAGATACTCTGTGCTCCAGACTTGCCCCTTCTCCACTGAAGACCAGAATCCTCATCCATTTCTGATGAGATCAGGACTTTCGGCTGTCAACTCCAGAATAATTTTGAACACTCAATACTCTTTCTCCCCTTGCTCGGTAGCCCTTCTTGCTCCCTGCTGCTTTTGTTAAGTACTGTCAACATCACAGTCATCTTGTTTGCCATACAGACTTGTAACCCTTGATAACATTATCTTTAACCTATACATTATTCCAGATCTCCATCTGGAAAAATCTCAAAATTTACATAAGTATGTTTGTTTTTCTACAGAATCACAGAATGGCTTCAGTGGGAAAGGACCTTCAAAGATCAGGGTTGGACTAGATGACCTCTAAAGGTCCCTTACAACCCAAACCGTTCTGTGATTCTATGATCATCTAGCCCCACACCTCTGCCAAGGGGAGAGAATTCTTCCACTAGACCAGGTTGCTCAAAGCCCCATCCAACCTGACCTTGAACACTTCCAGGGATGGGGCATCCACAACTTCTCTGGGCAACCTGTTCCAGTGTCTATCTAACACCTGAATCCAACTCTTATTAATCACAAAATTCATGCATAACAGTTCTAAGTAACTTATGACCAAATCACACTATCCCCTCAAATGCAAGTCGGTTGGGTTTTTTTTTCTTTTTTTTTCATTTTTAAGGCCTTTCATAGTCCTTCTCTAACCTCCTTTATCTTATTTGCATGTTAGTGCCCTTGACAACTTATTACATTTTCAAACAGTAATCTTCATGTTTCTTGTCATGCTGTCTCTTCTATTCGGAAAATGTTTGCTATAAACATCCATTGAGCTACTTCACTAAGGTCCTTCATGTTCTTCTTCAGAACTTCAGAAAAGATGAACATTTTCTATGAAAAATGTTGCTTTGGAAGAAAACTAATATGTGCTGTTCTAATAAGAAAAAAACCTACTACTTAAATTCAAATAGAATTTTAAGCTATTTTATTCCTTCAGATATGACTTCCAAAACAAATGGGAAGAATGGCTACAGTTAAGGGACTCCAGTGACTTGCCACCGAATCTGTTCAGCCTACCAGTGTTATTCCAGATTCTCATCCTGAAAATTCATTCTGGACTTGAAAGTCAAACAGACTTTCTCTGTTACGGCTAACCAAAGTAATCAAGATTTTCCACATAAAAATTTTTGCCACCACACCTGTTCTGAGTCCATTAACACTAGAGGCAGCCAGGATAAGGTTTGGCTCTATACTTGGAATTTAGTTAACAATCTAGTTGACATCTGAGCCAGAAAATAATTTAATTTACAGTTCTGTAAGCATTTCTGCATTAATAAAAAAGCAGTACACAGGAATTCAGCACATTAAAATACAAAGAACGTGAGGATCTGATCCACCAAATAAGAGACAAACAAATTAGAGTATGGGCTTTCAGTTGTGTAAAATAAAATTTTAATTGTTAAACTTTTTGTACTGTATGCTGTCCTGAACACAACATGATTCCTTGCTTGTTCATGTTCTTATTGTATCTGATTTTAGTGTATGTTGTTAAAAAAGGCAAAAACTGTAATTATATCAGAGTGTATTCAGACAAAGTTTTATGGCACAATGAAACCCTTTGAAAGCCTGGTCTCTCAAACACCTTCGCATCCCCCTCAGATGCTGAACCTAGGTGACACCACTCCTGGTTATTTCACATTTAGCCCACAGGCTCACTACCACCAAGGAAGGAAATTCCAAGGTGTGCTTCAAGAAGCTTTGCAAACAAAGAGCTCGTCTGACAGATGTTTCAAGTTTTAACATGTCTTCCTAAGAAAAGCTACACAGTCTTGAAAGTTTTCTAACTTGGGCAGCTACAAGCCCTGGGTGGAATTTCTACAAACACATGCGTGGCTTTGTAAGAAAGGCTTTTGATCATGGACATCGGAAATCCCAGGGCAAAGACAATAGCCTGCTAACTTTTTATTCTCTGCTGTTTCACAATAGCTAACAAAATCAAGATTAATTAACACCTCCTCAAAAAAAAAACCAAAACTGGGACAGGTCACAGTCAGAAGGTTTTATTTAGGTAAACTTCTGCAATGTTTTTATTAGGTAACAGGGAAATCATCAAAGAAAGCTTTTAACATATGCACCACGCTTCTACAAGCTCTTTTGCTTCACAGTCAAATTTACAGTTTATCTAAAAGAAACTGGAAAAAGGCTCCATAGGAGCAAGACCGAAGCACCACATCAGACCAATAAAATGCTTAAAATAAATATGAAATATCCCAAGAAATCACAGTTGATTAAGTAAACTTTCCTAATGTGGTTACTTATGTTTCTCTTTCCTCACAGGAGGTAGGGGTTTTTTTTCCCACCCTATTTGCGTACTTCTCCAAATTCAGGCAGAACTGATTAAGCGTTACAAACGTGCACTGTTTCTTCTACTCTTTCTCTCCATACATACTGATTTATTTGTAAGAAAAGTGTATTACTGGTTTATGTCCTCCTAAAATACAGCAGCCAAGATGAAGAAATATATCCTTTGAGACGACTAACAATAAATTTAATATTTAATAAGTGTTGTGGACAGTATCAAATACAGGAGCAGACTACAAGATTATCACATTCTCATAACTGTAACCGCGCGTAGTTTGCTACAGGTTATCAGAAGATGTGCATGTGGGCAAGAGGACTGGGGGGGAATTTTTTTTTACAGGGGTTCAGTTATGGGAGATTACACAGTGAGGAGAAGCACTGGGATGAAAACTTTCCCTATGGTTACCCCCATACACACCCCCTTCAGGATGATTGTTCTGGGTTTTAAAGAGCTCACTCAGAATTTATACATATGAAGACACAATAATTTGATGTAGAAAGTTCTGCTTTAATTTAAATTAGCTCTTTGTTAATTTAGAGAGATTATTTCTAACATGTGAGTTTAAGCTTTTCTCTTACAACCAAGTTGCTTCTTGTTTTCAGTTGAAACAAGTATTTTATCCTGTAAATTTACTTAAAAGAATTTTTCTTTCTCCTTCTAAAAAGGTGTGTGCCATATTTTCAGTTCATGTGTAAGACTTCGGTTAACTGAATTGTAAGTGCTTTTAGCATATGAAAATCGAAGCTTTTTATGCACTGCAGTGGATTTCATGATACGATACATGACATACATTGACAAAATGAAAGAAAAATTAACAATTTATACCCTATATTGCCAACTAATGGTTTCTTAATGGCACTAGAGAAAAGAGAAAAGAAAGTGGAGGTTTTAATGTTAAACTAGGCATCGAAACCACTGAACAGCAACCGCTGTGGCCCTATTGGAAGTAGGGAACACCAAGAGCTGATGACATTCCTTCTTTTCCTGCTCTGCCTCCAGCCCCCAGTGAGACCCGCACACTCGTGTCAGATTCCTTTATTCTGGAAAGACAAGACCAGAAATGATGTGGTATCTTCTATATATGTGCTAAGAACCCACTAAAACCAGACTACCAGGTTGTTTCTGAAAACCTGGGAGAACAGTGTTTTTCCAGAACACAAATGTGTTCTAGATATGAATTTCCCAGGTTCACAGGGGGTTGGTACCTTGTCCTGCTAATGCCTCACTGGCCACTAACATTGACTCCAAATGAGAGATGAACACAGTCTATAACAGTGTCCGAAACAGTGTCATTTAATCCTGGTACTAAGACTACAACAGCAGCACTAGTCAATACTTCACAGCCGTTCGGAGCCACATTGTTTTGTTTATTTTGATACACACAAGCACATGCACACAGTCCAGCACCACTTCAAAACAACAACAACAACAACAAAAAAACACGGAAAAACAAAACCTACAACAAGTTGAACACTCTAACAAAGTACCAATCAGTCTTATCCCTCGACAAAACAAAACCTTAATCAAATAATAAATAAGTAACCTAATATCTCCTTCTGCCTTAAATCCTTCCCCATTCCTCGCCAGCCCCCACTTCCCTTGAAAACCAGATGGCCCTGGCAATATGCCCTGAAGGTCAACAGATGCACCATGTCTCTGGATGAAGAAAAGGTATATAGTATCTTTAATAATCTTTCCAGATGATAAAACTGGAAAGCACACAGAGAAAAAAAAGCACAAAAATGTCTACAGCAAGGAAATAAACCAAGCACAATTACTGGGTTAAAATATCCAAGACGCCAATGAAAATAAAAGCCAAGTAGTGAACTCTTATTAATGCTATGAATAATAAATAACAAGTGAAAAGACTGATTTTTTTTTTTTTAATTACTGTAAGAAATTACATAATGAAAGGATACTGGATAACTCTGGAGACTGGTAATGGATACGGCTGCTTATTTGTCATAGCTGTCAGAAGTTATGTATTTCAAGATTTCCATGTTTTTCTAAAATGTGCCCGTCTTTTGGCTTCATAGCAGATTGTGTCAGTGGATGAGTAGACGAACGCATGCATAGGTGAATAAACAGGTGAACAATTTAGCCTGGAGTGGCTTGGCTGAGGCTGCACTCAGTTCCAGCAAAGTATGCCTGGAGAGAATCAAATGAATTACAGATTAAGCTATTCCAGATTTTCACTGGTGAATCTGAGGTCCAAATCCAGGTCTGTGAATCTTAATGTGAAAACTGATTCTAGTGACAACATTACTGTGCTCCACACTTTCTGTGTTCTGTTACTTCCAGATCAAATTTCTCCAACTTACTGACAAACACAACTTTTTAACTCCTCACTCTAAGTAAAACAGGTAGAAACTTCCCTCAGAACCTCCCTGATAAAATATTTTATTCTGCTCCCTGTTACAACTGGAAAATTGTATATTCTTTACCTTTTGTGTGTGGGTACAGTTGTGATTATCACTGACTGCAGTATGACTCCCTGAGTTGGATCCCATGACAAAACTGCATTTTAAGGCTTAGTAACTGAGCTTCTGTAGACATCCTATAACTTACTACTTGTAGGAATAGAGAGGTATACCTATGCAGATATTCTAAGCCCATGGCACATAAAAAGTAGTGCAAATTAACTTAGCACTCTTTCCTCAACCAGAAATAACTTGTTAGCCACAGTAACTTGCTCATGTGTCCTTAGTTCAAAACTCTACGCTCCAGAAAAAGTACAATTCAGTTTTATTTCCTCATCGATTTGGGGCTAACAGAAATAGCAACAAACAAAACCTCTCCCAAGTGGATGCATCAATAAAGTACCCCGAGTAGCTACATTACAATAAAAGTGGCCTCTTTTTACTTTGAGTAGATTTATGTCGCTTTTTGAAATGAAACTTTTTGTACTTGTACACAAACAATATAATAAAGCCTAATCCTGTCTGAAACCACAATCATATGAGTCAAAAAGCCTTCGGCTACCTGCTGCTAATAGCACAGTGCTAATGTGGATATGTCTGGGGCCAGAAGGTGTTAATAACCTTTAGTCTTGGACTGTTATCAGCAGTGCAAAGTAGCTTCCACCAAAGCAAATGATGAAAGCCAGACAGTACTTCACTGGCAAAGCAGACAGGCAAGCAGCAATAACATATCCACTTTAGATTAAACTCTAGTAGCCAGAGTTTCTAAAGTAGGTATGACCTTCAGATCTGAGGACCTGTCTCCATTAGAAACCCTCTTCTGGCCTAATGGAGATGCCATGTATACAAGAAGGGAGTGTTTCTTCACCATCAAGGACCCGCCATCTTCCTCGATGACACTAGGTACAATGATAGAAGCACCCAGTTTGGCAGACAGGGCCTCAGCCAGCATTTTTTCTGGTCCTGAGGGAGGGCCCTTTCCCCTTTTTCTGGTCCACTCCTCATCAGCAGGGCCCCATGGTGTAGACCAAGCCAGAAAGGGCAGCCATGCTTTCAAGGGACAGCAAATTGAACTGCAAAACAAGGCATCAAGACAATGCTGGGGATGTGCTGTCAGTCTCAAAAGCTAGACTGAAGAATGCAACACACAGGCATACATAACGAAGAGCAACTGAAAAGCCCATAACGAAAAAAGAGAGGAAAAACAAACCACGCGACACATGCTTCATTTTTTATTGTTGTTTTCTGCCACCAGTTTAAAGAGAGTAGAGTTCAAACTTGAAAGCAAGCTCTGCCTCTGGCATTCTCAATCTAGAACCGCCAAGTGAAATAAAAGACCCATTTGCAGACTGCTTAGGCCTCATGCAGCCCTGGGCACACATGAGCATCGCTATGGAATTTACTTGGTAATGTTAGTGAGAAAATCCATTTGAGTGAGAATATTATTTAAGACAAGTTCTTTTGCATGCTGGAGTTGTCAATATGCTTGTGACTTTTGGTCTTCTGAGCATCCTTCAGACTCCCTCATTTAAACACTCTGGAAGTAGTACCAAATGCAGGAGAGAAGACGGTGAAATTTCCTTCCCAATGAGGGGCTTCAGCATTGTGCTCACAAGCACATTTTTCAACAAATCCTTGTAATTTAAATGTATTTGCTTTGTATTCCGGTGGGCATGCAAAAGTATCCTGACTTTCAGTATTACTGAAGATACGGTAATACTATACTCTTGAAGAAGGTTTAAAAGTCCTGAAGAAAGTTTTTCTCTTCCCCCCCATGGAAGCCAGAATACGTGCAGTATACTAGCACTTGAAAGCCCAGCTAACAGAAGCCAGAGGGGGTATGTATCAGACAGAGAGACTCAATACATCTTATTGTAGTATTGTAAATGTGCACTCTATTTCAAAAAAGACTAGCATAAAATGCTGAGAAATTAAAGCTATTAATCTGAATAATTTTATTCATTTCCATAATCCTACTGTAAAGTCTGTGGAATCGGTAGACAGACTCCATAGATTTTTTGGTGTGAAAAAGGAGTAACATCATTATGTCAACGGAGCACCATTACAATCTGGGAAAAGCCTATTACTGATGAAATTGAAAAATAAACCAGCGTGCATGTCAGCCTAGCAAAGCAAGCAGCTGATTTCTGTGTTTGATTGTGTGGAAAGGGAGAACTTATACGAGAATAAAAGACTGTGAAAGCTGTTCCATTTTTAGAACACAGAAAATGCAGAATTGTAAACATTTTACAGTAGGTCAGGTTCGGGGCCTAACATCGGCAGCCTAGCATTCACATTGTGCAACAAAAATGCCAGCAGAGATGTCTCCAAAGCATTATTAATCCATTGAAATATTTACTTGGCAAGACAGAACATCAATAACGTTATCTTGTAAGTTTTCTATTTTTAAAATACTTGGAATTACGTTAGATGGGCCTAATGTTCAAACCACTTTGTTGCAAATTTTTTTAAAAGATAAGCAAAAACTCCTCATCTGAATTATTTATTCTTCTCTTCAGAATTACAAGCCAGTGAATATCGGTATAAAGAAGCTTGGAAGCATCCAATCCAGCCAGCTGTTTTCAATATATAACAAGGGACAGGAAGCCTTAATCAATAATAATGTATTGTTATTTGTATTAAGCTGCTGCCATGTGTTTTATTGGCAAGCTGATATTAAGATCTAGAAAAATCCAGATGAAAAAAGAGACAAGATAATCCTTGTCCCCAGAAGTTATAATGTAAGAATAAAATCAGAGATACAGGACGGACGTTTTCTGGTATATGAAAAGTATAACAAAACAATGCGTGTGTCTCCAGGCCACACTGCAAAGGAGATACTCGTACAAGCTTGAGTACTGCAAGATGCGCTATATTCCACATTATTTAATTTCTCCTGTAGTAAAGTATAACTGGCCCAGGTAAAGCACTGCCCTAACGAAGCTGCGCTGTTTTGCAAACCATGCTAACTTGGGCTTCTGTACAAAACCCCACACTGTGCAGTGCTGTTACAGCCAATAAACAAACATTGCTCAGCATTTTTAATGCGGTAATTTGTTGTTCTTTGTTTTAAAGTGGATACCTCTTAGAGTCACCTGATCAGACTGTCACACTCTGCCCAAATTCATGTTGTCACAGACCTTGTGGGACCCATCCAAAACAAGGGACAAAATGAAAGCAGGCAGTTGGGTAACAAGCCTGCTCCAAAAAGCGCTGCAGTGGAGCCTTGCTCAGAGGGAAGGAGCAGCTCTGCCAGCTTCCATGCTGGCACAGCACTATGAAACAGGTATGCTTTCCAAAGGGCTTCTCAAAACAAAACCTGCAGTTTTCTTTCCAGTTCCATTTTCAGACTCCTCTGCTCCAGTTGTTAAAATGACAGTGGCAGAAAAATAAACATGAAGCAAACTGTAATATCTCCTACAAGTAGTGTACCTCCTATTCCTTTGATACACACAAAATTTGAATACATAGTTCCTTGAAAAAGCCTTTTTTCCCCCAATACAAAAAAAAAAAAAGGTTATCTGGACAGCTGTAGGAAATACAAAAGGAAACACAGTAAGGGTTTGATTCACAAGAATACATCTTCTGTCTGATATTGGTACAGCTGCAGTGACCTCTGTGAAGCATTTTCCTTGGGCTTGCGGCAACACTGAAGCACAGCCGACCTCTGGAAGAGGGAAGCAGCTATGTGGGCACCCTCATGTTTCCAACCGATGTTCAGCGTAGCATCCACAGAATCAAGAGGTGTTCTAGCACAGATTTTGCAGTGCTATGTCTATGATTAACTGAGAAAAAGGGAGTCAACACATCCCTCTCCAGCTCCTCATTACAAAATGAAGGGAGTACACTACCTTTTGCATTCAACTGATTTGGACTGCATAGGTTGTGATTATGCTCAAAAGCAACATCGGCCCTGCAGAAAAGGCTTATTGCCCTATTGTGCTAAAGAGATGACAGGGAAGAAGAGGAAGAGCCTATTCAAGGGAAGAAATGAGCCCTCAGAAACCAATGTACACCAGTGCCACAATATTGATATTGCTAGTGGTTACCTGAAAACAACACTTTTGAAACACTGCTTGGAAGCTGTTAGGGAGGCCACAGTTAAAGGCAACCTGCCTGGCTCTGTTTGGTTTTCTGTTCGGGGCTTTTTCTCCTACTCTTTTCTTTTTTCCTCTCCCTTATGACTACAAACAGATGCGGATGATTATAAGCCCAGCTGTTAAGAGCTCTGGTGGTTTCAGACCCCAGAGCCCCGCTGCACAACCCACCAGGCAGAAGAGGGTTACATGAGCACAGGGCCACGGGGCTTCCAGGGGAGCTCACAGGCTAGCTCGCATTTGCATGAGCAGCTGATGAAGAATTAAGCCCAGCAGATGAGTACAGCAGATAATTGTCACATCTTAAACCATCACAGCTAAATCTACCAGAGTTAAAAAGAGTCATTTATGTTAAAGGTCCAAATGCGAAAGCAACTAAATACTCTTTCTTTAAAGACTTCCCATGGTAGTCCAAATAAGTTACTTTCTTGCTCTGCTAGAGTTTAGAATTCCTTATACAATTTCTGCCTCTTTCAACAGGATACTGAGAGAATTAATTCATTAAAGTATCAAGATCCTTTGAAGAATGGAAGGAAACAAACTGCTGTAAAATGCTAGTACAATTTGCTAAAAATTGTATCCCGCCTAACAATGGCATAATGCATTTGAACAACAGAGAATTTTGTAGGTGTTTATTCAGAGGGATCTGTTTTGTGCAGATCATTTCTGCATCAATATTAAAAGCTTCTTGGCCTAGAGATACTTCAATCTAATGGTTATATGCTTTTCTATTTCACATCACATGATATCTACTTATAATGCAATGTTATGTCACTCAAAAGGTGAGAAAATGAAGAAAGTAATTTTTAGAAGCACTAAATACTTTAGAAAATACTTCATTAATGTAATCACTAAAAAGCGAGTTATTACAGTGCCAGCACCTTACCAGACAAATTTCAAGCCTAAAATCTCACATTTTACATATATATATATTTTACATATACGCATGTGACAGGCACAACACGCCTATCTCGGCTGGGTTCCCAAGGAGCACTGGTGAGGGCTTGGAACGGCTCCTTTCTGCCCTCCTCAGAAGGAGCCACCCTTGAAGCAGACCAGCCAGAGTCACAGCACCGAATGGCAAACCTGCAAGGACTAAAGTCAGGCAGCTACCTGGAAAGAAAAAGGATCCTTCGTAGTGTATTTATAAATGCTAAATGGCCCGGGAAACTGCTGAGAGATTTCTCATGCTCAGATCCTCATTTTCTCTTGCGTGGTCATCCCTGGGACAGCTCTGGAAAACAAGGCAGCCATTTTCTCATAAGCTGTTACACTCAGCAAAGCAGATTGAAGTGCTTGATAAGCTGCTGTTCTCTTCCGTGCCTGCAGCGATTGGAGGGGAAAAACAACCCATCACCCACAAACAGGTACAACCACAGCCATTTCTGTACTTGCCTGGTATGAGTCAAGGCGCAGCGTGCAGATGGGGCCGGGGGAGGGGAAGGATGGGGAGGCCTGGATGCAAACACATCAATATGCATGGCAAGCGCCAGTCCCACCCCAGCTGCTGATCCCACGGTTGGTTCATCCCTGCAAAACCTTGCAGACCCGGCTCTGCATTTCCAAAAATTAACTGCCACTGTTAGAAAATACGCTGCTTTTGCTGAACCTGTGGGTCTAAGATACTGCCTGTGCATGCTGTGAAAACGCCTCCAAACCTTGGGGTCAGTATGGGAAGAAAGTGATTTTAGTGTGCAATTGGCAGGCACACAGGCACACACGCCAGTACACGTGCACCCGTATGCACACACAAACGTGACATCATTTTTATAAGTGACATGGCTGTAAGCAACCTCTCTCAACCAATTTGTTGGGGGACCAGACTGTCAAAACCACTGAGCACCCCACCTCTTCACAGTGTACAAATCTGGATATTCAAAATCACTAACCACTTGAGAATATAAAGGGCTGTCCCACATGTAAAGCAAGAAGCTATGCCACCTATACTTAAGTGTGCTTGTTTTCTGTTATAATCCTCTTTCTTGTAATTTTTGCAAACCTCCCTATTTTGCAGCAGTGAGAAGCCCTGTGCGCAAGGAGACGTCTTTTCAGTCTCATGCTAAATATGTTCAGACTTAGATACGCTCAAAGCTGCTGGGGAAAAAAAATTCCCACCTAGGTTTTGTCAGCAGAGACAGCTAAAAACCAGCTGCTAAAGTCACCCGCTACCCCATGCACGCTGCAACATGCATGCACATGCAACAAAGTCATGCTCCAGACAGGCCCCAGCAGCCTGGGTGCCGCTTGCCCAGCTGGACCTCAAGGAAGCCCAACTGTTGGGGGACGTGTGCCTCCATCTGGGCACCTCTGATGGCTCTGCTGGTGCAAGGCACATGTAATTCATTACTTCTAGCTCAGACATCTCTCTCCAGTGGCTGGTCCACATGACAGAGCAGTACAGTCCTGCTATTTAAGGTACTCATTTAGGTCAGCTTAACAGCTTTTGTCATGCAAAATCCCCAAACTAGGACTGCTGACAATGCTAGGTGTTTTTAGCATTACACTTAGTAAGTTTCCCTTTTTTCTACAGAAAACAGCAGAACAGCCAAAGAGATGACACATAAATGAAAATGCTGTTAAGACTGCAGAGACCCTAAATATGAGAAAAGCGCACCTGAGCTGTCAAAACATAAAGCGCCTCCTCTCCTTACCTTCCTCCAGCCAGAGGCACAATCCTGCTCTGACCTCTCCCTTCCTACCACCTCCCTGGGCTCTGGGCAGCTCCCGCTACCACCCCCCGCCACTCCCACACTGGGGAATGGGCAGCAGGTGAACTCAGGCAACACTAACAAGGACACTTCTTGAACCTAGTACCTGCTCCAGCTCTTGATCGCAAGCATTAAGTTTTCCCCTGCAACCTTTGCATTTGTACTTTCACACGTGCTTGCTAAGGCTGTTTTTAAACCAAGATGGTACCCAACCCATCATTCCTAATGTTGCAAACTCTGTAACTGTTTCCCATAGTTACTACATTACTTTACACCATGCTTTGCAACGGGGCTACTGTAAAGGATGGAACTACACCGAAGGTGACTCTCACTAGCTTTGCAGAACTCCAGTATGACAGAAAGTCCAAATAAACACAAATAGAGCACCCGTCCGTCAAACACATGATCAGTCACCAAATCAGTCACGAAAGCTACTGAAACGTAGCCACGTCCTACACAATTAGCTGGTGGAGAACACCTCCCTTCTGTGACCATTGTTTTTTACTGGGTAAAGCGGTAAGTCTTTTTTTTTTGCCAAGTATACATGCACCACAGCATTTTTTAATATCTTTTATTTTGGAATGCAGGATAGTGTAAGTTTAAGACCAGAAAGCCTCCTCACTCCACTAAAATTCAAAGCATGTAAAACCACAGCTCTATCAATCATGCTATCTGTGCTAGAAAGGCCATTCTTTTCTCTCTTTTTTTTTTTTTTTTGCCACAGGACTATTATATCATGTCCAGGTGGTAACATCTAAAAATATATCACAAAATATATATGTAAAACTAGACTAGTCCTTTTCTTGATCAAAACAGTAAGTAGAAATGAACCCATGCTGATCTAGCTTGTACCTCTTGGCACTGGAGGTTTTCTCACTAGACCTGCAGCCCTTGTGCTGAAACACAGCTTTCAGAAGGGAAGCGCACAGTTCCTCACACCTGTTTCACACCATCAAACCAGATAAAATGGCTTGATGTCTTCCAGGAAGGAAGATTTCAGTGGTGGAGCGAGGAGTCAGACAAGCACCATATGGCCAGAAGGGAGGGAAGACAAAAGTGAGGGCCGAACCACCTCTCGCAGCAGCAGCAAGAGTTATGTTGGCTCAGCTGTGTTGTCTGATCAAGTATTCTAAATAAATTAAGACTGAAGCCAGTTTGTACACATGAATCTTTGTATTTATAAATGGACCTAAATATTCCACAGTAGTATTCCATACGGTTTAATTCTTGTAGTACATGGACAGAAACCAAGGACTGGCTCAGCTCATTAGCCATGAAACATGCAGTTCTATCAGGCAAGCTTTTGTCCAGCAGTACAAAAAATGAGCAGTGAAAGAATGAACCCCTTCCCGTCCTATAGAACAGTGGTCCCCAATGCAGGAATGTCGGTTATTGTCAGTTAACAGTCAAGATGTTCTCTCAGTTGTTTGGAACCGTCACCTGGTTTGAGCTCCAGCCTGTTCAGGTATTTTTATAACAACAACAAGAGAGGGTTATTGGCATCAGTCATTTGGGTGATAAGACTGCCAGTGTCTGTAAATCATTCTCACACATCTTCCCAGAATCCTAAATTTCTTGCAGGTTCTAAAGAAAACAGAAAGCTGCTTCCTCTGCCTGGAGAGCATTTCCCCGGGTTTTTATTTGGGCAATGATGCTGGAGCGGAGGCAGGGTGGCTGCAGACACCGACTGAGGTAATTTTCCACACATGCCTACCTTACCTTGCCACATAGATGGCCGAGCTGCGCATCATTCAGTTGCCCAGGACAGCGATTTATAGCCCATTCTAGGCAGACTGGATCTGGCATTGGTTGGCTTTAAAAAGGCGCCCAGTAAAGTGAAGCATTTCAGCAGTGACTCAGCGTTGTGTATTAATAGCCAGCCTAAGCTTATTTAAGACCCTACTGTTGCCATGTGTCAGGGGCAGGGGCTGGATCAGACTGTTGATCTGACTGGAAGCTCACCTCACAAACAAAACCATTTTTCAGCACTGCCCAGCGGTACAATGACAGCGCCGACAGCGCCCAGGGAGTGGGAGCACAGGGTCAAGGAGGAGAGGAGAGAGGGCAGGATGGGCCTGTCTGGAGCCACTGCATTTGAATCGGCTCGGGTCAGCTGCAGAGAGGCTGATTCCCTTGGGCCACAGGAAGAAGTGGAGGCCGAGAGGCTGCTGAAGTTGTGAAGAACTGGGCTCCACAGATGTCTTTACACCTACCACACAAAGTGAACAGAACAGAAAACAGTGTTTAGAAGAATCTTGTATACTCAGCCTGCATGCATATAAATACCTGTGTTCAGAAATGAAGTGAATCAGCTCCAGGTATATGCTTTTGGTCAAACTGGAAAGCACATGGAGGTGAGAAGTAGAAAAAAAATCACCATAATCTGATTAGCTGTGTAATTAAGACTAAACTGGGAGATCGATAAGGGAAACTATAAGGAGGGTTTTTTTCAGCACAGTATGCTGGAGAGAAAATGGGCAATCTGGTGGAAATCTAACAGGATAAAATAACAGATGGTAGGTAGACACCCAGGGGACATGGAATATGTTTGAAGATGATACTGGCTAACAGTATGATTAAGAGTATATGCAATATCACAATGCTTTAAGTTGAACAAGAGTATAAGTAGTAAGGCCATAAAAACCTTAATATTCTAGGTTCGTTTACATACTTTTATAGATACCTACAACACAAAGGAAGAACGCTTAGGAAAAAGCACTATATAATGCAAGTGTCTGGATATTTTAGGGAATGGTTCCTGACCTTGACTTGAGAAACATGGCAAACAACTATCTACAAATACAACACAAGATACCACACAGAGGACAAGCAATTAAATTAATCAGAAAAGATCTAACGCTAAATAATAGACTCAATGTAAAGAAAATAAAATTTGAGTTACATTTCTGAAAAACTTAGAGAGCAGAACAAGCTACAAGTGGAGCCGTGCAAACCACCATCATCTGGGCAACCTGAAGCCTACCTAACAGTACATCGTTCCACCAAGCCTGTAAGAACTCTGGAGGAAAAAGCTAGAGCAGTCCCTATATATTTTTTCAAACACAAACACACCAGTAACTTCCAGCAAAATCTTCCACACCGCCCACTCTTCTTCCAGTTGGTACCCATGCAGGAGTATGGCTTGCAGTCTGTAAGCCAAATACACAACTCAGGGTGGCCTCTCATGCTCAGGCAACACTTTCAGTTTTCTCCCAGGTACAGTCAAGTTTGCTTTACCAGTCGCATGAAACTATGGTGGTCCTGCGCCTTCCAAATATTTGCCAACAATTAAATAATACCTATAAACAATACAGTCCAGCTGTAGAACTGCTTATATCTCCATAAATAAATAAACATTATATATATAAACTCCAGATATATATAGATAGATAGATGGATACATACATACATAGAATAGAGAGCGTTAAATGGAGTAGATGTAAACAAATGATCTAAAAAGACATAAACCAATGCTGCATTATTATAAGCCAGCTATTTATGTAGATTTATTTTAAAATATGTCTGATTGCATTCATAGTACTGATGAAGAGAACTGCAACGCACTAAACATCATTAAACACTTAAGTTAAAATTCCTCCTTCATTGTCCCATCACAACCACTGCGACTTCACTTTGCCACCCAGGACAAGAATAACCGCATAACCTGAAGGTCAGAAAATTCCTACTCCAGTATGAAAGCAAGCAAAATAATTTCCAAAAGCAGAGCCCTCTACCATGCACAACCCTCAACTTTCAGCTCTCCCATCTCCAACTGGCCCTAATTTAAATTAGAAGGCTGGTAGCTTTAGCACTTCAGCTGATATCAATTACCATTATATCATGCAAAGCACTCCCTGAAGTAATCAGGAACCAAGCTGCTTATGGAAATAGTGTAAAAATTGCACCAGAAATGAAATAGAAGCCAGTACACAGCAGAGATATAACCAGCCCCTCTGTAAGAAAAAGAGATTTAAATGGGCAGCTGCATTCTGCATCAGCAGAATTACAACCATTTCTGAGAAGGGTTTTAAGGTGCATAGAGAGGTCACTGTCTTCCATAGATTGGGTTACTGCAAGGCCAATGGATAATAACTATAGCAAGGAAGCAACTGGGTACTGGACTGCCTCAAAACAGCTGAGGAGAAAGGATAAGCCAGAACGATGCTGACACTGATGGGGCATCAGAGCAGGCATCGTCCTCTAATTTACTCAAAGCTAGCTCATTAAAACTTCATGGTGTTTTTACAACCATAAAACCCAATAAACCAAGCCCCAAAACAGAGATTTTTTTTTTTTTTTTTATTCTAGACCAGGAAAATGGTGAGAGGTAATAAGCTTGGGCCCAATTAAATGTGATGTAAGGAACCAACAAGAAACACACTTAGGAAGCCAAAGTTGTAACAGCCGTCTTGCATTGTCCCTCTTGTGTCTGTTCTCTGTATCCCACTTAAGTGGCTTTTGCCCAGGCATGAAGTATTTTGTTTTCACGATGCTTAAACCAGTACCCATGACTTGTCATACAGGGCAAATTTGCCCAACTGAGGAGCCAGTTAAAGTCATTCAGGTCCCACCTTAGATGTACTGAAAGGGCAGATATAGATCAGCTTCCTGGCACCCTTCCATTCTACAATTTCCTACCACTATTACACTGATGATTCAAATCTAATTTTAACCAGCAAGTAAGCCTTCTGCTGTCAGCAAGCATTGTTCCAAGACAGAAGGAAAATACTTTAAACACATTTTCATGCCTTTCAACATCTGCATTTTCGTATTGCTTTTGTTCCTGGAGAGGGGCACGGAAAAGGGAAATAAGGGAATCACTTCCCAAGGTAGGGAGCTAAGGTATCAGTGCTGTCACTTATAATTTCCTAAACAAGCCTAATTTTTCCAAACAATACATGGGTAGAAGAAGGGTATTATTAATTTAAGAACTCATGCTTTGAAAGCCTAAAAAACTTGCTACAGTAACAAAGCAAGTTTCAAAAACATATTCCCCTAAGGTCACATAAAAATAATGGGGTTCGCTTCAAAAATACAAAAACATTTTCCACATCCATTGGTAGAATTGAATCCTGTACAGCCACAGTATTTAATATTTTTTGAAATAGCTAACTATATGCATCTCTTTACAGCTAAGTCTGCGTGTAAATGAAACTTCTCTGCCAGTTTAGAAAGAATCTAAACATTTCCTTGGTTGTATACTATCTCACAAGAGGAGACCACTCACCAGGTTTCTAAGTGTTGGCGTAAGAGATCAGAAAAAGCAAAAGACTTTGAGTATTCTTTTACCTATTTTCAGATGGCCATCAAAAGCAAATTCACCACAGAATAACGAAGAGCTGAGTTCATTAGTTGTACAGGAAAAGAAGTCATACCATATAATGTGCATTGGTAGTGAAAAGTTGCAAGAGGTAAGACATTCACTGAACATAATTAGTTCCAAAGATTATTGTAGAAGAATGACATAAACATGGTTCCAATAACCAAAGATAAGACAACAACAAGCATAGAAAAGTCTTCCTGACAAGGAAGAAACAGGACAGTTTGTTCCAAGTTACAGTACAATCACGTTAGCTATGTGGCACATCCTGATGTTTATCTCATATGATTTTAGTAACCTAAAACAGAATATTAAAGCCCTCTGCATGTCTCCTAAACAAAGCAAATGCTGTACTGTGGTGCTGAAATACGTAAGTGAATGAAATGACATACGTAAGGTGCTTCCATTACCTAGAATTCATATTATAGAAGGTCATTTATACATTGGAATGGGAAATACTTAATAGCATTTAACGTTCTCACCAGTATAGAAAATATTACATGTGTAATGCACTGCCTTGTTTTTACAGCCTGTGTAAAATACAGTGCTACACTGTTGACTGAATGGCAGTAGGCAAAACATGGGGGATCAAGTGTTGCAGTCGTCTTGGACAGACATTATGGAACCCGTGCAAGGTATTTAATTTGATCTCTCTGTTCAAGTCAGTGGCATTTGCATTCATTCACATTCAGCAAGTTAAAAAAGCTAAGATTCTTTCATTTCTTCTTTCCTCTCAAACTCCGTTTGTTCTTCTGTGGCATTATTGCCATAAATAAATTGTTACATTTAGACCAGCTGTGATACTACTGCCAGCCAATTTCACTGCAGATAAAGGTCAAGGAAAAAGTTATTAAAAAACAAAATAACATTTTTTTCCAAATTCTCTAAGTAAAACATCAGTGCCAAGCAATCAAGTCAACTTTGAACATCGGTCAGTCCTTACAGGGCTCCTAAGCGGGCTGTGTGTTTTATCTGCCATAACAGATACACTGGGCAGAAGGCATCTGGTAACTTTAGGCACAAGACAAATTACTGAACTATTTCTCCTGTTTCTTGCACAGTAACTACTGTGTTGCAACTGTCCTCCATAAACAGATGACTATCATCTCAGCTAAATAATGTGCCAGTATGAAAGTCCTAACCTTAACTGAAGACCTTCATAAGCATGAAGAGAAAAAGAGACCAGTACATTATCTGAGTTTCCTCAATAACACAAGTTTTGAAACTCAGATATGCAATCCTTGCATCAGCTTAACTTTGAAACATTGAAAGAAATCTGTATTTTAGGAATTCATCTGAACAGGATGAAAAAAATTCAGCTAAGGGACAATTCCTCATCTCAATTTCAACAATTTTTCAGTTTTAAAATAGGAATGAATATTGGGGGAATAACAAAATCTGTTTCCTTTTTGAATTCTTCTACCTTTAGCTCATTTCCAGCACATCTTTTTATTTCACAGAATGGTAGGGGTTGAAAGGGACCTCTGGAGATCACCCTGTCCACCCCCCCTGCTTGAGCAGGCACACCCAGAGCAGGGGGCACAGGACCGCATCCAGGCAGGTTTTGAATGTCTCCAGGGAAGGAGACTCCACAGCCTCCCTGGGCAGCCTGTGCCACGGCTCTGGCACCCTCACAGGAAAGGAGTTTTTCCTCATATTGAGGTGGAACTTCCTGTGTTCCAACTTGTGCCCATTGCCCCTTGGCCTGTCATTGGGCACCACTGAAAAGAGCCTAGTCCCATCATCCAGTCACCACCCTTTAGATATTTATAGGTATTGATGAAATCCCCCCTCAGTCTTTTCTTCTCCAGGCTGAACAAAACCAGGTCTCTCAGCCTTTCCTCATAAGGGAGGTGTTCCAGCCCCCTGATCATCTTGGTAGAGCGGAGAGCCGCTGGCCTTGCTCAAGCAGTTCCGCATCCTTCTTAAACTGGGGGGTCCAAAACTGGACACAGTACTCCAAATGTGGTCTCTTCCAAACAAAAGGGCCTTCTCATTTCATAAATCTTCACACACTCATTACCAGATGCTGACCAACTCAAAATTTCAGTCTCTATTTGACAAAACAGATTGGATTTTATCAGCTTCCTACCAGAAAGATGAGCTCCTCTAGAACTCCCCAACTCTCTCCCCAATACATCCAAACACTTTGAGCTTCAGGTATGAGTACAGCTCCTCCACACTGTACCTCCATATTAGTTAAATATCATCCATTCCATACGGATAGTAAATACACTCCATATTTGTTAGTCTTGTCATCTTACATCAAAACATCAAATCACTGAATGGTAGACTTACATGCAAGCTGTAGAGCATGGCCGCAGCGCACGTCAAGATATATACATGACAACTTCTGAAGGAGCTTTAGATATTACGGGCTTGCACAGATCAAAAGAAAAAGACATCACTTTGCTATTCCTCATCACTATCTTTAAAAGTGAGTAGTGCTGTGAAATAATGAACAGAAGAGCACATTAATAAAAATAACGTCTAAAAATCACCTGGAGATCTGGAGTAGGGAAACAGGAGAAAAATGCTGCTATTTAGTTCAGAACGAGGATGTTCAGGAACAGCTCAACAGAGCTTTTTCCAGCGACTACAACTGGGGCCAATAACTGCTGGATTTGCTTACAAATTCAGCCAGTGTTTTAGGGACAGGACACAGGACAGGCTTCTGCAAAAGTAGGCAAATATTTAAGCATGTGTTATTATCATACATTATTAGCAGAGACATGGCCCTGTACATCTGGCTTCAAAGCACAGGAGATACTGCGATCTGCATCCACTGCTTTCCTCATTGCAGATGTGCACACAGACCACTAGGCTATTTTGGATTGGTGCTTAACGTTGACTAGATAGATTAGAATTTGCAAAGACAGGAAGGACTTGGGATTTAAAGCAATGAGAAGGAAACAGAAACACAAATGAAAAGTAACAAGAGATATTCCTTGGGAAAATGCAAGATATAACAAGTTCGGTACAAAAAAAAATTAGTAATAAGGAAGGAAGGGAAGGAAGGGGAAAAGTGCACTAAGTCATAAATGAAGCAGAAGATATTATGGGCAGGCAAGCTACGTTGTAGAATTTAAAAAAAACAAAAGCATCAGAAAATGTATTATGCAAAAAAATGTATAGCCTCGATAAATTTAGGAGGACCTGGACTCCTGAATCTTCTGGTTAAATGAAGGGGGGTCTCTAAAAAGCAAAAACTTGAAGAACTAACTTTTGAGTAAAGACTGGGAGATAAATCTGTACAGGTGAAAAATGGCAAAGTGGGGTTATAGTTTAAAAAATACCCAAAGGAGGAATCTGCACAGCAGAAAAGGAAGACATTTTCTATCACATATGAAAACTCAAGAAGGAATATAAAGGGAAGGATTTTTTTGTTTAATGGAAAATACTGAGTAAACAGCAGGAAAGGCTTTTTGGAGGGGTACAACTCTTGGCCTGTGAAAAAAACTGCCGGGGAGAATACTGCACAGCTACTGCTGGACAAAATAACAGAAAATGCACTGTTGGGAACAGTCCTGTATTGGCAAGGAGGAATGCCTCAAATAGTGTAAAAGACCACTTCTCAGTCTGCCTATCTATACACTGTGCATCCTGTAACTAAGATATATTACCTGAAAATCTGTGGTCCCTTTTTAATATAATGCTAATGTACTTTATTACTGATTTTAACAGGCTTTAATAGGAGGAAGCATATATTCAATTATTTTATTACATGCTTTGAATATAAATGGCAAGCATCTGCTCTCTAGTTTACTCCTTCCGTCCTCGCCCTCTCATAAAAAAAAAGTGCCAGCACATTTTAGAATTCAGAGCAGCCCTCCCCAGCCCAGCCGCTTTCTTGGCTGGTTTGCCGGGATCTATATATCCAATCTAATTATTTTGATTCCCATTTCCAACCCTATCAGTGGTGCAGTGGTGCAAGAAATCAAAATGCCACTCTCCTGAATGTGTTAGAAGCTCAAAGCTAACAGCTACTCATTTGCAGAGGCATCACTGAGTGGCCCAAAGCCCCTGTCATCATGCAATTTATGTTCAGCGTTCTGGATGTGACTCGAGAGGGGTTTCCCAGTGCACCAATACTGAGCCTTTCATACAACATTTCAGATATGCTACAGCTTGTTGCATCATCTTGTCCTGTCACAGGATAACTGACTAACAAAACCCAGCAACGCTTCAGCTTAGATTTTGTCTCTTTTTAAAGACTTTCTGAAGTCCTTCTTTGTTATTTTTCCCTTTGTTTTCTTAAAAGGGAAAAAACAGGATCACACAAGCTTATCTTCCCTGAAGTGATGAGAAGAGTCAGCAATACTCCTGCCAAAACACCTACTATCCTCTCAAGTCAGGGGGATCATATGTTGCTCACTAGCTGAATTCCCTTGGGGGTCTTTTCCCTGACTATACGCTTTTCCCCTCTTGAATTACAGTCCTACTTAGATTCTAATGCCTCAGCGCCACCAAAAATATTCCCATTCATTTCCACAGCTTTTACAAATATGATAACATGATTTGTGTTTAAATATAAGCATCACCGTTTTACTTTTTATTATGAATATCATATGTTTGGCAAGCTGTCTGACCTTCCTTATGATGATGAATGCCGCAGCAAACAATTTGCTGTATCTTTAAAGAAATGGCCAATTCAATTACATTATGCCAGAAGCTTTCAAATCCCTCTCTGCCAAACGTCTTTGCTATATCCTGCCACAGACAGCCCATTTGTATTCCAGCACAGTAGGACACTTGTTTTATTGAAGCATACAGTTCTAGTTAGGTACTATCAACAGAGCACTATTTCAGTTCTCCAGCTCTGTGCTCCTTCCCACCCCCTCTGGCCTCGGTTATTAGGATTTTCAATTTTACTGACCAAACGTGTATGCATTACTAATTACATGCATGAAATCCAGTAGTTATCGACTGCTACAACAAAATACATTAGTGACCAATTACAGGAGTTCTTGGCAGCAATGGTTATCATTTTAGTGGATTTAATCATTGCACTTAAACTGAAGCTTGAGATTCCCTTTGAGATTACACCACTAATTGCTTCTGTTTTGCCAGTTACTGCATGAGCTGGTTTGCAAAAAGGATCACTAAAGATGCTTTCTAAATAGTGAAGACCAGCAAACAGATGAAGCCTCCTGTAATGAGGCTACACCACACACCCCCCAAAACCACAGCGTCAGTTCATTCATACCACAATGCCAATCTCCAATAAATATCCCCCTTGTCTTACGTTCTTTCCTTCTCATTTATTGTTATTTGGGCAGACAACAGCAATACAGCTGCATTGCTGTTCACATGAATTGTGTGACACACTAGCATTTATTTAAATAGATAGTGAGAATATTACACTTTTTTTAAAAAAAAAATTCATTTCCCCCCCTCTTCTGTGTTTCTGTATTTACGGAGAGGATACTACTTGTTATTTTTATTATGACAAAATGTTTGAATGGTCTTAGACCTTTAAAAAAAAAAGCAAACCACAACATAGCTAGGCAAAGTACATGATTTATTACATGCACAATACCACCGTAATAGGCTTCCACTTTCCAGGAATCCCTAAAAACAAACATTCCCCCTCCAAAGGAATTTGTAATATAACATATTGTTCTTTAAGAGCCCACATCTACCTCCAGATCCCCACTAGTGATGAATTATCTGGTTTACAGCCTCATCAAGTACAAGTGTCTATATATTTTAATGCTGAGGCCAACCACAGGACTTTGGTACCTTTCAAATTTAGTGATATACAACTTTCCAAACACTAATGAAAGGCTGTGACACTTGGCTTCAGGCAAAACAAGGAGATATAATTTCATCAGCATTTGAGGTCTGATCAAAATATGCTGCCTTTCAAAGGCAGAGAGCATGGGGGAGGGTTGCAACTACAGTTCTGTTAGCTGTCTGAGAACAAGCTATTATAAAAAATAAAATTGCTTAAATAAATTTGTTTTGTCCTTTTTATTAAAATTTCAGCTGCTGGAGCTTCCCATTACTCAAACATCACTTCCTGAACAAAGAACCCCTCTCAAAAGTAAAAAGAAAACAAAAATCCGTAACCAAAAATTTCTCATAAGATTAAATGACCTAGAATTGTCTCATCAAACATCAACTTCTTTAGGATTTCAGTAGATGCCAAGTTGACACAACTCTAATTAGAAACTGAATTGATCTGAGAGATACTGTAGAGAAAGAGTTTCAAATCCCCAGAGACCTCTAGACTATGAACAGCAGAGCACGATATCTTTAAAAACTGTCAGAAACCATATGCTATGATTTACAAAAATAATAACAATCTCCCTGAAACTGACTGCTAAAAGAAGTTGAAGAGCTTTGTCCTACAATATCAACAGGCTGTAGCAACAGCACCAGTTGGCTTCACGTCAGCCTCTAAACTATCATACAGACTCTTACCTGCCGCTGATCCCTGAAGAACATAATACAGTACACAGAGGGTTGCGTCACTGATACATTTTATCTTGCTTCAAACCCAGATGTAGATTTGCACAAAACCCGTGGAGCTTTCCAGAACACCAGGCACAAGAACTGCAACATGCAGGATGCTTTCAAAAACAAGGCCAGTTCATTTCCATGCTTAACTGAGAAAATCCTGCCCCAGGGCACTCCATTTCAAGTGTGAATGAGAAGATCTGTAGGTGATGCGGTACCTAAAATAACTGGCAAATAATAAACTGGATAACACACCTAAGTTAGAGATCAACCCTATATTAATAAAGGAACAGACTACACAATTTAATTGGATTGTCCCCATCTCTTAGTTCAATAGTTCCTGACTTCTGCCTTCCTCAAACAACAATTAAGGACAATTTTCGAGTAAAAAGTAACACTGATGTGGTATCTTTGTCAGGGTAGAACCTGCAAATCCTCAAGCTCAGCAGAATGACCACCTTCCTTTTGTATGGGCAAGTTCCTGTCTCATATACACAAGCACAAAATTTAAACTATAATTCCAAAAAGACTGCAATTGCACCTGGAATTTCTAGTGCTGCCTTCTAAATGAGGAAATGGGAACAAGACAGGAGAAGAAAATACTCCCAAAATGAACAGCTGAGCTTATGTAGCACCCAAAATACAAAGGGTCAGGAAATACCTGTCTTTCATCACTGTCAAAAGCAATAGACTAAAATATGCAGAGTAGGACTGATAACACAGGAAATAAATGAAAACATTTGCTGCGTGTTAGCATAGAAGTTAAAAGAATCAAGGCAAAAACCTTTCTGTTTTTTCAAATCCAGGGTCCCTGCTGGATTTAAAACAGAGCCGTTGAGCCAATTTTCATTTCAAAACATGCCATTATCATTTAAGAATACTGAACTGCTCTCCTTTAATAAACCTTACACCTGTTCGCTAGTCCACTGACCTAATTCCTAAAACCATGTATAATGAGCACAAGTATTACAAGGCACGGTATTTGCAGGAACCAGAACTTCAATGAGAACTACAAATGCACAGGAAAGCGACCAGTTACTTATAATACAGTCTCAGGCATTATTTGTGATTCACTACCTAACTTACAAATCAAAGAACAATGGTAAATGATGCCATGATGCATTTCTGAATGAATTCTTATGTTTGTATAGCTCACAAAGCCTGGCATGTTTTTACATTACATACTTAATTCTTTTTAATATCAAAAGCAATGAGAGACTTTTTTGTCTACTACTGTGTTGCAAAGAGATAAACACAGTACATACTATGGCAAAATGAAATACACTTTTTTACACAGTGACATGACAGATATAAATTTATAAGTTCATGCATTCAGTACAAGTATATATTAAACCACAGCACAGGTTCTGAACAAAATGCACTGATAACAAGTTTAGACCAGATTAAATTGAGAGACTCTCAGCTGATAAGTAGAGTTTGTAAAGTTTAATGTAGATACCAGTAAGGATATTCAACTTACTGAAGCCTTCCAAAACTAAACTTAATTCTTTTAGCATGATAGATGCCAGCAGGAAGAAAGCCTCCAGCTCCGGCAACTGTTTCAGAAAACTCAATTAACTTGCCCATTATTAAAAACATGTTACCAGTAGAAAAAAGTTTCATGCTACACTATACTCACCTGCTCGTTGTTGTTATTATTACATGCATTTCATATACGAATATGTATGAATAAATAGATAAGTTAAAATATACAACAAAGTACCTTTTTGACATGTAAAATAATTTATTATAACCAGAATAATTCTTGGATTGCCAAGAAAGGAAGCTAGGTGGATAACTGAAAAATATTCTTCCTGCCTTCTCAGGAACCTGGGTAAGTTTGGGACTGGTTGGAGCCCTTCAGACGCCTAGGAATGTTTGCCACATACTCCATCAAAGCTGATGAAGAAAAGCTGTCCTTGTCCTATTTTAAGGGAAGCTAATCCAACTATTTCAATAGAGGCAAACCCAACTGACACAATAGCTTTTGTCTCAAACAACGTGAAATGAACATTCACCCTTTCCAAGACAACCATATTAGGCCACCACGAGGTTGTCTTCTCAGGCTTCATCCTCTGATGACCTCATACTTAACATGACCTCTTCTTAGGACTTCAGTCCTGCTTAAACGCAGTTACCTTCTTATGATCACAAACCAGCAAGACCTAGTTTAACTTTAAGAAACAGAGAGGTCGTTCAAACTCAGAAATTAGTCTCAAGATAAATAACTGAAAAGGCAAAACACCAAAATACCAAGGAATTCTGCATATAATCTGTGTTTAATTTTATGGAGGCTTTAAGGGTAGCAATAAAAAGCAAACCTACCGCAAAGCACTGAAGGCTCTATACAACATTCCCTTTAGCTAGCCCTAGTACCTCTAGTCTTTTTCAATTCAAAAGCCAAGGTATTGTCTCAAGTTACAGATTGCAATTAGGCACGGAGACGCTGAAAATATTTAACAGTTTTAACATTTTCTAAAGCTGATTTCCAGCTAAGCATTCACTTACTCAGGTGCAAGAACAGTCAAGCTCCCCAGTTTCCCCCAGATTTTCCCTTCAGGCCAGTTTTATCCTTAGGTACCTGTGTGCAATTAAAAAAAAAAATTAATTTACGTAACTCCTTCTAAGTTTATCTCTTGATTATACCAACTATATGGCCCCAAATTGTCCGCAATTTAAAAATACAGATATCCAACTTTTCTAACAGGATTATTTCCCATCAATGTGCTTAACCAGAAACAAACTCAAAGCTTTTTTTCCCTAAAAAAAACCTGGGTTTTATTTGACCAGTTCTACATATGTATTTTTGTAGACTCAGCACAACCTTATATGAAAGATTTTCTGTGAGAAACCTAATGTAAATTCAACCTAGTAGAAGGTGGAATTGCATGATTTAGGTATATTTCACCACTTGTCTTCAGGAGTACAGACAGACAGCAATACAGTTAAGGCTTTGTTAGCCACAGATTTAAGCTACCTTAAAACTGGTAACATGTGACAAGAAAATCCTACATAGTCAATTACCACTTTAAAAATTGAGAGAAGGTTTGTGTACAGGTGCACTGTCACTTAGTTAAGGAGGAGCTCAAAAAATAAAGTTATTCTACTTTCTCCTGGCACTAGTATGAATTAAAGAAACATTTTCAAAATGTGCTATTCAACCATATGGAATCAATTTTTGCAGGCATATGGAGCTCCAATTAAATAAGCGTGGCTTTGCTGACACAAAAGCCCACCTGCACATATTCAAGTTTTCCAGAATTAGACCATCTAATTTAGAGTAACCCATCTAACAATAACAGAGTAGAAAAGCAATGAATTTGATATGACACAACCACTGAAACTAGTCTCTTTAAATAGTAATCTCAGCCTTGCTTTTGACCATGGTCAGAATATAACCAGATTAGAAAGAAAACAAAGATTAAATTAGTTCCCCTAAAATATAATTATATCTGATCAAAAGAAAATTCTTTTTCATCCTCTCCATCATGCAAGCAAATGTATAATTGAAAAAGTAAACAAGGTACAGTTTTTCAAAGAAGATTTCACCAGAAGCCAATGGAAATTAAAAAACTGACTGTAACTCTGTGTGCTGGGTATGGCTGGGATAGAGTTAACAGGGCGGTGTTTTGGGTTTGTGCTGAAAACAGCGCTGATAACACAGGGATGTTTTTGTTACTGCTGAGCAGTGCTTACACAGAGCCAAGGCCCTTCCTGCTCCTCACCCCACCCCACCAGCGAGTGGGCTGGGGGTGCACAAGGAGCTGGGAGGGGACGCAGCTGGGACAGCTGACCCCAACTGACCAAAGGGATATCCCACACCATATGGCGTCATGCTCAGCATATAAAGCTGGGGGAAGAACAAGGCGGGGGGGGGGGAATGTTCGGAGTAATGGCATTTGTCTTCCCAAGTAACTGTTACGGAGTCCTGCTTTCCTGGAGATGGCTGAGTGGCTGAGCACCTGCCTGCCCATGGGAAGAAGTGAAGGAATTCCTTGTTTTGCTTTGGTTGAATGCACGGCTTTTGCTTTAGCTATTGAACTGTCTTTATCTCAACCCACGAGTTTTCTCACTTTTACTCTTCTGATTCTCTCCCCTGTCCCACTGTGAGGGGAGTGAATGACTGGCCACGTATGGCTTAGTTGCTGGATGGGCCTAAACCACAACATTGCGCTTCCTAGATTTTAAGTTTTCACATTGTGCGTCCAGGGTAAATACATGGAAAGTGTCATTTTAAAAAAAAAAAAACCACACACAAAACACACACAATGAAAGTCAACAAGCTATATATAAATGCTAACCTCTTCACAATTCCAAAATCTTAAAATAAAAAGGTGTCCAATGAGGTGGAAACTAACAAATTTTTAAGAGAGGACTTCAGAAGCCCTAATTTTTCTTTTTAAAGTATTTGGAATTAATCGGGCCCCCTTGTTCATATCAGGTCTGCCTGGTTTTTTATTAGGCGATGACATGCAATGTTTTTCCACAGACCCTGACCTCATTCAGTGAGTGCAGTAGCTAGAAGAAAAGAGTACTGAAAACCTACACATTAACTGAATTACATATAGTCACAGCATAGATAACAACAGATTGCATTACAGTCCCCTGCAAGTTACATCATATGATACCCCTAGACTGTGAACTTAAAGGATGAATCTTTTGAATTCGGAGCATTACAAACTTTAGTGCTCAACCAGAGATTCCTAAAACTCATTTATCAGAGTACCTAGCCTTATATAATACTTTAAACTATTTTGCTGGGGAAGCTGTATTCATCTACCCTAAATGGGTGACGCATCTTTCCTTTCTGGCAGCGCATTACCCCATTCACTACCTGTCTTAAAGACCTCTCTCCTTTGCTGCACAGTCTTTGTACACTTCTGGTCCACACACTTTGGAGATCATGTAATTTAAAACTATATCATAACACATACGTCCAAGGGAGCTCAATTAACATGTTCTAGACAACCTTAATTTCTCACCTTCCCAGCTTTCCAGTGCTTGTTTGTAACTCTAACAACATGCTTCAGGACAGCATTCTGAGCTTGGTTTTATTTCCAGCTCTTTTAAAGACAGTAACCGTTGAAAAGGAGCAGCTCTTGCCCTAGCAATTTTCAGATTTATTCTCAATAACCAACTCCCTATCTTTTCCGTATTTTCTTTCCTGGTTCCTGCACAGTCTTTGTGATTAGTGTGCCATAGCCATGGCTGCTACACTTTGTGCTGAACTCACTTGCAATGATGGGCATTACAGAGATCTCTACAAGGGCTAATGAGCAGGAGCACTTCATTTTGGGATACCAGAAGGTCTTGGGCAGAAGGCAAACCAAACCAGCATGGCCGCCTGTGCAGAAGTAGAATTTTAGGCACTTAAATTCCTCGCTACTGAAAATCATCAACACCTATATATTGAGAGGTCAAGGCAGCTGTATGAGGGCTTTGTGGACTGCAGGTACTTCAGCCTTGATTAACACCATCTACACTTTTAATTTTTTAAAAAAAAGTCACTCCACAAAGAACACAAAGTTAGATGGAATCTAGATTTCAATCTAAATTCATTCTACATTTCAGTTAATACAGAGTTACTAGTACTTCTTTAAGGCATTCTTTCTGAAGACAAAACAGGCCTTGATTCAGTTGAGTCAGTTATTAAGTACTGGGGGGAGGGAGGACAAACCGTTTTTAATTAAGAACAGGGTTTTCTTGGCATTATTTACCAAGGATAAGTGTGCTTATCTTTACTCTACTGGAAGAAAGTAGATGACATACCTTCTCCTATTTTTGCCAGAAAGTACGACCAACCAAAGACATCTCCTGTCTTGTCTCAAACAGATGTGCCCCCCCCCTTTATTTTTTTTTTTTTTTTTTGGGGGGGTGGGGGGTGGGGTGCAGTGGGGGCAAGGGCTTCAGGTTCAGGGGGTTAAGGCTGAATTTTAGATGATTTTATACAGCTGGGAGAGGTTGATTCCCCCAAGATGTAAAATAATAAAGCAAATTAAAAGACATTTAATTTATTGTATAAGTCCTATTTTTAGGATAGTTTCAATATTTGGCATGGTAACAATACAGTTTGTATCAACAGAATATGAACTAAATCAATATAAACAGAAGTCAAAATTATGTAATAAATTACAAAATGATAATAATGAAGAACAATCTTCCTACCTTTGAATACACAAAAGTAGTTCTTTGGATTACCTCATGACATCACCCTTATTTGTAACAGGCATCTTTTGAAACAAAGAGTTAACACAAACCTTAATATAGATTAGGTGATCTCAACTTCTTGGTATCAATCAAAACTAATAGCTAGCCGTAGGATTGTTCCTAACATTGATTTACATATCAGCATCCTAAACCTGTCAGCTCTCCCACTAATCTGCCCTTCCACCTAATTTTTTCTTTTCCCGTATTTTATACGTTCTCCTATCTCACACAACTCCTCCTCTTTCATTCATCTCCCTACGTTTGTTCCTTCCTCTTCCCCATAATTTCCCTACTGAAATACAAACCAATTTTCAAATAACGAAGAATGCAGTCGCCTTTCTGTACATTATAATCAGTACTTTGGGGGCACAACCCACACGTGCTGCAAATGTTGCAGCAGCTTTTCCTTAGCTTCAATACAATTCATGACTGGTGTATCACACATGTGAATGTAAAAGAAAATTCTGAATTGATCTTTCACATTATGCTTGCAATGAGCTTCCTAAGATTTATAATCTTGTTTGGTGTAACCTGTATGTTGATTGCCCAGAAGACAGTTCTGGAAAAATGAAAATCTAGAAGGGTCAGTCTAGATTTAAAACCAGCTCCGTTGCTAATTGTTGTTCTCAGCTTATTCTCAGTATTATTCTCTCTTCTTCCAGCCCCACCTCATTCAAATACACACAATGTCACATTTCATGGCATGCTTAACATGCCATTTTGCTTCACGTGCTGGAAAAATTTCTCTGTGGTTCTTTCCCAAGGACAGCATTTGCACTATTTCTAAATAGTGCAAAAAGTCATATAGCTTTTCTTCATTTTCTTTCTTCTGAGCCACTATGCTTCCCCCTTCTCATGCTGATAGAACAGTAGTCAGTCATATCACCCATTTCCTAAACAGAGCAGCAGATCCAGGCTCCTCTTCCATCAAATACAAGCCCATTCCTTCAGGGTGACAAGAGAGGGCTCAGTTCTCTCTTGTCTACAGTTGTGCTCTGCTGCCGTCCAAAATCCTACTCCTCCCAAACAACTAATGGGGTCTGTTCCTGAATCCCTCAATGTGCCACGCACTTAAATAGTCAGGCGGCTGACCAGTGAGTGTGTGTGTTTGCAGGCATCTCAGAGAGAGGGAGCAAGTGCTCACTCAGAAGGGGAAGAGAGGCAGCCTCTCTTCAGGCTGAAATTTTCACATGCAGCCTGGGAGATTAAGCTCTAGGATTCTCACAGCCTGTAATAAAATATGTGCAACTGAATCGCTTTCTTGATTTAAAAACCTCAACCTCCACTGAAATGATGTTGATTCAGTGAAGAAAGCACGTATCTCTCCTGTCCTGCTACTCTATCACTGAGTGGCCATTCAATAACAGCATACCTTACTTAATGAGTACAGATGAATGATTCAGTGCTAGGTGTCTGCTAAAGAGGAATTTCTGATACATCTTGATTCTTCCAATATCGAAACTAAAAAGAAAAAGTAACTCTCTAATTTATCCAAAATAAAGACAGCAGACTGAAGTTACTCTTCATATTTAAATAACAAATGATGGATAATATTTATGCACACTACAACAAGGCAGCCTTTCAACAAAGGTTTTGTGTATCCAATAAATACAATTCAAGTATAAATGCAATATCATCAATGAATGTACTATTTACAAATAAATCACTCATGCCTCTGTTGAGCCACGCTGTGTTAAGTACACTTTAATGCTAAAAGTAGTATTTAATTATCTTTATTTGACCCCAAATCCAACAGGGAAATAAAAATGTTCAAAATACCTGGAACTTGCTGATAAGCACTCAACATTAAAAGGTACCTATCAGGATAATATAAGATGGTATTTTTTCTTATTTCTTCTGAAGAGGTCTCAAACAGTTACACCAACATATTTAATGTTGTACTATCTCTTGTTCTTCAATTTGGTATACAGCCTGCTGGTGTTAAAGGTAGAATAAGGTTTGGGCATCAGTATGGCCTGACCCTGCAAATCCCCCACTGTCACATCCCATGGAGGAAGCAGGGCTGTTAATATGAATCATGCCCTTGGAACTAGGCTTCAAAACTTAAATAATCCAATGGCTGTAGCTCATACAGAAGCTGATTATCACTGGTGATCCTAGGAATTTCTCAGAAGTTGGCACTCTCAGTCTCTCCTGTTCATCAGCATGGTCGCATTTGTTTGCTAGTTAGAGTAACAGTAACATATTATCTGTAACTATTAGAAGAATTTTAAAAAAAAAAAAAACAAAAAAACACCACCAAACAAACCAACCCACTGGTAAACTGACCAAAAGGACATAAAATGAATGTCAGTATTTGCCGCCACTCACTTTAGGGAACCCTTCTCCTCTGTTTATTTTCTCTTTCTGCTCACAAGCTCCTGCCACCCCTCTCACCACTGTGTTTACATTCTAGTTTCCATCACCAGTGACATGAAAAAGATGCTTCGTTCAACCACACATACCTCCTTGCCAGAAAGGTCAAGAGAATCATTTACAAATGAAGGTCCATCATTTTCCCCCACAAATTACCCGTATGAAGCCAAGAACTGCCCGATCCTGTGATACCGGCTGCATTAAACAGCTGCACCTCATCACGTCAACAAGTGCCTGTGCCTCCCCAGGACCCGCATGACTGAAGGAAAAAAATGATTCTTGCCATCTAATGGATTCCCAGCACGGAAAATTTACCAGTGAAATGGTGACAGAATCATACGCTGCAGTAGTTCAAATCTTCCATGAACGGGTCTGGAGTGGGGGTTTTCTGGCAATGAATAGTTTTTTGGCTTAACAACCTGCATCCAAAAGAAGCCCAGCTCACCCCGAAACATCTTTCTTACTAGGATAAGAGGATTTTAGTGTTATGGCTATAGCGATTATAGTCTGGCTGATGCTAGTTAACTTGCTCACACAGACAAGTCCTAGAACTTTTCAGCAAACAAGTGATCTGGGTTTATATTTTGTGCAGCCTAAAGCAAATATAATTAACATTTCTTTGATCCTTGAGCTTCACACTTCAGAGAGCTGCGGGAGAGCGGAAGTGCTTGAGGCCTGGTAGTTTCAGGAACCATTAATTATAGGAACCCATCATGAAGGGCATTGCTAGAAATCCGCTTCAGACCATCTGAAAGTATCAGAGATAATCTGATGGTTTAAATATAAACAGCACAGTTGCTGTCACACAGTTGTCTACGAAAGACAAGATCTCAGTGCCTTTTTTTTTTTTTCTCCAGACTGACGATCTGTAAGGTGTTGAACAGGAAAGAAATTCACCACAGTATAAGCCTCTTCCATGAAAATGTATTCCCTAGTACGTTTTTTGTGTTTGATCTTAAAATAAATTATAAATCACATCCATTTTTTAACTGGCTACTATTCTATAAATATTATGGCTAAAATTTTCAAAAGACTGGCTATCAAATTTAGTCAGCAAAGACAAAGTACATGCTTGCGAACTCATTTTTGAGACAGAATTCATCCTAAGTGGCAGTTACAGTCTTTTTATTGGAAAAAAACAAAAGCGATATTCAACTGGCCCTAATTATTAAAATCAATGAGCTACACTATTTGTCTCCTTTTCAAATAACATGTATAAAGCCACATGGCAAGTTACTGGTAGAAGCAGGAATAGTACCTGACTTAGTTCACTTTCTTAAGAGTTCTCCATTGCCTAACAATGTATTTTATAAACATTCAGGTTTATATTATAGTGATTCCCTATAAGAATCAATTTTTTATTATGACAATAGTCACCTAAGGCACAGAGCCCTTTTCACAGTCAGACAAACGTCCGGTGGCACAACATGGCCTGAGCCTAACAAACCCAATAATCTAAGCAGCTAGATTTTACTTTTTAATCTGGTCCTTCAGCAGAACACTGAAAAGAAACTTTCTCCTTAAATCCTGTCCAGAATAAAATCTAGCAAGCTGTAGCCTATCCTTTACCAGCTGCTTTTTTCACTTACTAATTTAAGAACAACACTTCTTCCTGTTGCACGCTTACCAGGAAGCAGCTATGCCATGAATGTGTTATAAACACTACGCATCTCTCAGGCTGCACGACCTTCTGAAAAAACAAGACAACCCAATGGAAGCACTGCGCTTTATCATCCTCTACTTCCTGACCACATTCTGGTTACTTAATTCAACACCAAAGTTAGAGCCTGTGAAAGAATTTCACATCTCATTTTCCTTCCATATTTCCCCTTCCAATCTGAGGTCTTTGATGATATGCTGATTTCCCTGGAAGTCCACTTTCTCGCAGAAATGCTGCAAATGCAAAGGCAGACAGATAACCAGACTGCAAGGCACCACTGAAAACAATCCTTCTGGGGCGCAGGAGAAGACAAATACATATATTCTTCAGACAGCATGACAGAAAAACTTCACACTGAACAGCAAAGTTTGAGTAGCAGAAAGAATGCAACACCTCATCTGGATCACCAACATGGCATTTCAGTGTGTGCCTCTGCATAGTTCAGAGACACAGGATGGTCCCTTTGGGATGGATGTGCAATTGCAGGCAACCACGCAATGAATGTTCAGCTCTGATATTTCCAGAGTATACCCGCCCCCTGTGTGCCCTAAACACCACAAAAGGCTTCCCAATACCCTACAAAAGGCAAAAAAGCTACAGGAAAGGCTATAATTATAGAATGCCATAGAGGGAGAGATGGAGCTTGAGGGCACTGTCTATATCCTATGTCTTTGCAATAGCCACGTGTTTTTTTTTTAATAATTGCCGAGTAACAACTTCACCAAAACAATCCCAGGACCATGCATCACACAACAAAAGGGGATTAAAAAAATACCTATTTTATCCTCTATTTCCTCAGGAGGAACCATCCGTTCCTGATCCCAGATCTCGTAATCAGTTCCATGGTGAAAGTGAGAAGATTTGGGGAAGAACAGGGGACAAGTAAAATAAATAGTTATTAAAGGGTTTGGGAGAAGAGCAGAAAAAACATATTTCGTATCCACAAGCAACCACTGGAAACACTGAAGCACACTGTTAGTGCCAAATAAATATAATGAAAACAAACAATTTCAGCCTCCCTTCAGACCCCTTAGAGACCTCAATACTTCAAATCCAGACTCATCTCATAACTTTCTATAGTTATTGCAGAATAAAATCTCCTGTGCAGCTTGCCAAACTCAGCTTTAAAACTGTTCAGGTTCTTTGCTCCACTCTTCTGTTCAGAAGAAATGGTGAGGAAAGTTCCTATATTTTCTTGTCTAAATTCATTCAGGACCAATTTATAGTATAAATATCAGAGATATGGGTTATACTTTAGCTGAAACAGTTCTTCATTGCTGATGTTAATCCACGAATTTATTTACAAAGAATAACTTTATCCCATCTCAACCTTCATTTGACTAAACTAAGCAACAAAAGCTTTCTAATTCGGTCTTTTAAAGTCAAACACTGTAACTCTGCTCAGCCTAGTAGCCTGTCTTTGCACCTGTTCCATTTTAAGTCTATGTTTCTGTTCACTGGAAGGGAGGAGTGTTGGACACAATATTCCAAATGAGGTCTCAGGAAGGCTTTGTGAAACGCTATCAGCGTTTCTCCCTCTCCCTACAAAAACACCATGCCTAATGCATCGTAGAGGTGCATTAGCCTTTTTCTCGGCTGCATCATACTGGTGGCTTAGAGCCATCTTAGTGGCATTATCACAGCACTTTACCCAATTCAGACTGCTACAACCATTAAATCATCCACACAACATCGTATGATGTTAACAGATGTTCTTCTCATTTTTAAATATTTGCATATCAAGATAAAGACTAGCATGACCTGTCTGAGACCAGACACTGGGGGCTCTCAGAGCTGAATTAGCAACTGAGACTTTCTGATTCTTAATCCTAAATATATACCTCCAAACATTAGCAGCAAACAGATGAACTACACAGTGCACAGTAACAAGGGTACTCCTGTTACTCCAAGCCAAATGCCTGTGCCTGCACGCAAAAGCAATTTCTAAATGGATGATTACAGATGGCCACATCTCTCCTCTACCATGAAATTGCATTAGCCTGCTGAGGAGCCACACAGAAGACACCCAGAAAGGCCAAACCTCCACCCACCTTGACATGGGGGTGGCCTCCCCACTGCTTGCTCTCATCTTCCTGTCCTCAGCTGGCACTCAAAGTGCCTTTTTGTGGTGATCCCATCTAGACCATCCCCTAGGTGTCAGGCCACCTCCTCCCACACATACTTGCTCTCAGTTGCCTGAGGAAAAGCTGCTCGATTATAACCACTTCTAACAAAGCTCGTGTTTACACTGACCTACTCTCCTGAAAAGTGTTTTCAGGGTTCTGAATTTATGATTTGAATGCTATTCTTGTTGTAAAATTCAGGTCATACCGAAAATGAGAGCTCACATTTAAAAAACATAAATCTAAAAAAATGCAGGAGCACACACTCGAAGAATAATGATGGACAAAGGAGCTGACTGGTACCAAGCACACCCCTGGCAGTTCCTACACAACATAGCGTGTTATAGCTACTCACATCATAGTGTTAATTTCACAATCACAATCAGATATTCCTAAGGCTACTAATAAAAACCCACCTTTGTGAAAAGTTTGCCTGGACCATGAACATCACTAGAACTAGACAGAACACAAATTACTTTCCCTTAAAGCTCGCGATCTCTTAATTGCCTCAGAAATGCCATGCATGTTTTGGAGTAGCATTCCAAAAAATACTTTTTCTTCCAAGTGACTAGCAGAGCCAGCACTGTCCCCCAAGCTAAAACATGGGAGTCTTTTTCTGTAAATAAAGCAAGCATTCTAGTCAAGCAACACACTACCTCTTCTTCTCATAAAATAAATACCCTAGTTATACTTGAACGTGGTTTCTCTTTTTCACCCATTATCACATGTACACCTTAACTATTTCCCATTTAGATCTGTAGTATGAGCTGTCCTCCACAGATGAACGTATTACTCGTAAGGGAAAAAGCTCACAAATATCTAAAGCAGATGGGATGACTTCTGCTAGTACCTTGTGGTGTAAAACTCAGTGTCAATAACAGTGCTTCACTAAAATGAAAGAGCGTAGCTATGCAAGTAAAGCCTCAAGCATTACCTCACAGAAACTGTAGACTGATAAAACTCACTACATCACTTCTACAGATGAAATACATACCTTCTAGATATTTGTGTTTTCAGAGCAAATTCATGCATCACTGAAGGAAGGTATGGACTAGAAAAAACTGAACTCATGACCTAGCATGTTATTGCTGGTCAGCCGAGCTGCATCGGTTACAAGGGATAGATATTCTTCACAGTTAACTGCCCAGCAGTGGGGAAAAAATAACTCCAAGGTGGTTTAAGTGCATGTCGTTTGCTTTACAACTGAAGGGATGAAAAAGCCATTGTACAGCCAGTTACGCCAAGCCTGATGATGACCCATCTCACATGAAGCTGCAGCAACATCCAGCATTTTATTAATCTGCAGTATCGCAATTTGCCCCAAGCTGTAAAGTTGGATTTCTGTCCTCTGTGCCACATGCACTCATTAGCTAGATGTGAATGTATCAGTTTGGCCCTTTTGTTTTTGATAATGGAAAAGGTTATGCTTCACTGAAATTGCAGATAAATATCAGGCACAATTCTGGTTAGGTTCTTGGTCTATGACACACAGAATATAAAATACACTTCTGACTGAGTGCACGCTTGACCTTTTCTGACAAGAAGTAAGTAATGTGAAAACCAGGACAACTATCTCCTGATGCTTGCAGTTGGGATGTATGCAAATAATATTTATATATTAAAATTTCAGAGTCCACAAACCTGGTATAACAGAAGTGTATTTTTTCTTTCTAACACGGAATCTCCTTGCAGAAAACCAGCATGATTTCAGTAAGATTTCAAAAATTACTTTTATTTGAATACAAATGCATGTATCTCTTGTAAAGTCCTACCAGCATAATACACTCACATTCCTAGTTGGAAAATACATATGCCAAGATACATCTGCAAATAAGGCATATAGTTTGCGTGTATATAAATACATACTGAAATCTTTGTATGTATACATGGTAAAAGAAACATTGCAGTTTGCAAGCAAAAATGGGCAGGCAGTGTTTCAAATTGACAGTGTGGTACAGTGTTATCAGGAAGGACAAGAATTAAAGTGATTTACAGTAAATTACCCCGCACTGGTCAGAGATGATACACAGTTACGAGACTAAATTAAAGAAGTTTGCATTGCTGTCTTATGGTTCTTCATCTTTCAACTGATGTCTCAAGAATACTGAATTATCTATATCTGAGCACTGTTTGTTTTTGAAGTTAGCATGAAAGAAAGAGGTTTTTTAAATCACAACACACTTGAACAGATTCAATTATTGTCAATACTTCCATTTCTAGTCATTAAGTCCCACTCATCCCTTCTGACTGACCTCACTACTTTACCTTTTACACTTTAGGATCTTATATATCAAAATTATCAGAGTAAGAAAAAAACAAAGCATAAGCCCAACAAAGAGCCGGTGCCTACATGAAAGAGCCCAACTCCCTTCAAGTTCAGGGAACCTAAAGCTCCTAAATGTATATTTACCTGTAACATGCTCCTTTCTAAAGACAGTGAAGAGTATTTTGCAACGAATGTATTTTGTGAATGTGGCATGGACGTATTTGTATGATGTGAGACAAAGTATAGGTATGACACAGGACAAGGACTCAGCATATGCAAATGTCAGGTGGGATAATCACCTGCAAACCAGGAACAATACAGTGTAGTTAATGGCCATAGAAAGGAAGCAAAAAACTGCAGGAGGAGCACTCAAAAATTTTACAAGTGGTATTTTACCAGGTTTCCTAGGGGCATCACTTCAGCGATACTTTTGCCTTGAGTTTCCTAACTTAGATCAATTTACAGTAAATTTAAATTTGTTCAGAAGATCAAAAGGAAAACACCCAAGACCAGAATTACTTCCTTCAGTTTACTGTCTTGCATTTTGCATCAAAGCAACAGCATAGGCAATTAAGATTTCCTAAAACTACTCATGCCAGACATACCCACTGAAGTTCTCCATACAGAGTAACCAGCTGGCCACTTAGACGCTGAGCAGTGGACTATAGCTAGTCTCTAGTCCATCTTTTTTAGGACATTCATGACACCCCAGCAAAAATATCCAGCATTATCAATAAAATTAATATCACAGGTGACATTTGGCAAGGTTGCCCACATTCAGACTTTGAAACCAAAGTATGCTGAACCTCTACACCATGCAGATCTAGCCACTTGGGAACACATTATAGCTGAGAATAGGGAAATACTTTGAAAGTACAGGGAAGTTCCCACAGAACAGGGCACCTGATATTTAACACACAAAGTTGGATGCTGAGATACAAAGTTACAGCTTTGCTGAAAGATCAGTAGAAATATTTGCATAGCTTAGAAACTGAGTAACTCCTAATATAAATCGGTTGGACCTCAATACCTGCTGAGGTAGTTCCAGCCAAATGGTGCGGTATTTTTTGTTAGTCCATGACAGCCAGAGTATTAAACCAGGCTAATCTAATGAAAAGCAGAAAGTATCACTGTGGAAGAATAAACATTTTAAAAATACAATTTTATATTATTAATGTAGGCCCTACTGATGAAGAAATAAAATAATAAAAAAAGGTAATTTCATAGGAATTTTAATCTATGTATATTTTATTTAAGAGACTCCTGTGGTGCACATCAGAGTAAACAGCCCGGTCAAGACCTCTGAAAATTAGTCTAGACACAAGAAGAGGTATACTCTGCATAGTAAGAAAGATTTCTGAAAGGCTTTGAAAAGAAACACTTCGGAGAATTCTTATTGTTTCTGTTAAGGCACATAGGAGTGCTTTCTCCTGAAGTACTTCTTTATATAAAGATAAAACAGATTTTAAAGCATAACTGTTGGACACCTTCACACTTCTAAGAGCCAACGATTCTGCTCATGGATTTCTTACTACATGCAAATGAGTCACTATTCACCTCAGCAATCTCCATGTCAGTAAAAATGCTTATCTGAGCAAGTTTCACACATGCTTTGGTGTTTGCAGGATTAGGCTTTTCATTTGCAGTTACATGACATATGGGTCAAACATCTATTCAAAAAAATATTCGCCAGAAAAGGTTACGTTATCTAATTACAGCAACAGAAAAAGGATGGAAGATGCCAGTTATTTACTTCAGGACCTCTATGCCTCTCTGATGACCAAGCATGCTAATAGCAGTCTACATCACAATTATCCTAAACATCAATATACAACAATCAAACAACCAATGGCACCTGAAAGAGTTATTATTTAGTGCAATTAACACTAAAGCATCTCTTATAGGTACTATGTTTCCTGAAAACATCGGTAAATAACTTAAGATACTTACATGCAGAAAAGCTTTAAAAAGGGGAGATTTCTAATTTCCCTGAAATGTCACCTGCACTAGAAACTACTGGCCAGACACTACTCTGAGTCAATTCCACCCGATCTGATACTAAGTCAATCTCGGAATACTAACGTAGTCATAAAAGATAGTAAAAACCCAAGTCAATTTATCGTTTTCAGGTAATTCCTGTCAAGACTAGGAAAGGCAAATGTTAAAAAACAGAGAGCAGAAATACTCACTCCAAATTACTTCACTGCAGGATACCCACATTCATTCAACATACAGAGTCGACTGAAATTTTTCAAGGGAAACATATTGAAGTAAAAGCAATTACCAAGATACGATGGTTTTCCCATTAAAATTTCTCCTTTTAAAACCTTTGAATATTTTTAGTGCATTATTTTTAATAGATTTTTCTTTTCAGCTTTGGATTCCCATCTTCTAAGTTTCCTCCTCTCAAAGACACAGAGAGAAGAGAATATAAGCAAAATGCTTAGAAACAGATCAAGATAGAAATTTTAATCAAGGGTTTAAAATTTCTATCCTATTAAGTCCCAAGGAAATCAGATTTTTTTTTCCATATCTTCAGCTATTTTATCCTTCGCAGGAAGTATTTTTGCATGTTGTCAAAACAGCCCGTATCGAAATATTTACAGCCTAACAGTCCTGTTGATCCTGTCCAGTTGGAAGGAATCTGCTTGTGCACCACACAAGCAGAGACCCTAACTTTGCCTGAAAAAGGCAAACCAAAGAAAGAAACCCCCTTATTAAAGTGATGGCACTACCATGTGACATTATAGTTGCAACTATAATCAGTTTCAAAATAACAAAGGGATCTTCTTCACCTCAAAGAGCGCAATTAATGTGGTTAAGATCTTACTGGGCAAGTAGAAACAGAGAATTCCCCATGATCTCTGACGCTCAGCTTTTCATACATTTTAATTAGTCCTGCATCAAAGTCTATGTCAGCTAAATCCCCCTCCAGAGCTGCTGCAGAACTCCACTGACTTCAGGTACCACCTTTTCCTACTGCGGCCCTGATGTATAGAGGACACTTGCAAAGAGCCCCAGTTTCTCAGTGACCTACTCTATCAGCAGGTGGTTGAGCCGTGCAAGACACTGTCTGCCATTCATTCGTATTGGCTCTTCAGAACAACAGAAGTACAGCTGGGAAGAGTATTTGGAGAGAATATGCAGGCTCAGTCACTGGTCAAGAATTAAGAATCAACAGTTTACTAAGAGAGGTAACCTCCCAGATAAAGGAGTGATATTTTGAACATTATATAAGAAGTGAGCACTGCTTTACATATTGCAGCACTGTTGTTTATCAAGACACAGTATACCTTTATATGGGGCCAGTTTAATCCCAAATGCAAAGGAAAAGAGGGAAATCTGGGGCACCTGTAAACATCATTAATACTAGGGGCTGCAGCATAGTGATTACAGACTTTAAAAAAGCAGTAAGGATTCTGGCCAAAAGAGCTATCCTGACACAAAAGCTTTTCTTTTCAGATCAGGCCTCACAGCAACATAAATATTGCATAGGCATTCCTACATTTAGCCATCCCGTGTGCTATAAATTAAAAGAAGCAGTCAGATATTAAGCCTATAAAAGAATGATTTTCTTGACCGTAACATAAAAATAAACTAAAACAAGCCACGCTGGAGAGAGGAGGAGATAAGTTTTCCTCTTCCAGTCATTTAATCCTTTGTCTCTTTTCCTAGTACAAGCCTTGACAAAGGCAGTGTATTAACCCATCTCTTTGAGCGCAGGCTCTCAACTGTTTTGGTAGTTAATTACATGCCAAGGGTTCAAGGGAATCTTGGAAACTGAAAGGCACAAATGAGGTTTTTCCACTGATCTCCTCTAATTAGCAACTCTTGATGGACCAACAGCACACAATTTCAGGACGGTAAGAGCCTACAATAAATCCACATGATACGCTAAAGTAACGCAGGGATACTGAAATTGCTAGGCCTCCAGGGCAGAAACTAAAATATGACCTGATCCTGACACAGAGTACAAATAACAGGTAACAGACAGATTTCTAAGGCAAGTAGGCAGCTGAAAATGCTTTTGGCTGTGGGACGACCCTGCTAAAGCCCAAGAACGCTTACCTTGAACAAAACTCACAGGGCAGACTTCTCCTACCGCAGCCATTCCCCAGCAGCAGGGATGGGAATTTATGGAAGCCAGGGGCAGAGATCCCCCAGGCCACTAATCTTCCTCTACACTGTGCTATCTAAGAAACATATCCTAGGGGGATAAATCAGAGTAAACCTTAGGCCGCCATAAGTTACAATTACTAAAGAAACTGGACACTTGGAGTTAGCTGCCCAGAGTCGTGACTCTCCGCATTGTACATCTGCTCCTCCAGCGAGGCATGCCTCAGTGGCAGGAAAGCATCTTATGTCTATCACACTCATTTTAAAGGGGAGATTAGAGCCAAAAAAAATACTTGAATGATGCTCATTATGAACCACTGTTAATTTGAAGATCTGTATTCAAACTACGGAAAATTACATTAAAAAGTAAAGGTAATAATGCCACATTTCTTTTTAGGAAGCTCAACAAGAAATAGCACATCTCCCAACTTTAATCTCTAGTTTCGTATGTGACACTTGGAAGTTCTGGTTTAATTGTAAAAAATGCTGCTGTCAAATCTCTTTTCAGTAACTGCTGGAAGATTGCTTGTGTACAGAAAGCAACCTATCTTCGATCCCTCAGTGAAGCAAAACCAATTCTTCATTTACTTGCTTCTTCATACTTCTCCCATTTTCACTCTGCTAGTGCTGGCCCAGCATGGGGATGTTTTCTTTATTCTGGGGTGACAGTATTGTTCCCATACCACATGTAACTCCCCTTTGGGCCCACAGCAGCAAATGCAGCTAAACAGCAATTGCTGTGCCAAAGCGTTCCCTACCTCAAGATCTCTCTACAGGTCTGGCGGAAGAGGTTAGATTAGGTATTCCCATACCTCTGTCAGCAACAAAGCAGGTGCTTGTCCATACATCACCGATGGGGGGGGCCCAACCACACTCACAAAAGCTCCAACACTTTCACCAGAGTTTCCTTAGTGTGGAAACCAAGGTGAAAGTGCTGGTGCGTGTTTAGTTCCCATCTAATACCTGTCAGGAGATAGCTGGCACATGAACCTGGCTGCCACTTCATGGCTTGGAAACACTCCTGGGTCCACTAACTTATTGCAGGAATTTCTTTCCTTTAAGAGTCCATGCTAGCGTGCTCTATTCACTTATATTTTCACTTCTGTTTCCTCCCTAAATACACATCTTTTTTTGTGTCTAACCTCTTCATTGTCTCTTTTAGTTTATCACCTTGATTTCCTGTTCCTTGCCAACAGGAATGATTATTCCTGCCCAGTGTTCTTAGCTTTCATCACAAGCCTACATTTCAAGTAAACATCACTGAAGTACACTTGAATTGCTGAAGAAATGGTCCTTTTGTGTCACTGAATTCAAACTCTCCTGTCAACGACAACCACATAATATATTTACTTTCTTAAACTGATTAGTTCCATCATTACCAATGATAAGCCAAAACCTGAATGGGGGGACACATAGACACATACACTATGGATCCATACCATAAACTCTTAGAAGCAAGTACTACTAGCAAAATTTTAATCCAGTTATCAGCAGCAACAAAATATATGTATATGCTGCATATTTTCAAATCATCAGACACAAATGTGTATTTTATAGCCCATCAAATACAAAAAACAGGTATCAGCCATGTAGTTGAAAACAGAAGATAAACAGAGGCTTAATAGATACAAATTTGAATTTGTCTAGAAAAGTATTCCCCTTGCTTTTTCACAACTGTTTGTTTTGAGAGGTGATAAATATTTAAATATCATTAATAAAAAGACATTATTTTACTGACAGTTATGAAATCATACTCTGAATGTAAAGTCATTGAGACAAAATAATTCTGTCCTAGCATGGCAAATGCTTAGCTACTAGTGAACACATAGAGAAACAGCAGAACACTTCACACTCAGCAAAGTTTGGAATAATATCATTCTGCTTCAGCAAGAATCTAGAAGTAGAAAATGGGATATTTAACAAGCAGGATTTATTACCTTTGAGTTGTTACTCTAATTTGCAAGATATAATCAGGTTTCCCAGGAACAATGCTGAAATGTAATAAAGGATCCAGATCTGATTCCTTAGCAACTCCTTCCATTTAATCATAAAACAAGATAAATCCATTTTACCAAAAATGAAAAGATGGTCTAGGCAGATAGGAAACAAATCAGTTAAGTACAGATATCAGAAACTAAAGTATGAGATGGCATACAAATCCTGTGGTTGACAGAGATAAATCTGTCAGATAAATTCAGAAGAATTAGAACTGACGCTAAAACTAAGGCCTGAGCAGAAGCTAGTACCAGTGCACAACAGGAAGACTGAAGAAGAGATGTTTCAGACTCGTCTCCGCTTTGAAAATCCCCTAGTTTATTGATTTGTGTCACCACTTCATCATCATTTTTAAAATAGCATATTTCAGAAAATGCTATGTTCCTATAAACCAGGATTTTGAGAACTGATATTATTTGCATGGCCTGATGGTACATTCTGAAAGATAACAATATTCCAGTGTTCCTGTGAAATATCACACATATGATGTTCAAAGGAGACCTTACAGAACACACAATAAGCAAATGCAGCACTTGCCGTGAACACAAACTTACTTTCTACCGAGGGATGACAGTATAGTTTTCCCGTAGCTCAAATTAAGGTACTCCTGCCTTATCAAATACGGGTAATATTTTCTGTGTCAGAAGTGCTAAGCAAATCAGGAGTAATACACAAATTAATTGCTAATGAAATGACTGGTCAGCCTGTTGCTCTTTTTTTCTTCCCAGGAGAGTGACAAGGTCAGAGTGTCTTGGACAGCTGCTGCTGCTAGTGGTTGCCAAAGAGGTATTTCTCCATTCTCTGAAGACCACTGAAATGAACCATCCTCCAGCCACCCCTTTTCCCACTGAGCCTTCACAGAAGGTAGCACACACATCTGCCAGTACTCACTCCCTCTCACACGTGAAGTATAACTAACTACTCCTCTACGACTTGGAGAGCGGGAGGGCAAAAATTAGCAAAGCAAGGAAGTTACCAACAAATTATGCTAATTCAAAAAAGTCTTTCTTGTAATATGCTTAACAATCCCAAGGAATACAATACAGTGGCTATCATAGTTACTCACTTCGTCATTCAATAACGCCCTACGATGCCTAAGGCCGAAGACGTAAAAGATTAAACATCTAAAATAGTTCCTCTTGATACAGTCTGATGATCAAGGGAGGTGAAGGGAAGGGAATTTAAGAAAGGCCCATTAACAGTTATTCAGCAAAAGGGGAAAACCGTCAATGCATGCAAGAAAAGAGTGAAAAACTAGATGTTATGTTGATATACCTGATGTGATTATAACTGAAGATCATACATACAGCATCTTCCACCTCCTCCTAAACACCACAGTTTTGTCACAAAAAATGAGGTATTACAACCTCAGCATTTCAGCGTACCAGAGGGACTAATTAAGACAGCAGTATGTAACCCAAGCAATTTGCCAGACCAAAGCAGGTACCTCTATATTGGACAGTTTCTTCAACTATCCTTCAGGTGGACCCATTCACAAATTTCTTTGCACACAGCTGTTTGCAGTATGATCAGGCAACGTAAAGCAGCACTGAACGTAAGTATTATCTACCAAACATTTAAAAGGCCAAAAACAGTGCAATAGCATTAGTGGATATACTGAAACACAAATGTGTCACGTGAAGAGTTAACGCACGCCTGCCCAACTACATCAACTTATTATCACAGAATGGCAGGGGTTGAAAGGGACCTCTGGAGATCGCCTTGTCCAATCCCCCTGCTTGAGCAGGCACACCCAGAGCAGGGGGCACAGGAATGCATCCAGGCAGGTTTTGAACGTCTCCAGGAAAGGAGACTCCACAGCCTCCCTGGGCAGCCTGTGCCACTGCTCTGGCACCCTCACAGGAAAGGAGTTTTTCCTCGCACTGAGGTGGAACTTCCTGTGTTCCAACTTGTGCCCATCGCCCCTTGTCCTGTCATTGGGTACTATTGAAAAGAGTCTAGTCCCATCCTCCTGACACCCACCCTTCAGATATTTATAGGTATTGATGAAATCCCCCCTCAGTCTTCTCCAGGCTGAACAAACCCAAGCCTGAAGCAACACCCTTCTGATTATTGCTATATCTTATTCAGACTCAGAAGAAAAAAAACCAAACTACCACGTGCTAAAATTTTTATGTGGTAAAATTCCTCCTGGTACCAGAGATAATCTTTAATTCAGTTCGACATACTGTTTTCATTACAACAAGGTACAAATTATGTCCAGTGTAATCATAACAGGTAAGGATTATGTTAAAACATATTCTCAGCTGACAGCCTAGCCTTTCTTTAAGTGATGTCATGACTTTCGCCAAATAAATTAAACCTTCCAGTATACATGTTGAGATTTTATATCATGAGAGAGAACCACACTGTAAATAAAGCGTTATAAAAACACAGGTCAGCAATGACTCAGCAAAGGTTTAATGTTAATGCAAATATTTCTGGCATGAAAAAATGAAGAATGCTGTAGGTATGAAGAACATTTCTGTGAAGAGGAAATGGGGCTGGATGATACCTGAACGCTCAGGCAAATGTTGTATTTGATAATGTAGAAAATGGATACAATTGGGTACTCCTTTTTAGAAAGCAAAGCAGGAAGAGAATACAGAAGAAAACCAATTTCTAAAGAGTTTGGTCTAACGTGCTTGTATATGTTTGTTTATATGTGTCTGTGTGCATGCACGTACATATGCCTGCACACATGTGTATATGTGCACGTTTGTGGGCGTGTACAGAAAACACTACTGGCTTAATCCATTTAAAATAGCTCACAGAAAAACAAAGTACCTTCCATTCTCTCAGATACATACTTTGAAGAACAAGAAATAAAAGCTGATCAAAAACAATATACAGAAGTATGAGCTAGTGTCTTCCCACTCTCCCTAACACACTAAAAAGTCAGGAGATAAAAACCAAAGTTTAAGTATTCACAACATATTCAGCAAAAATACAAAACTTCCGTGTTAGACAAAATTCAGGCTAACACAGTACACCGAACAGTCACAGCAGACTTTACTTAAAAGATCCTAGTAAAATAAACAATAGATCTGAAGCATCATTACTAGTTAGATGTATTAGACACACAACCCAGTCTTTTGCCTTAGGAGCTTGGGGAAAGAATGTCTGGGCCTTTCCATTGTTCCCTCTCTTGGCTTTCTGCAGGAGAAAGGGATCCAACCAAGGGAGCCGAGAAGCTACCGGCAAGGTCACCCAGAGAGCTGTGGGCAGACACCTATGCCACCACCCTACAATTCCCAGGGACAGTCCACAGTGTAGGATGGAGATGAAGGCTGAGGGGCAGAAGAGGAAGGCTGCTTAACCTAAAATGGCTAAGGTTAAAACATCAGGAAATACACTGGGGAGTACGTTTCCTGCTAGCAGCCCAAACCCAAACTATTACAAAATCCCAAAGCTGCAGCTGAACAAATTCTGTAAAATCCAAACTGTTCTGGGTACTTAAAGGGTACTTCAGCTAAGGTAAATGACCACCTCAAACACAAAGGAAAATACAGACCACATCAAGAAAAGATGCAGCTATAGGCTTTAAGAACTGAGAAGCAAGAGATTTTCATTCTGCATCTAATTCAGTCAACGGGCGGTTGCCACCACTGACACAGCCCCAGTTGGTTACTCGGTTCTTCCTCACTTGCCTCACAGCCCGTGACCCCATTGCTGAGTGCAGGGGAGTGGGGAGGGAGAGGAGAATGCAAGGCAGATCAATCAGTCTAACAGAAAACTACTCCCTCCCACGCACACACTGAATAGCTTTCTGTTGTAACAGTGCTTCTCATCGACTCTCCGTTGTGCTGTTTGATCACCAGGGCTTGTGAGTTAAAGTCATTGAGAAGACAGCAACAAGGATGTCTCTTTTGGTACCAGCCTACAGTGACAGCAAGTAACATGAAATCACAAACCAAGAAAGCACCACCTTTCATCCCTGTCCTATAGCCATACCAAATCGCTAAGGACTGTAGAGCTAGCTAACCGGGAATTAATAACTGCAAAATAGACTCCAGTTATTTCCCTTCTGACCCAGAAAGGCTGGCAATTCCCTCACAGTCCCAACCAAAGGAAGGAGACACCCACACACAACTTCCCAGCCTTTTAGAGTAACAAGTCACATTTCTAAAATCTGCTAGCACCTCGAAGCCTGCAAGCCTCGAGAGATGCACAAAAAAGGGCAGGGTTGGAGGTAGGAAGGCAGAGTGATCACTGTCTGCATTTCCTCCATTCACTACCCCAGTCCTAGGTTAGCTGGGGTTAGGTTTCCTTCTCTCCTTAAATGCAAAGGAGGTCAAGACCCACACTGGCATGTAAATTAGGATTAGAATGGATTACAGCTACCCAGACCTCAACCCCAAGAAAGCAATCTGGATTACCCAAACTCCAACTACTTAATCTCCGTCTTCCTCTTCAGTCTATAAATTCTGCCTGTACTTACAAGGCGTGCCTAAACATGCACCCGTAGAGCTGGGAAGGCTAGCACCCCTTCCATCCAAGAGCAGAGGCCGAACCTTCTGTGGTTCAGTGCTTCCCATTGCTTAGTCCTAGATGGCTGCTTCTGCTGTAGGTGAGCTTTTCATGGATCACTCTTTGGAGACATTTAACGCTTCTCTGCAACAGCAGAAATAGCCTCACCGTTTATATGAGATGTGTTGAGCAAATTTGTGAGGTACAAGCAACTAAATTTTTAGATGATGCAACACCTACAAGGGAAGGGAGATGACTATATTATCCAGATAGGAGGAATTGCTCTAATTAACCTTCTAATTGGAATAAAACAGTACGAGTGACTAAACTATACTCTGAACTTTGACAAAAAGGGGGGCTACTAATTTAATTTTAAAAGTCACTTGCACATCTTTGATCACTGAGTTTATAACCCTTGACAACACAATTATATAAAAATGTGATCAATTCTTTGCATTAGGTGTAGATTAATTAATTGCCAACTTTGGTCAGGCAGCTTCTGCTATGGGAGGTCTCCTCTGGGACTTATTTATCATTGGTCAATAAAAGTATTACTCCCAGATTCTTCTAAAACAGCTATTATTAGCAACTTGTATCAGAAACTTTCTTGGATTCACTTCAAAGCGGAGAATTGCAATTGAGCTTTTTTCTGTTTTATCTTCTGGGAAGCTGATAAGAACTTTTCATCTAGGAAAAAATGCCCTAACTATGGAAGTGAGAGGCACTGAATTTCAGAGTAGCAAGGGAAAAAAATTATATCATCCATATATTCCTCCACACCTGTATATCTGTTCTATTAACAGCATAAGGAGAACTTCACAGAATGAGTAGAGCTCTGAAACAAAACTGCATTACCAGTTGAGATACACTGCCTGGTCTCATAGAGAACTTCCTGTTGAAGGAGAGTATAGTCTTAACAATAGTGGAGACCATTGCAATATTTGGAAAGAGTTTCATTCCTGTTTTCACTGAGAACTTCTTTGTCCTTTTTCACTGAGTTATCTTGTTGCTAAAATATCCAATAAAAAAATTTAAAAAAAGGAAAATGGAGTTAAACAGGTTATATATCTAGCACATAACTAGAGCTTAGCATCGGTAAAAGGCCACCCAAGGATGTAAGAAAATAGTTTATGTGAATCATCCTGCTATTGTTTTATTAAAAATGTGATCCATATCTTTTCTGGACATAGGAGGAAGGTGCATTGTCTCTAATTTTACTGCAGCTGGGAAGCTCAGTATTGCCTCCCTAGTGAAACACAGCTCCTAACTGAGTACAGATTGTTGAAAGTTTTAGCTACAGAAAGAAGTCGAAGCTTGCGTGGGTTTCCGGAGCCCCAGTCTTTGCAGTGGAAGTGATGTATTGGGGTTAGTTTTTTGTTTTTATTAAATATAATTATTTAGCATTTAGCTGTGGTAGCACCGTGCCATACAACTTTGCGGACCTACTTCTGTAGAAGCTTGAATAGGATTTACAAAACACACTGCAGAATATTCTAACAAAGCCTGTAACTTCAGAGGTCAGTGACATGGTTCCAGTCGTTCCAGATACACGTGTGCAAGTTCCCCAAGAGCCATCTCACAGCCTGTGTGGAAGTTATGGCATATGTTGTACCAGCCCGGCTTCTGGCAACACATCTATCTCTCCACACAGCACTACCTCATGCACTACAAAGGCAGGCACTACAAATCCATAGGGCTAGGGCCATGGACAACAGAGGTAGAGCGCTCACAGGCAGAACTGATTACGTGTAAGTCTTACCGATTTTACTTGGGGGGGGAGGGGGGAAGCCTGCGGTAATTTTTAGTTTTGTCTTTCACACAGGTATTTGCATAACTGTTAAGATTACAGAACAGTTGCAAAACTTGTTCTCATACAAATATTTTTAAGGGGTTTAATTGTGAACATTATCTCGACACATATTAAGATATTACTGCTGCTTCATTGTCACTGCTGTGAAAATCCCTTCCATCATTATACAGGTTTTCATTGTCATCGTATAGTCTCTAAATATTTCCTGGCTTTGTCCCTTGAGTTTCCCATACACAGTCTCTCACAAAATGGTACTTTATTTATCTTTTGTAATCAAGTACTAACTGGGAGAAGCTGGGGGCCTCAAAATTTTGTAAAATCAGGTTGGGCCAGAAATGAGAGATTTGTTTTATCAAATGATCTTAGTTTTGGTCCAATGGATGAGATAAACATGGGGTTTCTATTAGACTGACAGATTTTGTAAATTTCAGCAGCTTGTATGAATTTACATGTATTTGGCTAAAAAAGTCAACACAGATCCAATTGCATAGGAATTTTAGGCAGCACTTACAGAGTGATAATTTCACAAAACGTGTATAACATTTTCAATTGAAGTCCTGAGTATCCTGCTTCTGAAAGGCTTTTCTTCATCAGCTGTTTTTTCCACTTTTTTTTTTGAAGTAATATCTGTCGCTATCTTGATTTGTGTAAAGCTGAAAACCCCACTGTAGCTGTAAAACATATGTATTTTGATCAAAAAAGTAACTGACTGATCATTCTAAAGGTAGAAGGAGCAGATCATAACAGCATGATGTTACCTAAACAGATCAGGTAGCTTTTCTATCTTAACCAAAGTGAAATGCAATTCTTATCAGCAGTGAACAAACCAACTGTATGTAAAAAAAATAGTTTGCTAAAACACGACAAGATGGGCTTACCATTAAGCATGGGCACAAGTCTGTCCCGTGAAGTGCTAACTCTTATTAAAAATCAGAAACATTTGGCTTAAAAATTCACCTCTTTTCTGTAAGAACACACTTCGGTTTTCTTCTAACCCTCTTTGATTTTTGAACTCTTCCTGTGCATCTATAATAGACACAGCAGTTACAGGGCTGCCATTTTAGAGTGCAGCAACCTTGCTTCCTGCTGCAGCTGTACTCTCTGGCTACGCGGCAGTGCAGCACAGCTCCACGTTATTCCCCAAATTTCTCACTGGGCATCTGTTGTGCCAACCTTTTATCTGCCTGTAGCTTGGATCAGCAGCTAACTGCACCCATATGCATCTCTTGCCTCTCAAACCATTTCTGTTCCTCCCACTACAGCAAAATCTACCCAAGCCCTTTTTTTCAGATCAAGAGCAGATGAAGTAAGGTCAATTCCTCATCCTTTTCAGATTTGGAAGACGGAGGAGAAGCGTAGCACAGGTCCAAGGCTTGTTCATCTATTCTCCTATGCCTGCAATCAGACCTGAGAAGGTAAGGATCCGATAGGGAGAGGAGAATGGAGCAGAAATGAAGACACTTATTTTTCATAAGAGAAGGAGTAAGATCTCCATTTTACCAAGTAGCTTAGACCAGCTCTTCTCCCTTTAGTCAGTGAACAAATGGGACATAACGGCTAAATTAGAGAGGCACCTTCACCTTTCTTGCTCCACCTCTAGGGACGGCTGAAATTCACAGGGAGCCTGGAGCAATACTGCCGGCTTCTGCAAAGAAGCAACACCAGATAGTTTGCCAAGAGGTTAAGACTGATTTCCACACATGATGTTTTAGTGTGCTTTGCATTTTACTCAACTCATTTCTGCGTTCATAGATTTAAAACAACTTGATATAAGCATACTTCTTTTTTGGTGTGGTAATACATCTTCATTCAAAAACCCATTCACGAAAAGACCGCAAAAAGATCTCCCAGATAGCTGCAATCGGCCACATACAGTAGCCTTTTTACAAGTAAATTGGACGACTGGGAAGATCAAGTTCTTCATGAGCACTTTAACCTGTTCTGCCAGTGACACCTCTCTTCAGCACTCAGTGGACACCACAGTGTCAGAGTGCAGTCCTTCAGTCCAGCCTCTATTACTACTCAAGGATGCACGTACAGCATGTTACTCTTCATTTTGGAATGAGTGGATGTAGAGCTCGGGAAGCTTTAGGCTTCTGTAATAGCCAGGCTCTGGTGGCCCGCGTTATATAATGCTTACACAACAGTACTTTCAAATTTAAAAATGAGCTTTTCATATCATAACTATGGAAGTTTTACATGCTGCTATAATCATATAGATCATTAAGTCAAATGACTTTCTACAGAAGCAGTCAGTGCATTACAGGACATGACTTTATATTCAATTGTACATCACAGGTGTATTCAGGAGTAAGGATACATTTGAGAAACTTTATTTTGGACTAAGGAGACAGACAGAACTGCAGCAAGCAGAAGTTTACAATGCTCTGCCATTGCCACACTGTTATTTTTTAGTAAGTACTCTTGTTGTATTAGCTCTCCGTGCTTTAACAGGACCTCCTGCTAGAAGGAGCTGACAAACCTGTGCACAAGCTGGAATAATTTTCCTAGTGATTCCTGATACCTGAACTGCACCTATAAAACCAGCAAGGATGAATGGCCTAAAGCCACTTCCAGAATTAATACCGTTCACCGTTCAATCCACTGCACACAGATAATAGAGTGCATGAAACCAGACAAACAAAATTAGAAGTCAGATTTTTCTTAAAGTGCTGCCTACAGCAATAACATCCACAGCTGTGTGAAAGCTAAGCAAGTAACACAAAACAACCTATTTTTCTCTGTAGTGCATTTTAATATGCCGGACACGTGGCAATCACAGGACAGCTTGATTTTCTTGTGAACACTTACCTATAGCACTCAAACATTTCAAGAGGCTCCATGGTATCTCAGTCCATAACAGAAGCGTATAGGTTTTAGGAAAAGGTATAAAGACGGATGGTGTGTGGTACCTTTTGCTGCCAGGAATATCTGTTTTTATTATTATTTCTGGTATAAATGCAAAGTAGTTACACAACGCCCCCAAAATTTAAAAAAGAAAAATAATCATTTTGCTGGTAAAACAATTTTAAGTACATCTGGTTAGAAATTTTGACAGAAGAACATTTTCCATCAATACACAGGAAAATAAATGGTTTTTGGGACATATCCTGCAGAAATTTGATAAAAGAAATGCGAAAATAATTACAAAGAGGTATGACGCAAATTAAATTAAAATATACATAATACAAAGCATACTGTATTTAAAATAATTTAAATTAGTATCATACATGCTTAATATTGCAGAAATGGTCCAAGCAAAGTAATCAACATAATAATTGAGACTGATAACTTGAACGAAAATGAAGCATTTTGGTTCTCATTTTTAGTGTTGAATTTTAAAATACCAGCTTTACATTTCAATTCATAAAAGAAAAAAAACCAAAACATTAGCATTTCCCATGGTCAGTGTCTGACTGAATTTTATTTAAGAAAAAACACTTGAATTTTAAAATAAAGGCTGGCGGGAGGGCATTACTGTCCCTGGCCCCATCCCTGCTTCTCAAAAAAATGTAAGGATGAGCAGGAGATCACTGGAAAACCTTCTGTATAATAAATCATTATTTTGTTTCCAAACACCTTGACATTTAGTATAGAGTATTCAAGAAAATAATGTGGTTAAAAATGGCATTCATTTAATCTATAAGGACAGCCAGCTGACAGGGGCAAAATTAGAGTAACACCTAAATGGAAGAGAAAGTATACCAAGAGGAAAGACAACAGCAATTATATATGCTGCAGTATCATTGGGTCCTGCCATTTTCCTCATACACCGCTATAAATCACAGGAGAGTTGAGAAGGTACGTCACCCTCCCTTCCCCCAGGCACACATCTCACAGAAGGATGCAGGCTGAGACAGACAGGTTTGTGCTGAACAGAAGTAGGATAGAAGCATAACTGTCAACATTAAAATACATCTGCATGTGAGAAGTTTTGTTTCAATATACATACAACATCAAATGAATTATTCAAATCCGAAACTCTGCTATGGTCTGAGAACATTAAAAGAAGGGGGAGAAAAACCAGATTCCTTTCTGGATTCCCCCCCCCCCTTCAAATAATGATACAGACTATGGAACTTCCTGGTATCACTCAATTTAAAAATCTGTGGGTTTTTGCTTATATTGTTTAGGCGTAGAAAAAAATACTCCTGGATAGGGAAAAAAGCGCCATATTAATTCAGAAGTATTATGCAACTGAATATGGCATTTTAGAACAGACTTGTGCAACCACAGCCATAAATGTATTTACATGTTCCACCTCTTACCTGTAATACTAATGAACAGTGACTGTTGTGACAAGCGCAGAACATACACAACATTTAGAGCAAAATTCAGTCACATTCTAAAAATTCTAAAGAACCTCTACATACCCAATCATCCACCATCTACATACGACTAAGAAAATTTTCCCTGTTGATCACATCAGACAACAGCATAACTGTACAGTTCATATCTTGGGCTTGTTTTTTAAAGTAACAACAGCTAGAAAAGAAAAAGGGAGCATTGTTTCACCTAGAATGAGTTAGGAAGGCTCTGAGCAATGACATAATTCTGACATGGGCGCTAAGTTAGTCCAGGTTTAATTAGCCACAACTTCTACGTCGGGCTGCAGGGCTGAACCCACAAACTCCAGCACTGAATTGGATAATATGCCAAACACTTTTTATAAACATGTGATCTCAATATTCTTATAATTTGAAAGATTGTTACCATTCGTAATTTGCTCAAAACTTTTTTGCTTGGCTGTTAAGAAGTCAGAAGAGGCTGAAGGCAAGAACTGGTGGTATTCGTTTGTTGGCATCATAAACGGTTCTGGTTTTACAGCTCACATATAAGCACACATTGGGATTAGTGGGTTTAATTTCTTGTCATGCATCTGTTGGGACAGTGGAAGGCTTGAGGGTTTTGACATTAAAAGACTGACCTAATTAAAGTTGATGCACTCTTCCCAGGTATAGAGTAGCCAAGTTTTGAAGCACCACACCCCATCATATCATGAGGGTGGAAGCAGACTGGATCCTTGGAACATCTGCTGACAAGTTTATACCTGAAAAATAATTCATTTAACATAGGATAGCGAGTACTCAGATATCCTTGAGAAAATTTGAATTGAGAAGGATCAGTCAAACTGTTTAGATACTTATATATATGCATGTACTAATATGAAAATTGTTTACATATGAACTTTCAGACCTTATTTCCATGCTTTGTTCCTTTGGTTGCAGTCTTCCCCCCCATTTTTGGGCTTCACTTTTAGTTTTCCTGCTTTATGTAACCATAAGTACTTTGCTTGAAAACACTACATTGCGTACTGCATTAATTTAGTTCACTATTTGCCTTCTGTTACTTATATAGGAAGACAGTACAAAATGAATATTTATGCAAAATCTACAATAATAATTTAGGGGGTGTATTACTACTTCTTTAATATATATTTTAATGGTAAGAAACAGCCATAAAACTTTTCTCCAACAGCAGCATATGGCATCTGTTAATACAGGAAAAAAAATTATTTTTATTTCCACAGAAATAATACATATATTTATACACACATATACATACACTGGGTGATATACTGATTCCATTATAAGTAAGACGATGCATTTTTAAAAGTTAGGAGCAGAACTACTTGTTCTTCCTTGAGTATATTTCCAATCTGTTTCACCATATCACACATTTCTTAACTTCGCTGTCTTCCTCTATAATCTGCTATAGTCCATACCAGTCTCGCCTGTTCGATTTTTTCGAGTAACCTATATGTGTCTATGTATGCCTGTCATTGGATTATTAAATATTGTAATATATTTTTCATTATACATGCTACTGTCCACTTTTTGCAGTTATCAGATAATTATCAAACCCACTAGCTTGCATTTTCATCTTAGTTTCCACCAAATTTCAGGATTGCAGGTACTAATACAATTCCTCAAGATCAGAGCTCATAACACAAATGTAAATTCTCTTTTTAAAAAAAATAAATTCATTACCCAGAAATTGTGATGTTCACAGAACGATTTCAATGGAAAACACAATTAGAAAATACCCCTACCTCAAGATTTCTGTAAGTGTACTCCATAAAAAATCCACAGGTAGAACTAAAGCATGTGACTTTATCCCAGTTTCTCCATCTATAAAATCAGGTAATTATATTTAACTACTTCACTGAATACTCTTAAGCCCTTATTATATATAAAATTTGTGAAGCTTTTAAAACTGTCAAGACATGACAGAACTGGAATCAGAATAGAGGGGCTCTATTATTCTCCCAGTTAAACTTAAACACCAGAAGTTCAGAGATTTATACATCACAGAGGCTCAAACAGAACACCTTTTAGCTTTTTGTTAAGCTCAATACCTTAAGCTCAAAGAATCTTTTTACTTAAGGCTTGTTTCCACCCTTTAATCATCCTTGTGACTCTTCTTTGAACATTCATCTTATATTTTTCTTACTTATGGACACTAGTACTAGAGAAAACAATTCAGCCTTAGCCCTCTCAGTGCCAGAGTGAGTATCATCTCCCTTCCCATTCCCAAACTTTCTAGCTTATGTACCCAGAGATCAGGTCAGCCCTACAGCCACAGATGTTTTATGCAGGATGGAGTTTGTTGCAAGAAGTCCTATGTCTTTGTCTCTTGGTGCACAATGTTACATTTGCTATATTAAAGCAACTATCTTGTTTTGCCCAGTTTGATAAATACAGTCACTTGGCAATTTGCTCCATTCATTCTTATTGTCTCAATCTTTGAATCACCTATGACCTTCTGTGAGTATTTTTACAAGGGCACAGACAAAAAAAAGTTAAGGTGTAGAGGACAGGCAACCCACTGGTATGCACAGACACTCAAGGACCTCAGACATAACTGTAACCATCTTCCTTTAGGTCTGATTCAGCTACTGTGTGTCCTTCTCACCATGCACAGCTCTTGTTTCTTCATGAAAATTACAAATAGCACCAAGGGAGTGATCTCACAGAAGCCTAAATGTGTATTTTCACACTACTACTTTGTCAACAGCCCAATGTATAAGCACCACAAAAACATGGCAAGGGTAGTAGAGTAACAAGACCACTTTTTAACAAACTCATGCTGACAAGCATCAGCGATTCTCCTCTGTCCTTTATTAATCAAGTTCTACACCTGTTAATGTCCTACATCACTTATTCCATCATTTTACCTGGATCAGTATCTGGGCTATAACTACTTCGGTTACCTGGTCTACAACACTGGCACTCATCCAGGTTTCTACTACCTTCCTGGTATACAAAGACTTCCGTAAATCAACAGTGAGAGTTCAACATTAACTCCTTTGTTAGCTCTTCCTGGATTAAACCACCTCCTGATTTTAAAACAGTCATGCTGAAAATTGGACTTCCATCTAGGTACCTGTTGTCCCAGGCTATATGCCTCTGGGAGGCAACAACATTTTTATATCCCATTATTCTACATTTTAAACAAAACATACCCTTCCTATACCAACCATTAAGCTGCTCTCAAGTTGGAAAATCCAATATGACCAACAATATGTGCTTTTCCTTCTCATCCAAACATTTTAGCCTACATAAGCAAGGTACCTGAACAGAAAGCCTACTAGTGCATGAAAGAAAGTAACAGCAACACCAATATTCTTCCCACTGCAGGCTTGGTTTATTCCTTTCATACACATGTGATTGCAACACAGGCCAATAAAAATATTAACTGGACAAACAGAAGGAGGAGGTGCTTTAGTTTATTTGTACAACTGAAAACCTAGAAGTATTTCTGATCAGGGAGTATGTATGCCAAAATTCAGATAGAAGTCTTGGTTTAAAATATGTATAAGGAAATGTAAGAGAGGAATAGGCTGTTACTTTTCCATCTGAATTACTGGAGGTACCAAAAATAACCAGGCATAAAATTACTCTCCCCTCCTCCATGGTGTTCAGCTTATCTGAGAAATAAAGGTTCAAATGGATCAGCTTTGGTATCCAAAGCAGCCAATCTTTTGTCTGGCAGGCATCAACAGTTTAAAAATGAGGAGGGAAAAAGAAAATCTCAGAACCAATACTGATTGATCATTCTGTCAAGCTGATGCCGAACCAATTATCCACTTGGTCTCAGAAACACGTACATCAAAATGCTCTGCTTTTGAGGGTTCTCTTGGATATTTATTTTGCAGATAATCAGGAGTTTTGTTTTATTAGTGACTGGGTTTAGTTGCTGTGGACTGGGATGGAGGGTGAGGGAAGAGAGGGAAGAAGGGGGGAGATTTCATGCCTATAAAAGAGCAATTGAAGATCAGACTAAAGCTCATTTAAAGACTTCCAGTAAGAAACTGTGACCAAGGCTTAAAACACTCTAAAGAAGCAGCTTCATCTTGAACTTTGGGAGCAGCTGTGCTCTCATTCCCCTTCCCCCAACACAGGAAACAGACCTAGAAACAAAAATAAGTCAGGAATGCTCCTGTGCAAGCTAATGTTGTTGGCTTCTTAAACATCCACTACTCTTGTGCCAAAAAAAATGAAACCTAGGAGGATTTAACACTTCAAAGGATAGTGAGAGACTGCTTTAAACATAGACTTTTCTACCAGAGACAGATATTCTTTCATTTTGTAAACAAGCTGGAAAAATGTTATCATGAGTGCATGTCAAGACAGATTTCATTTATATTCCTGTACTACTTAAGCACAAATACACTATTGCATATTACACTTTTACCTATTTTAGACTACAGTTAATGCTGTAGCAATGTTATCTCTCATCAGGAAAAAATTGCAGCAGTTGAATTTTCTGATACCTTCCAAAACATTCTATTACAATATGCAGTCTGAAAGCTCAATACTACAGAGAAATGTTTGACAAAGAAGCTCTCTCCTTATTAAGCAATGATACATAATTATATGTTCAAGGAGAATGTGAATAACATCTTGCCACAGGAATGTACGGCCACATATGCTACTTACAGTATTCCCAACTACAAATTGTAGTGATGCTTTTACTTGTGTTATTAGGAACTTGGCCTTTGTTTAGTGTATTTCATTTTCTGAACAAAGGTAAAAAGAAGGGAAGGAAAGTGAGTGGTAGGTTAAGTTCTCTGTCTAACTTTAAAAACAAAAACCTTTATCTACTTTTGACGAGTACAGATAATCTCAGTGGCTTCACTCACCAAAACCAACTCAAGTTTTCAACACTTAATTTAGTATTTTGCAGGCTAATGGAAACTTTACATAATGCATTCTCCCGCATAAAGCTAAAATGTCAACGCAGATGGGATTGAGATCTTGATATAGAGAGAAAGCAAATGTTATCTTTTCAAAATCTTCAGCCTAACCAACATGATGTGGAAGATGGAATGAGCACTGATGTGAAGAAAAAAGGAGGGGAAAATAATCTTTCTTACTTTAGAAAAGTGTCTGTATGTTTTTCTGAGCGTAGCACCCCCAGCCAGACCTCTCTCAACAGTGCTTAATGTTTCATTAAAATAGTTTCTTGATCCCTCCTCGTTCTGCTAGTGTCCTCCCTGTGGCAGGACATGAAAAACAGATTGAAAAACAACAGTTGATGTGATTGTTAACAGTTATATTTCACTCTCACTTAAAATCTAGGAAGTATTGTCAGATTGGTTCTCAGTCACAACGAATTCCAACTCCAGTGGTTTCCTTCTTCTTTTCTTACAAAACAATAAAAAAAGTATATTTGATTTTTTCTTTATGCATTGAGAGTTCAGGGCCATGCAGCACTTGTGCCTTCAGCACCTGTTAATAATTCCTCAGAGAAATGGAGAGCAAGCAAATGCTGGTGAAGGGAAGCTTTCAAGTTTTAACCATTCCATCCATGGATCACATCCCATCCAACCACACAGTGTGGTCACACACAGGACCATTTTTTCACTGCTACACCTTTTGCTGTGGGTATAGCATTTAAAAAATTAATGTAAATGTAAATGAAGTAAAAGAAGTAATGTAAATGATTTTTCAGTTTTAAGGAATTTCATTCTTATGAGGAGAGGTTGAGGCAACTGGGGTTGTTTAGTCTGGAGAAGAGGAGGCTGAGGGGGGACCTTATCACTCTCTACAACTACCTGAAAGGAGGTTGTAGTGAGGTGGGTGTCGGTCTCTTCTCCCAAGTTACTAGTGATAGGACAAGAGGAAATGGCCTCAAGCTGTGTCAGGGGAGGTTTAGATTTGATATTAATAAAAATTTCTTTACTGAAAGAGTGGTCAGGCACTGGAACAGGCTGCCCAGAGAGGTGGTGGAGTCACCACCCCTGGAGGTATTTAAAAGACGTGTAGACATGGCACTTCAGGGCATGGTTTAGGAGACGTGGTGGTGTTGGGTTGACGGTTGGACTTGATGATCTAGAGGTCTTTTCCAACCTTAATGATTCTATGATTCTAAATACAGGTAACTAAATCTGAGCATAATGAGAAAACAAAAGTAAGCACTGGTCAAACCCTGGATGTGTCAGTCCAGGAAAGATCAACATTCTAGATGGTGAGCTTAATCCTGGACAACCCATTTTTCTCTTGAGCTCACTTCCAGCTACCACTATAATCTCTTGTCTCCAGAATAAAACTTTGGCAGATTTGTTTGCAAGATCTGCATGCTTGAAGAATGCACTGCTTATTACACTTGAAATGGAACAAAAATAGCTGCTCAATTGTCCACTATATTGTCACTTCACAAACCCTTTTGCCCCATTCTGCATAAAGTCATATATTTATGTCTATTAGATTTTCTGTAATCACTGCTAAGAATAAGCACCTCATTACCAAAGAAGTGTTTTATAATCCAATATAATGCAGTTCAAACCACTTGATATTTGCTGCCTTACAGCAAGGGGACAGGTAAATGGACCAAGCTTTACACAGATTACAACTTAATTTAAAACAAAAAAAAAAACCCCAACCCAACAACCAAACAACAACCAACCAAACACACCAGCACCTCCAGCAGAACAGCCCCGTCTACACAGGTGGTACTAGGCTATCACTGGTTTACACCGTGATAATTACTGGAGCATAAAGCTTCATATGCCTAGAAAACAATATCGAGAACAGACTGTAACAAACTGTTTGACTTGACTGCCAAGAGTGGATGTTCCAAAATGCCTGAACTGTCACGTCCCCACACTCAAAGCAGGCTTTCTATCAAGTCCCAGTCTAAAGGAACACCTCGTTATTTTTGTATTTTCCTCTATGTTTTGCATGGTAATACAATACATATTCAGCCTGATCTATGAGATACTAAGCTCTACAGGTCTAGTAACAAAATTAACAGGAGTACCACAGCTAAGGAAAGGAAGAGAAGAGGAAGGGGAAGAGAAGAGTTCCAGCTCGAAGGGACTTACAATGATCATATTATCCAACTGCCTGACCAAAAGTTAAAGCATATTATTCAGGGCATTGTCCAAATGCCTCTTAAGCACTGACAGGCTTGGGGCATCGACAACCTCTCTAGGAAGCCTGTTCCAGTGTTTGACCACCCTCTTGGAAAAGAAATGCTTCCTCGTGTCAAGTCTAAACCTCTCCTGGCGCAGCTTTGAATCATTCCCATGTGTCCTGTCACTGGGTACCAGGGAGAAGAGATCAGCACCTTCCTCTCCTCTTCCCCTCCTCAGGAAGCTGTAGAGAGCCGTGAGGTCATCCCTCAGCCTCCTCTTCTCCAAACTAGACAAGCCCAAAGTCCTCAGCCACTCCTCAGAGGACGTTTCCAGCCCTTTCCCCAGCTTTGTTGCCCTCCTCTGGACACATTCAAGGACCTTTGCATCCTTCTTAAATGGTGGGGCCCAGAACTGCACACAGTAATCAAGGTGAGGCTGCACCAACGCTGAATGCAGGGGGATAATCACCTCTTTTGACCAGCTGGTTATGCTGCGTTTGATGCACCCCAGGATGCGGTTTGCCCTCTTAGGACCAATCTGGATGAGAACCATATCACAACTAATTTCAGAGAATGTACATACTGATGGAGGTAGGCATTTTGTTACATACAAGCTGTATTTTGAAATGCCAACTGGGTCGTAATAATAATAATAATAATAATAATAATAATGAAAGAAAAAGGAAAATCCACGTTCCTATCATGGGCTAGGGTGGAAATGTGGTCTGAAAACCAATAAGTCTATGTACTGCACATCACACCCCAATATCTCAAAGGAATTTATACATGTTTTTGTATATAGCTTAGTAACAAAAAGTCCTCATGCAAGTGTTACAGAAATTAACTACATAAGAAGTCTTAATTATCATTATAAATCTTCTGGTTGCTTGGTGAACAATAAATTTATCTAACAATTCTTCACTTTAGGACAGCAATTCTGCAAGCATTTAGAGCTGTGTTACTTTTCTATAATGATATACTACATGACAAATACTGTACACCATTAGATTCTAAAACATCATATTGTAAACAGAAGGATTTAAACTTACAACTTATAAAGCTGCTTCATACCTCTAAGCATGTGGTATACGCTCATTTCATCCATCTAAAAATCTCATTTGTAAAAATCTGATCTCTGGAAACATGACTAGATGGGCTTTAAATAGTCAGTTCGCTGATGGATTTGTAACTTCATCTGCATTTCACAATTACAGTCAAAAGCATATTTGAAAAAGAGTAAGTTCATACTCCTCCTGCAAATAGGTGTTTGCAACAGCCTTTGCATTAAGTTTGTACCAGACTGCAGCCCACAAAATGAATAAATATGTTGCTGTATAAGCAGCAGAACTAAAGGAACCTGCCTTTTTACACTTTCACATCCCATATCTGCTGAAAAGCCCAACAAACTTCTGCTATAACCCAGACAACTATGCCACATACTGCCTGGCCAGTCAGTATGCACATACTCAACTGCAATGTTGGTTGCTGCCCCACAGAATGAGCTAAGAGCTGCACTCTTCCCATCTTGGGAGGGAGTGGCATTGCCTTTGGCCTCCTTCATCTCCTCAGCCACTAATTCTCATAACACCTGTAGGAATCCCCTACCCCTGAGAGCATTAACACTCTATTGAACGCAGCTAATGTTTTTTAACAGAGCCAAGTGTTCTATTATGGGAGGGATGGACAGACAGAGGCAATGCCGGATTGGACAGTAGGAAGAGGTTCTTCACTGAGAGGGTGGTCGGTCACTGGCACAGGCTCCCCAGGGAAGTGGTCACGGCAACAAGCCCGTCAGAGTTGAAGGAGCATCTGGACGACGCTCCTAGTCTTATGGTTTAGTTTTAGGTATCTGCGAGGAGCAGGGAGTTGGACTTGGTGACCCTTATGGGTCCCTTCCAACTTCAGATATTCTGTGATTCTAAGAATGCAAATTACACAAATTTTATTTCTTAGAAAAACTTCAGTAATGCTTAGACAGGTGATGCATACCTAGAAGAGCCCCAAGCTCATTAGCACTGCCCAAGGGAAGTTTCTGGACTGACCCACCATTTAGTTTTTCACTGTACAAACTCTGGCTTCTGCTGGTAAGCGCTGAAATCAGGCAGAAGTCACCCTCACTGTAGACATCAACATAGCCAGGGCACACAAATTCATGATTTCACTTTCTTTTTCCTCTCAACCTTTTCATACTCTTACATTCAGGCAGTCCAAGTTAAGATCCAGTGAAATGGCCATACTTGTTGGCTGAGCAAAACACCTAAATAACATAAGACTTCACACCACCATAGCCAGTCAGGCCACTTCACAAGGGAAAAGCACGGTGCTTTATATATATTTCCTCACTGAGAGGTAATAAATGGTCATTGTTCTCTATACTTCCTCTTTGGCTATTCGGTTTCTAACACTGGTTAAATGGGTACTAGTTGTGCAGAAATCATAAATTCAAACCAACAGGCAAGAAACAAGTCTGAGACATCCATACTAGTATTCCACCCTAAACAGCTCTACTTTTAATAGACAATTGGATTTTTAAAGGATTGGATTTTAATCAATGCTAAATAGGATGAATCCATAAAAAATATGAGTCATTTGAACTGAACACCATATTGTGCTGGTGACCCTAATATGCCTGTTCCTCAAGGTATTGTAATTTTGAAGTTACAAAAATACACAGCAAATGAAGCTCTGGATGATGATATTTAGCTTTCTTGAAATCTCCTTTATGTTCTGCCAACTTGAATTCTGATTTCAACTAGAATGGTAACTGGTAAACGATAATCTGGCATACGCTCATTAGCAGAAAAACAAAATCTTTTTAGAAGTATGGTAAATGAGATAAATTTTCATCTCATACCAGAAGAGTTCAGCTTCTAGTCCAATGCACTGACTTTATTCTTGTTGCTGATTGCACAAATGGCAGAAAAACATTCTATTACATATTAGGCTTTTAGCTATAAGGTCTTCCACTTAGCTGTTGCTATTTCTTCTCTCTCCCATTTCCCCCATTTTAAGAGGTACCATCAGCGTGAAATCTGCTCAATTTCAAACAAGTGGGGTAGACTAGTTCACGGTGTAAATCAGTCCCAATTCTTATGTTTGCTTCTATGGATTTGGAAACGCATTTCATGTTACTTTCACTATTTTAAAAAATATCCTCACTATTGGGTAAATCATCCCACAGACTGGATGGGAGAAACAGTGACCTTGGAGGACTGCAATGAAACTGACTGTGACAACAGGGTCTCAAATACGCAAAACAAAAAAAATGAAGGAAAAAAAAGAGAATTACATAGATTTCTTTTTTATAGTAACCTCTGCTATCACTTGTCAAAACATTTTAGCTGTTGTACAACTCCAAGATTGAAGGTGTAGTTTTAAATGCGTACATGTATTAAAAGATAAAAAAAGAAAATATTGTTTTAAAGCTTACATGCCTTTTAATTTCTAATTAATAGTATCTTTGTTATTTTAGGAGCCTCCTGGGTATTTAGAGGGCTAAATTGCAATAAAAGTAAGGTACATAAATGAATCCTATTAAGGTCGTCTTAGTCAATAAAAACTAATTGCATTGAACAATAGCCGCAGCCAAGGGATAGCCCTTGCTGGTGAGCAGGAGAGGAGGGCACCTCGTACATTCCCTACCAGAGAAGGCTGTTCCCCCCACAAAGCGTGACACCTCCAACCCTGCCCTCCCACAGGGCACGCCCCAGCCCTCTTCACCCACCCACAGGAAGTGGTTTGACAGTACTATTTCAACAGCTATATGGCTGTGCCACGCAAATTTGGCCTCGCTGCCTCACACCATTGCTGTTAACCTCCCCCCTGACTTCCCAAAACGTCTCCTGGCAGATGCATTTTGCTACAGCAAACACCCATGGTAAAGTTTTCCTCCTTGTGCTCTTCAGGCAGAGGCACAGAGGTTCCATCAAACATATTACCACTGTCCCAGAAGACGCTTTATCTGAGTCAGAGGGGATTTGTGTGCATCAACATGCATATGTACTTTACAGGCTGAGTCATGAGGAGCCAGCCACAACACTGAGGGGTGGCCTGCGGTGCCCAGCACCTTGCAAATGTGGCTTCTGTCAGGGCACGCCAGCAGGGCCCCAGAACAGTGGGGACACTGCCCCAAGAGACAGAGCCCAAGGGACAGAAGACCTCAGAGCAATTTTGGAAAATATGGTAAAGACTGTACCTTAACATTATAGAAAACATCTACATTGTTTCTCAAAACAGGTTGGTAAATGATGCCCAACGCCTACCTGAGATAGAAAGCCTTTGAAAAACCCTGTGTTCAATGCATGAGGGGAAAAGTAGCCCAAATATTTCTAACCACTCAAACACTACCTGTACACTCTCTGAGGACACAATAAGTTCCCTTTTCTCCTACATTATGACCTAGAATGAGTATTTACAAGAGTTTCCTTCATCTGACTGAAGTTTCATCTGTGATCTCCACACCTATCTTTTTATTTTATCCTCTGAATACCACTATAATTTATTTCATTCCTTTGGTGACAGGCCTCCTTCACCTTGGAAGGTGAGCACTAACTTCCCTAAGGTCTATAGCAGGAGGAACTAACTGTGACTAGACAATGTTTGGAACATGCATTTTTCGCTTTTGTTGCAGAATAAGTCTGCATTGCTAGTGGATACATAAAATTCAAACTACTAGATGGGGAGATTACTTGAAAGAAACTTTCAAAGCACAATTCTGCATAGGTATGTCTCAGAGCAATTAACAGAGTTGCTAACTTTCTCATTACTAAATGCCATGTTATTTACATAGAAGCCTCACAGACTCGTACTTCCTTAAAAGCACTGCAGACGGCAATCAAAAATCCTTTCATCCAGTCTTCACTGACAGGGGACTAGAGGTACATGAACAAAGATAAAACATGAACCACAAAGACAAACCAGAAGGCCCAGCCACTAGATTTTCACTGTCCATCGAAAGCTTTTAGTTCCTGGGTATTTTATTTAAAATCCACAAAGTAGAAATAAGATGGGTTTTAAAACATTTCTACTCCAGACAGGAAATTCAGACAGATTATAAACTAGGAATTGAGGCCAAGTCCTATACATATACACACACACACGAAACCTTCTGCATATGAGAACTGCTGTTTACTTCCATGAAACTACTGTGTGTGCAATTAAGCACAAGCATAAATATTTAATACCTATGGCCATATCCTACACAAATGAAATGTCTGGTCTACAATAAAGACACACATTTCAAGAAAATATTAAGTATACAAATACATTTGGAAGTGAAGTCTTCTTTTTCTCCCACCCCTTTTTTTTTTTTTTTAAGTCAAACTCTCTAAGATTTGACTTAAACAGCAAAACCAAAGTGCTGTTAGCTGCATTTTGATTAATAAGTTTAAGAACTGGAAAGCTAGATATTGGGGTAGGAATACCTTCATTAAGTTTACTTTTACACTGAGGCAAGCTCAAGGAGGAAAGAGACATATTTGTAACTGGTAAAAACATCAGTTCTTGGCTCTAAACACAGCTCCTTATTAGATCAGTGTCAACCTGTACAGTAATGGCAATCATACAATACCTGAAACTGTCTGCAAACTATTACCGAAACAACTGCAATAAAGGCGTAGATGTCTATGTAAGGAAGTGTGATGGAGACCATCAAAATTTTGGCCTAATTTTGATCTTGTATCATCAGGCATAATCAACCCCTTTATATAAATACTCTTTTTATCATCAGCATTTTAATTAAAATGCTTGCAATTATAATGGCTAAATTGCAGTTTTGTAAAATAGGAAAACTGTATTTACTGGAAAATTAAGTATATCTTTCCAGAAGCCAAACAACTGGATATGATCTAAAGATGCATTGCTTAAAAAAAATTGAGGCAATTCTTTGATTTAGAAAACACTAATATGTCATTTCCCTTCTCCCCAAACATACACGTAAGCATACCAGAAGTACCATGAATAGCAACTGTTCTTATGAGAATGTTTTTCATGAAAAGTTCACTTTACCTCCCACACATATCAAGCTGACAACTGCGAATCAATTCAAAATGTAAGCACCTACGTCCTAAGACAACCCTCAGTGCTCAGTTAACAAGTCTGTCATCTGCTTAATTTTTGTTTGGTTAGGGATGTTGAGGGGTTTTTTGGGTTGATTTTGGTTTTTTTGTTGTTTGTGTTTTTGTTTTGGGTTTGGGTTTTTTCTTTCTTGCTTTGGCTTACTTTCATTTGTTTGGTTTTTTGAAGATTCATCAACATGACAATCTGTAGCAATCTATTAACACTTGCAGAACCCATTTCCTCTTTCAGAAAGGCCACTTCTCAACTAAAAGTGCTGTGTAAATGCTTACTTTCCAAGAGATCACAGCCTCTTTAAGCTACTGTTTTGCTACCAGCCTCAACCAGTCCTACCACTGATAAGAACGCCCAAGAAGATCAAACCTGGGGGAAAGCTGGCATGCATTCCTCTCTCTCCTATAAAAGTGCGTCGTATCAGCACTGCTGTTTGCGTCTCTCTCTCTCTTGCTCCCTCCCAACCCCCAAAGGAACATAAAATCTAATAAAGTACAGCAAGATCTGCAGGATCAAAACACAATTTATTTCTCACCACCGTGATGCAGCATACACAAACACCTCACTGAACATCACTCTTCACAGGAAGCATACTAGCCTAGAACAGGCTTTGAAACTATCAGGTTCATAAACTGTGAAACTGATCATGACAGAAACCTTTCTGAAACAGCAATCGCAGAAGACCAACAAAAATCTGTCAATTGGGTGGGGTGTTCCTCCTGCAAGGACCAAATTACACTCTTTAGCTTCTTATAATTTAACTATGAAAGGTCTCTTGAAACAGTAGGTTGCTGATATACTACAAACTGTCTTTATGTTTTCACATATTCTGGGAAGGTGGGGCTCCTCCCTAACTTGAGGAGAGACTCATAAGGATATAAAGTTAGATGCTGGTACAGCTATGTAAAGGCAAGTATTACTTACTGATTGGCTGGGGTTGAAGAAATAAATGAAGTACTAAAATGGCCTCTTTCCATCACAAGCTGCATGCTCCTGTGACAGGGCCCTACTGTTCACTTTTCTTTTTTTAATTGCATCAGCCAGATTCATAACTAAGATTTCCAGTAAATTTCATGAAACAAAAAAATAATAAGTACTAATTAACAGTTCTAAAGAAAGTAATTAAGTAGTCTCTGTAGTATTGAACAATTAACCCCAGACTGTTTTGCTAGGTCAACAACGCAAACTTGTTATATTGCAATTGGCTGTCAAAGACTGTTGCCACTAGCAAAAAAGATGACAACCGAAACTTTAAATGTATGTCTAAAATTTCATTTCATAGTTTCTGTGGCTTGAAATTAACTGGCAATATTTAAACAGCCAACAGAAATGCTTCATACGGGCCCACATTCTCAACCTAAACAAAAACAGAAAGAAATGAGAAGGAAGTCTAAGCTACTATTTTACAGGTCCTAAACTCCTCTGTGGACAGGAACAGCTCATCACATTTCGTTCTTCACATCAAGTTTCTTTTAGTAAATATCTTCCACTAAACTCTCCTCAACCAGACTGCTGTAGTTCTAAGCTACTGAGAAGGAAAAAAAGAAAACAAAACCAACCTCCAAGCCTGTGCAATCTGATCCTATATAGTAAAGTTCATTGCTTGATACTACTCATTTCTAGATATTCATACACATAATTAATATGTAAATCTGTGTCATTTTGAGAAGCATTTGGGGTTTTTTGCATCAGGTCACTGTATCTCTTATTCTTGTTTCTTCAGGGTTTTTGTTTGTTTAAAGAAAAACAAGCTTCCCAGTTCCTACTATTTCAACCGCAAAACATCTTTTCATGTTTTTTAGGGTAGGAAATATTTGTAATAAACACTAAATCAAACCACCACTACAACAACAGTACATCTTCCCACTACATCAAAAGTTACATTAAATAAAACTAAACACATATGGGAAACAAACTCATTACCAGTTTACAGTAAAGACCCCTTAACTTCAATAAAAACCATAGACCACCTTGACAGTCACCTGTATTTTAAACATGAGGAGCTGCTTCTGAGGATGAGGACCAAATTTTGTCCTTTCAAGAAACATACAAAGAAGATGGGGGGAAAAAAACACCTATAATACAGACTGGCACTAGTCACTTGGTAGGATCTTTTTCTTTAAAACGTTTTAAAATACTACTACAACTTGGGGAAAAAAGAGGGAAGTGATTTTCTGTTGTCAGAGTGCTATGATGCACCCCTGTATTAAGACTAATTACTTATCCAGGTGCTAAGCACCCACTAATTCCTCCAATTTCAATTGGAGCCATATCTACCCAAAGCTTCTGAAAACCAAGCCACTTATTTAGATATCTATATTCAAAAATGTTGGCCTTTTAAAGCACCCAGCTAGTACACATGCTGGAGAAACAAATTATTAACAACATAATCAGCATGAGCCATAGCCAGTATACAAACAGTCTTGAGCGTCTCTCATAAAAGCACAGAAATAATGAGGTGCAGCTAAGTGCTTACTTCCATTTAGGTTAAACTCAACAGTCTGATCTCACCTGACAGCAACCCCAAACAACCTCTGGCTTTAGATCCAGGTTGCTTCACGAGGAGAACAGTACTTTGTTCCCAAAAATGTAGTCAAGAGATACTACCATGTGTTTATACAAGCTGCTGGTGGTCTAGCTGAAGTAGCCCACAGCTTTTCCAAAAGCTGTTTAATGCCTCTAAATGCCGATTAGATGACAGTTAGAGCTACACAAGAAAGTTTTAAGCGATTAACCACCTTTGGAAAAAATGGCATAGTCTGAATTACCTTTTGCACTGCATGTGCTAGGATGGTCTTACGACTGAAGGTAACAGCTGTTACCTCAGTGGGACTGCCTTGGTTTTTGTCATAATTACACGGTAGTATTTCTGGAGGGCAACAAATTTTGGTTAGAAAAGAGAAACAATAAGAAGTTGAGCCACATCAAGTCCCAGTGACAAAGCAAGTTGCTGGAGTGACACAGTGCCGTTACTGCACCACTTGGGAAAAAACAATTATGGCACACATAGCATATAGCTTTAAGAAACCCAAGAAAGCAAGCTTCAGGGAAAGAAATCACACGTATACAAACACTGATAATAAATAATAGTAAACAGAAGGTCTGTTCATTACATTATGCAGAACCTGGAAGAAATCATTATTCATCTGCTTGCCTGCTCAGTCTGTATTTTAGTGCAGGCTGCAGGAAATAATTTCCAATATTAAAAAAAAAAAAGACATGCAGGTGGATGGCTTTGTATATCTGATTTCATCAGAACTCTGAAACAAGTGCTGGAAACCAGAATAATCAAATGAAAGACTACAAAGCAGACTAAACCCACCTCAAAATAAACGGGGGGGGGGGGGGGGGCGGGAATGCATGTAGGTACACGGATTACATGGAAATCAGAAAGAGGGACTTGTCAGCTCCTTGAGCCAAAGGTTATCATGCTGAAAACAGAAAATCTAGTTGCAAAAATATTTTCATTATGCAACTTTCCCTTCAGAATGAACTAGCAAGAAGGAAGAAGTCAAAATTTACTTTGTCCCTTTGAAGGCAATTCTTAAAGAAAGTATATCAATAGTCATAATTTGCAGTATTTTTTAAAATGTCATATTCTAATTACAAAGTTCTGTTAATCTTTATTTTTATGCACACACACACAAAAAGGTGAAATACATTTTATTACATTTCCATCGAAGAGATTAACACATTAGTATTTATTTTTATTGGCAGCGTGCCCAAATACCCCAGATCTGCAAGACTGATAGTGGAAAGGAAAATATTTCAGGCCTCAAAGAGCAGATCTATGGTTGCTCGGAATGTGTAAACAGCCAGAGCCTGTTTTACTTCCCACCCCCACTCTCACCATACACACCTCCTCTACCTAACCCCTCCTAACATTAGCAAGGAGTGCTGCTCTCAAGCAGAGGAGAGAACAGAAATGTAGTAACATCAAATAACACAATTCCTGACATTTTAAGATGCAAGAATTTGGATTTACTGAAATGTGATGGTGCTACATAAATGGCTAGAGTCTAAACCAAAACCAGTACTGAATAAGACCCCCCCAAAAAAAAAACGAAAGAAAAGAAAAATCAGTTGAGCAGGCTTACTATGTGACAGACCTGAGAAACACAAACTAAGGGAATCCAAATGCTCCTCTCTAGATTATTCTTTGTGGAACAACTAAAGATCAGCCAGATCTGTATTCCATCAGAGAATACTGATCAAAGCCCTACAAAAGAGAAGGGACATTTTCATGAAAATCTACACAATGTAACAAAACTGGTGCCAAAATTTAATGTTGGTATAAACTGCCTTCTGTGAAAACAAAGATTATTACTTGCATAATGATATATATACCCACAAAGCAGTAAGTCATAAAAATAGATATCATCGCATCCTAAGAAGTTTACAATATAATTAGATCAGTGGTTTTTAATCTCTTTAAATTTGTGGACCTATAAAGATATCTCGTACAGTGAATTTGAACAGAATGACAATAGACTTCCTTCCCCCCCAAGCCCCCCTGTAGATCTCTAAAAAAACAGCCCATGCACCCTCTGGCAGCTTGTAAGCCATGGTTTGAAACAACAGAATTAGAGAATTGGTAAATATTACTGCTGTTATTTACCTAGCAGCTTTAGTCTTCAAAAACAAAACAAACAGGAAGGTACTAAAAAAAAAAAAAAAGAAACAGCAATTAAAATATCTGAGCAAATGGCTGTGTATGATGGGAAGGTCAGAAAACCTGAGAAAATAAAAAGGGAAAACTTGATAACAAAACAGAGTCAAAGACTGAAAGGCACTTTCATAATGTTGTTTACAAATAATAGGTCACAAAGCTCTCATACTTTTCCTTTCTTCTAATTTTACCATTTTTATGAATGCATTTGGCTAACATTCAAAAGAACACATCCATAGACTAATGAGGGTAAAATGCTGGCTGAAAGGAGACACGAGCAAACAGTCTGTCAGTAGAATATTTGCAAACAGTTGAAATCAATAATAAATTCAGCCTAACCAAATGCAATGCATACAAATAGAAATTATAAGACTGAGGCAATTGGCAAATACATAAATGATGTTTCAGGCCACAGGTCATACTTTCTCACCTACGTTAGCACGTTAAATAGGCTGGCAAGACATTCGCTCCACTTGAGACACTAGAGAAATAACCGTAAGTATTTCCAAAGACAAAAATAACAATTAAGACAATGCTAAATGCATAAATATATATTTATATAAAACAACTACTTGTAGAATGTTTGAGTCATCAAATGAAAAAAGTTTGAGTCAGAAAGTTTATTTTTAAGGTTAGAAAAATAAACTTAAGGCTTCTTCTGCATAATTTTCCTTATCCACTGTTGACAAACACAGAGCAACTACCCCAGAGAGAAACAGTACATTAAAATAAAACACATACACCACATCATCAGTACACAGATATGCCCAATCTAGGGTGTTTGGTTTGGTTTTGTGTTTGGTTTTTTTTTTGGTTGGGTTTGGTTGTTTGGGTTTTTTGTTGTTGGGGTTTTTTTGGGGGGGTGGGGGGGGGTGTTTGGTTGGCGGGGTTTTTTTTTTTGCATTTAGGAGCAGTGAAACCTTCACATTTATTTCTACAGGCAGGTTCTAATGTGAGAGATGAGGCATTGTGCTGTGCACTGTCAGGCTTCTGCTTCCCAACTGAGCCTCCCTGTTGTCAACCAAGCCAGCTGCAACACACCTTCAGAAGGCTCTGCTTAGCTGGTGTTAACCAGTCAGCTAAGGTAGGCTTGGGGCTGCAGTCTGTACAAGGTAATGAGAGCCAGACTGCCAAGATCCATCGCAGAACCAATGAGAGAAAGCACAGCTCCAGCCTCTGGCCAATGTAAAACGTGTGGGGTATACCTATCACTGTGTGGGAAGGCTGGCATGTGGTCTCGACAGAGGGTATGGCATTTGCAACCCTTAGGCAAAAGACAAGCATCAGGTGCCAGACCTGACGTGTTGGGCTTCTTACATGACAGGTCACAGTTGGCAGAACCGTTTTGAGACTAAACATGACATAGACAGGCAACGACGAGAGCATCCTGCCACTGCTTTCCAGTTGCTTTTTGGGTGGCTGCTGCTAGAGTTTCTTAGACCTTTTGATGTGGGCTGGCCTGAAAAGCTAAGGGCACTTGACTGAAAAAAGTCAGAGGTTCCAACCTCTGAGAAGCTGGTCACTTCTCATTGCAACCTCAAACTGCTAAAGTCTTACACCTTATACTGCAAAATATTAAGCCTAGGTAAATTTCAGCATAGCCAACACAGCTCCTGCACGTTTTAAAGAAACTGGGCTCTAAATCTTGGTTTCATGTTTGTCAGCTACAGAGACTTCAAAGAACATTGTGAGGATTCGTATAAGGATGGTATTCAAAATAGATCACGGAAGTTATGCCACACAAAAAAGACTACTTATGTGGGCTACAGGAAAGTAGAGGGACGCCAGAAGCTCTGTTTCATTACAAGAACACTGACTGTCAGGACTAAAGCTAAAATCATGCACGTCATCTGTCACTTTAAAAAAGGCTCAAAAGTGTTTACTTCATCAGTCAAGAATCCATGCTGCCATCATATAAGGCCTGATCCTAAAAGTCTCCTGCACATGCCAAACGTGTTTTTGCAATATCAGGCCATAGCTATACAACAGGATTTGTTAAATGTTCAGAACTCAAATGTATCATCAACTCTGTCCTTGCTGACGTTACCTGTGTATTGTGGAGCTGACAAAGAAAAACTATGAAACACACAAAATATCCATTAAAATGAAACCTCTTAAGCTTCACAGGATACTCCAGTAGTTTTGTGTTCGGTTTGGGGTTGTTGGGTTTTTTGTGGTGTTTTGTTTTTTTGTTTTTTTTCGGGGTTTTTTTGGTGGGGGGGCGGCAGGGGAAAGGAGATAAAAAACAGTTTCAAAGCAATTACAAACAGGTTGGAAAACCTCCACAGAGGCTTGTTCAGAGGCAACCTAATACCCTAAACCCAACTCTGTTAGCCAAGAAGCTAACTTACAGATTAACAGAAGATTCACAAAGTAAAGCAATCGTTATTTCTAACTCTAAACTGACCACAGAAAGGGAGATAAATCTTTTTTTCATCATTTTCTTTTGATACTTTGCTACCCTAATTTACAATTTGATGAAAAATAGGACTGTACTTTAGTAAGTAGAATTTTACATTCACACTTTTTAATAAACTAGCAACAAAATAAATTGACAATGAGTTTTGATCTTTAGAATTCTTCAAAAGCAGTCATTAATAAAATCTTCATAGTAGCTCTGTAAGATGATAGGCAGATAAATCATTTACATTCCACCTGAAGTGAAATGTAAATGATTTATCCAGCTGTGGAAAGGAGTGCCCTACCAATTGTCTCGTAAAGATGTCAAGGAACAATTTTTTTCTTTTAATAGATATATATATTCAGATTTACTTAAAAAAAAAAAAGGGAAAATGTTGTACTTCAAGATAACCTCACAGGAATATTAATATAGGAGCAAACAATGACAAAAGTATTCACTGTAGTTATCTGAACACTTTTTACATACATGTACAGGATACAGGTCACTATATACTTTTAGTAAGAGGAAACTAAACTTCTTTCTTTCACACTGCACTCCATGTATGTAAACACCTGCTATGCACAGCAAACCTTACCTACAAAAGACACCATTCACTGGGTATGATCAAACTGACTACATATAATTTCATTTAACATGTTGCCATTAGAGGACACCGAACCCTTCCACGTTTCAAGTGGTTTTTTAACCCAAAATATATGCTGTTGGTAATGTAACAGATATCATGAACAATATACTGTTGACCCTAAGAAAACTTTAAAATAAAAAATTTAATCCAGCAGTGAGCACATATGTGTACAAACACTCAAAACACTAGAAAAAACAGACGTGCACAAAAAGCCATTGCGCTAACCACAAAACAACAGTAACATATTAGAAAATACCCACGTACCACAAATACTACCATCGTATCACTGAAGAAATGCACAGAATTAAGTATTTTGAAGGCATGTCACCCTGGCCAAGAAAAAAAATACAGTTCAGAAAATTCCTAAAAACTATTTGTTGGCTACTTGATGGTCAGCAGGTTAAACCCTGGGGAGCCTAGCTTTTGAGGTAACCTACTCCCACTCTTCTAACTTTTTGTAGACTGCTCAGCAGGGCCTAAGCTACATCCTATTTTTCACCTGACCTCCACCTGGCATTACCAGACTAGGCAGTAAAGACATGATGGTGGTCTCCCAGAAAAGTTAATTTCATTCATCAGCAGTGAGAGTAATTGTTTTGCTAATGCTTTAGTAAATTTGGGCTGTATGTAATAAACAGGTTCTTTCCTTCCACTCTAATATCGTATTTATTTAGGGCCATCCTTTCAGTTTGCCTTATGTTTTTTTTTCCAAGCACATAAAATCCTGTGAGAATGAAGCTGGATTAATTTTTATGATACACTGTCATGCGCTACTTTTAAACTAATTGGCTTATTTAAACTAACTGGTTACATAAGATATTTATTAATACAAGCAGAAGTATCAGAGCTGAGCATGTTTGGAGATTTTTTAATATAAAAATAGATTCCTACAAATACAAATGAGCATTGTTAGTAAGTTATAACACCATCAACCCCAAAACAACAGTAATAGTCAAAATGGAAATAAAGAAACCTTGAATACTTTTCAGAGAATGACACAAAATCTTTGTTGTGAACACCACACAATGTTATTAAAAATATATCTGCTTCTGTTCTTTACTTTCATTTTTGAGAACTGGGATAGGAAGATGTGTCCCACCTTAGAATAATCCTCAGGCCTGCCTTTTATCTGTGCCTTCCAGTTTATATTATTTTAGTTTAAAAGTCAACAGATTAAAAATCAACTATATTAACTACATAAACTACAGAAGCTTTTACATTTAAAAAAAGGACAAAACTCAATCCAAAAAGTGAAAAAAAAAAAACCAGCAAAGTTAAGCTACAACGAAAGACAGCTGAGTGCATATAATTGGCAGCATTACCAATACCTTCTGAAAAAATTAGAAAAGATTTGGTGTGTTTCAATCAATCCTGTAACCAAATTAATTCCTAGAGGTCCAATTCATGTGTGCATGTAAACGGGCACAAGAAGAGTTAAGTTTGTTTTGTGACTGTAAAAAGCACCAGATAGATATCCTTGGAAACTAATCCCCACAATATGAATGGGCACTGCCTGTGCTTGGATTCTCTGCCCTACCCCGCCAGCAAAGCTCAACTGTATCTGTGAAGAACGCTGGGCAAGAGAGTAATTTAGCCTCAATCTGTTGAGATCAGGGTTTAAATTTTACTTCTAAGACCAACAAAAAACTAAACAGAATTAAAAAAAAAAGTTAAAAAGGAAGCTGTTACGATTTTGAAGTTTAAATGCATCCCTCAGCCACATACGGTACCCCAGTTGTTGCCTCCTGGTCTTGCCATTCTCAGACATACAAGCACAGTATCCATTCCTCGCTTTGCCACATTTCAACATGCGCATAATTAAAGGGTGCTGCACCTCTGCCTTCTCCCAACACCTGGCATCCAGCCTGGCCCAGTGCTACATTTATTTCGCTGGCTCTGCACCACCTCAGGTACTTCTGCCTGGAGCTTGAAACCTGAGCATAACATAGCTCAGGGTTTGAAAGTCTATCTGTTGCACTCCAGCACTGTCCTCCAACCTCAGGGTGACTCCCTTTTATTCCAGAGCTACCTTAAGGTGATCTACTTATGTACACGTATGTGCGCATGCACACACACAGAGCAATTAGCGTACTTCATTTTAAACAATTACTATTTGTGAAACTGATTATTGGTCAAGTATCCCAACTGAGACAAATGGTAACAGAAGTCTTCATACTAATGGGTCTCTGGACACTTACATAGCCTCTGCCAGGAGCAACTAGACTGAACGCACTGGCATAGACAATAAGCAACTTGTAGCTGCTAAGCGACACTGAAACTATCATATGGTTATAACAATTCCTAATTATAAGTTACCAACATACGTGGATTTGCAACAAATACGTATTCTCATTTCACTTTATAATAATCTCATGTATGTACTAACTGAACACTGTGAAGGTCAATTCTTTTGGAGTAACATTTTTCCAACGATTTTGCTGTTATCTACAGGGTTGTGTTCAAATCCGCACAAACTCATCAGTGGACACCTCTAAGCATGAAACGCAACAACAGCTGTATCCATGTTAATCATAACAATGCAACAGCCTCCTTTCAGCAGTGCTATTATAGCATGATGATTCTGTTCAGAAATATAAATCATAAATAGTTGCCTTCACTCTTGAACTACAGAGAATATTCTGCAGTCTCCATCCAACGGCAGAGTATTAGTGAAGAGCTGATAGCCCTACACAGCAAAATACAGCAGAAGCCAAAGTTGTACGTCCAGCGCAGTTTGCTGCCTTCAAAAAGGAACACAACAAATGTATTATTCTGCAGAATGACAAAGGGAATCTATCCACCAAAAGAAAATACTCCTTGTTTTCTTGAAGATAACGTCAGAGAATATTTTCCAAGTATTCTTAATGCCTAAGGGAAAAGCACTGCTTCTTTGCTGTATCAATAATTTACTGCAGGTATGGGAAAGCTGTGTTTCAACTGGAAAAAACAATAAAATCACATTTCATGTTACCACATCTTTCTACGTAACAAAATTATGATTTTACATGAGAAGATGCATTGTAAACCCCCTAAACAGTAGTAAGGGTTTAAACTGTAACTAAGAATTAGGAGATGAAATGAAATTTAGGTCAGTAAATGCAATCACATTTTGAATGGCAGTGGAGCAATGTATAGAGTAACAGTTACATATTTGTGGAGAATGCTGCTTTTTAAAAAGCCTTGTTTCACCCTTCAATGGCAGGGAGAGCCAATAAAACTCAGTACTTAATTAGACAAAAAGTATTTTGATGAGTATATATATACACATAATTATTACACATTATTAGTGCTACTTGTCTGTTCACAAATAGGCCCCAAGCCGTGTCATGTAAGCATCAAGAGGCACTGCTTGGTCCAGGTGTTTGGTGTACTGTGTAACTTCTTACAGCAAATGAGTAAGATCCAACACCCAAGCCAAATGGTATTTATGCAATGCACTTAGCTAAAATATTAAAACAATTGCTTCTTCACACTACAGTACTATTATTATGACTTTATACTGAATGGATACCATAGGGTTCTTGGCATAAAAATTCTGTTATAGCTTCATATAAAATTACAAATCTCTACATGCACTCCAATTTAAACAGGCCAAGCAGACAGACGGGTGTTGACTGTCCATACTACAGAGAACGTCAAGAAATGGTGTTAATCACTGTGATACCCCTTTCATCGCATAAAATGGTCAACAAAGTGGTAACAATGGAAGCCAAATCACCAGATGCGCCTAACCCCAAGCCTCTTTTCCTGCTGCAGTCATACCAGTAACCCAGAGTAAAGACAGGGACTGGTGGCTGGGACCTGGACAGAGGATTACAAAGGCAACACACAGACTGCATGTCCAACCATATGCTGTTCTCTCCTCAAACAACAAATGAAGAAATCCAATAACTGCCGATCGAGTCCAATATTTTTAAAGCACCAATATCGCACTAAATAAAAACATGCACAAGCCATGCAAGATGCCTGTGCTCCTTAACCTTCAAAACAGCCATGTATCCATAGTAAAACTTGCTTTCAGTTAAGCTTGCAGAAGCCATTTTTTATATTTCTACGGAATTATTAAATATTAGCAACTATAATTTATATATTTCTGTCTAGGATAAAACCTCTGCACAAGAGGAAAACTGGCAAGAAATCATAACCTCGTCTTATGAGACTAAACATCCTTCTTTGATTCCGCCTACTTTTTACACAGTCCTAACTTCAGAGGGCTTCTTGTGTTTGTAAAACAAATACCATCAGTCATTCTGAAATGAAACTTCATGACATTAATGACCAGATTGCCACCAGAAAAAAAACAACCAATCAAAAAAACCCACCAAACAAACAAAAACCCCAAATGTTAAAATAGTCTCTTGTCTACCAAAGAAAAGAAAAATAACCTGAACTCCGTTTTAACCTTTGGACGTTTGTTTCAGTATCGTTAAAATGACAGATTTTGTATTGACAGGAAGGCTGCCATTCCAATGTAGAGCCGTAGTTCCAATGTTTTTGTTTAATTTCAACCAACTTGTCCAAGTAGGCCATTTGGTAGAAACCTATAAATGGCACCCAGGGGGTCTGGGTCCTTGCTTTAAAGAGGTCAGCTATTTCCTTCTAACTAAAAATAGACAAGAGGAGGGAAGGGAAGAGGGAATGGAGTTTTAATTTAGCAGCTGAAAAAGAGTTTACAAAATTACTTCCATCTTGCCTCATAATTATGAAAAAAAGGAATCTGCCCTCAAGAGTTACAAAACCTTCGTTTTACAGGCGGGCTGGTGTACATAATATAAAATAATGCTAGGAATTAAAAGAGTAATAGTAAAGAGAGCACAGGGTACAGATCGCACATGGCAAAGGCAAAGGGATGCCCGCGCCCTCTTTGAGCAGAGCAGCCTGACTGGTCAGCAGGGGTGCTGCCAGGTGTTAACAACTCTCCTCTCTCCTACCAGCTCAGGTCACGCTGCAGTCCCACAGATAAGGCACTACAATCAGCTGCCATTCCCGCAAGTCAGGCTTTTTCCACCATTTGCCCTCCTGGCTTTTTGTCTCCCTCATTTACTCACATTACAACCTTTTTGGGGCAAGAACCGTCATCTAAGATATTCCCAAAATGGACCTGATTTGAATGAGGGCCCCGTGGCACTACTAAAATATAAACAACACCATTTCAATGCCGACTACAGCGTGAATTCTAACACCGGACTCTAACAGAAGCCAACAGAAAGCAGCAAGACCCAACAGCACCGAAGCACGCACCCACACACCATCTACAGTGATCAATCGCCATGCTAAAGCCCTGGAATGGATTTTCCAGCCTCACCTCCACGACAAACTGAACCGAGCATATCGCTAAAGCCTAAGCACATTGCACTACTGACTTATCTCAGCTACTGAGAAACGACACCCCATCCATGCTGAAGGAGATTCTCCTCTACTCCTCCCAAGCCCAGTGATGTAGGCATTTAATGACTGCCGCTGCCAGAGGAGTGTCTGTGCAGGAAGCTCTTCCAGGAGGCATGGCACATCTCGTGGGCAACAGGTCTACTTCTGGCCCCCTCAGCAGGGAAATAGAAAAAACCCATCTGTAAATAAATGGGAGGGCCAAAACTGGACAAACTGGCAGAGCAGAAGCCTGACAATTCCAGGCGCAGACATGTTCCCCCTTCCCTATCGAGGATTTAACTTATTTTTGCTCTTTCTATACTCTTATTGTAGAGCATGGAAGACGCTTGCCACCCACCGAAAAGAACAAGCAGCAGCATAATTCACAACAGTGGCACGACAGAGGACATTCGAGTTACTTAATCGGGTGGGGGAAGGGCAGAGGTTGTATTCAGATGACAACTTATATGCAGAGGGTTGTGGGTTTTTTTTGTCCTAGGAGACCTGGCCAGCTGTGTAGTAGCCAGTGCTTACATGTATGTGTAATTTTTAATCCTCTCTGCCTCTGAAACACCACACTCTCTCATATTAGGGGACAGAAAAACAACCTCGGTCATTGCTTAGCTTGCTGAAGGTGTTAAACTGAGACGACTACAGCAGCTCTGCTCAGATATCCACCGGTTTTGCCATTATTGCATGTAGCCCAAGAAAGGTTTAATGTATTTTTAATGTGATAGCATCCTCCCCCTCTTGCTTTCCTTTTTCCTCCCACCCCCTCTACAAACCTTCTGTGGGAAGGCTTCCCTCTTTTACTATCACTGTCCTTGAGATGGTGCAATTATTATCTGTAATTGTTTAAAAAAACAAACCAAAACAAAAAAAAAAAACCACAAACCAACACTGAAACACACTAGGACAATCCTACTCTCTTGCCCACAACATCTGCTATCACAGAATGAAGTATTTCCTTCAAAACCTGCCCAGTGTCCCTCTATTTGACAGTATGCTCACTGTAGGACAGGAGGAGGCCTAAAACCGGCATGTGCAGCCACATGGTAAGCAAGGTATGTTATGTTAAATCGTGTGCACGTCGCACAAGCAGCCTCAGTTAAAGAATTGCTAATAAATGGGCTAAGGAAGAAAGATATGACGTTATATTTGTCATGAGGAAAGACCTTATATTTATTACCTACAATCAGATTTCCCTCCAGCACAATATATTTGTTTTCATCCTATTAGCCTAAAATACCAGTCTTGAAATTTTAATTTTACACTCCATTTTATTCAAATCATCACTTGAGGAGTGCTCTTTTCAAAGGAGTATTTCAGTTTTCTGCAACATTGTGCTGCAATATTTTCTTTTTGCATGAAACACTCAATGAGCTCCACCAAACACACCACCTCCCCTCCCCCACACATCCACACTTTAAGACTTGTGCGTCAGGAAAGGAAAAACGCCGCACAAATGCTGGCGGAGAACAGCAAGAGGCATGTTAAGACAGCATAAAGGAAAGCTTTTATTCAGTCGAAACACCGACTTTGAGAAATTAATATGCGAGCCTAACTTTTAGGGTGTGGCTTTGTGGTTTGGTTCCCCCCCCTTTTCGTGCCGTGCAGGATACCTACTCGAGAACCCAACAACATATAATTAAATAGGTCAAGGGTCATTCTCTTCACACATCACACCACACCAATATTTAGCCGCGCACCGAACCGAACCGAACGACGAGACCGACCACCGCGATGCAACCCCGGCACCACAAAATGGGGAACGGGCCGGGCGAGGTGACAGCAGCCAAGGGAAAGGTGTCCACAGCCTTCTCCCTGCAAAGAACCGGCCCGGCCCGCAACAAACCCCCCGTGCAACAGGTCTGCAACCCGGCGGGCTCCCGCCTCCGGCCACCGCTCCCCCGGGGGGCTCCCGGCCGCCCCGCCAGCAGCCCCCGCCGCCGGTAACGGGGCCGCCGGCGGCACCAGCCTGCATCACCGAGGGGGGAGGGGTTCGGGGGGTCCGGGGATGGGTGGGAATATGGGGCGGGGGGTAACTTGTTTACCTACTTGGAAGTAAACTTCGATGTACTGGAGCGATCGGCCCCTCCGCCCGCTGCTGATTCAAGCCCTGGCGATGAATGGGATCCCCTCCCCCACCCGGGCTCTGCAAACTCCACACTTGAGCGTGAATACCTCGCATTTTTCGCCCCCCCCCCCCGAGCATTTCTCCTTTTTTTTTTTTTTTGTTTTGTGGGGTTTTTAAAGGAAAAAAAAACCCACATTAAAGCACTATCTCATAAGTAGGGAGCCGCTCCAGAAGCTGTCCCCCCCGCCCCCCGGGTCGGTGTGCTCGGGGGCAGATGAGCGCGCACACACACACACACACACACACACACACACCCCCGCGGCGGCAGCCCCGCACACACCTCCCCGGCCCGCCGCTCCGGCAAAAACACCCAAACACACCCCGAAACGCCCGGGTTCCAAAAACTTCGTCATAACAGCCAGCGCCTGAGAGACACCCCCCCCGTCCCCATCCCCATCCCCATCCCCGTCCCCATCCCCATCCCCGGCGGCGGGCGGGTCAGCCCGCCGAGCTGGGGCTGCCTGTCGGGGGACGCCGGGGGTCGGCGGGCCCCGGGCCGACCTCGGGGGGCTGCGACGGGGAAGGACGTTTGTCACCTCGGCGCGCGTGATAGAGAAAAAAAAAAAAGAGAGAGAAGGAAAAAAAAAAAAAGGGTCCCCAGGATGAATAATCCGTCTCGGAAACTCACCTCGCTCAGCGGGCGTTAAAGGCACAGCTCCCGCTCCGGCGGGCGGCGGGGGAAAGCCTCAACTTCTGCGGGCGGCGCTGGCGGAGACTTTCCCCTCACTTGCCGCGCATGGTGCAACTCCTCTTCCCCCGGGGTCCCGGCCAGCCTGCGAGGAGACTGTAAATCCCCCCTCGCCGCCGCCGCCGCCGCACACGCCTCCTCCTCCCCCTCCGCGCGCACAGGCGGCACAAGGAAGTCCCGGAGAGTGGGAAGGGGAAAACGGAAAGTTTTGGGGCGGAATGGCGGTCGGGAGGTGCCGCCGCGCGGCGCGGCTCTGCCGGCGGGGGGCGGGGGGCGGTTGGCGGGGCCGGTGCGGGCGCGCGGCGGCGGCGGCGGGAGCGGCGCTGAGGGGAGGCCGGCCGCGCCCGGGGCCCGCCGCCGCCGCCGGGCGGGAGGGAGGGGAGGGGAGGGGAGGGGAGGGCGGGCGGCGGGGAATGAGGGGTGCGGGGGCACCGGGGGGCGAGCGGCGGAGCCCGGCGGGGTGAGGAGGTCCGGGGAGTGGGGGGGATTGAACCTGCCGCGCCCGCCCCCGCCCGGGTCCCGCGCACCCCCACGCACACGCGGGGAGACGCAACTTCACAAGGCGGCGGGTATCCCCGGCGCCGCCAACGCCCCTCGGGGTGCCCTCGGGTAACTCCCGCCGCTCGCTTCCACGCGTTATTTTCAGTATTGTTGTTCTTTCACGCCCCACGCCCCCCCGTAACGGAAGCCCGGTGACAAACCGAGCGCGCGCACACACACCACCCCACCCCCCCACGCACGCACACGGAGGACAACCTCCACCCTCCCCGCCCCCACCCCGCCGAGGAGCGTCGCGTTAACCTTGTGCGAGGCCGGCAGGGAGGAGCAGGGCCGCCCCGCGAGGCCGGGGACACGCGCTGCCCACGGCCGCCCTCCCCCACGCACGTACAGCGCCCGCAGGCACCCCCTCGGCCCCCCTCGCACGCGCTCCCGCCGGCCCGGCGGTTGGCGGCGGTTATGACACCACCGCTACTATTATTACTACGAAGTTTCGGGCCGGCGGGGGTGCGGGCAGCGGTACCCCGGGGTGGGGGGGGGGGAGGGGAGTGGAGGGGAGGAGGGGGCGCGCACGGAGGCGCATTGTCTGAGCCCTCGCGCAGATAAACAAGAGGAACGCGTCACTACTATCAACCCTTCCGACGTTGCGCCTCGCGCACCGGAGCGGGCAGGGTGCAGTGACCCCACGCTCCGCTCCTCTAGGCGCTGCCCCGCACGGCGCTGGGGGGGTGGTGGCGGTGGCGCGTGCGGACAGGGGGTGCTCCCCCCTACCCCCAGGTCCCCAGTGATGCAAAGGCCGGGCTTACGCGGCCTCCATAGCTGTGAATCAGCAGAAACGGGCTTTTATTGCTTACGGGTGGAAACGCAACACCCGGGGCCACAAACGCCACTGCTCCTCAGCCCGCTGCACGCCCCCCACCCCTCCCCAAGTCCACCCCCCACCCCCCCCCCCGGCAGGCGGGAGCGGCGCGCAGCCCCGCGGCGGGCGGATGATGCAACGCGGGCCGGCTCCATGTGCTTCCCCTCCCCCGCCAGGGCTCCCGGGTTCTTTTTTTTTCCGCCTGGAGGGTCACCCGGCGGCTGATTGATTCTCCTTTCGCCCTGCTCAGTCATTCGGGCTTGGAAAGTAAATAACACGCTGACATCATTACCGCGCTCCGCAGTGCCCCGCCGCGCCGCTACCGCGCGGCTGCGAGTAGCTGCGCACGAAGAATCACCGCCGCACCGGCACCGAGCCGACCCCTCCCCCACCCCGTCCCCGCCGCCCCCCAGCACGGCGGGACCCGCTGCCGCCCTCCCCCGCCTCGTACCGGAGCGGGGCCGGCCGGTCGCAGGGAACCTCCGCGGGTTTTGGGGGTATTTTTAGGCGGTCGCGGCCCCGCGACCCACACCCACCCACCCCACCCCCACCGGCCTCATGGCTAATGTCATGCAAATAATAAGATTATCTGGATGTTGCCTGGGTGTCTGCCTCGGTGGGCTTGTCCTGGTGACAGCGAGACTCACGCGGCCCCAAAAGTCATATTTATGATTATTTTTTTTTTCCTAAATGACCTGTCCCCTTTTTCTCCCTTTTGGTCTCACTTTGACATTAAAGGGAAATTTCATACTCGTTATACATTTAGCCCAAAGCCTACATATGCACCATCACCGCGAGTTCCTGTTGAAAAATATGACATCATCCAAGGCGGCACAACAAAGATTCTTGCTACATACATCCATGGATGTGTTGAAATGAAGACGCCTGAAACACTGGGAAATGCTGTTGTGGGCTGATGCACGATTCATCGTCATATTCAGAGCCTAGATACCGCAGCGCAAGGCCGTCAGTGCTTAGACAGACGTATAAGCACATGTCTTCCCTTCCAAATGAGCCCCTGTTCGACTTACTTTTTTTTCAAAAGCAAAACGTACATTAGGTTTTTATTCCTTAACAATGTAAACAAACAAAAGCCCGCTCCAGATTTAGAGTGAGATGGCACTGAATTTTTGGTTTTGTGCTTTTCGTTTGTTTGTTTGCCTTTTTTTTAAAGTCCTATGAGCTTACAAATGAGGCAAACCCATCAGAAAATAGTCCCGAGTCAAGACTTGTGTAATTTCTGGGGCTTGGTTGCCCAGCAAGGAGGCTGGGACCATTCTCACTCCTTCCGCATTCTGTGGAGAGGGGTTCAGCTTTGGTAGTCGGGCAAAGGTCTCACCCCCTCCATTAGGCCTGGTCCTTGCCGCTCAGCCTGGCTAGGCTAGCTCAGGCAGCAGCACAGGAGGGCTCTGTGGCAGGGGAGGATGGGGCAGGGGGATCCCCTGAGCAGCAGGCTCCGTGAGGGGCAGCATGACAGGTCTGTCCCCAGCCCAGCTTTCCAAGATGCATGGTCGATTTTTCACTGCTGAGGAGCAGCACGTGCTCATCCTACGCCTCCCGGATGCTGTGGGCTTACAGCTACCACAGTGTCTGAACCTCCGGCTCAGAAAGCCACCAGGCCCCATCCAGGCACCTGGCCAGCTTGTCCCAGGCTGAGCGGGCAGGCAGACAGAGCTAGGCAAGGAAAGCCTGGGCGAGGGGGAGGGATGAAGGTACTGCCATGGCAGGGAAATTACATTGCAACCTCATACGGATACAGTGAAGTGACTCTTTTTAAATGGGGCACAACCCGCTGCCCGTTACCAGAGCAGCGTAAGTCCTGCGGGAAGCAGGACAAGCAGAAGAGGGCCAGTCTGAAGGGCCATGGCTGCCTACCTCTTCCTCGCTTTCTTAACAGTCTGAACCGTCTGTATACAGCCGTGTCTGAGCAGCAGCAACAACTGGCGTGGTCTTAGCTACACGGGAAGCCAGGCAGGCTGCAGCTAGCCCCTGGGGAGATGAGGTTAAATACTGATGTAATGCTTGCCGAGGACTTAAATGAAGTCTATCAAGAAAGGCAGTTTTTTCAAGCTATGCTAAGGTAAGGGGAGCAGCACAGAGCCCATGAGAAGGACTTGGGGTATTTCTTTTCAATTAAAATTTAAACAAACCACCCAGCTATAAAGTGATGGCAGAGTAAAAGATGGAAGAGTGAATGGCTGCTCTGGCCGTTACAATAATTTTGGCCTTTGTGTAGCAGAAGACCCCAAAGTGACCGCATATAAAAGAAATCACCAGGGTTTTAAGAGTCTTAGTTCTTTTTTGGTTTCATAACTCGTGACGCAGTGACGGTGATTGGTGGCAGTGCTGCGGCCCTGCAGCTCCAAACGAAGGAAGCCAGAGCTGTGGTTTCTTACCCTCATTAAAATGGAAACCCAAACCTGAAACAATCAAAGTCAAGTGCTAGCAGGGCTGACCTACTGCGGAGATAATGGGATCATATGACAAAATATTTTGCATTTTAAAAGATGAAAGCCATTGTTATTTTTCTAGTGCTTTATCGTCGTGTATTGTGTCGGTAACTGTTTCTGTTTTCCCCCCACACCATGTTTTTCTGTCCTCTGACTATAGAGATGAAAGTAAGTTCTCTTTAAGTGAATCATTCAGAAACAAATAATTGGTTCTACTTTTACACAGCTGTAGTTAAATAATCTCCTCACAAAAGAAGCCTGGAATACAGATTAATTATGTACTCCTGTTATGAGATGTGAAAAATGTGGATCTGCTGATCTCATTAAGTTTTTAAGAGAACTAATATAAAAACTTTTGACATGATAGTGAAAACTGGTGTTTTACCTTGCTTAGATGCCTCAAGACTATTTGGATACAGGCGCAGTTTGCAGTTCTTATGTTGCAATACACAGATAGTCTATAAACTGGAATGTGACATGTTAGGCACGAGTCTGCAACACTCGGAAATATGCTAAACGTAAACCATATTATCAGCTTTGCCACCAGACAATTCGTGGTGGGAAAGTAAAGACTTTTAGCACATCATCATCATCATCATCATCATCATCATCATCATCATCATTATTATTATTATTTAGCACATCTGCAGCAACAACTTTGATTTCTATTTTGTGAGCATCTTTACAGTATTTGATATTTTTCAGATAAATGTTCTCATAGAGACGCTCATGTGAGCAACTGCTCTGCAGCATCAAAAAGCAGTTTCTCATTTAGCCACTTATTAATACCAAGAGTTTCAATTTTAAAAGGAAATTCTGATTGACTAAGATGTTTTCAGGAATTGAGACCATCACTGGTATTTTTTTTTTTTCACGTATTACTTCATTGATATCTTTGGACTAGACTGAAAACTTTTGCTTAATTCATGAGCACTGGTGCAAGCAGACCTTTTGAGTAAAACAACAGTATCAAAAATCAAAAAGCCACGTGGGAGACCTCATCTCAAGGTTTTTGGAAAGCAAAACTGTCAAAAATGTTTTGATATTGCAAAGCAAGCATGGTCTGATCTTTTTCTATCCCCTCTACCCTTTTTCTCTCCGTAGTTTGCTTCACGTGGCTTGTAATACCTGCACTTTCGAGTAATGTTTTTTCATCCACCTTTTTGAGATGTGAAGATCCAGGTTCCTTGGGCTCTAACAGGAATTTGATCTAATCTAACAGGAATCTAATCACTTCTGATAAGAATTTTGATTCTATTATGCTGTTGCAGAGGTTGCAAACCGGGATGAGCTATTCATGGTTTCTTCCCTGTGCCAGTATATGATGAATGCACACTTTCCGCTGCTGAGGGACACTGCGTATTAGGTAAGCGTTACGCCGAGTGCATTTTTGCTTCTTTATATAAGATGGTAAGAACGTATTCAGTGATTCTTCCAAAGTACAGTTGCAAAAATCTAAATAAGTTAGGGAAACACTCCTATTTACTGTATGGAAGATTTTGTTTGGTATGTGGAACATGTGTAATTGCTATTACTTGAGGTAAAATAAATCAGAAACTTTGATGTATGTAATCTACACTCCTCTGATCTATTTAGTGGGCTGACACGAAGGGCTGAGCTAGCTATATGGGTCCCTTAGGATCCTCAGATGGAACAGAGATTTTTTATGTTGCTCTAATTTACTCTCAGAGACAGTTTGGCCTCCTGCCAGTCTGGGATAGAAAGGAGAGGGAGGTGATCGTCTCTTTCCTTGTCTTCCCTCATCTATGCAGTGTTGCATGTACCCAGCTGTGCTGAATTAATGCATGGGACAGCTTATGATTTCAAGCCTTTTCTTCCTCCCGTGAAAGATTTTAGAAGAGAAGGTGGTTCTACCTAGGAGCTGGCTGCAGAGAGTGAAACACATAGAGAATTAGTGAGATCAGTCTCCTGTGGAGAAGCCAGACTTACGCAGAGGTTGTGCTATGGGCATGAGAGACGTTAGCCATGTATCATCTGCCTTAGTTGCTCAGGTATTCTGGAGGTATACAAGTCCTGAGCGATGTGATGGTGCTGGCAGATGTCTCCCCTTGTCCTGTGAGGATAACCTTACCCTCTGAGGCCAGCAGCAGGAGCAGCCCTGCTAGCATACTTCTCAGAGTGGCTAAAGTGAGGTGGGAACTGGGAGCTTACCCTGGAGAAGACCTAACCTTCCCGAAGAGTTCTTGTTAATACAGATTATTGAAAGAGCCCAGTAGTGACTTTTTCAGGAAGGCCTCGAGGACAGCGTAGTCCCTCGCACGAGGAGTGCGTGCACAGAGCAAGCAAACAAGGGTTTTATGGAACAAGGCATGGCTGTGTCTAGATAAGCAAGTAGCTCGGCACAGGTGGCTAGGATGAAACAGTGGCTGCAGGGACCGAACATCTGCATCGCACCAACATCAGCCTCCAGATGCCTCTCAGGGCTGTGGGTGTGTAGCCCCAGGCTGGTCCCGCAGACTGTGGGGCAGTGGTCAGCTGGAGCACCTTGGACACGCTCCTGGGGTGCACCAGCTGTTCGGGGAAAGCAGTTCTCGTGGTCGGAAACTGCTCTGCTCTGCGTACCAAAGCACAGCACGGGGGGAGGGTCAGGAGATTCATTTCAGAAGTGCACTCCTGATTCAGACTAAGACTGGTGTAGATGCAGTCTGCGATAGTTCCCTGTTTCTATTGACATTGCATTGTATAATATTTTACACTTCAAAAGGTTCCTCTTAATTCAGTGGGATTACTCAGGATTTAAAGCATGATTCACTGTTGGAAAATGCAATGCAAGACATATGGATTAGTTCCCTTGCCAAATGCAAAATGTTTGGTTCAAGAATTCTAAAATGGTTTTTCTTTACACGATCTCTATGGCTACTGAAGCACGCAAGGTATGCTGTGTAATTTCTAGATGCAAGCTGCCGTTTTGGGGAACAATGAACAGAGGGGTGAAGGTTTCTAAAGAAAATCATGTACGCTAATTCTGGCAGAAACCTAACCTGACTGGGAGCGCCTCGTGTGGTGCCACGGCTGAAAGAGCTGCTGTGATTACTGGGTACACAGAATGGGACATGTAAGGAAGAACAGAGGCTATACTACCACTCTGCTTGCCTCTGGTGGTGTGGCTGCTACTGAAGTAGTCCCATTCAATTATCTGCTCTTCAGGAAGGATGATGATAAATTGGAGGGCCCACAGAGAAGAGTACTAATAATAATGAAAATACTGGGAAATGGGTTATTTTTAAGGATAGCAATCTCTTTATCAGGGAAGTAACTAGCTCAACCCTTTAGAGACAAAGTAGCAGCTTTTTAAGGACGGAGAAAATTAACCAGTGAAACAACTGGTGTGGGTATTCTTTAACTGGAATCTTAAATCAAGCACTGCTGCTGAGTTTCAAAAGGCACCAAGAAGTCCTATGGCCCATGTTGTGATGTTATATGCCTGGAGTAAACTATTGCATTGGTGCTTTCCAGCCTTAAAATCTTCAAATACAGACTTCAGAGAAGAGGTATTTTTGAGAAGCCAAAAGTCTGGTTGGCTACTGACAACAGGGAAGTTTTACTTCGCCTACCCAATTTGCACACGCATTATTTCTACAGGTGTGCGCAAAGTGACTGTCTTTATTTTTAACAGGAATAGCTTTGTATAAAACAAACATTTTCACTGAAGTTTTTTTTCTTTTTTTTTTTTTTTTCCATATTCCAAAAGTTTTCTCTGGGGCCTTATTCAAGAAAGAGAAGAAACAAAGAAAAGTCTAATATCCAAACCCTTCGCTCTAGCAGTAAACCGAGCTATTACAAGGGTAATGACTCAGACCTGCTTCTCAGTCTTAATTTCTATGTGGCTGTAGTTGACTTCATACACTTTACAGCCTCTGTTTAAAGGGTCCAGTGCTCTACATGGACATGAATAAAAATGCACGAGAGGGAGAAGAAACTCCGATCATTTTCTGTGATTAAATTTCAAATACAGTACTAGTAAATGTTTAAAAGACAGTATTATGGTATTCAAAATGCAATAAAAATGAATAAAAATAAATATTTAAAAATTCAAAATATACTTCCTAATTCCATACATTGGCCAGCTGTATTTAAAAATGGGGTATTTAAATTAAGTCATTCAGGTACCAAATCAATTTTTAGTGTCCGTCTTGTTCCCCTTGAAATCAACAGTGGTTTTGCCAATACTTCAATGGGAGCATAAAAAGGCCCTTCACTTTCAATACCTTATAACTACTGGAAAAACAGTGGATAAAATAGGGATAAATGCACCTCTAATAAGTAATCATTTTTAGTTTTTTTTACTAGTGCAGTTCCTAAATAACACAGAAAGTACAGCAAAGACTGAGCAGCAATGGAGAAACAGGTTCAATAAATCAGTAGAAATCTCCATTACAACCAAAACGATTCCTTAATTCTTTACTGACCTGACTCTCAAATCAAGGTTTCCTACTTCATGTCAGTGCTGCCAAGTGAGAAGTTTTCCTTCCTTCCTTTCTGCCTTCCTTCCTTCTTTCCTTCCTCCCTGCTTGTCTCCCTCCCTCTCTCCCTCCAAGTCACAGCATAAATCTCACTGCGTTAGCCCCCCAGGTAGCCCATATTTGCTGCAGCCCCACACCACACAGATGCTATGGTTCCTCCTTTTTCACTGAATCCTACAGTGATGCTTTTTTTCTCACTAATTTGAGCATTTCCCTTAATGTTGGTACTAGAAACACAAGTTGGGAAAGATAATAGGAATGAGGTAGTTCCTGTATGCCTCTTAGCCATCTCCCTTGAATGTCTTCCTAATGTGGCTAAGTCTAACTCTGCCTTTTGAGACTTCCAAAATCAGACATGACAGCTTGGGCTTCAAACTACAGCTTCCTCTGCATTGTGTCATGGTAAATTTGTGACTGGCAATATTTTCACAAGCTGCAGTTGCTTATGATTCCTCTGTGTAATTGGCTCTGTGTAGGCTGCTGGCTTTTTTTCTTGATAAAAAGGGGAAATATTAAGAGGATATAACAGATTACCTTGTTTTGTATTTTCTGTCCCAAGTTCTTTTGTTCTTTTATTTTCAAAACTTTAAACATTTCATTTAAATTAAATCAAAATTTTGTAATGAAGTATACAAATCTATGAGTCAACTTGAAATATTTTTATTCATTTACATAAAAATCCTCATTATAAAGTTATTTTTTTCTTTACCCTTAGTATAGAATTAGCTCATCAACCCCAAGACTTTTATTTTTTTAAGGACGCTAACCATCTATTGCTAACTAACTTATCTAAGCTACATCTCTAACTCTGTCAACCATGAAAGACTGGAGAAAACATAACTGATATATGCAAGGTAAGCCCAGAATTTTCATAAATATACCAAAAGCAGAACTGAAAGTACCTTGGGTATATAGTGATTAAACTTACTATGTTTCTTCTTTTTTTTACAAAGAAAAACTTTGAATTGAAAATAACTATTGTGTATATTGTAAAAAAATCAAATGCTTTTGAAAGAAAGGTTAGATGGAGAATCAACACGTTCTAGGGTGACACTGATTCCAGTGTTTTCCATTTCTGTATGTTAACAAATTTAGATTGAGCCTTTTGTGATAGGAATAGAGGCAGTGTCTTTACCTACTTATCGTGGCATATTTGTACGTTTATTCACTTTCTTCCTTATTAGAACTTTAAGGGGCCTGATACTGAAATTACTCTGAGGCAAAAAGTACTTAAACCAATATGCAATATATAAAGGATTGTTGCAGCACAGGGATACTGTCAGGTTAAAAAGGTATCAACTAAAATGGTGTCTAATTTCAGCATTAAGTGTTCACAGAATCAGCTTCAAGATTAAGGTGAGGCTGTGTTGTCGTTCAAGCTGATTGCTATGTAACTTTCCAGAGAGAGAAAAGACTGGTTTTTTCTTTGTAAGTCTTATGGACTCTTAGTTTTACAAATCCCAGTCCCTCCAGATGAAATTGGACTTAATTTGGAGTAAGAGCAGCTGCAAGATTGTCAGATATCACACAGTTTCCATAACAGTCTATATTTGCACTCATCAATGTTTATGTTTACTGTTGTAAGAGTAAGGAGTAGCCCAGTTAGAAAGATTTATCTGCAAGCTAGAGCCATTTGAGAGTTTGCAACTGGAGTGTGGTCACTAAATAGAATATAATTACTTTTTATCTCTTTCCTTCACCTAGTGCCAGGAGAAGCTAACCAGCTTGCTTTCCATGAGGGTGAGTTTCTGTGGAAGCTTCCCGAGTGCTTGCAAAGGGAGAGATTGCCTGAATCTCTCTGGTAGGGTACATGTTAACTTTGCTTGTTATTTTCTTTTACTATGTCTACAACTTGCTGTAAAACAGCAAAGCAATCATCAGATTTAACAACCAAAACAAAGTCATGAAATTACTTATTTTTCAGTATTATTTGAGGGTTCACAACCATCAGTGAATATTTCTGTATATGTATTTGCACACTTCAGTAAACACACAGACACAATATAAAACCATGCTTTGTTTCATACCTTTGACCTAATACTTTAGCCTTTAGCCTCAGAGAGTCCAGCTGAAATCAGCAGGACCGATGTGCCAACAGTCCTTTACTACATCCTAAAGTGAAAGGCTTTGTTGTTCCAGTTGCACTGCAAGATTTCTATTGTTTAGTGATATACTAAGACCCTTATTAACATCCATCCAGTTATCACCACGTATTCTTTACTTCTCGGTAGTAATCAGAGCTTGAAGCTTGGGATTAATCTGTGTACAGTCCCCGATCTACCCAAACCCAGGAAGAGAGCAACAATCATTTCTTTATGCTTTTCCTTCATTTTGAGGGTAGCAAATAAATTTTATCTTGAGGTTTCTTTTTTTCTCAGAAGATGCTGTAGTGAAAGAATTGTAGAGAAGCAATTTCCCCTTTTTATGTCTAAAACTAAAGAAAAAAACCTTCACATTGTCATCAGTTTACTGTACTTTAAAAACCCCCACAGTCATCAGCTTACTTTACTTAAGAAAAAAAAACCAAACACAACACCCAAAAAACCCCCTTGAAATGCAGCTACAGACTCCAATCTGTATTTTAGCATTGTGATCATACCATTTTGTTGCCGAAACTGGAAAACACCATGGGGGGGTGGCGTGCATGTGAGATGTATGTACACATTTGAGGAAGATGTGTTTCCACAAGGATCCTCTCATGGAGGATCGAATAGTAGAAAGAACCCCCCAGCTTGGTAGATGTGCTGGAGCGAGTAAGACTGGACGAGTTTGCTGAAAGCCTGGGTCACCGGTGTGGAAAGCTTCGCCACCACCCCGCCGCACCCACGCCCCTCTCCATCGGTCGGAGTAAGGTCCCGTGCAGGTATTTGTGAACAGCAATTGCAGACCTGAGCTCATGCAACAGTACAACATCCCTCTCAGATGAAATACTGTCCTACTCATCCCTCAAAGTATGCTGAAGCAAAGATAAGCAAGGGGCTTGCCTATACTAGAATGGTTACAGGTTGAGTGTTACGTGAAACTTCCACTGTGTAGAGGTCGTTCCAGCAGTATGCCTTCCCTTCAACAAGAGAGCAAAATAAACTGTATTTGGGTGAGGAACAAGAATTTAAGGTGGTTTGAAAAATATACTAAAATATCACATTTCTATGACTGTAATTAAAGCAATGTTTTTTCTAATGGGGATCATCAGAAGTGGCTGCTCAGGGGCAGCAAAGAGAATGGGTATCCAAGTGATGTCCCAGACCACCTTCTCCAGCTGCTGGAGAAACCCCCTCCCTTTCCCTCTGCATCAAAAATGTTTCAACATGCAGGGAGGATGTCCAGAAGTGCAATGCAGCAGAGCTCCATTAAAGCCAATGGATTTCTTTCCATTTACAGCAGCCAAGGGGTTTGTCCCTAATTTATTTCTGCAGAATAATGTGCAAAGCAGATTTTAGATATTTATTATGAAGTGGTGGACAGGCTGCAGGCTTGACATACTGCCTAGAGATGGTCCCAGAGTATGGAAGAATGACCAAGAGAGAAAAAGGCCTCTTGTAGGTGATACCTAATTTGTTTTTCTCTCCCCTAAACTGAATTTTGCACTTTTTTGTTGCAGTGAATATAAGCATCTCATTGGCACGATTGTATTATTCCTAAAATGGTTGCTAATACTTGAGAAATGCTGTCAACAAAAAATGCAGTCACGTAAAATGGTTATAATTATCTCTAAAATTAGTACCCCTTTAAAGAGTGTATTTACATGACCCATCAGAGATCAGTTAAGTACTTTCAGTATGTTTTACTTGTATTTGTCAGAACAATTTCCTTGCCGAAGTACATCAATGAGTGGGAGAGATTGCAGTTAACAAAGTAAATTAGGAAGAAATGTTTTGGGATTTTTTTTTTCTATTCTTTGTGTAGGATTTGGAAAGAAAAAAAAATCTTTGATTCCAAGTTCAAGACGACCTCACTTACCTTACTCACACTAGCTGCCTTTCTCTTTTAAACCACAAGCCTCTACAGCTGTGAAAGAGTGTGAGCATGAAAAGGAAAACAATATAAAGTCCAGTGGGTTCCAAGTTCTCTGTATAAACATTCCCTCAGTTTCTGAAAGTTTTAGGGTGGCGTTCTAGCTTTAGTAAAGCTAGATTTAGTAAAATCCATGGTGAAAATACCATAGGCATAACAATACACATTTAATCTTAAAGGGTTGTTTTGTTTTGTTTTTTAATGAGTGAAAGTTGACACATTAGGGAATGTATGAAATTTCATTCCACCAAAAAAATCAATGAACAAAGAAAATAGATTAATAAATGAACTTACTGAAGTATAGCTAGAGTTGCACGAGCATATATCATAAGAAATGATCGCTTCTTTTTCCTAAAATGGTGGACAAAGTCACTATGAAAGTAAAATATGATGTGGCCAAATTTTGCTGATGAGGTATTTAAAAGTATTTTAATTTGTACTTACATTTTTGTTTACATTTATGTTTTAGGTTTTAATTTTTTTCCCCTCTCTAGTTAGGAATCAGTAAGCTCAGTAGGGCCAAACCCTATTATTTCCTTTGTGAGAAAGACATATAGTTGCTGAATAATTTATATTGTATTCATAAGATAATTCGTAAGTGCTGGTGCTTCTCACCCCCCCCACCCCCAATCTGAATGCTTTCTGTATTAATAATGCATTCATCCTCCTGATCCCCTGTGAAATAAGATGAGGATATTATCTTACAGAGAAAGTGGCAAATGCATAAAGCAATAGGGTTTTTGACTGTAGTTACAACAATAGGATCTTGGTCAGGACATTTTGATGGCAAATCATTAAGTTTAAAGCAGGGCACATGTGGTGTGAATGTGTAGGCTGTTACTGTGGATGCAGGCGGCATGAGCGACCATTTGGGGACAAGTCATAGAAGTATAGACTCAGCTCACTCATGTGGATGAGATCTTTTACCCCTCAGCAAAGCTAATTTGGATTTTAGTGGCCCTTCCTATCTACCTGCATGTAGAGCAGACGACGAAATTGAGCTGATGTGGGATGAAGTGGGTAGGGTGGAGGTGATGGCCCCATGTTGGGCAGGGGCTGGGACAGACAACCCCCTTTCCATCAAATTTGTGTGAGCCCGTGCACGATTCCAAGTTCACAGGCTGACTCTACTGGAACACAGGGACTGGGGTGAGAGCAGCGAGTCTGTTACAACAGGATATCCTCAGGAACCTACTTTCTGAGACTCTTATGCGATGGCAAAGTGTTTGTTTTACTTTGCCCTAAGAGTCTGCTGAAAGGCAAAACCATCCTACACATGCCATAGGGGAAGGCAGGAGTTCAACACTTCCAACAACAATAAAAAAGAGAATGTTTGTTTAGAAACCTAAGCGTGATTTTAATGGCCTAATATTAATCAGCCAGGCTTGAAAATGATGGTCAAATTATAAATAGAGCTGAGAGGCACGGTATACAAAAATACAGTTGTATTTGCATTATAAATTTTATATAAACAGAGGGAAAAAAAAGCCCTGACATTTTTCAGGCTTGAATTCCAGATACTCTGTTAATGTGAAACCTGTTCCTTCCCTTGTTATTTTTCATTCCTGTGCCTGTGAAACCTGGGTTGGGACAGGCCACCTCTCTCCCCCACTGTTGGCTCCTCCCTCTCCAGCCTTGACAGCCCTGTAGCTGCTAATTTGCTTTGCGTAAGAGAGATCAAGAACAGGTTCAATGTTTCTAATTGCAGTCTGCCCCCTTCCACGCTGAAACCTAGCGCGGGATGATTAACACGCAGGTTCCTGCAGAGGTATTTGGATCGAGCATGGCCGCAGCTGCCTGGACAAACCTATTATTTGGTTAAACTTTTTAAGCATCCCTTTTCCAGCCTGTGCTCGCCCGTGTGCAAACTGCAGGCGCTCAGATCCCCCGGCGGTTTGGAGACAGCTACCATGACTGGCAGTAAGACCCTGATGTTGCTCTGCCATTGCTGTTCGGTGCAACACTTTACACCAGCTGAATTCGCAGCCTGCTCGATACTTAATCAGCCTCTGAAGAAACAAGCATGGGAACTAATTTTTTTTTCTTCTGGAACTTTTTTCACTGAGTTTTAGAGGCTATTTGCTAAAGAAAACTTATCAGGCATGGTATAAGCTAGGCTGCCTACTTATACCTTCCTATTGATCCTCTGGCTTGCGTTTTTCTTCCCGTCTCTCTCTGCTACTGCTAACATACTGTTTTCTGCTCCCGTGTTCTTCCTAAGGTGCCTTGGCATTTGCGTATTTATCCCCTAAGTTGTATCAGCATGTCCCCATTGAAAATAAAGCACCATGTTATATTATTCCTGATATCACTTAGAGTTTACTTAGCTTATGTTGTAGCTGCAGGAGTCAGTAGCACTGAGGTGTATAGGCGCTCCAGAGGCCGGGATCCTGCCGGGCACTGGACGGCTCTGGGGAAAGCCCTCGGGGTGTCCTGGTGTTGGGCACATAGGGGTTCAGCTGTGGCGAGCAGCTGGTGCTGGGCTTCCCACTTCTGGGTGAAATGTTTAACTGCTGACACCACTGGACGTTATTGCTTTGAATTCAGTAAGAACCCGTCTGGATCTGCATAGGCTTTCATGAAAATGTAATTCAGCTCACAGGAAGTTTTTCTTACTTCTGGGAGGTTTCTTACTCCAACAGGTTGTGAAGCAAATCGCCTGGACTGTAAATTTTTTTGTCAGCCCTAAGTAAGACTATTCTGACTTGAAATTCCTGACTTGGGCAAGAGGGAAATGCACTATGCAGTGGGTCATAATAAAACAGCATATTTTCCCTGAGTTTTGCATCCATTCAGCCAGTCTTAAGGGTACAGTTACAAACTGGATTGCTCCTTGCTCTTCCGATCACTATAGTCACCCTTTACTGCCTTAATTCGCTCATGGTAGGGGCATTGGGCCCAGTTTTCCTACACACTCAAACATATGGATTCAAGATGTGGGCTGGTCTTGCACAAGCATATTGCATTTTTTACTTTCTCTGAAACTGAATAAGCAATTGTCACAATCCAAGCTATTGTGATATATTAAAAAAAAAAAAGTTTATAAAATGGAGGACTGCGTATGGGTGGCAAAACCGGGCGCTAGGTAAATGTGCAGAGCAAGAATATGCTTATTAAATAGGCAACAGAGAATTAGAGGAAACTATTTCAGTTTACATTCAAGTATATTATGGGACTGTTTATAGGGCCCAAAAGAACTTCCTGAGCATTAGCAGAGACGCAGAGGTGGGAGAATCTATATAAAGGTGAATAGACATGTAAAACCAGAATAACTTGTTAGCATTTACATTGTTGCTGCCTTGAGGCTATGGCAACTATTTCACCCACCTTTTAGAAATTCATTCAGCATTTTTTTTCTGTGGGGTGGATTAAAAGACAGCATTTTTTTAAGGTCAGGGGAAAATGTCAATGATAAATCAAGCTAATCTTATGCTATTCTTTCAGAATAATTAAGGACACATGTGAGAAACTCATAGAGAAAGGTACTGTTACTAATAATGGATTATGAAAGGAGGAGGGGAAGGTCGGGTTTATGTCCTTTTTCCTCCTCTTTCATTATAAAGATCAGATGATGTATATATCTCTGGATCTATACATTTGTGTTGTGGTAGAAAATAATCTCTTATCGCCTTTTCCTAGGTGACTCCTTGGAGTCTCCAGACTTCTGGTCAGAGAAGAGGAGGAGAAAATTATGACAGCAGAAAAACTTGTGAAAATAAATCCCGAGTAATGAGAGGGAAGGTGAGTTTTATTCACACTGTTTGGTTTTGATTTTTAACTCAAGTACTGAAAAACACTCAGGAGAAAGTTTATCTCTCTGTCTTTCTTCAGGGCAGAAAAAGTTCAAAGCAAACATGTGAGGTCTCTGATGACTCCTCGAGCAAAGTTATGAGAGAATTAGCCTTCCTGGTAGCTTTAAGGTGGAAAAACAAGAAGATCCCTTCCTCTTACATATTTTATCATGCATTCAACCTTCTTCATAAATTATTGAGAAACATGCCAATTAATAGGTTATCTTTTAAAACTTTCTTATCTAGGTTTTTGAACAAATAGAGAATTGCATGGGCATTCATCTGTCTTTTTATTATGTTTTTTCCCACATTAGGGAGTGTTATACATTTCCACAAACCATAACAAATGGTCCCAGTTGCTGTGGGGTTTGCTTTCAGCTGGGACACAGACTGTGGTATGTCTTTACTACCAAAAAGATGTCTGTTTTAAAGCAGGGGAATCGGTATGCATCACTATCCTGCTCTAAAATCCCAGTAGCATCAAATACAGTTTTTACTACACTGTACCTCGGCGAGGCCAGCACTGAACTTTACAACAAAAGGTGACTTTACCCAAGCATTTTAGGTTAAAACCAAGAATGATTTGTTTTCTTAAGGGTTTTACTGGGGGGGGAGGGGTGGGTCTGGGCAGGCGCAGGGAGGAGAAAAAAATAAACAAAAAAATCCCTTAGTTATAACAACAAAATAAACTTCTTTTAGTGGGGAGTGGTAGGATCTAAGGTAGATCAGAAATAGAGGGAGGAAAAAAAGATACGTCTGTTGACTCATCCTGTACACCACTGCATCCTGACTCTCATGAATGTACGCATTGAATGGATTCTGTAATTTTAAGACAACCCCAGCTTTTCAACAAGTGTGTGTTGCTATGAATCCCCTTCAGTCCATGGAGCTATAGTACTTAATGTAGTTGAAACCTTGACCTTTTAAACTTTTGCCTTTGCCTATCTATATCACTGTTTTTCCCTTTTTAGCTGCCTATGGAAATATAACAAAATTAATTTTTAATAGCATTTTCTTGCTGCTTACATTGACATCCTCCGAGAAAGCCTGAACACTTGGGTTTTATTCACATATAGGATTTATTCAACATCTAGGGTTTATTAACTTTATCATTAAACCTTAATGGCTACTAGAACTTAGTCTATACCTGAAGGGACACACCTATGAAATTAAAATGGCAAACCTTGTTGCTGTAGGTGTTCCTTGTGCCACAGAAAGGGTTCTGTTTCCAGTATATTTAAACCAGCTCTCCAAACCGAGATGTGTGGATAAAAGGCACACATTTTGCTTGAAGAAAAATGCGTCTATATTCGGGTTTTGCTAGCTGTATCAGTTGAAGGTAAACTAACAAAGTACTTTCATAGATCAGCTTCTTGCTTCAATCTTAAAGCAAATCCTCCATAACATTTTAAAACTTGAATAAAAAAGAAGAGAAAGGAGATATTAGTGATATCTGAGTTTGGCTGCTGTCATGTAAGTCAAGTAAAAAGAAATTACACCTACTCTGGGTGGAGCGGTGATTCAGATCGTTCACCTTTAAGTTGAAGAGCCTCTAAAAGGAAATTTGGTTCTGTTTCTAAGTGGATGTGTGTGGGAGACTGACATTAACACCTTGCACTGAAGGAACTGTTCTCTTGGTCCCTTTTCACAGCTGACTAAACACAAACAGTGCTGGTTTAACAAAGAACCACAGACAGCGAGACTGATTATAGCCCACGCTGAATGAGGAGCTTGATTCAACAAGGTAAATGAAGGTCAGATTAATCACGGATCATATTTCCCCTACCCACCAAAGCCCTTACATTACATTATAGATGTCATTGTGCTACATTTCTAGAACGTCAGCCCAAAGCCTGGACCTCCACCAGCCTCATTAGTCCTTGGAGCAGACTCTGCTGACTTTGAGGTCCATACCCGTGCCACCTCTACTGCATGAGCGGTCGGCGTAAAAATACATTAAAAGAGCAAGAGAGCAACACAATTATAAAGGTGTCGGCATCTCTTTCTTAGCCACATTACTGAGCCATATTAACCACAACATGAAAGATTCCTTTATTTAACAGGGCAGGCATGTACTTTAAAAGATCACTTGACAGTTACCTTTGATAGATGTTCTAGTAGCTTAGGTCACCTAATTTGGGCTCTAAGTCGGAGGCAACGGCTAGCATAAATCTCTGATTTCCCTGCTCTGTATTGCTTTAAGATAACCCTATCTGCTCCCCTACATTTTTTCCCAATTACTCTGTGAGGTTTGACTGCATGTAAGGAGATAAGGACCTCAGGAGAAGCTCTTGACATTCAAGACTTCAAGCCAAATATTTTTATTAAGATCTTTCTCACACCATGAATAATAAGTATTTATAGCTGTACTGGGCCAAGAAGAAGGCAGCACTCAGGTACTTCCGATGGATTGTTTCTAGAAAGTTGGCAGACCTGACTATTTTAATGACAGCATAACACCATTCACTTAACATGATTCAGAAAAAATACTACAGATGGCCATGTAAACTCTATTTCTCTGTTTCCCAAATCTGCCTGAAAACTCTTGGAACTCATAGTAATATACCTGAAAGCAACCAAGGGGTGCATGCCTGCATGCCACAATGGGGTGCCCTGCAGAGCCCCTCACAGGGCTAGAGAGAGCAACTGCTGCAGAGGGGTGGACGCCATTTGCTACTACTTCCAGCAGTCGAACTGCCTTTTATACCTTCGTCTGACTCTGCAGTGTTCAGGGTAGATACATCTGTATGTTTGCTTGGTAGGCACTTTGTATACATTGCCCATTTAAGTCAGAATGGAAATTTAACTTCAGACTAAAAAATGTAGGGAAAGTTTGAAGAAAAAGGTTGGAAGCCTCTAACATGACTGCTACCCGAACAGCGCCCCACACCCCCCTCCACCCCGCCCCGCCATCCTTTCCCCTAGTTTTATTGCTCAGTATGATGTCATATGGTGTGGGATATCCCTTTGGTCAGTTGGGGTCAGCTGTCCCAACTGTGTCCCCTCCCAGCTCCTTGTGCACCCCCAGCCCACTCGCTGGTGGGGTGGGGTGAGAAACAAAAAAGGCCTTGGCAGTAACAGAAACATCCCTGTGTTTTCAACAGTTTTCAGCACAAACCCAAAACACAGCCCCATACCAGCTACTGTGAAGAAAATTAACTCTACCCCAGTCAAAACCAGCACATTCTCCACCCTTTATTCCCTACCATTTACGTCATGCTCTGATCCCACACTATCTAATACATCCTCATTAACCACCACCTCCCTTCCTATTCTTTGATATCGTACACAGATATCATTCCCTTAATCTATTGACCACACTTGTAGAATGTCCATAAAATGTCCACAGATGTCCACAAAATGTCCACTGATTTCATTTAGTCCATGCCTTTGGGCTCCATCTGTTATGGTGGTCACTCAGGGCAGGAGAAGTGGTGTGTTGCGTGGAGTTACTGGGCACCAAAGCCAGCTCAGGTCACATCACTGCTGAGCTTGCACTGGTTCTTGTAAGGCTTGTCCTCCATTGGTTCAGGTCCCAATGCTTGAATGTCGCAGCACCCATTGCTCTCAGTGTAATTTTTAACAGTCCATTGTATTGTCCAGTTTCCCCATAGGCTGGTATTTAACAGGGGATGCGAAACACCCACTCAATGCCATGCTCCTTGGCCTAGGTGTCTATGAGGTTGTTTCAGAAATGAGTCCCATTGTCTGACTCAATTCTTTATGGGGTGCCATGTCACCATAAAACTTGCTTTTCAAGGCCCAGGATAGAGTTCCATGCTGTGGTATGGGTCACAGGGTATGCTTCCAGCCATCCACTAGTCTCTTCCACCATATTTCAAGCACATGGTGCATGGCTGGTTCATGGTAGTGTGATATAATCAGTCTGCTAGGTTTCCTCATGCTTATATTTCAGCCATCATCCTCCATACCAGAGAGGCTTTACCTGCTTGGCTTGTTTGATTATGGCACATGTTTGACATTCATGGATAACCTGTGCAATAGTGTCCACAGCCAAGTCCACCCCTTGATCATGACCCCACCTGTATGTTGCATCTCTTCCTTGATGGCCTGAGGTGTCATGGGCCCGCCGACCTAGAAATAGCTCACCTTTATGTTCCCAATCCAGATCCACCTGAGCCATTTAAATTCTAGCAGCCTGATCCACTTGTTCATTGTTTTGATGTTCTTCAGTGGCCCAACTCTTGGGTACATGAGCATCTACATGATGTACCTTTAAAAGTGGGTTCTCTACCCAGGCAGCAATATCTTGCTACAATGCGGCAGCCCACATGGGTTTGCCTCTGCACTGCCAGTTGCCCTGCTTCCACTGCTGTAATGAGCCCCATGGGGTAATTGCCACTGTCCATGAGTCAGTATGGAGATAGAGCGCTGGCCACTTTTTTCAGCCAGCAATGTCTAAATCCAGCTGGGTAGCTTTCAATTCTGCAAATTAACTCAATACCCCTTCTCCTTCAGCAGTTTCTGCAACTTGTCGTGTAGGACTCCACACAGCAGCTTTTCACCTTTGATGTTTTTCCACAATGCGACACGATCCATCAGTGAACAGGGCATGTGCTTTTCATTTTCTGGTAGTTTATTGTGGAGGGGTCTCTTCAGCATGAGTCACCTCCTCTGGTGACACTCTGAAGTTTCAGCCCTCTGGCCAGTCCATGATGACTTCCATGATTCCTGGACAATCGGGGTTTCCTATTCGAGCCTGGTGGGTGATCAGTGCGACCCACTTACTCTATGTAGCATCAATTCCATGATGTGTAGAGGGGACCCTGCCTTTGAACATCCAGCCCAGCACTGGAAGTCGGGGTGCCAGGAGCAGCTGTGCTTCAGTACCAACCACTTCTGAAGCAGCTCGAACCCCTTCATATGCTGCCAATATCTCTTTTTCAGTTGGAGTATAGCGGGCTTCGGACCCTCTGTATCCCCGACTCCGAAACCCTAGCGGTCGACCTCGGGTCTCCCCTGGCACTTTCTGCCAGAGGCTCCAGGTAGGGCCATTCTCCCCGGCTACAGTGTAGGGCAATTTTTTACACCTTGTCTTGCCCAGACTGGCCCAAGAGCTACTGCATGAACTATGTCCTCTTTAATTTGTTCAAAGGCTTGCTGTTGCTCAGGGCCCCATTTGAAATCTTCCGGGTCACTTGATAGAGAGGGCTTATGATCAGACTGTAACTTGGAGTATGCATCCTCCAAAAACCCACAACGCCTAAGAAATCTTGTTTCCTTTTTGCTAGTTGGTGGAGACATGGCTGTTATTTTGTTGTTCATATCCATTGGGATATGATGATGATGCACATCTTGCCATTTTATTCCTAAAAAATGGATCTCCTATACAGGTCCCTTGTCCTTATTTTGTTTATAGCAAGACCAGCTTTCAAAAGAATCTGGATTGTTCTTCTACCCTTATCAAACATTTCCTTGGCTGTGTTGCCCCACATGATAGTGTCATCAATGTATAGCAGATGTTCTGGAGCTCCACCCTGTTCTAGTGCAGTCTGAATCAGTCCATGGCAAATGGTAGGACTGTGTTTCCACCCCTGGGGCAGTCGATTCCAGGTGTACTGGACGCCCCTCCATGTGAAAGCAAACCGTGGCCTGCACTCTGCTGCCAGAGGGATTGAGAAAAATGTATTGGCGAAATCAACTGTGGCATACCATTTGGTGGCCTTTGACTCCAGTTCGTATTGGAGTGCTAGCATGTCTGGTACAGCAGCACTCAGTGGCGGTGTGAGTTCTTTCAGGCCTCAGTAGTCTACTGTCAGCCTCCACTGTCCATTAGATTTTTGGCACTGGCCATATGGCACTATTAAAGGGTGATGAGTTTGACAGATCACTCCTTGACGATCCAGTCACCAGATCAGCTTATGGATGGGAACCAGGGAGCCTCGACTGGTGTGATATTGCTGCTGGTGCACCTTTGTGGTAGCAATTGGCACCTGCTGTTCTTTATCCCCACCACAGACGAGCCCTCTGAGGGACCAGGCAAGCTAGATAGCTGTTTAATTTCTTCTGTCTCCAAGACAGTTATATCAAAAGCTGATCAGTACCATTTGGGTATTTGGATACCTGGTTGTCATCCAGGTTGCTATAGATCACCTCCAACATGGCTAATTCCCTCAGATACTGGATACGTCCCTCAATGTTGGTCATTTGCTTTGGGAATTTGCAAGTTCTTTCTTGAGGGGATACCTGCCCTTCACACATGACAGGAGTCACTGCCAAAGGCTGAGGACTCCTGCATTTTTTCAAATCCCTCTGTCAATGGCCTTACCCTTAGCAAGGGATCCTAGCTACTGGGGTTCCTTAACCTCTAATTCCTGAGTCATGACCCCAATATCCCGGCATCAAAGTAACGAGCTGAGAATTAGCTCGCTTGGTTGATGGCTAAAATCTTTTCGCATATCTCGCAGCTCACTTAGGGATAGGGATTGGGTAGTTTCTGTCGCATTTATGATTTCAATTTCTTCCTCATCCTGTTCTTGTGACTGCTCTACTACAGAACAGGCTGCCTCTTCTGATTCTTTATCTTGCTCCCTCTTAGGAGAAGCTTCTTCATCTCATTTAGAGCTGAATTCCGCTTCCATTGTTTCTTTTTAGTTATGGGGGTGACTGATACAGTGTCTGGTTTAGCCATAGTGTCTGTTGTTTGTCTTCCCTCTCTCCTCCCTGAGGGTGCTGCATAATATCAGGCAGAGTTTGGTAGATGCTGGCCAGGGCCCAGCACAGTGCGGTAAGTTGTCCCTCTTGGGAATAGCCATGGCATTTTTTTTCAAACATTCTATCACTTCATCAGGATCCTGTAGATGTTTGAGAGTGAAGTTCCAGACCACTGGAGGTGAGATGTTCTCTAGATACCTGCCCATATTGTCCCACATGCTGTGCCACCCATGACCATACTCACAGAACCTGGATCATGTTCCCAAATTGCTTGTTAACCTTAGACAAAACCAAAGAAATATTCCTAAGAAATATGAATAGAAGTATTTTAACTACCCAAGGATGTTCAAGATACTGAAGTTATTGTAATGAGGGAGAAGACATCACAGAAGAAGGTAGCGAAGGTGCCGTTCTATATTTCCTCCACAAAAAACCTCTCAGAGGAAGAAGTATAATTGCTACTGTCTCCATGAGGTGGTACCTGAAGTACAGTAATGTCTTCAGTACAGAGCCCAAACACCACATTAAGCTCAAGGTCAGTATTTTAATACAGGCAAAAAATCGCTATTCACCGCAGAGCACAGCAAACGGCAAAAACCAGTGCCAATCTTTAACATGTACAGCAACTACGAGAGAATGGTGTACGTCTGGTGAACCAATATTGAGAACAGATGAATCGGTATTGTGACCTGCAACTGTGAACAGATATAAATACCTTCTAATATGCTGTGGTCAATTTGTTATTGTCTCAAACCCTTTGAGCCCCATGTTGTGTGCCAGAAAGGACTGTCATGGTTTAACCCCAGCTGGCAACTAAGCACCACACAGCTGCTTGCTCACTCCTCTGCCAGTGGGGTGGGGGGAAGAGAATTGGAAGGGTAAAAGTGAGCAAACATGTGGGCTCAGATAAGAATAGTTTAATAATTGAAATAAAATATAACAACAACAACAACTTGTAATGAAACGGAAAAATAACAAAGAGAGAGAAATAAAACCCAAGAAAGACAAGTGATGCAAATGAAAACAATTGCTCACCACCAAGTGACCCATGCCCAATCCCTGAGCAGTGGTACCCCCAACCAACATTTCCCCTAGTTTTATTGCTCAGCATGACGCCATAAGGTGTGGGATATCCCTTTGGTCAGTTGGGGTCAGCTGTCCCAACTGTGTCCCCTCCCAACTCCTTGTTGGGAGCCCACTCGCCCACTCGCTGGTGGGGTGGGGTGAGGGGCAGGGAAGGCCTTGGCTCTGTGTAAGCACTGCTCGGCAGTAACGGAAACATCCCTGGGTTATCAACACTGTTTCCAGCACAAATCCAAAACACAGCCCCATATCAGCTACTGTGAATAAAATTAACTCTACCCCAGCCAAAACAAGCACACCATTATAAAGGTTTTTAAAATATTTACTGAAATTCCTTGGTTTGGCCTAAAATCATCATATATTAAGTGTATCAAAAAGAGTCCAGGGATGACCACAATGAAACGTGCATTTTGGAACTGGTGTTTTGGAAGTGCTTGCCTAGGAGTAGAGGAAGGGAAGAGAAAAAGGCCAGAGCAAATGAAACATAAGCAGAAGGTTGAGCATGGCCAGCTTTCAAATCAGGATGATTTAAGGTGCATGAAGAGACAGGGCTCGGGTTTGTAGCCAGGATATGAATGACTTAAAAAAATAACACAAAGTGCAAAACATAATAGCTCTCTCCAAAAGTGAGCTGACAAAAAAACTACAGGGAAGATAAGTGGGATGTGTCACAGGTGAAAACAATAATTAGAAGACAGCTGGGAGACTATTCCCTGGCAGAATTTTCTAGGACAATTTTGGTTTGCAGACGTCCTTTCAGTGGCTGTAGGCATTTCCTGCTTTGGCTGCAGTTTACTCAGATGTGTAATGGAAACAGGAAGAGATATTTGATGAAGTTAAATGCAGTCTTTTGAAAAGCATGAATGTAAGTATGCATAAACCATTGGCTGTTTTTAAAGTCCAATGGAAAAATGTATAAATTCAGGAAATGGTAGAAACTGGCATAACTCTATTTGATGGTAATCTAGCCATTTACCTTAGGTGAGTATTTGGCTCTTTTTAGCTCATGTTGTGCCAAGAATTTCACACTATCAGGGTGATTTTAGTAATATACTGCTAGCTATTTATTGAACCCCACCTGACAGGGTTCAAGTACTTCTGCAGAGATGCTGAAAGTCCTGAGCTGACATTGGAAACAATGTACCTTGGAGGCTTTTGGAATTGGCCAGACCACGTAGAAGACCAGACCCTTCGTGTCCATCTTAAATAAAGTTGATGTCTTGCATTTTGTTTGATAGCTTCACCTGTAGTGACCTTGAAGCATTAAAGTGCAAGATTACTAATGACAAATATTATGAAGAGCTGAGAGTACTAGAAATCATATGTGGAACAACACAACTCTGGGGCAACATAAGTCCCTTTGGCCAAGGACTACTTCTTGTCTTTTATTGATTAACACCTACCATGCTTAGGCCTGGGTCTGCGGCTGCAGCATTTATCAGTTTTCACCACTCAAATAACATAATGCAACATGTGTGCACATATGAAACTTCTAGCCACATCTTAAACTAGTATCTAATTTAGGGCGTAAAAGAAAATCCTAGGAAATGAATGGAACTAGCTATGTGTTTTTGAGCAGAATGATTGAGGAAGGAGGTATTAACAACCCTCTGAATTCATTAATTCTCAGGTTGGTCCCTACAGACAGACCATGTGCTGTGGCATGAAGGGATGAATGTGGGAAACTCTTGATCTGCGGTTGAGCCAGGACACTCCTCCTGGACTGCCCCAGCACGGAGTAAAGGAGGGAGCTGCAATACAGTGATATCAACCCCCATCAGTCCCTACCTACACAGCATTTATAGGGAAGCTTGCTTCCCAGGAGACAGGGTTTTGTCTGAGATTGCAACACTAAGAATCACATCATGATTTAATTAAAAAGCTTGTACTACATGGAATTAATATGGAAAGGACTGAAACCTGGGTCACTTATAGACACAAAATGAAATTATTATTAGGAACATATAAAAAAAAGCCTGGCCTTTTTAGTGGCCTCACTAAAGAGTGGCTCCATCTGCTGAAAGATCATTCTAGAGACTGACATTGCATCTGTGCTAATAATGTGTGCAGATGACACAGAAATTGGCAGGGTAGTAAATAAGGAAAAAAGTTACCTGTGCTGTGCAAGCTGAATGGCTTAATTAGGTTGTCACCACGAGCACGATGTATTTTAATAAAACTAAATAGAAGATAATACACATGGAGCAAAATTGCAAGTTCTGGTTTGAGGATGGCAGACCGCTTTGGCAAGCAGTCGCACGGGGATGTATTTAGTAATCTGTGGTAATTGCCCTGAGGCGAGTGCTCAGAGGAACTCCATGGACAAGAAAGCAAATGTCCTGCAGGCATCTGTGGATATCTTGGATCTTGGAGTACAAATCAGGGCACTGAGCCGCAAAGTGGCTCTGCCCATACAAGTAATGTTGACTGTAAATTGTTATGTCCAAACTGGATAGTTGCATTTCAGGGGGAAATTGGAAATTTGAGGAACGGATAAAAATAGAATAAAATTAATTAAAAACTAATAGAAAAGTCTCATCATTGCGAGGAATTAAACTTACAAGTTTAGAAGAGAAGATCACTATGGATAGACATTTAAACACTGAGCAGCTATTTGGTGGTGTGGGCTTTTTGACCTTTCCATAAAGGCATAATAAAATCTAATCACTGGGAAGTGGAGTGTGAGAAATGGAACTTCAGAATAAGATGTAATTAAGATGATTAACTCCTAGTATCATCTTTCTGCTGGATGCTCCATTCTGCTATCATGGTTTTGCACCTCAAGAAGTTATGAGGAATTTATGTCCAGCCACAATTTCAAATTTGACTTTAATTTATGGAAGAAAATCTGCATGTTCTGATTAAACAAAGACAAAGAAGCCAACAAAACTAGCTAACAACTACCCCTGTATTAATTATGCAGTATTGGTCCTTAACTACTTTTTGATTTTATGTTAATGATCATGCTAAGAAGTTAATGCAAAGAATCACAATATTGCAAGAATTAAAGCATTACTCTTTAAATCATAAAAAAGCCTAAAAGTAAACATAAACAAAGTCTACAATAATATTCTATTACAAATCCATTACTGGTCCAAACTAAAATACTCGTTTAATGAATAGAAATATCTAGCCACATTAACTGTTTGGATGTATTTTGGCTTTCTTTGTGTTAGAGCATATTTCACATCTCGAATGGATCCATCAACTGTTTACTTCAGAATGCCAGGCTTATTATGTCCACTGTTTTTTTTGCCAGCCTATAAAATCTGTTCGTCTTTTATATTTTAAGGAAATAGATTTTCATAAACGCCCTATGCACTACTGAAGACAAAACTTACCACATTGTTAGGAGTCTTTGTTTCTTGCTATTGAAATAGATCTTGGGTCAAAATTTCTAAAAATAAAAAAACTCCCTAGAAATACATCAAGGATGGACTAACCTTTGCAGATAATTTTATGGAGGTGTATGAGAATTTCTTTATAAGGTATGACCCAGCTAGTAGGCCATTTACCTTTTTAGCAGAGGAATCATTACAAAAAATGTGCTGATATGGTAGATACTAGTTAATATGTTGTTACCGTGTAGGTCACACTATTCAACTTATTCTTTAGCATCTGCATGCATCTAAGCAAAAGGTATTAAGCCAATGTGATATTTTATTCACTGCTGGGAGCCAGGTTGCTGAAGGAAGTAGCTTTAGCAATAACAGTGTAGAGAACAGGCGGTACTGGTGATGCCAGCAGGTGGGTTACCTCTCCATTCGTCACCCAGCTCCCCTGCATCCCGACTGTATCTGCTCCTGATGGGAGATGTAAGATCCACAAAGAGCTGAAATTCCTGGTTTTGAAATTAACACTTCCATTGAGCACCGTCAGTGAGAGTTAGATAAGCTGGTTGACTCTTCCTCTAGCTGAATACTAATTTAAATTCTTTGGATATTAACCTGACTTCTGAGGTGAAAATTACTTGAGTCAGCACCATGACATCTGTTCTATAATTGTGCATGGGGACAAAAAAGAGAAAACATTTTTTTAAATAAAAGTACTCCTATTTGATTGCTGTGTGTGCTGTTATTGTGGTTTGATAGTCTGTATTTTTGTGAACAATAGAACATGGAATTTGACATAGTAAAATACAGAAGAAAAACTGTCCTTGAAAGTTGTAAGTTGTTAGATTAGTTTAGCTTGGTAAGGAGAGTTAAAGAGAAACTAAATACCTGTGTGTGCATGAGCCTTTGCACGTGCGTGTGTGCATCTGTGATTGTAGGGGACTTGTGTGTTAACATTTCTGATAGAGGGATATTTATCTAACAAACCACAATCAGACAAATCTCTGCCATAAGATAAGGCACGTAAAAAGCTATCTTGCTATCTGGTACTATCAGGGCAGAAACATGAAATTCTTACGGTGAATTGCTCCAGCAAACACATTCTTAGCAAAACGCAGTGTCGGAGAGCTAGAGCCAGAAGAATTTAGAACAAAAGAAGCACAGTTTGTGTACTGAGGTTAATTAACCACTGAAAACTACTTAATAAAGTATAGCTGAGTCTTCAGAACTTGAAAATTCTAATCAGGATGTACAGTGTTCTCTACAATATATCCTGGCTTGGATATATTGTAGCTCAGGATTATGAGTCATGTCATGGTTTGTGATGCCTTGCTGAACTCACACAAAGGGGCTGACCTCACCCCATGGCGTGGAGAAGCAACCCAACCAAAACTTCAGATGTTCCAGTTTACGTCTTTTTTGAGAGGAAGTTCTTTATTCTCTTCATCAAGCATAGGCACCCAGAAGGAAGCAGCTTGCTGGCTCTGAGTGGGAGGGAGGACTCCATGACCTCCAGACGTCCTTACCAACCAACACTTCTATGCATCTGTGAGTTTGCTTGCTCGGTATTACTTAAAATATATACCTTCTCAGACCAGTCACTAAATCTGAGTACAGTCACTGAAGTATTTTTTGTTGCTTATAACCTCCATGAGTAGAAATTAGTCTTACATAATTATTACTTAAAACAACATTCCCAAGTAAGAAAATTCAGACTTTGGTGACAAAATGTTGGCAGTTTCCTCTACACTTATGTGGAACTTCCTCATACAGTCTTGGAAAATTTCAGACATACCTGAAATGAATGTTGGATAGAGTTTTTTTTAAACTCTGGAAATTGAGATTTAAAAAAAATTATGTGTCTAATTCTGGACATTAAAATTATTAAAAAGTTTACTTTGAAGTGCCATACTTGACACTGGGTTTAAGTTTTTCTTTTAAAAGTTATTTTTATTGTTTTGTTGAAAACAAGAACTAACCTTTCCTGCCTATAAATACAATTATGAAAATACGTAAAATGAAATTTTATAGTCCAAATAGCTGGCATGGCATAGTACTTTCAGCATCTGTATTTCCATTTTTGCTTTGCATATCCTTATACTCACAGACCAGAAGAGCAACAATGCAATGCACTCATTCTTTGATGGGCAGATCTTCCAAGAAGCAGAATCAAATTCAGATTTTTTGAATCATCATTGTTTAAAAAAACACTAGCTGTAGAATGAATTAAGTAGGAAATCAAACGCAAAAAAGGACACATTATTGCATGAGGCAACACACAAGGTATTAAGTTAACTCCATACTAAAATAAAGATGGTGAATCATATGTAAGAAAGAAATACAAATAGTAGGACTTTCCTGTAATTGCCAAAAAAAAAACCCAAACTTCTTTTTTATATATGTGTATATTTAAAACTCTCGCTCTTCTAATATCCATGAGGGAACTAAAGGTGCCTGGGAAAATAAATCATGTGAGATTTTCAGTACTGGCTGCTGCAGAGCCCAGAGGAGGTTTGGACAATGCTTTGGAAAAGTGAAGTGTTGTGGAAAATATTACAGTGTTGTGGAAGAAGTAATAGTTTATTAAACATAAGGGCTGCAAAAATGAAATGATGTGTGGTCTGGCAAATGTTTTCTTTTTAAAGTTATGCATCCTGCTCATCCAAAAATATGCTAGAAGAACCCAGAGCTAGTTGAGGACCAGCAGCTGTACATGCCTGCTGAGCACAACAGTCAGAGGGAGTTAATGCAGATCTGCCCTTTGCGCTTTTCTGAGGCAGAGTAAAGTCATTTTTTTTCTACAAGTAGAATAACAGTGATAAACCATTTTCAGAAAAATACTGTATACCTTTCAGAATTTATTTTAGAAAGATTTACCAGTATTTACTGCTCTGTGGGAAAATGGGAATTATGTTCTTAAATTACATGTAGTCACAACACCAATGCTTTGTGTTGTTACCTTGTTCTGTGCCCCAAAGCATGCATATATACTGTTGTGGCCCACTGACCTCAGGCACGTATCACTGGAGCTAGGACTAAAGACCCTGTGAAGTAAAACCAGAAACTGGGGCCACTGTGAGCACTCGTCCCCTGAATTGCACATCTGAAGTATGAGCCCACAGGAAGAGTACCTAAACCAAATCCATAGCTGTGGTACCGCAGAGTTAGCACGCAGTTAGTTTGTAGAGCTGGGAGCTGACAGCATCATGGCAGAAGAGCAGAAAACATTCTCTATTCCTGTAGCTCTTCGTGAATCAACTAGTGTCACCAGTCCTCTGCAAAAGCTACTCCTATTTAGATACTAGTTGCTATGAATGTGCATTGGTTTTTGAAGTTGAAACATTTTGTGTAAAGTAATTTTCAATTTATAATTGGAAGAATTTGCCCCTAAAATTCCATGAAGAAAACAGATGTGGTCCTTGTTTTGTTTTGAACAAACTTGTCAAAAATAGTTTTAGATGACTTCAGAAGTCTTTGTTGTTGCAGGTTTGCGTAGATCTTCACAATGATTATACTATGGCAAAGCCAGCTGGGGTGCTTGTGCAACTGAAATTTGAGCGCTTCATTAAACAAATAGGAAATGAAAGGAATGATGCATTTCCAGAGCCTGAATTCCAGAGCTAGAGCTCCTTGGTAAGCTAGAGCTCACCAGCACAGAAAGCTGTCTGTTCCTTATTTCTTGACCTCTCCAGCACAAACAGCTGCGGTAGGAGTTTGAGATGAGAATCTGATAAAAACTGAATGAGGGCAGAAGGTGATTCTGAAGTGGAAGAACTGCTCTTCAGAGCCTAAAGGGGAACCCTAAATAATTGACATAAATGGCTGGTGTGTCTGAAGACAGCAGGTGCTGAGTGGGCTAGATATATATCATTCCCTAAATAAAATGGATGTCAAGAAATAAAATTAGACTGTCATCCTGAAAGTATATTCTTCTAGTGTTGGTATTAAAAAGCCAGCTGTATCTTTTCTGTCATCCAGTGTTAATAAAAAAAAAATTACATCCATGAGCAAAACAATAAAAAATATCCAAAACTTTTAGACAAGCCTCAGATTCTTTTTCTCTGCTTTGCAAAAGCCAATTGTTTCAAACCTGCACTTGTAAATGCAGCACCTCTGACTTCAGCTAAGTCTCTTAGCTTAGGCAGCATCGTAGCTGAATTGCAAATCTTAAATCTTTTTCCAGAAGTGAAGACTCTGTAAAGGAAGTACCTGGGGTTTTTGGGACGGCTGTTGTCATCTGCTGTTGACACCAGCTTAGGCCTGGCATTGCAAAACAGTAAACTAGCACAGCAGTCCTTTATGTATTGCATTGGAAAAGGGTTCTCCTCAGGAAAGGAAGACAAAGAATTCAGCCATTCCCTTCTAGACTTATTTGTCCTCGCTATCACTGAATAATTAATGAAGATAGCTGAACAAAATCATCTCCAGCTGAAGCTTCAAGAGCAAAGAAAAAATGGCAAAATTTTCTTTAAACTAAGGAATAGCTTCTTTTTCATTAAGCAATGGTTAAACAAAATCAGTGGGATCCGAGAGGGCGCGTTTGTCCTCGTTATGAACCACCATGCTTTGGGGTCTTTGCAGGCAGTTCTGGCTGCAGGCGTTGGCTGCTGGCGCTTTGCTTGCTCAAGAACGATACGCAAAATTCGCCCAGCATTACGATGCAATGCCCTCAGGTACAGCTGAAAATGAATGGGAGTGGCCACGGTCGTGCCGTAACCCACCCCTGCATGCAAAACTAGGAGGACCACTTGATCCTAATAACACATATGTCTATACAGAAATGGCATCACTCCAGACATTTTGGTCACAGTCCCGTTGACAAAGGCCTCATGCTTTTTATAGCCTGGATGCAACCTGACACATGGGGTTGCCTCTCCAGTCTGCCCTGTCTTCTTCAGCTTCGTGCATGTTCATTTGTGTAAGAGTTTGGGACTGTCTTACAACAGATCTAAGGCTTGAGTGCCCTTTACTTCAGAGACATTTAAAACTAAACATAACAGAACATTCAAGATGTTGCAATCAACAGTTTTGTAATCATCAATCATTACAGCAATGGACTTCAAGACACAGTGAGAGGCATTTTTTCAACACCAAATCATCACAATTTGGGCAAGGAAAAAGAGTGACTGTGCCATGTTTCCCCAAATCCCCAGTCACAGTCATTTGGGTTATGGCCAATCAATGCATTTAAGCATACTGTGAGAATCTGAGTTGCAGGCCCACCTGTAGGAAGAATAATTTGTTTCTTTAAGTAAAATTATGATTTCAGTACATTAGAAAGACATGTTATTGTGGCAAATTGTTAGTGTCCTTCACTTGTCTGTTTTTCAGGCAGTTATAATGCTGCATGCGGGGTATTATATCTAGCTATCCTCCCCCTTTATGATTCACCATTTCCTGCACTACTTCCTTGTTGCAAACCTACATGTTTTACAGAAAAGTAATTAGCTAGATTTCATATAATTTCTTTGTATTCATTTAAAGTCTTTCTCTCCATTTTCTTTATGGTGAAACTGTAAACATTTTTCATTTTATACCAATTTTAGATCTAATAAAAACATGGAGCGATAAGGCTATTGTTATAAAATTAATGAAAAGAGATCCTCCTGTAGATAGCAATGATGTGGAAGAAATTAACATAAAACTCTCATGAAAAGAACTATTTTACTGTATAAAACATCTATTTTGCAGCACCTACAACTGTAACAGCACTTCAGAGTACAAGCCCAAAGAGTTTACTGTTTCATTTTAGATGCACTGCGATTTAGAGCTTGCTTCCAAGAGGAGAAGGCTTTTGAGGGATGCAGTTAGGTGACTTGCTACTCACTAATGCCAGGGGGTCAGGTTGCAGCCTGGAGTTCAGTAGTCTGTCAGCTGGCTGCAGATAAGCATTGTTGGAAAATTTGAATTTCAGGTTGCAAATCTTTGGATTGCTCTGCTACAGCAGTAGTAATGTAGGACACCTGGATAACATTTTGAGAGATGAACAATCATGGAGAAACAGCAATGAATGGTGAATTTTTCTGAGGTGGGGACAGATCCGATATCAAACAGAAAATTTTCCAGCTCTTTAGGGGAGGAGTGGCATAGTTACATAGCAAGCACTAGCCTGTCAAGCACCTCTGCTCTTCTGGTGGAAACACAGCTTGAAAATTACTTTAATAATCCCCAGTGCCTCCATCCACAGTCCTGGTTCCACAGTTTCCAAAAAGAGTGACTAGCTGATAGAGGGAGTTGTCAGGAGCGCATGGCTAAGCTATGAAAATAAGAAAAGATTAAAGGGCAACCAGAACTGTTTGCTCAGTCAGAATTTCTGCTGATGACAAATGGGACTTTTTGCCTATGTGAGGCCATCAGGATTTGGTCTAGTAATTTACAGAAAGAATTAAGTGGATGAGATCAGAAGCCACTCCCAGTTACACAGCAGTAAATTCAGAGTAACTTTATTCAATGACATCATTGGAGCTACTCTGGATTTGCACCAACTTCAGTGATAGAGTATAATAGCCTGTTGAGAGTTTAAACTTCATGCCTGAATGTGCAAGAGTGAGAATTGGCTGAGTTATGCAGAGCTCGGCACAGACAGTTGTGTCCAAAGATAACACTGAAGAGGAGCTTTTTGCTGCTGTCCTTATTGTGCTTCTTGCACTATTAAATTCTGCTCCTGTCCAAATGTATCTTTAAGAATGAAAGGCTTGCAACTACAAATGGACTATAAATTATTTATTGTTCCTGAGCTTGTTCTCAGGATAATATCCAAGGGCCCATAGTTATTAATTCTGCATATTCCACGGATGGGTTAGATGACCCACTAGGCTCTTCAAATGTCAATTTGTTCATTCCTAGAATCTATTTTAGCAACGATGTACAGGATAGTCCTTAATATATTATCAGAACACTTTGTATTGCTGTGTTAAATATGTCTTTAATAACCAGTGGGCACACTACCTCTGCTTCCCATGCTTGAAGATGAACCATCCATAAGTTTTTGAAAATCAAGCTCTCCAGAGAAGCAATGAACAACCTATTTGGAATCACCTGCATTCTTCAGCTCAATGCCAGCTGAGGATGCGAGGAATTCGAAATCAAGTCCATTATGGCTGGATGTTCACATGTGTATGTGTCATACGAGATGTGAGCCAAGAAAGGATCATCCAGTGAGGTAGCCTTGTGAAATAAGATACTTCTATCTCTGTAACATGTGCCTGATTTCCATACATCTATTTTTTCCTCCTGTTATCTCTAATATGTAGGGGCAGCTGTAAACTGTCCAACTAGGAATCTGAAGAGAAAAGACCTTTTTTTGACAATGCTATTTGTGCTTTAGAAATTATTATCCTGCACTGAAAACCTGTTTTATAGGATTTTTTTGTTAGCTGATGACCATCAGAATATTACTGCAATCACATGCTGAATTTATTTGTGTATTTAGATATGTATTTTTGATAGGCAAGGCACCTAGTAAGATAACTTCAAAAGAAGTTAGGCACAGCACCCATTTAGATTTCTTTCTGAATTTCACTAAGCACGTATGTACCTTTGGCAGCACCGTAAATCCTTTCCCTGACCTGTTCTTAACCATTAAGAGAAAGTATGTTTTCCCTGAGGAACTTAAAGTCTGTATTAACGGACATTCCTGAAGAAGTAGAAAACGCCTGAGATTTCTTCCTGCAGAGTCACTAAAATTAAGGATGGGCTGTTGGGGGAAGGGTGGAAACTCAAAGAAGCATCTCCTTCTTTACTTGTTCCAGTGTGGCTCAGCAGTTGACTTGGTTTCCCTAACCAGCTCTGCTTCAGTTTCCAGCTTGCATGATATGGTGAAAGTTTGCTTTTATTTTTAATAAATATTTGCTTTGAGAAAAATGGCTCTTGGCTCAAGTTCTGGTCCTTTGCATTCTGAAGCAGCAATTAAGCAATTAAATTAAAGCCTGTAAATAGCAAATGTTTCCATTATAAAACCACTAGCAGCTCCACCTCTTTAAAAAGTAGTGCGATAAAAATGCCTCAGAAATTCTTTGAAATCAGATCTCTGACAAGTATCTAATCTTCATCTTTAAGATAGTGGGAAGAACAGAGGTTATGCAAAATCCATGTATTCCTTCCAAACCAGAAAGCGCTCCAGTTTCCCAGCTACCTAAATTACCTTTTCAAAGTTTCATTTAGTATTACTGTACTTCAGGCAATACTAATATTCAGGTGATTGAGTGCCATCAACTTTGATTTTGATCACTTAAAGAAGATACATATTAATTTTTCTCGTTTCATCCTATGTACTTTGTGGTCTTCGCCATTTCTTTCGTTACACTCCAGAGGTAAACAGACTCTAGCTGCACAGCTTCTCTTCTTTTGGTTCTGCTTTTTTAAAACAGCAGCCTTTTTGGCTTTGGCATCGACATGAGGATAATTACCATGTGGTCTCCATTTGCTTGTAGGTTGAAGACCCCCACCCTAGATCAAAAACAATTTCAGTTGACTGAAACAGCATTTCCCAGCAAATGGAAATTATGCATATCTGGCAAATTTTCAGTGCAAAATGAGTCATCAAAACACACTGAGTGTAAGCATCTTCACCCTTCCTTCCCTCAGCTCTTAATCCAATAATGGCTAAGCATGGAATAAAGCTTCATCTTCAGTATGTATACAAAATACATCGGGGTACAAAGATAAACACTTGATTGCGAGGCAGTCATATAATGAAAAAGCATATAATTTGAATCACATTGGGCTGAAATTAAAATTGCAGCAAACTGTTTGCCAGAGATTCAAACTGTGGAGAACAAATGCACTCTTTTCCTAATTTTTTTTCATCTTCTCTCCCTCTCTCTCCCCCTCTCTTCTCTCAGTGTAGGAGTTCTGCATTGTCACTTGTTTATTTGGCTTCTGATAAAAAAAAAGATTGAAGAAATCCACTGCCACTCATACTTCAAATGAAAAGCAAAATTTAAAAAAGAAAATGTTGTCAACGTTTCTCTAAAAATCTCAACGATGAAATATAATCTGCTGTAGGAGCAGAAGTCAGAGGTGGTTCTGTCACTGAAAAGTGATATTTGGGGCAGTATATGGAATCATTATATGGAAAAAGAAAGGGGAAGGGAACGGGAGGAAAGGGAGGGTGCAAAAAGCTTTGAGGCTCAGAAAGAGAAATCATGAACATACATGTGCTACTTAAAAAGCTGAAGTTTATAAAAAAAGAATTCTTGGCATGGGTGCCTTGTTCTCTGGGCAAGCACATGGTTGCTACTGTGTTGGACTCGCATAGAGGTTCATTACTGAAAGCCAGCAGAGCAGTGCCATCCCTGCAGATGACTCTCAGTTCCTAAGGAAGGACTGGGTGGGTGTCAGCTAGCGGTGAAAAAAGCCATCATTAGAGCGATACTCCACAAAGGAGCCATGGTCATGGGTGATGTTTCTGGCTTCCAGCTTTTGATGAGCTCATTATCAAGTTTGTGATGAACCAGTTCTGTAACTCTTCAGATCCCTGAAATCTGTGGTAGTAACTCAGGCAGAGAGGTGTGTGGAACCTGCCAGTGGTCGTGGCCTGCTCCTGGTGAGGGAGGAGAACCACCGGTCCTTGCTGATCCTTAGCTCTGTCAGCCATGCTTATACCTTTGGTCTGTGTGACATGCCTGCTGACTTCAGCCTTTTTCAAAGGAGTCTATGATGCTCCCATTCTGCTTTGCATCAGAAGTCCTATTGCCTTATTCAATGCATACGTGAACCTGCAGCACTGTCTGAAAGGAAGGCTTAGTTGTGGAGTCTTTGGCACGTGATGATTTCTTGTTAGTTTCCTTTTACACTGGTCAACATACTAATAAAACTTACTGAAACTCAGTAATGATGGGGGAAAGCAGAAAAAAGGCATTGCTGTATAATTTGGTCTCTCCTTTAGAGCACATTGGCAAGTGTGGGGAAACTATTTGGTAAGCGACCCCAGTATGCCACACATACATACATACACCAGTATAATCCAGCATCCACAACAACAGTAAGCACCCAAAAACTTGTGGTGGTGGACAAAGAGTATAAGAAAGCCGAGGCTACTGCTTCTCCATCTCTGACTTACATCTTCTTTTGCAGACCAAAGTGCTCTTTCTTGGCGCTGGCTCTGCGGGGAAGAGAAGCCATGTAGCTGCATTAGCGTGGTGCCAGCCTCGAGCTGATGCACTTGCACTCTGCCTCTCAGCTAGATCTTCAGATGGTGTCGTTGGCCCGGTGCCACTGAACCCAGTAGAGCAGTGCCAGCAAGCAGAGCATGGGATTTGGCCTTGCATTTTTAATGCATATAATTGGTTTAGACTACGAGATAGGAGCTGATGATCATCTGAATTGAGAAGCTGAGCATCTTAAAAGAGGCAGGAGTGCAGAAAGTGTATCTGTACAATTTTTGACAAAGAGAGAGGGTTGTTTGGTTTTTTAAACCCCTCTTGTCTTCACTCTTTCCCAATCTGTAAACTTCTTTCCCTTTAGCTTGCAAGTCTGAGTTTACAGGCACTTTGATTTTTTTTATTTAAATCTCTGCACTTTGTTTTGAAATTCAATATATATTTTTAAAATGTATATCTCCTTGCAAAGCATAATTTTGCCTCAGAGTACACTGGCATTTCATGTTTGCTCTTGTTATGGCTCACTCTCAGTGTCAGAGCTATAAAAGCTGCTACTGTTAATTCACATTTGAGGAAGGAACAAAGGGAGCTTTCTGCAGCCCTGTGCACCTGGAATGTGAAGTGAGAATGGTGACTTCTGCAGCCTGCTACTGCCAGGTGTCAGTCCCTTGCTACTTCACAAAACCAAGAAAAAAAACCTGGGAAAATATTAAAAGTTTGGCTACTTTATATTTTAAGGCACTAACCTTGTTTTATGTGGATTGCGCGTTTCATTTTTAGATTTAAAAGCCATACTGTTTTGAATTGCTTAGCCATTCATCAACACAAAGCAACAGATTTGTCAGCCCCTGTAGGATTTTGCAGCAATGCTAAGCTACACTAATTGCAAAGTTTCTGCAGAATTTGTGTTATCATGATGCAAAATGCAGACCGTACTTTTAACAGACAGAAAAGGAAAAGCTCCCTTAATAGGTTTAGATGAAACAAAAAGATATTAAAAATGCATTTGTGTTTCTGCCAAAACTAAATACAACAGTTACTTGTTTCCTCTAACAATACTTAACATTCATCTTTTTTGAAGGACTTTATAATGTTACGCAGCTATCAGTTAGACAGTACTCAGAGCAGATTAGGTAAAAGGAATATGTATGGACAAGTTGCCCTTGCTTACCCCCAAGAAGTAGTGTGACAGTAAATTCCGAGGCTAAAATATTTTGAAATGTGTTGAAATTTATTCAAGTTTTGTCTTCTCTTACAGAAGTGTTGTACAGTTGAGCTGATGGTTTTGCACTACGATAGTGGAAATAGCACATAGCTCATGCTTCTGTTGAACTGGTACTGAAAAGATCTTGCATGCCAAAAAAAAAAAAAAAAGGCCAGAAAAACTTGCTATGTGGTTTTAGAAAGTACAGTTGAGATGTGGCAGATACGAAGATCTAAGAACAGTCCTGGAAGCTCTAGCAAAAGACTTTTACTTCAGTTCTGAGGAGACTGATGACTACAAAAAAATTAGGAAATAAAGTATTTGGATAAATACAACTTCAGCATTGGCTCCCTAACAGCTTTTTGGAACCAAAGTCACAGAAACTTCTGAACTCCCAGGATTAAGGTTTCATGTTATGTTTAAAAAGTTGTGCCAGTGACTTTTATGTCTTCATGATCTGTTGTTTTTTAATATTCTAAATCCCCTTTCAGGCAATAAGACTCTCCCAGTAATTCAAGTGGAAGTAAAATTTGCCTAAAACTGAATGCTTCTTATCAGTATCTTGAGCTTTATTTCCTCCAAATCATCAGACAAATATAATGTTTCTCTGTTTACTTTCTGTACTTGAATATCTGGAGTTGCTTAGATCTCCTACCAAGGCTGGATTCTCATTGCCTTTGAAAGATGGATTAAGGCCTTCCTCATTGTCTTCTACTTGACAGAAACACAGATGTGTTATTTCAACAGCCTTTTTTGCCCTTCTGGACACATAAAGCTCACCTACTCTTCTGGGACTCTCCTGTTTTGCAGAGGCTCTAATTTGCACCTGGGCTGAAATAGTCCCTGTGGGATAATCAGGTGGCTGGGAGTAGATCAAGTACCATGTGCTTTGGCTCTACCTATTCATGAGCAGCTTCATCTCCAGCAGGCCAGTGAATACAGGATAACTAGCCTTGTGTAAATAGTGTCCTCATTAGGATGGGAGATCTTTTGTTAGGAAGACCTGTTTGTCTTCTTGTCCTTTTATTTAGCAGGGACAACGTAGAGTGTGAAATTCCATATGCAATTGGTTAATGTATTTTAAAACAGTCTGAGCAACATACAGTTTGTAGCACGATTTACAAAATTCCCTTTGCAAACAATTTTGTTTCTCCCTCCCCCTTTCCATTTACTTCTATCTCTTTGAAAGTGTCAGTCTTCACACTTAGCTGATAAGTTTTGTATCTTCAGTATGGTTTGGTCCAGTCTGATCAGACGTGATGTGATGTTCAGATCCTCTCTGGATTCATATGTTTTTATTTCTCCTATTTTCTTTGTCCCACTGCATGCATTCATAGTACATATACAAGTCTCTCCAGTGAACTCATTACTTGATATTTTTTTTAAACCTCCTACCATATACTTCCCTTTTGACTGTACACTGCCTGTTTCACCACTTATAATTACTTCCTGCTCACCTCCTAATTTTAGCAGCTTCTTCTTTCTTGCCTTTTGTTCACTTCTCTGTGACACGCCTCATACTCCATGGTCACCATGTTCTCCTTTGTCTTAAAAATAAGTAAAGCTCCATGAATTGGCTTAGTCAACCTGTCCAGCTAGAGTCAGGCGGTTCTTTAATTCAGTGCAGTAATTAATGTAGAAACAGACATAGCCCCACTCTGAAAAAGGTCCTTTGCCACATGGCCCATCCCAGCACCACTCTTTGGTTACTGCTACATTGGTTACAAATTTTTCGCTTTGTCCATTTGGATTTCACCACAATTTGTTGAATACGTTTTCATGTAATTCCAGTTGCCTGTCTTCTCGTTATCACTGTTCTGATTTTTTATGTCCTGGCCTCTTGTTCATCCCTTACTCCTACCCAGCTTCCTCTTTTACATATGTTTGTCTCTTCAACATTCATATTTCGTGCACTGCCCCTGAAAAGATTTTGCCTCAAGCAAAAAACTTGGGCCATGATTGCAAGAAGCCTAAGTATGCTCATGGTCTTGCTGTTATTATTTTTGCTTCCCCATCCCTTCAGTGCAAATCCTATTGGTTATGCAATGTCTATATATAATTTGTATACTCTTTCTGGAAAGTGTCTACAGAGTACCCAGCATACCTTCAGGCACTGTGTAATTTACTGATCAGTATAAATGAGAACAAGCTAAAAAGTAATACCATGTTGCCTTCTATTCCTACTTAGTGATTATATCCTCTTGCTTTTCTTGTCACCAGTAGCCCATTTATTTTTGCTAATCTTTCTCCTCTACTATGCATAGCAGAGGCTTTCCTACTGTGAGGCTACTTTTCTAACTAACACTGGTCACAAAACATCTCAGGGATAAGCATTTCCTCCTCTGTGTTCTGCTCTTGCAATTTGCAATACTGCTTTCCAAGCCCTACACAAATTCAGTATACACACGCATGTTTCATATATATATGTGTGTTGAAAGACAGATGCGTGTGCATGCACAAACACACGCGCGTGCACACACACACCAAAGAAGGATGGAAGATGCAAAATAAAAAGACTGGAAGTGAGACCTGTCAGGCACCTGCCACAAAGTGACACAGCCATCTACTCTGTTTCAGTCCACAGCAGGTGAGGCATCTATCCAGCACAACAACGCACCTACTGGGTAAAAAAAGGAAGGAACCATAACATAAAAAGAGCAGGTGAGAAAACCTTCACCAGCTACTTCTCACCACATTCTTGTCCAGCTGTTGTCCAAAAAGTCAGGCAACAATAGCAAATTACAAAACAATAAACACAATTTACCCCTGTTAATCCAGTCCTTCCCTAAGGAAGGGCTACTAAAAGTCCATGGCTCTTTTGCACGGAAACCTATTTCTTTGACTGCCAGATGTATTAAATCGCATGTTTTCATGCAAGTGACCACATTTACAACCATCACATAATTTAATGAAAAGATAATGATTTATTCTGGTCTTGGAAAAAAATGGAATCTGTTTATAAATGGATTTATTTTTTGGATCTTCGTTTTAAAGCCAACGGAAACCAGTGTCTTTAATTTGAGGTCTAGTCAGAATGGTGGAAACTAGCATCAGACTGGACTACAGCTTTATTACGTTTCGCTTGAAAACATTGATATTTGTATTAACAGTTTTCTTAGCAAATAATGCATTTTAATTTAAAAATATTTTACTCCTTGGACTAGAAATGTATTATGCAGAGCTACAGAAAAGCTCAATCCAGCAACACAACAGTTGGCAGGCTAAACAGACTGGCACAAAATTAGAGTAGGAGACAGAAAGTAATAATTGCTTGACCTGCAGGTTAAAGAGTAAAGAATAAGAGATCAGCTCCAGTTATATGCTGTAAAGCTTCAAAAGCTTCCAATTGAATCTTAAGATTCATAGGTTATTAAAAAAATCAAATTTAGTTTATAAGACTTATTAGCTTGGAAACAGAGTGGTAATAAATAAAGACTTGCAGGAGACCAGAGGTGAACTAGGACTGAATACATTTCCCTTAATATATATCAGTCAAAGGTGGTATTAAGCAGAGCTTTTGTCACCTCTGTGGTTATTAAGATATGGGAAAAAATTGGAAGGGAAGCAGAGGAAGCTGTAAGCTTCAAGAGTTTAAAGCAGGAATGCATGTGCATCTGGATATACACTAGTTTTCTTGGCTCATCTGCTGAAAGAAAGGGCACCTCTAAGTCCTGCTGAAGGACAGAGGGCAGGTTATTAGACCGAAGGCTTCCTACATGTACCTCCTCAGCCCCTTTCAACTTTGCTCAAAAATTCAATTGATTCGTGTACTACTCCTGTACCTGAAAAGTATTTTACTCCCAAAGGTGAGAACATTCAGACCAAAGTAGACATGCTCCCATTTTTACTATTGAACATAAATTAACCTCATTTACAAATACCAGTGATAAATGTGAAACTTCAGCAGAGATTTATCCCGTGAATGACATGGACAACTTGCGTTGTTTATCTCCTCCGCCTTGGCAACCTGAGAAGGATCATGACATACATTTGTGCAGTAAATTCTCCTTAAAAAGCAGAGAGCTCAAACAATTGAAGAGGAAGAGGGGACAAAGGAAAACCAATAGTGAACATTTTTGAAATAAAGCCCTGTCCCCACCTCTTTGGCCTTCCTTCCCAACCCCCTCCTAATGGATGTTTCCCTTGCAGATGCCAGGGTATAAACCTCTTCCTGTGTACAACTTCCTGGGCGCCCTCCGTGGGCCAACACTGGAGGTTCAGGGGTTTCCAGGTGGCTGGGACACACCGCTGCTGTCACAGGCATGCAGCAGCCAGTGGCCCCGAGGGCAGGCAGGCGGGCAGGTGGTCAGCAGGTGGCCTCTGCACCGGAGCCACCCCCTACCCCCCAGACCCTATTTCAAACAAGCCGTGTCTCAGCCCCACTCGTGAGCACCCCAAGACATCCCATCTCTCAGCACCATGAAGAAGCGCACCAAAGGCCATGTCCCATCCTGGTCTGATCTATAGTTCTGCCATTAGCTTACGTGGTGGTAGGGTCATTTCCACACTAGGCACTTTCAAGGGGAAAGGTGCTAATTTAAAGCTATGATATTCTTAACTCCGAAATCTGGACACACTTAACAGTCCCTGCATGTCATCCCACAGAAGAACTGGACTGAAGATTGATAGTAATTTAAGTGGAAGAATGGCCTACTAAATTATACTCCTGGCATCTCTCTAGCAACAAATTTCAAAACACTAGTCAGATGCTATAGAGGACTGCTCAGCATCAACTCTATTAGCCAGGGAATGCAATCACATGGCTACTCTTGAATTAGGAAAGACCAGTCTGGATCCAGCCTTCAAACAGTTTCTCTACGCCTTGCTGAAGGTCAAGACACATCATGTCTTCTGCTCTTCTGCATGATATACCCTGCACGGTTGTAGCCCCTTAGGAGCGTCTGCAGGCTGTACTCGTGCAGGTGGTGTGCAAGCCACCGAAACACTGTTTTCCTACAAGCAGATTTCCGTAAAAATGGGGTAGTTCTGCAGCAGTAGTTCTAGCGATAGGAAACTCTCCAGACAATGGCTACAGTGATGCCCAGTTAAGAAACATAATCCCTTTCTCCCGGGAAGCCTTCAGGTTAGGAAAAACAGGTTACTGAGCTCATGCATCTGGAGCTTATTTACAGCTCAGCTGCAAGGTACATAAAGGAAGAAGGCAAGAGGGGTGTCTTCTATGACAGGAGAAGGAAATGGAAATACAGGTGCTAAGGTAGGTGGCTATCCTTTCATCTGGATAAGAGGAGAGCGTTGTAGTGTTTTTGTCTGAATTCTGGAGACAGGGAAAAGTGCAGGCTCTTTTTTTTCAGATTTTATTCCAGTAAACAGAAGAAAGAAGCTGTATCAAAACAAGAAAACATTCGGGCTAGCATTAAACTGCACAAGAAGAAAGCAAATGCTGTTTTCTATTTCTGAGTGAAGAGCTCACCCAGTGCCATTATACATTTTTTTGGATCAAAGATATATGCTTTGTCTGGAGTCATTCAATATATTATTGAGAGTTTGGTTCTGTTAGTAGTGTACTCCTAAAATGGAAAGATTGAGAGAGTTTTCAAAGACATCATAGCTGGGTGAAGTAAAGTCGACTTTGCTTTCACTTGAATGAAATATTCAAGTGAGATTTGTGAAGGGCTGCACTAGAAGTTTACAAAAAGAATGAAAAATAAAACTGATGTACCACCTCTATAGGTTCATATTTTTAATGTAATCTGAGATTCCATGTGCATGTTTCTACACCTCTGTTCCACCTAATGCATGGGAATTTCTCTCACTATGCTTTTATGTGCATAGACAAGACCCATTTTCTCTCATTCTGTGTGCCGACAAGACCTTTGGTCGCTGCATTCTCCTGTATCAAATAACACACCAGGAAAAGGAAATCTGAGGGAACAGATTTAAATGTGAAGTGCATATTCACATATAACTCGAGACCCAAATGTTAACCTCAGATAACCAGCTTTAAATAAATGGAATTTATTAATGTGGTCTTATTACAGACCTGAATCATCCCTTAGGAAAACGTTAAGGTTGTACTTACGCTTGGTGACCAGAGACATGCTCAGGTTCTGCGCCTCTAGGAGTCTGACATGTTTCTTTCCTCCTTAGCCCCCAGTCCCTGCTTTATTTTCTGCCTCCTGCCTCAGCCTACTACATACACCTGCCCTTCATTTTTTCTTTTTTGACCACTTTGACCTGGTTTGTGCATCCAGCTGCATATCCTTCCGTTAAATCTCCATTGTTACTGGCCCATTTCTGTCCCTGGTGCCTCCTCAAGAGTTTTTTCCTTCTTGCCTCACATCTTTCTTTTCCTTTGTTCTTAACTATCTGTGTTTCTCACCCTCTGCATTTAATCAAGTTACCACCTTCCTCCACCGAGTTAGTTGCCAGAAGCACAGAGGTACGATAAGCCCAAAGGACAACTCTTACTCTTAGTTTCAACATTAAGCACCACAGTAATGGCAGTAGCTGTTGACAGCTAAAAAAAATGAGTTGCTGGGAAGGTACTTATGCTGCACTCCTCTGTAACACGCATATTCTAAAGTGAAGTTTTCATATAGCCAAGCTGGATCAGCATTTTTGTGGAATAATCAATCAGAGATATCTCAGGCTCATCTCCATGACCCATTTTTAAGTCACTTCTCCACAGCATGGAAGTAAAATGAGTTTTGATGAAACAGTGATAAGAACGTATCTAATATGGAAAAAAAATAGAGATTGCTTCATATTTCATTCTTGGGAAAGGAGAAATTATGTTACGTGAAACTTTCCAAGAAAATTCAACTGAACTAAATTTCAACGAACGTTTTTGGCAAAAATTTTAACAAGTGAAAATAAGATCTTAACATGCAAAATGATGCATTACTTCTCTGCATGTTCTGCAGTAAAAGGGACGCTGGTGCTGCGCAGCACATTGCTATAGAGGTAGTTGGGATAGCTCAGAGTAGGTTTCAGTGGCAGAAACAGAACAGCCACAGAAGCACATCTCTCTGCCTGGACTTACACTCCCTGCCTCCTGATGCCATGAGTCCCAAAGAACAAAAAGCTTTTGATCAACTTTAAATTGTTTCTGTGTGAACATTATGCAGTACAGAAACAGGACACTGTGGGTGAGATTTATTTGACCAAATGTAGGTATTTATGACTGAGCTGCTGTATGGATTTCCTTTATGGTTAGTGAGAAATATTATCACTTCTAGAGTGTGACTCACCTCATCCTACTGTAGATAGCAACATCACAGTCTAGAACTGCCTCTATTTTTTCATTGGCTTTAAAGGAACCTTATGGTGACTAGCTCATACGCAGACACCTCAAGCAAAAAGAGATAGACCCCACCTTCCATCCACAATACAGTGGTTCAAACTGGAAGACTTTAATCTCTGCAAACACGCAGGAATCATGAAACCGTGCTGAGGCACCACTGTGCAACAGGAGTTGGCTACAATCTTTGAGCGTTTGAATATCATGGATACACTTCATAAGAGCCCCCAAAATGCTGAAGAGGAGTAACATCCTGCAATCAGAGAGCACATTTGCAACACCAATGTCCCCTCTTCTTTGTGTGAAATCAACAATACTTCTTAACAAAGAGAAAAACCAAAGTATCCTTTACATCGTCATCATAGATGGCCAGACTTCACAGGGACCAGCTTTCAAGACCAGTTCACACAGAGCAGCAGCAGAATTTTAGCATTTGGTTCTGCACTGCTTTCAGCTCTGAGCTGTGACCTCTGGACAAACACAGTGGGAGGAGTTTGCCATGATATCTCATGCTATGTCTACTACTTTGGCTTGCTGCATTTTGTATATGAAAGTACTATATAAAAACAAATTGCATTCTTACTCTGTTTTTTTTCTCTCCTTAGTGCAAGAGCATTCTTACTGGCTGTAGTAAAAAGGTACTCGAGTGCGTTGTAGGCAGAAGCAGGAAATTAGCTCTCCTCATGGATCAAACAGAGTCAGCACTAATGATACAGCACAGGGAACGGAAAAAAAAACTGAGGAGAGACAAAGAAATGTTTAACACTCAGCACTAGAAGAGAGTGAAAACAGAACACACTTTGAAGAATTTTCTTGCTGCAGCATAGCCCCACGTAGGAGAGGCTCCACAGTCAGACTCAACATGTTTTGAAGTTTCTCTGTTTATTTAATCTTCAGGTCAGATTTTGGCACTGTGCTATGATTGACACAATACAAAAGAATAAAGGCCCAACCAAAACAAGGGGGAAAAAAAACCTGTAGGAAAGTGTGAGACTTAGGAAATCAAACCATCTAAGAAGCAAAGCAACCTAGATGCTTTAAGGACAGGCACAAAGTTGTGTCAGATTGGAAGAGCAGTACCTAGAGATAGTTCTCTTTCTAATAACCAAATGTCAAGGCCTAGCTGGCAGCTAAGTAATGATCTCCTTGAAACCAATCCTAATTGCAGGGCCTGTGCAACGTGAGAAAACATTACTTTCCAAGAAAAATAGAGAACAGAGATAGAATGCTAAAAATCACACAAATAAGTCAGTGTAAACTGCTGTTCCAAAAGTTTGTTACCACAATAATAATTTTATTAATGTGGCTATGTCACTGCAGATGCCTCTCCCTCAACTGTGACCCTCTGAGGAGGATGTGAAAAACTGAAAATGCAAAATCTTCTCAATTTATTGGTAACAGAGACTCCCTTTATTACTGTTTCAGACTGCACATAGTCTGGGAACTTGTATACAAAATTCTAAGGAACACTTTGACTAAATAAAGAGAGCCTCCCTACAAAAGCATAGATGTGCATTATAATTGGAGCCCAAGCCCATTGTGAGTATGAGGAATGAGCATCCCAGAAGGGCACTAACTCCCTGCAGAGGCGTTGCGGTGCTCGCTCTGAGGCGGGTTGCCAGGCACGCTCTCGCGTTTAAAAGCAGAGGGTGCGAGGGAAGACAGGAATGGGCAGACCAGATCAGATGGAAACTTCACTGTGTCCAGTGACAGCAGCCTACAGCAGATGCCTAGGGAAGAATATATGAATGGCCAAAATATGCTCATGTTCTTTCAGTGCACAGAGACCTGCACCTCAGAAACCTCCTAAGCCATAGGCGGTAGTGTTGTGTGTAAGAACAACAGCTTAAACAGTGTGCGTTGCAGAGATCCCACCTAAGGTGGTTCTCTCTGTTGTATCCCCAGAGGCTGCCATAATGCAGAATGGTCCAAAGCTGTGTCATCTGAACCTGCTCTAGATACCAGAGCAGGGCAGCTCAGGAAAGCGTAAAGCACAGAAGACAAAATTTTATTCATTAAGCAGCAGGCTGAATCATGATAAATGGCTAACGTCCCGTACCCTAAATCAGAAATCAAATATCCAGTACTAGCATTATCAAAGAGAAGAGGAAACCTCCTGGCATCTTCAGGGTATATGGAATTTTATTCCAAGCTTTAAGTAAATAATAATAATAAAAAGTAAGCCTGCCTCATTTGCAGCATTTAATGTATCTTGTTTCACCAGTGCGAAGAATTCTGGCTTTAGCTAAAGGCCATTCTTTGTTAATAATTATTTTTGCCTATTGCATTACTCACTAAATTTAGTTAGTGCATCTATAAACTATATTAAAAAGGTAGTGCAACAGATAAAATATACAGAGATAGAACCTGTTAAACATACATGTAACTACTGTTGTACACGGAAACACTTTGGATTTAGTACTATTAGGGTTTTGCACTGCATGAAGAATGTTAAATTAAAAATGAAAAGGAAAAGTGAGCGTCAGCTTGGTTCTTTTTTTTCTTTTTTGTTAATGGGAGTAACTTAGTTTATAGTGTATCCAGTATATTATATTTCAAAGTCTAATAAAATATGGTTTAAATTTTATTTAAAGAACTTATATGCTGTTTTTACTCTTACTATATTTCTGACCTTATCAGATCAGAAATAGGTTTTAAAATCAAAATATCATTACATAGTCCAGAAGCTATAATAAAGCTGCTAAACTCTGAAGTCACTACTGACATAAATAGATTTACTATGAATTTACATCAGTGTGGCACTGGGATTTGGCCCAATGTGTACGTGTGGGGAGCTTTATTCTATAATGTGAGCATTCAAAGAATCAATATGTTGTAAAAAACCAGATTCCAATTTCCAGACTGAAAAGGCTGGAATGAATTATAACTGAACTAGGACACTAAAAACCTTATTAGCGTGGTTCCAGGCAGTAGCAGGTTCTTTTCTCAGCCAATTCACAGAACGACCCTCACCTTTTTATGGCTCAGTTGCGGCTCAGCTGGGGATTTGCACACAATGAGGCTGTTTTCACCAACAGGGTGATGGCTTTCTACATCTCTGTTGTGTCAGCCTTGAGGTGATGACTAGCTGCGAGGAAATTATTATCTTAAGGTGGGGTAGGCTTGAAGGATTTCCTTTCAGCAAAACAAAATCATGTGGCAACGCAGCTTTCGCTTAGGAGGAGGTACGCCAGGTAACGAGGGGAATGCCAGGAAATGGTGACGAAGAAATGTCCCCAGACACCTGGCTTACCTGTTTGCACTGCCCTGACTGATGGCTGCAGCAACCTCACAGGGCCTACTTGCTCTTCAGGAGCAGAATTATTTATTGCTCTGATGATCCTTGGTGAAGAACAGCTGCGTAACGGCTGAGCATGTCACTCCTGGTCCAAAAAAGGTGAAACTGAACCTTTTGAGCTCTTGGTGACTCAGATAGCAGCAACATTCCCAGCTAGAACCATTTCACAAAACCGTGTATTTTGGAGGACAGGGCAGTCCCTGTTTGCACGTGATCTCACACATACTGCTATGACCAAAACATAACCCTTGAGCTGATTTGCCAACACTACCACCAACAGAGAAAACGTGTGGCAACGGCAAGAACTGGAATAATTTCTGTGAATTAAGAAAGCAATTTAATGTAGAGGCTATAACATTTTACATCATAAAACACACTTTATACTGTCCAAATTAAATAAACCACCTTTTTAAAACTACAGAGACAATAAACGTTACATGCCAGTCCGAAGTTTTCACCCACCATTAAAAAGGTTAGTAACTCATTTCAAATCCTAAATCTTCTAGTTTTTACCTGTTGACTGCATGTAACCAAACTATAGAAACAATCTGTTTTAATATTGTCCCTTCACACGGCAGCTGCTTATGTCCATTTGCCTTCAAATTTACACAACCTTTTCTTTTTAACATGAGTCAATGGGGAGTATATTCCTGAGTCTATTTTGGTTTCTACTAAAGGTTATAGTCTAGTCACTCCATGATAGGGTGAGCATGCAAGATATATGTCTTATACATCTGCCTGAAAGGCTGAATGAACACGATCTACCAGGCAACTGATGCTCAGCCATAATTCTACTGAAATAAACAGATTGTAATTGAAATTTATGCTACCCGAGGATTTTTATTCTTTCATTGCCTTCCCATTTCTGCCTAAAATGATCATATGCAAACTTTCTTTAGTTATTTTTAAGGTAAGAATGAACAAGACAGAGAGGAATGGTGTTTGTATGGCTGGGGTTTGTAATTTAGGCTTTAAAACAGATTATGAAATCCAGAGGAACACATACAATGCAGTCAGGAATGTATCAAAGAGGGGGGACTGTCAGAAGAGATAAGAAAGAGAGAGAGAGAAGGAGTCATTTAGTCCCATCATCTACTGCAGTTGGATTACTACAAAGCTGGCAAAAGAGGTGGTAAAAAAACCTCTACATAATAGAATATGAATTTATGGTTCCTTACCTCACAGCTTAAATACAGCCCCACAGCTACTGCTTCAGGGTACTGAAGAAAGAGAAATAGCTGTGGTACCTATGAAACATTGCCTGCCTTTTTGGAGCAGCCAGCTGGACTTGGCTAAAACGCAGAATGTCACATCAAATCTCATACAGATGAGAGGTTTGCTTGCTTTCCAGTAGAGATAACAATCGTGATGAGCCAGCAGAACTTAGTCTGCAGCAATATGAAAGACTCGGCGTATGAACATTTACTAACTCTGAATAACAGGATGAGCCAATCTGTAAGTGCACCACACCTTTGTAGGGCCACAATTTTATTCATTCACATATATTTCCTTTATAACGCAACACTAAGAGCATGGCCTCTTTCTTCTCATCTTTTGTGCACTCAATTCCTTGTCTGGGTCCTAACAACCACAGTTTCCAGAGAATATGGTGTGCTGGCACCATGACAGTTATTTTTTCTCTCCAGCCTTGGAGAGCCTGAAAATTCCCTTTATTTTTTTTCTTTCTTTCTTTTTTTTCTGAAACAGCTAGCTGGAGTGCAAGCAAAATCCTCCACAGATGGGGACAAGCTTGAGAAACAGCAGTACGAGAGGTAATATTTTATAAAGAAAATGATGAACGATTCCAAGAAAGAAATTAAGAAGCAGAAATCATCTCTGGCGAATGTGGAACAACAATGTGATGTAATGGAAAATGAACTGCATTATGGCCGGTGGTTTGATAACGAAGGAAAGCTGTGAAGCTTTCCTTGTGACAATTCAAACAAATAAAAAAGACAGAGCATGTTGATAATGAGCCCTGAATATTCTTTCTTTTCTTTTTCCCCCTATTTTGTCACCTTTGGTCTGCTTGGCATGCACTCAAATTAGAAGACTGACAGTCATTTATCTTTAATAATCACTCTTGGAAACTCAAGAAGCACTCCCTTTTCAGCTCTGCCAACAGGGAATCATTAACACTGAAAAAAAAAAATATATATATGCTTAATTGTTTTTACTGAAATAAACACTCTGGGTACCCCCTGCCGTTTAATGAACATGCACCGGGTTAACTACAAGGCCTGCTACCACTGCCATCTTTGATTACTTGCTAGTGGCAGATGAAAGCTTAAAGCACATGTATTTTTTTGACAGTAAATATGATTTCACTTTTTTGGCTTCCACATCAACCCACCCCTTTCAAAGTAGGGCAGACTAGCAAAGGCTGTCAAAATAAGGCTAGCAACTAAGTGGAGTAGCAGCTCTCTACAGAGTTTGATTATTCTTCTGTGAAAGAGTCTGTAAACAAAACCTTTAGGCTTTTGTCTGCTAAACAGTGCTTAGAAATTCTTCCAGCCTAGCATTTTTAATATGTGGGAACATGACTACAGTAGGATTCAAGAGCACTCAACATTTTTGAAAGGAAGGCAATTTATTTTTATAACTAAATGTGGTCTCAGAAGCCAAAATGCAGGCAAAAGACCACTTCTTTTTAAAGAAAAGAAATTCTTTGTGTGCATGGATCCTCTGAGCTGTCTGAAAGATGTCTTTCTTTTGCCTTGACTATACATACCAAAATAATAACAGAGCGAAAATTATTTTTGAGTATTAAAAGTTTTCAATATCAATTTTGAGTTTGGAAGTGAATCTTAATTGAAAACATATATTCAGGACTTATTTTTCACTTTCATGCTTTGTGCTGTGATAATAAGCCAGCTAGCCTGAGCCTCGATGTCCCTTCAACTAACGATCAGTTCTTTGAGATGGCTGGAACCTTTGGAATGAGCTACATGCACTACAGGGCATGAAGACTCAAGTCTCTTCCCTTCCTGGGAAAATATTTGATCTAGGGTTGGGGGATGCTTCTCTTCCCCAGATCAACGCACCAGTTTCTGAACACGGCCAGGAACTGGGTGCAAATTTATGCATGCCTCAAAGCAGAAACTGATGGGATATTTCCATTGGAATTTCCCTCCCATAAACCTAGGCCATGTCTATAAAAGTAAGTTAAATGTTCCCTGAACCATCCTTGGACCCTGTGGCCATACCCAAATCCATACCATTAAGCTCTTTCAGCCTCCAATGCTGTCATGTGGAGACAGCCTCTAGTTTGTGCAAAGTCCTGAACTAAGGTAGGGAAATGTTTGGGATGGTGATGGTGGATCCAGAGCCAAAACAAGCCAAAGAACCACTCTGACCATGTAGGAGAATAGAAGATTTGAGTTCCAGTGCCTGGGAACTTTCCCTGGCACAGCCGAAGTTGTTAGTATGGATGTAGCCATATGTGTCAAGCCGATTTAGACAGCAGCTGAGCCTGGAAGTTTTAACTGCTAGCTTTGCCTAAATATCAGCCTTAGATGTCTAAAAAGGAAACCAGTTGCTTAACAGCACTTCTCAGGTTTAGCTCCAAGTGGCTCAGTAGTAGATATCATCCTACAAGTTTCCTAGATTTTTGCTTGAGGTTGTAAAAGTTATCGCCAGTGTGATTTTGGTTTGCCTCCTACTATCTGAGATCTGCTGATCACTTTACCTCTAACATTAATGGCTTTCTTTCAGTCATCTTTTAAATACATTTTTGTCTTATTTATTAAACAGTTAAGTGTTGGATATTCAAATACAGAAAGCAAGGCATAATGAAATCTTTAAAAAGTACTTACGTTTGGATTCTTAGAAGGGACAAGATTTTATAATCTGGTTAGATCTTCTTCACGTCAGGGACTTGCTGAAAATTAGGGATTACTGTATCTTCCCAGCATTAGTCATCAATCCTTATACACATCGTCAGTGTTACACCCCCTTACTATGGACAGTTTTAAGTGTCCCTCATAAAAATGTAAATATCAGCCAAACAATTTTTGCAGACTGAAAATGCTGGTGACAATGTGCCCCCTCCCCACCTCAGCTGTTTTGCCCAACCTTTTCCATGCTGCCAGACTGCTTCTGGCTTTGTAGAAGAGTAATTCTAAAGAAAGATATCAGTATGATCAAAGAAACTTGCATAACGCAGGAAGGACTAGAGCAACGCATGTGTCTTCCTTACAGCCATGGCAACACCTAAGTTTTAGCTGTCTTACCACCTACTACAAGTGACTTCAACTAGTGTGACTGGGCAATGGATGACTCTACATTCACACCCACAAACACATGCACGCACACACGCAAACCCATCCGTTCCCCATCACTGGAAAAGAGTGACTTCTAGGGTGAAACACAACTGAAAACGCACATCTACGTTAAGAAAACTCTTGGAAAGTAACGATTAATATCATAGATATCTTCTGGGGTAAACAAGTAAGAAGTAAAGTATACAGGTTTTGAAATATTCTTTAGTCGTAATATTATTCTGAAAACACCCTACATATTTTCCTTTTAAATATGCAGGCATAAAATCTCTTGGATTTTATTGAATTGACCAGCATTTTACTTCGAGATTTTCCAGGCCAATGTTGATGCAGCATAATTCTGTGTGATCTGAAGAAAAGCTCATGCTGTTGATTTCTGGTGTGTATGTTACTACTAGAGCTGTTTGAAAATAGATTTTTGAGGTAGAGTAGAATTTTACATTACGGTGATTTTTTAAATTTGATTTTTCATTGGAAAATCAAATGGACCCAAATTCTCCTGGTTTTTTCCCCCAAATATTCTAGTTTAAACTTCTTTTCAGATTAGTGTAAGAAAATGAAGACTTGACTTTACTATATAGTTATACACTGAAATAGGCCTTGAAGATTTCATTCTTTAAAATAACAGAGATTACTATTAGATTTTTGTGAGGGTACCAGGAGCTCACAGTTTGAAAAATAATATCAAAATGGAGGTTGAAGTGAAACCCCTCCCTTGGCAAAAGGCAAGTAAACTGCAGTAGACTCTCAGAGTCAGAAGAGCAGGTCTGCTGTTGTGGTGCTCCTCGAAGCAGTGCAACACTCTGCAGTCTCCATTCTGGATGGGAAGATCTCTGGGGTGAAGGAGACATTTTCAAGACTATCTTGTGGATAAAGGAGACAATTATTTCACCTTTAATAAAATGAAAATTTTTGCAAAAGCTGCAACATGTTATTTGAATATTTCCCACATTCTTATTCGGTTCAGGACAAAAACATGTTATTGGAACAAGCAGAGAAGACTTACATAAACATTAAGCAGTTCCTTCCTTCCTTTCAATCTCCTAGTACGATGTACATTTCACATACAGTAGTTCTCCTGTTCATTGTGGTAGAGAGTGTATTTATTTTGAAGATCTGTTTCTTGGGCATTTTATTAGAGATCTCAGCTCTCATCTGAAATGTCCCTTGTCTTATTTTATTGCAACAGAACATGCCGTGGACCTGAATCCTATTGCTAGCTGAGCCTCCTTTGCATCATGCAGATGTTTTAACCAGGTGTTTTGAAGAGGATTCCTTACTCCCTTACTCTGTATCTGCTTTGTGTTACTTAGACACAGCACAATTAAGAGTTGCAAAGAGAGACGTTTTACATTTCCAGTTTCCAGCTGCAAGGGTTAGTATATAGAGACACTCACTAACTGTAAGATCACGCAACCTTTGTCTTAATTGGGTAAACAGGGTGTTTGGAGTATCACACAGCAGGACTGGGCTAATTAAATATTGTTCAGATTTCTCCCTGGGGAGTTTATACGACGACTGAACTGTAAGCTGCAGTGTTGCAGCTCAGAAGCCATGTAATTAAGGTAGATATTTTGGGGAATGACTGCCCTTCCTTCCCTAAAGACATGTTGTAATCAACCTGCGGCGTTTTGTTGAGACAGAGTAAAGACAATCTGACTGATCTGAGCTGTTTGAAGAAAACTGCTGCGAATACAGATAGTTTTTAAGAAGCAAGTGAACTTTTAACTTACTAGGTCTTCAAGTGACAGCCTTTTGAAAAAGCACATTTAAAATTGTAATTTTTGGCTAAATTGCCAGGTAAGTGAATTTCATCACTTCAGTTGTATTTCTCTATGCCTGTGCTAAGCACCCTCAATCCCCCACTTATGCTGGAGAACCCCAGGAAGATTCACAATATTATCTTGCAGGGGCAGACATGTCTGTGCTAGATGTTCATGCAGGAGGACAGAGGCAATGACAGAGTGCAACTCCCTCCTACAAGAATGGATCCAGGAAACAAGAGGACCACCAAAGGCAAGACTGAGAGAATGAGCACTTCTAGTGATACACGGTTCTTCACTGCCTCACATATGTCACTCTGCAGGTTTTTCCTGGACTTCATTACTTCAGATAAGATAACATACAGGAGAAGGACTCAGAATATCAGGCTGAAGACCTTGACAAGAAACCCTCCTACAGTGAGTCATTTAGGCTACAACTGATCTATGGAACTCATAACACATCCCAACTGCTCAGGTATGTGAGTATCCTCCAGCTGCATCCTCTGTGCATACTGGGAGAGACTGGCATGCTCACCATCCCATTCTGCTTCCCAGCTCTCCCGTTCTGTGTTTAAAATCATCTGTCCATGCTCCAGCATGTTATCCAGATATCCATCTGGGACTGCAGATACACAGTAGAAACCATCTGTGGTGCAATTGAGATGTAACTTTACAGACTGACTTGGCCCTTGGGGCCAAGCCACAGCTGACGCTAGAAGTGCGACCCTCTGGGTCTAAATTGGGGTGCAGACCTTCCTGACCCTTGAGTGGATAATATCTTCATAGTAAACCTGAATCAAAAGATACAATGATGAACAAAGACATAATCCCACCAATGTGAGGATGTCTCTTCCTCTCCTGATCTCTTTTTCCTACCACTGACTTGCTAACTGATTTTGATGTTGGAACCTCACCTCAGAAGACAATCAAATGAAATGGGGATAAATTATTGGAAAGGAGGTAGCAGGAGCCTTGATGGCCTAAGCCTAAAGCTCTTGCGCAGACTTCAGATGACCCAGTTTTGAGACGGAGCTTTAAAGAACAAGCATACGTATTTTTCACACAACAGCAAAGCACTTACAGAAACACAGGTTTCTTGAGAGAAGTGGTCCTAGGAAGTGTTATATGATGGATCTTTTCAGCGGGGTTATCTGAGGTGTCCTGAACATTATAATTATTTAGGCATACCTGTGCTTAATGCTACATGTGGACAGTAGAAACAACTCTAACTTATCAGCTAGAGTAACTGCCAGATAGCTAGATATAAGATCTGAAAGAAACATCTGGATTTATAGGTCTTTCCTTTGCCTTTGCATATGGTTCTCTCCAGGGCTCTGTGATAGCTTTATCTTAGATCAAGCAGGTGGGAAAAAAGCAGGACAAGAGGCTATCCATTTCACGTTTAAGCTGCCAAAGCTTGATATGGCACTCAAGGCTAAGTCACAGAGGCCAAGCTCAGAGCACTTGAATTCTTTGCAGTATTAACTGGAATTATCCTTACGTCACAAATATGATAAACTTCAGTTTGAATATACTGAAAGCTGCTATTTTCTTCATTTCAGCAACAGAGAATAGAGATAGGATGCATATCTAAATACCTAGAATAGCTTCTCAGTTTTCACATTCAGATGCCTCCCAAAAGCATATTGCCCTGAGACCTGAATGCACATCACTCTTCCTTCCCCCAACCAGACATCCAATTGGAAAAAACCCTGAGTTCTTGGCTGGGGAGACAGCCACAGAGTATTCTAACAGATGCACTGGTCTGGATGCTTTGCAGGGCAGAACTGTGGGTCATATCATATGGCACTTATCTGCTCTAGAGTTTAGATGCATCCCAGAGATGCTTCAACTCAGTCCTCAAAGGGGCTTAGTCATCGCGATTCTCAGGTGACTCTTAGAATATAAATAAAAAGCCAAAATTTCATGCCGAAGTTTCATAGTACTTTCACAGGCTAAGGGCCTGGGAGTGAGAGTCACCCAGACAACATGGTAGGTGCAGGGATGCTTAAGCTGTCCAACAGGACATAGTGAAGTCCTGCCTCTCTCCAAGTTTAGGCATCTCTGTATACATCTGAGTTAGGTGCCAGTGTAGCATTAGCATTCACAGCCTGTGCTTCGGTGCCTGAATGTCCCTTTGGGAAGGAATTTCTATTCTGTTCTTCTATTTTAAGACATGCCCTGAAAAAATTAAATGTAGATGCCTAGCGAGTTCTATAAGCTGAGCTTAAATCCTTTACAGGTCTCACAGGCGATGAGTGGCAGACGAAGTCTTTGAATCTGTCTTCTGTGAATGCAGGGGAGCTTCTTAACTAGCCTGTAGGCTTTCTCAGAATGATGACCTAATGGGATGGCCATGGGAATGGAGAACTGCTATTCTGTAGTGCAGGCCTGGTTATCTTGTCCTTAGCTCCTTAGTGTTGCCATCTGTTTCTGGAGGCTCCTAAACAGAAAAGGGAAAAAAAGCAATAGGATAATTTGCCTATAGCATCTTCAGAACTGTCAGTGATCAATTTTATGGCTGCAAGAGAACATCTGGAAAAAGAGAAGACATCTCTGCAGTAATTGCTGACCAGACCAAAAGTGGTGAAAGTACCAAGTTCATGTAACAGAAATTAAAGGTTTTTAACAAAGGTGGATCTTCATCTGCACTTGAAGTGGCCAGTAAATGTTTACTTGTAAGTGAAAACACTAAACCAAACTTTTGTTTTTATACATTTTTAATAGCTGCTATACTATACTATACTATACTATACTATACTATACTATACTATACTATACTGTTTATTTTTTTAATAAAATCTTAATTACATGCAGATATATAACGTCATCATTTCAACTCCAGGATTGTAGACATTGTAAAGTTTTCTGTTTCCTAAAAACTAGTAAATTTTATTATGGTTATTGCTGTTGTTCATGTTTTTGTTCTCCTTCAGAATTTCTCACTTCTTATTCAAAGCAAACCTCAAGGCTAGTCTAAAGAGGAGACCACAAGCCAAATTGTGATCGCAGCCCAGTGCAAGCCTGCTTTATTTGCCTCTGATAGACAGACTTCATGTTAATTTTGAGATAACTGCATGAGTGAATCTGAGCCAAACCCTAAAATTTAAACTCTGTGAGACATACAGTACCCTGTAACCCCCAAGTCCAGATTCACCTGGAAAAGTTGCTTTGCCTGGTGATCTCTTGTGCATTTAGATCATCATAAAAAACCTGTTCTTTCTTAACCTAGGTCTAGCTAATGCATAGTCTGGTAGATGAGGGAAGATTTTCCTCTGTATATTTTACTTTTAGAACACATCCGTCTGCCCTTGAAATAGTTTGCCCTCTGAACTGTAATCTCTCTTTTAGCCGGAGAATACCTGAAATGTCTTCAGTTTTAGCAGTGTATCTTGAATCCAGCAGAGATTGCTTAATACACAGAATAGATAGGAATTTTTTTCTACCAATCAATTACACCTGGAGCACACCTCCACAATCCCTTGACGTTTCCTGTTTTGCTGACTCAAAGTACTAAAAAAAGAAATACAAGTAATTAGAGCTATTCTGGGACTCCAGAGCCTTAAAACAAGAAGTTCCTCCAGCCTGGAAAAAATGTGAACTTTGAATTTGTTGTCCACTACTGCTGGAAAGAGAGTTACAGTATGAAAAGTAATTGTCTGTAGGGATGTTAGCTATGTGTTCAACAACTGGAGATCACAATGAGGTCAGTGTGAAATTCATGGAAAATCCATATTTTTTCATTTTCCCAGAATTTATAAAAACATTTTTCTAAGTTACTGCATTTTTAAATGCCATTCTGAGAGTGTGTGTACACTTCCCAACATGTTTCCCAAATGAATTTTGAATGTATTTCAAAATTTTGTTTTAACAGAGATGAAAAAAAACCCCAGTAACAATAAATATGGATGAACTCTGAAAAATGTGCTGAGCTTGTATAAGTAGAATCCATCGCTACGAAAGCTAGAAAGGGCGAGGAACAGAATTAGATGGAGCTCTTACTGCTGGTAAAAAAAAAAAAGCAGTATGCAAAGAGACCAAAGGATGACTTTGCAATAAAAAATAAATATGCAAACAGCTGTTATCAACATGACAGAAATTAAATGACAGCCTAAGTGGGATTTTTGAAGGCACTTGGCACTGGTTTAATTTACTTTCTGCTGCGGTGAATGGGACTTTTGGTGAAACCATGCGTCTGGGAACGCCGCCCTGAAATCACCCCTACCTCTCCTGCTCCTTGATCCTGGAAAATACCCGTATCATCTTTACAGTAAAAACGTCAGGATGGAAAACATTCCTTTGCTGTGTGACCTTGCAGCAGCAACTGTGCTGATACAAGGCTGAGGTACTTTTCAGAACTTGGCCTCACGGGTCATTCCCCCTCTGCCCCTCCAGCAGACACATTTAACTTTGTTTCAGCTAAATCCTGTGAGCACAGCCTGTCGTCTGAGACTCTGGACCGGAAGAGAGTTGTTCATCTTTGACAGAACAAAATGTGTGCAGCTGAGCTGAAACTGTGAATTGAGTTTCATTTTCTCTTTGCTCTGCCCCTCTAAGCTAGTTCTGACCTGACCCCGTCCCCTCAGGGTGCCAGACAGTCTCTCCCTTTTCCACTCTTTGGCCATGTCGTGGTCCAGCAGAAGTCTTCTTTGCAGTTCTTCCCAGTTCTTCCCAGTTGCTTGAACCAGAACTTCTTCCCAGTTGTTTGAGACATGTGGTGTCCCAGCAAAAGTGAGGAGAGGTGGGCTGTCGAAGGAGGCATGCTAGCAGAGATGTGGGCAGGTTTACAACTATCTAACTCCCTTTTTTGTTGTGGCAGTGGGGCACCATTAGGGTTTTTACTTTCCCATCAAGCCTTCCTCTTCCAAGCCAAGTGTGACCAGACTGCTCACCTGATCCCTTCCCCACGTATAATTACTAGTATGTGTAGCTACCACTCAGCACACCCTGCAGTGTGGCAAAACAGCCAGGGGATGCCAGAGACGAGGACTCACGAGAAGCAGGAGCACCGAGTGACATCCTTGATTATGTTACTGTACACTGTAGAAGGGCTTGACTGAAATATGCATCAGCTGCATGGGGTGGCAGGGGAGTGACCTGGCCACCTTGAACAGTGCGGCAAGAGATACAGTGTTTCCCAGATCATGGGAGCTCTCCGAAGCCGAATGCCGCCTGGCCTTGTTCTCCACACAACAGCAGCTGTCGGTCCATTCACCTCTAGCAGATCTCCTTGTGAACTTCAGCGTTAATCTTCCTCCGAGCAGGATTATGCCGCCGCAATGCAAGCAGGTGTTCAGCTCTCTGCTGCAGAGCAGAAAGACGTGGCGAGAGTAAGGACTCCTCCTCTGAAACAACGGGAGGGAAGAGTCTTGTGTTTTTCATTCCCTGTCTGAATTTAAGAATGGCAGAAAGCCAGGGAATAGCACGGTGTGTGCACCTATGTAAACTGCAGCTGAGGGATATAATTTTCTAATCTTCACAGCAGCCTTTTACACCAGCCGAGGAGGCTGCAGCTCGGCAGCTGGTAACTGTGTTTTCTCAAATACTCACCGGCATAAAACCACGTACTCTGCATTTAAGCTCAAACTCACAGAAATGGTACTAATACAGAGCTTTCCATTTTTACTCATTTTTTTAAAGAAGACTCACACACATTTTGATTCTGGTAATATGAGTTCTTTTTTCACGCACGCACCTCTGAAACTGTGGTTAGCAACAGCGTGATTTCACATTCAATACTTCTCTCTTATGGTTTCCTTTTACCATCTATATCATGAATTAGTCCTTTTTTCTCCATTTGCTATGAGAAGAAAGCATTCTTAAGGAGAGGTGAAAATTAAAACAAAAAAACTCCCTTCCTCTTTCCTACTCCCCAAATCTAATAGTGAAAATTTATTGGTTTAGCACAACAGGTCAGTACTGTGATGATATCACTAGGCATGCTCATGATGTTACATAAAATTAGAGATATGTTACTAATTCTAACCTTAAGACAAACAGTTATAAAATTATCACGGACTTGTCACACAAGGTGGATCCTGGAAAAACAATAAAAAAATATTTCTATTTCCCCTCGAGTGAAAACAAAAAAATGCCGTGATTTAAACCTGTGACTGGTTCATATTTGGAAAACAGGCAGCTTTTTGTCCACAGGGATGTCATGACTTTTGTGCCGCAGTAGCTCCCTGAATGTAGGCTGCTGAAAACGTGGCCCACCTAGGGCAAAGAATTAAGGTGAAGGAATAACTGCATCAAGAAATCAATTGCGCCGTTATAGAATACATGTGTATGCTTAAAGTCCAAGTGTCTTAAGGTTAATGCATTAAGGATCAGAGCTGGGCACAAAAGCTAATCAATTGGGAGGTATCAAATATAAGTTACCAGTGCTGAAAGTAAAAAATTGACTCTGACTTGTGCAAGCAGTCCACACCATATGCCTTTCTAGTCTAATGTTTCAGTGAATTGCTTGAGTAAATAAATTAATTGCACCATCATCAGGAAACACACATGGAATTTGCTTTACCGCAAGGCAGAATGTAACTCGGTAGGTGACCCAAATGGATGAGCAACAGAGCTGTGGGGAGCTTCAGCAGAGTTCTTGGAAAGCCACCGTATTTGCTGCAACAGTAATTAGACAAGAGCTGGCAAGAGCTGATGGCGGTGCAGTTTTAAATAAAACTTGGTATTTGTTAAAATGCTTTGGATAACGGTTGATACTCTTTGCTCAATGTTCTTCATTGTTCCAACAGCCCTGAAAGAAGAGTTGCAAGAACTCCGAAAAAGTTCCCATAGCAACAGCAAGGAGACAGGACTATTTTTCTCCTGGCCCTGGTTGAGCAGCAACGACGTGCAATTGTGGTGTGGTGCCGAGCAGATCTACTCTGGTTTTCAATTTCACACAGAAGGGCAATATTTTCACTGCCCCCCCAAAAGAGATGCCTGCCTTCTCTGTTAAAATTATTAAATTATTTTGCCTCTAAGGAGGACAAAGAACCTCTTTTTATTCTCAGGAACAAGAACAATAAAATAACAGCCTGCACGCATGCACATCCTAGACTGTGAATACGGCCGGCAATGAGGTTGATGACCACCTCCTCATGGAAACTCCCTCAGATTCACACCTAAGCAGGTGGGGTCTACCCACCTGCGAGCCCCAGTTTGGCTCCCGGGCATTAGCATACTCCCAAGGGGCTTTGTGTCTCTGTGGAGACTCTGGGGTACCCTCCAGCCCTCTCACTGCTGCTGCGGTCAGCAGTGCGTGACTTCCTCAGAGGATTCCCAGCGAGAGGTCTTACTCTTTTATATAGAAACAGAGGTGATGGGCCTGGCTACGAGATGAAGTGAACAGGCCCGCTCGGACCTCCCTAGTTTAAGATGAGCGTACCCAATCTTTTGTAGTTGCCTTCAGGAATGTACTGGCGAATCACAAAACCTGCAAAAGTCGTCGGAACAGTCCTGAGGTTAGCACGCTTCTCTGGGTATTGTGAAAGTTTTGTTTACAAGAGGCTTTTATGCACGAGTGTAGCGGTACTTTCTAACGCAGATGTGTAGTAACAACAAAACACAGAGAACCAGCAACTCACGTATCCATACTTCAAGAGAACGTTTCAGAATACTGCCTCTGTTATTTCAGGATCTCCCAGTACATGTAAACAAAATACTCTCTTCTTAAGAGGAAAACTTACTAAAACTACGAATGTATATATTGCAGTTTATGTGATCTCTGTGTGCTGGATCTACACTGGGGCATTAGAGGTACTTTCAGCGCTCTATTTCATTTTCACTGTTATCCAAAAAGATCATTGATTTAATCAACTTTTTAATTAACAAAGCACAGTTTCTGTGTACTTGCTGTATCTGTTGCTGCAGCTTGTCCCTCATTCGATACTTCCAACCCATTCCCTACCTCAGTAGGGCTTTTTCAGTTGAGGTTACCAGCCTTTTAGAACTGTGCTCACAACCCCAGTATTAATTCTTACACACGCAAATGTAGGAAATTGTTGGTTCCAGTGTGTGTGAATTACATTGGGTCTGCCAGACTGGCCTACACTGGCCTGTTTCGACTAGAGGCTGTAACTACGTCTACACAGGTCTCTTGCCCACATAGCTTGTGGTTTTTTTTCTATTGTGCTAACTGGTACAACCGGTAGATCGGCCTTGACTCAAGTGCAAAGGAGATGGCAAAGTGGCAAGAGACTCCTGGGGGTTCCCCTTTCACCAGCGCTGCCCGGCCGTTCTGGCCAGTGTGGCTGCCGTGAAAGATCGACAGCAACGGCTGGTGCCTGTCAGAACCTCCTGACCACGCCAAGTGGTTTCCTTGGTGCAGTTTTGCAAGCATTTGGGGTTTGTCCAGAATTTCTTACCTAAAAGGAAAAAAGAACAAAGATTTAGATGAAAAGCTGATTGTAAAAAAGTGATGATTTTCTGCCCTCAGAAACTGGAGTTTTTTGAAAAGTGCCCTTTGTTTTAAAATTCTAAAAAATTAAACATGAGAAATATTTTGTGGACTGTTTTAAAAATTAATTTTCTTTATAAAGCTCTGAAGAATTTTCAGCCATGTGAGACTCATTCCTCAACGAAGGTGCCCACTTGCCAGTTCACACCACAAAAATTTGAACTGTGTAGGACCAACAAAACGTACTTATAGAGAAGCCTTTCAGAGAAAGTTCTAGCACCTATGACTACCAGGCAGCTATCAACACTAAACTATTATTTTATACAGAGCTAGGGAGACGTTTGCTTTCACATGCAGCAGTAACTTCATTAGTAAATGGAGTCACAGTGGTCTTCTGTGTGTAAAAAGTGAGCCAGACCCGTATTATTTCTCCTTGATTTTAAACACCACCGTATAGATTAGAAATGACTAAAAAAATGGAGTCTATGTATTAGCTGACAAATTTCAGGGAAGCTCGCAAGAGTTAAACCGGGCTGCAGAGCCCTCCTCCTCCTCCTCCCTTGTATTTCTGTGTCCTCAAACAAGGGTGCTGAGAAGAGCTTAAGCACTGCCGCCCCCTCCTCCCAAAATAATTGAGCATGCCCTCAGCTCCCATAAAGTCAGCCTGCACAATCCCGAGGGAGGTTGAAATTCCCATAAAAGGATCATTCCAAATCCCCAGGATAAGTTTATTTGGCATGCTATTCAAGCAAAAGGAGCCTTGCAATTGTTTTCCTTGACCTTTTAACCCACTTTTCTTATCCCAACAGAGGTCAAAGGACAAGAAGCGGGCTCCCCTCCCCCAGGCTCTCCCCGCCCCGGCCCCTGAGCACACCAGGGCTCAAAGGGAAGAGTTTAACCCAGGCAGCCAGAAACAGATGTCTGCAACGCGGGGGCTGGGGGAGGGAAGGGAAAGGAAGTGTAGGAAAGGTGACTTGAAGCTGGTATTTATTTAATTGATCATTAAGCCTGGAAAGGAGAGAAAAATCGAAGAAAGTTTTCCTGCAGGCAAAGAAAGTAACGGGGATTAGGGCGCTTTGTGTATCGATGCCGATACAATAGTATTTTTTCTCCGCTAGTTTCAGTGGGTCAAATCTGCGCAATGCTTCAGGCGATCACATCTGACTCCGCGCTGCTCTCCAGGAGGCAGAGGAGGGGGAAGCGCCTTCGAGGGGCTTTCATCACGTTTGCATTCCCCTACAGAAGCCAGAAATAATCCTGCGCTCTGTTTACGTTTTGAGGCACCCTCAGTTTCAGCTCCCCGCGGAGCTGCAAACCCCTGGAGAGGAGGAGGAGGAGGAGGAGGAGGAGGAGGGGGAGGAGAAGGAGGAGGAGGAGGAGGGCTGCTGTGAAACGGGGACAATCCCGGCGGGGGCGAACCCCCCCCAACCCAAGGCCTTGCTGGTGGTGACAGCCCGTGATCCCGAGCCCTCGCACGGGCGAGGCCGAGCCCGCCGTGCCAGCCCATGTGCCCGGTGCCGTGCAGGCACCCTCCCTCCCCTAAACAGAGGCAGCGGGCGGTAGCTGGTGTGTGTGTGGGGCGGGGGGTGGTCCCGGGCACTGGTGGGGCCCGAAGGGTGCCAGGGCTGTTCGCCCCGCACCTGCCTGCAGCGTGACCCGAGCAGTGTGAGGGGGCAGCCCGCGGCGGCCGCGCTCGCCCAGGCCCAGGCCCAGGCCCAGGCCCGCTAAGCCGCCGCCCCGCTCCCGCCGGCCCCACACCACAGCCCCCGGCGGGGCAGGCGCGGGTGGCCGGGGAGTGCCCCTCTCTTCGAGGGTTGCCGGTACCCGCCCGCCGCGGCGGGAGCCGCCGCTGACCCCGCCGCCCCTCCCCCGCCCGCCCGGCCGCCTAGCAGGCAGCACGTGATCCCGCCGGGGGGCGGGAAGGGCGCGCGCTGGGCCGCGGGGTGGGGGAGGGGCCGCCTCGTCTCGGGAGGCGAATGTGTTTTTTCGACCCGACTGCCTGAATTCACAGTTTCCTTTTGCGGCCGGGGCGGGCGGTGTTAAAACACGTTGTCGGGAAAGCCGGTGACGGCCCCCCCCCCGGGGGGCGGCGGGGAAGTTGAACCAACGCCTCAATAAAGAGGCGCCGAGGCCCCCCGAGGCGGGTGGGGGAGGGGGAGGTGGCCGCCATCTTCGCTGCCTGCCCACCCGCCCGCCAGTGGGCTACCCTGTAGCCCCCCGCTCCCTGCTCAACTGTGAGGGGGGTTTATGGGTGGCAGGCAAGTTTTCGCAAAAAGTAACAAAATTTAAAATCTAAATTTTACAAAATTTGCAAAAATTTACAGAAAAATAAAAGGAGAAAATGGGCAAGGGGGTGTCATTGGCTTTGGCCCTGTAAGGCCGGGCTCAGCGGGCACCCCGGGGCTCCCTCAGCCCGAGTCACTTGCCCACCTGCCTTTCACAGGTCAAACCCATCATATTCAGGTTTTCCCACTGAATATTGCAGCAGCTGGCGCTGAGGGGTGGTTGGCATGCCGGGGCGTCACTGGCAATCTCCTTTGGTTCAAAACCAAACCAAACCAGGAGAAACGCGTGTTTCTGTCGCTACCAGCTCTTTCCGCATCCCAGTATCCTATTGCTTACGCTGTGGGTGCTGCAAAAAAGGCCCGAAGTATGTGTTTTGAAGCCAAGAAAACCACAAATTCAGTAGGTTACATTTACATTCCCAAAATGCTGCTTATGTGTTGGAATATTTCCCTCTAAACTTTCAAGCCAGATAAGGAGGTGGGGGAAAAAGAAAGATGCTCTAGAAACGTGGCTTTAAGGCCTGGGAGACAACCCATGAACACCCCTTCAGTCTGGGTGGTGATGGTGCATAGGTACTGCACCGCTTCCTGCGCTGAGAACACGGAAAATCCCTCACGGGACAGCTTCACCTGAATTATTTGGGGGTTTTAGGCAGTGGGAGCTTAAAAGGGTTTGGAACTGGTGAGGTCCCACCCTTCCCTCACCAGATCACATCAAGGACTGTAGCCCATCGTCCTTGGAGGTGACTCCTCTGACGCAAAGCTGTGAAACAGCGATCTCACCCTCCCTATGCCAGTTGCCCTGTGCAGCACCAAAATCCGTGAACCCAGCTCCGGCTTTTCTGCACCATGATCTTCCACGTCAGCCCAGAGCAGGCTGGCAGAAGAAACAGTGCACTGAGCTGCCCGCCATCACGGGACCTCCTGGGAGTGATACAGCTGCAGTGTCCTCTGCAGCCTCAGCCAAAACGACAAAAAAAGGGACATCACTTCTTTGTGATATCAGTGCATCACCTTTTGTCTTCCACTAAACTAAAACAAATAAAACAAAAAAAAAAAAAAGAAAAGAAAAAAAGCTGAAGTCTGTCAAATGCTGCCTGGAGTGAACAGATTCAAGGAGGTATCTCTGGAGACCCTGGGACAGATTATACAACAAAGTCAATGATGGTATGAAGCTGTGCTGCAAGAGTGCGCTGTGAAACTCGTTCCAAGGGTAAAAGTCAGACTGATGTGAGTGATGTGGTATTTCATGGGGATGTAAAATTAGGATACATGCAGAAGGCCAATTTCTCTGCTGACCTAATCTAATGCCATTCCAGTAATCTCAGAAAAAGCACTGATTAATACCAGAAGTGAGACTGATCCTGGAACGATGGGAACGATATTTCAGCAAAAGCAAGTAAAGGGGACTCTACAGTTCAGGCTTGGTGTAAACTGATGTTTACTTAAAACAATAATCATGTCCGTAATCAACATAGTGTCAATTCAGCTGGTGAGAAGTTACCAGCATGATTTAAAAGCATTTGGAATTAGCTTAGAGTGGCACCGGTGGAAAAACATTAACATCTACCCTGTTTCTTACTAATTTAAACTTGCTATGCAGACTAAACCCCAACTTGCATCACAGCTGAATTTGGCATGTTAGCTTTTGTTGGGCTGTTTTAACACATTTCAAGAGTCCTAAATATAAATCTAGTCTCTCTATCATCTCTTTTTAAGAAGAAAATATGGAAAAGCAAAGCTTTTTTGTGTGCTTGAGAAAAGTGAAACGGCTATCATGAGTCTAGCGTTCATATTATACATTCTGATAAACCATCTTTTGTGGAAATAATTATTGAAACATATTTTTATTTTTATAGACTGTTTGATTTCCTTTGCTGCTGGAGGTATGTTGCCCAGTCTGTTGTCTGAAAGAAACTCATGACAAAATGGGCAAACTGACAGGAAAATAAGACCTAATGATGGAGAAAATCCAAATGGAAAGCCTGCTGCAATTTGACAAGGATCCACCAGAATCACTGGACACATTACAAACACCAGTGATGCCTGCAATCTCAACCAAAGTCATAAAATAGTTTTTTTTTTAAAGGGCTACTGAAAATTAATTGTATAGCTAAATACAATTATTCTACCCTGCATTGTTTGGGATTTTATTATTCAGTTTGCCTCACTAATGCATATGCAGTCTTGTTTATCTAAGCTATAATATCAATAAGCTTCAGTTTTTGCCCAGGAATTTTTTTCTGAGCGGTTACTGTGTAATGGAATGAAGTGGGGTGGCCAGAACCACAGGGTCCTAGGCGTTTTCTCCCTGCTTAAGTAAAATAAGGCACTCTCAGTAGGCTATCAGGAAAACTAAAAAGAAAAATATGTAACTGCATCAGTCATGGTTATAGATCAAATTGTGTTTGTACGCACGTGTGTGTAAGCGCGTACTGGCGTGTTAACATGTTTAATTCTGTAAAGAAGGGTCCTGCTATGCTGTAACAGGGAAGAACTTCATGTTTGGTCCTGGAAGTTGCCTGACAGCAAAACCCAGAAGCCTTCCCAGTAGCCGATCACTGCTTTTAAAAATATATCAATTGCTATTCCCTTTGAATGAGAAATGTTTTTTTATCACAGGGAAGATACACGTTCTCTTAGAGTTGCTGGGCTTGGTTACATAAAGTCCATAGTGCCCTTGGTGGATGTTTATTCCAAGGGAAGGTACGAAATCTAATTATTGTTTTCCCTTTGGGTTTTGTTGTGCAGGTGTGAGCATCCATAAATAGTTTAAGATCCCATTTATTCTGTAATATACTGGGTAGTTGCGGTGGGATACGCTGAATCATCCGATCCTTTGGTCACCGTGCCATCTTCCTTTTCCTAAATAGCTCCTTGTTTTTAGGGCTGTCCTAGCCCTTCTCTCCCTTTTCCCACATATTCCACATGAGAGAGGTTTTGATTTTATTTCACTGCAGGCTGTATATTGCAACCCATCCGCCTGCATTGATGCTGAAGCAGAGTATCGAAAAGTTGAGGTGCAGCTGGCTCTTGGTGCAAACACTGCCCAATGTGCGGTGGTGCCTGACTTCTAACTATATGCTGAAATCTCACATGCAAAAGGTAGAGCTAATATTTCCTTCTGTTTATGACTGAAATTAAATCCTGCTTGTTTTCAACAAGCATTTCTCATTTCTTCTTTTCAAAGCCATAAGGGTTGTTGACCTACTTTTCAGGTGGAAAAAGAGACACGGAGGCAGCAAGCTGTTTTGTAATACACTGTAAAATTACTTCCCTCCACAAGTACATAAAGAGTTATTTACATTCAAATATGACTGGCCTTCCAAATCCGACTATCTCCTTTGATTCCTCAGATGTTGCTTTTTAAAGTGAGTGGTCACAGATTTAGGGGGATGCCACATTTGCTCCTGTAAAACAAATCTTTACCATGTCTGCTTTTCCTGCTTATTTGAATGCAGATTTGTCATTTTTTTTTTCTGGGCTAATATTTTCGGGGGGGATTCAGGCAGGGGCTCGCATATGTATGTGATCCTTCAGCGTTCAGGCCAAGACGAATTTAACCGTAGTGCATTTATGAGACCTGTGGGTGTGATCAAGAAGCGGGTTTTCAGAATCAATTAAACGATGGCGTAGTGTGCTGGAGAGGGAGGCAGAGGATCTGAGCGGAGTCTTTGCGTGGCTGATAGCATTTGGAAGGGGTCTCTGCTGCAGAGGATCAGCAGCCTGTCATTCGCTGCCTCCCACTTCAGTTTCACCCCATCAGTAGAGAAGTCAGCCTGGAACGCAAAAGCTCCTTTCTCAGATTTCCCTCTGACATCCAGTACTGAATGTACCTTCTGTGTCTGAACTGAAAATTTCATCACCTTTTTTATTCTTCTGATTTCACTCTCCCTGTTTTGTTCCTTACATAAAGCAGAAAACACACGCAAGGAAAAGCAGCCAGAAGGTCCCTCAGTCTAGAGGGGGGCTGGGATGTTGTTCAAGACAATTACTCTGGGAGACTGTGCAGCTATGCAATAGCAAAGCCAAAGGAGCCCTGGGGAATTACATCAGCTTTTTTTTTTTTTTTTTTTTTCTTTTCTCCTTAAGGGAAAAATCCTGAACAGCGTTATGAGCTGTCTAACTCCAATCATCACTGTCCTAGTTCGCAGCGAAGCATGCAGAATGAACCAGGAGCAGAGCACACAGCGCTGCTTCAGAACGCTGTTTTCAAAAACCAAGGCACATAATTTCCTGTGAAGCCCTAAAGAATGGAAGGGATAATGTGAAACGCAGGCTTTCTCCTGGTAATCCTCTCCGTGTGTACACCGTTTCACCTTCAGTCTCCCTTTGTCTCCTTGCTGCATTCATGACTCAGCACCGCTTTTCATAAAACCCCTGTGCCTCTCTCTGACATGCTGACAGCGTCGCGCTCCTCTTGCAGATCTGCTTCCTTTGTCTGCCCACATGACCTGACTCATCTCCTCTTGGACACTGGCCTTTGCCACTCACTTCCTGACCATCCAAAATATCACACTGGGTCCAAAAAAAAAACCCCAAAAATTTCTACTCAAGGACATTAATGTTGTAGGATTACTCAGCTAATTGCAGCACCAATTGAGCGGCAGGTTTCAAGCCACACCAGGAGCCAGTACCTCCTGGCCATGTCTCCCAGGGCCCTGCAAGGGGGCTGCTTGCTGCACGGCACTTCAGCCCCTGCTGAAAGCTCCGTCCTGCTTCCTGCAGCATTGTGCCACCTGCACAGCTGGACATCAAAGCCAAAACCCCCTTCATCTCTCCCGCTGTGCAGTGGCAGCACCCACTGCTAGTACTCTTGTTTGCTTCCACATCACTTGGAGCGCTGTCTCTGCAGGGCAGACATTTTGCTTCGCTTTGTGATTATCCAGCACCCCCCCACACCTGTGACAATAACGAAAGATTTAAGCAGTTGTCAGCCTAATGGTTCTGACACGCAGACAAAATGAAATATCTCAGAGCGGAGCTGGCAACCAGGAAACTTCAGAAACAAATTGATCTGGCAAGGAGTTTTCATTATGCTTCAGGGAACAGGTTGATCTGACAAAAATAGAAGTTGGCAAATAGATTGCCTCTTGGAAAACAGCACACCGAGGTGGCGCAGCGAGGTGAGGGGCGGTGTCTGGTCTGGCTCCAGGAGGTGGGGTTGGCTGGCTCGGTGGAAACGAGGAGATCGGGCCCTCTTTGGAACAGAGATTTTGTCATTTGCCTGTTTCATAAAGCACTGTGCAGGCTCGTGGCTGTGTCCTGCAGCTCCGGTCGCAGTCAGGAGGCTCTGCCAGTACACATCAGTTGACTTTCTGCAACCCGTTCTGCGCTTGCTCGACACCATCGTGGTGTCTGCATGCTTCTGACCTTTCTTCCCTCTGTATCCCAGGCCTCTGCTCCGTCTCAGCTTCCCTTCTGAACGTGGCCTGGGAGGGGGAGGAAGGAGCCCTGGAGGAGGTTTTGCCCAAGCTGCCCAGTTGTGGTAGCTGCTGTCACATGTACCATATGCTTTTATGCCTGCAAAGCAACCAAATGTCTAACGCTGGGAGAGAAGCAGCTGTTTATAACCTGATATATAGGTCTCTTGAATTGCTGACGGGGACACCAGGCCTCCAAGGTGGTTAAAAGATTTTTACTGTGCACAGAGATGTTCTGCCATCAGTACTGAACGTGCAAACCATTCATTCTCTTAAAAAAAAAAAATCCTCTTACATTTCTAGTAATTAAAAATAAATTATCTCTCCACCTGTAAATATAATCTTCTAAAAAGTGGCCTGTTCTTCTGGTAAATTCTTCCTGTCACCTCACTCTCGTGGTGGTTTTTTTTTTTTCAAACGATTCATCTTTCAGCTACTCACTGTTGCCTTATATGGTCTCCCTATACGGCTGGGCTTCTTCTTAATGAATGGTGTTCCCTGTAGCCTGTTTTGATGCTTGGTGAGAATAACAACCTCTTACTACTATAAAACAGTATAGCCATGAGGGCTATTAAAATTTTAGCCAGTATGTTGTTTTCCACAGAATAGGTAGCGTCAACTAAATGATTTAGCTAAGTTGTATAAAAAGAATAAAACTGGGTCTCAAAGGTTGATCAGAAGTCCCTGGATATACTTTGGGAAGAATGCTAAATATTCATGTCATGGCATGTACATTTTCCTACATATCTGAAGATGGAAAAATAGGAAATAAAAAAATTGTTACAGAAATAGTACCTTGTTTATCTTTTACTATGGTCATAATGATGTACCTCAGTTAGCATTAATGCACTGTAATAAAAATCAGTGCACATCACAGGTCCCTTAGTCAGGATTTGGGAAGCCCTGCGGGCCTTTACACTCTCCTGCTAGGATAAGAATATACTTTTCCAGGAGAATAAGCATTCACAAGGATGACAGGAGAGTAGTATAGTAGATCAAACACAGACTATATATAGGAAGTCTTGCAATTCTTGTGTTTTCTCCTTTTCTTACTGTCTTTCTGACAATTTCATGGTTTCCTGCTGGCAATCCATCTGTTGCACTTTAAGTTAAGGTAATGTATAAATCCCGCAGTAGTTATGAAAGCATTACAAGGGAAAGGTTTATTTTTTACTTTTTGTGTTATAAAGTGGTTTGGAAAATACACAGATGAAAATGCTGAGCAGATAATGATGACAAGCTGTTATAATAGTAAACACTAACACATTATTCTACCAGGAAAACTTCACAAATGTATTTTAGTGGCGTGCGACTGTTAGTTGTCAAGGTCAATGACATCTAGATGTTTTTGTGTTAGAACTGATATGTGATCCAGTCATGGTTCTGAACTCTTTGAACTGTTTCTTTTAATTCACATTGTCTTTCACTGGTCAACATTCAATGCTACTGTATTTTTGCCCAAACCATAGTTTCTAGAGTTCCTCATGAATTTGGGGTGATGAATCTGAATAGTTTTATATGATTTGGGAGAAAATATGCCACATTTTCCCTCTGTTTAAAAATGCCATCTTATTCTTCGGTTTAGGCTTTCCTTCAAATCAAGCGGAATTACTCCTAACCAGTGCATTGATAGTATTTAAAAGGTTTGTCATAGAGAATTTTCTAGGTCTTGGGATGCTTAATGTATTACATGCCACAGTTTAACTCAAGGTTTATTAGCCAGCCTGTGAAAACAGATCAAGTTAGCCTAAAAAATTGTTGATTCAACATCGGCTTTGATGGTTAACTAAAGAAAAATTATATACTTGCAGTCTGTTGAGTCTTAAGCTAGGCTGAAGTTTCATGAAAAACACTTCATGACCTTATGAACATAAATTCCTATGGGTGATGAGGGGCCGCAGTATTATTTAGAGTTTGAAAGACTTTTCAAAAGCTTGATGACGAGACTTACATTTTGTAAAGTAGCTTTGCCTTTTGCCTGTCATCTTTAAAGCCAATCTGAAGAATCACTGAATCAAAAAAAGGAACTCTTCATTTTCTCTTTCTTCCATTTGTTCTTCATTTCTCCCTTCTCCTTCGCTTTTCACTTTCCTGCTTCCCATTTCCATTTTCCTTCACCAAAAGTGAAAAAATATGCTTTTTATGTAAAAAGAAGTACAACCTTCTTCCTCTCTGACCTGAATCAAGACCAGTAAAAGATTATCTGAGCTAGTTTCTGTAGCGTCAGTAGACACAATGTAGTATAAGTAGATGGAGGGTGAACAGATGCAAGGAAAGAACAGAGTCAAGCCATTTCTGCAGTGGGCTCCACCGGCTGAGAACTGGGTGAGCTGGGGACTCTTTCTATTCTTAAACTGCCTTTCCTGAGAAAAAAGAAAACACGTGAGGTTTAAACAGAGACGCGTATTTTTAAACAGTCGCCGTGACTATTTTCTGTGTTCCAATTGATCATTCCCCAGATCTTTCGGAGATAAAAAGGAAGTGTTTCATGGCTATGTTCTCTCTTTTGGATATTTTTACAGCCTGTTCTTTGCAATATCACTACCATTTTCACATTGCTGGGGAAAGACATTTCAGTTTCCTTTGCCCCCAAAATTTAAAGGTATATTTTGCAGAAGCATGAATTTGTGTTCAGTCATAGGGGGAAAAGAGGCTGAAATGTTATTCTTTCATGAAAATGTGAAGAAAAGATTGTTTTTTTAAAATTTTGATTCTCCTGAAATTTCTCAGGCAAATCTCATTGTGCGATTACTGCTACTAACAAAGGGTTGAAGCAGTATGAAAAGAACAAGGCAGGAGGGGAGGGAAGGAAGAGGAGGTGGTTGATTATGAATGTGAAAGCTTTATTTACACACACATGAACAATCAGCAGCTTTGAAAAAAAGAATGCACAAAAAAGCACACACACACATTTTTTACATTTCTGTATGCATAATGGCCCTCTGAAAGAATGAACCAGTTTGGTAATTTTACTCCACAGAGGGTTTGTTATACTTGTAAAGAGGCAGTGTTTTGAATGACGCTATGTTTTTTCTTCTTTATGCCTAGTGCTCATGAGATTAAGCTGAACGAAGGGGGATTTTTCTCGTGTAGTCATTCGGCACTCAGCATGATGCAAGCCTGGTTTTGAGGGAAGACACAGGAGAGCTACCTCGTTTTCAACAAAGCATTGACACAAGATAGGTTAAACATTGTTCCACTGACAGATCTCAGAAGCAGACTGCAGAGGGGAGACATAAGCGAGTGGAGGTGGAAGTAGAGCAACACACTGTGCTGCGGTTGTGCTGTCGGGAGCAGGTCACCCCTCGCCGACCCAGTGCTGCCTCCTGATCCTCCTGCGCCCACAGATTTGGAGGTTGGTCCACCGGGGGGTGGCTGTGGTGGCAGTGGCCTCTGTCATATTTAGCACACGGTGGCTTCCCCTCAGGTCTTAGAGGTGCTGTGGGCTAAAGTGGAGTCCTCCAGGGTTTGGGCCCTGCTATGCACTTTGTCCTGCAAGTTAGGCAACAGCTGGCAATTGGCAGAAAAGACCGCGGTGTAGTGAATTATGATCAGGGACTTTGCTGCATTGTCTAAACCACTCAGCTCAGCAAAGAGAGTTGAATACCAGGCAATGAGCATCCATGTAACAGCATGTTAAAATCATTAATAAGAGATGATGAAGATGAGGATTATGTCTGTGCTTTTTTTCTTCCTTTTTTTTTTTATTTTTTCTGAATGCTGCTTTGTCACTGGTGGTGGCAGGGTGGCTGATTCAGGCTTTTTAATCACTACAGTAGTCGAGGCTGGCAATATGTCCATGCCAGCAGCACAACTGTGATGAAGAAGCCTAGCATAGGTGCTATTTAATGCCAGTCAATCAACATTTTCAGTTTGCATATTAAATGCAAGCTGAAGGAAGAGATGATTGAGATTAAGAGTTGAAAAACCCCTATCACTATTTTCCTATTCCTTTGATGAGGGAAAAACCTCCTTGGAAAGATTTCCAAAGAATCCCCTCATGAATATATGCACGCATGTCTGTGTGGGGGGGTATGGGGGATGTGCGGGTGCACACGCATATGCATAGAGGGATGTCCACCTGCCAGATTCTTGCTTCCTTCCTCATGGGTTGGGAGTCAGGGGGAGACCAAGGTGACTGTTCATTAAATTCGGCAGGAAGTCTTTTGGGAAGACCCTTATTCAACCTGCTGTGGACCCTTTCAAAATTAGGAGGGTCAGGCCTGAGCAGGCCCAGGAGCTTGACTTCTGGAAATTTCTGCTAGGGAAGGGAAAAGGCTGGAGGAACCAAGAATGCGTGTACGCATGTGTGTGTGCGCACGCGTGTGTGTGTGTGTGCGCGCGTGCCCTGAGTTCTGTTCCTCAGTATGAGAATTTCTCGTTAGAGGCAGGCTTCCTCCTGTCCTGCCTGTCTGTCTGCTTTCACCTTGATTTGTAGTGAGGGCAGGAAGACCTACGCATGTGTAGCGAGGTGCGGGTAGGTGTTTTGTAGGGCACAGTGCTATTGGCAATGATGCACTATTAATTTGGTGGGTGTCTGTGTAAGGCTGGACCTTCTGCTGCTGCTTGCCTGTGGCAAGGCCTTAGTGTAGGTCCGAGGCAGCCCATGACCTGTGCTCCAAAGCCACAGGACCCTCTTTCAGAGCATCAAAGGACAGGTTGTGATTCTTCTGTGCCAAACACCTTGTTAGGCTTCTAGGTAATCCCAGGGCACATCGGGATGTTATTTTTCGATGGCTGAGTGTGAGAGCTTTCGCTTGCCTGCAGTTCTTGTGAGCAATGAGACCAAAGACCTCTCATTGGGCTGTGCTGGCTGCATTGCATCCCTGGGTTTCTCTCCTGTGAGAAAGAGAATTTATTTAGAGCAAGAGAGCTGGAAAAATCCATTACAATTTCAGTGAAATTTAGCTGTATTCACGTCACTGCTTTAGATATTGTCAAATATACAACATATTTATTAATTGCTGCAACAGTATGCACAGTTAGGAAGTAAGTGGTTAAAATAAAATGAGTTAATATTTGCCTTTGTTTAAAAATGCCATGTTGCTATTGGGATGCTGTTGGAGTTCCATGCATCTCCAGAGGGAAACTAACCTTTTATTTAAAAATGCTTTCTACACAATATTTTAAGTCCTCTCTATTGATTTATCTAGAATGTTAAAAAATAATATAATGCTGTGTTAGATCCAGCAAGTAATCTTTATTTTGAAATTGTTAGATTATGGTGAAGACACACGGTACTCTAGTGGTATATAGCTGAAGAAAAATACGTATTATGCAAAATATGCTGTGAAGGGTGAATGCTAAGAATACTAAACATTTTCTACTGTAATTCCTGTTGTGACAAAACATCTCTCTTACTGATGAGGTTTGGATAAATATTTAAAACTGAAATGTTTTCCATGGAAAGATGCAGATTCAGTTGCATGAAAATAGTCTATGGACTTGCAAGACTTTGTTGAATTTCATGTTGAAAAAAATTCAACACATGCCAAAATAATCTGAATATTTTGCCTTGACTTTCAAAATGAAACTTCAATTTTTTATTTCAAATGGATTTCCTGCCTAGAACTCTGCTTTTGTTAAAAAAAAAAAAAAGCTTAAAATTGAAATGATGTGTGCAACACTGACAGGATTTTCAGTTCAGTGACAACTGCATTTTCTGTCCTCATTCCCTTCTCTTCCCCCAGTGGATTTTTCAGACTTGCCATCAACTAAAAATATCCATGATATTTGTAGGTCTGCGTCTCTACTCTGCTTCGCAGATCTTTCCCTTTGCACTGTGTCACTTCCCCAGCTATCCCACACTTCTTAAACATTGATTTTCACAATTTTCATGATTGCCAGTTGTCTGTCTTGCCTCCATCACACTGAGGTTCCTTTCCTCTGTACCTTACATCAAGTGACAGAGTCAGAGAAAACTCTGTGGGAGAAACTTACTTCCATCAGTTTGTTTAGGTTTTTCTCTACCTTCCGGAGGCTTCAGGTTTCAGATACTGCCCGCTGTGAACTGTGCTGTTTCTTGGCAAATTTCCCCACGTGTTTCATTATATCAGCGAGGCTGGGATGGTGCGTCCAAAATATCAGGGGTCCCTTTCCAGTGTTTGAAACACAGGAAGCTTTTTTTGTGGCTCAAGGACCACTTTCCTTCTCCTTTTCATCGCAAAATGTGGGGCTGTTACAGGGATGGGGGGCAGCATTCTCAGCTGCTTCAGCTGGTGGTAGAGTTTGGAGGTTCTGGGAGCCCGGCTCTCTGTTTCTATGCAGCAGGTATAAATATTGTGGCTAAATGGCTTGTCAGAGCAAGCGCAGTTCTGCTGCAGGTCCCCTGCATGGCTGTGCCACGCAGCAGAGCAATTTTGCAATCAAAAGCAATTTAAGCGGTGCAGGGGTCGGAGCCATCAGCGAATCTGCAGTGTGACGGGGACATACCTGTCACTGTCTGCCTCAGGCATTATTTCACTCTCCATCTCACCTGTTGGTAGGATGCATAGGTTGAACAGTGTGTTGCACCTAAGCAGAACAGCCTCGGCTGACAGATAATTGTTTTAGTTCAGAGGGGAGATGATGAAAAAATGCAGGAAGGGGGTTCTTCATATACGCATTAAAGTCCACAAAAGGTTATTCATTGCAGCTTCATGATGTGAAAAGCCCAAGACCTTCTCGCTGTACAGCAGTGGCAGTTCACTGGTTTCAGTAGGAAAATGCTTATTTTCACCTAACTGGAATTTCACCACTAACAGAGACTTGAAGTGGCAGTCTAGATCCCAAACCTCACACTCCAGTGAGAACAAATTTTATTCACAAATGTAGAAGAGCAGTCGATAAATCACCGTGTAAGGGCTAACAAACAGTAGGAGGATGGGCCAGCTCCGGATAGAGGGATGACTGTAGTTTGTTTACTCTTGTACACTGCAATTCTGACATGGGCTGTTCCCTGAATGGGAAATTGTGTTTTTTCACATCAACATAAGCCAGCCTTTTACTCTCAGACATGTGTCCTTTGCCGAGAACCAAGAAACAGCTATGTCAGTCCTGTCGTGTTTGGAGATTTCTTCAGAAAAAGTGCTTTTAGAAGCTGGCTTGTGCTGCCCAGGTACACTGAAGTGGTGACATCAGACCAGAAGGGCTGACATGTGGGTCCGTGGGGGCTCCCATTAGGGGTACTCAGTATGTGCCCCATTCCCGCGGTCAGCTCTGTCACCCATCTCAAAGCCCAAAGCACTGGTAGCCACTGTGGAGACCTGGGTGACCAATCTCTAAGCTGTCTGGGAGAACTACACAGCCTCTGGAACACACTGCTGCCTTTAATTCTAGGAAGAATTTGGGCAGTGGACACCCGCCCATAGCTGTACTCTCTAATTCGCTGTCACTTCACATCCCTGCGCACAACCTTCAGTCACACCTTCAGACTGTAGCATGAACCTGCCCCAATGTGCCTGTATCACAAAACCAGCAAGACACCTTGCAGGAGGGTTGGGCTCTCCCCATGGCGGGCCACGGCAGGGCCTGGCAGCTCGGGCCCGTCCCAGCCCAGCCAGGCGCGGGGCAGCCGGGGGGCGCCGGGGCAGCCCCGGTCCCGCCATCGGGCACCTCCCTGGGGCCGGGGCCGGGCCGGGGCCGGGCCAGGCCGCGGGCCCGCGGGTGGGCCCGGCTCGGCGGGGCCCGTGGCCGGGCAGGGCGGGGCTGTGGGGAGCTGGAGGCCGGCCCTGCCGCGGCGTCGCTGGGGCAGGGGCTGGCGGTCCCGGGGGGGGCTGATGTGGGGTCCGGGGTCCTGGGCCCTGGGCAGGGTGCGGGGGGCCCCGGGGGGGCTGGTGACACCCTTGGGGACACGTCAGAAAGCAGGCATGGTTGTCTCCTGTACGTGATTTAGTGGTAGGCTTATAGTAGCAGACAGAAAGAGCAAATAGCAAGCCTCAGAAGGCTTTTAATATATAATGGCTTATTTAGTAATTTTAGTTAAATCATTTATTTATGTGAACTGAAATTTGGCCCTTTAACTGTAATGTGTAGGTCTGGCACATGATCTGCTGTGAGGAGTATCTAACTCTCCAGGCAGGGCTGTTTATATTCCAGGATTTTCTAGGTTTCTCTAAGCTGTTTCTAACGTATCTTTGTGAGATGGATTATGCATTTTATTTCTCATTCCTAACAGTGAAATGCAAACCTCATACTTAGGCATTTCCCACAAAGCAAAAACCCTCTGCAACTTAGGAGTGTTGAACGCTGATTTACTGTTCATGTGTGAACAAATAAATTCCCCAGAAATCTGTTGTTTGGAGCGCAGGGAGCACAGCTTGCCTCTGCAGCTGTGTGGTGTGCGGATGAGGTCATCCCCGCCAGAGAGCCAGCTCTGTCTGCCGGCCTGCTGCCAAAAAAAGCCCCAGACAGGCTGGAAGAGGAAGGGAGAGCGTGCACAGAGGGTCGAGCACGGCGGTTTTCGTTATGATAAAATTCTGACTTGCAAGCCGTGGGATTTGTAGCATGGTTCTCCTCAGCAGCAGCACTTCCAAAGCACTTCCTCACCTACCTAAAGAGAGAGTATGCAGTGGTATACACATCTGTTAGAAAGACAGAAAAACAGATCAAAGCAAACCATTCGAATATGTACGTTAGGAAAATGCGTATGAAAATGCAAATAGAGATACGTTGTCATTACTCTTACTCTGTAATGAACTATCCAGCCCAGTTCTAGAAACAATGTTTTTTTGGTACCATTTTTTTGAGTGGTACTTAAAGAAGGTCCACAAGACCCTGCTGGAGGCTAAAGTCTGAGACTTAACAAACTTTGTGTCTTTGACAAAAACAATATGTCAACATGTGAACATACAGATGTTAATGTCTTAGTGTAAAGATGTTAATACATTTAACATTTTGTGCAACTTTATGTAGCCTTTTTACACATTATAGTCATATAATTATGATAAACATTTTTATCTGCCCAGAAGCTTTGGGAACTAGCTCACTGAATGGTGGTTTAGTGAATGTTTGAACTCTCTTAAGGCAGAATATGATAAATTATTAGTAAAAAATGAAATCCTTTTATGATGTTAGTGCTACTGGCACTCTGGGAAGCCTTAGTTTCTTGGGCATGCCAACTGAAAAAGAGATGAGAAATTTTATCTCTGTCTCTCCCTCTTCATTTTTAAGCCCAAAACACAAAGTAAAATTTCTTGTAAAGCTGAATAAAAATAGTGTCCATGAAGCCCAAAGAATAAAAAAAAAACAAACAAGTAAAAAAAGATTAGTAATGTGCTCTATTGCAAATGAAAAAAAATCAATGAATGTGTAAACCTACTGAAACAGATTTAGACATGCCAGAGTAAAGGAAAAACTAAAGAAAAAATGAGATCCCAAAGAATCTGACAATGTGTCAAGTCACGTCACACAAAGCACTGTGGGTGGAGTTGGCATTAAGAAAGGATTTTATGTGTTGCTGTCAATAAAGCAGCATCTAAATTACGCTGCAAACTCTTCCCCTGTTTATCAGGGGAGTGAAAAAAATCTTTAAACAAATAAGCAGCCTTATATAGGAATTCTGACCTCAGATCCATTCAATTTCACAGAACAGAAGCCTGTTAAAGGAGGCTGTGTTACATTAGAGACAAATTTGATATGTTAGGTTTAACCCAGTTGCTATAAAGTCTGGGATCCCATGGCATGCAGAATGCTATGGCTGTAGCATATAGAAGAAGAGATGTTTCCAGTATGTCGTGGTTCCCAGGGCTTTATGTTTAAATAATCACTGAAGAACAAAATATCATCAGTTGTGAATGATGTTCTGCCCAGTAATGCAATTGGAAGAAAATCCACCGTTTCCTGGAAATATATTGGTCTTTGTGAAAATGTTCGTTTCTTTTTTGCAGGATGGATAGCTGATCATAACCAAGGCAACTGAAATAGCTGATAGCTTGATGGCTAAGGCACTTATATATAATATGAAAGCTTATGGTTCTTCACTTCTCATTATTATGGGCTTGCCTTTCTTGCTTCTGTACAAAAAGTTATGACTCCTTTTTGATGCATGATTGAATGAAAACACTTTCTAACACTGCTATTTTACCTGAAAGTTTTATTTTTGCGGTGGCCCACTTATCACCTTTTAATTGCACAAATTGTCAAATCACATCCTATTTGTTCTCTCATTAAAATATTAAAACCATCTTATTAAAAAGAAAAAGATGGGTAAATAAATTTTACATTTTCATGGTCAAACATTTTTCTCTGTCTGAACTGTTGCCTCCCATGTTTATTCACAATAATACATGAGGTTGCTTCTTGGAGAGTTAGGAGTCTGCAGAGCTGTGGAGAACAAGCTTGTTTAATTTAGAACACAGCTCCATGTACATTAATCCTGGATCTGTGCACTGTCAGCCTAGACAGCAAATATAAATTAATCTGGATGAGGTATGAGCACACCATCATATTTTTGCTAAATTATCCAATACAAGCAGCATGGTGTTTATGCCACAGTTAGGCTTTATTCTGACTCAGGGAAGGCAAAAGACATCTGATCCGTAATTAATCTGCCAGGAAAAATCTATTTAAAAAAAAAACCAACCCTGAACGAACTGAACGAATATGAACTTTGAATTTAGCAAAGCCTAGGACATCGTCTACCGTAGCATCCTCCTAGACAAAGTGGTGAAAGATGAACTGGCTAAGTGGCCAAGAAGGTGGGTGGAAGATTGGTTACACCATCAGGGTAAAAGGATAGAGTTAGTGATAGGAAGTCCCACTGGCTGCGGGTTCCTAATGGTGTCTCACAGGTGTCGATGCTGGCACCACTACTGTTTAATGTCTTCGTTAGCGCATGAAATGATGGGAACTGGTTTGCAGATGATTCCAAACTGGGGGTAGCGGTTGGTACACTGCAGGGTGGGTGATGCCACTCAGAGAGATCTTGGCAGGCTGGAGAAATGGTCTGAGAGGAACAGGATGAAATTCAGAAAACCAAGTGGAAAATTGTGCATCTGGGGTGGAGTAATCCCATGCACCAGTACTGGCTGGGGACTGACCAGCCGGAAGTCAGCTTTGCAAAAAAAGACCCAGTGGTCCTGGTGGATGACAACTTGCACATGAGTCAGCAGTGTGACTACAACAAAGGTGGCCAACCCCGCCTTGGGCTGAAGGAGTTGAGCCAGCAGATCAAGTGATTTTTCCCCTCTATTCAGCACTTGTGAAACTGCACCTGGAGAGTTGTGTCCTGGTTTGGGCTCGCTGGTACACGAAGGACACTGACAAACTGGAGTGAGTCCACTGAGGGCTGACCAAGCTGAGGGTCAGCTGTCCTAACTGGCTCTGCTTGGAGCGGGGGCTTGGACCAGGTGACCTCCAACCTGCATGGGTCTGCACCCCTGTCTAGCAGAGTTTGCTCCAGTTCAGCACTTGGTGTCATGTGCGTGCAAACCCTTAAACTGGATTTGCTGTGCCATGGAACCATGGCCTCATTTTCGTTAGCTGTGCTGCTATGAGAGTTTTCCCAGGGTTTTAGAGGAAGTGGAAATCCTATGCATTCATGCATGTCGGCTCTGCCAGTTGTACAGGCTGGAGGATTTATTGCAACCTGAAGAATGTGCTGCCTTTCATTTCTGAGCTAAGGACCAAATATGTGTGAACATGTGCATGCGCATTTTATGGATAGTGAAAAATAAGTATGCATATGGGATTAAAGGGAGTTCAGGAAGGCTTATCAACACTGTCTTCAAGGCTAGCTAAGAAAAATACTTAAAAATGACGAAGGAAATATACGTATTATAACTTCCTCTGTTGTTTTGTTTAATTAGCATGTATTATCTTAGAAATAGTTATGGATTTTCAAAAATGTTATATTGGACATGAATATGGTGTATGAAATGCACAACCTGTTCATAAATGGCCATAGTTTTGCAGGGGGTTGTTAACGGTTACCATTAAAATTCTTTCAAAATTAGGCAAGGGAGTGTTTCCTTCAGTTAGGATGTAACTAACTGAACAGGTGAGTATCTCCAATGTTGTTGCTGTATTTTGCTGCAGGATGATGAAGGGACTTGGGGAGAGTTTTCCCTATCATATGGATGTATTCTCTGAGTGCAGATGGGAGCTGATTTTGACAATATGAAAATTCAATTTCCTTTTTCATCTCATGTATTTAGTTGTCATATGTTGTCTTACAATATGTTTCTTCTTGTTTATTCCTGTCTGTGCAGTGTTGGACTCACCCTCAGGAACTGGCAGTGTGTCAGAGATCTGTAACAATAAATAGGTAGATTTACCAAGACAAATCAGACAGGTAGGTATTTTAGATATAGATATTTTAGAGGTACTTATAATATAGCTCAATTAAATTCCTTTTTTATACAACACACTTTCTTTTAATAATTCTGTCAGTAGAGAGGAAAAAAAGGAACCATATCTTTTCTTTAAATATCACCCCAAAATTTAGTTTTTGGTGAGAGAAGATTAAAATCAAGATGTGGATCTGGACTTTGATATCCAGACCTGAGGATGCTTTATTCCATGATGGGCCTACATGCAATTATAGGAAATGGTTTAGGAGAATAGGCCCATTTTCATTTTCCCAAGGCTGAAAATTTTGCAGTATTGAAGCATTCCTGAAGGATACTTATATCCTAACAAGGATAAGTACGTTTATTTACTTTGCAACATATTTATTGTGAGTATTCATGTTCAAGATTTTTAATTATTTGCTCGCTGGAGTATTTCTCACTGAATGTTATTTTGGTATACAAATATTCAGAATTACTCAAGGGAAAAGGAGTATTACGTGAAATATCATGATGGAATTCCTTGAAATGTTTTGACTACTGCTTGAAGTGTTTTTTGAAATAATCAGAGAATCACCTGATTTGGAGAAGCTTCCTCCTGAGCCACGGAGTCCATGCTCCCATGCTGTGTCAGAGCTGGATAATTCTGTGCGGAATATGATGGAGGAAACATGGACTGACACTTGCTGGTGAGTTTCCTGTGATTATCCCAGCTGTGCAGAGCTGTGGTCACTGCACACACTGTCGTAGGAAAAGCCTTTGTGTATTACGACATAACAATATGCTGTGTGGTTAGCAAAGAAGAGCCTGTCCACTCTGAACCATTAAATCCCTTGCCATCCTTGAAGGGTCCAATCCCTTAAGCCTGGCTTCTGGTGTAAAGATTTCAATAGGAAAAGTATTTCCCTTGCTTTCTAATTCCACTGCAAATTCACCTAAGTATTCATTTAGTTTCCATCACGCTACTAAATGAGTGGGGATGAATTACTGTGAGAAGAGGAAGAGGACACAAATCTATTTTTGGTGATAAGGAAATCAATTAATTTAATCTGATATGGCTGCTCCTGACAAACACATACTGGCTACCGTTTCGCATCACCTCATCAAAGCATAAAGATGTTTGCAAATGGGCAGAATCATTAGCAATTTGCCAGCTGGCTAGCTAGGCTGCTTAGACTTTAACTGTTGAAGGTCCTTTTGTGTGTGTGTGTCTATTACATATATTAGAAAGGGTATATTGATATTAACTATAGTAGACAGCAATTTTAGCTTAGTTTAGTCTTACAGGGCATGTGCAAAACTGTCCTGCCTGAGGATATGGCTCGGGTGGAGTTCTACTGGTACCCAGAAATATTTACTGTAGGAAACAAAAAGAAAGGTAGTTTAAAATATTTACCATTTATCCACTGACATACAGGAGCAGCTAAAAAGTCTTAGAAAACATGACATATTTTCTAAGTCATGAGCTGGTTTTTATTCTGCATGGGCAACACCACCCTGATCAGCTCTTACGTGCTGAGTAGATAAAGGCTTTGCCGGCCTGGCAGCAATGTGTCTGTGCTTATTCTGTGCAGGAATTTGAGCTACAGCAGTTTACCACTAACCTCACACGCTATACAGGGATCATTACCCTGCTTCTGAATTACCTAGGGCTTCACACCAGTGAGCTGGCGAGTTTGTACGAGATCCATTTGGTCTCCACTGTGGTAAAGCTGCTGGAATGACATCAGTGACTATTTCCTAGTAATCTGTTGAAAGTGCGTGGTGGAAGGGGAAATGTTTATTGCGAGTACAGCTCAAGTATGGAACTGTTTTTGGAAGATATTCAAACTTGGAGGACTGGCTTCAGAATAAGTGTGCAGAGAGATTGATTAATCTTCTGACACTGGAGAGCACTAAGTAGCTCTATGAATTAATAGTTTCTTTGAGCTGAGACTGTTTATTGCTTTGGAAAATAAAAATTCTCTTTCAGCAGCAGGAGAGTTTTGAGTCCTAACACCTTTTTTTTTTTTTTTTTCCTGTGTTGGATTGTTTGTTTTTAACTTAGACTGTTTCTGTCTGAACTGACTCATCTGGAAATCGAGTTGTAAGGTTGCTTTGTACCTTGATGATTTTGTTGTGAGAAGGAATTTACCTTGTAACAAGGAAATATATGGAGACAGGGAAACACAATGAAATCCTGAGTGTTCTTTTGATGGATTTAATGAGGAGTTTTCTTTAAGGAACCACACAATAAGATGATCTTGGAATAGACAAACTCTTAACTTACTTTTTTTAACCCAGTTTGTTTTGATTTGATTGATTTTGGATGAATGCCCCTTTGCTGGAGGCTTTCATATTGTTTAGGCTTGTCTTTCAAAACTGATTTGGGAAGGGTTTTTTTTTCCTCAGAGTATAGCAAATACATTATGTATATATTTGGGCTAACTTCTTTCTGTGTATTTATCTTCTTTTTTAACTGTTGATTTTTCAGTCTTCAGAATGACATTAGAAGACCTGTACGTGTATGCATTTGTGTGCATGTGTGTGGAGTCTCTAGTTGTCATTCTTACTAAGCAAACATCATTTATAAGTAGGGTTTCATATGAACCAGTACTGTAATTTGCACGTTGCCCTGTGGTAAACCAAGTTAGGTCTTTTTCTACCACACTGTCCACAAAGTTTCATATTGTTTTGGGTCTAGCATAAACAATTTCCATTGTACTTGACAGTACTTTATTTAGTTTCATCTTTGAGTATGTTCTCACCTCAATATACTGATAAAGGGCTTGCACTGCCTGTTCTTGTGTTGCTCAGTGTGGTTCATTTATTTGCAAGAACAGAGTGGAGGAATGGGCATGGCTAAAGACAGCTGGGAAACAACAGAATCCAAGTGCAGTATTAGATGGATTAGTGATCCATTCCGTGTAAGATCCAGACTTTGGCAACAACTAAAACTGATTGAATTAGAAAAAAGTAAAAGTGCTTCCCTTCAGCCCTGATAAGTACAACGAAGCCTTGTGGTGTCATCCCGCTTGTTGCTTTTACAGACAACTTCCGTGCTGAAATCAGGTAAGGATACCCAGGTAACCTATCATGAAGGCAGAGGTGTGAGGAACAGCGAGAGAAAGGAAGAGACTGAGAGATCAGAACACAAGCAGGGAGGACTTGGAGGGCACTTTTGGCTTTTGGGCCAGTGCCCTATTTGTTGCAAGTATAGATAGTGTGTTATGAATGAGACAGGGAACTGAAGAAAGGTCAAGATTACTGGTTTTGGCAGGGCAAGTGAATGTCTCCACGCAGAGCTGATTTTTAACATATTCAGGACACTATTCTGACCACGTCGGTTGAATCTGGTTTAATTTGTTGATAGGTCTATTTGGTACATATCTTCAGTAAGACTATTGGTACTATGCAGCTTGAAATTTTTTGTAAGTGATTTCATGAAATTGGATGTTGAAGACATAGCCTAGGCTGGAAAAACCTTACTGCAGGGTTATCAACATTTCACTGCAAATATGGAATGATGCTTCAAATGAGGTCTTGCCAGGGTTTGCTCTGGACTATGTTCTTTTGAATAGAAATTCATTAATAACATGCCTGATGGAACAGAGCTCACTTACTTAAAATGAGGAAACTTGTTAGGGTAAATTATAAGCTTAGAGGAAAGACTGGAATTCAAACTGTGTTTGGAAGATAAGAGAGATGGCCCAAATCATTGCGGTGGAATTTGATGAGGAGAAGTCCCCAATGTTCTATTTAGGAGGATGAAATTAAATCACAGATACACAATGGGAAATAATTGATGATATAACAACTAAATCACAACAAAATGCAACAAATTCAGAGTCCCTTAGAGAATCTGGAGAAGAGCTTAGTAGGCACAAAATGGGTTGTACCTGGCTGTGAGTGTCCTGCAGGGAAGTGCTCCCTTGGCATCCAAGTTCTTACGCTACTGCAAGCAAGAAAACAGAATTAGTTTATAAACGGAGTAGAAAAGGTTAGAAACAGGGAGGTGTGGGTGTACAGAGACTGTAGCTCCCCATGGTTAGAAACATTCCTTCCATGCAAACATTATGATTGCATCCATCCTTTTCAGCTGTCCCCAGATGCTGAGGCATTCTTTGCTAGCCTCAGTGACTGGAAGAAGCAGGGACACTTTCATGATTTCATGATTAACGGTGGGACTCGATGATCTTAAAGGTCTTTTCCAACCTAACCGATTCAATGATTCTATGATTCTGTGATGTTGCCTTTACAGCATACAGTTCACTGCAATGGTGGGCACAGCTTTATGAGCAGCTTCTTTACCTCCATATAACCAGACCACTGAGTATGTCTCCAGGTTCATGTCTGTTCTCTGGGAAAGGGGAAGGAAAGGCAGAGTGGTTGTCATGAAAACAGTGAGTTGTGCTTTTTCTTTGCTGTTCTTTTCCTTGGGATCAGAGAAGGGCCACCAATGAAAGTATGATGGGGGAGAACTGTAGGACAGTGTGGAAGGGATTGCCGGTAATTTCCCAAATGCAATGTGAACAGGTGTGTTCGTCAAAAAGAATTGCAAACAAGATGGATTTTTCTGGTTGTCTTTATGTAATTTGTAAGCCACAGACAGAGTACCAAGCCATGGCTTAATGCCTGGGAAACACATCTAATGATTTTCTTTCTACAGTGGTCCTTTCCCAGTAAGCTGGGCAAATGCTATTAGACCTGTTCTGTGAGATATATCTTGAGCTGCAAATCCCTCTGTGAAACTGGGTGAATAGTTGAGCAACTAAAAAGTCATCTCTGTCTTACTAAAAAAAACCTAAAAGACTTAATTTAAAATTAGGTTAGAGCATGTCTGCAAGAACTTCAGTGACAGCAGTTTGGACAGGGAAAATGCTAGGATTTGCTTGCAGGCTTATGGCCAAAATTTACACTTTTCTGGAATTCTCCAAAAGTATAAAGCAAATGCATGCACATACTTGCAAATATGTGTAACATACATAGACGACTGAACCCCTTTTGGCTCCCTTCTCCTAAATGAGACAATGTAGTCAGGAAAAAAAAAAGACGTAAATTTTTCTCTTGTATGGATATTATTTACAGAGTTGTTGCTCCCCAGTGGAATTATAATAAAAACTAATAGAGGTAAAGGGTTCTTTTGTTATTTCTCATAACTGCAGAAGCAGAAGAATTTCTGTATTTAGGAAGAGAGAGCTGCCTTGATGGGAGTTCAGCTGTTACATTCACCCATCTAAACTTACAGCTCCCTTTTTTGTTCACTCCGTACTTAGGGTTTTATGAGAGAGTATTCTCTCACATTTCTCCTAACACCCTCCTGCACACAGACGTTCACAGACTGTCTGACTTAGTGGTATAGCACTAGACAAGAATGGGGCTTAACATTAGCACTGACATTGTGTTATCTTCAAAATGCGGTCTTTCTATCTTCCACTTGAGATATTAATAAACTTCAAAAGCTACTTTCAATCTGAAATAAAAAGCTCCAGGGATATTCTTAACTATGTCGACACTGCTGCTGCATCTTGATGATAATCTTATCATGCAAAGGTGGAAAAAAAAGAGCTGATCTATAAAATATGTGCAGCACAAGCCACTGCAATTTCAAATTACAGATGTCTGGATATTGACCCATGGATCATTTCAATTACTTGCTTCTGTAGATATGCATGATCCACCACAGCCTACCACAATTTGGTTCAGGTAGTGGATAGGCAAGTGGAGAGAAATGCTTCCTTTAAACTGTTGACATGCTGTCTGATAAGGAAATGCTTAAATGATGTCATACTGACTTGCTGCGGTGTGATGGAAAGTAAGAGTACGGACCATGTATGCAATAGAAAAAAACGACAAGGTCATCTTCTGTGATATCGTCATGACCTCAGCAGGAAGTGTTGGTGCAACAGAGTTGAGTCATCAGTGCTGGAGTTCATCCATCAACAGTCTGGAGGGAAAAGAGGGCAGGCGTTGAGGGCAGCTAATTTGCAGAATTTGTGCTCCTAAATTTCTGTGAGGCAGTGGATGAATTCAATAGAAAGAAGAACTACTGTGTGTTTAAATAATTAAACACACTTTGGGAAATAATTAGTCCATTTCGGGAAATTGTAAGCGATGATGCTTGCCTTAATGCAAGCCTGTGTTTTAAGCCATGGTGCAAGTGTGATGTGATGGAAACGCAAATGAAGACAAAATAAACAATTTTCTTTTAAAATTTTGATTCAAGTTATGTACTTATTTGAAGAGAAGTTCAAACACTCTTCCATTTGCTTTCAAATGGCCTATGCACAGCCATGATTTAGGGTTAAAAGTCCCACCACTCCAGCCATCTGTAGTTAAAGGTCTAGGCTGGTGCTGGCAATAGTTTATCTTTAAATGCTGATAAAAATTCCAGTGGCCATTCCTACCGCCGCTGATCAGAGTTAACCCCTGTTCCACATGACAGTTGCCCCTAATTAAGTAAATGTCTGATGAAGGTTCTACCTGCTTTGTAATGACAGAGAAGACCTGCTCAGTGGCAATACAAAAGATAGTACAGGCTTGCCTTCAGCGATGTGGACCCCCCTGCCCCCCGCCCCCTGCACAGTTTCAATGAAAAGTACAGAGCAAAGTGATAGATATATATAGAACGACATTTACACATACATATATAAATATAGCCCCTCTGCTTGTATACATTTGTATAATGAAACTCCTTATGTCCTCCTCCTTTCAGGTCAGCTAAGCCGGTTGCTGAAATGGGGCTGTTTCCAAGTGCAGACAGGGCTCAGGCATGCATTATTGACTAAAACGCTCCATTCTGGTCTCCTGGGGCATATAAGCATTTCAAAACCATTCATAATAATGGAGCCCAATCCTATGCTGCGGGGCAAATGACTCTGCATCAAATGGCCAGCACAAAGCAGCCAGCCATGGCACATCGTATTACCCCCAACTGCTCCTCCCCCATGCTGTTTGTGTAGGAAGTGAGGTCCAACACTTTTTATGCAAAATCCGACTGTGTAAAACTTGGCACATCTATATTCTGAGCTACGTTACGTGCTCCTTAGCCATAGTGAAAGATTTGGTCAAAAATATGTGAATTCAGCTCAGAAAAGGGTCTAAAACCAGCTCATGTACTTGTTTAGATTTCCTATTGAGTTGCCCTCCCCCAAAACAGAGGTTTATAGGAAATCCTGGTAAAGCCATAATTGTAATCATAAACAAATGGCTCTCTACAATGCTGACCTCCTCTCTGGAGCTCATGTTAATGGCAGGGCTAGAGATCTATATCAGGCACTGTGACAGCAGGAAGAAATCTGGCAGTCTTACAGTGTCATTTTGTGGAAAATACATTGGAGCTGCTTCTGGAATAAATTTGCATGAGAGCAAAGAGGAATTAAATAGAGACGAAAGCACAGATTTGCTTGCGATGATGGGGATGGGGATGGCAATTGCACAGAATGTTTAGTTGCATGTCTCCCTTCTGTTATTGTGCTTCTGAGTGATCAGCAGATGTCACTGGTGACGGGTGACATGAAGCCTGTCGCCATTCTTCGGATCAAAAAAGAATTGTCACAGCATTTCTATTCCTCGGTGGCTTGGGAGTGAGACAGCTAAATGCCAGCAGTTTCACTGCAAATGACCACATACTTTCAGCTAATAATATGCACTGGTGTAGCTAATGCGCTGGGAGATTGATACCTCACAATTGGATCCTCCTGTACTAAAATTGTCCCCAGAACATGTAAGCAGACTACATGCAAATGTGCATCTCTACGCACACACAGAGACATACAGATACGTGTATATGTAGATACATGTTTATATATAAATACCCAGGTACTGGGGGCTGTGTGTGAAACAGAGATACTATGTGTGCCTCTCAGCATGCCATCTTACTGCTGTTTTTGAGCTTCTCCTTCTGCCGTCTTAGGTCCTCTGAAATGACCCAGGATGGTACAACCGTGGAGACCTCTACCTATGCACTAGAAAAAAAGATAACGTTTTACTTCTAGGATCAAAAAGATGATAAAGTTGTGGTCTGAAAAAATGTTTGTGTTTGTTTCCTTATAAAAAGCCAAGTATTCAGTTGATTAAGCGAATCTAAAAATACCTGGGGGACACCAGGTCTTGCATTACGGAATATTCCCTTGTATTAGGGAATAAAACCTCCCACCAGTCTGCTTCAGAGGAAACTAAAAGCCAAGTAAACATGAAGACTATGTCAAAGAGAGGGAAAAACATAACAGTGCGTGTACTTTCCAGAAATCACAGAAAGCCAAATAACCAGAGGCTTCATGTCAGAGGGGTGTGAGTAAAAGAACCATCTTTGCAAACAAATGGAAGCTTTTCAAACCAACCCTTGTCCAGGTACAGAACCGCTCTGCTGCTTATATGAAATAGAAGGAAACACCAAAATTATGGCTGGCGTTAAATTCCCATTTCTGAAAAGCTTTGTAAATTGTAATGTGAAGGGACTCAAAATGTTACCACCTTCTGTAACACTCTGCAAAGCGCTAAGATTTAAATCTCAGTTTTAAACATTTTGCAGTACTTTAAAACCTACAGGCCAAAATGTTTTCCTTTGATCAGTCTGCAGTGATGTGCGTAAGATCACAGACTTCATAGAGACAGATCTCAATGTACTGGTTCAGAAACACTTAAAAACATCTCGACTTATTACTGCATTTATTTATTGCTGGATTAACTAACAGGTCTGTAGCTGAGCTGAGATAGACCAGCGTGGAAATTCTGCAAAACAGGAGAGGTGCTGCTATTCGGCTGATTTTTGAATCTGTGGCAAGTGCTGGCTTCATACAAAAAACACAGATTTGGGACTTCTTAGGGTTTGAGGCAAAAAACCCCTCGATTGAGGATGACTGGTTTGTAGTTCTGCAGTGAAGCCATGAACACACACTGTTCCAGAGGCTTGGGTTGTTGTGGATCAATAACCTCTGGGTCTGAAAAATAACCACCATAGAGAATTTGACTTTACTCTCATCAAGTCTTAGAAAGCATAGATAACTACTTTTTTTTTTACCAATGCCTTTGAGACTGCGGGCTACTTTGTTTGGAAACAATTTCGTTACTAGAGGCAAGCAAGGAAGTGGAGGCAAAAATCTGAAATTAACTGTGTCTTAAATCAGTCCTTTAAATAGGGAAGAGTCTATTATTACTGAAAATGCTTTTACAGAGATCCAGCCAGGGAAAATTTATGTGCATATAACACAGCTGTGCTGAAGTCATTTCAAGGAGAGGATAGATTGTTGTTTGGAGTAGAAAGCTTAGAAAATGCAATGATCTGAGTCGCAGCAATTAAAAACCTTTCCAGTTCCTTTGTCCAAATTTTAATGTTAAGGCTAGCAGGTCCAAAGATAAATATTTCTGAGCCCTTGGAGGCAAAGATGAAGAGAAATCTTATCTATTCACTAGAAACTGCCACTACAAGTTTGGATGTCAGATTGTTTTTAAGCTATTGCAGCCATTTTTCACAGGGCTTTAGCACCTTGCCTCAACATAGTAGCTTAGTGATAAAAAAAGGAGTTCCATTACAGCAATGTAAAAAGCAACACTTTGCTAGCGCATTTTTACACTAGTATTGAGTGAAGAGGAAAAGCACAATACCCTAAAATCAGTAGATGCTTCTAAAATTACACATAAGTGTTATCAAATCTACAACATATGATAGTGCAACAGGTCAGCTTAACAAAGCTTTTAACCAACAGGCAAACTGCTTTTCAGGAAATGTTGCTTTGGGTGGAGAGACTGTCTTGTTGCCTTTGGGTTCTGCAGCCTGGAATGTGGGTATTTTGTCATGATGGAAAGAAAACAAAATCATATGTTGCATTGCATTATATTATGCCATGTTTTGGGGAATTGCTTCAGTTCATTGTAAAAATACAGATGTTCAAATATGCGAAACTCAAGGACAGTAAACAGCATGGAGTGTCTTAATGTGAACACACAGACACACATGGTACACAGGTGTGCAGTTCCCTGGCAACTCAAATAAATGTCCAGGCTATTCTAAATTTGGGGAAATGTGAGGTCTCATTTAAAAAAAAAACCAAAACAGTAGTGTGAGGAGGGTTTGAAAACCAGTCAGGCTCAGAATCAACAAAAACGAAGTTACAGGTTTATCTGTGGTTTTCCAGAAGTCCCCTGTCACCAAGAGCATAACCTTCACTTTAGTTAGCACTCTCTTGTAGTTTTTCATGTGGAATCATGGAATCATCCAGGCTGGAGGCAATCTCTGGAGATTTTCTGGTCCCACTCCCTCTTTGAAGCACTATCAGTGTTGTCCTCAGGTCTTCCTTTCTTTCTTCCTTCCCAAACTGGAGGGTTCAACTTTATTTCCATTCCTTTATTTTCCCCAGCATGTAGCACTAATAATAACACCTTTAAATGACATCATTTCCATGTGCTGTTCCTCAGCTTAGCCTTATATTAACTTGTCTCTACTCTCTAAACCTGGACCCCTTCTCATGGTTGGAGAGTGGAGGATGTGAAAAACCTAGTAGTTATCTCATTGTGTATTCTCACCTGAAGTTCATTCTTTTCTGGAGGAGGAAGGCATCTGGGGAGTAGGCATGGATCTGCTGCTTCTTGCAACAAAATGAATAATTGATTTACCTTTGTGAATCATGTATCTTAAGAGGATACCTTAAGGGATGATGCAGGTCTTGGCGTTCTTTAAGAACCATACTTCTTCTACTTCACATGTTGCTCCCTAAACCCAATGAAGCTTTGAGAACCTTTCTTACTATTACTCCTCCATCATAAGACAAGTAAGCAACAGAAAGCTCTTTTCTGTGGAAAATGTGCATTGAAATTGGTGTAGCTTTATTATTCTGAGTAAGAATCTTATACCATACTCATTACTATAGTATGTGAGTACTTCCCAGTAGCATTTTAAAGAACATGACTAACGTCTGTCACACGCTTACCTACTCCTTGGGTGGGGCAGAGAAGCACTTGTGGTAAAGTTTCTGGTGTTTTTTTAACACATATGCTATGCATTACTGTTAGTGACGGCAAGGTCAAAGAAATGTGCCTTGTGTTTGGGAGGCGCTGAGGGTTGTGAATGTTCCTGGTTTCTTAGGAATCCACTCCACAACTGTAGATCAGCTCCTGAAATGATCTTTGCCCTCCTTGTAGATCACAGCTACTAAATTTATTTTTACAAATGATTGGTTACTTTCTGAGGTTCACTGGTTTTTACACAGGTCTGCTTAGTAATTTTCATGAGAGTTACAAAGCAGGAACCAGTGGATTGCTTCCGCTTTTACAGAGATAGCAGTTTTCTCTGGAAACAGGGGAGTAGTTCTTGCGAGTGGCCTGGGGAATGGAGAGAAATACAGGCTCTGCCACAGGGACATGAAGCTATCAAATATGTGGGATCGTGGCAATATCTTCTGAAAACCAGTGGCACAAATCTGGAGTTGTGTGTCTCTGCTACAGATAGTTCTTCCATGGCAAAGAAAAAATGTTAAATCATTATCCTGAAACTTTAGGTGATTTTTTTTTCTGGTTGGCTGCAACCTGGAGAATCCTTAGAGTAATGATTATAAAGATAGCTGTGATTCCAGTATTCTGGGAAGCTAAGATAGGGGAGATAAATTTTATGTGCTTGTGGCCGCATAAGTGGTTGAAGGTGTGTTCCAGCACTTTGTTTTACATGGATTTCCATAGGCACTGGAGTTTTATGCTGAGATATATTGTGTCTTGCTGTAATCAAGAAACACTGAGTTACTGCAATTGTCTCATCTACCAGAAAGAGCTAGAGTTTTCTTGCAAAGCTGATACAATGGTCTTGTTTGAGCATGGCATTCTTCTACCACATTCTTCAGTATTACTGAGAAATCCCAGATTATTTAAATATAGGTGTCTAAATGTTATAAGTCTTGACCTGAGCTAATCGTTTAGGTTCTTTTAATATAATCTATGAAGAGAGATGGATGCCTCCACATGGTGATTTATCTGACCTGTAGATGAAATTAATTGCTCTCAGGAGGTGAGCATCTCTCACTCCTGATTATATAAAGGGAACTAATGACTAATGAAGACCCCAAAAATCTTCAGAATTTTAAAAATTTTTTGTTCACTAGCAATTTCTTTTGTGCTGAGGCTCATCTTCAGCTATGCGCTTCACCCATGAAGCACTTCACCTTACCCTATACAAAAGGGCACAACTGCATGTAGGAAAGATAACACTCTTTGTCATTACAGATTATTGGCATTTACATTATTACCATCTAGATAGTCCATATAATAAGTAGTAAAGGAAAACTCATCATTTGGTGCACCAAAATAATAGATGCCAGATGAAAGTGAGGTTTCCCGATCAAGTTTGGGTGGAATCACTCCAGAAAGACTCAAAACATTTTAGTAAATTACCTTTTGCTCCTGTCATCTCTTTTAGCAAATCTCTCATAATCTCCATAAGACCATGTAACTCACAGTCAAATGCTGCAGATATGCCCCAGATGAGAAACCATCTTCTGTGTTCCCTCTACGGATAGAGGATCATCTGTGCTGCTAAAAAGGCTCCATTCTGTGTTCTGGCATGTTTTCAGACTGTTCCAAGTTTAGATTATGAGCATCAATTAGATGAGGCTGTAGTTGGCCTTTGTTTAGTCACGCTATGAGCTTACTCAGGAATGGCCCTAGCAGGTTGGAGGGGAGAGAGTTGGTGTCCAGAAGTGGTTTCTCAAAGACTGAAATGTGTGGTTTGGAGTTATTCCAAGCTGTCTTTCACAGGTTAGGTAATGCATAGATGGAGTTAAACCTTAGAGCTAGACCTTCTTATGGTCAATTAATGCTGTGAAATTTGGTAATACCATAAGTTTCAGTGGATGTGTATGGAATGGATATCTTTTGCTAACAAGTGTGAACTTTTCAGTGCAGCAAAGCTAACATGACTGTTCTCTTTAGGTATGAAACAGGCTTTAAAAATATCTTATTCTTCTTTTTGTCTGTGTCAGGCATTTTAAGTACTGCCAGCATGTCAGTGGCCATCCTTCCTCCTGAATAGGGCATCAGAGAACCCAAAAAGTACCTAATCAGTAACGAGGAACCATCTTTTTACTAGCCAAGCTTGACAAGTGGTCGGTGACAATGAATCACAATTTCCTTGACCACCATCCTGTAGATGGAGTAACACTGACTTTTACAATTCTTTGCATGGAATTTGTTGGAGGGCAAGAATTTTCTTCAAGGGAAGAACCTGATCCTTTTGACATCTGAGGTCTGGAAGATGTGAGTGCTCTAATGTAGATAACGAAGATTATGACGCTTTGGTCTTTAAATCCAGGCAATGTCTGGACTACAGATAACAGACAATGAGTTATTTCATTTGTATTTACTTGCAAAACATTTGTGACCTTTCTGATAAATTTATTTAAATCTTCAAAAGTGATACAGCTATTTCACAGGAGACTGACAATAAACTACGAGACTCTTGAGCTATGACAATGATCTATGAAATACCATGAATTTTTTTGAAAATTAATCTTGGTTTCATTATTGTGAAATCATTTGCAATGTTTAGAGCAGTGCAAAAAACTCAAATGGCATTAAAACTCCTATCAAAGCTGTTGTTCTAGGCATGGGAAGGCCATGACTACAAGGAGATTCAGTTCCTGCCATGTCTTCTTGAACAGTCAGACTGTCATAATGGTAGCAGAACTTTTCAGCAATGGTTATTCCACTTAAGTCAAGATGAGTTTTGTAATTTATTTTTATTTAGACATTGACTTTGAGAGATGAACTTCCCTGTGCTGTTGTTGGTTTGTGTCTGCCCCCTACCGCACCCTTCCCTGGGAAATCTTTGCTAAGGACTCACCTATAGGACTGTGGAAATGTCCAACAGAATCTGCAATCCTTATTACCCAGATCACTTACAAACAGTATACTGTTCAGGAAAATTAGTTTCTCCTGGTGCTGTCACTTCACAGTGGAAGTTTAAAAATAATTGTGAATTGATAACATGAATGTATACATTTTTTATTTCCCCCCTGAGAGGTCTGTTTCCTTACATTTTGAACCAAATTAGTTTCATTGATATTGTTGCCTTCATTTGTATGAGGCACTTTGCTGCGCAAACCACCAGCAATTATTTCACGTTTGCTTTGATCATAAATCTTGTTAGGCAGTTTAACTGCTATGTATATTCAAATGGGGTTTGCTTTAAAAGAGCAAGAAAGATTTTCAGGTCCTTAACAAAATGCTATGAAGCCAGTCATGTTTGAGACTTAGCTGATTTTGCTGTTCTAAATATAAATGATCTTTTTTGTTCCTTGCTTTTTAGTATTTTAAGGCAAAGGCGGCAATTTATTTGCTGATAAATTTAGGATAATCTCATGTCATAGGGTGTTGGTTGGCTAAAGGGTTTGATAATGGGATAATAATACAAAAATGAAAGGGATGCTGAGCTTTTCAATTCTAGATTCTTTAACTTTTATCCTTTCCCAGAGTAGTTGCAGAGAATCTGGTATCTAAGTGTCCTTACAGACTGTTTGACAACCTCAGTTTGCGGTAAACCAGTGCCTGCCTTGCTCAAGAGTGATGAGCCCCTCCTCCAAAATTTCTTTTGATATTTTACTATAGCATGTCTTCTTTCTTTCTTCTGATGAGAGAAATGCTTGAGTTAGCTGGGGTGAGTGGGAATGAGAAAGTGTAAGGTGATAGCAAAACTAATGAAATGAGTTATGTTAAGTTCAGAAATTGCTGATTCTTTTTATCTGCAGTGGCATGCTCCATTGTACAGGTCCTGTTTAAGTTTTGAGGCTTCCCTTGTTAGGCAACAATTTCAGTTCCATTTTTTTCCCTCAGTGTGTAACTGTTGTGGGACATACTGGTTGCTTCGCAAGAGATGAGTTTGCAGAGTCCTGCGTCCTTCAGCTAATGACTTTGGAGCCTGTTTCAGTTGCTTGTAATGACTTAATACATTTCAGGGTGTTTATTTTCTCTGTTGCAAATTCTTGGAAATGAATAAAGACTTCTGAGGGACAACCTCAGGAGATGTCCCTAAATGACCCCACACAAATGAGTATGAAAACCAGATTACACTTTTTTTTGTCAAAGATTAACATTTCAGACCATGTTCTGAGGCAGAGACCCCAGTGCTGTTTCTACCTGTCTCGTCTTGTGACAGGTCAGGAAATCAATTTTCCGCTGTTACCTCTTATCATGTTTTTCATGAGCTCTGCAACTGCAACATTACCTTAACTACTGGCAAAACTTGCAGTGATCCTAAGTGATTCTGCATGAAGTATACCAACATATATAAAATGCAGAAGCATGCCTGAAAATATCTTAGAAAATTCTCTTAAACAAGGGAATAGATTTATACAATTTCTAGGCACACATTTAATACCGTCTGTCCAGCCCAAGTCAAGAGTTGGACGTCAGAAGGCTGAGAGCTCAAAATATGTGCATGTGTCTGCTTGAGCAATATATTTCCCTTGCTTTGGATTTTACAACTTAGAATAGAGAATGGAACTGGTATGAAGAAAGCAGACAAGTGTGCATCTTACGGATATTTAAAAGTTGCTATAACTCTGGCTTTTCAGATCAAAACAGAGTAAAACCTCTCCTAACCACAAGCTTGAAAATATGTCTAAAATCCTGAAAGTTCAACAATCAGTATTTAGTCATCTGCACTGTTTTAGATATTAATCAATAAGATATATAGGTAATATTTGGGTCTGAGAACCATGTATTAGCCAACGTCATACTGCAGGACAGGGATCATCAGTTCAGTCAGCGCCTCTTTCCAGTTTGATTTTCAGCCCCAGGAGGAATCAGACCTGCAGATGTGAGTGCAGTCAAAAGAGTCATGGGGCCAAATTTTCATCCAGATTCTGTGAATAACTTGCAGGATTTGTACAGATATTTCTGTGTCTTTTCCTCACAGGTAACCCCTTTATTTGCACAGTATGGATATGATTACAAGGCTCCCTGGAAAAGCCCAGAAGTCACAAATGTGGAACTATGTGGAACACTGAAAAAGGAGAGGAAAAACAAAAGCAAGAGAATGTAGATAAAGGGCCCAGGGCTACATGCAGGATTCTGAAAGGCATTTTAAAATGCTGTGTCTGGAAAGTTCAACAGCCAGAGGGATAGCACATGGTTTGATAAACTCTTTTGAAAATTCAGTTCTTATGATGTCAAAAGAGAAAGAGAAATCTTTGGAAAATTTGGCTCCATGTAGCCCAACCCTGAAGGAAAAATAGCCTCGTGGTAGCCATCACCATGTTTCCTGAAAGCTGCCTTATAGATCAGTTTTTTGGCTGACCCCAAGCTGGGAGGTATTTTCTACTATCTTCCCGAATGTAACACTCCTTGGAAATTTTTAAACTGAAGTTATTTTGGGAAATAGCCATTCTGTGAGCCAAAAATGTGCCTCAGGTTTGCCCCTGTTTTATGGATGGCAAGGCAGGTTCTTCATAAAGCCCTGTCTGGAGTTATGGCAGACAGTGCCGGGGTCAGGGCCTGGATGCTTCCTGGAGAGACCTGCCAGGCAGGCTGCTCCACAGCCACCGTGAGCTTGGGGCTGTCTTAAATCCACACTTTCCCTTCTCCCACTTCTGGTGTGTAAGATCTATCTTCCAGAAATGCCAGGAGTAGGAAACTAGAGTCCTTGCTTAGCACAGACTTCTGCATTCATCTTCCTACATTCCATGAAGTTGTGCTTACCTTTCATTTCTCCTTAAACAATAGCAGCTTTTTAAAGAAGGCATCCCCTCCCTTTTGTTGTCTGTTTCACAATAAAGAAAAAGAGTGAAATATAAATATTACAAAACATGCAGCGCAGCTCTGAGTGGAAATAGACTTTCAGAAAAGCTAAAAACAATGAAAGGAGTAGTGTAAATTTGCTCACCTATGACATTTATTCTTCCCTGAATATAATTTTTTAAAGCTCAGGATTCTGATTTCCTGTTTCCAGCACACGAAAAAGCAATGGCTTTGATTGACCTCATTGACCTTGGTAAACTGGACAGGTTTCTGACCAAGCTGAAAAAATACATCAGAAGCAGATTAAGCTTATTTAGAGTCTGGGAGAAGGAAATCTGCTGAAACTTCTCCCCATACGCTGAGGGAGAAAGATGTTCTGTGTGGAAACCCATACCCCTGACATCGATTGGATTCTGCTCTCATTTGTGGATAAGGGGACTTGAACTGTTGGAATCAGTTAAATTACAGCAGTGTCAATCACTGGAGAATTGGGCCCTCTGGGTGAACAGATTTAGAGAAAAAAAAAAGCATTGGTTAGTTATGATCAGGCAGTACAGCTGTGGCAAAAGTCTGTTGTTTATATTTACACCTTTCCAAAAGGAGACTGTGTTTAGTGGTGTGTTGCTACAGCAGCATTTGGCTGCTTATTGCAACATATAATTAGAGATTTTACGATTTGACGTGCCAAGCGGTGCATCCTCTCCACAAAATTTTTGAGATTATAATATCACTTTTATTGCTGAAATTTCATTCATGGAAACAGTGAAAAAGCCCAAATACCATTTAGAAAGAACCTATCTAATCTCCCTTCAGGTTAGTATTCACAACCACAAATTAATTAGAAGAATAAAGGGTCAAACTTTAACTACCCTCCAAGTCCCATCTTGGTTCCTAAATCTGTTGGGGTAATGCAGTTTGTAAGTCACGTGCCTTTCTCCAGTTGAAGTCAGTGCTGAAAACAGTCATTGGCTGGAGCATAATTCAAATTGGACTCTCAGAGGATGATCCTTCTTCTTAGTAGGTTTCAGTAGTTATGTATTAATCGGTTATATGTTGTGCTTGGGGCACTAAAAGCACAACAGAATTTATTTCTCTTCCCTGTATTCTTCTGTGAAGGCCAAAAGAAATTTTGGAAGCAGACCTCCTGTTCAAAAATCCATAAATCCATGCTGTGTTTTCATATATGACATCTGTATGGCTCCATGTATGCTATGAAAATTACCCAAATACGAGCAGTCAAGCCATTCCAGTATCTTGGAAATATCCCTCAAGAGAGGAGGGAAGGTATTGTTTCTCCTACTATATTTTACCATCGTAATGGACATCTAAAAGTGTAATAAAATAAATGGCTGACTTCTCTGTATTTTTTTAGCCTGACAGTCAATAAATTTATCAGTGGTTGGCTGCTCAAAACATTGTAACACGAATGGTATTTTGGATCGTGCTGAGACTCAGCAGTGTTCTAGATGGAGTACGTAACCCTGTTGGACCTTGTCCCACAAAGTCTACGGCGTGTTATCCTTGTCCGTCCTCCATGCCATACCCACAGGGCTCTGATGATGTCATTGCTGGGCTTCACACAAGCTAAAGCTCATAAAGCTGAAATTTTGCTACATATGAAGGCAGTACTTGCAGTCAATGAGTTTAACAGATACAGTGGGCCCTCTTGGTGCAGTTAGGGAGCTTAAGGAATCAGATTTTTTTCCAAGATAGAGAGCAACAAAGTGCTACATGAAACTAGTTTTTTTTTTTTTTTTTTTTTTTTTCAGCTGTTTTGCAGGATGGAATTTTAGAGCATACACAGATGGCTGGGAGTTTCATTTGTGATGTTAATTTTAGGATGCTGTCCCAAGCCCTGTGGACTGAAAAGAGCTGGGCAGAGATTGGATTTGGAAATTGTCTGCACTAATGTGATGTAAAACAAAGAGACAAAGGCAAAAGGCTCATGATTGCTTTTAAATAATCAACACTGATGTTGTAACATCTTTTATTAAAGTAGTATTATAATTCATTATACTACTGAAAAATCAACAGGAAAGGAGAAGGAGAAATGACCGGTTGTTTCAAAGTAGTATGGTCACCTCAGCTCTCCCACATCAGTAGCTCTGCAGAGGTTAGTGCAGCTCCCTGACACGTGAATGTGTATATGGTGCAGGTTCATTTTAAAAGGGGCCTTTTGAAGCCCAGGCAGAAGAGTAAATTGTGGTAAGGTTTCTGCCTTTGCCATTTTGCTTTGGGAGATTGAACTGTCGAAGTGGTACTGCAACAAGACAGAACTGCTAAGCTGAAATTCTCTTCCTAACTGGTGTATCGCTTTAATGCCTCTCATACGACATCCCATTCCTATGGGACTTTGAGTAGGAATGATGTAGGAGTACTGTTATGTATACCCTATATGAAATAGCTCTGCAAATATGTATTTAGCAGAAGTATAACCACATGCATAGATCACAGTGCAAGCGATCAGCTCAGCAATCAAGAACAATCAGTTGCAGGTGATTGGCATTTGGGCAAAATATTTTATTAGAAAAAACGCCTTCAGCTACTGAAAGTGAAGTATTAAATTGCCCAAAAATCTTTAGGTGCCCCAGTGAATAGTTTTGGCCTAAAAAATGAAAAACAAAAGAAAGCAACTTAAAGCTTTGAAACTGAAAAAAGTCAGCTTTAAACTAATTTATATTGGAAATGAAAATAATAATTAGCAACATCAATCTGGTTGTTGAGATGACCTTAAAGAGAATATGATTTCTGGTTCACCAAACCAATTCCTTCTTGGAGGAATGATAATATTCCACTCTTTCTGCCCAAAGTCTACTTATTTTGTCTCTGTGCCATTCCACACTAGAGAAAAAGAAACTGAGGGATATGAAAGGTCTTTATTCAGCTCTTCTGAAGCACGTTCCTCTCACCCACAGAATAATCAGAATGTGGGTGAAACAAAAGCAGTGATCACCCTTCCTTTTCCCAGAAGCAAAGCTACTGCAGTCCCTTAGTGAGTACAAGAAACAAATTTCTGCAGAAGTCTTGGTATAAAGCAGGTACTATGCTGTAAAGATAGAGTTACATATTTTGGTTTTCCCCTGCGTGGATAAACTTTTTCTCTCCTGGTGTGGGTATGGTTTTACTGTACAACTGCATTTATTTGCATGTCTTCCTGGAACTGCGAAAAATTCTTTGCCTAGATTTATAAGTTGGTATGTATACAGTGGTTTGGCTTCTCCTAACGTTTTCTTCCCAAAACAAAGCCAGTTTCTCTTGGTACATGAGGTGTATGTGGTAGCAGTGCTGCCATCTGAGTTTTGTGGCCTGACCCGTACTTCAGCGTTTCTTCCCTGTCTTCCTCTTCCCTCACACCAGCTGGAAGCCATGGACAGGCGCAGGACATGCACAAAAGCAGATAAATCACTGCATTGTTTTCTCAGGTCCAGATAATTAGTGGTCGTGGTTTTGAAGCAGAAGGACTACCAGCAGAGCCTTCCAGATTGATTTTGTGTTTACAGAAGTTAGGCAAACCACCAGCTGCATAAGACGCAGTGTTAAGAAATGTTACCTATGGGGAGGGAGGGTGGAAGCAAAGTTGACAAGGAAAGAAGACTGATCAGATTCATTTTTTTAAAGAAATGTTTGCCATAACAGGGTGTGGAGCAGCTTTTAGCTATTCACTGGTCAAAATGCATGGTCAAAATGGACGTAGCTTTGCGGGGGTGGGTGCGGTTTCTTTAAGGCTATGATAAAAGGCAACTCTGGAAAGAAGCTGTACTTAGCCATGAAATGGAGAGGATTTGTGCATATGTGAATGCAGTACACTTTCTCTCTTATGTATGTTCCTTTTTCAATTTCCTAGAAAAGTTACTCCTCCTGTGGCTTTTGCTGTCAGCAATAGATGGGAAAACCCTCACCCAAACCTTTAGCTCTGCTTAGGTGAAAGTTCCTCCTGCTTCATCTCGCAGATGAAAGATACCTCTTACAGCTTTTTTTTCTGAATCAAAGGGAACAGGCTCTCTCCCTCTCTCTCTCCCCCTCTCTAGTTCCCTCCCTCCCCCCTCTTCTCAGCTTAGAGCTGACAAGAGGTGGATAAGACTGTAAATTATTTAAAATAATAATTGGCTTATTTTCAAGATGTTGGTAATAAGGATAAAGCAGATACACACCACACGTTCTTAACTTTAAACACATTAGTAGTCTGAGCCATTTAATGGAGACTCATTTCTGGCTTCATCCTCATTTGAAAGAGTCCTAATTAGGTAGGCAGTAGCTATTGAGAAACAGTGGCCTGAATTTACTGAGTGTATAATTCTGAATTTGGCTCTGACTTCAGATCTGTCTGAATAAGATTAGTCTGAGAAATTCAGAGCTTTCTGTTCTTGAGGTTTTCCTTTAGCAGCTTACAAATGTCACTGTTTATGACACTGGCAACATTTGGAAGCTATAAAGATTTTGCTCCAGAAATTATTTTTATAATGTACAACCATTCCGTTTCAGACAGAGTAAATCAAAAAGAAAAACAGTTGGATAAATTCTAACTCTACCTTGAATATAAAAAATGTTCTTTTCTTTTTTGTTGTTGTTTTGCTGAATTCTGGGAGCTAAACTTCAGTCCAAGCAATTTTATTTTCAGCTAACCCTCTCTGCCTGCAATTAATCTGAATAGTTTTCAAATGAATTTGAAATTTTCCCAGATCCATGTCTTTTGATTTAAATTTAACCATTTGTCTAGTGCATTAAAGGGCTCAGCTTCCCATGGGCTGACCTCCATTTTTCATGTGGGTTTCCTGATCTTCTTGCAAATGCCAATCTGTATAAGAATGCTTTAAGAGAAACAAATGATCCAGCCAGTTAAACTGACTCAGGAAAATAAAATATTGTCCAGATTTTTTTCTCCCAGAATGTGGGAGTGGCTGGAATACTCTGGAGCAACACTGCAGAGGAGCATTTAAAGCGAGCAAGAACAAAATTTTAAAGTGAAAGGGAAGCCCTGGGGTTTGATCAAGTCACCCAGCGAAAATAAAAACAAAATACTTAATCTGTCTTTAAAATATATGAAGTGAATCAGCCTCTGTAAGTAACCTTGCTGGGCAGAGCTGTTAAATTACTGAGCGCTCACTTAATGGTCCATCACATGTTGTTTAATAGACTCACCCAAAGAATCAAACCTGTGAGTGGGAGGGAAGAGCAGCGTGCACAGACTGTTCCTGTAGTTCTCACATGGGTTGTATCAGAACCAGGGGTGCAAAATTTCATGTTTTGAGCTATCATTTTTTAACCTTTACATGGCAGTAGGACTAAAAATTAAAAACCTGGTGTTAATTGATCCCAGGTGCTAGATACTCCACAAATAATCCATAAATTATTGTCCCTGCTCCAAAACAAGACGGTAGGACTGATGAACATTTTATGATAAGTAATTAAAATCTTTGACACCCTTGAAGTATTTAGTAAAATCAGCTGACCCAAAATCTGGGTTTTGATTTTTGAGCTGTCTGCTGGTACAGTATTCCTACTTATTTGTGCAGGTTGGTTTCTTTCCTGTTGTCTCTTCTGTTGTTATTGACTTTATGTCTTTAGACTTTAGGAGCATCTCCCTGCCCATTTTGCTGAGCATGAAGGTAGATTTTAGCTTCAATAAGCGAAGATAGGCATTGCAGATTGATTGTAAGAAGTAGTAGTCTGTTTTGTAGGACAAAAGAAATCCAAAGAAGAGTATAACTTGTAACGGAACGGAATTGTGCTTGCTTTGAACTGTATGTTTTGCATTTCATGTTCTCTCTATGGCCTTTCTCAAAGCATTAATAGAAGTTTCTTTTGGACTGAAGGGGTGTTTAACCTTGGCATTAGGAGTAAATTGCTGAGCTCCTGTGTAATCTTTCTCATTCACTGTCTTGAATGGCCAAACAGTGTAATGCTGAACTAGGAACGCAATCGTGAGAGCACATTTTAGATAGTCCTCTTTGATGGAGCAGTGGTACAGTAGGAAAAAACCTAGGAGATAAAAGTATCATTTGGCAGTTCAAGTTGAAAAATAAAAAATGAATATCCATCTTGCAAACTTTAATCATCTATAATGTCGATGTCCACATCTGAGCTAATTATCCAACTCTCTGCTAGTCAGGGGAAATCTGTTTAACATGGTCAACCGAGTGATTAATCTGGCCAAATGTAGGTGGCGACTACAGGAGTGAGATAAACCCCATCTAATCTATGAAGACTGATTATATTGGCAACACCTCTTAACCTATATGTAGACAATATAAACACCCATATTTAGTCATGCGAAATCACCTTTTTTTGTGAGATCTCATTGAACAGTTTCTGGAAAATTTGAAGTTAGCACCATTTTAGCAAATGTTTCTGCTTATCTTCCTTTCTTGCAGTTTTAGAAGCAGTAAATGTGCACATAAAAATCCAAATTTCTACCCACACAAAAACCACCCTTTCCAGGGAACTGTTGTGTTGGCCTCCAGTTATCACAAACTGATTAAATGTGTGTTTCTCCCTGTTCTAGGCAAAGCACTGAACAAAACTGATCAACAGCAAATAATCATCATCCATCAGAGAGTATTCCTTTAGCTGCCTTGCTGGCAGTTAATCCTCAAAACATGAGATCTTCACTTGGTTTGGGTGCCCTCTCAGACATAAAGGGAGTGGGATGCAGAAAAGCTTTGGTCCTCTTTTAAAGGGAATGAAAGTCCTGCATGTGTTATTACTGACATACTAAAATTGAAACATTGGAACTAATTTCTTTCGCTATTCTGGTGAATATTCTGACGTGCTAGTTTTGTTGCAGAGTTCTCAGCCTGCTGGTGAAAAGCCACAAGGACGCTTTTGGATGATGACTGTAGGAGTCTGTTTTAACTAGGTGGGAACATGGCGTTCCTGTTACAAGGAGCAGAGCCCACCAGTGCCTGACCCTTCCCTCGTACTGCCCGGGCACTACAGAAGGATGCTGCAGCTTCCTAGCCAGCTAGACACACGTAGGAAAAGAAAGCATATATATGCATATATATACATATATATATGTATATATGCATACAGTCTGCATACCACTCTTTCCCCCCACCCCCCAATTACTTAAAAAATAAAATTTAAAAACAAATGTGTTTTACAATGTAATCTCTTTATTGCAATAGGTTGATGTAGCACATATAAAATTAAGATGAAAAAGGCATCTAAAATTAAGACTTTCAAATGAAGAAGCATTTAAGCAAAGATTATATTACAGTAGCAGTTATGGAGATGAGTCTTTAATATGATTATGTCTAGGACAAAGGGCTGCCTGCAGTAGGTGTATCTCCTTTCTTCTCCAAAATTCAACAGAAGAAATATGTTCCAATCACAGGTTAGAAGACCAGCACTATTCTTGCAATGTGGCTTTTAATTTGGACAGCATGACTTCAGCCCCAGGGTCCCTATCAGCTGCTATTCCAACTTAACTCCCAAGTTACCTTGCTACTTTAGCCCAAATTAGTCAAATTGGCTGAGGCAGCCCAAAATGAGAACATGCTTTTTTTGTGAACTAAATGTCCTCATTCTGAACCAACTAAAAGTCACTGAATACCACTGAGACATTCTCAGTTTTCTTTTAGTGTCTAAATCCAGCTTGGACAATTGTCCCCTTTGGACACTTTTTCTCTTGCACGTCTTTTTTCTCCTGCAGGCAGACAACAAAGGAAAACAGAAACTCCCGCTAGCCACTTCAAAAGTGTGCTAGTAAGAAAATCTATTAACTGCTCTTCTTATCTCACTCCTTTGGAATCAGATATGTTCCTGGGAATTTCCGTGCTGTGTGTACAGCAGAAGTTTAATCTCAGGAACTGGAAGATTGTAACAGGTAATGCTATACCAGAGTTAGAAAGACACACAAAAATATAAAAAAAGATTGGGCTGAAGTTGGAATTCAGCATAACAATCTATTTTTATGAATGTCACATAGCTCACAACTCAGAAACCACACAAATGAGAATCTTTACGTTGGTTCATATGACTACATTCCAGTGAGGAGTGATTACAGTCTGATTTCAGCCAGCCTACGGTGACGTTGCCAAATGGAGTACTTCCCCTCACCCCTGCTTTCATCTGTGTGTTCCCATGCCCTTCCTTGTTTGGACAGGAGCAATTACGTGATTGCATGAAGATGCAGATCAGGGATCATATCTGATCTGGCTGAGAAGTTTTTGGTGGGGGAATGGGTTAAGTCTTGATTCTCAGCTGGATCTGAGTTGCTGCAGCTCCCTGCACCACTGGATGAATGATGGTGCTGATGGAGAGCAGGGCCTCAAGCCTATAGCTCGGTGTCGTGGTTTAGCGGCAGCTCAGCCCCACACAGTCGCTCGCTCACTCCCCCACCGGTAGATGGGGGAGAGAATCAGAAGGGTAACGCTCGTGGGTTGGGATAAGAACAGTTTAATAATGAAAATTAAAAGAAACAACAGTAGAAATGCAATGTGAAGGAGAACAACGAGAGGCGCAAAGCCCCGGGGGAGGGGGGAAGGGAGGGGAGGGGAGGGGAGAGGGGGAACGAACCGCCGGAACAAACCGCACGCGCCGCAGCCGCTCGCCGCCCGCCGACCCGACGCCGCGCCGCCCGCGCGCTGCCACTGCCCCCCCCTCAATATACTGGTCATGGTGTCACATGGTATGGAATGAACCTGCCATTGGCCAGTCGGGGTCAGCCGCCCCCACCATGGCCCTGCCCCTCCCAGCCCCCCCTGCCACGCCACGCGGCAGAGCGCGGGAAGCTGGAAAGGTAGCTGACCCCCACAGTGAGGAGAATTAACCCCTTCTCAGCCAAAACCAGCACATTCTCCACCCCTTATTCCATACCACTTACACCATGCCCAGGTCCCATATGATGCAATACAACCGTACCAACCACCACCCCTCCCCTTCCCATCCTTTAACATAATACACAGACATCATTCCCTTAGTTCATGGATCTTCCCTGTAAAATGTCCATTAAAATGTCCATTGAGTTCACGCAGTCCATGACTCTGGGCTCCATCTGTTGTATCAGTCTTTCCGGGTGGGAGAGATGGTGTGTGGCGTTGGGTTGCTGCATACCGAGTCAGTCATCGTTCCATCACTGCTGCACGGCTTGTTTCATAGTTGATCTTCCATGGGTTGGGAGGCTCGTACTCTGATATCATTGATACAACACAGAGGTGACACACAATATTATATAGCAGTTCACATTGTGCCATTCAGTTCATTGACTGTTTTCACCCAAAATCAAATCCCCTTGAGGCACACATCGGATTTCTCCATCCTCCCGCATCACCCACCAAGTGCACCCAGGTCCTCGAGCAAAAACAATCCCACGAATGGGTTTGCCTTTGCCAGAGGCAGGAAGAACCCAGACTGTTTTGCCCAGCATACTTTTTGCGTGCACTACAGGGACTCCATCCCCTTCCACAGTATGTAGGATTTCTGACTGGGCAGGGCCAGCTCGGTTGGCAGATCCCCTCGTGTTGACTAACCACGTGGCTTTTGCTAAATGTGTATCCCAGTGCTTGAATGTCCCACCCCCCATTGCTCTCAGTGTGGTTTTTAACAGTCCATTGTACCTTTCAATTTTCCCAGAGGCTGGTGCGTGATAGGGGATGTGATACACCCACTCAATGCCGTGCTCTTTGGCCCAGGTGTCTATGAGGCTATTTCGGAAATGAGTCCCATTGTCTGACTCAATCCTCTCTGGGGTGCCATGTCGCCACAGGACTTGTTTCTCAAGACCCAGGATAGTGTTCCGGGCAGTGGCGTGGGGGACAGGATATGTTTCCAGCCAGCCAGTCGTTGTTTCTACCATTGTAAGCACATGGCGCTTGCCTTGGCGGGTCTGTGGGAGTGTGATATAGTCAATTTGCCAGGCCTCCCCATATTTATATTTCAGCCATCGTCCCCCATACCACAGAGGCTTTACCCGCTTCGCTTGCTTGATTGCAGCGCATGTGTCACATTCGTGGATAACCTGTGCAATAATACCCATGGTCAAGTCCACCCCTCGATCACGAGCCCACCTGTATGTTGCATCTCTCCCTTGATGGCCTGAGGTGTCATGGGCCCACCGAGCTAGAAATAGTTCACCCTTATGCTGCCAGTCCAGATCCACCTCAGCCACTTCAATCTTGGCAGCCCGATCTACCTGCTGGTTGTTTCGATGTTCTTCAGTGGCCCGACTCTTGGGGACGTGAGCATCCACATGCCGTACCTTTACAACCAGTTTCTCTACCCGGGCAGCAATATCTTGCCACAATGTGGCAGCCCAGATGGGTTTGCCTCTGCGCTGCCAGTTGCTTTGCTTCCATTGCTGCAGCCAGCCCCACAGGGCATTTGCCACCATCCAGGAGTCAGTATAGAGATAGAGCACTGGCCACTTTTCCCGTTCAGCGATGTCTAAGGCCAGCTGGATGGCCTTTACCTCTGCAAACTGGCTCGATTCACCTTCTCCTTCAGCAGTTTCTGCTACTTGTCGTGTAGGACTCCATACAGCAGCCTTCCATCTCCGGTGCTTTCCCACAAGGCGACAGGACCCATCAGTGAACAGGGCATATTGCTTCTCATCTGCTGGCAGTTTGTTATACAGTGGGGCTTCTTCAGCACGTGTCACCTCCTCCTCTGGTGATAATCCAAAATCTTTGCCTTCTGGCCAGTCCATAATCACTTCCAAGATTCCTGGGCGACTGGGGTTTCCTACTCGAGCCCGCTGGGTGATCAGTGCAACCCATTTACTCCACGTAGCATCAGTTGCATGGTGTGTAGAGGGGATGTTTCCTTTGAACATCCAGCCCAGCACTGGCAGTCGGGGTGCCAGGAGCAACTGTGCTTCAGTACCAACCACTTCTGAAGCAGCTCGAACCCCTTCATATGCTGCCAATATCTCTTTTTCAGTTGGAGTATAGCGGGCTTCAGACCCTCTGTATCCCCGACTCCAAAACCCTAGGGGTCGACCCCGGGTCTCCCCAGGTGCTTTCTGCCAGAGACTCCAGGTAGGGCCATTCTCCCCGGCTGCAGTGTAGAGCACATTTTTTACATCTTGTCCTGCCCGGACTGGCCCAAGAGCTACTGCATGGACTATTTCTCGTTTAATCTGTTCAAAGGCTTGTCGTTGCTCAGGGCCCCATTTGAAATCATTCTTTTTCCGGGTCACTTGATAGAGAGGGCTCACGATCAGACTGTAATTTGGAATATGCATTCTCCAAAAACCCACAACGCCCAAGAAAGCTTGTGTTTCCTTTTTGCTAGTTGGTGGAGACATGGCTGCTATTTTGTTGATCACATCCATTGGAATCTGACGACGACCGTCTTGCCATTTAATTCCTAAGAACTGGATTTCTCGTGCAGGTCCCTTCACCTTACTTTGTTTTATGGCAAAACCAGCTTTCAGAAGGATTTGGACTATTTTCTCACCTTTCTCAAAAACTTCTTCTGCTGTGCTGCCCCACACAATGATGTCATCAATGTATTGAAGGTGTTCTGGAGCTTCTCCCTGTTCCAGTACAGTCTGAATCAGTCCATGGCAAATGGTAGGACTGTGTTTCCACCCCTGGGGCAGTCGATTCCAGGTGTACTGGACGCCCCTCCATGTGAAAGCAAACTGTGGCCTGCACTCTGCTGCCAGAGGGATTGAGAAGAATGCATTAGCAATATCAATTGTGGCATACCACTTGGCCGCCTTTGACTCCAGTTCGTATTGAAGTTCTAGCATGTCTGGCACAGCAGCACTCAACGGTGGAGTGACTTCATTCAGGCCACGATAGTCTACTGTTAGTCTCCACTCTCCATTAGACTTCCGGACTGGCCATATGGGACTGTTAAAGGGTGAGTGGGTCTTACTGATGACTCCTTGGCTCCTCAGTTGGTGAATGAGTTTATGGATGGGGATCAGAGAGTCTCTGTTGGTGCGATATTGCCGCCGGTGCACTGTTGTGGTGGCGATTGGCACCTGTTGTTCTTTGACCTTCAGCAACCCCACCACAGAAGGGTCCTTTGAGAGACCGGGCAAGGTAGACAGCTGTTCAGTTTCCTCCGTCTCCAAGGCAGCTACACCAAAAGCCCACTTGTAACCTTTTGGGTCCTTGAAATACCCTCTCCTGAGGTAGTCTATACCAAGGATGCACGGAGCCTCTGGGCCAGTCACAATGGGGTGCTTCTGCCACTCATTGCCAGTTAGGCTCACTTCGGCCTCCAATACAGTTAGCTCTTGGGATCCCCCTGTCACTCCAGCAATGCTGATGGGTTCTGCCCCTATATAGTTTGATGGCATTAAGGTGCACTGTGCGCCGGTGTCCACTAAAGCTTTATACTCCTGTGGGTCGGACGTGCCAGGCCATCGGATCCACACAGTCCAGTAAGCCCGGTTATCCCTTTCCTCCACCCGGCTGGAGGCAGGGCCCCTCTAGTCCTGATCATGGCAGTCACAACTCACTTCCTGTAAATGTGAATCAGGAGTCCCTCTATTACACTTAGAAATAAAATCTGCGCTTCTACTCCTCTGTCTGGGGACTTGCTCGCTGGAAACTGGAGCAGCAGCTTTCCTGGAAGAGCCTCCCTGAGTGACTGTTCTTCCTTGCAGTTCATGTACTCGTGCCTGTAGGGTCGAAGTAGGCTTGCCATCCCACCTCATCATGTCCTCTCCGTGGTCACGCAGGTAGAACCATAGGGTGGCCCGTGGTGTGTATCCCCTTCTTTGAGCCAAAGGACGCTTATTCCTAACAGCTGAGACACTGCTCTGTCGAGGTGGGGAGTAGGACAGATCTTCTTTGAGTTGCTGGACCTCTTGGGATAGTTTCTCCACAGCAGAGACAAGCGAGGAAGAGATATTTGTGTCATAATCCCGGAGCCTATCTATCACCTCTGCCACCGTTGGTGTCTCGTCATCTTTCCAGGACATCACTGCCAATGAGTTTGCATGCGAAGATGGTGCGCTCCGTACAAACTTCCGCCACATGGGTCGTGTGCACTCGGCTTCATCTGGATCTTTGGATGACCGTTGATCATCCAGGTCACCATAAATCACCTCAAACACAGCTAATTCCCTGAGATACTGGATGCCTTTCTCCATAGTTGTCCATTTTCCTGGGCGATATGTAACATCTTCTTTAAAGGGATACCTTTCCTTCACTCCAGACAGGAGTCGCCTCCAGAGGCTGAGGGCTTGTGGTTTTTTTCCAATTGCTTTGTCAACGCCCCCTTCCCCAGAAAGGGATCCCAATTGTTTGGCTTCTTTTCCCTCTAGTTCCAGGCTACTGGCCCCATTATCCCAGCATCGGAGCAGCCAGGTGGCAATGTGCTCACCTGAACGACGGCTATAATCTTTTCGCATATCTCGCAACTCGCTTAAGGACAGGGATCGGGTGGTCTCTATTTCATTTATTACTTCTCCCTCCTCTCCCCGCGATGGCCCTGGTTCTTCATCATCCCGTTCTAAACGAGTTGATGTCCGCTTCCAATATTTCGTCTTGTGTATGGGGGCAACTGATACTGGTACGGGTTTATTTTCTGAGCTAGCTCCGGTACTTGTTGTGGGGGTTTGAGTGGCTGCAGTGCCTGTTGTCAGGGCTGGATTGCCTACAGTGCCAGTCACTTTGCATTTCAATCCAGAGACATTCTCTTCCCCCTGGGGGCACTGAATACTGTTGAGCAGGGCTCGGTATGCATGGGCCAGACCCCAGCACGTTGCAGTTATCTGTGTCTCTCTGGAGTTCCCAGCGTAACAACATACTTTCTCCAAATATTCTACTAGTTTTTTAGGATTCTGCACTTGCTCGGGGGTGAAACTCCAAAACACTGGGGGTGCCCACTGCCCTAGGTATTTGCCCATGCTATCCCACATGCCCTGCCACTCGTAACTATCAAGCCTCGGGGCAGATTTCTGGGTGATATTCTTAAGTTGCTTAGTCAAAACCAAAACAACATGCCCAAAAACTAACAATGACTGCACCTTAACCACCCAAGGATGTTCAAGATACAAAAACGTTGTTGTAACAAAGGCACAGACATCATAGAACAAAGTTGCAAAGGTATTATTCTGTATTTCCTCCATATAAAATCTCTCAGAGGAGGAGGTATAATTGCTAATTGCCTCAACAAGGTGGTATCCGAAGTACAGTAACGGTTTCAGCAAAAACCCCAAATACCAGGTAAAGCTGAAAACGAGTGTTTGTATAACAAATCTCGTAGGCAAAACATTACTAATCACAGCAGAACACAGCAGACTCAAACAACCAACACCGATTTTTAACACCCACTGCAAAAAGGACAACATGGTGCTGTGACCAGCAGCTGTTGTTATCTCCAACCCTCGTGCCCCACGTTGGGCGCCAAAAAGACTGTCGTGGTTTAGCGGCAGCTCAGCCCCACACAGTCGCTCGCTCACTCCCCCACCGGTAGATGGGGGAGAGAATCAGAAGGGTAACGCTCGTGGGTTGGGATAAGAACAGTTTAATAATGAAAATTAAAAGAAACAACAGTAGAAATGCAATGTGAAGGAGAACAACGAGAGGCGCAAAGCCCCGGGGGAGGGGGGAAGGGAGGGGAGGGGAGGGGAGAGGGGGAACGAACCGCCGGAACAAACCGCACGCGCCGCAGCCGCTCGCCGCCCGCCGACCCGACGCCGCGCCGCCCGCGCGCTGCCACTGCCCCCCCCTCAATATACTGGTCATGGTGTCACATGGTATGGAATGAACCTGCCATTGGCCAGTCGGGGTCAGCCGCCCCCACCATGGCCCTGCCCCTCCCAGCCCCCCCTGCCACGCCACGCGGCAGAGCGCGGGAAGCTGGAAAGGTAGCTGACCCCCACAGTGAGGAGAATTAACCCCTTCTCAGCCAAAACCAGCACACTCGGGTTTAGGAGAAGAGTGAGAAACTCTTTCTTTTGGTAGGTGGTAGACTTTGGATGGGCTTAAGCTAACTACAAAACCATACTCAGAATATGACTTGAGGGTAGAAGAGGCAAAACCATCTTCATTTACGGTACATGCTTTGGTACATACTCTTCCCAGGGCTGGCTGAAAAGATGTGGAAAAGAAGTAACTGCTTCACCCTCTGTTAACAGGAGACCCCCCACCGCTGGGTCTGAGGCTTCTGCTGATCCAGAGATCATTGCAGCACAGGGTAGCAACAAATGAAGCCTGATGTGAAAGCCTTAGTCTTTTAGGTGAAATCTAAAAATCTAAAATCTAAAATTTATTAATTAACTAGATTCCTCCTCTAGAGCAAATCGGACTCACAATGTACAGATATAGAGAAACTTATTACTTTAGATATGTGCCAGTGCTGGTGGGATAGGAAAGAAAGTGATTTACAGTATGGAAGCAAACTTGATGTTAATTTCTGTTCCCCCCCCCCGATTATCTACCATTTCTTTTGGGGCTCGGGAAAGAAAGGAAATTCCAAAACCATCTTCCAGTCCCTTCAAAACCCCCAACCTGCTATCCCACCTACCATTTACCTAAGAAAAACCACAATGAAATGACTGTGCTATGTGCTGTTTGTAACCTGGTTAAAACAATCATCTGTGGCTAGTTTGATATGACTGTGTCTGTGGGTCCCATGTAGTAAGAATAGATGCAAGGCCAAAGACCTTACAAATTATTGGAAGACAGGTGGCTGAATAGAGGAGGGAGCTTCTCTCATTCTGTTTCAGAGAAAAACTGCAGCATGAGCTTTTATAAGGCATCAGAGAAGCTGATATCAGCCGGGAGGGTGCTTTCTGAATGCCACCACTTGAGAAGAAGCTGCAGTTGAGGCTTGTCCTCAGCTACCTGACACAAGTCTGTGGGAAAGCAGCTTTCATTGGTTTCTCATAACTGCTTCTCAATATAATATATTTTCTAGTTCTTAAGTGGCTTCTTTTGATGGGTAGAATAAATGTTACCACAACTTTTATCCAAGCTGACTGTGAAAAGCTGTACAGATAGTGAATTTTGGTTTGACATAAGTTCCTCAAATGACCCTGGGTCCTGTAATGACATTAAATAATATTTAGATGCAGGGTTAGGCTTACATCTGAACAAATTGACCTTTTTGCTTTCCCTTTTTTTTTTTTTCTTTTTTTCTAGGTGACCTTTTGACATGTTGGTTTAATGGATCTGTCCTTTAATTTAACAGAAATAATGCTATTTCCTTTTCCTCTCTGTCCGTTATCTTTCAATGTAAATAGATTACCCACAAGAAAGTTACTCCCCAGTTGCAGCAGAGAGCAATGAGCTCCAGTGGGCTGGGTGCTTGTCTCAAGTCTGTTTTTTTTTGGTATTGCTGGCAAAGCTGGTGGACTCTGCTAATTTTACCTTGATGTGAATCTGAGATGCGAGCTGAACTGGCAGATGCCAGTCCAGTCTAAGCTGTGCCAGCACATGCTGCAGCCCACCTGGAGAAGCCAGGCTTACAGTTTATGCCACCAATGCCTGTTCCCAGGTACAGGATATCTGCTTTACTTAAAAAACGATGGTGGCCTACAAAACTGCATTTTCTTCCTCTTCCCTATCTGAGTCTATGCACATATTTGTGCTAATTTATGGGCATGCATGTTAAATAACATTTTCTTTTGGCCCTCTGGGGATGGTATATATATTTTCTCTTTTTTTTTTTCTTTTTTTTTTTCTTTCCTAGCAATTCAGGCTCTCAGCAGGTTTTAAAGCAGCCGCCTGGGAGCAGGACTCAGCCCACCGGGAGGGAGGTGGGAGGCTGAGGCTGCAGTGGCCTCTAGCTGGGTGGCCTTTGCCACTGGGGCAGGCAGGCAGCACGGGCCGCTCCGCTGGCCAGGCACTGCCTGTGAGAGACTGTCTTCAGAGAAGAAAAGCACATATGACACACTCAACCGGTCAGGTTTTACATTTTCATTTACCAGCTCTCAATTTTCCATCTGATTTTCTGATGATACTGAACAAGCACATTTTGGTAGAAATATCTGTTGGAAAGGCAGAGCAATTTTGTATCTAGGATAAAATTTGTTTCCACATGCATCTGTCTCCTCAGAAAGTCTTAGCTCACTTTACGACCAGGAATTAATGATACTTAAAAGCATCTCAGGTAGTGGATCTGAAAAAATGTTACAAACTCCTAAAAGCAAGACTTATTGCCCAATATTGACATTTAATCATTGCCAGAATTGATCCTTCGAAATTCAGTGAGATATTATTTTTGTCATGAGCATCTCCACATACAGAGACCAAGAATTTTCCCCTGAAGGAAGTAGGAGGCATTTCTGCTGATGCTGAAGAGTCAAGAAATATAGAAAAACCTGTCTTTTTTTGGGGAATGGTTCTGTGCCTAGTGGCTCAGTGAGTCCGTGTACTGGAGAAGTGGTTGTTTTTCCTTGTTATTTTCAACTCTCCTCCCTTGTGGCTGGAATTGCAGCCTGAAGGAGGTTCCTCAGCGAAACTACTAAACTCTTACTGACAATTCCAAACAATTAAGAAATGTCCTAATTTAGAGGGGGGGAAACCCTGTTGCTGTAAAAAATTAATTGCTCCTATGAAAAAATACATTTATTAATATGGGTACCTTCACATATTAATTACAAAATTTTAGACTGTCTTTTCTGGGATATGACATATTTATAAATGTAACTGAAACACATAACACACAGAATATCAGAAGTTATTGCTGCAATGATTAGAAGCCTGGGTAACTTGGATGGATGGAAGCATGCATTTCTGCGGAAGCATGGAAAAAGTAGGTTTTGTACACAAGCAAAACCATCTCTCAGTTTGCCTTTCCCGTTGCTTATGAATCGTTTATCACTGGATACAGAATTTTCTTAGGAGTGTATTGTGCAAAATTGTTGGCGAGAGTTCAACTCAATTTTCAGTCTAAGGGGTTAGGAAAGATTTCTAATGAGAGAGAAATTGAGTTCCATTCAAAAAGAAACATTGAAAAGGGCTGTTCAAAGTTTTGGTAGCTGGAGTGTTATTCCTTTAGGCATTTCTGTAAATAAAATACACTCATGTTGCATTCCTTTCATTTCCAGAGTAGCCTGGAACTCTCAGTGATGCTGCTCTACCGAACACTTCTCTAGTCCTGCACATGAATCTGACTCTTCCTCTTGATTACCCTGCTCAGAGCTTTAAGACGAAGGCACGTAGCCCCGCTGTGATAATCTAGAAGCTGTGCCATTTCTTTTAACTTGGAAACCATCAGTGCCACTTGAAATGTTGCAGCTGAATTCAGTGGATATTGAAGCAGATTCCAAATATCCAGCAAAACATCTCCCCCAAAGTTGTCTTTGCTAAGATATGTTGATATGGGCTGAATGCTTACTAAAGCATTAGGCAATAACACAAATAATCAGCAGGGAATAAGGGCAGATGCACAGGCAATTAGGACCTGTCTTATAAATTTATTAATGTAATTTGCAGATTATACCAATTTCTGAGAAATAGAAATACTAGTGAGGAAAAAAATGTTAAAATACAACTGGTTCCCAGAGAAAATTACTAAAAATAAAGGGCTTGGGGGGAAAATAGACAGACACATAATAGATCAAGGATTTAACTTGAAAAACAAGTACATAGTCAAAGAGGGAAACAGTTCAGTAGTAAAAGCTCAGATGAAGGGAAAGCCCAAGATGCTGCCTTGCAAAGAACTGGCGGTAACAGAGAGATCTAGAGGTGACACTGAACAGTGAACAAGACATGACTTTACCTCTCATTTATATATTATGTGGTATGGCAATAAAAGAGGTGAGAAGTCCCTTTAGGCTATCTGAAGATATGAGGGAGAAGTGAGAGTCCCTCTCCCTGTGTGACAAGACAGAAACAATTTCATTAAGCTCTGAGCATCTTGTTACCCAAAATACATTATCAGAATGTGATCAGAAAAGAAAAAGAAAAACCAGCAAAACCAGTGAACAAAGAGAATTGAGTATACCAAGCTTGACTGAATCGTAATAAAATGAGTTTCATAGTAATCTGTATTGGAAAGGGTTAAGTGCTGAGAAGGAATGTGATGGGAAGTAATGACATGAAATTAAAGAAAGAAAAATTAGATGTAGTATTATGAATAATTTAAACTGAACAGACTGAGCAATTGTGGGTAAAAGAGAGATTTTGGCCAAAGACACCAGGGAAAACCCTCATTTTTACACATTTTTAATGTCCACAGAACAGACGGAGTCAGGCTTTTAATGTTTCACTTAAAAGATGCATGCAGATGGTGTTTTTTCATGCATTTGAAAAATGAATTTCTACATTTTGATTATGTTGTCATTAGCAGTAGCCTTACTCAGTAATTAGGAAGCTGGTTCCTAGCATGTGTGAGAGAGAGATATATTGAGAAAGGAGATGTTATCTCTTTGTTTCCACAGGGATATAATTAAATGCAACCAACAACATCATCAAACCAGTAAAAGAAATTCAAACAATAACCATGTTAACTGGAAATGGCTTATTGTTCAGTGAAAAACAGCTAAGCTTCATCAGAAAAGGCCACATTATTTGCCAGTTCTCATTCTGGACAAGAAAGAAAAGGAAATTCCATGAGAAAAGGTTTTGTGCTGTAGTAAATGCAGAGTCTTTCCCAGGTAAGTAACTTTGAATTAGTATCGACTTAGAAATAAACCTGTGTGTAATGGAGTAGTCCAGATGAGCTTTTCTTTCATTCTTAGGTAACTTTTTAAAACACAGGAGAAAAAGCCAAATATTATGAAACCTGCTGTGTGGCATTGGAGGAGGAAGCAAGAGCAAGAGCAGCTGCTGCTTTAGGAATGGCATGCTCAGGTGTCAGCAAGGAACAAAGTTCCTGCCTGCTGCCCACTCTTTCCACTGAACAACCTTTTCAGTTCTCAGAAAAGAAAAAAAAAAACAACAAAGCAAAACTAACCCTGAACTCCCAGGCACTCTTGGAAAGTGAAACAATAAGTTTCTTTCCATGACACGTTTGTTCCAAGCCACAGATTGTGCATGCGTGATTTCTGCTATTGTCATCCTCAGCTTTAGGACTATACACGTTTTACAGTAGGTGCGTGTCTGTATCTTTTACATCCTGTGTTAAATATGCAGTTGTACTGCTAAATGTTTCAAATGTACCAAAACATGCCCAGGGCTTTGCCCACCAAGCTTTCGTTGAGCCAGGGGACCTCCCGGCTTGGGAGGCTGAAGTGCCACAGCTTCTGCTCGTACCTCCCTGGAGCTATTACTCTTAGTGCCTGGAGGATGAGTCTCCAGGCCAGATACCAAGCATGCCTGCAGAGACTGGTCCTATAAACAAGAAATCATCAAAGCATGCAAGTCTCTGTCTTTGCTACCTCTTCCTGAATTGCTGTGGTCCTTTCATACATCCTCATTGCTTTCTAGTTATCTTCCCTTCAATATATGAAAGAGCTGCTGACAAGGATCTCTGTACTTCCTGCCCTAACCTTTCTACCTCTCAATTCACCAAATCCCTTTAGTAGTTTTTCAATCTTTTTCATCGAATTCAAAAATCTGTCTTCACATTGTCTAGGCTATCTGTAATATGATCTGTACATCTCTCCTTTAATTTGCTTGAAAATTCTGTTTCTTTCTGACTTCCCATTTTCATCCTTGTCCTTTCACCCTGCTCCTCCCTGCATCTGCTTTTTCCACTTTCATACTTTCTTTCTCATCAAAACGCATTTTTTGCACTGATCAGTGGGATACCATCTCTTCGCCTTAAAGTCTACCCTTTAATTGATCCCTTGTGTAGTTAACTGAGGGTTTTCTATACTTCTCCAGTTACAGACATTTGTATTGTGGGCTCCGTGCAACCCCCATTCTCTGGGGAAAGAACTGACTTTTCCTCTGTTTCTGGGTTTAATACTGATTTGGCTACAGCTTCCTTAGGGGAGGAGGTCTTTCGCAGGCTGAAATTCAGCCATAGGGAGAAAAAAGGATTGGACTCTGCTGAAATATAAACAGAACGGTGGAATTTCCCAGTGTTTTTTCATGGGCTACTGGTTGGATCAAGAGCTAAATGTTTGAAGTAAATCTAATAATACTGTCCACTCACCAAGATCATGTGCATCAGCCAGATGCACATTGGTTCCTCTTTTGAAAAGCCTCAAGTAATTGTGCTGGAGAAGAGCTTTGTTTTAGTTTGAACTTTTAACGCTGTGGGGCTGGGAAGCAGAAGTCATCTTCTATAAAATTGGCCGATTGCTTTCCTTCACTGAGGAAATCAATGTTATTTTAAAAGTAAACTGTGCTGAACATAGGTGTTGCAGCATGAATCTCTTTTTTTCGCTCGAGTTGCCACAGCAACATAAAATTTCCTTTCCCCCACATTAGCTTCCCTAAAATATACTTCACAAATTGTCTTCAAAAAAAAAACAAGAGACTTCTATCATGCTGACAAATTGTGCTGTTTGCTCTCTTAGTATTTGGTCTTCTGTGGAGTTAGGATTATTAGAGCAAAGCTACCTGATGCGCAGTGAACGCAGCTTTTACAAATTCAACCTTAAGTAAAGGGATGGAAATGAAAAGCCAAAGCTGAATTAGTTACTGTCTCTAGACAGGCTGGAGACCTGGCAAAACCTCTGAATAGTCTGGCGGTACTCCTTAGGGTCTGGTGTGACCATGGGTTAGACAGCCTGCCTACTACCAGCATTCAGAAGACAAGCAATGGCCTATTGGATATATTATTAGGGGATATGCAGTGGCTTTAAGAAGGGTTTCTTTCATATTTTTCTCTCACATCTTTGCAAGAGTGGCAGCAGCTCTAGCAGGCTTTGAATTAAATATCAAGTGCATATACATTATCCTATGAGAGAAAAAATATTGAAAAGATCCAGGTGAAAAGGAATTTTTCTTAGGTATCCTTTGTTGAAGGACTTATTAAGCTTAGAGTAACTGTTAAAATAATTGTAATATGTAAGGTTTCAGAGTAGATGTGTAAATCAAATAGTCCCAATTTGTTGAAAAATAATAAGTCCATGTCTGTCAATAGTGTTACATTTACCAACAGCACTCTTTCCTGTGCCCCTCATCATGGGGTGCATCTCGAGAGGTGAGAATAGTTTTGCACTTTGCCAGCTGGTGTGTGCAGATTTAGCAGTGATGGCTGCGCTCCACAGTGTTAGGGTTTAGTTGCAACCACATATGTTCATGTACATCAAAAGGGCAATGATGTTTCAGTATTTGAACAGGAGCGTGGACTATGATGACTGTTGGGCCTCAGTGAACTTTTCTGCACACACCTTTTTGAGGAAGTGTTGGTAAGGAGCTCCTTCACGTGTTATGAGGTTGGGTGGCGATGCCAATGTGAATATGCGGAAAGGTGGGTGACCAAGGGAAGAGTTTGTGAAAGCAACCATCTTCTGAGAGAAGCTTGTAACAGCTTGTGGTTGTGTCTATTTTCGAACCACAGAAGTTGTAAATAAAGCCTAGCTTAGCCTTGAAAAAGGTAGATCTGCTGACTTGGAACAATAACAAAACCCACAAAACAAACCTAATTACCTATATAGAAAACTTGGTAAATAAAATTGACCTTCCCCACTGCTGCCGTCATTTCTGCTTACCTTCTTATCATGCGGTACATGAGTATCTCTAGCAGTAGTAAGGACATGGGAGGAAGGGTTGATTTGATTCTCTCTGGTGAAAAATAGAACATTTAATAGATGACAAATTGGGGAATATTGAATCTCTAGAGACCTAATCAAACATGAATCAAGTCAGCCCCCAGCGAGCATGGGATAAAATGCCAGCTGGTGCGTGGCCTTTCTGTTCCAGCTGGTATTTTATCCTTTGTAACGGATTGTGACCAGTTTTAATGCAGCTAATGCTTGCACTTAAATAAATAAAAAACTCCCAACAACACCAAACCTGGGTTTTAGTGTAATAAATGCTGTTCCTTGTGGAAAAGTACTATAATATTGAGTAGAAGTGGAACTGATAATCATTTAACTATCCTAAAGAACTGAAGATAGAATTACAGCACTGATCTTTCATCTGAATTTCTGTGGGACCTTTGCGCCTGTGCCATAATGAGTTAATTTTGATGGAATCCAGCATGGAAGCAAGACTCCATAGTCGGGGTAGACAAATTCTATTAAGCAACTATTTTCTATCTTTTTTTGTCGAGGCAAATAAATTTCAAGAGATTTACGATTTTTCATATAGTATTACTATGCCATGTTGGCTTAGATAAGTTATAGAAAAATTGGTGTAACTTTGGATAATATGTCTTTTGTGGTAAAAAACCCCCAAGTGCATGCACACACCTGCATGTACGCATACTCAATCTTTCAGTATAACACTTGCCTAACAATGCTTTTCTCTCAGGATTTTATTGTAATTTATGAAAATGAATGCGTTACATGTGTAACACCTGTAAAGGAATAAAAACTATCATTTTTTGTGAAAGCAGATAAACAGTCCTGTGGAAATAAAAGCCAATGTTGTGCCAGTTGCAAGCACAATAGAAACAAAGAAAGCTTTTCTTTAAAATCTGTTGGAAAAAGCCAGTGTCAGCCCTTAGCAAGACATTTTCCTAGTTCCTTTCATCACTGAATGACTTATAGTTCGCTTTTCTAAGAAGCATTAGATTTTTGATGAAATCTTTCCAGCTTTTCTTTTTTATACCATGGTAAATTATTTCAGAACAGCCTCTTTGCATGTAGCTGTACAGTTATCTGCTCTGCTCTGAAAATATTGTAGATCTGAGGTACTGATTTTGCATTCCCTGAAACCATCTCTAAGCCACACAGAACCTCACAGAAGTTAATAGGTTTGACCTAGAATTTCAGGAGCCAAGAGTGGAAAATGAATATCATTAGAAAGTCTTGAAAAACACATATTTCATCTCAGAACAATGAAAACATTTTTATTGTTTTGGAGCTGGCTAGAAAGGGAAAGAATTATGAATATATTCTAGTGATTTTTGGGACCTTTTGCTTTTTCCAGTGTATTGGGTTTGTGTGGCAAGGTTTTGGTAGTGCAGGGGCTACAGGGATGGCTTCTGTGAGAAGCTGCTAGAAGCTTCCCCCATGTCTGATAGAGCCAGTGCCAGCCGGCTCCAAGATGGACCCGCCACTGGCCAAGGCTGAGCCCATCAGTGGTGGTGGTAGCGCCTCTGGGATAAGGTATTCAAGAAGGGGGGGAAAAAAGCCGAGCACAACTGTCGCCAGAGAGACAAGTGACAACATGTGAGAGGAGCCACCCTGCAGACACCAAGGTCCGTGGAGAAAGAGGGGGAGGAGGTGCTCCAGGAACCAGAGCAGAGATTCCCCTGCAGCCCATGTTGAAGATGGTGGTGAGGCAGGTTGTCCCCCTGCAGCCCATGGAGGACCCCACGCCATGGAGAGAGGAGCCTATGCTGGAGCAGGTTTTCTGGCAGGGCTTGTGACCCTGTGGGGGACCCACAGTGGAGCAGTTCGTGAAGAACTGCAGCCTGTGGGTAGGACTTACCTTGGAGAAATTGGTGGAGGACTGTCTCCTGTGGGAGGGAACCCATTCTGGACCAGGGGAAGGAGTGGTGGGGGCAAGGTGTTTTGAGATTTAGTTTTTATTTTTTCATTATCCTACTCTGATTTGATTGGTAATAAAATAAATTAATTTTCCCCAAGCTCAGTCTGTTTTGCCCATGACAGTAATTGGTGAATGATCTTTCCCTGTCCTTATCTTGACGCATGAGCCTTTGGTTATATTTTCTCTCCCCTGTCCAGCTGAGCAGGGGGAGTGATAGAGCGGCTTTGGTGGGCAGCTCGTGTCCAGCAAGGGTCAATCCACCACATCCAACATTTAAAACTGTTTTATTCTTTTAATAAGAAATAAATACCCAATGCACTTACAAAAAAAGCTTTACAGGTGACTATTCATTCAGATGGATCCCTTACTGAGAACCCTCCCTCTTCCATTTGAAGGTGGGCTCTCTTATTGCTTATTTCTTAAATGTCATTTGTGAAGCTCACCACAAATGGCGTGCAGGGTGAGATCCTGGTCCCTTTCAATCCAATATCAGAAATTCCTATGGACATATCTAGGTAGTATAAACAGAAAACCTAATATAAATGGGAAAGCTAGTTCTTATAGAAGAGTAAATCAAAACAAGTGTTATTAAATCTAAAGAAAGTATACAATGAGGATCACCTGGTGCTTTGACAAATGTTAATTTGCTATTTTTCACAAGCTGCATGTGGGGTCACTGGATCCAATTTTTTTTGGCCAGGACCACAAAAGACACATTTCTCACAGATGCCCTCTTCAAAGGGCTGAAATTAAATAAATTGAACTCAGAGAGACAATGCTAGATAAAACACTAATGCTGCGACTAAATGATGGTCTCAAAATAGCAATATTATTTTGTATTCTAGGAAAATAATTTCAGGCTTTCCTTCACATGTGATGTCCGTACGGCAAAAAACCTAACTTCTGACAGTGCAGCATGTGGGACTTTGCAGGCATTTTGAGTGTACATCTTGACATGCTAAAGTGACTCTTGGAAGCATCTTGGAGGGGAAACTAAAAAAAGAAATACTGCAGGTTGTCTAAGTAGTCCCTGGCTTATTACAATATTCTTTAAAACCATATTAAAGTGATGCAATAATACACTATTGGACAGTTTCTTGCTGTCTGATGTATTCTTAAAATCTCTCGGGAAAAAAAGAGGCTGAGATGGTGAGTGTGCTGGGTTTGGCTGGGATAGAGTTAATTTTCTTCACAGTAGCTGGTATGGGGCGGCATTTTGGGTTTGTGCTGAAAACGGTGTTGATAACACAGGGATGTTTTCGTTACTGCCAAGCAGTGCTTACACAGAGCCAAGGCCTTTCCTGCTTCTCACCCCACCCCACCAGCGAGTGGGCTGGGGGTGCACAAGGAGCTGGGAGGGGACACGGCTGGGACAGCTGACCCCAACTGACCAAAGGGATATCCCACACCATATGGCGTCATGCTCAGCATATAAAGCTGGGGGAAGAAGGAGGAAGGGCAGGACATTTGGAGTGATGGCGTTTGTCTTCCCAAGGGCTCCATTACATGTGAGGGAGCCCTGCTTTCCTGGAGATGACCAAACTCCTCCCTGCTGATGGGAAGCAGTGACTTAATTCCTTGTTTTGCTTTGCTTGTGCGTGCAGCCATTACTTTTCCTATTAAACTGTCTTTATCTCAGCTGACAAGTTTTCTCACTTCCGATTCTCTCCCCCATCCCACTGTGAGGGGAGTGAGCAAGCGACTGTGTGGTGCTTAGCTGCTGGCTGGGGTTAAACCACGACAGTGAGACAGAGACAGAGCACCATGTGTTTTTACAACGCGGCATCCATTATACATGAGTAAAATAGCAGCTGCTGAGCTGCAATCATGGTAGGCATGACTGCTTCTCTTACAAACTCATATTTCATTTATTCATTTCATCTTTCATTCCAAGACCCTGAGCCTCCACATATTTCTTTGCAAGTATAACTATGCACCTGAATAGTTACGGTGACTTCAGGAGCGATTACTCACATGAAGAAATTTAAGCATGAGGATGGAGTGTTTACAGGACTGAGGCCAAAAGCTGTAGATAGCTGAGCAGGGAAAATTGGCAATAGTATAGTAACGTAAACATTTAAATGCAGAAACAGAAATGTAGACTACAGCATTCCATTCTATATTCCTTTTGCAATTCCTGACTTCCTTTGCCTTTTTCATGCTGTGAACTGAATGCTGGATGAAAATTTTGTCCTGGTTCATGGATAGGGGGAAAAATACTCCCATTGCTTGCAGTGACACTTCAGTGAATTCTTGCCTTTTTTTCTCTAGATGAATTGTGTATTTATTAATAAATATACTTTTTCTATGGAAGCAAGTTTGCCCAGTACATTTATTAGAAGGCCGAAGCTTAGCCAGTTGTTTTGTGTTCCTTTTTTTCTCTCACCACCATTCAAAAAGTACATTAAAAAACATACAAGAAGCTCAGCATATCACAGTGTACAACTCCCCTGACCACCAGCTGATCATAGACTGGATGCTTTGTGCCACTGTGTTCACTTTCCTTTCCCCACGTTCATTCACATGAACAAATACTAATTATTTTAGCAAGATTGTTGTTACCCTAAGTTATGGGATAACTGTTCATTAAAAGAGAGATGGAATGCTTCTTCATGTTTTTATTAAATCTCGAAGTCTCCAACACTGTTAAGAAAACTACAGATGATCAGCGAGCAGCATTTGGAAAGCTGGAATGTGCTCCTTTGCACTACAGCTCTGTTTTTTTTGTCCATATTGGAAGAGTGGGAACCTCTGAAAGCACCAGCATTTTATATTGTTTCTGTCAGCTTAATTGCTGGAACATGCGTTTGGTTTCAGATCAATTGCTATAAGGAGTAAATGTCACAAGAAAATTGATATACATGACAATTTATTTCCTTAGACATCTGTAAAATACTACACGCTTTGCAGATTGAGATGTAACATTTGGCTCACATTAGGACTGGAAAGCCAAGGTGTAACAAGCATTGGTTCAGTTGTTCAATAATAATTTTTTCCACGCAATGAATCCTCCTTATCTTTCATTAACTGCCAATCAGGCCCTCCAGCTGCCATGTGCCAAAATATATTCTTGGTTATTAGCATTAAAGCTACTGTTAAAACTCAGAGTGAGGCATGAAGGAAAATGCCCTTTCCCAGAAAAACACATTTTTGCTTCTTCCTGCTGGAAAAACTATTTGGGAAAGTGTACCCACATTTCAAAGATATGTGAAGTGCTATGAGACTAATCAGACTAAAGCCCAATGACCACAAGGCTGCTATGCACAGAATAGAGCAGTATGAAATGCTTATGCTTAGCCTATAGAAAGACCTGAGAGTTTGGCACATTCTGTATATCTCTGAATCTGTTCAATACTCCAGTAGAGTGCTTATTTAACATAATTTGATAGGACTTAGTACTAAAGAAAGGTTTACTATCCAGTTGTTTTCCAATAAGGTTTGAGTAGTTTTAACTTTTGCAAACTGCTTTGCTTATTGGTGAAGGAAGAAGGAGCCTGGATTCAAAGAAGCAGCAGCAGATCTTGTCAGAAGACATGTCTATCTCCCCTGCCTCCTGTTTGCTGCAGACATTTATCTCTCCCCTGTATCAGACATACATAGTATTACACCATGATTCTGTGATTTACATAATCATGTGGGAAGCTAGACATGTAGCAGTGGTCTGGAGCTCCTAAAATGTTTGATCTGCAGCATCCCTTGGAGGGGGGATGCCAGAAGCATGAAGCGGTGAGACTGTAAGAGATGTGTGGACGTTTCCTGTGCCCAAGTGCCTACATTTCCCACTCTTTGACCTGCCCTGAAAACAAGCTGTAAAAGGCTACTGAAGCTAGGACAGAGCTTCTTCTCTCTGAAAGACGTGAAGAGTTAAGACTAAGCCCTACAGCAGAGTCCAGGTTCACAGTGAAGCAAAGGAAAACTCACTTTAAGTAAAGCTTGGTGCAACTGTGCAAGGTGAAAGTAAGGTTGAGCTAACCTTTTCTTCTGGTCAGTTCTGTTTCTCCAAAGTATAATAATTAAAATTGGTATTCCTGTGAATCTGTGGGAGGAAACACTGATAAATTTCATGGAACACAAAGTTCTGTTTTATTATTGTATGGCATTAACCGACTCAATTTTCTGAAATAGAGAAAGAGGGATGGGATTACTTCGAGCATCAAAAATAAGCTGGTGGTATTCGTAGATGTTTTTGTTAAGAATTTCTCTGACAGTTCTGTTATCTGTTGTGAATACTGAGTTATGAAGAGGAGGCGCAGAGAGGGAGAAACTTACATTTGGGTGTCCCTTATAAATCTTAAATACAGTCCTCTTCATGCTGATTTTCCTGTTCAACAAACTGCCTCATTCATCAGAGCTCTGTGGTGAAAGTAGGAAGGGAAAATCTTTTAACGGACACAAGAGAGGAACAGAATCAATGACAGGATACAAGAAGAAAATGGTTGCTGAATGCTTTTATGCCTGAAGTTTCTAGCTTCCTTTGGCTTACAGAAGTTTGGACCACAACTCCCATTGTTCAAATGTTGAACACCATTTCATGGAGCTTCTGCTTCCTTTATATTAGGCCTTTGAAAGCTGGGAAGGATGGGGAGACACAGCATTTTAGAAAGGCTTGGAAAGTTTTAAAATCTGCCTTTATAGGCTTGTTCTGAGTGAGTTATTTCCACAACATGACTCTTTGAGGAGTGCAGAGCATAAATAGCACTGCCTCGTGCATCAGTAGTCATTTTAAATGCCAAGAGCAAAGTTCAGCTTCTCAAGATCTTTACTGGGCAGCTGATTACATCATTAAAATGATCAGTGGGAAGTAGGGACCTGTATTTCCTTCTGCACTGTAGATGTAACTGATAAGGAACATTGTTATGCCAAGATTACCAAAATGCTTTTAGTTTGGAGTATGACTTTTAGTAGGTAAATAAGGAGAAAACTATTCAAAATTTTTGGTTTCTGAAATGTGAAGCTTCAGTAGAGGTAAGGGATGGGATTCATGCTGCTAGACATTAAATATCTGCAATATAGAGGTCATCATCTAAGCTAATCTCCCTCATATCTCAAGCTGGCTGAGAGAATGAGTCTTTCTTAGGGCTCAGCATCTATGTTAGCATGATGTTAAGTCAAACTGTCATAGTTGCCTCTCTCCGTTGATTATTGAAAAAGCTTAGGTTAACCTGCTCAGTCAATGCCAGAGACATCTTTTTTGGCCAAATGAATACCACCTGAGGTATCCGTAATAAAAGTAGCTTTATGTTTCGAAAGCAAAAAGTGACCAATTCATGAAAAAGGGGTGACTAATAAAACAAGACTGAATTCTATTCAGCAAGCATGAGCCAACAGTCTGGACTATACTTTTAAGTAGGAGCAAATATTACAAGCAAAAATAAATTAAGCAGCTTTAAAACTTTTAAATGGATTCGCCAAAGAGAAAAGGTAGAGCTGGTTCTGAATGAAACAGTTAAGTATTTCTAAAAATGGGAAGTAAATCTTGCAAAGGGGTTCCAAATGACATACATTTTTGCCAGGGTTTACAAAAAAAAATTGTTTGTGTTGTATGACAATGTTATTTTAATGTAAAAAAAGAACTTTCTAGATGATCTCACAAGGGTGAAACAGTAAATCCACATTCAAGCTGTGATAAAAAGCAAAGCCACTTCCCAAGAGTAGAAAAAATTAATGTATTTTTTAGCTACAAGTAGAAAACTTGGAGATTTTAAGACAAAAAGCGGTAAGAGAAACTCCAAGAAATCTTCATAGACACTAGTTTAGCTTCACCGAATATGTCAAAGCAGAAGAAGTGACTCACTTGCTCATTTTCTTTTTACATCTGAGAGTCTTGCCATGTCTCCACCTTGGAGTTGTGAGGCTGCTGGAACAATGGGTATTTAGGGACATCCATCCTAGCAAATCACCGCTGCATATAACACAGCACTCGATATATCTCATCTTGTTTTGACACTTACGCCAAAGGAGAATAAGTAGGTGTCCCTAAATCACCTCTCATGGTGGAATTCACATGCGTTCAACAGACGATGGAGGGGGAAGCAGCCATTGCCTTTATACACAGGATTACTCCCATACATTGAGGCATGCTTTTTGGAGCTCTTCGTGTCAGGGACTCGCTTGTTATGCTTCTGTCTTAAGAATTTATAGAGGGCTGCAATTATAAGATTATCAAGCAATTCACAAGCTTTTGTTGTCATAAAACCTGTCTAACAGATGACAAATGGAGGAATGGTGGGTAAGTGTCTTGCCCACGATCACAGCAGGTTGTGGTGAGAAAAGCAATTGAGCCTGCCTGTCCTGAACACCAGGCACCATTTTAGCCTTCTTCTCAGTTTCTAGACTGTTCCTGGAACCCATCCTCTTGTCCTTTAAAAGCTTCCATAATACAACATAGAATAATATGGACAATAATAGATGTTTGGAGTTCTACTACTATTAAAAAAATAATGAATGTAAACACTCCCGGGTGATAAATGAAGACTATTAGTTCTCTCTTGGCAATGAAAGTGACTGTTTTAAAATGCAGCATTCTTGCACGTAGCCACATGTGCATGCAGTTCTGGTGCAAAAGGGGAAAAGATTTTCTCAGTCAGTCCTCCCTGTCATTCTGCTCTGTGGGAAATGCAAAGGCTCACTTAACATGTCTGTTCCATTGGTCACTGTCTTTACGGAAAGGGTATGCTCTTCAGTGCTGAATAAAAATAAAAGGAATCCCAGGGGAATCTTATAAATAATTACGATAATAAATTAATACCAGTAAATCAATGGCAATGCAGGCAGATAAACACAATATAATTCACAGTGTAGCATCTGAAATGAATACCGAATAGAATATTCGGTGACTAGTTGTGAAAAACATAGCTTTTTGAAGTGTCACTTGTCTTGTGGGCTAGTTGTGAGCAGGAAAAAATGGTTAGGTTTGTCAGGTATGTTCAACATGGTTCCACCTCCCTTCAGGTACCTCCAGATGTAAGGTGTCCTGGAAACTGTAATGGAAATCAGAAGCTTCAGTTCAATTTAAGGTGACACAAACTGGAGTATTTGGGAAAGCAACAGTGAATTTGCAAGGGAACAGACAGTGTCTGCTTATAGATTCATTATCTTGGTTGAATTTATGTAGTAATACCTGCAGTACTTACCCTTGTCTTATTAAGACGTTTGGCCAAAAATGAACCCACACTATAAAGGCTGAAGTTCATTCAGCTTAACACCAGTTTCAAACAATATTGAACATATTTTCCCCAACATATAGTAAAGCAAAAGGGTAGAAGAAAGCTTCATTTTATATAATGGGAATATGCAGCTATGTTTAACAGAATTCACTCGTTATGTTGACAGTTTTAATGAAAGTGAAGAATCTTAATACATGGGGTTTGCGTAGACCTCAAGGGCCAAACTCTGCAGTCATTTAGGCTATTTAATATTCATAGAATTCAATAGGGTTGCATTAGGGTAACTGAAAGAAAACGTGGCCTTAGGTATTTAAACTGTGATTCAAAGTATATTCAGTGAGAACTAAGGATAATTTTTTTCTCCTTAATTCCCAAAGCAATAAAGTTTTCTGTTATAGAAGCCATCCTCAGTTCTTAGGATGTGCTGCTAAACTTGAAATATTTAACATATACTGTCTAATATGTTAAAGTACTTAAAAACCTATGTATTTGAACTTAGTATTTTTCATAACTGCCATTTGGCATGGCATCATACCAGAAGTTCATGTTTATGGCTGAGATAGCAAATGACTATAATTAGTATTGTAATTAAGGATTAGTATTATAATTAAGGTGTATAATTAGTGTAGGTTTCCTGCTAACGGGGAAAGTGCAAAGCATGGAAGGAATTCCACACAAGAGGTAACAATGATCACCAGAAAGAAAAAAGAAAGACTAAAACACAGAGTAGGTTCATCTTGAAGTGTAAGAAAGATCCTGCAATGCACCCTTAAGAAATGCAGCCCAGACACTTCTGGCCAGCCCTGGGCATCAGACTGAAACTGTATGTGTACACACATATGCAGGTACTAATATATACGCATATGAACACACACACACAAACACACGTGCGCACAGAATTTTGAATGTCACTTAAATGTTGCACTTCATTTTACTGCAAATAAATAAAGGCAGCGGATGGAATGCTTTCCAGTGTAACAAATACAATCCAGTGGAATGAAAGCCATGGTGTCTACAAGGTACTGTTTGCCTTTCTGGTTCCAGGCTGCATTAGGTCTGGAGAAATGCTGGCGTGATGTCCCAGCTAAGACGCTGCAGCTGCTGCAGCTGCCGTGTGGACAACAGCCCTGACTGGAGCATCATGGTACCAGCTCCTGCCTTGTCGCCAATACACTTTTTCTGAGCCTACACACTATGTATTTACTCTGGGGTGTTTTGTGAACAGCGTGACAACTGCCTCGAAGCTGCCTGTGGTAGAGAGCTATGGCAGCTCCCACAGGGAATTAAGTTTCTTGGTCCTTGGGCTGCACCTTTGCCCATTTATGGGGCAAAAAGTAAAAACTTCTGCTGCATGGCAACCCTCTAAGCTTAAGGCAACTGCCCTGTAGCCATTCAGGTTAGTAGAAGTCAGTCCTCACAGAAGTTGGCTGTTTTTGAAATTAATATTACATCTGGTCATCTCAGAGCTGCAAGCTGGTTCTACACCACTCCAAGAGAAGGAATTCTACATTTTCATAATCGCATATCCCTAAATCCCATGTCTAGCATAGACAAAGTCCCTAAAACATTTCTTAAAATTAAAAAAAGAAAAAGGGAAGATGAACTGCTGTAAAATGCAATAAAACACCATTAGCAGTGGTGGGTACATTTCTTTGGTCATTGTGTTCTGTTGGGGTTTTCTCCCATGTGTATGTGCTTCATAGCAGGCTATAACTACAGTAAGACTATAACAGAATTGTCATGTGAATTGTCTACCATTTTTGTCCAGCTAGAGACTCTGCCAAAATATTATATGGCCAAGAACTGGCTAGACTAGAAACAAAAAGCCCATCCAACCTAACTTCCAGAAGAAAATCACAAGTCATGTTAAGCTTATCAAGAATGCTTCTGAGACTTCATCAGCAAATCCTGAAGTCTTGCATGGTGAGAAGCCTGTGGGTATAGCAGGTAAATTATAAAAATAAAATCACTTCTCTATACCATGGCACCTATTCAGGCTGTGACAGCAGGGTGATGCAGTTTCTTATCTTGTCTACCAAAATACAGAACAAATTTAAATATGAAACTTTTCTCCATGTGGTCCTGAAATAAGTGAATAAATTGTTATACAAGGATAGGCTGAAATTGGTCTTCTTGGCTGGTGACTTTCCTTTTTTTCTTTTTTTTTTTTTTTCTTTTAATTTGAACTTAAAAGGAGAAAAGAAGGCAATAACAAAAAAGGGAGGTCCAGAGAACTGGTGTGCTTTCCTTTGGGAACCATGCCAAGATCAGATCATATTTGATTAGTCATCTGAAAAATGGCCTTTGCAGTTGTAGAAGGAGAGATAAAAATAGTGACATAAACTTAAGAATAGCAAGTGTTAAAAAGTACAGTATTTGGAAATGTTAATGGGCTTTGTGTGATCACTTTTTACAGCTCATTTGAGCAGTGCTGAAGTGCATACCAGCAGCGAAGTCTTCAATGCTACTTGAACATCCTGCCATCTGATACAAAATCTTTACAAATTTATGGAGGAGCTGGACAAAAACTCTGAAGAGAATACTATCAGTTATATTATCTTGTAATTATACAAATTTATAGAAGGAGCTCCAAGGACTTGCCAACAATAACTAACTTTCTTTCTACCACTGCAGCATTAGCACACCTATTAGCCCTATTTGTCTGTGTAAAAACAGACAAAGGGAATAAATAACCTTATCTGTCACTTTAATAGCTTGGGAATAAAGCAAAGAGAGTGGTTGGCGCTTTTTTTGTTCTGTTTTGTTTTCTCCAACACTTGTCTTTTTGATTTTGTTTGGGCCAAAGTATTTTAACAAAGATGAACCCACCTCACTAATGGTAGCACCATCCAGCTCTGCAGCTGAAGACTGCATGGGCACTCTAACAACATACAGCTATGCTGTGCCTTACAATTTCAGTCCTTCACTGAATGGCACCATTCCCTCTAATGTTATGCTCTGCACTTGTTATGATTCCCTAATATAACTTATACTCACAGGAGCCCTTAACAATTTGCCCAAGGTCAGTCAACAAGTCAATTGAGGAGGTGGAAAAATCAGTGCTTTTGATTTCCTCTTCCCTTCTTCCACCAACTATTGGACTATCATAAAACACAGACCATTTCAGGTTTTTTGCGGGGGAAGTGGAACATGACAGCTTCCTTTTCAGACATCAGAAAATACTTCAAAGAATTGGTTTCTCTAGCAACAGGAACAGGAGTAAAAAGAAGCTATCATAAGTTTTTTTTCCCACCTACTCATTTTTTTAATGTGGTAAAGCAGATGGCTTGGATAATGCAGGTACTACAGATTCTGATTTATTGATTGTAGACAGAAATACAAGTACAGAAGCGTATGCACTCTGCTGTGCTCAGTAACACAAGAAGACTTAATGACTTCAGTGTTCATACTTCTTTTAAGTTCTATGCAACTGTATCGACAAACATGATTGTTTATTGCTAGGGAAACACGGATGGCGGAGCTCACTGTGTGTGGAAAACAAATGCTGGCCAGCCAACTACTTCCCGTATCCTCTACCTTCCCTGAGAGCAGTGCTGGCTCCATGAAGTATCAATTTACATCTTTGAGAGTCATTCAGTTTATTGACCCGGCCAAATACTTTCTGTTAAGGTGTTGTAAATCGGTCAGTACCGCAGATGTATAATGTCAGAGGACTCAACCTTTTGCCTTTGCCAAGAAAATTAAAAATGGCTTAGTGATCTCTGCTTAGTGATGATAGGAAGGAGATTATTCTTTTTATGACTGCACTTGGCCCATGGCTAAAACAGGGAAGTACTCCCAATATTTCTTCCACTGACACAACTTTGAGTGTTACATGAACAGAGACCAAAAAGGTTCTCTTTAATAAAATGCTGAGGACCACATGTCCCTTTTCTGCTGAAATTGCTGGCACTGGTAGAGCATAGACGATAGTCTTCTCTGCTTTACAATAACTCAGTCAGTGCTTCCAAACTACAGGAGCAGCATCAGCATTATTTGCTTGGTTTTGACTCAATGCACTTTATACTTTGGGGAGCATGTGCAGAAGTCAAATTGAAGCGGTGACTGTATCAGGCTCTGGGCTGTTCTCAGGATTCAGTTTCCATCATTTATGGTTCCTGTATTTGCAAGAAAATAATGCCAACTCCATTATCAGGCAATTTTTCATGACAGCAGTGCCACCAGTATCTCAGCAGCAGACGTAATGGAAGAAGTCCCGGAGAGGAAGAGGGCGTAAAGGAATATAAAGCCATTTTTCTGGCTCAGTTTCAGTCAGGGCAGTACCGTTTCCAGGCTTTCCAGACTTCAACCTGGTTGTCATGACAGGACTGTGCTGCAGAGGCTTGGTGGCCAGTCAAGGCTGGTGACAACAGGCATTTTCTTAAGCAGCTGTGTGAAGCTCCCACAGATCTGCTGAGTCAGGCAGAAGTGTGTGGACACTGTGGCCTGCAAGTCATCAGTCAGCAGCTATTTTAGTATGAATAGATGGGACTTTTGGGCCATTGAGATAGATGCATATTTTCAACCTTTTGCTGTCCTCAGAAGGCTGTGGAAGATTGCATGTGCGGAGCTTTCCCCCTTGCCTTTGGCCAGGTGGTGCAGCCCACCCCATGCTCACGGGCCCTTCTCAGAAAGGTCTACTCAATTTACGAACAGAAAGGGATACTTTTCTGTTTTGTTCCCATGTCCAGTTCACCATCCTGGTAGATTTGCCAACTTTTATCATGGTCAATTCTATAGGAACGTGCAGCCTTTTCCTGTCTAATGAAAAATACTGATTTTGTTCCAGTAGTTTTGACTGTAATGAACATCAAGGGAGCTAAAAAAATCACAGGATTTGAGAAAAAAGAAAAGATACATTCTTTTGACAGATGAAGACTTTCACTGAACAATTGAGTAGAAAAAATGAACCCTTTAATGTCAGAGCAGCTGCAGAACAACTGCAGTGTGTGCTTTGGGGAGATTGAAGGGCAGATGGTGAGGTTCTGCGACAAGGGTAGAGGTTACTGAGCAGAGTCTGCCTCAGATTATAACTGCGCGGTGTGCACGGCACACCATCTGCCAAAGAAATGGAGAGAGCCTCCCAGTGGACTGGAAAATGGTTCTTTTAGGGTTCTGAGAACAGCCAGTGATGAGTAAGGTATTTGTTAAATGTATGCCAGTGGGACTCCAGGGAGGCATCTAGTCCGTAGGCCCTCTAAAGCCAGGCTAGAGTATATGAGAAAGGTGGAAGTGGACTTAGGAGAGGACTGCAGAAGGTTCCTTTTCACTCCTGGAAGAACATTTGCTCCAGAATGGCTGCTAGTCTTCTAATGGGATGACAGGAGATAATTTTAAAATATTTATTGTGACATTATGTGCATTGTTTATTTTATGTTTTGTGTAGCTTTTACTGCTTTTTTAAAAAAAGAAAATATAAAACATAATTTAATTAAATATTTCATGTAATCATTTAAACATATGATGTGTCTCCTCATGGAGTATATTTTACTTTTTAGTCGTAATATATCTTTTCCAGATGAATTTTAAAGACAGAGGCAAAGTTTCAACTGGTATTGTTTCTTACTAAAAATATTGAAGCTTAAAAATCATTGAAGTTCTGAAGTTCGGAAGTCCTGAAGTCTTTCACCATGTCAGGCTTGTTTAGGGAAACTTTCAAAAAAAATGTTTCCACTGGGGAAAGCCATTATTTTTAGCAAAAGTTCAAGCTCAGTGGTGTCATGAACTGTGCATAAGAAAATGTTAGAAGCAAAATTAAAGGAAATTTGAGACAAAAGTGAAATAGTTTGAAATTATAATTTCAAACTCCTCTGCTGTTATTCTTGCCCTTTAGAGTATTTAATGAAAAATACATGTAATTTTCTGCCTTAAATCTTGCAACTATACGATTTAAAAAATTTTAAGTCTAATTATCCTTTAGAAAGCTTGAGAGCTGTAATATCTGGTCAGCAACATGGCTGAGGTCGGATTGCTCAAATCGGGGCTTGCAGAAACTGTTTGTGATTTCTGATGGACGGAGGCTCTGCAACACTTCAACACTGGAGACATGGCAGCACAAATAAAGTTGGTGGTTTTTTTGCAGTCCTCTACCTCTCTTCTCTGAGCCCTGCTCCCTCCACCATAATTTAAAGCTGCCATTCCTAAGTGTGCTGAGAACCCATAAAGATGATAAATATTTTTCTATGTAGCTTCATGTGTCTCTTGACACCATGATGCACTGTCCCTTGGTGCGCTGCAGCAGCATCTTGCTGAGGGTTATTGGTTTGGATGGTGTGACAATATTCTCTAAAAGTCCCTCAAGATGTGCTGGGTTAACACTCCCCACTTTCCTCGCCTTTCACTGCTGGGCACATACGGAGTGTGGGTGGCATGGTAGCTCTGTGCTGAAATGCTAGCACCCCCGTGGGGCACTTTTACCTCAAATTCCGTGTCCTTTCATCCCTACAGAAACGCACAAAGTTCACAACATTAAAGGCTGACGATATATTTCTAACTTACTGATATGATGCAACCTATTTATTTCCTAACGGCATTCAGCCAGCTTTTTTTGTCCATAAAATTGAATTAAAATAGCATGGCATGGATGAAAGTGCTTAGCACTTGAAAAGTTGATTGCAAAATATGCCATGTGTGTTACAGTGGAATGCTTTTAATGGCAGTTAGTAAAATGACATGAAAACTGTAGTGTCCAAAAAAGGTAAAACCAAGAGCTAGAGAGTAGCCATTCAAGCTGTATCTGGCATTCATCATATTTAACATTCTTCCCCCATGGCCCAGCACAGACATGTTTCCACGATAAGGCTTTCTAGCGTGAACCTGTGTGCAAAGGCTGAGGGAGTCATGGGACAAAGTTCGAAGGGAAGGCTTGTAGGGTGGGCTGGGGCCTGTGATGATCTCTGGTGGGGGGCTGAGAGTGTTCAAACATACACATGGAAACTCATTTGGGACAGAGTCCCTCACTGCAGTCAGTATTTTTGCTACACAGGAGCAGGCATGAAACTCAGAAATGGCAGCTCCTCAGATGCAATGATGTCTAGTGTGCACTAAAAAAAATAAACGAAGTCACAACATACAGTGCTATTTTTTTAAATAAACACTGAGACTCCAGTGAACAGAGATCAGATGAACAGTTCTCCATTTCATACACTCCTCTGCGAGCTGCTAGTGCTGGTATCTACAGAGCTGGATGCCCATGCTACCCAGAGCCTGGGCATCCAAAACTGTGTCTGGTCTTCCCATCCGTCCTGGGTCTGCCTTGGTTCTTGTGCTGCTTTCAGGTTTTAATTCTTCACCTCTGCTGGTAGAGGTCTTGATTTCCTGAACTCCCACCAGCTTTGAGGGCTGAAGATACGTCTGCTTCTCCTTACTGCTGTAGGACTACATTATGGTCAATTCCTTTGATACTGACATATCAAATGATAATTTCTTGTGATCCTGGGCTTTCCTGGAGAGGACATATGAAATTTTTTTTGTGTTGAATTATGAGCTGGATTTCTGGTTTTGATGTCAAGCAGCTATTCCAGTAGTGACAAATTTCAAAAATGCCTTTGTGACAACAGTATATCCTTGGGAATTCCTGAACCTTCATTCCTTCTCCCTGGGCAAAGAGATCCTTACCCTGCAGAAGACATCAGTAAAGCTGGCTGCAGTTTACAGATGTGAATGCAACAGCAGGTGACAATACATGGAGTGACAGCAGCTCTTTGTCAGCGCTTAGTCTGGGGAGAGACCTTGGGATGGCACAGCAGTAGTAAAGCAGCGGGTAAGGTCAGCCAGGCAGGGGGTCTCCCCTTGTGTGTAAGGCAGTCGGAACACAGCTACCCCAATATATCACGTGTATAATGGAGAAATAATATCTTCCCACCATCCACGGGGAATTTTATAAAACCACATTAGAAATGGTGTACTCATGACATCCTGAGGCTCAGGAAAACCTTTGCTTAATCTCTGAATTTCCTTGCTCACGGACACAGATTATTTCAGGACAAGAAATAATCTGGGCCTGATTTTTAATATGCAAGAAAAAAAAAATTACTCACAGAGTATGCATATATATGTATGTGTACACACACACTAAATGCAGCAATAATTTCTTTTCTGTTGGGTAAATCCAAATTGACTTAAACTTTCAAATGTAAAGCCAAAAATAAAATATATGCTAAATGATAAAAAAAAAAGACAAAACCTATCTACTGCACGATGGGAGAAAAATTCTGCAGTGTAATATTTTCCTCCTATTCACTTCTCCTGCAAAGCAATCTGTTAAAATGTATGTGAAAATGTTATATCAGACGCTCTAAGAAAACAAACATAAAACTCCTTGTTATATTTTATATTAGTCATTTCCCAAGAGAGACAAATCAACTTATCTTCCAAGTGACACATGTAAATACAATACACCTGTATGAATTATAAAGGTTTATTATGTCGTTAGTAGTTTACAGCTACAAAAATGATGCTGGCTAATTGTGTTTCGAATAGCATTTTAAGAGCCAGAAAAAGGAGGAAACCACTTTAAGACATCTCATATTTGAAAACTAATTGTTTTTATAAAATGTAACTTACATTAGCTGCAACTATAACTGTCACTGGCTTTTTTGTCTTTAAGTATATATTTAATCTTTTCTCTTCCCTGCTTCAGCATGAAATACCCACAGACACAGCCTGGGGAATTGACTGACTAATTATTTAGTGAAAGCAATAAAGTAGAATATGGATGGAATATTATCAAATGAACAGGGTGAGCAACTTTAAAGATGGGACTATTTTTATTTAAGTTATATTACATTTGGTTGTCTTTATGAACAGCACAATGTACAATATGTTCAGACAGAATGTCACTCTAAAGCAGACAATAGCCTTTTAATAATTCAGGCTCTATCAGAAGAACTCAAGATCAAACCTGACCCTATTTCTCAGATTAGAGGTGTATTTCACGGACTCTCTACATGCTTGTTAGCCAATCACCCATTTCTGCTTTCCGAAAAGAGGGCATTGTAGGAAAAGGATGGGAGGAGAGTACATAACAGGGAATGTTAGAAGTATAGTGTTTATTACACCTGAGACATATTTTATTAGCGTGACTTCCCAATGAAATAAGGTTTATGCAGTTGTGTCTGTAACTTTGAAACCCATTAGATGGTAACTTCAGTTGCAGGCTCCTACTAATTTTATATATATACAAAAGTCCGCAGTAGAGTAGAGGAAAAGGACCAAATTTCAACGAGGAAAGAGATCAGTATGGGTTGAAGAAGAGTGCTTTCTGTTCAGCGTGCCTGTTGCCTAACAACATGCTTGTACCAGCGGGCCAGTCGGTACGTACGGATCATGGTGCAAGATGTGGTGTGGGCTGCCTTTCATTCAGTTAGGGAAAAAGAGACAGAGAGAGGATGGGGTGGAGCAGTTAAGAGGGCATTGGAGGAAGAGATGTGGGGACACAGAGCAGCACACACCGGTATTAGAGCTGCTGCTCATAATACAATTCGCTTTTACTGCAAATCGTGCTTTAAGATGATGCTATTGTATCTCCAGTGGTATTTCTTGCACTGTGAACATATATGGTGGGATTCATTGCACTACCTGTCTAAAGTTTAGTCTTCTAATCAAGTTATCTGTATCCTTGTATTCCAACAAAGGTGGATATGGGCTGTACTTCGATGGGGTCATTCATGATGTCTATCCAAGGGTGAAATGAATTGCCTTCTGAAGAAGCCATCCTCCATCCTGATGGTAGAGGGGATATAAATGACTGGTTTAGACTTGACACTTTTGGACAGCTGACATTAGCTGACATAAGTGTGATATGAAATATTCTAGCTGCTGATGAGCATCTTCTGTTCTCACTCAATATGGCTGGAAACAGAAGCTCCCTGCACTTGCAAGAAGGCAACCAAAGGATCTTGACCTTCTGCAATCGTTCCTTAAAGCAGCAAAAAGCCTTCTATGTGTCTGGTGAATAGTTACAAGGAAACATAATGATGACAGCTCATCATGTTTGATTTCTATGCTGGTTATACCGCCAGAAATTGCAGTGCGGGAGAGTAGTTAAATTAGGAGATCATATGATTGGCTGGAAATTAAACAGCCAGTCTTTCAAATGGAAGGAGGGTTCTCTGCACATTTTTTCCTTTTTTCCATAAGAGGGGCTGAGCAGTGAGATGATAAAATTTGCTGTTAGTACAGAAGTATCAGCACAGTCACAAAATACTAAGCCAGTCAAATGTAAAGGTGATTCAGAGAATAACAGAAGGATAATAGCATTCAATGAAGTGCAGGTATACTTTACTGATTAGTGAAGTGACAGATAAAATTTGATGTCTCTAAGTGTAAAAGAAAAGCATGTAGATAATTGTTGAAAAAACTCAGAAATAGGCCCTGTCCATACCTGAACAGGGGAGTCCTAGAAGAAGGACTTCTGGGCTTGGGAGAAGGCAACTGCAAGGGGAATATGACAGGGCAGGAAGAGGGTTAATAAGCATCGACAATTCACTTTTTCTCATAGAAGAAGTATTATGATGTCTCTTGAGACAGTACTAAAGAGAACACTTTCTTTGCTGAGCAAGTCTAATGGAGCCACGCAACTCCTCCTTGGGATGAGTGGAGGCCAAAAGCACGAACAGTTTTTAAACATAACAGCAGCTATTAAACATAACATGCTCAACATGGTCCCTTAAACACTGACTGCTGCAAGCTGAGGGGCTACATCATGACCATCCTAACCTTTCTTGTGTGATGCAGATTTTTCCTAGGCACTCATTGCTGCTTACTGCGAGAGACAGGCCACCAGACTAGGTAACACTGTGGGCTGATCTGCCACAGCCATTCTTATGCTCTGTACGTTAATATAGCTGGAGGTGTCATACGGCGGCAACACCAGCTACCCAGAACTATTCTAAGAAATCCTGCTGCAACTCACCAGGTGCATGCTGTCCTTCTTCAACTTTTATTATTGTAACGTGTCAGATTTTCCAATCTGAGAACCCAGGTTGCTGAAGGCGGCTGCAGTACTGCCTGGGGAAGCAAACAAACGTGAACATCTGAAAATCTGCAGGTTAAATAGATTCAGGAATGCTTTAGCTTTCACCTCGGCAAGCCAAGAAACTGATTTTTATGGGTAATAAACTTAGTAGTAGAGTGGGTGTTTATATAAGCTCCAGGAACCTCTGTGAATGGGAACATATCCATGCAAATGTTAGAAGTGACAAATAATGTAAAAATCTATTTAGCCTTTTAAATTTTCAGCTATTTAATCAATACCACTTTTCCTCTTTTTGTGTTTGGCAGCGAATTGTTAGATTCACTTTCCAGTACAAAATTATAATAGAAAGGTTTATGATCGATATAGCATTGTCTAAATAGTGAGATTGTTTTGTTACACCTAGTGATCATCATGTTTCTATGTACTTGTTATTAGACACTGTATTGCTATTGTTGCATCTTAAAATTTCTAGCATGTACAGTTTCTGATTTCTTTCCAATTTTATATATTGTAGGCAGAATGAAATAATACGAAAGGGATGAAAGGATTGATCGAGCACATAAATGAGATTGGCTGCGTGCTATATAGCCTTTCACCTTCATGGCTTTTTCAAAAAAGTACCTAGTTCCCCCGGTCAAAGACTATATAAATGAACTACACGCTGCTTTTAATAGCCCTGGGGTAGATAAGACTATTGAGGCAATCACAGAACTGACGATGCCTAGATTACATACTGGAGATTCCCAATTAAGAGATAGGAGTGACTGTTCCTTCTCTGGAGAAAAAAACCTACATTGCAGAAGATCACATTATTTCTTCCCTTACTGGGTGTTCTCCAGGTATCTGAGTGCAGTATGCCTAATGGGGCTCTTAACAGCTGGGACCAGTCTGATTCATGTGCTTTCACAAGTTCTTCTCATCCTCGCAGCAGGGCGTTTTTGTAGGTATATTAAATTGCAGGAAGAAGAGTACAAATACAACTCGAGAGATTTAATGTGTATTCACAATGACAAGATGATGTGCATTTACAGAGCGGCTGCGAAAAAAAAAAAAGCAAGTTTGGGTCAATAATTATACCTGCACTTATGAAGGAAAAGTTCTAATAATAGGGTAGAGTTTTCAGTCCTGTTTTTGAAGATAAATAGACAGCAGGATGACATAAAGCTTGCAGTCTTGGGAAATATATTTTTAATATATTGTCCAAGCAACAGTGACACTGTAGCATTAAACATACTCCTGCTGTGTAATGTGAATTTCTGTCTGGGATCACTACAAATTTTCATAAATGACAGGTAAGAACTTGTTTTTCTTGGTATTGCTGAAGTATGCAAGTTGCACTACGGAAGAGCGTATTACTTTACTCATCCATACTAGTGAGGTTTAGAGTAGTTTCTGTATCATTTAGTTCTTAACAGCTCCATGAGCAGCAGTTGTGTGAAGATGTAACAACCTTACAGCTCTGTTATCTTTTGCACTGATGTATCTTTTCCATATCAACTTGGTCAAAAATCAATAACCTGCCACCCAAATTGAAGATTCTCTACCTTTTTTTAATGAAACTTTAAAATGCACTGGGTAATGTAGCTTTAATTGGGACTACGAGCACATAATACATCTGAAACTCCTTTAGGCTCTCAAAAGTGAACCATACACATTCAGATGCCAGTCTCTGTCTACGTCTCTCTCTAAGTCCAAGACCTTCAGGAGATCTATTTCCTTGTAGGCCTCTGTGCAGTGTCTGAGATGCTGAGGCTGTACTCTGAGATGGGGTCTCTTAGCATAGCGATCATATAGGTATTGACAGACAAATATTTGCAAGACATTTCCAGCAGCCAATCTGGATTCTGTTCCCAGCCTTTTGCATGTTCTCCTGTCACTTAGCAGCAAGACAATGGCATGGTGTTTTTTAACCATATACTTTAAATTAGACTCCAAAGCAGTATTTCAGCTTGGAAGTCTACGTTGTGTTTCTGAGATACCTGGATGTTTTTGAAAATTCTCAGTGCCTATTCTGTCATGAGATGTAACCTGATGAAATATATCATAAAACTGTAATATTATTCTTTAATGATACTCCAAAACTTCAATGCCTCTCCTCCTTTCACTTTAAATTCCTACTATTTTTATTTGTTTTCAAGATTTCTCATAAAAAAGCCCATTAGTAATAATGGTCCCTTGAAGCATTCAGCTTCAGATTTCTCTCAGCTACAGTCTGGTACTGTTAGGGATTTTGAGTGCTGCTGAGTAACAGTGCAAAGTGCATTTCTCAGCATCAAATATCTGAGACCATCTGATAGGGCTTACAAAAGCGGGAATAGGGATGAGTGAAATTATTTTAATTCAGTTCCTCGTAGTCAATACAAATACGCTTTTTGCTGAGACAATGAGGTAGAGAGAGTGACCCACCCCCTCCAGATTGTTGCTGTGATTTCGACTCTTTCATTTTATCTGTTCGTGCAACTGTAAGAGTGAGATGTGTCACTTTTTGACTGGAAGTATTAAGCCATGAAAGTCTCTGACATGAAAAAAAAAGGCTTTCTATGCTTCTTCACACTAAAATTAGGGATCTGGTTAGGCTGATTTTAAAGTCCAAAATAATTGTAGGGACTTGGAAAGTTTGGAAATTTACTACCAGAAAGAGAAAAGGGATTGGAAAAAACCCAGCTAACTGATTGCAGAGATCAGTGAGGAGATCTTAGCCTTAATAAAGCCAGTGACTTCTGTGGCATCAGGCCTTCAGCCCTTCACACTCCTCGTGGGAAACATGCTCAGGGTCAGCTCTCCAGGACTTTTCTCAGATGCTCACCTTTGGGCAGCTCGAGCAGTCCGAGACCATGCTCTGAGCTGGTTTCAGACAGGTTCACTGATCTCACAAGAGAATAAAAAACCCATGAATGCTCTGTTGAAGAAAACCACTTAATATTTTTATATATAAGCACAGAATGCTGTGCACATGTTTTAAATTTTTTTTTTTTTGCATTTTTATAAATGAAAGGAAATGCTTTCAGACTCCTCTCTCAGAGGATGTAAATCTACAGCCCTTCAGATCAACTGTCGCCTCTTAGCTGTATATGCCATGTCATACTTCTGACAACAGTCGTATCAACATTGCAAGATATTTGTGTGACACATGGTAGAGCAATGTGTCAACAGGGGAGTCTGAGCAAATGTCTGTAGAAATATTTCATACTTCAAAGAGGTAAAAAACTGAGAAGGAAGTGGAATAAACCCATTTACGTCTAGATAGCTTGGTGTTTAAATAAAGGGCTTCATCTGGGTAGGTGAGTTCAGCTCAAGTGAGTATTTATGTCTGTGATGTAAGAAGTAAGCAGCGTCGTTAGGATAAAAGCCCGTTTGGATAGAGATTTGAAGGATGAGCGAGGCTGGAGTAGGCAGTGTGCAGGGTGAGCCACCAAGGGAAGCATTGACTCCTCCTACCCCATCACTGACATTTAATTAAAACCTTAATGGCAGGGCTGCAATTAGAGCTGGGCTGGGGAAATGGGGCAGCCCAAGCCCTCGTGGCTGAGCTGTCCTTGTCCATCTGAAAATCAATCATGTAAACCTACAGCATTTTTTTACTTCTACAGATCAGCTCCAAATTTGAGCCCTCATACTGATTCTGATTTACTTATTCAAATATCATTGCTAACAATATATCTAACTTTGTTAGGATTGATGTGGCTAGTGGGAGACGAACTATTTAGATTAATGAGGGAAATGAAATGTGTGGATGCTCATTGAGGTGCACATCGTCTGATGCTAGTCCCTGCTGCTCCTTGGTTTTCCAACTTTTCACTCCAATTGTGATTATGTTAATGATACTAATTTTTGTAATTTAAGTGAGTTTGCTCTAGCATCCTTTGTATATATGCCACGCCATCTATAGTGGTTTTTTTTTTTCTATTTTATCTACTTTGTTTGTAAGGTTTTGTTGTTAATTCTATTTTAACTTCATCACAGTTCCAGTGCACTTTTCATATGTTTGTAGGAATTGTCTTTTTAGCTCCCTACTCAGATTGCTTCCCATGCATCAGCGTCAAACTTGCTTAAAGAGCAGTACATGTGGCATGACAGCAGATTACTGATTGCAGTGTCCTTTGTGAAAGCAGCAAATCCTTGTGACCCCACTGACCTCCGTCTGCAACCCCATGATTTAGTCTTTGACCTTTCTGTATTTCCCTTCCTCCCCCCAAAAAGCAAAGCTACCACTGATACTGCTGATCGTGTATGATATAGTTCTTTCTGTTTATCTCACAGGGTTAACTTGAAATTGCTTGGTATTTAAAACTATTCCTTATTTATATTTATAAAATCAGCAGATAGGCTTATAAACTGGAGGATACTGAAATGATTCCTACAACACTACTGACCACAGAACTTGTACCTGAAAAAAATCTCTTCATGTATTTGTCTATATGGAGGTGGAAAAAGAATTGGTCCCTTTGAAAATTAAAGATCGTGCATAGATGCTGCCAGTTCTGTCAATATTATCTTTTTTTTTTTTTTTTACAGAAAAACATGAAAAAGGCAGATCCAATGCAAATGGACACAACTCTTGAGTCTAAGGGAGAGGCACAGATCTATAGGCAGGGCAGTATCAGGCTCAAAGAGTTTGATTTCATAATTGGCCTGATAGATAAATTTGGAAGATTTTTTTGAAGGATTACATGGAATCTTAAGGAATGTTGTAAAATTACCCACTTTGATAACTGCAATACTAAAAAAAAAAAGAGCATGATTTTGCTCACATTGCCCCTGATACATGGTGGTAGCAGCATTACAGCTCTACATGACACATTTTCCACAGGATGAAGAGCTAGTTTAGGCTTCAAAACAAATATTTAAATTTTAAGGACTAAAGCCCAAAATTCCAGACTTCTTTGTCAAGGATCAAAAAGGATTAAAAATTGAAAAGATAAAAAGTTTGCTGAGGGGTTGTATATTGCCAGACTGGCAGAATCAGAACCACGGAACTAATGAGTTTAAAGACCACAATAAGAAAATATGTATTGACTTCCTTCTGATATCTATTCCAAAACCAGTGAAGGATAAATTAAGTTAAATAAACTCATGTTGATGTGTCAGGTTATGTGACAACGCGAGACAAAATAAAATCTAATTCTGTGATGCACATTGTGGCCTGCTGTCACAGCTGAGGGTAATGATCATCTAAAGGTATCTGATGCGTCTATGCCTGAATGAGGAGAATTGCTTGAGACATTAAAAGTGAGCATAAAAAGGACTGGCAGAACCGTGGAGGGAGACCCCATGACATCTTACAAGCTGAAAGACCGTTTATTCTCTAAAAGTACACTATGTTGGTGGGAATTTGAAGAAGTCTTCATAAAGCAGATTCTTCACTGGCAGACACTTTGGTTTTGAAATGTCATCGTTCTTTTGATTATCTGTCAAAGACTTATAGGCTTACAATAAAACACCATATCCACTGGTCTGGATTCCCAGTAGATCTGATTTGTTTGTTGAAAAGGGTAAAAACTCCTCCAGTCCAGATGTAGGAAAAGCTTTCCTTTTTTGCCTCTGGGAGACAGACTGAAGTGCATTCACATTTCTTCTAAACCAGTAAATATACATGGTTTTGACCTGAATAATTAGATGAATAAATTTTTGCAAACACAAATGTTATTTTATTCTCAAATTAACTTCTTAAAGTTCTGTTGAGATTTTTTTTTTAGTTCATAAATTGGCATGAAAGGCGTTTGAAACAGAACACAGGGAACTCACAGTCATATTAGTATGAACCTGGCTCTGCTCCTAAACTATTAAAGTATGCTTGGATTTTGCCCTTTGGGTGTTGGAAACCTCTTTATTTATTTCTTTTTAAAAGATGAAACCTGCACATGGTTTTGTTTTATCTCTGTTAGCCAACTTCAGGGGGTAAATATTCAGAATGGCACAGATGGATTTAGATTCTTGATTCCTTCCAGTCGAATTGTGACGTTAAATTCCCTAGACAGTGAGCTGAAAATGTCCTCCTAGGATTTTTTGTTCTACCACATCATGGGCATTTTTTGGAACTGGAAATTTTCCCTGAGTTGGAGATTTCATACAGGTAATTAATACTCTGAATGATTTCCAGCTTTGATGCCCTTCTTTCTCTTGTTTCGTTCATACTGATGCCAGTTACAAATGAAGAAAAAAGTTGCACCAGAGTGCGAGTGAAACATCTAATACTTATGGCACCCTTCGAACAGTCCATACACGTGGCCAAACCTAGTTACTTGGTACTGCTTTGGTTTCTAATGTTATTTAACAGCCCTTGCTCAAAAACCAGAACTGCTGGCAACCTATTATATTTAGTCAACTTTTGTTGTTCAGACTGTAGTATTTTAAAACAATGTTTGGGTGGACCTTATTTACTGTCTCTGACAGAGAGGAAAAAAAAACCCTAGAGAGATAGGTAATATTTCAAGTTTTTTAAATATGGCATAGGGAAAGGCAAGGCAAATTTTTATGCTAATAAACGTAAGTTAAAACTTAATCTTAGTAGATGGCAGTACAGTTTTCATACCCAATATCTCCAATACCCCCCTGTGGCCATCCATCATTCTTCCTGACTGACAAAATAGACAGTTGATATCAGTTAATATTAGAAACTCATTCATCTATTAGTAAGTTTTCTTCAATTGTATTTAATAGCAGAACAGATTACACTGAATGACAGTGTACAAACTCACAGGGCTTATCTTAAAACAAACAGCATTAAAATGCAGCAATTAATGTAGAAAGTTGTCTTCAACCACATGCCTTTCTGAATTTCTTTAAAGGGTTTGGAAAAAATACTGACTTCAGTGTTACTTGTTATAAACAATCCATTTATGTCACATTTAATGCTAAGACAAAATTTCAGCTGAACTACAGACAGCCTCCAGGAACCCTGTAAACTCCAAGGTAAAGGCAGCCCCTCAGGCACAGGATAGATCTGTGTTTTTCAAACTACCTGTAACACATCTCTCCCAAAGCATGTAGGCATCTGCACCTCTTCTCTGTGCACTTGTCCCCCAGGCGAGGGGAATTTGGGGATGGAGTGTGGAGCAGGTGGAGGAGGCGGGTGTGAAAGCAGTGAGGGTGGAAGGGGTTGTATGGGGACAGGAATGGGGGCAGCACACAGAACCGGCACAGAAGGGATCTGCTGGGTCCTGGGAACCTTTATGAAGTTATAGACTCATATTGTTACAGACTGATTTGGGTTGAAAGGGACCTTTAAAGACCATCTAGTCCAGCCCCCCTGCTGTGGACAGAGACATCTTTCACTAGGTCAGGTTGCTCAAAGCACCATCCAGCCTGACCTTGAACACTTCCAATGATGGGGTGTCCACAGCTTCTCTGTTCCAGTGTCTCACCACCCTGATAGTCCCTGGCACCCCTGTGACTGGGGCAGTCACCTGTCCTGGGGAACCTGCTAGGACATAGCTGTAGGACCAGTAGCAACCCAAACTACCCCAGTAAAGCCTTCTCATAGCTGTTCCTTCCTCTGCCTCACCCCTGCCCTAGATGTATCACCCTGGGGATGCCTTTCCCCTGTCCACTTTAAGGGAACTTCCTCAGTGTGCTTCTCCCAGACCTGCCCATGAACAAGAAAGTCTGGGTAGAAAGTATGTAGTCCTTAGAGAATCTCCAGGGCAAAGTAATATATTTGCTCATGGCAAATTTACACAGGAATTGGCTTTCTACCAGCCCTAGTGGAAGTCTGATCATCCCCTTGACAATAAAAATTGTAAATGTAAGAGGAATTTATATACGCAGAACGTAATGACCTTATCTGAGAGCAAAATCCTGGCCTCAAGGAAGACAGTGGCAGCTTTACCATCGATCTCAGTGGAGACAGGATTATACTTGTAGTTTTGTCAAGAATCTGTCATTAGTGTTATTGTTTTAAAAGTGTCATTGGATATTTAATTACAGCAAGTGTGAGAGCTTTTATCGTATAATGAAAGAAGGAAGATGTCATTAGGCTGAGAGTTCTGTTAAGGCTGAATAGTTATATTCCACATGTGTCCAAGAGGTAAATCCTCTGAGAGAGGGATATTTAATAATGTTTAGAAGGCATTATCTTTTGGAAAATCTAGCTGCTACAGAATCTGCCAGCAAATCCTTTCAGCACTGTAACCAGAATATTTTTGTTTTTACTGAGCATGGAAGTCTTAGATGTAAAGAGCCAAGTCAAAGAAGAGTATCTATCTTAAATTTATTGGCATAAGCTCATATTTAAGGCCTGATCTGACATACCACCTAAGTGTATTTTTAACCTTCAGCATGTTAATTATCTTAGCAACTTCATGCCTGGCTGAAAGGAATATTTAGGCAGTTTAAAAGCCAGCCTGATTTGCAAAAATAATGGCCTCTTAGCATGCCATGTTTCATTAGAATGAAAGATAAAAAGAAATGAAATGGAAGTAGAAAAAGAAAATTGGAGGACTTCAGCTCATAAAGTGAAAATATAATCAAAAAAGTGTAGGAACTGTACTGTTCAAGGGATAAAACACAAATAAAAAGTGACACTTAAACAAAGATATATTTTTGTCCACTGTAAATATTTATATATGTTTGATAACTAAAACTATAAGAGGAAATATAACGAGTGAGGACCGCCTGGATGGTATGCCGGGAAGACCAAAGAATTGTTATTTTTTGCTCTTTCCACCTCCTCCCAGATTAAGTTCCAGTTTCCTTCTTCTGACCACTTGACCCAGCTCATTTCACTTCATCCGTCAAGGCTTTGGTCCTTTACTTCCAGTAAGGAAAGAGAAAAGGTTTGCTCTGGAGCCTGACAGTGCCATTCTTTATTTGGCCTTAACATTTGGTGTTCAATCATGTACAAGATCTCCCTCCTGACACAGCACTTTGAGGGTTTGCCAGCTTTGGGGAAAACCACAAGGATTAGGCATCAGACCCAGATCTCAAAATTTGACATTTTATCCTCCCTTCTTTTATAGGAAAATGTGCATTTTATACAAGTTATTGTCCATCATAATACAGCTAGATACAGAAGATAATTGCCTTCAGTGGAGGTATTCAGGAGCAATATTTTGGAAATCCTGCACAAAGATGTTCCATTTCTCTGCAGTTAGGGATGGGGACGATAAGGCACAATATGCATTTTTATTGTAAAAGTCCTTAAATGTCATTATTAGCTATCACCTTTTTGGACTCCTCTTATTCCTGCGCATCAAGGTATTCTTTCTGACAGCATGTTTAACTCTAAGAAGCTGTGCATGCAATCTCTTTATGTTGCATTGAAAGTAATTACTGGGCATATAATGAATTCTCCTTTATGTCTCTAAGCAGATGGGTTCCTATTATCAGGGTTTCAGAACAAACTGATTGTGTTAAGGTGTTGTGTCACATCTAATTCCAAGAGTCAAGGAGGAAAATAACCTCATTTATTAATGATCAAGCAAAGTAAGAGAAATTCATTATCTCAAACTTATTCTCTGTACCAGATTTTTACCCCACTAGAATGAAGGCGAGATTGCGTTGCTCTGAAAGCTGGTAGGAAAAGACATGCAATTTAAAATTAGTTTACACTTGGTTGTCAGTCTTCTTTGGAGCTCATAGAGGCAGCCGTTCAAGAACAGAAAGAATTTCAAACATTCAAAAGTCATCACTGATTTATTTACCTAAATTCTGACTATAAAGCACATGTTGACAATAGTTTATGTCTGCTATGGTCCAAATTTATGCCTAGTAAAATTTAACTAATCTCAGTAGAATTGTAATAGTAATGTGTATCACTCAATGGCTTTTCTCCTGGGAATATTCAGGAAATTCTAGCACAGTTTTATGAGTATCAATTGATAAGTGGCTGTACTGATATATATTTATCGACTGCTTCGGGTAGTACTCTGCAGAGCTGGCAGGTAGGAGAAAGGTAAGTAGCTTTGGCAGCCCTCTCTTCCAAACACAATCCTCAGCTCCCTGGAAATGGCACAACTTCAGACAAAGCAATTTAAAGATCAATCTAGTTGAACTGATGCAATCTGCTAATGCATGTACATTTAAATTAGCTAAATTGACACAGGCAACATTACAATCGATTTGAGTGTGTCTACATCAGCCTTAGCCTTAGTTCAAGATAGATCTAAGTTAAAATATGATCAATTGTAGTTAAAATGCTGCAGCTTTCCAGTGTGGACAAAGCCTGCCCTTTCCTTGAAGTTGGCAGAATGCTAACGAACTTGAGGAAGACTATTTTAGTGGTTTAAAATTTTTGTCCTCACTAAGTTTATTTTGTCTGTTAAAGGACAATGTTGTAGTTGTTTGTGTGATCCAAGAGATTCTTTAAAAACAGAAGCCTAAAGGTAGGGTTCAAAAATCTACATTCAGACCTCTAAATTAATGGTCTGATTTTCAAATAAAATGATCGCTCTCTGGGTGACCCCAATAGGACCATGGGTGCTTAGCACTTAAAAAAGACCCACATAACTGTCAAACCAGATCACTTACTTAGGGACTTAGCTTTACATTTAAGAGGCTATTCTTTGTTCTGTTTTTAGAAGTTTTTGATGCAAGATTTGTTCCATTTTCTGTTTTCTGCATTGTAATTCCTTTACATGTTACCACCCTTCCATTTTACAACAATAATTTTAACAACCCTTAAAAAAGAGTTCTAAATATATTCTCCGAATTTTATTTCTTTTGACATTTGATACACATGGAAGCTAAACAATACACAGTTTAGCAAGCTGTATATTTTTGTACACCCATTCTCAGCTGCAGTCATCACTTTGCTGACAACCATCTGTGTCAACCTGCTTTTTCATTCCCATTTTGCTTGGCTGAAATGAAAATAAATTGACAGAAACAACTTCTGCAGAGAAAGTGCAAGAAAGTTAATAGAGTGGTGGGGCATGTCTCGGCATCTGCAAGCACATTTTTTTCTATGTTAAGTTTTATTTGTATTCAAAATTAAAATGCTATTTATTTCAAAAAAGGAAAAGCAAGCACGGCTTGTTTGCTTACAAAGCAAAAAGCTATTGCCAGCCCAACCGGTCCAGGAGAGCACAACGTCTTGACTGTTGAGCAGCACAAGGTGAGGACTGTTGAGAGGAGCAGAGGATGCCACGGCCTGTCTCCCAGGGCTGGCACTAGGAAACGCTTGGGGAACCAGACCAGCTTAAGAAATGTCTCATTTCCTTTCTGCACAATCCTCCCTCTCAGACCATGCTCTTCTCTGCATTCCCCAGACTCCTCTTAGCCCACTCTCACCTTCTGTTTAGGGTTCCTTTGTAAGGTTATTTATCTGCGAAGTCAGGGGTTGGAGAAAAGGGACACAAATAGAGGAGCAAGAAATGTTGCCTTGAGGCTTGAAATCAAGCCAGACTTGTTGGAATGTGGGTTTGGTTTCAGAGGTGTTTTCTGAAGACAACTGAAAAATGTTTTTGTGACTTAGAGAGTCATATATTATCCAGCAATCCTTATAATTATGGTCTAAGCTAACAGTTCCTATTAAAAATATTTTTCAAACCTTATTATTATTACAGTCAGTACCTGTGAATCTCTTCAGTTTGAATCAGCCTTGCAGAAACGAGCTCACTGGGAGAGATACCATGGAAATAATCTTGTATAGCACTGTTAGTGGAGACTGCATCAGAAGGTGTTTGCATAAAAGAACAGAACTAAGGTTGCACAGGACTCTCACTTTTGATTTGCCCAAATTCTGTAAGCTAGAATTGTAAATTTAACACTTTTTTTTCAATAAGCATATGCATATTAATATGTAGGATGAAGTTCTAGTCCTATTTAATTCAGTGGGAATTTTGCCAGTGATTTCAGAGAATTTGACATATTCCTTTGCATCTCTTCCTTTTACACCCATACTGCAAGACTACACCCCTGCATCATCTATCTGAAATATTCTTGCCAGTCTATCAGAGCCTTGTCAAACCTCTGTCAAACCTCTCAGCAGTGTTTAGTCACTGTTTAACAGTCCGCAGCACTGATTTTTCTCTTTCCATCATAAACAAGCATTACCCTCAGAAATTCCATTAGTCCAAATCAGACATGTTCAGCACCAATTCAGAAATATGTTTAGGATCTATTCTAGTCATCTAACTAGAACTAAGTTTAGAAATCTATACATTAGGAATCCATATGATTATGACAGATTTTTAAAATGTGCTAAAGTTGTTATTTCTGCCTTAGAAAATTTCATCCTCTTAAAGATACTGAACCCATCTCTATCTCAGGGTCTCTTAGTCAGTTGTGTTTAAGCTTTAGACTTGGTGCAACCCTGAGAAGTTCCAACAGAATTTGAGTCATGATCAGCCAAAGAAATCTGTGCATTAGAGTGCAGATTTCTCTAACTCAGCTACCATTAAGCTAATAAGACATGGCATACCTTAATCCAGCTATAATTCACAGAGGTCAAAAGGCAGAAGTCTGTGAGCTTGAGGCCAACTCCAACATTTTGTCAAAAGATAGAATAATCATCCAAGTCTGTGGCAGGCTTTATGGAGCAAGGCTTAGGCCCAGAATAAACATAATTAAAAAGTGAAAGAAAAAACAAGTGGAATGAAACGACTAAGCAGAAGCTCTCCATGTCTCTGCAAAAATATGTACAACATTGGTTTAACTTTATATCTTGAAGAATTTAATGCATTGAGTCAAACTAGCACTTTTGCTGGTAACCGTCTATAACATTTTATACCTTTTTGTCCTCCTTATATTCACAGTATTCATGCCATTTGTAAAAAACCCAAAGTCTGTGGGACAAAAATGAGAAAGACCTTTTTAAAAATGAAGACTGATGGAGAAGACATACATAGAATCATAGATGACACCAGCACTACCTCCCTTTATAATACACTAGGTCGAATTGTAGGATGTATCCATATAATGCAGCTTTAGTAGAAACTGTAGTCACTCTGCAGCTGCCATTGATATTACTACTGTTTTTATGGCTAGATGTGGATTTAATGCAGAAGAAAAAATGTGTCAGTTCACTTGCTATTAGCATTAGTGGGTAAAAGACTGTGTTACCTGGCAAAGGACTATCTGCAGACCTCTGCTCCATCCCATGAACTTTAGGATTAGTTAAAGACCTCAATTCCAGGCTGGCTGCTACTGTACTGAATATTGTATAAGCAAATAAAATAGTGAAAGTCACTCTTTGCTGCAGAGTGATAGAAAGAAGCCAGTACTAGTCTCACTTTTGACTATGGAATGGGATTGCAAAGAGATGATGCTATTTAGGAATGGGTCCAACACACATACACAAATTGTCACAAGCAACAGACACTTTGACTGAAAGGCTTGGTTGTACTTTCACCCAAGAGGTCTAAAACAAAGATCTTCAGCAATCAAATATAGAACCAGTGTTTAGTCAGTTGACGCAATTTCAAGAGTCAATATACAATTGTGTGGGATGTCAACAGTGTACAGCTCAACTTTTGTCAGCCACCTTTTTACCATACTCATCATAAATGAATGCAGAAAACGAGCTACCTATAAATATTAAAAAACCCCACAGTACTAGTGGCAAATTTTAAAATACAAAGGAAATTTTGGTTTGGATTTTCTTCCATCATTGAAGTGTTTGCCTGCAGACCAGTATTATTCAGCAGAGTAAATATGAGAGTGTGTGTGTGTATACATATATATACTTAATATACTTAACTTCAAACTCTATTACCTGTGTTATATTCTTGCTACTAAAAATAGCCCTATTACTTCATGGTAAGCCTCTAAAAACTTCCATATCATGATTGCGGTGAGGGAAATCCCTGCTGTGGTATTTTGTGCTCAGCACATCTGGTTCATGTTTTTCTGGCATTCTGAAAAGATAACATCATAAGGGGGCTAAAAATGCACGTGGCAGTGAAAATGCATTAAGATGACATTTACATAATTATTTCAAGAGCATTCTCGGAAGCAAAACTGCAGGAAGGAAGCAGGTCAAATGTTTAAAATATTGAGAGGGTAAAAAGGTCAGAACAGTTCTGTGCAGGTGGACTGTAATCCAGCAAAACATTTAAAACACATGCTGGGAGGAAGCCACTTGCTGCTGAAAGCTTCAAAGAGCAGCTCCAAAGCACATCACTTCACCGCACTCCCATACAGCTTCTTGCCATAAAATAATTATGGAAAAATCTCAGAGGAAAATCTTTCATGTATTTCTTCTACTTTTCCGTTCTCTGGGACTTTCTCGTAAAATGACATTATGATCTAGCAACCTAAATTATTTTGGAGGGAGTGGGAGTTTTTTTGCTGAAAAGATATGTTTGAAAAAACAAGTTTATCCATCAAAAACTGCTTATTGTCTTTCTTAACCACTGAAACTTGGTTTCATAAATGTATATTGCTCGCTAATTCTTTAACTACATAGCTAGGCTTTCTGCTTAAAATTAAAATATTGGAAGAGCTGTGTAGGGGATCTTCTAAGTCATTAAAGTAATTTTAAAATACCTTAGAAAAAAATCCAGTTAATATTGTGCCAGAATTTCAGCGAATAAATATGATGCCAAAGCAGCTGTAAACCTTTCAGCTCTCTCAGACAAAACAGTGGAGTAACCAGTATAAATTTCTCTTCTCTTAATAAACGATAAAGGAGGACAATTTATAATGGCAATCAAATTAGCATTAACTAATTTAGTGTATTCTTGAGCATATTACTTGTTGTGTTAACATCAGTGTAATATACTGACTTCCAAAAACATTTGACATGACATCAAAGAGCATTTAAAGGAAGAAATTAGAGTGGAGCAGGATCAGTAGTCAAAATAGCTACTTTAAACATGTCCAGTTGTTCAGCCTCAAAATGTGACCGTGAGCAGGCATTGCAGGGGTCTTGAATAGGTCTTGCAGACTGGAAGGAATGGACTCTTGGCTTTTGCTGTTTACCCATTTTTATTAAATTCTGTGTCATGGGTTCAAACAAAATCTTGGGTAAAAGATTACTGTTCCTTAGCCATTCAGGGGAAATGAGCAGTTAAGCTGATCCGTGGTTGTATGGGAAATGACATTTTGATAATAGGACCCTCAACAGTGTGTAATAAGATAGATGCAGATGCTGAAAATGGGAAGTGGTCAAATTCAGAGTGAAAATACGGCACGCATGACCCCCTTAGGCAGCTGGGTGTTGGTCATGCAGTACTGCTACAGACATGGGCAAAGAGGTGGTGCCTTCCAAGGCTGGGTCTTGTCCTGGCCTATGCAAGTCAAGCCGAGGATTTCCCAAGCGTAACTAAAGGGTTGTCCCAGAGCTGGCCCAATGGTTGTCTATCAGAGAAATGGTAAGATGGGTAGTTAATCTGGCTTTCATTTCAAGAGCCTCCTTGGAGATACTCTTATGAAGAAGGTAGGTTCAGATGGTGATTCTTTCTTGCCTTATAAGTGCTCTATCCAGATTGCAAATGTGCTTTTATAAAGATGAAAGCTGCGGATACAGATCATCTAAATTTGGAAGATTACAAAAACACAAGGAAAAAATGTTTTTTTTTTTTTTCTTTTCATGGAGATAGTTTTTTGAAATCTATAACTTAAGCTTCAGTTATATGTTAAGTTCATCAAAGCTGATATGGTTTAAAAATGCACTAAGTAAGTAAGACAGAAGAATTTTTGCAATCTCAATTTATTTTGAAATCAGGAAAAACAGCAAAAGCCAATATTAACACAAACAATTTTTCTCTCTACATACTTGCTGCTGTAGTTGTTACCTGCTTGTTCAAATCATTTCAGGAACTTCTGTCAGATAATCTTTCATTAATGTATTTAGTTTCCTTTTTTTTAAATGGAAATGAAAGCACATGTTCCTCTGATAGTTATATAACAACATTACTTTTTATTTGATTATTTATTGCTCTCTAGCAACAGTCATTTCTTCAGTGTGCTGGCTGGTGCATGCTGATTTCCCTGGGCTTCCACTTAGAGGCTGTTCCTGCTTGCAGTGGTGACTCACCAAATGAACACAGTGGAGTTATTTGCTGGTACAGGAATCCAGGGCATTTCTTTGGCTTTTACAGAATTATTCTTTAGTTAAATCTTATTAATGGCTTTTAAATTGCACTGTAGATACCATATAATTCCAACCACATTTCATGCATGCCGTCCCTCCCAGACATTTTGTAATATAAATAGTTTTGCTTTGGAATACTAAGTTTGCAACTGGGTTTTTTTTTAATTTTGTTTTCAAAAGGTTACCATACATTAAAATTTCCATTTTAATTAATCTAAGCTAATTAGGAGCATTGCCTGCCATATTTTTTGCACTTTCTTATTTGCATCAAAAGCTGCTTGCAAAATTTTTATGCCACTGTCATGTATTTTGCACTGATTAAGCCCTTCCTTTTCAACTGTCATTTCTCCAGCAGTGCACACAAATAACTAAAACATGACAACAAATACTGTCTGGGGAGGTTGTTATCTGCTGCTCCTTGACTGACAGATTTTCAGGTATTTTAACTGGATGATAAAAAGGGAATAGCGAGAGATGTCTGTCAATGGCTGGTAGAAATGCAGGGAACATTATGCAAGTGGACTCTGCGCAGATATGAGATATAAAGTAATGCCTGGAAGGCAGAGTAAAGGGTTAAGAAAAAGGTGATGTGGTGCGCGTGCACCTAATGAGGGGAGGTGGAGGATGATGAATGAAATGATGTGAAGGCAGCCAGAGGGTGCCTGAGGCCAGGCCAGGCCAGTGGGAGCTTCTGTCAAGCTTTGGGCTGCCGCACTGACCCCATGCCCGGCTGACTCTCACCATGCAGCCAGCGCTCTAGCCAGCTCTTCCTGAAAATGGAAGGACAATGTCTGAGTGCTTCCTAGGACAATGTGATAAGGCCTTGCATGATCACTAGAGTTCTGAACTATGTTAAAGTATAATTCTAAAGCCGTGGTAATGAGACTGGTCCCTTGTCTCCCATCCCCAGGACCTTCCACACAATTATTTTTGGTAGGTGCGTTTCTTTATTGTTCATGGTACATTGCCCAACTCAGAGGTGCAGCAAAAACAAAGCATCTGATTCAGCATAAATGCTTAATATTGAACTGCATCCAGTATACTTCAGAGGTCTAGACCGAACATCAAGTCAATACCATTTAGTTTAATGTACCATGCAAATCCACTTAGGGGAAAAATATTAGAGAAAGGTTGAAGCAGTTCCATCTCCTCTCCTCCTTCTCAAGAAAACATGTACACTTTAAGGGACTTTTGTTCTTTAAGGAACTTCTGAATCTTGGATTTTTGAAAACAAGAAAATCATCACAGAAATGTTGCTGTGAGAGTCCACAGAATTAGCAATAAACTCTTTTCAGGTCATTTTTAAGCACAAGAATATAGCCTCAATAATTAAGGCCTGTCAGATTTACAAGTGACCGAAATCATAACAAGAAGCACTACACAAATAAATATAGGAGTTGTTACCAATGACATAGATTGTAATTATTAGCTTCCACTATAGGACCTGAGTGGTTCCTAAATGTATTTGATTTGTGGGTTTTTTTGTGCAGGGGCAGCTCCCTGAAAGTCGCTGGGCTCTTTTGTAGCCTCCGGCGAATCTGAAAGAGCGGGGAGCACAGCTCTGGTCATGTCCGCAGTCATGACTTCTTCAGGAGTTGCTATGGAGTACCCTTTAGCTGGAGGAATGAGCCACACAGCAGGTGAAATGTTCTGCTTAGGATAAAGAAGGGATAAGATACTGACAATATCAATAACATGTAGTATGAAAAGATAACTTACTGTACTTTTTGTTTACTGACGATTTGTTTATTTTCTATCTCCCCTCCCAAAATCATACCTCTTTGGAAATATTAAAAAATCCAGGCTTATGATGGCAGGTTGCTAAGGTAACAGTTTGCTATTTCATTGAAGAGCTGTCTCCCCAATCTCATCTCAGTATTCGTATCATATCCGTATGTATATTATGAAAGCTTTCTGCAGATGTGCTCCGGAAAAGGGTATGAACGTAGTAAATTTGAAAAGACATAAAGAAAAGGAATATTGTTTTTCTAGACACATTCAGAACCAGTATGGACATTTGCCAGTTAAAGAAATTTGGGGGGAACCTCTGAACCCAGAAAGAGAAAAAGCATCATGAAAAATAATACTGTTGCTAGACTTTAGCTTGTCAGGATGATACACTATTTCAGATTGAACTGCAAAAGCTATGCATGCCTCCTTCTCCCATGATGAAGTGAAAACATTGTTCGCAGTGATTCATCTATAATCAACTATTGCTGTACTTCTGGCACGAATGGAAGCAAATTGTCCTGGATGTTTCATGCCTTTTTTAGTTTGTTTGTTTACTGTAGTTTATTTCAGATCCCAGCAAAGTAGAAAATATTCCCTTCCTTCGATCTTTAATCAGCTTTGGGAATAGTTCATGCTAGCAAATTCTGATGGTGGACCTTCTTGCTTATTTCAAAGATCTGAAATATATACTTGGAAGAAAAACAATCACATGGTCGAATCATTGTTCTTCAATGACTTCAGCATAATCTTTGCCCAACACTGTAAGCATCCTTGTATTTTCAGCACTCTTGGAAAGGACTGCTGTTTGAAGTGCATATGCACTGAGCTGTTTCAAGGATCTGTAGGAAATGTGAAGTGGAGGTTCAGAAGTCAAAGAGATCTGATTACAGCCAGTCCTGAAGAAAGAGGGCTTGTGAGGAAGTCTGTGTTCTTCTTAAAAACATCAGAATTGTAATTACTTTCATTTCCCCAGCTCAGCAGCTAGCATTTGATCTCTGATAAAACCTCTAGTTATTATTTGCCATGCTGGGTTAAAGCAAATTGCTTGGATTTAATTCTATATATATTTGGTGTCTTCATATAATTGAGTGAAAATTCTATAAGGGAATATTTATAATCTGTAAGCAGTACCTAATTAACAACTAAACTTCTTGTCAAGATAATCACCAGGGTTTTATCAAACTGTTATGATACTCTTTAGAAATATAAATAAATCAGAGAAGATGGCAACAAACAAAAGCAACTATGCTATGCTTTGTCAATATTATTTGGGCTCCAAATATAATCATGTTTACTTTCAAGACAAAGACTGGGGAGAAAACCAAAACCACACAGAAGCATGATAAAAGGCACACTGAGTATGTTACACCAAGTCATTGCTCTGTTTAGTCTAACATCTTGACCCCAACAGGAGAAGAGGTAGTGGGAATGCCTATATGAATAATTTAAGGGATTTATTTTTTATGAGAAAGATTTTCTGGAACTATTTCTATATGAAACATTGCCCAATAGAAGATAGGATTGGTGAATTTGGAAGTACAGCAGGGAAGTTCAGATGAAAATTTGGAGATACAGAGGGAGAGAGGAAGTTTCATACAGGAAAACCAAAATTTTCTGGCCTCCTTGCCTAACTCAGGGCTCCCTGATTTGGGATACGATACATCGATGAGTGTGACTGGGTGAAACAGAAGGAGAGGTTGACTGCAGGAGGAAAAATGAAGCTGGGGAACAGTGTGCTCCATGAGAGAGCAAGAAGGAAGAAAAGGATGATAAGGGAGAAGCAAAGGAAAGCTATTTCTGTCCATCCCAAGTGCTGGTGGAAGGAGTCAGGAGAGAGACTCCCAAGGGGTGCTGAGGCAGAGCAGGAGACAGATGTCTGTATGCGGCTCTGTGGATCACAGCAGATCAAATGGGAGATTCATATCATTCCTTGTTATTTGACTAGGAACATGTCAAAAATTATGTCTGGCAGGCTAGAGTTATGAAACAGAAAGGTGAATAATTTCCTGGCCACAAGGACAGAAGAAACAAGTGCAGCATTTTTCACAATCACAGCTGACGGCAGCCAGGGTGCCCACTCATAAAAATGCCTCATTTTCCCTGCCCAGACAATGCTTAGTCTGAAACACGCACACGCAGTGCCGAAGGAGTCAGCGTGCCTGATTCCCCCTCAGATGAACAGTGCTTTTTGGTGTTGAAAGAAAGAGGCATCTTTCCAGTACGGCAGATGATCCCACAGTACCAGGACTTCCAGAGAAAAAATGAAAAATCTGGGCCCTTCCTTCCCTGCCCTTGAGGATATTTGTTCTCCTCCCTTCTTCAGCTTTCCCGGGGAATTACCTCAGTGTCTTGGGAGACGGGATGGCTCGTGCATGTTGGGAAGAAGGGCAAAAAGGACAAGAGGGATAGAAAAGTTGGAAAATGGGTATTTTGCAAAGTGAAAACAATTTCCCAGAGGTGATTCAAGCCTCTACTTATCACATACAGCAAGAAATCCCCCACTACTAGCTCTCCCTTCCAGCCCTAATAACGTGGCAAAAAATCCCAAACAAATGCTGCATTATTCGCTCTCGGTAGAGTAGTAACTGTATATCGTTATGATATTTTCTATATCAAAAGTACTGGGAAGCAGACACCCCATTATTTTTAACCAGGAAAACAGTAAAAGGGATGTATAAAGGCAGAGTTGCGGTTAATACATTCCTTACGCTTGTTGCAATGCATCCTGTTTCAGGGCGCAGAGAAAGCAGGTACAGTATGACCACCGCATTTCCTAGGTATCATCATGTGAAGTCTTACTTGCCTGCATCAGTTGAAAGGCCTTTTGAGGCTTCCTTTGAAACTGTCTCTCTCCTGCCCTCCTCTTGTGTCATCTGAGCGGCAGAACCTGTTTTCCTACCAGTATTGGTTTCATCAAAATGGAGCAGCTACTCTCGCTTTTGTGCAAATGAGCATACGCGGCTGGTAGCTGTAAACACTCTTCTGACATCCTTAATATCTCTCTTTGTACTTTATTGCCTCTCCAGCCTGACATCTCTACCAATATGATCAGCAGTGTGAGTGCAGGATTTGAGTGAGCAAATCAAAAAAGGTTTTTTTCACTTCACTCTGCTGTTAACTTTTCTACACTTTCTGTAAACAAAGTTGCTTTTTTTTTTTTTAGCTTTTAGACATAGTCTTAATATTTAGGAGAAAGTAACATCCATTAGATCCATGCTTCCTTTTTAATTATATCTTCAGGAAAGAAAACAAAATTATGGTGGCCGATCTATGTGGACACAAAACATCATCAAGATCACTGCACCGAAGGGCTTGTAATCTAAATCTAAGTTGCCAGACCATGATGACGGCAGTCTTTATGTCTATAAGAATCAGCTTGCAATCCAGCCCCAAGCGACTTATGCCACTGTGAAAATGCTAAGGGGCATTTGAAAACAATCTTAAAGGTACCTAAAAGATCATCCTGCTTCAAAAGAGGTTAATATATAACAGCATTGTATTTATGTTTTTTCTTCTTTATTTATTGTTATACAACAAAAAGAAATTACCTCAGTAGTGGCATAGCTATTTTTCCCCCCATTTTTTTTTTCCTTATATTCTGCTAGCTGGGCGTGCTGCAGTAATGGGAAATGTTTTGCAGGTATCCTGGCTGGTTATTTCTACCAGCTCATGTCTCTTTCTATGAGACTCCCATGTCCTAATGAGGCAAGAATCATCTTTTGCGGTGATTCAGCCTCTCCCTCTGGTGTAATAGGAAGAGATGTGGGATACTTTTGGTTCAGTTCTTGGCATTTTCTAGAGGACTAGTGAGAATACTAAACCAATCAAAAAGCCCAGTAATAGTAGGATTAAAAAAGTAACATCCTGCCCAACAACAAGAACTGAAAAACACTTTTTTTTCTCCTTACATCTTTGCATTGTAGCTTACATTAGGGAATGTTTTGGGGATATTTTTTTCTCTTGAAGCTGAAGTGCCGTCCTTCTGCTTTTCTACCTTTTATACTCTGAAATACAATTTTCTGGGTAGAAAAGCATGAAGAAATTATTTTTCTGGTTTAAGGCACTGGACATATCAGAAATGAAGTGGTAACAGAGAAGATGCTCATCAGCATATACACTGTCTTTCTAAACACCTAATTGCAGTGGGACATCCCTGGGTTAGATTATCTCCCCCTGGCTTCACTCAGGCCCTTTCCACACTGAATTATTTTTCATAAAGAATCTATATTGTAACAGAAAGCTCCCTTCATTTATAGCCACAGAAAAAACAGAAGAAACCACTTTGCAGCTCTCTGGCAATGTGGCTGTGCGTAATGCAGCACATACATCTTTTTACCCTGAACAGAAGCTTTGCCCCTGTTGCACTGCCTGCCTTGGGAGCCCACCTGGCATGCAGCCCCTTTTTTTGGAGTGGGCTTGTGGGTTGTTGGCACTGCTCACACAGCCAGGTATGCCTCTGAGGAGATGAGAAAGTGACTGCAATAAGCAATGGTGGTTGGGCAGTTGGTCTGTCTTCCCCACTGGAGGCTATCAGAAACCTCTTTACGCAGATTAAAACAAAGCCTCTTTTCTTCTTTGATTGCAGACCCCAACCAAATTATGCATATGACAAAGTAAACTGTTTTCTCTGTGTTCCTGAATGTGCTCTGGATGCTCTTCAGTCTCCCAGAGAAATGCATACAAATACTCTCAGCCACCCCTTGAGGTCTCTGTATTAATAACATAGAATAGCTACCTCTTTTACAGGCAGTTGCGTTCATGTAATCCCTCTCAATCTGCCTGATTTACAAAAAATCAGAATCAAAAATTTAAAAAATCCGAATGAAACAAGCCCAGAAAAAGCCTTCTTTTCTAGGTTGTAGCTTGTCCTGGAGTTACTTTCTCTCACCTTCTTGGCTACTGAAAGGAAATGTTATTTACATCTGCAATGCTTTTTTTTTGACACTGTTTCCAGTTGTTAGACCTGTTCCACTGCTGGTGACTCCTGCTTCTCTGTCAGGGACAGCAGAAACATTCGGCTCACACTCTCATTAGCAACCTGGTTTCCCCGCTCAAATGCCCATTCGCATGGCGGCTAATAACCCGGCCGATGAATGGTGGCCACAAGAAGTCCAGACTCGTGCGTTGCTGCACCACTTCTCCCAGGATGTATGAGTTTCTGGCAGAAGACTGGCTGACAGCTGAGAACACACTCCACGCTTTCCATGTCAGTGTTGCAGCTCCGATGAGCTGTGCTCTTCTGCAACATTTACCAGGCTTTGGATCAAATTGTAGACTGATTCAGGAGTGCACAAACTGGATGTCGTTCAGATGAAACTGAGCTGGATGATGTCCTCCAGAAAATCACATCCAGAAGATGCTCCAGCTGATAATGGGCATTATCATGGAGCTACTAAGGTGAGACGAAATCTACCCTAAAATAGAAGTCCCTTCCTTGTACTGGGTCTGACTGGGACAGAGCTAACTTTCTTCATAGCAGCCCATATGGTGCTGTGTTTCAGATTTGTGCCTAAACCACTGTTGGTAACACGTCAATATTTCGGCTGTTGCTGAACACCATGTCAAAGCTTACTTTTTTCACTCTGTCCTCCAAGTGAGTAGGCTGGGGTTGGGCAGGAAACTGGGAGGGAACACAGCTAGGACAGCTGACCTGAATTACCAAAGGGATATCCCGTACCATATAATGACATGCTTAGCAATAAAGACTGGGGTAGGGGAAAAAGAAAAGGGTTTTTGGCTTCAATGGTGGCCATTGCTTGGAGACTGGCTGAGCATTGGGCTGCCTGTGGGAGGTGGTGAGTGACTGGTTTTGCATATTTTTTTTTCTTTCATCTATTAAACTGCTTTTCTTGACTCACAAATTTAATTGGTTTTGCTCTTCTCATTCTCTCTGCTGTCGCACTGTGGGTGGGAAGTGAGCAAGCAGCTATGTGGGTGCTTGGCTGCTGGCTGGGGCCAACCTTTCATCCCCTGCCCCCACATGCATGTAGAGTGGATAGGGAATCCTCAGCACCAACTGCTACTGTTGATGAACTTCTGTTGTGCTGGACTTCTTGCTGACAGAGACACAGCTAATGTCAGACCACTGCCAGAAATTGGCTCTCTGAACCTTAGAGATTCATCTCAGAATGACATGAATAAAACTGGGGAGTAAAGGGGCATACCAGTCATATCTCTTTTAGAGCACTCCAAGGTCTGTGTGTTCCTTGTAGTATTAATATCATAAATACTGTGATTTTTTTCAATATAATATGCTTGGCAAGAAAAATTTCATTATTTCAGACTTTATTTTGTCATGGTGCCCCACAGAAAATGCTCAATAGATATAAATGATCACCCAAACTTTGAGGGCAAAGATAATGACCAATAATTTTTCCTCATGGAGCTTTCTTCAGGTAAGACCAATCAGAAGAGACAGAGGTCTGACTCCCACTGGAGTCCCAGAGGCTGTGCAATGACTCCCATAGGATAACCATCACCTACCCCATGTCATTCATGCACAAGTGTGAGTTGCCTGTGCTGATCTTAAAGCAATGTATGTTTATGAACAGAAAGCATTTGTGTATAGCTATTGAAATGTAAAGCCAAATATCTTCACTCAACAAACATCTTTCAGAAAAAATATGAAAGCAGACAAAACTGACAGCTGTTAACGCAAGTTGCTTAATGCACTGTTTGAAGGGATTCAAGTAATAATGTGATGACCATGCTGCAAGAGACCATGTGTAAGAGACAAAGACAAATCATGAAAAATTAGTGTATCTGGTTTTCTTGTCTCCAAATGAAGCATAAATAATCAGAGTACAGCTTGAACTAAAAAGAGAAAAAAGCCCCCAAAGCATCTATATACCCTAAGAATATTATAGGAAAACACCTGAAAGTCCAGGACTGTGCACAGTCTCACCCAATAGTTTCATGCAGTGAAGGCTTTTCTTGTCTGAAAGCAAAAGCCAGGATAAAACCACCCACTTCTGTAAATTACTCAGATTTAGTTTTTTAATTTCTGATCTGATATGCTATTTTCTGTCAGGTTGGATACTGTTGTTTATGTTTTATCCGATAGTCACCCTGGAGGCCCAGCTGATACTCAGTAATGCAACATTCAGTTTGTAGCCTCAGGGCCAGCACAGATTTCACTTCTCCAGCTCTCGCCCTCCATATAACAGTTGCAGCTTTGACTGTGTGCGTTAATAGGGTAAATTTGTCCCCCATTCCACATTATTTGGTAAATCAAGCAAAACTCGAATCCTAGGTGAGATTGCAGGGACCTGATTGTGGGGAGGGAGGCAGCAAGAGGGTACACAGTAGGAATTCAGTTCTCTTATTTCTTGTCCTATTCATCATGGATGTGGAGCACAGATTATCCCTTTTGACTCTGTGGCAGCCTTTCATGTTTTATTGTGCCTTCTCTGTTTTTTTTTTTTTCTGTTTTTCTTTTTTCTTTCTAAGAAAAAACATCCAATTTCTTTCAATTTTTGTACATGATTTTTAAATTCTTACTTCTCTTATGACTCTGCTATGCTGAAGGAGAACAAACCTTCCAGTCAGCCCTCTGCTTCTGTTACGTGCCTGCACCTAACTTGAGGAACAGCAACAGAGAGTTTTTAAGAGCAAAGCTGCTTGACAGTATATTGGTGCTTAAAAATACTGCAGGAAGGCCATAACATAAATGTGGCTGCTGCTGTAGGAATAGTGTCTTGTGAGTTGTTCAACTAATTTGATAATATTAATTAACATATTTTACTGCTTTTCTCAGCTAAAATATGTAAGGCAAAATAGTCAGTGTATGGTGTGAGAACATGCCTTAATAAGTACTCCCCAGGTCTGCACTAAAATGTCGGAGGCAGAAGCTGAACCTCCATATTATTTCCTTATTCTTTCAGGGAGAAAGTGAACTGTTAATATACAACTATTCGCACTAATAATACATAAAGAGATAAAAAGATTTTATGAAGCATGTTGAAATAATGCAGTGAATTATTAGAATAATAATGTAAGTACATGCCTCTGATTTTAACTGTCCTCCGTTTCTTACTTTGCCTGTTTGTTCCAGCCTGCATATCATGAGGTGAGCTCTCAGGAAAGGATCTGCTTTTCTGCTGCTCTTCACAAGAGAGTCTGGTGCAATGAAATGGGTATTGATCCCTATTTGATAGCCCAAGTACCACCGCAGGTGAAGTAAAAAACAACAGCAGCTTTGTTGAATGGATTTCTGTTTCCTTTCTTATGACAGAAAGATATACTCTGTATGATATTGTTGAAAATATCAGTGCTGAAAGAATGATAATGAGCTGGATGAAGACACAAAAACGATGATAACTGACAATTTCGAAAGTTTAGATATTTAACGAAAGAATAAACATTTTAGTGAGATATCGTCTTAATTTTTATTACTGCCTCCTACACCAGTGCAAATCCTAAGTATTATACCATTGTTATGGCATAATCAGAATGTAGTATTTATTCTATAAATATTACCTGATATTCTTAGCATGTGATCCCATTTTCAGGTTTTGAGAAAATGTCATTGTACCGAAGCCCTTAGAGAAAAAGGACTTAGCAATTGCAATTAGTAGCGATTTCTTCCCTGTATTTAGAAGTATTAGGACAGGAGCAGGTCATTACGATGGCTATGGGCTGATATCTTCTGGGACGTTTCAGTGAAAATTTGCTGAGAGCTTGAGCTATGAATTTCCCATGAGTAAGAACTATAGTGTTTTACCTCCTCTTTTTTTTTTACCATAATAAATTAATTGAACAAGGCAGCAGAAGACCATGTCAAATCTTAAGAGTCAGAAGATGGAAGGTCTTCTGAAATGCTAATCTTGTCCTCTGGTACGCAGAATCCCATGTTACAGAGTCTAACCATGAAACCATGCTCAGTCTTCTCACAGTGCTTTACTTGGCTGCCACTGGCCTTGTTAGCAGGAGTCTAGGAGCTCACACTGTCAGTCTTCAGCCTAAATTAATATATGGGCACATATTTGCTCTTGTGCTCATGTTGTCCATGTCCTACATTTGTTCCTGTCTTAATTAATTTTCCTCAGCAGTGGTAACCAGAACTTCACATGATTTCCTAGATGACATCTCACTATAAGCTATATGGCACTATTCATCATTCCCTGTCTGCACAAGAAATGTTTTCCCCCTGTACTGTAGGATTTAATTTATCCTGTTCATTGCCATGTCCCACTAGTGGTCATACACATCCCGTTATCAACAGATGGGCACAGTTATTTTCCTCTCACCATTGCTCTTAACTAACACATTCTGTAATCATGATAGCTAATCCTGAGGTTAAAATAATATTTTTTGTTATTCATTATTTCATTATTCAGCCATTCTCACTCCAAATATTCTAGTCTACTTCTCCCCGAAAGATATCCCTATCATCCTCTGTATTAACAACAAAACATTTCCCAATTTCATGTTGTTCATTCATTTCGCTGGTATTTTCTGCTACTGCCACTAAGGGAGCAGTTGACTCTTTTCCAAGATACATCCTTGAGGTACTCTGCTAATAAACTGGCTTCAGCTCAACAGTTCCCCGTTAGCATAACGATAGCATATCCATCTTAGTAAGTTCCATGACTGTTTCAGACTTGTTAAAATAAACTCTATCTTTTCTAGTAAACATACAATATCCTTTTGGTTATCATATCAAATATTTCATCTAAGCCCAGAGATGGAATGGCCTATAACCCATCACGCATTCTTTTTAATTTTCCGTTCACATTACAGATTTCACATTTCCTCCAAATCCTTGTTCCTCATTGAGGTCAGACTAATGGACTGTAGTTTTGCAGATGGTTTTGTTACAGAAATATAGGTACCATTTTTGTGATTTTTCTGTTCATTTGGTTCTCCCTACCACGGTTTTATTTGCAACCCTTGCTTATGAATCAGCAGTTCATATTCTGGAAATTATTTCACAGTTCTGGAAGGAGGCATAGCTAAACTAACTGAATGCACTTTGAGTACTAGCATCTATTTCCACTATTTATGCATTCTCTCATAATACATACTTGGCTATCTTCCTATCTTCTTGCTTAAGCACCTAATGTGTGCGGGTATGCTTTCGGCACTCTCTTCTAGATAAGGAAACAGATTTTTTTGGCTTGGTTTGTTTGTTTTAATAAAGTTTTTTTCAGAACTATACTGAAGCTGGTATGAAGCAGTGTATGAGGATGTGCAACATTGCTACGTTATAAAACTCTTCTCAATTCACTGCTCACGCACTAAGTGTGTTAGTTGGATGCCATGCATCTCTCCCCCTGTGCAGGAGTAGGTTTCAGCTCTCATCAAGATAATGAAGAAACCAAGGTGATGTTCCTCCACTTCCAATACCAAAGCTACCTTGCATTTGTGCCTCATTCTGAGTAGTACCCCACTTTCTTCTAACTTCCTGCTTTTTCTAACCGCCTGTCTAAAATCCTGTCTGCTTAATTTTCTTTGCAAGATCTAATTCAAATGGATTTTTTGACAATTATTCACTTTCTCCTTACACTTGCTGGTTTTTAAGATAGAGCTTTCATTGTTGACTAGTCACTTTAGAAACAGAACTCCATCATTAAATACGACCCAGGCTGAAAGGACTCTATTAGTACTCATGTAACTGCATGAAAACAAGGGGGAGAACCCTTGTAATGAGAAACAGGGGTCTCCATGGAAATGAGGTCATGGAAATAGGATGAAAAATATTTCACTGGAATCAGTAGACTGCTAATGCTCCTCAGATGTATCTCATGACAAAGGACAAATGCTACAAGTGTTGTAAGAGCTGAGCTGCGGTATTAGATCATCTGTGGGAATACCCTTTTTTCACAAAACAAACAAAACAAAGAGTCAGCCTTTTGCCAAGACAGTCTAGAATTAGATGAATCACCTCCACAGCTGACTTCACAGCATGCACCAGAAGAAGACATAAACAGTTAGGCAGAGAATACCAGTAAACTAGAATCTAGATTATTGTAACTAGTTGTTCTTGACAACACCAGTGATATGAGGAACCTTGTTTTTCTAGGAAAGATACTGTTAACAAAACCTTTACAGAATTTGCAAAATTCCAGATGTTTTTATTAGCTTAAATTAACTATGTCATTACAAATACAGCAATTCTTCGTGAACCATATTCAGATTTAAGAACATGACCTGTCTAAATGCTGGTGTAGATATGATATATCTAAATATTAGTCTAGGCCATACAGCGTTTATCTTATGAACCTCTGGCAATACTGGAATCTTCTGCCAAGTAGGAAGGGTACTGGAGAGGAGCTGAATCTGGCAAAGCATCATGTGTACAAATAGCATACTGCAGTAGGTGATTCACCAAGGTCTATTTCTAAAGGGTTTCAAGATACTGTATATTATAGGATACTGTATATTAATCAGGTCTTCTGGGAGTCACTTCAGATTTTAGAAATTTGGTTCTTTATGCAATGTATCACCACAGAAAAAAAGAAAAAGTAAGAATGAGAAAGAAAAATGTATGGCAGAATTGGAAAGATAGAGCCATGTCCAAATTTGGGGATCCTCTAAGCATAACAAATTTCTATTTTGCATATTATCCTTTTTTTGAGAAGAACTTCAACCCTTTGATGTGTAGCTAATTCAATTGTAGATTAACACATACTAAGTGAATGAACATTTTTTATTAACATTGTGTTCTCTGGGTATACGTATGAATGAACATGTTTTAGGTAGTCACCAGAAAAATGCTGCTTATGACAGCACCGTAAATTATGCTTTGTCTGTGTGTCTGTAGTTAAACCATGGGAAAGTCTGTACCATGACAGCTCTGTGGGACTTGAAAATATCTGGCTGATACATATATTAGTAAAATCCTCCTCAAACTAGTCTCTGCTTCTGCTGAGAGTGCAGAGGCAAAGGCCTGACTTATTTTCTGGCAATGATGCTTTCAGTTAGGTGGGTCAGGTCCTCACCGTCACAAGGAGCTGGTCAAAGTGCCCTTGAGGGATTCCTGTTTACTGGCTTGAACTCTGTGCTTACAGTTTGCCAACTATCATTATGAATTTTCACTTTCAGACTTTTGGGACTGTGTTTGTAACTTGTTTTCATCATGTTCCCACTTATTCTGCTTTCTGAGCTCTTCCTCCTACTCTTCTCATACCCATGATTTCCACCAATGATTTAACCTTACCATGGATTTGATATATCAGACTCCTTGGCATTCATGGCCTAGCATCTGTTCAGTGTTGCCTTACTAAACAGACCGTCATTTAACTGCTTCCTTGGACAGTTGGATTTGTTATCAGTGCAATTGCTAGGCCCAGCAGTTTCACTGAGTTTTGCCCCCAGTGATAGCTGGAAGGATCACCGGGAGCAAAGACAGGCATAAAACCAGTCTGTTTTGCACGGTAGGGCATGGTGCCAGGCCTAGGAGAGTCCCTTTAGTCCTGGGCTACATGATACCATTTTTGCCAGCTTTGCAGATGACAGCTGTTGGGAAGGAGGGATGAGAACTGATCAGCCATGCATTTTCTTCTTAACTCTTCCATCTCTGGCTATTCTGCTTCCTGAGTCCTTGAGATGCAGAGAACAGGCTGAGCTACAGCTGAAAGAACAGATTGGCCAAAGTCACAACCTGTGTTTTCCTGGAGAAGGAAGTTTTTCAGAAAAACATCATCACCCAAAACAGCCACCATCTGTGTGCTTGTAATGCTAATACAGGTACACTTTGCTGGGGTTATAGATTTAATAGTTTTCATGAATTCAGGAAACAATTTCCTTTTTTCTATAGCCAGAGTAGCACCTTCATTTCTCCTGCAGAAATGAAGGGAAAATGGCTCTCTGCCACATTTTGCCTGAAGACCAGATATACATCACTGGAGATCTGGGGAACAGATGACACACACTAGCATCAGGCAGGATTTACGGACAGCTGCTTCTGCGACAGTCGTCTCCTTCATGACCTCTTGCAGTCCCTTCTAAGGCGGCTTTCTATTATTCTGTGTAAAGATTCCTGGTGCAGAGGTGTTGCATACATGACAAGAAATATATGTATACTCATAAGGCAGATGGATGTGCTAATTTATCCACAAGGAGATAATTCAAAGCGCTGTCTCCTCTCCCAGAGTATGAAGCAAGTACTAGCCTTTGTTAACTAAAATATTTTTTTAATAATAATTTTTATGTAAATAAAATCCATATTTCCTATGCCTATGCTGTACAGTATTTTTAAAATAACTGCAACAAATACATAGACAACAATGAGATATTACTGATACATTGTTTTTAGAAGGTACCTATGTTCATTTTACAAGTGGGAACACTTAGAACCTCTGACTGAGAGAATATTTTTTAAATATTATAAAAAGAGCCAAATACATCTCCCCGCGTCTTAGACTGGATGAAATTTGTACTTTTTATGGAACAAAAAATAAAGAAGTAATTTATCTGTGTTATTTGTACAGTAGCTCTTAATGACATTCTGGGTTTAAAAAGATGAAACCAAGAAATCCATTTTTATGTTTTTTTAAAGTCTAATCCTTTATTTTTATGATTTGGGATTGTTAGTGCATTTGGTATGCTGCAACCATTAGACTAAACCGATTTCTTCTCATAATGCTAATCTGGGATCAACACAATTTTTCAGTAAGAACTTGATGGTCAGAAAGAAAGTTACTCTGGCACCAGTGTAAGGGCAAGATACTGTGTCTTTTTGGGTAAAAACAAATAGATATTGTGAGGAACTGCTTGGTATTGTAAAAGAGGGATGCTACACCAATGCTCCAGCCCCCAATTTTTTTTTTTTAAAATTACTCATTTACCTAAGAAAGAACTCCTGCCTGCCATACTTCCAGCTAAATAAAAGTGATTTAGTTCAAAATGGATTTAATGGACAAAGTTTTATACCCTGTGTTATACAGCAAATCAGATTAGTGTACTAGAATGATTTTTTATGCCTTCAAAATCTCCAAATTAAGCTCAAGAGCGGAGCCAGGTTCAATAGCGCTAGATTGTTCTACTGTTTGCAAAGTACCGCTGGTCGGGCTGTTCCCCCGACTCTTCCCCTCCATTATCCACACTTGCAGAGGTTTCCCCTCCAGCCAAAAACCTGCAAACAGTGAGGCAAAATCACTGCAGCGGGACGGGAATGTTTTCTGGTTCATGTGTCATTTTGGTCAGAGGTAAAGTGCCAGAGCCAGCTGTATCCTCAGGGAGAGGGAGACAACGGCTGGCTTGAGACAGCACCGCCAGTCCAGGCAAAGGTGGGCGGGAGGAGGTGGGAGCCTCACAGCCCTCCTTGCTGCCAGGAGGGGTTTCTCCTGGACCTCCACGTGACCAATCTCTGCGGGGCTTTTCCTGCAGTAGAGACCTCTCTTTTCATCCTATAAATATAACTGCAATAAATCTCTCTGAAAAGCCCACAGCATAACTGCCCACTATATCCTCTGCAATAACTGCCATGAAACATTTCTGCTGCCATGGCGCAATAAAGCTCTGATGGGGCATGGGGCCGAGGGATCAGTAATTCCTGTAATACTTTAACACCTGCATTTTCAGAGTTGTCCAGGACTGTAACTGTGCAGATTCATGTGACAGAACTTTTAGACAAAACAAATGGGCAAACTGATTCACAATTCTGAGCATATCTGAGCTACAAAGATCTCCAGGTTGTGTTTACTGTGGATTTAGTAAAACAATTAAATACCTATCAGTGGGCTAACAATGAACATATTTTATAACAGCCACTAAAATATCCTGATGTCCTAGCAATCCACAATCAATATTCCCCTGTGATCAACTGCTAAACAGTATCGCTCCTATTACATATAAAAGATAAATGGCACGTAGAAGGCCATGATATGACCCTTTCAGATCTGCTCCACATAGCAAAGGCATGAAGAAGCATACAGAAAGTTACCTTCACCTATAGGGCTGGATGACCCCCACGCAGGGGCTTTCTCAGGTGATGCTAAGTTATTGGTAAGGAAAAAACCCATGCTGCTAGAGCAGAGATGCTCGCCTGGCCCTGCTCATTGGACTTTACTCCAAGCAGGAAGATTTATTCCAAGCCTGACGCTGCTGTGTCGGCATTGTGCAGGTATCTGGGTTTTAGGATTTGACCTAGCAGGTCATGTCATCGGGACAGCCAGGCATGTGTCTCCCTCCCAGAATGCTTACCTTACCACTTTCTCACTCCTTTCTGCTTGGCTGTTAGGGCATCAGACCGGGTACCAAAGCCCCAGGGTAAGGCTTCAGCTGGGACACAATAACCTGTGAATGAGGACCAGAGCCAAGCTTTGTAACAGTGACACACACAGGGACTACAGTCCTTTTAATCTCCACACCTGCTTCTTGGAAAAGCCCCAGTTTGTATAAATTTCTTAGACCACCATGGGGCTCATGCTTTTGATAGGGACAGATGTGGCCCAGGAGCTGTTTCAAGTGAATTCTGCAAACCTTGCCCTCACAGTGAGAACCCCTGGACTGCTACAGAAACCTCATTCCAGTAGGCTAAACACATGTCACTTGATTCTGCCCTTCCAACATATAATAAATAGTTTATACATATTCATTTTTAAGCCTGACCGAATATGCTGATTTAAAAAAATGAGGTTAGATTTAAATTAGTCTTCTGCACAATAAACTGTTTTAAAAGGCTTTAAATTATGAATTTTTATATTGCTATTAATTTGTGGTGTTACTAGTATTTTTCTTTAATGGTTAATTATCACAACTAATACGTTTGAATTATTCTGGAAATCTTTCCATTATTTTTTCTGTAAATATTCATTCCTGCACTTATACCTTCTTATTTGGTGCTGAGGCTGAAATGAAACATGATTAGAGCCTTTTAAAGAAAAAAAAAAAAACTCAAAAGCAACATTCTGTCTCCTCAAGCACTAGCCTGATTTTTATTTTTTTTTTTAAATCAGCTTAACACTAAATGATACTCGGGTTTTTCACCTTGTAAGTAGATTTTGGTATGGGTCATGCATTCAATGATCTGCTGGCAGATAACAAAAAGAGCCAGACTGTATGCTAGAAAAGTCCATAAGGCATAAGAAAAGAAGCAATGCTTTCCACAAGCTGCTTCCTAGCAGCTCTTCCAGCTTCAAGGATGTTATTGGACAGCTACCATTACTACCACTATGGGTTTGCTCTTAGTTTATTCAGTTAAAGATAGGGCTTGAGTTTAAAATAGAACTATACCTACAAACAAACAAACCAACCCCCCTCTCACGGGAACAGTCTTATTCCAAAATATAAATACTTTCAGATTTCTCTTTCTATTGGGATTAAATCTCATTAAAACTGATGGTTGCAGCCGCCATATTTAAAGCATGTGTAAGAAAGTATTGTGATCTCTAAGAGATTACTGCGTTCTCTTCCCAGCAGTTGAATTACCATCTTTCAAACCCTGGCATGAAATGTCAAACTTTTAGATAACCTTTTGAGGTTAAATGGGGACATAATACTCAACAAAGGATATGACAATAGCATCTTTGTACTCTACTCATATCTGAAGTGGAAGAATGTCACATGAACTGGTTCCAAACTACGGTACAGGAAAATGAACGGAAATTAGTGTACAAGTGGGAAGAAAAGCCCCTTCTACCAAAACCAGAGTCCCATGGGATGGCTATCATTCACAAAATGCAGACCAGACTTGATATTTCAAGGCTACCAAAAATGTCTCGTGCTAGAACCATCCGAAGCCCCAGTATACAGTGTTAACTATTAGTTTTTGAATAATGAAGTTGAGATAGTGCCAGAAGTTTATAAAGTCTGGCACATTAAAACATTTCTGAGTCAAAAAAAAAAAAAAAAAAAAAAAAAGAGGTTTTATTTATGCCCCTTGTATTTTTGTTGTTTCTTTTAGTCTGGACACACTCTTACCTGCATTTTTCAGTCTTTGCCACTGAGGACCAATTGTGGACTGGCAACCCAATACAGGTTGTCAATTTGCTTGTTTGTTGATAAAGGACCAGAAAGCTGCTTTGAGTGAGAAGCGGTAAGCAAGCAAGGTTTGCCACACCTTTTTGCCTGTTTTATTGGCAGCTAACTAAATTTGGAAAAAAACCTAATCCTGTGATATCATATGTTACTGTGATATGTACAGAAAACATGACCCATGAGCAAAAAAAAAAAACTAAACAGAAAAGAAGGTATTGAGGGAAGTGATTCAGGAAAGAGAGCCAGGCTACTCTGTATGGGAAGGAATAAAGCATTTTGGAAAAGAAAGTAAAGGGTTTAAGTTGCGATAAAGGAGATCCTAATTAGACATTAGGAGAACTTTCCAGTTATAAAAATAGACATAAGCGCTAGAATAGGCTGCCTGAGGATGTCATTAAAATATAATTGATCTTACTTTTAAGCAGAAGGTTGAGCTAGCTCTCTCATGAGGTGTGTTGAAAATGCAGGACTTGGGAATGCTTCCCCGGCTGAGCTGGGCGATGCTGCATGAGCCCCAGTGCTGCCGAAATGTGGCGCAGGTGAGGGCAGGGAAGTGGAAGGCTCCATCAGCATCCCTGCTCCAGAGCAGCAGGAGACAGGGACTGTGGCACCCTGACATTTAAATGCAGTCATGATCCTTTCTTTTCAGTATTGCTTTCTGTAAACCTATACTACTGAAAGGCAGAACCACAAAGAGAAGTAATTTGCAAAACTTTGAAAGGAAAATTGACTAGAAGGAAAGCAATAAAAAAATTCATCATTCAAATCAACAATAGTGTTGGTTCACTTCTAACAAACCTCATGATCCTTAGCTAAATATTCATCAGAATATTTAAGCTTAATTTCAAAATGGCCTGAAACGTATCTAAGTCTTGATCTCCTGTTCAGATTTCAGTGTGATCTTAATATCCTGAGGGGAAAATGAAATACTTGCACATAAAACTGTGTGGAAAAGCTTTTCCCGACTCTGATAAAGTTGTTAAGATTAAAAAAAATAAAATCCTATCCCACACTGGGATGAACCTCTGAAAGCTTTTGGTAAGAAAAAAATAAAAAAAAGACAAAGGCAGAGAGACTGATTCTTATCTCAGAATCCTCAGCTGAGACCAAAGCTCACCACAGGGTCTTGCACATCACAGACAAGCATACGGGTGTAAGGATTTGACTGATTTGGCCTGCCCTTCCCAGGCTCTCCTTTATACAGAGGGAGACTGATTGAGTACAACCAACTAACACGGGAAATCCAAGTTCAAACCTATTTGAACCAAGCGACTAAAGACTTGAACCTTGGTCTGTCATGCTTCAGATGAGTGTCTCTTCCATTAGGGTCTTGTGGATTCAGGGTTGAGTTTGATGCCCACCCCCACACTCACCATTTTTCCTTTCTCCTCATCTTCCCCATGTGTGCCTACCTTTTATCTAGCCTGTCCTCCTGAAACTGGTGTCTACATGCTGCAGCAGGTTTTATTTATAACAGTCACTTTTCTTATGGAAAAAAGATTTATTTTACAAAATTCCAGTTACCTGTATTTGTATCCTAACAATGTGATAACTTTAGCTGTTCAGATATATTTAATATAGGTGGACAGATAGCTCTGCAGTGCGTCACACACACTCACTCTGCATGCCGTCTGCCCGTCTGCTGTTCCAACACAGTGTCCGCTGCTAGGTAGATCTAGTTCAAAGTCGTCTCATCCATCACCTTAAAAGCCATGAAAACTAATTTCTAAACTAAAGCATTTCCAATTCATCTTTCATGTGTCATAAAGATACTTTGAGTTGGAATTTCTTATTATCTGTCTCTTACCTCCCACCTCTGCAATCACAGCACTCGTCACTCAGAGGGGGAAGGCTGCAGAGGCTACATTTTCATAAAGCTATTTGGGATTTTTTCCAGATAGCTCTCACTAAGAAGTCAATGGAAAAGACACAGCTGAAACGGTGGCAAAACAGTTTGAAAATTGTAAAGACTAAGGACATAAGGGCTGGAAAGGCAATCAGATGCAGACAAAGTTAAAATATGTCTTGTTTTCAATTGTGTATTTCCGTAATAACTTAATAAGCAGTGTATGTCTTATAATAACCAGATTTTCTAACTGACCTATCTTTAGGGACTTCAGACCTGTCAGCATCTTCACAGTATACCGTGGAAGACATCTTCTTTTGTCTTTTGCATGACCGTAAAAAGCTTCAAAATATTTGGAAGTAATGTTTTGCAAAAGAAGGTTAATTTTTTAATGCTGAAAGCACAGTTAGCTAAAACTATTCAGAGACTATGCCTTCTGTTTATTTTACTCAGCTAATGAAGTGAAAAACAAAAAGTCTGGTTGTTGATAGTCCAGGTCTATAAATCTAGCCTCTGGATCTGAGTCAAAGCTTTACAGCTCTATAAGGTGTCCCTGTTTTATGAGAGAGTACTCATGCTTTCACATTATCCCTGGGTTTTACATAGCACGTAAAGGCCAACACTGTAAAAGAAGAGGGTGTTTTTCTTTTGTTTGTCAATATTAAGAGGTATTTTCTGGGGGAGGTTCTTTCATACCTTACAATTTTCTTTTCCTTCCCAGTTGCACTAATTTTTGTTTTCAGTTCTCTCATGCCATGGTACACCAAAGCACTCCAACCTCTTGTCATTTCAGAGTAAATAGTATCTATTTAATATCTAACAAGAATGGGATATGCTTGATAACATGAAGTTTGATAACCTCTCAGTAAGAAACCAAAAGCAAACCCCTGCCAGGATAATCTTGACTACAGAGAATTCTAAATTACAGCTGACCTAGTTTTGCAGAATGATACTATTTTATAAGAATTGTCAATAAGTAAAATAATTCAAATATTCCTAAAAACTTCAAACAGGAAAAATTAAGACCGCACACTGGTTTCTCTTTGCATTTTATGTATCACACTCTGGTACGCTGAAAGTAGTTATCCTCTCTTCTAAGGTATATACCTTTAATTCAGAGATTGTCATGTTCTTCATACATAAACCCAATCCCCTGCAGATACAATTATTTCAACTAATAGTTCAACTGAGCAGTCTGTGCTGATTCCAAACATTGACCTGTCCTTTGTCTGGTAGAAAATCTTGCTTCTTCTTCACAGACAGAGCTAAAGCAATTTTTCACATGGATCAATATTTAATTTTTGGTTTCGGGTTTATTTTGCTTTTTTTTTTCCTCCATAAGTTGAACCGAACAGCAAGAAGCAGGGAAAATGAGGAAAAGAAGATCTATAAGATTTCAGCTGAACATTGGTGGGTTATACACCACAGTTTTAGAACTTCTCCTTTCCCTTTTCTGGCAAATACTTTTGCAATTGGAAGAATATGGAGCTGAACATGACCCTAAAGAATTCTTGGGCAAAATGCATGTGGTGTGAGTCTATGTTATTAGTAGCAATTATGCTGCTGAAATTTATTAAGCTTTCTGGTAGCGCTCTGTAAATTAAATTGCCTATCAAAAAAGAATGATTTTTGAAATGGCTTTGCCAGGTTCCCATAAATAAGGAAAACCTACCCCCCAATGTAAACTAGAAAGTCCTTTATTCTGAAGTGGAGACTCTAAGGAGAAATATAACATAACATAACATAATGTATTATGATATAGCATAATATAATATAACATAGCATAACTAGGATAGAATAGAATGGAATGGAATAGAATAGAACAGATTTGTGACATTTATACTTAAAAGAAAAACAGTACAAAAACAAAAGCCAAAAAAGGACACCAGAAGCCATATATTTCCTAAAGATATTCCTAAATTTCCCTATATTAGCTTTACATTTATCTTCCCATTAACTTAATTTTAAAATTATGTTCCATAATTTAATTTTGGATTAGATTTTTAAGAAGGTGTAATTTTATCATTTTGTGTGGTATTTGCTCTCTTGCACTCTGCAGGAAGATAGAAAAGAAATAAGTAAAGCATTCATATCTACTTTGGATCTATTAAACTGCATAACCCATAGAATGGATAGTATCTGACACTGGAAAAAAAATCCTGCAAGACATCTGATATAAGCCAGTGTGATACAATCCCTTCTGTTAATCTGAAAGCAAGAATTATTACTCATCCATTAACGAGTCTGTATTTTTTATTCTGAGACAGATATCAATACATCTTGCTGCTCAAGAGATCGTACAGCTCATGGGGAACAAAAGGTACCTCAGTCTCCTCCTCACCACCTCCCCTAAAAACCAGCATGAATGATTAAGCTACAAGTGCTCCCGGCTGCCGTCGAGGGAACGCCTGCTCTGTGGGCAGCAGCAGACTGCTGACGGTCACAGACACCATGTGAAACGTCCCATGCAGGATGACAGCTGACGCCATGGGAGGCTGGCAGCGAAGACACTGAACCTCCCGATGCACCCATGGCCGTGGTGCAAGGACACCAAGCATTTGGCAGCTCGGCTTGAGGCTTTCCTGCCTCCCACCTGTGCGAGGCTGTGGCAGCTGGAGGGGTAGCCAGGCCATGAGCCACTCTGGGGGACTGCTTGGGGGGGAAGGAAAAGGAAAGTTTAGGGATATTATTTAAATCGGATCCAGTTATTCAGTGGCATTCATGCCTTGGCTGTGCAAGTGGCTGTGCCACCCCAGAGGATGGGGTGGTGCAGAGCACCACGGGGGGTAACGATGGGAGGGAGGTGGGAAGGCTTTCAGGCAGCATCTCTTTGTTGGGTGTTTGTTCTCTTTGGACAGCGGGCCCATGGTGTAAATGAAACTGGACCTGTCTGATCTGAAGAATTTTTATTAAACTAGACCACATAGGCAGCGACTACAGAGACTGACTGACATCAGGTGATGTGAGCTTATATTGGAAATTACCAGAAGTTAATTCACTTTTTATCTCTGCTTGTTATTACTAGGTTTGAGAAAACAAGATTTGTAAACAGCTTTCAAACAAGCAGGATGCTCACAGATATGGTGGTGTCCTTCAGGATATGCCCCTTTGCTCCCCAGCAGCACCTGAAGGCTCCTGGCCCCACGAGAAGCCTGGTCAACTCTTCCCAACCCAAGGACAGGTCTTTCTTAGGTGACCACAAAAGGTGGCTATTGAGCCTCTTTCCAAACCCATTTCTTTCACAGATGAGATGTGTTTAACACTCCTTAGCAGCGCAATTTACCTCATCACTGCCTCATTTTGATCCAGGTTATTTTTATTCAGAAAAGTGTCGTGACTGACAAGTATAATGCTATTGACAGGGCACACAGTAGGGTCTAGCTATTCAACTCAAGCTACTTGCCTCTCCTTTATGGGAGTGCAATCAGTGCATATACAGTATACCATGCATTCTCTATTAGCTAACATCTTTTGTCATGCACATTTTAACTTGCTAATTACCCTATCCATGTGTTACACATGCTCCTAATCTTCAATTAGTAGCAGCACCTGTTCAGTTCCTGCCATATACTTTTTAATATTATGTTTGGACATTCCTATGTAGGGGGAGGATTCAGTTCCAGACTAAGACACATTTGGTGTCTACTTGTGTCCAGGTTCATGCTATATTAAGAAAAGATCTGGGCAATGAAAATCAGTGGAGCAATTCGATTCAATTCACCATAAAATAGACATACAGAGAGAAATTCAGTTGCCCAAACAAAAGTGTCTATTTCCATTTTAGCTGCCTTTAAATGCCTAAGCACTAGCATTTTAATTTGGATATACTTTTGAAGATAAATGCCCCTTTTCTTCCCTTTCCAATATTTGGTTCACATCCTGGAGCAGTCTTGGAGCACCAGGAACAAGGTTTCTTTCAAACAGGACTCAGCCAGACGATGAGCCCCAGGAACACTCCCACTGAGCTTTGATCATTAATGGATGAGGTCCTCATGTCCTCACTGGAGTTCATGAGAGCTGTACCCCTGATAAGTGTACAGTTTACATAGCTGGGTTGTCAGCACAACTGTTTCAGCTGACAGGTCTGTTATATTGCATTGCACTACTTGTCTGGAGACAGCTCTCTGTTGGGACTGGCGGGTATGACACTGGAGCTAAAGGTGCTTCAGACCCTTCCGGGGTGGGAGTGTGAGGCCAGGCGGCATTTCCCAGGGTACAGATAAGGATGCTAGGCATCTGCGCTGGAAGAGCTGAGTCCTGCTACTGGTGGATATTGTCAATGGAACTGTTTTCTAGCTCCGCTGCCTGGCACTTCACAGCCTATACTGTGACCTTAGATGCCCACACATAAACCCTTTAAGTTCAGAGCCTCAGTTGCGTACTGAATTCCTCTGTTCCCAGTTTGCGTTTCTCCTGTATACAACAGCACCTGAGACTTATGTGGATTTTTGCTAGACCTCTGATGGGTCACAATGTGAGGCTCCTTAATTTCTTTCTACTTGCTTTTTGGTCACAATCTCACTCAGCTGCACCACTTTTGTATTTGGATTATGTGGTTTAGGCCTTCATAGCACTGCTTCGGACTGTGAGAATAATGTATTTACAATTTACTTCACTTAGTACAAAAACCTCACCTCTCAGTGTCCTAAATAAGGACTGAAATGTCAGGAGAAAGTCAAAAAGTTTTGTTCTTTTCGTCTGTGATTTTAGCAGCCCAGCCTGTGTTTTTTGATATATATTTTTTAGTATTTTTTAAAATACTATAGCTCCTGGTAAAACTGTCCTTATATTCTGTACATCAAAACTTCTCAAACTCCTTAGGTGTCAATAATATTTACTGGGCTGGCAGAGCTGAATGCTTATATTTCAGTTAAATTTTTGACAAGATATTCTGAACTCTGTTCCTGACTGAAAAGGTAAAACCAGGAATATATGATTTTAACTTTTTTTTCCATTTGGTTTTCATATGGGCCCTTGACTAAGAAGCAGGTTTCGAATGGTATCCTGCATATTGGAAAAATCATATTCCTGTGCAGTTTAATTACATGTTTCAATTTATGTTCTCTGACTCTCCAAAGGCATGTGCATTATTGTGTGTTGTTACATAATACCCAGCCATGTGGAAAAGTAGCAGACACACCTTTGGCAAGTGCCTGCGCAAGTCTCCACGGTTTTCACCCATGTTTTCACAGATGTCCTCTCAGAACCCGTCTAATCCCCCACATCAAGGTTTTATAGATTATTTGCACTCATTGGGACTGGTGTAGTATAGAGCCAAGTATGCAAAGACTGCCAGCTGGCCCGAATATTTGATAAATGTGAGAACAAAAAAAACCCTACTCATAGCAGTGAAGTGATCTATTCCTGGAACACCAGCTGGATTGCTGTAATAACCTATTAAACCAGTGTAGTAAAATGAAACCCAGATTCACTATGCAGATTATATAGCAGCTCTATTTCCTTGTACAGCGTGGTTTCATTGCTTTAATTTTAGATTATTGGTCACTTGCAATGATTAAACGATATGCAATAGCTTGACCTTTTCATTCACAAGTTTCGAACTAGAATGCCCCAAATTAAAGTTGTATAAAACTGTGCCCCTGGTACCCTCAAATATCTGCTTCCATTTCAAATGACTCAGTGAGGCAGACTCCCTGGCAGACTTATTTTACTAAGAAACTATATTCCAGACTTGGAACTTAGATATGTGGTTACAAAAGACCACCTGAGAAAAACAAAATCTCAAATGCACACTAACGTAACATGGTATTTCTTCTTGCAATAAAGAAGAATCTGAATGCCTAAAAAAAAGATGAGGCTTGATCTTCATGGCCATGTGTAATAGCACCATCTTGTGATCTCTGCCAAAAAATTAAAAAGAAATATTTCAACTCGAAGCCACACTCTCTGATAACTCAGTCTTTTCATTTGTGACTCTAATAAGCATGGGAGTGATACATGACAATAAACTAAACATTCAACCATAGAGAGTATAGTAGTTGAACTTAGTGAAACACTACATGAAAGAACCAGCAAGGTTGAGATGTGTGATTTTCGTTTTCGTTATCTTTCCTTCTGGTGACAAAAGAAGAAAAACACCAAAGAGGTTCTAGTCCTACTATCATACAAGAATGACCAAGTGGCTTGTCTTGTTAGACATACTATTTCTTCTCATAAAATAATATTGCAAAGGATATCTCAGGAATTGCAACTGAACAGTATCACCACTAGTAAAAGTATATGGATCATCTGGCCCATTAGCTCTTGCTTTCAGTTTTACACACTGAGGACTTTGATATTTTGGTACTCTGGGGACTGAGAAACTGTAGGAGTGGCAAACGGAAGAACGCCATCCACTCTGTTGGTTATTAGAGCTGTCCAAAATCCAGATGAAGTAGGGGGACAATAGACATCTGAGGGTAATAACAGAAAACGAAAGACACAAAGGGCTGACAAAGCACTACATTTCCAAATGAGAAATGAATAACGTAAGAAGGGACAGTTGCAGATGTATCTGTTCCAAGCTAGTTAGGAATACATGTCTCAGATGACACAACCTATTGTAAATTTAAGCTATGGTTACGGGTAATTAGTGTCACCAATGGGAAAAGCAAGAAGGCTACAGATGATTTCTTTACTACACCTGATTAACTTTCAGAGTATGGGGAATGGAAACAGACCAGTGACCAGCAGAATTTTCCTTTAAGGTTGGACATAGCCAGGGGTTTTCCATCTGGTCCTTTTGCCTTATAACGTTGTCAGCCTTTAAGGGTGGCATAGGCAGCATTTCATATATAAGCTTTATCCTGGCAATTGAGGCAATTTTTATTTGAGTTCAGTGGATTTAAGAATGCTTAATATTTGGCCAAAACCAACTGGTAAAAGCTGTGAGAACTAAAGAACATCACTCCAGCTTTCACCTCCCGTGTGAGATTTTGGGGAGGGTAATGAGGATAAGGAAGGCTGAATTTTGAGTCAAATTTATCTGCTTGGTATTTCAAACATAGGAGATATTGAAACAAATACTGTCAGGGATTTATTTATTGTGTTCTCTGTTTCCCCCAATGAGTGATATGTGACACCTTTACTAACAGACACAGAAACTAGCCATCATTTTCGGTGGGGCCAGTTACAGGTCCTCTGTGTTAGTGATCTGCTACAGAGTTTGCATAAGCCTCGCTAAACCTTCTCAGTTGCAGCGGCAAGGAAATAATTTTTTTATTATTGCTATTATTATTTTTTAAATGTTGATTTTCTGGCTTGGTAATTCAAAGTCATTAATCTGTTACAGCTGCCTATAACATAAATCAAAAGCATTATTTATGTGAATTAACCTAGGGACCTTACCAGCCAGGGAAGAGTGCTTTGTAGAGATGGCATTTGTCCTTGTAGAAGCCCTCCCTCCAGCTGAAACAGGCTATGTTTAGCACAGGTTAACAAGATTTAGTTTCTCCTGATGCAGAGAGGTTTGGGGAGGGGTGGAGGGGAAGTTTACTGAAGCTACCTCATGAATTTCTGAAGAGTAGCAAATCTGGTCTTCAAGAAATACAAGGTACACTCACTATAAATGTCTTTGTGTTGCAAAATTTCAACTATGTTGCTGGGAGCTTCTTTTATTCCCTTTTTCTGTTGTTGCTGGGGTGTTTGCTGCAATTGCAGCCACTGAATATATCTTCCTGCTTTGGCCTTCAGAGCAGACAGCCTCTGTTTTTTAGTGCTTACAAATAATTGAATAACTGATTGCAAATGTTTTTGAAAATAAGGTTTTGTAGCTAACAAACAAAGAAAAAAGGAGGTTGTTACATCACCAGTGTTAGCATGTGTATTAATAAGGTTAGTGGTCACATAGGTTAATATATAGCAAATTTTTTTTCTAGCTACCTAGATCTCACAGATGATTTACTTGAAGTCCTGAGGTTATTAAATTAGGATTTATTACACTTATCTGTGCATGAATAGATACATAAAACATGAAAACAGCATAACAAACCACATCAGAAGACAGAAACACATATTTCTGGTGCCCTGGGTTATGATTATTGGCACCATTAAGGCAGAGTGCACCCCAGCCAGTTGCCTGGCACGGCATTCTTCATGACACTCTGTAGATGTTACTGAGATGAACAAAGGTACTGAAAAGGTAAATTATACTCACACCTATATTTAGAATTTATTCACAGCTACTGTGGCTCATTGGTGCTTGGCATCCTTTCTGTTTTTGATCTGGCATGGCCTGAGCTAGCTCAAGTCCCAAAGCACTGCTGCCATGTATGCATGGCTCTGGGTCTACGCCAACAAGCTCTTCTTCTGAGCTGTGCTGTTTCTTGACCAGAGGGCTGTGCCTTGTCAGAATACTAGCTCGGGTTGATGCTAATTTGAGGATCTCCGCACTTTTGCCTCATTATATACTGCAGGTAAGCTTGAAAAATTGTGAAAACTTCGGGAGCACGTGAAACAGATGTAAAAGTCAGTAGCAAAGTATAGAAGAAGTCATGCTAGCTGAGGCTCATGACAGCAAAATCCACAATGCTCAAATAATAATTTGCGGTGCATCTTGAAGAATGAAAAAGGAAAGCTCTTACAAATAGGCACAGGCATATGATACCCTCTAGCAACTTGCAAAGATTCAATCCAAATAATTGACTTAACCTAAATGTTACCGATATGCAGATTAAATTCTCTTTTTGTCATTTTCAAGGCTTATGAGTTTAAAAACCAAGTTGGCCGGCATTACTTGGCATGTTTTAAATTCCTTGGCTGATTTGAGATCAGCCAGTACTAGCAAATGCTCTTTTCCTTTCCTGGATGCATCCCCTTCAGGGAAATCTCTCGTTTTTCTGGTTTTTTTTGTTTATTTGAAACAGAGGTCCACAGAAAGCCTGTCTGAAGAGTTAGCGAATATGTTTCAGTGTACAAGTGTCTTGAAGTAATCTTATGTACTCATCAGACTGGCATCAATGCCTGGCAGTGGCTTATGGCACATATGGCAGTTCATTTTACAGCTCCTAGTTTTCCACTGTGGGCAAATTGAAGGTGAATAAGTTTTATGACAACACGTAAAACAACCACATTATTTCACAATTTTGTTTGAAGATGCAGAGTAGAAGAGTCAACCACCTTAATAAAGAATCTTACAAACTGTCACTTTTTATTTTTATAGCCCTTCCTATACTGCAAGGCAATAAGAAAAGAAAACCCTGCAAACAGATAGTTATCTCTATTAGCAATAGAAGGTAATTCCCCATTGAGGTTATCATAAACCTGTGTTTAAATTCTAGACAGAAACGTGCAGAAAATAAAATAGAAGCCAACAAGAAAATACCATACAACCCTTGAGACAGAAACTGGTTGAAAGACATCTGGGAATAAACATTTAAAAATTTATTTGATCTGACCTATTTACTGTGCACTTCTACTATTATTTCAGTTGATTACTGCAATTGTTCAGTGAAAAACAGATTCATTAACTATGTTCCATAAATAAAATCATGCTAAGCTTATTTTCTAATCACTGATCATTGTTTTTAGACTTGCAGGGTGGAGATGAATATATTAAATATCAGTACTCTGTGTTTATCAGGCTGTACTTATCACTTATCATTTAAGCCTGGTATCACATTATAAAATTAAATCACCCTCTACCACAAGCCTAGAAAAGAACTAAAAATTGGAAATACGGAAAACAGTTCAGAAGGATGGAGACAACTCATTGTTTTCTGGCTAAAGCTGTATAGCTGTTAAAATACTTAAGCCACAGGGCAGCATAAAGAGACTTTAATAGCAGGGTTGGGAAAGAGGCTGAAAGTTGGGCTCTCTTTGAACAGAACTGACCCCAGCTCAATGGCCGAAAAGAGCAGATCTGTGTCTTTTCTAATACTATTACTGGCAGTAGCCAAATTAGAAAAGCATGAGATAGCTTGTTGCCTGTCTGTTAAAACAGGCACTCAAATGGAGAACAATTAATGCAAGTCTACATTTTCTAACTACATAGTTTTTTGGCTTTGTTGTTAGAACTGATGGTGAACAAAACTAACATCATTCATTAAGAAATGGATTGTATATATAGTTTCTATAGGAAGAGAATTACCTGTTGTGAGCATGAAAGAATGAAGAATGCTGACATCCTAGAAGCTCTTGCTTTTCTCTACAATGTCCTCCTACTTATTTTTAAAATTGCTGAAAATAAAGTCTGAGAAAAATCATCCAACATTGTATAGAGGACAGCTGAGATACCTTTATATTGTCACAGTCTTCGGAGTCATTTGACCAAACTTCAGGATATTGCAGGCCACTACAGAAGAAAATGCCATTGGAGTGGCATGTTCCTGACACTCTTCTGCTCAGTTCAGAAGAATATATGAAGTTCTGCCATTTCACAGGAAAAATCAAGTTACCAGCAAGAATTCCAGTCGCAAATCTTCTGTAGCTGACATCATGAGTTAACAGCAGACTCCCTAGGCTCCTTTCATTGTGTCACACCAATGTTTGGTTGAGTTTTCTTTTCAGTCATGTTTCCTTTGTATTTTCAAACAACCTCTCTCAGATCCCAGCCAAAAAACTCAACCTCTGCCTGGAGAGCATTTAAATTGCTGAGAAATGTTATACTCACATGTAGGGAGGTGGGGATGAAGGGAAAGGAAAAGGAGCAGAGATATGTGTTGAGCAGCCTTAGAAAAATATCCTAAATGACAGGCAGTAGTTAAGCTCCGTCTCTTTGAGGCTCAGTACAAGCCAGATGAGTTCTTTGTTTCCGCAGAGCATTGGATGGAAGGATCTGTTCCACACCAGCCCTGGTCCAAGTCTTCTCTCTAGTAGGAGACAAATGAACTGAGGTGGCATCAATGCAAGCTGCTTCACAGAATATTTTTCTCTGCATTATTGTCTTCACCATTTGGTAATTGGCAATTCTGTCAAAGCAAGTTTACATGACTCTAGAGTAAGCATGAACTGCAGTCTGCCTACTGCCTGTTTGTGCTATTCTCTTCCTTTACAAGGTTTCAATCCCAAATTACCCATATAGAAGCCTTTCTATTTCCCCAGCTCAGTCAGTTCATTGCTCAGGGTTACATTTAGAAGCAGATACCACGTTTTTGTGACAGTACAGGTGAAAGGGACATTGCTGTATTGATTGAAAGTCCATCTAAAGAAATACCATAAACAGTGATGGGCATTTAATCAATCATTTAGATCCAAAGAATATGTTCTGCTTACCAAAGAAAGTGGAAAAAGACTCTCACTACAGCTTTTCTTTATTCTAAGATGAAATTACTCTGGTAATTAAAAGAAGCTGCTGTTAAATTCTCTGCAGTTCATAGAATTTAAGTGAAGATGTGACTTGGTGAAGAAGGATTGAGTCCAGAGCATGGTTTATCCAGATGAATTGTATATGATGGAGGAATACCTTAGTGTAATAATGAGCAGTTTTGTACTTCCTAAGGATTTAAGTGATTCTCACTTGCAACTTGATATCTGTATGTGTGTATGTGCACAGTACTCTAGGTAAGCATTCTAGATTAGTGCAGCCTTCAAATGCATGTAGAAATGCTAAAAAGTGTCATTCAGGCTCAGTGTGCCTGAAGCATATGAAAACTATAAGGAAATGCTTTCTTCATCCCATCAGATTTGATATACAGTGTCCAGAGAAAGTGGCAAGAGGAATGTGATGGCCCATTGTGGGAGAGCTTTCTCAGACATTTTAAGGATTGTGTTCATATCTCAAGGGATAAATTTTCACTTCATAAACCAAATAGTACTTATCTGGATGTCCCATGGGCTACAGTTTAGAGAAATAGCCACTAGACAGAGATTGTAAATGTTACCACTGGAATCACTCAGTCGGTATCATAGATAAAGAATTTTGAATTAATCAATATTCACAACACAAAGGAAATTAAAAATTCAGTATAGAGATAAGAAATAATGCTGCTGCTGAGTTTTCAAAAAATTGGGAAATCACTTTTGTTGCTTTCACTGTTAAAAACAAAAGGCAGATGAACGAAGTTCTGTTCCCAGAGTAGGGAGTGCTGTCACCCCTTGATCTTCTCTTTAAAGTGATTAAAATAATGTGTTTTTTCTCCAGGATGTGTTTCGCTCACAGACTGGGTAACTGTGATGGAAATTATATGGACTTTTAAACACCTATAGACTCTGTAGGACGCATGCTTGAGCAATATAAATTAGAGTAGATGTACTTGTTTTGCTCTTTTTTTTTCACTTTTAACATCCAACACAAACTCCTGTTGACGAACCCTTATTATGATGTCACTGCTGCTATGTTCTGCATATGATGCATATGATGAGGGTTACGCTGCATATGTGACATTTTCCTTTTGTATATTCCCATAGAATGTACATAGAAACAAAAAATACAAAACATAGACATACAAACAAAGACAGCAATGGGAAAGAGTGTCCTTACTTATGTTATTGTAGTACTGGGATGGTAAACAAAAACCTGAACTTGAGAAGCACGTAAATGTTGTGAACTTTGTTAGGGGAAAAGGATCTCTAAAAAGCTCATATAATCTTGCATTAGCTATAATTTAATTTGAATACTGAGTTGCTTGACTGGATTCTAACAAAGCCCTTATAAAATGTCAAATGCAGCTGATTCTTTGGGAGTACAAAGCAACGCATTTATGTTTAACACACACTGAGAGCGTTTAAATAACTCATGAAGTGTACCTGTTAGTCATGTTTTAAATTTATGTAAATCCTTTTAATTCTTTCCAGGCTTCTTTTTTTTTTAAATCAGTGAAAGAATAAAATTTGGCATTTGAAACAAGCTATTATAATGAACAAGGCAGAAAATGCAACTATTCAAAACTAATTATATTTTTATCCTCATTTTTTCTTTTGTAATTTCATGGAAACATAAAATTTCATAATAAGTGACCTTACTGATGTAGTTTCCTCTATTGGAGGGTAGATAATATTAATAGATAATTTGCAAAGTAATTACTGACCTCTTGGGTTGCCTGACAAAAAAGAGAAAGTCCTTTCTTTCCCCTACAGTTCCTTAGTATTTCTTATTCTGTGTTAAACATCACACAGGCAAAAAAGCAAGGGCAATCGACAGAGATGCCACTAGGAGATATTTACTCTGGTAGCTTAAATAGGCTGACAGCTTTCCAGCCCATTACTTTAGTAAATACCTGTACAACAATCTACTTCTACCCAGAGAAAAATGGGAAGAACATAGAATGAAAGCTAACAGCAGTAGATAACAGTGGAAACTTATTTTGGCAGGTGTGACTCAAAAATTTTAGTTAAGTGCATGTCATTTTTATAGCCATTTTTCAGATAAATTAGAACATAACCTTAAAAGAAGTTTTGTGATATTTACCACTATTCACCCTAGAGCAGCTTTGCAAGAATGAGTCAGACTCTACTTCTTCTTATGCACTGAACAAAATTATTTCCTGAAGGTACATTGATTGGCCCTAGATCTAAAAAGCTTTTCGAAGAAAAGCTGGTGGAGTGGACATGATTGCAGTTAGCAGTAGGATACAGAAGGAAATAATCTTATTTGATTTTGAGATTGCTGATTTTTCAGGATACTGCAACAGTTGTATGTACATATTTTCATACATGAAATTGCAGAGACACAACCAAACATGAAGCATATTATTATGTGATGCTGGTTTTCTCCACAGGCTAAAATACTAAATACGTCATCAGCTAAACTGTGAACTCCAGTATCACCTAATCAGCTAACTAACATCCACTAGATATAGATAAATTTCATAAATATTTGCATTTGAATAATGATGATCACATTCATAATAATTTGTAAGCCAGTGAAAGGAGACCTGCCTCAGAGCCTAGTTCCTTTGGAGTTAATGGTACTAACTTCGACAAATATAGCATATTATGCCCCCTTTTAAGAAAACAGAACTTGACTTATGGCAAGGCTTCCTTTTCAGAAAATAGCAACCTGTTCAGATTTTTTATCTGTGAGGTACTTTAATAGAATCCACAAATCTCATGTATCTGTTCCCCCCCCCGCCTCCCTTCTTCTGGACATCTATACCTTCATTTAACCTTTTTTAATTTTTACCTCCTTTCCCTCTATTTTTTTTTAAATCTCTCTAACCCACGCTGTTTCCTTATATTAATCATTCACTTAAGCTTAAGATAACTACACAAATTAACCAGAAGGAGACTGAATATGACTAATTCCTAGGATGGTCTACATCATGGTGTAAAACTCGTGGATTAATTGACAATTTATGCACCATTCTTCCCACGTCATATTTTCTTCTCCCCTTGCATTCTTTTCTAACCTGTGGTATTGTGATATTTCCCACATATCTTTCAGAGAAAACTCTGCTGATTTTCTTTCTCCTATCCAATTTTCTTCCTCTTCTTTCTTTAGCATGAATATTGGTAATCCGTGTTTGATTATATGTATGGCGACTTTTCCTGGCCTGAAAGTTTTCAGGTGTATCAGAGACTTTTCTTATTAATAAAATGGAGGAATACAGAATAACCAGACCTCTCAGATCAGTAGAAACCTTTAAAGCTTCTGCTTGTATCTATGACTTAAATATTCCATAGTAGCCTTTGCAAGTGCTTATGTTTTAGGATACAAGGAAGCAAAGAGAGAATAGAGATTGAATGGGAAAATTTTCTTTGAAAAAAAACCCCAAACCTGTTGAAAAATATATTTGATCGGGATGTTAGAACCATCAGAATTGAAGAAGATGCAACAGGACAGAGGGGCATTGAGCATAAGATTCATCCAAATCAGCAGAACACCTTTATCTTTGCCAGCTTTGCCCTTTCCGGAGGAGACAATTGATCTACACTGCAGACACTCAACTTGACACTGAAGAAGCTGAACATCCATTTGCATATGGGATACTGTGCTGAATAGTAAGGGGTATCATGAGTGGAAGAGAGAAAAATCAGTAAATATGATCAGTCCATGCACTTAGGAGATGGTAGATGTGCTGTTATGTGTAAACTTCCCATGATAGGTGCAACTATTTTCCAAGTTTCTAGTCAGAGATCAGTAACTAATACAGTTAATTTAAAAATATTGACAAGAGGTTGTAAGACACATTCTTTTAGTCTAGAAGAAGTGTAGCTTTGATGATATGAAGAACTTTATTCTCAGTAGGAGGTGAGAACAACAGTTTTAATAAAAGCATTTAATCCTTATATGAAATCTGATTGTATACACGTGCACATGGGACATATTTCCCAACCTCCAGTCCAGGCTAGAGTGGTGAAAAATTCCTCTAAATCAGCATACTGATATATGGTCCATAACTGTTCTGAGCGGCCATGATTAGAAAAACTTTAATATGAGATATCTTACGTGACCTGTACAATCTGAATTGTACCTTTTTACATTGATTGTTAAAGAAGGACTTTAGATACTTCTAAATGAAGGATAAAAGCAAGTAAAATTCTCTCCCTTTCAACCCACATATTTCTGTTCTCCTCAGAAAACTAAAATTGTTTACAAATTCTCTACATATGCTTGATTCCTTCTGGTTTCTCAAAATTTAACTCCTGCGTTTCTGTAAAATAAGAGCCTGTAGGGGTTGCTGAGGTGTTGCACTTTTTTTTAAGCATTCAAAGTGCAACAAAACCAGAATGCATCTTTTCCTAGGGGGCAGCTTGAACAATGGATGGCAAGCAATATAGTCAGCTGCTACAGCCAACCCCTCCATTGAGCTAGTTTCTGTCGCTATATTTTGCTTGTGTCCAAGGCATTCTTCATCCTTCCAGCATCATCCCAAAGGAAGCTTAATGAAAAAAATGGGAACATCCTTCCATCATGTAAATAAATGTAAGTCATTATCTTGTTTTGTCTGGTTGGACCCAAATGATAAGCATTCGGTTGACTCTTCTGAATTAGTTTCATTCCAGTCTGACAAGGTGTTTCAAATGACATTAGAAGATAAAAATGAAAGCTTGATGCTGGCACAAGAAATAACTTACTTACAACAGGGTTCTCTTAACGTCTGGAGAGGATTAAATGTGAACTTGGTTTTTAAAGCTGAATAGACAAGAGTTCAGGAATCTACAAAAATCAGTCATTGTCACCTCAAATGTTAAGTCTTAGAAACTGAAGACAACTTGGTGGCAGGGTAGAACGTTTTTTTCCGATTCAAGTTCAACAAACCACCTATTTGTTCCACCTTCCTGCAGCTAGTCTCTGACGCAAACTTTTTGTTAACTAACTTTTGTAGTAATGGTATGGGAACACTATAACTGAAATGAGAATATCAGTTGCAATTATGTACTTTTCATCCTTCAAAATGATGCAGAAAGTCCATTATAATCTCTTCTCCTTCACTAACACAATAGATTCATTGACTGTAACATTCAATTACATTGTGTTTCAGCGGTCATTCAATATGCCTGTGATGGGCTGCACTCCATTATTTCTGCTCACTTTGTATGTGTCCCTGACATTTATAAAAGTGAAAGACCTCAGAAACTTATACAAGTTCTCATTTTCATGAAGAGAAAGTAGGACATGTAACACAGGTAGTTCACACCCACGATCCATTTGCCAGTCCAGCCAGTAAGTCTTTCTGTGGAACAAGGCACTATTTAATACAAATAAGAGACCTTGATCCTAAGACAGTTTCATTTTTCATATTAAGTATGAGAACATCTGATAACCATGGACAGTCAAGCAGAATTCTCTTTAAAACTTCCAAGGAGGACACTTCCGTCAAAACTTCCTGAATCTACATATTACAATGGAAAAAGATCAGACCCAGATGTTAATTATGGTTTTTGTTGTGGGCTTTTTTTTTGTTTGCTTGTTAATTTGATTTTGATTTTTTTTTAAGCAGAAAACTACTTAAACAGGTATAGAAAGCTAATGAGTGATTCCCTCTGTCTATTTCTAAGTCCATTCATTATCTCTTTTTGCAAATAGGATCACAGATGCAGTCATATGAGAGAAAAGGCACTTTTTGCTTTTGGTAATATTCTGTGGAGAGAGAAAAAAGAGGTAAGAGAAGTCACTCTGCTTCATGTACTCCATTTTAGGTACTTCATGGTTCTATTCCTCTTATATTTAAAGCCAGCTTATATAACTTTTTTAAGATCCAAGTTTAAATCACATGGGACATGCTACTTTTTTTGAAACAGAGACAATCCATAAATAAAACCTCATGGTACACCCTTGTCATTTTCTTCTTTCCTTCTCTACTCTGTTACTTATTGACTGTTATAGTAATCCATAAATATATGTACCACTGGTTTAATAATGCAAAAGATCTACTTTGTAGCTAAGCCATTAATATACATCATCGTTTGGTTTTCAAGAACATGACTAATACCTCAACGATAGTGGGTTTTATAACCTTGTCATTCACAGTGAACCAATATTCAAAGAAACTTGATTTGCCAGAGACTCACCTTCACTGTAATGATTTGGGGGCTTCAAAATCCTGAGTGGCTGTCAGTATGTAGAAATTACTACTGCAGAAGGTCAGAGGAAAAAGAAAATCCAGACATGCTTTTTTTAAACAGCTGGATACCTCCATGATCAACTGTAATGCCACATTCTCATGGTATGGGTAAACAAATATGCTCCAAGGTATAAATTAGTGAGCAGAGAACCATAAAGGAATTCCTTACTCACAGACCACATTAACTACTTAGCTAGTTTCTTCTAAAGTGATGTGTGTCCGAGTGTGCCCCTTTTTGTAACATCACATGCTGGACAGTCCCAGGGCACATGATACAGAACATGGCAGAATATGGGTAGAATGCAACACTCATTCTTAGAGAAACATGGTATTTCCTATTTTTTTGTTCAATCTTTGAAACTCATATTTGTTCTCTGATAATTTCACAATGACATTCTGAGATGCTCTACAAAATAAGGAAAGCTGGTGCTGAAGCAGGACCACAGTATTGTTATTTCATGAAGGAGGTAGGAATTGTGAGCAAAGATTAGACCCTATTGCATTCCCATCCCCCTGCAAGTCTGGAGAGCAACCCCCCATTAGATGTATTACTGATGTTGAGATATGAGAGAGAGATAAAAACAAGTATGGGTGGGAGTGACTGTACTTTTAGAAATACAGTCTAGAAAGGACTGGTCCTAATACAAGTGAAAAACATGAGCTTTTGCAGAATGCCATTTATCATTTTCATACGATAAGGTTTCACGTGTCATCAGGAGTACGAATGGGTAAAGACTATTTTTGTTCTGTAACTAAATAGAGAAAATGACAGGGACGGGATGCAAAAAGCAACTTGTTCAAAAAGAAGATTAAGTTTTGGTTAGATAAAAAATTTGTAAAGCCCCTGTTATCAAGTTAGAACTCTCTCTCTCTTGTCTTTATTTAACTTAAAGTAATTATTAAACTTAAAATATCTGTAACTTAAAATAGACACTTTCAAAAGAAGAGCATCACTTTCAAATAGAAAATTGAAAGAAAACATTGTTGAATCAGGTATGTTTTATATAAAGACATTTGGCCAAGGAAAATTCCCTGCAATGTTTAACAATAGGCACACTATTAACAGATGACTGGTATGCTCCATTTCCTTCCTGGGGTACATATAGACTTTTTCTCATCACATGACATGAAGTGATCCAATTAATCTTTTTATGTTTCTACAAATCAGTCTTCGGTAGTGGAAATAGAATTAAACACATCAAGCCCACAAAATTTGTGATGTTTTTTGCTGTGGCTTGATTATCCTGCTGAGATGTCATCATGATACACACTATCTCATGAGGCACAAAGACAAATTTCCATATGGGAATATAAAGTTTCATTCGTTGGAGGGAAAGGCATTACTTAAAGGCACTGTAAGCAAAGGGATTTTTCCACATTGCAGGTGGTCAGGAGAGGGAAGGGAAGAAGATATGTTTTTTTGCAGAAGCATTTTATAACAATAACGACTTTTTAGAAGCCAATGTGCCAATACCAAGGCTGACTATTTAGGAAACCTAGCACTATAACCCATGGCTTTGAAAATATAAACAGCAGTCTACCTCTCTGTACTTTCTAGAAATTGAAGGCCGTTGGAAATCTCAGCAACTGATGTGAAATAAATATCTTCTAGAGGGTTGGAAGATACAGGAGAAAACTGATGAAGCCACTTAAAATTTAAAAAGAGGCATTTTACTATAAATGTATTTTTTAAAGATCACAGGAGAGGATAATCTTGTTCAAGGAGGCAACTTGCTCTGAGCTGAGATTTTAAAAATAACAGCTTTGTTTTTCTGCCTTATCATGCACCATCTCGCTGCTTTAAGCAATACAAAGTCTGAGATGGGAGTATAAGATGTTAAAAGGAAAAATGCAGCATGAAAGATTTCCCCTAGCAACAGAGTTATAACATTTAAAAGCTGTCACACCTGAAAATGGTGTGACAAAGACATGGGGGGGGGGGGGGTGGGGTGTAAACCTGAAGTTATTGCATAAAACTTTGATTTATCTCTAGATGTAACCCATTCATGAGCAGAGGGCAGCTGCCAAACTATCTACTGCTTCGTTGTCATTCCACCACCCCACTGCAGCGATGTGATAGCTTCTCATGCTTGAAAATTCCTACAATATAGCACCAAGCATGCGTATTATAGTAACCAGGACAACACTATGGTTGCTAGGGGAATTAGAAGAAAACAGAGAACCAAACACCAAACTTAAGAGTCAACAGAAAAGTTCAGCTGCAAAATTAGAAACAAAAAGGGATGATGGACCATGTTATACATATTCTCTAATTCACCATTATTTATCCTTCAGTGTTATTCATGGGACAAAGCAAAATTCAGTAAAGCAAAAACCCCTGCCAGCCAGCCTCAAAGTTCAGTGTCTGATACGTATCTTAGAAGTACAAGTATCATGCAATTCATCATCCCCACTTTTTTTCAAATAGCATTGCTCTTTAATGCTAAACCTCCTAAATTCACAACACAGTTTTGAGTCATTAAAATCTTATACTGAGTAAAGTGAGAGCACGAGAACACCACAGGAAGTATTGCTTTGAGAGATCCTGCTCTCCCTTGGGTCCACCTCTATTGGTGTTTTTGGTCAGAACAGATGGGCTTTTTGGAAGAAAATCTCCTGATTGTTTCCACTGACCATGCTTCAGTTCACATTATGGAGTGGTCTCTGAGTCCTTTCAGATGAATTTGGATAGGAAGATGCACCCCAATAGCATACCTAACACCCTCCAGACATTTGAAGAAGCTCAGTCCATGGGACCAAATGAAAGCAAATGTGAAATAAAATCTCCTGACATACCTCCAGTATGGACGGTATGTCCTTGGCAGCAACTGCTTTGCTCTGGAGATCTCTGCTCTTGGTGTCCTCTACTTGCTGATGTAGTTAAATTCTAGACAACTTTGACACATCAGTAGTATTTCAGATAGCATGCTCTTTAACATTACATGTGTTATGGTGCTGTTACTTAACCACACACGGTGTCTGGGAAGTAGCTAATAGAAAATAGTTTGCCAGAAGAGTATCAGGACATGGTTTTGGTTTCCAGGGCACACTGTTGACTCATATTCAACTTTCTATCAGCCCAAATCACCACAGGTCTTTCAGTGGGGCTGCTCTCCTTTTGTCCCGCAATTTGTATGTATAACCAGGATTGCCCCGTCCAGGTGGAGAATCCAGCTCTTGCTCTTGTTAAATTTCATACAGTTGGTGATTGCCCAGCTCTCTAGTCTATCCAGATCTCTCTGTAAGGCCACTCTACCCTCGAGGGAGTCCACAGCTCCTCCTAGTTTAGTATTGTCAGCAAACTTACTTAATGTACATTTGATTCCTGTGTCCAAATCATTTATAATAACATTGAAGAGAACTGGCCCTACAGTCGAGCCCTGGGGAGCCCCACTGGCAACTGGTCACCAGCCTGATGTAACCCCATTTACTGTAACACTTTGAACCCAACCCATCAGCCAATTGCTCACCCCACATATTATGGACTCTTCTAGCTGTATTGATAGACATTTTATCGAGAAGGATACTGTGAGACAGTATCAAAAGCTTTGCTAAAACCCAAAACCACATCTACTGGCTTCCCGAGGTCAACTAGGTGGATTCATAAAAGGAAATTAAGTTTGTTAAGCAGGCCTTTCCCCTCACAAACCTGTCCTGGCTAGGATCAATGTATGTGTTGTCTTTCAAGTGTTTTTCAACAACTCCCAGAATAATCTTCTCCGTAACTTTAGCAGGCACTGAAGCAAGACTGACAGGCCTGTAGTTATCAGGGTCTTCCTTCTTACCCTACTTGAAATTGGGATAACATTTCCCAGCTTCCAGTCAACTGGAACCTCTCCAGACTCCCAAGACCATTGAAAATTAATGGAGAAAGGTCCCACGAGGAGGCTATGTGACAGTAACTACCTCCACCCTAGTAGTAAAAATATTACAAAGGTGTAGCATTGCTTGAGCTTTAGTGTGATAGAAACAGTCCCCAAATGGAAAACCCGTGATTTTTCAAAAGCAACCAAAACAGAATGAAGATATTAAAACACAGAGACAATAAGGCACACAGATAAATATATAGTCTTTATTCTTTCTTGTAGAAATACTATGCAATAGAATTAGGACATTTTGTCCTTTGTGATCTCACTTGAAAGATATATAATTAAACTTTAACCCATGGACTTTTATCTTAGAATGTCCTCTATTCTTTTTAATTTCACAAATGATCTTGAGACATAAAACTAAACAGAATTTTGACCTTTTTTTATTTATTTGAGAAACTGAAAGTTCAAAATGAAAATGGCTACATCCTGTGTGCATTTCTGTTTCAGTAGAAAGCATTTTCTATTATATGTTTGACAGGTTTTTTTTTTTATTAGCTCCTATTGTAATGTGGATTTTTCATTAAATCTTACGTTATTTACTCAGGGGGGTATGGCAATCTGGCTGCTGTCCAGTGATGGAGAAATAATATTCAGGCAATCAAATACCACAGAGATATGTCTGGTCTAAGAATAAAATAGAGAGGCTGGGGAAAAAAAAAAGTATGAGTCTCCTTACAAGACAGGCACCTAAATGGAGGAAGTCCTGAACAGGCGTGCCTGACAGAGGTTATCACCACAGGTGGGTGGATTTCTTACAAAGCAATTCAGTTCAAAACTCCAGATCTTTTTAGCAGTGGAGTGTGGGGGGTGTGGGGTGTGGGGGGGGGGTGGGTGGGGGTGGGGTGGTGGGGTTGGTGTGTGTGTGGTTGTGTGTACATAAAAAAAAAGAAATCTCAAAATCACAGACTAAGAAACATTTTAGTTTTCTAGTTAGCTCATGGGAGCACTTCAAGCCATTTGGAGAGGAAATTCAAATGAAATGATTCTCTGTCTCTGTTAATGGTATGGGACCTCATATGTCAGCTGCAATCAGTTTGAAAAGCTCTCTTAACTTCATGGGGGCTTTGCTGAGCAGCTGTCTAGGAATGACATATTTTTCTGGCTCTGTTCTTGGACAAGTACACTCAGAGGTTTAAGAAAGGGGCAGATGATGTCTGTCAAAATACTTGCTCTCAGAGATCCTATTTAGACTCTTACATCTTTTATGATGGGATGCTCTTCAGTGCAGTGTGCAAGACATGGAAAGTGTCCTGTGTCAGTAGGGTCAGCAAAATAATTTTAAAATCCATTGAAAACTGAGTGCTCCATGAAAATTACCCCTGGGAAGTAACTTGTAATCAGGAGTAAAAATGCAGTATCAGAGCACAGCATAAAAGCACTGTCATTTGCAGCAACTTCAGAGATTTGTATTATAAGGAATACAACTTACCCTTTGCCACAAGAGTCTCATGGGTGAAAAAAAAGCAGCATTTCATCCTTTTCATACAGTTTGTTTGTAAAAAGGACTGGTGGGACAGAAATGTTAACTTATTTCATAGGCATTGTAATATTTTTTTTGCCTCACAGCTGAACTGAATGCATGCTCACAAATGACTTTTCTTCAGAACTGGTCAACAAGAAAAGATGATAAACAAAATGACTGTGGACATCTTCTTCCCCTGGGTTCAACCATGTGTTTCACTTGCTTATGAGATGGAGTCTGCTTCGATTTTATATAAGGCCAGTGAACCTCATTCATTTGTGCAAAAGTGCATCTCATCTTTTTTTGTCTGGGGATCTCATCATGATGTGGGAAAGTTGAGCCAAAGAGAGCCAGTGCTGCTGCCTCGCCTGGTATTTCATGGAATGAAAATCCAGTTTTGGGTTTAGGGGACAAAATATGGGGAAGATGCCAAAGGTGACTTTACAATTGCTTCCTCTGAAAGGAATCCACACAATGGTCAAGTCCAAGCCAGAGTTAATGCTCTCCAATCTTCTCTGGCCAGGCCCTTTCCAACCTTGAGATGCCAATAGCCTGTGGAGGCGCTGAGAAGCATCACAGGATTTTATTTTTCAGTCAAGTTCAGGAATCTTATCTCTGCTCACTTTGACTTGAGGGTGATGCCTTAAAATGTGAGCTATTTTATTTTTAAAATACCTTACATACTCAAGTAATGTAGAGGGCTTTTTTTTATTATTCAAGAGTAATGAGTTGTCAGCTTCCCCCCCACTCTTTCCTTCACAGAATGAGATACATACATCATCTTTCAAAAGAAGCAGTGCTGCTGTGACATTTAGAAAATGTTGTTCTAGTCTATGTGTATATATTTTTAAAGGGACTACAATTTATGAAGTAAGATTGCTTAAGCAATATGAACAAAGCTCATTTCTTTATGCATGCTTTATACAGCAACAGTGACGTGTCTAAAGGTTATACTTACTTCGCTATAACAGGTAGATGACAGAACGTATAGTCTGTTTTCACCGCTGGCACTGGCTGGAGTTACTTTTCCTGGTCACACTGAGAAGCACTGTACCTCAGTGCTGATATGTTGTCTTAAAATCTTGGTGTAGAGCCATGTCATGAAGAGCAGATTCATAGCAGGGTGAGTGCCTATTTGGAAACTCCAGGGAGAGGACTGTGAACTTCTCACATACTGTGGGACAAAGTCTGAATGACTCATGGCACACCAGTATGCAAGGCAGGGGGATGATAGGGGATAGCAGGGCCCCAACAAAAAAACTGGAAAGAGCCATTTTTGAGCACTGACTCTGATAGCCCCCAAACCACCCACCAGGGATGACGGGGGCTGGTGCAAGCCAGAGGAGCAGTGTCTTTGGTGGGGCAGCTCTGGAAGGAGCGGATGACTTTAAGAGATAATTAACTTTCCTGCAGCTCAGGGATCATGAAGAAATTTGTCTGCATTTGCCAGGCTGATATACTGTAGGCTTGAATTTCGAACCAATTCTCTGTGTGGTAAAATGACATTACATTTTAGGCAGTTGCCTTGTATCATGTGCTTAAGTGCCTCTCTGTTAAATTCAGAACTGAAGGATAGGGATGGAAATTGGTCTCCTCCCACACAGGGTCCAGAGCAATGCCTGACACACAATTTTCTTCTCCTTGTACCTGCAGAACAAAGCTGCTTAGAAAAGTAAAATGACACCCCCACGCACACGCTCTATAGACATATCCCACCATTAAATGATGCAAATAAACCTATCTGTTTACATTGCAAATATAGCTGAACTGGTAGGGCAATAGGGAATTAATTGAAGAACTTACTCGACAATGAAGACTCTTATGAAAAAGAACTCAACCATTAAATTACTTGCAAAAAAGAACCATAATGGTGATTGGAGCCCTACTGAAAATAAAGGCCAAATGAGATAGAATGAATAATTCCCAGGATTTACGTACAGCACCTTACACTCCAGATTTTCTTGCATAACTAAACCAACTTAAAGGGAAAAAAAACTACAAAAGGGAATAATGTGTTAAAAGGAGGGGGGGGAGAGAGGGAAAAAAGGTATAAACATTATAAACAATGACAGCAGCAAACTAAACAGCATTTTTCATGGCTATTGCTACTTAAATACCTGACAGCTCAAATACATCACATCTTATCTCTGAACCTAAAATTTTTCCTCTTCTTCTCCATACAGATGAATTTTACTACCTGCCATTTCATGGGGGCAGAAACTGAGGCAAAGGAGGAAAGCTAAATAGCCCAGTGTTGCCCACTTCTTTGGATGTGAACCCATAAAAAAGTACAGGCATCTTGACTGCCTGGAAAAGATGCTCAGATCATACTACCCTGCTTTGTGAGTGGAGAAGAGCAAATAAAGAAGGGACAAAATCCTGCTGCGTTGACATACTCTTGCCTAGGAAGGGATATGGGACCAATGTGGTTGTATGGTGCAGGGCTGCTTATAGGACACAGAGAGTCTGTGTTTCCACTATGCTGCGTTTTTGTCTGTTCCTGGCTTGAAGGAGGGAAGGCTGCATATAAATGTGGTTGTTTTAGCCAAATACCCTTGCATAAAAAGGGGGAAAGCCCTACTGAAGACACCAAAAGAAGAGGTTTGCAGATTGCAGCTTTTCCCTGGACTTTTCTCAGCACTCACAGTACAAAACCCTGGAAAAAGGGAAAGACTTGGAAAGGAACTTTGTCTACTCTGAATTTGACAAAATAAGATGATTGAGGACAAAGACAAAAGAAAAACAGTTTTTGTCCCTCATTTTTGAACATTAGAAAAACAGAGTGCTTCATCTGTAAGGTATTCAGAAAGTCAGGCTTTGCCTGGGGCTTTCATTAAAACAGTGCTTGCGGGAAGGATGAACAAGACGAATAATTAACACGTCTGCATGTTACTTTGGCTTGAGAGCAATGCTCCACATAAAAGATGTTTGACAGCATGAATTCAGTCAGATATTCAGAATGCAAGTATTGCCACTTGGCTGAAACAGCCTCGTTTGCTGGAGCTGGTTTAACCTACTAGGAGATTTGTTTGCAGATAGATTAACTAGAAAAAAATGCAGGGGGCTCAGTTGGTATTCGGTGTGCTGGCGATTTATTACCCATGACTATACACACACATACATACTTACATATCTTTCTGAATAATGCTATAGGAAGAGATGTCAGAAAACCAACTCCTTTTACAGACTCTGGAGCTACTTTTTAACCACATTTATGCTAAAGTTTGTTCTGTGACAGACCTTTCTGATATGCACAGTTACTGCCTGATATTTCTTCTCAAGACAAAGCCTTTCACAGGACACGGCTTATCTTGAGCTCCCACTTGTTTGTGTACTGAAAAGTTGAGACACTGATGAGAAACGAGATCAAAGAGGAGAACCTGAATCTCCATTAACTAAATAGGTGTGAGAAAATAAAAGCTGTCAGACTAACCTATGCCTTTTCCTTGAAGGTGTCCACTGGTAAATGCTACACTGGAAATGGCAGACGCAAGCCTTCCAGTAGGTGATAGTTTAGGGACTTGAGACAAAGACTGTACCTTATGTTCAGCAGTACCTTGGTGACCATATCCATTTTGAATTTGACTAATCTCTTTTAAAACTCCCTTACTGTATTGGTGTCTCAAATATCCTGTGGCAATGATTTCCACAGATTTCTCTTTACACACTGTGAAAACACTCTGAAAACACAATTATTTTTTCTAACCTTGTTGTCTAGTGAGTCATACGCTCTCCACTGGTTCCTGTTTTAAGAATCCTGCAAGTTTCTCATTTTATAGGCCGCTGTCACTGTAAATTTCACTCCCAGTCATCTCTTTTCGAAGCTAAAGAGCTAATCTTGCTTAGTTTGTCCTCGTGGTGGAAGCTGCCACATTCCTCTGACTGTGCCTGTTGTGCACACATTATCCCCTGTAGTTCCAGGACCTGTCCCAGCCATGAAGCAGAACTGCACACGTGCCATTCGGGATGTGGGAGTGCCACAAAAGTAATGTGTAACATCATAATGATACTTTTCTCTTTTGCTTCTTGCACTGGTTTTGGCTGAGAAGGGGTTAATTCTCTTCACTGTGGTGCCTGTGGTGGTCAGGGGCATTTCCAGCTTCCCGCGCTCTGCTGCGTGGCGGGGGGGGCTGGGACGGGCAGGGCCACGGCCGGGGCGGCTGACCCCGACTGGCCAACGGCAGGTTCATTCCATACCATGTGACGCCGTGGCCAGTACATTAACGGGGGCAGGTGGTGCGTGGGGGTGCAGTTGCGGCTCGGGGGTGGGCGGTGTCTGGTCGGCGGGCGGTGAGCGGCTGCGTCACGTGCAGTTTGCTTTGGTGGTTCATTCCCCTTCCCCACCCCCTCCCCGACCCGGGTTTTGCGCCTCTCTTTGTTTTCCTTTCCATTGCATTTTTGTTGTTGTTATTTTATTTTAATAATTAAACTGTTCTTATCTCAACCCACCAGCGTTACCCTTCTGATTCTCTCCCCCGTCCCGCCGGTTGGGGAGCGAGCGAGCAGCTGTGTGGGGCTGAGCTGCCGGCTAAACCACAACACTACTATTTCTAATAAGTCCCAAAACCTGTTTTGTTTTTTGATCATTGAACAGATGTCAGTGCCCTGGGGGCACCACCAGCCCTGACTGTCCCTGCTCACCCTCTCTGGCACTCCCCCCATGTTGCCTACAGCCCAGGGCCCCATGTAAGCCCCCCTGGATCTCCCCCCAGCCTTCCCACAGGGAGCAGCCATCTCTCACTGCTCTCTGAGAGCTGATTCTTTTGGACACTATCTTCAATTATTCCAAGACCTCTTCCCTAGACTGGTAGGAGCCACCTTAGTGACCATGTTTGCACTTAGAGTTATTTCGCCTAACCCCTATGTGTTATTCTGCATGGACCTTAAATAATTTGACAGGCCTTAAATTGTTTTTCCCAAGCCTTTTTGACAAAATAATAAGCCTTTGATTTTTCTAGCAACCTAAGCCATCACGATTTCACCGTTTCTCTTGCAGTTCCTCAGCCAGTTATAAACATAGACTGAATAATTTTGTACTAGCCACCAGCTCTGACATTGCATTGGTTTCCCCCTTTCCCGAGTCTTGTCTCATTCTTAGGGGACCCACTATTTTCCTTCCACAGCTGAAGAAAAGAATGGAAACCCCAACCATTCACACCTTTTTTCTTTTGCCCTCTGTGATTCAAGGAGTGTCACTGCTGGGAAGAAATTGAGATTGAAATCTTACAACCAGCAAAGAAAAAGGTAGCAATTTTTTGCTCAGGAGGAACATGAGTCAGTGGAGTATGTTGTTTTTCTTTTTAGCAGTATCCTTACTCTTCTACAGAATTTAACTTAAGTAATACATTAGATAAAATATACAGTTGTACATTGCCCATAATCCCAATTTAGATGTGCATTACACTATTTAAGTAGCTGACAGAATTTGACAATGCCTACCAAGTTTCCTTAAAGGAATGAAATAGGTTTCAGCACTTATGTAATCAGTAGTAATGTGAAAAACATTAGTTGTGCCTGATATTTTTGTGGATATGGCCTTTTTCAAGTTTCATCACAGCTGTGTGAAGATTATAGCAATTCACATTCCCTGATCTTTGACATGTTTTCCAATACTTCCATGGCAATTTTAGCAAAATTCTCTTTCAGGTATTTACTCTGCCATGTATACTCCTTTCTGAAAGAAAGGAACTAAACAGGTATGTCAACTATCCTGTGGAGCATGAAAAGATTGTTAATATTAAGAAAAAGTATTAAAATTAAATCTGAGGCACTGCATTTTGTAACTGAGCAGTACTTAATAAAGTCTCAATACCAGAACAAATCTATCTTAAACTTTGAAAACATTCCCTTCCCTCCAGCATTTAAAGGCTATTACCTGAAGTTACTTTTAATCTTTGTGTGTGTAAGATGTAGAAACCAGCTCACTCCAGCTGAGTAAGAATGGACAATAATGTTGCATACAAAGTCCATTGAAAATGAAGGCCTTTTATAGCCCACAAGACAGGAAATTTGGTCTATACATTCAAGAGGGAGATAACATCCATTGATTGCTCATATAGAGGAGAAGTTATTCTAAATAATCCACTATTTTCTATTTAAAGAAATTAAATTGTATCCAAGAGGAATTTTTACTCATTTTGTATACATATACATATATATGTACACACACAGACATATAGATAGGTGACGAAATAGCAGCTTGAAAAGATTTTCCCAAAGGGTTTCAAGAGCTGAGTTTTTATTCCTGCACCACCACTCCACCTCTGAAGGGTAGCATGGAGCATAGAAACACTGAATGCAGGAGTGATTCAAGAATGCAAAAATACAAATCATGGGAAAAAAAAATCTTTATGTCATACAAGCAATTATCTTTTGGAGCAGAAGATCTAGGAAAACCTAAGATAAAAGAAGGTATTTTTTCTTTGGTTTAGCTTCAAGAGATTAGGGTAAATGAACAAAATAAGGATCTTGTCTAACAGATATGGAACCCAGCAACATCATCAGACTGTTTCTTGAAACATCATAAAGGTAAAAGCAAAACCAAAGGTAATGACATGAGAATAAGAGAAAAGGCCAAACTATGTTGAAAAGCAGACAAACAAGGAAGCAGCTACAGAAGCTTGAGTGAAAGTAGGCTTAAAATGGAGAAAACAGGTGGAAAAGAACCATTTTCAGGTAGAAATTTAGTTTGTGGATTACTAGCAATAATCTAGGCTGGATCTGCGAGTGATACATTTCCTTGTATAAAGGCTTCCTTACAGTGCAGTGTAGAATTAAGAGGGCAAAGGGAGAGTACTGGTCGTTTTGTTACTGGCTCTTCCTCTCCAGTGTTTGTTGGAGAAATTGCAAAAGGAGTAGCTAGCTGAGTCCCCATGGTGACTCCCTTCAAATCCTATCAACTCGCTAGAGAGCGTGTATGGCACAAACTGAAAATCCATGTTGGGAGGGTTATATAGAAGTGGCTGAAGTAAGCTTGAGGGCATTTTCACCCATCTTGTCCTTCATTGCTTGCAGTATTCCCATATCAACTCTGCTGATTCATCTCCTAATACAATATAATATCAGCTCTAATCTAGAAAAGTTGCAGAAGCCGTGCAAGCTGAGAAAGGAATGAGAGGTTAATAGACATAAATATCATACCTTTTAGTTAGACTTTTGCTTCTAAAGTCACATCAATGCTTTAAACATTTTTACTGTTAACAAAAAAACTACGAGACAAAACTCTCCACAAAGCAATATTATAGAATCATAGAATGGTTTGAGTTGGAAGGGACCTTTAGAGGTCATCTAGTCCAACCCCCCTGCAGTGAGCAGGGACATCTTCAGTTAGATCATGTTGGTCAGAGCCCCATCCAACCTGACCTCGAATGTTTCTAGGGATGGGGCATCTGCCACCTCTCTGGGCAACCTGTGCCAGTGTTTCACCACCCTCGTTGTAAAAAAAAAATTCCTTATATCCAGTCTAAATCTACCCTCCTCTAGTTTAAAACCATTACCCCTTGTCCTGTCACAACAGGCCTTGCTAAAGAAGTTGCCTCCATCCTTCCTGTTACATACTGAAAGGCTGCCATAAGGTCTCCCTGCAGCCTTCTCTTCTCCAGGCTGAACAACCCCAACTCTCTCAGCCTGTCCTCATAGGAGAGGTGTTCCAGCCCTTGGATCATTTTTGTGGCCTCCTCTGGACCCGGTCCAACAGTTCCATGTCCTTCCTGTGCTGAGGGCTCCAGAGCTGGACGCAGCACTGCAGGTGGGGTCTCACCAGAGTGGATATAGCCTACAAGGTTTTTCTAAGATCAACAAAATATGTGAAGCCTGATTGCACAGATACTTGTGTGTGTAGACCCCTCTATGCGCCCAGCTGCCCTGTAGTCCTTGTTGGGCTGGCTGCCCCTCAGATGAGAAATTGCTGGCTGCTGTCACTTGAGAAGGGCCACAGCTTCAGGACTGGCTCCTCTGCTCGGCTGGGGATTCAACACCTTCCTCTTAACTTGTTTAAAATTGGCAGTGGTTTAATGTCACTACATAGAAGAGGCAGACTGGCAGGCATCCCAAATAGCTAGAAAATGGATTTTTCAGGCCATTCAGCTTGGCAAACTCTTTAACCCTGGACTAACTGGGCACATGCAAGTTAGTGTTTTAGTTTAAATCAGTTGAACAAATCCCCTGTTTGTCCCCCTGTCCTGAGCATTGATTTGCACTGCAGCATCATCTTGGAGCATGCAGAGTAGTGGTTTCTTTTTGGATGAAACAAAATGGGAAGATGTACTCAAGGAGGGCATCTATTGCACTACATGCTAAAGAGAGGTGCAGTTGGACCACAGGTGAGATTAGAGCTCACCCAAAGTAAAAGTCCCTCAAACCTGTTCAGTGTTGACTTCAAGTCCTCAGCGCCAAAGTACTGTCTGGGTGTCCTGACGGGTTTCTGCTGGGCCACACTACTTGCTAGTGAAAACACAGCCACCACAGTTCAAGCATCCCAGAGACGAAGATCTGCCCAGCTGCCAGTTCAGTTACCCTATCGTATGGAAAAAAATAAGGATAAAAATGCTTAGTTATGCCTTAGCTGTGCCTTTAGGCAACAGAGAAAAATTATGATAGGAAAGCCTGAAAACAGATGTTCTCCACCCCCTCGTTCATACCATTTATACAGTCCTGTTTACTCCTAATAGCCCCGCTCTTACACGTCAGTTTACTGTAAGCAATTAATTCATAATATGTATTTTAAATTAAATTGAGCGATGACAATCATTCCTTTTGGTATCCTGTACTAATCACCTCTTAGAGAGTTTACATTGCCAATGGATGGAAAATATGTGTGCAATTTTGATAGCACTTTTGCTGACAAAGTCATTTAACTGATGGCAGTGAAATCTAAGATTGGAAGCAAACCATGCCAGACAAAATAATTATTGCCTGCTATAATTCCACCCCCCCAAGGCCACCTGCATTATTTATATGATCTATTAAACTGTGCATATTTTTAAAGAGTTTAGTTACATTTTCAGAGTGACCTATTCAAATCAAAAGAGCATTTTTCTAACTCTGGATTATAAATGTCATATAAAATGTATTTTCATAATTTAAAATGAAAACTATGAATGGCAGTCACCTAGAGTGAGAGAAGGGAAACAGAGATACACTGGGACTTAAAGGGCTCTGTTCTGACTTGACTATTCCTGTGTTTGGCTTGGATGGTCTGTCTGGTTTAAGGGGTATACTTCAGCAGCTTTTTTAGCTTAATTTTCCCTGATGGCCTTTTAGGCAGTACAGTTTTGCCACACAATTTTATAGACTCTTGTGTAAGAAGTGCTGCTCTGCATCAGTATACAGTCCTGCTTACTTAACCCGAGTTTAATTTTACAGGGATGTGGAGTTATTCAAAGTAGGGCACTCTGCAGAGGCTTCTTCTGCAAAGGCAATTACTAAATGGACAGTAATAAAAAGTGAAAGCGAGCATAGAAATCCTGCCACGAGCTTTCACTGGCATTCCTTACAATATTTAAAATGTCTGTCTTCTATTCTCCTTAGAGCATATTCCTAGGCTTGCTTCAAATTGGACTTCTGTTTTTGATCTAAGACAGATTGCTCTTGCCATTTCTTTGTACTGATGATGTCTCAGACGTTATTCCCATAGAAACTTCAGCAATAAAAGTTCTGTATGCAACAGGAGTGATACTGAATTTTAGTTGCAACAGATATAATAACTACATATTAAAGAGACCTTTTTTGATGATGGTACTTATATGGCTGTTGTACAGAACTATTAAAAATTGTGGTTGCCATTTTCAAATTAGTTTCTCAAAACTAATGCATCTAAATCTCATTCGTACTATTCTCAGTCTAATTATTTTCTGTTGCAGTGGCTTTAATGCAACCCAGAGGTGCTTGGCACTTTTGGAACAAAAGATCATAGCTGAAGTTGGATTTAAGAACCTGCTTTAGAATTGGGGACCTTCTGTTCCCTCACAGGTTATTTTATACATTATGTAGTTGAATAAAAGGAAGGCCTTGAGATACAAGTACAATTCAGTGAATACTGCAGTGAAGCCCAGTCTGTCAATATATTTGAAGGAATGTTTGCATTTTTGTGTTTAGATCATCAGTTATTTGTCACTGGAAAACTGATGAGAGAAAGCAAAAATAACATTGCCTGATTAAAAGCGTATGGATCAGGAAAACACAAAGAAAAAACAACGGTCCTCTTAATTTCTTTAATTAAACAGAGAAATCTTTTTATAAAGGTGTATGACTCTCTGAAATAAAGTCTGAATTCTAAAGTGTTAAATCCAAATTAATTTATGTCAAAGATTACATCAGCTACATTGGTGCATTCCTTGTCTACCACAGTGCTCACACAGAGCCAAGGCCTTTTCTGCTCCTTACCCCACCAGTGAGTGGGCTGGGGGTGCACAAGGAGCTGGGAGGGGGCACAGCCGGGACAGCTGACCCCAGCTGACCAAAGGGATATCCCACACCGTATGGCGTCATGCTCAGCATATAAAGCTGGGGGAAGAAGGAGGAAGGGCAGGACATTTGGAGTGATGGCGTTTGTCTTCCCAAGTAACCGTTACGCACGATGGAGCCCTGCTTTCCTGGACATGGCTGAGCACCTGCCTGCCCGTGGGGAGCAGTGAATGAATTCCTTGTTTTGCTTTGCTTGTGCACGCAGCTTTTGCCTTACTTATTAAACTGTCTTTATTTCAACCCACGAGTTTTTCACACTTTCACCCGTCTGATTCTCCTCTCCATCCCACTTCTGGGGAATGAGTGAGCGGCTGTGTGGTGCTTAGTTGCTGGCTGGGGTTAAACAACAGCACACTGAAATCCTGGAATGGGCTTGCAGGTATTTGCGAGTTGAACACGTGGAGGACAATGATCTCTACATGGCTGGGGAAACTCAGCCCAGCAATTGTGAACAACAAAGCAGAACTACAGTACTCCTGAGTCGCTACTGTAAAACTGAGACATAAGAGTATATTTTTTTTAACCAGAGATGTTTGTCATCTACTTCTGAAATTCGAGTGGTTTTGTAATCTTACACCATGTACACATCCAGTGGAGAGCTGTAAATCTTTCTGTATGAGTTATAATGCCTCCTTGTGAATAAGAAATACGCTAAAATCCAAATAATTTGGCCTTCTGCTTCATGGTAAAAGTCAAAACATGTGACAGCTGTCCAGGGAGATTCTATATTTTATTTTTCATGTTCAGCCAATTTTATGGATCATTGATGTATTTATCCTATAGCTTAGCCATACAGTACCCTACCTCATCATTTTTCTAATGAGAATTGACTCTTAATGTCTTCTTGTCATTTCCTTACTCTTGGGCCAGCTTTTGAGTCATAACAGAAATTATGTGACCTGATGGTCATCAACTTTCCTTTATAACTTTTTGAAGAATTTGAAAAAAGGCCCTACTTCAAAAGGTTAAAAAAGGACTAGTTTGTCTTCATACACGTTTGGTTAGGTATAGAAAGAATTTTAATGAAAGTTGGAGAACAGCAATCGTTTCTGCATAATTCATGCAGCACGATGGAATGAACTCAAGACAGAAGTCTTCTCTTAACTTTTTTGTCTTCTTGAGTTTAGACCTTCAGCATGACTCTTTAGGGGTGGTTTTGGGTTTTTGCTTTTGGTGTGCAGAAAACTGAGGGAAAGAGCAACTCATTGTATTACTGCAATTTATATAATTGAAAAAATAAGTTTGTCCTTGACCCAAAGTCAGCTTAACTTATTGTAAGAAATGGACAGTTATAATCTTTTCCAACTCTTCCGTAGCACTAGGTAAGTATTTTTAGACACTTAGATTCATTCATAGTGTGAATGAATTTGGAACACTGAGGCTGTGTCTGAAGACTTGAAAAATAACATTACTGTAATCTTCATTTTAAATAAAACTAATCAGACAAGAGGATGATTGCAATTTGCAAACAGTAATGAAGCAGTGAATTAATTTTATGAAGGTATGATGGACTAAACTATTTGAAAATTATTGTTATCAGCTGTTCTTAATCTATATTTTCAATATATCTTTATTTAACCAGGATAAAAATGCTGCCTAAAATTCTTTTTGACGTAGAACATAATGAGATAACAATCTCTGCAAAACTCATACTTCTCAGGGAAATTGTTAACCGATTATAAACATAACACAAAATATCAATGGCTATGATGTATTTTAAACACAATTATGATAATAAAGTATAATCAAATATGTGCAAGTAGTGGCAATTACTAGTGCATATCATTAAGCCATCTGCTAATTAATCCAAAGCAATAATATGTTTTATTTAATAAGTTCCAACATTTCTCTTTGAAGATGTGTACAGAAAAGTAAGTGGTTTATGTCTGATGAAGCAGGAAATGATTCTATGAGACTAGAGCTTTGCTGTAATAACTTGGAACCTCTCAGATATTTTTATTTAATTGTTGTCACTGCTGCAATAATTTTAAATATCACCAGGATGCTGGGAGCAAAACCTGCATGGGGAGAACAAGAATGTAGGAGCTGCCTTTGGGTAGAAAACCTTTCATAACAACCAACAAATTGTTCACAGAAGACGAGAAGAGGTCATCTCCAAAGCCTGAAATGATAGGAGAAACTCCTATTGATTTCAGAGGACTGCATATGGGATGGGAACGCTCAGTACCAACAGATCTGAACTTGTTTAGTTTTACTACAGAATTCAGTAGATTTATGTAACTGCTCCATCTGTTTAAATACCTTGTAGATAGTGTCTGGTATTTTAAGCATCTATCAAACGTTTTCTTCCCTGTCATCATAAAGTTTGCTGCTACACATACAGAATGTTTTGCTCTTATCCTCTCATGTGAATATCTCTTATCAGTTTCCTTATTTCCTCTGTGAAAAAGTCTGTCCTGCCAAGTACAAAGGCCTATCCTTGCTGTAATGAAATAAAATATTTAAACGATATTGTATTATAAGTGTAGCATTCCCTAAAGGTTTGGAAAACATCCTTCAAACCTCACATTAATATACCTGGTGCCAAGCCTTTAGACACAGCTTCATTTTCCTCTTAAAGAAGGAAAGATGTTGCAATTTAGTGCTTTATGAATTTGTAGTGTTTGAACTGCTATTTCTATACATGCTAAACTAGAAATATTTATTTCAAAAATGGGACAGCTTGTTCAAACCTTAGGGAGAAGGAGGATTAAGTGATATTTCCACCAACCAAGATGACAGTGTTTTTACGGAGAGGGCCTGTGTGAGGGGGGAACAGTCAACTTCCATTTCTTTTGGAAGTACTGGAGGGATTTGTGAGTTGACAAGTCAAATGCAGAAAATATCATCTGATAAAAGGCTGTGGTCTGATCCACCAAATCCTCTGAAACTCTAGAGAAGAAAGTATGGTGCAAAGAGAATAATTTCAAATTTAAACCACTGTAAGGGCAGAAGCATTTCATATGGATTTTATCTGATTTTATCTTATTTTAAGATTAAATCAGCTGAGTTAAAAAAAAGGGAGTGCTTGAGTTTTCATAGCCCTTAATTTTTCAAATAAAGGAAAAGTATGACCTTGCATGTCTTCTTCATTTGGACAAGAGAGCCAGAACAGTCAGGGTTTCAGGCTGAACTTAAAGGAAAGGGCATTTAACAGTGGAAAGGGGACTGATTTTGCATTCCTCATAGTGATGTATGCTTCTGCTGTCTGAAAGGGCAGGCTGTAGAGTGCCCAGCTTGTTGCTTGCCACTAACAGCTGCTGTGAAGTGTATCACTCCTACTTGGCATACGAATCCAGCTGTTGTTTGTAAACCCACTTCATTTGTTCACAAGTGTAAGGCAACCTTGATGTTTGTAGGGCTGCCATGGTCATACCACAGTGGCCTGGGCTGTGGTATCAGCCTGTGAAGTGGAGGTAGGCTGAACCAAGCCCCCAGCGACCAGCTTGCAGACCTTGCACAAAACAGGTAAGACTCTTGGATTCATCTTCTCATCTGCCTCAGCAACCTGGCTGCCACAGCAAGCTCCTTCCGACAGTCAGTCAGGCACTGAGACCAACATGCAGGTCTCCTCTGGGTGCACAAGCCAACAGCCAGGATACAGGAGACATTGGCCAAGCCAGGTCCTTGGTGGGTGGCAGTCTGGAGACAAGTCCTAGATGGGTTTGCAAGAGTAGCCTCTCTGCACTTCCACTCAGCTCCCTGCTCGCCCCTTCATTCCTCGTCTGGCAATGACTCACCTCCTGCCTCCGGCAGGCGGAATAACTGCACAGCAGTGTGCCCAGGGTAGGACAAAAACCCCATGCTAGATTTCTTTTTTTTTTTTTTTTGTGAGTTAATAGTGTTAATCCACTTTATTTCTCTCTTGTCTCACATGAGATGAAGTGCACTTGGATGCAGAACATGCACTGTTCGTCCACATGACATACACTTAAAACTCATTAGGTATGCTTATCCTTATTACTTCAATAAAATTTTTCATCTGGCCTTGAATCCTTCACACTTATGTGAAGCCATCTTTAACAAAAAGTAAGCGAGAGCACAAATAGCTTGGAGATGTCAAGTGAGCTCACCACAGAAGAGTCATTGTGAGATAGCAATTAAAACAGGAGAAAAGAATGCTTGATACAAATATAAGGAAAATAATTTGTCTTTGTGAGTAATAGAGGTCTAGGAATAATAAAAAAAAAGTCTCAATAATTTCATGTCTCAGTCAAAATAAATAATACCATTAAAAATATGTTTTTACTGCTATTTAGGACTTAAAAAGACCTCAGCTTCCACAGTTCCTAGGGAAATTAAACAGGACATTTTTAAAATTGCAGGTTTCTAGATTAAAACAAAATATTGCCACTGGCACTTTATACAAATCAAAAAAAGAGTTTATTCTGTAAATGAAGCTAAAATAGACAAATTATTAAATGCAACTACAATATGTTCATAGTTCTTCATGGCAAAAATCTACAGACTCATACAACTTAATTTATAGATAGGAACTTTGACAGGAATTTAATGCAATGGAAAGATTTTTTGAGGGGGGCAAGGTGAAGAAAAATCTTTTGTGTCATGAGCTGGTATTCAGACTTGAAAGCATACAAGCTTGACAATTTTTATAGACCAGGATATTATGCCCATCCAAGGCTTCCACTCATCTCCTAGGCCACTCACTGCTTTCTGCACCTGCATCTGTAGTAACGAGCTCAGGCAGGTCAGATACTGTCTGGCTGTCAGCCAGTGTCCAATGGATAAATAAGTGTTTGTCTTTCTTGGTTCCCTAATGGGTGTAGGCACGTGTAGGCATCTAACATTTTGTCTTCATTTCCCACAGTAGTTCAAATATCCTTGTGAACAGTGAAGACATTTTTTGGGAGCTGTTACTCTGCAGGAGAGATGAGCCAATGTTCAAATCTGGATTTAGAGGCTCAGACATTTGGGGCACATTTGGGACTTGTGAGCAGGTTTTGCACATTCCAAAGGGAGAAGCAAACTTGAGAATTTGGGCTTAAGTATGGGCTTCGATGCCAAGCCCTGCTCAGAGGGGGAAGGGAACGGGCTGTCTGCATAGATGATTACACTGATTACAGTGATAGTATAGTTATGAAAGAAGCTTTCACGCCTCCCTTCAGCTTTCCTCTGCCTTCTTCTTTCCCCCATTTCTCTTCAGCTTTTAAAACATAACAGTGGACAAATACTTTTTTTTTTTCAAATTCTCCATAGAGCCCAATATGCAGGCAAATACATTTATATGCAAATCAGTCATATTAAAAATGCTGTGTGCTATCGCCAAGACCCTATCAGAAATGAAGCATTTATGCCTCAGCAGGTAATACTCAGTTAAATATTCCAGTGATTTTTGTATTGTGAATAAAGTGAATTATGGAGAATTGTTGAGGGTGAGAAATGACCTTTAAGCCCATTAAGTACATTAGAGGCTGATTGTTGCACAGCCTTCCAGGATAGTAACTAATTGCTTCCAAAGCAACCCTAGTGCTTCTCCATTTTTTTTATTAATCTTGTCATTTTATGAGTTCCTTATTCTTTGATTAAAACTTTTGTTCCCATTTTCAATTAACATTCTTTTTTTCATGTTCCATGTTTCTGCTTTAGTCCCATCATCGGCGCTACGATTAAAGAAGATGCATTATCAATATTAACTTATCATACATCATTTCATGCTCAGGACAGTTTGCTTCCATTTTTTTAATGTGTCTTTCCCCAACTCTTTTTCCTTTTTGTTGTTAAACTCTATGAATACATGAATTTACAGTTTGGCCTTATTTCTCTCTAAAAACCGAACCAATAAATTTAGTCTATCACCTTTTTCCTTTGAATGCTGCACTATCACCACTGGCAATGAAAAGATAAGAACAGAAATCAGATTTTAAAAAATCTATGCATGGTTGGAAAAAAGGCAGTGTGCATTATGTGGCAGGCATTTTACTTCATTGTGAATTTAATGGTTTATTTCCTCATTTTTCCATGAATGTTTAACTTGACCAAAAAAGTAGAAACTCTGGTATTTCAAACTCAGTCAGATCTATCTGCTTAGAGATATTTTGTAGCCGTCTGGTGTAACCCCGGGTGGAGGAGGCACTCTGAATTCCAGGCGAGCTGGAGGAGGAAGGGAAAGTGTTAACTGTGGGTGATTGGTAAGCTGTGATGGTGCCATGAAGGGCGTCTCAGGACTCACTAGAGGAAGGGCAAATCCAAGTTCATTTGTCAGGGCTGATGGAAATAATTTTGCTGGCACAAGCCTGATTCACCAACATTCATGTGGAAGGAAGGAGCAAGCTTTCTCTCCTTTCTCTCATGCTGGGACGTGACTGGCACGAGAATCCCTCTCCCACGTTGAGTATTACCATATTCTGCCTGTATCCACACAAAAAAAAAAAAAACCTGTGGGTGCTATTTGAGCAGGAAAGCATTGCTTAGCATAAATGAATTTATAATTCCTCCTTGCCTGTGCTTGGTGAAACATGACAGGAGACAGCTCTGAAACAGCTTATAACAGCTAATTCAGAGTCACCAGTACAGCACACTATTAAACAAATTTCAGATATGAAAACAATAGAAAAACAAAGGAATAAATATTTAAAGATGTCTAAATGAAGAGGAAAAAAAATATACTCTATGGGCCTTTAAAAAGCATAAATGCCTACAATCTGCCCTGCAGAGAAAAAAAGATTTCCAAAAACTCTCATCATTAGAGCTGCAGGTTCTGCAAACCCCTGAAAACACTGTAAATTTTATCTGGACTCATAAATATAAATTTTGATGCTGTTTCACTGGGAACCACTTCATCTAACTTTAGATGTCTAGGTTAGATCCTCAGTTTAGGAATACTAATACGTGGAAAAGAGAACTTCTAGATGTGATTACAAGCCACTGTGTTTACACCCTGAAAGACTTTACCAAGCTCTAAGAGACACCAGTTAAAGACATCTCTTCTGATTGATGAAATATTTTAACTGAAGTATTTGCTATTGAATCTGAAGAAATTCACATCTCCCTTGCTCTCAAATGCTTTCCCAGGCCATTGCCAGTTAAAGCAGGATTCTGAGTCTGGCACTTGGTCTGGTCCTGTGTAGCAGTTCTTACGTTACGGTGTAACTTTTGGAATTCGACTCAGTCTCATTTCAATCTTTATTTTGGTCAGCTCAAATAAAGGGTTTACCAGGGCCAGGGTTTGATAAGTAATAAGCTTTGTAACAGGGCTTACTTTTTTTCTTAAGAGATGTGATCAAAATGGCCAGGTATCCTGGAGAACCCTATAGTCTGAACACCATGTGTTATAAGAAGTTAAATTTTATGAAGTGCCTTTGGTACCAGTTTTATTGTTGGGAAAATAAGCCATCGTATTCAGCTTTGTTACTAGGTATTTTATACAGGGACACACAATTCTCCAAAAGCAAGCAAGCTCTGCAGTTTCCCAGGGTGCCTAGCTGCCATGCCTAGCTTTCCCCTAAAATAACACTTCATTGTAAAAATAAAGGTAATATATAAACTACCAAATAAACTTTCAATTAGATAAAAAGAAGATCTCATTTTTTTCATTGGAGTGAGAGTACATCCAACAGTTTTCTTCTACTGCATCCACCATTATTCCTCTCTATGTCCTCACCCCCTAAAAAATCCATTTAAAATAGTCTTTTATGATATTTTCAAACTATATGTTTGGGCATAGTAGGTGTGAGTGCTTAAAAAGCATGGTTCATATTAAAAATATGTTCCTTGTATGACATACAGCAATAACATAAGGCTGAGATGAGAATGAAAATAGTCACCTAACAAAATGCTGCAGAGGGGTGTTGAAGGGAATATTTACCACCATGCAGGGAACTTCAGCAAGACTAAAATAACTTACAAATGGCTCAGGAACCCTCCTGTGAATTCTGCTTTTCTCAAATGCCACTTCTCACGGTACAACACTAAGGCACATTTCAGTCTCTCTGATCATACCTTTTCTATTTGCCAATACTAAATTCCACATGCCAGCCTTGTTTTTGCATCGTCATTAAATTCTTTTGTAATCCATTCATGTCCTCCAAGTATTGACATTAAAAATCCTCCTGCTTTTGTCATCTGTAAATTTTGATGCACTCCATATCAAATCATTTTCTAAATCACTAATATAAATGTTAAATAGAAAATGGCTCCAGGCAACCTCGTCTGTCATATTCTGCCAGAAGGAGCCTTTATCATTTATTACGATCCTTCAGGGGCCTGCTTACTACCCATTATTAATCCATTTTCCCTGACCAGTCTTCATATCTCCCTCATGACTTTCCTTACCAGTTTCTTATGATCTATGTTTGGAAAAGTGCTGCTAATATATATGCAAATCCACTTCACATTGTTAACCTGTTAAGCATATCAGATAAAGATCACATTAGTCTCTATGACATTTCCAGTTTCATGCTGACACTAGCCAACAACTCTTTGCCCTCACATACCTTACTATATTCTTTAAATATGAAAATACTGTACCAGCTCAGACAATATTAAAAGTTGACAACATCTGCTTTCTTAGCCTTTGCCAAAACGACAGGGTTGGTTCTTTAGTTTTTGGTAATGGGATGGTTTTTTGTTATTCAAAATGGAAGATCAGTGATTTCTCTCAGGCAGCTCAAGTAATTCCTTCTCTAAACAAAAGCAGTTTCACCTTCCTTGTTTCTCAACTGCATCATACTTTCTAACCTGCTATGTGTGCTGCTTATACCACGGTGTTCCAGGAAACAATAAGGATCAGCTAACTGTTCTCCCTCTCTCAACAACTGTAGAGATCAGGCATATGAAGTAGGTGTTTAATTATCCTGCCATTATCCCATCACCACAAAATGACTGCTTTATCATCTTAGTGGGAAATTGTAGTCCTCACCTTTTAAAAATACTCATTACTCTTACATCTCCTGCTAGTTATGTTGGCTTTTGACATCTTCAAAAGCACTGTATAGAGGGTGAAGAGAATAGCTATATCAACCATATGTTCAGGATGTTCAGAAATTCAAATTTGAGTTCCAAATTAATGCAGAATAAAGATTTTACTCTTCTACTGCAGTGGCCAACACTCCTTAGCTAAGGTCAAGGTATAGTTGCACAGCTACAGAGGTGTTTGGTGGTTTTGGGATGCTGCAGTGAGAAACAGGAAGCAGGCAGCAGCTGGAACAGGTTCGTCCTACAGGATGTGCTACGGTGGGTTTCCCCTGGGACAGGTAAGCAACCGTCTGCTGCGCTGCAACAAGTGTTACATGGCCAGACAGCCAGGGGTACAGTGCTGCACTAGCTCTAGGGAGGAGGAGGGAGAGGCTATGCAAGAATGGGAGGTCTTTCTATGGAATGAAGAAAAGGTATATTTCTTCCTTCAAGCCCATGGGAGACTTTCTTCAGATTAAGACAGCTCAAGACTCAAGGGGCAACTGAGCAGCAGACTGACTTTTGGGGTGACATGGCCCCTGGAAGAGGGAAGGGAGTGGCTAAGTACAGAACACCTCTCTGTCCGAGGCTGATAAGGATGTGAAGAATTTTCTACAGTGAGTGAATGTGTGTTTGAGCTACCCCCACTTCCTCTTCCTATATATATAGTTATAGTACCTCATTCTGGTACTATAACATATGCCTATTTGAAGTATAGTACAGCTGTTATTTTAAGAAGAAAAGCTGTTTAACTGGGTAATTAAACAGAATATTTTTTCTACCACTTATAGAAGTTTTTTTAATATTTAAGGGAAATGAAAGCAAGTCACAATACGTGCAATCTCCAGCCAAAGTAGTGCATATTTATTCTCTAGTAAGGAAAGCTGGCTGATTTTTCGAGAACTTATTGAAATCTTAGGAGTTAACCATCTTGTTGTGCAGGAAAGCTGGGAATTTTGGCAGAAGCTAAGCTTGGCTAGGCAGGCAGCATCTTATTGTACTAAAAAACAAAAAGGAAACATACAAGAGGTAGAAAAAGGAACAGGTAACAAAAAAAGAGTAAAAAAGCATTGCCTGGGTACTTAGGGATGAAATCAGGAAGGTCCAAGACTCTCTGGAGCTAAGACGGGTAAGTGACTTTTAGCACATCAATAAGGGACTTTACAGTTATACTATTTGCAAAAGGAAACTCAGGAAAAAATATGGATTTACTGATGGCTAGAGGGGATGATGATGAACAATGTGGAAAACATTGAAGCACTGAATGCGTACTTATATTGGTAAGCAAAGTCTCCTCCCAGACCTCTGTGTTTACCAGCACAGTGCAGAAAGCAGTGGTGGAACGACAGGTTAGGGACTCCTTAGAGAAGCTGAACCCATTGCAATCTATGAAGGTAATGGGATTCACATAAGGATGCCAGCACAGCTTGTGGATATGATGGTGATATTATTATCATAATCTGTGAAAAACAGTGGCAAACAAGGCAGGTCTCTTTTAAGCGGAAAAAAGCTGACACTATGCGTTTTCTCAAAAAAGGCAAGACAAGCCAGTCGGCCTCACTTCAGTCCCTGGAAAAATCGTGGAGCACATTCTCTTGAAGCCCATTTCTAAGCATGTGAAGGACAAGAAAGTAATTAGGAACATCAACACAGATTTACCAAGGGCAAATCTTGTTTAACCAACCTGATGGCCTTCTGTAGAAAAATAATTGGCAATGTGGATAAGGAGAGAGTGGTGATTTTAATAAACATTGATTTCAATGAGGCTTTTGACACTGTCTCACAATATTCTTGTTTGTAAACTCAGGAGGTGTAAGCAGGACAAATGGCCTGCTAGAAACCTGGCTGGACTGGCAGACATTGAGGATAGTGATCAGTGGCTTGATGTCTGGCTGGTGGAGGGTGATGAGCAGAGTAGTCTTGTACTCTGTGTATCAACACTGGGGTCCACGTTATTCATTCTCCTCATCAGTGACCTAGATGGTGACACACAAGGTGTATGGCTGCAAATTCACAGATTAGGGACAGTGACTGACACAATAAATGGCAGCGTTTCAACCTAGAGAGACCTTGGGAAATTTGAGAACGGGGACACCAGGCACCTCATGAAGTTCCCCAAGAAGCACAAAGACCTGCACCAAGGATGGGAATTTCCATGCATCAGTATAAGCTGAGACATGATGGGCTGGTCAGCAGCCCTGCTGAAAAGGCCATTACAGTGGACTCCTGCATGAATATGAGCCAAGAAAATGCTCTCATCACAAATAAAGGAAACTATGTAATGAGTTTCATCAGGTGGTCCTGGTGAAGCCACCTTGGCAATACTGGGTTCAGTTTTTGTTGTCCCACTTCAAAAGACATGGTGGGAAACTGGAGAGTGTTCAGCAGTGGGTTGCCAAGATGGTCAGGACATGTGACCTACAGAGATAGTTTGAGGGAATTTGGTTTATTGAGCCTGCTGAAGGGGAGGCTAAGGGGCAATCTAATTGCAGACTACAGAACTTGGAGGGTAGTGACAAAGATAGCGGGAGCCAATGTATTCTTGGTAGTGCAGGATGGTACAGAGGGGTTCTGTGGTCACAAATTAGTAGGTTCAGTCTGAACATTAGGAAAACCTGCTTGACAAGGAGGATGGTGCAACACTGGAACAGGGGTCTGTTTTTGTCCTTGGAGATACTCAAGATTTGACTAGACAAGGTAAGGGCCTACTGATGTTGGGAATAGACACTAGTTTGAGTGGAAGGTTGGACTAGGAGACCTCTAGAGATATCTTTCAGCCAACACTTCCATGATGAAAATCACTTATGGCTATGACTTTTGTGTAGGTATATTACAGTAAACTGAAACATGATGATAACTGTGATCTATAGATTAGGCAGATGTACAACTTCTGCTCTCTCTCCGCATGTTGCACAGTAGTCGTGGGGGCCTGGAAATCTGAAGAGGTCATGGCAGATGAGTCCTGGCTGTTGAATAGCCCCATCTTAAGAGAAACAGGTTGAAAGTCTTGGCCTCATTTGAGCAAATGGCAGGACTCCCTTTAAAAAATATTTTATATAAACATACAAAAATTAAAAAAAAAAAAAAGGAACTAAAAGGTAACAAGATGTGGTAAGACAGACTCCCTCTTAGTACATGGAAAATGGTAGCTTCAAATATTGTCTGCATTTTTCAGAATATGAAAGAAAGATAAACAGTATGCACCCCATGTAACAACCCTAGGAAGGTCTTGGCCATCTGTATAGTGCGTGAAGGGAAAACGACAGGCAGTAGACAAAAACTCTATCCTGGCAGATGATGATTTAGCTTGAGGTGTTCGCTCTTTCATTGTTGCTGCTGCTGCTGACATCCGTCTGTGGATGCAAAGCCACTGGTGATCAGGGAACTGCAGCCAATGCAGCATGTTATAACACCTTTTCAGAGTGACTATGGTTTGCATGCCTCATGACAATTTGCCAGTCCTCTACACTCCCCCATAAAGCAGACTCAAAATTACTGTCTTTATTCTGAATGTGGTCAGTTCTTAGAGTGAGTGGGTGTCCAAATGTACATCTACTGTTCATGTGGATGAAATGGAGCTGATTTCTAAACACACTATATAAGAGTTAGCAACCAAACTAGATAAGAAAAGGGAAAATCAGCTCATGTGGAGATTTGCGATATGGCAGCCGGATTAATTCAACTTCCTAAACTACCTCAAGAACTGCTGCATTATACTGCAGTTTAGACCTGCAGCATAGCCCCTGACTGTCCACAGTTCCAGTGGAGAGCTCTGAGACCAGGTTACCAAGGACAGACTTATCATAAGGCTTCAGCCTGCGGCCAAGTTTTCCAGAAACCAAACCAGCAGATATTTTCAAGCGGGTCAATGTGATTTATTCTGAAAATGACTATGGATGAAATAAGCAATAGTGAATACAAGATGAGGCCCCCATCGGATCAAAAAGTACCATTTGCCGGTGATCAAATCTCACTACAGCTGCATTCAAATTGCATGACTCATTATGAGGCGTACTGTTGCGAGGATGAAATCATTGGGAGCTTGTCAGGCTTCAACTGGATTTGAACATTCTCCTGGGAAGGACAGGTTGCTATAATCCTTAATTTATAACGTTGCCATCCACAACAGTGTGACAACTATTGTTGTAACATCACCTCTGGGGAGTAAAAATGTAAACGTATTTCAATCATGCTGTTTAGATTTTAAAAGGAACTAAGGGTATGAATACAGAAATATCTAGATGTCTCTCACTATGGCATAACTGGTATTTGATGAGCAATATTAGTCTAAAGCTCAAATTCAGGTGAAGAAAAAAACAGTCTTCAAAAGGGCACTTAAATAGATTAAGAACTAGCACCTGAATCAGCTGTTGTTTATAGGGAGATTGACTGTCCTAGCCTTGGCAAAAACATTTTTCTTTCTTTGTCTTTGAGACTGTCAGGAGGGAGACCAGAAGAAAATCATGCTTCTCGTCTGCCTCCAATGTCATTCTCCAGAATGACTTCCAAAGCAGTTGCCAAACTCAGAAGGATACTTAAGATATGTGGACTTCAAATTATTTTAAGACCACAAGCCCCAGGTTTAGTTACATAGGTGCAATGCACACCAGTAATACAGTTGGCCAATAACCCATGTCCTATACAAGGATTTCACCCCTTCAGGGTTTGTTTTGGACCTAATATAAAATGGAGCTGTGATGCCTCCTGCTGGCTTTGTATCTCTTAGTCTTATCTGCCGTGCCTCAGGAAAGTTGCCCTTAGATCTTTGAACTATTAGTGGTGATGTAATGCTGGTAAAGACTGACTCAGATAAGGTCTCCGATATGAAGACTAGGAGCTATTTAAATTTAAAAGAAACTGAAAGAGATGAAAGCAGTAAGTGACTTACAAATACATGTCCAACAGGAGCCATGCATACAGTTTATCTTACAATTCCGTTTACCGACTGGATAAGGAAGTTTTTTGACAGGTTATTTCATTTGATGTTATAACAAAACAGAATATGCTTTTTACATTGATACTACTCTAACACCCAAAAAGGTCCTTTGATTCAAATGTTGATCTGATCCAAAACTAACAAAGCACGATCACAAGAATAATTCGTTTTTTCTGGTGCCACCTCTTTTCCGCAGGCTGTAAATTGTACCAGACATAATTTTAAATTGCTCTTGGGACGAAGAGTCTGGTAAGTCATTATATTTGTAGCAAGAATTTATGTCTTAGTACTACCACATATATCTAGCTTTTTCATGCAATCTAGAGAGAACACTATAAATCAACATGTTCAAAATATTTAACAAAATAAATGCCTTATTATTTAGGAAAAAAATCGGTATTATCCTAATTGTTAAAATGATAGCTTTTAATAAAAGGATTGATCTAATAATTCCAATAGCACTGTCCATCTGCCACATTCCAGATGTTGGTGGAGCTTTCCTTTTGGCCACTATGTTAGACAGGAGCATCCCTGAATAGGTATCATGCAAGTTTTTAGAGTTTTCTGACAACTCCAGGCATGATCACTGATTTGGGATTACTAAGCATATTCTTGGACCGTGCATTCTCAGCCCAGCAGTGATCCACCAGTCTGTTCTGTAATTTAAACACTATCTTCAACAGCTCCACGTGCTCCTCGCTTTGCAAATTCTCTCCTCAAAGATAATTTTCATTCAGATGGACTGACTTAACAAAGGATACCACATGATCGTTGTATTTAACCTTGGCCTATTTGTCCCCGAGGAAAACATGAGAAAGCCATTGTGGACAATACTGGATTTGCATTTAGATAAATGTGTAGCACAAAGTGGCAGCTATAGAGCAACCATATAGATAGGTTTAAGGGGGACTCAGAGCTTTCAAATCATTGTAACCTTAAAAAGCAGAATTACTATCTAATAATATTTTCTAGTGTTTCAAAGTAAGCACAACCAGTAGGACTGGATGGCAAGATTCAGGACACACAGCAAGCAGTTTTCACAGCTAACAGCTGACGTGCAGAAGGAAAGAACTTGCACTGGGAACTTGAAATGCACAAAAAATATAAACAGGAACCAATAAGGGAAATCACAGCACAGATGTACAAGTGATCATAACGCTCCTTGTCTGAGCTGACAAGATGAAAGAAAAACCCTACTAATTCATAATCTAGCTTCTTGAATGCATTCAGACTTTGGTGGACACAAATAAACAAAGTATAACAAAGGTCACAAATGCTAGGCAGAACTTGAACAAGTTTCTAGCCCGGCAAGAAGAAGGACAAAACCCAGGAGCAAACATGTATAAAAAGCCCCTAGTGTTTGGTACTGAATTTTATCCAAAGTTCCTCTCAGCCTCTGGTTCCAACTTTTGCGAGGAGCTGACTTTTACTACAGCTAATATTTCTTCAGAAACATGATAAATTACTTGACAGGTCGAAGAGTCTAGGCAAGCAAAGGTGAAGTAGTGACTCATAGGCTAACTGTAGCTCATCTGCCCACAATAAAAAGGGTATTTTTCTCATGGAACACCCCAGCTCACAGTTGCACAGATACCCTGCATTTACAGTCATTATTCACACCTATGTTGTCTGAGGACAACATCAATATCAGATACTATCACAGATGGAAATTACTTCACGGAAGTGTGAAAAACCAGGTCTTTTACTTAGGAAAGTGGACAAAAATATTTTAAAATGTGTGTATGAAACAGAAAGTATGTAGAGGTTCTTTAACAGACTCATGAAGTTATTCCTCTTTTTTCAACCATGATTTTGTCACTCTAAGTACTTGTGTCATCTCAGCCCTTCTTAGCCTGTAAGGTCAACTCAGCTGATAAGGTGTTCTGAACAGGAGTTACTTCAAATGAACTTTTTACAGCATCTGTTAAAATGGTCATTTGATTTTAATAGCAGATTCTGGGCACCCTGTCAACAAAAATAACTTATACCACTGTTAAAGGCGGCCCAGAAAATTACTCCAGTTTCTTCTAGTTTGAGTTTAGTTTTACTCAGAGCAAATATTGTGTTGCAATTTGGTAAAATTTCTGACTAGCTGCTGTCTAGAATGGATTGTATTAAGCAGTGTGTTGCATTAACCCATGTAACTTTTGTCAATAACCATCTAGAATGAGCACTGCCTTTTATATGTTTTCTAGACTAGTGTATTGAACTATTTAGTGTAGTTCTCATACCACCAGTATAATTAACGTATTTAAGTTATTGATGCCATTTGTTTCTCATTTTTTTGACAAAACCCACATAATATATTTTATAAAAAATTCCTGAAAAAATATTACTGACATATTTGAAGACACATGGTTTTGGAAGCATTGCTTTAATCCCCAGGAAGTTATTTAATAAAAATGGATTTTTCTATCTCAAGTAGACACCTGGAAAAAAGACCTTCTCATAAATATTGGATCTGGAAATGTCCTTACAGTAACAACTGCCAAAGCTCCATCTTAAGTAATAAAAAACTTAATAAAGTTCACCTTTGGTTAATGATGTTTTTCCTCCCTCTAATTTTTTACTAAATGCCAGCTGTTAATAGCATAATCAAGCGTGCCCCTACCTTACTTCTACAAATATCCATGTTTTCCCTGTAGAATGCCACCAGAATTGCACCAGATGTGAGTTTGACATGATGCCCTTTAGATGCAGATTACACATTTTAAGTAAGTCTGTCCCTCCAAAGACCTACCTGCTCCCTTTACTTTTATTCACTCCAGCTAATGCCATTGAAGTCAATGGAACATAAATACATGTACCTTTTTGGAGGGTAATACTAGCTGAACAGAATGACCAGTAACTGATGCTCAGAAAAGTGAAATTGGTCCAATAAAGCTGGTTTGCTGGAAAAGTTAAATTGTCCATTATCCAGGCACACCTGGTAAATATCCAAATGCCAAAGGCCTAATGCACAAGTGTGTTGTGCCAGGTTTATGTCGGGGAAACTCTATACGGCTAAGCAGGGGCTTTATAGGCCCAAGGGGCTAAGGGTCAAATTCCAACCCTCTGGAGCACCTCTCCTATTAAACCCAACTATTTTAACATATTTAGTGATTTATTTCCTATTTTAGTGTCCGGCCACCTTTGAAGTCATCCCAAACACCTAAAATTAATTCAAAACTCACTTACTCAAAAGGGAAATTAATCTTAAGCTTCCAATTTCTACTGCTCAGATGATCTTTAATAGGTTCTGGGAAGCTGGAGTAGGAGAGAGAGACCAGTTCCTCCTTCCCAAAGAGCAGAGGAAGTCCTGCCACACTCTTAAATCAAGGGTTTAGACAGCTATCTTGGGAAGATTGGTTTTGGCTTGTGAACCCTTTGCGAACAGAAATGCTTCATGACTGCAGCATCCAGACATCAGAAAATGTGGGATTTAACAGATAAACCTTTATTTCAGTTTTTCCTACGGATGCCTGTGTGCCATCTTAAAGCCACTTTTCTTTCAGCCTCCCAGTTGCTGTGTGCCTTATTCCTGCAGTGCCCACCCCTTCAGACTTGACCTGTAGTGCATGAGCATTATCTAGCTATAGATATGCCATCCTATCAAAGTTGTTGAACACATTTTAAATAGTCTGATATTGGTGAATTCCAGAATGCTGTACAGATATTTTCACTTTCAGAAATCGGGGCTGTTCCCCAGAACTGTTACTCCCTTTCATACCTAATGATTTTCTGGGACAGGTTAAACCTCTGTATTTTTTAGGAGAGGAAAGAAGTCACCTTGGTTTATGGCATCAATTGCATCAAATACACAGTGACTTGTAGCATTCTTCCTTCTTTCTTCTTCATTTTGATATCCAGGTATTTCTCATTCTCCCTTTGGGCAATTCCTATCACAAACACAATCATTCTTCTATAGTGATATAGCCACAATCTGCCAATGATGTGTAGCAAAATGTCACTGTCTGCAGTTGCAGCTACATGGAGCCTTTCCCAAGGCTACAGATCTGGTAAGCCTAACTAATGTAAACCTTATTCGCAGTCATTGCCCCACTGCAATTAACAGAGGTAGCATTTGCTGGTCTGAGCTCACAGTTTTATGTTTTAGAGCACTGTGAGCAGCATTTCAAGGCTTTCCTCAAGCATGTTCCTTCAGAGTGTGTATTCCCCTTCAGAAACTGTTTTGGTGACACATAGCCTTACCCCAGATTTTGTATAGTCCCATAATGAAAGCGAACATAGAAAGAGATTTAGGATTGAGTTTGCCTAGCTAACATACAAAAGGAATTTGGCAGCTGGAGCTCCATGGGGAAGCATGTAGGCAGGAAAAAACACTGTCTGGTTCACAATGAATGTTTTTGAAATCCTCACAAGCCTAGGTACTTACTGACAAACCCAGAAAACAATGCATCTTATTATGAAAATGTTTCTTCCCTGCTTCCCCCATCCCCCCGCCAGAATCTGTTTTTAAGCATCCATCAGTAATACCGCAAATAATCAATGGCAGTTAGTCTTATTAGGTCACAACAGAATAAGTTATATTTTGCAATATAAATTATTATTTAAATGCTATTAAATAGCATTAGCTCTATGGTAACAAGCAATGGCACATTCTGTACAAACAGATAAGCCTGATCTTCCTACGCCTGTATCTGGGGTGTTGTGCTGAGTTTGTTCTCAGAGGGAGAAGGATATGATTACTGAGATAAAACAAAATCGCACATTACAGTCATTATGGGGAAGAGGGAGGGAGAATGTTAAATGTATTTAAACTGCAGGAGGTTAAAACAGTGTGTGCCAAAAATCTCTGAACATGTCAGGATTAATAACAGCTGGAAGCAGGAGCAGAGCTGACTCTCCATTCCTAATGTACAGTTCAGCATTTAAGGTGCCAGGACGCTGAGCTTATCTCTGATTTATCAAGCTTTTTCTTTCTACCCCAACACCCATCCCACATAACAGGTATCACTGAGGATAAAGAGGGTGCACAAATGCTAAACAATAAATTCGTTTCTTACCTGGTGTAGACAAGAACCAATGTTTCAATACACTGGATTATGCCTCCAAACTCTTGAGGAATAACTAAGGTGTAGCAACTAATGATAAACCAATTAAAAAAAAATTCCAATCCAGGGGCACACTCTTAAAAGAATAAAACCCCAAAATCAATCTCAGTAATGTGAGAGAACAGGAAACTCAGAACAAGCACATGGCTTTAGAATAAAAACATAGTGCTTTTGCAAAAAACCTCCTGCAATAAGATCAGAAAGCAAGTCCTTTAGATCCATGAGGTGTAAAAATCTGAGGGAAGTGGCATGTGAGCGACACTGACTGATTGCATTTCAAGCTGCATTTGAAGTCAGGACCTTCAACACTCAAATGTATGTGCATTCTACTCCAAATAGTCAAATTCTGCTAATCAGCATGATGGTATGTTTTCATCTTTTGACAGCCGGTAGGGCCACTTCTTTGATGGTGTTTATAAACCTCTTATATGAGTAAGGCAGCCTATTTGAAGCATTTGAAAGCCATCAGTGTTATGTTAATGAGCAAAGTTTTATGATAAATGCTTTCTTGGGTTATGAATTCTAAAAGCACGAACTAAAAGGAATACCATCCAGAGCTGGTATGCATTAGTATCTTTTAATGGATGTATGCTAGAAGAGGATGAAACCTGCTGGTTTCCTGCAGGCTTCTTAGATCTTTCTTGTATCAATGGCACTATCAGTGCAAGTTAGTGCAACAGCTACTTGCACTATCAGTGCTCAGAGGTATGGAGCAGAGCTATTAGTTTCTGATAATATAATATTAGGCCCTCTAATTAATAATATTCTCTAAATAAAAATCCCAATTATTTTGATATTGTATCTATTCTACAACTGAAAGGATGAGTCACACTTTGACAAAGCACCTTGTTCCAAGATTAGGTGGTGGGTCTACAGCAGATGCAGGAAAGCACCCTAACGTTTAACCCAGTCTATGGTCCCTGTAGGGACTTAAACTGACACTGTGCTGGAGTCAGCCTTAACCTGACTCTAAGCTTACAATTTAGTAATAAGAAAGTTTAAAAGAGAAAAATCTCCAATAATATATAATGCCATAAATGAATAAATGCCATAAAATTAGCAAAGATGGTAAATGCAATAGTGCGCTTTGTAACCTAAATGCTATGTTTTGTTTTATGAGGAAAGACACAGAGTTAATCTGCTAATTGTGCATGAGCCAAGCAGTCATCAGACTTTAATTTGTATGACGTAGTGATGTAAGACTTTCTATCTTTTCTGCAGCCAATCATTCATGTTAGATGTAATGGGAGCTATATATGGTTACCCTAGCGAGAATAAATCCTGTAAATTATTCTGGAATAAAAACAGTAAAAGAACTATGAGGTTTTTTTCCCACAAGACAAGCCAGATACTTAAGAGTTTTCCTTTAAGCCAAATCACATTTTGTAATGAAGCACAACTCAAAACCAGAGCCAGCCATGCAGAACAAATTCAGTCACAAAACTGGGACTGAAACTGTGACTAATTAACAGCTGGATGGAGGGTAGCTGATCATATGGGTTTGCCATCAGGATGCCGCTGTCTCAGTGGAAACTGGGTGGCCAGGGAAAACTGGGTCTCAGGCTTATAAGGCACTACTGGAGATGCTTGCTAGTTCAAAATTAAGCCAGCACACTGCAATGCGTGTTTTAAGGGTTGGCTGTCACTTCAAAACCAGAGCGGGGATCTCTGGTTGGTGGTGGGCTTGGGCTGCTTTTAGTGGGAAGTCTTGATAGGGATCTGCTGCAGACCAGGGACTGTGGTTTGTACACTAGAAGTGCTCTGGGGGCTTGTAGTGAGGAGTCTGGAAGAGGTGCTGACTGGTGAAAAGTTTAGACTGGTCTCAATTTCTGGCACATCACGGTTTCTGCACAGATGGGATGTGCCGGGGACAAGGCAACAATACTGTAAACCCAGCACGCAGTGAAGGCAGCAGTGCCTACACAAAGTCAGTTCCTGTCTTGCACAGGACACTTGGAGGTTGGATTCATTAGAGGCTCTAATGAAACTATTCATATGGATCAGAGGGTGTGCATGTGGATGCTCAGGATGCTGTGAGAAATGCAATGTCACTTTAGTGTCCTATAGGTGTCTTCTGTTTTCCCTTGCATGATCTGAGGGCTTTCCTGGATTTACTTTTTTGTAACCTAAAATAGGTTAGCTATGCTACTTTAGAGGGTGGATTGGGAGGTTGGCATTTCCTCAGTCAACCCTATCCTGCATTGTCCCAAAGCAACATAAATGAGAAAAGGTCAAGAAAAAATCCGATTATAGAACAACAAACTACGCTCAGGAGGGGAAAGAGGGAAAAGAGGAAATATACAATAGCATCTGCTGTCACTGCGTCATTTCTAGCCAGGTCAAGGCAAACAATCTTGCTTCCTACCTTGATAAATCATTAGTAATAGGTCAGGAGTCAGCTGCTTCCCTTATCAGCGCCAGGAGCTTAAATGTCAACGATTAAACGTTTCCATGGAGATCCCCTGAGCTTCACTAATGTGGGCACATTATTTACACCCACACGCTGCTGGAGAAATGATAATGACAGAGCGTTTAGTTGTGCCCCAGCATATCTGAACCAAGCGGTACAGCTGGATTCCGAAACAGCATCTTGGAGCACAGAGCCAGATCTTGGGGATGTGAGAGACACCTGTTCATCTGATTTTCAGAAACGGCTCTTGCTGGAAAGAAGCAGCCAGCATTTTTAGTGTTACATTCTGGACAGACGACTCCAGTGCAGGGGGACTGTCACAGCTGCTCAGTATTAACAAATGGATGCTTGCAGGAGGCTGCAGTAGGTAGTACATCAACTGTGTGACCTACATAGACTATGCACAGTTTAGTTGTTAATTTATTTCAGCTGGGGAAAGAGCAGATAAATTCACGATCAGAGGAGTGGGGGAATATCTTGTTTGTTCCAAATTGGTTCAGCCTGGTTCAAGCCGATTATCTCACAGGGGAGTCACTCCAGTGTGACTTTCTCCATTAGTATTAATCACTGAAGTGTGAAAATTATTGGTGCTATTTTGAGGAATACTTCATATGCCATTTAAATAAACTCATTTTCACTCCTTTCCACAAGCACGCAAATCACCAAGTTATGAAGATATGAGTGAATTTTGCCATCATGTACACAACATTTGTACAGCATGTCCCTGAATATTTACTTTCCATCTACAGTGAAGTGGAAAGGAGACATTTTTAGGCAAAACAGAAAGAAGTGCCATGGGACTTGCTACAGTGTGTTTGCAGCCCAAGCAATGGCATACAGGTGACTGCCATAATACTTTGTTAGGTAATCTAATCAAATAATCTGATGTATGATAACCTGATAGAATACACAAATGTGTATTTTAAAGCAGTACAGGCATGTTTACTGATAACCAATAATAAACTATATGATTCTCCCATTAAAGAAAGCTTCATAGTGAAATAACTCTTAGACATGGATTGTTGTGCAGATCAGGGAGGTTCTTCCATGGGATGTCCTTTTTTTTGTCCTGAGACGCAAAAACCACAGGAGTATGCAACTGGCAAATGTATATGACAGAAATGTCTGAAGTTTATATCAAGTCAGATCAGATATACCAGATATAGCAGATATATCCACGTCCTTCACTAGCACTGGCTTTCACATAAAGTGGCCCAGCCCCAAAGCCACACAGCCTTCTCCCAATCCCTGGACTTGTTGGCTTATACTATGGATCATATCCCTGGATTTGCTGTAGGTGCAATGGGGACTAGAAGAAAAGCTTTTCTCTTCCTTCCCAGACACCGTCCCCAAGCCCTAGAGGAAGCAAAGGTTTGTTTTCTGGGGAGAGATGATAGGGATTTCTAGGTTGGTGTAGGAAAGGCTGTAAAATGGAGCAGGACCTGTTGCAGCACTGGAAGCTGGCAGACGTGTATCCTATGTGCTGGATGCTCCACAAGGCTCCACTGTGCTGAGTTTTCCTTTGATTAGAGAAGAGGCCGAGTCTAAACCTGGCCCTTTACTGAACAGCTGGGTTGTAGCCATGCTTTTGCAATATTATTCCTGGAAGTACCACTCCTTATGATAGCGTTTCTGGGAAGGTAGCACAAGCATTACTAGTGTAGTGTACAGCTTAAATGAAACTGATATAGTGTACAGCTTAAATTAAATCCTTCCTGGAAGTGTGGCTGATCCGTAGGAAGAAGCAAAAACCTTCCTTGTATCGAATCTGTTAAAGCTATTTGTTTATCATTTTGGAAGACAGAAACATTGCTAGTGAGGACAGTCTTCTGGATGTAGGAAGGGCTGTACGGTAAAATTCATTAAAAAACAGACTTGGTTTGGTTGTTGCTGATCTTACTTCAAACATGCTATGCTTTGAACAAATGCAAGGCAGAAAAAATTAATTAGGTTCACAGTGAATTTAAGAAGAGGATTCTTCTGTTACCAGTGATACTAATGAACTTACCAGCTACAAAGTAGATTTTTGATGTGGGCACCCTTTTCAATGCTGAACTTGAAAAAGGTCTGGCTTATTAAATGTTAAAAAACGAATTAGCACTGGGAATCTCTGAGTACTTTAAATAGGAAGCTGAGCCTGTTGCTTCTTGGTCACTAGTTTTATTCTGGTTCAGGCTAGGAAAAAGAGGAACTTAACCTAGTTTCATGGATACAAATGGAGGTAGCTCTCTCAGCCTAGAAGTTAGCTGGCCATTGTCCACAAGTATAAAAGGGATATTGGTAGTTCCTGTCAATTACCACATAAAGCTGAGGTCTCCATAGAGAGGTGGCTGGCTGAATGGGTGAGAACCCAGTGAATCTGTGAGAGACAAGCTTAGGTCATAGAAATCTTGTTCAATACATTGGGCACACCTCTAGTGTTGTTTCCTAAGTTATTCTTCTTCAGAAGGCCTTGGCCCTTTTCATCTCAGTTGAACCTGATCTGGCTGACCAGGCAGTTCACACACGCTTGGTAATGGGATCTGCAGAAACCCGGAGGTGGAGCAAGGAAATGCTGAAGCTAATTCTAATCAACTCACTTTTGATGTATCGTGGTTGGAGGTCAGTCATGCCGTATAAGCAGAGACCACACATAGGCTCCATTCATAATTAGTTCAGGTCCAGCTGGGTAATTGGCTTATAGCTGATAAGCGATGCGGCTTGATGTACTCTGATGCACCTGACAGACATACCACATCCTCAGAATCAGGAGCACCGAATGTGAGGAAATGTGTAAAGAGCATCTCTTTCCACAGGTCCCTTGTTTTCTCCCCTACCCTGGCTCTCACACTCGCACTTTTATATTTTAATCATGACCACCAGTGGTGTGAAGGACATATTTTTCCTAACCTGTATAAAGATTAAAGACAAAGAATTAAGTGCAGCAAGGAACAGAAAGAAAGAGATGTGGCTAAGAAAGCTAAGAATTAGGGACCAAATTCCAAGGTTCTGACCACATCCTGGGGCGCAAGGTCCCTGGCCGGGACACTGCCTGTGACTTTGCACAGAACATGGGAGGTAATGCTGCTTCATCCTCCCTGCAGGCTGATGGTTAAACGCTCTCCCAAGGAGACCTTTGGAGGACTCATTTGCCTGGAGAACATCAGCCCACTTTGCTCATCCCTCAGATGAATGGTCTAACTACAAAGCAGTAAGATTTCCTGGAGCTGATATGTTATTTTTCACTAAGGTCCAGGACTGATGCCACTATTTTGACTTCCTCCCCACTTTAAAATGATAAATCTGTATAACAAAGAGTTAGAGAAGCATGTCAGATACCCATTTTAAATCTAGACATCCAACAGGGAGAAAGACTGCCATATATGCCTCGCAAAAGAACACTCTGTTCTTTTTTTAAAGACATAGGAGAATATAATGTCAACATCTGTATTTTTTTCTTCTACAGAGAAAAAGTAAAACACATAGAAAATATCTTGCATTGTGACTCAGGCTTTAATATCTTTTTTGTTTATTCATTTTTTTTTACACTGATGCTCGTTTTTTCTGTGAGCACCATGTACCCTTTTAGAGACCCATAGGAATTGCTACAAATCTTCAGTGTAATATTTTATCTCATATTTTGCCTTATATTGTACTTCTGTCGATATGGCAAGTTTTATTGCTGTGCCACGTTGCATCCTGAGCTGTGAAGAACAGCCTACTTGCTTTAGATCTCTAATGTGGAAAGGATTTTAACTATTGATCCTTGTCAGGAGATACATGAAAATCTAACACTTCAATTAAACTACAACTTTTAGAAAATGAACACTGAATTGCAACAAGTTTTGAGACAGAGAAAAACATTAGTATATCTAGTTCAGTAATCTAACTGCAGCAATAGGTAGCATCTGATAGCACAGAGAAAGAAAGTATTCTTCCCCACCATCTTCTCTGATCTGTATCCTTCCTTCCACATTAAATGTAGCTTAGTGTAGTTAAAGCTCTTTTTCTGTAATATCCTTTTTTTGATCTGTGAGGCAACAGATTTTATCTGGGCCTGGGAAGGAAACAGGGTGATGGTCTGTTTAAAAATTTGCAGGACTTAACACAGTAATTACAGAATTATTATAAACACGTGCACACACAGAAAATCTTTTGAACTCTCTGCTACTGCTACTTAACACATTAATGAATTTGCAGTCTGTGGGAACACAGGAACAAAATAGTATTAACTCTGTGATTTAAAATAAGTACTCCCTTTGATCTAAATCAGTGTTGGCACTTCATTGCTGCATTAAAATAAAATCTGTCCTGACTTCTCACCAGATAAATGTGAAATAAAACGATGAGGAATAACCCGACATTTTGGTTGCAGTGTGCTTTTCAGGGTAGCTGGAATAACACAAAACACAAGACCATTAATAAATACGCAACTTCTGTTGTTCAGACCTCCCCAGTTCAAGACCTTCCCTATTCAATCTTTCACATTTACAGAAGAAGGAACCAGGTGGATAATGCACCTGAGGCTTCTATCCAATAGAATAAATAGCTTGCCTGTGCTTCCCTTTTCCTCACGCCTGCGTGCTATTTCTGCTTGCTCTTACACTGAGGGCAATTCTGTATTTTGCAGCAGTCTGTGTAGAAGAGCTGTGCTGACTTTCAGAGTACCATGAGCTAGGACAGATCCCCAGGGCTAGTCTGTGTCTTCTGAATTGCTCAGGAATACAAGACAGACAGTAAGAGGCTGAAGCAGCCAGTCTGCAATGCCCTGTAGAAATAAATTAGTGTGGAGTAACAGGCTCCCTGGTTTTGTTACTAATGCTACCATGTAGTAAGAGGTAAAGAGGCAATTGGTTTGAATTCTGTGAAAATTGCATAGTCTCTGTCCCTAGTTTATTTTCTTAGGGGTGTGTCTATACAGATGTGTGCAGATAGACCCTGGTTCCTGGCTAGAAGTGACACAGTCATGTCTGGGTGATTCCGTGCCTGAAAACACTAGAACTGAATGGAGCTTGTATCTCACAGAGCATGTGTAGGCCTGTCTGCATACTGTGTCTATGTACATGTGCCCTTTGCTGACCCTGAGTTAATTATAGATAAGTAGGACCAGGGTCACCGAAGTGTTCTGCAGAAACACTTATGCCCATCCCAGTAAGTTACCAAGTGTTGTTTATGATTGTTATGAACAGAATTTGACTCTGATACTTGCTGTCAGGGGGAAGGGCTTTGCTGCAAACTGTCAATCCTGCATTGCTGCTATTGAAACTGATGTGAAAGGTGAGATGTTTATGGGAGGAAATTCCCATTCCTTCTCTTCCCCTAATCTCTACTCATATAGAAGTGCAAGAATTGATACACTTTGCAGAACGGAAAACATTCTCCAAACAAACCTCTTAGCCTTTTGCCATCACTTTTTACCATTAACTTGTCCGATGGTATATCACAAAGGTCACACGATCTCCTAAAGTTTACTTTGAAATATTTTCTAGAAATGAAGCAGAAAAGATCTAGCTTGCAGGAGTCAACTTTAACATGAAAAATATCATCATCAATTTCATAAACTTCTAATGTATGTAGCAACCTAAATTACACCCACGAGTTTTACCACTGAAAATATAAATCTGCAAAAACTTCCCTTTCCTATTTCTTTTTTTTTAGTAACAGTTAAGTCATGACTAGGTTGCAAATTAAGTTTTCTCTTTCTCTAGGTTCTTTTGCTATGCACAAGGCATAATTATTCAGGCATAATTCTCAATCTGTCACTCTGGAGGGATTAAAGACCTCTTGGTTGATGCCATGCCGGAAAGTCTGTGCTGGTTGCTGTGACAGGCTAGTGTCACTGCCCATCCTGCATCTCAGTCTCAGACAAATCCATACGTCCCTGTCTGTATTTCTGTCTTCTATTAGGGTTGGAATAATAAATCCTCATTTTTATAAGATATGTGTCCACCTTCTGCCATGATATATGAATCACTATGTAGCTATTATTTGTTTAATGCACCGCTTCTTTCCAAATACATGGTTTTTCCTAAAAAAAACAGAAAACCCCCCCCTGCAATTTTGGCAGGTTTTACATCCGCTGACAGTAGGCTTTGACCTTTCAGCATCTCTTTTTGTTATGCCTAGCTGTAGTAAGGTAAAATTCTGTAACGCTAAGGCAGATGCACATTTTGACATACAAAGGTGCTGCTAAAACTGTCACTGAGAGCGCTGTTTCATCAGAGAATAGCTTACCATGTATTGTCTTTGATTTTTTTTTAAATATATCTGCCCTGCCGCCCAGAGTTTTGATATTGTCGAATGTGGCCATTAGATTGGTTATTGTTTGCTGTGATGCTGCTGGAATCCCACTCCTAAGCAATCTGCACAGACTTACTGCAATTAAAACTTGCAAATAAAACCCAAGGTGTTTAGCATCGTATGCCTAAAATGTTTCATTGCTTGCTCTAAAATGGTCACTACGGTTGTGTCTGGGAGCTTGCCTGGTTCCCAGAAATCTAAATAGCAGCCTATATTGAAGCAGTCGTTTCTGCTGTGTACAATGATTATTTGGCAGCTTTTTGGATTCATGTGCTCAAGTTTAGAGTTATTTCAGGGGGAATGCATTTGACAGCAAATTTCCACTGATGTTCATGAAATTGATAAACCATGTTGATTTCATCTGATTTTTTCCAGTGGAAAGAACCTGAGAAAAAATGTGTACTATCAGAATGGAGAATATGAATATATGTAAAGAAAGATAAAGGTATTCTGTTTCAAAGGTTTTTTTTAAAAGAACCCATTGAAGCCTGAAATTTAAATTAAATTAGGTAGTTCCACTACCAGACTAAATGAAATTTTTGTAAAGAGAAATTTTGCTACAAAAATGTCATGGGTTTGAATTTGTGATTGTTTCTAAAGGAGCTCAGATCTGAAATGGGGAATCCAGTGTGAAAACAAAACCTGTTCTCCACACCTCTTGAGTCCTAGCGAGCTACTGTAGATGCCACCAGTTCTCGGACAAAGGTTTCTATTCCAGAGGGGATTCCAAGTATTATTGAGGAAGTTTCTGTTCTCAGTGATCTGATACTATGAATGGGCTCTTTTATATGTACGTCTATCAAAAGCGAAATGAAACTTTTCCCTTGGTGTCCCAATCCTCTGAGAGAGGTAAGTTTTTACCTTAAGCTGGTCCTTGCTTTTTTGTGTTTTAAAGACTCTGTATTGGAACTGGTACATACCTAGTTATTGGGGTTTTTTCATGTATTTCCCTATTCTGATCTGTTTGAGGATCTCTCTGTTTTCATACTGTGGGGCTCCTTCCACAGGAAATCCGTGATCTCACTCACAGCATTCTTCTTTCACTAGCATGTTTTAATGATGTTTGGGAGTATCCTTTAAAATGCTTTTTGATGGTTGGTTCTTGTTTTCTGCCACAATGGTTTCTTATCCCTGAATGCGTGTATGAATTTCATACATGCAAACACAGTTGCCTGATGTCCTTTTTCAATTTGTGTGTATTTCTGTTCAGATGGCCATAGGGATATTGAAGTGAAAGCTATCAGCTGTTCCTTTCACTATAACAAAGCCCCAAGCATTGACTCATTGGCACCACACTGCAAATTTGCCTATTTATTCACATCATGGCATAGGACAGGGGAGTTGGTGACCAGCAGCTAGACTTACAGATCCTGGCTGAGGTAACCACAGCTCTTGCTTATTTGTCTGCTACATGCCTCAAAGCATTTGCATACCTCTGAGAAGAAGTATTATCACCGTCGCTGAATTTATTTCACATTTTTAGGCACGGGTATCTGCTGTATTGTCTTCACTGGCTTTTTTTAGAGTCACGTTACAGTGGGAGATTAACAAGTGTCCTGAATATAACACTGTAATTAAATACAATTCCATCTTACTTTTATTTTGTTTTGTATTTACTTCCCTAATGCCTTATAAAAGACTGGGGACATTGTAGTCCTTATCTGCAATGGTTTTGTCATGTATCTCGACGAATATTTCCTAAAGCCAGCAGGACACTCACTGACTTGTAATATAGGTATCAGTTTCTTCTGGTAATGTTACTGATAGTTTTCTCTTGTGATTTCTTTTTTTCTGAACACCAGTGTTTACTTTGTAATGTTCAAATTGTAGCAAGGCAATTTGATTTCTCAACGATATAACTTGTCAAAAATCAGTCTTTTTGCACTGAAGTGCAGAAGTGTATTCCCCCATCCTTCTTACTACTTCCTTAGTAGCAAGATTTAATCACTACTTTGTTTAAACAATTTGGACCTATGCCTCTGAATAATTATTGTGCCACATACCCAACTTCTGCTTTCTCTGACTTCAGTAATGCCTTTTGCTTTCTTTGATTCTTTTCTTTCCTCTTCCTCTTGAATTTGTAGAAATATTATTAAGACCCAAGACCCTGAAGCACCGAGAGGAGGCTCCTGCAATCGGAAACAACCAGACCATTAGCTGATGGAGCTGCCCCCAAACACCTCCCACTCGCTGAGCCAGGGACTGCAGTACTCTATGTGCTCAAAATGCTGTCATAAGACGTGCTGTCAGTATTTGGTTTCTTAAAAATTTTAATTTAGCTCTTCTACCTATTAATATAAATTGTCTTGTCTCATGCTCAGTGTCACCAAGTTCATGTATTCACAGTTAGTTTAGCTGGAGGCTATGGCACTACTGAAGTTCAAACCTAGATAGTTTTGCTTGGTAATCTACTTGTAGTTCTTATTTCCCTAATTTTGTTTTGTCTATATAATTTAAATTTGTCTGGGGTTTAGTGTTTTGTTTTTTTTTTTTCCTTTCTTTTCCACAATGCTGTGGAAGTCTCTGTAGTCTGGTACATTCACTGATGTCCCGCTGTCTATTTGGCATGCCATTTCCTATTTGCGTGCTGCTTTGTCTTTGCATCTGGTGCTTCTCCGAGCTTTCCAAATCTTTTCATTTTTTGCCATTTTACGCTGCATTAATACCCTCCATGCACAGTCTTGTTCTCTCAGTTCCTGTTTGTTTCCTTGATATATTGCAATACAATTGTTATGATTTGTCTTTAAGTTTTGGCATAACGATATCTCTCATTGCAGTTATGGTTAGTAAATCAGGATACTTCATTTCACAGCTAGATTTACTGGAAATTATAGAGAAGGTTCAGATATATTTCTACCACTAGTGGTTGGGCACTGTGATAGATTTGTATCTAACCTTGTTCTTTTATCAGGATTTTGCCACCATAGCCTCATATCTGATGTTCCAATATCTTTTCCTGCTTCTTTGCAGTATGCATTTGGCATACTAACTTCTTGCCTTGATTTTTTGTGCACAGCAGATAAAGACTGCTGTGATTCACATTCTAGACTGAACTTGGCATATTCTCTAACTTTCCACTTGTCCAAAGCTTTTAGTTATTAGCATGAAAGCTAAAAATATTCTCAGCTGTGCTTCTGAACCTTTGATCCCTGTTGCTAGTAACAAATTACTGCATCTTTTAAGAACTGCTAGTTGCATGGGTCAGCTACTTTTTGCAATGTATCAGTATCCCAACTGACGGCTTATTCAACTGTGGCTGTTGAAAAAGTACCTTTTTATTATCTCCTTCGGGAAAAAAAATGCTTCTGAAGTAGTTCCTGTACTGCACTTGGGTCGTCCTCTTTGGATGCTGACATATCTAGCTGATAATAGGATATGCGGCAACCTCTATTCATAATATGAATATTGCATTGTTACATTTGTTTTACTTTTCCTTTTATCTAAACCTATTATTGTTAATCAGTTTTAACATTGTTCACTGAAGAATGTCTATTTGCAGGGAGTATTGCTTCCTTTTTTTGTCTGTGAGTAATATTGCTATGCCTTCAGGAACTGACTCACTTTTAGCCATAATGGTCGGCAAAATACCAAAGCAGGGGGAACCAGGACATCACCAGTACTCAGGCTTTTCTTCTTCCTCCATAAACACTGTCTTCTCTCCTCAAACACTGTAAATAAATCCCTAAGTTAACACGTCCCTCCTCTCCCTGTGTCACTTTCACTCTTCAGCTAATTATTTTTGAAGACTTCCGTTCGGTGTCAGCAGGGGTTGCACTAGATGACAGCTCTCAATTAGCACTCCTCTAGGCACAACCAAACCAAAGGGGGAGGAAAAAAAAGAAGGGAAAAAAGAAAAAGGGAGAGAGAAGGAAATTAAGGTCTGCTACCTCCCACTTTCACGAAACAGATGGGATCAGAGCTACACAATCATAAGGTATATATGTGGGATTTTAATTTTCTAAGAAAAGAAAATTCTAAGTTTCAAGAGGCTGTGAATCTACACCATATTTAAAGAAAAGCAGTATAGAAAATAATGAATGTGAAATATGTCTTAGAAAGAATGAAACATTATTTTCTGTGCACTTACAGATATGAGTTAGGAGCAAAATAATCTGCTGGTTATATTCATGCCTTCCAATGGCAGGAGTCCACAAAAAGCTTAGCATCATAGCTATCAGTAAGGAATAACTTCATGTTTTAAGGATAAAGGCCAGGAAAAAGAAACAATTAGAGGCCCTCGTCTCAGCCTCTTTAAATTAACATTTACCACTCTCTGTAATTATTATTTACTTGTAATGAGTCAGTAAGCCATTAAAACTAAGCAGGAGGCTTATTTCTGCTATGCACACTCATGAAATGATGTTCAATAGAATTGCTTCTCTTTTTGCAGTTATACAAGCATGAAATCAATGATCAATGATTTTTTAACCTCTCAATACAGCTTTATTTTCAAAATCACTCTTCCATCCCAGTCTTCCTATTCATTTTCTATCATGACTAACGATTCCTTAAAAATAAAATATCACTAGTTGCACATCAATATAAGTGTAGAAATATGACTACATTCTGAATTTTCCATTCAAACTGGTTTTGAAGTTTCCGTTAGTTCATGTCTCCTAACTTTACTCGTCCTGAAAAGTTGAATTATGCAAAATTTCAAGCAGCTTTGGGGAAGCATGAATAAAGTCTAAAAAAATCTATTGCAGTTGGGGAGTTCATGGAAAAGTCATGTGGCTTAGTGAAGTCTCTGACTTCTGCTTGGATGCCCCAAATTATTGAGGTCTATGACTGTCACAATACGCAAAATTCTGGAGCTTCTGCCTCTACACCTATTTATAGAGGACAGGCTATTTCAACTATTTCTCTGAAACATTTCTCTGCCAACTGTGGTTACAAACTTTCCAGTCATCTGTAATCTGATGAATTCACTTGGCCACCTGCTTAGTGCTTAATTTTAAATCCCTCATAGTCCAGAGAACCCCGTGAGGAGGTACGCTCATGAAAACTGCAAAACTGCATTTTGCTTTCAATTTGTGTGAGGTGCAGTGAGTCCTCAAATTACATGGATTAGACACAGCCTCTAACTCTTTTTGGAAGGTAATAAATAGCTTGCATTTAGATGTCCCTATTGTTGGGTTATATTGGATATCACCTGGGACATATGGTTTCTAAGATCATTCTGCTTAGGGCATACTGAAATGCATAGTGCCTCCTGTCCAGCCTGCACAGTTGGGTTGTCATTCTATAGAGCCCTACTGTGAGGACAAGAAGTAGCAAAGGCAGGTGCCCAGAAGTAAACTAAATTTAGCTGTATCAGTTCTTGAGTCATCAAGTCTTGCAAACAGCCTTGCAGTAATGACGAGTTTAGAGAGGCTCATGGAAGATTTGCTTCAGATGCTACAGTCAAAAATCCATTTGCCACTAACATTTAATAAACTAAAGCCCTCTAGTAAAAGACTGAAACCTAGACAATGTGCCTTGAGAGGAAAGTAGGAAAAGCTGACAGCTTAGTGCCCAAGATCCCTGAAATAGCATTTTTTAGAGAGAACTGTTCTAAAAAACTCCCAGGCTGTTTCTTAGAAAATGAGGAATACCTTTATTAATGAAGAGGAGAAAAGTCTTCAAAAATATCGACCTAAAATTAAAGGTAAAAATAATAACAGTTGAAGAGAAGGCCCTAGAAATGTGACCTAGGAAAAACAAACCTCTTCTCTTAAGGGTGTATTTTGTAAATAAACCAGAGCATGAGCAGGATAACCAAACCAGCCACTTGACATGTGAATGCCCCAAGAAACTTCTCTATTCCCTGTCTACATCTTATTCCTAGCTGTAGACAATACCTGAAGAAATGAGAGCCGCAACCCAAAAGGCTGAACTGAGCATCTAGCACATCCCTGTTTAGGTATCAAATTCCACTCTGATATACATATATGACAGGCTGCCTTGTTCTTCTCTTCCTGTAGTTATTATTGACTAAACCCAATCCTCCCATAAAATCCCTTAGAACTTGATTACCCTGGCACACCCAGAGTTGCTCGTTAATTACAGACTCCATCCCCCAAGCTGTCCCTATTTTTTCTGCTTCCTTGTCCCATTGGAAATCAAAGCTTTTCTGGAGCAGGCACTCCCATAGCTGCAGCTCAGTATTTCCTGCCCTTGTTCTCACTCTTTATCCTCATTTCCCTTCCCTCTTAGCTGTGGGCAGACACTGACCCTCCTGTTGGCTATGGTAGTCAGCCAGACAGAAGACATCCACATACTGTGGGTGCCACAGATATTCATAGAAGTTGTCATTGTGGCCAAGACTCAAGCCTGCTTATGTGTCCGAAGACCGCACCCAGGAGAGGACTAGAGGGATGTACCAAGCATAAAGCATGGAAATTGCACCCTCACCTGGATTCAGCTCTTGTATTTTCACTCCTTCCTGCTTATGGGGAACATTGCAGCTGGACACAGGAACCTACTCTCTGACTGCTGGGAACCAGAAGACTTTGTGTGTCTTCCAGGGATAAGTTTTAGTGAGTTCTCCCCTGAGCTCTTTTCTCCTCCCTTCCCCTTACTTGGTCATATAGGACAACTAAGCTTACAGGTTTGGAGTGATGATTTTTATCTTAAACCAATGGATTAAAAAAATTATATTTACCAGTAATTGTAATACAGAAATGCTGTGAACTATAAACTGTCTTGTCACACATAAAAGGAATGTTAATGTTGAACTAAAATCCTAGCTGTGCTCGTAAGCTCCATAAATCACAACTATAAATAGACCTGAGTTAGTGCCATGGGGAAAGCCTCTGAATATTCATAAGACTCTTGTTTCATATTTTGTCACCAGAATAAGCCTTGAAACGGTAAGCAGTTTGCATCTAGTGAACCAGTGGCAAGGTAATGGCATTATGATAACAAAATACATCAGTGTGATAAAGAACTAATATCTACACATCATCTATATTGTCCTTGTGTGTAAAGTGAAAGCCATTTATTCAAATGTCATAAATAGCTTCTTTGATTAATAGCATTAGTTGCCCTTGATAAGATGCTGGTTTTGTGAGGATATCTGGAGGCTAAATATATTATAATATTCAGCAAAGAAGAAGAAAATATTTTTTCATATTTCTTACACATTCTGTAATTATTATTCATTATTTTGATGGCATCATAAAGGCAAATGATACATTATAAAAATAAAACACTTTCTCTGAGTTTTATAATTTTAAGGACCCCAAATTCTTCCTCAGAAACATCTATTTATGCCCAAACAATTTTTTTTTCAACAAATGGCAAAAAAAGTGCTTTAGAAAAATCACACTAATCATGTTTATAAAGTGCAATTAGTAATCATTTTAGGCAGAAAAGCTGATGCAACAGGTATAAAAATTAAATTAGTGTTTCATTTCACCATTTCAAGAAATCCTTTTCTATTGCCATTTACAGAGGAGAAAACCCTTCAAAATACATTTCTTTTTAAATATCTAAACGAAGGGAACAAATCTCTTAAAAAAGGTCAGAGTAACAAGGGGAAAACGAATTTTAGCTCAGGTGGAAGGAGCTGGAGAGGAAACTCCATGTGTGTAAAAGAGAGCAGATTTTGCCTCTAATTTATGATACAAAGGCAGAGATAACATCGAAGCAGTTTAGATGAGAAGAACAAATATTACTAAGCAGTTCAGTTATGTGAAAATTGAAAGGAAAATTGCCCGCAGTTATAAAAAGATTTGCCTGGAGGCAAAATGCACTTTTGTGGCCATTTCTGGTTGGTTACATCGTGATGTGCAACATAGTGGTGTAGTTGAATAGCCCAGGAGAACTCCTGAACATTTATTTTAATTTTGCAGTGGGAATCAATTCAACCGTATCAAAACTGAGTTGAAGTGTATTAATGAGTAAGTGTGAGGAAATTTCTAATATCACTCCTTGGCTTGCGATGCTCTACAGTCACATGGAGGCTAAAGTTCTTCAGGAATATTACTTATCTGTGTATAGTGTTTTATTCAAAAAATTACTATAAAAAGAGACCTTCTTACTAACCCCCTTTTTAACATATCGGATATTATTAATTTTATTCACTTATTTAATGTCGAATTTTCTGTTGATGCTTATTTCTGGGAGTTCTGAAGCTCAAATGGGTAATGGATACTGACCTTCTGAGATGCGGAGGGGAAATGAGGTCACCCACCCACCACGTCATTCATAGTCTGGGTATTAACCCCAGTCATGACTTGAAGTCCAGTCAGTCTGTGTGAAGTGATGCAAATTTTCACCAAGGGCACAATCTGATTTGCTGAAAGCTTACTGGAGAGTGAAAAACCTTTAGTGCAAGCAAGAAAACAGGAAGCGGCAGGAATCCAACATGAACCCAAGGGTTTTAACTTGTGGGTTCTTTTTGCTAAGGTGGCTGTGAAGAGAAAAATATTTAATGGTTAAATGAGCACACGTACATTGGTATCATTAAAAAATAAGACCATGGTTACTATGGCACCAGTACTGTGAGAAACACATTTGACAACATTAATTTTTATCTGAATCATTCATTCTAACTGGGTCTCTAAGAAGTCCCAAATATGAGTTTCTATTTCCAAGTACACACAAGGGAAAATCTGAAATCCAGACCAATAAAAACAATTTCATCATATGTACAAGGAATGATGAATAATATTAAAATACACAGTTTATTCTTGTAAGAGATGTGTTAAATATTGTATCATGTTGCTCAGTGCCTAATACATGTAGTGGAATTTTTATTTTCCGTTTTCAAAGCTAATAACTCTGTATCTCCTATTAAGGTAAAGGTTCCGAACGCATTATTCTCATGGTGCCTCTGAAATCAGCATTTCTTTAGCACACACTGAGATACTGCATCAGTATTCCTCCTAGCTTCAACAACTCAGTGCCTCCTATATTTCTTTTAAAGGCAGTAGCCGCTAATACAGCAAATGCAACAAGACACAAAGATTTAAAAAAAAAAAAAAGGAGAAAATGAGTCATAGCGACTTGGATGGGCCTGCTCAAATAAATTAGCAATGACCCATCATGAAACTGACTTTGGCATTTGCAACTGAAACAGCCTCATGTATTAACTGATGGACCCACTCCTACTCATTTGGACCCAGCTAAGTGAACACCTAAGGGTTAGAATTTTGGAGTTCACTTACCCACCCTGGCACAAATGATGGACTGAGTTTAATCCTTTCCTCCCTGCGAGCTTGCTCCATTGGTAAATTGAGGTGAGGCCATTTTATTTCACGGAAGTGTTGTGTTGGTTGGTATCTGTGAGGTGTTCATGCTCCTCAGCAATAAGGAGTGTGAGAAGTTTCATGAGAAGAAATGCCTTTCCCAAGCTCTCATGCAAGCTACAACAGCAAAACAATTGCACAGTATCAGAATAGCTGTACAAGAAAACAGTTATCTAAGAATTAATGTGCTATTGTAGACAATAGTTAAAGGCTTTCCTATGAGTGTGCAGTAAACATCTAAGGGAACTTCCTATCCCGAAGGCCCAGTTCCACGGAGAGAAAGAAGTGCAAAAGCCTATGTTACACCCTTGGTGTCCCTTGGTACAAAGACACCCAGAGCAAGGCAGAATTAATGTCAATGAAATTCTTTTAGCAAATTCTGTACTGCTGTTTGAAAAAGTATGTTAGAAGACCTAAGTTATTCTTGGATTTAATAGGAAAGTAAATCCACCAGACAAGCTCGTCTAAAGAAAAATAATTACATAATTCTGGTTTAAGTCTTTTTTGAGTAGAGACTACCAGTAATTCTAATTATATTTCATAGTTTCTTGCCACTTGACAGGGATTGCTCTGCTTTTGAAGCTCAACCTGGACTTGAGCTATGACTATAATAAAAATAATTTATCTTAAACTGCTGTCATTAAAAACAGCATTACATTAGTCCTAAGACAGTCATGAGGAAAATAATATAATTTTTGAGCATTATAACTGAAAGCCTTAGGCATCTAGGGGAATAAGCACTTTCCCACACTTGACCTACGCTCCGGTTTCACACTTCCCTCTGGCAGTAACTAAAGATCAGAGATTAGCATGGACTTTGAATAAAAATGGCTAAATTGATTCAGGTGTAGCAAGAAAGTATTCACACATTCCTCCTCAAGCTCAAAACAGATCTGAAGGTGGGATATGTGGCATACATGTGTCCCTGCAGCCCCAGGGGTTTGGAAGGCTGGATTAATGGTTGGAAATTCCACCAGGCTGGGTTTTTTTTGCCCCCAAAAGAAAACAGGAACTACTGAACAAATTTTACATGGAAATGTTATTAACTTGTTCTGTGTTGCCTTTTTTTAAAAGTTTCTGGCATATTAAAAATTACATTCAAATTTTTAAGACTGCCAGTCTCTGAATAATTAGAAATGAACCCAAACAAAAACTGTGCAACATCAGTTCTAGCCAGAAAACAGAAATAATTTGGAACAGTTAATATTTTTAATAGAAAATATGAGAAAAGGAAAAAGAAGTATTTTGATTCCTAAGTCATAAGAAAGCAACATCATCTTGTTTACCAAAGATAATATTATTTGAATAATATTTCCTGACAATACTGAGCCTGTTGGTGACAATTTAACATGTACTGCTGTGATACATGACCAGAGGTATAGTTTTGACCCAGCCTGCTAAACTTCTCCAAGATTTATCGATCTTAAGAAATATGTCTATATTGAACATACCAATACCACTATACACATAAGAGAGTACAGACCAACAAATTACTAATGCTCCCCTCTTTCAGTCTTCAAATTGTGTACTTTCCCATGAGAGTCAGTTCACGTCTTTCACCTTACTCCAGTAGTTTGTAATAGGACCATTTCTGAGTACCTCACTGTAGTCAACAAAACCAAGCAAACATAGCTATTTTAAAGGCAAAAAATTATCCCAACTTTAAACTCACACATATTACCTAAAGCTCAGATCAAAAATGATCAAAAAGGCATCTGTGCCCCATTGAAAGTCAATAATTTGCCATAATCAGAAGCCCCAATGTATTATAATTTCCATTAGGTCAGTCTTTGCCGCAAGAATTAGAAGACTGTTATAACAGAAAATGGCCCTGTGATTTAATTCACAGAGATTTTAAGCTGTAGCCTTAGATCTCCTTGGGTGCTTTCTCTATAGTCTCTGCATTTTCCATCTGGCACTATTTTTTGTGTCATTATAGCAAAGACTATTATAGCACTCCCAAAAGAATGTTATTAATGATGAGGTCTTGACTCCAGAATTACGAAATTTTGTTTCTGATGTAAGGAAGAGCAATGCTTTACAACCAAAGGATTAAAAATGTAAAGCAACTTTGTGATCAGGCTGCCATATATGCTGTTCAATAGCTCCCTGAGTAGTTAAGGAATTCTTTACATACAAAGCGAATAGCAGGTTGTAGGATTACAATGCTATGCTTTGGGCAACGAGGATCTCAATTAAAATGGTTAGGGCATGCATGGAAATCCAGGTCAGTAGATAATATCAAATGAAAAATAAAAATCTGTCATGAATAAAGGAGATTCCAATGAAAATGTTTCAAAATTTCCCCTTAGTAAATACACATCTTATTCAAAGATTATCCCAACACAGGTAACACATTCATTTTGAGATACTACTTAGGGAGCAATTAAAAAACAGTGTTACTTGTAGGGTGGGTTTGACCATTTGGGTTGGTTTGTTTGACCATTCCCTGTAGGTAGGAGATGGTGGATTGATAGAAACAAGTGTTTGCAAATGACAGTAAAGAATTCCAAAGAACAAGTTGTTTCAAAATGATGCCATGAAAAACTGTTGAGCAATACTATTTCTGCAAAACCCCCCTCCATGGAGCAGTACAAAGCGTATCAGTAAAACTGATATAGGAGATGTTGTGTAAAAGGCACTTGACAGGCCCTGGTCCTGCACAGGTTGAATACAAGGAATAAGCTGCTGACTTCTGCATTTTTTTACCATCTAGGAAAAAGTCAGTCACTATAACGAAGGTCAAAAGAAATATCCGAAACTAGCATTTTTACAGTTTTCAGCATCATTGAGTAATGTCAAAAGCAGACTTCAGCTATCATTCTGGCACCTATAAATGCAGCTGTCATTCTCTACTCCCTGGTTATGTGTTTCTTTAGTTTTCTGGGCAACATTGTAGAGTTTGGTGGGTGAATGAAGAAAAACTGTAAATGGAGAATAGGGGATGGCAAAGGTGAAAGATGACTGGTATTTTTCTCTATAGGTATACTTTAACTTGCGCTTCTACTGATATATGGATATGCCTGAAGAATATGTGGTAAGAATGTAAGACACATTCAGATCAGAAGTCCATATAGCCCATCTTGCCTCTAGTAACAGTTAATAAACTATTCTTAGAAGAAAGATGGTAAGTACAGACTGATCCTTTCCCTAGCATGACCTACCATATTGCAATAGTTTACTGGTTTCCTAACTGAATTCAGCAAGAATTTTGATGCTGTCTCCTACAACATGCTTGTCCAAAAATTAGAATGTTATGGTGGATGGGTGGACAACTAGTTGGATGAAAAACTGGTTGGACGGTTAGTCTATGAGGGTGATGTTAATACATCATTACTCTATTTGGATGCCTGTGACAACTGGAGAACAACAGGGGTCTGTCCTGGTACCTGTCTTACTTAACAGCTTTATTGAGTGTGTTGTCACATTTGCAGGCAGCTCCAAACTGGTGGGATGAGTTGGTATGCTTTAGGGCAGAGCAGCCATCCAGAGGGACCCACAGAGATCGGTGGATTAGGCTCAGGGAAAGTCTGTGAAACTGCACAAGGAAATACACCAAGTGCTGCCCTGGAAAGGGCAGAGCCTTTGGATTGACTTGGGCTGGGGCTGGAGGGTCTGGGGAGCAGGTTGCAGGAAAGTCCCTGGGGTAGTGGTGGGCAGCAAACTGAACATGAATTCTCCTCTAAGGTACAGTGAATGTGCAGGGCCACTCCCCAACACTTCGCAACAGAAAGCTGTCCTCTAACTTTAATTACCCATCTCCGTCATCTGAGGCTTAGAGAACTAATATACAACTGTAGGAATCCTGTGGATTCTGTTTTTTTAAATTATTTCTGCTTTGCAAGATGGTAAGATTTTGAAAGCAAAAGAGAAAATTTTGTATAGATATTAAGCATTGGCTGCAGAACTGTACTCCAAATTTAATCAAAGTTTAGCATTATTATTTTATTTGGACCCATTTTGATCATATAAAGATATGCACATATGTCTGTGTCTCTTTCCATGTATATTCTAGGTGAGAAAAATATATGGTTTTAAAACTACCATTAATAAGTTGTTTTACAAGACATACATGGTTTATATTGGACGCTATAAGATAACAGTTGAAGAGTTACAATATATTGTCCTAGGGCAGGGGTCAGAAATATCCATTTAATCTGTATTATTCTTGATGATAACTATTATCTGGGCTCTTTCCAGATGTAAGGAACTAGTCAAGAGGTTTTCCTGGGTTAGGTGAGGGACGGGGGAAAGGGAGTTACCTACTGCACAGGAAATACCAGAAAGAATTGTCTCTTGTGGAATGCAATATTACTAAGAGCTGTGAGGGCTTCCAGAGTCATGCTGTTAAGCTTTATCTGTACCAGTTGGATTTGCTGTTGTTGTTAGAAGGCATATCCTAAACCAGAGTTCGATACACCAGATTCCCAAAATTACTGAAACTCTTTCCTTATAGAGTAAATAGCACTTTAGTTTGGGAGGACCTTAGACTGGCTAGTAGACCGCTAGTAGTCATCCATCCACAAATGGTCATGACCTACAGACAGAAAAATCCTTGGAGATGAGCATCCTCAAGTCCAATTCCCAGCTGATTTGGGGCATCATCCCAGCAAGGACACAGAACTTCTTATTCTATTTAATTAGGGTTTGGGTTTTTTTCCCTATAACTATGAAAGGCTTGATTTGCCCAGAGAAAACTCCACAAATTTTATCAGAGCTAGGTCATTTCACACTCATGCAGAATCTGGCAGAAGATTTCGTTTTTGGAATATTTTTGCTGGGGCATTGTAACAGAAATCTTAAAGAATACAGTTAACTTTATAATCGCAGATAACTGTTATTTTCAGATATGACCTTCACTAGCAGTCCAATGAAAAATGATAAAGACACAAAATCTTTGGGGAAAATTCTTTGCTGTGGACCTCCAGTTCCCTCAGAAACTAAGGGAGCTTGTGCATATATGGTATCTCTTATCTCTTATGAATAAGTCAAGAGCATCTTGAATACTGCTTTGTGTGTTAGTAATTTGCATGGATTTGGAAGATAATAGCAAGTCAGCAAGCCAAAAGGAATGTCTGAGCTGCTTCTGATTTTCACCTTGAAGTGCTTAACAATACCTTTCATAATATGGGGAGAAGAGAGGAATGTTTAAATTTCATTGCTAAGAAATTATCTTATTTCCACGGACAGGTTCTTTTTCACGGGCCTGAAGGCAAACAGGGTTGACATGTGTTCCTTATTCCAAATGCAATTCAGCAGTTCAAGCACTATCCTCACTGAATCCAAACAGGTTCGCTGCATGCAAGGATATCTTACATGATTTTTTTCAGAATGAAAATTGCACCAGAAAAAAGGCAATGGTTGGCTGGCTCAGCAAGAGATGCTTTTGCCTATAGGCATAATACATTCCTTAATACTTCTCTATACAGAGAAAAAAGATCTATTTTATGTCTTGTTAAAATTGCACAGCTTTCCAGCATATCTGTACCTGTTAATTTGAATTCTGAGATTTTATTGGAGATTTTGCCTTATCTTACAGCGAAAGGTGAGAAAGCCTTTTGTCAGACACCTTCCCAAGAAAAACTGGGCATTTTTTTATTGTAAGACCGAGCCTTCTTGTGTGGAGAACTTAGCTGACTATGAGTTGCACTATAAAAGCTGATTTCACTATCATCTTGCCCTTCTGTTGCTATAATGGGGAAGCATCTATGGAAATCAGTGAAGGAAGTTGCACATTCACTGAAGTCACCATGCAAGCTTTGCTGGTGACTTCATGACAGAAAGCAGTTAATCCAAATTTTCTGGGACTATATGGGGAGGGAAGGCTCAAGAAAAAGGACAAAGAGGAGTGAATGACAAGAAATAGAAAGATCCCACAGAAGAGAGAGAGAAGAAGTGCCAGAAGAAAGAAACAAGAAGATGAAGAAATTAAAAAATAGAAATTAGATTGGAAATATAAGTAAAATAGGGTCTATCTGAATGCATATTTACTAGTCATTTCTCCAAAAGTGCTCCAAGCAGAAGTTTGGAAACACTGTGTTACAGACACAAAAAGTTTTAACGAGACAGCTGCTTTCCCCCTGCATTTAAATTTTTGATTTTGTAAGCAGGATTTCCCATGCAACTGCCTATTACCTAATGAAACTACTGTTTTAGATACTGCAATTGATGCTTAGCAATTTTAAAGGTTTTTTTGATAACAGCTGCATTATTTATATCGCAGTAATGTTAAGAGAGCTGTACCCCATTTTGCTAGGTGGCAAGCATAAACACAATCCTTCTCCAAAAATGTATATCATTTATCTAGACAACATAAAGAAATTGTAGAACACAGAAAATCATAATGTTTTACTTAGGAAAGACAGACTCAATAGCAAACTGGGGGTAGGATTCATCTCTATCTATTTAGAGACATGTTTTAAATGCCCAATCTGTCTTCTCTTTGTAGGTGGTGGAGAGAAGGTGTAAATTATCTGATCTATTTTAGAATACTATTGTAAGGTTTAATGAAGTGTAGAGTACTGTAGAGTTGTCCATTTCTGTGTATTATCTGTAGCTGATATTGAGACAAGTAGCTCAGATGGGTCTTTATTTTTTTTCAAATTTAAATAAAATATGTCAGAATGTATTATTTTTAGAAGACTTCGATATGTATCAGTTTCACCATGGACAGGACATTTCCCTGAAAAACAAACAAAAAGCATAAATAACAATCAACATCAGAATAAACAATCCTTTGTTAGGAAGAACACTTATATGGATCTTGGGAAAACACGACTTAAGCCTTTAGTCTTCCAGCTTGAGATTCTGAGAGTCAGTGTACTAGGTAGGCAATCTGAGATGTGCTTTATTTCTCATCTTGATGCTCCTCTGTTTTATAAAAATAAAAATTCATAAGTACATACAAATAACGTCCAACACCATTTGGCCCATATACAATGTTATTCATGTTAAACATTGGAATCATAAAATCATAGAATGGTTTGCATCAGAAGATCAAGATAAAGATCACCTAGTCCAACCCCCTGCCACAGGAAGGCATGTCTTTCACTAGATCAGGTTGCTCAAAGCCCCATCCAACCTCAGTGAATACTTCCAGTCACAGTCATGGAGCTTCCACAACTTCTCTGGGCAACCTGTTCCAGTTACCTGTTCCACCACTCTCATTGTAAAAAAAATTGCTTCCTTATATCCAACCTAAAACTACCTTCTTTCAGTTTAAAACAATTGCCCCTTATTCTGTTCACTGTAGGCCCTAGTAAAAAGTCTCTCCCAACTTTCTTACAAGCCCCCTTTAAGTATTGAAAGGCCACAGTAAGGTCTCCCCACAGCCTTCTCTTCTCCGGATTGAACAACCCCAACTCTTTCAGCTAGAGAGGTGCTCCAGCCCTCAGATAATATTTGTGACCCTCCTCTGGACTTCCTCTAACAGGTCCATGTCTTTCCTGTGCTGGGGACCCCAAATCTGGATGCAATACTCCAGGTGGCGTCTCACAAGAGTAGAGTAGAGAGGAAGAATCACCTCCCTTGACCTACTGGCTGCGCTTCTTTTAATGCAGCCCAAGATATGGCTGCCTTTCTGGGCTACAAGTGCACATTGTCAGTTTATGTCTAATATTTCATCCACCAGTACCGCATAATCCTTCTCTGCAGGGCTGCTCTCAATCCTTTCATCCCCCAGCCTGTATTGATACTGGGGATTGACCTGACTCAGGTGCAGGACCTTGCACTTGGCCTTGTTGAACTTCATAAGGTTCATGTGGACCCACTCCTGAAGCTTGTCAAGGTCCCTCTGAATGGCATCCCTTCCCTCAAGCATATCAGCTACACCATTCATCTTGGTGTCATCCATCACCTGATGAAAAAATATTTGGTATAGCCTTGGCTGAATCTTGTATAGCCTGGGTACTGGTTTCCACTTGGACATTGAGCCATTGACTATAACTTTTTGGATGCAGCCATTCAGGCAATGTCTTACCCATTTAACAGTCTGCCTGTCAAACCCATACCTCTCCAATTTAGCAGCAAGAATGTTTCAGGGGACTGTATCGAAGGCCTTATAGAAGTCCAGGTAGATGACATCCATAGCTCTTCCCTGGTGCACTGATGCAGTCACTCCATCACAGAAGGCCACTAGATTAGTCAGGCACGATTTGCCCTTGGTGAAGACATGTTGGCTGCCTAGGATCATGTCTTTGTCTTCCATATGTTTCAACATGTCTTCCAGGAGGTTCTGTTCCATGATCTTACTGGGCATGGAGGTAAGGCTGACTGGTCGGTAGTTCTAAGGGTCCTCCTTTATACCCTATTTAAAAATGGTGCCATGTTTCCCTTTTTCCAGTTGCTGGGGGCTTTCCCTGACTGCCATGACTTTTCAAACTTGATTGTGATTGGCTTGGCAGCTACATCAGTTAATTTCCTCAGAACCCTGGGATGCATCTCATTGGGTCCCATGAACTTATGTATGTTCAGGTTCCTCAGGTGATCTTGAATCCAATCTTCACCTACAGTGGGAAGGACTTCCTTCTTTCAGTCCCTGCTTTGAGGTTCAGGGGCTCGAGAGATGTGGGAGGAGAGATTACCATTGATCACGGAGGCAAAAAAATATCGAGTATCTCAGCTTTCTCCATGCCAGTCGTCACTAGTTCTCCTGTCTCATTTTTGTGAGGGGCTACATTTTTTAAAATTTTTCTTTTCTGGCCTATGTAGCTACGGAAGCCCTTCTTGATATTCTTTGCATCTTTCGCCATATATAAAACACTGCTTGCCAATGTATATAACATTTTTATATACGTGTTATGTACATTGCTATATACTATATTATATATGTCATACACTAAGGTCTTAGTATTGGCTATTCTGAGACCTCTCACTCTTTCATTTTCCACATCAAATATTATTGTTGCAAAACTTAAGAAGTTTTTTTTTAAACTTGGAAAAAAAATCAAACCACTCCAATAAGAGAGATTCTTTGTGTGCCAGAACTGGCTTATTGCAAGGAGTGAATAGGGCTGCACCTTCTCAAATACAGAACTGCACAAAAGATTAAGTGGATGGTAACTGCAAGTGCCACTGGCTGTGGGGGACAGCTGAGTGTGTCTAGAGAGCAATTCCTCCTGGGCCGGGGGTTCTCACTGTAACCAGACATGACTTACCTATTCGATTACCTGACAGCATAGAAACAAATGTACCTTCCTTTGTAAATTTGGCCCTTTTCACCAGCAATAGAGGCAGCCTTTTAAGTGTTGTGATTCTTTCAACTGCTTTCTTACTTTCTTGTAGCCATTCCTTCACATTTGTACCGTCCACAAGCAAACTGCTGCTGTCTTATTTAGCAGTCTTCCTTTTTCTTCTCCATCTGTCTTCGGAAGTAGTACTTTTAAAAGTCCAGCTGGATTTATCACATGAGAAATTTACCACAATTAGAAGCCCACTGCAGAAGCTGTTTGAATGTGTGTGTTACAGAAATCATAATACTGCTGATTGAGCTGAGGGCAGCTTTATGCAGCCTGTGCCATTTTTTGAGAACTCACTGCCATAATCCTTTTTTTTTTTTTTTTTTTTTTCAGGAAAAGGAGTATATGCCACCTTTCTCAAAATCCTCACATTGCTTTCCATTATCAAATACTTCTTTCAGGTTAGGCTTTGCTAGTGCACTCTTTCTAGTTTAAAAGCATCTGCATGTGGTGAGCACAAATGACACAGAGTTTCTGGTTCAGAAGTTATACTTACTTTTTTAAGTTTTAAGGATTTTAAGGATTAACTTAATAAATTACCTGAATTACTGTAATTATTCAGTGCAGCACTGCACAAGGTCTCTGACCATACTTTGCCTATGAAACTTGGAAAACATGCCCCTCCACAAACAGCAACTGATTTTGCAAGGAACTTGTAGAAATATTTTGAACAGTGGACATCTAATTCAAAGCTCTTGCACAAAAAGGAAGGAAGGGAAGGCAGGCATGATAGATACTTCAATGAGTCAAGGAATGTTCCCACAGGAGAGTCAATTTTTACATTATTTATGTCTCTTTTCAGCAGTGAATGTTTAACAGTGTGGATCAAGTAATGAATTCTCTGGTATGTGCTCCCTTCTCTGACAGCAAGGCAATATCAGAGCTAAATTTCTCTACACAATTTTTCCTGAGAAGCACTTCTAATTTTTACCAGTGTCCATTTAGCAAGACAATAACAACAGCTTCAGCTCTCCCCAGCTGCCTAGGTGCTGTATATTACTTTCAGAGATGAAAATGTTGCAGTTGCTCTCCAAAACAAACAGGGAAAACCATTAGAAGAAATATGAGATCTCCAATAGAGAAGATAACATCACATGTCTGGGACCTTGACAACGTTAGGGTAAGGTTTAACTTAAGATCATACTTCGACAATTCAGTAATCCTGTTTAATAATAATAATAATAATATGGCTTGTGACATCCCTGTGAACCCTGCTTGTATGGTTGGCTTCTTCAAGTGAAAAAAATTGCTCCTGAAAGAGGTGTTATCTTCCTTTTCTGCCTTTGCATTCACTAGGGAGATATCATATAGCCAGGACAAACTGCTGCTGCCAAATCCCTCTGGCACTTTCTGAAACAATTAGAGGACCTAACAATCCAAAATTATCCTGAACATTCAGAAGCCAGTGACTTGGTGTAAATCAAGTGTGGTTCCAGTGATGCTGGTACCTGATTCTCCCAGAAGCCCCCAAAAGGGCAGAACATCAGGCTAGTAATAAAACAGATGTACCAGATATGTGCTTACAGACTGATAACAGCATTGCACCTGAACTCCTTGTCTGTAGGTCAACCTTTAATGCATGGATGTTGTCCAGCAGGATGAGCAACACCTTTTATACACAGAAGAGAAACTGACAACTCAGCCTTCCTTTGGCTGAAAGGATTATTATTTTTTTTAATTCAGATCACAAGATCAACCAATGCATCTTGAAGGGTCTGGAAGTAAATCTGGGCTCCCAGATATGTCAGTACTAAACTGGAAGAGCCTCGGAAAACAGAGATTTAAAGGAGAAAGTGAAGTGGATATGAAAGAGCGTAAAGCAGCTGCAGACAAAATGCTGGTAGCCTTAAGGAGAGGAGGAGAAGAAGGGGACTAAGGGGGGCCCATCCGTGGCTGTTTTCCACTGTGCTTCCCCTCAACTTGTAGGTCCAGAGTTGGGAAGTGGAAAACAAATGGTGCTTGACTCGTAGTCAGCCACCTAGATATTACAGTGGTGGTGATTGGGGAAACTACATTAGCTGAAGCAGCTGCAGTACCTTCAGAAGTATTTTGAGCCAGAGCAAAGATAATGTCTAGGCCCTTCAGTCCAAGCTTATCTGCTTTTTAAAAAAGAAATTGTCAATTGTATGTTACAAATTTCTTTTATCCACCACTCCTTATTTTATGAAGTCTTCAGGCTTCCTTCCTATTTTTTCCCTTCTCTTTCCCTCTGGTTTAATGCACCTCAAAGTAAAACTGTAGAATAAGCATTTGCCAGCCTTCCACTAGCCATTTCCCTTGTGTCCCACATGGCTTTTTCACAGCTTTTCTCAATATAATTGGTGACTCTTTGGGGCAGGGTCCTCTTTTTGGGGGTGCATGAAATGCAGCATAAAAATGCCCAGTACTGTTTGGTCTCAAGGTAGTATGATAATAAATAAATATTAATAAACCAAATTTAATGAGTCTCAAATTCTTCTGAGCAGCAGCTTATGAACTAATGCTGCTTGCATTTATCTTTCCCAGAGTGCACAAAAAGGTTCTGCTTCAGTCTGCTGGTACTCAGAAAGAACCAAACCAAGCACAAAAAACTGGGGAGACCTTCAGAAAAAGAAGGAATACAGTGATCATGGTAATAGTAGATAGGACTGTGAGATATCTGCTGGCAAATTCAAGACCAGACAGCACATAACACAAAAGGTGCTAAAGCACTTCCTTGCCATAGAAATGACAAAAAAAAAAGAGAAAAAAATAATTGGAAGAGAAAGTTAAACAGAGAGTTGTGGGGAGGCAAGGACAATTACTTTCTTCTCACATTTTTGCAGCAGTCAGTGACCTGCTTCATCTCTCAGGCTAACAGGAGCTTGGCAGAGGTGGCACAGTAGCTACTAGAGCACTTATTACTGCTGCATGAGGAGAAGCCCATTGATGGTACCACAAATACTAACACTTGGTAAATAGCCAGTGGTGTACAGAATTGATGGCGGGCAAGATCAACCTATTTATGAGAAGTGGTAGTTCTCAAGGGTTATGCTGGTACATAGTCAGCCGCTTGCCAACTGCTTAATAACAATAGAAAAATAAGAAGAATTAGGTAAATATATAAACAGACACACACAGAAATGCAGGCAGTATTCTGCATCAATCTGTTTAGTTTCTTTTTTAACCCAGCACTCAAGGCTGGAAGTCAGGGAAGTCCAGGTTTTTGTCTGGCATTATAAGACAAATTCAGCTTGGAAGAAATGTTTAAGAGGGAAGTATTAATGTTTCAATATCAATTAAGAAGGCAAAAATTATTTTGGTGTTGCACTGCGTAATTTAATTATTTCAGAGGTTAATGAACAGGAAGGTGTTCTTCTGCTACAAAGTTCATGTTGACTCAGTTGATATGTAGGTTGCTGCCAACCTTACTGTCTGGGATTCATCCATGAGCGACTAGGTCAGGATGCTGAATGTGGCATTCAGCTTTTTTCTGTTACGCTAGCTAAAGGCCTGCATTGGTCTCACAGAACTGCAAATGGTCTGTGCACATAATTTATGCTTGTATGCACACAACACTCACACTTCATGGTCTGTAGGTGTTAAAAGTATGCTTTCCTCCTGGCCTTCATTCTCTTAGTTCTGTACTAGCACAGCACTAGCAGTCTCCCCGTATGTTGCTGCAGCTAAAGTCTGTACTTATCTGTAATATGGCTATGCTATATGTAGCCTGCTTTTAATACAGTTGAGATTTTTATTAAGGAATTCTGAAACTGTGAAATATCACCATGCAATGCAAAATTACAAATATTGTAATGACAATTGTACAAATATTACGAAGTGTTGTTCTGTTCTAACTAAAGAGATCAACTGGCCAGACATTAAAACCTGTCTGCTCCTTCATAAGTTCAAGTCTTAGATGGAGAGGTTAGCAAATTAGATTAGAGTATATTAATTGTGCTTTTTTCTTTTTAATCCAAGGAAGAGATTACTAGTAACACACATGGCATGGCTACTCATATGAACTCTTGTTCTTGGGTCTTGCAGTTGAAATGCTAAGTTCAAATTTGCCCATCAAGGTGTTCTGGTTGATTGTCATACTTGTCCCTGGGAATGGCAGCTGATGTTGATAGAGCATACTTGAGCATATTTTGAAAGCTGTGAATTCAAATTTCACTAGCGCAGGTTACAGCTTTGAAATGAAAACTGGTTCATGTACTAGCTAAATCATATGTTACTATGGTGAGTGACTCTTTAGGTACAAGCAGACATCCCCAGTTTCATTTGCTCATACAGCAAATCACACCAAACATGCCTCAGGTGCAGCACCACCATATTCAGGTCTACTTTAGACAGAAAATTATGTAAAGGCCTGTTGGAACCTGTAGAAATGGACATTTGTGGTGGTAGCTGGGGTTTTACAGACATTTAAAGGAAATGCAAAGTAATGTCAAGGTTGGCAACACGTGAATCACCATGCCTAAGCAGAATCCTTGAATTCTTGAGAATGGCCAGATACTCAATGCCAATAAATCCATGCAACTGTTTTAGGGTCCTCTTAGATATATGCTTTTGATGCTATGGATCCGGGGCATTTTACACACCTCAGGTATTTTTAAAAATATACAGCAGGTGCAGTGTTAAATCCCTTGTTCTCAAGGAAAGGAATACCTGTTATGTTTGTGAAAGACAATTTACATGGATAGAGTTCCTATTGTTTTCTAAATTAGCAGGTATCAAACATGCTGCATCAATTCTTATTGTCCTGCCACAGTGTAGTGGAAATTTTACTTAGGTGTTGAAATGAGCAGTCTGTGCTTTGGGTAAAGGTAGTTTCTAGGTAAAAACAGCTTATACTGCAGGACTGAATTTTTCTTAAATTCACCTATGGGCATATTTTGCATGCTAATACAAAATAGATACAACTGATCAGCCTGGGCTGATGTTTCCATTAGGGATTGTACTGATTTTGGTAGCCAAACTAGTTCATTTATAGCAAATTCATTTATCCCCTCATGATACTGCATGGTGCCACAGAGACAGAGTCCCTCTTCTCAGGAAAAGGCAACCACATAGTTATTTGTGGTCTTTTGGTCTGACGGTTTCTGACAAGTGATGAGGCTCTGATGAGTCAGGTGAGACATTAATTTGCATGTCATAAACCACCATCAGTCTTCTTTAATTTGCATTAGCATACAAAGCATGCCCATAGGTGAACTAAGTACATAAAAATGCAAAATTTATAGCACATTAATATCTAAATATTATGACATATATACATTTAAATTTTTACACTGGAAACTTAAACTAACAAAGAAGAATATAATATGGATGGGTTGGTTAACAAAGTAGCCATTTACTTCTTGCATGTTTGCCATAGGGAATACGTATGGGCAGAATATAAAGGAATATCAGTTGTTGCTCTGTTTTGCTAAGACTCCCTACTGTTGTTTTGTGCCATCATACCCAGTGTGGTGTTTTGAGAGGACTACGTCAGTGAATTTATTTCATACGGTACCACATGCCTACAGAACACTACCTATTCCCAAGGTGGTAAATGGTTAAAGAGATAATTACCGGAGTGGGAGAAGATAAGGACACAAAGCATGGAATAAGAAAGACTATTTAAATGCAGAGCAGAGAGTTATAACTTTTTTCTTCTATCCTTTAGATATTTCTGTGCTTTTGTCTTAAACAGCTGTGAACTTGAGCGCTCTTTTACTGGGTCAAATAATTTAAAAGTGACCCCTTCTAACCCTGACAACTTGACAATTTGCTAGCATATTAATTCATGCTTTCTTGTGTTAATGGCGAAAGACATCTTGACTGCAGAGAAGAAAGATTTCTAATTTATGACAAATTACATTTCCAAATTTGATTTCACTCTAAATCATCTGACCAAGTGAAACTGTTTAAATTTTCCTGTAAACTACAGATTTGTTGGAAGCTCCATTTTGAAAAAGCAGCAAACGTTACTTCACTGACCACATGTGCCCCAGGATCTACACCAGTGCAACTGACTTTCTTTAGATGTAGATAAACTTCATTAAACAGCTGAATGCATCCCAAGGGTCTGTGGGTTAAACCAAGGGCTGCTGTGGCCCTGGCTCCATGGAAAAGCATGACTGTAGCTGATCGGGCTGCTCTGCATCCTGCCTTGCCTCTCTTTGGAGCCAGGTGAACTCAAGGCTCCTGGGCTCCTTGCTGAATTTTGTAGACCCCCTGACCTCCAGTGGTGGAAGGTCACCCAGTCAAAGCTACACCAAACAAAGGATGTTGAGCTTGATTCTGCAAATGCTAATGAAAAATGTCAGCCGCCTCTATTTTTACTTTTGATAAGCACGTAGAGCTTATTGTGCTTTGCCCATTCCTATGAGAATAATTTAGTTAGCTGCCTCCTGTGAACCTACTTAACCTCACCAGCTTGACAATGGCTGTACTGGTCCCCTTGTGACAATAATCTTTAGGATCTTGTGTTCTCTTACTTCAGAGAGCCAGGAAATCAGTCTGGACCATAGATGAGTTTGCAGAAATATCAGTTTAAAAAAGCAAACAGATTGGAAAGTAACAATATTTGATAGTGGAGCTACTGAAAGACAGCAAACATGAAACCTATGGGTATCGGTTTCACAGGGTCACTTTTTAGAGGGAAACTGTGTGATAAACAGCGTTTTTTTAGAAAGGGAGCTTTTTCTTGATTTGAATTATTCATTTTTACTCTTGACCATTATTCCTATATTGGTTGATGATAAAGCATATCATATCAAATAATAATATGGTATCATAGCAACATAAAGGAAACGAGCCTTGCGGATTCTGGAGATGCTGATATCATTGCATTTAGTTAATGCAAAACAATTGTTGAGCTGACATCTTTGAATAGGTTTATTTTCCAGTTAAAAAAGTGTTTCTGCTATCTGTTATGACATTGTGCCTCTCTGCTGCTTCGGGCTTCTTTTAAAAAGCCCCTGAAAGTCAATTCTTTTTCGTAATAACTGTACTGTTAAACAACTTTGTCATGGCCTTGACTCTTGAACTAGCTGTGCTGGAAAATATTTTTCTTTCATTTTAATGTCAACCACCAACCCAAAGCTGTCACTGCAATAACACTGAAAAAGTTGTGTACCCGCTAACATCCCCTGCTGTGCAATCTTTTTTTTACAGAGTGGATGGGAGAACAGCTATTTCAAAAAGCAGCTCACTAAGTTGTGTAAGATCAACTAGGTTCATATTAACACCAACTCAAACGGTATTTTTGATATATGCAAGTGTTTCAAAGCTCATCTTCCCAACCTGAAATACTATAGTGCTAGAGCTGGGTAGGGAAAAAAAATAAAAACCTAGATATAAACCTTCCATCTTTCAAGAAGATCCAAAAATTACCAGAAGTTCAAGCTGTGGAATTATGTTTGCCTGCAGAATACCCACAAACATGTTCACATTCTCAATTTTTAGCAAACTGACAGCTATGGAATAAAATATTATTTCCAGAAAGCAGCCCTTCCTCCCTAACACAGTCATCTCAAAATTACATTGAGGTAGAGAGGATACGAAATTCATGGACTAGAAATGAGACGTACTTTTTACAAGGCATCTTTGAGAACTCCAGAACATTTGCAAGCATTTTTGCCACTGTCATTTTAGGTTTTCTTCAGAAATTTGTGTTGTTTTACATTATATCAAAACCTGCTTTTGTCTCTAATAATGTACATCGCAGTGCCATCTAGTGTGGGAAGAGAAGAATATGGAGAAGAAAATGGATGGTTTGAGCTTCAGTTTATGTGAAAGCAAAATCAATGCCATACACAGCGCTAACTGCCTTTAATAACTACGTCTTTAATTTCAGTAGCTCATCATTAGACTGTGTGCTGTGCCAAAGACAGAAATATGACCTATTCTGTATTTTCCCATGTGATTGTGTTAGTTGTGGCATTATACTTTATGAAACAGAATGCTTTGTTTAGTGTTTGATTATTAGAAACTGCCCACCTTGAACTCTGGCTGCATAAAATGGGCTAAAAAAATGCAAAGAGAAATACGAGAGAGATGGTGCTTTAATAATTGAGTATTTTGCAGTGGAAATTTCTTGTAAAAAAGACTGAATGTTTCCATAACAAGTTCTTTGGAGCCAGGTCTGCTGCTACTGCCTAGATGAGACAATATATTGCAACATCACAAACAGAAGAAACTTGAAAGGTAAATTCAAATACTGAGAAAAACAGTTTTCTCTTTTTCACCAAATCTCATCACAGAAGTGAAGATCAGCCACCACAAGTACAAAGGTCTGTTGATCTGCAGCTACAGGGAACCAGGTCCTACATGAGTCCTAGAACATCTTTTGAAGTGCTCCTTGACCTGATGTGTATTACAATACACTTGAGCTCTGTTTCGTGCCTGAGAGATGCATCCGTGAAAATTTTTCCCTGTGGGTGGACTGGCATTCTCCCTTATGTTTGGACAGACCTGTGGAGGAAAGAAGTCTTGTTTCAACAGGCAATGTTGACTCAAACTGCATGGCCTGTAATAGTCCAAAGACAGAAGGTCTTGTGAGCAAACCCACTGCTTTCCCAGCTACACGTCTTGGCTTTAGCATGCAGCTGTAAACCCCTGTACATATTGTATGTTTCTGGGAAACATCACTTGGCACCATGTCCAGTGCTTAAGGAAGACTCATGGGGCTGGTGTGCAAGGGTCCCTGCTGCTGCCCACTGCAGCAAGACCTCTCCTGTGCCAGCAGCTGGTAAGGTGGGAGCTGGAGCCTCTCGACTTGGTGTTGCCCCCTCCACACTCCAGCCAACTAAAGCAAAAACAAAACAGGGGTGCTCAGAAAAGATGCAGACAAGCAGTTCCTCTGCTCTGAGAAGCACACTGATCCTCCAGAAGGACTCCCAAGGCACCCAGGTGCCATGGTACAGTTGCCAGTGTCAGGACACCCCGCCAGTCCCACCCCCAGAGCTCCTGGCCACTGCTGATACAGCCTGCTGGCTGCCTACTAGCGCAGAGAGGTTTTACCTGGAGGGCGCAGGCCAGGCAGGTTGGGCTCTGGACCCATCACTTTAACTCTCGAGAATTAGGAATTTCAGAGCAGCTTCAGGACATGTTGCCACAAAATAATAAGTGCTGAGGAAATTAGAAATTGGATGTACACCTGAAAAAGCCAAATAAAGAGGACGTGAGCTCCATGGATTGGTATCCATGGCTGCCAGAATGCTGGTGCTGGCTTCTTTGAATAGAACTTTTCAAAGAACTGAGTCAAATATATAGCACACCTCTGTTTTCTCCTTTATTTCATAGGGCTGGTTAATTACACATCAATGAGGATACTGGATCCCTTAAAAAGAACATTACTTACATGTGTAATTTCTACAGGTAACTCAGTTTTCATGTGACTAGGTTGCAATAGGAGGTACGTTTTTTTCCCGGGTGTATTGCAAACCAAGGTTACTTTAAAATATTCTCTGTACTTTTCAGACAAGCCATTTCTTAGTGATATGATATACCTCTCTATATACACCTGGATCCATGTCAGAAAGCAAATTCCTGCTCCTCTGACTTCAGTGGAGACAGTATTGCACTCACACTTTCACATTTCCAAGAACAATGAATAAATACACCAACATGGAAGCCTGATAACAATTTTACACATTCTCATCTTCAATGCTTTCCTAAATGTTTCTTGATTCTCTGCAAACTTTCATTCTGTGTTTACCCTCCTCCTCTCTATGGACATTCTCTCTAAATGAGAGGCTGATAGACTGTTTATTCAGAACCAGATTCTGTGCTTAAACAAAGTTATTACTTTGAATATTTTGATTGTAAGGACTCTGACAGAATAAGGACTTTTAAAAATGGGCATGAAGAGAAGAGATATGCACTGAAGGATGAGGTTTTAGCAAATCCAAATGCTTGGCAAATTAAATGAAACAATTCATAGCAAATATGTTACTTGTGTAATGGCTCAATGGAAAGCCAGGTATTTTCACACTTACACTTCCTGCTGTCAGCTTACATGCAACAGCAAAATTATTTGGCGAACTTTTGTCAATCCAGATGATGCAAAGGACTTTAGAGGAAGAGTATATTTTAAAAAGTACATTTTTCATCTTTGTCTAAAGACAGAGATGTGTGACTTCTATATCAAACACTGTCAAGATTAAAACATGTTTAGAATTTAAATTAACTCTATATTTAATATTGATAAATCTAATTTACAGCATTTCTGCTCCTTCTTTAACCTAAAGACAGGATTCATATTCATGAGATTGCTTTTGGTGATGGGCAAGCAATTCCATAAGCCAAATTAACTCAACCTGTATTGCATGGAATATATACCTTTTCCATAATATCTTTAATTTTGTCAACACTGAAAGCAGATCATGACTTTGTTTTTAAGGTTGGAAAAAAAATCATCAAACTGTTTTGATGTTCAGCAGAGTGCTATCCTTGTCCCCCCTCCAAGAAAATAACAAAAAAACCTCCAACCAAACACAACGACAAATCATTTTGTTCTGCCCTGGCAAGAAAATTCTTGGTAATTTTTGACTTGGTAATTTTTGAAACTGTAGCACTACCTGCTTTATTTCTATGGTGATAATGGTAAACAGAGATGATACCAGCTACGTTCCTTTGTGACTTAATGCAAGTGTTCCTGGCCAAAACTGAAGGGTTTTATTAGTCAAATTTTTTAGCTCATACTGAAATAGTTTAAAAGATTATTTTGTTCAAAAAGGTCTAGACCATTTCTGTTGTTCAATTATCAGGTAAATGGTTTGCTATGTTCCAGCTCCGCTAGCTGTCACTGGGGGTAGCTTAGCAAATGGTGATTCAGCCTTTGGTCAGAAGCTTATTGTACTGAGCCTGCTCCAGATGTCATAAATACATCTAGTTGGGATGTTTTTTTTTCCTCTCACTTCCCTGCAGGCAGCCCAGACTGGAATGGATTTATGTATTTTTATTTTGGGACTGTTTTTGCTGGAAGGTCTGCAAAAAAAAAAAAAGCAGGCTTTGCATTTTGAGAGAGCTAAAGTTGCACACCCTGTACATCTTAATTTAGTTATTGAGTTGATTTATGCTCAGAAATATCTGAAGTGGTATCCACTCAATACCCTTCAGATCCTTTGATATTTTCTTCCCTTTCCTTGTCTAGCTCCAAATGAGAACAGTTTGGGTAAGTATCAGGCTTAGATTTTTGCTATTAAATTTTTATTATCTTTTTGTATGAACAGGTCTGCTGAAGCTGCCTGGAGAGTACTCTGAGACCCTTTACTGTGGCTAAAGGTATCAATTCTGTACAACATCACAGAATCACATAATTATCTCTGTAAATGTCAGTGTATCCATTGAAAGAAAAAAAAAAAAAAAAGCCCTGGTTTATTTACTGCAAGGATTCTTTTAATAGAATACATTCATTAGAATATTCCTATCACATCTTCTAGGAGGTGTCTACAGCCTCCATCTGAGTAGAGGGTACCAAGATCCCTCTGAATGAACTGATGTACTTAGGTACAACAATTGAATAAAACAGCATCAAGTAGAGTCCTCACCGGGCTTCAGAAAGCAATATAGTTGTGTTACTATAGTGCTGTGTCTACAGTAATTAGTCACAGCATAGAACTGGGTTTACAAACTTGTGCATCGTTCTGTGTGGTGCTGAGGCTGTCGTACAGGCAAGAGTCAGCTTTGCACCACTACTGTTTTGGCAGCGTCCCCGCTGCGCTCCTTCACCTATGAGGGACCTGCCCTGGTGGTGCAGATCTTGGTGGTTTGCTCTTGGGCACTTGCCGGCTCATGACACCAGCTGCAAAAGTCAGGGGCCAACCCTGCTCTAGGCTGCTCATTTTGCCACTTGGATGGATGGGCAGAGATATCTGCTCTGCCGTATTGCAGCTTAGAATTGCTGGCACATTCAGTAGCGTAAGCTGAGTCCAGTGTAAGGTGAGCCCAGTGTAAGCTGCACTTAAGGGTGAGGAAATTCAGGAATGGCTTTACCTCAGGATAGCTTTATTAATCTGAAGTCTTTAGCTGTCCAAATATGCCACAAGCTGAGACAGAGCCCTTGGTTTGCCTTTCCAGTGAAATTTTTGTCTCGCTTCTTATAAAGACATACCCATTAAGACCTTATTTTGTCCTTTGTTACCCACTGGTGGTACAAAAGGAGGGTAGTGCCTTAGTACATGATCCTCTCCTTGTCTAGATACTTCATATGAAAGTCAACAGAAAACATCTCAATCATCCTCAGACAATGCAAAAGCAAGTTAACCTAAGTAGGGACATGTACATCTCTAAGGCACTGCTTCAGACTCTCTTCAAATGAAAGTAAGTATCTGTTTCAATTCTCATTAAAAATGTTAGAAAGTGAAAGTAAGTACCATTATAGAGACGAAGAAATTAAAACAAATTTCCATTCTTCAGAAAAAGGGGATAATCTCAGAAATACCTATGTGTGATGTTCTTAGGAGAGTAGAAGAGTGTGAGAGAGAAATGTGATACATTTATTTCTTATTCCTAGTCACATGGTGAATATCACTATGACATTTTCTAACATACCTTTTATTACTTATTTTTAATGCTGTGACAGCATAAAGGCAGCACAGCCTGATAGGTATATTAGGCATATGTAGAGAAAAGTCCATTTTCTTAAAACAAATGTAACAACTTGGCTCTCTCTTGCAGGAAAGTAACCTTGAACATCTGCAAATGGTCCTTTGAACTGTGGTGAGAGGAGACCATCGTTACAGAGGTAACATTTGTCTGACCCTGAGACATGGTGGAAGTATGGAACAAACTTGAGATTGTCTTCTAATAAGTCAGATTCATGAGCTCATGGCTTATTTTGAGGTGAGTGCTGTCAGATGTTATAACATACTCCACTATGGCTTTATTACTGTCCTGTGCAGCTTTCTGAACAAACACTATCAGTCTGTCATTTGTTCCATCTGTCCTCAAGTACAATACTATTAATGTTTTGAATGGATAAATTAAAAATTCGGGTTTTCATTGAAAACTAAAATTAAATGCTGATCTTAAAAAGTTGGCTGTTTCTCTCTAAGTTTCTCTTTAAAACTATTTATTTATATGCCTGCTTAACTTATCAGGGTAACTGAGGCTGATGTTTGTAATAACTAAGGCAAACATTGCTTTTATATGACATAATTAGACTCTGGTGCCAACTTTTCTTACGCTGACAACATTGTGCCAGCTCATCTAAACAAACTGCTTCATAATAAATGTAAAGATACAACATACAAATAAATTAAGTAGCTCCGCTCCTGAACGCAGCAGAGCAATATCTGCTACTTGATGTGCCATAGCTTGTAATATGTTATATGCCGTAACAGACAGAAAAGATAAAAGGTATTAGGGAGCCACTTCAAGGAGGGGCAAGAGTTCAGCCAGTCTTAAGATGAGGCTTGATAAGCTCCAAGGGAGATGCTATGGACGTGGTTATGGGAGTGGATGGCCCAGGAGAACTGAGTTCTGTGTGACTCCAGGACACAACACAACACGGACTGGCTGCATTCATCATCCTGGTCACCTATGATCCGCTTCAGCCTCAGCCTTGTTAGCAGGGGATTAAGATCAAGTTTGTTGGTGCATAGGTGCTCATCGGAAAGGTATGTTTCCATGCAGGTTTCTACTTTATTACATAATGCACATGTACCGTGTGTTTGTGGCTAAGTGGTCTTAGGGGCTGATGCACCCTTAAGACTAGGAGACTTAGAGTTTATTAGCAAAGACATACAACTACAGGTAAGCCTAAAATGAGTATATCATAGCCAGTTCCTCCATTTGAGTAAGTGCCAGTCTACACGTCTTCTCTGAAGTGACTGGTTTGTAAATTGTGTTTTAAATCTTCCTTTTCCCATGTCTTTAAATTCTAGAAGTGGCATGTGTTTATTACCTTTTTGCTGCAGATTCTGCATAGTTCTAAAGTATGAAATCATGTGAAAATTGTATATTTTTTTCATTCCAAGGTAACTACTGTAAAGGAAGTGTAAAGTTTTCTTGGTGCAAATTATTCTGGTTTTGCCTTCTGGAAAATATGTAGAAGCACACTTTTCTGAGTATGTTTGTATCTTGTTATTGTCAGCATCTAAGAAACCCCACTAAAGTGCCTTAGTATTTTATCCCTAATCTTTAATCAAGTGTTTTTCCTCAAATATTTTTTTTTACTTGACACAGGCAGCTAAATTAAATCATATTATTTTGGAACTGATGGAAGTTTTTATTGATTAACTAGATGATAATAGTGTACACTTTAATTTTACAGACAGCATCAAAATGGATGGAACTATTGGCAGCTCAGGAGACAGAATTAATGTTCAGAGTAACACTGACAAATCGAAAAATAAAAAAAAATGATGCTATTTAATAGACATAAAATTACACATTTAGGCAGCAGTAACCGTCTGCACTGAGAGCCTAAGAAATAGCTGGCTAGGGAACAGTTGTGCATAGAATGCTCTAGGTGTCATAACGGATCACAAGCTGATAAGGAGATGAATCAGCTGAGTGATGGCTTTCTTCTGCAACATTCACAATGTGTAAATAAACATGTAGCTCTTAAAATATTTTTTTCATTCTGTTGAGCACAGACAAACAGATTTTTTGGTGATTCTATCCTTTAATTTTTAGCTTTAAGTAACTTAATCCAAGTTACTCCCACCACATCTGCCAGAAACATTGCCTCACCACCCATATATAGGTGGCTTCAGTAACTGATGTACTGTAATCCCTGAGTGACCGCTGAGCTTCATGCAGCCTCTTAACTTCCAGTTGCAGCCTTCCCCTTACCCCAAAGCATGATGATGACCTCAAGAGATTCATAGGATCTTTCTTTTTCTCACACTTGATTTATCAAAAACCTGGTTTGGCTAACCTTGTTAAGGAATAAAGAAATGTCAGGGATTAAAGTCATGGCCATTTTCCATTGACGTAACTTGGGCCAGGGTTTCACCCAGGGATATAAAGCGATTAAACACATATCACACAACAGCACAAAGCTGTTGTGAAACCCAGAACTGTCTGACCTGAGATCTGTCCGATCACATGGCCGTGCTCCCACATTTTGACACCCTCTGTCAGAAGAACCCCCAAACTGAAGCAGTAGTGCAGAGTAGGAAGGTTTTAGCAGCTCCATAAATAGATCATTAACAAGCACAGTTGTTTGTCTTAGTAAAGAGGGAGCTTGAGACTCTTTTCTCAGTCCATAAGGTAAAGTTTGGAGCATCCTGGTTTAGACAGCTATGTCCAAGAATGAGAAGGTGAAAGGAAATTAATTGTACACATCAGTGTGGAGTTTGTGAGGAGTGCAGTGGAACACCAGGATTTAAGACAGAAATCTGAAAATGATTGAAGATTCCCAGTGTCCACCTCTTAGGTCATTCCAGGTACAGAAAGAGCATGAGGAAAGCCACAGGGATGTGATTAGAAAGACCAGGAAGGAGCATCCAGGCAGGACGAGTCCTGCAGGGCTTGGGCATGCAGTAGTCGGCAGAAATGGGCTCTGAAATGCAATCAGGAGCACAGTGGCACAACACCCTGAAAGCAAGGTTGGGAAGTTGAAATGAGGATGGATGCCTGTAGCTGGGCCAGGCTGAGGTCTCGGTGCTTTATTCTGAGCTGACAAAAAAGACAAACAAGAACTCTTTCATGGTGTTCAGGACTGTGATATACATCCCTACTTTGTTGCTTCATTATGCAGCTGTGTAAAGATAATTGAGAGAGCTATGCTAGATTTTTCATCAACAAGCAATAAAATGTGATAAATATGTTACATGGAATGGCAAATGTTAGAATTAATAAGCTGAAATGTTGATGAATTACTGTTTATATACTTGACATGTAATAATTGCTTCATTTATCATCTGAATCTGGAAAACTTAAATAGCAGGCATTTATAATTAATTTTCTCCCCTTGCAAACTGCAATTCATTCCACACTCAAAAAAGTCAGTGTTAATTTCTTTTCTATCAGCCACAGGCCATAAGTTAATGCATTAAAAAACCCAGAACATTTAAAATAACAGTCTAATTAAATTATATCCTCTACTGTTGGAGAAAAACACGATTCTTCAGGAGATAATCAGTCACCACAATAAACACCATTTAGTTCTTCTCACAAATCTGCGTCTACCCACTGGCAATCTTAGATTGTCAAGATGAAGAATTCACTTTACTGAACAGATGAAGGATATTGACTTCAGCCTCATTAGCAACTTCAAATGAGAATGACAATGGGAGTTCATTAAATAATAATATTTTTCCATATACTGGGTTTCCTTCATCATGCAGAAGAATACGTTTTAAGCAGAGTCTGACAAAGCCCACATTTCTGATTCATGCTTCCCTGTTGATCAGCTAGATAATGCCCTTTCCTTAGGGCCTTTCTTGTTTAAGCAGCAAAGTCTTGCTGCTGCCTTACTGAAACCAGTAAGTCAGATGGTGCCCACCTCAACGCAGAATGCTGGAAGTGCCTTGCTCTAGGCTGGATCCATCCGAGTCCCTGTGGAGATGCGGGGACTTCTAGGAGGACCATGTCAGTTGAAACAGCAAAGCACTCTTCAAAAACAGCAGTTGCTGCCCTATGGAGTGGGAGAGTCTCATTAAAGACCTGTGGGCTTATTCTCAGACAGCTTTGCTAGTCAAAGGACGTCCAAATAGATATAAGCCATCCACTTAATGTATACAGCTGTGAATAACTGTCAGAGGAAGGCTGTTACTAGACTAGCTACTTTTCCAGAGCAAAATTATCTCAGGCCTCCCACAAATCGCTACCCATTTGACTATGCCTAGTCACGTAGGCTGTGTGTGTCCTGCCTGTGAACATCGGCCATGTGTCTACTCCAAGGGCTATTTTATTATAGAACTGTTAGGGCTGAAAAATAATGAAGTTGTATTTTCCAGATGGTAGACATTCTTATGTCATAAATATCATTAAGTTCTGGCAAGAGATTGAGTACCTCATGTTAAAAAAATCACCTCAGTATAACCTATTTACTTTTAATGATGTTTTTTTCCCATCTAAGTACTAACAAGAATCTTGAAAAACTAAAGAGAAGGATATTTCACAAGATGAAAATAATGAACGCTTCCTTGTGTACAGCCACTACCAATTAGTTCTCAGTTCTATGTTAAGAATGGCTTCTCAAGTATTTTTAATTTCGAGATCTTCAGGGCAAAAGAGCATGTGACTTCTCTTACTGCTCACTGTCCAAATTAGTAACCCAACTCCACATGCAAAGAACTGAGTAGAACTGACAGATTACAGCTTCTCCTGCATTCTTGCAATTCTCTTCTTCACAAGATACCATTGAGGTCAGGGGCTTTAGAAAAGGACAGAAACCCATCTCTTTCAAGATGCATTCCAGCACCTTTCACACAGAAACTTAGGAAGGTAATTTGTTTATGCAGGTTATTCCATAGTCCTCCCTTTGGTATTTACACTTTCAAAAGAGTGCTCCCATACTTGCTGTCTCTAAGAAAAGGCAGACTCCAGCAAGGTGCACCGGAGGTGTATGCAGTCCATAATGTTCTGGCCCCTGCTCCCACAACTGTTTAGGCATTTTGCACTAAAAGGTCATGGGAAACAATCTAGAGAAGCCTTTCAGAGGGCTTTACTGCTTTCCTTTCCCAGCAGAGTGCTTTTGGCAATGAGCAGTTGGATCAGACTCCTTTGGTGCTCTCTTGCCCTGCCCGGCAGGGCAGTGAACAGAGGAGGGGAATGCTCCCCTTCTTGGCAGCACTGAGGATGTTCACCTGGGCCAAAGGTAATGAGCATTTGAGCTCACCCTGGCTCAGCCCAAATCAAGTTAAGACACTGTGTTTAAAGGTGAGAGGCACTAACTCCTCTTACAAGACTGCAGGAAAAAAAGAGCAAGCCAATTGTGTGTACTGAAAGGGATATGTTCAGCATCTAAATCCCAGAGATCATTTGAGGCATGAAATCTAATTTTACCTAAGTACATTCCTGTATCCCTGACTTAGCTCTAGGGTTAAATGAGAGATAGTATGCTAGCATTTCTTTGTAGTCAGCAGAGATTCCCCCCCCTCTCCCGGCCCCCCTCCCTTGGCAGACTGACCATTGTCTGCAGCTGCAGCTGTGGCCCCTGGAACTGAGTACCTAAGAGAAATGTGGTGCTCAGCACTGGAACATCCTTGTCCCTTTGCTGATCATGTCAGGAATCACCTATGGTTGTGTTAAGGAGTCAACATAACCTAGACTCACTAAATCTGAAGACGCTGTACGCAGTAGAAGGGAAAGTCAATCCAAATCCCTTTCTCCTGACAAAAACACTGGTTACATATGAATAGACATCCTGATCATGCAGTTGACTGGACTTCTTTATTGCAGCTGGAGTACCAGGGATTTTTGCCCAGTGGCTGTTTATAAAGCTTCAGAGGAACAACAACAGCAACAATTTGTGACAGCTGAAGCAATGAATAAGCAATTTCTCCAGTGTTACATGGAAAATGAAACTATCAAGTCAAACTTCTAAATACACTTCATAATTCAGATACCTTAGCAATAATTATTTTTAACAAATTGTAAATGCATTATAACTACACTGCAATTACACTAATTGTATTGAAGTTAATGTGCCTGTACTATAATCTGTATTTGTTTTTTTTTCCTTAAACCCAAGTAATCAGGTGAACTAATTACAAAGAAGTGTTTGAGCTGCAAGATAACCACTCTTTGCTGGCACAAGTCTAGCCATGTTCATATTAGCTAATTACAATTTGTCCTGTTCACTGCAGAAATAATTTTTGGGCTTCTTCAATATGCAGCATGAAGAATACTGCAGACGGTAATCTGGGAAGTAGGGCAACATTTTAAAACATTGGAATTCACATTGAGGGAGAGGATGTTATCCCAATGTGGGATAAAATCAGGCACCTTTGTTACTGTTGATCCAGTGTAAAGTTTTTTTCTCCTCTAGATACAAGTACCTGAACTTATGCATCCTTATTAATTCAGAGTTAATTTTAAAAAGATGTCATTAATGGGATCTTTTGATGTTATTTGAGGTCACTCTGACAAGGTCTTCCGTATTGGACCAACGAAATTCTTGCGCAAACTGAGGCAATTCTTTAAGAAAACTTTTATCTAATCAAAATGTTTTTATTTGATTAACAGGTAATCTTTTTCCAGATTAAAACAAAAGAAAACAGTCCCCCCAAAAAAACAGAATTACCAATATCATTGGTAAGGCAGTGTTCCGACACTCAAGGCTAACATGTTCCTCAGTTTTTGAAAGCATTCTGAGATCAAATCCATATAAGAATGAAGTTCTGCTAATCACCAAAATCTAGCTATTTAATTTTAGCCCTGAGATTTGGAGGTAAAATTTCATCAGAACACAGTTATTCAAAGAATAATAGTAAAAATTTCTAATTTTTTCTGGGCTTATTTTAAATTTGTGATGTAAAGTAACTAAGAAAAAGCAAGCTGAGACAGGAGCCATTGGATCTTTCTGAGACCATCAGGCATGGAACTGTGCTGGATACTGCAGTGGGTCACAAAAAGTAGGAAAAGAGGGTTTACTGATTGCTGCATCTTGATTGCTACTGCAGTTGCTCTCAGATAACCTGGGTATATATAAAGCAAGTATCTCTTAGACAACTGAATACTTTTCCAAAGCCTGAAGCTGGAAAGAATCCTCCTTAGGGAAAGAGGAGAAAACCAATTTCTTTTAAATAAAATACTGTCTATACTTCAAGAATGCTCATTCTCCAAAAGACTCTTGTTGCTCCTAGGTAACCTCATCATGCTGAATTTTCTTTGTTTGGTTATAGGCCTTTGACAAAAAGGAAGAAATCTGAATTAGGTCTTTTAACCCAGTATGACTACTGCTCATGTTGTTTGGTGTCTGGATCCCATTGTTCATATCCTTACAGGTGTTCTTCTGTGATGGTTGCTCCTCTTCTCTCCTCTCCTCTCCTCTCCTCTCTCCTCTCCTCTCCTCTCCTCTCCTCTCCTCTCCTCTCCTCTCCTCTCCTCTCCTCTCCTCTCCTCTCCTCTCCTCTCCTCTCCTCTCCTCTCCTCTCCTCTCCTCTCCTCTCCTCTCCTCTCCTCTCCTCTCCTCTCCTCTCCTCTCCTCTCCTCTCCTCTCCTCTCCTCTCCTCTCCTCTCCTCTCCTCTCCTCTTCTTTTTCTCCCATGAATCACTTTTCTGTTCTAAATCAGTTTTCCTTTTACATTATTTATTCCTACTTCTTGTCCCCTCCTCTCCTCAGGTTATCATCTCTTTCCTTTACTTTTAAATTCATGGTAACCTTGTTTGTTTGGGTTTTTTTAACTTAATAACATGAGGCAATTAATATCAGTCTAAAAAAAGAATTAATTTGTCAGCTCCTAGGAGTTGCCAGGCAACAGCTTACAATATCACGAGTCAGTTGATGATTGGCTTAATTACTGTCTAAATAGTATTGTTTAGGCTTCAATTGTCTCCTATAACATGGTTCTAAGGTGGAGTCTACTAGGCTAAAGGTTTCAGGTCCCCACACAGGAAGGATAGCAAGCACTAGGATTGCTATTGCCCCACAAAATAAAAACTCTCTTCTATTACCTAAGAAAATAATCTATGCCACATATTTTTATACAGGACGCAAGCTCTCATTGCAACAATTGCTTTTCCAAAGGTACCCGGACACCTGAACTGACGGGGATGAAGACGCTCATGTGCAGAAGCCATGCATAAGTTTTGCTGATGGTCTGCACAAATAGAAGACAAAAGTCTTTCTGGGACAATAGGGGCCTATTGCTCACATTAATCTACTAGTATGAAACAATCACCTTAACCTGCACGCTTAACCTGGGTATTAGGAGAGGGTAAACTGAAATCGCAGCAGGCATTGTTGAAAATAAAAGAGCTGGACCATTCAGTAAGAAAGCAGAGCAGATAGGCTTTCTCAAGTTTTTCCTAATCCACTTCTTTATGTGAAGAGAAATAAAGAAATTCAGACAAGATCTGAAACAGGATGTTAAGCTGGACTGTGGGAACCTTAGTCAAAATTACTGTTCAAAACATACCAATGATATACATCAGTCACCGAAGTCTGGTGTGTGCTTGCATTTGACCTGGCTTCAGATGTTTTGAGTTCTTCATTTGCAGGCTTATAACTGTTTTGACCTGAACACTTGTGCATCTGTGCTGGTCTGAGGTCCTAAATCTCCTGCTTTTGCTAACGTGCTTAGAGATGACCACGACTTGTGAGCAGACATGGTCCCTCATCACAGAACTGTGTCCAGGAGGTTTTAAAACATGACCAGGAAAAAGCCTGTCCTTCCACATCTAAATATTTTGACTTCTAGACTACTACCCAAAAAGTGGGGGACCCCTGAGATTTTGGTGCAACAGAGTCAAATCTTTCTTTTCCCACTTCTTGCTTAGTGGTCTTCCAGGCTACTAGCTAGTTAAATTAGCTGGTTTAGAGTAATGAGCAGAAAAGCTACTTGAATAGAGAGGCAAGACTCCTGTGACCAGAAACAGGGAGACCAGAGGATGCTCTGACCTCTGTGAAAGCAGGAAAGGCACGTGAGGAAAACCGGAAAGACAGACATGCTTTTCAGCCACATCTCAGTATGGGAAGTATCTCGTAGTGCAGGGTTATCAGAGTGTCCAAAAATGCTTTAAAAGTCTCCTTGTTATTACTGAGTACTCGGCTGGAGCCAAGTACAAGGCCCAGCAAAACTTGCTGAAAAAAAAAGCATGAAGTTCAGTTTTCAGTATTTCTCAGGTTTGATGGTGATAATGCAAATGCTTTTAACTAGAAAAAAAACTATATCCTGAGTTATTGCTGAAGAAGTAGACTATAAACTGATGAAAAAAATCATTAAAGTAAATTCTCACATTTCTTTCAAGATTTCATCTGTCAAAGGGTATGAGTTTCATGGTAATAATGCTATTCTACACTTTCCTTTTTGGTTTCTTTATTAATAATATTTTATATTTCACAATTAGAGTTAATAGACAGTTAAAGTCTCACTGCCCAGAGATAACAGGCATCAAAGTCATTAAAACAGTAAAGACCTAAGTTTCTTCTCTGGTCTCAAAGAAGTTAATAATGATACTCTCTTACCATTCTAAAAAATTAACTCAAGGTTCAAATTCTCACATTCCTTTGTTCTGATACAGTTTTTCCCCACTTTGAGATTAAGTTTTATTTATTTTTAATTCAATAGTCAAGCTTGTACTGAAAGGCAACTTTTAAAGATGTTTGAATATCTCATTATTTATGCTGTTTTGTAAATAACCGCCTATGCTCCTATGTACAGTTAAACATCATGATGTTTGGTAATAACTCTCTCTCCTTTCATTTGTGATATTCAGCTACCATTTCTAGCTATATAGCTTCATAAGTAAGTACTCTGAAGTGCAAAGCTAAAAGTATCAGTTCTGGATTAGAAAAATAGTTGGGCTTTTTTTTCCATTCAATATTACACTTTCCATACTTCATTCTTTTTTAGCAAGAGTATGTTTGTGTCTGTAAACTAAATGTGCAGTCACAAAAAATAAAGATGTGGTTTTAATAGGTACTTTTAAAAAGCCAGGCCTATTACAAATACAAGGAAACCAGAGGAAATGAAATAATTTTCAGATGCATAACAAAATTTCAGCTGTTAATGACTAAGCCACTTTTCTTTGTGGCCTGTGTCCATTAATGTGCATGTCTGGTGCAGTAAAGTGTTTCATTTATTTCACACTTGAAGATAATATTTGAGGATGTAATAATAATAAGTTGAAGAAGGAATAAATTCAAAGTGAGTCCATGCTGTTAAAACACAGTGCTTTATGTAGCTATGGCAATTTGATAAATATCCTTTGACAGACTTCGAGTCATGAACAATAAACCCACTACAGTCTTCAAATTTTTACAAGTGATATTTTTTATTAATCATTTTGCTGGTGTTACTGAGACATCTCTGACTTACCAAAACTGATTTTGTCTAAGTGTATGAATTAGTACATAGATTTTAATACATGATAAGGCCTGTAGTCCATGCAAACACATTATAATATAATTTGTCACAAGGTAGTGTTGTTGAGAAGGAGTGACTGTTGTGCTACAAAGCAGCATAATTCTTAATGCCTTTTAGCAGAAAATCTACTGAACTGTCTAGACAGTGCCAAAATAAAGATTCTACAACCAGAGATAAGCAATGACATTGAAGTATGCCACTGGTTGCTCAGGAACTGTTATGGGACAGGTACTGAATGTGGGAAGGGAAGATATGAGACATTGGTAAGGTGAACTTGAGAGACTTTTATCTCTTTAATGCTTGGCCAACAGTAATCTCATGATCTTATATTTACAGATGAATGAAAGAGAGCTCTGATCATTGCTGGAAGAAGCTGTAGCAGCTGCAGGATGTATAACAGTCATTTATTATGTGAGGCCATAAGCTGAAGAGGCTGAGGAGAGGATAAGCATGCCATTCAACTGAAGTAATTAAGTAGGGTGGTAATCCTCAATACACATATAAAGAAGGCACCTGGGACAGTAACAAGATATAGCTGACATTAATGAATCAGATCAGAGACACAAGAGTTTGGAAGGGACCTCTAGTCCCACCTCTGCTCAAGGTAGGGTCAATCAGAGGAGGATGCTCCAATTCCTTAAAAAGATAAGAAATCAAGATTTCGCCATGAGTAGCCTAGCAATCTAAAGGGCATTTTGTAACTGCCAAAATTAATCTTTGTCAGTGCAGGACTACCTCAGTTTAGCTCGAGACAAAAATTTGTTTCATCTTTTACATGAGAGATTTGCAGATATTCAAGTGTGGGGTTTGGGACTATTTCAGAAATGTCTTCGATCAATACATTATATTGACTGAAGAAATTCTAATTGAAAAGTCACTAAGGTTTGCAGACTAATTTCATTTGTCTTCTAGAATTTTCATTTTTTTTAATTTGATGGTATAAATGTAAATTTGATGTTTAAAAAAATGTAAAGGAGTTTTCTTTTGATTTAATTAACTGGGGGAGGTAATATGGGTTAAGATGATATGTAGGACAGAGAGATTAGTGTAATGTTTGCAAGAATGTCTTGTGAGACAGTCTTGTCTATTTTACAGTAAGGTGAATTCATGGTCAAATTTGGTCCTCACACTGGTGAATGGCAACAGATTTGAGAGAAAACCATTTAGACCATATTTGCATGACACTTGGTTTTATTTTGAATGTCAAATCAATCAAAACTTTAAATCATCATTGAAGTTAGCTGCTTCATTTGATCCCTAACAGTTTCAATATAAAGTGTTGAATGAGACCAAAAAAGGAGGGTTTTCTAGGGGTTTGAGTTCCTACAGGCCAGAAAGGGTGAATTTTGTCCAGATGTATCAAGAATAAAAAGAGTTTGTTACTCTTTTATGCAATCTTTTTTGCTAGTGGTTTTACTTCACTTTATGCACTCACTACTTTGTCTGTACATTATTTCTGATTTAAATGATTCATTAAAGATCAGGTTCAGATACTGAAAAAATTGAGGTGAGAGCCAAAAGGATGTTCTCAAAGTCTGAAATCAGGGACTTCATACACAACCTGTCTTCCCAACTTCGTCTGTGCGTACTTCCACTTATAACCATCAGCTGATTTGAATAATTTTTCCCTATTTAAAGTGAACTCTTTATATAAATTTTGCTCATTATTGACATGGCTAAAACCACTGCTTTAATTTTGCTGCCCAGCATTTTCCTATCTGTCAGATCTAAGGTTGGGAATAGGACAGTGCTGTTCTATATTTCAACCTTCATGTGTCTTTGAAGGAAAACTAATAATTAAAAACCACTTCAATTTAAGGGAAGCACAATATCTATAATTACAGTGGGAATTGTGTCCAATGGAGGAACAACATATTTAAGCATACTGTAATGGAAGAAAGTTCACTGGCAATACTCACTCTAGAATGAACAAACGAGTATTGCTTCACATTTGCTGAGAGCGAACTAAAATTCCTTCTCATTGAAAAGCTTGGCTACATTTTAAATAGAAACAGAACACAGATTTAGCATTTACTAATGCAGTGGGTTATTCAATTCCAGAGGAATGTTCTTTTTTTATCTTTTTGTCACAGGATACCCAGTCATGATATTTAAATGTGAACAATTTGGGACTTCAGTATCTTCTTTTTTTAAAAAACCTTGTGCAGTTGTGTCATACAGATGCACCCTAGTACTTTACATAGGAGTTGAGACAGTAACAACTTTAAGTTCATTAACTGAACAAAAACATCTCCAAAAATCAAAGGAAGAGTGGTTTAATATGAACTGATTACCTTTGCTAAAAACACACAACTGAATATGCTTGCTTCCTCTTCCCATTTTTTACAGAGCTCCTCTGAAGTTCCTGCCTTCCAGGCTGTATCGTAAACCCTTCCCCAACCATTGCCCAACTATTTTCATTCCAACAAAACAATTCTTCACCGCTTGTTTGTCTCTTGAGCCTTAGGATCAGTAATCTGCATCCCTGCCCTCTTTGACTGCCAGCCACCCCTCTGCCATTTGAGCACAATCCTTTTCTGAAAAGCATCAGACTTCCTGGACACCCTACTTGCTATACTCCTCCATTTACCTTTCCTAATTACTCTTTCAGTATGTTTTTTTTGAGGATCCCCCAAAGCGGAGAGTCATGATATGGACAGTGGGACAGAGCGCCCCCTCAGACGCTTTGAGGACAATGCCACGTTAGGGGTGGCGGTTGATACACCAGCAGGCAGGGCTGCTGTTTGGGGGGACCTCGGCAGGCCCCAAGAATGGGTTGAGAGGAACCACATGAAGTTCAGCACAGGCAACCACAAGTCCTGCCCCTGGCTGGCATGGAGCAAGCCCTGGCACCAGCACAGGCTGGGGACTGGCAGCGAAGCAACTTTGCCAAAGAAGACCTGGTGCACAAGGCTGAATATGAGTCAGCCCTATGCCCTTGTAGCAAAGAAGGACACATAACTATTTCTGACTGAAACATTATAGCATCACTAGCTGCAGAGAGATTAATATTTCTGACATAAAAATTAGAAGAGGAAGTTACTGTATCTTTTTTGTTCTCTTTCCTCTTTATTATTATCCCCTTGTATTCTTTTCTAGGTTACCACCCTGAAGCAATGGTCTGCCTGTCTGCTGGAAGTTAAGGAGCTCAGAAGAGTCTGAATTTGCACTTATGTTCTCCCATAATCATAAATAAATGAAATGACATATCTGTGTATCAATGCAACGAGTCAAATAGGCTCTTGAATCTTGCCTTTTGAGCAAACTGGAGAGAGAGGGAGGGCAGGGACAAAGGTGGCTGCATTCTGCTTACTCCTTCACGTCAGTGCTTAGACCATGCACCACTCACACAACCCATCTGTTCGTTCATTCAGCTGCGGATCTCCGCTGAGCATTGGGCTGCCTTCAGATGAAAATGGTTGCATATGTGCAAAACGGAACACACAGCTATGACATCCACATATTTTGGTCTACGGTGTTTATAGGCTCTCAATTACTCACAAATGGTCAGGATACTCACCAACTGCTGGGCTAGAGTTGGTTTTGTTGCTCGCGGGAGCGCGGCCGTGGAGCAGGCGTGCAAAGGCAGTCGTGCCACCTCCTGTCCCGCCGCCAGCGCACGTCGCCCGGCTCGGCCTCCCGGGGAAGCGCTCCCGCCTGCTTCCCTCTGCGTCCAGCCTGGGTGGCAACGGACGCCCACAGGTTTAGAATACGCAGGAAATACCGTACATAGAGTAAGCACAGCACTGGGTATAAGAACACGAAGATTTAATATTCCCTTTTGGCACGCAAGGTGTTCACCTGCTTCTGTACGTGCATAGGACTGCCACCCCCAGGTAAGTTGGCCGACGCAGCTACAGCCTTCAGCTTGTCTAAAAAAAATATTTCTTATGTTTTCATTCAAAAGAGAGCCTTATCTTAACGCGGCTAACTTATTTCAACAGAAATCCCACTGTGTTAAAAGTCTGAGATAATGCTTAAAAATACGTTTGAGCTGTGCAGACATCCTATAAATTTTAACATATTTTTATTTATCATATTTTTAAAGTATTAAGTAAACAATAGCACAGAATGTATGAAATCAGCTTCACTGAAAAAAAGTATGATTAAATTATTGTAGTTTGCAAATAAAGATAGCAAAAATCTGTTTATTTTGCCATGTAAACTAAAGTGTTCCTTTATGGCAGTGGTTCCACACGCAGTGTACTTCAGAGAAGGTAAACAGGAAAGATTAAATCACATCTTTTTAGTGACTCAGCTTTATTCAGCCTAGCAGTTACAGTCACAGTAGCCTTCAAAGTGTTTTATTGCTCTAAGCATGTACTAAGCCAGATCCTAGTTTTCCAGTTAACTGCGCTGGGACCATTAATGCATATCTAATTTGGACATGAATTATTCAGCTCCCATTACTTTGGGCATTATTAAAAACCTTTAGCAAGTCAGGTAAGTGGGTAAGAGAAGATAAATGCGTTTGCCACTGTAAATGCACCACATTTGCAACAGTGTAATTACATTGCTAGGGGAGATGGCACATTTGCATTATAAACACATTATAAAAATATTTGAGGACATATCATCATTACAGTCATGTTTAAGGTCAACCATGACAATCGCCTGTGCTTGTCACTCTGTCAAAGCTTGACTGTACCATGTTCCACAAGCAAACCCTTCAAGAAACCCACTTCTTTCCTTCTTGAAAACCTGTGGTTTCAAGCAAAAGTGGCAGAAATTTAATTACTGAATAGATGAAAGAGAGCAGCCATGAGGTTTAATGACAGGAACCCTGTCGGCTATTGAAGATTTTGTTTGAAATACCTGCTAGATACAGAGAGTTTGTGAACCCACCTTAGGAGCGAGTAGGGTTAGGGCCTTGGGCACTGACCTTCAGAAAGATTCTGCCTGTCCTGCACTGAAGGCAAACTTCGGGGTCAGCAGGAGAGATGTTAGAGCAACTATGGGATGGCAGCGAGACTGGCTTTTCATATCAGTTCACAGTCTGCATAAGCAGATCCATAGGGCACAGCATTCCGCCACGGTGTGGCGGAAGTGGCACACCATTAAAGAGCCAGAAGGTCTTTCTGACTCACAGGAGACTGCTTCTGAACAGAAATTGTTCACATAATGAGTTTATACGGTAATTCTTGAGAGAACGGGGAGCTTGTGGTTTTTTGCATCATAGCTGCTGCAGTCCAATAAAACATTTAGCCACTTACTTAAGTAAGCTTTAACTTAAATGTTTTAGTTAAACACTCTTAGTGATTTCTGTTGACATGTTCTTAAATACTTCACAAAGTTACTGTTCTCTGGAACGCTGCCACTGGCATTGCATACGACTGCCTTTAGCAAAAATACATTTTAATAGGAAATCCTGAACTGTGCTGGCAACTGGTAAATCTTGTGTGCTGTACAGGAGAGCATATTAACAGCACAAGTATGGCTATAGGTAAGCTGCAGAAGCTTAAAAAGATTATCCCATTTGTTTAACTCTAGTAATAAATAATTGGAAGGAGTCAGCTCAAGAGAACTGGAGTTCTTTACAGTATAATTCAAAAAAGTAGAGATTATTTTGGCAATACTATCTGGAAAAGTGTACTGCCATTTGACTTCATTTATTCATATCACATGGCAGGGAATGGTAAAATATATCCAAACACTTCTTTATGCAAGTGCCTTTCTCAGTACTAAGCGCTAACATTTGTTTAGCTGTATGGTACCTACTACACCCACATAGCGCTCCATCTACTGCATTAACAGCTATCAGAAATATTACCCATTATTGTATATAGAGATATTTATTCTCCACAATGTATAAATGTACTTCGTTTATTCATCATAGTTGTAGGGATCACATTTTAGTGCCATGGTCCAGTACCAGTCACAGGAGAAAGGCTGGTAGAGAATACTTAGATTATTGAACACTAAAGTGAGATTTGTCTCACCTAATTTCAGCCTTTTTCTTCTGCTTACTTAGGTTTTCTTTATTGACTATAATGGAGGATAAACACCTCCAGAGGGCAAGTCATTAGAGAGAACCAAGGCAGAAAAATCAATTCAACCCTAGATGTTTGATAATAGAGAAGTTTTACCTAACACTTACGTCTTCTATCTGGGACCTTGTTTGTCTTGATGTTCCTGATAATTACTTGTCAAGTCAGCTTTCCTGTGCATTGTACTTCTTTCTTTCCCTGTTGATTAAAGCTGATCTACCCCACATCTTTTGCCAAAGGAAAATTAGGGAAAAAATTTGATCTTTCTTGTGGATATTGCCAGGCTTTTTATCTTTCATAACTGGCATGAAATATGCCAATTCAGAGCTGGTTCTATTATGACTTACACAAATCATGTCTAATTCATTTAGCCCTTACATTACTCTCTCTTGTAAAAAAAAGCAACATATGTCTCAGTAATTAGTACTTGTCTGGCAGCTTTAAGGTAAGTTAAAATGAAGCTGCCATTTTCATTATGACTTCCTTTTGACAATGTAATAGGAACTAATTATTACGGACTAGATAGGCCAAGATGTCTATGAAAAACGTGAAGGGTCATTAATAATTCTTTCCAGGTCCCATTTACTCTAGAAACTTCTGTCAATAGCATATATCTGCTGTAATGTGCTGGCTCATCTGCTATGTCTACCAACAGCAAGAATGATATCAAGACTTTACTTATTTCCTTGCCCAACCCACACATTGAGAGCAAACCTTGGTACACAGGCTGTGCCAACAGAGTTTTCCAGAGGAACATGTCTTGTGCAGGTCCCCTTCTGGAAACAGCCTCAGTCTTTCGGGAATTTTGGAAGTGCTATGTTAGAGTTTGTTCACAAGGTCTTTGTGATGTGGCGTACATTTTAACCCAGGAAAGAACAGGAAGAAAACAGAGAAGGCCACACTGTCCTGAAGCCAGTGCATAAAAAATTTTGATGGCACGTAGAAGATTTATTACAGGTCTCCCCTGCACACCGAGGTGGACAATATTCATCTGCCCACTCCATGAGTTGCTGAAATGGGAATAGCTGTGGTAAAGAGTCCCAAAAGAACGGAAAGGTCAGTAAAATTTTACACTTCTTTAAGGGAGCTGCAGCTCATTTCTCAATCTGTTGGGATGAGCCACGGAAAACACACAGCTTCTGTGTGTGTGCAGTTAAATGGCTTCAAACTGTATTTCTTGACATTTTGTTGGCTGATAAGAAGATACACCTAAGAATAAAATGCACATATGGGACATTTATTTGTCATATCATCCTTGACAAGTGAAATTTCCCATTAGACTATAAATACAGAACAGCTGTGAAAACCTAGACAAGTTATTATAAGCAAGTATAGGCTGAACTAGAAAATGAAATGCAGTTATTTTCGAAAATGAGCCTTAAGGCTCTAAACAACCTCAGAGCAAATTTAATGAAGTTCTTTATACTAATGTTTTTCTAAAATAAGAAATACGGATTTTATTTTATTTTTTGTGGTAGTGGTGTCTTCAAACTTCATCTTTTTTAGTTTATTCATTAGACAGAAAAGGCAATCAGCAGCAATACATGTTATTATGTCACACTGCTTTAAGTTCAAATGTGAGATCAGATCATTCCTAAACATTTAAAGTACACCTGTAAACAGCATGCAAGTTGTAGCAGAGTTTTCATGGTTTTGTCCATGTCAAAATACAGGGTTTAGAAACAAGTTTGGATAAAATCTGCCATCTGTGAAACAATCTTAATCAAGATACTTATTCTAAAGTTTACTAGATTGTGTGACTGTCCTATGCAAACACAACGGAAGGTGTACATCAGACATTTTATAGCAAAGTTACAGTGCAGCACACTCTATTAAACAAGTTGTTGGGAAGTAGGATTTTAGAAGCTTTTCTTTTCAAAATACAGCTTCCATATAAAAAATTAGATGGAAGCTTTATGTTGTCATCTTATGTCAACAGAGAGGGATATATTTCAGGCACTGAAATCAACATAATTCCTCAGGCACGTACTACAGAATAATTTAACACAACTGGTGGTCTGTGCTTAAGAAAAGCCAAACACTGGAGCAGCAGGGGTTCTGCAGGTCAGGAAACAGCATGGGAAAACCTGCTGGTACTGTGGATGGCGTCCTCATTTCAATGAACAGCAATTTTAAATAGTCTCTTAAAGTCATCAGTAAAAACACAAAACCTTTCAGATAAATTTTCACTTTAGTTAGTTAGCAGCAAAGATGTGAGATAATCGTTTATTTTACCTCTCATCTTAAGTAATTTGTGATTTCCAGTGCTAGTGTTCCAGGATATATAACAGCATCTGGATACTTAGGAAACAAAATGTGTTGAAATCTTTTTTATTAATAAAGATCTGCAGTGATAGGTCATACCTCTTAACAATGCTATAATTAACTTTTTAACACCATAACAATTATAAAAAATGGACTTTGAAGCTGTATTGTGAGATTCTTTGCAGTCAAATTGCACAAAATGTCAAATTAACGTTTTACGTCCTTTAGAGTGAAAATTAATTTTAATTAAATATATTTTAAATCAGTAATTAACATGAGTTGAAGCAAGCCAGAAATGATGTTAATCACATTAAATACCTGCAGTATAATTTTGGTTAGAAGCAGAAATATTTCAGACACTGATAGAAAAGCATTGAATAGCCTACCTTAAGAGTTTCTATGGAAATGTGCTAATTTTTCATACATATTATCACCTTTCCCTTCAATATCCAGACAGAAGAGGGTTTCCTCTTCTCTTCTCTACCTCTGGTCATTTGAAAAAGCATGTCATCACAACAGGAGCAAAAGTTGATCATCAAAAGAAAACAGGAGAAATAAAGGAAGGCATTCTACTCCTGTTTCACTACAGTAGCAATCTCTTACCTTACATCTTTATTAAGCAGAGATCTACAAATTCTTCTCATATCTGGTGCTTGAACCCAGGAAGTTTGAAGGCCTTTATCCTTTTCAGTAAGTCCAAGCCTGGGTCTAATACGTCAAACTAACACTGAAATACAGCACCATATTATCTTTGCCCAGTAATATGATTAACAGACAAACCCCTTCTTTTTGACTGTACTTTTTTTGGATGGGAGGTTTAGTCTGAATGTCTTAAATAGCATATGTAGTTGTCTCAAGATATCCCACAGGACTGTCTCTACTCTTGCCAGAATTTGACATTTATAAGTTTATGTAAGGTCATCTTTCTCTACAGGCTAAGAATTACAGCAACGTCAATTTTCCTGCTTAACAAAGCCAGTTCCCAAAAGGGCAAGCGGCTACAAGATCCAATTGCTTGCAAATTATTTCCAAAAACCTGAGGGAGAGCAAAGAGAAGATGAGATTTGATAATACCTCATATTTATCCAGGAATTTAAAATTCTGAATTTATTTTACCTGTTAAGAATGATGATACGTATCAGTACTTTTGGGAAGCATAGACTGGTCAAAGGACTGAGATAACACTAAAGTCAATGGAAAAAAACCCATACATGAGCTAAGGGACTTACCCAAGGTCACAATCATGTCAATTGTAGTGACAGCAATCAAGTGTGTCTTGATGGAGGACAGTGCTGTGCGCCTAGAAAAGAAAAGTATTTTCCCCATTTCAGGGCTCTGCAATTCATTACCCACAAGGGACTGTATGAGGTTCTGATACGACTCCATTCTCGTTCTGCTGACAACTGCAGGGACTAATTTTCTCTGGCATTTGTTTTTACAGTACACCCCCGCCCCCCCCAGTAGCAGTATACCCTATTTGAAACTTTCCACTACAGTTAGTTTGAAACTTTAAGAGTGCAAATGCAATTGACTGCTATGTAAAAAAAAGCCCAGAATACCTTTTGTTTCTTTCATTTGGATTTATGCCTTTGGGAACACCTTTCTCCTCCTTCTTGTTCCCCCCCTCCTTCCCGCTTAAGATAAAATAAGGAAAAAAATCAACCAGACCCAACCAAAGAACTTTGTACAACAATAAATTTATTTCTTTGTACAACAATAATTCTTTATTTGTTTTACCTTTATTTATTATTAAACTCTCACTTTCTTTAACTGCAAAAGTATGTTGGGTTTTTTCACTTGGCACAACAACATGCTAGCTTTTCAGTTTTAGAGTAGATAAGACAGCGTTGTAGTTCCTTATGCTGTAGGAAATCTTAGCTTATCCATGAAAAGCCCAGTTACTCCAACTCCCAGTTCCTCCTGATCTATCTCCCTTGATTATTGCTGTTTCATAGAACAGAACCACGTAAAATACTCTGTTACAGTCTTATTTCTAAACTATGTTTCCTGCCATTAAAATCAAAGAAAGAAAACCACCAAAACCCCCACCAGATTTGCATGTGACAAAAGCCCTGGTGGGCATGGATGTAGAGGGCTTTTTACTCAGATTGTATTTTGTTCTCAGAATGTTGACTCCCTAAGTTCCACATAGAAAAAACACTATAATCTTCAGTTATTATTAAACAAGAGAAAACTTCTCATAAAACTCATAAATTGAATCTGCCTATGAACATGTATGATTAGGTGAGCAAACGTGGTACTAACACTCCAACAGGATGGGCCCCTCACTACAAGAGAGACATCGAGGTGCTGGAGCGTGTCCAAAGAGAAGGGCAATGAAGATGGTGAAGGGTCTGGAGAGCAGGTCTTATGAGGAGAGGTTGGAGGAACTGGGGTTGTTTAGTCTGGAGAAGAGGAGGCCGAAGGAGACTTTATCGCTCTTTACAACTACCTGAAAGGAGGTTGTAGCGATGTGGGGGCTGGTCTCTTCTCCCAAGAAACAAGTGATAGGACGAAAGGAAATGGCCTCAAGTTGTGCCAGGGGAGGTTTAGATTGGATATTAGGAAAAATGTCTTCACTGAAAGGCTTTTCCATTACTGGACCAGGCTGCCCAGGGAAGTGGTTGAGTCACCATCCCTGGACGTATTTTAAAAATAATTTCCATAATTGGAAACCCATGGGTTAGAAAAACTAAAATGGAATCAGGGTTTACTGGTTGTTTCTAGTATGCCCTTAAAATACTGTGGGATGATAAAGGAATTTAGTTACTGACCTACTGCTGTAAATGAAAGCAAGAAAACACTGGGTTTTTGATGAAGGAAAAGAGAAAAGTTTTCTTCTTTATTAGGGAGCTATGAAGTGTAGTTATTGTCTGAAATGTGCAAGGAAATGCATGGCAATGGCAAAACATCTATATGCTTTTAAGGGACATCATGAAAAAATATTTGATGGATAAATTATATGGAGAGCATGAAAATAGTATTTGTGTTGAATTTCTAAATTCTTACTTTGAATAAGCTTTGGCTACCTTTTAAATACATAAAATAGTTTAAAATATAAAGTATCTAATATACAAGCATTAACATTCTTTTGACCCATATGATTTTGTTTTCATTATTAAAATAGCTTACGTGATTGTGATCAATACACAAGAGAAAAAGGATTCACTAGGGAAACAACAGTTAAGAAATGTGCAAGTCTTTTAGTTTTACAACAGAAAGAGGAGGAATGCAGTGAAGTTGAAAATAATCATACACAGAAAGAAAGAGGAAATTTCAACCTAAAAAGAATTCTTCTGGCATAATTCCTTTGAAAATATAGAAAGTATTAAACTATACTTGACAACACTTTTCAACTTGCTGGAGAAGCTGACTGTGAGTCTTTCCATAGGACTCAAAAGCTTCTGGTCCTAATAAAAAACAGAAAGAAACACTCATTTAAAGAAGTTCCCCACAAAAATTCTCTCTATATATTATCTCCAACACAATCTGTGTGAATTGAGACCTGAGGGGTTTAGAGACAAAATGTCAGACAAGGAGCCTGAATTTTCAGTCAGAAAAAACTTCATAAACATAAAAGTTCATAACATAAAACTTCATAAAACTTCATGTCACCTTTGGGATTATGCTTCCATTAAGGTCGCTGTTTCCAATTCACTCTTTCATTCACTCATTCATTCATCACGTTATAATGAGCTACTTCTGAGGAGTAATATGAATCTCTCTTCTCTTAATCTGCCCTGTGATAGAAGAAACAAAAGGAAAATAACTCTGCATAATGCAATCCATTTTCAGTATTTTCTTCTACTACCATCCTTCTCCCATCTTACTTGAATTTCCTAAGAGAAAAGAAACACAACAGCTGCCTTCCCCTAATCTTGATGTCCTGGTAGTTTCAGTTTAGTGAAAAACTCTGCAAACTGCTCAGTTTTATGTTATGACATGATGACTCCAAAGTTATTTTGTCTTCTGGTAGGCAATACCTATAAGAAACAAAAGACAGAACAGACAGTGGAGACTAAATATAGTTTCTTAAAAAAAAGGTTAAGCTGAGAAACTCTGGTGTGACAGTAGAGGGTATACTGAACTAATCATTCTCATTCTGCAGCTTGTCTGGGGTATCAGAGCCCACAATTCAGAGCCACAGCAAAAACCCAAGAAAACAGAAAGAACAGCAATGAATAGCTTAGGCTATAGATTAACATTAGTTATAATTATGCATAGAATATTCTTCTCTCCAATCAACTACAGACAAGAATTGCTAAAAATTGCATTAAGGCATATAAAAGCTTTACATAACATGGACCTGTTCCCACTTCAATTCAAATGAAAATATGCCACATCAACTCGAGTGTGTTTTAGAGCACGCCTGCCCAACTATGAAATGATTCAGAGAAAGCACTAGCTAGATTCCAATACCTACATCCTGCAGATATTTTAACAGCTTTGCTTTAATTTTTTTTTTCTTACATTGAAGGTCAGAAAACCACAAAATATGTGCTTGGATACGTCTAATACTACATATGGAGTGAAACAGCTCAGAAAGAAAGAGACACGTACAACATGGACTCTTCTGAAATTTCATTAACAGGGGCTTAAATTCTGCAAGCTGTAGGCAGATATCAGTGTAATTGGTAAGTTTGCATCACCGATTCGAGTAGCTCAAAAACTGTATGAGTTTGGTGACATTGCTTACAACAGACTCTGAGGCAGACCTTGCTGCAAGCCAACACTCTTCATAGAGAATGAGATATATTTCCTGGTGGCATGAATATGTACAGAATTTTGAATTTTCTTTTCCTTTCCTATTAGTAGTACTAAGCTAGGGTTTAATGCCTTTGTACATTATTCATCTGCTATCAATGATTTTGCCCTGACAGGTTATTTCACCCAGTGCAACCTTTTCTCCTGTAACCACTGCTTTAATTCCTGTTATCTTTGCAGAGGTATTTATGCGCTGTTAATGTAGTTAACTGTTAGTGCTAGTTCTTCCTCATTTTCACTAAGGAATATAAATGCAGTTCAAGGGAAAACTGATTTAATAGCATTAGGCATTTTGGGAATGTAGAAATAATTGAAGGATAAAATAACTTTAAAAATGGATCTGGAGTGCATGGTTAATTAATACAAGACTTTTTTTCTCATCTGGGAGAAGGATTGGTGCTGAGAATGTCACTGCAGTTTATGTATTAGTAAATCCCATTTTTCCTCTGGCTGAGGGGAATCCCTGCTTTTCATAAAAATGATGAACAGTTAAATCAAGTAAGGAGATAATAGATATGAAAAGATTTCAACACTTGGTTCATATCTCCCTATTATTCTTGGCAATAACTGCTTCTATCACTAGGGACACTTGCAAGGTGTTATATAAAGGAGTATAGGAACATTTTCTAATTTTAGTTTCCATGGCCCTTGGATTCCACTGAAGGCTTGTTAATTCCTGGAAGTTTAAGAAAGATTAAAATTCTCTGAAAATACCAGCACAGAGGCCCAATTTTTTGCACTAACATCAATGAGAGATTTTGTTCAACATCTTGAAATCCCATGACCCTTGAAAGGGCCATACTTATCAACAAGCTGACAGCATTCATTATTCTAAAGAGGTCTGTAAATCTAAAACCTCTGATAAGTGAATTCCTTAGTCCTGAAATCCATGTGGCAAGATCCATTCAATGGGTACAACCTATGGCTGAGTTCAAGTTTAGTTCAGAGTAACTTTTTCCACATACATGTCCATGAAGGAAGGGTGTGAATTACTTCATTCTGTAATTACCTTGAATGTCTATTTTTTCACAGGCAGCTGGCTTGGTTATAATTTCCTTCATGATGGTCATTAATATTTCTCATTTAAGCAGATTCAGTACCTCATAATTTTGTGTTATCATTTGCATTTCATTCTCAGGTGTTTCTGATCTAGCTTTTACAGAAGACAGAACCTTCTCAAAAGCTTATATGTCTTCAGAGATCTTTCCCAATTTAACTTGCTGGAAGTCTTTAAGAGCTGAGGTTGTAGAGAGAGAACTGGCTGCTGCACTACTGAATCTATTCTGACTCCTTTAGGTCAGTTTGCTTGAAATTTTAATTGCTGTCTAATCTTTTTTCAGCTATCAGTTTTGTTCAGTCACAAATTAGGAATTACTATTTTTGCCAAGCTAGACAATGTCATGTAGGATCTGAGATGTGTTAAAGCAAGAATAATTTTTACTTACATTTCACTGAATCCAGATAATAACAATTCATAAATAAAGTTAGAAAAATTAAGAAAAAAACAGCTAAAACATTGCCTGTGAGAAAAGGGTTTTCATTATATGCAAATTATTCTCATTCTACTGACAAATAACAAATAGAAACACTTTGATACGAGACACACAAAACAATTATAAAATATTATTTAAATTTTACTTATGAATTTTATCAGTTACAACCTTGAGGTAATACAGCAACAACAATAATAACAATAAGAGTAATAATTCAGTTTTGCTTTGTGTTTTAAATCTTTCACGGAAAATAATTTAGGGAAAATTCCAACCTAAAAAGTATAACATGATCTAAATAATAGCTGCTCCAGCAAGTGCAGTTGTGGGCTCAAGCATCACCTTTACAACACAGAGCTGCAGATGGCAAGGGCATCCAAGTTTGAACAGTGCAGATGAAGATTAGGCTGAGGCTTGTGATACAGCCTCTGACATGGCGTGTATCATATATTGTATATATGGTATAGCCTATGATAAAAATATTTATCTACCTATATATTCCTGCAGAAATACATGACTGCACAGTATCACATCTTATTACCTTAAAGGTAAAATGCAGAGAATGTCAGTGTTTACATGGTTGTGCTTAAAATCCACTCTTGGTTTTAAATGGGCAATGATATTAAAAACACCATGTTCTGCTGAGGCATTAGGAGGGACCAGCACATACATACAAATCAATGAGAGAATGTTTAGACTAAACAAGTTTGGGGTCTGGATGAATTACTGATAGGCCACTAAATGCACCTAGTGCATATAAATGTTTTGTGTGTTACCATTAAAATATGAAGTTACGCTTTTCCTCTTTTCTGACATTATTTCTAGCATATATGATTCTAGCTTTCTAAGTCATCTCTATCGGCTATGTACTTAAGGTCCGGCTACTCTGTACATAAGGATTAAATTACACACTGGGACAACAGTCAGACCTTAACTGTGACGTGACGCTCATCAGATGGTTTTTACCTTTCTCGTACACAAAGGCCTGAAGTATACGTTAAATCATAAAAGCCCTGTTTAGAGTAGTGTTAAAGGTCTGCTATATTCCCAATAGTATTCAAGATGAAAGCTGAAGCTGTTGATGACCAGAAATTATGATGAAAGTGGAATCCTTGCTTCACAAAAGCAGTGTCTTAGAAGAAAATCTGGCAAACTGACCTAAGGACTAAGAATGGACCTCATAAACTCATGAACTTCATACCTAAGCAGCTCCGTGGATACCAACTACTTACATGTAATTTTTTGCCATGTTGTGAAATAATCCTGTGAGCATTATTTTTAAATTCTTAATTGCAATTTTTTATTAGTTGACTTTATATTTTATTGAAAGAGATTGTTTCCTGTCATAATTTTGATGAAGAATGATTTTTTTAAAATAAAATATATCTTCCCTGAAAGATTCATTGCATCTGTTTTTTTCTCACAGAAAGATATCATTAATCTCACCGGAGTAAAAATTTGTCCAGAGAAAAAATTGTTTTTATTAGAGCCATGATATAGCTAGAAAAAAAAAACCCAAACCACAAAGAAAAGCTCTTACACATTCTAACCTTTATTCAGAATTTTTTTTTTGTTTCATTATTTTTCATTTCAGTCTTTTAAACAAACTTGGTTTGTGTTTGCTTTTAGCTAAAATTTGTGTTTTATTTCTCAGTGACAAAATAAAATCTAAACTTGCAGCATTTATGCCATTATTCTTCCTTTTTATTGCTGCAAGTTCATTGACATCTATGTTATTATACTCAGCTCTTTTATCTTTATGTTTGTGGTCCTTTTTTCCTCCTCCATAATATTGCAAAATATCCTCATTATTAGAACTTATATAATGAGTAAAGTTACCCTAATCCATTTTTCAATGTCTAATCCCACAGATTTTTTAAAAAATTAAAACCAGTGGCAACAGAGGAAAAAAAAAAGAAAAGTTAATATGGATCAAAAATATTCTTTAGTGATTAAATGAAATTGAGGAACTGTTCTATTGCAAATCTTTGAGGGAAAATGTACTGAGGAGAATTGAAATGCTTTTATAAAATTAATTTTTCTATTGCCTTGTTTCATTTTTCCCCCAAAGCTCCATGCAAAAGTTCCCAGGTTTTGTGTTTAGTTGAAAAGTTCTGGTCACAATTATCATGGAACTGGCTTGCATCTATGGAACTACTCAAATCAGAGAAGAAATATGAATTAAGCTTAATTTAGTTTCAGTGGAATTAGGCTGATGGTGGTTTTTCATATTAGAGAGAAAAAACTTGTAATTTTGTAAGACTTAAAGTTTGGAAAATGAAACAATAGGAAACCCATATGTTTCTCCCAAGGGATATTCTGACACTTTTTTACACTTTTTGGGCCTCAGTCTGTTCACTGCTAGCACACTTAACTTTAGTATTGCCAGAAATTTATGGCTTCACATACTTAAAATCTTAAACTTAGGCTACCCAAATAAGAAATAAGTGTATTAAGAAGTTGTTGGGGTTTGGGTTTGTTTTTTGTTTTTTGTTTTTTTTGTCTGGTGAAATCAGAGAAGAAAATACTTTTACCCAAAAAAGCAAACCCACCCATTTCAGCACACATCTAGAGAACGAGTAATCCAAGATCGTTTACACATTAAATTACTTATTCATTTCTTCTTACTGCTTATTTTTTATACAATCTGTTCTATTTAAGGCATTGCAAGATAAGCATTTACAATATTTAATACTGTTTATTTTCTTTTGGATTAGATGTTACCAAATGTAATTTACATATTTTCCAACATATTTATAATGATAAATTTTAGTCTATGCACTACTACTTTAAGCTATTCATGCAAAACTGTCCAGCATTTTATATCGTCCTTACTTGTAAGTAGACTAATGCATCACCTGCACATATGTGGGCTGCAAAGAATATAATCCCGGTGAGCCTTCAATGTATTACAAATTAGAAGTATAGGAAAGGAAATTCATTCTTCACTTGAGATATTATTGAAGAACTTCTAGATTTATTTTGAAAACGTATGACGTACTTACAGTAAAACTTATTTTACTATTCATATCCACTTAGTTGTGGCTTTGTTGGCTATTGTAACGATTGTCTCAGAAATGCCTGCTTCTTTGTTACATAAAGATAAGGCCAAACCCTTATCAGGTATGACATGCATTTCTGGACTGAAACTTTCTGAAAAGATCAGAAAAAGGCCACCTCTTTAGCAATTACATCTTCTAAGAGTGTAGTTTGTCTAACCACTGGATATCATAGCCATGAAAACTGCTATGTTAGTCCAGGCCAAATATGATCTGATATGATTTATGTTAATATATAGAAGTCATAAAACAACTTCATTCTAAGTGGCCTACAGCTGCGTCATGCTTTGTAAGTACATACATCTTAAAGTTACTGTAATTGGGTATGTATTTCTGGTTGCTTAGTCTGTCTAACTCATAAAGGTCATGACTCAAGATGTTTGGCAGAATGACATTTGGGGGAAAAGCAAGTGTTGTATTTGGAAAGCAAAAACAGATAAACAGAAATATAGAAGAAAGCAATAAATGTCAAGCACTTCAACACCATGCCACTTTTCATGTTTTTTATGTTGAAGTATTTACATACAAATTCATAACATAGTTTGGAGAAGTGGCTCAACAGTAGATAAATAGATAACATGTAATTTAAAAATAAATATTGGAGAAGAATCTACATTTACTTTCATTACATGAGAAGATCTAAAACATGTAATGGATGTTACCAGTGACAGGGAGGAGAAGAGGATAGAAAAGAGGGTTTACCAACACCTGTTCCCCTGCCAGGACATTAGCACTTTGCTAATACAGCAGAAAAGTGCAGGACCGAGGTTTTTTTCTGTTTCCTTAACCCTATGCATCACAGCCAAGGAACCAGAGAGATGAGGTGCCACACAGTCACCAGAAGATGTGCTCTGTGTCATTGCAGCCCAGCGCTGTAAATTCACACCTCCCCGCCGTAAACTGTTATGAGAAGGGCTAAAGATCTTCTTTTATACTAGGTCTGAGCCTATCCCATATACGGCATATGTTGCAAGAGAGAATTTAAAGTCCTCTGCACAAAAGCCCTGATATAACACATCAGAGTGAGCAGCAACTTCCAGATCAAAGCACCTAGTATGCTCTAAGTGGCATATTACTGAGCAATTACAAATTTATTTTATAATATTATAAGCTTGACTTGATATTAGCTGAATCTGATGTGTAAAATCCTGGTTCCACTGGCAGCAATATGAATTTTATTATTGACTTTACTGCGACTAGATTTCAGCTGTTGCACAGTGGCATGCCCCCCCATGATGATTTGCACCAGTTGAGGATTTGGCCCAGATTTGTTGAGCACTGCTAGGCTTTGCACTATGGACATTTGTCCACCAGGGATAAGATTAACCATCAGCTTGCTTTACAAGCAAAATAATATCCATCAAAAGGTCAGAACTCCTTGTCAGGACCAGCCCTAGGTGGATTTCAGAGACTGCTCTAAAAGTACCTTAATGAAATGCAGAAGACAATATAGTAACCCATAAGGCACTTTACAGAAAAGGAGAAGATATGACTTTCATCTCGAAGATGGATTATTCTTTCCTCCACTATTTCTGTGTCTTTTATTTTTTCACTAGTTACAGACATTAACTTTGAACATAACTTCCTTTAGTTTTGAGGGTAGATTTTTAACAGTAACTGTATGAGATACAGTGACAGACCTTTTGTACAGATGATTTGATACAAAACAGATTCAGCATTTCTTTTAATAATTCAGTCTGACATTTGAAAAAAACTCAATCAACACTTAGGAGTACATCACATTTTCATCACTCAGAACAACCAGCTGGAGTAGGATGACAAAAATTTTCCTCAAATACCATGGGTTAGCTCCCTTAATAGGAGTCTCAGTTTCCTTGTCCAGAATATCTCCGATCCATTAAATGTGAGACTTCCAGCTCTTTACACATGCCTTCTTCCTTCACTTGGACCAAAAAGAGTTGTGTGCAGCAACGCAGGAATGGCGTTTAATTTCTGATTGTCTGCAATGCCTATGGCATTGTAGAATTTGCCCCATTTATCCTATGAAGGGCATGACAATCATGCCTTACCTAACTTCTTATCTATTACAAAAATATTTCAAAAAAGATGGCTTTAATCCTTTGTTGTTTGTGGTTCTAAATGCATTATGAGTTGAAGACCTTTTAAGTATTTAGTAAAGTGAGTTAAGACCATTTAAGGATTTAAGTGTGAGGCTATCGTAGAGAAAACACTCTTTTTAGGGGAAATTACCTCAGTAATCTCCCTCATGTCTTTTCTGTCTTATCAGAGAACACTGTACCCAACCACAGTAGTCCCTACTGTCTAGGCAAGACATTTTTCAGGCCTTCCCACAGGCTGCAGTAACCTGCAAGTCCAGCTACACCCACAGCCTCAAAGGAGAAACCAAGGGCTGTTGCCTCTGAGCACCTCGGCTCCCATTCTGGCACCTTCCCAAAACGTCGAGAAAGGCAGGATTTGTTGCACAGTGTCTGCATTAGAAGTGCTCCTTCTCTGTACACACTAGATGAACTCTATTTAATAACTTAGAGAACCTGAATATACTTTCTTATCGGAACAAAGGACAAAAGGTACCTAACAATGCGAACCATCTCATTTCATGACACTGCTGAGTGCACATCGTAGCTCTAAAATATCAAAAGTAATGAAAAAAAAAGTGTACTAGGTTGCATCAGTGCATATTTCTAAATTAATTTTGGACTTCAGTGTACTACTGGAAATGCAGTTGTCTGAACTGTAAAATAAAATGCCAGTGATTACCATTCAAAAGTCTGGCTTGAGTCCAAAGCATTGCGGCAGAAGTGATATTGTTATTCTGTATTTGCAGCGTAGGCAAACTTTGCAGAATCTTAAATGCCATTGCAAAGGCTGACTTTTAATGGGTATTTCAATAACAGACCAGACAATTATGTATACAACAGGAAAAACAGAAGGGATAGTAACACTAGAAGAAGGAAGTGAAAAACATTCTAAATGTGTGCAAAAGGTAGATCAGAAAGAGTGCTTGACTATTTTACTATGGTATGCAGCTTCTTTGCACAATTTATGTTAGAGGAAAGATTGACAAAAGGAAAAATATTAATTCAGAATATAGATACTATGTGTATGTTTAAAGGATTATTATGTATAGATCTATTAACCTGGCTGGAAAGGAATATAAAATATGGCATAAAATAGCTGGAAATAGCATATAGTGGAGAGCTCTGAAAGAAACATGAAGGGGTCAATTATCACTGTACCCATGACAAAATTTACAGAACAAGAGCATAACTATATTAGGTAATTCTTACATCATTATTTTATTGTGAAGTATTGTGCTGGTTTTGGCTGAGAAGGGGTTAATTCTCCTCAGTGTGGGGGTCGGCTGCATTTCCAGCTTCCCGCGCTCTGCTGCGTGGCAGCGGGGGCTGGGAGGGGCAGGGCCATGGTGGGGGCGGCTGGCCCCGACTGGCCAATGGCAGGTTCATTCCATACCATGTGACACCGTGACCAGTATATTGAGGGGGGGTAGGTTGCAGCTGGGGAGCGGCGCGGTGCCGGGTCGGTGGGCAGCTGCGGTGCGTGCGGTTCGTTTCGGCGGTTCGTTCCCCCTCTCCCCTCCCTTCCCCCTCCCCCGGGGCTTTGCGCCTCTCGTTGTTCTCCTTTACATTGCGTTTCTACTGTTGTTTCTTTTAATTTTAATTATTAAACTGTTCTTATCCCAACCCACGAGCGTTACCCTTCTGATTCTCTCCCCCATCTACCGGTGGGGGAGTGAGCGAGCGACTGTGTGGGGCTGAGCTGCCGGCTAAACCACGACAAGTATATAAAGTTAGAAAGCTAGATGTTGGCTATAATAAAAGAATAAAGCACCACGCCACATCAAAAACTTTTTTTTTTCATTTGTCAGGAAATTTCACTTGACATGCAGAAAGCACCGATAGATATGAATTAGACCAGAAAACTTGGAGTACAAAAAACAAAACTTTAATTCCAATGCTTTACATTGGTTTGAATCTCATGATGTGGCTGTGATTGATAGCCATTAATATACAACGTTGTTTCCATTAGAAGATGTTGTGTCCTTCTGAAAGCAAAATCCATGGGCACTCCTAAATACCGCAGAAGCCCATTTCAAAGTCATAGAGTCTTAATGTAATTGATGGTTGCATTAGCAAGGTTATCTTTGACAGTCCAGGTAATACATAAGTAATCTGTTAAACAACACATTAATACATTTAACACATATTTCTCAGAAGGGCTTTCCAGGGTAAAGAAATATTATTGTCCTTGTGCAAACAGCAATCCAAAGCACAGAGAGAACATCAGATCTGATTATGGTTGCACAGTAAATCTGAAGCATATCTGGGAAGAGCCCATGAGGTTACTAACTCCCAGCCTGGGACTCTAACCGCATACAAACATAACCGTTGGCTGAGATCATATTACTAAGTTACGCTGTACCGAGAGCATCAGAAAAGTAGCCATCAGACAGCTATTATATTTGTACAACACTTGAATTTATAGGATCTGGTCCAAATCTTCTTTATGGACTTGAAATAGAGTGAAGTTAGTGGGGTCTCAGTGGAGCCTGTGAAAGTGCCATTAGATCAGAGCACAGCCGAGAACCATGACATGTATGCTTGAGGTAAAACACGGCTTTCTGAAGATGTATAGGATGACGGCATAATTTGTAGTGGAATGAATTCTCCGAGAGAACATGCTGATTGCTTGGAATGATTCCAAAACAGCAAAGATTTTTCTTTTGTGATAAAAACAAAAATCCTACCATAAAGCTTTCATTAAGGGTTTCACTATTGTTTGTTATATAATTTAACCTTTGGCACAGTTTAACATCACACTCCTCGATGCTCTTCTGTGATTGTCAAGCAAAAGTCACACAGTATTCAGCAAACCAAAACAAAGGCCTTGAAACCAACACCAAATCCTTGTATGCACTGATTTCAAGCCTAAACTTCCAATTCAGTATGCAGAACCTCTCAGACTGCACCTGCCGTCTAATGGAAAAAAAATCAGGCTATACCAAGTTCATTCAAGGCTGTACCAAACATGTTTTCATCAAGTGGGGGATGACACCAAGATGAGTAGTGTAGTTGATATGTTTGAGGGAAGGGATTTCATCCAGAAGGACCTTGATGGGCTTGAAAAGTGGGCAAATGTAAACCTTATGAAGTTCAACAAGGCCAAGTGCAAAGTCCTGCACTTGGGTCAGAGCAATCACCAGCATCAGTGCAGACTGGGCGATGAATGCATTGAGAGCAGCCCTGCAGAGCAGGACTTGGGAATAATGGTGGATGAAAAATTGGACAAGAGCTGTGTATTGGGTTTGTGTGGCAAGGTTGTGGTAGCAGGGGAGGATGCATGGGTGACTTCTGTGAGAAGGTGCTAGAAGCTTTGCCTATGTCCGACAAAGCCAGTGCTAGCTGGCTCCAAGATGGACCCACTGCTGGCCAAGGCTGAGCCCATCAGAGATGGTGGTAGCACCTCTGTGATAATATATTTAAGAAGGGGAAAAAAACCCTGCACTACACCAGCAGCAGTCAGAAGACAGGAGTGAGAATATGTGAGAGAAACAACTCTGCAGACACCAAGGTCAGTGGACAAGGAAGGGGAGGAGGTGCTCCAGGCACAGGAGCAGAGATTCCCCTGCAGCCCATGGTGAAGACCATGGTGAGGCAGGTTGTCCCACTGCAGCCCATGGAGGTCCACGATGGAGCAGACATCCACCTGCAGCCCGTGGAGGACCCCACACTGGAGCAGGTAGATGCCATCGAAGAAGGCTGTGACCCCGTGGACAGTCCTGGCAGGACCTGTGGACCTGGGGAGAGAGGAGCTCACGCTGGAGCAGGTTTGCTGGCAGGACTTCTGACCTCGAGGGGGACTCATGCTGGAGCAGTTACTGAAAAACTGCAGCCATTGGGAAGGACTCATGTTGGAGAAGTTGGTGGAGGACTGTCTCCCATGGGAGAGACTCCACATTGGAGCGGGGGGAGCATAAGAAGTCCTCCCCCTGCAGAGGAAGGAGCGGCAGAAACAATGTGTGATGAACTGACCACAACCTCCATTCCCCATCACCCTGTGCTGTTGGTGGGGGGGGAGGTAGAGAAAATTGGGAGTAAAGTTGAGCCTGGGAAGAAGGGAGGGTGGGGGGAAGATGTTTTAAGATTTGTTTTTATTTCTCATTGTCCTACTCTGACTTTGGCAATAAATTAAAATAATTTCCCCTAGTTGAGTCTATTTTGCCTGTGACGGTAATTGGTGAGTGATCTCCCTGTCCTTATACTGACCCACGAGCCTTTTGTTATATTATCTCTCCCCTGTCCAGCTGAGGAGGGGAGTGATCAAGCAACTAGGTTGGCACCTGGCATCCAGCCAAGTCAACCCACCACAAGCTGGCAATGTGTGATACAGCACAGAAAGCCAATCATGTCCTGGGCTGGATAAAAGAAGCGTGGCCAGCAGGTCAAGGGAGGTGATCCTCCCCCTCTACTCTTGAGACTCCACCTGGAGTGCTGCAGCCAGCTCTAAGGTCCCCGGCATAAGAAAGAGATGGACCTGGTGGAGTGGATCCAGACGAGGGTTGCAAAAATGGACAGAGGGCTGGAATACCTCTCCACTGAAGAAAGGCTGAAAAAGTTGGAGTGGTTCAGCCTGGAGAAGAAAAGGCTCCAGGGTCACCTTACTGTGGCCTTTCAATATATAAAGGGGGCTTATAAGATGGAGAGACTTTTTACCAGTGTCTGTAGTGACAGGGCAAGGGGCAATGGTTTTAAACTGAAAGAAGGTATGTGTGTAGACCGGACATAGAGAAGAAATTTTTTACGTTGAGGGTGGTGAGATACTGGACCATGTTTCCCAGAGAATTTGTAGATGCTCCATCATTGGAAGTGTTCAAAGTCCGGAAGTCAGGCTGGACAGGGCTCTGAGCAACCTGACCTCAAGAAAGATGTTCCCAGGGAGGGGTGCTGGGCTGGATGATCTTTAACAGTCCCTTCCAACCCAAACCAGTGATGATTGTATCACCACCAGAAAACTAACAGAGCAGCCTGGCCCTTCTTTGAGTTTTTGGAACACATTTCAATAGACTGATGCTGGGATTTAGACAGAAATTATGTCGCAGATCTTGTTCATCATCTGTTTCTGGAGAAAATGGCTTGTTCTATGCCTAACTCGCCATGAGTACCTTACAAGAAAGAATCTTTGTTCCAGTTTTTTTCGCTGTAAATCTATCACCTTTCCCAACACTATCACACTGAAGTAAGTAGATCCAGGAACCCATGAATGCACATATCGATTCATAAAACTCAACCATGCTAATTATGAAGTATAAATTATGCAGCCCAATTCCCTGTTATATGTAATCTCAATACACTTATAAGATAAAATGCTTTAAATGCTTCATATTTAAAGCATCATTTTAGACTCTGAAGGCATATTGACAGATATGAATGAAGGCTGACTGGTTTTCAAAAAAAATTATACCATTATCATTATAAACAAATTTCTTTATGGCTTTAAAATTTTGTAAGTTTTTGCTAAAATAATTAAAGCAATAAAGTAAAAATACAAAACTCCCACTGTTTTTAATATTTTCAGTTTCTTACTAGCATGGAATGACAACTTGGCTAATTGACATAATTCAACATAATTCATTGGAAATGGAACCATAAGGAGAGTGGGCTGGATTTTTAATAAGGTTTTTAGTAAGGGCTGATTTTTCTCAAGTAAAAATACATTGCATTTTTGTTTAGCTTCTTGCTGGTGAAATCACTGAAGATCTGAAGTTTTAGAGTTTTAGATGGTTGTTCGACATTTTTGTGTTCTGCATAGTAAAGTCAGAAAGTCTAGCTGTTGAATACTATTTTGTAATTTTTTGAAGTATGGAGTTTGAGATAGAAAGATAGGACAGGAAAGGACTTTTAAACTGACTTCCTATTTTCATTCTTTATATTAAATATGTAAAATGTATTTAAAAACCAGGAAAAAAAATTTAATATAAATTATTATCCTGTAGTGGAAATGTGGTGGGTTGACTTTGGGTAGCTGCCAGACACCCAGCTGTTCTCTCGTACCCTTTCTTTAATAGGACAGGGGAGTAAATAAGATTAAAAAAAGCTCATGGGTGGAGATAAAGACAAGGAGATTATTTACTAATTAGTGTTACAAGCAAAACAGACTCGACTTTGGGAAAATTAATTTAATTTATTGCCAATTAAAAGATGATCTGGGTGGTGAGAAACAAAGGCAAAACCTAAAACACCTTCCCCCCAGCCACCTTTTTTCCCCAGACTTGACTCTACTCCCTTATTCCTGACACCTTGGCCTTGGTGCAGGGGGGATGGGGAATGGGGGGTTGTGGTCAGTCCATAATGATTCCTCTCTGCTGCTCCTTCCTCCTCACACTTTTCCCCTGTTTCAGCATGGGTCCTCTCCATGGTCTGCAGTCCTTCAGGATAAACGTGCTCCAGCATTTGGTCCTCCATGGGCTGCTGTGTGAACATCTGCTCCAGCATGGTCTCTTACCCAGGCTACAGGGGAATCTGCTCCAGTGCCCGGAGCACCTGTTTCCCCTCTTCCTTGACCTTGCTGTATTCAGGATTAGTTCTCATGCTTTTTTTCCTCACTCCTCACTGCTGTGCAGTGTTTTGCTCTTTCTTAAATATGCTTTCCCAGAGGACTGGTAATTTGTAACAATGATTAATGTGTCTCAGAATACCGAAATGTTCTAGTTGTCAAAGTTGGAAGTTGAATTACTAAGACTTTTTATGACTCTAATCTTTGTCAAAGCATATGCAGAGTGGTACAAAACTTCCTTAAAAGTGTGTAACATTTATCTAGTGCTCCCACAGAGGTTATTAATTTTTGGCCATTTTAGAACTTTTTATCAGGGTATATCCTCCTAATGTTTCTAAATAAATAGCTATATTACAACTTTTTTTTTTTTTTTTTACATTCTACCTAACTACTCTTCCCCTTAAATAATTACATCATTCAGATGCTAGGATAAAAAGAATTATCAGATTTCTATGTTTGTCATCTAGTTTGCATGCCAAGTAATGGACATCACTTGCAATATTATGATTGCACACTCTTTCCTCTATAACGCTTTCTAAAAATTTTCATTTTCTGATGTATGTCCTATCAGGTTTATCTAACAAAAACAGGTGTATTCAGTCTTACTAAGGCCATCTCTGAAGCTTAAGGAAGTTGGAAAAGATCTATTTTTTGCAAGTAGAATTATCACTTGGTCTAACTGAAAAGAAAAATGAAAATAACTGGACTTTCAAAAAAAAAAAAAAAGAAACAACAACAAAACCCCAAGCCTCAGGAAAGAGGACTGAAAAAGTGTACTAATAGGAACGCTTCAGGAAAAACAGAAGAAAGAGGATGGCATAGTTATGATCTGTATGATCTGCAAGTACATAAAATGTTCCTGGAATGAAAAAAGAAAGGTTAGGCAGACATCTATCAGAGCTGACAGGTACAGTTGATTTTGCCTGCAGGCAAAAGCATAGAGTAGATGACCTCCTGAGGTCTCTTTCAGCCTATTTGTCTCTGATTCTGTGATAGGCAGTGCTTTAGTCTACAAATACCCTCATGACATCAATAGGGGTATTTATAGAAGAAAGTACCCTTCAAAAAGACGTTTGCAGAGATGTCAATACTTTTTTCTGAAAGTTAAGTAGGTATGCATAAAAGGAGTAGAACTCCTGGCTGAAAATGTCATCCACAACTTTTTTTCTCATCACAAAAATCACATATTAAATAGATTTTCTCAAGACTACAGATAATAGTTGGATTTGAATTGTCAAGAAGGTGTGCATGGAAAGCTACATTTCCTCCCTCAGCATTATAAGTAAGCAAGATAATGAAACACATTTAAATGTCTATCTTCTATATGCTCTACAGGATACGATTTTTGAAGAGCTAATTGCTTTAGTATTGGGCACTTAACTGACACTGAGGAGACGGTATACCTTTGCCTGACTAACTGCTCCACATTTTGTATGGATATTATAAAGAACTCAGCATTCTTTAAGTGTAAGTAATCTGACCAAATATCTGCAGTTACAGATATTAGCACATCTACACTTGAGACTTCCTATGAAGTCAGTGGAGAGGAACAGGAGTTCAGCACATTGTTCAGCAGACTTATTTTTGATGTCACCTTTAGGATGAGATGATTTGTGCCCTGGAAGTACTTATTTATTTCCAGTGACTATGAAAAACACAAGAAGTGAGCAGCTGAAAGGTGGGCATCTGTATTAAACAGATCAGTAAATTAGTATTGCTCTTCCTTGGATAGATTTTCATATTGTACATAATCACGTCATAGTCTTTCACACACTTTTTCCTCACACAGCTTCTACAGAATAGGAAGAGATCTTGGCTTCTTTTTGAAGATGTGGAAATGAAGCACAGGACAGTTAGGAGACTTGCCCAAGGTCACACCAGAAAATTCAACAGAAAAGAGGCCTGAATCTAAGTTTGTGAAGTCTCTGACTGTGTTCCACTGGATTTTCTTTTTATTTTATTTTTTTTAAATAGCAAAAATGAATTTTCTAAAAAAAGTGTTTCTCAGACAGTCATCATCAGAGGCCTGTCACTCATGCCATTCTTGACTTTATCCCCCCAAATAAACACTAATTTCCTTAGCTAGATTATTAAATGAAAAAAAAAGAGGAAAATTGCTGTGTGTAAGCAGGGCTGAGAAGTCTTTCTAATTAGGATGCTGCAAATCATTCTAGAATTACATAATTAAAAATGGCCTGGTGGTACAAGGATGGCAAATCTGCAAAAATACAAAACTTCAGAATGAACATAATCTTGTAAACATCCATATGGTAAACCATTTTTTCTTCTGATTTGGAAATGAATAAATTATCTTCCATGGCTAAAATGCATGCATACACACGCTTGTATTCAAGTACTGTGTGTATATACATGTGTGTGTATATATATATACACACATACATATATATGTGTGTGTATATATATATATATATATACACACATGATATATATAACCATATCTTAGTTTTCATTAGTTTGATCCAAGGATGTATCAAACTGTTCTCTTCAGAATGCCTAGCAAAAGGGAAACAGAAGTATGGAATACTCGAGTTGATAAATGCCTAGTGCTTTAAATATTTTTTGATCAAGAAGAATTGCCAAGCAAATTCTTAGGGGGAAAATCATGGTTTATCTTCAGCTATGTGGCAAGTGGTACCATTGCTATGAAAGAAAGTACCAAAGAAGAATAAGCTCTAAGAAAGTATTTTGGAGTATAACTTTTCACTAAATTTGTGACTATCCACAATTGCCCTGTTATGCACAGTTTTGCCATAAATAATTGAGGCAAAATCCTGGTCTCATTTGAGCTGAATAGCAACAACCCCTTGGTGTGAATTGGAGAAACTTCCTTCTTGGTTCAGATGGGGATTGGAGCTCTAGAAGCTAATGCCTGAAATGTGTATTAGTGCTTGAAATGGAGAGATGCGAAGAGAGCAGAGGAGAGAAATAAGAGATAGAGAAAAAAACTTTTCCACAGTGTAGAAAAAAACATGCAGTCAAGAATGTCTAGGACACACAGAAGTACTTTGTGAAACACAGTAAAGCTCCAGCTTCCTTTCCAGCTGCCATGATATTATCTCTGAAAGTACTTCTGCATACAGCCAGCTCTTATATTAAATTCATTACTCTTATATGGGGAATAACTCTCACATGGGGTAATGCACCCTGCTTCTCAATACACAGAGACTTCAAAGAGCATCAGGTTTAAGTCCCTTGGTAATTCTGATCATCTAATGTTTACTACGTACCTTGAGCAAGGTGAAAAGATCTTGTAAGGTGTGAAGAAGTAAAAATCAGAAATGTTATTGAATGTTTCTGAATAATTCAGAAAATGCCACTGGTAAGATCCTTAGAGATTCTATTTAGAGTTGGCATATTTGGTTTTAAACTATCCAGCACAGGAATCTCCAGATGAGGGATAATGCTGGCAAAGACAAGACGTGGCTACAATGCATAGGTTATTTTTTCTTACTGATATATGTGAAACCATATATACATCAGCAGCAATATTTTGTTCAGACTATAAAATCTTACCCAATAAAATTAGTGAGAAAAGTGGCTACATGCAAATTCTAATTCATCTTTTCAGCAAAACTAAAGACAGAGGACCAAGGAAAACTGAATCATGCTTCCTTATGTTAGTAGTTCTGGGGACACATTTGGGCTTTACACAAGATGGAACAAGCCCTTAGTGAAGTGCAGATGGTGCCTCTGTGATGTGGTCTTTAAATGCATTACACAATGATTACAGCTCCTGATTTTTCTTCTAATACAACATATGTGAACCTTCTATGTATTCTCAATGGGCTAAGCAAAACTATATTCTCCTGGTAAACTTCATGCAGAAGTTCTCCACAGAGGAGGAAACTTGTTTTCAACAACAATTTACAGCAGAATATTATTCTCCATAAAAGTAATAATTTAAGAATAAATATATATAATAGTGGTCTTTCTTGAACAGACCTGTTTTCAGTTACCTAGGCTAAAATCCAACTAATTTAATTTGTAAACTTTTTTCTAAAGTAAGCTAAGATGGAATTCTAAAATATCTATACTTAAAATCCATTTCTTGTTGATAAATACTATGGTAAGTAGAAAATGGTAAAATCAATACTTGCTCCAAAATATATCAATAAATGTAATGATTGCAGCAAACAAAACAGATGAAATCCATTGTTTTGTTTCATTTCTGCAGTTTCTTCCCATGATACAGAATTTTTAAACAGATTCATAGATAATAACATTTCATTTTTCAATGTAAGTTTTCTGCACAGGAATTCTTAGCTCTATTATGTTTTATACATACCAGATTAAGTGGCAAGAAGAGGCCCTGCAGCATGTGACTCTGCACAGGCCACATGGCTGGTCCCCAGGAAGACTGGGACCCCATGGTTGGTGTTCAGCATCATCAGCTGTATCGAAAATTGAAGCACACCACGCATGTTGTTTTAGAGCTACACTAACAAACTCTTACATTTTATTGCTATCTCCACCTTCATATGAGATTTACTTTGTCATTCTTTTTTTATAATTCTGGTTAAATGTACTGTTTAATGTATTTAAATATATTTTGCCAGGCTTTATGTATTTTTCTTATTAAAGAATAAAAATACTATTATTATTTATAATAATAAATTATTATTCTACCCCTACTCTTTCTATCACCAAATAAAATCAATCCCTTTTTTCTTTCTACCAATTTCTCTTTTTATATCCACTACAGTTTTGAAGGTGGTTTTACTCTACAAGTCCTGGGATATTGTTCGTAACCTTTTCTTCTTTGCTTAGCCTGAAAATTCCAGATAAGAGTTTGCTCTTTTGAATTAAAGTGTATGGCTCTCCTATATTAAAGTCCTTAAACTCTCAATCCAGTCATTGTCTCTAATTGGTTCTCATAATTTCTCAAAGCTTGCCCTTTCAAAATCAAAATCCTTACTTACAGACATACTTTTGTTTATCCCACTGTTTCATTTAAACTGGATCAGCAAGGGATCATTAGATTCAAGACTGTTTTCTGCAGAAAGCTCTTTTATACTGTGACTCTTATGTTGTCATGTACTTCATATTACATCCATGTCTCATAATTTCTATTAAAAATAGTTATTGAAGATACAGGACAACTACTGAGCAAAGGAATTTTAGATATCAATATATTGTATGCCATAAAGCCCCTTCTAAACGCAACAGTATTAAAAATCACAAGTTCAAGCATTCCAAAACAGGAATTATGATGCAAAATCTAAATTATCCTGACAATTAATTGTGCCCATTTTGCATGTACATCATGTTAAGGCATTTAGTTATGTGATCAGATCTCACTTCTATTTTCCACAGGAATTCTTCCTCAGGTGGTGCACAGAAAGCCTGAAGATGAAGCTGTCGTCTTCTATTGGAGATATGTATACCCCAGTTTTGAAAAAGCTGAATCCTTCACCGAAATCTTTACACAAATGTATCACAAGAATGGCAGAAATACCATATTCCAAGAGACCGGTTCACTTCTCACATACAGTCATAGCAGCCGAGATCTTTCTCACATCAGGACAGAATCCTCCTGGGTTCAGCAGGAAGCAACTTGCCAAGTACAGCTAATGAAATACCTCCAATTTGGTGCAGCAAATTAGCATGAAAACACTATTCAGTTATTTGGCAAAGTAGATGCGTGTCTCATTCAAAACTCTAGTGTCACAGATAGTTCTGGGCTACACTGGTAGATGTTTCTCGTGGCAGCTAAGAACCATACAGATCATTACAGATCAAGTTTCTATATGTTTAGGACAGTCTTCCTACAGTTTCTTTTATCTCATAATGAAAGCATGTTCAAATACTCTGAATGTGACTCTTGGAGACTTGCTTCAACGGTGACAAAATGGTACCATTATTTAGCAGTTGCACAGATTTTTCATCTGTCCATTTCCAAGAAGTTTTTGGAGAGAGGAAGACATATGCAATACAGAATAAAATGGTATGGCTGAATGTGTAATAAATACACTACTCCAATTTGATTACTTAAAAAAAAAAAAATTTCCTCAGATGGATGAAGAGAAGCTTTTTGACACTGTCTCCCACAGCATTCTCCCAGAGAAACTGGCAGCTCATGGCTGAGATAGGTGTACTCTTCACTGGCTAAATGGTCAGGCCCAGAGAATTGTGGTAAACAGAGCTAAATCCAGTTGGCAGCCGGTCACAAGCAGTGTTTCTCAGGGCTCAGTTTGAGGACAGTTTTGTTTAATATCTTTATCAATGATCTGGATGAGGGGATTGAGTGCACCCTCAGTAAATTTGCAGATGACACCAAGTTGGGTGGGAGTGTTGATCTGTGTGAGGGCAGGAGGACTCTGCAGAGGGATCTGGACAGGCTGGATCGATGGGCCAAGGGCAACTGAATGAGGTTTAACAAGGCCAAGTGCTGGGTCCTGTACTTGGGTCACAACAACCCCATGCAACGCTACAGGTTTGGGGAGGAGTGGCTGGAGAGCTGCCTGGTGGAAAAGGACCTGGGAATACTGGTTGACAGCTGGCTGAACATGAGCCAGCAGTGTGCCCAGGTGGCCAAGAAGGCCAACAGCATCCTGGCTTGTATCAGGAATAGTGTGGCCAGCAGGAGCAGGGAGGTGATCGTGCCCCTGTATTTGGCACTGGTGAGGCCGCACCTCGAGTACTGTGTGCAGTTTTGGGCCCCTCAGTACAAGACAGGCATTGAGTTTCTGGAGTGTGTCCAGAGAAGGGCAGCGAAGCTGGTGAAGGGTCTGGAGAGCAGGTCTGATGGGGAGCAGCTGAGGGAACTGGGGTTGTTTAGTGTGGAGAAGAGGAGGCTGAGGGGAGACCTTATTGCTCTCTACAATTACTTGAAGGGAAGCTGCAGTGAGGTGGGTGTTGGTCTCTTCTCCCAAGTTACTAGCAATAGAATGAGAGGAAACAGCTTCAAGCTGCGTCAGGGGAGGTTTAGACTGGATAGTAGGGAAAATTTATTTACTGAAAGAGTGGTCAGGCATTGGAACAGGCTGCCCAGAGAGGTGGTGGAGTCACCATCCCAGGGGGTGTTCAAAAACTTGTAGACATGGCACTCTGGGACATGGTTTAGGAGACACGGTAGTGTTGGGTTGACGGTTGGACTTGATGATCTTAGATGTCTTTTCCAACCTTAATGATTCTATGATTCTAAGCAACCTTTTCCTTTTATATTCTGATCCTACCATTCACTTTCACATTGACTAGGTTTATTTTTAGATAAGTAGGTGAATTAAGTTATTTGTGGTAATTTGCTCAATTCTGAGAAAAGAATCTTTAGTAAAATCAATGGGCTTTAGGATGGTTAGTCTTCTAAACTCTTATGCAGCACTTTGTCACAATGTCATTTGTAACTAGGAAATGACCTTGCTTTCTCAGAGTCATGAAATTCTATTTTAGGAGGGTGAACAATCTCACCCTTATGATGATGAGACAATAAGGAAGGTGGGTGTCATGGTATAACCACAGCCAGCAGCTAAGCACCACACAGCAGCTCACTCATTCCCCTCACAGTGGGATGGGGGAGAGAATCAGACGGGTGAAAGTGAAAAAACTCGTGGGTTGAAATAAAGACAGTTTAACAGCTAAAGCAAAAGCCACGCACGCAAGCAAAGCAAACCAAGGAATTCATTCACCACTTCCCATGGGCAGGCAGGTGCTCAGCCATCTCCAGGAAAGCAGGGCTCCATCGTGCGTAACGGTTACTTGGGAAGACAAATGCCATCACTCCAAATGTCCCCCCTTCCTTCTTCTTCCCCCAGCTTTATATGCTGAGCATGATGCCATACAGTGTGGAATAACCCTTTGGTCAGTTGGGGTCAGCTGTCCCAGCTGTGCCCCCTCCTAGCTCCTTGTGCACCCCCAGCCCACTCGCTGGTAGGGTGGGGTGAGAAGCAGAAAAGCCCTTGACTAGTGTAAGCACTATTTAGCAACAACTAAAACATCTCCATATTATCAACACTGTTTTCAAGAAAATTAGCTCTATCCCAGCCAAATCCAGCACAGTGAGCAAACTCTGTAATTAAAGAGGTGCCAAAAACTGTAATGTTCATGAATCTGTTTACTGCTATTAAAGCACAGGTTGAATTCAGTTTTGTTATTTTGTCAGGATTGCCCTGGGCTAGGAGGACTGAAGTTAAAAAGAAGACTTGATGTCATTTCTAACAAACAGAGACCATTAATTTTTTTCATTTGTAAAAATCAAGTACCATTCTTTGTATACTGCCCTACAGAGCAACAGAGAAATACAGTATTTTGTCATTATTTTATTTCTAATGCCACGACATACTATCTTTTAAGAAAGCCACAAACTGCTTTTTCTTTTTCCTTTTTTTGTTTTGTTTCATTTTGTTTTGTTTTCACAGTTACCATGACAACAACAGAATTTTGGTAGGGAAAAAAGATTTGACAAGCACATTATGTTTCTTCTTTTAAAGTTTTCACGGCAATATAGATGATCAGACAAACATTTTTTAAAAAGGCTGAGCATTATACAGGTGTGATAGCTACACAAATGACTTGAGAAGGTCAAGAAAAATGCTATTTCCTGTCAAGACCATGATATAAAGCAACACAGGTATTCATCACTGCAGCAACAAACCTCAAAACTGCGATTTGTTTTTTTGCACGGAAAAGTATTTTTGGCTATGGTGAATGGACCTGATACAAGTGGGAAAAGGTATACAAAGAACAGATCAACATCAAGACTAGTTTAATATCAGTCCGACCTCTCAAATAAATTAGAGAATTTTAAATAGCAGTACAAAAAGCAAACGTTCTCTGAGAATCCATATCTTGCTACAGATCACCAAGACATCAGAGACATGCAGCCTTTTTTTCTAGATATTAAAACTATTAAAGAGTTTTTGATAAGGCTGAAGACAGACCTTTCCAATTCTCGGCATTCAAATTCAAATTGAAAATGCAGCACTTCAAAAAAGGGTTTCATTCTTATTTGGAACTAAAAGTAAACTTTTAAAAAGTCTCCTGGAAATGAAAATAGATTGAAAACTTATAACTTTGGGGTGATTTTTGCTTAGCTAAAATAGAAAAACAAAGTCTAAGAATAAATTTTTTTTTGTTAACTTGGTAGATTTGTAAAATTTATACTATGTGTTATTTTTATAGTTATTAGTTCATGGCGTATCATCATCAGCATATTCACCTACAGCACTACTACTGGCATGTGACAGTAAGAAAAAAATACTGAACTATTTCATTATTCTTAAAATCAGTACCAACAACTGATTTTGGCACATTTGGAACATGGCTCTTTTTTTTTCCTGTTTCAAAAGGCTTAATTACAAACACAAACAGGAGATGATGCTTTAATATAAGTATCAAACTGCTTCACTTTTTCTTCTCAAAGCATTCTCTACCTGTGAGAATTTTAATTAAAATTAAATCTTTTTTAAAAATTTCCATTCTATATTAAAAACATGTTTTTAATGACAAACGTTTCGATGGAAGAATTCTGATCAGTTCAGTTAACTGTAAGTAACTATTTGGGTTCCCTGTTTAACTTGTGTATGGAGTGGCGTTAACTGCACAAAAAAAGTTAGGTAGGTTGGAATGTATATTGTGGAAGAGCCACCACACTGTATCTCTCTTTCACTATTAAACTCTGACTACTTCAAATTCTGAACTAAATTTTCAGAGTTTTAATGAAAAAATAAGGTTTTTTTTCTCTTAGCCAAGAGAAAATTGGTATTTCCTATAACCACTAGTTCTTGCTAGTGAAGGCCTGATGAGTACCTGATACCATAAATACATAAACTGATACTGGGCAAGCTGCCAAACTTCATTTGCTCAGTAACATTTCTAAAGACAAATCAGACAAATCAACCATGTTGCTTAAGATACAGAGTTCAACATTAGCCTTGAAGGTAATCAGAAGGATTTCTGCTTTCTAGTGTAGGGGATAGATTAATCCATATTTTGACTCATTTTGCTTGTCTAGCTAAACCATAATTAATCACCTCTTTTAGCCAAATTAGACAATCATGGTCTGGATGGCTGGACAACTAGATGGTAAAAAGCTAGCGGATGGGCAGGGTCAGAGAGAGGTGTCTAGTGGGTAGCACTCTACATGGATGCCTGTGACAAGTGGATACCACAGGGGTCTGCACTGGGTCCTGTCAGGTGTAGCGTCTTTGTAAGTGATCTGGAGGCGGTAATGGAGTGCACTCTTGCCAAGTCTGCAGATTACTCCAAATTGGGGAGAACAGTAAATACGCTGAAGGGCAGGGCGGCCATCCAAAGGGACCCAGGCAGGCTGGGGGAAGGGGCCAACAGGAACCTCATGAAATACAACAAGAATTGCGTCTGAACAGGAAGAATCCCAGGCACTAATATGTGCTGAGGAGTGATGGCCTGGCACAGTTCACTGAAGTGTTTTCATATAAAGACATCACATTTGCAGCCATGGGAAGGCGGATATTAGTACTGACATCCCCATTTGTGTTGTCTGGCTGGTCATATCCTCCTAAGCTTTGGTATTGCAGGGAGTGATACACCTGTCACCAGCCTCTCTGCTCTTCTGAGTGGTACAAGGAACAGCACCATTCTGAAATTTATTGCTAAGTGGCAAACAAAGCAACTTACCTAGGGTCATTCACTACTCTCATGAGTTTCCACATGTCTGTCTGCACACACAAAAGCACAGGTACATACTTAACTATGTTTAGTACAATTAATAAAAGATTTGGGGTAAAGACAAATATATTGCTATGGATTTCCGTTCTGTTAATTTCAAAATTAATTAACCTTGAAGAGAGAACTGTGAACAATAGAAGTCTGAATTATTCTGTATTTTAAATCTTAACATTTGCAACACAGAGCAGGAAAATCCATAAAAACAAATTTGCAGGTTCAGCTTCTTCTTAATTGTTGTCATTTTTCATTCTATCACTTTCAGTGTTATTTTAGGCTGAAGGACACAGTGCACAAACAACAACCTCTCAAGCACATCAAAAGTTTGAGCTTAATTCAAGGGAACACAAACTGTTTTTATACACCATATACACATACCTTTACCTATTTTTTATACAAAAAATGCTATTGTAGTCATTGAACAGGAATATTAAGACTTCATAGTTACTAGCTAGATATGTTTATAAAGGATCAATTCATTATGTTGTAGTTCTGTCGTCTTTTTTCTTAAATATTTTGCAAATAAATCTTAAAGGATATAATATATTAAAATTATGCAGTGATGTGAGTTAGGAAGAACTGATACATGTTGTGTAACAGGCTGGATAGTTGCATAAGATTGAGGCTAATTAAAAAGGATTATTACAATGATGTCACATATTCCTTTCAGACTTTGTACACAGTGTACTCGTTGTACAGCCTAGCCCAAGAGGGCCTTCATCTTGATAACTCTGCCTCTCCTTAGCAAAAGCAACAATGGCAAGTATAGTGGCAAATTAAATTAATAAATGCATGAAAACACTTTTCAGACACATATACAAAGTGAATCTGACATTGTATTTAGAGGTGATTACAAACCTCATTGGCAAAGACACTGTCAAAAGCATGTCACTTGGTTTATTATGTGACTTTCTAACTAAAATTTGAAATTCAGCAATAATCAATATGTAAAGCGTTTCTGTTATCCAGATTGGAAAAAAAAAATCTTGATAACTAGACCATCTCCAAAACTAACTGTAAATGAGAAATCATAACAGAAAGTAATGAGTTCAGTGCTGTCTGTTCTTGACTCAGTGTTATTTAGTTTGTGTATTGGAAATCTAGAAACAAATAATAAAATCACTTCTTATGAAGTTTCCATATGACATGATTATTGACTTAAGTGATAAATAATATATAGAGAATTCTGAATCATTCAGTAATCTGAATTAATTTTTAAACATCATGCATTTTAATGCTACCATATGCAAGATTGTACATCCAGGAACACAGAAAGTAGGTCACACTCACAAGACACAAAAATGTTTCTTGGAAACCCTGTATCTATGAAAGCCTTTGGGTTCTGGTGAGTAACCAACTGAACACGAGCTCCCAGTGTAATCCAGTAACTAAGACCAATGTAGCTCTAAGCTATATAAGGTGAAGACAAATAAAACAGACCATAGGTATCATATTATACCTATGTGGTATTATTGACACCATTGCTAGAATATCATGTCCAAACCTACGGAAGACACCGCAAGGTTGGAAAGTTTCTGAAAAAAAGAAGAGGTTTACAAAATCTGCAATCAGTCTGGTTAATTTATAAAAGTTAATCATGGTCTGCAAATAGCCTCCCCTCATAGCCCAGATTTATCTTCAGATGGATCTCAATCTGTCTTCAGGTGGATTTCAATATGAAAGGCAGTCTTCATCTATCCACAACATGGGAAAAAGTTCAATGTCTGAACATTAATAAACACCGGAGTCAGGATAGAAATAAGGTACACATTTTTAAAGTAAGACAACCACAAAAAACTTCTCTGAAGGTGTATTGATATCTACATTATTTTCTCTCCTGATACAGAGTGGGTGCCTGTTTAAAAACATGCTCTAATTCATTCAGAAGTATGGGATATACAAAACACAAGACAAATAATTATGGTTTGAAACAAGAAATCAGACCAAATGACTGGAGTAATTTGGAGTCATGAGCTGGGACACATGCCAGTAAGATATATTTTTATTAGAAAATTCATTTTGCAAACTAGTTCAAGACATAGATTTGGTGCGAGTGAGGCCTTGGCTTTGCCCCATTCAATGTGACCCTGAAGAAGATAGAGTCCCTGGGAGGAAATAAGTACGCTCATTCAGCTAATAGCCTTGTTTGCCTCTGACCTTTCTCTATCAGTGTCTCAAGTTCAGTATGTTTGTAATTTGTCTCATTTTGTTTCTTTTCTTTAGTGTTGTGGATGAAAACTCACTCAGGAGTATCATTTGGGCACCATCTTTGATTCTAAGGTTTTGATCTCCACATCTTGAAAATAAAAGTTTGTTTAAATTTGCATTCTTTGGCATAATGTCTCTAATATTCAGTCCTTTCTGCCCATTCATGCAGCTAAGCTCTTACCATTTTCCATCCTAAACACCGTGACTTCTTTTTTCTGCTCGATATAACAGCAAATTTTCATTTGTCAACAACAGAGCAAAAGGTGTTTTCCCAGCCTTCTGTTTTAGTCATCTCTTCCCTCTTTGTATTTCTGAATTTGCTTCTCTTCTGTACTGCATTAAGACACAGAACATCGAGTGCCATTTCAACACTGGAAAATCCAATCCTTCTTACAGTCAACTGATAATGTCAACATTTATTCTTAAGTTCTTATCTTTTAAAATAAGCACCTTCATGCTTTCTATTATGTTTCTTACGTTTGGGAAGGGTGCCCAGTGAATCTCTCTAAAGCTATCCCATCATTTTGCTTCAAAACGTTCCTCAGACCTCACCACTCTTGTGTTTCTTACACACGCAGTGAGGCCTAACACATAGTTCAAAAATATCTAATTGCTTTCCTGCATTTCCCCAGAAATCTTTGAATAAGTATGTGTTGTCTCTCGCTTTAGACACAGAAGATGAGATTTTTGGAACAATGAACCATTATTTCATCCTGCCTTCCATGGTGACTGCTAACTGCACCACTAATACTCCTACTACCTGCTACTGATTTCCCTTGTAAAAGACAAAACAGTGACTCAGAAAATTCCTATTGATTTTCTTCTGGGAGAAAGTATTATTATAAGGACTGCAGTTCCACACCTACAAATGAAGAATATCAGCTATATGAGACACAGAGATAGATTTCCGGATTTTACTCACAGGCTTGAGTTAGGACTACGCAAAATCCCATTCTTCAAAAGGAGTTTGAGAACTTCAGGGATCCGATGTGAAAGGAATGCTATAGGCCACCTACAAGAGCCCAGAGAAAGAAAAGAGTTACTATGCAGCCCTTACCACAGGAATGGAGTTGTATGTGGTCCTTGAAGGAACACTCAAAGCCACAAGGAAGTCTATTTCATCCTCCCATTCACAGGCATGACGGTTTGTCCACAGATGGCATAATTTCTGGCACAGATTAAGTCTTCTTTCAATGTCAGTTCTGGCTTCCATTGTTTTACTTGCAGAAAAAATTATTTTGTGGAAGCATCTTTAAAATTAACCTCATTTTCCATGGTAAAGGCTTTCAGCTTCCCTAGAGCAGCAGCAGCTACAGCAGACACAGCCTAGATTCAAAGCTCAGACAGAAAATTAGAGACCAGTATCTAGCAAAGTTCTAGCTATTGCAGTTTCTTTGCTGAACTGCTGCTAGCAAGAAATCACAGGTAAACCAGCCATCTCCCAGACCTTAGTAAGCCTACAAGTACAGTTAAAATAGATTACAAATATATCTAATATTACACCTAAATTATATAGTATACATATATAAATATATATATATATATATACACACACATATAAAGTACCTTCTTCATGTATGTCCTGAAGAAAAGTGAACTAAACATGCAGTGTAGGTGGGACATAGAATCACAGAATAGTTTGGCTTGGGAGGCACTTTTAGAGGTCATCTAGTCCAACCCCCCTGCAGTGAGCAGGGACATCTTCAACTAGATCAGGTTGCGCAGAGCCCCGTCCAACCTGACCTTGAATGTTTCCAGGGATGAGGCATCTACCACCTCTCTGGGCAACCTGTTCCAGTGCTTCACTACCCTCATTGTAAAAAAATTCTTCCTTATATGTAGTCTGAATCTACTGTCTTTTAGTTTAAAACCATTATCCCTTGTCTTATTGCAACAGGCCCTGCTAAAAAGTCTGTCTCCATCTTTGTTATAAGCCCCCCTTTAAGTATTGAAAGGGTGCAGTAAGGTCTCCCCAGAGCCTTCCCTTCTCCAGGCTGAAAAACTCCAGCTCTCTCAGCATAGGAGAGGTGTTCCAGCCCTTGGATCATTTCCATGGCTCTCTTCTGGACTTGCTCCAACAGGTCCGTGTCTTTCCTGGACTCCAGACCTGGACACAGCACTCCAGGTGGGGTCTCACCGGAGCAGAGTAGAGGGGCAGCATCACCTCCCTCAACCTGCTGGCCACGCTGCTTTTGATGCAGCCCAGGATACGGTTGACCTTCTGGGCTGTGAGCGCACATTGTTGGGTCATGTCCAGCTTTTCGTCCACCACTCCCCCCAACTCCTTCTCCTCAGGGCTGCTTTCAATCTCTTCATCCCCCAGCCTGCATTGATACCAGGGGTTGCCCCGACCCAAGTGCAGGACCTTGCACTTGGCCTTGTTGAACATCATGAGGTTCATACGGGCCCACTTCTCCAGCTTGTCCAGGTCCCTCTGGATGGCACCCCATTCATCACGCGTATCAACCACACCACTCAGTTTGGTGTCATCCGCAAACTTGCTGAGGGTGCACTCGATCCCACTGTCTGTATCATCAATGAAGATATTAAACAGTGCTGGTCCCAATAAGAACCCTTGAGGGACACCACTTGTCACTGATCTCCATCTAGATACTGAACTGTTGACCACTACCCTCTGGATGCACCCATCCAACAAATTCCTCATCCTCTGAACAGTCCACCCATCAAATCCTTATATCTCCGATTAAGAGAGAAGGAGGCTGTGGGGGTCTGTGTCAAAGGCCTTACAGAATTCCAGATAGATGACATCCATAGCTTTTCCCTTGTCCACTGATGCAGTCACTCCATCATAGAAGGCCATTAGGTTGGTCAGACAGGGCTTGCCCTTGATGAAGCCATGCTTCATCATGAAGCTGCCTCAAATCATCTCCCTGTCCTCCATGGGCCTTAGCATAGCTTCTAGGAGGATCTGTTCCATGATCTCCCCAGGCACAGAGGTGAGGCTAACAGGCTAGTAGTTCCCAGGGTCTGCCTTTGTACCCTTTTTAAAAACAGGTGCAGTGTTTCCCTTTTTCCAGCCACTGGGGACTTTACCTGACTGCCATGACTTTTCAAATATCATGGAGAGTGGCTATAGTATCAGCGGATTCCCTCAGGACTCTGCGATGCTTCTCGTCAGGTCCCATAGATTTGTGTATGTTCAGGTTACTCAGGTGGTCATCATGAACCAGATCTTCTCTTACAGTGGGAGGGACTCTTCCCCCCCAGCCCCTGTCTTGCAGTGCATCCACTCGAGAGGTGTGGGAAGAGAGGTTGCCAGTGAATAGTGAGGCAAAGAAGTTGTTGAGTACCTCAGCCTTCTCCTCATCTGTTGTTACCAGTTTGCCAGTCTTGCTCATGAAGCAGGGGTACGCCTTCTTGAACCTTCCTTTTCTGCTTGACATACCTCTAGAAGCCCTTCTTAATACCTGGCCATGAATTCACAAATAAACTACTGCTCTTCAAGAAGTCCATATAGTTCAAATAGAGGTTGCACAGATGCATTCAGTAAGAGTCTCTGAAAAAAATACCTTCAGATTTCAATGAAGAATATGGCAAGCGATTAGTTTTTAAAGTAAACATTTAAGGTAATGACTTTCTGTTTAGCTTTCTTGATTATTTGGGAAATTCACTTGAAAATACATTATTTGTTTGTTCAAGTTATTGCATTGTTCAAATCACAGAACGGATACATTAGCATGCATAGTAACTAAGCCAAATAGACCAGTTTCTCAAAACAGCATTACTCTGTTCTGGTCTCAGCAAAGCTTATAAGCTTGAATACAGTGGCTTGCTAGCACGGCTAGGAAGCCTATGCTTTGAAGCTGGATTATTCTTAGTAAAGGTTTGAGGGGATCTCGTTTGTGCATGTTGTCATACAAGTATGTAGCCACATCTTCACACAAGATCTGAAGATGCGGCCAGCAGGTCAAGGGGAGTGACAGTCCCCCTCTACTCCACTCTCATGAGGCCCCCCTGGAGTATTGCGTCCAACTCTAGGGTCACCACTACAAGAAAGACATGGACCTGTTAGACCAGGGCCAGAGGAGGGCCACAAAAGTGATCAGAGGTCCCCACTGCCTCTGGTCTTCTCACTGAGCATCACTGAAGAGAGCCTGGCTCTACCCACTTTGCATCCCTGTACAGCTATTTCTATGCATTGATGAGATTCCACCCCGCCCTCACCCTTCTTTTCTACAAGCTAAGCGGTCTCAGCTCTGTCAGCCTTTCTTTGCAGGAGAGATGCTCCAGTCTCTTCAACATTTCATGGCTGTTCACTGAACTCTCTCCGGTATGCCCTTGTCTCTCTTACATTGAGGAGACCCAGGACTGGACACAGCACTCCAGCTGTGGCCTCACCGGTGCTCACGAGAGGGAAAGGACCACCTCCCTCATCCTGCTGGCAATACTTTGCCTAATGCAGACCAGGATACCATTATCGTTCTTTGCTGCAAGAGCACATTGCTCCCTCATCTTCAACTTGGTGTCCAACGGGACCCTCAGGACCTTTCCTGCCAAGCTGCTTTCCAGATGGGTGGCCCCCAGCATACACTCGTGCATGGGGATATGCCTCCCACATGCGGGACTTCACACTTCCCCTTCTTGAACTTCAGGAGGTTCCTGTCACCCCACTTTGCACCACTCATTGCCACACTCGGGGCTTGGCCATTCAGCTCGTTTTCAGTCCACCTCACTGTCTCCTCATCCAGCCTGCACATCAACAGCTTGTCTCTAAGGATCTTACAGGAGACATGTCAAAGACCTTGCTGAAGTCCAGGCAGACAACATCCACGGCTCTACCCGTCCCTACCACGCCAGTCACTTCATCACAGAAGGTTATCAAGTTGGTTAAGCAAGACTTCCCCTTGGTCAAGGCCATGCTCACTACTCCTGATGATTTGCCTGTCCACATTAAGTGCCTGGAAACAGTTTTCCGGATTACCTGCTCCATCACCACCTCAGGGGTGGAGGTGAGGCCGACGGGCCTGTAGTTCCCTGGCTCCTCCTTCTTTCCCTTCCTCAAGATAGGAATGACATTTGCTTTCCTCCAGTCTTTCGGCACTTCTCCCAGTGGACATGATTGATCAAAGATTACCCAAATCCAAAAGGGAAGCATACCAGAGATGGAGAAGTGGAGGATTATCCGTCAAGAGCTACACGGGCATTGCCAGAGCGTGCAGAGGTGCAGTTAGAAAAGCAAAAGCCCAGCTTGAATTGAAACTGGCAGTACGTGTCAAAAATAACAAGAAAGGGTTCTTCAGGTATGTCAACCACAAGCAGAAAAAGAAGGAAAACATAGGCCCACTGTTAAACAGAATAGGAGAATCAATCACCAACGATGCTGAAAACGCAGAAGTCCTCAACACTTTCTTCACCTCTGCCTTTACAAACACTGTAGGGTCACAGGCTTTGAGAACAAAATTCCCGGTTGATCCAAACACTGACCCACCATCAGTGAAGGAAGAGTTAGTATGTGAATTATTGCAAGAGCTTGACCCCTACAGATCAATGGGCCCTGACACCATCCACCCGAGGGTGTTGAGAGAGATGGCTGACATCATCGCAAGGCCGCTCTCCGTAATCTTTGAGAAGTCATGGAGAACGGGGGATGTCCCAGAGGACTGGAGGAAGGCAAATGTTACCCCTATCTACAAGAAGGGCTCGAGGGAGGATCCAGGTGACTATAGGCCCAGCAGCCTTACTTCAATCCCTGGGGAAGTTATGGAACGAATCCTCCTGGGGGCCATCACAAGTCAATTGAAGCATGTGATTGGGAAAAGCCAACATGGCTTCACTAAGGGCAGATCGTGCTTGACAAACCTGCTGGCCTTCTACAACAAAGCGACTTGCCTGGTTGACATGGGGTGGGTGGTGGACATTGTCTACCTGGACTTCTCCAAGGCCTTTGATACAGCTCCCCATGGCGTCCTCCTAGAGAAATTAATGCGTTGTGGCCTAGACAAGTGGTCTGTGCAGCGGGTGGGGAACTGGCTGACAGGCCGCACCCAAAGGGTGGTGGCAAATAGCTCTTTTTTCCAAGTGGCAACCTGTCACAAGTGCAGTTCTCCAGGGATCGATATTGGGCCCAATGTTATTCAATATCTTTGTAAGTGATCTGGATAACGTGATCAAGTGTAGCGTGATGAAGTTTGCAGGTGACACCAAGTTGACTGGGGAAGTAGACACTCCAGAAGGGAGAGCTGCTCTGCAGGAAGGTCTAGATAGGCTGGAAGAGTGGGCCAACAAGAACCTTATGAAGCTAAACAGGGACAAGTGTAAGGTCATGCACCTAGGAAAACATAATGCGGGAGTGCAGCACAGACCGGGATCCACCTGGCTGGAGAGCAGCTCTGTGGAAAGGGACCTGGGGGTCCTGGTGGACAGAAAGCTCAACATGAGCAAACAGTGTGCTGCTGTGGCCAAGAAGGCCAACAGGATGCTGCGTTGCATCAAAAAGGGCATCGCCAGCAGAGATAAAGAAGTCATTATCCCGCTCTACTCAGCGCTTGTCAGGCCACACCTGGAGGACTGTGTACAGTTCTGGTCCCCGCTGCACAAAAAGGATGTGGACAGGCTGGAAGGGGTCCGGAGAAGGGCCACCAAGATGATCAGAGGACTGGGAAGCCTGCCATACGAGGATAGGCTGGGAGAGCTGGGTTTGTTCAGCCTTGAGAAAAGAAGGCTCAGAGGGGATCTCATCACCATGTGCCAGTACTTAAGGGGTAGCTACAAAGAAGACGGAGACTCCCTTTTTACAAGGAGTCCCATGGAGAGGACAAGGGGGGATGGACACAAGTTGCTCTTGGGGAGACTCTGATTGGACATGAGAGGGAAATTTTTCACAGTGAGGACAGTCACCATTGGAATAATCTCCCCAGGGAAGGGGTTGACTCAGCCACATTGGACACCTTCAGGAGTCGTCTGGACAGGGTGCTGGGCCACCTTGTCTAGACTGCGCTCTTCCCAGAAAGGTTGGACTACATGATCCCTGAGGTCCCTTCCAACCTGTGATTCTGTGATTCTGTGAGGAGTTGTCTTGCAACGACGGCTGCCAGCAACCTCAGTACTCATGGGTGCATCCCATTAGGGGCCATGGACTTGTTCATGTCCAGTTTGGTTACATGTTCCTTGACCCGATCCTCTTCCAACAAGGCTATGCCTTCCTTGCTCCAACCATTCTGCCTGCTCTCTGGCACCTGGCTTTCCTGAAGGCTGGTCATGCTAATAAACTCTGAGGCAAAGGCGGCCATCAGTACCTCAGCCTCTTCCATGCCTTCTGTAACCAGGTCCCCGTCTCGTTGGCCAATGAGCTGCCCCAGTCTTCCTTTTGTCTCCCACGTTCTTACAGAAGCCCTTCTTGTTGTCTTTGTCGTCCCCAGATCGATTCAATTCCATTTGGGCTTTTGCTTTCCTAACTTCATCCCTGGATGCTTGGACAATGCTTTCATATCCCTCCCACTTTACCCATCCTTGCTTCCACCCTCTGTATGGTATGTAGCTCTCCTTGTGCTTGAGTATTGCTAGGAGCTCCTTATTCATCCACACAGGCCTCCTGGCATTTTTGCCCAACTTGCTATTCATTGGGATGGACTGCTCTTGAGCTTGGAGGAGGTGATCCTTGAATATTAACCAGCTTTCCTGGGGCCCGCCTTCCCTCCAAGGCCTTATCCCACAGGACTCTTCCAAGCAGAACTTCTGAGAAGCCAAAGGCTGCCCTCCTGAATTCCTGGCTGTGAGCTTGTTATTCACTCTCCTCCTTGCCCTCAGGATTCTCAGCTCCACCATCTCATGGTCTCTGCCACCAAGGCTTCCTTGAAGATTCACATCCCCATGAGCCCCCCTGTGTTGGTATGAAGTCCAGCAATCACCTCTCCTTCTTGGCTTCTCTATCATCAAAGGATGAAATTATCAGCATTGCACTCCATGAACCTCCTGGTTTGCTTATGCTCTGCTGTGTTGTCCCTCCAGCCACTATTGGGGTCATTGAAATCCCTCATGAGGACCAGGGCCTGCAAACGTGAGGTTGCTCCCATCTGTCCATAGAGTGTCTCATCCACCTGTTCCTCCTGACCAGGTGGTCTCTACCGGACACCTACTATAACACCACCTTTACCTGTTCTCTCTTTAATTCTAACCCATAAGTGCTTAGCTGGCTCCTCATCCATCCCCAGGCAGAACTCCATGCACTCCATCTGCTCTCTCACATAAAGTGCAACTCCCCCTCCTTGTTTTCTCATCCTGTCCTTCCTAAAGGGTCTGTACCCTTCTGTTGCAAAACTCCAGTCATGGGAGCCATCCCACCATGTCTCCGTGATCCCGACAGGATCACAGCCCTGCAGCTGCACACAGATCTCTGACTCATCATGTTTATTCCCCACACTGCCTGCATTAGTATGTAGGCATTTCAGAGAGGCACCCCAGCAAGCTGAGCCCCTGGAGAGGGTTTGGGGGATTATGTTGTACCCAGAATAACAACAATTTTTGACATAACATAATTAAAGCCAAAGAGAATTGAGAAAAGAACGGCACATTAGGATGCCGTAATATAATAAACTAAATCAGTGAGCTAGAATGCAGTGGTTTATATGAAAACAATAAATATTTTTAACATTAACAACATCTCGCTTATTTGTTTACCTGAAATTAGAACCTGATGTTGGTAATTCCTTTGGAATAAAAGTAATTACTTAAGATGCAGTCAGCTTAATTTAAAATCGATTAAAACCAACTCATTAAACAGAAGTAAATCGATACAGCGCCCAGTAGCTCTCACCTCACAAAACCAGCATGTGGCGCTGTCTCCTGTAAAAAAAAAACAGCCCCGAGTTTCGCAAAGCTGGTCTTCCAAAAAAACTCGTTTTCACATTGTCAGACGGCTCTAAAGCACAGGCAGGATAATAATACTTGTATTTTTACCATAAGATGAATGCTCTGCATTTTCAGGAATTTACTGGTACCGATTCTACTACTTCTAATACTAAAAGATTATTTAATTTCATTTAATGACAAACAAAAGTCAACGAGCAAAATGCACGAATGTGTCTATTATGTCTATTTATGTGGCTGTGGATTATGATTATCTTTAAAGATTGGCTGGTTTGTAGATATAATTTATTTCCAAATTTCTGTATCTTTATCCAATTTATTAACCTCTTTAAAATGAGTGTATTTACAAAGTTATGTATCTTGTCTTTTGGTCTGTTGGATATTTAGCCCATAGTGGGTTTTAATTACCTACTAAATTCTTGAGCTACCAAGCCTGTTTCTTAATCTCCATGTAAGGGAACAGGACCTGTGTGAATACAGTTTTACTGGAACTGAACAAGCCAGTCTTTTGTGTGCTAACCAAGTCAGCCCTCACTAAAAAGGAATTCACAGACGACGCTGATGATCTCTGTAACCATGACCTTTCAAACAAAAGCAACTGACTAAACTGTGTATTCACAAACTTTTTAATTATTAAGGGCTCTGTGCCCTTTGCTACCAGGCTTTATAAAGCAAAAGAAACAGGATTCATACCTTTTACTTAAAGCCGGGGTTTATAATATACCACATAAATTGCATTAGTAGTAACACGGAGGGAATATATCTATAGAACCATCTGCCCTCTCTAGATTTGCATCTGATTTACAGATTGTTACATATTTTTTCAGGCAGTTCTTATTATCTGCTAAAGTATGGTAAAAGTCAAAAGCATTTGGTGTACATGTAAACACTATGAATCAGTGAAGCAGTTTTCTTCTCCTGAGTCAAGGCAAAAAATGTGAAATTTTCAGTCAAGGCTTAAGAAAACCAATCTGAAAGTTGGTCAGTTAGGAACTGGGAAGTCCTGAACTTCATATTGAGGCCTGACTGGGCTCACCACTACTTGTCACAATATTGCTAGGACTGTGCTGTCCTATAATGTGGTTGTTTTTATTTTTTAAAAATGGAGATGCTGGATTAGGCAAAGTAACTGGTTCTCCAGTGGCGAGAAATCAGTCGGAATTGGGAACAGCATTTCTGAGTCACTTAGGACCTCTGCTCACTGCAAGAGGTAGGCAGTCACTCCAGCTCCAAAGACGAGAAAGACTTCTGGAGGTGTAGCTGAGACTGTCTTCCTTGCCTAACCAGGGCACTTCCAAAATAGCACGTGGAGGACACTTACACAGTGCAAGCAGCAGGGCAACTCCTGTGCCAGGACGTGGCAGGTGACCTCGCCTTCTGGCAGCTGTGCTCCCTCAAGCATCCAAGGGCGCAGACTGTCATTTCAATTTGTTAACACTCGCAGGAGTGAATCTAGCCTACTGGCTTTTTTCAAGTGAAGATTTCTGGTCAGCTGACAAGAGACACTGTAAGCTGCAAAGTAATATCTAAACTAAAATTCGTCTCGCTTCCTATCATATTTGTATGCTACCAACACTTGTGACAAGAACGTTCTTTTTTTAATCTGTGCCTTTTCTGATAAGCTAGTAAAAGTATAGCTAGAATCTAAAGCTAGAATGTAGCTACTGATTTATTAGTTTGGATGTAGCAAACCTTTTTATACTTTGATTTTCTGATATATAGGGGTGTATGCAAATAGTCTGGTAAGAATAATGACATTGGGGAATATGCTTTATTTCACATTTGTGTACATAGGAATATCCATAAAGAGAAGAATCGTAGCCATGTAAAATTAGTACAAGCCAGATTGGTCAAAGACTTTGCTGTCTTTTGATGAGATTTTAGGTGACTTTCCTAATGAGCCCTTAACTTATGCTAAAACTTGCCCCAGTAAAGAAGACTCATGCAGGCTGCTTAATATAGTGTTTGAGAATGTCATTAAACTACTACTTGTAGTAGTAACTAATTTAGTATTAACTCCTAAAGCGGCCTAAAGACTACTTATTTCAGCTCATACAGCATTGGGATTTTCAAGTTCGGGAGGCTCAATCCACAGGCTCCAGCGAGAACAGATCCACTTGCTCTTTCTAGTAGCACATACTTGCAACGGGAGGAGTTCACATAGTGCACGCACAGAGAGGAATGTAGTATGTAACCTCTGTGCTACATACTGCGGCGTGCGCTCCCAGCCCTGGAACTGAAGGTGCAGAGAGAAAGGACGTTGGGCTGTACGTGTTAGTGTACTGTACGGTAGCCATTTTAGAGCCCAAGGTGCTGTTTTAATTTTGCAGCTGTTACCCAGAGGCATTTAGACTAATGACTTGTAGGTTTTCGTTCTTAAATAACTCTTCAGAGGAGCCGTTACGGTTTTCACCCTGGGACAAATGCTCAACGCTGCGTTTCTGTCAGAAACACTGAGTGTCAGAAACTAATTTCCGTGCGTTCTTGACTCCCCGTAAGGTACAAAAGAGGCTAATACCGACAAGGCTTTAAGGACCGGTCCATCAGCAGGGCTGCGCCGGTCCCCTCCGGCAGCGCAAGGGCCAGGGGCCGCGCGGTGTGGCAGGGCTGTGCCAGGCCGCCGCGACCGGCCCTGGGCGGACAGCGGACCGGGCCCGACACCGTCGCCTGCCAGCCCCGACCCAACGGCCGGGCGCCAACCACGGCCGGGCAGGTTGGGCGCGGGCCGCGGTGGGCAGGTGGCGGCGCCCACCCATGGCCCCGGTGGGCAGCAGCGGCCCCGCCGAGCCGAGCCGAGCCGAGCCCCGCCGACCTGCCCGCAGCCGCCCGGCCCGCCCGCCCCGCCACTGGCGCTCGGCGCAGCCAATGGGGCGGCCGCTGTCAGGCTCGGCCCGCCCGCTGCCGGGCGGGGGAGGGCTGTGGGCCGGGGCGGGCGGGGGTGAGGAGAGTTGAATGATTGAACTTTCTTGTGTAGTTTGTGCGGCGCGGAGGTGCCTGTCCCCAGCGCAGCCCGGAACCAGCCCGCCGAGCGGGAGCTTCTCCCGGCGCCTGCCGCCCCGCTGCCCTCCTCTCCCGCAGAGCGATGGTGCGGAGGGCGCCCGGCGCCTCCCTCGCCCTGCTCCTCTGGGTAACGGCCGCCTGCGGCAGCCCCGCCGGGCCGGGGGCCGCCGCCGCCCGCAGGCAGGAGGAGGCTTTCTCCACCGCCAGATGCACCTCCAGGTGCCTGAGCCTCCAGATCACCCGCATCTCCGCCTTCTTCAAGCATTTTCAGGTAGGGGCACCGCGCCGCACAGGGGGGCCCCGCACCGGCCCGCTGCCGGCGCCCGGCGGGTGGACGTCCCCCCGGCACCGGCACCGCCGCGGCGGGCGCGGGGTGGGGGGCGGAAAGGATGGCCGGGGCCGGAGCGCCTCTTGGCCAACTCGGAGACGCCGTTTCCCCAAGGGATGGTCGGCGCGGACAGGTGGGCAGGTCCCCGCAGCAGCGCAGAGCCCCGCCGATGCGTGCGGGTGCCGGCCGCCGGGAGGAGGCGGCGGCGGCGGGTGGTGGGGCTGCCGGCACGCCGCGCCCCACCGCACGCCTGTCAGCCGCCGGCCGGGCTGAGCCCGCGGCGGGGCGAGGCGAGGCGAGGGCACGGCTCTGCCTCGGCTCCTCGCAGGTGCTGGGCGCGGCGGGAGGGGCCCCGGCCGCTGCCTCCGGTGGCGTCCGAGGCCGCGGGGCGAGCGGTGCGGCCGCAGCAGGGCGCCGCCGGGCCGAGGGTGCGCTTGTGCTCCGGGCAGTGCGGGGGCGATGGTGCGGGGCGGCGCCCGCCGCGGGCCGGGCGGGTGGCTGCGCCCTGCCGCCCGCCGGTGGCTCGCTTCTCCGGGCGGGTGGGAAAGTTCGAGCTTATTTTTTTTAGGAGCGGTGATCGGGAACGTGTAATATTTGATTCCGACCTCCTGGAAGGTGAGGGTGGGGGTAACACTTTTTTTTTTTCCCTTTTCTGAAAGAGAGAGGCACATCTCTGGCTAACGGGAGCGGGGGGTGGGGATGAAGTGGCGGGAGACCTGCGGGGTATAAAACGAGATGGGGGGGGGAGCGAGGCCCGAAGGCGGCCGCGCCGCGAGCAGCGCGGGAGGCGGTGTGACAGCAGTGGGTGCCCGCCCGTCCTTTCCCGTCTCCCAGTCACACGCGCACCTTTCCCTTCTCCCGTCCCCACCTGTTCTGCGCCGTGCAGGTATTAAACCGAGCCGACTCCATCCAGATGGTGGAAACCCTCCCGAGCTGCCAGCCCTTCTCCCTCCCAGGCCCCTTCTAGGAAGGGCTGGCCAGCGCGCCGGTGGGAAGGGGGCCGTCTCCACCTTTCGGGGCGCAGCGCGCAGGGGCCAGGCGGGGAGCGCCGCCCGCCCGGGGCGCTCCCGTCAGTCGGAAACGGGAACCCCTCGGGCAGACGCTCCGGGTGACGCGGCGTTCGCGGCCGGGCGCCGGCACGAAGGGCAGCTGCGGGAGAGGGGTAAGGGGTGGCCCGAGTTAAAAAGAAGCCGGGGCGAAAGGGCAGCTGCGTGCCTTGGTCTCAAGGGCGGCATGAGGTATTCGGCGCCCGTAACCGGATTCGGGCTGCGGGGCTCGGGGAAGCCGACGGGGCGGGCTGCGTGGGCGGAGGGGCGCGCGCTCCCGCCCCGGCTGCCGCTCCGCGGGGCGGCTTGAGGGGAGGGTACCCCCCGTGAAAATAGTTCCTTATCTTGGAGAGGTATTAGTAATTTCTGTTGCGTTGTCGGGCGGCTGTAACGTACTTGTTTTACAGTTTCAGTGGCTAAGGAGGCAGTTTAGATGGAGCCAATTCCCGGTGAAAGGCTTTTTTTTTGTGTTTTCTTGGCAAGATTTCTTTTCCGACATAAAACTGCTGACAGAATGCACATTGCCAAACAATAGTGATTACATTTTAATTAGCCAGGGCGAAATAAGATGCAGATTACTCAGTTAGGACTTGATAACTCGCTGTTTTTTTTTTGTAATCAGTTGAAAATCTTGGAGTTTTAACCCCAACCTGCTAAAGCACACGGTAATTTATCTAAATTAGCAGGGATTAAACTCCTGCTAGACGTGAAACAACTGTAATATTTGGAAGATAAAGTGCTCTCTTTCATAAAAGTTAAGCTTTCCATTGTCTTTTAATGAGGGAAAGGAGGACAGTTTTAGAGTACAGCAAGCATCCACTGTTCTCACAAGAGACTGATAATACACAGTGGACTGTAGGACATGCAGGTCTGGGCCATGTTATTCCACAAGGGCTAAAGGATGCGATCCTCCTTTCATCTTCCTCTCTTCTCCTTCTTTTTATACACGACCTCCCCTCCCCCTTTCATCTCAACTGGTAGCAATTTCTGGAGTTCTTTTCACTTCAGAGATGCCCACTTATCTTGTAATCTGATTCAACCTTTGAAGCGAACTAAACACTAGCTCGTCCCAACCGGAGCAGGAAGGAACTCTAGTGTCTCCCAGTTAGGACAAGAATTGAAAGAAGACTGACCCACTCATTTCCCAGCCCAGCTTTACATACAGCCTCAGCGGTGGGGGTCAGGGAGACAGCAGCTGGATGCTTCATGGGAGGTGGACTCGCCAGCACTTCAGAGCGAGTTCATTTCACGTAGTTCCTGGTACCGAAACCACATCGCTAACAACCTTTTACGGGGAATGAGGACCAAGGATTTCCCAGTAAGAAATCAGAATTAATTCTATACTTGCTGGCTCCCTTATCCGAATGCCAGCTGACACTTTCCAAATTTCCAAAACGCTTACAAGAGATTTTCATTCATTTTCCCCCACAGAATTTTAACCCTTTTTTAAAAAAAAGTCTATTAGTTAATTTACGTTTAGGGAGCAGTTCTGAGCTTATTTTAAAGGTGCATTCTCAGTAGGAAATTACTATGTGATGCACAGGTCAAATAATTTACTTTTTTTTTTTCCCCCCATGTAGACTATTGGTGTGGGCTAGAAGAAGAATTAGTCACTAAATCAAAAGTCAGATCTTCAGAACACCTGTTGAAAAGGCACAGATGCCTGCTTTTTGCTATAAAATTCCTGTGGCCAGGGGGGCGCTTTTCAGTTTTGGGAGTGTTCGGGAATTCTGGGTAGAAGTTATGCCAAGGGGCATTTAGGATCAATATGAGACATATCGCACCATATGGGTCTTATAGCCCAATGAAATATGTATGTTTTATATTTATCTGTGGCCTGTGTATAGGCTGGGAAGTTTCACAGGAAATGCTGGCACAAAGTCCTTCCATAAAAAAGCAAACAAAAATGTAAGCAGAAAGGGTCATAGTGGTTTCTTCTTTTATATAACAGCATATTAATTACATACTCATCCATAGTAGAGAATGGTATTCAATCTATGAATGAAGGGACTCCAACATATGTCTTCTGACTTCCTGGAGTGTGTGCAGCATTGAGCTTTAGCTTGCTTTGGACTTCTGCACATGAGAGGAAACATTTTTATCCCAACTGTGTAACTTGGGCCACTGGACAGCACTGAATGAAACATTCACAGAATGGTAGGGGTTGAAAGGGACCTCTGGAGATCATCTTGTCCAACCCCCCTGCTTGAGCAGGGGGCACAGGAACACATCCAGGCGGGTTTTGAATGTCTCCAGGGAAGGAGACTCCACAGCCTCTCTGGACAGCCTGTTCCACTGCTCTGGCACCCTCACAGGAAAGTTTTTTCTCGTATTTAAGTGGAACTTCCTGTGTTCCAACTTGTGCCCATTGCCCCTTGCCCCCGCCATTGAGCCCCACTGAAAAGAGTCCAGTCCCGTCATCCTGACACCCACCCTTTAGATATTTATATTCATTGACCTGTGACCAGAAAAAGTAGGGAAAAGGGAACATGGCTCTCTACCCTAATGTTTGGGATACTCGCTTTTAGCTGTTTTGGTGTTGAGACTGGGGTTTTACAATGACTGTTGTGTAACATGTATGAGGGAGTAACTGGAGCATTACCGGAACCCATCCATGCTCCTGGGTGACTGCATTGATGAGTAGAGTTCCTACTGCTGTGCTTTGTTTCTGGCAAAATTCTCTGCAAATCACCTGAACGGGATAATGCCGAATGTTCTTCCAGCAATCAAGAGCACAACAATCAAGTGGCCTGCCTACAGTGGAGAAGATGTAGATCTTCTCTACAGGACCTGAAGGTCCTGTATCATAATCAGTGTTGTAACCATTAATGTGTTGTCTAGAAGAACACGTCTCTGTGTTAGTGAGGAACCCAAAAGCTGCCCTTACAAGAAGGGAAGGGAGATTCCTTTTCTATTTTGGAATGAAAGGAAGGGGTAAGGGTGCCTGGTTCCACAAGAAACATCAAGATTGTGATTCTAGTGTGGAAGAAAGCACACTCTTTTAGGGTCTGAAGTGGTAAAGAAAGGTGATACCATTGGATGTGTTCTTTCTGTAACACAAAAATGTTGAGGGAAGTTCCCTTCTCAGCATTTTAGCTGATGTACAAGAAGTAGTCAGGGATTCTAACTTGATGTATCCAAAGTTTATTTATGAATCTAGCTTTATGGTAACCTAGTACAGTAGGTAATACTGTAATGAAAATTAGGTCACAGTTACTGTACAAGTTTTTGCATTCCTGAAAAGGGTATGGATATAAATAGGGATGACATACAGCTAGCTGGAAAAGAGGCTTTAATACTCAGATTAGTTTAGCTAGAGCTTTTCTGCATAACCTACCTGTTTTAGTGAAGCAAGACTAAATTCCTTGCATTGCTGTCTATGGGTGTAGCCTTCCGTGTCTGTGATACTAGTTGTGGATGAACTCATTTCATTTTGGAGGAGCAGGCATGGCAGTGACCTTTAGCGTTCTGTTTTCAAGTTGATTGAAAACACAGTTTGGATTTTAACCTCTACTGCGAGCCATCTGAGCCACGTTCAGAAAACAGCACAATTAAAAGTTTTCTTTGTGAATAAGAGCTTGAACATCAGTGTAAGCACATAGGCTAAAGGTACAGCATGAAAACAGTATGGAGAGCAGTGTTTACTTGGACCTGTGAACTTATGGATCCTTTGTCTTAGTTGCCATCTGTTACAGACCTCTGAAGTGTCTTCTTGCTTACTATGTGAAACTTGACAAGTTAGCTAAGGTAGAGGAGGTGTCAATCTTATCTGCTGGGTCAGAAGCTAAGAGGGTGGTGGAACATGCCAGAGGATGGAAGAATGGCGGCAGCAAGTGGTTGGCAGTAGTTTCCAGTCGGACTGACCAGCTGTGTTTGCCACACAGAGATGTAGGAACAGAGAGGGGCCACAGCCACATTCTCAGAGTACTAGAGTAGTTGAGGCTGGATGGCATCTCTTGGCCACCTGTTCTAGTGTTCAACCACCCTCACTGGGGGGGGGGGGGGGGAAGTGTTTTCTTGGCATCAGAGAATCATAGAATCATTCTGATGTTCAAATGGAATTTCCTGTGTTTCGATTTCCCCCCCTTGCCTCTTGTCCTGTTTCTGGGTATCACAGAGAAGAGTCTGACTCCATCTTCTTTTCTCCCTCTCATCAGATGTTTATAAACATTGATGAGAACGCCCTGAGCATTTTCTATTCCAGGCTAATCTCTCAGCCTCTTCTCATATGAGAGATGCTACAATCCCTTAGCCTTAGTGGCCCTCAGCTGTACTTCCTCCGCTAAGTCCATGTCTCCCATGCACTGGGGAGCCCAGCACTGGACCCAGCTCTCCAGATGCAGTGGGGTGACTAGAAAAGAGAGTAGGAGCAGTTACATTAAAAACATACAATGTATGCTGAATATCGGTACCTACTTCTAAATTAACTTTCACTATTTACATTTTTCTTAGTTTATATTTGACCAGTTATGGTCCATATTTTTAACTATCAGTAAATCTCACTGTCTTACTTTTTTTTTTCCTTTCTTTGTGTGTGGATAGTCCTCAATAGTAAATTGAATCTTAGCAAATCCATTTCTTTATTCTTAAGAGGGAGGTACATTGGGATGTATACATTTAGTATGATCTAGAATTATGAGTGCTGCTTGAATAGGTTCATGAGCAGTTGCTTAAACTCGTTCAGAAACAGTGTGGATGAGCTTGGTCTCTTAGGCGTTCTGTATTCATACCTAAGTTAAATTATTTGAGTAGTGGATGAGTTATGGTTGAAACTTTTGATAGAGCATAGACATCCCTCAAGTGGTAAGCCGGTTTTGTGATATATGAGGGGAAATTATTGAGAGAATTTCCCTTGTAAGTGGCATTTAGTATAAATCTAATAGTAATGTACTAGGAATTAGTACTAAGCTAGATAAGCTAAGGCTAACTCAAATTTGTTTTTGAAAGGATGGAAAAATATTCTTTTAAGCTAACAGATCTATATGTTGCATAATGTGTAATATGTGTAAGAAGGAATGATAAGGTGTTAAAAGTTTGTTATATTGAATGACTGATAACTATATGGTGGTAGGACCTTTTTTTCACTGCTATAGATGGACAGTTGCCTGTCAGACAGCTGAAGTTTTTGAGGAAAAACAGTCAATTCTTTTAAATAGTAAAAGGTTCTCAGTTTTTATAGCTGCAAGCAAATAGTGTGCAAGTGACTACCTCTAGATACCCCAAACCAGATTTTACCTACAAGTCCAGCAGCTAGTTGTCTAAATGCCAGCACATCTGCCTTCAAATTGCTTGTAACTCCAAAGTGAGTGCACCTGTGAAAATCTGCAATTGATTCCAGATGTAGGCCAGGCCGTAGGCAAGGCTGAAAGTCTAGGGTGCTTGTGCCTCTTTGTGCTCTGCTCTACAGAAGACGGAGATCATGAAGAAACCATTTATTGTAACTGCCTTGAATAATTCCAAAACCCTAAATTACTTTTCATGAAATCTTTTGAAAAGATATGTAGTACTTGTGTCATGAAATGTAGTAGATATGTAGTGTGTTATTCCTGGAATGTTTCAGTTCCAATGGATAGGCTGCCTAGGCACTGAGTTTGCTTAGATCTTTTGGGACATGTTCACTATCTTTTCCTCATGTTACTACTTAGGAAATGTGTGCCATCTGCTTGTGTTGCAGTTTCAGTACTCATCTCCTTTCCAAAAATAATCCTTGTGTTAAATAATTCTGACTTTCATATGTCTCATAAAGCACACTGCTGTTAATTTCACGGACAAATTTAAACATTTGTTATTACTTTATGATTTTCTCAAAACTTGTTAAAATTCTCAATCATTCTTCTGTCTTTACTGTTCATGCAGTGTATGAGCTGGATAACTGTTCTGGCATTTGTTCTTATTATTGAGATTTGCTGTTGTGAACAAGAGGTGCGCAGATCTTCTAACATGTTCTTATGTAAAAACTTTGAAGATGAAAAGTTCGTTTTGAATAATGATGGTTGCATCTAGTGAAAATACCTGCATTATTCACCATTTTGTGGAACTGAGCCACAGCTATTCTTTGCAGTTGCGTCCTGGTTTGGTCTGAACCTCCCTGATTTCAGTGGGAGTTATGTTCACTTTCTTGCAACCAAACTGAAATCTCTCTGGCATCAGGGAAGGCTTGCACAGCTCATATGAGTGCAGGGGTTACAGAGCCTGGTCATTGTTTTGTAGCAGTTTTGATTACTCAGATTTGGGAACTTAACCTTTACCATTGCTTTCCCAAATTAGAATGTTTGGCTGTGTCCCAAGTGTAAGTTTTAAATACAAATCAAATGAACTGTAGGAAAATGTAAGCAAATGGTGAGCAATTGTATTGACCAATAAGAATTGCCAAGATACTTTTCTGCATTTCACTTGTGGGTGCTTATGTATCAGAAGAATATTCTTTATGGTATCTTATTCTTGTTCATAAAATTAAAATTGCTGTTAATCTGGTAAATGTGCCTGATACCAAATGCAATAAAACCAGTGGGAATGTTACTAATATGTTTTGAGGCAAATGTTTTATGTATAGAAAAGATTGGCAAAGCATAGCTTGAATATCACAGGTGTGTGTTGGGGAGGATAAGGAGATGTTGTTTTTGAAAAGCATTAGAAAACTTGAAAGAAAAACAGTGGGAGTTCTAAAATGTAAATCCTTTTTGCGATTTGAATGTATATCTACTTACTATGGAGGTAAAGGTTATAAGCTAGGTAGTGTTCGTATTAAAGCTATTATTAAAACATTATTCATGCATATGGGTTGTCTCTGTGATTAACTAGTGCTCTGAACTGTATTTAAATGTGTTTGGTTTACTAAGTGTCCTATAAGGGGTGGGGGTGGGGGAACCCAACCCAATGTACTTCCAAGACAGCTTGAAAACCAGACTGATTTCCCAGATGCTGAACACTTGTCATTTTGCAAAGGGCAAACTTCTTAAGACTGGATGCTGAATTTATGTGTGTCTACAAATAGAGGTTATTTTTTCACAAGCTGGTTTACACCTCCATTGGCTATTCTGTGTGAATGCCCCCAAAATGTGCATTTTTGCTTTCTGTGATTATATGGATTTGAGTACATCTCTGTTCTGTAAACAGAAGAAGAAAGCGCTGTTGTTTAGCGTCCATATTTTTAAAGATCGAAAAAATGATCAATTACCAAGCATCAGGAATATGACACAGAAGAAAGACACATTCGTATTGATATTAAATAGTCTGTGCCTAGCAAATGTAAACCATGCACCAAAAAAAACACTTACCTAGGAGTTTACACCAAGAATCTTCTTTTTTTGACCTTTCCCACAGCTAAGCCTCATAAGGCCTTATATTTCAAAAACCTTTGAAGTCCATGAAAAGCCTTCTGTTGATTTCAGCTGGATCAAGTCTGTGTATGAACACCAGGTCCATGCAGCCTTTGTCCACAAACAGGAGTGCTGTGAACTTGGTATCCCAACTCTAGTTGTATCCCTTTTTTAGTCTTTTAATTTCCAAGAGATCACAAGACATGAAGATGGAGAACTGGGGGTGTTGAAAGGTAAGTGGACCCTTTAAACTTGAAAGTAGAGTACTGTTTCTTTCATCTCTGATTAAAAAGAATCACACATTCATTTCCATCCACTGAAACGAGTATCAGATACTTCCAGATTTGGGGAACAACCCTAAAGTTTTTATCAAATTTCCACTGACTTCTGTGAACCATATTTTCACCAATGTGTCTCTAGACTGTCAAAGAGGTATGACATCAAAGTTATGTAAAATGTATGGCAGATATAATACAGGAAGACACATGTCTTTCAGCAGAAAAAAAACCCCTGAGGCATATTATACCTTCCTAGAAACTGCATGTCTTGCTTTGTTTTTTCTTGGTTTGTATGTTATATTATGTGCCATTAAAAAAGAGGTGACTTGACTCAAGCTTGCAAATGGAGTGACTCCCTGGTAAGCAGCTGAGGTTCCCGAGGAAGGCATGGCTCCAGAACCTGCGGGAGAAGCAAAAGAAGAAACAGTGAGTCTCAGAAGGGACAAAGCTGGAGACAGGTGACCTCCAGCAGGCACACAATGCTGGGAAGAGAAATTGTCTAGGAGTAGAGGGGACTGTAGATTTTACTGTGACACAATTAATTGAAACTAAGGTTGGAAACAGAACAGGCACAGTGGGCATAGGAAGAGTTGTTTGTAAATATTTTTTACTTCTGTTCTTAGCTGCATGGAGTTTTACTTCATATAAAAGGTTAATTTTTCTTATTTGTAGTTTAGTAAAAATGTGGCTTGAAAATCCTTTTGTCTTCATTGGAAAGTCTTGTTACAGGTAAAACCTCCAAGAAAATTCACCACAAAGTCCTAGCTAATTTGTGGTTCTGTCATGTATACCAATGCAGGCAAATAAACATTGTTCTAGACCAGGGGTGCTCAAGGGATGCAGCCTGTCCAGGTAATGCTGCTGACCTGTGGCTGGCTTCTTTTCAGCGTGTTTTCATTCCTTTCTTTCTGAAGAGTAACTTGGAAGTCTGGAGGCTGTTTATGGGCTGAGTGTGTCCTGGTAGTGGCAGCTTGCTCCTCATTTCTGCCTTTCCTAAAGACTTTAACCATATTGATGGATTGTGAGAAAAGACAAACAAAGGAACAGACTACTCTGGCTTTCTGAACAATTCCTGTTCTCCAAACGTTACTAACTTACTCTCTGGAGAGGTTTCAAACAGAAATATTTTCTGGTGATGGCAGCCTGCTCTCTTGAGTCAATACTGTGATCTACTTAATATTTAATTCACAATACATGTAATCCCAACTCTTCAGGAAGAGTTTTGAATCTTCTTAGGCATATGTTCTGTGTATTTTCAGAAGTGCTGTATTTACTATATTGCACGTATATAGTAAAGTTTGGTCATGTGATGAGAGAAGAGCTGTACATATGCTTTATTCCATTCAGCAGAGAAAGTGAAGTGGCCTCCCCTGGCAGTATGTTGGGCACTGTCTACTACAAGGGTGTTGTCTTTCCAGTCAGAACTTTGACAAACTGCTGCCACTGTAATTTTTCAAGTGATCACAACTCAAACTGCAAACATAGCTCAGGTAATGAAGACTTTGTTTTTTCTGCCTTTGAGGGTTGCAATTCAGCTGCCATGGGTCCTGTAATACGATAAATTTTAAGATTGCTTCAGAACAAATGCCTTATATCCAGAGAGTCAGTGGTTGTAGTTGATGGTGAAGATTGGGTGAGAATAATATACTCATTTAATCCAAACATAGTTCAACCTTCCTCGTCATTCTTATAAGAATTTATAAGCATAGTTCTGTTTTTCTTTTTTTATGGATTACTCTTGAGGGGAGTTATCTTCACATTGACATATTAGAAAGAACACAAGTAATCACTGTTCACGTACAGGAACATGGTTTCTCATCTCATTATTTAGGCCCTAGATCTAGGGCTATACATCATTTGTAGTTAATTGATAATGCTTTTTAACTGTTAATGTTTTCTTTGTACTACTGGGACATTCCAGTAAGGCCTCAGGGCACTTTTGGACCTAGATGCTAGAAATTAATTTCTTAATCTCACTTGCTGGAAGACTTTGGGTTTTGTTGGAATTTAGTATGTGGATGAACAGATACATGAGGCAGCAATTAGCTGAATGCTGAGGAAGGGGTAGTAATAATAATGATGTGTCCTAATAAACTGACTGTCAGGCTTTTTCCAGAATTTGTGTTCCTACACAGAAACTAATCTAACAGGGTGGTGTGGGGTTTTTTGGTTGTTGTTTGTTTTAGTTTTTTTTTTTTTTCAAATTGGGGATGGTTATAGCTCCTTTGAAAACAGTGAAATCATGTTACTGTGTAACTACAGCTAGACAATAATGAATCACATCATTACCTGCCCCCCTTTTTCTTAGTCACAAAGAGAGTATAATAGGTTGAAATTTGATTAGTATCTAGCGATTTTGGGAAGGGAACTGGAACTAGGAGAGCTGGAGACTTTCTTCTGTTTGTGAGATTTCTTTCTATGCAACTATGAGCTGAGAGATCCTGAACTAGCCAAGCCTTGGTCAGTCTGGATCTGCAGTAGGCGGAAGGAACTTTTGCAGTTAGACAAACTGACACAAAGAGGTAAAAGTCATCCAATTAACGAGGTGTGTGTCACTCTTCATATCATACTTAGTAGCAGCTATGGGACGTGTTTGTCAAAATAAATAAGGAAAGATGATGTAGATTTTTGAGCTAGCAGCAGAGTGTTGGCTTTTTTCTTTGAGTTAAAAAATTGAATAAACAGTGTGAGAGTAGGCTTTTGGTAAATGCCATGCATTTTCTATCCAATGGCCTCATTGACCAAGTAGAGTGGGAATGCATTTGATGCTGCACATGCAGCATATTAGCTCATCTTGTAGAAGACTTAGTTTAATCATAAGACCATACACACATATACTTGAGCACTGGACAGCACCAAAGCTGTAATTACAACGGCGATAAATGTGCAACAGCAAATAATAATTACTTCAAGCCTCCTTCTGGTGTTCAAAACCTTCCTTAAGTAGAAGAAAAGAGAAGCAATGTGGACTAACCTTGAAAGTTAAACCTATCCTCAGCCATTTTCCAAGCTGTAGAAAGAAATTAAGATTTAGAGTTTCCATAAGAATATACTGGCTGCCTTTGTTTTGGGATAGGACAGCATGACTCTCAGGTAGTTTTGAAGACTAAAAAGCTTTACACATTAATGTAGTGTAAGCTCATATTGTTTTCTTTAGCTGGACATCTTCCAGCCTTCTGACTGATACTTAGCAGTTCTCCCATTTATATGTTTAATAGTTTAATACAGGATTTTTCTGGAGCTTTCACTGCTGGCCTGAGTTTTATATCCCTAAAGTTGATAGTAATGTATCCAGTGGTTTCAATGGAAATAAGCTTAGGCTGGTGCAAATGTACTGGAAATGTCTGTTCAGAATTTATAGATTAAAACCAAGAAAATTCCCAGTATGCTTTTTAAAGGAAATTAACCTGAGTTTGTTGAATACCATCATCCTGCATCTTAACATCAATCTTCACAATTCAGTGTGGTAGTAAATGTTACTATGCCATTAGGACAAAGTAAAACTAAATTGCCAGTTATTTCCCAGATGCAGAGCACTTTGACTTCTAATTAAGATATTTTTAGAAGAGATTCCTTCAGATAGTAAGGGAAGGTAGAAGCAATATTTAGTTGTACTCAGCTCTGGTTACATCAAAGACGGTAAATAAATATTTTTTTTGTTTGTTTTTAAATGAGATATGGTCCAGTGACTTATTGTTGCTCTATATACCCCGGTATCCTCAGGGATTCCAAATCATCCCTGTAAGTTTCATCAACAGGCATGGCTTATCCCCTTAATAATAGGAGCAGATGTCAAATTTTCATGCCCTTAAGATGCTTACTCATACTTAGTAGATCCATCTGGCATAGATCGAGCCTCAGTCAAGTTGTTTTCATCCATGACCAAACCACTGAGAAAGCAGATCAAGCAGAGCTCCTCAGTCCAATGAAAAAGAAACTTGAATATTATCAACATATTTGTAGTATTACAACCCACTTCACTTCACTGTCTTTCTTAATTGCTTTACACAGGTGAGAAGACTGGTAACATGGAAGGAAACATTATAATTGGGATAGAATTCCTGGAGCATGCCACCAGCATCTGAGACTTTCCAAAGATGGAACAACTGAAATATTTGTCATTTCTACGAAAATAGATGATTTAAGAAAGAGAAACAAAATTTTAATATAAAAGGCCTGTTGATAAGTCAAGATATTGACAGCTGGTATTAACCTCAGTTGTCCACGTTTTATGAGCTTGAGACTATAAATGATAATGTTTTTCTTCTGTGACTGTTAATTTAGATCACAGATATAAAAGAAAATGCTAGACTTCAGAACTTGTGTGATCCTTGCAGTGGAACTGTGTGAAAATTCCATATCCAATTGTTTACATTAAGTGGAGGGTTTAAATACTGTGGCTTGGGTAGGGATTTAGGCTGAGTGTTGACACCTCTCATATTACAAGCCTTTCAATAACTTCAATGCAAACTAACCTGTCTTAAATTTTTAACTCTCACCTGATGCTAGAAATGTCTGAAAAATGATGGACCTGTCAGGAAATGATTGCGTAACTTTTATATCTGGTAACCAGACGTGTTAATGACAAATGCTTCACTCCTGCCTTGAAGAGAGATTTATTTTCTTTTTATGGGACATCTTCATTAGCTAATAATCAGACTGTATTCTAGAAAGCTGGCAGATGAAAGGCTTTTATGTTTGTGGCAAGTTTATGACAATATGATGAGGCAATGCAAATCTTCCACTGAAGATTCCTACTGTAGAAAGATCCAGTTATTATCCCTGTAGTTCGAACTGTCTAAGTAGTTTTAGTACGTTTTATCTTTCTCAGATAATATAATTTCATGTTGATTTCCTCTCCCTCTCATCTGTCCTTTCACAGTCTTAGGTTGGTTGCAGGGTGGTCTAGAAGACTAGACCCGTGTAATATGTTTCTTGTGGCATATAGTTCTTAAACTGGGAAAAGCTCCTAAGAAAACTGGAAGAAATCGATTGTATCTATTATAACCTGCATTAAAAGGCTGGCTCTTCTCTCAGGAATATACTTCTGGTGTTGCAGGGCTGAGGGATCCCAGCTAGGATCAGGTTAGCAGGCACGTTACGTTTCAAGTGGAAAGGGAAAGACTCGCCCACCCTTCTGTGTGTTCCTTCACTTGATGCCTGTTTTTCATCCACTGTCAACACAATGCAGTCTTTGCTGTTCTGGGAGCTGTTGCTGTTCCTTAAAATAGGGTGGGAGTAAAAATGTGCTCTGCAGAGAAATATGAACAGGGTTTACAGGTCTGTGAGCTGAGGAAAGAGCAGCACTGAGCTAAAGTCAAGGGAAGGGGGCCATGACTACCTCTTTGTTACATGATACAATTAGGAGGAGGACATTCATTACGTGATGTGGTATGTGGTAACTGACCAGTACACAATTGGCATCCACTAATCTTTGTTATTGGCTTAATGTGGCAGTCCTGTGTGGTGGCTTTCTGCAGAAGTGAGAGCTGGGTTGGGAAGGGACAGGCTGAGGACCAGATCGATAGGAGCAATGGAGAGAAGAGTGCAAACTTGCATGGTGTGATTTGTTGTTGGACTGTGCTTTAGAGATGAGACAATGATGTTTTGGGCTAATTAAACTGTACGCATTGCATCTTGTCTGTCTCTCTGTAATGCCTACAATGAAGGCAGATGTATGGAAAGGCTGTAGCAATTAAAATATGTCTGGGAAATAAGACTTCTTGAAAGGCTGCTTTAACTCTTGTGATGAAAGCTTTTTTTTGTGTGGCTGACGTATGTTTCTTTGAATTAGTGCTTTCTCAGTGTATGTTAATATTGTGTTGGTTTTTGTTCAGATTGAAGATAGGCTGTTCTGTTTGTGAGTCCAAGGGTCGTTTTAATTTGGACAGCTCTTTAATTCCTGAAAGACCACAGAACCCTTTTGCAAATGTTTCTAGGAAATCCCAGGTCTGTTGAGGTGCACATCACTCACTGAGCCAGGTCTTCTATGGAAAAAGGAAAATATCCCCAAAGACTGTTTTAAACAACTGTTAGAGCTCCAAGAACTGTGTTAATTTTGACACGTTACTTTTGAGAGCTTTTATATGGACTTCAATAATTCTTCTAAATTAGGATTTTTTTTAATAGGAAACTTTTATTTATAAATATGGATGGGTCTGTGGAACTACCAATGTGTAATTATAGTCAAATTTTAGAATGCATATTTCATCTGTAGGATCATTATTTGTGCTGTTTTTTACTGCTGAGATCACACTCTTCTACATGCTTTTACAATATTAAAAGAACATGGGGTAGTGAAGTAAAGTATTTACACTGGCAATGATCTTTATTGAGCTTGTTGCCTTTTACAGATCAGAGGAGAAATTTTACATAATATATCAAGACAATTGGAATAAGGAAGGGGATATTTGACACAAATATTTTCTGTTGAGAAAGGTCTTGCATAGAATTTGTTAATTTATCTGTTTCTCTTCTAAAGGTAAATGAAAATATATGTATCCATCCGCTTGTGGTGGGTATGGCATCTACTAGTACTTGAAATATTTAGTTTCTTGTAAACTAATAACACATGTCAAAGGGAAATGAAATACATTCCAGAAATTTGTCATGTGAATTTCACACAATTATATAGGAAATAATTAGTATGTTAAGTACAAGAGTCTAAGCATAAAATCTGATGGTGCCTGATATTGAGGCATAATAACATGGGTACTGAAGAGCTGCTAAGTTTTAAGGCCAGGTGTGTATGCATACTTTTGCCAAAGATACAAGTGTAGTGTATATAATGATCACAGAATCACAGGTTGGAAGGGACCTCAGGGATCATGATGTCCCTCCCATACATAGTGGAACAGAACAGGAGAAAATACAGTAAAACATCATGTGGCTGGTATGTAGTACAGTGCATTTAGCAGTTTTGTAGTCATAAATGACTCCATGACAATGCAACCTGCATAGAGAATCCTGTGTTCGTACAGTTAAGAGCTAGATTATTGATAATGAACGTTTTAGATGATCTAAAAATGTGTGGTGGTTGGTGTGTTTTGGTGTGTGTGGTTCTTCATTTTTTTTTTTTTAATGCTTAGTTTCTTAAGGACATGAGATACTAGAACCCTAAGCATTTTGCAAGTCTAGAAGGCAATGCTGCCCTGAACGGCCCTGAAACTGGCTTCTGAGGAAAATCTAGTCTAGCAGGAAGCACTGAAATACTACCCTTGTGTGTTAGTGGGAGATGTTAGAAGTGTCTGAAGTGCATCTACACATTAGCGTTTTAACGTGGATCAGAGTTTGCTTTTGGAGTGTTTCACATCATGGATCAGTCTCAGAATTCATGCAGTGGATTTCTTCTGGATGAACATAACTGGAACAGATGATCCAGGGGGACCCAATGTGCTTTAGTGACTAATGAACATCATGTCTGTGGGACCAGGCTAGAACTAGTTGAAGGAAAAGGGAAAGAGGAAGTTGGCATATATGTAGTGCAGACATCAAGTCCATCAACATCAGTTGTTTTGTTCAACAGATGTGTTCCTCTGGTTCATACGACTTCCTAGTGTGGAGACACCCTGGGGTGTTTGTAGCCGATTCTGGAATGATCAGCTGGTAGGCAGCACAGGTGAATGCAGCCTGTGGTAAATGTACTACATCACAGGCTGTTGGGAATCATCCAGATAACCAATAATGTTTATAATTATGCAAAATAGTAATATGGACTATGATTTTCAGTCATAAAGTCAAATCAGCATTAAAAACAACATGCACGCATTTCCGAAACCTGGAATATTACTGGTTTTTGGTAAATCAGTTGTGTTCTTTCAAGTAGACTAAAATAGGCTGTGTATATCTAAGTTTATATTGTATTTTGCATAAATAAACATATTTTTAGTGTGTATTATGCTCTTTTCAGTGTTAATTTCCCAATGGGCTTACATTTCTGTTACTTCCATGAGCTGGCATGTACTTTTATTGTCTCGTTATTTCATTTGTATAGCAAATCTACTTTATGACATGACAAAAAAGGCACATGGGCATTTTGGAAGGGTGGGGATTTTGAAATAGAGCCTACAAACAAATAGTTGACAAGCCATCTTTTGCTTCCCATATTAATGCTATTAGTTTCTGTTCACTTCAACTGGATTACTTAACCCCAAGAAAAGTATGCAGGTTTTGGCCCAAAGTATGTGCCTTAGTGTGACATTCCATATTAGTTAATGTCAGTGTATTTAGTTCCTCCTGTTGCTTAGTGAAGTGAAGTTTATTTCATCTGGATTCTTTCACAGGTCGACAGAAACTTCTGCTCAGCAGAATAAGACCTCAGTTGAGATCGGTCTTAGAAGTGGTATGAGTGGAGTCTGTGAAACCACAAGAAGGCAGTCATAACTCACAAGTGCGGTGGAGACACAAGGATTCCTGTGGCTCGCTTGTTTTTACAGCTTGTGTTTATCTAGTAGTTGTTCTATCTATTTGAGAAGACACTGCTGTAAAAAGAGAAAAGGTGTTCCATACTTGAGATGCAAATTTAATCCAAGCAATACAGCCCGTTATTTTCAAAACTACTGATCTGTTGCTGTTTCATTGGTAACGATGTTTGGATTTTGATGACTGTCTTTCTAGGAACCTAGTAATGATGAGAGAGATGATGAACCAGAGAACAAATACAGTTGTGTTTCACAATTTAGGTGATTGTTGCTGATTGTATTTAATTTATTTTGTAATTACACTGATCTTAATGATTTTTTTCCGTTTTCATTTTGGTGCATTGGGGCTTTAAAATATTTCACTGTAAACTCTAATGAAAACAGTCTCTAATAGAAACAAAGGTTGAAGATGACTTTGCATGAAGTGTTCAGAAAATATCAGTGCAACATTGAGGCAAATACTATCCTATTTGTACCCATTCATCTACAGGAGGACACAATATATCGTTGAGACAGGAGTTAGCACTTTACAGGTGATGGCAGCATTAGTGTAAATGCAAAAGAAAACCTGACTAAGACTTTCTAAAAATTATTGTGATATGTATTTCCTGGTGTTAAATCCAGATGTTTAAAATTAGACTGCAGTGTTAGTCAAGCTGTTACCCATGAAATTTAATTTTGGTTGATATTTACAAACTGCAGTTATGTCACCAGATGAATTCTTAGGCTGATAGTTTTATAATTATTTCTTCCATCCAGTCACCTCTTTAACTTAATTACTTTGGGTTAACCAGTAACCAACATTTATTTTTCTACAGTTTAAACATCTGTGATACAGAAATGGCTTCTGCTAAGGAGGGTGTACATTTGATTTAGCTGTGAGGGATCACAGTAGCTAGTTACAGTAACAGAAGAACTCCAGGTGTATGTTCCAAAACGTGTTCTTCCCTTTGGCTTCCTATTCAGAATACTATTGCTCAAGTTATTTTTTTTTTTTTTTTTTTTATAAAAATGGTTGTATGTACTTGTAAGATGGCAGAGGAAATGTATGTGCCTAGTTAAGATTAACATTGTATTTCTAGATCAGTTTTTATATAACACACTCATCATAAAGTTATCCAAGTGTCTGATAATCATATGTAATCTGCTAAGTACTGTTTGTTCCCTTACTTTTCTCATGTCAGAGTCCTATGCAGTGATTTTTTTTTGTTTGGTAGTTTTTATGTTTGATTGTTTTGCCTGGTTTATTTGGTTCTGTTGTTGAAATTTTGCTTTGTGCTTTGGTTAACTAGAGCAAAATCTAGGGACATTCCTGATACATCAGGAAAAAATTAAGATGATGTTATGGACCCCAAAACACAATTTCCTACTATCAGGCTCAGTGAGGACTGGCTGCTCTCAGGGGATGGGGAACTGGCAGCCAAGGGTCACCCCATCACAGGCTGTGGATTCTCTGAGGGGAGCAGCACCACAGGGCAGGCAGAGCTGGGTGCTGGTAACAGGGTCATCAACAGACCCAAAATGGCAAGTGATGAGTCATGGTCAGGGACAGCTGTGGGATGAGCAGGTTCATGCTGCACTGGGTGAAGAACTGGCTGAATAGCAGGGCTCAGTAGTGAATGGGGCTACATCTGCCTGGCACCTGGTCACCAGCGGTGTTCCTCAGGGTTCAATGCTAGGGCCAGTTCTGTTCCATATATCTATCAACAATCTGGATGCAGGAATTGAATGTGCCATTAGCAAGTTTGACGATGATACCAAACTGGGAGGTGCTGTTGACTCTCTTGAGGGACAGGAGGCCTTGTGGAGGGATCTAGATCAATTGGAGCACCGGTCAGTGATTAATGGGATGAAGTTTAACAAGCCCAAATGCAGGATTCTGCACCTAGGATGGAGTCACACTGGGAAGAAGCATAAACTGGGAGAGGAGTGACTGGAGAGCAGCCCTGCAGAAAGGGATCTGGGGGTGCTGGCTGACAGCCGGCTCAGTACGAGTCAGCGGTGTGCCCCGGCAGCCAAGCGGGCAAACCACGTCCTGGGGCGCATCACACATAGCGTAACCAGCCAGTCAAAAGAGGTGATTATCCCCCTGCATTCAGCGTTGGTGCAGCCTCACCTTGAGCATTGTGTGCAGTTCTGGGCCCCACCATTTAAGAAGGATGCAAAGGTCCTTGAATGCATCCAGAGGAGGGCAACAAGGCTGGCAAAAGGGCTGGGAGGCATGTCCTGTGAGGAGCGGCTGAGGACTTTGGGCTTGTCTGGTTGGGAGAAAAGGGTGCTGAGGGGTGACTTCATGGCTCCCTACAGCTTCCTGAGGAGGGGAAGAGGAGAGGGAGGTGCTGATCTCTTCTGCCTGGTAGCTAGTGATAGGGCACGTGGGAATGGTTCAAAGCTGTGCCAGGGGAGGTTTAGACTTGACATGAGGAAGCATTTCTTTTCCAAGAGCTTGATCAAACACTGGAACAGGCTTCCTAGAGAGGTGACTGATGCCCCAAGCCTGTCAGTGCTTAAGAGGCATTTGGACAGTGACCTTAATACACTTTAAGGCTGACCAAAAGTTAGAGTGGTCAGCCGGTTGGACTAGATGATTGTTTTAGGTTGCTTCCAACTAAAATAGTCAATTCTGGTCTAAAAGGAGACAGGGCCAGAGGCAGGGCTAGACATGAGGCCTCAGCAAGTATCCCACGTCCAGCTATGAGACAGGGCCAGAGACAAGCTACAGGGTACACCCAGGAGATGAGCAGCCTACAGCATAGCTGAGGAGAGTCCATCCAGGAGGCAGGGCTAGAGGCAGGCACAGCTACATCATAGCTCATTGTGCTGTGTTTGGCTGGGATAGAGTTAGTTTTCATTACAGAAGCTAGTATGGGGCTGTGTGTTGGGTTTGTGCTGAAAACAGTGTTGATAACACAGGCATGTTTTCATTACTGGCAAGCAGAGCTTACACAGAGCCAAGACCCTTCCTGCTTCTAACCCCACCCCACCAGCGAGTGGGCTGGGGGTGTACAAGGAGTTGGGAGGGGACATGACTGGGACAGCTGACCCCAACTGACCAAAGGGATATCCTACACCTTATGGCATCATGCTCAGCATATAAAGCTGGGGGAAGAAGAAGGAAGGGGAGACGTTTGGAGTGATGGCGTTTGTCTCCCCAAGCAACTGTTATGTGTGATGGAGCCCTGTTTTCCTGGAGATGGCTGAGCACCTGCCTGCCCATGGGAAGTGGTGAATGAATTCCTTGTTTTGCTTTGCTTGTGCGTGCAGCTTTTCCTTTACCTATTAAACTGTCTTTATTTCAACCCACGAGTTTTCTCACTTTCACCCTTCTGATTCTCTCCCCCATCCCACTGTAAAGAGAATGAGTGAGCGGCTGTGTGGTGCTTAGTTGCTGGCTGGTGTGAAACCATGACACTCATGGAAGAACTGACAGTCCCAGCTGGGCTGCAGTGGGACTTCTGGGCCCATGGGCAGGTGGTGAGGGTGGAGACCCCAGATGAGGCAGGTCAGGGCTGCTAAGGCCTACTTATGTCTTTAGGGCCCTGACACCTGCACACACAATATTGAAACGTGACAAAGGTGAAAATTCTCACTTCTCTGGATGAATCAAAACTATAAACTGAAAGTTATAGATTTTTGAAAAGCAACAGTGAAAAAAATTGGAGATGATATGATGCCATATAAATTATGCCGTGATCCATTTTGAAGGTTGCATGCTGTTGCTGTCCTTCCATCTCAAAAAAAAAAAAAAAAAGTATAGGAGCAGTAGGAAAATTACAGAGAAGAATAACAAGAAAGACAAAGACTATGGAATAAGCCCTTAGTGGCTCATCCAGTTCTTATGCTTTTGCTTTAGTAACCATTTTTTGCCACCCTTGGATACATGACATTGGACTATCTGGAATTTGTTTGTTTTCTATGACTGGTATTAAATATTTAGGTGTGAACTGTTAGGTTGTATGATAAAAGCTTGTCTGCAGACCCACGAAAGGGCCCAGAGAGGCAATGGCAAGCGGGGGATCCCAAATCACACCCTGCCTGGCTGCTCCCAGGCCCACCACAGGAGCCATCAGCTCATCAGAGGCCTATCCCCACAAGTCCAGGGGAGCACAGAATAAGGACTTGGAGGCAGGGACAGCCTGTCCCAGGAGAACCTGAGCCCCACTGTCCGGCCGTATGACCCATCAAGGTGAATAAAAGCCAGATCCCCTTTTGGACTAAGTGGAGATGCTACCTGGGGTATGGGATACATTATGGGGTGCAGAGGAAGAGCATTTTGGGATCATGCAGGACTTACTATGGGGAAATAAAGGGATAAAAAGGGCTGGATGCGTGTAAATAAGTGACACGCTTGTCTGGCTATGCTCCTGATCAGTGCAGTCTGTCCTATCTTATTAAATTCCACTTCTAACTCTTTTCCTGGCTGAACGACATATGTTCTGTGTGTGTGCACATGCACGTGTGCGTATGGGGGCTTGAGTGCCAGCAACCAGAGTCAGACCCTGGGGCAGAGGCCCATGTGTCTGTGGTGCCAGCAGCGGTCTGGGTGCCAGTGGCTGGGCTGGGACTGTGGGCCAGAGGGCCTGTGTGCTGAGAGCCAGCAGCTGGAGGGACCTGAGTGAGTGAAACCAAGTGCCAGCCCCTGGCATGTGACTGTGGGTCACGGGCCTGTGTGTCTGTGGTGCCAGCAGCTGGACCGAGTGTGGGGGGGTGTGTGAGCGCCAGTGAAGAGCCAGCTGGACAAGCCCATGGGTAGGTGAGGTGGCCTGGGAGCTGGATATAAGTGTGTGCATCCAGGGGTGAGAGGACAGCTGGTTGGCTACTGCAGGACCAGGGGAATCCTGACCAGCTCTGGGTGTGTCACTGTGTGTCTCTAAGGGTAAGACCACAGGGACCTTGGCTACTGGGGACTGGAGTAACACCCCCAGCCACAGGGGGTTGGCTACTGGACTCCCAGTCTGCTTTGTCAGTGTGTGTGAGGTGGGCTGTACCAGCGGCTGTAGTGGGGCTGTGTTCTTGGGGGCTCGTATCCAGGTGCCAGCAACTGTGGAGACTAGGATCCAGGGGCACCTACTGGGCGGACTTGCTTCTTCTGCAGTATATGACAATGTTTTGCATTAGCTGGAACTTCCTAGCAGTAATTTGGGTTGTCACGTGGTTTAATATAGATTAGAGTTGATGAAAGTGTGACTAACCAAGGTCAGATCATTTTCTATCAGGATGGTATAAAGTATCCCAATCAAATGTTTATAATGGAAACTGCTGCTATACATGCAAGCACCATTCTTATTTATCTAAGTATTAGAAATGGTCCTGCTCAATAACATTCAATTTATGATTTGTTGATGCTTTATTCATTTTAATTCCTTATTAGAACCATTATAAGGCAACAGAAATCCCCTACTAATGAATTATTTCTTTAAGACATAATTTACAGTGAAATAAAAAACTTTATTAAATGAACAAAATGTATGTTTTTTCAGTTGTTTGTATGTCCTTCTTGTCTTCCCTGGATAGAAGAACAAGAATATTTCTGGGATTCTGTTGTATTTCATGGATGGTTTAATCTCATACTGATCTCTTCTATCCATGTCTTCTGTAGTGGATGGTCTTCAGACTTGCCTGTAGAAGTGAAGATGCTAAAAATATATTTGCAGAAATTGTCCTTGAAGGAGCAGTCTTGTTTCCCAGGGGTAGACCTTGTCGTTGGGCCTTATGACCCTGCTCATTCACTGTCTCTAACTCCATGTATCTCCTATTGATTTCTACAGAGTGATTCAGTCTTTCTGGCCAGGTTTCAGTCCGCTCTAGCCTGCTGCTAAGAGTAATTTCAAAATGCATAAGGGCTTAAATTTGCTCTAGCTTGGTGAACGACTTCTGAGGCAAGTGTTCAAGCTGTTCTATAAAAGGGTATCCTCTTTTCACTATTCTGCCCTATTTTCAAAGAAAAATGTATTCTGGTTATTTATATGGAAAAGGATAACTAAATATCAGAACCCAGGAGAGGTGGGACTGTGGTTCTCCTGACCATACATCTACTACAAGTTTGTGTTTAATCTCAAGAGAAAGGCTTTGGGAAATAATTTTTCCTTTGGTATTTCCTATCTGCTGAGTTTGGTATCCCTCCCCACTAAGTGTACGGGCTTTTCTGAAATTCATTCCTAGGTGCATACTTTGGTATTTGGAAACTGGAAAGCCTAGTTTCAATTTGTTGATTCCATTCTGCACCTTAATTCCACACTTCAGAGTTGGGCCTTGGCACACACAGAACTGTGATAGATAAGTCCCTATATTAATTTGTGTTTTAGTGAGCATGCAGTCAGGAAATGTGTGTCATGCACAGTATAAATTAAGTTTTATCAGTACATATAATTTCACGCCATTGAGATTTTTGAAAGGTTAAGGAAAATGTTGGGAACGTGTGTCTTTAAATTCATCACTGCAGCAGCAGTGTATTCAAATGTGTATTGTGTATTCAAATGCTCTGTTTCACATCAGTGGGTACTGTTATTTGAAGGGCTCATTTCTATGCTTTTTTTGTCATTTTGAAAGAATCAGTGAGATCGTCAGGAGAGGCCACTTCTGAGAGGTAGTGGTTTCACTCAAAAGTGAATTGAAGATTGGACAGGGGAGAAAAGACTTCCAAAACGGATAATAAGTATACAGGTATTGTAGTAGATTAAATGCCTAGTTCAGTTTTCACAGCTGATCTCTGGCATTTCAAAAGAAGGGTTGTATCTCCTAACACAATTATGGACAGAGATGCAAATGAAGGAAACTTTTTTTTTCCCCCATTGCTCCAATGAAAGGCCAGTTTTTACTTGCTTGTGAAGATTGTTTTTTTTTTTCCCTGGGGCACACTGTAGATAGATGAAGATTGATTCTTCATTGCCTCTCTACGTGCATTTTTTTTCTTGCAAGTGATGCTGCACAACTTTTCTTTTTTCAAGGCAGAAGAGGGCAGAGAACACAGATGTTTCTGTCTTAACTGTTTAGTCCCAAGGGCATTTGTGGTTTACAGAGGAAAGCAAGGTGCACATATACTTGCTGAAATGAAGCCTAGTAAGACTGATTAGGGATGTCAGTTTATCAGCTTAATTGAAAATGCTTGTGGCTTGTATTTTCAGGAAAAATTACAATGATAAATCTTGTAGTATGTCTGATTCCCTCCTCCCCTTTGCTTTTGTAAACTCTAGCCTTATATGTGTCAAACAGTCCTGGTTTTGAAGGTCTGGTTCTGTTTGTCTACAGTTTCCTTTCTAGCCACGGAAAGTGTTTGGGGCTCAGGCAGTGGCCTGAGTTACTGTTGTCTCCATCTACTATGTGATGTTGGAGACTGTTTTAGTCTTGTCTGCTGGACACCTTTCATATGACATGTCAGTGCTGGGAAGATAGAATATTTGGGGTTTGCCCCATTGAGCGGTTTCTTCTTCTCTTCAACATATAGATGAAGATACTTTAAGGTTGCCCTGAAGGTACACTGGTGGAAGGCTTATAGATGGACAGAAATAGTGGTATTTAACTCTTCCTTGAGGCCATTTCTTCACTTAAGAGTTAAGCCACCACTAAAGACAAAGACCTCTCATTGGCATGTCAGATCAGGGTTGGGTTTGAAGGAAAACGGATGTGAGGGAACTGAGGATGTGATCTCAGAGCATGTAAAATGCTACAGATAAAACACAAATTTCTGATAGTTTGAAATTACAGTTTCAGCCAGGTGCACTACATTAAAAGCAGAAAAAAAATCACAGCTGAACATTTGTGTTACTTAGATTAACCATTTGCTAAGATGCAGAGTGGAGGAAGTGAGAGTCCATTTAGCATTCCTGTTCTTCCGATACCCCATTGTTCAAAAGAAGCTTGCAGGATTTGCTTTCACCTTGTACAATGAAAGTTCATTCACATTATGTTAGTTTGTACAAAGTTGAAGTTGCTAAACAATACTTTTATGTTTTGCTAAACTTACTTTTTAATTCAAGTGGTAGTAGTTTTCAGTAGAAAAAATGAAAACATTTGTAGACAATAAAATCATGAAGTAGGAGAGCCACACATCTGGACATATATGGCGTTATTGTCTCAAGTAACAGGTAAAATTCAAAAGCAGAAATGCTTTTTCTAGTTCAGTGGAAAGCAGCAGCATAACTGAAACAAAGTGATGAGCTGCCACTAATGTGTTATTTGAATCAGCTACCTCTGTCACATTTTATATGAAGAAGAAAGGGGGAATAAATTGAAAGTAGCACATAAAATATTGTTTTAAAGTTACTGCTGGCTAGATCTGTAAATGGAAATAATAAATCCTCACACAGCATTGAGGGTAATACTAAAGTATTCCCACTAGCATATGTTATTTACAGCTGTTCTAAAGTTTTATTTCTTCTATTTATGGCTCTCTCTTTTGGAAGGGGTTGGACCTGACATGTTGCTCATAGGTAGCTATTCTTATGCTAGCAAATCTCAGGTTTAGCAAAATTCTACAGTAACAGCAGATAAAAATGTATTGTAAAGTCAAATAATGATTGCATTGTAACCTGCTGGGGAGATACGACAAAATAAATGTTCCTAAAATATTGAAATTAAATTGTAGGAACTAAAATTCTTAAATTGTTCCTAAATAAGCTTACAAGCTGATAGGAGTGGATATATCTTTACATTTATCATCCCCAGAGCTCCTTAGGTAATGCAGAAGTAGAAATTTTTAGCATTACAGCTCATATGAAGAAAAAAAAGCATATATAAAAGTTTCTGAAGTTCAGATTAAAAGCTGCGGGGAAAGCATAAGTATAATTTGCATTAGTTTGGTTCTTAAGGTACAAGAGTAACATGCAAGTTCAATGCTTTAGTTTCAGTTCCTGAATTTCCCAGAGTGCCTAATCCAAATCTGTTAATGACATGTCTTTGCATTGTATCAGATTCAAAATTTGCTTAATGAAAGGCGGCAGTGATTTATCTTGTGTGGCTGAAACACACAAGTTTGTAGCCTAATTATCTTATCCTCTTTTTTTTGTCTTTCCTCCTAGCAGAGGCCTAAGAAAAAATTGGAAGGTGATTCTGAACTGCCCTTGGAAGTGACTTGTCATTCATATTTTTACAGAACCTTCTTAATGAGCTGTGCTCATCTCTTTAAGTACAGAAAGGAAATGCACCCAGCTAGATGACTGATCAAAACAATTTTTTTTTCTACTATTCATCTTGAGGTAGATCTGGATTTTGTTTTGTTTTGGTGGCATTCTGGTTTTGTTTCTTTTTTAATTCAATTGGCCCATTAGTGCATAGAAGAGTGTGCTTAGCTTAAAGCAAGAGTAGGAACAATATCCTGTTGATATTGTTACAATAACACGTTTAGTTTAAAAGCACATTTATGTTCTTTGCTGTATGAAGGCTTTAGCCCCCACAAACGATCTGACGGGAACTTGTGAGTCAAAATCCATACTGTTTCTGTCATTTTACTTGTTGTGCTTCCAGCTTCTTCTGGTGTACAGAATCTTGGATAAAAAGGGGTTCTGGTCCTTTCTGCTATATTTTTGTGTAGGGGCCAAGCTTCTGTAATAGCTGGAAATATTACTGGAACAAATTCAGGAGGGCAGCCTTTGGCTTCTCAGAAGTTCTGCTTGGAAGAGTCCTGTGGGATAAGGCCTTGGAGGGAAGGTGGGCCCCAGGAAAGCTGGTTAATATTCAAGGATCACCTCCTCCAAGCTCAAGAGCAGTCCATCCCAATGAATAGCAAGTTGGGCAAAAGTGCCAGGAGGCCTGTGTGGATGAATAAGGAGCTCCTAGCAATACTCAAGCACAAGGAGAGCTACATACCATACAGAGGGTGGAAGCAAGGATGGGTAAAGTGGGAGGGATATGAAAGCATTGTCCAAGCATCCAGGGATGAAGTTAGGAAAGCAAAAGCCCAAATGGAATTGAATCGATCTGGGGACGACAAAGACAACAAGAAGGGCTTCTGTAAGAACGTGGGAGACAAAAGGAAGACTGGGGCAGCTCATTGGCCAACGAGACGGGGACCTGGTTACAGAAGGCATGGAAGAGGCTGAGGTACTGATGGCCGCCTTTGCCTCAGAGTTTATTAGCATGACCAGCCTTCAGGAAAGCCAGGTGCCAGAGAGCAGGCAGAATGGTTGGAGCAAGGAAGGCATAGCCTTGTTGGAAGAGGATCGGGTCAAGGAACATGTAACCAAACTGGACATGAACAAGTCCATGGCCCCTAATGGGATGCACCCATGAGTACTGAGGTTGCTGGCAGCCGTCGTTGCAAGACAACTCCTCACAGAATCACAGAATCACAGGTTGGAAGGGACCTCAGGGATCATGTAGTCCAGCCTTTCTGGGAAGAACAGAGTCTAAACAAGATGGCCCAGCACCCTGTCCAGACAACTCCTGAAGGTGTCCAATGTGGCTGAGTCAACCCCTTCCCTGGGGAGATTATTCCAATGGTGACTGTCCTCACTGTGAAAAATTTCCCTCTCATGTCCAATCAGAGTCTCCCCAAGAGCAACTTGTGTCCGTTCCCCCTTGTCCTCTCCATGGGACTCCTTGTAAAAAGGGAGTCTCCGTCTTCTTTGTAGCTACCCCTTAAGTACTGGTACATGGTGATGAGATCCCGTCTGAGCCTCCTTTTCTCAAGGCTGAACAAACCCAGCTCTCCCAGCCTATCCTTGTATGGCAGGCTTCCCAGTCCTCTGATCATCTTGGTGGCCCTTCTCCGGACCCCTTCCAGCCTGTCCACATCCTTTTTGTGCAGCGGGGACCAGAACTGTACACAGTCCTCCAGGTGTGGCCTGACAAGCGCTGAGTAGAGCGGGATAATGACTTCTTTATCTCTGCTGGCGATGCCCTTTTTGATGCAACGCAGCATCCTGTTGGCCTTCTTGGCCACAGCAGCACACTGTTTGCTCATGTTGAGCTTTCTGTCCACCAGGACCCCCAGGTCCCTTTCCACAGAGCTGCTCTCCAGCCAGGTGGATCCCGGTCTGTGCTGCACTCCCGCATTATGTTTTCCTAGGTGCATGACCTTACACTTGTCCCTGTTTAGCTTCATAAGGTTCTTGTTGGCCCACTCTTCCAGCCTATCTAGACCTTCCTGCAGAGCAGCTCTCCCTTCTGGAGTGTCTACTTCCCCAGTCAACTTGGTGTCACCTGCAAACTTCATCACGCTACACTTGATCACGTTATCCAGATCACTTACAAAGATATTGAATAACATTGGGCCCAATATCGATCCCTGGAGAACTGCACTTGTGACAGGTTGCCACTTGGAAAAAAGAGCTATTTGCCACCACCCTTTGGGTGCGGCCTGTCAGCCAGTTCCCCACCCGCTGCACAGACCACTTGTCTAGGCCACAACGCATTAATTTCTCTAGGAGGACGCCATGGGGAGCTGTATCAAAGGCCTTGGAGAAGTCCAGGTAGACAATGTCCACCACCCACCCCATGTCAACCAGGCAAGTCGCTTTGTTGTAGAAGGCCAGCAGGTTTGTCAAGCACGATCTGCCCTTAGTGAAGCCATGTTGGCTTTTCCCAATCACATGCTTCAATTGACTTGTGATGGCCCCCAGGAGGATTCGTTCCATAACTTCCCCAGGGATTGAAGTAAGGCTGCTGGGCCTATAGTCACCTGGATCCTCCCTCGAGCCCTTCTTGTAGATAGGGGTAACATTTGCCTTCCTCCAGTCCTCTGGGACATCCCCCGTTCTCCATGACTTCTCAAAGATTACGGAGAGCGGCCTTGCGATGATGTCAGCCATCTCTCTCAACACCCTCGGGTGGATGGTGTCAGGGCCCATTGATCTGTAGGGGTCAAGCTCTTGCAATAATTCACATACTAACTCTTCCTTCACTGATGGTGGGTCAGTGTTTGGATCAACCGGGAATTTTGTTCTCAAAGCCTGTGACCCTACAGTGTTTGTAAAGGCAGAGGTGAAGAAAGTGTTGAGGACTTCTGCGTTTTCAGCATCGTTGGTGATTGATTCTCCTATTCTGTTTAACAGTGGGCCTATGTTTTCCTTCTTTTTCTGCTTGTGGTTGACATACCTGAAGAACCCTTTCTTGTTATTTTTGACACGTACTGCCAGTTTCAATTCAAGCTGGGCTTTTGCTTTTCTAACTGCACCTCTGCACGCTCTGGCAATGCCCGTGTAGCTCTTGACGGATAATCCTCCACTTCTCCATCTCTGGTATGCTTCCCTTTTGGATTTGGGTAATCTTTGATCAATCATGTCCACTGGGAGAAGTGCCGAAAGACTGGAGGAAAGCAAATGTCATTCCTATCTTGAGGAAGGGAAAGAAGGAGGAGCCAGGGAACTACAGGCCCGTCGGCCTCACCTCCACCCCTGAGGTGGTGATGGAGCAGGTAATCCGGAAAACTGTTTCCAGGCACTTAATGTGGACAGGCAAATCATCAGGAGTAGTGAGCATGGCCTTGACCAAGGGGAAGTCTTGCTTAACCAACTTGATAACCTTCTGTGATGAAGTGACTGGCGTGGTAGGGACGGGTAGAGCCGTGGATGTTGTCTGCCTGGACTTCAGCAAGGTCTTTGACATGTCTCCTGTAAGATCCTTAGAGACAAGCTGTTGATGTGCAGGCTGGATGAGGAGACAGTGAGGTGGACTGAAAACGAGCTGAATGGCCAAGCCCCGAGTGTGGCAATGAGTGGTGCAAAGTGGGGTGACAGGAACCTCCTGAAGTTCAAGAAGGGGAAGTCCCGCATGTGGGAGGCATATCCCCATGCACGAGTGTATGCTGGGGGCCACCCATCTGGAAAGCAGCTTGGCAGGAAAGGTCCTGAGGGTCCCGTTGGACACCAAGTTGAAGATGAGGGAGCAATGTGCTCTTGCAGCAAAGAACGATAATGGTATCCTGGTCTGCATTAGGCAAAGTATTGCCAGCAGGATGAGGGAGGTGGTCCTTTCCCTCTCGTGAGCACCGGTGAGGCCACAGCTGGAGTGCTGTGTCCAGTCCTGGGTCTCCTCAATGTAAGAGAGACAAGGGCATACCGGAGAGAGTTCAGTGAACAGCCATGAAATGTTGAAGAGACTGGAGCATCTCTCCTGCAAAGAAAGGCTGACAGAGCTGAGACCGCTTAGCTTGTAGAAAAGAAGGGTGAGGGCGGGGTGGAATCTCATCAATGCATAGAAATAGCTGTACAGGGATGCAAAGTGGGTAGAGCCAGGCTCTCTTCAGTGATGCTCAGTGAGAAGACCAGAGGCAGCAGGGACTGGAATGTGGTTAATGGGCTTTCCATTCATGAATCAGTACCAATCCCCATCATTTTCTTAAATGTGTTACCCTTGCTTCCTAGCACCTCTAGATAGTGTCTACAAAGATGGACTAAGAGGTGACTTCAGTCAGTTTTCCACCAACCTTGCTTTATGAAATGCTTTCCTAACTTTTCTATGGTCACTTTACACCTGTCTGAGCCTTTTACTCAACACAAGGGAGTTCGAGTCAGGATTAGTACTAATGTTGTGGCACAATGTTGCTCTTTAAGCAGAACTGGAAGGTGAATTCTTTTTACACCTTTAGGGTGGTGATGTCTGGTCTTAAAGGAAGATTAATATTAATGTATTTTTTTCTTTGTTTTTCAGAATAATGGGTCACTTGCTTGGTGCCAGAATCATAAACAGTGTTCAAAGGTATGCCCTTTTTTTCCCCCTCTCATTTAAGTTACCTAGTTGCTTTCAGTCTCTTGTCTGTAGATTTAGTTCTTTTCATCTTAGCCTGTTTTCAGAAGTATCTGCTTATATTTTATTTGGAAACCTTGACCTATAATAAAATATCCAAAATTAAAACAGAATGATTTACTCTTTTGGGACACAGGAATCATGTTTGAGGATATTAGGCTTAGTTAAACCAATATAATTCTGTGGTTATCAACAAAATTTATACTGGTAAAAATCTAGTGTATCATTTGTGTTCTTTCCGCATTTTTGGTCGTAAGAAAATCAAAATGTCAGTCATTCTAAAACCTTCCTCCAACAGCACTGAGGTATGCCAACATTCAACATTTCATTCAGTTTGGATATTTAATTTTTAGCCTGACACTGAATTTCTTTGAAAAAAAAAATCTTGATACAAATCCTAGTGGCTCTACTGATGCCCTGTCCTATCCTAGCACTTAAACCCTGAAAGCCTACAGGGTAAATGGGCTAATTTTCGACTGATTCTCCTGTGCTAGAGTCTTTCCATGGTGCCTGGATAGAAGCAAAAATTATTTGGGAGCTTTGGTGGGTCAAAGTGGAATTACACACGCTAGTGCTGACTGTAAACGTCATGGAAGATGCATCCATTGGAAGTTTGCCTGAAAACAGTGAAGATAGTATTTCTGTCTAATCTTTGTGAAAATGTATTTCTACAACAGCTTAGGCTTTTTAACATCAATATTTATTCTTTATTCTGTGAAGATTGCACTGCAAATGGGATTAAATCCAAGTAGCATTGTTCGGTATTGTTTTAATAATGTAAACTATGTAAATGCTGGTGCTAACCCGTGATTTTAAGACATGACAATTTATTCTTTACATTTAAAACATGAGATTACTGATTCACTGATCTGGTTTCTGTTGAAATGAATGGAATTGGAAATGGATCGATTTGTTATTGACTTGTTCCATTGCAAGAAAATAAAACAAAATGAATGGCTTTTGTTATATTAAAACCACAGTATAACTACATTGGTACAAGAAGTGGTGCAATAATTCCTGTATCTGTGCCATGCTGCTAAGGGTTGCACTTCTGCAATGAAATCTCATCATTCTTAAAAAAAAACCCCAAACAAGCAGAGGTGCAGAGAATGTGTCTCATTATAACTGAAGTGCCTTTTAAGGAAAGTGTGGGTGTCTTGCCCAGTACCACAGTGATCCTGATGTAATTTTCTTTTTTATGCATTTATGAAGGCTGCCTTGGTATCTAATCTGAAGGGTTTCCCTGTGGCTTGTGTCTACCCTACAAAGAAGGAATCATACAATAAAAGTTTTCCAGATTTTAAATCAAGGCAAAGGTTATAGGAACATCTCTCTGAGTCACTCTCAAGTTCATAGAATCCGCTGCAAATGGATATAAGGTATTATGAATTTAAGGTTTACCTGAAGGTTGGTAGTGGTCGGTCTCTTTAAATCAGTGTAAGTATGCTACAAATTAATATTATTTTAGAATTCAAAATGCAACAACAGTTTAAGTTTTAAATTACTTAACATATACTTTACAGCCATGTTACCTTATGTTTTCATTCTTTCTTAAGAAGGTAATACATTTTCCATAAGAAAGCAGCTTTGCCATATTGAGAAAAAGAAATAAATATAAACTTGTTCAAATTGTTAGCAGAGCTGAACATTAGCAGAATGTTCTCTTGTTTCAGGCAAGCTTTGGTTTTCTGTGTTTTGCAGTGCAAAGTCAAACAATTGTGTTACCTAACTGAAACATTTAAATCAATGCATGGGATTGAGTTAACCTTTTAAAAATGCAAATTCCTTTCTCTGCTTGTCACCAACTCAGTGGAGGAGTTTTATGAGTGTGATTCTGCTAAATATCTCAGATGAACTTTTTTTTCTAATGGATTCTCCCAGTGTCCACCTTTATTTTGTGGCTGTGGTGTTTAGTGACACAGCTTTTTGAGGTGGCCTGTAAAGTGCAGATGACAGCAAATATCCAGCTACTTTTTTAGCAGGGAGACTTTGAAATATAGAAGCACCTTTTGTTTGCACAAGTATTTGCATCTGATATGTAGTGGAGAAATTTTATTTGGAGGTTGCATCAGTATATTGAAGAGTAGTAGCTGATAGAACAATAAAAGATGATGTAGTTAATTAAGTAATTTTTCTATTGTTTTCCTCTTTCATAGAACAGTTTATAAGATGGAAAAAGCACAGTGTAGTCCATCTTCTTGTAACATAAACAATCCTAATTTTATTTAAGAAGCACTTTTTTCATTCCAAGGACAGACAGTAGCTTGTAGAAGTAGTCCTGGATGGGAGGTGAAGCTATAGAGAAGGAAAAAATAATCATAAAGCATCCACTACAGGGCCTTTGCATGTATTTTCTCCTCATTGCAAACACCTTTGGTGTCTGTTTTGACTTCAGTTTACCTAGACCTGAATTGGCAAAAATGCTATTCTAAAGTTTGTGTCCATTATTCTCTGAGAGTAAGATCAGTCTGGTGTAAAAGTCTGTTGAAATTTTGTGCCCACAATTTTTTACATAGAATAACTGGGAAAAATATCATAATACTAGCATACAATGAAAATTTTTTTTTTCCTCATAGAAGTCTGTGGTCTTCTTATTTAAGAATACTTCTGTAGTTGAAGATAGCTGTTGCTAAGATATTATTCAAGTTCATTTGGTCAGTGAAGTACCTCTAAAGTTAATTCAAGGTATTATACCATTGCCCGCTAATACAAGTGTAGACAACCACTGTTAGTTTGAAGACAAATGCATTTGAGAACTACTACTTTTCCAAAGAGCTGCAAATCTAATGAACTAAAATGGTTTCAGCTCTCACAGGAGCAGTTGTAGATAACTATCTACATCCCAAACAGCTATTTACGTTTGTTATTTTAATGGTGCAAGTCACAATATCATGACTGTGAGCAGCAAAATATGCACCAATGACTTTATATGTAATTTGATTTAATAAGATCTCTCCAGAGTTCTATTTTACAAGATAAAATACAAGAGAGTTCTTGAAATCTTACCCTGTTTAGACATGAGGTAGGCAATTTCAATATGTTAAAAATACACTATTATGATTAGGACAGCTGTAGGTTCGTTAAATAAATTGCCATTTTTGGTCACAGTAGTTATTTATTCACTGCTATCATGCACTCCTGCTTGTCTGCTTGTATGGAGTTGAAGCAGACTGGGGGGTTCTTTGGGATCCTGTCAATTGCTTGATTGGCTTCCAGTGCAAATATGAGTATTGAAGAAAACTTGTCACTGGAACCAGTGAAGTTTGCTGTGAATTTCTTTGGAAATAGATCTAAAAGAGAATTTTTTTTTTTAACTTTGTCCGTATTTCTATTGTTTTGTTTGAGCTTACGCTTTTCATATTATTTTATAATTTTGTTGGGTTTTTTTCTTATCCTTTGCTCTTTTATTACTGTGTTCAGTCTTCTCCTTACTACTCTTTCTTTGGTGGACATTTGGTATTTCTTTTATTTTTGAGACCATGAGATTTTAAGAAAAGAATTTTTAGTAGAAAGTGAATGGAACAATCTTTTGGGTTATTTTTTTTTTTTTTGCCCTCTACAACAATCATCTAGTCCAACCGGCTGACCACTCTAACTTTTGGTCAGCCTTAAAGTGTATTAAGGTCACTGTCCAAATGCCTCTTAAGCACTGACAGGCTTGGGGCATCAGTCACCTCTCTAGGAAGCCTGTTCCAGTGTTTGATCAAGCTCTTGGAAAAGAAATGCTTCCTCATGTCAAGTCTAAACCTCCCCTGGCACAGCTTTGAACCATTCCCACGTGCCCTATCACTAGCTACCAGGCAGAAGAGATCAGCACCTCCCTCTCCTCTTCCCCTCCTCAGGAAGCTGTAGGGAGCCATGAAGTCACCCCTCAGCACCCTTTTCTCCCAACCAGACAAGCCCAAAGTCCTCAGCCGCTCCTCACAGGACATGCCTCCCAGCCCTTTTGCCAGCCTTGTTGCCCTCCTCTGGATGCATTCAAGGACCTTTGCATCCTTCTTAAATGGTGGGGCCCAGAACTGCACACAATGCTCAAGGTGAGGCTGCACCAACGCTGAATGCAGGGGGATAATCACCTCTTTTGACTGGCTGGTTACGCTATGTGTGATGCGCCCCAGGACGTGGTTTGCCCTCTTGGCTGCCGGGGCACACCGCTGACTCGTACTGAGCCGGCTGTCAGCCAGCACCCCCAGATCCCTTTCTGCAGGGCTGCTCTCCAGTCACTCCTCTCCCAGTTTATGCTTCTTCCCAGTGTGACTCCATCCTAGGTGCAGAATCCTGCATTTGGGCTTGTTAAACTTCAACCCATTAATCACTGACCGGTGCTCCAATTGATCTAGATCCCTCCACAAGGCCTCCTGTCCCTCAAGAGAGTCAACAGCACCTCCCAGTTTGGTATCATCGTCAAACTTGCTAATGGCACATTCAACTCCTGCATCCAGATTGTTGATAGATATATGGAACAGAACTGGCCCTAGCATTGAACGCTGAGGAACACCACTGGTGACCGGGTGCCAGGCAGATGTAGCCCCATTCACTACACCCCTCTGAGCCCTGCTATTCAGCCAGTTCTTCACCCAGTGCAGCATGAACCTGCTCATCTCACAGTTGGACAACTTGTCCGGAAGTATCGAAATTGTATATAAAATCCAGAAAAACTACATCCACTACCTTCCCTTCATCAACTGAGATTAAACTAACATTTATGTAGTTTCCTGGGTCTTTCCTCATGCCTTTTTTTGAAAATTGGAGTAACATCAGCTAGCTTCCAGTCAGCAAGGACCTCCCAAACTCACGTTACCTTTGGTAGGTGATTGAGATGGGTCCTTCCATAGCATCCAGCAGCTCCTTCAGGACTCTGGGATGAATCCCATCGGGCCCCATGGGCTTGTGAACATTCAGCTGGTACAGCTGGTACTGTACAATTTCAGTGTCCACTAATGGAAAGTCACTGTTCCTGCATTCGAAGTCATCCGAATCAGGGGACCGGGCAGCCCAAGGTCTGTCAGCAGTATTAAAGGCTGAGGCAAAAAAAGCATTGAATGCCTCCACCTTTTCTTTGTCCCAATTTGTCAGGTGACCATCTTCAACTAGTATTGGTCCAATGTTTTTTTTTTTTAGACATCATCTTGCTATTAATGTACTTAAAAAAGCCCTTCGTGTTGTCTGACACAACACTAGCCAGTTTCATCTCTAACTGAGCCTTGGTCTTTCATGTCTTCTCCCTGCATATATGAAGCACAGCTCTGTAATCCTTCTGTGAAGCCTGACCTCTCTTCCAGAGATCATACAGTTTCTTTTTCCTCTTGAGCTCCATGAGGAGTTCCCTGTTCAGTCAAGCTGGTCTTCTGCCCTCCTTGCTTGACTTAAAACATAGTGGAATTGCCTGTTCCTGTGCTTCTGAAATGTAGTTTGTAAAAACTGACCAACACTCGTGGAATACTAAGCCCTCAAATGCACATTCCCAGGGTCCCCTGCTAAGTAGCTCCCTGAATAGCTTAAAGCTCTTTTGAAGTCTAGGCTAGCAACTCTTCTGCCTTTTTTCTCATGAGACTGAAACTTTTAAACTCAATCATTTCATGATCAGTTTGGCCAAGACAGCCAGCTACCATCACATCCCCCACAAGTGCTTCTCTATTCACAGATAGCAAGTCTAGGAGGGCATCTTTCCTAGAGGGCTTGCTGAGTACCTGTCACAAGAAATTATCTCCCATATATTTCAAGAATTTCCCAGACCTGCTTGTTGCAGCAATATGATATTCCCAGTTGATGTCTGGGAAGTTGAAATCTCCCATAAGGACAAGGGCTACAGATCCAGAAATTTCTCCTGTTTGCCTATGCAATAACTCATCAGTGCTTACATCCTGTCTGGGCGATCTGTAGTAGACATCCACTACAACATTGCCTTTGTTTTCCATCCCCCTAATCCTCACTTAGAGGCTCTCAGCCACATCATCACCAACTGTAAGGGTTGTACATTAAAACCTCTCCCTTACGTATAGTGCAGCTCCTCCACCCCACCTGTTCTACCTATCTCTCCATCTCAGCACTCCAGTCATGGGTCTCATTCCACCAAGACTCACTAATACCAACAGTACCATAGCTCTGGGAGCTGGTCAATGCTTCCAGTTCATCCTGCTCGTTTCTCATACTGCATGCATTGGGGTACAAGCATTTCAGATACACTCCTGAGCCCACTGTGCTTCCAGGAGCAGCATAAATATTCTCACTAGCATTGCCACCCTCATTAGGATTGAACATTGTATAGAACTTATGTTCCATGAGCTTCCGTTCAAATTTGGTCTAGGTAATGCAAGTTAAAATTTAACATTTTTCTTCTACTTTATCAGTAGATTACTGGCAGCCCGTCAGATTTTCTGAGTGATGCAAGGGTAGGCTCGTAAACAACAGCATGAAAAAGTGGAGCTGCAAAGCGGAGGGACTGAAAAAAAAGCAAAATGGGATGGGTTGGGCTGTATTTCTTGACACAAAGTCATTTAATCAGCACCTGGATCTCAGTCATCTCTACTCATTCCTGGACAGCGCATGGATCAAAGGTTGTTTGGGCAGAGAACCAGGCAATTAGACGCTCCCTTCTTTTCTTCCACGTACATGACTACATAAAACCCCAGCTCCTGTTGCCAACGGCTGGCCCAGCACAGAAATGTGAAATAGAAGCTCTGCAAAGTGTACTGTGTGGTTGGGGGAAGACAGTTTGAACTGGAATCCGATAGATCCAGTATACTAATGCAAGGCGGATTTAAGTCTGACATGATAGCAAAGTGTTTGGCTTTCATATCACAATTAAAAATATTTTCATGCCTGTCATTTGTAATCTGTCTTTAAAAACAAAAATAAATATTTTGACATGGGTTACATGTGTAGGTATGCAAACAAAATCTACTTTGGGCTTATTCCTTCTTTTCCTCTCTGATTAGTCATATTTTCTATGATATCTCATGCTCTGACTTACCTAACTGATTATTCTAAAGCATTATGAGGTACAGGTTATATACATGAAGAAGTTGTGTCTGTAATGTATTGATCTCACCTAACATATAATAATCTAATTTCTTATTTCAGTTTGAAGAATTCAACGTGTTTCCCACACAGGTAGTCTGTTAGCTTTGTTACAAATTTGTAATCCTCATTAATACTGAAAAAGTTTCCTCTAAATAACAGCATGTCAAAAAAAACTTTATCTTTTTTTCTTTTTCAGTATAATGGCAGCTGCTAGGGAGGGAAGGGTAGAATAGTATTTAAAATCCTGTTGGTTGAATATACAGAGCGTCTAAACCAGAATGTCTAGTTCTGCTCTTGTGAAATATTCATGTCAGTTTTTGTTAGAGATTTCTTTATCATTTGTTGAAGTGATAGGTCACAGAACGTTTTTCCTTTTTCTTTTTGAAGAGCTATTTTATAAATAAAAGCCACATAATGAAATCTGTATGGATTCTAGCTCTTTCTGCAAACATAATTCTCATTGACATTGATGAGAAACTCTGAGTAGAGATGTGTGTTTGGTGTCGAGAGAAGAATTTTGCTTAGATATGGTTGCTATTAGATTTGTGTTTTCCAGAGCTGATCTCATACATTTTTACTTGCAATTCCCAATGTTCATGAGGGTAGAAAATAGTATTCTTGTTTTTATACTGTGCACAGATGTTGTTATCTGGCAATTTCATTATACTGCATTTTTAAATGAAATACAGTTTACTTAGTGGGTTCAGGAGAAAGCAGAAAACATCCACCCATTTTCCCAACTGTGTTTTTTTCTTATGCATATTAACCCACTGACTATAAATGCATGCAGGTGAAGGGTCTGTTTCACTCCTCTTGTTTACTTTGACCAGTAGCTTCCCCTTTACATAATCCAGTTGGACTAAAGCATTACTGTAACCATTAAATTTGTTGATCAACCTCCCACTAACAGCTATTTGTGGATTAAGGCACTACTTGGTGTGTGAAACACTATCAGAGTCTGGCCCAATAAAGCAGTCTGCAAGGATGACTCAAATGCTTCAAGGATAACAAAGTCACACCGGAGGTTTGCTCTTTTTGTACAATGGCAATAAACTGGTTTATACTGTGTTTTGAATTCCCCAACTGACTTCACCTTTTTTATTGGATTTAACTTTCAGATCTTTACATAATTCTTGTTTAAAACTTCACCTCTCTCTAACTTATCCTCTGAAAATCTTTATGTGGTATTTTACTTCTTCCTCTCCAATAGTGTCACTATTCTGTATGCCCATCTACCTGTTTCTTACAAATCTACCAAAGAATCAGTGAATTGTTTAGGCTGGAAGGAACCTCTTGAGATCTTCTAGTGCAACCCCTCTACTGAAGCAGGGTCAGCTAGAGCAGGTTGTCCAGAGCCATGTCCGGTTGGGTTTTGAGTATCTCCACAGATGAAGACCACAACCTCTCTGGGCAACCTGTTCCAGTGTTTGACCACCTGCGCAGTAAAAAGGTTTTTGTATTTCCTGTTTTTTAATTTGTGCCCATTGCCTCTTGTCTGGTACACGGGCATGACTGAGAAGAGTCTGGCTCCCTCCTCTTCATTGCTTCCTATCAGGTATTTATAAACAAGGGTAAGATCCCCCTCAACCTGCTCTTCAGGCTGAACAGTCCCAGCTCTCTGAGCTTCTTCATACATGGCGGATGTTCCAGTCCATTAATCATATTCGTGGCCCTATGTTTTCTTCTTCCCTACTTATGCTTTCTAAGCCCGAAATGACTCCTGTCTACTGCCATTCACAAAGCTCCTGTTCTGTCCTTAAAATCCCACTGCCTTCTGTTGTCTTATTAACAGCGAATCTTGCTAAGCTGTATGTAAATGCATGGCATCTTCTGCTCCTGCTCCATTTTGCCGGTTTGCTTTTACAGTGTATGCACCATAGTGCTGAGGCTGTTCTTCTCAAGTACTTGGAAGCGCTGAGCACATAACAGGTGCTTCCCTATAAAAACAACAATAAGAATTGAACACTGGTGAGAGTAACATGAAATGACAATGTGCCCTACATTGATGCTGGTTTAGTGAAAAATGTATTTCAGCCCTAAGGGGGGGTGGGGTGGGTGTGAGGGGGCAAAATGACTGGGGAAGGCATTTCAAGAGAGTTTGTGAAGTAGAGATAATTTTTTTTACAGCTCCTTGCACAAGTTTTTGTTTTTGGAAGCAACTGAAAGTCAAAAGACCAGCAGGCATAATTTAAAGCCACATGTGCAGTGGCATTTACAAGGACTAGAGATAAATGGGGATCATCATAATGCACTGTGAATTGTAGTACAACTTTCTTGTTTCTAGCAGCCAAGGCAGTGGTCCCTGATTGATTGATTCAGCAGAAAGGCTGAAAGGCTATTTTCTGAGTTTTCAGAACTCAGAGGAAAATGTGGAAATAAAGATAAATAAGTTTAAAAATGCTGCAGCCAAATAAACAGACTGTTTCAAAAAGACAACTCTTTTTAGAACAATACTCACTCCTGAATTCAGTCTGCGAGCAATTGTTCCAGGCTTCCAGCTGAGCTCTTTCCAAAGATAATGCAGGTGGAAAGATGAGTTAATGGTTTAAACAATTAGAGATTTGATGCAGTCTTCCATCTGTCAAAGTCCACTGAAATGAAAGCTCACAGTTTTAATTTGTGCCTCCAGCATCTAACTCAGTCTGAAATGGTGTCAGCAATTTGCCCTGCCCACAGTACTGTCATTCTTATGGTAAGCATTCTGTGCACACATGCTGGGAGACTTTTATCAAACATATTAGTGTGCATTTGAGAGATCATTAGCCTGACGTAGCTGGAACATTCCAGGTTTCTTAGCCTGGAAACTCACATCTCTGCTGGAAAGTGTGTTGAGCCACTGTTATTTACACAAGAAAGCTACAGCAGGATAGGGATAACTTTGTAAAACTTAAGAATAGTGGTTCTTGGTATTGTCAGTCTATGGTGATTAAAGTACCACCCATGAGAGGGTGAGATAATGGATGTTTTGATTTTTGGCTAAAAAGAAAGAATGAATAAAAATGTCTTTCTTGATCTGCTGAACAGTGTGTTTTTCTTTCATCTAGTAAAAGATAAGGTAAAAGCATTCAGTAGAACAGAATTCATAAGAATTGGTCAGATTATTGGTGTGCTAAATAGATAAAATAATCCTGGGTGTATAAGAAATAAGAAGGCAGATGTAATATTTATTGCTTGCATTCTTATGGATGATTTTATTTTTTTATTATATTCATCTATGACAAAGTTGAAGGGGATGAGAGAACCATAGTGGTTAGATGATTAAAGCTGAACTGGCTAAGAAATGGGTTGGCTAAAGTTTCTGGATATTTGTGTTTGGGGAAATAGAAGAAAGAGCTTTGTGATTCAGTCTTTATGTTTATACAAAAGCATTAGTGTATAAATGTGCTGTGATGACAGGAATCCCTTTGTTCTCTGAGGGCCTTGAGAACTGACAAATGAACAGAATTAAAATCCAAACAATGTTTACAGTACTTCGTAATCCTCTGAGGTATCACTCTATATTTGTAAATATCGAGTTTTATTTTTCGGGTATAAAAAACCCAGTTGTATTAGAACATAGGAGACTGAAGTAAGTGGAAATGAAGAAAATTCATATTCTAATTAGTTGTCATGTTGGATCACATCAGTCATCCTCACAGTCTAATACTGTGTTACCAGCTAGATTCTCCATAGATAAGTAAACCTGCAGGTGTGGAATAACCTGCTGCTAGAAAAAACTTACTTAAGCCCTATTAGTTATTTTGGGTGGTGCTGTGAAACATAAAAGTTATGTCCTTTCCCAGACACTAGTTTTGGTTTCACAGGTCTTACTGTTTATTGGTTTATTCAACTTGAATGTTTTTGTTTTAAAGAACAGATCTCAGGGCTTTTCAGAAGTTGTTTTGCTTGGCCTTCACTCTGAATGGTCCTGCTGATAACTTTCTGTCTCTAGGACAAGTGGTTAGAATCAAGTTATTTTCATTTTTCATGGAATCATAGAATCATAGAATGGTTTGGCTTGGGAGGGACCTTTAGAGGTCATCTAGTCCAACCCCCCTGCAGTGAGCAGGGACATCTTCAACTAGATCAGGTTGCTCAGAGCCCCGTCCAGCCTGACCTTGAATGTTTCCAGGGATGAGGCATCTACCACCTCTCTGGGCAACCTGTTCCAGTGCTTCACTACCCTCATTGTAAAAAAATTCTTCCTTATATGTAGTCTGAATCTACCGTCTTTTAATTTAAAACCATTATCCCTTGCCTTATTGCAACAGGCCCTGCTAAAAAGTCTGTCTCCATCTTTGTTATAAGCCCCCCTTTAAGTATTGAAAGGGTGCAGTAAGGTCTCCCCAGAGCCTTCCCTTCTCCAGGCTGAACAACCCCAACTCTCAGCCTTTCCTCGCAGGAGAGGTGTTCCAGCCCTGATGATTTTTGTGGCCATTTTGTGTGATCATTTTCCTTTGGCTAAAAGATTATTACCACTGCTACAGCCCTTACAGTGGGCAGGGAGGAAAGTATCATACTGGTTGTCTGTCCCTGTGCCCCCGCAGAATTCTGCTACATTTCTCATTGATCTTCATTGTGGGTTTATAGAAAAGGTTGACTCTTTCGGAGCTTGCCTTTCTGGACAGTTTTATCTCGTCCACTTCTAATGGATGTTATCAAGTCTGATCACTGTGCTGCTTGACATTTGAACTACTGAATACTGAGTAAACTGAGCTAATGCTGAGCATAACCAGCCAAAGATTAAGTAGCCCTCTTTCGCAGGGAAAGGACACAAAATTGTCATCAATGACTGAATTGTGCCAACACTGGCTTTGAGGATAATAGCATAGTAGTCTCAACTCTGGTCTCAAAAATGCAAATGCTGGCTTTAGACGTTACGTCTGCATACTCTACACTATATACAGACATACACTACAGCTGAAGGGGGAAATGTGTGCATGACCGTGTGCGCACACACACATACCCAACAGATATTTATTGAAGCTGGCATGCTGAAGCACTACGTGCTTCTTTAACTTAACTTTATCTGCTTCAGTGAACACTGTTCAGAATCCAGGGATATTCAGACAGCAGAACCCTTTATTTAGAGGTATCTGAGCACAAAAATAATCCTTTCCTAGAAACTTTGAAATAGCAACGGAGCTATGCAGCCTAATCAACTGTAAATTTTTGTCATCTAGAAAGCAGTTGATTAAGTAACATCTAGCAGAAGGTCAATCATCAGTGGAGCAACACTGGTCAGACAGTAAAGACAGTACTACTAAGACTAAGGAAAATAAGCAGTAAATCTGTTTGAAAGCAAGCAACAGATTTATCCTTTTAAATCTTTAGTTTTCCCAGGTCTCTCACCACTCAGTTTGCTCAAACCTTGTACATATTTTTTTTCTCATCTTTCAGTAACTTTGCATTCTATATGCAGAGTGAAATATGTAACATCGAAGTATATTTGAGCTTTTGATTTCCCAAATACAATCTTAGTTCCCTAAGCTCAGCTCCTTGAATTGCTATTCGGGAATTTTAATAGCTCACATAAGTCAGAGAATCTGTACAAAATTTATAACTTTGCAGTTGAGATCAGAATCTTAATTTTATCTTACTAAATTACATTTTGTTAACCTAATTAATTCTTCGTGCAAAACAGGCTGTAATAGTCTGTTTAAATGTATGGTCCTTTTCTCCTCTTGTGGGAGACAACTTCAGAGTCAGAACAAGTATAGCTCTAGTTAAGTGACAAAGACAAAATGTACTTGCATTGGTCTTTAATGTAGTAATAAAATATATTCAGGCCACTGTAAAGGGACAGAGCCTGAAAACCATGCATGTTTATATCTTAGTCTTGACTTTAAAAGGAGTTGTGCTTGACTAGACCCAGGGCATTATTGAAGACCCACTGGAGTAAGGAATACTGACTTTAAACAAGTTTTTTACCACCCATAAGGCAAGGTTGTGCTTTTTCAAGTGACCTACCTTGGAGTTTCTCTATTAGCATAATATTGAAGGAGATAAAAAAATGTGCTTAGATAATTGAGGATACTGTGTTGAGAGGAAGGGAGCTGGTTTGAGGCACACAGACAAGCATGTAAGTGCCCTTTTCTCCGCATACTCATTGAGTTGTAAGGACAGTGTTGAGCTGGGAGTGGGACCTATGACTGTTTTCCACTTTTGAGTGCCTGCAAAGAAATGGGAAGCTATCTGAGCACAGAAGCATGGTCTGTCCTAAAACAGAAATTGGACATTTTGTTTCATAACACTAGGTGTGATATTTAATCAGGCATTAAAGAGTTAACTGCCTTTTAGCACTGTCTGTATATTAGAATAAGTCTCTATGCACAACAGACAGAAATATTTCTAAGAGGGTGCAATGTTAAACATCTGTGTTTGTGCCGTGGATTTTAAGCAGATCCCCTCACTGGGTTTCCTTAGGAAGTTTGCTTAAAGTTGGTTTGGGGTATACTCTCAGGTTAACAGGTCAAAAAGGTAACTGGTTTTGGCAGTTCTTCCATAACAATCACACCTACTATATGGATTACAAACATGCATTCTGATTTTAGTAAAATCAAATGTTTTTAGCTATTTCAACGGCCTGAAGAATTTAAACACACAGAGGCAGCAGAGAAATATACAGATACAAATCCCCAAAACTGAGACAGTAGCAGAACACTCAGGCCTGTTTTCCAATACCATAACCTTTCTGAAGTCACTTAAGTATCTGCAGTTGGGTCTAAAGGCTATTTCTTGCAGTCTAATGTAAAATTGGTTTGCATCGTCATTTTACACAAGTGAACAGTTACATGAGATGTAAATTGAAGAGGAAAACCATACCCATATTTCTTGAACATTGACATGCGTATTTAAAGCATGTGGGAAATGTGAAGAGGCGTTTTGGGTTCATGTTCAACTTAAGGAGTTCTCCATGCAGGAATACCAGCAGGATCCACTACACTGAAATGAAAGAAGACAAAGGATAACTATTGAGCATTGTACTATTTTGATGCTGGTGCATGTATGCATAAAAGGGATTTTCTTTCTCAGGAAGGTGTTTTCAGCTTATGCATTTAGGAATGAAAGGATTGCCATAATTATTTCTGGAAAGGGATTTTTCCATTGGAGTGTGAACCAGGAGAGTGAGTTATAAACAAGGATCTTTACCCCAGAGTATCTAATGTTGTGGTTGCTTTAAGGTGTAAAACCTGTGGATTCCAGCAAATGTCAGAGTTTGCAACCTCTGACTTTGGATAAGGAAAACAGGTGCCTATGTATTTTTCTCACAGAGGTGATATTGTTGTATCCAAAATATATTAAATCTGAACATCCACAATGAATCAGGGCATGAGCAGGAAATGAAAATTCAGTTACGGCACTTGGGATTTGAACTGCACCCTCTGACGACAGTAGGATTTTTCCAGAGTTAGGAATGCAGAATCATTTTTTAAAGCAGTTTCATATTAGGAATGAAATATCTCCAATTGTATGGTTCATATAAAATATGTAGCTATATTGTTACTACCTGAATTTTGAAGTCCTTTGGGAGGCAAATAGACCCATTTCTGGTTTATGTAAATATGAACGCCCTGTTAGGCCTAGTAAACAACAGAGGTATTGGCTAAACAGTATTTGCCACTTCATCATTGTTTTCAACTTACATCCACTTGAATCAGGCTTTAGCATCATGTGAATTCTGAAGTGTTGGTCTTCCTAATGTCTGGAATTCTTTCAGTTTCGCCTGAGAATACAATACAGAGCCCTGAACACCTCCCGGGCCTGGTCCATGCAGCTGTTGTTAGGAGGAGAACTAACCATGCTTGCTTCTGGGTGGCAGGAGTGCTCATGGGAGGTATGGTTAGACCCAGCAGGCAGACATCAGTCTGGCTACAGTTGTTAATTTTTGTTTGGATCTGGACCATGTTGTTGAGTGATATCTGAGGGTATCGTTATTCACTCACCAGGTGGAAGGTATAAAGCTCTGAAAGGGCTATGAGCAAGGGAGGGAACTGGAGGTTTTCGGATTAGATTTTTGGAAGGTTAGTTGTAGCTCTAAAGAAGCACCGAGACAATGAAAGCTGACAAGTAACTATTTAAATCAATGAAAACATTACTGAACGTGTCTTTTCCACCTTGGAAGACCATCAGCTCAGCAACTATTTCTTAAAGAACTGCTGGTGTCTCAGAGAAAACCTCCAGCATCTTTCTACTGGAGATCTGCTATGCTCATATATTATTTAGAATTCTAGTTTCCTACCATTATTTATCGTTGAAGGTGTCTGCATGACAGAAGTATTATGTTTCTTTAGAGTTCAGCTGTTTCTGCTGCACAATTTCCTCATCCAAAGTAATCTTTCACTTCGCGTCATCATATACAACTCCTACAATAATTGTGACATATGTTTTTTGGTGGGGTCATGATATAGAAAATAATTACCTTTTAATTGCTCATTTTCTTCAAAAGATAAATTAAATCTTTTGGTTTCATAACGGAATATATTAAAGTTAATCTATAGTTACATAATACATTTGAATAACAAATTAGTGTTTAAAAAAAAAGAAGTGATTTGGTTGGTTGGTTCTTGCCTTGTTTTTTCCTTTTAATTTCTACCCCTACCATTAAATAAACTGAAACCAGGAGAATTAAAATAATGTAGCTTTATTGTGTGGAAATACTTTTTTTGTTAAAGGATAATAGTGGTGCATAAAATCACAATATGTACTTCGTTCAAAGTAATATCTGGCTGTAGGGGAAATCATCTGATTTTCATGTTTCCTAGGTTTAATAAGGGTTTGAAAGTATTGCAGAAAGAAGAATGTATTTCCTTAAATGGCAAGTAAGTAGGTCATCATCATCTTCAGGGAAACGCTTATTTGTCCTCATTATTCCTCATTATTCCTAGGTCCAACATTATGCAAATTCATTTTATAATACACTTGAAAGTAGTTATTGTAAGGAAGTGGGTGTATCTATATTCAGTTCTTTAAAGATGTCCTTTTAATTCTTTTTATCCTGACAACACCAACAGCAAAATAGATTTGCAAACAGTATTCATATACATGAATGTTTTTAATCACTAGTACAGGAAGGTTGAATTAATTAGAAATTCATCTCTTCTTCCCCCATTTTTACTGCTTCAGTGGTAAAAAGATTGTCAGATGTAATACTGATTTAAAAGTGTTTGTGTATGATGCACTTAATGGGTATTTAAACTTCTACTTTTGGCAGATCATATCAAAATGTTAAAGGCATTGGTGGTATTTTGTAAAAGAAATAGTAAGAGGACAGCGTCGTGGTGAAGGAGCAGTGACAGGCAGCATAATAGTGTAGGCAGATCACATACCCACACCTTTGCAGAAAAATGACAGGGATTGTTCCCGCCCTGCCAGCAGCATCTTTCCAGTGGAGGCTTCTTGCACCTCTGCCATCCGCCTACAAAATCTTCCCCTTGATGGAAAATGAGCTGTGGTTTTACCTCTCTAACTTACCTTTCATTAAAGAAAAATGCATTAAAGAAAAATACAAAAAGGATGTGGACAAGCTGGAAGGGGTCCAGAGAAGGGCCACCAAGATGATCAGAGGACTGGGAAGCCTGCCATACGAGGATAGGCTGGGAGAACTGGGTTTGTTCAGCCTTGAGAAAAGGAGGCTCAGAGGGGATCTCATCACCATGTACCAGTACTTAAGAGGTAGCTACAAAGAAGACGGAGACTCCCTTTTTACAAGGAGTCCCATGGAGAGGACAAGGGGGGATGGACACAAGTTGCTCTTGGGGAGATTCTGATTGGATATGAGAGGGAGATTTTTCACAGTGAGGACAGTCACCCATTGGAATAATCTCCCCAGGGAAGTGGTTGACTCAGCCACATTGGACACCTTCAGGAGTTGTCTGGACAGGGTGCTGGGCCACCTTGTCTAGACTGTACTCTTCCTAGAAAGGTTGGACTACATGATCCCTGAGGTCCCTTCCAACCTGTGATTCTCTGAGTCTGTGATTCTATGAATTGAAGGTGTTCACCATGGAATTAAAAAAAAGAAAGAAGAGCTTATATCGTAGTAATTCGAAGAGGATTTCCCCCCTGAGTTGTCACAATTTTCTGGGTAGATCAGTGCAATTCAAAGCCATGCCTGTGTGGCAAGTGTGTTTTGTGTTTGCACAGAAACTCACTTGATTGATCTGTTAGTTCAGAGTGACATTTTAAGTGCATTACAGTTTGGTTTTTGCCTTTTTTGTGGGGGAAGGCTGAAATTCCTCAATACTGTTGTGCTTTTTATTGAAGTTTTATTAAATAGTGAATTTAAGGAAAAACTCTTGAGTACATTTTATAGTGCTGCCATGGAAAGCTAGTGCATTTTTTCTTTATTACTAACATTTGTTGGGTGTTGACAGGTTATCAAACAGTACAGAGCTGTTTAACACCTTGGAAGAAGACAATAAAGAGGCTTGTGACACTTGCTTAACAAGAAGCACCGTGTGTTTTGGGAAATCTGTCAGTGAGAAGACAGGCCTGTAAAGATGTCAGGCCTGTTTTGACCCTTCTGCCCCTTGTTTGTATTCTACTTTTTCAGCTGTGCAAATGTCTCCACATTTGGTACTTGAACTGAAAGTGGACATCATATAACATGCAAAGGGTATGAATAAGTTTCAGAAAAGTTTTATTGTGCAATGGAAAAAAATTCCAGTTTTTGTAACTTCTGCATTTGCACTATAAAAATGATTACACTTTCTGTTCATTACTCCAGAATATTATTAAAGGAAGTAAAAATATTTTCTTACTTAAATAAATTATATATGTAGTTATTTTGGGGTGTTCTGTCAAAATGGTAAATGTTGCATCAAATCCAAGTACTACTAATGCATGGTACTGTATGCCTACAGTAATCTGAGCTCCACTGTAATGATATATGACATTTGCTTCGCATGCTCCGTGCTATATTTTATCCAGCATTTGGATAACATGATATTCTGACCTTGTCTGATTGGTGATCTCATTTACTGTGAATGTTACAAGAACAGTAAACAAAGCCTGGAAGAATTGTCAAGCTGCCAAGTTGTATTGTTCTGTATCTTTTCAAGACAAAGCCACAGAAATTTATCTGTCTTGACACTTTTGTCTCTTGTATTAAGAAAGCCTTTACTAACATCTCTTTAGTTCTATGGTCTACCATCTAAAAATGCCACATCTTATAAAGAGAACAGGTGGAAAGGCTTTTAAGGAGAGTCCTCAGGGAGATGGAATAAGTTAGGAAAAAATAACAGCGGCTAAATTGTCTAAGGGATTCCCGAGACTGACAAGAGTACATCATAAGAAGATGTATGAAACATTTAAATAATGCTTCTGTATTAGAATTTATAAATAACTATGAATTAAGCTAGTGTGTAAATATGTTGTACAAATACGTTGAGCAGACAATACTTTTCTTGCATGAATCCCACAGCTATTTACAAATGTCAGTGGTTGCAGGAATTCTGAAATGGTTTTGTTTTATTGTGTTTTCCTTTCACCTTCCTCTCACTCCCTCAAGAAACCTACAAAAGAGAAATATTCCACTTTGTTCAAACCATGTGGGGGTTTTGCATCTAACTCATGTAGGCTTTCTGGAAACTCTGAATCTAAATCTGTATGGAATTTACTTTCAGTTGAATATTGAGCTTGTTTTATTTGGATTATTTAAATTTTATGTGTGAAAAGTAAACACTGGGATATAGAATCACATCTTGATATTGTGGTTGTACCTCAATCTAATTGCTTAAACTGGCTTTTGCAATTACTTTTTATTTTAATGGGAAGTTGCTATCGACAGTACACATCTTCAGTAGGTATTTTTAAACAATGAGAACTTCAAAAGTAAAGGAAATATATAACAAAGTGGCAGTCTGAATAGAAAGAGTGATTATAGCATACTTTTACTGGGATTGGGGTGTAAGGTCTTTAATTTATTTATAACAAAGTTAATCATCTTCTAGTTGAACAGTTAAATACTGAGGACATCTCTTTTTTGAGTCGTCTTATCCTTCAGCCAATTGACAGAAGATAAGCTGCTGTACCCATCCCTCCCAGCACTTTCAAAGTGCAGTGGAGCTTATTATAAATGAATGACTCATACATAGGGTGGAACAAATGCACCATTGGTAGCCTACAGAGATAATAACACTGACCTCCGGTCATTGTACAAGAGAACACTCTCTTGTAGGTCGACTTCCCACTGCTTTAAACCCAATCTAAATAGACTATTCATGGGGAACTGGATTGTCAGATTAGAGATTTATATGCACAAATATAGGCATTAGCAACATGGTCTCTTCACTTCAGGACATGAGAGGTAGTTTAAATATCTGACCACATAAAGCAGAGGGACATTTTTCTGTAAAGAATAGGTTTGTAAACTTCCTTCAGACTTACTGAAATATGTAGGGCAGTCATAAAAGTCCAACGTTGCAGTCTGTGTTTATGCAGAACTTCCAATAATATGAAATTGTTTGGAAATAGGGTTATGATAGCACTGCCACTTCATAGGTAACAATGGGGTAGGTGAAAAGAGACAAGATTTTAGGTTCCAAGTCAACAGATGCTTAAAAATTCATTCATACAAATTAAGTAGGCAAGAATAAGTTTGTAAAAGTAAAAAGTTTAACGTTTGTGAAATGATTTCCTTTTTAGGAGGATCTTGAGATACCAAATTTAAGCTTTAGAATATGAAAGTGATAATGAGAACTAGTTCAAATTTTTATACCACAAAGTATGATGTAAGTGTGTCAAATATCTTCATCTTCCAACTATAAATATTAATGCTGATGTAATGCAATTTGTCAGTAGAACTCATGCATCCAGTGTGTACTAGGAAGAAATTTCATTTGTGCCTTTCTTCAGAAAGAGATGTGCTCTTCTGCCTGATTTTAACAAAAGGTTATATTGAAAGGGATGATTTCAAAGCAGATGACAAATTACTGAAAAGACATTTTTATTGTATAATAACAGTCTCCCACAGAGGAAAGAAAAACAAAGAAAGAGCAAGAGAGAGTGGTGGTGGTGAGGAGAAACTTCCCCCCCCTCAACATTCCCAACACTAATTTAACAAAAAACACATGAACAGACAACCTTCTGTTGTTTTCTTCTTTTGCTGTTCTTTTCATTTTTCTTAAAGGATGATAATCTTAACAGGTTCTTTACTTTTTCATAGGCCTTTTAATACAGAACACTATGACATGCAGTCAGATCTCTCAAAAAAGGTTGGTTTTGGAAATGATTATTCCAGTTACATTATAACTGCAGAATATATGGCAAGGGCATTAGTGATACTTGATTTATAGAGAAAGAAATAGTAAAAATGTGTTGGAAATTTGTATGAAAGAAAATTGTAAAACTATGAACGGGACTTCCAATCCAAATTTGTATATACCGACCTGACCCCCTTAGTCAGCCTTTATGTGGAATATAAGAATTTTTTACTAGATCTTATAATGTAAGCTACTGTGACATATTTTCAAGTTGTTAATTATCTGAATCCATTTTTATACCGTAGTTGTCGACTTTTACTGAAAACACTGAAAATATTCCTTGTTTTTTGCCTGTTTCTATGCTCTGAACCTGTTCATTTAACTTCTGAGAAAATATTTCTTGTTAATTAGTGATACAGTATGCATCTATATATCCATATATATCTGCAAATAAACAGTTTTTATTCTCACTGAAGCAGATGAATTGATGTTGACAATGATGTTCAATTACCTGGATTAGGAGGCTTTTTTTGAGACCTGAATCCAGACATCCTTACTTGGTTGCACCTGCCACAGGACAAATTCAGCATAGCAGTTTCCTAGGGCTTTCCTTACCTTGTACCCAGGCAAAATGTCAGTGAAAGTCAAGCACTGCAGTGATGGAAGGTCTTAGTCCAGCAATAACTGCCTTCAAGTTGAAGATTTTGCAGCTGGGTTCCAAACTTGCAGTGGTTTTCTACTTGGAAGTTTCAGAAGACAATTGCAAAAATGCACACAGAATCACAGAATGGCAGGGGTTGGAAGGGGACCTCTGGAGATCATCTTGTCTAACCCCCCTGCTTGAGCAGGGACACCCAGAGCAGGGGGCACAGGAATGCGTCCAGGTGGGTTTTTAATGTCTCCAGGGAAGGAGACTCCACAGCCTCCCTGGGCAGCCTGTGCCACTGCTCTGGCACCCTCACAGGAAAGAAGTCTTTTCTCATGTTTAGCTGGAACTTCCTGTGTTCCAGCTTGTGCCCATTGCCCCTTGCCCCTGCCATTGGTCACCACTGAAGAGAGTCTGGCCCCATCCTCTTGACATCCACTCTTCATATATTTATATGCATTGAGAAGATCCCCCCTCCGTCTTCTCTTCTCTAGGATGAACAAAACAAGGTCTCTCAGCCTTTTCTCATAAGGGAGACGCTCCAGTCCCCTGATCATCTCGGTAGCTCTCTGCTGGACTCTCTCCAGTAGTTCCCGTTCCTTCTTGAACTGTGGGACCCAGAACTGGGCACAGAACTCCAAATGTGGCCTCACCAGGGCAGAGCAGAGAGGGAGGATAACCTCTCTTGAACTGCTGGCCACAATCCTTTTCATGCAGCCCAGGATATTGTTGGCTTTCTAGGCCCCAAGGGCACATTGCTGGCTCAGGGTCAGCCAGCTGCCCACCAGCACTCCCAGGTCCTTCTCAGCAGAGCTGCTTTCCAGTAGTTCAGCCCCCAGCCTGTACTGGTGCATGGGGTTGTTCCTCCCCAGGTGCAGGGCCTTGCGCTTGCTCTTGTTGAATTTCATGAGGTTCCCCTCAGCCCAGCTCTCCAGCCTGTCCAGGTCTCACTGGATGGCAGCACAGCCTTCTGGTGTAGCAGCCACTCCTCCCAGCTTGGTGTCATCAGCAAACTTGCTGAGGTTACACTCTGTCCCTTCATCCAGGTCACTGATGAATATATCGAACAGGACTGGACCCAGCACAGACCCCTGGGGAACACCACTAGTGAGAGGCCTCCAAGCAGACTCTGCGCTGTTGATCACGACCCTCTGAGCTCTGCCATTCAGCCTGTTCTCTGTCCACCTCACTGTGCCTCATCTAACCCTCACTTCCTAAGCTTTCCTGTGACGATGTTATGGGAGACAGTGTAAAAGCCTTGCTGAAGGCAAGGTAAACAACACCCACTGGTCTCCCTTCATCTGCTCAACCAGTCACATAATCATAGAAGGCTCTCAAATTGGTCAAGCCTGATCCCCCCTTGGTGAATCCATGTTGACTTCTTCTGATAATCTTTTCCTCTACATGCCTGGAGATGTCCTCCAGGATTAACTGCTCCAACACCTTTCCAGGGATGGAGGTGAGGCTGACTTGGCCTATAGTTTCGCGGGTCCTCTTTCTTGCCCTTTTTGAAGATTGGAGTGACATTTACTTTCCTCCAGTCCTCAGGCACCTCTCCTGTCCTCCATGACCATTCAAAGATGATGGACAGTGGCTTAGCAACAGCATCTGCCAGCTCCCTCAGCACTCATGGGTGCATCACATCGGGGCCCATGGATCTGAGAGGATGCAGTTTGCCTAAATGATCTCTAACCCAATCCTCCTCAACCATGGGGAAGGCTTCCTTTTTCAAGATTTTCTTTCTCACATATTTGTTCTTTGTCACAGGGTAATGATGGAGGTTTTTATTAAACCACCTTGGGTAGGGAGATGTCAGTTTTTATACAGAATTCATATTTTAAGTGTAGTTGTCTTTTCCCATATCTGGGCTTTTAAAAAATAATATAAAGTAGAAACTGGTGTCTGGGAGAGAGAGACAGTTTTACTTGTTATTTCTGCTGCATTTTCTATGTAAACCAGCATCTATCTATGTAGGAATGCACAATTCTTAAATATGGTAATTTCTCTTGCTTTTTAAATTCCCCGTGCTTAAACTCTGTTTTTAAAGTGCTATGTGCTTGGAGAGCATTCTGATTCTTCAAACATGTGGATTAGGCTTAACCTTTGTAATGACTTTTGCTAGCATTTACAAGGATGTGACTTTGAATATTAGAGGGAGTTGCCATGAAAAGGCAGAAGAGAAGCACAAACATTTGGCGTCTTCTGCTTCTAGATGTCCTACACATCATCTCCTCTCATCTCTCAGCTTCCATCCTGAAATATCATTTCCCTGGGAAAACTTATCTGCCTGCCCTTGGGTCCAGTAGTCCATTCAGATAAGTAAGACATGCTTCCCTCCACAAGGGAAGAATTTGGGAAGAATTTCTTTTGAAAACTGCAAGTTTTAGTTGTATCTCAGTGCATATTTAAACTTTTATATCTACATCCATTCTTGTTTTTCCCATTTCACAAAATGTTGCTTTTATGCTAACTGGGAGCATAGGCTATGCCACACCGTGGCTTGACACAGATGCTGAAATATGTTTGGGACTGTTACCTCTCTTTCAGCTAATGATATGGTGAAGATGAGCTGTTCATCTTGGTAAATACTTTATTTCCTGTGAGCTTTATTTTTAAACTTTTTTTCTGCTTGAAATCCAGTTTGAGAGTCATCCTGATTTTATTTTTGGTTTATGTTATAAGTTTTTATAAAGTATGGCCAGTCAACTTACTTACATTCAAAATGGCCATGTTTGCTCTTGAACATAACCAGGCTTCCAAAATAATGGCAATCATCAAGATACTTTAAGAGACAAATTTTTTTTAGGCATTTAAAAAGAGACTGTGCAATGAGAGTTTCCAGTGGAAAGCTAGAAATCTGTTAAAGGAGCTTTGTGATCATCGATCATAAATTTCTCCACTTGGGCCCCAATTCAGAGACACTCATGCATGTTTTCTGTGCTGTGTTTTTCAGTCCCCAAGGAAGTCAGTGTAATTTTCTCTGCAAGTGTCAGTGTGGTAAGGAACAGCACTGAAGTTCATTGAACTTGGAGTGCCATCATTGCAGATAGTGTAATTCTGAAGCTAAACAGTGGTACTCTACTTATGACAGTTCATGTGGCTTCAGGATTTGTTTTTCCTTGTTGGTGCAGAAACCTTTACAGATGATTACAGCCTGAGCTCCTAGAACCGATAGAGTGCTGTTTACAAGAATGTCTAGATAAAATGTCTATCTGCATCTACTCTAAACTGTATCTTATCGTAGGATTATATTGTCTAAAATACTGGGATGATACTAAACTTCATGTCACTATTTATAAAATAAATGAAATCTCTGTTAGTGACTGATATGTCTAGTTAGGCTGAAATTACAAATAAAATATTTACTATAATCCTAATATTTCTTTAGTTATCTTTTTGTCCAGTAGAAAGTTCATATCTGAAAGTGTATTCTCAAGTAGTGCCTGTGCCTAAGCATACCATGCTGAAGCATACCCACATTGTGCACTTGGCCAACCCTTAAAATGCAGCAGTTATGTAGCTCGTTATGACAGTATAATTTAATTTATCTCTAGTGTTGCTTCTATTCAAAAGAATGAAATAAATATTATGTGAAGGCTGAGCATATTGGTAATTGCAGTTACCTTTATATATTGTTGTTGAATCATTTTTATTCGTACGGGAGACTTGACGGACCACAAAAATAGTTTTCACAAAGCTTTTGTACATATAGTTACATAGGATCCTAATGTAACCAGAGCATGGGCCTGCTGCTGTAGTATAAAAGGATATATAATAACACTCTTTTCTCTCTATAGATATTAAACAACTTGTTTTAGTGGTCTCTGCTTTAATTAGAGGGCATTGGACTAGATAATTTTCAGAGGTCACTTCCAGCTTCAACTATTCTGTGACACAGATACAGGTATCATCATGAAGTAATATACCAAGAAAAAAAAAATTAGACCCTCTGTTTGTAATACATGCTTCTTTAGACGGTGTGTTTCTTACAAGCCAAACCAGGTGTTTTAAGATGCAAAATTGAAAAGGGGAGTTATGAAACATGAAACACAAAAGGAAGGATACTGTCTTCATTATACAACATAAAATTGTCTATTTCCTTTGAAATGCAGATTTTTTTTTTAAGAAGAAAAAAGAAGAAAAGCAGCATTTAATTCATATTCAGGTTGATGTGATTTTTTTTTAAGGAATAGATAAAATGCCTTGGAGGAGGGGTATGTGCTAATTTTAGGCTTGCACAGGCTGTCTTTTGAGCTGCAAGAAGGTATCATTTCTTCATTTTCAGCAATCTTCATCACTCAGGAGTATTGCAGCTAGGATAGATGGTCATTTGGTCGCTTTGTAATTGCAGCTGACTTTAATCACAAGGGGGACATGGCTTGTACTTTTTGTGTAATGCACAATTATAAAAAGAATGCAGAAAAAAATATACATTATTCTAAACTGAGTTGTGATATGACCATATTGTCATTAAATAGAGTTATGCCAGTGTTTAATTTGGGACACTAGCTAACTCGCTAAATAGTGTCCTTGGTTTTTTGATTTATGTTCACTCTTACTGCTGGGGTGGGTGTTACTCTAAGTCAGTGGATGAGAATTAAATCCATTCCTTTTTCTCCTCTCCTTTGGAGCTTGTAATCATCTTCTCTGCTCATACTGTTCCGTAGATTCAGTTGGTTGGGCTTTCTCGCTGTGAGCATTCATTTAACAATCATTCAGAGTTCAGGTTAGTATGGTGCTAAGTAAATTCTCTGGCTAGCACAATACATATATTTCCTTCAAGCTGGGCTGCAGATTCTGATTTGTGTACTATACTTTCTTCAGTTCTTATAGTACTGCTGAAGAGGTTATTGTCCCTGGCTGTTCATCACTTCTTCCCTCTCCACGGTATCTCCACTCTGCTACTCTGGTGGGCACATCCTAACCTGCTTCAGTAAAAACAAGTTAAGCCAGAGAAATTTACAATTGTTGCTAACCAGCCTCATTTTGACTGAAAAACATCATGGACCTATCTGCCTGAGGAAATCTCAGGGTGCAGTATTCTCTGGTGTGAAGGGAGCACAACAGAAGTCAAGAGGTGGGATATGGGGATCATCACAGCAAAATCTGAACATCATACTTAAGGCTTAGGGATATCTACACGGCCATCCAGGGATAGAAAGTGATTTAAAATGGTGAATTACTTATAGGTGACTGTAACTCCAGTAGGAGAAAGATTCTTTTGATTTAGCTGGAGTTGAGAGACACATGTTCTCGTTGCTGATACACTTTAAGTAGCTTGGCAAATTCTGTGCCTTCTCTTTTCTCTCACTTCCCCATCTGTAAAATGGAATGGTAATTACCTCCTGTGGACTTCATTTGAAATAGTTTTTCAGGGTTAATAAAGTACCTAGATATGACTAGATCTGCTGTTGTACTGAAAAATAATTCTGTTCCATAAGTTTGGCATTACATACATGGATTTATTGAAGAATTGAAATTTTTCTTGAGAAGAAAGCTGTAATAGTGTTAAAAATTAAAACATTACTTGCCTCTATCTGTCTTCGTAGAAGGAAGTATTTTGGTGAATATAGGAAATATTTGCTGTCCCATGTCTTTGCTAGGTGTCTGCACCAACTCAAATCTAAGCGTTATGATATTATGTAAACCAATGATGAGAGATAGGGAAGAAAGAAATTTAAGTACATGACACACTAACAGAATAGCAACCAAGGGCAACTCTGGTGGAGGGGACGTTTGTTTTCTTCTGAGATTTTAGTCCTGGTTTTGTACTGCTTTTTTTTCTCAGCTAAGAACAAGATAGGGAAGTTATTTTTAGGACACACGTGCAGGCATGTGGGGTGCCTGGTCACTAGTGTGTGCTTGGATAATACTACTAAATTCTATAATAATTTTTCATGACATCTGATCTCAGTACAACAAAGAAGGTATAGCAAATAACACAACGATGAAAAGGACTCATTATGTTCCCTACCAAGGAAGTCATGAACCCTTTTCACAGATTCTTCTGCTTATAACTATGTGTTGATTACATTTCTTTGTGCTAAGTAGGAAAAGGATTATACTGTATTAGTATAAACGGTTTTGCCAAAGTTGAAGCTTTACTGGGATATTTATGAAAAAACCAATGTATCATAATGTAATATATGCACCCTTTGGCTAGACTTACATTTTTGATTAATTCTGATCTTTTTCATTTATTTTGCATGATAACTGACACCATGATAAACTGATAGGTGTGAAATAATTCCTTCATACTTTAGCTCCTTATTTCCAGCACCACAGATAAATAAGTAAAGAGCTTGGTTCTTCTTATACATCTGAAACTACTCTAATAGATTGTTTTAGATTAGTGTCCTCTAAAGATAATAATGGTTGATGAAATATTTTAACGTTATTAATATATACTGGTCTGTTGTGAACATTTACTGTGTTGATTGTAGTGAGCCTCTGCATGGCTAGCAAAAGAGTAAACTCTTAGCAGTGTACTGGTGTAATGTCCTGTGATAACAGTTGGCACAATGGAGCCAGAAAATGTTGAGTAAATAGGTGGCCTATGAAGTATTTTCCCTACTTCTTGCACCTCCATTTAACTCCTTGCTATCCTTCTAGGTACAGTTTGGTCTTTCTAGAAATGTTCAGAAGTTATTACACAGAGTCAAGCACAAGATCTATTATACATATGTTTTAACTTTTGAGGTCAGACTAACTTAGAGTTTCTTGTTAAAGCAAGTATTGTATGCAGAGCTACCATAAAATGTAGTAAAAGTTATCTGTGATGCTATGGGGGACCTCCAAACTGAAATAAAATGTATTGTCAATCCCTAATCAGAAATGCCTATTTTCTTACATACATTTCTTGTTATATACATTTCTTGTTATATACATTTGCAAATCTAAGTTTGCATATAACCCTTATTCTTTGGTTCTTTGATATAATCAGGTTCGTGCTGATGAGCTTTCAGAGCTAGTGTTAGCATAGCCCAGGTGGGTTAGAGTGCAGCATCTCAACATTTGTCCCAAAGACAGGAAGAAAGAAGAGAGAGTTGAATTCTAGTTTCCTCTTCCAAATCAACAGAATTCATAAACCTACTATGTGCTGGTAAATATTAAGGTAGGGGTTTGTTAAGTAAGGAAGATGAGCACTGAACATGTATCCTTTTCTGGAGTCTCTCCTGAGGAGCAGGTAGCCAGTGTGAGGGAGGTAGAGCAACCAAAACCATCATCAGCTCTCAGTTTGCTGCTGCAAAACCAACACCATTTGTGATATGACCGTCAAAGCAGTATAGCCAGAAAACGAACCCTCAATAAGCTTCAGAAACACCAAGCTAATGCATTTGTCCATCATACCAGTATTTCTCCATTTTTATATACAGAATCAAAGCTAAAAATCATGTCTCATCCCCCCTCTACCCACTTGTTCTCTTGCTTTCTTCAGCTAAAGCTGTCACGTTCTGCTGTGTAAATCATCTCTGTCTTTTTAGGGTTGGTTTGATGACAGAGATGTGAAATGTTATGGAAGCATAATATTTATTTCCTATATTGTGACCCAGAATATAAAAGATAGTAATCTGGTTCATAGGGAATCAAATGCTTTATCTTATTTTATTCTGTGAAACTAAAACTTTTATACTGTTGTATGTTGCTCTTCTGTACTTCTTTTCAGCTTCAGTAAAAAACTGGCTTTCATTTTCTTATTTAAATCATATGTAAGAGAGAAAAGAGTGACAGGGTGAGTCTGAGACAAATTTAATTTTGTGTTCTGATTGAATAACTTAATACTGAAGCATCTAGTGTGTCAGCTGAGTGTAGGAAACAATCACAGCTAACTTTTTTGTATGTGTGGGTTGTGGGGATGGAGGAAGCATTTGGATAAACCCATAATGATCATGTTTCTAATCTTATTCAAAAGAAATACAGGTCTAGCTGGACTTTCTTTAAGCTGTCAATCATTCTAATGTATCTTACAACTACAATGAAGAAAAAATTGCCATCAGAAACTATCTGTAGCAGCTCTTTTGCTTTTGGGGTTAGTGTAGAAGGGTGGTTACATAATGAAATAATCTATGAAGTTGTCTGCCAAGTCTTTGATCTGTGGATCTTGCTTTTTCCTAGATGACATATCTCCTAAAATCATGACAATACGCAAAACATATTGTATCGCTCAGAAAATAAGAAGTGAAATTGGTATAAATGTTGTTGTTGCAGTCAGAGAATTTTTATTAAAATTGACTTCAAAATTCCTTTACATGATTTCCCATGTTTTCTTACTTAACAGGCTGAATTATCACAGCACTGGTGGCCTACCTAACAAAAATATGCAAGATGACAAACAAACATGAAATTAAGGTACAAATGAAACCTACGTGCCCCCTGATGCACAAAACCAGCTATAGCTTTAAGGTTTCAGGGAGTTCTTGCTGTGTCCTAAATCTCCAGCAGACTAGTGTGTTACATTTGTTTGTTCTTATGGCTGACATAATACTTGAATCTGTTTCCGCGTGATCAGGAACTTACCTGGAACACTTCTACTCTTCAAGGCATAATACTTTGTCTGGGAGCTGTACATAGGGCAATCTTCCTCCAGTCTTCTGGAGTCTTGTTCCCCATGTGGAATCGGTGCTCTTCTTTAAGATTGCAGTCTATTTGTAGCCACACATAAGCATGTCTGTATCTCAGCATACATTTTCCTTGTTGCAGCATTGTTCTGTTGCCTTAAAATGTTAGATTCCCTCTACCACATACATAAATCTTGTTAGCAGGTTTTTCCAACTGGCCAGATACAGCTGCAGAAATTGATAGGTGTGTAAGGTGTGTCAGATGAGGGCATTAAGCTAGAGGGGTAGGCTTGAGGGGAAAGGGGGAGGGAAAGAGGACTTAAGGTAAAGGCCAAAATGGTGAGCATCTCTGTTGTCATAAGACTTGACAGTTCTATTATTTTGTTCTGCTCTGTTCCTCCTCTCCAATGCAAATAAAAGGAAGGATTATATTGCCCAAATCGTGAATGGAACTGATAGGGGAAATCACATTTTGAATTCTGTGACAACTATTTCAGAAGTTTCATCAGCACTCTTACAAAAGTGCGGTGCGGTGCAGAAATACTAATACCACATATTACTTCCATCATATGATGCCTACAATTTCAAACTTCCTAAAACAACCAGATATGGGAAAATATAAACTGTTGTGCATGTGCTTTTCTATTTTTGTAATAGGAGAGTACTGTTCAGTTTTTTAAATTTTTATGACTTGTTGTGTACCATAAATCCTCATAAAAATGTAATTGTGTGTAATTTGTACACATTCAATACTAGATGTTGCGTACAACTTAACTATATAATTAATCAACGAATCAGCCTGATATTTTCTGCATCTGTTATTGAAGTAAACATATTGCAGGAGCTATGGTTATAATTTGTACATATGTACAGACAAACATGTTGAAGAGGAGGCTGGTGTGTTTCAAATTTATATAAGAGATTATTTTTCTCAAGGATTTTTCCTGTTTATTAAGCCATAAGGACATTACATCATTTGGAGTCAAAGTAAAGGGCTGCTGTAAATATAGATTAAGATTTCATCAGATATTACCAATAAACGTAGTCTAAATTGAACGTCTGGGAGTAATTCCAATTTTTATCAAATCATACACCCATTTTATAATGTTTCACAGAAAAATAACAGGAAACAAGGAAATGTAAACTCATAAGTTAAGTTTTCAACAGGTCGTGGAATTTTTAAGTGCCAAAAATGTTTTGCATGCTCAGAATCTATTGACCAAAATCCTTTTTGAATTACAAATTCTTTTCAGCTTGGATGCCTGTTGTTAGGGAAATGCAGGCTGTGAATGCTAATTTGGATTTGCTTTACCAATTAAGTACTGTAGTTTGAGCTGGACACATTTTCTTCGAACAATTCTTTATTATAAATGTGTGAATGCAACACCTATGAGCTATGCTAATGAAGTTACTATCAAGTTTAACAGAGAAGGTTAGTAATTAGACACAATATTTTTGAAACTGATAAAAAGCTCTAGAAAACTGGTACAGCTGCAAGGTTGTGTAGAAATTAATGTCTTCTGTTTTGTAGAAAAGCTTCAGAAGACACATTTTGCTGTAAAATCCTGTACAACAATTTGGCTGCTCCTTCAAAGTGATAGACAAGAACTACTAGGGCAGATTAATAAAATTACCACTTTATAGACATTTTTACAATAAAATGTAAGAATTTGCGTACAATGTTTATTGTCATAAAATTGCTGGAGTTCATTAAACAAAGTTTTAAATGTTTCATGTTTTGACATAGCACTGTAAATGTGCTCAGCTGGAAACAACAATCTGTTAATTTTTCATTGTTAAAATGAAAAACGATTTGCACTGGAAGGAAATGGTAGGACAGAATTACAACTTTTCTTCAAAAGGCAAGCTGCTTCACACCTTGAGTAAGCAGAAATACATAAAGATATTTGAACTTCTGGCTTAGACGTTAATGGTGAAAAAAAATACAAACTTGAATAAATATTTACAAAAAATGTGTTCAAACTACAGAGATGATAAGTGGGGAAAAAAGACCTTTTGTGCTTAACGTTCTCAGTTTTCAACTATTATTGTAATGTACATGATAGGAGCACGGGTTAACTTTCAAGACTCAATTAAAGCAATTATAGCCCTATTGAAAGCCTGCTGACATAAATGCAAAGGTACCATTGATTTCAATTGACTTAGATTTGAAGCCTTATTGGCTACTTGTGTTTATTGTTTTCAGTTTGAAAAATATTATTTCTGATGATAGAATTTTCAGAATGCAGTTCCTTGCCCTTCCTCTGGTTATTTTTCATTATTATTGATTTGGCCAGTATTATATCTTCATTTCTTCCTTTTTAAGCTTTTCACGGTTTGATAAAGAAATGTTCATTTACATTTTTACTGTCTACTAAAATATCAGTTTCAGGAAAGGTAAGAAATATTTATCTCTCTCCTCCAGCCTGAATTTTTCATGTTGCTGAGAAGCACTTGAGAAGCCCCTGAGCTTTTTAGGGAGAATTTCTCCAGAGTAGGCACTGCAAAAAGTTGCATGCACCCAAGACTCTTATGAAGATCCAGACCAAAGAACATGTAGTTGGGGTACAAGGTGAGACATTCTGGAGTGGGAAAAGGGAAGGGCAGCGTGCAGCCCTGCTGAGGTCTGGGAATGCTTGCTGCAGGCAGCTGGGAGCCCAGAATTGCAACCTGGTAATTTCTTCAACGCCTATAGCCTGTTGCTTTAGGAGGTGACATGTGAAATGAGGAACAAAAAGCTTACTTTGCTCCTTAGCACCTGCGCCAGTTTGACGGTGAAGTAAGAAGGCCAGAATACATGATTGCAAATGTTATTGTCCAGCCTAAAAGTGTATAAGGTTTCTGCCTGAATTAGTAACAAATTATCTCTGTCAAAGTTGATTTAATGACGAAATTTTATTTTCAGTGTGAGAATTTGGTCACTGGACCAGTCATAGAGCAGCATGGTGAGATAACTGTCTTCTTTGTATGTTTTCTAATGCTCAGGTTGCTCAAAGTTATGTCTCTGTGTATGAGACCTTGAACATGCAAATAAGGCTTTATTATTTTAGAATGCAATACTCCTTTTTTTTTGAGGATCATGGGAACAGGTCACATCTAAATGCAGAAGCAGAAGAAAAAAATTTAACTCTTCAACTTTTTTTTATCTGGTGGTCATTTTAAAATCTAAAAGTTTTTTCAGTTTAGTAAAAGGATGAGGAAAAATGAAATTTTCAAAACAGAATACATTTTGAAGTGGATTGGCCATAAGGCTGTTTTATATATTGGTTGACCTGTCAAGGGGCAGTCTTCCCTTCCCCCAGCCATTTGTTCTGCCCCACTGCCTTATGTTGACTTTGCAGTGAGCAATGAGCAAAGGGAGAGTTTCCAGTGTTGCCAGCCCAAAAGTGTGTTCACTTTTTCAGTTGAAGTGCAAAAGAGCAAACACAATGGGCAGCCCAGACAGAGCGCGAGGGCAGAACCAGGAGATCTGCCTATAGTTGATTTGTCTTTGCTGTTCTTGGAGCCTCACCTGCTCACCTCTGCGAAAGTGCTCGCTCTCTCATTATAAAGGGCAACGGAACTTGAGTCTCCTCTCACTTACACTACTCAATAGCAGGGGGGTAGGATGCCATTTTTCAACTACATCTTGATTAATAATTTTGTATGCCTCTCACTTAACCTTCACTGATTGCTTTGTAAAGACACCATCTCTAATTTCCAAACTGGATCCAATGAGTTGGAAAACACTGTTGTTCTGTTTTCGTATCACTTGATTTGTGCCTGGTTTGAATGGCTCTACAAAAAGCAATGCACTCGAAGGTAAAGCCCACAACGGGTCTTGTATTATGTATAATCTGCATAAAGTTGAATAAAGCTTTTGTATGGAACTGGCATAACTGGGTGGGGGAACAAAACAAAAAACACCCTGAAAAGCTTTAGGACATACAGACCCTCAAGCATATTTATGTGTAGGGAGAGGATGGTGTTTTTGACTGACAAAGTGTTCCTTGTGTCAGTTTTGGAAGTAGGTGCCACTGTTTAGCCTGCTTCTGTTTTCTTTATGTTTTGAATTCACTGTTTCAAACATCAAATGTCCCTATCTTCTATACTGTATATTGTGTCATAGTAGTAAAAGTTATACTTCTAAAGTTGCATTTCTGCCTTTTTTTTTTAAAAGCAAATCTGACCGTAAAACGCTATGCCATTTAGAAAAATCAGTAAAACGCTTTCATGAAGGAAATAACTTCTGGAGACTCATATAGCAAATGTGATTGATGGTCCTTCTTGGGAGCAACTGGAACAGTCTGGATTATTAATATGGCAAATAACAAACTTCAGAGTATTCCCTCTTTCTTCTGAGATGTTACATGGAGGTTTTCAGAGTACATGAAACTTAGCCCTACTTTGCAGTGGGAAATGGCAAAATGTGCCAAAACAATCCATGAAACAAATAAAATAAAGCTCTTAAACGAAAGCTTTAGCTAATAGTATTTGCAGGGCAAGTCAGTTACTTGAGAACAGTTAGTGGCAATAAATTAGTTTAAAATGTGTTACAGATGGGGCTGGCATGTTTTTTCTCTTTGACTTCTTGGGTTGGATTTATGCCTGGAGAGATATAGTAACATTTTTCAAGAACTGAGTTATAATGGTCTTTGGCTAGAATTCTTCTCTTTTAACAAATACTTTAATTGCCTTAACACCTCACCTTTGTTATGCTGTTGTCAGATCCAGGAGAGGAGAAAAATATAAAACTATATCAGCAGTTTAGCTGTATAGATTGGAGAGGTAGAGCTTTTTGATACTCCTCTAACAAAATACTCTAGGGGTGCAATTATAATGGCGTAAAAGGGCTTTTAAAGGCACAGAATCATTTGTGTTAACTGTGATAGGCTGTATCTTTAAGATCACATTATATGATACTGTAAGCTTCATCTGAATTAGAATGATGTTGTGTGTACCATGAGTCTTAGTAACCAAAGTAAAGCCTGAAATACACTCAACAAGTGTACATTTTCTAACACGGATGAAGTCCATCTTTGCCTACAGTGATGCCCCTTTTCTGGAAAGGTTCTTAGATCTAAAGTATCTTGATATAGCCATCTCTGTTGGTCATCTTCAGGCCTGGAGATGATTTCAGTAGTTACACTGACCAAGAAAAAGATGCATGAAAGGACTGAGGAAGAGATAAGTAAATCAACTGTAATGGCCATAATTTAGAAGAATATCCTTTTCAAGCTACTTTTTAATGTCTGAAGGAAAACTGTATTCATAGACGAAAAGAGCTGAAAAAAACCAGAATTTGAAATGAGTTTCTTAAAAATGCAGATGCAGCTTAGTCTAAGAGATTAAAATTAAAAAGAGGAAGATGTATTTGGACAACGAGCTGTGACAGCTGTTGTTGCTGTTGCCTTTTTTAACAATATGAATAGAAAGATTGTTTATGTAAGTGGCTTGGCCTAAACGTTGTTCCAGAGTTTGTGCCAAATACATAAACTGTTCTTAAGATACTTTGGGCCAAACTCTGTCTCCTTGGTTGCCTGGGTGGCTCCTATTGATTTTAATGAGCATTGCATATGTTAATTCAGGCACAAAATTGGCCCTGTGATACTGAATCACTGAGGTTAAACCATAAACCAGATCATTTCTCTATGAATGTGTAAGCAATTTTAGGATACTTGAAGAATACATTTGTCAGATGCATGCAAAATTTTATGGCCATTCCATTAGGCAATTGTAAAACGCAGGAGAGAGGTATTATATTTCTTCACAGTCAGACATTATTAAGATGGTTTTAATAGTCAAATCCTGAAATATTCTTCATCCTGTAGTGTATAAAAAACACTATTCAAAAAATTTTGCACTGTTCCTGAAAAAGGGTAGTTTTCATGATTTGACTTCTAGCAACTGGCATGTACAATAAAGACTACATATCTATATTATGTTACAAGTAATTCTGTAAACAGTGTCAGTATACTAGCAGTTTGCCTCTGGGCAGTGGCAATTTTACATGGTGGTAGAAAAATTTTATTTAACTGTCTTGTGGGGGTTACAGAAAAGAGAGAATTGTTTTTTATTACACGGCATCAGTTGATGCATTTGTTCAGACAAATACAGGATGGTTACCCTAAGGTGTTTACTTATTAATCTCTAGCCACTTGCCCAAAGAAATACTGTGGAAAATATAAAATGACTAAGGCAGTTTGTTTGAATAAGCAAAAAATAGTGCCTTGGTGGTTTCATACATAGACCTAAACATATCTGAGATATAACAGCAATTGAAAGTTCTATAAATTCAAATGGGGTTGAGGGAGTAAAAAGATTAAAATCTTGTTACAAATGTGACTGGTGGTGAAACAAACCGGATTATATCTTATGTCTTGTTCAGAAGTCTGTTCATGAATACTTTTCTATCTACTTTTATGACTGATTGTACATATAAGAAATATAATACAGCCACAAGATTATAAATGTCTGCCTGAAATACTTCTTACAGAAGTATTGTACTTCCAGGATTATTCTGGAATATTAAAATTCTTGGGTAAGAAATGATTTCTCAAGATGATAATCCCACCATGCTGAGCAAATTAACAGTACTTTGACAAATGGTGGGACTTGAGATTCAAACACCCAAATTTTGGATCCTATACAATTTATACATGATGGAGGTGTCCAGGCTCCCTCCACTGTCCATAGGAGTCAGTACAGTCAGTAGCCTCCAGAGAGCTACTTATCTCACCCTGTAGGAGACACCTATATTTGGTCCTCTGAATAGTTCTCCACATGCCGTTGACTGTATTGGATAGATCTAGATCTAGGCTTTCAACTAAAGGGAAGTTGGGTCCTTGTCTCACATGTAGACATGCAGCTTAATGTCTGAACTGGATCTCTCAGTAGGGCTATGTGTTGGTTTTGCTTGGCAAAGTTTTGGTGGTGGAGGTGTTACAGTGGTGGCTTCTGTGAGAAGATGCCAGAAGCTTCCCCCATGTGTGACAGAGTGTGCACCAGCTGGCTTCAAGACGGATGCACTGCTGGCCAAAGCTGAGCCCATCAGTGACGGTGGTAGCACCTCTGGGATAACATATTTAAGAAGGGGAAAAAACCTGCTATGCAACAGCAGCCAGGAGAGACGAGTGGGAACATGTGAGAGGAACAGCTGTGCAGACACCAAGTTCAGTGAAGACGGAAGGGGAGGAGGTGCTCCAGGCGCTAGAGCAGAGGTTCCCCTGCAGCCCAAGTTGAAGACAGTGGTGAGGCAGGCTGCCTACCTGCAGCCCATGGAGGACCCCACACCAGAGGTGGATGCGCCTGAAGAAGGCTGTGACCCCATGGGAAGCCTGCGCTGGAGCAGGCTCCTGGCAGGACCTGTGGCCCCATAGAGAGAGGAGCCTACGCTGGAGCAGGTTTGCTGGCAGGTCTTGTGACCCCGTGGGGGACCCACGGTAGAGGAGTTAGTGACGAACTGTAACCCATGGGAAGGACTCACATTGGAGAAGTTGGTGGAAGACTGTCTCCTGTGGGAGGGACCCCATGCTGGAGCAGGAGGGAGTGGCAGAAACAATGTGTGATGAACTGACCACAACCCCCATTCCCCGTCCCCCTGCGCCACTGAGGGGGATGAGGTAGAGAAAATTGGGAGTAAAGTTAAGCCTGGGAAGAAGGGAGGGGTGGGGGGAAGGTGTTTTAAGATTTGGTTTTATTTTCTCATTACCCTGCTTTGACCTTTGATTGTTAATAATTTAAGCTAATTTCCCCAAGTTGAGTCTGTTTTGCCTGTGACTGTAATTGGTGAGTGATCTCCTGTCCTTATATTGACCCATGAGCCTTTTGTTATATTTTCTCTCCCCTGTCCATCTGAGGAGGGGAGTGATAGAGCACCTGGTGTCCAGCCAAGGTCAACCCACCACAGGCTGTATTGTTCATTTGCATATGAACACTCAGTTCCATTTGAGCTTCTCCATAGAGTCCTGGAGCCATCCATGTGGGGCTGGCAGATGTGACAGATACCTAAGAAAAAGGTGTTTGCCTTTCAGGAGTGGCAGCTGGAGGCCGTTTGCCATATCATGCATTATACTGAATATTGGTACCTGTAAATGGGCAACTGAATTAAGCCCTAGATACCTTTCTGTCTGGGGAAATAACTTGTTTTGCCCTGGCACATTCAAAGCATGGTTCCTAATGCATTTTGTGGCCACAGAGAGTTATACATTTCCTGAAATAGATACCTGATGTTCCTTTGAACTTTGAAGATAATGTTTGCACAGTTTCCTGTCTCTATAGGTTAGGGTACCTGGTATTGCTGTAGGGGCTGCTTAGACCTCAAGAAGATTCTCCATTTTTCAAGAAAAGCAGGTTGGCTCCCCACTGTTGGTTGATCTTCTAGCAAAAGTAATTTTAATGGGAGCATAAAAGAAAACAGACCTGTTTTATCTTAATTTTTCAGTTTCTTCATGAGGTAAGACTTGGGCATTTGGGCCTAGATCCTACTGAGGCAGGGAAGACCACCTAGTTAACTACACAAGAAAATGATTTTCTTTTTTTTTTTTGAGATTTTAAAATATAGTGTTGTTCTTTTTCTGTAGCAAAATCATGGGGTATACTACATTGTCAGTAGTGCATAAGCCCTGAAGGAAAGGGTGGGATGATGGTGAGACAGAGGTAACATAATCCATGGAGAATACGAGCTCTTCTCTTCATAGCTGGAGGTCCGTGAGATTCTGTGTATAAAGCTGACACAAGTCCCTACCTACTTTCCTGTCTTTGGTAAATAGCAAGAGCAATTTCTGTCATTAGCCTGTGGTCACTCTGTCTGTGCATGACCAGCAAAAGTCTTCTCCTTTTAGCTGTCTACCTGCCTCAGCTTTCATAGTGAACTGTAAGGTTGCTGGGGGAGGATGGTCTAGCATGAATGATTCAGGAAAAAAACAGCAGTTGGGGCAAGAGGTAGACCTGTCTTATGTACTTTCTTTCCTGATGTTTGGTTTAAGTTTAACAAAGTTTAACTTTTAAAATAAAATCCCTAAAACTTTTCATTAAAACAGATAGTTATACAGAAAACAGAAAACTTGGAAGTATCCTGACTGAATGAAAAGCTGCAGTATTTGATTACAGATTAATGTACTCTCAAGGATGTACTGCGATCCTTACAGATGACTTCACATGGAAAGCTTTGCAGGACTATTTTTTCTCCACACGCCCTTTTCTATTCCTCTCATCCAGTGCCATTTTTTTCCCTTCTTCCTTTTGCACACAGTCCTCCAACATGCCATCCTACTACTACTGCCCAACCTAACCCTGTTTGTATTGAGATGAGTGGTAAAAGATGACATCCAGTTAGAGCTGCCGCAGCTCCAGGGCCCTCAGTGCAGATTTTCAAGTCAGGATTGTCAGGTTTTGCAGTTTACAATGGCAGTAATTACAGTGCAGCTAACAGGTACATGCTCACTATACAAAACCGAGCATTCTAGTACCCTTATCTAGATATGCGCTACCATGAGATTTAGGATGCCTCTGAGGAATCACAGGAAGTCAGTTTCTGAGATTGCTGGGCACCTGCAGTCTGTGGTGATTTAACCTGGAATTATGACTTCTGGTTGTGACCCTATGGATATACTTCATTAACTAGTGTTCATTTCCTTGCATATATTTACATAAAAAGGCAAGCTATCCACTTCATCTGTCAGCTTTCAGAGTGCTATGCAAAGAGATGCTTTTCAGACAGCTGGTCTCTGGGGACTTAATACCAACATGCTTCCATAATTTTACTCTCTTTGATTCCTCTGAGAGATTGCTCAAGACTCCCATTAAGATGAATGGCAGAAAGCTAGATGAAGCATTACATATCCCAAATTTCCACTTCACATTTTTTGCTGTGCTATAGCATCACCTTTATCACAATTACATTCCATTTCATTGTCTTAACATCTGCACACTGCAATAGGTTACTTAAGGATGACTAGAAGTATATTACTATCAGTCTTTCACTTTTTGTATTGTAGTCCATGACTGGAAGGATCAGTATGTTTTAATAATGTTAGAAATCAGTGGATAATTAATTAAAATAGCTTCCAAAAAAACCCAAACAACAAAAAAAAGCTACATATTCACTGAAAACCCTAGAATCCTTTTAGGAGTAATATCTAGCAGGGAATTTCATATTTAAGGAAAATTTTGCTTGCCCAGTTAACATTCTAAATTTATATGGTAAGGTAATGCAGTGATGCCTGTTTGAGCTGCAGAGGTGAACTACTACATTCATGAATGCTGAAAGCAGAATGTGTTCCTGGGGCACAGTCTGGACAGCCAAATCACCTTCCCCTCTGCCCTGGGAGTAGAAAAGGACAGTGATCTGGCCCAGACCTCTTTCCAGCTCGATTCTTCCAGCACAAGGCTAAGGATTGATTTAACAGTTTATTACATTCTATGATAGTTTAATCTAAACTATTTATTTATTAACTCAGCTGCCAGTTTGTCCCGCTTTCCTCACAACACCATCACGTCAACCTTTATTACTCAGCCTTGGAGGGAAAATGTGATAGTAGTTGTGTTTTAGACTGGTTTTATGACTGGCTTAAGCTGCTGTAAGTGCAGGCTATCAATTAAGGAGGTGTTTACACACTCCTCTCTCCTTCCTTTTTGTGCGTGTCCCCGAACCAGCCGGCTAGTTTTTAAGAGGCTACTGAGCGAGCTGAATGGGAAGTTTACTTGGCTAAAAACTGGTCACTTTTTCATCTAGGGTGCCTGTTTCAGCACATTTACGTCCAGAAGAGTGCTAGTCCCAGTACAGGACTGCTCCTCTTCTGGTGGCATTACAGATTTAGATTCGCTTATGCCCATCACGTAACCATAACCTAAAAATTATAACAACTAGAGAGACTTACCAAGGAATTTATCATGTAAGCACAGTCTTTCTTGCCTATGTGTAGCATGCATTGAAAAATAATAGGAGGGAAGGCATTTATTTAGCTACCTTTGAAAGAAATTCCTTTGAAACAAGATATCTATCTTAGGTTACTTTGTTTGACTTTTTTAAGGCATTCAGACACTTTATTATTTAAATCACAATCTTTTTTTTTTTGCAAATAATATGTGAAACTATCTATCTTTTAAAATATTCAGCAGTGTTTATTCTATGAATTGTCATGTAAACTGATAGAATTTTACTAATTTTTGTGTTTCAGTAGGTTATGTTAAGAGACATGAAGATATTACTGTGAAAAGGAACCACATTATCTCTTTTTTCAGAAGACTCAATGGATACAATAGAGTTGCTAAACATGAGACAGAAAAACATTCTTTGTGTAGTGGGAATATATTTAAAGCAAAGTTTAAAATACTTCACAGTTTCCTGTTACATTTCAGGTTTTTGTTTCTGTTGTACTTGGGATTAACAGAATTTTAACTTATATTTTTATAGAATGAAGCAACATTTCTTTTACTTATGATGCTGGTACTTTTTAGAAACATCATATTTGTTATTGCTGATCACCTTCACTGGGTTTTTTTGTGAATTTGTTTACTCTGAAATTCATAAAAATCCAAATTTCTTTTCTTTAGAACCTCCTTTTTTCCCGTCCTCTCACGTACACAAATTTGTATCATCAGTCTACTTTAGGTCAATAGATTTTTCCATTAATGCAACAAGTGAAACTCTGAGTACGCTGAAAACTTTCTAGACATGCTATTATTAGGTTGATCAGTTTATCAATGAGGCAGACAGCAAATATATTTAAAAATATTTAGGCCAAGCAACAGAATGTAAATTGCTTGGATCAGAGGAGGGAACGAATATTTTTATCAAGACAAACTCCTTTTCATTTTTCTGTTCTTTTTCCTCCCCCCTTGCCATAACTGCATGAAGAGGCATGCACAGATCCCTGCTGCCAGAGTGTGATACTTAACCTGACCGTCAAACAAGCCTCACAAAGGAAGGCTTTTCAGGTCCCCCAGTGAAACAACCACTGCATTTTATTATGGCGTGAACTTAGAAGTGAAAAGCCCTATGGCTCTTGCTGTTTAGTAATGCGGAATATGTCGTTTCTGATGGTGATGGTAGTGCTGGGAGGGAAATAGAAAGCCAGGGAAGAGAAACAAAGTAACGATTTAGACAAAGAGGGCCCCCCTTTTTTTCTGTCGTCTCTGATTGTTAGGTGGTCTATAAAACCATAGTACTGTGGTGGATACAAGCAAAAAGAACATTTAGTTGCGGCTCTTTCATTCAGAAATGTATGTGTGAATTTACAGGGCGATGTATAAGGAGAGTCATCTGCTATAAGAAGAGTTCACTAGTTTAACTCATTTATAAAACAGCAACAAAAAACTTGACTTTGCTTGGAGAGAGCAACGCTGCTCTGACAGACACTAAGTTGCATAGCAAGATGGTGTTTATAACAAGACTGTGTGTGGTTGTCTGAAGCTGCCTTGTAACAGATTGGAAGGGGAGAATGCCAGCTTGAAGAGGCTTTCCCTTGTCTGTTTGAGATTAAAAGAATCATGTTTTCTCAATGAAGATTCTGGGCATATATAAAATGTCAAAATATTTATGCTCACTTTTATTTTAAAAGTACCATGTAATCACTAAAGCAAATAGTCAAGTATTAAGAAATGAAAAGACAGTTTAGGAGAGAGGCATTTTGGAACATAAAATGGGCTGCTTCTCATAGAATCATAGAATCATTTTGGTTGGAAAGGACCTTTAAGATGAACGAGTCCAACCATAAAGTTATCCATCAGCTGATCACTATCGCTGCTGCTGAAAACAAATTGTGAAAGCCCATCTGCCGTTCTAATATCTGGAAGGGAAAAGCTGTTACATTTTGCAGACCCATAGTGTTAGCAGTAAATATTACTGTTACGTTTACTAGATTACCTTCTTTGGACCCTATCTGCATGGAAAGGGTGGCAGGGAACAGCGATCTAGAAACAGTAGGGACGTGCAAGTGGAAAGTCTCTGCCAAGTTTCTTACTCTCTAGGTTATAGATGGACTCTTGGAGAAGCTTTAAAAGCAGAAAGAAGGAGTTGACCTGACTGATCCGTGATAGATTGGTGGAACTGATGCAGACATGATAAATCAGTTTATTGGTAAACTGCACTGTGGGACTGCAGCCTGAAGGAAGAAAATTCATATAGAGAAGCAAAACTCCTACAGCTTTTTTAATTCAGGTAGTTCATTTCATTATTCATTAATATGGTAGCTACATTACTGAAGAATTCCATACATAAGCAATAGCACAGAAAAGAGCAGGAGGCACTAAGAAATGAAAGCTATTATTGCTATCAGAGAGAAGTCTATTAGAGAAGAGCTTCTTAACCTTTTTAGGCTGTGTCACTCTTCATTTGATTTAAAATAATTTATGTGCTTTACAACAGTATATATCTTGCGTGCACACTACTGCTCCAGGCTTGACTTGCTGCTTCATAGCATTTTGCCAATGCTACACTTCATTTATTGACAGGTGAAGCCTCAGAATGAGGAGATTTAGAATAAGGGCTAGGAAGAGTTTTGAAAAAAGAGAACCGATTGGCACTTGATGCAGCACATAAAAGCAAGGCAACAGAAGAATAAGAAAATGATCTTTGAGACAACAGTTTGAATAGAGATAACTGGAACAAGAATTTTAAGGCCAGGGTAGGTTGGTAGAGGAAACAAAGATGTGAGAAAAGGAGAGTGTGAAAAAGAATATTATCTCTGTAGCAAAGAAGTGGTGGTGAAATAGCTACTGCGCTGAGACGTAATCAAAATATATGTACCTGTTATAAGCATTTCAAAAGAACTTCAGGAGGATCAGAAAGTGCTGCCAGGCCATGCCACTTCTAGGCGAGAGGTTCACGTTTAAGGCTCTCCTCTAGAGAACTCATTGAGTATACAAGACAAAACAGCTTCAACAGGAGAGAGAAAGCTCCATCAAATACTTTATGTTTAGGGGATTCATCTTGAACGTAGGAGTTTTAAGTAAAATTCCATGTTTCAAAATCAGGGAAAATAAGAACTCAAAGTTGTTTTTTGGTGACTGTGTTAAGCTCTAGGCTATGAGGCAGGAAGAGGGAAGAAAGTATGTGTCCCAGTTTCATCTGCTGGTACAAAACTTTGAAAAGAACTGGTCAGGAATGAACTAATGTTTGGGAGCCAATTTTCTGCTGACATCGATGGCCATGATTTTGATTTGGCAACAAAGAACAGAAACATGAAAAGCGTCCTAGGATTGTTCTTCTGCCCTTTGAAACAAACACTTCTGCTGGCAATGTTTGACATGCCAGACAACTAAGCCATACAGATAGATATCAAGCTGTCAGTGTTGAAAGTTATTTTCACTCTAAAAGGATTGGAGTTGAAACTCCTGCATTTCTGCTACAGTGTGATAATAGAACTTTTTTTTTTTTTTTAATAGTAATTTGCTTTACAGATATTTTATGCCATAACAGTTCTTTCATTTTCAACACCTTCAGTGATTCTCACCTTCAGTACATGTACAACTTTTCTGGTACTTTTCACTTTCTGTTTAATTCTGGGAATTTACAGCAAAGGCTACATGGACTTTCCAGAATATTTGACCTGAAGTTCTTGGCAAGGGTCTTGGTCTTTCTGGTGTTTAAATGCAGGTTGTTGGAGCATATAAAGATTTGAAATGGTGGATTTTCAGAGATAAATGAGGTCAGAAGAGCTTTTTTAATCCAAATTCTTTAAACAGAGCCTCCATTTTAGGAACAAAGCCTGTAATTCTACTCTGTAAATGCAAAGGTCTGGACAGACTTAACGAATACGCTGTGACTAGCCCTTTCCTTATCTCTATTCCAGGAAATATTGGTACTGATCGTAAGTCATAGGGCTTCCTTTATTTGCTTAGGGTATTGAAAGCATTCAGTAACTCAGATTGCTAACACCTAAAATTGTGGTATTGGCATCCTGGATGTGGTCTACTGAAATGAACCGGACAATTAAGAAAAGGAGATTATTCTTCAAGTTCGTGTTTTTGTTAGATATTCAACAATTCTACTCTGGAAAATTTCCTGTACCATAAGTCCTGATTTGATATAAGAAAGTTTGCATAACTGTGGGGAGCACTAATACCTGTCCATGTGTGTGCTTTTAGTCCCTCCACACCCAAGTAAAATAAGTACACATTGACTGCATATATTTGCTATGGCATTTTAAAGTATGCTGCTTGACTTTGCAGCTAGTGAAGTTTCTCAGGAATGTTCTATTCTGCCCTGAAATAACAATTTGAATGACTAGACCACTCTCCAAAGTGCTGGTAACAGATATAAGACATTTGCACCTAAAACGGCTGTAGTTTGCTTCAGTAACTGTATGTCTAAGCCTTTTAAAAGGCTGAGTAAACAGCAGAAATCTAGTGTTTTTCTGGCTCTTTGCTTGAGTAGCAAAATAGAGTTTCAAAGAAACATGTCAGTATGCTGTCCTTCTCTTACTTATTTGGATATTGTTTTGAATAATAGTATTTTTTTTCTATGTCCTTCAGAATTTGTAACTGGAAGATACTGTAGCCATGTTCTGTGTAATTTGGTGAAGTGAAGGTTTTAGTGGTCTGTTATGAGACATTGACCGTCCCATTTGCAGCAACAATTTACATTTATTGAGACCACACTGCTTGGATGTGAAACCAGAAGTAATATTGTTTAATGCTGGGTTTGAAATGTAATGTTAAAAAGTATTTCAGTATTAACACTATGTTGAGGTCAATAAGGGTTGTTCATATCTTTCAAGACTTCAGTTCAAGGTGCCATATAGGGAAGGTCTCACTTTGTAGGTTTATGTTTAGCATATATTTGGAAGACATAATTTGCCATCTTTTTCTTAAAATATAAAAACAGTGCAAAAAATAGAAAGAATCCAATGCCTGGAAAATTATCTAAAGCAAGTGATGTGTCATAAGTTCCATATTTCACCTGCAGGTTATATACATTATCCTACTTAGATAAGAATTATTAAAAATAAACCTCAGTTGCATAGGTAATGATATGTAATGGATCTCTGTTACAGAGCTTTTGCTAGTCTTTCTGTAAGGGATACTAAATTCTGCCAGGAAATATGGCTCTCATTCCTGTTGAGTAAGACCACTGCTGGATGGCTTATATTTCCTCTTACTTTCTGACGTTAGATCTCAACACAAAATGCTGTGTTCTTATAACTTAACCCTTAGTACTTTAATGCAAAATTGCTCTGGATGAGGTCACATGTGAATTAACCAGAAAAGCCTCTTAGGGTGTTAGCCTTAGATTAATCCCAACCACTGCAGGTATACCCTTGTGTGATGTGGTATAATATTATGTGATGGTGGCCATGTGGTAGTTGCTTTTCCCTATCACTGTCTGTCCCTCCTTGCTCATGTTGGACCCTAGAGGTCTGTGCTGTTTTGTTTTACCTTACAATTGAAGAGGACCCAGAATAGTTAAGGCAGCCGTAACTACATCTCCAATAGAGACACCATTCTCGTAATTTCAGTGCCAGCCCCAGGTATTCTGTGGTTACTTTTTTCTGAGCTGTTGACTTCTGAAAAATACAAAGTGGTCATCTGTCCTAAAACATAAGGATGTACTGTCTGAATGTTGATTAGAAATGAATGATTTTTTTTTCTTTTCATATATATACTTTTATTAATTAGGATAAATTAGTACTGGCAGGTGATGATAAATTCCACATTAGTAACCTATGCCTTGTCATCTGTCACATCACAGTACATGTCAGGATGTCATCAGTATAGAACAACAAAAACTTATTATTTCAAGAAAGACTGAGAAGTGCTCCTTGAAGGGATTTTAAAGACCCAGATCACACTAACCAAGTAGCACATTCCTTAGTGACCATTTAAAATCTAAGACCTGGCATTCATTCAAAACCAGCTCTACAATTAGCAATACTTTCAGTCAGTATCAGCTGGGTTCCCAGTGTACATGATAATGTCACAGAATAAACCCAACTGTAACTAATTTAATTAAGACTTGATCCTCGAATACAAAATCATTCCTTTTTACCAAATCATGATGCTCACTGACCTGCAAGAGAGAAAACAGGCAACACAGACAGGGAACCTTTCTCTGTCATTTAACCCATTTGTTTATTCAGTTACAAGGGAAATATATTACTAGTGTTAATTCTCATGAGAATCTCTTTAACATGAACAGAGGAGTAACTCCAGGTAGCCATACGAAATGGCTATGTTACATAAAAGAATACATTTCACAGTTGTTCCTATTAGACTTTCAAAGTTTTAAAGATACTTAAACCTCTCTCAGTGTACATTAAATGTAACTGAATTTTAGGAGCTAAAATGTCAAACTGGGTTTCTAGGAAGTTGATGACTAAGTGCTCTGATGGTTCAGTCTGATAATGGGAGAGGAGAGGCAAAAGAGGCAGAGAAGCAAGAGACTGACTCTACTTAAAACTGATTTCACAAAATGGTCAGAGGCTTCTTGAGCACCGTGTATTAACCTACAAGCTAATATGACAGCTAATGATTCTGCAGTTGAAAACTCCTCTCTGGGCTCGTAGACTTTTTTGGCCTGAGGAACTGACTGATTCATTAGTGCATCTCTACCTCTAATGGTGTGTTCTAAAGAAGATACGATGGGTGCCGGACCTGATAGGCTGCACTAGCACCTGAAATTGCTCATACCAGAAGTGCTGCAGTGCCTCATCTTGGGCACTTGCTCACTAGGAAAGCTGCCCACAAGCCTGAGTGCAATACCCTGATACCATGAACCACTCACATGGACAATTACTCACGTTAAGCTTCTGAATCAATCAAACTATTGAGCATGAGCTTTGGAGAGCACTGAGAATGATCCAGTGTGAAAATGAGAAAAGAGTTTTTTGCATCACAATTCTGGATTCACTTACCTGCCTCTGTAGGATTCCTCACTCTAAGTGCCTGAAATGGTCATTGAGATTTTTGTAAGAAACATTTTCATTTTGTAACATACATTATGAAACAGTCACACCTGTGCATTCTGGGTGGGTAGGCAGCCCATACCTTAGTGCTGGTCAAAGATTTAAACTGGAGATTTAAAAAAAAATAAATAGAACAGGGATCTTTAAAAGAGTGTATCTAACTTCAATTTCATAACCAAACACCTCTTTCATTCTAATATACAGAATTCAAGTAAGCTGCCTTGAATCTGTAGAAGGAAATTACCCATCTTAAAGTGTATGAGGACGTGCATTACCACAGGAGGTTGAGAGACAAATGTATAAATAGGCTTTTATAAAATGATTTGACAAAAGTTATGTGCATTCCTGAAGTGGGCAGCCAGAGTCCTTCAGATGGATTAATTGGTCTCATCCCAAGATGCTTTTCTTATGTTTCATTGCAAATTGCTAGAGTTGTGATTCTTAACTACGTTTATACATAATTAATATTCTGCTAAATTATTTCCTTATAGGTATAGCTTTTAGAATTACACCTTGTCCTCCAAAGTGCAAAAGTACCAAATCAGGCTCATGCATCAAGTTGGAGAATCTAATTTGGTCTTTGACTCAAACAGTAATGTAAATATTGATACTTCTTTTTGGCATTAATAAATGAGATGTATCTTCTAGGAAGAGAATTTTTGAGGATTGTTTTTTGTGTGTATGGATCTTTTGGGAAAATATAATCCGGAACGAATGGGAGTTGTTTTGTTTTTTTTTAATTGATGTGCCAAAATTTTTTAAATTATAACTCTTCCTGATGCGTTTCCTCAGTTTTATAATGAGAAATAGTTTCAGTTAATACATCCTGCATCTCATGACTCCTATAGTAAAGAAGAAAAGTAGTTGTTCAAAGTGTTCAAAGGATAGTAGTATGTTCTATTACGCACTATTGCTAATACCTTATATTGTTCTACCAAGCTAGCATGCTATTAATTGATTTGGACTGGGTAAATATTCAACTGTGAATTAACTGTTCTGAAACAAAAAAAATGTGTTCTTCAGACAACTCACAGTCTAATTTTTGAGACACAGAAAGTAATAATTTCTGTTCTTATTGATTAACAGCGGATGTAGATTTTAAAAAAATCTCAAAACCAGTTATTTCTATCTTGCTGCCTGTTTGTGTCTTGCATTGTATTTACTGCCACTGTGCTAAGATTTACAGATTAAAAATCGCTTTTCTCGTGGTTCCTTTGGGTGCATTCATAGATTTAAGTGTACCCATCACAAAAATATTCTCTCTAAGAGTGATGAACCCGATATTCTCCTCTGGATTTGGTTCAATTTCTGACCCCAAGAATGTTCTCTGCTTATTGCCTGATAGTGAAAACATGCATTTTTCATGTACTTGTCTTCATGACTTGGCAGGTTCTTAGGAGACTGTACACTGAAAGGTGTTGTTTTCCTTTTTTTTTTTTTGTAACCATCTAAGTTCTATTTAATTAGATACCTTAGGGCAGCAAAACACTTAAATATGTATTGTAAACATAAATCATTAATTTCCGACCTTACTAGCAACTGGAATGGTGAATGATAATGAAAAGAATAATTGCATTCCAGCTATAACACTTTGATTCCATTTTTTTTACAACAGTTTGCATGTGACCGGGTTCCACTGTGATGAAGGAGAAAGCCTGATTAGACAAGAACATTGTGGGTAGACTCTTGTTTGCTGTTTAAATAGTTATACATGTATTCTATTCAGCTATTTAATTTAAATATAAAATTTGAGTGAATATATATCATTTGAATAAATATTTATTTCAGTACTTAAATGATGTTTTGCAATTCATTAGACTTTCAAAATTGCTGTGTTGGTGTAACTCTCTCCCATTCAGGTCAAAGGCAACATTTGCTAAGCAAAAGTGTTGGTGGACTATTTTGAAAATCCCTTTACTAACAAATGTAAATGGTTATCATCATATGCTAATCTCATAGTTGCTTTATTTATAGTTTAAAATAAAGAAGACTTCTCTAACAGGGCCCTTAACTGCAAATTTTTTAAAAATGGAATAAAAAAATATAAACCAAAGTATTTTAAAACAATAATAATCCTGCTTCCTTGAATGAAACAGTACTTTGTCCTTGTTCCTAATTTTATACAGCCTGAATATTAACAGTTCTATAGTATTATCTGATACATATATTTTCACCTATGAGTGTGCGTCCATACACACAAATTGTGAAGGATGACAAATGCTGGGCTGCTGTTTGTTAGCACTCCTTTTGGCTTTCGATGCGATTGTTTAGTACTGAATAACAACTCTGCAGCAGTCTGGATGAAGAAAGCAAGCCTACAACTTCCAGATTTAACCACAGGAGATGATAAAACAGGTGCTTTAGGAGAATTCAGTTTAGCAAGACCAACGTGATTAACACCCATCATCTTCTGAAGAGTGCCACTGGCCTATAATGACTGGTTCAACGCTGTGTTTCATACGTCTTCCCGCAGTAGAGCAGCAGAGCAACCTTTATGGTGGTGCCAGGGCAGCAGTCAGTGGTGGCTCCAAGGGATCAGTGACATCTGCCAAATGGACTGCAGGGACACCTCCCGTGCTGCTGCCCTCCTGCCTGCTGGTGGTCTGCCGTCCATATACCTAAGCTTAGCTTCTGAGTGTGGGTGGTAATGTCTGTAAGGTATTTTTTATTATATAAAGTAGAGCCAAAACCAGCTCCCAGCTGCTGCTTGGCCTAGATTCTTCCTTGTCCTGGGTAGAGGATTTCAGCATCCTTTTAACTGGCACACACATTTACACTAATCCAGAAAACCTGGATGTGTTTACCTGCTGGGTGGGAATAGTTTTCTCATGGGTGTTTTAGGTATTTCCTTGAAACTCTTCTTATTAGTGAGAAATGCTGTATGCATTCATTTCAGACATTAAGGCTAAGCTTAACACCAGTGAAATAACTCCTGTTGGTCTGAGGGAGCTTTGGGTCAGGCCTTTGCTGAGTTGCATTGAAATTGTTAGAAATGTATTATCCAAACTTTAAATTTTAAGATGTATGCTTTTTTTTTGTATGCTCTGAACACCTGGATTTAAGAAAACAGATGTTATTGCCACTAGTTCTTACTCATATTTTCTTGATTTTAATTTTATTATGCATGGAATGATACCTGTCAGAAAACCTTCAGCTGCTGTTGATGTAAGGCCTGGTTCTGCTTTTTCTTGAGAGAATTTTCAGCTTGGTGCTTGCCATGGCTAAATGGACTAAAAATGGGGGAGATCCATAATGGAGGGAGGAATGTTTTACTACATGCTGTGCAGAGCACTGCAAATTGTATTTTCTTCAGTAGAGCCATCAAGATGCACATCCATAGCAAAGCATGCAAAAGATGAGATAAAAACCCAACCCCCTTTGCAGATAAAAGATACAGCTCAGAGTGACACATGCAAATGGGATGCAAAAGTTTAACAGAACCAGGCAGGTTAAAGTTTATGAGGACAGAGAGTTCACTGGAAAGCTGAGATGTCTGGAAAAAGACAAATTTATGTACCCAATAGCCCTTCTTCAGAGCTAGCATGTATATAACACATTGGATCTGGAAGACATTTCCCTCTTCATATTCAGGAGAAACTTAATGGGGAAAAAAAGGTGTCTCTCTAGCTGAGATTATTGCCGTTCAGAGGATAAAGCTCATTAGACAGTGGGGTGGGGGGATCTCAAGATCTCAGCTGATTTACAGTTTAAGTCAAGGACTCAAAGGTGAGACCTGGATCCAAGCTTCCAGCTTTTCCAGCTTCCCACTTTAGGGGAACCTCATAACAGACTAGCTAAGGGGACAAATGCACAAACATCAGCGTTTGTGAGGTGCTCTCATCTTTGTTATTGCAAGCTTAATAACTACCTTTTTAGAAGGACAGCCATAAACTCTTCTAGTGCAAAGCTATTGGCAACATTTCTGTCTGCTAGCACTTTTTCTTCAGCCTACAGAATGGTACAGCTCCACTAAAGCTAGGCAATCGGCTTCTGCAGCAGCCCATGGTGCTGGGCTAAGCCCAATGCTCTGGGGACTCCTCATACAGCAGGTGTAGGAAGATTTTTTTTTTGTTTATGTATAGGTAACAGCATGTACTCTAATCAGAGTCTGTAAAGCTTATGATGGTGGCCTTACGTCTTGCTACATCATCTGTTTTCCTTGGAGTATTCTGAGAGCTGTCGCATTGCAGGGTGGCTGCTCAGCCATGGTTCATTTTGTCCATCTTTCCTTTGAAGTGTCTGAGTTGAGATGCCCATCATCTGTGCCTGCCCTGATGGCTGAACATGCTGGGGCTTAACTGAAAGTAGCCTGGGCTGTCCTGAGTGATTATTGAGACAGAGCGGCAGCCAGACAAGGCATCAAGTGCTGGAGCCTGCTTGTATTGCAGGTAAAGACATCCTGGTACAAATGCCTTGAACAAAACCCCTGAAGCATACAGCATCCTGGTATTTCCTTCCAGGAGTACCAACTGTTTTGCTGTAGAGCCTGCAAGGGAGGTGGTGCAGTCATCATGAACTTGGTCCTGGTTGTCATCTCAAGCCTGGATGTGCTGGTTTAGATACTCTCTGTGTGGCTGTGCAGCAGTGAAGCAAGAATTCAGAGAAGGCAAGGATATGGGAATCCTGACATCTTTGGGGATCACTGACAAAGTCTCAGTGTGGTGAAAATGTTGCCCATTTTGTCTTCACACCGTTTATACTTGTCTAATTTGGGGCTGAATCCATCAGACAGTTAGGAGAGTTGTAAAATCAGCATGACAGTGGAACTGGGCTCAAATATGCAGTAACTGTACTACAGGAGGAACAACACTCTGGAATTAATTAAACTTACTGACTTCAATGACATTTTATAATGTATCCTTCTAATTACTCTGTATACAGTACATTGTGAATTTTTAAGAACTAGGAATTCAGCCTAAAATAACAAAACATAGAGAGAGAAAAGGTTTGAGAGGTATTTTTCATTCCTGAAATATGTAACCTCCATGGCTAATGGTTTTATTCTATTTTTCAGGATGTGTTGCTAGTAAGAAAAATGCTTAACTTTTAAAAGACTGTTTTTTTCTTAGTACATTAATGATACAGTGGACAGCTGACATACAGCCTATAGGTATTCATGCTTGGTTTTGAATAGCATAAATGTATATGGATCCAATCTAGGAGTATGTACAAGAGAAACTAATTATGTAAATACTAAATTTCATGTCAAAGGCCTTTCTTTTTGGTGCAATAAGTATCTTTCCACTGTTACCAGAAGGAATAGGTGTTAACTCACAACAATGCCAGTATTTTCTAAGATAATATGTCTAACAAAGGAGTATAAAAGGTTTCTGGATGTGAGTCCAAATTTATGTTTCATCTGCAGTAAATGCTCTTAATAGTGTGATTTTTCTTTATGCTCTGTGCTGAAGCTTGATTCTGGTTTGCAGTTTGAATCTCAACCCTCTGTATAACCATTGCAGTAGAGGTTGAGGGTGAAGAAATTATAATATGGTACTTGAAATAAAGTGGTTTTGCTAACAGACCAGTGAGCATTGTCAATTTATACAGGAATAGTGATTAAACCTCTGCTGAGTTTACTCCATAGTTTGATGAAATAGTTTCTCGCTTGGGCAAGTTATGGGTCCGCCTAATCTTAACGCTGATCAGCAAGGAGAAGATTTAACTTTCTGTAGTTTAGAATAGTGCTTTTGACATTGTCTCTCTGATCCAGTGACACAGTGTTAAATGGTATTAGGACCTAGATTCAGTAAGTCGGAAAATAGGATGACATATAAACAAGTGAGGCAATTGCTTTGTACTGTAAGAAATACTGAAAATATTTCTTGTAATCTACCATGGCTTGGCATGACCTTGCTCTGACACCATGACTCAATGACACAATCTTATCCTCAGGAGAAGTGGATTTTTAAAGCCTATTATTAACTTCCTATGGGCCAAACAAACAACTGGAGAAGAAATGGGGTCATTTGTGGTTGTTTATTTCTTTCTCTTCCTGACACTTCTCTGCCTCCTGATTCTTCCTAGTGCCTGGAGCCCTGCAAAGAGTCCTGGGACCTGAAGAAAAATCATTGCCAAAGCTTCTGTGAGGTACGTCAGCCCAAGGGCACTCTTTCTCACTTTGTTCTAGCTGTCTCTTTCATTTAAATTATTAGCTTCAAGGAGACAGCTAACAAACATGGGATTTTTACAGCATTTGCCTTCATTTGAATGGATACACATATAACAGTTTAGCAATATAAAGTTTAAAAGAGAAGATTTCTTTTTTTTTCTGACCAAATGATTCATCTCAACTTGAAGTTTTAAGACTTGATCCAGCCACACTTACATAGCTTCTCTCAGAAGGTGCTGTTAAATCCCTCTTGCAGGATGCTGTTTCTACCACATGCCCTTCCATCTTTTCTGGCCATGTGTAAGAAACAGTATCTTTACTTAAAAGATAAAATGTCATTGTGTGAAAATCCTTGTGCAGGGTAGCTAGAAAAGATGGCTTTCCTGTATGTGAAAATCAATCTAATTTCTAAAACGATATCTCTCCAGGAGTAACTGGACTCCTAGTTCAGAACACTACTATCAAAATACATAATTATTCAGGAGCAAGTGTTTGGAAAACTGTTTCTGAGTCATGTGTCAGAATAACCTTGTGAATAAGCAAACCTGGATCAGTTAAACTAGTACAAAAAAGGACATGGTTTTATTGGATTTAAAACATGGCTTTGCGGAGTTTGTGGAATTCAGCTGTTACCGTTCTTAAGTGTTTTTTAGTATGAAATGGGAATATCATCTCAATAGAAAGTTGCTTTATTATAACTAAGTCAATATAAAGATACAACTCTATTCAGGTCTATGACACTGTATGTTTATGAAGATTTTCAGCTTTTCCTATAAAAAATAGAAGTGACCTTAATATGTTGATCTCACTGATATACTGATTTAACTCATTCCTCATCACTGTGGGCACTCTTTTTCTGGTACAAGATCATGTCTTATGTTTAAATTATTTTAAGCATAGTGAAAATAATTAGGAACAGCTGTAATTTCAACTAAAAAAATTTAGGTCCAACTATGTGTAAATATGGATTACTGATCCATGTAGTTACATTAGAAGACAAAGTAGAAATTTCTCATGAAAACCAATCCTTGTAAGAGTTCTTTAATCCAGATTAATTGCTGCGTCCTCATATACAAAACTCTGGGGTAGTATAATAAAACAGTTTTAGTGGATCTAATTTAAGTCATTCTCATATATCACTTCTCACTCTGGCTGTATGTTTCCAGATATGGGTGAAAATACGTATAAAATTGGTTTAAAAGGAAAACATTTGTAGAACACTGTTCTATTGTAGTTAGAAACAGTGAGCATCCCTCTTTGATTAGTATTTTGTGGTTGAAGCTAAATTTAGAACTTCAAAGGCCCGTAATGAAGAGCAGCACATTTAGCAGCTAACTGAAAAATGAGCTGTGAAATAGGGTGAGGAAGAGAAGCCTTGAGGACGTATTATGCCTCAGGGAGCTATAAAGTTTTTAATTAAGTAGCTGCAAATTTGTGATGTTTTAGGATTTGAAATTAGCTTCACACACACATACGCACACACAAGCACACGCACAAAAACACAGGACCACTTTCCTTTCTTTCAGACTCATGTATGCTCCATAGGCATTGTTTGATTGAATTAAACAAGGCTGTTTTCCTTTGAGAGTGTTTGAAATCTTTTTCTATTTTGTAAAAAATCTGGAAGCAGCAATTTAGCTTTGTGTTTCTCCAGGTCTCTGCTTGGTATATTACTTCTTAGGTACTGAATGAGTGTACTAATGTTAAAGGAACCTTAGTTTACCTGACTCCTTTTTTTTCCATAAATCCAGTTTCCTGCTGGTTTAGCTTCTTAACTGGCTAACCATGGGATCAGGTGCATTCCAATGCAGGGAACAGCAGGAGTGTGTGTCCAAGGGTCACTGGGGTTAGTAAGAGATATAAGGACTGCTCATTTTTGCAGCCTTTAGGCTGGTTAAGCTGTAATACCCAAATGCATCCTTAAAAGCCTGATTAAACATTTCTGGACTGTTCTGTAGGACAAGATGGGAGAGGTAACATAGTGGCACATCTTGGACCACAGTGACTTTGGAGAGTAAACTGACACATAGTCTGTGAAACAACTGGGCCTTCATGATAGTGAAGTCTTTCTCATTTTGCCAGAAATATGAAAGCAGTGAAAATAAGAAAGTCAAACATTTGAATATGGAAGGAAGTTGCAGAAGTTACATGAATAGTTAGATGGAGAGTGGGTTCTAAGTCCTGCATAGGTTTAGGAACCTGTAAGTCAGATCTGTCAGAGTGGAAGGTTTCTGGTTGCTCTGAGATAGAAAGGGAGGCCCAGGATGTAACTGGACCACTACCCAATGGGTAACCCCAGTTACATGGGTTGCCCATCTACAATTCCACCAATCACTTTGAGGGAATCACTTTAGCTGTTTTTGCACCAAACTAAATAAAGCATCAGATGAAAGAGGAGGTGAAATCACCATGTCACACACATTGCTCTCCCCAGGGTGCTAGATGCTATTTTTAATACAGTTTAAAGTGAAACTTGCAAACCTCTGAGTAGTACAAATGCTATAAAATGTCTATGTGTTGAAGCAACCTCTCATATATCTAGGACTTGATTTCTCAAAGAAGTAGCATTTATTCTGATCTTTAATCAAGATATTTAAGTCTTATTTTAATCTGTGATTTCTGCTGATCATTTTATCAGAAATTTTGTTCCAGTTCCATGGAGAGTTATACAATTACTAATATGCTGGCAAGAACATAAAGATGCTGCGAAATCTTCTCTTGTCCAACTCAGTTCAAACAGTATAATGAAACAAGATTTCACTTATTTATCTAGAGGGGCATTACATAAGATATTGTGGGTAAAGTGTTATGAAATACAAAAGGAGGAATGTGGGGTAGTAAAAAAAACCAACAGTGTGACCATTGCTTCCCTTTGTTTTGGGAATGTTTTTAATCTGTCATTGAGCAACTTTGTAGGCAGTGAATGTGAGGAAAACAAGGGAAAGCTGGCAGATGTAAACAACTTTATTCCATTAAAGATGGTGGTCTTTCTTGAGGGAATTCATCATTCTGTACTTGGAATGCTTTTTTAGAAGTGGCTTGAATATATAAATATTCAGGGTATAGTCTTGCAAAAGCTGAAAATCTGAATTTTCCTTTAGGAGGTCTTGGAAAATGTTCAACATATTTTCTTTTTTTTTTTTTTCCGCCTGTTGAAGACTTCATACAGTTCTTTTGTTTTCCCTTTAGCCTCTTTTCCCCAAGAAGAATTATGAATGCCTAACTAGCTGTGAATTCCTTAAGTACATCCTGTCTGTGAAGCAAGGGGACTGCCCAGCACCTGAGAAGGCCAGTGGTTTTGCAGCTGCCTGTGTTGAAAGCTGTGAAGCTGACAGTGAATGTTCTGGAGTGAAGAAATGCTGTTCCAATGGATGCGGTCATACGTGCCAAGTTCCAAAAAATCTGTACAAAGGTAGAGATTATTAATATGTACTTATACTGGGCTAATAACTTCAGGCCATAATAAAATCTCCTAGAAAACCAGGACTTTAATTTCATAGGAGTTTGTATGGATGGGAGGAAGATGGAGCGGTGGCTGTTGAGATGTGGCTGGACACTGAAAGAGTGGAACTGGAGAAAAATGTTGCTCAAGTTTCTGAATTTTTTTCCCCTTGTGAAGCCCATGTCTGGAAATCTGTGGAATGTAAACATGTGACTATTATGAATCATCTTAAGCAGAACAAACTTGCCAGTTTAGGTGAAATCTCACTTAATTTGATGCAGATGAGAAAGAATGCAGCAGAAAAGTATTTAATGATAAATAGTTCAAGACCTATTAATCACAAATAAAATTTATATTTATAAGCCAACAGGTAGGACTACCAAATAGAAAGTGTGAGATAATCTGGTAAAAGAACATATCAATGTAGTATACTTAGCATTGGTGTTCTTAATGACCTAAGAACAAAATAGTGAAAGATTATAATATCCACACATATATATTAATTCATTATTTAAATCTAAGTCAATCTCAATAAAAAAATTTTAATTGAGTCCTGAGATTTTGTGAAAAAAGGATTCCTTGACATCTATTGGCACAAACACACAAAGAAATTATTTGCTTAGACAAACTCCAGATTTTAATTTGTTGGAGTTAAAAAAATATTTATACATGGAAATATTCTGAAAACGTGCTCCTAACAGAGCAATGAGCATTTATGGAAGACATTTTCTTGTTCCCATAGAGTTGGAATGTCTTGTTAGATATCCATTCTCCATACTTCACTGATAAAAAATAAATATTAATCAGTTATTCTTCTGATAGCATGGACTCTCTGTGGATAGCCTAATCAGCGGAACTATGAACTAAGCTCCAGGCTTATGTCTGAATCTGGACTTATTTCCTTCTGTGGATGGAAAAATGGTAAAATATGTGAAGGAGGTGGTGATTTTATTTTTCAGTTCATTTCTTTAACTGAAATGTTGGTACATCTTTTTGAATGTCCCTAGTGATGAAAATATATATCAGAAATAAGATGCTTTGACTTTTGAATCATACTTTTGAGCGTACAGGATGGGCCACCAGAAAGCACTGTCTTATTTACTTACATAAATGGAGAAAATTTGATCTAGAAGCCATAGAGGTTGAGTAAGCATAAAACTGGTGAAGATAGTACTCAAAGTACTTTGAACAGCAGGCAATACTGTAATCCAGATTTCCAGTGCAGAAGGGAAATTCTCTTGCTTCCAAGATACTTCAGAGCAGCCCCTTTAAAACTATAAGGAATTTATACATTGTTTTATACAGCACCTTTCAAAATGAAAATTATTAAAATGGATCACTTAGTTCTTCCATCTTCTTGAGACAAACAACTAGAGTGTTAAACTGGCATTTGTGTTGTATATGTAATGATTTACATGATCAGGCTCCATACCACAACTACAAAGCATTCCAGTAAGCGTAACAGCTGGGAAAGGTAAAAACAAAACAAACAAGCAAACAAACAAACAAATGAACTAAACCTACATGCTTTTAGAGAGGACAGAGGATATGACAGGTTATGATACATTATATAACTGCACACTGGAAAGTCTGCTGCTGTTCAGCCTAATTATATAGGAACTGAGCTAACCTCCTCTAACATCTTATCACCTATCTGCAGGAGGTGCTTGCTTTAAGAGCATATATGTCTTGCAGAGGAAGGGCAAGCCCAATACTGTACTGCCTTCTGAGCTGATAAATTCAGCTAATTAGCCTCTTCAACCTGTCTTTCTGCAACAAAGGACAAATAGAAGCGGAACAGGCTTGCAATTCATTTCCTCCAGCAGTAGATGACCTTCCTGTCACTAAGGAAGAGCAAACTCTGCAAGCGTGACTAAGATCTAGTGAATAAGTTGAGTACTTATAATTTTGACAGCAATCACAGCTAGAAAATGAACTCCGAGTGAATCGAAGAGTCTACAGCAGTTCGAATCATAGAATAGTTCGGGTTGGAAGGTCATCTAGTTCACACCCCTGCAATAAGCAGGGACATCTTCAACTAGATCAGGTTGCTCAGAGCCCCGTCCAGCCTGACCTTGCATGTTTCCAGGGATGGAAACATTCTTATATCTAGTCTGAATCTACGCTCTTTTAGTTTAAGACCATTAGCCCTTGTCTTATTGCAACAGGCCCTACTAAAAGGTCTCTCTCCAACTTTGTTATAAGCCCCCCTTTAAGTATTGAAAGGACGCAATAAGGTATGCCTGCAGCCTTCTCTTCTCCAGGCTGAAAACCCCAACTCTCTCAGCCTTTCCTTATAGGAGAGGTGTTCTGGCCCTCTAATAATTTCCATGGCTCTCTTCTGGACTCGCTGCAACAAGTCCCTGTCTTTCCTGGACTCCAGAGCTGAATGCAGCACTCCAGGTGGGGTCTCACCAGAGCAGAGTAGAGGGGCAGCATCACCTCCCTCAACCTGCTGGCCACGCTGCTTTTGATGCAGCCCAGGATGCGGTTGGCCTTCTGGGCTGTGAGCGCACATTGTTGGGTCATGTCCAGCTTTTCATCCACCAGTCCCCCCAGCTCCTTCTCCGCAGGGCTGCTTTCAATCCCTTCATCCCCCAGCCTGTAGTGATACCAGGGGTTGCCCCGACCCAAGTGCAGGACCTTGCGCTTGGCCTTGTTGAACATCATGAGGTTCATACGGGCCCACTTCTCCAGCTTGTCCAGGTCCCTCTGGATGGCACCCCATTCATCACGCGTATCAACCACACCACTCAGTTTGGTGTCATCGGCAAACTTGCTGAGGGTGCACTCGATCCCACTGTCTGTGTCATCAATGAAGATATTAAACAGTGCTGGTCCCAGTAAGAACCCTTGAGGGACACCACTCATCTAGATGGAGATCACTGATCTCCATCTAGACACTGAACCGTTGACCACTACCCTCTGGATGCACCCATCCAACAAATTCCTCATCCTCTGAACAGTCCACCCATCAAATCCTTATATCTCCGATTAAGAGAGAAGGAGGCTGTGGGGGTCTGTGTCAAAGGCCTTACAGAATTCCAGATAGATGACATCCATAGCTTTTCCCTTGTCCACTGATGCAGTCACTCCATCATAGAAGGCCATTAGGTTGGTCAGGCAGGGCTTGCCCTTGATGAAACCGTGCTTCATCATGAAGCTGCCTCAAATCACCTCCCTGTCCTCTATGGGCCTTAGCATAGCTTCTAGGAGGATCTGTTCCATGATCTCCCCAGGCACAGAGGTGAGGCTAACAGGCTGGTAGTTCCCAGGGTCTGCCTTTGTACCCTTTTTAAAAACGGGTGCAGTGTTTCCCTTTTTCCAGCCACTGGGGACTTTACCTGACTGCCATGACTTTTCAAATATCATGGAGAGTGGCTGTAGTATCAGCGGATTCCCTCAGGACTCTGCGATGCTTCTCGTCAGGTCCCATAGATTTGCATATGTTCAGGTTCCTCAGGTGGTCATCATGAACCAGATCTTCTCTTACAGTGGGAGGGACTCTTCCCCCCCAGCCCCTGTCTTGCAGTGCATCCACTCGAGAGGTGTGGGAAGAGAGGTTGCCAGTGAATAGTGAGGCAAAGAAGTTGTTGAGTACCTCAGCCTTCTCCTCATCTGTTGTTACCAGTTTGCCAGTCTTGCTCATCAAGCAGAGGTATGCCTTCTTGAACCTTCCTTTTCTGCCTGACATACCTTTAGAAGCCCTCCGTATTATTCTTTGCATCTCTTGCCAAGTTCAGCTTCAGCTGGACCTTGGGCTTCCTGACCCCATCCCTACACAAATGGGTATCATCATCCCTATACTCTTCCCAGAGTACCTGTCCCTGCTTCCACTGCCTGTGTATTTCCTTTTTGCCCATTTAGTTTGACCAGCAGGTCCCGACTCAGCCATACAGGTCTCTTGCTTTCCTTTCCTGATTTCTGACATGTGAGGATTGAGAGCTCTTGTGCTCTATGGAAAATGTCCTTAAAATCTGCCAGCTCTGTTCGGCTCCCTTCTCCTTGAGGGCTGTTTCCCAGGGGGGTCCTATTGACTAACTGCTTGAACAGCTGGAATTTTGCTTTCCTAAAATTCAGGGTCCTGACTTTACTCTTAGCCTGACCCATATCCCTCAGGACTGCGAACTCCACCAGTGCATAATCACTGCAGCTCAGGCAGCCTCCAATCTTGACATCATCAATTAGCTCACTTAAATTCCTATAGTTTCACTGTTGATCAAGCTCTGGAGATTGGCTACAACAGCAGATATAAAATACCCATCTGATTTGCTAGATTTACAAACTGGATTTGCCCTTTAGTACGAAGTGCTAAAGCCCAATCCTAAAAGAATACTAATGTATATATGCTTGCACCAAAGTCATATATTGTAAATGTTGGATTAACATGACAAGTCCAGTTACTTGCTATCCTAATTGTTTATTGTTTATTGGCTTGCATTCGCTATGAACTTCAAACTGTCCATTATCGTTGAATTTTTTCATCTCTGTTGGGAGTATTACTAATCAGTTGCACAGTCTTCACGTTTTTATTTCCCTTTACTGGAGACATCAAATGTTCTCTCCTACTCATGTGTCATCTGCCTCCTTTACATTGTCTGAACTAATGAAGGACTCCAGAAAGTGTCCCTTCTCCACAGCCTACCTCATTTTTTTCTATATGGACATAATGACGTTATAAATAACAGTAAGTAGATTTGGTACTTCAGAGATAGAAATGGAGGCAATATGTCTGCTTAGAAGTAGAACAGTTAATGGAAAATACTTGATCAGGTTTGCTTTGTCTAACCTGCATGTATGCGTCCCCAAGTAAGAACAAGGATGTGTCTCTTTTTCTACAAAAAATTACCCATCACCTTTTTCCTGTTCAAAAGTTAGTGATCTCTCAGATGTGATGATACACCTATTTGTGTGAACTTTCCAAGGATCCCTTTTTAACAAAGGTTTAAGGTTCATGCTGTCTAAACCAGCCTAATTGTCACTTAGCCCCATCTGGCAACTAAGCCCCATGCAGCCAGGCACTTACCACCACCCCTGTTGGTATGGGGGAGAGAATTGGAAGAGTAAAAGTGAGAACACCTGTGGGTTGAAAGAAGAACAGTTTAATAATTTAAATAAAATTAAATATAATAGTAATAGCAATAGTAATAGTAATGGTACTAAATTGTAATGAAAAAGAAAATAACAAAAAGAGAGAAATAAAATCCAAGAAAGGCAAGTGATGCCAATGAAAAACAATTGCTCGCCAGCAACTGACCAGGGCCCAGCCTGGCCCCAAGCTGTGGCAATACCCCAGCCAACTCCCCCCAGTTTGTATACTGAGCATGAAGTCATATCATATGGAATATCCCTTTGGCCAGTTTGGGTCAGCTGTCCTGGCTGTGCCCCCTCCCAGTTTCTTGTGCACCCCCAGCCTTCTCCGTTGGCTGGCCAATGTGAGAAGCTGAAAAGTCCTTGACTTCTTAGCAACAACTAAGACGTCAGTGTGCTATCAACATTATTCTCAACCTAAATCCAAAACACAGCACTATACCAGCTACTGGAAAGAAAATTAACTCTGTCCTAGCTGAATCCAGGACTCTAGTTATGTCTGAAACGTGTAAAGGAGCAATCCATACAGCAGACCAAACTGCAGGTCTGGGCAAAGTAAATTGTGAAGAGAAGATTACGATGTTTAAAGGATATGATGTTATGACAATATCATAATAGGATAGCTGGAGCCAGATGGTCATCCACAGTTCAAAGGCTCTTGTAATGCTTGAAGAAAAGCAGTTTTGGATTAAAAAACAAGTTTACAGTTTTAAAGATGCCCATCTCTGAGTCTTTGAACAACTGTGTTACCAATTGTACTGATGCCATGAATGTACCCTTTACTGTCCAGAACCATTCCATGGAAACTCTTTGAATTCCTGGGGATACAGATTCTTATGATGGACCAGTGTCCATTTATTCCTCACGGCACAGAGATGCATGTGCCATCTGAAAGACACCTTTAGAAACATTTTGCCTGGTCTCTGGTGTTGCACACATACAGCAATCAGTGATTTTAATTCTTCAGTTAAGCACTGCAGACTTCAGAGGGCTAATTTGTTCCAGGATGATGAAAGGGCCGACCATTTACATAATAAAAAGCACATTGAAGAGTGATTGGATCTGCACATCTGGTTATGAAATTGACGGTGCTGGTTCTACAGAAGTATTTTAAAATGAACTTGTGCTGTGCTCTCATTGTTTGTGCTGCTGCGCTCCATCTGCACGCAATTACGTAACAGCGGAGAGGCTGAGATACTTGCAATCAAGTGAATCCAACTGCCCCTAACGCAAAGCAGATGGAAGTTTTCTTAACATGCAAATTGTAGGATTATTGTACATCATAATTAAAGAAGGATTCTCAAATGTGGAAATCCAAACTGACATGTTCTGTGATGTTCGTTATGTTAGACTGACTGCTGGCTGTTGAAGGATATCCAGGGTTTAAACTGCTGTGATAACCAGATTTAAGTAGTGATAACCAGATTTAAGTACTGGATTTTCCTCAGGTTGATTTTTGGTTTCTTCAAGAGCTACAATATCAATTTTTATTTCCTTATAACTAATTGTATAATGAAATTTAAGAGAAGACCTCTTAAAATATAAAAGCAGTTTGTTCACCTAAGGAAATTTTGGTACTCAGTCATCTGTGGCAGACTGAGTAGGAAACAATTTATTGGACCAGTACATACAGCTGCACTTATGTGGACACCTACTTAAATGACAAAATAACTAAAGTGCATATTATAACTTGCTAAGAAGGTTTATATGTCAGCATATAGATCTTATTTGTGGCATATCCTGAAGTGACAAAATGCTGCGCACTCAGATACATGAGTTCCCAGAGTCTGTCTACAGAAATGTATCTTACACTTGATTTGTTGATTTAAGTAAAAGATGCCGAATTTGAAGAGTTGTTTTGTCCTTCAATCTACTGCAGATGTTTTCAAAAAGGTGATGTTATCAGCCATAGAAACAACAGAAATAACTGTCCTTCAGTGTCACTGTGTCATGAAAAATTACTGTAAAATTTTAGAAAGACATCTTTGTCTCTGAAATGTAACAATTGGACAGTACACATTAGACATAACATATCTATTCCAAGATGCCTTGCAATTACTTTTCCTAGATCTTTAGGGAAGAGTGGAGAGTTACACATCATACAATACAACTGCTTGTGAGTCAATGAGATCATGCTGCCATGGAGAAGGCAAACAGCTTTCTTAAGTGTATTGGACTAATGTAAGATGTGTAAAATAATCCTGCTTCTCTAGGATACACTGGTAAGAGCTTAGACATAGCCTAGTTTTAAGCTTGACTCTGGAGAAGTGCTCTGGGCCAACGGCAGAGTTTCCACAGACAACTGCAGGAATGATCAGGTGTCTGGCAACACTGATTTAAAAGGAAAATGGAGTGCACTGTGGTTATTAGACCAAAGAAGAAAACATTCAGAGCCATGATAACACTCTTGCAGTACATGAAAAGCTCCTCCATAGATGAAAGAAAGAACCTGGGGAGGAACAGCCCCATGCACCAGTACAGGCTGGGGGCTGAACTACTGGAAAGCAGCTCTGTTGAGAAGGACCTGGGAGTGCTGGTGGGCAGCTGGCTGACCCTGAGCCAGCAATGTGCCCTTGGGGCCAAGAAGGCCAATGGTATCCTGGGCTGCATGAAAAGGATTGTGGCCAGCAGGTCGAGAGAGGTTATCCTCCCCCTCTACTCTGCCCTGGTGAGGCCACATTTGGAGTTCTGCGCCCAGTTCTGGGTCCCACAGTTCAAGAAGGAACGGGAACTACTGGAGAGAGTCCAGCAGAGAGCTACCGAGATGATCAGGGGACTGGAGCATCTCCCTTATGAGAAAAGGCTGAGAGACTTGGGTTTGTTCAGCCTGGAGAAGAGAAGACTGAGGAGGGATTTCATCAATACCTATAAATATCTAAAGGGTGGGTGTCTGGACGATGGGACTAGGCTCTTTTCAATAGTGCCCAATGACAGGACAAGGGGCAATGGGCACAAGCTAGAACACAGGAAGTTCCAGCTAAACATGAGAAAAGACTTCTTTCCTGTGAGGGTGCCAGAGCAGGGGCACAGGCTGCCCAGGGAGGCTGTGGAGTCTCCTTCCTTGGAGACATTCAAAACCAGCCTGGATGCGTTTCTGTGCCCCCTGCTCTGGGTGTGCCAGGTCAAGCAGGGGGGTTGGACAAGATGACCTCCAGAGGTCCCCTTCCAACCCCTACCGTTCTGTGATTCTGTGATTCTGTTCTCCACAATCCATGAACATCATGGACAAGTATTGAGTTTAAGATACAGAGGAGACTAAGCAAGGTAATGAGAAAACTAATAAGATTTCTAATGGTAAAGATAGAGAAGTAGTGGAACAGATTACTATGTGATGCTGTGGAAATTCTGTAATTAGATGGAAATTGTTTTCTGTGAAATCAGTTTCAGCTTATGACTTTCAGATCCTTTAGTTTTTAAATGAAATAAATAATTTGGAATTTTTTTAAAAAACAAGTTTTACTGTTAGCAAAGATAGGTCAGTTATGAGCACTTCTGAAAATCCTATGCTTATCAGCCTATCCATTCCACCCTTTTTTCCTTCTGTCTGACCAAAAATCTCTTTTTTCATTCATTTTTTTTATACAGCTTCATCTACATATGATTTAATCTTGTAAATTACTCACAAATTTTAATATGCGTGTTCCTATTACAGGTGTTCCACTGAAACCCCGGAAAGAATTAAAATTCATAGAGCTTCAGTCTGGAGACCTGGAGGTGAAGTGGTCTTCAAAATTCAATATTTCCATTGAGCCTGTGATCTATGTTGTTCAGAGGAGGTGGAATCAAGGAATCCATCCAAGTGAGGATGATGCTACTAACTGGCAAACTGTGGCACAGGTCAGTTCTTTGTGAAGCGATGTGGATCCCTAGCTTCCAGACCATGATCTAAAGGTCCTTTTCAGATTGGAGAAGAGTTAGATCGCTTACAGGTGGGGGAGGCTCATGCAGAGGGATCCCTTTATAGGATCTCTCTCCAGGTCACGACAGAGCTGCAAACAGAATCCAGAATCCAAATCGCCGAGTCCTTACTTCACTGCTCAGTGAACTGCTTTCTAGTTTTACTCAGGAGAAATGAATTTCAGTAATTTCACTGCCAGTTTTTCAGTTACAGAAACATCAAATGCTTTTAGTGTATATTGAAAATTACTTCATAAAAAGTGTGTGAATATATCAGTAAAGAAGTAAATAATGGTTTCCTTGTCCACAAAAGAAAAACTACTCAGAGGTTTATGTTTTCAAAATGAGTGTATTTTGTGGGTTTGCTCTCTATAGATGAAATCTATAGAACTAGCTGGAGTCTTGATTTTCATAAGGCCAGCCAGTGGCACTTTCCTGTAAGCACATACTTACGATCTATTCAGATGGGAATTCCAAAGTGTCTGAAAGGCAGAAATCTCTTGAAAAATATAGAATTAGATACCAAAATCCATTGAAGAAAGCATGTAAGAGACATGGTGCTTTTGAGGTCAGTGGTACTCTGTGCACAGTCTCCAAGGCATGGCTTGGGTCTTATAAATTATAAGATAAGAGATGCAATTGGTGAAAAGGCTATTTAATTTTTTTAAATAAAACAAGGAGTGAAAAAAAGACTATAACCTTTATTCTTCATAAAGATGTTTTTTTCAGATGTTATTCTCCCAATACAGAAAAGACTATGATGTCATACTCTTATCGCTCAGTGCAATCCAGACTGAAAATAAGATTCATGAGCAAATGTTTCTTACTGAGAAGCAGCCAACAGAGCATAAATTTTCACTTAGTTCTTTCCCAGTTTCAATCTGTTTTTTAACATGCTGACAGTCCACCTGGATGGCAGAGTTCCAGTCGTTTATCTTAACTGCTTCACCCTCTTCCCTGCTGACAAGAAAAGTAAAATGCTGATTTTGAAAAGACCTGTGAAATGTCATTATAGCTAGGAAAAAAAGGAAAGAGAGAATAAACCATCCACAAAATAAAGTAAGGAGTTTAAATTCTGTGACAATCTGTGTTCATTCTCAGTTCAGATTGTGTAGGAAAAAGCTATCTTAAAATAACGTCAAGCTTGTGAGACTGAACACTCAGAAGTGAAGTTCTTGGCTTCAGTGTGGTGCTATAGGGGGCTGTCACTGTGTTAGAGCCTTGCTTAGAAAAAGTCACCTGCAGCAGAGCCTGGCATGAAACCCTGCTTGTGCAAGGCCAAGGGAACATGCACGTCTCCAAACCTGATAAAGTTGCGGTGACTTACTTATTGTCTCTCAGCTGAGGTGCGGGTCTTCAGTCTGCATTCTCCATATTCAGCAAACAACCTTCTATCTTTGCCACTAGGAAAATACCATGGAGCAAAAATGAGCCAGATCTGAATTACTCCTCGCTGTTATTGTGCCATGTATATGTGCTAGACTGTAGAAGCCCAGCTTTTCAGGCTGGTGGATCCGGACTGCAAAGGTAGCACACTGCTGTGCTTTTTCTCATCCCGGAAACAGACCTCATGCACGCTTCTGGAAGTACGTACTATATATGCTCCACAGTAGTGGATGTACAGCAGAGAGTGTTTCCTGTGCAAGAGTGAGAGGAATCCTGTCAGCTGCCTTTCCTGGGGGTCTGTTACATGTGGGCAGAAGGGGCTGAGTTAATCTCTTTGGCAGAAGAAGCCTCCTTCAACTGACATCTTCCTGAGAACTTCGCTGTCCCTTCCGCATCGCAAGAGACGCGTGTTTGATTGTGTGATGGACCCCACTGGGGATGTCAGTTCAGAACAAGTTTCACGATGCCTCACTGGCTTTGTGAACCATGTATACCTTATGGGACATACAGGCTGGGCACCCTTGAGGGGTGCTAGTAATCAGAATTTCTATCTCTATAGAGTAGTGTACCTCCATGGTTTTTGTAGTTTTGGACATCCCACCAGGCAGCCAAAGCTGTTAAGTGTGGCTGCATGCGGTAGAATTTATTTTGCAATATCAGCAAGAAGGATGGATATCCAGTTTGACTAAAGTGACTGTGTGCGCACCCTCCGGGCTTTTCTTGCCCATATAACTGAGGTTTTTTTACTTGTATGATTCCAAAACACGGGGTATGAGACCTTAATTATAGGCAAAGGCTGTGAAGAGCTCAGCCATTCAGCTGAGGACTCCTGGGGCATCTCAGTCCAAGGGAGATGATGCTGGCTCCTTCATTACTCTGCGACTTAAGCTAGGGAGCATGTAAAAAAGCAGTTGAAGATCAAAACGACTGTGGGTGAGGATCTGAATTTCTCTATGCCTATGCCCATATATACTGTAGTTATGAAAAGTTATTGTTTTTGTCTTCTCATAAGAAATTGCATAATATTTTATCAGAGGTCCTCATCCACAATTTTATTTTTATTATCTTTCCAAGAAGAAATGGGGTTATAATTTTCAATAACTTTATTATAAGGTGTTTATTTTCAAAAAAACTTGCTGTTTTCTATTGCCTTTACCTGAGCTAATTTGCAAGTAATTTCTCATGTCTCACATAAATTTTACTTGGTGTTGAAAAAATAATTTTGAAAAAGTTTGTTTCCTCTGTATTGTATCATGGCATCAGGTCTTCTCTGACATTTTGTTTTTAAGGAAGAAGGCTCAATCTGTTAATATGTTATTTATTTAACTCTCCAAGTATATAAAGAAAGCAAACACATTGAAAACAATTTTAGTTATTTTCACTTCAGGAAGAAGGGGTTTTGTTACCTTTATTTTTTTACTGCATATTTTTGGGAAAACTTGACAAAATTAACCATTTGACTAATTCGCATTGGTTAATATAAAAACTGCTGGGAGGAAGATACTAGTTAGCCTGTTTCGCTACGATGTACAGTGTCCTAAGTGGTTATATCAAGTTTCTTACACTACTGTTTCTTAAGGTTTAATCAGTTGAGTAGGACCTGTGGTACTATCCCATGAGAGTACTGTATATCTTCTGAACAAACTTATAATTCTGTTTGTTGCTAATTCTTTCTAAAAATAATAGTATAACTGTTTACATTGGAAACTTAGATAGTAAATCATATTAAGTTAATTAATGAAGTTAATTCAAATATGCCAGGTCAGTTATTTTCAGACAAAACACACATCTGTGTTGGGTGAATGGAGGTCAAATATGTGTGTGTGTATATGTGTATACACAAACATATATCTATGTATACATATGGTCAGACAATAATGAAGTTTGCTTATTAATTTATTCCTTTATTAAAACAAATAAGGAGCTGTATTTACTGCTAGCTTGATTGTGGAAAACCTTAATGCTTCACCTTGGAATTGTCTAAACTCTGTGGACAACAAATCTTTTTTAAAACTTAAAGTTTCTGAGACACCTAAAGTTCTGCTTCGGAGGATCACAAAAAGCTTCTCAGCTCTTGACAGCAAGAAATCCCTGCTGAACCTAACCACCACTCCTGTACAGTAAAGGTTTATTTCTCCACATCCCAGGAGAGGGCTTGCTTTGGTAAGCATTCTTAGAGAGTGCCCATCTTGTGTGGGATTGCAATCACTCAAAATAGGGGAGGTCTGCTGTCCTTTGATAGAGTAGGGGATGCAGCACTGTCAGGTTTCTTCTGAATCAGAGGAAACATAAACTTCGGTCTTCTGATAACCTGGGTGAATTGAAAATCCTTTTATCACTGCATTGTTTCAAAAGAAGGTGTAGAGCTACGAACTCAGCAGGGTAAGGCTGTCCTCTCCTATTTCCATTAAACCTTTGCACTACAGAAGGGAATCCAGGAGTGACAGTGTGAAAGAAAGGGAATGAACGCAGCGAAACGGTCCATTGATTACTGTAATACCACTCAGCATACCGTTTAGTGGGCTTACATTAATTTAAGACAGATATTGAAAGGACTCTCAATATTATGATCTCAGCTCCAAACATACTTAAGTAGTGAGAACTAACTGAAGCAATTAAACAAAAAAAAAATCAATTTACCATTAAGGTAGTGTAAGATATCTCAGTAGCATTTAGGTCTTTCTTGAAATTTATTAAATCTATGTAAAGGTTGCTTAGAGACGCCAAAGTAGTTTATAATGCAGGAGTTACACCCCCTGCATGCTATTGAGTTTAACAGGAGCTTTGCCAACAAAACGAATGATGAAAGTAACAGGCCCAAGGCATGTTCATAAATTAAAATAATTTTGGTGATATCGATTGACAGATTATTTGATCTTACAGTATTTCACGGTTGCCATGGAAGACTGACACAACTGAAATCCTTTCTTTTAATCAGTCCTAGCAGAATAACTGGGCTGAGGCAAATGATGAACAAGATTCCTTAACTGAGGAATTTGGGGTCAAGTCTATTCAGATTACGCTTGCCTTGTAACTAAATTCAGCAAATCTGTTTTTAAAAAGCCCCAGTGTTGTACCTAGTTAATTACAATTAGATCTTGATCCTGACCTAATCTCAGTTGCAGCAGTAGCCTGAATATACCCTTGTTTTTTCTTCTGTTAATATAGTTTATTTTACTCTAGTTCACTGTTGTGTCTTATCTGTAAGTTCTTGAGAATGTGGGCCTGTATGCTGGAAAAAACTAGCACATCTGAGTGCTCCATAAAATGAAAAAAATAGTAAAAGTTGGTTTGGGTAGGCTTTTGCTTCTCTAGGAGAACCCCTTCATTGGACAAGATAATTCACTCTGTAGGTAACATAAAAGTTAGAAAAAGGAAAGAAGATGAGGCAGACATTGAAAGCATTGGGACTGTTACCCCTGCTTAAGCTAAAAAGACAAATACAGCAGTCTAAATGGAGAAGGATTCAGAGTAGCAGCAGTATGTGAGGGTCTCAAAGTCTGCAACACTTAGCAGCCTGAGAGCAGTCTATAACGCAATTTAGAAAGGCTCTCTGTCCTTAACGTGCACACACAAATGAGATATCCATATCCCTACATTTTTCTTGTCATCAAATGAAGATACTAAGTGTAGAATAGCACCTACAAATTTTATTGGTGAGGACTCTAAAAATACTACTGCTGGAGAGCTGAAGCAACTTCCTCAAGTTCTAGGTATCTGAGATAGGTCAACAGCTGCTAATTTCTTACACAGATTGGAAAGAGCAAAAAGCAGAAATGATGATGTGCCTTTTTTGGGAAGTGCTTGTCATCATTGCAAGTAACATTGAAACCTATACAGGGAAGGTGGATTACTGAAGTTACGGAAAACAAAGCTTGTGAAAATAAATTGATGTCACTACCTTTTTAATGAGCTTGCATGTTTGGTAAGTAACGATAATCAGTAATTATTGTATTGTATATTTAGACATATGCAGGACATTTAGTTCAGGTTCATGAGTTATTTTCATTAAAGAATTAAATTAAAATGCAATAAATATGATGTCCTAAAATAAAATTGAAAACTGGATAATTGAGAGGTAGTTGCAAAAGTAAAATCCGCAACACGTGGATGAGTTTCTGATGAGTTCTACAAAAATGCTACATCTTCTGTACTTGGCACTGATTTAGGGGTTACCAGGAGGCTGTGTTCAGTTCTGGTGTTTGTACCTTAGGAAAAATAAGAAACCATGCAGGGGATATCTCTTTAAAAGTTTAAAGGGAACAAAAAGACAGAGGGAAGCAGGGCTCAGAATAAGAGCATGTGAAGCACCTCCTACTGAAAGAGTTTAGAGCACATCTATGTTTATTCCATATTTCAGTGGTTAAGGCACTCCCATGGAAGGTGGAAATTGAACTCATGACACTGGCAGTCTCAGTGGGTGTTGTTGGAGAAAAGGTCATCTCCTATGACCTGAGAAAGGTCTGCAGGGAAGAGTTAAGGCTGTGAGTGTCTTTTTCACATAAATGCCAAAGATCTGAAGAAAGCTTACATTCATTACCTGAGGGGTTTTTGTTTCCGATGAACCAGAAATGGCGGCTTCTCACAGTGCTGGATTTCATGAAGCCATTTTGGACCCCTAATTCTCTGAGAACTGAGAATTGGAGAATGAGTCCTGTGACCTGGGGCAATGAGTTCCCTGAAACATCAACACCTGAACAGCTAGGCCCTGTACACTGGTGAAGGTTGTGATAACTGGAAAACTAATTTTGTGAATTTAACACTTCAGCAGTTTTCTAAAGGTTACTTTTTTCCAGAAGAGACCTACAAGGCACTGTAAAATTGGGTGGTTATATGATTTTTTTCACAGCTGTAAATGCTTTGCAGTGCAGAATGATGCTCAGAGTCAGGTGAGGTGGTTGCACACAGCCTGCTGATACTGGTGCGTACTAAAGAAGTGCATCCCTTACCCTTTAGCCTGACTAACCAGTGTTGCATGGGAGATGCTAGCACAACTAGCCATGTCAGAATGAGTGTAAGCATGACCTTTTCCCCCCTAGACTACGGAGGAGCGGGTTCGGCTGCCGGACATCCGAGCAAGCAGGTGGTACCAGTTCCGCGTGGCAGCTGTGAATGTGCATGGGACAAGAGGCTTCACGGCACCCAGCAAACACTTCCGATCCTCAAAAGGTTAGTTTTCATTCACTGTGTCTGGTGCACACCTTCCGCTCACTCACACATGGGGCACAACCTGATCTGCCTACTTCTGTGGCAGAAGGCTATTAACAGGTGGGCTTTTGGGTAGTTTTGCCACCAGCTTTAGAAATGGTGTGAGATTTGTTTGAAGTTGGCAAAGGAATTAAAGGTTAAAGATGTCATTATTCTTTTATCAGTGAGGGGTCTCAACGAGTAAACCTCCTTTTAAACATTTTCCGCACGGTTGGTATCAAACAACATGACCTTGACCATGAAACATGAAGGAACTGGGGTTTCAGTGTGTTATTCCGAGAGGTTTCTCTTATTTTTCTTTTTAGCTATGAGAAATATGTTGCTGCCATATGTGTAGCAGAGTATTGAAATGTTGCCTGTATCTAAATAATTGTAGCAGCATTGTTTTGATGGAACTGCAGACTCCCTTAATACGTTACCCCTTGCTAGCACTAATCATAAAAGCTTAAGAATAAAAAGGGTATAAATGTGAAGTAGCATGTTTCTGTTCATTAGAAAGGCATGCTGGACAATCCACAAAGTATTGTAGGAATTTTTGTTGCCATTTCTGGTTTTGCAAGGGTTTGGGTAATAAAATAACTTCAAAAATTATTTCTGTACCAGTAAATGGTACTTGGGGGATGGGGGAGATGGAAACGGATCTCCCATCCTGTGAAGTTGCTGGCATTGTCCCTGGTTGTGCCTTTGACCCACATGAAGCAGAGTTTTCCTGGATGACTCTCAGCATAGTATAGGAGTCAGCACAGGCCAGAGACTATTCCCAGCAGACCGATGGTCTGGATGTGGTCACTCTCTCTTAAAGGCAGTCAATAATGTGGGCATAGCCAGACCATGCTAGTTGACTTTAGTACCAAAGAATGAGCTCTATTACTCTTCACTCTACTAATAGAGGTAGTTTCTAACAGAAGGACTTGTGTTTGTTTTAGTAGTGACAGAATCTTTACACTGATATAACACATATTTTGGGGGATACATTTCCTCCTCCTTCCGCAGATAGAATTATCTTGCAGTACAGGCAGTTGCCATCTATTGGTTCCCATGCTAGCTTTTAGCTTGCTGTTCGACCATAGTCAGTCCTAGAAAAAATCTTATTGTAGATGCAGCTATAGAGGCATGCAAGTGATTTTGCTGGTATGGATGGTTTAATTACTGAGTAAGTATACATTAGACTCAATAATTTTTTTCATGCTATAACCACATTTGTGGTAGGAGGGTTGGCTAGCATAGCTATCCCATTAGGGCTGTGACCACAAACCTTTTCAAGTATAAAAGAGGTATTATTTTAATAATTTATTTTACTTAAGTAGCCTATCTTTTCAGTCACATCAAAAATACAGTTCCTTCAAGCTGTGTTGACCTTACTGCAAGGACTCAGCAGCAGCAGTAGCTTTCTCTGCTTCATGAGTGGCACTTCAGCAGATACAGCACTGTGTTGCTGAATCTGGCACCAACTTTCTTTTAAAGTCAGACCATTGTCAGTTGTTTTACTGAGTTTGTAAAGATTTTCCAACTATTCTGCTTGGAACCACTATAACTGCAATTACATAAAGGTATATCATGGTATCTCTGAGGTTTTGGCTTGAGCATGACATTTTTAGGCAGGATTTGTGTTACCTTCCAAAAAATTCATCTCCCACTGAGTGTGGTAGCCACAGGAGTAAATTGTTCAAAATACCTACACTGGTAATGAATATAAGAACATCCATGGTAAGTCATGCTGAAGGTCTCTTTAGCCCAGTATCTGACTCCAGCCAAAAGTGGGTGTTTGAAGAACAGCATGAGAGCAGGATAAGCACATAGGGATACTTCTTCAGCATAGGCTCCCAGCTGGTAGTGATTTGTGTTTCAGGAGCTTGTGGTTTTGAAATGATTACATGTTAGATACCAGAGTCCTCTTTTTCTGTGGTCTCTGCAGCTACCCCTGAAGCCCTTGCTCTCCTTGAGTGCTGCTCATGGCTGTCTGGTGGAGGTAGGGAGCACTTTTAGGACTTTGTGACAAGGACAGCAAGGGCCAGTAGTACCTCTGCATATTCTTACCTGATAAACCAAAATAACGGGATGTTGATAATGGCAGAAAGTACATAGCCAATGTTGTTCAGAAGGCTTCTATAAGCCTCAAAACAATTTTCAAATCTAAACTCCAGCCCTTGGCAGAGAATCATGAATTGCCAGACAAACAGCAAGGAGTTCAGTTAGCTAGCAGCTTCGTAGCCAAAATCACCCTGCTCTGGCAGCTCACTTGACTATTTTAGAGGCTTTGGTATTGTCAGTGGTTATTATAAAGATACTGTGTTCACCAGCTGAAATGTGTAGAAGCACTAGGTGACGCAGGTGAAAATGCTGCTAGGTAGTGACTGTCAGGAGTGATACTGGGATGCTTCAGTTGGTATCTCTTAGCCTCCGTGTCCCCACGTAAGTGCTTGCAGCAGTAACAGTCATAGTGTTATACAGACATTTATTTACTACTTTGGAGATCAGTGGGAAGTGGCAGCCCCTGCCTGACAGAGAGGCAAGAAACTGCTGCTCAGATGTGTCTAGTTTTTTGAGTGTCAGCATCTACTGGCCACTGCTGAGCTCCTACAGGCACATTTAACCTCCAGTTTGGAAAAGGAAAGCGGGCTTTGGCACATCACCTTTGGAAGGATGCTGTCTGTGCTACGTTTGTGTGAAGTGTGGACAGAAATTCACTTTAGTTCTTGAACTGTTTCTATTCACCCTGTTGTGCCAAGACCAAGAGAAGATTATTATCATCAGACTTAACAGAAGTTTTCTTCAAAAAGAAACGCTTTGATCAAGAAACATAACAGCAATTCCTAAGACAGTTTCTCACACAAAATGCTGAACTTTTACCAATTGCTCATAAGTTATAATGAACAGCAAATTATTTGGGTTTGTTTTTTCTTTGAAGGAGGAAAAACATGATATATAATCTGAATCTAGGGAGGAGTATGGCACCACAAAGTCTCTGTCACCAAATATTTTAAGCTGTTAAAAAGAACATTGAAAAACATTGGTGCTGTAACTACTCGGAGAGAGACTTTTTGTCTGGTTGCTACAATACTGTTTTATACTATTTTGTGTTTTTTGAAAATGCAAAAAATATGATCTCTAAGCAGACACAGCAAAGTAAAGTTTTGTTTTATTCAAAATAATGTTAAGTCTTCTGAGTTTTGTAGTTTCCATTAACTCCTCTATCACTTAATAAAGCTTTTTATTATCCGAATTAGTTTAATTTCCCAGTCACAAAAAAGACAAAAACAGGAGAACAAGAGTATTTCATTAAGCATTCCAGCTTACCATTCTTCATTTTGCTTGTTGTTGTTGTTGTGTTTTGAGGTTTTATCTACTGCAGCTTTTGATGCTCTTTTACTGTAAACTTTTGAGGTGAAGGTTTATTAGCTGTTTTACACTGCCTCATGTGTTCATTTATGGCATTAATCTGTAAATAATAAATAATCAAAGTGACACAGCTGAGGTAATTTATGGAATATTCAGAGCTTAAGCAGAGAGAATTTTTAAATGCTGTTTATTTCTTTTTTTGTAAAGGAAATGAAGGATTTGCATATATTTGTCTGGCCTTCACAGGAAATGAAGTGATGCTTCATTTTGCCAAAATGTGATTCCAAAATTACAAGAAACACAGATTAGACTATACCTATCTGTTTGGAGCAGAGTGGCTACAAGATGAAGTGAATACTGCACCTTGGAGAGTGGGTTCTTTTGAGAAGTAGAACTCTGCACATGGATTTTCAGTTTGATACTGTCAGCTAAAATTGATCAAAACTTTCTGCTAATTTGACAGTGGTTTCCACTTTTCAGGGTTTTTCAGTTGTCTGTGCTTTCCTTTTCATCTTCAACTGAGTGGCAACAATTTGCAATAAATAAAGCTAACAAATGCCTGGCAGAACATTTTTGATCCCCAAAGATACAAACATTTCCCTTCATATTTTGACTGGCTCTCTCCAAGCTGCTTCATTTTCTCTAGAAGCAGGAGAGGACTGTTCCTACAACCCATAAATGAGTTTCCTTGGATGAAAAGCTACCTGTGCTTTTCTTCCATTAAGCAGGCACCCAATAGCCTAACCCAACTGGTCAGAAACTGCTCGGCACTAGTGTTACGACTTTTAATTTACTGCAGTTGGGTAAGAGTTTTTGAGCTATTTTTTTCTAGCTTCTTATGATTTGTGATGAGAATGAACTCTATTACTAAGAGACTGCAGTTAACTAGAGGGATAAGTGTCAAGCATTTCCATATAATATATTGTCTTGCTGGTCTGTAGTTAGGTACTGTGCCATTTTCTGAGACAAAAAGAGGCTATAAGATGAACACAGTAAGCCCAAATCATCCGATCCTTCTACCACTGCTAAAGGTTTTTATCTTCAACATGAAGGCAGTTGCTAGCACACACAGGATAAATTGTCAAGCAAAAGGAAGCAGACAACATTGTTTTCACAGCACATAAGTACCATGCTGGATGTGATTTCATGCATACATTACTGAGTGTTAGTAAAACCAGAACAGACACCCACTCCCAGCAATAAAATTCTTTCCGTTGCCCCTTTGGGACCAATGATTTTTTTATACTGTTGCACAGCTGGTTTATGTGTGCCATTTCCAGTGGGCAAAGCCAGTCCCCCGCTTATGCTTTGGAATTGTTTAATGGTTGGAAACTTGTCCGTAGAGCAGCTTCACCAGGTTTTTAAAGTTGCAAGGTCTAATGTTTAAACGAGAGCAGTGGGAGATCCATTTAAAGTCAGGAAAAAAAGCTTGATAAAAAGGGGTTTAGAGTCAAACTTGCTATCACTTTGGCAGCTTAGAAGGGGAATACCACCAGTTCCAATGTCATTATTTTCTTCTCTGAGATATATTCCAAATCATTTACTGTTTTCATTACTGCCACATTTAAAGTCAAAGTGGATGTATTGCAGAAGTGTTTGATGTGACTCTTGTGTATAGCTTGCCCATACTGTTTTGTTAACGTTGCAAAGTGCTTCCAGATCCTATTGATTGAAAGAATTTTGTAAAATATAAACTGTCTATGTTTACAAATATGGGTGTGGGAAGATGTGCATTTTGAAATGGTGATGATATGAGGGTTTGGTTTGTTTTTTTTTTTCTTTTATTTGCAGCAAGGAATCCTCTCTTTTGGGGACTGGAGACAGACTTTTACTTGTGATGGCTAAGTAGCCAGCAAGACAAGAATTTAAGCCCTTTGGGAATACTCAAGCCAGATACTATCCAGATAAATGCAGTACTTACTCCATGTGCTGGAACAGCAGCTTCAGCCTTGACCTAATGAAGCTATCATTTCTAGCAGCAAGGAGTGATTTACTTGTCAGGCTGCTGAGACCAGAATTTTTTCAGATTTGAGGACAGCTGTCTGTGCCAAATTCTAGTGTGTGTGTGTGTATATATATGTAATTACTTTTATTTTATTTGAGTTGTAGCATAAACTGCAAAGGAAAAGCTGCAACTAGCATCACTCTTTCTACAAACCAAAGAATTTGATTTAACACTCAGATAAATTAATGTATACAAAATTTCAGAACTTTACATTTGAAAAACTGGCAGTAATTTCCGTTTCAGTAATTTAATGATCGTGCATCTGAATTATACATGTGGGCAGTCAGTCAAAGGGATCACAGATATATGAAGACTGTTAGCTTTATAGTCAGCAGAATGCCAGTTTAGCTTCATTGTCAGGTTAACAGACACCTCGTGTATAAGCTTTATAATCCAGTACCAGTTATTAGACCTTGAAGTATTTCAGCACAGTTATACACTGCTTTTAGTGTCTGCACAGACATAAGCATAACAGAGCACCTTGTAGAAGCATGACTTTTCCATTCAATAATGCAGTACTAAAGGCTTAAAAAATCAGAAAAAAAACCCCTATTCTGTTATCTGGCAACTGGCAGGCATGCATTATGGAGGAGCACACTCTTATACTTAGCAGTTTTTGGGGTTTGGGGTTTGGTGGTTTTTTTTTGAGGGGGCTTTGGACAGGTCTGGGGTTTTTTGCTGGCTATTTTTTTGTTGGATTTCTTTTTTTGAGGGTGGGGTTTGGGTCATTCAGGGTTTTTTTTTTCCTGTTAATAACAGAGATCACAATATCTTGCCTTGCTGCTACTCCTTCTCACCTGTTTGTTTTGCTGATGACTCTGAATCCTTTCAAATTAAAGAAAATATTCATATTCTTGGGGTTTTGGCTTATAAAATCATAGTTCTGTCAGTTGTAATAGTGATTACTGTCACTGAAATAGATTAATAAATTATATAGTGGTATTGAAACACTTAATATGGGATGGATCCTGAGCTGGTTAAGTGGCTTCATATTTCAAGTAATACACCCCAAATCCAGTAAATATTTTACTGCTGTATCTGTACAATCAGGCAGGGTTTTTTTTCACATGATTAATTGCAAAACTGTAATAATTTTTGTTCATCTTTGACATCTTACATCCTTCTATTTTATTGTTTTCTCCAGCTAAGTCTCCTAGTTTTAAAAAACCTCTTCTAGAAAATTTCAAATGTCTTGACTTTTCATGTCTGCCAACTGCAGATCTCATTCCTTTCTGTCTTCTGCTGCTGCCACCACTACTCTTCCTCCTGTTCAAAGGCATTTTTGTGGATGACATTTGCATCCAAGGCTTGCAAAAGAGAGACTTTGAAGAAAAGGGCACTCAGGAAAATGTTTCTGCTATTGCTGTATTATTTCAGATGTATATTCCCTTAAAGAGGACGTTCTTTCTTTCCTTAACTGTAGTAACCCAATGATTTTTAATACAATGTTTACATTCTCCCATAGCAAAGGAGAAACACTACTAGGTTCTCTTTTAAATATGGATCAGCATTTTGTCTGCTGACTGGACTGTTTCTAGTGAACACAGAAGAAATGCTACTGATAAAGTAGTGTTTTCAATGAACAGTGCAATTTTTAAAAGTACAGGGTGAAATGCTGGTGCTAGAGAAGTCAGAGGAAATGATCTATTGGTTTCGGTGTGCACATAGTTCTCCCTTACTATTTTCTTTTTCTCTTTATGTTACTGGGAAAACCAGGGATGTCTGAAGTTACCTTAAAAGAAAAACAAATTCCTGTGATTCTGAGACATCTAAAACCTCATTCTGATCAATCGCTATCTTTTTACAAAGAAAATTACACACTACCTTGCATTCTTAGGGAGACAGAAACATTTGAAAAGGAAGAATGTAAATTTGGTCATTTGCTTTTAGACCTATGAAAAATTGGTGAATAGAACTTTAAAATATTTTTAATTATGTAGTACACTTTGTCCAGAAGAGCTATTTCATTTAACTTTTAGATTTTTTTTAAGGACTCTCAGAGTCTTTTATAGATGTAGAATGAAGGCAAACATGTTTTATGGTTAGAATTGTTTTTGCTTATATCTGACCATTTGTGAAGACATTCTCTGAAACATTTTAATTCTATCCAATATGTTATATATACATAATACATGATGCATAGTACTTCTGGGAGATAACCTGAATAATTCACCTACAGTGATATGATCATGTTGCACTTCAGGATATAAATGTTTTATTGCCATAATACATTGTCATGTACATGACAAAACATACATGAAAAAACCTCCAAAATTTTAAATCAGTGTGGATGAAGGATTTTGGATTTATGAATAATGATTCTGTTTAGATTTATTGTACCTAAATTTCATTTTATATCTACCTATTTTATTAAACTCTAGAAGTAAATGAAAAGTTGTGTTAGAGAACAGTAGAAAACATTTAATGGAATAAATATTAAATTTATCCCCTCCAATATGAATAGTTTTCTATACTTTAAGATGGAGTTGTTGGCTGCTTCACAAGTAAGGAAATAAGGGTAAGGACAGTGCTTCCCCAAAGCCAGTAAAAAATAAATGGAACTGGCTTGCAAGCTGATTAAAAGAACAAGTGAGAAAAAAAAGGGATTTTTCATTATTTTGAAAATTAAGTTAAATTTCCAGAATTCTTAAACTCAATTCTGCTTTGTAACTTTTATAGCCAAAAGTTAGGTTGAATAATATATGTTAGGAAACAGGAGCATCCATTACTATTTAACTAAAATGGCATGTGTGAGGAAACAGGAGTATCCATTGTTATTTAACCAAGAGTCCTGTTAAATAACAGGAATAAGCCATTATTTCACATCTGCTGATCTTTAAAAAGGAAATGTTGTCTTTATTAATTCTGAATGTGTCAGTCTGCATGACCTAAATGATGGAATTTTCCAGTGAGACTGTTTCTCATAGGGATTATCTGATGAACTGAGTATGCCTGGAAAGTTTATTTAACAGCTCATTTACCATTATAAAAAGATGTAGGTGAACTGTGCGGTAAATGAATGCCTGGTGTCCCCTCTGCACACCTCCAGTTTTATTTCTGGCAAATAAGTGGTGGCTCATCTGGCTAAAAAATTATGTGAAAATGGTTTTTTTCTGGTCAGATTGTTTTTTTGTAGCTACAGATTCATAACATGGCTTAATAACTATGAATTTCCTTTATTCTGCCTGATATACTTTTAATTTTTTTTGAGTCTCACAGTTCACGTTTATTTAAATTCTGTTTTTGCAGTTTCCATGTTTTGTCACCAATGTTTGGCTACCACCAATGTTTGGAGTTAAAACGGAGGATTAAAAAAGAGGAGTTATAGTAAATAGCAAATTGGACTTTCAGAAACTCAGTTGCAAAATTTCGATTGATTCACGTTATTCATGGCCAGGGTATTATAGAGTAGGTCCACAAGGAGGACCTAACATTCAGTATTGGAAAAGGTTCAATATTGGAACCTCTGACTATCAGGTGTCCTTAACTCTAGGGTCAGCACAGAGAGAGCTGCAGAAATAATCTCTCAGTTGATAGTGACCAGAAATTAAACCAGAAAGGGAAATAAATCACAGGGGTAGCTAGTTGCTTTTTGTTGTTCTGAAAAAAACCCTATAGACTTCTATGACATCAAAAGATATCATTACATCTTATTTATATTTATTCTAAGGAAGTATTTATGTCCTATGGTGGTAGATATCAATGCTATAATTTTGAAGAAAGATTCAACATGTAGGAACGTAATCTTGTCACCTGAGAATTGTCTGGCAACACTGAACAAATATTCAGTGTTTCCACCGTACAGTTCTGTGACGACTCTACAAAGCCACTTGTAAAACCCAAATGTTTTATACTGACTATGTATTTAGTGAACGACAGAAGTAAAACTGATAGTCTAGAACATTTTGATAAAGCTTCATATTTGTGAACTATCAGCAACACAGAATAATGACAAAACTAGATGCTAACACAATATTTTTATTTCAGGAGAGCCTGAATTTCTAGAATTTACAAGAAACCATATCACTTATGGGAAATTTTGCTTGAATTTTCTTCAGTGTATTGAGTGTTGAATCCAGTTTGTTTATGCCTGGTAAATACATAAGATGAAGATGATCTTTACCTTATTGAAGACCATCTTTACATTAGAATATCTTTTTGTTTACTTTAAATTCCAGATCCGTCTGCTCCACCAGCTCCTTCTAATATCAGAATTGCCAATATCAGTGCAAACAATGATGGCAGTGTAAATGTAATTATTACCTGGGATCTTCCAGAAGAGCCTGATATCCCAGTGCACCACTACAAAGTCTTCTGGAGCTGGACATATAGCAAATATGTAATCCCAGCTAAAAAAAAGAGAAGGAAGATTACTGATGGGGTAAGAAAGAAAATAGTAAATGGACAGAAATATGGCTTATTTCTGACACAAAATAGAGTGTAAGTATGAAATATGTGTTAAATTGCCATGATTTCAGCAGCTGGTAAAGTAGTGGTCTTAATTTTTAATATGACCAACCCCGTAGACAATTTTGATCTCGCAATCTGTATCTTCCACTGAACTCAGGGAGAGAAGTAGAATTCTGCCTTAAAATGCAGGTAAATACTATAAGATTTTGCAGGAGAGATGAACAGAAAGTTAAATGCTGTTTGTCCTCTAATTAAGGCTTATTTTATTAGTGCTTCTTAAAGATACAGTGCTTGTTTTATTTAAAAATCCTAACATTATCTGTCACATTGTTCTATCACTATGCAAACAGAACTTGTGACAACATCATATAGAATAACCATTATAGGTCCAATGAAAAAACAAACCCAAAACTCTTCAAATAAGCTGCTGTATGAAAGATCTGACATATTTCCATAGCAGCAAGCTCCTATGAGTTTCTTGAATGATGTGTGAAATATTGCTTTATTGGAAAGGTATCTCTTGTGATATCCTTAAGCATATTGCATGCTATTTTAAATTAGTTAGTAGAAATCAATTACAGACAACAGGCTGAACTTAATTCTCAGTGCTCTTAATAAACGCATTGCGAGAATTTGGTCCCCTGTCTATGTTAACACTGTGTTTTGGCTCTGGCTGCCCACTTGCGCTGTGATGAATGACAGCCGGAGGGTTATAGTTCCCCCTCTGTCCCTCAGTCACCAAACCCTGAGAGAAATAAAGGTAATGAAGGCTGTGTGCTGAGTTCATCTACAGCAGATTGGACACAGCAGAGGTGCCACCGTGCGAGCATGCTGGACCCATGCCTTCTCATGGGAATTGGTGGGTGGTCAGGGTCTGGAGGCTGCAGAGCCACCACCACCAGCTCTGTGCTGGACAGGCAGGAAAAGGAGGTTTCCCCACAAACAGAGAAAATATGTAGTCATTTCAGGGGCTGAGGTAACTTGGTTCTTTATTTCTACTTGAGTTAAATACTTTTTTTTTTTAAGTAAACACAAATAGGAAAGAAAATTCTTTCATGTACTTTAAAAAAAAAACACTTTGGCAAGATAGGAGTAAGGTTGGACTGTGCTAGGTAGAAAAGTTTGTGTTCCTCAGGAAAGCTGCCGTTGGCTAGAGATCTTCATGGCAGAGGCTATAGCCTAAAGATACAGGGGAGCTTTCTCTCCACAAGCTGGTCCTTAAATCACAAAACCCAGAGAATTTTAAAATTGAGCTAAATCCTTAATGTCACGTTGGCAGTTTGCACAGAGTACATCCTACGTATAAATATGTTAAAACAGATCCAATATAGACCATTACAGTAATTGGGACCAAGTTCTGACTGTGAATATAGGGAAATCCTGAAGAGCCAAGGCATATTTTAGAGAAAATGCAGGATTTTAGAATATCTTTCGTATTACTCCTGCTCATTGTACTTTTTCTTCTGCAGCACATCATGAAACTGTACGTCAATGCCAGTGAGATTCAGACTTCCCCCACAGGACACTCCTGAGGCTATTGCTAATCAATGGTCCTTTGGACGGTCTAGGTGTCCCTGCTCAAGCAGGGGGGTTGGACAAGATGATCTCCAGAGGTCCCTTCCAACCTCTACCATCCTGGGATTCTGTGAATATTATAGCAACTCTTCTGTCTAAAAACTGAAACTGCAGAAAACTTAGAAAAATAAATTAAAGGTGGAAAAATCTTATTTTTTAAAGATCATTGAAGATTTTTTTTTAGCCAGTTTTTACCTTTAGATGTGGTCTAGTCTGAATAATTTTATAATTATTTCCGTATGAAATCATTCCAGGTAGACATTCAAATAATTTGGCTGCAATACTAACACTGTTAATTATAGTCAGCATTATAGTCAATGTTATAAATATCTTAGCACAAAGCAAGTAAAAGTAATTGATATGAAATGCTTTTAACAATCCCTGAAGTGTTAAATATGGCAGTAAGTGGTTATCTTTTTCACTCTGATTGACCGTCAAACTTCAGAGGCACAAAGTATTCTAATGAAAACATGGAGTAATGTCTTCTGTCTGAGATATGGACTAGAAGGGTACTTCTATAAATACATTAAAAAAGGTTAGAAATGTAAGAATACTGAGAAGCCTTAGCTCTTCTTTGCAATATCATGGGACTTGCCTTAATTTATGGATTATTGACTGGAGAATGATAAACCTAGTCTGTTTTTTCCCCATTTAAGACACTCCCATGACAATGGGAACTGCATTTTTACTTTTCTGCTTTCCATTCTATAGCAGAAAAGTGTTCTTACCAATGAGGGATTTTGGTGGTGGGTTTGTTTGGTTTTTTTTTTCATTTTTGTTTTCAACAGTTGAAAGAAGTAGAAAATACTGACAAATGTACTCAATGTTGGATTTTAGCTATCTTCAGACTATCTCTAGAAGAAGTTTTCAGTTGCTTTGGTAACACAGAAATCAGAGAATAAAATGTTTAAACTTCTTTGGCTAGAATAATTTTAGGCTTAAGAATTTGGCATAAGAAGAAATCTTCTTATCTGTAAAAAAAATCATTTGGTTTTGACCTAAACAATAGGTGTCTGTATTTGCCAAGTAATTGCCAAAATTATGTAAACATCAAGAAGAACAGTATTTTAAAAATTACACACAAAAACAGAGTCCAATAAAATATATTGTTTAAAGAATGGAAATTTTCCTCTGTTGAAATTTATACATGAGTTTTCTAATTTCAAGAGAGTAGTGTGCCTAAGATAGCAGGACTGCTTTTAATAAGGGCCTGTGTTTCAGTAATGCTATAATATTTTGTACATTTATTTTTCTCTATTACAGGCCCAAAATTACGTGGTCCTGGAGGGACTCCAACCCAACAGCAACTACAATGTAGAGCTGCAGGCAGTAACACGTTGGGGTCAGATACGCCTAAAAAGTGCTAAGGTTTCTCTCCATTTTAGCACAACTCAGGACACCAGGAATAATAGTGAGTAATTTTTTTCAAACATGTGAATGCTTTATCTCTTCTTTATCTGGTATTGCAATGTTTTATACTATTTCTCAAATTAAAAAAAATTCTTAAAACTTTCTGTTTCATATCATAATGATCCTGTCTCAGTGAAGTTGAGTAACCCTTTAATGTTAAATTTAATATCTAAAAATTGGTGACAGTTTTTGCCTAAGTCTTTATCTCACATCCTACTCACCTGAAATAAACAATGCAATGGCAATGGAAGCATTTGCATGACTGTGGTGTTAATATTTTTAAGTGCGTATTTTAATATTTTAATATTTTTCAAGTGCAATATGGGTAAAAATACTTGTCAGTGGCTGGAATAAAACCATTTCTGTGTCTTTGTCTTAACTGGAAACTTTTAGCTTGCCATGCTTTTCAAAATCCTAACTGTTTTGAGTAGCTCGCTAATTCAGATTCTTGGACCACACAAATATGAACCTACTATGAACTGATATAAAACATCAGCTCTTCTATTAGGGAATCTAAAATGTTCCATGCCTGACAAGCAATGAATTCTCAAGAAATTCTTGCACACATAGGATGTACATTCAAATTAGCATCTTGAGATCTTTAGAAGTCAAGTTATTTCTTGTTAAGATCGCCTTTAAAACCTCACATGCTAAGTAATAAAATTGAAAGTGTATCTGAATCTGAAAGTAAACCATGATTCTTAGCCTTAGTTAAATGCTATTTGTATAATTACAATACCAAGTTACTGCCCCAACTGCTGATGTATCTCTGATTAACCAATGCAGCAAAATTCTGATAATAAGATGTTGCTGGACCCTTCTGCAAGCATATTCAGTTTGGATATACATAAAATATTTTAAAGTAGTTGTTAACTATGACAGACCTTCATATCTACAGTTCCTCCCCATTTTAATGTACCAAGAAGATAAAATAGATCTAAAGATCCTTCTTTTTTCCCATATTAAGCACACTTTTACCACCTTTTTGGTCCATGTTAAGAGACAGCAGAGGGCCAAGTTTTCATCTCTTCAATGCACTGAGTCTTTGCTTGAAATCCATATCAGAATACGAGCTTGAATCTCCACAGTGAGTGCATAAGGCAAGTTTGGGTTAAATACTCAGTGAAGCCCAATGTAAGTGAATATGAGAGTTCTGCCCTTTTCCATACTGACTCTCCTAGATTGCACCTGTACTTTCTATCATCCCCCTGGTCTTCTTGTCTCTTCTGGTTAGAAGTTTCTGTGAAGTTCTGGATCTCAGTTCTAAACTTTAAGGTGTTTATATTTCAGTCCAACCATCTTGACTGGTGTGTCACCAGATTACGTCATAGCTCTGAGAAAGAACATGTAACTGAGTTTACTTTACATCAGATCACAGGAAAAGGCTGGTGCCTGGATTTCACCTGAGTCTGAGGCTGAGCTGTGTCCTGGTAACTGGGACAAAATTCTAGGTGTCATTATATACACCTAGCCAAAGTGAGATTGGGCAAGCTGTTGCATTTCTTTCTCTCATTTTACTGTGAGAATAGCTTCATAAACTTTCCCCTCTTGGAAGCAGAGATTATTAATCAGCTGATGTTTGTCAGGCTTTATTGCTGGTCTTGACATTAGGTTGGATCATCAGGGTCTTTAAACATGATAGTAAATAAAGACTTTCTATATAACAAAAGCCCTCTAAACTGAAGCTGAGTAATTGAGATTGGACTGGGTCATTTTGGGTACCATTTTATACTTACTGTGAGAAACCCTTTCACTGGTAGTTCTGTATCAGCTCTCCATGGTCTCACCAATGGCCAGTCTCTCATGGTCTCTATCACCAACAAGTTTCTGTTGGGAGAGGAAGATTTTTGTTTCACTTTTGCCTCTCCAAAACAGTGCATTTCTCAGAACCTGATGCAGATCACATATGATTTATTACTTAGAAATCCTTTACCAAATGGAGTTCATTCACCCTATACTTCATGTGTGACTTCAGTGCTTTCATAATTTTCTGTCCACTCCAGTGGTACTTCTTTCCAGTCATCATCACAGCTACATTTAAATTCCTTCCACAATTTTGCTTGGATAATCTGCCCTCTCCTTGATTGTTTTCCTCCAGAAAACAGTTCATCAGTAGTTTCTGTGAAAGTCTGCTATCTACTAATGCCTAATTAGTATAGACTTTCTAATGCCTTGTGCTTTTTTTCACTTTACTGTGGTGACCTTTTTGGACTAAAAGGTTCATGAATTGGGTTGTTTTTAAATCAGAGTAATGGTACACTAAGAGCAATACTTCTGTTTTCTCATATACTTTATATATAGTATTTGACTGTTATGTTCAAATTATGAACATCCATTTGGTTAACGAGCTGTATTTTCTTTTTAACTGCAAAACAGTGCCTGCAAGAATTAAAATACATATTTGTTTTACAGTAGAGTACTTCAATAATAGGTTTATAGACAAATCTGAGCATCCTTTCTGTTAAAGCCGTGAAGTAAAGGCTTCAGGATTCTTTGAGTCTAAACCACTGATATTGCACATTTTAGTGGACAGAGCGCTCTGCTGAGAGGTATATTTGGACCTTTTTGGATATGTAAAAATTAGCTAAATTATAGCTTACGTAGAAAAGCAAATAAAAACTACTCCTGGAGGAGATGCAAACTCATCTTCTGAATCTCACTGAAGTTAGGTACAGAGCCAGTCCTGCTTGAGGTACTTTTGAGAATACTCAGAAGCAGATGGAGAAATATGAAAAAGAAAAAAAATATTGCCTGAGATATTATCTAGGACATGACATTCCCGCCCCCTCTTTATCTGGGGACTTCCATGGCCGTTGGGAAGTAGTTTCAGAAGCAACATGCCAATTTTGCCAAAGTCCCACTGTCAGTTGCTCGGCTCTCTGTGGAATTAAGCTCTGTTTTTTTAGGTGTCTGTTCCTATTGTCAGAGTAGAGAGTAGTCCATAACCCGCTGAAGTAATTTAGTCCTGCAGACCTCTGTGCGCTTTGCCCTGGCCCTCTGGCATTATATTCCCCCACACTAAGAAATATGTTGCCTCACTCTATTTGTATGCTTTGGTTCTGGGAAATGCAGCAAGACTCTCTCTTTCTTGATCTTTATATAGAAATATTCTAAATTGGTGTCCTGATTTTTCTGGAAATGGAGCAGGCAGAGAATGGCAAAGCAGAGATTTAATAAAATTAAAATACTTTAAATTGACGTATACCTAATAGATTTCAGTTTGTACTTCGCTCTACCACTTTTTGATTTCCTTTTAGGTAGTATAAACATTATGGTTATCTTGAGAAAGAATTTGCTTAAGTTTGATAGTTTCACTTTAATTTAAAACAAGCAAAAAAAAAAAAAAGTAAAATTGTATCAGATTAAGCAAAGGTTTGACAAAGTAGAATTTGGCCAAAAAGCAAGTGGGTTTCAGCTGACGCTACATGTAGGGCACAATGCTCAAGCTACTCATGGTAATTATTGAAACCTGAGTCTTTCCCTCTTTCTCTCAAGTATGTAGTTAATAATTGGACACATCTAATTATTAGAATCTTTACTTTTCATTTAGGTGTATTATTGAATTAAATACAGCTTCTTTTTGTTAATCTGATGCAAATACTGTCCTTTTAACCAGAACTGATATATTTGCAAGTGTGCAATGAAAATGCAGTTTGAATCAGCATTGCTGCCTTTTCAAATTAAAATATCTAGAAATGCTGTCAACCCTGCTAAATGTTGATGAACTGTTGGCAGACGAAATGCTTGATGAAGGACATCCCATTACCAGGGCTTGTTCGAAGCTAGGCACGCAAACCCAAGGGAATTGCTCAAAGTTAATTCTGCTCTTACAATGTTTTCCTAAGCATTCACTGTTCACTGTTGGAAACAGGAAAGTGGGCAAGAAAGATCTTTAATCTGACCAGAGAGTTCTTACATAGCATACCAAAGGACTATATGTACTTTGATGTAATAACCACATGTGGCACTCTGTGGGTTACACTCAATGCTGTCCTTGGTTTTTGGATATATTCAAACACTGCACAAATATAAAGACCATGAGTGATTATACAGAACTACTGCTAGATACTATGCCTGTTTAAAAAGTCAATACATTAACATTTCTTGTTCTTGGGGATATGAGTACGCTTTCTTTCTTTATTATTAGTTTAAAAATTCAAAGAGCATTTTCATATTAAAATATATTTATCTTTTTTCTCTCTCTGTCCAGAATTTTTTTTTGACTGAATTTCAAACAGATTATATGCTTTTCAACCATTATGGACAATTTGTTCTTTATATTAAATTCATTTAGGTAAGATATCAAAAAAAGATAATTTGGGTTAAAGATAGTATTATTTTCTGAATTTCAGCACTGTTAACAGTCATTATATGGCACTGTACTGAAATAAATAATTCCTGATTGTTTTGTGTATTGCAGAGGAACAGACATCTGCTGGGAAACCCCAGAAAGGACTGGTAGATCCTTACCCAACATTTCAAAGAAGAAAACCCACTCGTTTTCTTAAAATTGGAACTCCTTTCTATCAGGACAACCAACTTCAGGTCAAAGTCTACTGGAAGAAGACAGGTTTGTAAAATTTTTGTTTTGCTATTTTTTCTAAGAAAGAACTCTCATCAACTGCCTCAGCGTTACAGAACATTGATATACTATAATGAGCCTTCTACAATCATTCAAAGTTAAATCCTATACCCATGCTTCCTTCCCTTCCCCTTCATGTTAGAGTGAAACATTGCCTCTCCTCTTTGTGTTATGGATGTGCAAATGTCTGGCAGAGGGGAATTATGTGAATTGGCTATCCAAAAATCACAGTCATGTTGGGACACTGAATCTTCCCAGAGCTAAGATAGTTTTTAGTTTGGTGGAAATTGCTTCTGTAATGTTTTAGAAGGGAAGCAGAACTTGGTCTTATGTAACAGCTTTTGTGGCAATTAATGTTGTCTCCCTGCAGTGTGCCAGAGGGTCTCAAGCACAGTCAGTTCCCAGTGGATTTTCTGCTAATGCCACTGCAGTATCACCTGTTGGACTTTGTCAGTTGAGAAATGAGTCAGGAAGTGAATGTATATGGAAATCATGCAGTGGTGTCACAAAAACTAAACTGTAGTTTGAACCACAAAATTTAGAGTTATACTGGCTCACGTTAAGGCCACAATAGGCTTTGTGCCAAACTTTATCAGTCACCTTGAATTAGAACAGGATGAATAGTTGGCCACAACCACTGGAAAACTCTTTAAGCTGTTTTTCTGCTAGGCTTTGTGCACCCTTCTGTTTTTTCAGAAAAATCTAACAATGATTTTATGTTTAAGTCTTCCAGTCTAAAGGAAAATGCCATAAATTTTAAGTGTCTAATCAGATTCAGAAATCAAAAAAGGGATTTTACTTTCTTGCCCTCTAGGAGCATATACGTTGTTACACATTGCTCCAGCCTAGCCGTAACAGGTTCATATGCTGTTATCTGAAGATGTGCTAACACTGTTAGCGTTTTAACTTGCTACATGTGTAGCTGCAGCACGTGTATAAGATCTATTCAGTCTTTGTATTTGAAATAAAGGGCTACAAAATGGATAATCACCTTCTTTTTCTGGAGTTTTTTCAAAGAATATTAGAAATATTTAAGTTCTTTTGGGTTTAGGTGTATGCAGCACCACCCTGAATGAGGAAGGGCTGTACAGCCATTCAATTATGCTATGTAACGTAATAATATGTTGCACCGGATGGTGTGGATTGTGAGAGGTATCTTTTGCTTCTTAAAAAATGCCTGCCTGTTTGAGTGGTTACCTTTCTAGCCCTGCTGTATCAAATATTTTCAAATCAAATGCTTATTCCTCCATAAAATCTGCAAGCTTTGGCTCAGCCTGACTACATGCACATTTTAAACGTTTGTCCCTATCCTGGCTATGCCAGTATTCTTTTCTCTATCTTTCTCCACTATATTTCATTTTTGCCTAACTTCATGGAAAGCTAGGATAATTTAAAGTTTAAATAAAAATTGAGGCATTTTAATTGTGAATGCTAAGTTTAGCTAACAATGTACTTTTGGTTATCCAAAGTGGTATTTCACAGAATCACAGAATCACAGAATCACAGAATCACAGGTTGGAAGGGACCTCAGGGGTCATCTAGTCCAACCTTTCTGGGAAGAACAGAGTCTAAACAAGATGGCCCAGCACCCTGTCCAGACGACTCCTGAAGGTGTCCAATGTGGCTGAGTCAACCCCTTCCCTGGGGAGATTATTCCAATGGTGACTGTCCTCACTGTGAAAAATTTCCCTCTCATGTCCAATCAGAGTCTCCCCAAGAGCAACTTGTGTCCGTTCCCCCTTCTCCTCTCCATGGGACTCCTTGTAAAAAGGGAGTCTCCGTCTTCTTTGTAGCTACCCCTTAAGTACTGGCACATGGTGATGAGATCCCCTCTGAGCCTCCTTTTCTCAAGGCTGAACAAACCCAGCTCTCCCAGCCTATCCTCGTATGGCAGGCTTCCCAGTCCTCTGATCATCTTGGTGGCCCTTCTCTGGACCCCTTCCAGCCTGTCCACATCCTTTTTGTGCCGCGGGGACCAGAACTGTACACAGTACTCCAGGTGTGGCCTGGCAAGCGCTGAGTAGAGCGGGATGATGACTTCTTTATCTCTGCTGGCGGTGCCCTTTTTGATGCAACCCAGCATCCTGTTGGCCTTCTTGGCCGCAGCAGCACACTGTTTGCTCATGTTGAGCTTTCTGTCCACCAGGACCCCCAGGTCCCTTTCCACAGAGCTGCTCTCCAGCCAGGTGGATCCCAGTCTGTGCTGCACTCCCGCATTATGTTTTCCTAGGTGCAAGACCTTACACTTGTCCCTGTTTAGCTTCATAAGGTTCTTGTTGGCCCACTCTTCCAGCCTATCTAGACCTTCCTGCAGAGCAGCTCTCCCTTCTGGAGTGTCTACTTCCCCACTCAATTTGGTGTCATCAGCAAACTTCATCACGCTACACTTGATCCCATTATCCAGATCACTTATAAAGATGTTGAATAACATCGGGCCCAATATCGATCCCTGGGGAACTGCACTTGTGACAGGTTGCCACTTGGAAAAAGAGCTATTTGCCACCACCCTTTGGGTGCGGCCTGTCAGCCAGTTCCCCACCCACTTCACGGACCACTTGTCTAGGCCATAACACATCAATTTCTTCAGGAGAAAGCTGTGGGGGACCGTATCAAAGGCCTTGGAGAAGTCCAGATAAACAATGTCCACTGCCCGCCCCATGTCAACCAGGGAAGTCACTTTGTCGTAGAAGGCCAGCAGGTTTGTCAAGCACGATCTGCCCTTAGTGAAGCCATGTTGGCTTTTCCCAATCACATGCTTCAATTGACTTGTGATGGCCCCCAGGAGGATTCATTCCATAACTTTCCCAGGGACTGAGGTAAGGCTGATGGGCCTATAGTTACCCAGATCCTCCCTCGAGCCCTTCTTGTAGATAGGGGTAACATTTGCCTTCCTCTAGTCCTCTGGGACATCCCCCATTCTTCATGACTTCTCGAAGATTAAGGAGAGCGGCCTTGCGATGATGACAGCCATCTCTCTCAACACCCTCGGGTGGATGGTGTCAGGGCCCATTGATTTGTGGGGGTCAAGCTCCTGTAGTAATTCATATACTAACTCTTACTTCACCGATGGTGGGTCGGTGTTTGGTTCAATTGGCAATTTTGTTCCCAAAGCCTGGGACCCAGCATTGTTGGTAAAGACAGAGGTGAAGAAAGTGTTGAGGATTTCTGCCTTTTCAGCATCGTTGGTGATTGATTCTCCTATTCTGTTTAACAGTGGGCCTATGTTTTCCTTCTTTTTGTCCTTATGGTTGACGTGTCTGAAGAACCCTTTCTTGTTATTTTTTATGTCTACAGCCAGTTTCAATTCGAATTGGGCTTTTGCTTTTCTAACTGCACCTCTGCACTCTCTGGCTATGCCCTTGTAGTTCTCGATGGACAATCCTCCACTTCTCCATTTCTGGTGTGCTTCCCTTTTGGATTTGAGTAGACCCAGGAGGTCATGGTTGAGCCATGGGGGCCTCTTGCTCCGCTTACTTCCCTTTCCTTTGTAGGGGATGAACTGGCTTTGTGCTTCCAATAGAGAGTTCTTGAAGAATTCCCAGCTCTCACTAGCTCCTTTGTATTCCATGGAAGCCTCCCATCGAATCCCTCCCAACTGAGCCCTGAGTGCACTGAAGTTTGCTCTTCTAAAATCAAGAATCCTTGTCTTAGAGCTGACCTTCAGCACACTCAGCAGGATCCCGAAGTCCACAATATTATGGTCACTGCAGCCAAGGCTATCACTAACTGAGATGTTACAAAGCATTTATATATTTTGAGCTTGGTACTGATCACCTTAAGCTTTAGCCTTCTGGAAGTGAGATGTCAACTCATTGTCCAAGCTCCTTTTGGAGTAAAAAAAGAAAAGCAAGTGAGTTCTGAAGCAATTCATCCCCCACAGCAGCTGATGCCTCTCTTCCTTACGGAGTACAGAAGGGAGCCTGGACAACTCATTTGTAGAAGGCTTAGAGATGCCTAACATGTCCCTGTGAGCTGAGGTTCAGTTCTGAGCAGCTTGAACTGAAAAAAATTGAGGGACAAGATTCAAAGATGAGGAGACTATGACGTTTCCTACAGCTATAAGGCTGGGTTGCTACACAGGCAAGTGTACACTGTCACAGTCTACAGGCAAGATTCAGCCCAGTGGAACAATCAATCCAGCTGCAGCACTTTTCCTGCCAGCCTGTTTCCAGAAGCAAGATTATGTGTCCTATGACCAAAATGCCAGCTGCCCTAGTGAAATTCAGCTTACAAATAGTTTTCCAAATTCACCATTGTAGTTAATGGGGGAAAAATCATGACCAGTACAGCAATATTCATCTTGTTCCAAAGCAGATATCTTGAACTAGGTGTCCACTAATTATAACTGTAACTTGGGTATCAAGCTTATAAGTAGATGTTACACAGTCATTACTTAAATGTTGACATCTATATCTGGAGCTGAATCCCACACTGTGTTACATACCTGGAAGTAATATTTGTAGTAAAAGTTATAAATGCCTATAGAAAGAAATAAGGTAGCCAGCATCTCATAGTGTCTGAGACGAGGTAATCAAGATTAAATGAAGCCAAGGAATATTTGATAGCTTAGAAGTAACAGTGTTTGGAAACAGTGTAATATCCACAACTGGAGATCTTCAGAGACAAGTATGGCACAGATCTGTTAGAAATGACATGGATTTACATACCATGGATTTACCTTGTGCCTGAGATGGACCAGCTGAGTTCCTGAGTCGCTGACTGTACAACCGACTTATCTTGTGTGAACCTGTGTACAGCCAGTTATACAAAGGGCACACCCAGAGGTCCATTTTGGTCACACAGTGGGAGCAGGCTCTGTCACATGCACTAGGGTCTTTAGCTATATGCCCCAGCCATGCTGTGGAAGTTGCCTTCATTTTTCTCACATAATGAATAGCGATAGCAAAGGTGTGTGAAGAGGGGCAGTTTGTCACACTTAGTTTTTTATTTTATTTTTTAAAAAGAAAATATCTGTATTCTGAGTGACAGCGTATGCAGTAACTCAGCAGGAGCCATTGCCTGATGTGGAACTGAAATATCGCCAGTTACCTGCTCCTGAGAAGCTAACAGCTTCTATAAACTCTGAAGGAGTTTGGAGGTTAGGTAGTATATGGATGAGGTACTGACTGTAAATTTACTAGCGACAATTTATGGCAGAGCAAGGCTTTTTCACCGTGCAAGGAACACAGCAGGGAAAACATATTGGCTACATCTTGCCTTTATGAAAGGCAGGAGTTACTGGAGCCAGATGTGCTGGGAACTGTACCCACACGTCTCTCCTTTATGAACTGCACTGTCTCAAGTCGTGTTTAGGGAGTTGTAGGAGGTATGAGAGTGCAACAACTATAATAGGAAATACTGAGAGTTTACCTCAGCCTATTATATGGCCTAGCATCTAGGCTATTTTCATTGCAGATGGGCAATGAGTGTTCAAATCCTTCCTGACAGGGAGTTGATCTCTTCGTCTTCTACACGGTGGGTGAAAACAAGAGTCCCTGCTGATTGCTCTAACGTTCTCATTATTTTGTGGTTTGCTATTAAAAGCAACACTTTTTTTATTTTGGTTCAGGAACTCAGCCATTCTATAGTCCTAATTAGGATGTGTAACTTTAAAACAAATAAAAATTAAGAAAATATGAAACCATGTGAAATAAATATATTGATAATGGTAAGAGTTTCCACGACATAAAAAATAATTCAAGAAATACAAGTCTCAAGCTTGAGTGTGTTGGATATTTGTAAATTAAGCAAAATTCCAATTAGTTGTAGCAATCTTTGCTTTGCCTGGTTTGATTTTTCAAATTTTATGTACTTTCTGTGGTGGACTTCATGGTCCTAATAAGAGATGGTTGCAGTGGTGATTAAATAAATACATTATTTAGATTCTGGATTTTTTTAAGATGGAGACATTTAAACCAGTATGATATGTTGATATACAGTGTCTTTTACCTGTAATGAAAACTTTAACAACTACTAAAACAGCAGTCTTTCACTTTGTAAGAATGGTACTCATTTTCGATAGTAATAGCTGCTCAGAAATTTTTGTTATATTCCAGAATTCAGTGGCCCTACCATTCCACTTAGATCTCAGAGTATTTTTTTTTAATTCTGTCCAAAACCAAGATGGCTCTGTAGAAGAATTTTGTACTGCCTCCCAGCACTGTAGCATCACAGCACATTGCAGATTACAGAAACAAACAGAAGGAGAGACTTATGTGGATTTCTTCCAGTCTCAGACCACTTAAGGAACACAAATGTGTTCCTAAGGTTGTTTTAGATTATTACTTTACTTTCACTGGTCCTTTTGTTAGCTGAGAAATTGTTTTGCTTTTGAATTTGAACCATTTTACTATCTATAAAAGGGACAAAATAGAATAGAATCATAGAATAATTTAAATGCGTTGAAAGGGACCTCTGGAGGTCAGCTGGTCCAACCATCTGCTCAAAGTGGAACTCCGAAGTTAAATCAAGTTGTTCATTCCTATCTGCAAGGCCCTATAACAGATGTCATTTTCTGAATGACAGGGAATTTGTTCTTTATGAATATCAGACTGCCGAGGCCACCTCGCAGTTTATTGCAATGTACCTTAGGACTTCCAGAATGTACAGTGATGTCTCTTGACATTCAGAGATAATTCTTCCATTACTACGATGAAGATGTATTCCTCAGTGTCATTTGCAGATGTGCCTTTAGGAAGCCAATGAAAGACCACAATCATGAAATCAGTGCTGAAGCTCTTGGTTTTATATCATCCCTCTGGATAGAATTCATCAAACCTCTGTCTTGTGGGACAACTGCAATAGAGGTGGTGTTGCAAACTGTTACAGAATGGGCTTTATTATACAGTAAAGAAGTGATTGCTTATCAGTAGTACTCAGCAACTGAACACAGTATTTGAGTTAAAGTCTGAGTAAGTGGATGGAAGACCCTATTTCCATATATATGCATCATAATGTGCCACACTTTGGTAGCAGGAAAGACTTATTTAGGCCAGTTCTTCAAGTGTCATTTCTTAAGTCCCATTAGCTTCAGTAAGCATGAGGCATGAATGGAATGTAGGATCTGGACTTTACATTAAAATAAATCTCATTCTGAAATAATCTTTCAGTTTGAATGCTTTGGTATGATGGCAATAATAACTTCACTTCAGGATGTACGCTAGCAAAAATAACTCCACACTTCAAGCAGTACAAGGTACTTAGCAAATACATATAATTTTGCTAGACAGAGTCATCAGAAAAGCATATTGTAATTATATGAGTACAATAGCTTCTTTCTGAAAGAAGAAAATGTCTTTCATTTGCTGCCTCTGACTTAGGCCTGGGATTAGAGAAACACAGTACATTCCTTAAACAGCATGAATCCCACTTTTGTAAATGAAAAGAACTTGCTTGAGGCCAGATTTTTTTGCCATCTCGACTGTGTGAAATTAGAAATTATGTGCTATTTATGTCAAATAGTGAAATCAACTTAAACAAATAATTTTTAACTCCTTGGTGCTGGAGTCACAGTGTACCATCCATTACCAAGAATGGATGCATTCTGAACCCTATACTTAAAAAGATTAGCTACCTAGAATAATTAAGATCCTCAGTATCTTGTGCAGTAATCAAGACTGAAAGTGTGAAAATAAAAAGATCCTTACGTTTCCTCTGTTCCTCAGTGGTTTGGCAACTAGAGAGTTGAAGTTTTGGACTTCAGCTGAAAAGCTTTCAAGTTGCTGCAAATTAGTGTATCTTCAGGATATGAAAATAAGATATTTCCCATAAACAGAAGGAAAATAAAAATTATTCTTTATGAGCTCACTGCATCCATTCTCATCACTTGCTGCAATAATTATAATACATTAAAATATTAGAATGTAATTTAGTATTATGATTTCTTTCCAAAGCAACATGTTACAATAATATTTTCTAACCCATTACTCTGCCTCCACTACTGTTTTCTTAGTGCCTGTTATTTGAGTATAACATGACTATCCTTGCTCAGGTAAGGCTTTAGTTTCCTTCACTCTTCTTTGAATGGAGTCTATGAGCATTTACATCCCCTGTTTAAATTAAACATTTAAAGTACTTCTAGATATTTCAAATCAATATATCTGCCCCTTGGTTTTGCTTAAAAAGACAAATATTTAAAATACATTAAGACTTGGCTTCAGGCTTCTTTGCGTTTCTGGTAAATGCTAAAGCAGAAGGAAAAAAGAACACTTAAGGCAGGGAGAGACAAAGAATCCTCCATTGTCTGATAAAGCAACCAAACAAGAATAATGAATTAAATTACGGGGAAGAATAAAATGCAAGGCAAGGCAAAGCAAACAGAAAGCTGCCATGAATGCTTTTAAAACCAGATCTTAGGAAAACAAAATTAACTTTCACTTAGTTCAGGGAGATAAATGAAGTGACTCTATGTGCTGACTCTTTGTTTGCAATAAGGTGTTTCATGTGGCAGGTTTTAAAATAATTGAAGGCTTTCCCCATGTTATCCTATGGTCCCTTCTCACAGAACTTGTGCCATTGAAGCTAATGAAACCCTTCAATGCCAGATGGAATTTCTAGCTGTTACTGTAAAGAATTCAGCAGCAGTTGCTTAACACTGAAGAATTATTTAGTTTGGTACTAAATGTTGCACCAGGAAGATCTGTGTTTGAGCAGCTGGCCATTTTCTAATTGTAGATATTTAAGCAGTAAAATATTTGTACTTGAAGGTATCACTGTGGTCCAGATGGTTATTTCAGTGTGAAGACCTCACTGTTAATTATAGTGAAGTGAACACCAAAATATTTTCCTCATATTTCTATGTGAATACAGAGACATTGGCTCAGAAGAGGCTGATTGTGTGGGTACATATAATGTGCATTTGTAGTTAGGGATTTAATTAGTAAAGCTGGCCCCAAGCACAGGAATCTTTGACTAGATCAACTCTTTAGAAATTCACCAGTAGACATTGCATAATTCTGCTTTTCCACATGTGCTACAGCTGACTCAGATGCCTGTATCCTATGGGCTTCCCCAGCATCCTCCCTGGGGAGGAAAGCAATGCTGTCAGCTTTAACTGTTGTCAGAAATTATCCCAGAGTTAAAAGAATATCCTTACAGAAGTATCCTCTGTGTGATTCCTACTCCTCCCTAACTTTGTCTTACGTAGGCCCAATGTAGTTCCAGGAATAAAATTTTTGTTACCCCACTGCAGTTTTTAAAAATCTCTTTGCCTCTTGCTGCCTGGAGAGGCTGAAAAGGGGAGCATCTGACCATCTCCAGTTGTACTTTATAAACTGACTACAGGACTCTGACTATTTGGTTTATGTCCAAATGTGGGACACTAACAATGCTTAAAATGTTGCTGGTGGGAGTCATGAAAAACTTCAATAATACAATTTGGTAGAGCAGATAGAGTGCAACTTCTCAAACAGTATGCAGTTGATCAGTGGGACAAATAGGTAAGTTTTGAAATCACATTTACAATAGGGGCAACCTCAGTGGCATCTCCCCTGCAAATGGGACAATCCTGGGGAGTCTTTTCAAGGGCAGAATTTACTGCATTTCTTCAAGTCTCCACAGGAACAACAGAAAACTGTCACTGAATGCCTTTCACTCACTTCCAAACCTCTGTTCCTTTCAGAGTAGGTGGTTAAAGCTCTTAAACTTAAGGGCAAGTCTGTCCAACGATTATTCCCAGGAATGTAGCTGGAACTAATCCAAAGTCTGCCAGGAAATCAAATATCAGAAGCCAAATCAGAACTGGTCCCAGAGCTCAGACAGCTCAGAAGACTGATTTTGCTTAGCAGGCACCCACTGATGTCTGCTGAAGGCAGATTGTGGCTGTGCTGGAATGGTTTGCCCCAGAACATTCATCAAACTAGTTCTAGCACTTTGCATGGCTAATCCACTTATTGCTTCACTTTAAAATTTACATAGTGTACGCTGTTCACAAGCCCTCAGTATGACCTGAACCATGCTCCAGAATACCTTTAATAATTGTGAAAGTTTATTTAATTTGCCTTAATTTATGCATTTAAAAGAAGTCTTTATGCTTAAATTTAATAACCGAATACAAATTTTAGCTTGATTTCTTTTGAACTTACATTAAAAAGATCAAATAGAAATGTAATTGCAAATTCCCTTGTCCATGAGTGCAGTCCAAAGATAGGCCATCATTATGTGGGATGAGTACCTGCAGTCAGACTGCAGGTACGCATTCAATATTGCACTGCAAAATCATTTTTCAAGACTTAACTCACTTCAAGGCATTGAAAAACTTAACTGGCCAACTAGTAAATAAACTCTTACCTGATTTTTAATTGTTCAGGAAAAAAATATGTTTCAAAACAAACATCTTTATGTTCCTTCAGTAATATATGTCTACCCAGTACAGTTTTCTATGTTTCTAATTACTTCTAGAGTATTACCACCACCTATAAAGTTAATTAACAACAGATACAGAAATTTATATATATGCATATATAAATATATAGTGTCACTAAGATTGTCAGTGCCAATGTCTGTTGTTAGGCAGTCTGAATAACTAAGGGATAAAATGGCAAGCTTTTTACTGTCCAATTCCTCCCTCCTTTCCCCAGACTGTATCACTAGGTCACATGCAGTCAAAGTTTTGTCTTATATGCTTGCACTACCGTATCTGGAGCAATCCTACCATTCCTACTGTGAGTAAAAAAATGCCAAGGTACTGCAGTTTAGCAAGATACTTTTCATCACCTATGGGGTAATAACTGCTTATGAGTGCTCTCTTAGCCTGCCTAAGTTCTGAAGTAAAATATTTAGCTTATGATCCAGAGAAGATTAAACTACCAGCAGCGAGTCACCATGCTCATAGTGGAGGTAGTTTAAACTGGCAAGTGTTCTCTTATAAATTGGGTCAATTTTCCTCCACATGCCTCTTTTTAACCTGTATTGTTTAATTAGCCTGGTTTATAGGGTGGCCGTAAAACCAGTTGCATAGAAACTACAGACAGGGAAGGAAACTGGACTATTTGAACGAGTAGCTAGAGTTGGAGGGAAAGACACCAAAAAAGGGTATCTGACACTGAAATTATAATCTAAATTTAAAGGTGTCACATGTATGCTGCTGATGAATAATGAGTTCCTAAACACCAGTTGCTTTTTACTCCTGTGACCATAAACTGAATATAAAAATATCCATAGTAGTGTAGACCAAAGGTCCATCCCACCCGGTATTCTGTTCTTGTCGGTGGCCAAAAGCAAATCCAAAGGAACATAATAATATGGCAAGCATGTAATAATGCTTCTGCAGATTATTGTCCCAGCTTCAGACAACTTCTAGGTCATGGGATTTCCTGAGCCCAATGTGATTTCATTGTATTTATTCACTTTTGATGCATTTCTTTTCCACGATAATATCCAGTGTCCCATCAGGGTCACATAAATTTGGGGCATCTGAAATATCCTGGGTTGTAGGGTTCCAGAGTTTTAAGTGCTTGTTCTATGAAAAACTAGATTTTTTTTATTAGTTTTGAAGATTCATTTGAATGCTAATTCTTACATTGGAGACACAGAGAACAGTCAAGCTCTGTTCACCCTCTGTTCATGCACATGATTTTATAGATATTTAACCTGGTTTTGCTCTGTTCTTTTTCTCATAGACTCAGTATTCTTAAACTGCAGATTCAGAAACTGCATATTAATGCCATGAACTTTATGAATAACAGTTCAGCAAAGCAACATCCTGATACGGCAAGCCATGATGCATACCATGAAAGTCCAGTTTTGGAACCTGATGGAGCATTGCACATGCGTGCAAACCCACCCATACAGCTTTTGTATAGGGTATGAGAGAGAAGGGAGTAGCGGGTGCATCTCTAAATGATCTCCCACTGTGGAGTTAGGGATAAGCTGGGTCTGTACCTTGACTCTGGAATTGGGAAGGGATCCCAGATTACCGATCTTCAACATAGCCTCCCCAACTAAATTAATGTCCAGATTTGTCAAGTTACACAGAAGGCTAAAGTTAATGATGGAGTACCTAGTGACATTTTCCATTGATGTTTAGCAATAGCGAGCCTTGGACTAGTTTTTTAGGGTTTTTTTTTCTTTTTCATTAAATTCAGGTTTTGGATGCTTAGAAATGCATGATCAAATGGATAATTTGAAAATCTGTCTATGAGGGAATAAAGTAGGAAGCTTCTATTCAGGCTACAAGCAGCTATTGTGAGACTTGGAGCTTACAAGAGGCAAATTTCCTTGTAATAGAAAACCAGAATGAGATAATATTGAACTCACTTTGTATAGGATATTGCGCGTGGCAAAGGAGTGAGGGTAAAGGTAATCCATCTTAGAGATGATCCCAAACCTAAATCCCTCAACATATACATCTTTAAACCTGGAGGCTTCCTAGGTCTAGATATGGACACAAATACTGTGGCTCAGGCCTGTCTTTAAATTACACACTAACTATTAATACAATTTTTGGAAAGGTTTATTATATTAAACAATGGATGTGTTCTATAAAAAGAAAGTTTGTTTTAAATGGCATAATGTGGGAAACAAAATTGTTGCAATTTAGATGATACTGCTTATGTTCCATGTAAGAGCAGGAAACAGTATAGTTTGCCTTGTTAGGAAGTGTTTATTGAATGAAGTTTAAATGTCAGCTGAGGGTTTTGGTGTTTATTTTAATCATACTGCTTGAATAGGTGATTATCAAAAAGTTCTTTTTCTCAGAGGTGTCATGAATACCATGAATTTAATAACCAAACATTTGACACTTTGGGGTTTTTTTTCCTTTTTTATAATATTGGGTGAATCAAAGCACAGGCAGCTAAAGAGCCAGAGCTGCTTTCATTTCATTTTTTAATGAGAAGTTACCTAGAATGCTTGAGACAGAACACATCAACAACATAGCTTTTAGAGGGAAAAGAGGAATGCAGAGAGACTTGCAATGGACTAGCACATCAATGCAGCATTTTATCATTAGTTGAAGGTAAATTGTGTTTACCTGTGGGTCCTACAACTGATAACTCACTTTGAATTTGCTAAACTACCATAAGTAAAATAATACTTGTAATTCTATCTTTATTTCTTGTCTTGTCATTAGCTTCAGATTTCAAATGTTGGCAAGAAACACCATGATTCAGAGAGGCATAGAATGGCTCATGGACCAATATGTGAAGAAATAAATAGGTGTTATTATCAAGTACTGACTGAGATCATGTTTTGCTTCTCTGCAATACGCTGAAGTATTCCTTCTGAAAGCGCTCTTCAGTCATGCTGTTACTACAATGCAATAAATACTATGGGGATAACTTTATACTAATTATTACTTCAAAACTGAAGCAACTAGTAGTAAATAACACTGCTTCATTTATTCACTTGGATTTTGCCCATGTTTAAGCCTTCCCTGCATATTTTTCAGGACCTCTCCAGCAACTGAGTTTTAGCAGAAAAAGTGTTTATGGAAACTTGCACATTGTAGAACTTGGTGTTTGCATGGAGAAGACCGGTGGCCTGATAAGCAGATGTACACAAGCCTGAGAGAACAGAAGACACTTCCTAATATTCTATCTCAAGTACTTGCATAATAGTTCTTGGTGTGGAAATACAGGCAGATAATGCTGCAGAGCAAACACTGCTGCTTATCCTTCCGAAAGAATGGTGGGCTGGAAGCAGCGCTGCATTGTATTAGATCCACACTTGTAAAGGTGTATCAGGGGTTGCATAATGGGAGATGATAGGGCAGGAACATTTCTTCAGGAAGCCTCTGACTTGTATACATCTTTGGACACTTTAGAGATGACAAAATGTTCTTCTTTCTGCAAGGCATCATAAATTTCACCATTTACCATTGTTACTTTTACATTCTCCAGAGCACAGCTTCACCTTTCCATACAATGAGATAATAATGTTGTTTTCCTGGATGGTGTGTCGTTTGACACAGGAATTTTACAGAGCTCCCCAAAATTCATACTATAACTTTGCTGTAGAAACAATTAATCGAGCTTGTAGATACTGAGACGTGCTCTTCATGTGCCCTGAGCATATTCTGCCCTGTGCTGTGATATTAAAGAAAAAATCTTTACCCCTTGGCTGTAGCCTAGTTTTTGAGCAGTAATGCTGCAAGACACATGATCCAGAAAGGAAATTACTTAATTTAGCTATATTTCCTTCTTCCTATTAGACTAGGACAATCAAAGACATGTTCAAGACCATCTTTTAACTATAGTTTGTATGGTCATTAGTGTCTTGGTCTTGGTGGGTACTAAACCTTCTGGACTGATCCATTAGCTGCTCTTAACTATTGAAGTCAACATGACTGCTCATATGCTTAAGTGCTTTCTTGAATCAAAGCCAGAGTTCTCAGAAGCTTGTGAGATCAACCCCCCAGTATGAGGAGAAAAACAAAAACCATGTGGCCAGTCACAAATACTCATTGCAGTTTGCTCTATGAAATATTAGATTTAACAATATATAATAAATGCAAAGTTTTAGCTACATCCAGACCAAATTCTTTCAGTATTTTTCTTACTGAATAGCTTCACAGAAATTTCAGTCTGCTTATGGCATTCTGTTTGAAGAAAGATTAGGTTTGCATGAAGACAGCAGGTTTACATACTGCGAATTATCTTCCAAGCTTTGATAACAACTCTTTTTGACATACAGTTAGCATATTAATTGTATGTATATATTTTGAGGGGAGTCCTGAGTACTGAGGTAACTTGACAAAAAGTACAGAACACCATTTCCTTTTACACTGAAATACTCATTTGATGTATGCTTGTTATTTATATTAAATTAATACTTTTATGCTGCCTGGTAAAGGTTTTCATATAAGTATGTCTTATTTTAGAAACTTTTTTTTTTTTTACCATGTTTTATTCCAATGGTAAAATCTATCAGAAACTGCTTGTTAATTACTTCAAGTCATGTCACAATACAGAAATCAGCTTGATATTACTGTGTTTATTGATGCCAGACATACTTATGGTAATTAAACCTTAATTTGAGCTGCTGTTGTTGAACACGTCTGCTCTGAAATCTTGTTTTCCAGCAAGATTTTACATTCTAAGAATTTATTATAATTTGGTTGCCTGCATAATAGTGCTGTCATAACTGGCATTAATTGGCATTTTTGTACCAAGTTGTAGAGACCCATCATCCCACCACCACCCGTCAAACAGAATAGTATGCAACTCTAGAGCTGAAATACTTCTACAGAAGAAACCATTATCATTACTGACACTTGACAGGGGTGGAACAGAGGGAAGGATCCATGAAGTGCTTTGCCTAAAGGCCTCCAGCAAACCAGCAGCAGAACTAGTCCCAATTCCCGAAACAGTCTGCTGCAATTATCTTGCTGTGGATCACAGGAATGCAAAGTAATACATACCTCTTCAGTCTGTTTATCTGGTCTCCTGGACTCATAGTAGGTTGTTGTCATATTGGTGGCATTGGGTTGTGGGAACAAACGTCACTGCTGTTCCTGCCTATGCTATGCTGGTTTTCTAGCTACAAAGCAACTTCACTTCCTCATGATTGTCAAGTTGACACCCTTTTACAACACTAAATGAAATATAAAGCAGAAAAAAAGTATTTGAGGCAAAGAAAGGAGCTGTCTGCAGTAACATGGTAGACAGAAAGAAAACATGAAATGAAAAACATGAAAGAATACATGAAGTTATTCACATGGCTGGCAGTAATAGGAACATACAGCAGAACAGAAATGTAGAAAACATTGGCAAAGATGAGGAAAAGAAGTTACTTTTTTATTTAGTTTATTTTCAATAAACTGTAGAACTATTTAAACCAGAAGTTCCAGATAGGAAAATCTGCAGTTACCTGGCATTTTTTGGGGTGATTTTTCTGAATAGGTGTTGTCTTGAGCTTCAAATTCTTTGGGGAGATGATGAGATTTAGCAAATATAGAATGTAGGTCTAGGGTATTCCTATTCACCCTCGTGCAGCCATGGCTTACGATATGTTGCAGTACTTTAAACAAAACTTTTTAATCTAAGATGCTTAAATTCTGCGTATGAACCTGAACTTTTCAAAGCTGCAAACAGATGCATTTGGCATTGGCATTAATGGGATGTTGAGCTGCTTTTGCAGCTCAAAGCTACAGAATAAATGTGCATTCCCCTCCCCCCCCCAAAAAAAAATAAATCTGAGTTATATTTATTTATTTTAGTTGAAATGGAACTAAAGAGTTTATGTGGGGAGGGGCAGAAAGAAGATAAATCTTCATAAAAACATAAAAACAATCACTAGAGAGCGAGCTTCGTGGAGATACTCATGGAGTTAAAGACTTTTTTGGGTGAAACACAGGAGGGAGGGAATCAAAACATACATCTTTTCAACATGCTTTAGAGCATCCCCTAATCAATACATTTCTAGTTAGAGATTTAAGATTTAAGATTTCTGTCCAACAAAGTTGGCTGAATACCCTTGTTCATTAAAACAGTTAAGCATATGTGGAATTTTAAGAACATGCTTGTGATGTCTGTATAGGAATATTTTCTTAAGGCTAAGAACTCATTTTATACTTCAGAAAATTCACTTTGAAAATCATAGCCAAAATAATTTCCATTAGCTATTAGTTTATTTGGGAGGATTATTTTTTGCAACTTTCGGAAACATCAAGAAATCTTTAGCCTGAGCAGCTGAAGGTCATGTCCATGACAGTAACTTTACAGGGATTTTTAAAGTAATCTTTCTGGTTTGCATCCCTGTATGTTCCCTCGCCCCGACTTTTTAAAGAAGCTTGAGAATAGAAGTAATTGTTTGAATAAGCTGTCTGCTGTAAAAGTCCTTTACGGAGTTCTTACTTAAATTATTATTACGTTGACTAATTTCACAAGCTTAGAGCTGCGTGAATGAGTGCTAGCACTTACGTCCTTTAAATTCAGTGTTTCTATACAAATATTTTGAGTTTGGGGAGAGAGGAATGCTTGCTGTTTGTGCAAGCATCAGTCTTTTTAGTGCCAAATGGTCTACTTTCTAACCATGAGAACAATGAAGTTATAAAGCTTTATGAACACTTATAATTTGAAGTACAGAATCAAGAAAACTCCAAACTGTTAAGAAGGAGATTGATTATATACAAAAAAGCGTTTATAATGTGACATCTGAAATATCAGGGAACCAGACTGAAGGAGTCTGGCAGTTTCTTTTCAGTGTTATTTACCTATTCTAGAAGGGATAGCAGAGCTTTCTGATAAAATTGGCCAAAATTAGTCCCATTAGATACTGGATATTCTGTTAATATTAACTACTCAAATGACTCTTCAGAAAAAGATGTGGCTGTAGGTTACAATGTATTGACTTCAGCTGGGCTTAATTCAAACCATTACCTTTGGTGGTAGTGGCTGACATTCAGCCAGAGTGCAGCTGGGATCGCTTGTCCAGTACTTATCACCGAGTTTGTGATGGACAGCTGAAAAAAATCTAAATAAAATTATAGTACCAATCTGACTAGGAGCGTGTATGTTGCTGGAAGGAAGGCTGGGAGAAGCTTTTCTTTTGTGTGTGCTGTAAACACAAAATTAGGTGTATAAAGTTGCATAAAAATTAAACTCTAGAGCCATGAGTTTTATGAGCAACTTTATAAAACCAAGGCATATTTTCAACTTTTTTTTTGTTTTCAAGTTTCTTATGTGGATTTTTAGATCATTCCATACATCTTGTCTCCTTTCGCTTTTAAAAAAATTAATTTCTAAATCAGTCCTGTTATTTAATATGTATACTTCATGCATGCACATACACTTTGAGTTTTTCATGCTTCTAGCTTTATTTAATCACAAAATGTCCCACCTTTCCCTATTTTTTAAAAAGTTTCTGTCTCAAGTAGGAGCTACGTCCCTATTATATTTTGGTTTTGCTACCCAAATTACTCAGGCTTTAGATCGTGACAGGATAGACCTTTTTAAAAGGAGAAAACTGTTTTTATTGTTGTCAATTGTTTTTACTTTTTTTTCCTCACAAAAAACAATTAACATGCTTATGTTCAAATCTTTTAGGTAACAGCAATCATAAAGGTGGAGATGAGAATTGAAGATGTTTTAGTCTTGAAGGTTTAGGGAAGTCAAAAAAGGCTGTTCTAAAGAAAAGTTTTGGAAGAACTTAGATGGTGCTGTCCTGATGCATTCCATTTTACAGCAGTTGAAGTGCTTTTACATATGTAGGCAAAAACCTTTTTTAAATAATTTTAATTACGTAATCACTGAAAAGAAAGAAAATCCTGTCTTTTCAATATAGGTTGTTACCAGAAAATCAGATGTGAGCACTATCAAATATAAGGTTCATTTGTTCATTTTGTTTAAATAAAAACAATATGAAATTATGTTTATTAAAAACCTTCACCCTACATTTACCATCCAAGTTGATAGGAAGTGAAATTACATTTTTTTAACCTCTTCCTGATTTTCTAGCTCAAATAGAGTTTATCAGAAACCACAGCTTTAGAAACCCATTTATGAATGGGTTACTAAGGGTTTGCAAATGCAGGAGAGAAGTAGGAAGGAAGAAAAGAACTGCTTGAGAGCAGAAGCTCACATAAGGATAGGAGGTGGGGCTGCAGTAAAACCTACATAGAATTCTACTGTGTCAGGAGGTGGAAATACCAAATATCTTGGGTTACAACTGGTTTAATTATATTTCTGAACAGAGCCTTAGTAAACCTCTACACTGATATATCTGGATGCTGAGCTACTTTAAACTCTTGATGCTTGGGATTTATGTTTCCCCAGTTGCCCATGTAGTGATATTCAGCGACCTACCTGAGGTACGTGTCTTTTCCAGTTCTTGAGGGCTGGATAATGGCAAGGCTTCATTGGCTTGGATAATCTCTACCAAAGAGAGAATGATTTATTTATGGATTGCAAGTGAAAGTTATTGTAAGTGAAAATAGCCACTTTGTAGCTTGACAAAGAGCAGTCCGCTTTACACACAGATAGTTTAAAATAATAAATTGTGATTATCAGATAATATGCAATCAGTAACAAATTCACCATGGTTAATTGGCACAGAGTGTACATTGTTAATATAACATGATTAATATAGCAGTACAAAGTTTTCAGGTCCCAAGAAGCTAGGTGTTTTGTTTGTTTGTCCCAGGAGAGGGGTGGAAGCAGGTGATGGGCAATAATTGGGTGAAACAGAAGACACGAAATCATCAAAACCTACTTACAAATGCACGGTGAGTTTGTGTCTTCATCCAATAGGCACATCAAGTGGGAAAGTCCAACAACTAAGAGACGAGAGAAAGCACATCCATTTCTCTATTTGTTTTTAAATGAGAGGGAACAATCACAAGACAGCAAGTTATTTCTTTATAGATTTCTTTTTGAAAAAAATAGTTGGATTTCCTAAGAGATCACACAAATAATTAGCATACAAGTTGTTACGAAGATAACTGCTGGAAAAATCAGTCTTTCTACCAGAATACCATTTAGGGCTGTTTCTGACACTACTTATTTTCTCTTTAGTTTACAATTCTTCCCTTCTGCATTCGAATTGCTCATAGCAGTCTAATGCCAGATCAGCCCTTGAGGCATCAAAGATATTTGTTTTCCCTCCTGAAACCCACAATGAGGCACTTGGCAATAGTGGCTATGTCATACCAAGCTAATTGATAACAGGCATAATTTTACATCCGCTATATAAAGAGAGAGGAGAACTAACTCCATAAAAATGACAGGATGTCTGTGCACTACCTGATGGGTTTTGTTTCTTTTGTCTAATTCTTTATTCCCCTTTGTTTTACTTCCTTGTGCAATCAGTATTAGGCAAGAAGCTAGAAGAGCTTATTGCTTGGTTGAAAGCTTATGCTATTGATACTGCGGCAGGTTTTGTCATTTTGTCATTGGTTTAAATGGGAGCAAGCTCAAGCCTTTCAAGACTAGAATTTTATTTGGACAGGTACTGAACAGGTCTTATGATACATTCTGAAAGAAGAAAGCTCTGGGATTTACAGACATTTTCACATGTCTTCAGATAGATTTCTCAAGCAGTGCCAGGCAGCAGTATTGCAATGCTCTGACAATATAAACAGTCCCAGGCAGTTGACACAAAGCCATTCCCATCATTTGCAGGATGTTTAGAATTAGCAGCACTGAGATTTTTTTTTTTTAACGCTCAATTTAAATGTTTGCATGTTTTTTTAATGTAAGCGGTATATGCTTACATATCTGAAAATGCCAGTTCACTGTTTTTAAAGTTATCTGAATTAGCTGATAGAAGGTTTAAATTAAGTAAGCATATAATATTTTGTCCATTCTATTGAAGGATGCTTAGGAACAAGTGAGGAATTGCCAGGTCTACAATACTTAAAACTCATTCTATTTTCATCCAGAAAAGCCAGAAAAGTTGCAATGGTGAAATCATTATTTTAATTTGTCTTCTCCTCTCTTTTTATATCATTTAGATATCAGCGTGAATCAATTCCAAGTCCACTGGTTGCTGGAGTCCTGTGCACACAATGACACCAAAGGACTTGGGAAAGTAACTGAGCTGACTTATGTAAGTCTCCGCTCAGCCTTCTGCTTGACTCTGAATAGTTTCTAAGCAGCAAGAGAAAGGATGGTTCTGTAACATAACATAGTATGCTTTATACCATGTTTCATAGATAAGTAAGAATGTTTCTTTTTTATGTTTCTCTTCAGCAAAAGATAAAAATTATGCAGTTGGACTGTTTGGGGTATTGTTTGTTTGTTTTTTTTAAATCCGCACTAGGCTAAAATAATTTTTTTTTGTAGGTGTTATTCAGAAAACAAGAACAAGCAAACAGACTTCTTAGCTAAGGACTGATATAGTTCTACAGCACATAGAACATGGAGCTTTATCTATAATTAGTACTGTAGGACTCTAGCACAGTGCAAATTCTGAACAATAATAATAGTAATTAATAAACTAAGCTTTCTTCTAGACGTGCAGGTGGGTTTCACAACCCTGAGGAGAATAATAGAGTAAGAAAAAACGACCGTAGGTGAAAAATACTAGACATTAAATCTGGAAGTCAGACAGATATCAGATAAGGAGAAAAGCTTTATGTAAGTACATGTCAGTCCAAATATATATTGCAGTGGCGGTTCTTCATACTCAATTTGTTGGCAATCTAGTGTCATCCATCTCTGTAACACATTATTTGAACAACACAGTAATGTGATTGGTGCATTGCAATTGATTTAGTGGGTTATGGAGAATGGAAGAAATCACAATTCACCTTTCCTTCTTGCCCTGACCTGTACTAGTGGATCAATTCAGTGGAGTTAATGGCATGTAAAAGTAGAGTAAATCAAAAGCCATCATTTCTCATACAGAAGGCTGTTAACTTGTAAGATGCATTGCTTCATGGGGTCAGCAAAGCAAATATTAGAGGTGGATTAAAAAAATGATTGTGACATAACATTATGATCAGTTCTGATTTTTCAAGCTATGCACATTGAAGATAGGAGAAAGTTAATGTTTAAAAAGTTTATTTCCACTAGAGGTCAGGAAAGACTCTTTTTCATCTGCCCAAAAGCATTGTGGGATTAGTTCATTTGAGCATTTAGGCCTTGTCACAATAAATGAAAATAGTCCTGTCACAATTATAAGCAGGAGACAAGCCTATTAGAGCACTTTCCTGGCAGGTGGAAGGCAGGGAGTCAAGTCCACTCTCAGCCCAATCTCTGTGTCCCATAGAAATGACCTTCCAGGTGAAGGTTAGACAAATCCAGTTTGTGATTAGGAAAAAGAGGGAGTTTTGCAGAGGAATACTGGAAGTTCATGTTTCTGAAGGGAAGTAGAGATCTAAATGGGAGTGACAGGCTTTTCACCATAGTCAGTAAGGTATTATTGGACATTTTCCCAGAAAAAAAGAAAACCAAACATTTTTTTTCCTCATACATGGTTTGTGCTAATGCTTTCAGGCAGTGATTTTCAGAAGTACTTTAGAGAACAGTAAGAATTTAGCAGGACACTTACACTTTGTATAAAGTCTTCTTCTCCAGTGATTGTCTTTAAACAGAGAATTGCGCTTTGTAGTTCAGCTGTGGAGCTTTTCTTTCTGATAAGAAGGTAGAAGTAGCTAATGTACTAAGGCAGAAAAAAATGGATCCATAATGCCATGCTGGACTTTGAATGCACTTCTTAAAAGTTAAATGTAGATAAAGCCTGTCATTTACAGCAGCTTAACTCAGCTTTCTTATGTTTATTTAATTCCATGAGCATTTACATCCTCACATTGCTACCTCCATTGCCATCGTCTCAGAGAGACTCTTCTAAAGCATAGAAGCCACTTGCTTTGACGCAGTGTGGCGAAGGACCTCTGTGGAATTGAAGAACATATTCAAATACCATTCTAATATATTTCACTACTGAAAATTATCATAACATATGCAGTGTTTTCTTTGTTCTCTGGTAAGAGCCATGTTGGCATGTGTTAAACATATCAGGAAAAAATTTAATTGGAAAAAAACTTTTCATCTGCCAACCTCATTTTTCAATTTTTATTTATTTTTCTAGAGGTCTATTTGCAGCATGTGATCTTTTTGTTTTTCTTCTAGGAAAACTACATGATTCTGAAGGACCTGTCATTTTCATGCAAATATAAAGTAACTGTTTTGCCTGCAAAATCTAAAGGTCGTTTTAAGGCTGAGAGTGTTTTCTTTGTTACCCCACCTTGCTCTGCATTTAAAGAAAAAAACCACAAGCACATTAATTGTCCTGCTGAGGGAGGTAAGGCATGATGTGGATAAGTAGCCAAATAGTTTCAAATACATTTATAATCACCAAAAAAAAGGTCTTTAAAAGCAAACCTAAAATAAGACATGAAAGATTCAGACCAAATAATAATATTACTAATGATTATGTGAAAAATCAACTAAAATACAGAGCACTATAGATCTTGGCTACCACATTACTGTTTTGTCAATTAGGTGACATTATTAGTGGACTGTTCATAAACATATGATGACATTTGTTATTACACAGCTTTTATTTTTATGAGGAGGAAGTTTCCCAGTTATGTTCATTATAATGACAGATGATAACTGTATAACATAATTATGCTGGCATGACCCACCTTTTGAATGTTTTGCTACTGACGCAGGCTGATTTTTCAGTCTGATTTTGTTTAGGTCAATTCTGCTCTCAAACAAAAAATATAAGCATTCATACCTTTTATAGTTGTCGTGATGGTAGGTATAGCTACAGGGTTATGGAAAATTGCAGAATCATGGAGATGTTGGTTGGTAAGGACCTCTGGGTTTCAGCTAGACCAGCCACCTGCTTGAAGCAGGGCTGTTGTCACCACTAGGTCAGGTCAGCCAAAATTGAAAACTGGAGCTCAGGTATTCTGAAATACAGGGGAGCAACAGAATGGTTGCCTGTGAATGAGGCATTTACGCCTTTACATGCCATAGGCTTTCCTTTCTGTTGCCTGCATCTGGCAGGATTTTATTTGAAGTTTACATTTGGCACCAAATGTCAACAGACTATATCAAAGAGAGGCTTTTGTTTACACTGAAAATGCAGTAGCAGAAAGCTGGCAGGATCCTAGGTAACACCAGAAAGAAAACTCTGTCTGACCTTGATTTGTGGAACGAAATAAACATTATTGAACGTTATCTCTCAAAGTTTAGCTTATCTTTTTGCTTTCCAAATTTGTAGTGCCAGTTCTACCCAAAGTGTTGGCCAAACCCGAGAATCTATCTGCGTCTTTCATTGTCCAGGAAGGTAACATCACTGGTCATTTTTCCTGGAAGATATCTAAGGCAGACCTTCATCAGCCCATGACAGGGTTTCAAGTTACTTGGGCAGAAGTAACCACAGAAAGCCGGCAGAACAGCTTGCCCAACAGCATCATTTCGCAGTCGCAGATACTGCCAGCAGTAAGTTGTTTGTTACTTTCTTTTGCTAGCGGCTTCATAAGTGTGTGCGTATGTGGCCTATTTTTAATGTTTAGTGACGATGCAGATGTCACACGTAGCATTCTCTGGCTCTGCAGGCAAGTTGGAGCAGGAAGTGCTTAATTTTTCCTCCTTGCTGGAGAAAAAAAGCACAGCTACTCTTCTTGATGACACATCAAACATTTTAATGTTCACAATTGCCAAATTAGGAACCACTGTCTGAGAAATGCCTGAAGGGAGGAAAGGATTGTCTGTGTGTCAATACACCGTTTTTATTTTCTTTTGATGATCAGGCTGTTCAACTTGGTGGTTACTATAGTTTTACTAATTATTTGGTGTCCAAGTCGGTGGATTTAAGAGAATTTTATCTTCCTTTAAGTCACTCATTAGTCTAAGAAAAATAAAAATTACTTTCCCCTCTACCAGTATGCACCATTGTCCGACAGACAAATAATTTAAAGGAGAACTAGATTTCACTGTTTATTGAAAGTGTAAGAATTAAAAATTTGAATTATTCCCCCTATTTGCTTTAAGATGGCTTTTGCTATTTCAGTTCCTTCTCTGGCAGAGGCAGGTGAAGAGCACTTCATTCAAACTCTGTTGCCAGATCCACCAAAGTCAACAAAAGGACTTAAGCAGCTGGCCTTGATCCAAAGTCAGCTAACAACCTTGGGAATCCTTCCATTCACTTCAGGGAAATGGATCAAGGCGATTGTGTCTAGAGCAGAGCTGGCTGAAAAACTTTTCACATTTCATCAAAGAATGCGTAAAATGATTTGTTGGACACATCTTACATTCAATGCATTTCCACAAATCCAAGGCAAAGTTCTCACCGTTCTGTCTTAATTCCTAGCAGACTGTCCTAAGGCTAGGGCAACCTGTATTTCAAAGCCTCCTGTTCTGGGGGAGAGCAACAAAGTTGACCACGGATTCTCTAAAACTATGGGGCAAGCTTCCATGCAGTGTGTGGAGCTGTTTTGTTACAGCTTAGAACAGACTCAGTGTCATCTGCACCAATTCACTCAAAGCTTGACCCACAGTCCAGATACAGCCTTGGTCTCTTCAGCAGGCCACGTTGCAAGATGACCTGAAGGGGTTACTCAGTCACAGACCTTTGGCTGCAAAGAGCCACTTTAGCACAATGATAAGCAAAGTTTCAGACCATGAGATGTTAGTTTTCACTTTTCATCTTCTTTTTTTAGGATTCAGAATTTCTATTCTTTTTTTTTTTAAGCTTTTGGTCCAGTTAGGTCTGAAATATGTATAAAGTTTTATTTAAAACACTCATTTGCCTAGTGTTATGCTTTAATTTTTTTATCTTTGTTTTCCTCTGTTTTCGCTACTGTAGAGCCTGGAGATTCCTTTAATTTAATTATCTATCACTCTATGTACTTCTCTGTCTATTTATGGCAACCGGTTAAGAAAATTCTGGTTTGAGCTGAAACAGTATCTCCTACCTTTCAGAAATCACCAGAATGTAGGTTATTTTATGGTGAGATCATTCACTTATTCTCGTTGGTAGCCTCTGACTGATAAAAATTTAATATTTCCACAATGGGGGCTGAAGCCCATAAGTCCCAACTGCTGGAGGAACACCTGAATGGGCAGAGTGAGTGTATGAGTGCAATATACGCACTCCTTTCTCTCCCCTACCCATTCAGTATGTTATACAAGGTGCAGTAACTTCAGCAAGGCCTATTAAGAGCAGCCCCATCTCAGAATATGCGCTAATTTGGCAGTAAAGCTACACGTTTCCCCCCACCTTTTCTCTCTCTCCTTTCCCCTATATTGTCTACTCTGGCAGTAACAGCAAATTATCAGTGATTCCCACAGCCTGCTCATGTCCCCCCGCATGGCGCTGCGTGCAGTGCCAGCCAGGGGAACTTGACCTGCAAACTCCTGGCCAGCCCGGCCCGGCTGGTCACAGGAGCACACCGTGCCCACAGTGTCTGGCGTCACTGCCCTGCTGTCACCTTCCTGGGACTGGTCCTTTTCAGCTTGGAATAAGGTGATTCAGGATTTTTGATTCCTTAATACATTTTTTAGTCAGATATATTCCCATTTGGGAACATTTATAAACTTACTCTGAAATGACTTTTCACACATGTAAGTGACCACGCAAGGTATGAAGCAGTGAAAATCGAGGCTGTCATGCCAAAAATTGGATTAAGAATAAAAGGGCAGATTCTCGTGGTATAATTGGGACGAATACACTGAAATCTGTGTAGCCACACTTATTTTCACTAGCTGCAGCAGGGGGCCAGACCTGCAAACTGCCATGAATTAATTTACCAATTAGTGGAATTCACAGATCCAAAATAAAAACAAGTTTATATAATGAACAGGTTAAAAAGAATTACCAGGAAGTTAATTTTTTTTTTTTATACTGATGAGCACGTCATCCATTTTCAAGAACACTAAGAAATAACTTGGACCTCTCCCACGTGGAACCATAACATTATGGTAAAAAGGTACGCTCAAAGGCAATGTCAAGCAAAAAATTCAAAACAAACCCTCTCAACAAAGCAATGCATATGTTAAATCCTTTTTACAGAATTCTAAGAAAATAATTTGTGGATGCTGAGAGTGACAGAACCTTTATAAACCACTGCTATGTGTGAATAGATCAATTATATCTTAGTTTTAGATACTCTGAGAATTAACACGATTTATTTATTTTTAGGATCATTATGTACTTACCGTGCCCAATCTGAGGCCATCGATGCTGTACCGCTTGGAAGTTCAAGTGCTGACAACTGGTGGGGAAGGGCCAGCTACGATAAAATCATTCCGAACACCCGACCTTCCTCCATTTTCACCCCACAGTAAGTAATATCCCATTTTGACATGTGGTTCTGTGTTTCAGAACTTCAGTCCTCTACATGACATGTAAACACTTAGCTCAAGCCTTAGAATCTGTATGGGTTCCAGTAGCATTCCATGAATTTAAGATGCCTGAAAATATTGGTTTTTTTTCCCCCCGTAACTGTCCATCAGCAATGATGGAAGAAAACACAGTCTTTCTCTCACTCACTTTCAGTGGTCTGACATTTGCCGTTCATTCCACCACAACTCTTTGGCTTATGCCTATAGCACTTGGGATTCAAAGATTCTGTCCTCCAAGTACTACCAAGGCCTGGGAGTGCTTAGCTTTCAAGATTAGATTTTATTTGGTTCATTCAGTATGACATGGCTGGAGCCTGATTATATTTCTAAAGCAGTGCAGACCTCTTAATGGCCATGTCCAGCATTTTATAAGTACCTGAAAAGTACACCTCAATGTTGCGAAGCTCAACAAAAAATATAATGAATTAGTCCAAGATTCATCTGTTTGAATTCTTTCGTCCTTTCGTAGTCACTAAAGTTGTCTGGACTGAAAGTGCACGTAGTTGTCGGCACAGGCAATTCAATTACAAGCTGAAGGATTGCAAGCCGAAATCCTCATAAAGACTTTTTAATATGGATAAATGATGGTGTTACATATTCAGGATTTCATATGTGTGTGTTTTCCTGTTCTTTTGTTTAGGACCTCATCTGAAGCAACATCATCCACATCACTTCAAGCCACCCCCAGAGAAATATTAGACTGTTTCAAATGATTATACAAATAACTGAGAGAAAAACTAAGCTCCCAAATGGAGGGTAGGAAAAGGCACACCTGTAGGAGCAATGAACTCAGTTTTCCAGTGGAAGTTACCATCCCATACAATCTGTATCTACATCTTTGTAGTTTAGCCATGACAAATTGTATTTGCACCAAGGCCAGGATGAAACATACAGCAAGTATCATTTCAGTACCACCACTATTCAACAGAGTGAAGATCGCATCCGACTCAACACCTGTGGGAAAATCAAAAGTGTATTCATGATAATGTTTTTGTATTTCTATGTTTAAAGTAGATTGAAATGGTGCAGTGTATACAGCTTTTTCTCTTAGTGACTTCAGTGTTAATATTTGCAAGGTTGTCTTGTGATGTATACATACTTTTGAACACTGGAGGCCATGTTCTCATCAGCATGTTTAAATGATCTATTTTACTTAAAGCTCTGCCTGTCACCAGTTTAAGCCCTAGTATATTTTGCTATTAAAGAACATCTCCATACTTCTGAAATAAGGACGTCAGTGAAATAAATACCTGGAAACCCTAAGATAATCAGTATTTAATGCTGCAGTATCACCACAGAGGAGAATGGTGATACATTTGTATCAACCATCTGTTCTGAAATGGTAATGTTTTAGCATGTATATCTTCTATTAACGTAGTTAATAGCTAAAAAATATACAGGTAGATGTACCATTGTAAGGAAACAAATGGTAATTAATAGAATTGTTGAAAACCTATGGCAAGTAATACAATTAATGGATAGCACCTGGAAGAATTACTTTTAGAATCCCACTTATAATTTTTGGGTATATAATATTTCAAGGTATAATAATATCTTGAAAAGAAACACCGATTTTCTAGTTTAAAATCTAAATAGTTAACATGAAAGTTTTAAAAATGGAAGTTCTGAGGCACATTTATTATTCAAGTAGCCATAGAGCTACTTTTTGGCTTTGGCTTTTGATGCACGTATCTCTTTTCCCCGTGGATCTTTTGAACAGAAGGATGGATGTATTGGCTCCATGCTATTCTGCTTACAGAAAGAATTATGTGACAATATTCTGGCATCTGGAAAACATTGGCTTATAGTTTATTTGAATGCATTTTTCAAATTTAGACAGAAGGGTGCCCTTTTTAACCATAAGGGAATTCATATTGCCTTATTGTGCAATATAAACTGTCTAGAATAATTTGCCACACAGAGAGACATCCTTCGACAGTAAACAGAAACTGCTTGGATTTATTATCGAGAGGGTGGAAAGTATCTGCCAATAAACATCCATACAAATACTCATAAACAGCTTCTCATGTTCAAGATGTTCAAAGTGCTCCTGCATTCTTTGGCAGAGTTTCCGTTGCTCCCTGAACCATCATATGAAGAGGCTAACGGAGCTCAGACGCTTAGTAGGCAAACTTGACAAGGTGGCCACTTTTTCTACCAGGAGATGCTACAGACCCACTTGTACTTCATTTTTGCCTGAGATACTCAGTGAGAGGAGCTTAGACATCAGTGGTAAATATATTTTCCTTCTCTTGATGACAAACTTTTGTGGAAAGCAAGGATGGAGAAAAGAAATACATGAAACTGAGGATCAGAATTATGCTTATCGTAGCAGAACATTCACAAAATATTCAAATACAGTTTGTATGTTCTGAAGTTTATAGCTTCTTGTTTCATGTGGGTTGATACCGCAGAGGGTTTAGGAAACTGACTTACTTTGCGGTCACTTGCTTATTCCAGTTTTCCTACATTTTTACCTTTGGTTTTAAAGGGCTCTTTTTTTGCCATTCTTTTTCTACTCTACTTGTTGTCTTTTTTGATATGCACTCAGTGGCCAAGAGCTTTCCAGAAAATTTCTATTGCTGCATGTCTTGGGCCTTGAACAGTAGTTTTAAAAATATTAAAGACTATGGTGCTTTTAATTCCTTCCTCTATCATTCTGTCATCTCCCCTTTCCCAAAATACATTAGCAAATAAACAGATGAACTCTTCGTCATAAAATCTGTAGTATAAAGGTTTATTTTCAATGTTGGCAGAAGGCCAGAGTCTCAGAGACTTTTGTTGGGATGGAAGTGTTTAGTTTGTACAAGCCTTTACAAAGAAAACACAGTTTGAATCCGACCAGTGTGCAGCACTGCTCTGACATTTAGATTGCACAGGGCATCGGTAAGGCTAGAAGTGATCTCCGTGGTGTTTGCTGAGAGCAGGAGTCAGTGGGATCAGGGAAAGTAATTACCTCAGGCTTCTCTGAAAACTTCTGTCCAAACCTTTCAGTCACAGTCTATTGTAGTTACGTTGGAGCAAACCTGTAGTGACTTGATTAACGTTAATGAAATTATGTTTTGTTCATAGTGACATGGTAAAGCATAGAATATGGATGTCAGCCTTTATCACAATGATGCCAAAGCAGGCTTGGAGATAAAGTGGAAGTTAGCAGCCCTGAGTGATCATACCCTTAGTCTCAGTTCTGGAGGGGAAACCTCATTCTTCTGAAATGAATCAAAATGGTTACTGTTTGCTGATGCCAGTCTCTTTGAAGCATTCAACTTTTAAAATTAACAATGTACTTTTGAAGAACATGGTGAGGTTTTCCCTTTTAAAGTAGATTCTGGAAATAAAAAGTTGATAAAGTAGAACTGTATTGAACAAGTGTATCTTACAAAGTCCTCTAAGATGTAAATTATTTTTTTCCTTCTACAAATCAGCTTATCAACTCACCTTTCAAGTCACCCTCCAAATAAAAAATTAAAAATGCAAGGTCAACAAAGCTCATGCGTGGATGTTAAATTCCCAACTATGAGTGATTTCCTGGTTATTCTTTGAATTTAGCAGTACAGATTTGAAGTTGTTAGTGCCTAATTCATAAAGCCTTGTTTGCTGAATTGTACAGGGTATTGTCCTAATTTACTAGCCTAAGTCACATTAAACATTTAATTCAGTAATAGAGTTGTAATTCACTACTTCATTCACTAGCTAAAGATTTATTTTCTCTAGTGATGCTGTGTAATACAGAGTTAATATAGATATTGGGAAGTTTTTAGGTACTCTGCACCTTTACACTAATGTATTATTTGCTACGTACGATTCTGATGGATTTGTCAGTTGAATTCAGGATGCATTTTGTTTATCTTTGTTTCTTGAAGGGGAATTCTAAGATTATGCCGTTTTTGCTAACTGCTTTCTGAAGTGGATTTTCTTTTGTTCATCGGTGATTTTTGTTTAAGAGGAGAATGGTTTGTTCTTGTTGTATCTGTTTGAGTTGTTTATAGAGCAAGAGAAATTCAAATAAGACAGAGCTTGTGATGCATTACTATGTGTATCATCTTGAATATTCATTAAGAATATAGCACATGGACAATAAATAACAGGTCTGACTTCTGAAATGCTGAACATCCTCAACTTAATGGCTTCAGAAGAGCTGAGGACATGGTGTGGCAATGCTAACATTGACATTAATGTTTAACACAGTCACACACAAAATCAAAAAATACTCATTGCTAATGTGAATTGGAATTTTACCATTGGCATTGGCAGAACTGTATAGAAACCTAAATACTGTCTCAGTTTAATCCACAACACTTTCATCTCCATGCTCCCAGCTGGAGTCAGGGAGAGTTTCAGGTAGGCAGGCCCCGATTCCGGAAGGTATGCGGAAGAGGAAACTTCCACATGCACAAAAGAAGTCAGTGGGATGGAAGTAAACCTTTGCAGTTAAGAATGAGCTTTAGCGATGTCTCGCGTAAAGCATGGATGTCAAAGTTTGCTTGAATAGTGTCTTAAATCAGGGCCTTATAGAACAAAGTATGGGACCCAGACAGTTCTAAATTCTGTGTACAACACCATAAAAATTTATTTTTGTCTTGTGTATATGTAAATGTAGTTGTGATATTGACTTATTTATTAATTTTCTTATACTATGTGCCAAGTGTATTCCTACCCTTTTGATCAGTACCTGTGAACATCAATTACTAAAAATGATGTTATGCAAACTTGTGCATTGTAACCAGGAACATGATGCTAATAAGCTGTTGCATGTAGTTTTAAATAATTAAGAAAAACCCTTTATTTAAAATTGTAAATGAATACCTGCAGATGTTGATGATTAAATATGGTTTTGCATGCCAAAACTCATTGTTCAGTTGTGGGCATGAAATGTAACGACTGTATTACCTCTACTGAATATATTAGTAAGGTACAATTTACAAAGTAATTAACAGAGCTCTATATGTAAAATTCTTCCTTTTTACTTAATTATATTGTAGTAGAGGTAACAGACCTTCTTCTCTGTTACCCAGTTTGGCTGTAGAAATTACGTTCCTATAACACTCATTTAAAGTCAATATTTATTTATGTATGTAATACAACAAGATTGGTCTTATGTGTCTGTCCTGTTATTTAGAGAAAAAAAAAACACTTCTTGTAAAAAATAATTTGTAAAAAAATGTAAATGTAAATATAGTCTGACTTCTCTTACTCATTATTTTCATGTTTAGAATTTGTACATACTGTCTAGGTAATAAACTATCCTACATTGAAATCTTGCTACATTATCTCCTCCATACAGAATTTATAGTTTTGTTTTTCTTAAGTTGAAGACATAAACTCCAAAATTTCCTGGTATTGCTTTCTCTTTGGAATAACTGCTTACATTTTTGGTTTTGGTTTTCCTTTAACGTAACTGGACAATGTTTAGAGAAACCCATATATAAATTTCTCTGCAAGTTGGACTATTTCAATGATATTTGCCATTACGGTTCAGTAAACCCAGACAAGAATGACTTATCACTGTGGACAGGCAAGTCGTCATAATAAACAGTTGAAGTGTTCTGTATGCTGTAATTCGAAATATTGATTCATGATTTCCTTCCATAACTTCAAATAAATGTGCTTCTCTCTTAATTCAATGTTGAATAAAACATTATTTGGCCTTGAGCCAAAACACTGGCTCTTAGCCCATCGGTGGCAATGCCGCACCTGTAAGTGTAAAGAAATCACAGGGGAGAACACTGAGACCGTAAGCTTTGAAATAGAGCCAATGTGCAAGATTCCTGCAGGTTTGAAGGCGGTGTGGTTCAGCAGAAGTGAATTGCTCTGTCCCCTTTCGGATTGCGCTTAATAGCCTTCCTGCTTCCGCTCAAGGTGCTGCCAGGAGCATAGATTAATATCCAATACGTGCCTGCTGTAAGCATTTACTGAGAGTGTTTTGTGGCACAGAAACTAAAGAATTTATGCATGCTTGCTTGCTGTACCCAGTTCCTCACCTGTGATGGTGATATATTCGTGTTACTTAATGAAAAGCTACATTCAGGAGGCTGTTTCTTCTTGAAGGAAGATCAGCTTTGGAAATGGTGGGTTGTCATTTTTCAGGAGAGGTAGGCAAATATGCTACACACAAATATCCCTTTATATTTGTGTGCAAATATATTTGTACACCAAACAGAGCTTGCTTGTCTTTTTCACAAGCTGTTCAGTAATACATATGTCCAATACGTTCAAAATCCTCAATGTTTAAAGGTAACTCTGGGTTTGCTGATTGGTACGGATTAGCCAAAATATTTTTCATATTCTTATAATTTTATTTAGAAAATGTTGCCTGATTTAAATGGTTCAGACTGCATAGTTGTAAGTAAATGCAGAGTGATAGGCTGTAATTTCCACCCTGTCATTTCTATCTAAGTGAAATTAGAGGAGGCAGATTGGGGACAGAAGAGCATAGGTGGCACAAAAAGAAGCTAATAATTGTTTCTTTGCAGACATCCAATTTCCAGGATTAGAAGTTATCTGCAAACATTCAAAATAATCTTTTGAATTTCTTTTCTGAGGTATGCTGCAATACTTGCTTGAAATATAAATATTTCAGGCTTTCAGTTAACATACCTGCAAGCCAAGATCAATTAGACCAGGAATATAGAAAACAGGAATATAGAAGAATAAAGAAGCTGGTGGATGCTCGCGGTTCTCGCAGAGCACTTAGGGACAGCTGTTCTTTTTGTTTGGTGTTTATTGAATTGTACCGAAGACAAAGAAGATCCATACGGATTTTTCTTGCTTTGAGTGAAATACCTCTTATCACAAAGGATCCCATTTAGTTGGCTAAAGGTGCTTCATGAATGGCTGAGTTACCAGAGGTATACAGTAGCTTAATACTGGAATGACGCACTAGTCAATGAACCCTGTATTTTTACATTTTTCTGAAGATTGTATTAGCTTGTCTTATCTTTTTGCCTGAACTTCAGTTTTGTTTTGTTTTGTTTTATAATGGATCACTGTTCATTGCTTTTGTTGTATGTTCAGTGTGAGAACTTGTCTCATTTATTAATCTTAGCCATACGTGACACACTCAAAGCATGTTTCTTTTCACTGCTCATTGCTATAAAGATCTGGGTTTATGATACCTTTCCAATAAATATAAAGCCATTAAGATAATACATATACATTAAAGTATTTAGAGCTGATTTCAGTAAAGTGCTCCTTGTCAACCAAGTAATATTAGTTTTTAGATATAAAGTATATCTGCAGATGTATCTCATTTAAATTATTATGTACACAATATAGTTTTGGAGAATAGGAACACTTAATGTCTTTTTAAACAACAGCCATGCTAGCCACAGGAAATTGTAGCAAGCATACATATTAAACTGATAGAAATCACTCATATTTGCAGCTTGATAAATGCTGTAAAGACAATAAATTATGTTCAGGTTAGCTAATTACATCACTTAGACTGAGCAAAACTGATGCCAATTCATCTGCAAAGCAGGAGATGTGGGTGAATACCAGAAGTCTAGAGATAGATGTAGCAGGAACAATATAAACTTCTGTGCCTGAATAATATAATATCAAAAAGCACAAAGCTGACACAGCTTAAATTATCTTTATGTTTTTTTCCCCAATCACTAATACAGAATACTTAATACTTTAATAAAATCCTAAGATGATCCCACATTTATTTTGTAAGTGGTTTTGTAACTTTTGTTACTTTATGAAACATGGAACCAATAACAATAAATTAATCCCTTTATTTCATTAAATTTAATTTTAGAAAAATAACATTTAATTACCTAACATCATTCTCAGAATCACTCAACAGAAAACTTGCATAAAGCAGAGTAATTCAGCTGAGGGAACAATTCAGTTTGGGATTTTGTCCCTGAAATTCAACCTTTGACTGAAAAAAACTCCCTATTTTTAAAAATTATATATCCAGTTATTGGCAAACTATGAGTTGAATAGTGTAGTCAGTGGTTTTGGTAGCAGCTTTCAGACTGTATTTAGGAAACTTTTTCTCTTAGCTAACCTCAAAATTTCTAGAATAGTCTATTGCATGATATTATTCATAGATGATAGGTTGCTCAGGGTCTTGCCCCTTCATAATCAAGGACGGGGATTCCACATCCTCTCTTACTAATTACTTGCGAAACAACAGTAAAGCAGAAAGTGGCACTATCAAGGAAATTGTGTGGGAAAAGCCACATGGCAAAGACAATTTCAATTTATCATGTGATAGTTTACCATACAAACATATTAACATTCAACAAGTTATTAAATATTAAATTGGCAATGGCAATGGTCCATTTGTTTTGCCTGTCTTGTATGCCATGGTTTGTTGGTTTGAGGAGCTACCTCCACCAAAATTATCAGTCGTCCGTGGTCAGGTAGTACGTTACTCTTAGCAGAGTATGAGCTTCTGAGGAGACCACCAAGGGCTCTGGAGAGCTGAGCCAAGCTGAGCAGGTCACGTTGCTGTGGCTGTGGCAGAGTGTGCCTGGCGCCCAGCTGGCTCTGCTGGTGCCACAGGTGTTGAAACCTGCGTTCTTGGCGATGGCAGAGGGAGAGAGAGCGGTTGCCTGGGAGTGGAAAGAAAGGAGCGCCTTCAGCGAAAATGCTGCGAAAGGGCCTTCTGTCCCACTGCAAAACTGTAGGGTGAGTAGAGAAGAAAGTTTCAACACAGAGGTGCCCACTGATCTGAGCTGGGAGAGAAGGTGAACTGATTGCTCCTCAGCAAGAGAAGGAGCAAATGGGGGCATACAGAGCCATGCCAGTCATGGGGAGGTGCCCCTGCTGGTGAAGCAGAATGGTCCGGAGCAAGGGGAGAGAGGAGCACCTCACACCTTCAGTACACTGCCTTTCTGAGGGGACTCCATGAGGGTAAGGAGGGTGGACAAGATGCAAAGACGACTGGCACAAAGACTGTCGTGCTGGAATCCACACAGACCTACTTCTATTGAACTTTGGTTTGCGGAAGACTTATAGAAATACTTCAATTTACTGGTAGCCCAGACATCTGCAGATGCAGAGCTGCAACTCTGAGACCTCAATGTAAAGTATCACCATGGCGCTGGCATACTAGCTGGGACTGCCACTGCCTGCTGCTGCTCTAACAGGGTTTTGTACCTACTGCTGGCACTGTGTAGGGAGCCCAGCTCCTCCAAAATGGAGAGTATCTAAGCAAAACTTTGAGGTGTGGGATCATACCTGTGTGGGAGCGCACCTCTGGGCTCCACTAGCCTTCACTGTTTTGACACTGTGGTGAACACATGTATTGCTGTCCCTTCTCTTTCTTTTTTCCCTTGGGATGCTATGCACTCAGGGAAATTCACCCTGACCTGTCCTCAGCAAGTCTTCCCCTGGGGTAGCTGTGTGAGTTTCATCACTGTCGGACACTGTTGCTGAAAGGAGAGGGACTGTGTTGGATCATAAGAAAAGCTGAGGAAATCAAGACCCTACTAGTTAGAAAGGGTAAACCCTGGCACTGCATGCAAAGAGGCTGTAGCTCCTGAGCTGGGTAGAGGAAGGGAGCCTCCAAGGAAGAAACCACAAGCAGGATTTGCTTTGTGTTTCAGCAGTAACTGAAAATGAGTGAGCTCAGCTTTTATGCATCGTGGGAGCACCTACAGTAGTGAGGTCCTGAGCTGCCAAAAGCAGGAGCTGCACTAGGTGTCAGGTGAAAGAAAAGAACGTTCCTCCTAAAGGCAGGGTTTGAGCCCACGGGGAGGCTCATCAGCCATCACAGCTAAAATCCAGAGCCTCACATGCTCAGTCCTTCCGGCGAGGCATTAGGTCTCAAGCGTAAGTTTTTCTGTCTGTGTAGAAGTCCTGCTAGAGACAGAATAGTGAGAGTCAAACATTAAAAATAAGAGGCAATTTGCATACAAGAGAGGACAGCCAATGAAGAAACCTAGATACTTTATGCTAATTCCTCAGTTGTCCTAACTATGGGGAAACTGTGATGCAGGTAAAGCATTTCTGCATAATCAGCAGTTTCCAGTTTTGCCTATTGAACCAGTTAGCCTCAGATTAAAGAAAGGGGTGCTGCTGCAGTTTTTAGCAACGTATAGTGAGCCTTTATCAACAGTTACTGTGAAATATTCTGAAGGTTAGACTTCTGAAATCAATAGGTTTCCTTCATATTTGGAAGACAAGTCTAAATGCATGACTTGCTGCATTACAATTGAAAGAAAGCCATTTCGAGGCATTGTGAAGCGTATGTTACCATCATCTTGAATGTGGAAATATTGAAATACTTACAGATCAAATAAATGTTTCTTTTTCTTCTTAGATAGTTCATGATGACTCAGAAACAAGAAAAAGGTTGCCCTTTAAATGAACCCACAGCCACAGATAAGAAAATAAAGGTTATGGCATTTCTTAAGGAGACAATAAAGATCAGCAAGTATAGCCCAACAGAGGTTTGGTGCCAGAAATAAAAAGAAGCCAGATGTGAATACTTGTCTCCCTGCACATCTCTGCTGTGCATCTTGGCTGCTCGGCGGCTCCAGGTATAGTTAGTCTGCCAGCAAATTCAATAGCTGTGTCACTGCCATGGAGCCATCACACTGTAAAGAACAGCAAAGAAGGCTTCTTCTGGTCTCTGGCAGGCTGCTACCATAATCCTAGCAAACTTTCCTATGGTATGAGAATACTTCGCTTTCTGTAAATGAACAGATCCATAGCTTGAAAGAATTTGATAGGACACTGTGAGAAGAAAACCGTCAAAAAAAAAAAGAAATTGGGGGGAACAAGAATTATTTTAATGAGGTAGAGAGTGAAAAAAATTTAATAAATATGATTCAAAAATCCGTATTTTTCTCTGAAATATCACCTAGACATTCTTAGAAATGATAGAAAAATATAAAAAAATCAAGTCAGAAAATGTTGGAGTGAACATTTCTGCAAATTTTATAGTTGCAGCATTTCAGTGAGGCTGGACATCTTGGAATACTGCATTTAGTTATTAACATCATATTACTCTTGACACATGTTAATGTTGTTAAAAAAAAGTATGTATGGCTTAGCTAAGCGATGGCTAGCATCAGCACTGTAAGGACACACCACAGTCAGTTTAATAATGACTGCTACTTTGTTTTTTGCCATGTTCTTTACTCTTCCTGCCATATGAACAGCAAGAATGGCAAAAATGCATAAGCAAAAGGCATGAAATAAGGTCTCTTGTTTCAGTAAATTCTACATTGATTTTAGGCCATTATCACCAAATTTAAGCCAAGCTTCTCCCGATTGCTTTTAATCTCCTTCTTAATGTCTGTGGTTTAGTTAGGCATTTTAGCATTTGGCATCCCATTAATGCCAAGTTTGTTGAACGCACATGCCTTCCCTGTGTCGCTAAGGTAGACTTTGCACTAAACAAGGCAACTTGTATGTCCCCAGGGCTATTGAGCACTATCGGCAACTGCTCCATCTGGTTCCAGGGATCACCTCTTGTAAAAAGTCTATTTACAAATCACAGTCACCTCTGCCCTTAAATCCATCTTAAATTTAATAGTAGTACTGCCAGATTTGGGATTAACAAACCCAACCTGCTCACCATTGTTGGCTTTGAAAGCAGATCCTAGGTTATATGAAGCACTTACCCTTGATTAGGTGATTTCTGTACTTCTTTCTTTTTTGACAGACAATCCTTCTGACTTTTCCTTTACGCATCCTGGATATATTCTGCTGTCTGAGCCTCTCTCCTCTGTTGTGTTCTGCCTTGTCCCTAACAGACATAATTCTGCCATGGGAAATCCTCTCTTCTACAAAGCATTTTTATGAGCTCCCTTGTTTCACTAGGGATTTTGCCTTTGCTTGTTCTTGACCACTGCCCCCCTACTTTTTCACTGGATGTCTTGAATTTTGCCTGAGTTGGACAGTGATGCTTCTCCATCACTCATTTAAGAGGAAACTCAATTATTAGCTGCTAGATGTTTTTTACAATTCTAATTACTAAACACTCCATTATATATTCCTCAGTCTCAAAGTTGTGCTTCTTGTTTCTATGTCAACTTTACAAAGATTTTATCTTCTCCTGATCACCAACTATTTTGTGGCAAAAGATTTACCTGTTTGGCCATAATATACATTTTAGGTTGCTCACATTTTTTTTTAAAGAATAACATCACCATTACCTTTTGTAGAGATGATCTAGCAGTATTATCACATTTCTCATTGCATACATTATGAGATGCTTTGTGCTTCGCAGATTTGTGTGCAGTTTCCTTCTTCCAGTATTTAGTGTCTTGTTCTTTTCTCCCAGTTGATTCAATAAGTGAGCTATGAGAAATCTTTTAAAAGGCTAGATTGCAGCTGATTGTCTGTCTTATTTAGCCTTCTTCAAAATGAGTCCTTCTCTCCCATAAAGGATCTGAAAATGACCAAAAAAAGTAAATGTTTATAATGATGAGCAATTTATTTTTCCATAATAGGTCACTATTTGCACCACAGAATGTTTATATTTTTGGCTGCATCTCAGAGATTTTCCCTAAATTTTCTTATCCCCACCTGCTTGCTTGTTAAAAGTTTAAAGAAAAGGAAGGATGCAACCTCACAGCGGCGAATAATTATGTTGCAAAAAGATTGACTCGATATTATATTAGATGTCCCTTAAAATGTTCCAGAAGTATTTTTTACAATTGTATATTTCAGGAAGTATTTCAAGAATGCAGTCAGAGGTTTAGCTAAGGCAAAAGCTTATTAGTAAAGACATTTATCTTCTCTTCAACCACTTACCCCTAAGGATGGATGAGTTTGTATCCTTTTATTCTACTGTACTTCTTATTGTTGTTGGCAAAATAATCCCTGGAATTACCAAACTTGTATAAGCTTGAAAAACCATAGGCTTCTCTAAAGAGAAAAAAAAAATGTGGTTTTGTTTTGTTTTATTCCATTTTAATTTACATTCTGGTTTCTTGCCAGTCAGGACTTACGTTTTTGAGCTTTTCTCTGTAAATAAAAAAGTTATAATTTTATAAGACTGACAGTAACAGAGGGGGAGAGGTTGGAAGAGAAGAATGTGAAGTTCTCATGAAGTTAAGAATTTAAAGGATTAGGTTGCATGAAAAACACCAAGTAACACCACTTTTGTGACAAGATTATAAGATTTGTCAATGGCAGTGGTGATGGGAGTGACAGTGGGACTCATCTGTTGACAAGACTTGACATTCTAGGAGGCATGCTGCCTCTGAGGAACCCAAATCCTTGGTGTTACTGAAAAGTTGCCAAGGCTCCTCCAACCCTCTGAACACTACCCCATCCTTATGTTCCATGTGGGTGTTAATAACACTACTGGGAATGAGTATCCACAGATTAAAAGCTACTGTAAGGCTCTGGGAATGGGGAGGTGAAGGGGTCAGGAGCTCAGGTGGCTTTTTTGTCAATTTTGCTGATCAAAGGTCAAGGCTTAGGGACAGATGTGACATGGAGATAAATATGTGAGTGAGCAGATGGTGCTGCCAGCAGAACGTCAGCTGCCTTGACCATGGAATAATGTTTCATAAACCCTACGGCACAAGGAAGAACTGCACTTCTCTCACACCAGTTTACTGATTTATTGAGACAGGTTCACAAAACCCACCAGATCAGTATGAACTATTCCACCCTTAACAAAAGTCTAAATATAGACAAGAAAAGAAGTATTTACTGTAATGTCAGAGGAGAGACAAAAAGGAGAATGGTGGGTTGGTCCACCAAACCTATCAGATAAAGTAGGAGGAACTGGAGGCTTCATCACATGGCCAACATTTTGCTGTAAATGACATTTGGTTGATTAAAAACTTGTTGGTTGATTCACATGTGTCACAGCATTAATACTGAGGGATACAGCTTGCTCAGAAAAGGCAAACAGGACACTGAAAAAGAAGGCAAGAAAATATTCTTAAATGTGAAGGGTGCTTACATCTGCTCTTAGACCCAGATTACAGAGAAGCATATATTTCCTGTAAGTTTTCAGAGCCCTCTTTATACTGCTTGCAGCTAAAGGAGAAAGAAGATGGACACCATCAGGCTGATGGTCCTGGAGATGAAAATCAGAATAATCCAAGCACAGGACTTGGTAGTAATATCATAATTACTCGGTAGTCACCGGTCACTACTCAAGCAAAATCTATGGAAAGAATACAGCAAGATATGGAGTTAGGAGCTCACCTAAGGGCAGACTTCTACAGAGAGGACATCTGTATCTGTGCTGGCTACTCTTTAGTCAATAGAGGCACTTAAAAGGCGCTGAGGTCTGAATAACTGTGCATTAAAAATGTCTATTTTTTTAACATTGTCAAAAAGAACTTCCAATGAAAACCAATGGTACAGATGTCTATGTGCCAGATACTTAAAGTAGGATGATATGAATCCCATCCAGGCAGTCCAATAAGGTTTTGGAACATGGTGGCGTTACCACTTAATAGACTCAGGAGGCAAAATCCCGCAGAGGATGATGTTATAAAGAAGATGGAGTCTATTAGAGAAACAATACCAAGCTGTGAAATCTTAGAAGGTAATATAAGCAACAAAATAATGGCTAACATGAATTTGTAAAGGCCAAACTGTAACAGTAGCACAATTTCTTTATATAGCATAGCAACGAGGCTTCAAGATAGAAAAGAAGAGCATTTCTGTGCGTCTTGATTTTATCGGAGCTTTTGGTTTTGTCTTCCATTCTTAGGATCAAATAAAAAAAATGCTATCCAGATGAAAGTATTGCAGCATATGCAAACTTTGTTTCAAAAAATATTTAGAGTAATTACTGATAGTACATGTCAATTTTGAAAAATGTATCCGCTAATGTACTACAGGGACTCTGCTCTGTCCAGGATTATGGACTGTTTGAATTGACATTTTGGAGGATGAAATAGGGAGACCTTATTAAATTTGCAGACTTGATAAAGGAAGTACATCTTAAAGAAAGATTAGAATTTGAAGTAATCTCAAGTTAATGGTATGGGCTATTTTAAAATGTTAGCTGTAATAGAGATAAGCAAAAAGTACTTCGCTAGAGCTAGAATAATCTGCTGGACACTACAGGTTGGAGAACAATTAGCTAGGTAGTCATCTAATAGACAAGAATGCATGGGTTGAAGAAAAATTGTCCATAAGCCAACAATATTGTATTGTTGCAAAAGAAAATAAGGCAAACTGTACTGAATTATTTAGACAGGAATGTGACATTCAACATTAAAATAATTTTTCCTTCTACTTGGCACTACTACGGCGTCTGTGGGAGTACTACTCCAAGAATGAACTTCATTTTAAGAAAGACTGGAAAAATTACAGAGCAAAGAGAATGATCAGAGTTCAGAAATCATGGTCTATGATAGAAGAATAAAGGACTTCTGGAGTATGGTAACTTAGGGAACAGAAAGAGTAAAGAAGTGTTATTTACTTCTAGCTTTGTAGAATTGTGCTGCAGTGAGAAGCAGGATCATGAATGTCTAATGGACTCAAGTATTTGGAAAATATTTTGTATTAGTGAGGACAATAAAGTACTAGAAAACCTTGCCTAAAGAGATTTTGTGTCGTTTCCAGGGCTTAAAAGGCATTGAAATAAACTTCTGTCTTAAGCACAATTCATTTTGCTTTTAGGCACGTGGATGTTTAAAGGTCTCAGCTCGCTTTGAATATGTGAGGACCAGGCTCCTACTTAATTCCCGAAGAAGAAAGCCTCGTCTTCATGAGAGCTGGATATCTGGGTAGGTACAGCACAAGCGGAGTGGGCAGTGAGAAAATCTCCAGGAAGTGCCACCAGTTACTCTGAGCTTCAGGGTGCAAATTGCAGCTGGTTATACTGGTAGAAGAATGAGGCTCTAAAGAAAGCTCTCTTTCCTCCCACCTAGTTGCTGAAGCAGTGATGGCAGAATTCATGTAAAGAACAGGGATGGGGACAGTCTCCCACCTTATGTACAATGCCCCATAGTTCCATCATGCAGAAAACTTAAAAAAAAAAAATTCCTAGATTTTTTCAGAGGTTTCTTAGATTTTTAGAGGTTTTCGCTTATCTGTGACAGCACTTGAAAGTTATTAATTACTTTGTTTAATTTCCTTTTAATTGTTTAAAGTTCATGGGGAGTTGTGAACATGTTTGTTTTTAAAAAAACATGAGCCTTACTAACACTTCATAAAGTACTTTAAAATATTAAATGCCTATAAAATATTAAATGAAAGAGGAAAATTTACATTAGAAAAAGGCACAAGTTATGACAAGTTTCAACAAAAGAAAATGCAAATTTTGCATCTTTCTGTGTTGTTATAGCCTAAAAAAATGATGGATTCTTCTAATATAGAAGTAATTTTTCTCAGTAAAAGTTTTGTTAAGACATTCCATGACATGCACAGTAATTATAAAATTATTAGTTGATGCAATATTTCATGAGATTCAATTTCTGTAAAAAAACCTACTACTGTAGAGTTACCATCTGATTTTAACTTAGTAGGCCTATGTGCAGTGTATGTTATAGTACAGGACTAGGATAATTATTAGAAAGATCAGAAAAGAAGAATGTGAGTGGTATCTCAGCAAGTGTGAATATCGATACTGGCAGTTTATGTCTGCTTCATTAGGAAAGGTAATAGATGTCCAGAAAACATTGGAGGAAGAACACTGAAATGAGACAAGGCTTGGCTTGGGCAAACAGCCAGAATAACTAGCTTGGATGTAATTTAGTGGGCAGGCATCATTTCACGTCATGTCATTTGCCAGTCCGTTACTGTTCCTGTAACATGCAGCAGTCACTGTTTGTTTATGTTCCAAAAAGCTCCTGGCAAGATCAAAGTTCTAGAAAAGCCTTTTTGTTTTATTACACTTTTAACCATCTCTGGTTTTGCTTTACACTTACTGCAATGACTTTCATTCTGCATTCAGTTTTGGTTTTCATTGTGAAGCAGCAAAGTTAGTTGCACACATTTTATGCCATTGTAATACATGCTTTTTCTGTGTCCTATTCATGACACATCATTCTTCATTCAAACATTGTGCTGCATGTTAAAACTTTAAGGAAAACTATTTTTCTTTCTCACTGTTAAAACTTAGTGTATTTGAACAGCATTCCTAGAACTGTTCTGGTTCCCGGTTGAAGCCTGTGTGCCACCATTATCTATTATAATTAATTTAGGATATGAGAGTTCAAGGAAAGTTTCACTGTGAATTATCTGCTTAAATGACACTGTGTCCTTAGCAAATCAAGTGGGTAAGCTCAGCATATGTGTAGTCAAGCCTCAGCAAATGCTTCTCAAACAGTTTTAGAGCTGGCGTAGGGCAAGATGCCACAGAGCAGGGCAGATGCTTTAGTCAGGGACACCAGCAGCTGGTGTTCTGGGGCAGTGGAGCACCACTTCTGAGCCCAGTACTCAAGAAAACCACCATGTCAACTTCACTTAGAAGAGAAGGTAAACACAGTTTTAACACCCTGCCTGAAAAGACCTTCCCAAGTTCTTCTCACTGATGCTTCTATATCTTTTCTGCAATGTTTCAGTTCATCCTTCAAGAAACTGGGAAGTTATTCTCATTCGTTCCCGAATGACCTGATAGGGAAATAGTGGGATGGAAAGTACAATTTGTCAGTTTTGGAGTGACAACAAACACTTAATGGAAAATGGAGAAAAATTTCTATTGAATTTAACATGGGCAGGGCTTGACCATAATGTAAGAAAATTTCTGAAAATTGCCATTTTTAAGATGAATACCAAATGCTTTGGAACTGGCACCGAAAAAAAAATATATAACTCAAATGTATTTCTAAACTGAAGCAAAAAAGCTACAGAATTAGCCATTCTTTAAGGAGCCACATCAATTATTCTCTTCAGTTTTCCAACATTATTTATTACTTTTTACTGGGATAATATTTAAAAGAAAGAAGCTGTTACTGGTTAATTTGAAAACTACAGAATTCCAACATGAGCGGCTTATATCTTCGTTCTCTATAGAACTTGAACTCCCAGATCTGGATACACTATTATATTATTCTGGAAAATATGTGAAGCAGTACACAATACAAACAATTCTGTATTGCTAATACAGGAATGCTCCTAATTGCTTTTATAGACACTCTTTTTTCTAAAAGACGGTATATTTTCACATTACTTATAACAGCAGTTCCTTTGACTTCAGTGAATACAGAGTACTTATGTAAGAAGGGTTCATAGTAGGAAATGGAGATCTCGGGAATAACCTGTCACACGTATGGTAGCTTTTTTATATTGAATTTTTTCTGCATTATTAATGCACTGGTGTTATACAAGCACAATAGTACAAGACTAAAGGCTTGTTTGGCCTTTCTCATAAGTTCCAAAGATCATTTTTACATATGTAAACTTAATATCTAGGCATACTTCTCATGTTCATGAGTAATCATACTAATAAATTAATAAATCCTGTTCAAAAAATCACTAGTAAAATTAGCCTAGATTAATAGTCACTGAAGCAAAGACTCAAAATAACAGAACAGTGACAGACACATTTACAATTTACAAGAATCTTGTTGAAAAAGGACTCGTTAGTTGTCACATGAAAGTGAAGAAAAAGAAACATATTTGTCTTATATTTTAGCTACATAGGATTTCTTGTTCCAGGATATGTGTCTACTGCGGAGGGAAAATAAATAAAATAAAAACAAAAAAGAGGAAACCAACAACATAGATCAATTCACTATTATTTCAATCATATTATCGGTTACATCTCATTTATGTCTAAATCACAGAACCACAGAATCACAGAATGGTAGGGGTGGGAAGGGACCTCTGGAGATCATCTTGTCCAACCTCCCCTGCTTGAGCAGGGACACCCAGAGCAGGGGGCACAGAAACGCATCCAGGCCGGTTTTGAATGTCTCCAGGGAAGGAGACTCCACAGCCTCCCTGGGCAGCCTGTGCCACTGCTCTGGCACCCTCACAGGAAAGAACACAGGAACTTCCTGTGTTCCAACTTGTGCCCATTGCCCCTTGGCCTGTCATTGGGCACTGTTGAAAAGAGCCTAGTCCCATCATCCTGACACCCACCCTTTAGATATTTATAGGTATTGATGAAATCCCTCCTCAGTCTTCTCTTCTCCAGGCTGAACAAACCCAAGTCTCTCAGCCTTTTCTCACAAGGGAGATGCTCCAGTCCCCTGATCATCTCGGTAGCTCTCTGCTGGACTCTCTCCAGTAGTTCCCGTTCCTTCTTGAACTGAAAAGCCCAGAACTGGACGCAGTACTCCAAATGTGGTCTCACCAGGGCAGAGTAGAGGGGGAGGATAACCTCTCTCGACCTGCTGGCCACAATCCTTTTCATGCACCCCAAGGTACCGCTGGCCTTTTTGGCCCCAAGGGCACAGTGCTGGCTCAGGGTCAGCCAGCTGCCCACCAGCACTCCCAGGTCCTTCTCAGCAGAGCTGCCTTCCAGTAGTTCAGCCCCCAGCCTGTACTGGTGCATGGGGTTTTTCCTCCCCAGGTGCAGGGCCTTGCGCTTGCTCTTGTTGAATTTCATGAGGTTCCCCTTGGTCCAGCTCTCCAGCCTGTCCAGGTCTCGTTGGATGGCAGCACAGATAGCCTTTTTGACTGCTGCTTATATCTGGAGTCTAAAGATATCATTTGGCCCTTCCTCCTGCTTGTGTGGCCTTGCATGACAGAAGGCAGCCTGGACCTGCAGAGCAGAAGGGAACTGCAGAGTGCTATGAAAATGGTCCCAGTCTCCCCTCTGTAGGGCAGGGCCAAGAAAACACTACAGGATGCCACTCTTCCTACAGCCTCAGCACAAGTGCTGACTCTTCCAGTCAAGCACAGTCTATCTGTACATTCATATACTAAGACAATAAACACTACTTTTCTATACCATTTCCAATTTTAGTATGCAAGAAAAAGAACTATTTCTATAGAAAATCTTCCATTCAAATGAAAACATGGATGTGTTCCCCGTTAATTTAACAGAATTAAACATCTTACTGCAGCAGAGTTCACCACTAGTTCAAGAGTAGTCTTCAGAAAGTTTCATGAGATAAAAATGGCAGCACTGAATACATGCAGCTGGTGCAAATATGTAATGTGACTTACTCGGAGTTACTGCAAAAATTGTCATTAAACTTTTGTTCAATTAGAAAATCATTCAATGACAGTTCTGTTCTGTTGCCCTTGGTCAACTCTGACTTATACTATACTCTTCCATGAAGGTCACCAAAGCTGGTCATAGTATATTCTCACTGTTTCTGAAGCACACTTACAACTGACAGGTGAAAGGTACCAGGTGTATTTTAAAATCTGTTTGTCATCTTATGGTATAAAACTGCCATTGCAGAAGGTCATACATTAACATTTACTTTCAATAAAAAATGTCTTGAAATTGCTAATAAAATAAGTAAAGCTTTGAAAAAAATGTTGAATTGCCTTCATTCTGATGTCTTTTAATAGGCAAATATAGTAGAGGAAGAATAAATATTAGCCAAATAGACAAAAACCACATAGAAAGAAGAAGGTTCAGAAAGGTATATATGCACTGTGTGTATATCTGCAATTATTCATCACCTAGAAATATTGCCACTTGGGTAAAGGTCAGTATTGACTAGAAGTTTCTGCTCTTACCAAATAATTCTCCATGCTTCATCACTTCTGTGCAATTTATTTCTGTCAGCTCTGCATATGACATTTGCTTTAATGCTGCTTAGTGTGTGTGTAAAAAGGAATGATGAAGTGGCTGTGCGTTGCATTGTCTTTTGGGGTATACCCACGTAAGTGGATATAGCAAAAGAGCTTGAGTCCTGACATAGTTCAGGACAGTCTTACTGCAGAGGTCTAAATAAAAATGCTGCTGCTAGACTCCCATCCTGTCAGCAGAGAAGGCTAATCTCTTTCACCAGACTAGAAGACAGAAGACTTGGGGCTGAATTCTGAATGTCACAATTTGCTGTATAACCTTTGGAAAATCACTGAATTTTGCTGTTTCCTGACTTTTGTCCTAGTGAAATATAGATAACAGCAATTTCTTGTTTATCTACTTAGATAATAAATTCTTCTGGTTAGAGCTACCAAGATGATCAGGGGACTGCAGCATCTCCCTTATGAGGAAAGGCTGAGAGACCTGGGTTTGTTCAGCCTGGAGAAGAGGAGACTGAGGGGGGTCTCATAAATGCTTATAAATATCTAAAGGGTGGGTGTCAAGAGGATGGGGCCAGACTCTTTTCAGTGGTGCCCAACGACAGGACAAGGGGCAACGGGCACAAGTTGGAACACAGGAAGTTCCAGCTAAACATTAGAAAAAACTCCTTTCCTGTGAGGGTGCCAGAGCAGGGGCACAGGCCGCCCAGGGAGGCTGTGGAGTCTCCTTCCTTGGAGACATTCAAAACCGGCCTGGATGTGTTCCTGTGCCCCCTGCTCTGGGTGTGCCTGCTCAAACAGTGGGGTTGGACAAGATGATCTCCAGAAGGGTCCCTTCCCACCCCTACCATTCTGTGATTCTGTGATTCTGTGAGATTTATTTTTTACCTAACATCCTATAATGCATAGATAAATATATCCTTAAGCTGCTAGGTGTTTCTTTGGTAGGAAATAAGTAAAGACAGGGAATTTAAAAAGAAAAATGCTCACTCTGTACTCTAGAATTTCTCACTTTGTTGGATACTTCAAAAAAAAGCCCAACACAAATTTATTCAGTTTAATAAGGCAGTTGAAGCGTGCTGCTAGAACAAGCCACCTATACTGCAAGATAAATTATTCCCTTCTGGTCTTCTCTCTTTGGTCTTCTGCTTGCTGCCTCTCCTCCCTTTGCCAATACTGTTATTACTGCTACAGCATGGCTGGTGTCCTCCCACAAATGCTACTATCCAGTTGCATACCTTCAGGAGGAGAAAGAAGAAGTAGATGTGCTGACAAAATTTTAAGTGTATGAAGTAAATGTACAATCCTAAACTGCTTTCTCTGAGCCAGCAACAGCTAGAAAATCAATGCAGAGAGAACATGACATGTTTGAGGATGTTGTATTGACTAGCTTTTTATGTAGTATAACTGTGTTTGAAAAAAGAATGTAAAAATGAGGGCAGCATTGTTTATTCATATCTTTGACAGACATGTGGCTAGACTGCAAAATTTTGACCTGAGTCCTGATTTAACTTTTCTGTAATGTCACAGATATTTGCAACTCTGTCAGTTCTGCTGCTCCATGTGGAAGTCCAGTGCCTGAGAGGCAGGTGGTTTTAGTAATCTCCTCACAGCTACTACAGTGTCTCCAAATCTGTGTAGAATAAATCCTTCTTTTAATAATGCTCAATATTAATTTTCACCTGAAGTAATGTTATTAAGATAACACAGTATTTTATATCAGAGACTTGCACAAACCGGGCTGTTTCTGTACAACCGAAAAGGAATGCAAGTATTCCTGGCCCGAACATCTAAAACTATAGCTGGACTGACTGCTAAAGGTAGAACAGGCCACATCCTTCCTGCCAAGACCTGGTCAGGAAAGAGTTTGTACTCTTGTTAGAAACAAGAAAAGCAAGAGAGATATTAATCTACTTAAGGGGGACAATGTCTTTCATGACAGTTATCCCTCAAGGTCAAGAGCAAATTAATAAGTTTCTGTTTCATTCCACAAGGTAGGAGCACTGATGTTGAAATCCTTAAAGCTGAGCTAGCAATCTGAGAAAATATGGTGCAGTTTCCTTTTGGTCAGTAGCATCAAAGATGCAATCAGTAAATTCACCCTGTAGCAATGTCCCCATACTGAGAAACTCTCTCGAGGGAAATAGTATTACTTCAGCCATATATGATTCAAAGCTCCTTTAGCTAGAGTTCTTTGAAGATAAAAAGCTGCATTCTCAGCTACTACAAATAAACATAGCTACCAATTAAAGTGTATTTTTGCAAGACTCCATTATCTCCTTGCTCAATAGTGACATTAATAATGGCTTATTTAGCCTCTATTGGTTTATGCTATCTACTCACACCATAAACAGTGAGGCAGTTCTTTTCCTCCCAAGTGTTACTTTCCTTGGTGAAGGTCTTCAGCCACAAGTCAATGTTATTGTAAGGTTGTCTTACAGGAACTGATTCTCACAAATCCTTACTAGGATTGTACTGTTATGCTGCAGTTATATCATTTCAGTCTTAGAAGGGTTATTTTGTAGTTGGCTCTGGCTTGCTGAATTACATTGCCTTAATTGGTAAGCATTCTCAGTTTTTCTCTTTCCATGCTGAAAGAGCTGGCATGCCACCACATTCCTCACAAACCAAACTTTTCCACAGCAGGCAGTTTCTCTGAATATATTTTTTAAATCTTTCCTAAGACTGAAATCAACATAATGAGAAGGAATGTGTAGGAGGTTAATAAAGGTTCATTAAACAAGAACCTTTGACTACCTCATGCTCTTTCATTTCAATTCTCTCAGTGTCTCAGAGTAGCTCATTTTCATCAGGGCATACAGACAACTAGGTAGGTCAAAGGAAAAAAAAGGGTGAAAGCTGCTGACAGATGGTTAGAGAAAAAATAATAATTCAGATTTTTCCCATTTTTCTTCATAAGCAATGTACACTTGGTGCAAAAGACTAAACCTTTTGTGTATGTTTTTTTCAGAAGTCTGAATTATTTCCATATTACAGATTCTTGACATAAACTGCCTGTTCCCTGGGTGGGACCCGAGTAGGAAACACCTGAATTTTCCTCTTCTAAAAAAAAAAAAAGTTACGCTTTTCAGTAAAGGTTAAATTAAGAAAAAATCACAATATTCATCTTGAAGATGTTTATTCATTTTTAATATACATATTGTGAAAGTGTGATCATATAGAGTTCAAATTTTTCATATAAAAGTTGTACACATGTAGCATTACAAGATGGCAATAACAACAAAACACTCTCGATGTTGAAGACTCCGTATATTCTAAGACATCTAATAATCTAATAATTCTAATATATGGTATTGAAGGTATGACATACTCTAAGATATCTAATATTCTAATACAACTGCCAAATACACAGTAAATTTAATTTCCATTCATAAAATGATTAGAAACAACACTCATATTTGCCAAGATATTATAGAAGTCTCTCTGCAAAGGGAATTAATGAATTTCTAACTTGAGGTTTAACTAATGTAAATTCAAAGGCAGTTGGATGAAATCAGAGATCCTAAGCAGTGCTATTTCAGAGTTCTCTCTACCTAATCATGACTAAAATCTGGTGTGATGATAATGCTTTATTTGGCCTGTAGTTTTATTAGCTTCACTTATTTAATTGATTTGAGGGGTATGCAAATAGTAATAGCATTTCATGTAATCTTAGCATTATACATTTGTCCCAAAGCTGCAACAGATTAACTTCTAACTCAGATAATGCAGCTGATAACGTGAAAGCCTAATTCAAAGCAAAGTAAGGAACTATGAAAAGCTTTTTTAGCTGTTGCCCCTGAATATATTTCTCTGTGTCAGTTAATAGATACATATACAAAAGTTGATTAGCACCAACAGTGCACTTGACTCTATATTTCTACACAAGACTAATTTATATTTCCCACCCTGCAAAGTAGAGACCGAGAGGAAGTAATCACTTCAGGTAATTTTTCCTTTTTCTTTGATAGTAAATTAATTTATGAACAAACGAACAGCAAGAGCTCTCCATCTGCAACCCATGTGAACATAGACAGGTTTTTAAGTGAGATGTAAATGGGTAGCAAGCAGATGGCAACGGTTGCAAAAAGGGACTGAAAAAAGGCAATAAATAGAGAGCTGGCACTGTTAACTGTGCAAACAGTTTGAAGGGGATGGTGATGGGGTGTGTTCAAGGCACAAGCCAGGGTAGTGCTGAGCAAACAAAACTAAAAGCAAAAAAAAGTATTAACTTCTGATGGTTAGGAATTAACTAGAGGAAGCAACACTGAAACAACTTACTGAAAAGAGAGGTAAAGGTAGCATGAGCAGACACATGCATTTTAGATAATCTGAAATTAAGGGAGATAGTTATGATGTATATGCTTCATCTGTAAGAGAGTCTTCTCCCATAACACATGACATATGGAATTTTAAAATAAATGTCAAGGTTAAGTGAGAGACAAATTAGGCATCTTTATTGCCCTGGCCTTGAGGCATATGATCTAATGGCATGAGGAGAAGAGTCAATATTGTCATTATAGAGCAAAATAGCAAAGACATGTCCAAAGAATAGATTTTTTTGTTCTCTTATCTTCAAAGAAATTGAAAACTTGCTTGCTCAAAACAGCAGTAATGTGAAAGGAAACGACTGCTTTTCACTTAGTGCCAAATATTCAAAAAGATTTGTAAAAAAAAAAAATCCAACAAAAAGCTCTGACTGCTGGCTGTCTCACATTGCTGGGAAAGTAGTATTCTGATACTATCATGAAATGAGAACAGCAGGTTTTTAACCACGATCACATCTTATTTGTAACAAACAAAGGGTGGTGAAAGATGGGAGCAGAACATCACCAAAAGCAGGGCTGAGGAGATGGAGGATTTAAACAGCAGTGGGTAAATAGGATATTGAGAAGGAAGGGAGCAAAGAGCCAGGTAATAAGAAGAAAGGGAGATGGGAACAAAAAGAAACACAAACCATAAAGGCAGATAATTTAATCCCTCCTGTAGAAAAGCTCTGCTTTTTAAATCTTTGATTATTAAACCAACCAAGCAATGAGCATGCTTTTTAAAAAAATAATCGAAGTACTCCATTAGTATGCACAAACACACACGTGAAGCAAATGCACAACTTTGACAGTCATAATCCCTGTGTTGCTACTGCTGTCTTTAGGGCAGACCCTCCCAAAAGGATTTTTTCCATCCAGCCACCTACTAAAAAAGCAGTTGGTGGGACCTTATTGACATTCCAACACTGGTTTCACTGGAATGCAGAGAAAATGACAAGCTACTCCTACGGAGAGCTTCACGTCTTAGCACAACTATATAGTGCATAGCACTGACAGGGTTTTTTTTTGTGTGAAGGAGAATTCAGAAGCTTTGCAATTCTGAGAAACCAAAGATCTCCAGAATACAGTTAGACTGCCCAAGAATTTCCAGAAAAATTATCATTAACCCAAAACATTAACTTCCTTCACTTCTTAAATGCAACCCTTACTTCCCCAGCATGTGTTTACATTATACTGCTGAGTTGCTGCTTCTTTCCTGCTGTAACCTTCTGTGGTTGACAATGATACCGAGAACTTGGTGCTATGTGCTTAAAAACTCTGGCCTGAGCTTTTACTCATCACAAAAGAAAAAGTTTTTCCTTTTTGCCCCAAGCACAAGCAGAGCTTTCATCCTTTGAGAATTCTTTATTTGTATGTGTGAAATAGAGCGATCTTTAGTAAGGGCAAACAGGGCCTTGGAATTTGAGAAACTCCAGTGATAATTTAATGTTTATGGAAAGACCAAAGAATTTGGCTTGCCACTGATCTTTCCATTCCAGTTGGAGGGAAAATATCTAGATGAGTGTCTCCACTTCATAGGGATATAATTAATTAAGACTGTTAAATTGAGTTATTTGTTACACACACGCACCAATCTTTGTGAAAACCCAATGAGCAAAACTACAATCACAGATGACGCCAGGTACTTCAGACTTCACTTGCAAATTGTAGCACTAATATTCGTGCTAATTAGCACATCAGTATTCCAGGTGTTTCAGGGTGACTGCATATTGATCTCATTCCAGCTGGAGGGGCTGCTACCCCAAGCATTGCACATCAGCTCTGTGACACATTGGATAAGGAGCTTCCCCATCTCTGCCAGGGCTTTTGAAGAGTTTCTTCTGAAAGGCTGGTTTCATGTTGCATGATTTGCCATAGCTGAAACCAAAACTATCTGGGATCCCAAACACAAAGGTCTTTCTGCTCAAGATGACCTTGGTGAGTGTTCCCTTTTATCTTGCCTCTTGGTCTTGACCAGTCACCCCCCTACCAGAACCGCAGTTTGGCATGGTTAGGATGTTTTCTAGCTGTGACTGGGAATGGTGTATTAGAAATGTATGAAAATAAGGCTGTCTAAATCCATGATTTTCCTTGCCTCCTGAAGGACTGAAGATTATTTTTTACCCTGAAGTTTCTACCGGCAGCTTACATGTAGTTTATTTTTCACCACTCTTCTGTCTTACTTCCTTAGTTCCTTTATATTTGTCACTGCAAATCCCACAGATAATAAACTCCAACAACAAAACCGCCCTTCTTTCTGTTGTCCCTTCTAACATACAGCTGAGGAGCCAAGAAAGCCGCTGACAGTCTGCTACTGTTAATAGGGGCAACATGGATCACTGCAGGAATGTCAGGTTCAAGAATAGGAGTTTTCTAATTATCCACAAAGTCACTTTAGTCTTAAGCCATGGAACTGCTAAAATACCTTTTTTTTATCACTTGAGCCCCAGTAAGTTTTCTCCTCCCATTTCCCATAACCCTTTCACCTGTCTCAGGACAATTTGGAGAATTAGTAGCATTAGAGTAGCTGAGCATATACGTAAACTATCTTCTACTGGTAAAAGGCATGGCTCTTGTAAAAGATAAAGAGAGATCTGAAGTATTTTTTTCATAGCAAAATAGGGATCACAAAATTCTTCAATGTTTGTATCTAAGATAATTCTATGGCTGATTTAAAGAATTCTTATTTCTGCTGAAGTGATCCTGTTATCTATAGCATAAAGCAAGCCTAAAGCAATACATTCTTTGCAGTTAATGAAAACATGAACAGAACAAGCCTAGAGACATATACATTTGCCTCTGGCTTTGAATGCAAGATTTTGCATCTGCCAAACTTACCTCCACAGTCTTTAAAGGCAAAAAAAAAAAAAATAGGGCTTTGATGTAAATGCTTTGAACTACTCCTATCTAAAGTAAGCTTCTAGGCACATGTGACTACCCCCCTTAAAGCTTTCTAAGCATGCATACTGATTGATTTTAGTGGACTAAAAATTGTCAATGAATTTGCTTGAAAACACATGTCACTGAATATAACTGCTGTGTTCCTCACAGCTAATAGGAAGCTTGTCTTCAGTAGGCAAATGAACTGTAGAAGTGAGAAACAGTCCCTTTAGTTAAAGCTGTATTGTTAAGTGTATATTCAGCAAAAGCTAAGCAAAAGGCACATGTGCTAAATGATAAAGGTGTGCTCGTTGATCAGGTCAAACTATCGAGGCCGGAAGTGGTTTTGCTCTTATAAAAATGGTATTCAAATGGTTGCAAAAAATTAAAACAGATGTTTGCGGAACTGCAGATGCTATCTTTGAGCAGTATCACTGCCGCTGCTCATAAAATAGTATTTTAACAGTAAAAAAATCATTCTAGAGTGACAAGCGTAATATTGAGTGTAGCAGCATTTCAGTATGTTCCTACAGTGTAGTTAGTTAAGCATATCTAAATGTTATTATTATACTTTATAACCTCTTTTGCAGGATACCTTTAAAGGATGAGAAGAGACATTCATTCCATAATGGATTAATATATTAATCATATAATGAAACATTTTCAAAAATAGCTTCTACTACTTCAGAAGAAATATGTAATATAACAATTTCTGGGCATTAACAATACTCCAGAGCTATTATGTTTGGCAATCTGGATAATTTCCAGAGCAGTTTAATCCAGTTTCTGTTACAATTTGTTACTTTGCATAACCCAAGAGAGGAAAACAGAACAAGAAAGTATTAACCAATCGTTGTTCTCCCCTGAATCTTTGAAGCAGCCTCTAAATTGCATCAGTCTGCGGTGGAATCATGGGATTTTATAATGCAAGGGAAGGCCTTTGGAGTGATCTGGGATTGAGTCACATTTTCTCCCTGAATATTTCCCAGGTTATTCATAGAGTCCTCTACACTGGGAGGACTGGCTAACACTCAGTTTTTGTATGATCAGGTGAGAGGCTAATGAAGTTTTCTAGTTCCACTTCACAAACTGGTAAAATAGGGCCATATAGGGGTTAGGATTTAATGCTCTGAATGGCACTGAAGGAGCTTAAGAGTTCTTATAAAATGTTGGTATTTCTGCACTAGCTAATATATTCAGAAAAAGAAAAGAGAAGTGATAAGATAAATTAATCCTTACCTTTATTCTTCTAGCTTTTTGGCTTAAACGCCTAGGGAAAATATGCTAAGTTTCTGACTGAGACCAATTAAAATTTTATTATACTAATGGTGAGTGGCCAAATATGAAGAGCATGAAGACTCAGCTATAGATGAGGGGTTTAGTAGAAGATGGAGATTTGAGTTCATACCTGAAGTGAAAGCTAAACCTTTCTGGCATTCATGAAGCACTCCCTGCACTACAAGGACCTCATTGCTAAATATGGTTCCATCAGATATAAAATATAAAGGAGCTTTGAAAAGGCCATCAAGGGTCTTTTAACTCCAGGGTCACTTAATCTAGAAACAAATAAACAAGGATATTGCTGATGCTTCAGTGTTCTATTGAGGAGTGTGTTTTACAGTAGGAAAAGGAAGTATCCAACTTTAGAGTAATAAAATGATGCAACAGGGTTGTGTACCAAAGCACAAAAAAATCAATCATAGTAAACCCAGAAAAGTTACTTGTGTCTTATTACGAGATCTGTGTGATACACTCAGCATCAGAGTTTGTGTGATACGAATACAACTTCAAAATTTTCCTGTAAGTATCTATTTCTATGTATTTATATCAAAAGAAAGGCATTGGTAGTGAAGAGATTCACCAGAAACATCACTGCAAGTCATGACCTCTGGATTCAAACAGCAACATACTAATGTATTAGCATTAATCAGCACAGAGCAGTTGCTCCACTGTACTTTGTAATTACTAAGGTTACATCCCTTCATTGTCGATGTTTTAGTAAAAAAGCTAAACAGCATTAAATGTGCATACCTGGAGGGTGGGTGTCAAGGTTTTTTGGTCTAGCATATTAAAAACAAGGTAACTTTAAAAGAAACACTTTTTATTATTTTAGTTTCTCAAATGCCTACCTTCCCCCCTTTTTTTTCCTACATATTTGTTTTTTAATCCAAGGACTGGACATATAGTGCTTTGGAATACTTCTGGAAGAAATGCATTTATTGCATTATAGAACAATTCATTAACATTAGCCAAATCATGTTACATTATAGTTAATGAAAAACTGTAATTTATTTCCTCTTTGGAAAGGCAACCAAGATTGAGGAGATACTGAATGATTCAATTAATATTAATTCAAGATGCAACAAACAGTTTGGTCTAGAGAAGAGCTGAATATTTTTTCAAAATTGGCTCCTTCTTATCAGGTAGATAAATATTTGATTTGAAGAATATTTTGGTCCATCAGTCATTACACTGCTACAGTATACAGTATCTTCTATCTTACTTTATATCTGAAAGACCTTTTTTTCTTTTTTATTTTGGCCTGGAAACCTGCAGAGGTGGGACTATTACCCTTTCTTCACCTCTTTCCCCAAGTTAAATAGCTGTTTAGCTCACAAGTGCCATTTGGGAGTAATCAGCATTTACTTTTCATCCAGAAGTGGGTAGATTGACATAAAATCTCAGAAACACCTGAGACTTTGTCTGTTTCACAGTAATATATGTGATGGATTTTTAGTACATGTTTGTAAAACAGTAAACTTTATTAGTGCCATGCACATCATTTGCTACAGATGATAAAGCTTTAACTACTAACTGTATTACCCTTCACAGAACCTGGTAGGTCTGATGTTATCAGCACTATAATGAAAGCAGAAAATACGTGGCTTCTGACATCTTTCAAATTCACAAGCGCAGCTGAGGCTTGTGTTGGTACTACTCTTAGAATAAAATGTCATTGGGACTGTGTCCTTAATATCTTTTGTAATTAACCTAGTAGCTGGAAAACTTAGTACCTCTTATAATTCACCAAGTAAGAGCTCAATGAATCATTGGGACTGGAATGGAGATATTCCTACTAGTACAGTCTATATTCCATCACTCCTGGGTTTTGTAAAATTCTAGCTTCAGGTATGTAAAGGCAACATATTTACATACAAAAGAAGAACATCAAGATGAACGGAGTATTATACCGTGGTATTATAATAAATAATTTTTTTGAGGACCAGCATAACTGAAGCAGTACACTATAGTTTATCTGGCTTTGAAAAAGGAGCAAAAAAGAACTGTGATTGAAAGTTGATAAAGTCAGTGTTTGTGTAAAGAACTGAACAGAGAGAAATATTTCCTTGTGACACGTTCCTAGCAGAAAAAGGAACAGCATTGAAGCAGAAATTGTTATATCTTCCCAAAATAATTCTGATGTGTAAAAGTACATGGAAGTGCTGATTCTGTCTCAGTTAAAATGTAAGTACACACACTATGTGCAAAGAGAAATAAGGATCTTTTTAATTATGATAATTAATTAGATGCTTTCAGCCTTTCATCCTGTCCTGTCACTAAAGCCAACACCTAAAACAAGAAGCTGGGACATCAAATGAAAGAAGAGATGGTGTTTCTGAAGGTCTACAACTTGTAATGACATATGTACTGTTTTCATTTTAAATTATTAAAAAAATAAAGGCAGACTGCTCATATACTTTAATGATACTTCCCATTGCAGTTTGTGTTTAACTCATGAGGATTTCAAGAGAGAAATAACAATCTTTTATTCTTTTCTCAAGCTAATAGGAAGAATAATAAAAATTTCCATAATGCAAAGTTAAAAAAAAGGCTATCTGTACACATCTTTTACAACGATAAAGCTCAGAATTCATAATGCCACCAGCTATGTGTAGAATATTTATTTTCTCTCTACTCCTGACTGAACTATGACTAGCAAATACCACAAGGTTAAAAATTACTCCCATTCATGGGGAAAAATGCATGGAACAAATGGTATTTTTTAAAGATGTCGTTAACCAAGGTCAAAAGGTCATAAGAGGTCAATAATCCTGCTGCATTAGTCTTTGCAATAAAACATTGGGAAGGACTGTTATAAGCCACTCTGTCTTTCTCCCCATGTTTTGGGAAGGAGACGTTTTTTCACTTCAGCGTAGCTAGTAAAGTGCAGCCCAAACTGAAGACCCCACAGGGAACACAATGTCTCTCTCTCTTTCTCTCTTTACCAAACCCTCTGCCTAAAACCAGTAAGGACTGTTCATAGAACTGCTATACTTTATTCTGCATGGGAACAAACCTGGCCATGGAAAAGCAGACATCCAGCCCATAGAAAATAAAATTTTATTGTTAAAATACCTGCTTGCAATGATGGAGACCCCAGCTGCAAGTCTGCCTTGTGAGACAGTCCTTTGTGTTGCTCCTCCTCTTACTGGCAATTGTATTCAGGTTTTGATAAACATTTTCATCCTAGATACATAGACATTCAAAGATTTTAATGCAAAGATTTTAGTTTAGATTAATCAGTATTTTCAGGTGCAGAAATGTTGGGAAAGGTGTTCGATTTATGCAAAATATACTCCTAAAATTTCCATAGAGAGTGGATTGCTGAGGTACAGGAGAAAGAAAAAGAAAAATCAGAGTGGGGTGGATATGGAGGTGTTTTGTGAGGATTTTTCACGGTTCTGCTTTAGTTTGGTTTGTGCACTGTATATTTGCATATAGAGGAGAAACTGAATAAGAGCTAATCCAAGCACAAATGTTTTGTTGCACTCTGAAAATTGAGTCTTTCAATCTAATTTGTTGTATTATAAAAAATCCAAAGCCTAAAGCCTGCTGTAGGTGAAGTATAGTCTCTCCCTCTTATGAACATCACCATACTCTTTCTTGTGGACACAGCTGTTAAGGGATACTAATATCATGGATGTAACATCAGTCACTTCAGTAAACTGATGAAGAACCAGATTCTCTTTTTCAAAGAAGCAGTAGCTTATCTTGTGAGCCTTTACTGTGGCCAGTGCCCTGTGTTATTTAGAGGGACAGAACTACTCAAAGCTTTACAGAGCTTTGGATTTCAGATTTTTTCCAGGTACCTCCACACAATCACCCTTCTTCTCTTGCACAAGAGGCACCATCTATTTTATCTGCCCTGAACTTTCACTTTTCATTCTCCAGGGCTTAAGCCGTAAGGCATTCACTGTTATTGAAGCACACAACCATCAGTAGAGTACTTTGTAACCAGGGCTCTTCATGAATCTTCCTCTGTGAACGAAGGAAGCATATTTCTAACTGGTGTCTCACACCACAGCTGGTCTTGCTTCCAACAGACAGGTCCTGTACCAGGAACTCACTCACTGGGAAAGATGATCTCCAGATTGCCTTGATCCTGAGCAGAGGCAGGGACAGCTGCAGACACTGGAGGCTACTGTCCAAGGGTCATAATGTCTTGACACAGGAAGAAAGGCAGTATTCAAAGGTGATCTGCTTGTAGAAATCTGTGCATCTAAACATACAGACTGATGAGTTTTGTAGCAGTGATTATGCAGCTTTGAGATTTTGTAACTTAACATTGAAGCCAGGGTAACAAAAATCCTTGTGACCTAAACTGTAGCTGCTAATAGAGGTGCAATTTTCTGATCAAGCCAGGTTAGAATTAGAAGTTGTGCCCCTGAAAGCTTGGCAGCTGCACTCCTGTGTGTACCCAGCTATAGTACACCTAAAATCTGAAAGTGCTCTACAGTATTAGGAGACACTTTAGCAGTCTAAGGCCATTTGTCAGCCTAAGTGGAACATGACAATCAAGAAGAGGCAAATCTTTCAAAACATTCCCACCTTTCCAGTTTCCATGTCTTTTGTTTTCTTCCCCTTTTTACATAGGGGAGAAATGAAATTCTCTTAACCAATGGGTACTAGTGGAGGAAGGATTAAAACAAATCTTCTGAGCCCTAATTCAGTGAAAATGCCTTTGTGGTCTGCTTGCTCAGAAATATTATGAACATACATAGACTCTCAAATAAAACTGAGATGCTGATGAATGTTGGAAAGGTAAACAGATTAGCTATAAAAAAAAAACTAGTTATGGTGCTAGATTGAATAAATTTATAATTCATACATCAATAATATGCTTTTCTTTAAAGTTTATTGTCTGTTAATGATTTTAAAGACTACCCATATTTTTCTCATCGGTTAGCATTCTTGTCATTCATTGATGTCAATGTTCTTTGGGTCAGGGCCTATATGTACTCCTTTAATGAAATGTTAGTATGTTTGCCCCTCATTCTGAAGCCTTGAAGGGAGGTTTGTCTGACTAATGACAGTATTTTGGCCATAATTTCTTGTTTGGAAACTGAAATTTATGTAGGTAAAAGTATTGTTCAGTATCAGTATTTACCATCTTACAGGTAATAGACTGTATTAGTATACTGTAAGTTTCACTCACAATTACTTCAATGTCTAATTGCTAATAGGCACATGATTAATCCACCCTGGCACATCTAAAACAGTAATTACCTAATGCCATTCACATGGTGTGGGGTTAACTGAAAGAGGTCTTGACCTTCATGACCTATCAGTTTTGCCTCGTCAGCTTGACCCAGGTCAGAGATTCTCCCTGATAACTTTTGCTTATCAATAAAATGTCACTGTATCTAGAAACAACATGTGTACATATATGTGTACGCATGCATATCACAAGAGTGTGTATATGCACAATAATAATGAAATAACAGAGGTAAGTACTTGTGTCACTGATTTTTATCTTATCGTTTTCAAGTAAAATAGGAATTATGTAAATTGCAAAGTGAAGACTTACTTTTCAGTTTGTAGCTTAAACATGATACAAAAGTTGATTTTCTAGGTAAGTCTAGAGCAAATTTACTGTTGCTTATGCTATCACAAATGCTTTTGAGAAGACAACTTGGCTGACACAAGGTTTTCAAAAGGTAATATATATTAAAACAAGTCCTCTTTAATGTAGAGATATAATTAGTCAAACACAGTTCTTAGTGACTGATGCACCCAACTCTGTTAGTTCCGCACAAAACCTGAGATACTGGTTGAATTTTACGTTGTGCTATAACTGGAAAGAAATGTGTATTCCATTACATCCCCCAAACTTATTAAAGCATATTTAAGTTGAAAAACTGAGTACTTCAAAATTAGGAAGTACCAGAGTTAAAGTTACTTCTGGACTTACAACAAGAAATTAGTTGTTTTGTCATGAACCTCATGCTGTGTCTATAATTCGTTATCACAGAAGCGATCACTGCCCCTGCTTCTCCCTTCCGAAGCCCAAAGCTGCAGTAGTTACAAATGTATTCAAATAGCTGAAGAGTGAGCGTAAAGAAGACAGAGCCAGGCTCTCTTCAGTGGTGCCCAGTGACAGGACCAGAGCTAACGAGCACAAACTAAAACACAGGATGTTCCCTCTGAACATCAAGAAACACTTTATCACCGTGAGGGGGGCCCAGCGAGGTTGTGGAGTCTCTGTCCTTGGAGATATTTAAAAGCTGTTTGGACATGGTGTGAGCAACCAGCTGTAGATGGTCCTACTTTAGCAGGGGTCTTGGACCAGATGGGCTCCAGAGGTCCCTTCTGAATTCAACCATCCTGTGATCCCGTGATAGGTAGAGCAGAGTTAGGAAAAGCAACATAAATTCTCAGGCAGGATATGCCCAGCTGCGTTGTGTAATTAAGGCATATGTGCTGCCTCCGTGTGTCTGTGCAAGAGAGGTCCAGTTAGTGAGCTTCAGTACCAGATGCCTGACCAGTCACATTGCTTAGCTGTTGGTTTGTCTCCTGCCCTAGATAGGACTACTCCAACTAGTGAGGCCCAGGACAAAGCCCAGAGTTTGGATAAGTTTCTCTTGGTTACTCAGATAAGTCACTCTCCATGGGCAGTGTGGAAAAGATGGAACCAGGGTGTTCTGTTAAACCACACCTTTCAGGTCCCCCTGCCTGATCACCCTAGTGCCCCTTCACATGGCAGCTCAAACAGTGTCACTTATTCCCCAGTTTCATTTTATAGTAAAACCACTTTAGTGGGCTACAGCACAATCCTCTTACAATTCCAGAGAGTTTAGTGCAAAAACCACATGGTAGTAACGATGACACAGGAAGCAGGAAGGACAAGTTCCATGACAGTCCCTTGGCAGCGTGGTCGTGACCCAGCCAGCTGGGGGGATGACATGGGGTCCTGGGCCCTGGGCATGGTGAGGGGAGCCCCCAGGGAGCTGGTGCTGCCCTCAGGCCCCACAAGCAGCCAGCAATATCACCCCTACTGATCAATCGCTCCCAGGCTGCGTGGGGCTGTATGTCTCATCACAGCCATCAAGTCCTCCATTAGCTTACCTACATCTACTTCTGTATTAATCACACTTTTTAAAGACGCAGCTCTCAATATGAAATGTATAACGCTTCTAAGATGAACCATAATGCAAGCAGAGTTAATAATGCATTTGCAGCAAAGATTTGCTGGTAGATTATTCTGCCTTCAGAGAAAAGGAGCAGATCCAGCAAACTGACCTGGAGGAGACCCCGTGCATACTTAACCCTCAGTTCTTTATGCATCACATGCACTGTAATCTTGTTTTCTTTGACATTTCTCAGATGCACTAATCCTTTCATCCTGCAAGATCAAATCTGAACCCTCATTGATTTTATGCTAAGGCAACCCATGGGCCTTAGCAGTAAGACAGTAGCTTCTGTACCCTGACCGTAGCAGGTCAGTTTTGTTTTCTGTCTATTGCCTCAGTGTAAAAGTACATTTTACTGGTTAGTTCATCTACTAAATCTGACTCAGACATGCTGCTTTACATCTCCCTCAACCTATTGGGCTGTGTGTAGTTATTCTGAATTTACATTAAACTAAATCATGTAACTAAAGGGACATACTTTCCCCCATCAAAGTGCCAAAGGGAAAAATGTGCTGCCAATCCTGTCACTGGAGGATATATCCCCATAAATACTTTGTGAACTAGACAAGAGAACAAAAGACTGCTGTCGATAATGCTAGTGTGTTGTGGCTGTCCATCACCCATGAAGGCAAAGTATCTTCGAGTTCCAACAAGGGCTGAGAGTCTTCATAGGCTGAATGTATTAAAGAGCAAAAGACACTTTGTAGTCTACAGGAACATACCCACTATTGGCAAGGTATTAACAAAATCTTTCTAATCAGATACAACTGATACAGTCTTCAATATTCTTTTTTCTTTGTATACAAAAATGTTCCCAGTTCACTGTTAACTGGGATGGAAAAGCTTCAGAAGAAGGTAGAATGTGTGGCTGGTTGTCCAAAATGATTATTAGGGAGGTTTTGGGAAGCAAGTTCCTGCCAGTAATACTTGAAAAGTATTGAAAATACTTGAAAATACCATAATACTAGGAAAAGAATTGTTATGGTATTAATTCTGCTGAGTTTCCTGAAATTGTACAACACTTAATCCTGTGAGTGGTCTCCGGAAAGTAGATTGTGTTTCTGAGACATTCTGGTTTTGATTTCTAACAGATATTATTGGGCTGTGCTGTGTGAATTTTATTTTGTAATAACTGCATATTACATTGAATTTGTAGAAATGGGATATTTTGTTACTGATGTCTGCTTGATATCTCCAGCTGCTCTGAAGATTTGTCACAGAAAACAATTTGTCTTCTGTTTGTCTTTTTTTCTGCAGCTTGCACTTCTCAGTTCACCACAGCCCTCTCTTTTCCTCACTCACATGCTTTATCTCCATGGTATTTTTGAACTGATGCATTAGATATAAAAATTATCCGAAACCGTCAGCATCTGAAATAAAATATCTTATGAATATCAGAATATGATGCTTGTTGGTGTAGATTTATACTCCCCACTTAGTCAATGAGATACATGTGTCTCTGCTGTTTGGGTATTTTCTGAACATGTAGTAACTATTATTCCTGGCACGTGTGTGACTGATTGTTTCCAGAATGAACAAAACATAAGGCAGCATCATTATGCCTGGTAGATGCAGGCCACACTCTCAACAGTGGTCTTGTTTTTATAAATTAGTTAAATGGTTCCCAGAGAATGATGTGCTGAACTATTTGGGACACATTTCTTTTAAGCAAATGATGAAAGGGTTCCCAAGTAGTTCCAAATGGTCCATATTTGCTTTGTTTAACAGTCAGGCATCCTAGTCACCTGGAAAGTATCTATAAAAGATTGAGGTTGTGACAGAGTAATTTACTTTTATTTAAACTTTACTTTGATTCTAAGCACTAAATTTATACTTAATAGTATATTACCATATTATTGAAAAGTTAATATAAAATCATGAATAGAATAATTTTGTTCATGGCTTATATCTGTATGGGATGTTTCTTTACATATACTTGCATTTTAAAACACTGCATCCCCTAATGTTCACAGATAAAATTGTTGCCCCATTCTAACACAGAATACAGATTTTTTTTTGTAAAATGGTAAATCTTGGACTTAACTTCATCCTAGTAAAAAGTAAAGTTCTCTAAGGAATGTTAGTTTTTTGGTGTAATGAGGAGCTGATGGTATAAAGTAGCTAGCAGAAGATGTCTGATTACTCAAAATTACTTTACTTTCCACCAGCTTATGAAAGGAATAAGAACAAAGTGTTTTAGAAGTCTTACAAAATTATCAGGGTTCCCGAGATTGCCTAGGGCAACGTATCAAAAAGAGAAAAAACATAGCCCTTGTTTTCATCTTTCATTCTGTATCCTGGAAATAATTTCATTGTACGATACCTTCAAAATAAACGTTTCTTGTCCCAAGGGAAACTGGTTTTCATTGCACTAGTAACGTCTGATCAGATGAGACTGAGATCTATCATTATTTCTGATTATTATAATGGTCCCTATTGGAATCCGAAGAATAAATTGAAGAGAGGAGATTTTGAGCAGCAAGACTTACTTTGTGTTTGAGCAGAACCGTTTTTTAAAAAGCCATAAACAATACAATTCTCAATTATTTTAACTTCTGTCTAAATGCTCTTGACACACACAAAAAAAATGTATTTCTGCCTTGTTGAAGTACCCTACCTTCTTTGCATCCTATTCCCTCGTAGTAGTATAGCTGATAACAGTATTTAAATAACAGTAAATATTGTCAAAGGAAAGTATTGCTTTCCTAAGCATTCTGCCCTGCATAAAAAGAAGAACAGAGAAGTTTCTGCAAATAGTTTGAACATCTGTCAGACTCTGGAGGCTTTCATTTGTGGATTCTGCAACAAGACAATTACCTTGCCTTAAATTGAGCTTACAAGCTTTTCTGCTAGTAAGGTTCATATGATGATATCATTTAGCTGAGGCTCTGGAGACCAATTTCATTTAGGCCACTATTTTTGGATCTGCTTAAATCCTGTATAAGTCAACAGAACTGAAGATCACAGCAAAAGTTGAGCAGCATTTAACTATGTCGAAACAGAAATGGATTTTTGGAAATCTAAGTTGTGTTGTTATTTGTGCTTATAGGAAGCTGTATGACTTCCTGTAGAAGAAAATATAAATACTCTGAAAACTGCCTTTTTGCTTTAATCTGGCCAGAAGGAATGAGGCAATGACAAACATCCTTGTCTAATGTTTAGTCCCTAGTTTATGATGATCTAGTATTTCTTATTATCCTTAAGGTAGGGATTCCCTAGTACTCCTTAGATCTGCAGTGAATATACAGCAATGTATCTCCTGTGAATTAGTGTATCCCATCTAAATTCAGAAATTTTTTTATGCAAGGTTAATTACATTTCAAAATCTATCTTTCAGTAGTATTTGTGCTTAGACAGCTGCATAAAATGTTCACAGAAAAAACAGAAAACAGAAGAAAAATGTTGTTGATTCTGAGTGTGATTCACTTACATTGTCCTCACGAACATCTTCACTAATATTAATGGTTATTGCCCTGATAAAACCCGTATGTGGTAACTCAGGCCTTGTGCTTTGAGAGGCTTGCTGAGTGCCAAATATTTCCTATATATCTAAGCTAACAAGTGACAAAATTAAATAGTCAATTTTCTTTGAGGAGAGGAGAAAGTCAACTGTTCACGGAAACTCCAAAGAGAAAACAAAATATGAGAGAATCAGGAAAGGGATCGAGACAAATCTCCAGGAATCAACACATTCTTTTGAAATCCCTTTGAAGAGAAAATTGCCAAATTTCTCCGAGCTGTGTTTTGAACCTCTTTTGGGTTTGTTTCATCGTATTTCTTTTGCAAAGGAAAAGATTCAGTTGTTTCCCAGGATCACGGATGAACTAGCTGTTGTTCAAAGCCATATTTTCAGGTAAAAGCTCAGCATAAAGCACATCTAGCAATTTTGCGGTTCTAGAGGTATATTCCTTTTGCTGCCCTTGCCACCAACATGGAGTTTCATTACAAATCTGCTTCAGAAAGTAAACCTTTTCTTCCAAACTACTAATCCTTTCATTAAAATCCCCCTTTAAAAATACAACACTGAAATGACAATGATCAGCAATGCCAAAGGCTGACTTAATCTCTAAACAGTGCCAGAGGCTTTCAGAACAGCTCAATGTGTTAATTACTTCGTACACTTTTCACAATATAGTCTTTCATTTCTGATTTTTTTTTTACAGTAAAATCTGTTCATTTTAGTTTGCAATGACTACTTCTTTCTGCTGTATCTGATATAATTTTAAAAGAATCGAAGAACTTGTGAGCTGAGGAAGGTAAAATTGTTGAAATTAAGCCTATGAAGGGGATTTGATTTGTTTTATTTTATCTTGCCAATATTTGTAAATGAAAAAGTCTTTTTCATCAGTAAATGTCTCTTTTAACCTGAACATTCTCTAAAGAAGAAAAAAAAACAACCATACATTCCAGTTTTAAAAACAAGTATTTTTTTAAAGTAAAAAGGAAGCATCACTTCAGTTGTCATGTGGGAAGGGTTACTTTGTTGATGACTGAGGATCAAGTAGTTGATATGAAACTTGCATGTAATGCCAAAACCATCTTAGACATCCAACATATTTATTTCACCTTGTTTTACGATCAAGGGGACAATTAGCCTCCTGACTGTTTGGAAAGGAAGAACTTTGCTTCCTGATTATGTCAATGTTTACTCAGAAAGTTCTTAAGTCTCTGGTCATATGTTGGAGTCCTAGAAGCTAGCTTACTTTTGCCCAACTTTTAAAATTATTAGATTAAAGCACCTTTAAGAACTTTTTTCTGGGTCCTATATGAGCCCTTGAGCAACCTAAGAATAGATTCTGGTTTTCCTGTTTCCCTACAGTCCACCCTGAAGCAGAGTGGATAAAGTGGCAATCTGTCACAGAGGATGACACCATCCGATCTGCTATGCCTCTTGTAGCCAGACAATTTATGCACAGAGAGAGAAATTACATTGTTATTAACACTGCTGGGTCAGTGCTTTCAATACTGAGATCAGAGAGCCATCTAGGCCATCTGTCCCATGTAGCCTGTAAGATGGATCCCAGAACTGACATCCAATTTTAACATAAAAAGGCTGGATTACTCACAATTACACAGAATAGATGAGGTTGGATTGTCTTGTCTCTTGGGATTGTCTAGTCCAGCTTCCCTGCTAAAGCAAGGTCCACTACAGCAGGTGGGTTAACCAGTCAGGTTTTGAATATCTCCAAGGATGGAGACTCCACAAACTCCCTGGCAACCTGTTCCAGTGCTGAGCCACCCCCACAGTAAAGAATTGTTTCCTGATGTTCAGACAGAGTTTCATGTGTATCAGTTTGTGCCCTTGTCCTGCCAGTGGACACTACTGAGAAGCATCTGGCTTACTCTTCTTTACTCTCCCCATCATATATTTACACTCATGTATAAGATCCCCCCGAACCTTCTCTTCTCCAGGCTGAACATTACCAGCTCTCTCAGCCTCTCCTTATGTTGAGGATGCTCCAGTCCCTTAATCACCTTTGTGGTCCTTTGCTGCACTCACTCCACAATGTCCATGTCTCTCTTGTACTGGGAAGCCCAGAACTGGACCCAGCATTCCAGATGTGTTTCACCAGGGCTGAGCAAAGAGGAAGGATCACTTTCTTTGACCTGCTGGCAATATTTTGCCTAATTCAGCCTAGGTTGCTGTTGGCTTTCATTGACATGAGAACACACTACAAGCTCATGGTCAACATGATGTCCACCCAGACCCAGAGGTCCTTCTCTGTTGAGCTGCTTTCCAGCCAGTTAGGCCCCAGCCTGTACGAGTACAGGGCTTATCCCTTCTCAGGTGGACACCTTTGCTTTCCCCTTTGCTGAACTTTGTGCATTCTTCTCTGACCATTTCTCCAACCTTTTGAGGTTCCTCTTCAGAGGAACAGTCATCTGGTTTATGAAGCACTCCCCCCAGTTTTGTATCATCTGCAAATTTGTTGAGAATGTACTCTGTTCCCATCATCCAGGTCAGTAATGCAGATGTTGGACAGTATAGGAGCCAGCAGTGATCCCTCAGGTACACCCGTAATGACAGGACTTTTCAATTCTAGACGATGGATGATTCTTCCATTAAAAAGAAAAAAAATTTCTTTTTTTGGATCTGCTGTAGATATGGATAAAGTTGGTTGTGCACTTTTGAGGTACTTGGTGTTCATTTATGTAATTTGTATGCAGTGAATACACTTCCTGCAGACCATCTTAATTCTTTACTCTTGTAGATGCCTATGAGACTAGAGGTTAATTTGAGGAAGTATTTGTGTTATTTTTCTTAGGGAATTTCGTCAGATAAAATTTATATTGCACCCAATTCAGAGGTGGGAAAGAGGGGCATCAGTAGATAACTGTCCTGGAATGGAATTTGCTGGGAGCCTATAAATCTGCCCTTTCTCAGACATTTCTGTCCCTACATGCTCACAACCTTTCCATCAGAGTAAAGGTGTTTCCTAATTAAGTTAGTATTGTTCTCACAATAGAACAATAGGAAGAAAAATTTAGGGACATTTGAAAAAAAAAACGTGACTCTGGTGCATTAAAAACTGATCTGGAAAGCAACTTTCATAGATTATATAACTAAAGAAAATGTTCTTTAATGGTTTTTCCTTCTTCCATGACATTAAAGAGTTGTTCACTACTCATAACAAACTTATTTCATTTTCAAATTATATTGAGCAGGTTATCTTGAGCACCTGCAAGCACTTCTCAGACCTGGTAATCTTTTGTCAAACCATGACAGTGCAACATGTTAAAATGAACCTGTCTCTTGAGTCTCCTACTTGTGCTATTCCACCCCTGTGCCTTATATCAGTTAGAATGAGATGTAGGGGCTAAACAGAGAGGGAACTTCAGTATATTCAACAGATCTCCCTGTCTAGGACAGGCAGGGTACCAGCATTACAGGTGTTACAGTAGAGAATGACTGGATAAATCCCAGTTTTTAAGAGATGTAAGAAAACATTTTATCTGAGGAAATAAGGCTGGGCACTCAAGTTGTGCTCTGCAGCACTGCAATTTGCAGTACATAAATACATCTGGGAACCTAACTTCCAAACACTCGGGCTAACAAAGGGCAAGCTCTCTCCATTTGAAGTCCTAGGGACCTTAGAGGTTTATCAGTCTTACTACAGTGAAAGGAATGACCTATCCTGTGCACTTTTTGCAGTAGAGAGAAGCAAAGCAAAAGTTGTTGCCAAATGGGAAAGATAAGCTTAGCAATGATCAGATAAGTGGTAAGAGCTAATGACTCAATTAGGATGCTCTAGATAACTAAGAAAGATTTATATTTGGCAAAGGCTCAGCAGAAAATTGTTTTACAAGTTTTGCAGTGGAAAAAGAGTTATACTGGGTTTATAACAAGGGTATGTTGGATCTTATGCTGGGTGGTTTTTTTGCTTACCAGTATTTGCTTACCTTGATTTCAGTGTGTCTTCAGGTCTTTAGCAAGTGAGAACTATTAACTTCAGTAGAGGTACTGCTCAGAATACAGCATGATTGCCCTACTTACTAAGCTTACTTAATACACTATTAAAAAAGATTCATATCTGACTAGATTGTCACAAATCATAGCCAGGTGGTGTACAGCTGTGAGAACGAGAGACATTTACTTCATCGTATGCACACATAGACCCTGGTAGGCCAGGAGAAGTGACCCACAAGGGTGTCAAAGAAGCTTTGTGTGCTCCCACAGAAGAACACTTTTCCAAGAAGACTATGCTTCTGAAACAACCAAAATGGGCAGAATTGCATACTGTTTTCCCCTCAGGAGCAAACCTCCTCCCTAACCAATTAACCAATCAACAAATCAACCCAACCCTCTTCTCCAAAAAACCCCAGGGGTGGAAATACTATGTTATCCACAGCAGAGCTCCCAGCAAGCTTGAGAGACAAGACAGATTTGTGGTACTTTGTCTAGTTTCTATGAGGACTTATATATGACATCCTTACAGTGGCCTGGATTGTACAAAGGCTACGAAAAAACCAGTTTTATTCAGAGATCTCAAATCACTGTATAAGCAGATATAAATACTACTGTTACAGGTGGAGAAATGGGAGAACAAAGGTTTGGTCTCCAAGCTTTTACAGTGGGGTTTCCCTCCACTGAGTATTCCAAATGGGTGCGAGTCCATAAGTAAAAGGGAGGATAAAAACACTAAGCACATAAAGCATTAACGTGCAACAGGCAAGTGGGCTGGTGTTTTTAAGAGGCTACATCAAGCTGAAGTATGAGGCTTGATCATACTAAGGCTGCAAAGGGCCAACATTTTAGTATTATAAATCATACTATCCTGAGCACTTTTAGTCTTGGCCTCCTTAAGAATCTTTGCAGAGCTATTGTAATCACAGGGTAGTGAGCAGGCCAGTTCATTAAACTGCCGACTCTGCGGCTTGCAGATGTTTGAGGCAGGTGTTCTGTACAGACCAGGGAGTCTGCTTTCTTCTGCTGCATGTTGCACTGGAGGTCAGAGGTTTCACCTCAATGGCAAGGTCTCAACTGCATGGCAAGTCTCAGAGGTCTTTGTTAGGGGAGAAAAAGAATTCAGTCTCCTTAAAATTTATGTACTGCAAAAGATAACTGCACCTGCAGACTGCTGCTCTTATTGAAAACACATGGTGGCTGTTGGAAGAAATATAAAATGCTACTCTGTAGTTCCTGTTGAGAATATGCAGGGACTCCAAATGATCAGTATTAGACCAGAGATACCGGAATGATTCATGACCCAATAGAACACGGTTCTGGTACAAAGTGTATGTTTTTGTTATACACTTAGGGATTCGTGCAAATCCACATGTATTTAAAAATTGACTTTGGGCAACGTTGTATTGCCATCAAACAGTTGCCCCGCATAATATAATGTATGCCAGCAGGCATTCTCAATGACCCAGCTAGTTCATAATTGGAAAAGGTTAGTCCAGTCTTTCCTGACCACCTGTGTGTTGGCTTTTTAACTTCCCAAATGCAAAGAGCAAAGATAGATTCTTCTAGATGCAGGAAATCCTATAAAACAGACCACCCTTATTAGGGAATCTTCTGTCTTAAAAAGACCACTGTAGGTTTGCAGGATAATAATCTGCTTTGTTTTTGCTAGAAATAACCTCCAGCAAATGTCAAGCTTTTGTCAGTTCATGTTACGTTAGTCAGGTATAAATGATACATTTATGGAAGGGGATGGAAATATCTTTGTGTATCTTAACTTCTACTGACATATGTGGCTGTGGTACTGCTGAAAGAGTTTTCAGCAATGACTGTCAGGGCTCTAATGCTAATAATAGCTGAAAGTTCATAAAAAATTAAGACAAATGATAGAACAGCATCACTTACTAGAATCTCTAAGGCTGAGGCTTCCATCACCACTTGTTCATCAGAAGGCGCTGTTACGGATTAAGTTCTCATTATTACCATGCAGGAAAAGTGAACATTCAGTCCTGTGTTCATATGATGTTTGGAGTGTCCTTCATGGAAATTTTGTCTCAAATAATGACGCAGGTTATGATGCAACATGAATTTTATTATGCCATTGTATTACCCATATAGTGTATGCCCCATACACTGTATAGAATTGCATAATGTAGGTACAGTAAAAGGTAAAGCATATCTATGAGGAACCCAAATATAATTTTTTCTTCTGAAAAATCCATATGTATCACAAACATCTATATGCAGTTCCCTAACATCCAGATTTTTCATAGCTTAGGATAGCAAAAATATGACATAGAACATCTAATTTCATCATCTGAAATATTTCTAAACTTCTAACAACTAAGATTTTCCCTACTGATTTCAGAGGTACAGTATTTTCACCTATTTTCTGTTTTCCTTTCTTTTTCTCCTGAATATTGAACCTACATAATCACATCCAGAAATCCCTTTTAAGTACTAATGGTGAGATAACTATTTTCAACTGGAGATGAATAAGGCCAATGTCACAGGCTGGAACGTTTTGCAAGAAAAACAAAGAGTATATATAATTTGAGTTCTGTTTTTCAGAACACTTAATATTCACTTCAGCTGCATTCTGCTCGCACAAGTTATGACTCTCTGCCAACTTCTAAGCCCTGATGGAGAAACAACAGTGAACAGTATTTCATCGAGTTCTTGATAAAGCATTTATACACATATATACAACGTATTGTTGAATGTGCTCAAGACTTCTGTAGTCATATCTACTAACAAAACATCTTTCCATATAACCATTTTTAGATTATGAAGCATAAATTCGGAGAAGGCAACAAGTATCCCTACACTGCTCCACATTACCTACAAAGTCTCTGATGATAAAACACTGCACAAATGTTGTCTCTAATTAAAGTATTTGGGCAATGCAGTGCAGAACTGGATTCAGAACTGACAGTCAGCATGCTGAGCGAGGAGGCACCTAAACTAAGCTGATAGCAAACCTTGAGAACAGGGTTTATTTCCTAACCCTATTTCTTTCCGTAACTTCTGCTTTGCATTTATGACAATGAACCTTCTCCAGACTGAGATGGATTTTAAAAATTAACCAATATTGGTGTTTCTGCAAGTAACAATTTTTAAAAGTTTCTGACAATAATAGAGAAGAGGAGTCTGTGTTTTTTACTGTATCTCTATTTGTAGCACTCATCTAGGATTTGGGAAACCCAATTCTATTACCCTTTCTGCCTGAAGTGATTCACACCCACGCTTTTCAACATCATTCTCATTTGTGTTAGGTTTTAAAACAAGATGCTTTATAAATCTGAGTAGTTTCAAAGTTCACGAGTGATAAAATTTTTGGTCACTTTTCTACTTTTCCTCTGGTGAGTGTCTCTCTCCATGGTGTTAACAGCAGTGAAAGTACCAAGTTTCAGTTTCAACAAACCAGTATTTTCTGTTGAAACTCTGTTTTCTCAAAGCAATTACAGCCACCTGTTTCCCCAAATCCTCTGTTATATATAAGCTTGCTATGGAAGCTGAGCAGAGTGGAAAATCACTTATAGGTTTACAATCTAAAAACAGCGAGAGTGGATAAACAGGACAAGGCAGACAAAAATGAGTGTTCTGCCACTAAGGTAAGAGAGCTAATACACACTTAGAGCACATTTGCATTGCTTGCACTAAAAACTAGGGTATTAACTCATCCTGTTAACAGGTAAAGCAGTAAAATTATGTTCACAATTTTGAAATGAGACATGTGGGACACATTTGCAAGCATAAATTCTTCAGTTAGCTTGCTATGCTCTGCTTATTATTGTTGTTATGATGCTTATGTTCCTTTTACATTTTACTGTGGATCATATAGAGTCTGTCTTAGGGAACATCTTTTCATGTTGCCCATCTTGTGTGTTTTGCTCAGATTTCTCAATCATTTGAGTCTCATTTTAGGACACACGTATAGAAAAAGTAGTATAAATCTGTCAGCACTTGTAGTTTGCATCTGAATGTTTTAAAGGTTTTTTTTTTTTAATGTCTCAGCTGTTTTAATTTGAACTGGGGTACGCAGCATTTCAAGCATCAAGAAACTTTCTATTTTTCTAATTTCCTAATGTATAGAAGTGTCATTCAGGGGTTTTAGTACATTACATTAATACCATGCTGTTTCTTCCTATTTTAAAAGAAAATGCAATTGTACAATGCAACAATAAAAAATATTCTCAGTGTTATTGTATTGTTTAAATCACACCTTCTGCAGGTGGCTTTGAGTAACGTGCACTTCTAAACAGAATGAGAGATTTCCCTATAGATAAGAATTAGTGTTAAAGTAGGGCTTTTTTCCTGCTAAATAAATGTGAAAGAAAAAAGAAATTTTTTTTCTAAAAAAATAGTGTTCAATGAACAGAAATATTGAACTATAATCTCTGTTAGAAAATACAGTGTAGGTGACTTCTATCACTTAGGCTAGTGATTCAGGTCCTTGACTATTCTGAAAATGAGAGTGTGATTGGTACTTTTCAGTTTTCTATCTCAGGGCACAACTGCTTCTTTATAAATTGCTTGAGATCTATGAAAAAGAAAGAGCATTCTTCCCCAATGTTGCAAATAACAGCAAGGTGTATATAGTGTATCCCATCCTGCAGATTAATTCTGTCTTTTGCAGACGTCCATTTGCATTAACTTCTCCTTCTAAGATATTATGGAAGATGCCCAGGCCAGTCAGCCAACAAGCTCCCCTTTAATTCTGGTAGTACTCTTGAATAAGTAGTTCCTTTTTTAACTTCTCTGTATATCTGGGTAGCCTCAGGCCTGCAGGATGAACTTGTGTTATGCCAATACAGTTATCTGTCACTCTGTGCTTCATTTGTTCATCATACTTGCCATCAGTTCTTTATGCAAAAAAGACCTCGGATGTATGTCTGCTGTTTGTAATTCTTTCCCTGACACCATGAAATAATTGCATCGCTGAGCAAAGGTAGCAAAAAGTAATACCTCTCAGGTGCTGATGAAAATCTAGCCACGTCTTAGATTTTCTGATCAAGGCCATGGCATATGACAAACTACAGTCACCTTCCCAGACACTGACTTTGAAGAGACAGATTGTTCATTCTTTCCCACGGTCTACTGCAAGATAGCAGGAGCCTAGACATGCTAAACTGTGAGAATCACACTCCACTAGCAGCAAGAGAGCTGTACCTGGCCAGTGAACGGAGCTACCCATGGTGGAGTACAGTCAGAGTGGAGAGACCCTCATCAGGCATTTCCCTCGGTTCTAAGACTACATACAAAATTCCCACACTTTCTTCTCTCTATTATTCAGTGGCACAGTCCACTGGAAAGGCTTATGCCTCAAATTTCTGGTCACCTAGATTTCCACTAATGCGTTTGCTACATTGGAACCACAGACCTACTGTTTTTCTCATGTTTTATGTCTGTTTTTCTTACAACTGTAGCAGGAGAAGCACAAGCATATTCTCCCAGCACAGCAAAAGACTCTTCAAAACCAGTGTGGGCCCAAAAAGATCAGTAACTTTTTGTCACCACCTTTGCACTAGCATGTTCATGCTGAAGGAATGCCTGTCTAGAAGTCACACATTAAAAACATTTGCAGGAAACAGGGTCTGTGTCAATCTACGAAAGAAAGTTAACAATAGCTCCTCGTTCTTCAGGAGAGCATTTGTCCAGTAAATAACACTGCAGTGACTGTTTCTTGCTTTCTTTTTTACCTCTAAGGTAAAAAAAAAAACCAAACCCACAAAGTAAAACAGGACAGCTGTTCACAGCTATCTCATGTCTGATCTATGTCCTCTCCCACAACAGCCTTACCCCTTTCCTGGGGCAAATGATATTCCATCACTAGTATGCATGCAGATTAGGTATTCTGGGGGACATTTTTGGATTCCCTCCAGTTTCTTTAACTGGAGATATGCCATTGCATTACTCAGTAAATATGGTGGCTGATCGATTAATCATATCTCTGGCATTAGCAGCCCATTTTGCATCTCCTTGTCTGAGTACTAACTCTTACTCTCTTCTCCTTAGCTTGGTCCCTGCCAGTTTTTGAATATTCATCAGTTATTATACACATTGCCTGACCATTATCCCTAGCCTAACTTCTAGGCAGCAAATTATTCCCTAATTTACTTGGAGCATGACCTATTTTCCATTTAAATCAATGATAGCTTGGGGAGGCTATTGATGACAACAATTTCCTAAAGACTCAAGAATTTCAGGGTTTTTTTTTCCAAACACCTCTTTTAAAATTCTTTTAAAATTGGATAGTTTTCAGCACTAACTAAGCAAGTCATCTGGACTAAAAGAAATTAACACAAACACCAGGATGTGACTCCTGCTTGAACCTTTAAGTTGTTGGGATTCTGCAGCTGAAGGGCAGAATTCAGGTTTGATACATTAGAAACTGTTAGTTTAGTTCACACAATAGTCCAATGATCTATCATGAAGTGCAAATGTGCTTGATCTGAAAGCAGTTCAGAACAGCCTGGGTTTAATTTACTGGAATAAGGTTCTATAAAGGTGATAAGGATAAACATTGGCACTTTAAGAAACTTTGAGCCAGAGATAGTTGCTTGTTGCAAAAAAAGTAGTCCTTACATGGAAATAAAACCTGCATTTGAAAGATAAAGAAAACATTAAGGCCTATTCAGATCAGGTATTACAATATAACAATAGTATGGTAATTTGGCAGGATAGCCTTCTAATATAACTAACTGCCTTACTATTTAATTCTACATAGCATTATAATGCAAAACAGCTGCTATTGACATTAATACTTTATCCCAAATCACAACAGGATTTCCAACATGCCCAACTTCCCAGCAGCAGCCATTAGGGAAAGTAAGCTATGATTAATTTCAACAATATGTCAATCTGTAGTAAAGTGAGCCCCCAAACCCAACAAGACTACACGTTATGAATGAGTATGTGTGTAAAACCTGCTGAGACACATGATTTAGAAGAACTGACACACGGGTGTGCCAGCCAGCTAGGAATTGCAGTGTAGGAGGTCTTTCTGAGAGCTTTCAACAAATGTTATTGTAATACTGTTGTGCTGCCTTGGGGGCTTGGAAAAAGCTTAACATATCTTTGCAGAATGAAAACAGTGACATGAATGAGGTATAACAGGATCTTAAGATGGAAATATTTCTCATGTTTGTTTCATAACTTAAAAAGGGTGTGATAGAGTCTTTCTGTAGCAGGCTTTATGTTAGAGGTCAAGTGTGCAAAATGCTAACAAAAGGAAAAAGAAAGACCTTCTAGAAATGGGGTAAAGAAGTTTTGTTTGCCTGCTTAGGGCCAAAGGAAGTCCCACTCTGTACGGGCTGCATATAGCCATTTTGGTATCTCTGTTCGTGAGTTAAATATATAACTTCAGTAACTCTGAAATACGAAACTGGAGTTTCTGGAGTAACTCTGATAATCTATACATGTAGCAAATGTGTTAGTATTTAGATGCATTACTACAGTTATGTGATGTATATAAAATAAACTCTGGAAATCATAATCCATTTTCCTAGGTTATCAACTTTTTGTTCACAAGGTAAAAACTCTTTCCTCTGCTTCATTCTCATCCTGCCCTCATCCTCTGTTTATTCTTATTTTGTGGTGACCTAACCACTTGATCAGAAATGCAAAAGGCAACTAGAAGGAGATAGCTAGAGCAACTTTGAGTCTGCTCACCCTCCCCCCTGCCCTGCCCCGAACAGGAAACATGTTAATATATGAAGGGAATTGAGAAACTTGTTTAGCTTACTTCTGTTGAAGTGGTGTGTGTCACTATGGCTTAAAAGTACTTCTTAAAAATTCCTAAGTAAAAAGAACAATTTCAAAACCTGAAAAAGTTCCAGTAGTCTGAGCTCTGGATTTCTGGATGAGACATCTTTTCTTACATGTAGAAGCTGCATGTCACTGGCTTCACCCTGTGTGCGTATGTGTTGTTCTGACTGTTACAGCATATCACAGAAGGACTGAAACTAACCTTAGCTACAGGCTTGGTTCCTGCTATCACCAGAATCTTTCTTTGTCATCTTGATTGCTTTGAAAAGGCAATGATGCAGGATCTGGCTAAACAGAGACACTCCTGAACCAACTTCAGTGTTCTTTCTGTAAGGTGACATTTGTCTTGCAGAGCTGAAATGGAGTTGTTATTCTGTCTTGAATGAGATTAGAAACGTTCACCTAAAGAACATTTTGAACTTGCTTATCTCTTATACTTGCTGCTTTGGTAGAGGTCCAAGATGATTAATAATTGTTTATGTTCTCTGGTTTGATCCTGACTGAATACCAGACATTTCAATATCTGTTACTTTGAGGTAGCATATGCAAGATTACTTTTTTGTGTGCTGAATTTAGGCAGATTGATTCATCAGCATCTCTTTATTTTTCTTGGGGACTTCAGTTTTCTTTGGAAAGTTTGGCTTTCTCACTATATCTGACCTTAAACTTTTCTGATGACCTTTGTTCCAGAAGGAATTGTAGTTTCTATCTGAGCGGCTGGACTGAAGCAAATTGCCATGCCTTTGCAGTCTGAGACAGTAGGGTAAATAAGCCATGTTTGTGATTTTTTGACTTAGAGCCTTGGAAAAATAAAACATTTCTGTTAAGGTGACTGTCAATAACATTACATATCATATTCTAGGAGCCTCCCAAGTTGTACCTAATGCCAGATATTCTAAAAAAAATGAAATTAGGGCTCCTCCTTGTCCATCCAGTTAGGCAAGAGAAACACACATCCGGTGATGTGACCAATGCTTCATATTTTATATCCTGACATATACATTTGGATACTTTATGAACAATTTCTGAAGTATGTATACACAATGCTATTTTTCTAGATTTGTGGCAAGCCAAATCCATAGTAATAGAAATATTTATCTCTTGATTCCTTTAGCTGCAATTTTTTGGTAACAATTGGCTATCAAGCCCATGATTATTAGCTGTATTATATACTGGTGTCTTTGACAATTGTTGATAGACATGTTTAAAGCCAATATTATAACTTTCATGACTGGTACCCTTCTGCCAATGTACAAGTTATCTTATACAAGTCAACAAATTAAGGCAAATGAATGGCATCACCCACACATCTTAGCCATAAAACCACTCTGATTGTGTTAATCTGTTTTATTTAATCTACCATAATTATATGTATCACTTCCCAGCAATTGTTCAAGAATAATCTCCCATGATTTTTCAGAGTCCCTGTTACCATTATGTCATTTTGAATGGCAAGGATTTATCTCAGCCTTCTTTCACTCAGTTTGAAGTATCATAAACCTGTTATCCTGCCTACAAACCAATCAGTTAACTGAAGTGATAGCTGACTTCTCCATTTATTGAGATATTTTCAGTTTATTTTATACACCATCTTGCAGTTCAAGTCCTTGCTTAGCAAGGTGATAGAAACTCTTTAGTGCATGCACTAAAAATCCTTGTTTTCTTGTTTTATTTTTTTCCTGAGTGCAATAATTTGGGATTTGTTTTTTTTTCTTTGCTTAAAAATGTATCAGCTATTCCTTTGTATATTCACTGCTCTTCAAACTATCTTTCCAATTATAATCAGACCAAGAGGATGTGTTCTATCTGTGCATAGTCAAAAATAATTTGTATCCAAAACAACAGCAGAATCTATTCACAAACTTCAAAACTACACAGTTTAGAGTACAAATGAATGTAAAGAGTGGCTTTATTTTCAGTGTCGGGCACAAGAAGAAAATGAAGGTATCTGAGAACAACTACCTGAAAGGAGGTTGTAGTGAGCCGAGGGTCAGACTCTTCTCCCTAGTAACAAGCGATAGGACAAGAGGAAATGGCCTTAAGCTGTGCCAGGGGAAGTTTTGGTTGGATATTAGAAGAAACTTCTTCACCGAAAGGGTTGTCAAACATAGGAACAGGCTGCCCAGGCAGGTGGTTGAGTCCCCATCCCTGGAGGTATTTAAAAGAAGGGCAGACGTGGTGCTTGAGGGTATGGTTTGGTGGCGGACTTGGCAGTGATATGTTAGCGGTTGGACTCGATGATCTTAAGGGTCTTTTCCAACCTTAATGATTCTATGATTCTAAGAGAATTTCTAACAGGTTGAGGTGGCAAATATACAATTATTGGAAATATCTTGACGGAAATTATGTTGCATTTCATTAGGACATCCAGAGGAAGTTGATCTACTTGTTTTGGAATGATTTTCCTTCCCATTGTTTAGCTGTGTTTTAAGTGTTTCAAATCACTACAAGAATATGAATATTGATTCTGCTCTTCAGCTGGTGATTATCCATTTGATAAGGCTAAACTGGGACTATAGCATACAACACACCCAACATTCAACAAACTGACACATTCATCTGGTGTTATGATTGAATTTAGGTCTTTGGGAGACAGTCAAGAATAAGACAAAGGATACAAACAACTTTTAAAGTTTTTGATACTATAAAACTTCTGATTTTAGGTTTTGGTTATGTAACCCCCTTAAAACTTAAAATAGTCTTTTGCAAAGTCCTTTCTTCTGCAAGGTCTTCAGGAGCTCTATCAAACCAGAGGCAGAGGAACAATAGCCTGTTTTAGCTGCAGAAAGACAGAGAGGCTGAGAAATCCATGTATAGAGTTAAAAAGATTTCACAGCCTTTGCAGTAGAAGAGAGATCATGAAGAGAAAGAGTAGGGGAAGGACAGACACGTGAGCCTTAGCAAGGCACCTCGCAAAGGGAGCTTAATTTTCTCAGCTATTTCCCAACCATGGAGGCTGAAGTTCCATCTATATTGCTAAATAAGAGTCCAGGGATTGATATTTTGCTGAAAGGCTGAGTGCTGCCAGCTGGCTCTGGTCCACAGTGTTTAGGGCTGACCACCTCTGCAAGAAATTTGTCTTGGAGAGACCAAGCTGGAGCATTCCAAAAAAAGAACCAGGAAGTGCTGTTAACAATTAGGCAGTACGGATGCTATGGTCCCATGCTGACCGCAGTCTCTGGCCCTTTTTTAATACAGTACAGAGGTACCCAGAGAGATCTTTAGCCTGGCCTTATCCATTGTGAGCTATCTGACTCTCCAGATGAAAGAGAGACATTTTAAGCAAAGGTGAGTATCAGTAGTATGTAACTACCTCTAGTTTAAGAGTTGGTGTTCAAGCTATGTTATTAGCATAAAAATGAAATTCATATATTCTTTTGGTTTTAACCCAATCTCAAAAATGTCTCTTATGCCCTTCTTGATTCACAATATTCAATTTTTCTGTATTTTTATTGTTTTCACTGTTATAACAGAGATGATCTTGAAAGCATTGAGCTGACTTTGAGCTATACTTAGGTATTGCTTGAACTTCTAAGCTTAGGTGCTCCCCAACCTCATCCTAACTAACAAGGAAGGGCTGGCTGAGGATGTGAGAGTTGCGGGTGGCCTTGGCTGCAGTGACCATGAGACGGTGGAGTTCAGGATCCTGCATGGTAGAAGCAGGGCAACAAATCGCATTACAACCCTGGAGTTCAAGAGATCCAACTTTGACCTCTTCAAAGACCTGCTAAAAGGAATCCCATGGGCTAGGGCTCTGGAAGGTAGGGAGCTGGACAGTATTCAAGGAACACTTCCTCCAAGCTCAAGATCAGTACATCCCTAGGAAGAAGTCAGGCAGAGGAGCCAGGACACCTGCATGGATGAGCAAAGAGCTTCTAGAGAAATGCAGATGGAAGAGGGAGGTCCACAGTACTTGGAAGAAAGGACTAGCCACTTGGGAGAAATATAGGAATGTTGTCAGGGTACTCAGAGATGTGACAAGGAAGGCCAAGGTCCACTTGGAATTAAATCTGGCAAGGCATGTCAAAGATAACAAGAAGGGCTTCTTTAAATACGTCAGCAGTAAAAGGAAGACTGGGGATACAGTGGGCCCACTGCTGAACAAGGAAGGGGCCCTGGCAACGCAGGACGCAAAGAAGGTGGAGTTACTGAATGCCTTCTTGGCTTCGGTCTTTAGTGCTAAGACTGGCCCTCAGGCTTCTCAGCCCCCAGAGGTGAGAGAGAAAAACTGGAGAAAGGAAGACTAACCATCAGTTGAGAAGGATTGGGTCAGAGATCACCTAGGCAAACTGGATCCTTGCAAATCCATGGGCCCCGATGGGATGCACCCACGAGTGCTGAAGGAGCTGGCAGATGTTCTTGCCAAGCCACTCTCCATCATCTTTGAAAGGTCATGGAGGACAGGAGAGGTGCCCGAGGACTGGAGGAAAGCAAATGCCACTCCAATCTTCAAAAAGGGCAAGAAGGAGGACACACGTAACTATAGGCCAGCCAGCCTCACCTCCATCCCTGGAAAGGTGATGGAGCAGTTAATCCTGGAGGACATCTCCAGGCATGTAGAGGAAAAGGTTATCAGAAACAGTCAGCATGGATTCACCAAGGGGGGATCAGGCTTGACCAACTCAAGAGCCGTCTATGATTGTGTGACTGGCTGGGTCGATGAAGGGAGAGCAGTGCAAGTTGTCTATCTTGACTTCAGTAAGGCATTCGACACTGTCTGACATAACATCCGCATAAGTAAGCTTAGGAAGTGCGGGTTAGATGAGAGGACAGTGAGGTGGACAGAGAATTGGCCCAACAACAGAACTCAGAGTGTCATGATCAACGGAGCAGAGTATGGATGGAGGCCTGTCACTAGTGGTGTTCCCCAGGGGTCTGTGCTGGGTCCAGTCCTGGTCAACATATTCATCAGTGACCTGGACAAAGAGACAGAGTGTACCCCCAGCAAGTTTGCTGATGATACCAAGCTGGGAGGAGTGGCTGATACACCAGAAGGCTGTGCTGCCATCCAACGAGACCTGGACAGGCTGGAGAGCTGGACCAAGGGGAACCTCATGAAATTCAACAAGAGCAAGTGCAAGGTCCTGCACCTGGGGAGGAACAACCCCATGCACCAGTACAGGCTGGGGGCTGAACTACTGGAAGGCAGCTCTGCTGAGAAGGACCTGGGAGTGCTGGTGGGCAGCTGGCTGACCCTGAGCCAGCACTGTGCCCTTGGGGCCTAGAAGGCCAACAGTATCCTGGGGTGCATGAAAAGGATTGTGGCCAGCAGGTCGAGAGAGGTTATCCTCCCCCTCTACTCTGCCCTGGTGAGGCCACATTTGGAGTACTGCGTCCAGTTTTGGGCAGCCCTGTTTAAGGAGGATGAGGAACTGCTTTAGCAAGGCCAGTGGAAAGCTACCAAGATGATCAGGGGACTGGAGCATCTTCCTTATGAGGAAAGGCTGAGGGACCTGGGTTTGTTCAGCCTGGAGAAGAGAAGACTGAAGAGGGATTTAATCAATACCTATAAATATCTAAAGGGTGGGTGTCAGGATGATGGGACTAGGCTCTTTTCAGTGGTGCCCAATGACAGGAGAAGGAGCAATAGGCACATGTTGGAACACAGGAAGTTCCACCTCAATATGAGAAAAAATATTCTTTCCTGTGAGGGTGCCAGAGCAGTGGAACAGGCTGCCCAGGGAGGTTGTGGAGTCTCCTTCCCTGAAGATATTCAAAACCTGCCTGGATGTGTTCCTGTGCCCCCTGCTCTGGGTGTGCCTGCTCAAGCAGGGAGGTTGGACAAGATGATCTCCAGAAAGGTCCCTTCCAACCCCTACCATTCCGTGATAGGTTTGATTTTCAATTCTTCTGCTGAATGTAACAAGAATATTAAGAAATATGAAAAGCTTTGCTGGATTGGGGCCAAGATTAACATTGCTAGATAGACTAAGCTATATTTTACATAAGCTTTAACTGAATGTTCATAGTCTTTCTCTGTAATGTTGAAAATAGACTAGATTAAGAGAAAACGAGAACAATAGGTACCCAGAAATCAGCCCCAGTTAAGTAGACTACAGACATTACACAGTGCACCACAGCAGGAAGGATAAGTTGAAGGCTGTCAGTTTGCCTAATGCTGAACAAAAACAAAAGGCTGCTCCTAAATGCTTGAAATAATAGTCCCATAATAGATCTCAAATCCAGTTTAATCCTCTTTGGCAGCGTAATACTTTTCTAAAGCCATATAATCAAAGGGTGGGGAAGAAAACGATCAGGTTTAACATAGAGACTAGAATTTGGATTTCTGTATGAAATCTATGTGTTTCATACATAATTTATCAGATGTATTGATACATATTCTTATATATAAGAAAATACACTATTTATTTAAGACTTTCCCTTGGTGATACAGTAATTTTCCTTTCTTCTGTGGTTGCTTACCTGTCCACAAAAAACCTTCTTTTACCAGCATTTTCCTCCTGACAAAACACCCTTTCCAGTGTTTCTCCTGAACGGCTGTGTTTTGTAGTACTAGCTATTTCGAGCTGATCATAGGCATATGTTGCAAAGCTAGAACTTTTGAAAGGACAATTTTATTTCCCAATCTTGAAAATAATGCATTTGCTAAATTTTTATTAACTGTCACAATTTTTATTATTGATTCCTGGTGGCTTATGATCAATCAGGAATGGGGACACATTGCATTAGGTGCTTTAATGCCTTCCCTAACCTTATTGCAGTCCAAATAAACAAGAAAAGAAAAACCAAAATAACAGAAGTAAAACACACTGAAAGATTAATATTGTGGCAGACAACACACACCACGCTGTATAATTTCAGGAAGGCAAATTGTAGGAAGTGGTTAGCTAAGTGCTAAAGTAAAAGGAGGATAAGGGTATGCAAATTAATGAAGAAATCGGTAGGGGAAAGAAATAGGTCAGAAAGGGACTGCTGGAGTGAAGCCAAACCAAAGCTAGTCTGAGAAGAGAGGTCAGGAGGAACTGAACTGAATTGTCTCAGCACAGAGTGGAGCAGTCCCTACCAGACTCACAGCCTTTAAGTCTCTGCTTTAGCTGATCAAGTACTCCTTCTCCTAGCTTAAATTGGGAAGGAAATACTACTTTAACTATCCAGTTTTTGAATCTCCTATCTCCAAAATCTTATTTTCAAATGTCTTTATATTAGACGGGAAATCATTGAGGTCAATACTCCATAATATCAATTAACCTTTTTTGTTTAGCCATCAACAGTTCCAGTATTGAAAAACATTTTGCTTGCCATCAGTATGTGGACTTGGCTCATTTGCAGAGTTGCAGATTAAGGACTATATATATGCATTGACATGGTTCCTGTTTTAGTTTGTTTTGCCAGTGATCCATGTGAGTAAGGTCCCTGTAAGCATGAAGTGATATGATCATTAATAATTTTTGTACACTTTGTAAACGATCCATGGGTAAGGACAATTTATCATGTATTTTGATTTTATTACAGAATCTAGAAAGTGGTGGTAATAAACCTAATACAAGAAATATATAAATTTCACTTTAATGCTTCTGTGCTTTTAATTATGTCATGCCATAGGAAAATAATAATAAAATCTGCAGGAAAGTAAGCCCAAGATATACAATTTGTAACTTCACAGCAAATATTCAGTATCTGTCCTTCTTTTCATGGTGTTTGTTCAACTCTTGCAAGAATTTGGAAATGTCTGATTGGTTTTATATCTTTACAATCTAAATTATTATCGTTGCCGTCAAAGGAATTCATATTAAATAATTTTGTACAAATTCATTGTGATGAATCTGGTAGGGGGAAAATACGCAGCCATACACACATACTGTTGTGTTACATACAATGTATAAACTAATGGCCATTTTGACTTCCAGCAGAAAATACTTACTAGGTGAGTTAGTTACTTTTGAAAATGGGTCATATTTTACTGCAGAATTTCAGGTATTTGAGAATACTCTACTCAGTAAAATGACGACCCCAACATACCAATCTAATTTAAGTCACAATTTCGAAAGACTAAAAAAGTGTACATATCAAATTTCACACATGTCCCAGATCCTGTCTGTGCAGGTATATTTTCTAGTGGTAGAGATGTTGTGAACTGGTCTTTATGGAGAGCTGTTCAGGTCCTCTTCAGCTGCAGTCATGAGCATTGCTTACAGAGTTCAACAGTTTTGGTAGAGCTGTTCTCATGTGTCTTCTCACATTTTTGCCAGACATAATTCATGTATTGATTGGATGTGTCTGTTAAATGAATACACAGTTTTATTGTTTACCTTATGTAACATGATGCTCATGTCATCTTTCTATAATGGTCTTGTTTGGGATTCAAATTCTGTGAATTACTGTCATAAAATAATGGAAAATTCATCCATCTGATCCATGGTGCCACTTTAAGAAGCTTTTGTTGGATGAAATTATCCATACTTGTGTGCACAGCCTAGTGTGGATTTTGCATCAGAACATGAATCAGAAAATCACAGAATAATTTGTGTTGGAATGTACCTCTAGAGATCATTTAATCCTAATCCCCTCTTGAAGCAGATCAGGTTGTTCAGGACTGTGCCAAATCTTGAAGACCTCCAAGGAGGTAGACCCCACAGCCTCTCTGAGCAACCTGTGCCAATGTTTGACCATTGTTACGGTAAAAAGAAATTTTCCTTTTATCTAATCAGAATCTCCCTGCTGCCAGATGTGTCCGTTGCAAGTACTGTTTCTACCTTGGGCATTAGATACTGTTTAGTGCTGAGGACAGCTGATGTGGAACAGACCACATTCATAACATTAAACGATCTTGTCCGGCAGAAGTGGGAGGCTGCATCCAAACTTTGTTGTGAATAGCTTCTAGGCCATGTCAACTCTTGTCTAGTCCTAGGAATAATTTGGAAGCAAAATGTGAAGACCAAAAAGACAGAAAAGACTTACCAGGGATTCTACTTGTTTAACAGCACAGATCAAGTTCCAGTGCTTGGAACTAGCACTGCTTAATTTACGTAGCTGTTCCGTAGATCTGTTTAATTTGATAATGTAGACATCACCTATAATTCTATCAGAAATATGAGATTGTAGTGTGTAACCGATATGATGCCTCTACGATAGCACAGATCTGGCTGTTGGCACTCCTCAGGATGAAAGGACAGTCTTCCAGTAGTATAGTCAACAGATACGGTCACTCACCAAACTTTCACTTTCTGAAAGTATGTGAAACATGGCTAGAACAAGGGAACACAATGACGCTTCTTTGTCCTTGTTTTCATTTGCTGTGTCACATCATTAGTACCATTTGGTAGAACACATTACAGTTTCTCCGACTTGGAGACTGGGTCCTTACAGAACAAACTCAAGATCTGTGGAGTTAAGATCATGCATTTTCAGCATCTCTGCTCTCTTTCAAGGTTTTTCTCGGCTGCTGCTGACTTGCCCATGTATTTTGATCAGATTTTTTCAGATTTCACAGGGACAGTAGCTGCAGTTGGGCTATGTTTTCAGTGTTTGCACAGCTTTACCTATAGCTTCTGTCAGAGACTGTTCCCGTTAGGTGTATAATGTTTACAAAAACATCCCCATACAATGCTCTTTTCATGACCAGATGTGTGCACCAGATAAGGAACTTGGGAGAACTTTCATGGACAGCCTCTTAGCACTTACCAAGATGTTTATTGTAAATGTAGCTCTTTGAGTATTTCCAAACATTAGAGAGTTGGGCAATCAGCCAGACACAAATCGTTCTTTTTCAGAAATGAGCCAAATTGATGCAACATATTTTTGCTTAGTAGGAAATAAATCAATTTTAGCTGAAGCCTGGTTTTAAAGTCAGAGGAGTTATCATGAGGAAAGGGTGATTAAGATATACAATGCAATTTTTGTTTCTTAGGGGACTACTCAGTTGTTCATATCTCACCTAAAGAATAGATGGTTGAGTCATTACATTCTGTAGCTTTTCAATGACTGTTGTTACTGATGGAAATAATCTGTTTCCTAGTAAGTTTATGGTAACGAGACCAACACCAGCTAGTGCTTTCACTAGCAGTTTTATGGGAGACAGACTTGAAGCGGAGCTCCTATCTCAGAACAGAACTCATCTCAATTCTGTCTACCTGAAAGACAGAGTTTTAGGTTTCCTCTTTCAATAATTTGCGCTTTAGGCCCCATTAGTATGTGATTCCAGTGACCTACAGTAAGCACCTATGTGAGTAGTCCAAAACAAGTTATGCTGTAGAATTACCTCTTAAGTAGTTTAAGTTAGGCAGAAGAAAGTCCACGCTCAGTTCCTATGGGTAAGCCACCCAAACTAGATTTTGTGGAGAAAAAAATCTGAAAATGTTTCCTGGCCTCCCGGCATGTCAAGACAGTTTCCACAGTAGCAATCATTACACTTGCCTTCATACAGCTCTGAAGTTAATCAGAACTTGATTTTCGTTATGGGGAAACCAGAATTAATTTAGCTGTAGCTTGTCATTCTTTATAATGAACCCTTTTTATTCAAGAGAAAATATACACATAAGACCTAGAAAGTATTTTTCTCTGAGTCTAAAAGTCAGAGCTCAGCATAGAGATGAAGCGATTGTCACAAATATTTATGTTTTAATAGGAACAACTGTCTTTTGGTAATGTACTTCATGTTGCTTCCCATTTGAGGAAATTTAACATCAGTCTAGCACTCTTTCAAGCATAGGTGCTCCAAATTACTCTGCTGTTGCATGCAATCAAAATGCATACCATTTAAGATTTATTTCACATATTTTCATTTAGGTCAAGTTCATGCAGAGTTTGTAATATGATGAATTTGGAACAGCACCCAGATTCCCAAACTCTCAGAAATACTTTATGCTTAAACTATCTCTACTTATTGCTGGAAAAATATTTCTTTTTAATTTTTTTCTTTTTTACTGGAGCATATATTATGAAAATAATAATAATACTAATATGTGTCTTGAGTTCATTTGGCATTTTCAACTTTTTCAACTTTTCAAAAGTTTAATATGTGCCTCTTCCATTTTCATTACAAACTCGTATTTGTTATAATGATTCAAAGAGCTTTAAGCAACATAAATACTAGAGCAGGGATGTTAATTTTCTACTTTCTAGAAAGTATAATGTAGCTAAACTTGAAGCTATTGGTGTAATGAAGAAATTAGCAGCTAGGTTCTGTGGCCTATCCAATTATTATATTGTCTATAATTTTAAAATCTGTGTACCTGTGGATCATTCCAAAGAGCAGAGCTCAAGGGCTGTTTATTTTAGCTTTTCTATGGAATTACATTCAGTTCCATGTTCCAGTTTTGTCCATAGCATGTATATGTGTTCTGGATCTAGAACTGATCCAGAGCTTATATTAAAGGAACTTGTATAAAAGCAGGAACCTATATAAAAGGAAGATTTAAATAGCTGACAACCTAATTTAATTTTTTCTGTTACTACCCAGTTTAACACAATTAACTCAAGGTATATATGTATGTCCTTCTCTCTGTGTGACTACATTATCCATAGCACGAAGCTTTAATTTCTGATTACATTGTGCCATGTGTTATATATACATCTCACCAAGCAAAACTCTATACCACTTGAACATCCAGCAAAATTTCCTCAGATCTGTTGCAGAGACTCTCTGTTGCCTTTCTGCCCTACAATCAGCTTCTCAAACTCTCAGATCTGAGGGCTGTACACTCAGTGTGTGTGTACAGCCTTGAAACTTAATAACTTTAAGTTTAATTTTTTAAAATGAAATTTCTTTCTTCCAGCATGATGGAATGTGTTTTAAGTTTGTAACTGTTGTATTATTATTAATAATATATTAATATTAATAATATTATAATATATTATCAATATTATTAATAATAGTAATTGCTGCAATATGTTCAGTGAATATGATTAAAATGTTAGTTCCTCTTCTAGAGTATTCTGTTGTTTTATTTTAAGTCTGGCAAATATAATTTAATGTGCACATCAGTAATAACTTTTACCCATAATTAACTTTATGTCTGTATATGCTGTTTGTACATAATACATAGGTAGATGAAACAATACCTACATGTATAAATATAACTCCCAATATCCACCCTCTGCAGTGTTTGGTAAGCTTTTGGGTTTTAACATACACAAGACATATGACTAAAAACAAGCAGTTATTCATCCATGCTCTTTTCCTTAACATTCTTTGTGCTCCAAGTGTGCTCATTTGACCTGTAGGTTTTATTTTCTTAAAAGCACCTTTGATCCTCAGCTGTTTAGGTGCCTCAGACGGAATCCCAAGCAGTTGGCCATCAGGAAGCCTGGAATAAAAATTCCATCCACCAGTGTGTGTGTGTGTGTATATGTGTGTGTGTATATATATCTCTCCATATATATATCCAAATACATATACATATATATGAATATATGTGTGTATATATATACTGATCTCCAAATATATATATATACACACATGGGTATATTTATATATTCTATTCATCAGGGTGTGTGTCTGTGTGTTTGTATGTCTATAAAAAGTTGTATTTGTACATACAAAATCTATGCCTTAGGCTGATATAACTAACACAAGTAACCATAATATTAGGGGTGTTAAAGGAACTTAAAAATTCTACCATATACCCCTAATCAATGCTTCAAGAATTAAAATACTCCAGTGGTGTGAGAGATACAGATACTAGGAAAAGAAGTGTGTTTTATTATTTTTCTCAGTAAAATGCCACCTGACTAAAGGATAATGCACAGTTTATTCTAGCTAGTGTAAGCTAATTATTAGTTCAACAAATAAAGCTCTTTTGTATGTGTGATTTCAAAACTTCAGTCATCTCTATCTTACTACTCCCTTCATTTAAAGACAAATATCTTTGCCAAAATAGGCCAGGAAGAAAATGTATACTATATTTTTAAGATTTATTATGTGTAGCAAAACTGTCATTATTGATGCAATACTGTGCCGTTCTTTGTACAGGCAGGTACTAAGGAATCATCCCACAGTATAGAGATATTGCAGATCAAAACGAACTGGAATAGATGGGCTAAAAAAATATATATATATATGTATATATAAAGGAGTTATTATGGTCTTTTAGGCATTGTATTTTGATTGTATGGTTAAAAGATTACTTTGAACACCTGCCTTCCTCTTTGTCCAACCTACTGGTTTAGCCATTGTGTCATGTCTATTAATTTGATCCTTAAAGTTATTTTCAAAGTACTGAGCTGTAAGAAACTTTGGAAAATTTGGGTAAATGCTTAACATTTTGGCACAGACTCAGATCATGAATAGGGGGATTAAAGTAAGAGTTAGGTGGTAAACTCTTACTATGAGTATTATAATACCTAGCATACAGCCTGAAATTCCATGATCAGCTGCTGCTTAAACATGTTTTTTTAAGTGTGTATGTTTCAGCTCAGAAATGGTGAGGTGTTCAATCATGTCTCACAGCACCCAACAAAGGGAATCTGAACCCATGTGAGTTATGTTGTTACCAATAAACCATGCTCATGCTTTCACGTGTGTTCGTCTCTCTGGCCCAATGAAAATGTCTTTTTTCCCTCAAAATGGAACACTTCGACATGAACAGTTTGGTAAGCCCATCTATTTCAGATCCCTTCGGAGGGAGAAGTGAACTGGCTTGCTTAACTACTAGCGATTTCCTAAACTACTAGCTAATAAGACGGCTGTACCTCCTTCTTTTATGGACATTATATATGCACTTGAGATATAAGTAAATTCACAATGGATGTGTATATACTCATATTGCCCATATGTATTTGTATTTATAATTTTATGTATTTCTTTCTGCATTTTGTGAAAGAGGACTAACTTGAGGACATTGCTCAGGCCTGTGCATGCAGCTAGGGGTACGTCACTGTGTAAGCAGAGTTGTAATGGAGAAGAGTGAAAACTAAAGGCATCCTGGTTTCCATTGACATGTCCTCCTGAGTATTCTAGCTGTTCCCTGTTCAGCGCTGTTACTGTGGAGCCTCTTTCTTCCCACCTTTCTGCATGCACTTAAAAAAGCTTTTGTTATCTAAGTTAGACCTTGAGTTTTCATTTTTGTGTGTCCTCCCACACTTACCTTGAATCAGCAAAACTAGTTTTTTTTTCATCAGGTTACTTTTGAGTTGTACTGGAATAAACAGAAGAAGACTGAAACTTCTTAAATCTATTATTTTGCCTGAACAATCAGGTTACATTAACTGAGAGATGAGGAAAAAAATACCTCAGTTATTACATGATGTATTGACTAGACTCCAGTCAGAATATTATGAGCCATATTATCTCCCATCTCGTATTGATTTGGATAATCCAATCTGGAATGTAAATTTGTTTACATTGTAATGAAAAAGCAGGCAAAAGGTTATTTCCCCTCGGGGCGTAAGTTCTGTAAACTGGGCTGAATATGAGTATGAATATTAATCCAGGCTTTGCACTGTGTAGATGGTTTCAAGGAAAAGATGGGCCTGTCTGGGCAAAAGAAGGAAATAGGTGCAGAACTGAAGTCAGAAAGGACGGAAGATGTGGAAGTTGAAGATGGTTTCTTGCTGCTTAACTGTATGTACTGGTGTGCTGGGGGAAAAGAAGACACCTGTTTACTCTCTATATGTAACTTGTTTAAATGCATCACTGCTCTGCAAAGATGTTCTGGGTAACTGCAGTGCCATTGTTTTAGAACAGGTTCAGTTTTGCACAGCCAAGTCAGTTTCTCCTAGAGCTTCAAAAGTCCTCGTTCTGAGTCCTCTCAAAACCTTTGGAGTGAGCATAAAACCATGGTTAGAATATATGTCTGTGTATAATGATGATGATGAATGATTGATTGGGAATAATTTTCAGTATTAATTAAATACAAATTTGATTCATATTTCCTCCTGCTTGACATAATGCATGGTGAGGCTGCAGTCCTGCTAGGAAGGAAATAAATACCTAAAAGGAGAAAGCACACTATGGGTTTTGAGTGAGCTTATGATTTTTTGAATGAGTTTATAATTTCTTAGATATAATGTGATATACCATTTTTGTGGTTTAGTCCAGCAGGCAGTAAAACCATGCACAGCCATTAGCGCACAACTCCACCCTCCTTGTGGGATGGGGGAAGAGAATTTGAAGGGCAAAAGTAAGAAAACTCGTGGGTTGAGATAAGAAGAATTTAACAACAATAAATTGCAATGGGGGGTGGAGAGAGAGAGAACGAATGGATGAATGAATAAATCCAGGAAAAACAAGTGATGTAAACACTCACCACCTGCCGACCGATGCCCATCCCATCCCCAAGCAACGGTTGCTGCTCCCTCCAGCCAACTCCCCCCAGTTAATATGCTGAGCATGATGTCATATGGTATGGAATATCCCTTTGACCGGTTGGGGTCAGCTGTCCTGGCTGTGCCCCCTCCCAGCTTCTTGTGCACCCGGCAGAGCATGGGAAGCTGAAAAAGTTCTTGAATAGTGTAAGCACTACCTATTAAAGCCCAAAACATCTGTGTGTTATCAACATTATTCTCATACTAAATCCAAAACCAGCTCCTATGAAGAAAATTGACTCTATCCCAGCCCAAACCCGGACAATCATTTAATAAATATTAAGTCAAAGTCTAAAATAAAGTGTCATATGAATACTGCTGTTGTCTTTGAATATACTTATGTCTGCATTTAAGCTAACTCCATTTGTTATGTTTCAGGCTGGGCATCACCACATGGACAGCCACTTGTAGAGGGTATTTTTCTCTCTACTGAAACACCAAGCTGCAGATAAGATTATTTATCTTAATTCTCTCTCCCTTGGTCTATTACAAATTCATATTAGCATAATTTTATTTACCATTTTGGCTACTTTATTACAGCTCTGTCATGTTTTTTCATTATGTTTAACTCAATTCATATGTAATGGTAAAATTTCTCTTTTACCTTTTTATATTATTATTCTGGCAAGAAAACATGATCAGTTCTGCAATTTGCATATTTATATTCTGATATAAATCCTAAAAAAAATTATTTTTTCTGCAGTTTATAATTTCATGGAAATTGCTACCTGAGGTTTTTTAAATACATGACTTTCAATTTATGGATGCAGTACTTAATGCATTTGCTCATGAGTATACAAAGCAGCATTTAAAAACAGTTTGTTTGGTAAAGACTCGTATCTTTCCGGGTCTACTGACTACAAAAAATATGCAAAACAACCCTCCTCTATTGTACTGCTGAATCAAATAAAAGCATTGAGATTTAGTCACTTATATTAAAGAGATTTACTAGAAAACTTAAGATTCATGAAGTATGGTAAATTTCTTTTCATATTAATTCAATTTGTGAGGGCACCTCAGGGCTGTGGGGTCTCCCCATGGTGGGCCAGGGCAGGGCCTGGCAGCTCGGGCCCGTCCCAGCCCAGCCAGGCGCGGGGCAGCCGGGGGGCGCCGGGGCAGCCCCGGCCCCGCCATCGGGCACCTCCCTGAGGACGGGGCCGGGCCGGGGCCGGGCCACGCCGTGGGCCCGCGGGTGGGCCCGGCTCGGCGGGGCCCGTGGCCGGGCAGGGCGGGGCTGTGGGGAGCTGGAGGCCGGCCCTGCCGCGGCGTCGCTGGGGCAGGGGCTGGCGGTCCCGGGGGGGGCTGATGTGGGGTCCGGGGTCCTGGGCCCTGGGCAGGGTGCGGGGGGCCCCGGGGGGGCTGGGCAGGGGCAGGCAGGGCTGGTGGTGCCTTTGGGGCCCAGACCACATGCATGGCTTAACACGTTAAAAAATAATAGTAAATGAATGTAATTTTCAAAAAGTTTTTTAGTCATATCTGTGTAATTATTTACACCCTTGTATTCACACTTATTTTTGCTGCTGTCATATTGATTAAGATGAAGTTGCAGCAATAGGGTATTTTTCGAAAGGTTTTGGAATATACCACATTTGTTTTGTCATTTTGCCCCTTATCAGCCGAGCTTGCTTTCTGTTTCCTCTAAATCAATCAATGAAAACAATCAGTGATTAGGTCTGTACGAGCAGGATTTCGTTAATAATTAGGGCAAGTATGGACATGCTTTGTATCTGTGACTGTACAAATGTGCATGAAGTTAAATTTAATGTATCCATCATAAAATAAGAATGGCATTTTCTTTGCATCGCTGATTTTGAAGCAGAACCCTAGCTGAGGTGCTGTTCAGTCAGCATAATTTGCAGCTTTGGCAATAAAAATACACAGGGAAGTCTAGACACGGTCTATTTTGTTCATTTGGGTTTTTATTTTCCCATAAGAGAAAACCTGCCATATTTGTTATTACATTAAAACATACAGAGTTGGCACATTCATCAAAGCTATTATCCAAGAATTGTCTTTGACAGATTATACTATGGAAATATTTGACACGAGAACAAAGTCTTGAACTGAGAGAGCAGTTATAAATTAAACGAGCTGAAGGCTCGTGGTCGGAAAGTGAATGTAAGGCCCCTCTGATCAAGTCAGAGATCCACACAGAGTTCGGTATAATGCTTCCAGGACCTCAGAAAACAGATGTCTCCACTTTCATGTGAGGAGGAGCAATGTCTCTGCTCAAATGCTGCAACAGAATGGTAGGTGGGATAAACTGATCTTGTTGTACAATGGTAAGAAGTCAGAGAGATGGCACTTAATGGCAAGGTGTCATAGTTTTAGCTGGGATAGAGTTAATTTTCTTCACTCCAGCTGGCAGAGTGCTGTGCTTTGGGCTTAGTATGAAAATAATATTGATAACACACCAATGTTTCCGTTGTTGCTAAGTAGCGCTTCTACTAGTTAAGGACTTTTCCAGCTTCCCATGCTCTGCCGGGTGCACAAGAAGCTGGGAGGGGGCACAGCCAGGACAGCTGATCCAGACTGGCCAAAGGGATATTCCATACCATGTGACATCATGCCTAGTATATTAACTGGGGGGAGCTGGCAGAGGGTGGAGTGATTGTGGCTTGGAGACTGGTGGTATCCGTAGGCAGGTGGTGAGCGCTTGCATCACTTGTTGTTTGGATTTTTTTTTCCCTCCTCCCAAGGTCTCATTGTACTCTCATTATTTTGTTTTTCATTGTGTTACTATTATTATGATTGTTATTACTGTTTTATTTTAATTATTAAACTGTTCTTATCTTAACTCATGAGTTTTCTTACTTTGGCCCTTCTGATTCTCTCCTCCATCCCACAGGGGTGGCGGGAGTGAGCAAGCAGCTGTGTGGTGGTTAGTTGCTGACTGGGGCTAAACCACAACACAAGACTACAGAAGATGTGTTAATTACCAGGTTTTAAGAAAAAAGTAACTTTTTTTTCCTTCTTAATTTTGCCTTTCCATGTATAATGGCTAAGAATCTGACTGTTTGCTGTGCATGTGGGGGACTGAAACCAACGCCACCAGTTCTCTTTTAAAGAGATTAATAAGTACCTAGGAAAAACTAATGGTCTCAGGCTTTTAGAATATTACTGTTGGGAGGCTTAATTTGAAGATTTGTCTTTGTCTATATCATGATGCCCCTGACATGTAAGTCACATCATTATTGTCTGTAGTTGTAATTGCTAGAGAATTAATGTCCAGTCATTCTAGCATTTGCACATTAATTACCAGACTTCTATGTAGTTTATAATATCTTTTGTACTAGTTTCCCCATGAATACCCACAGGAAAAAAGCTAGAAAGATGTTTAGAATATATAAACGTTGATATGCTGAACCACTGAAGAGTATTGATTAACAGTCTTTCCTGCAACTCTGTTAGATCTTGGACCTTTCTTTAAAAGCAAGCTCACAAATCAGCCTAATACAGATTTATTTTCTGCCACATTGTAGTGAAATTTGAATGTTCTTAAAACCTCAATTTCTAATACATAGGATTTTTTGCATTTAAAACCACAGGATTTTAATGATATATAATATAAATATAATATAACCTGTGTAATTCTCTCTATGTAAAGACATAAAGTTCTTTAAAGACATGTGTTAATGATCTAACAGTTGGCCTAAGAGGGTGTATTTTGAACTCCTTAGGAGATCAGAATGCCGAATACAGTCAAGTGGAAAGTGAAAATAGATTTGCTGTCTTCCTTCTATTTGCACATATCAAATAAATTTTACAGGACTAATGGTCATGTAGCTGCTCAAAACTTGTTTAAAATTAGTGGGACACCTTAAGAAAACAAGGAATGCGCAAAAGCATAGGAGCTACATGTATTATGATAGGTTTAATCTGACTAGGTAAAAGTGTAGTTACCTCTACATTTGAGTTTGTTGTCTGTAATCTCTCCACAGTCAGTGACGAAGATTAAAGAGGTATATTTAGACACGCACAAGTCTATGGGGCTGGATGGGATCAACCCAAGTGTACTGAGAGAAGTGGCAGAAGTGCTTACCGAGCCACTTTCAGTCATTTATCAGCAGTCCTGGCTATCCAGGGAGGTCCCAGTCAACTGGAGGTTAGGAAATGTGACACCTATCTACAAGAAGGTCTGGAAGGAGGATCTGGGGAACTACAGGCCTGTCAGCTTGACCTTGGTGCTGCAGAAGGTTATAGAGCAGGTCATCTTGAGTGCCATCGTGCAGCACATACAGATCAACCACGTGCTGAGGCCCAGTCAGCATGGGTTTATGAAAGGCAGGTCCTGCTTGGCTAACCTGATCTCTTCCTATGATAACATTACCTGCTTAGTGGATGAGGGAAAGGCTGTGGATGTTGTTTACCTGGACTTTAGTAAAGCCTTTGAGTTAAATCGAGTTGGCAGCTGGTCACAAGTGGGGTTCCCCAGTGCTCAGTACTGGGGCCAGTTATGTTTAATATCTTTATATAACTGGATGAAGGGATTGAGTGTACCCTCAGTAAATTTGCAGATGACACCGACTTGGGTGGGAGTGTTGATCTGTATGAAGGTAATAAGGATGTACAGAGGGATCTGGACAGGCTGGATTGATGGGCCAACGCCAACTGTATGAGATTCAACAAAGCACAGTGGTGGGTTCTACACTTGGGTCACAACAACCCCATGCAACGCTACAGGCTTGGGGAGGAGTGGCTGGAAAGCTGCTTGGTGTAGAAGGTTGGGGGTGTTGGTTGACAGCCACCTAAACATGAGCCAGCAGTGTGTCGAGGTGGCCAAGAAAGCCAACAGCATCCTGTTTTGTATCAGGACTAGTGTGGCCAGCAGGAGTATGGAAGTGATCGTGCCCATGTACTCATCACTGGTGAGCCCACACTTTGAATATTGTGTTCAGTTTTGGGCCACTCAGTACAAGAAGGACATTAGGTTGCTGGAGCGTATTCAAAGAATGGCAACGAAGCTGGTGAAGGGTCTGGAGAGCAGGTCTTATGAGGAGAGGCTGAGGGAACTGTTTAGACTGGAGAAGAGGATGCTGAGGGGAGACCTTATCGCTCTCTACAACTACCTGAAAGGAGGTTGTGGCGAGGTGAGTGTTGGTCTCCTTGCCCAAGTAACTAGCGATAAAATGAGAGGAAATGGCTTCAAGTTGCACCACAGGAGGTTTAGACTGGATGTTAGGAAAAATGTCTTCACTGAAAGAGTGGTCAAGCATTGGAACAGGCTGCCCAGAGAGATGGTAGAGTCGCCATCCCTGGAGGTATTTAAAAGATGCATAGACGTGGCACTTCAGGGCATGGTTTAGGAGACATGGTATTGTTGGGCTGCCAGTTGGGCTTGATGATCTCAGAGATCTTTTCCAACCTTAATGATTCTATGATTCTGTGATTCTAAAGCTGCCTGATGGAAAAGGGCCTGGGCGTGTTGGTCGACAGCTGGCTGAATACAGGCTGGCAGTGTGCCCAGGTGGCCAAGAAGGCCAACAGCCTCCTGACTTGTAGCAGGTCTAGTGTGGCCAGCAGGAGTGGGGAAGTGATCGTGCCCCTGTACCTGGCACTGGTGAGGCCACACCTTGAATACTGTGTTCAGTTTTGGGCCTCTCAGTACACAAAAGACATTGAGGTGCTGGAGCGTGTCCAGAGAAGGGCAAGGAAGCTGGTGAAGGGTCTGGAGAACAAGTTGTATGAGGAGTGGCAGAGATAACTGGGGTTGTTTAGCCTGGAGAAAAGGAGGCTGAGGGGACGCCTTAATGCTCTCTACAACTACCTGACAGGAGGTTGTGGCAAGGTGACTGTCTCTTTTCCCAAGTAACAATCAATAGGACAAGAGGAAATGGCCTCAAGTTGCACCAGGGGAGGTTCAGATTGGATATTAGGAAAAATTTCTGCACTGAAAGAGTTATGAAGCATTGGACCAGGCTGCCCAGGGAAAGTGGTTGAGTCTGCATCCCTGGAGGTATTTAAAAGATGTGTAGATTTGTTACCTAGGGACATGGTTCAGTGACCCTGGTGGTGTTAGGTTTACGGTTGAACTCGATGACCTTAACGGTCTTTTCCAACCTAAATGATTCTGTGATTCTTTATGAATTGATGTCTAAAACAGGTCAGAAGAATCAAACTACGCACCTACTTCCTTTCCTTTTTTGTATCTATGGAGATCTAAATGTTAGTAGTGCAGATACAGGTATTGTGTGAATGTGCAAAGATAAGTTGTGTTACAAGATTAAGTTTATTTCAATAATAACCAGAAAATTTCTGAAATGTTTAATGTCTTTCAACAGTGGTTAGTTCATTGGAATTTTTTTTTCCTTTCACAGTAGAGACTTTTCATTTCTAGAACTCATTCCATTTGAGCTTTTCAGGGAACACCACTAGCTTTGAACATGATGCAAGGAGGAAACTTAAATGTTTGAACAGAAAATATCTACACACCTGGCCCTAGCAAAGTGACTCAAGAAGATTTAGTCAAAAACCTAATCACCACAGATGAAGAGAGAATTCAATCCTCAGATAGCATCTAAGAAGCTAGATCATGAGTAGGGAGTTATTACAGTTGATAGGGAACATTAAACCCCAAAATGTGTTTGATCTTTTGGCGACCTCTAAGACACCAGAAGAAAGAAAAGATCTGTAAAGGAGCAAATAAACACAAACCAAACTCTTTCTCCTTCATGAATAAGCACTGAGTTAAACAAGGAGATTTGTGTTTTCAGTTCTCTGTTGCCAAGTTTGGCTTTGTTTATATTTTGTGACTGGAATGAAAAAGTGGAAAATTCTGTGTGAGTTTAGGACACAGAGTCCTACCAAGTAACTGACCTGCCACTGCCAGCCCTCCTCTCCCTGTCCTGTTCGCCCTGTGTTCTTGGCTGATGATTTACCAGGTTGACATCTGACTCCTTCCAGATATGTTGTATACAGGTAATTAAAGCATTCTCCTGGGAAATGAGCCACATGTATTTCAATATTCTTAGACTGTTTGCTGTCCAGGATCTAGATATGCTTTTTCTGAATGCTTTTCTGCCCTCCATCACAATCGTCTGATTCTCACTTGTTCTGCTCTATAAGTAGGAATGCAGAAATGTTTTTCTGTGTTTCTTTTTGAAATCAAAATAATCTAAGTGACCTGATTTACACTGAGGCCTCATAAGCAACTGTATTAAGGATGGTAAAGACAGCATTAGCGTGAGAATGAATGTTGGGATAGGGAGGGGGAGAATGGGACCTCTTTAGCTAACTTCTCCACCAGAGAGAATGTATTGTGTAACTGCAGCCTTTGTTACAGTAAATGAAGATTTACTATGCCAAGGATTTGAAATATTTGGCTAATAATTGAATTGGTTTGCTGTCTAAAATAATTAGCTGTTGGTAGATAGAGAAGGATTATTTTACAAGAGATATAGTGCCTAGAATATTAGAATTCCCTACCAGATGTGTTTTTGATGCTATGGGATCTATTTTGACTGGACTAACACATCATTTATGGTCACTCAGATTATTACAATGTGTAAATAGGAAATATATTGTGAGGTTTGATTACCCATTTCAGCTGTATAATAGTGGCTATTAGCAGAAATTTATTTGTGTATTTATTACTTTACAATACAAAGATCTAAAACAGGAGTAGACCATGCAAACTCCTTTAAGTGAATGATTTATTCAGTATGTTTAATCTTGTTAAAATTACTGAAATACCCACATGCAAGCATTTAAATTTGTTCATGATAGGTTGGATCTTTTTGCCATGAATATAGTTCAAAACTTATCAACAATTTCCAACAGAAACAATGAACAGCTTTCAACAGAAAAAAAATGTAATTATTTGTTTGTAATTATTACTCCTCCACTGGGTAGCTAAAACATTTTGAATGAAGAGGAAAATCAAAGTGAGTTCAAGATGGCTGATGTTAGCAAAGCTGCAACGCTTCACACATTTATTGTGTTATTGATACAATATTCCATTAGAGTTCTCACAAGTAATGTCAACAAAACAGACATACAAACTCTTATACACATACATGCATGTCTGTATTCACATCCCTAGTCACAGAAAATGAGAAAAGGAGTTCTAGATACCATGGAAGTACACTCACTCTGCCTGTTTTCACCAATGTTGACAAATGCTCTCATAGGTACTCGTATGATAAGACCTACCTAAGAAAGAACTAAGAAGACGAAAGAAGATGATGATTATTCCCTAATAGCTGATTGCAAATGAGCAGTGATCTGCAGGGATTCACTGAACCCCAGAAGATCCCATTTTATAAAGCTGACCGCAAGATCAGAAATTTCTCCAAGCACCTTACCAATCAGCACAGCAAATATGAAGTGGTAAACGTGCCAGGATCCCACAGAGCTTTACAGGTAGAGCAGTTGCTACCTATCAATACGCAGAGTACTTTTTCAGTGGTCTATGCAGTGAGTTTGAGAGGTAGCCCTATATGCTTTACCTCCATGAACTTATTTTTCTTTTGTATTTCTATTAAAGTTGAAAAGTACTGGTTTTGGGGGAAACCCTTTGCTGATTAGGCTGATTCACAGAGCCATAAAGTGTCTCCTTTAATGTGGCAGTTTACATATATGTTTTGCCTAGGCATCAATGGCAGTCCTGGGATTTAATCTGCTGCCTTCTGTGCTCCTGTTGCTGGTGCACTGAGGGAGAGACGGCCTTAAATTTATTCCAAATTCACATCTGTTTCTCCAGTTGGATAGACTTTTAAGATTCAGATGCGGTGGTGCAGCTGTTGGCCTTTTGCACATGTTGTCTCCTCCTTTGAGGACCAAGAATTAATTTTCTCCTTTTACAGAACAAAGATACAAATAGTTTTCTTCAGGGGCTAGTTTGCATTAGGCTCTTCAGCACTCTCAGCAGTGTGGAAAGGCAATTCTCAGAACACTTTTCCATCCCTATGCAAGGTTTAGTCACTGTTCCCTAGCTTAATTTCTGAAAGAGGGAAGGCACCACAGAAGGTTAAAGCCAAAATCACTCTTTCCCATAACTGTGGAGTAGACCAGGGGCATTGGAAGGTGGAAGAGCAGGAAATAGTTTACAGAGCCGCCTGCACATAGAGAACTGTGTATTTATGATGTGAACCTGAAGTTCATTTTGCAGATCATACTGCATTAAAATACTATTGCAAGCATGCATGGTTGCACAGAAAAATATGTTTATATATGCCATTTTTTGTGTCAGGCCTTCTTGTATACATGCTTGATCCTTTAGCGTTCTTTACTTTCAAATACGTGGTGACTTGTGTGCATGTGGGAGGATCAGGGAGGCAGTTTTCATAGAGAGTCACTGGAAAACTGAAGACATGAGAGAAAGTTAATGACAGTAATTCCTTCACTTATATGTTTTAAAGCAACAAAATAATATAAATGATGATTTTGCCTTCTTTCAACTTATTGATAATACACAGTAATACTTTCCTATGAAAATTTATTTGAACAGTGTAGTTTGAGAGTGAAAATTTTTACTGCCCTTAATACTGTTTTGTAACATTCCTTTGTGTTTTAGTGTATATGCCAGAACATTGTTGGAATTAGGAACGGATGATTTCAGCACCCTGAGAGAACTAATGAAGATTAGTATAAGTAGTTCCATGAGGCATGAAAAATAGTGAGGTTTTGGAGAGAAGACAATAAATCAAGGTTAAATTTTGTCTCCACAAAAGAATGAGGAGTGTAGTCAGATTATCTAGCAAGGGCTGTGGAATCCTTGTTTTGGGGGGAGGAAAAAAAAAAATCACATTCCTGTGATTTGTTCTAGTCCTCCTGACACAGGCTATTAAAAACCTTGTTTATGTTTTAGAGAGTTTTTTAAAGAGCACTTTGGGGCTTTATAGTGTTTGTAGAACGTTATAGTTAAAATTACATGCTGAGGTGGCAGGCTGCTGAGCTAATATATTGTTACACTGATTAAATTGATTAAAAGCTTCATTTTTGACAGGCAAATTGTAGAGGCTGAGATCTCTTTATTGCACATTTCAGTAATTCAGCTCATGTCTTGTCCTATCTAATAATCACTTCTCTGCCTCCCTGTTTAGGAATAATCTCAGCAGCAGGTACATTTTCAAAGAGCATATTAGCTGCAGATCTGAATTACATGAGTCTCAGTGCATTGGCATTACAAAAGCCTTATTCAAGGTAATGGCTTATTCAGTGAAACACTTGAAATGTATTCTTTTTTTTCCCATCTTGCTATACTGTGGACAAAGAAAGGGACTTGATTTTTAGATTAGAAAATAAGAGATTGCTCTTATTATAGCTGTGGATTGATAGGAGAGGTCATACTGCAGAAGCATGTTATGTCCTACTCAGAACAACATATGCTTACTTACAAATGTGTTACAGAACAGAACATAAAACCTTACAAGAAATCACTGAAGATATAATAGGCAGATAAAGAAGAGGATTCAGCAACTTAACTTAGTTGCAGAAGAGATATTTTGCAATAAATGCAGAAATAAGGTGAGCTTTTTCAAAAAACTAAGGAAATCTTACATTGCTTTAAATAAAGATAGACACCTACAGACAAATCTGTAGGCTCCTGAGGGCTGCGCAAAGTACAAATTGTTTACAGCTTGCCAACAGGAGATACTGAAGGCAGTCCAGAAGTGTGAGTTGGCTGATAGTACTACACAGATATGGGTAGTCAGTGCCAGCCACAAACTGCACATTCCCAATTTGGTACAGGCATTAAGCATTTCTCAGGGTAAAAGCAGACTTGTTTAGCCAGAGATCAGTGCCCAGCCCAGTGGCTCTATTACATGAAGAATACACTACTTGCCTATCTCACAGCATGAAAGGTAAGAAGATGAAGTGTGTCTACCTGGTTCAGACAGTTCCATTAGCTCAGTACCCTGAGTTGTGATCCTGCTCAATGGACCATACAACCCAGCTTCTGGCTATCAGAAGTTTAAAAACTTCTGGAGTTGTGGTAACATTCTGACCTTTCTATTTGGATGCCACTGATGAAACTTATCTTTGGATTTTACTTCTTGAAACTATATACAGTATGACAGTGAATACAGTAATTGAATCATGTTCCATGTTAAACCTGTCATTTCATTTGGAGACCTATTTTTCTTTTGTTGTGAGGAATGATAATTAATCATTTCGTGTCTTACCTTCTTCCTACTATCCATTACACCAGAGAGCTCTGGCTGTCTCCATACATTATGCTGGTGAAGCAGCCCAGATACATCAGTGTTTCCAAACTGCCCTAACAACACTGGCTGCTGACATAGAAATTAGTGCAGGTGTAAAGAAAGTTTAAATGTTGTTACCTTTCTGTCTGCTGACAGGAATCTGAAAGGGTAAATATAAAGGAAAAATAGCTTGGGGCTGGCTTGGAAAGGGGTAAGGAAAGCACTGAGGGCATATGGGACTCTCAGCCACATGAAGATCTGGGGGACTGCATCTCCCAGCAGCTAGAACTTGACATCCTTTGGTCTTAACGTCTATAAACACCTCTGAAAAGAATGATAAGGAGGTGTAGTACCTGACCATACTTGCAACAGTCTGCTGTGGAGCACAGGCCACTGGGATCTGATGTGGTTGCCTGACACTAGTAGAAAAAACACTGCCTACAGTAAGTCAGGGAAGGAACCACAAAGCCTTCTGATTTTTGTTTTTAAATTGTTTTCTAATGAGCAATGAAAATTACAGATACCTGCAAAAATAAAGTGGGAATCCTATGTCATAAGTGTGCATTAGATGTGATACACAGGTCATAAGGGGTAGCATAATGAAAGTAATCAGTTTAGATTTCATACAGGGGAAAAATTGGACCAGGTAGACATGGTGGTCATACTAGCAGGATTTTGACTAGTACCAACAACATGTTTCCAATCCCCAGAGATTTAGCATCTAAAATCAGTTCTACACAGTGCTGGGAATTGTTTATAGGAAGTTACGTTATTTTCCAACCCCCTCCCTAATCTGTACATGTGTGTGAACAAGCATGTCAGATAATTTTTATGCCATCTGCAAAAGATAGCTCCACAATCCACAAATTTAGAAGCCCTTAAATCAGCTCAGCTTTCAGCCCAACAGTTAATTAAACACATTTCTTTCCTGTATCCCTATGAAAGACCTTGTTTCGTATCCTGTAAAGCAAATAAGGGGTTATTTTGGAATTACTTCATCCAACAGGTCCTCAGCAGGTCATTTTCTGGTAAGTCTGAGCCAGGATACTGGTGCACACTCTCCTAATATATCTCCTTGGGGGAAGGACATTTGGGTGTTTCTAAGAGCTAATTTGACCTGCTATGTAGCCCTTGTCAGCAGCTAGGAAAACCCTTACAGCATTTATCTATAGTTAGAAATAGAGCACCATATGTGCCTAAGAGAAAAATACGAAGTGCAAGGAAAACATATGTCCAATAAGGCTAATTATTCCTTCATCAGCCACTATAAAAGACTACATACTGGAGTTTTTTCATTTAAAGAGTTAGAGATTCCACTTATTACCTATGCTGGATCATCCTGTACACTGGGGATTTGTAATCCCTGTTGACTGTTCACCCTTCCCCTCTTATAATCCAGAGGTTTTCTTCACCAAGGGTCTCCTCGTGAATAAGACATGGTGTTTTAGGCAATATTTTAATTTCTACATTTTGTGCTGTTGCACACCTGTACAAATACATTTATTATTTCATTAAGGAGACTCAAAGGATTGCCAGGGGAACCTTTAAGCAACAGTTGTTAGAAATTCTGTTCTTCTGTAGCCATTTAACCCTCCTCTGCCTTTTTCCATGTTTTGTATTATGACCTGTCAATCTACTTTCAAATGGCGAAGTTTACAGAAAATGAAGGCACTACAGAATCAGGGACAGAAAGTTTGCTGTTATGCTCCTCACCAGAAGTTCGGTGCGATGGCCGATTTAAAAAAGAGTGGAGGCTCATATTTAATGATAAAATTATTCCAGATTATGTTTTCTTTCAGTTTCACCCAATCTAATTTTTCTAAAATCAGAAATTTCTCCATGCTTCTTTTGCGAATTCAGGCTATGTTTCTTTTGATTGCTGTGAGGAATCCCCACAGCCTAATTTTAGATGCCTAACTTTGTCTTTCCCTTGCTTTCCTCCAGATATGGTGATTCAGGGCAGGAACATATCTGGAATAGTGTGTCTCTTTTCAGTGTCTAGGTACGGATACTGGTAAGACTGACCTCCTGATTTAGACCTATTAATAATTTTTCTAAAGGTAGGTAGTGTAAATATCCCTTTCCACAAATGACTAGGTCTCTAAACCAGTGCACAGTTACTCTGGGACTTGAGGACCTACTGAGGGTCTCACTGGTATACAGTAATGTGTTTTGGATTTAGGCATGGGATAAGTGTATGTGTGTTTGGTTGGTTGCTTTCTGTTGCACTGATGTGCATGTATTGGTACCCTCTAAAATTTGAAATCTGGACCCAAATGAAAAGACTGCCATAATTCCTATCCGCTCATCTCATTTCATACAGTTTGGGTTCTTGCCATTTTTAACTGATATCAGCCAAGGGGGAAGAAATACTGCTTTGCCTCATGATCTTGATGATTGTTAATACTTATGTAATGATGAATATATTTTAACAAGTGTATGTCCAGCTGGCTCTGTACACCTTGGGAAACAACCACAGATGTGTGGAAAAATATATGCAAAGATGAAACAGCAGTAAATTGTGCATGACATTCTTCTGAGGTCAACCAATTGGAAGTAATTGTTGGGCCTAGGTATGACAGAGCTGGGGAAGGATATGGGGAAATTCAAATGAAGAAGAAACATTCCTAGAGTCCTCTGGTGTTGAACTGACATATTGTCTCAGCAATACTCTAAGATGCTGTTATTAATAAGCCCAATGACCTGAACCCTTACTAATCAGTTTGAAGTTCCTGGATGAGCTATTGGAACTTTCCTCAAAAAGATATGTTCCTTAATAAGAAGGGGCTGAAACCCATGGCCCATAAAGCTTGCAAAGATAGAAAAAAGTAGTCAGTATCTCAGATTATTTTGGGTCACTGATGGGATCCACGTACCTTCATAGAATCATAGAATCTTAGAATCATTGAGGTTGGAAAAGGCATCTAGGACCATCAACTCCAACCGTCGACCCATCAATACCATGTCTCCTAAACCATGCCCTGAAGTGCCACGTCTATGCATCTTTTAAATACCTCCAGGGATGGTGACTCCACCACGTCTCTGGGCAGCCTGTTCCAGTACCAGACCACTCTTTCAGTGAAGACATTTTTCCTAACATCCAATCTAAACCCCTCCTCATGCAGCTGGAAGCCATTTCCTCTTGTTTTATCGCTAGTGACCTGGGAGAAGAGGCCAGGGCCCACCTCACTACAACCTCCTGTCAAGTAGTTGTGGAGAGCGATAAGGTCTCCCCTCAGCCTCCTCTTCTCCAGACTAAACAATGCCAGTTCCCTCAACCTCTCCTCATAAGACCTGCTCTCCAGACCCTTCACCAGCTTCATTGCCGTTCTTTGAACACGCTCCAGCAACCTAATATCCTTCTTGATCTCATACATGTCGAAGTTTATAACAGAATGCATAAGGGTAAACTATAAAACAAAAAAAAAAATGAATAGTTAGTGAATGTAAATCTTATCTAAAACTACCATGGCAAAGGTTGCAATAGGGAAAGATATGCCATATATTGGTTCTCATATTCCTGACTTGATATTTTGGTTTCAGCAGGCATAATTAACTCTAACCAGATTTAGCTGTATCTCTGAATAAAATGCTAACTTTACAAGAGATCATAAGCACTACTGAAGGGTTAAGTCTTGACAAAAGCCAGGTATGAATGATTTATATGAGGAATATCATATACTGAGATATTACATTGTGTGTGCACATGTGTTTACTTGCATTCACGTTTGTGTGGTTCCAAAATCTTGCACAGGAAATACAGTACAGGTCTATCTCCTAATTCAACTTCTCTTAATATTATTGAATTTACAGAATTTATTATGTTCAGAATTTTTTATTATTACTTCAAATGCAGCATTGGAGAGAATACTGCATAAACAGACTTGCGCAGATTGCAGAAACCTGCTAAATATCAATTCTATTAAGGCTAAGCTTCAAATTCAAATCTAATTATGATTTGTTTCTTTCTTTTTCTATCATTTTGCTTATTTACTTGTAGTTAACAAAATGTGCTGCAGTGAAAAAAATAATTGCCTCTTCTTTATGGCACTCATAATTCAGAAGAGCTGTTTGAAGCAATCGTCCATTATATGAATTAATGATAAAGTGTATTGAAATATATTAACTCCAGTATCATTTTCAATAAGAAGCTGAAGGTTATGATAATTGAAGTATATTGTTGTTGGAAGTAAAATGGGACACTTATGACATATAAGTTTGAAACATACTAAGGGAAGTATTTTTTCTCCTGTAAGGTGCCATTTTATTTAAAATTTTGCCATTTATTTTACTAATTTCTAATTTTCATTCAAGAAAACTTAGTCACACAGCTTCTGGTGACTTCTGAGGTGGGAGTTGACTACCCTTCTTTTGAGGAGAATGGTGGTCTCTGCTGTGCCATCATGACATGATCTGGATGGGTAAAACACACTGCAAACAGTTACCCTTGATCTGTGTATGACAGTGAGATGGCATCTGACACCTGAAGATACAAAGAAGCAGGAACCAGACAGCACTTCTTTGACTTACCCTTAAGCAGTGATTTCGGAGAAAGCTGTGTTGGAGTCAGGTGGTATAGCAGACCAGTAAAGGGATTTAGGTTCCTCAAAGTGTGGCAGATATCTGGAATAAACTTTCTAGATCATGTTGCCTTGAGGAAAAATCCCTGGGGTAGGAATTTCCCAAAGTATAAATGTCAACTGACTGAGAAAAAGAAAAGACTTAAATTAATTGGATTTTTCTCAAGTCTTGAAGAGAGAAAGTCCACGTCTTTTCTGCAGAATGAGAGAGGTCATGAACCATTCTCTGGCTGTGAGGCTAAGTGGCAAACCTTGATTCACACCCACACAGCTAAAATCTCTTCCAACACATGGTAGAAACTCTTGAATTGCCTGTCTAGAACAAACCCTGAATGCACAAACGTTATCTGGGACATGGTTAGTTGCCAGAGAGGCCAGAAACGTACCAGAAGCTAATCCAAAGTCAGGGTAGGATCTAGTATGTTAGAATTCTTCTAGAGTAAGCTGATTGTATGAAGTTTGTTGCTGTCTGGCTTCAAAGAAAAAAAACTTCTGCAGAGATTACTTTTGAGAAAAATCTCTCACTTCAATCACTTATTCCTTCTCTAAATGAGGAACAAATCCTTTAAGTCTGAAAAACATTCTGCTTTGTTTTTATCTTAGCCTGATCCTGCAAACAGAGCATAGTGACAAAAGAAGTGAATCCAGACTTGCAGTGGGTTCCAATTTCCTACATTCTTTTCTTTGCTAAGTTTATGCCATTTTTCATTTTTGTAGCTCACCCTTACGGATTATGTAATAATTCATTCATAAAAATCCCTTCCAGCTAAACATCAAAAGGTCCCTTAAGCTAAAGAATGTGTGTTTAATGGATCATATATTTAGATTCAACTTCAGTTATTGGGAGGCTCATGATTCAAAATAACAGCAAAATCTTCTGCTTTGGTTTGTGGAGTGGTCTCTTGTTTCGACAATGAGATGTTGATTCACAGCCTCAAAACACACCGTGATGTTGTACCCTACTAAGAAGGAGTAGTTGTTGGTTAGTTCTCCCAGCAGCAGAATGATATTGAATGGGTGGGACCTGAGACAAGGACTATGTTACAGCATAAGGTAAATGATTTTGTGTGGGTCTGGAAAAGAATAGAACTCAAGAGACATTTGTGTGTCTGGACCAAGGCAATAATTAGTAATTGCCTACAAGAAAAAGTCAAAACTGTGATTGCAATTGTTATGGAGGAAATACCAAGTGTGCTTTTAGAAAGCTTATTTTCATCCAGGCCATTTAGCAATTCAGAACAGTTTGGAGCAAGGCTGTTTTAATACCTGGGATCATATAAATAGCAGATGCTGGCAGGAAATGTTGTCTCGCTTGACCAGTGCTTTTATTTTGTTTAGTTTAGTTTCTTGCAGTATCTCGTTCAAAGTGCAAGTTGGACATAATCTCTTTGGGTACATTCCTACTCCTGCCAGCTGGGAAGAAACAAGCAAGATCTCTGTAGCAGCCAGCGTGGTTATTGATAGAGTGTCACTCAGTTGCTATGCTCCCGCTTCTAAAAGGTGGGAGGGGAGGCTTTCACGAATCAGACAGTGAGACACCACTTTGGAAGAAAAGGAAGAAAAGAGAAGCAGAATGAATGAACTACAGGGAAAAAAGAAAGGAGAATTTGTGAAACTTCTTCAGAAAGTCTCTGGCTCAAAATTATTTGGAAATGGAAGCTCAGGGGACAGGGAATCATACTCTGTAAGCTTCTGGGAAGCACAAAGCTCTCAGGGGAAAATAAGTTAAAAAGCTGGGAAATGTCACTAACAATATATCGGTCTGTTTTCCTTCTCTCACTCCTACTTTCTCCCCATTTCCAGTGATTTAAAGTGAGCTGTGATTAGCCTGGTGACCCTGATGGGTGATTTCCCTGAAGAGAAAGTAAACTACAATATTTAAATGTAGCATTTGATATAAGCGCAAGCCCAGCCTCACCTTTTTATGGCTGGAAAAGAAGGAAACACAAGAGACTTATGATTTCACTTTAATGGTTGTGCTAATAGCCACATTGGCTGGTGTCAGAGTGTGCCTGAGACAGGCCTCAGCATTCTTCTGGTGTAAAGGAAGAAATCACAAGAGACGTACTTTTTCCCTGTCATAACCAGGTGTTTGTTACTTGATCTCAGTAGTGGATAGAACTGTGTATCCTCTTGTTTTTTCCTCTTCTGCATGTATTGAATGTTTGATCTCTCTCCACTGAACTGTGGTCTTTAAGTTTTATTCTGGTGTTCACTGAAAACTAGAAGAGAGCAAAAAGACTTTTAGCTGAATGCTAGCTATGCTGGGTAAGTTGTAGTTTTGTGCTCCACATAAATCGATTGCCAACAGTCCTCAATAAACTTGTGAATTATGAAAAATGAAGAGAAGTATTTGGAGATGTAGGGCTTGCCATACTGGGTCTGGCTTGAGATCCATATTGTCTAGTATTTTGTCTCTGGGAGTGGCCAGAAGTTAATTAAAGTAGTGTTTTTACAGAAAATTTAAATGTGTGGTTCCCTGCTCTGTTGCCAATATAGCATCAATTTTGGCAGAGGAAATACATGGCATCTGTTAATAGGCATGCAAAAGGAGTTTTATGGAGGAAACCAAAATAATAGGTCTTTGGCTTTGTTTGTGTAAAGTAATTCATGGCTAATTGTAAGCAGATACTACACTTAAATACTGGGTTACATCCTAAGCTGATGTAAATCTTATAGCTTCATTGCTATCAGCAGAGCTATTCTGAGAGACATACGCTAAAAGTGTGATTCATAGTGAGAAAGACTGATTGCGATAACAGAAATTCCAATTCAGAGTTAAATTTTCTTTGCTTTTTCCCTCTTTTGAAGCCTATTTTAATGCCCTTTTCTTCCTCAGTTCAAAAAGTTATACTTTATTTGAATTTATAAAGCAAGCTAAACAGAAGCTTAATCTTGGTCTGATTCTCTGCTGTCCTGTACCCTTTGTATCTTTGAGAATAAATGTGAAAGGTTTCCACTTGCATTTAATGGCATTTCGTATTCATTTCACCCAAGTATAAATGACATAAAGGATAGAGGGCAACATATGATAGAAGTACAAAGCCCCTGTACAAAGCAGTGGCTGCTTCTGTTTGTAATTCTTTGAAGGCAATAGATTCATCACAAAAAATAGATATGTGTTTTGTGAAAAAGATATACAGAGTATGTTCCACGCTATGTCAAAATGCTCTCTGTATAGGATTTTTTACAACAGATAACCAAAAGAGGCATAGAAGTGTATCAGCCTTGCATGTAAAATGTCAGTGTTAATTACATGTAAATTAGTATGTGCTTCCATTCAAATTATGCATCCAAAAGTCAGACTGGCTTCAAAATCCAGAAAAGCAGAGTTGTTCACAGTATAACCTCAAGTGGTTTAATACATTTAACAAGACTTTCAGATATATTTATGTTACATCTGCCTTTAAAGGTATTTTCTAGCAATGCCACGCAGAAAAAACCCACCGAAATATGTGATACTAATATTCGTGTAGATGAGTGACAAAGTTTGGATTTCTTGGTGCCTTAAGCAGATTATTGTTTTTATTATGGCTGAGGATTTCTAACAAAACAAGCAGTTTATCTGCTGTCAGCTTTAAAACTATGAATTTTTTATTGCTTTTTGCATTGTGTACCAAGCATATCAGATATTCCACCACATGCTAACACTCGAATTGGTTATTTCAGACCTGTTAAGATATGTATATTTTGGCAAAGGAAAAGAGAACACTGCTAGTAAAAGACTCGGCAAATATGGAGAACATTTTTCATAAGTTCCAAAGAAAAGTTAATTAGCAAACCATATGGGAGTAAATAGGAAAGAAAAAGATGCTGTGCTAGCATGAAGACAGCAGACTGAATAAAGGCAATCATATGTGCATTCCAGAGGAGAAATAAAAGCAATATCTTTTCACTCAGAAAGCACCTCTGAGTCTGATACAATAACTCTGGTAATAATATCTTAGTGACCTATGATCAAATCCAAAACAGTGTTAGGCTTTTGCATTGAAAAGTATGATCTGGAGAAACTTACCTCAGTAACTCCCTGATGACAGAGACCCCTGTCAACTGAGTTCCCCCTGCACCTGCAGCTCAGATCTATATCCATTACCAGGGCTGCCTGGCCTCAGAAGCTGGTTTCCCTGCATTCACCTAAATCTGCCCAGATCTAAATGAAAACCTCTAAATCAAGCTCGGTCTGGTCACTTGAATAAACATCACCAATATCTGTGACATTATGCCCTGCAATTGAAAGCTCACAAAAAAAGGGATTATTCTCAGCAAGTGGCAAAAAAGAAGGGAATATATGTCATTACACAGCTCATACTAGTGAGCTGCTGCTAGAGGATCAGTGTGCAAGAAGGGGTATGATGCCCCATCCAGTTAGGGCACTCTCACCAGAGCTGGGACATCTAGCATCAATGGCATTGTAATAGTGCTCAGCACAGGTACCAGAGTGCTTGAGGCTGGTTCCTCCTGCCAAGGTTGGTGGTGGTGGTTGTGGGTTTTTTGAGTGTGGTCTTTTGTTAATTTGTTCGTCTGTTTTTAATTAATGCAATGTCTAATTCAGGCAAAAAGCAGGGAACTGGGAGGTGGAAGATCTGAGTATCCTTAGGCTGAATCAGGAGCTAAACCCAGATTTTTAACTTTCTGGACAAAAGATCTAAAAACCAATCTAGTGTATAAGAAAGGTTTCTGTAAAGCTGCATTTTAAGTGAAGGAGACAATAATAAGTGTGGGTGTCTTTTTTTTTTTTTTTTTTTTTTTTTACAGTCCCTCAGGTGCCTATCCTCAGGAGTAATTCGAACACTTACACACAGCTTCTCACATGTGGCTAGGAGCCCAACTATCTTTGATTAATTTCCACTCAGTCCTTAAATACTTTTGAGGGCTAAAGACCGAAGATCCCAGGTCCTATTAAAAGTCAGTAAAATATAGCTTCCTAAATATGCATTGGTTCTCTAGAAGGGATTACTGTTCCCCACCAAAGCCTTCCCTGTGCTCATTCCTTACAAGTGACAAGTGAAGTTCAGCACAAAGATTCACCTGGAAACACAGACAGCATTTGCAGTATTATATTACAGCAATTACTGAAAAGTCTTAGTGAGTCATATGGTACTCATTTATGGTGTTGTTACCTATATGGATATGGAAAGGAGCTCATATAAATATTTAACGTATACCATTAACTAAACCTATAGAAACTCCATAAAGCGTATGTTTTACCTGATTCCATTATGAGTAATTAGAGTAGTGCCTAGCAACCGTAATTGAAATCAGGTCTTGTTTGTGTGAAGCAATGTGCAAGCACATAATAAGAGATGGTCCTGACCTCAAAAGAAATGATAGAAGGCCTTATGTACCAGCATTTTTGTTATATATTAAAATATCTTACACAAACTTCTCAAGGGCCTCTTTGAAATTTCAAGAAAGACAGAAGAGTGTATTTTAGAATTTTTAAAACTATTCTATCCTATGCCAAACCTTAGCTGGGGCATAATTAAAGCAGTTCTACTCCATGACATTTATGAGTTAGGTGCAAAGTTTAACGTTAATATTCTCTGGCACATTCACACAAGGTAAGAATGTGTTCATTTGCAGCTGTGTCTATGAAATAAGTATGTCAAATCTCTGTTTGGAGCTGGAAATTGTCTTTGGGACAGTGCACTAGAAAAGTGTTTTGGGTACAGTGGCCAACAACCCATTTGATGTAATCTGTAGCACCTTTGTGCAAGTTCTGCAGTCAGTAGTTTAACGTTCCAAATCTTCAGGAACTATTACGGGAACTGCGAGTTTATTTCCTGGCAACATTACTACAGGAGAAACTTATCTAATGTTGAAGCAAAAAACCCAGGACAGGTTAATTTTTAAGTTCAGAGACATATAGAACATTTTGCAGTTCTAGATCAGCTCTGAAATTGTATCACAAAGTCCCCCAAAACTTTGATATAGGGAAGATTTTCCGTGGTGTGGTTTGGAAGGGAAATGAAAATTCCTGTGCTTTTTTTTTTTTTATTTTTTACCACCTAATTCAACCATGCATATTAGAAGGAAATGAACATAATAATAATAATAATAATGCTGATAATTATTCTGATAATAGAACTTTCTGATAATAATAATAATAAACATAAGATCTGGGGATCTTATCAATACTTATAAATATATGAAGGGTGGTTGTCAAGAGGATGGGACTGGACTCTTTACAATAGCACCCAATGACAGGACAAGGGGCAATGGGCACAAGTTGGAACACAGGAAGTTCCACCTCAATATGAGAAAAAACTCTCCTGTGAGGGTGCCAGAGCAGTGGCACAGGCTGCCCAGGGAGGTTGTGGAATCTCCTTCCCTGGAGACATTCAAACCCACCTGGACGTGTTCCTGTGCCCCCTGCTCAAGCAGGGGGGGGTTGGCAAGATGATCTCCAGAGGTCCCTTCCAACCCCTGCCATTCTGTGATTCTGTGATTTGTTACTGCAGGATCAGAGGTGAGACAGAAAATACATGAATGTTTAAATTACATGTTAAGGGAGCATGAGGGAATAAACCTTTTAAAAACTGGGGCAGGTACTCACTTTGGGGACTGCTGTGAATGGTGCTCAGTCAACGTCTCAAGATCAAGCAGGGGTCCAGTTGGGAAGGTCTGTAGAAAGGCCTGTGCCCGTGGGTACATGTGCTGGTTTGGCTGGGATGGAGTTAATTTTCTTCTTAGTAGTTAGTATGGGGCTCTATTTTGGATTTGTGCTGAAAAGAGTGTTGATAATGTGGAGATGTTTTAGTTGTTGCTAAGGAGTGCTTACACCAGTCAAGGACTTTTCCAGCTTCCCATGCGCTGCCAGGGGCACAAGAAGTTGGGAGGGGACACAGCCGGGACAGCTGACCCCGGCTGACCAACGGGATATTCCATACCATATGATGTCATGCTCAGTATATAAACTGAGGGAAGAAAAAGTGGGGGTGGGGGGAAGGGAGATGGGACAGGAACATGAGACATTTGGAGTGATAGCATTTGTCTTCCCAAGTAACCATTACGCGTGATGGAGCCCTGCTTTCCTGGAGATGGCTGAGCACCTGCCTGCCCATGGGAAGTGGTGAATGAATTCCTTGGTTTGCTTTGGTTGCATGCACAGCTTTTGCTTTACCTATTAAACTGTCTTTATCTCAACCCAAAAGTTTTCTCACTTCTACTTTTCTTGTTCTCTCCCTCATCCCACTGGTGGGGAGTGAACAAGCAGCTCTGTGGTACTTAGCTGGCGACTGGAGTTAAACTATGTCAGTACAGTACCATGCTTGGGCAGCAACCTGGCACAGACCAGGGGGATTGAGAAAGGACTTTTAATTAGGCCAGCAAGGCACTCTACTTGTCACCCAGCCCACACCCAGAGACTGCAAGAGGCAGAGCTACTGGTAAACTGTGAACAGAAGCAGATGTATGTGCAATTCATATCTCTGTCAGGTTTTCCTGAGCTGTGGGATGGGGAAACACTGTGCTGTATAGCCAGCATTCAAGGAAGTTTATAGCCAGTGTATGTAGAGAGCAAGGACTAGGCACAGCAAGGGCTGCAGCAAGATTAGAAATGCAAAACCCTCCCTAGCATTCCCCTGCACTCCACTGCAGTGTCTGTGCAGTGGTTCTTTTCATCTGGCTCCAGTGTTAAAATATCACATACCGCAGCATCGGGAAGGGGGCAGGAAGCCTGCGAGTCACATAATTGGGAAGAATCTGATCATCCCAGGTCTCTGTGTTTCTCCCATCAATTTGGCATGTCTTGAATCTTGGAGGCTTGTAGGAAGGCGTGGGGTTAAAGAGGCATACGGGTGCCACTGTGTCTCCTTGGTTCTGAACTGCAGCTTTCGCAGCAGAACAGAGCTCAGAGGAGAAGAATTTATCCTTCTGAACTGGATTTTTCAGTTTAGGTTGAGCAGCAGCTGACTGCCCCCTAATTTGAAGTTTTAAACAAAGTAGTTTGAAGATATCTGCACTATTGTAACCACCTGGGAGGGTAATTTGGGAAGACAACAGTGTACCACAATTGTGTAATTCTGTCTCATTTTTACTCAGTTGAGGTAAATGCTGATTTAATCCTTCTGAATGTCATAAGTATTTAAAAATGCTGAGTGGCACATAAAAATAGTTTTTAAGGCCCAATTACAGATAAGACTTTCACCTCATTTAAAGATCAAAATTTAAACCTTTAATTAATCTTAAATTAAATTTTGCTGAATGTGGTTGGCTTGCTGGATAGGTGGCTAAATGACTTGGCTGAGGGGTCAGGTGATTAATTCCTTCAGATGCTGCAGCATAACTTATGCTGGCAGCAGTGCTGCCAGAGGAGTGCTCTGCTTCTGTTGAAGGCAGGAGGCAAGATCAGTACCACAGGTACCAATGCAGCATCGCTTCAAGATGAGCAGCAGAAACACAGCCTAGGAGTGCTCTGGACAGGAATGCCAGGAAGCATCAAATGCAGAGAGAACACTTTGATCCTGTCACATTGGAGAGTAGTAATGCAAGACACTTCCCAGAGTAGTAACATGGTATCCAACTTGGCAGAACAAATAAAGAGTAAAATAGGTTTGGAGACAAGGAATTCACAGGAAATTGTAGTCCAGCAGGTTTGTAAGAAATTATTTCTCTTCGAGGTATCCTGAAGGAAAGGCAATCTCATGTGGAATTTCTGGACTCAGAAGTCAATGGTGAGATGGCTACTGATTGTACTGGGCTCTGTCTGGGAGTCTAGGCATAGTAATTGCTCAAAATAAACAAAAAGCTGCTTAGAAGCATCTTCAATAGTTAAAGGACCTAAAATAATAATAGGAGAAGAATATACAAGAAAATCACTCCCAAATTTCCAGTCATTCTCTCTGAAGTATCATATTTTTTGTCTTGAAAAATCAGCTTTTTCTGCATATACTAAAATGCTGAATAGCGAGAAGAAATTCAACACGGGAATATAATAAATGGGAAGTCAGTTGGTGCTAGATTATAAATCGTGACAGAATTTGAAGGCAGCAGTGGCATCTCCACTGGGGCTGTAAAGTTAAGTCTTTATTTAAGATTCTAACTTGAGGCAGCAAAAACAAATGCATGATGAAATCCAATCAAACAATATTGCTGAAGAATATTTATTATAGAACCAAAATGTCAGGGTAAGTGGTTCAACTTCACAGTAACTCTTTTTTTTTTATTATTAGTTTTTTCCTTCTGTAAGATTAATATGTTGCTAGCACTTATTACTTTTCCAGACGGATTACTGGTATGCTTTGTTAAGCCTTATTCGTATTGTATTTTCTCATAAAGCTTAAGTAAAACTGAGAAATGAAGACTGCAGACAAATCCATAAATTGTTGTCCACTGCTGATGTTCTTGGAACTACGACCTTAATAGTGGCCAGCTACATCAATTACAGTTGCTCTTTTTATTAGCTCTGCTATTCTCATTTTGCACCTACGGCACTGCCAGGCCTTTCATGTCATCAGGAAACTGAGGAAGTAATGCACACTGGAGTCAATTAGAGCTTTTTGGCATGTGTTTCTACAATACGTGCACTTCTTAAGCTGGGATTTGGGTTATTTTTTTAGGCAGAGATATACTGAAAAGAAAAAAAAAATAATTGAACCTCTCTAGAGCTGACAGGAATATTCAGTGAAAAGAGTGAGAATAAGTCAAAAGGTCACTGAGAGGTGAAGTGGGATACAAAAAAAAAAAAAAAAAAAGAGAGGACATGGAAGGTCACGATAAAAGAAGTTTCAATACCAATGCAGTGCATTAGCAGAGGGAGTTTGTTAGCATCAATGCCCAGTCCCCCAGCAGCCTAGGAACTGTGAAGCTTATAGGAGGTCTCTAGGAATTCATTCCTTCAGCTATGTGCTGTGTACTCTTGGTGGTTTATTCTCCATGAGTGCCAAGACAAACGTTGTGAATAACATGGCAGTTTAAAAGCCCATCTGGTCAAAAGATAAAAAAGATGCGTTATGTTGAGTGTTAGTGTCACTAACCCATTCAGAGATGGTATGTATTGTTACTGCTCTGTGCTTACATCTCATTCCTCATTACGGTTATGGCCAAGCTTCTTTTAGGAAATACAACTTTCTGCTACACTTACTCTTCAAATTTACTCAGAACCGAGTAGCAGGTATCCAGGAATAGATGCATATGCAACTCTGCTGGGAGCTTCCCTCCACTGTAGCCATCTATAAATCAGTGCATATATTTGATTCTCATTTAACTACCCAGTTTCCATGATGACCTTTAATACAGGTCTGGTAAATGATTTTTGGACACTCAAGTAAGCTATATAAACTGTGTTTTTCTTATAAACACTGATATTGACCTCTTTAAAGAATGACAGCACATTTTTGAGGTAGGACTGTCAAAAATGAATGAGAAAGACTGCTCATGATTGCCAAGGAAATGATGTGGTTTTTTTTCTGGGTCCATCATTTCTAATTTTGCTATAAAATTTAATATATTTCAGAGGTTTATTTGAATTGGAGTTTACTGAATTCCTTCATAAACCTTTTTTATTAATATTATTTAATGCTATTTTTGTTTGCTAATCATCCAGTAAAAATTTGCTTCCAGATTTCAATTGTAAGGTATGAGGATATATTTTAGGATAAATTTCCATGGTTTTATTTCCATGTACTTCGTTTCCATGATAATAGCCTCATCCTACTATGTTTTAGTAAAGAACCATACCAGTAGTGTATCTTCAATTTCTGTTTTTCCAACAACAGAAAATTAGTTTTGAACCTAAAGAAAACATTGCTTACAACATTTAAGTAGCACCAGTTGACACACTTGTCATAATTATTTCTGTTGATGAATCTGAGGATTAGAACTCCTATTAAAATCACACCAATTTAACAAGCTACAGCTAAAGCCTAAAGCTTACAAAAGGAGTATGTGCCATAATTTAACCTAAGGTTTTCTATTAAGAGTCATGGAGTGTGTGATATGCAATGACCCATTAATAGCCACTGGTTCTTTTTTCTTTGAACACATTAGTTAATATTTTTTTCCAGAAAATTGCCTTTTTTTTTTTAAACTGGATTTTGACATAAAATATAAGTATAGTTTCCTAGCACATTTAGAAGCTGCTACTGATTTTTAAGGTCATTGGCATAGGGAGGTTCCATATTTTCCAATAGTTGACAATGGTATTAATAATGTGAATATCATGATATTTGTCTATTTTAGTACAGTGTTGCTTTAACATTTAGCAGGAAGGTATTTTTTTCCTCTCTCTGTCATTCATCTTTAAAAGAATGACCTGCATTTGTCCATTTTTGGATATAATTTCTGTATCTTAACTTCTTTTCATCAAGGCATCCCGAAGAGATAAAACTATCAAATTCTTTATGAACACTAAATTTTTATATCATACAATTCCGTTAGGAAAAGATCCAACAAAACCAGGTTTTATATTGAGCCCACCAACACCTAGCTTCCTTTTCGTGAAAGTGAGATCTGAGATTTTGATACATTCTTTTGAAAAAGTGAAAACATAGATCTTCCCAGCCCTATAGTGCACTATGAATACAACAGCAGTGCATTTACCAAGGTGAATCACCTCACAGCTCAGAACAGACTTAAATATTTACAAATGCATTAATCAAAATGTTTCTTTGCAAATACCTTACAACCCATGGGTTATCTGAAAACTCCTCACTACAATAGTTAGTGTCAATATTTCATATTCTCAGTCCATCCCGAAGCTTATTCTTGAAGCTTGGTGAAGTGAGGTGTCTTCAGTGACGAAGGCCTTGAAACCTTCTCGTGACAGAGTGTCAATGACATATAGGTTAGTCTCTTGACTGTGTGAATTCTGAAAGCATAAAGTGATTCCTAGGTTGTCAGCAGTGTGATTGCCATAGGAGGAATGGTGTGCCTTCAGATTATCCTAACCTGGAGAAAAGGAACAGGGCAGATAATCTCTCAAAACCTTTCTTTGGCTTTCTTTTTGTGATTCTGAGGATCTGCCTGTGCAAACACTGTACCTAAATACGCATTCACACAAATATCACCGATTCTTTTTTTTTTTCCCTACAAATATTATTGGGGAAGAGGAAAAGATAATCAGAGACAAAATGTTAAACAAATATTTTTTCAGCCTCAGAAAATGTGAATAATATTTTGTGCATATTTCAGATTCATTCATACTCTGCAGTAAAACAAATTCTGGTTTTTTTAAATAGGAGATATTATTTTACCTCTGTTTCTTTACTTCTGCTATTTATTTTTTGAGACTTCGACACTCTCTCTGCTTGCCATCTTTTCAGCTGTGCATAACTGCTTTATGGTGTTCTCTGTTGACAAATGCAATTTTATAGAGAATCTCCAGAGTAATCCAAAACAGCTTTTCAGAACAAGGTCTGAAAAGCATGTGTCATGCAACACTTCATTTGAGCATTATTAAACATGAACTTCAGTTTAATTAAAATTTACTGACAAGAGTGGGTTTTCATTGGTGTACTGCTTTGAAAAGCACAATAAATGTTTTGAAAAGCATGTCACAACCAATAGGGTAACTTGTTCATTACATGCAATTCCAAAAAGGTGCGTTTTAAGGAAGCGCGCATCTTGTTCCTTTCGCCTACTAAAATGTCACATTTAAGTGGGCAATAAATATGTCATTAGAAAATTCACATTTTTGTGAAGAAATAAAAGAACCATGGTTGAAATTCTGGGTTACTTTATTCCAGCAAGAAATGATCCCCTGACTTTGATGTAGTGGGTCATGGAATTGATAGAGCATTTTGATGATTTATCATTTGTGCGTTCTTCAGGTGTCTATTTAAATGAAGTAAGTCCTAAGAAGAATTTAAATGGATTTTTAAATTTTTTTTTTCCAGAAAAGAGCTCTAATCTATGGTAGTTTCACTGGCACCATCACTTTGAATAGAAACATCAGTGGTAGCTGTCATAGGTATTACCGAAATTAACCTACTGCAAATCTGGAAAGGTCCTGCTGGCATGTAAAAGAAAAAGAACGAACTACATTTATTTTCCTGACAATAATCCAATGATGAGAAATTTATTTCTATTTATATACAAGATATTGCTTTAAATTATGAAGCTGAACTTCTCCCTATTTTTCAGAGAGAAAAACTGCCTTCAAATAAGGTTAAACTGAATGACCTATTCCAAGTACATAATATCAAGGACTTGAGATAGAGGCAGAAAATAAGAAGACAGCAAGTAAGATGCCATTTAAAAAAACAGTATCAAAACACTATACCATTATATATAGTGACCACAATATAATACTGCTCTAATTTTTATTGCATCTTCTAATTTGGCCATCTAAATTGCAGGCTTCTTTTAATGGACTTTTATTTCAAGAGCTGTGAACATCAGAATGAAGTATTTGTTATTACCTAGATACTTTTAATCATAGAACTTAATGTACTGCTAAGAGTAAGAGTTTCTGAAAACACTGTTATTATAGTTGTGATGGAATAAAAAGAGGGATTCATATTCCTCTTACTGATTCTCTTTTTCACAGGTTGTCTTATAATGATAAGATTCAAGATATTATTCTCATACTTGAATGCTGATCACAGAATTTCTGACTAGCTAAAATTTCTGAAGTTGATTATTAGAAATGGAGGTGTGTGATCTCACTGGTCACTTCTGTGAGGGAAAGAAACTTGGGTAAGGTGCAGTACTGTCTCTGAGACAGTATTCTGAAAGACCATTTGAGACCTTTGCTGCTGCCTGAAGACAGTCTTCCATGTTTATCACCAGTTACAAGGACTGGAGAGAAGATTAGCTCAGATTCTCCCATCTGCTCTTTCCTTTTCAAACTGCAAAAGCCATGTTGTCCCAGGGCTTTAAGCCTAAACTTCTTGATTTCCCACTGGATCATTAGTTCTCCAGGCAAGCAAACTCTCTAAAAAGACGTTACTGGCTCACACTCAAGGTCAGGTAGTGTGGACTTCACAGGGTAAATGTAGGTGATGCTGAAGACTGAAGCTCACCCTCCACACAGCTAACAAGGATAGCAGCAGCACAGCCTAGAGAGCAGAGGCCATCCACTGATCCCCCAGTTCTTCCATGTTCAGTTTTTATGTTAGGGACAGAGAAAGGTGCTTTAGCTCCCTTCCAACATGTGTCTGCTAACTGGTCTGGAAGGGAGGATGGGAGACACACAGCAGGCAACACCCTGGCCTGCTGAGTTCTACCCAGTGTTGCAGTAGAGAGCTGCAGGTCCACTGAGGAAGAAAAGAGACTCCTGCTCTTGGCACAGCACCAAATCCTGTGACCTTCATTCTTGTAAATGTTTCCATTAATACCAGTGCTCTCTGACCTCTGGTAATAAATCAGTGTTAGTCTTTGCCCTGCAAAATCATTATTGCTTGCATATGTATGCCCCTGAAAAAAGACTGCTAGGTGAATCAATATATACCCAGCATGGGAATTATTTTGAATTTTGGCAGCAAACAACATATTTTTGCTATTATTTCCTGTTAGCATTAATGATCGAAAAATTACTTTTGATGACAAGAAGGGCCTCTACTGATAATAGTAACCATTCACTTTATTTAACTATTTTTATTGTTACATGAGTTTTCCATTTTTGTCAAGTGAGATTTCTATTCTGGGTCCTTAAATATATTCCACAGTAATGTGCTACCATATAGCTCCCCAGGGACAGAATTCATATACACAAGTATCACTGATTACACTGTCCAGGGTCTTTCTCATTTTAAGTGTATCCCACAAGCGCTGATGTTGTGTCAGCATTTTCACAGTTAGCTCAATTACCAGCTATTTAAAACTGAGTGGCAAAAATTCTCTGATGATTCAGAACTGAAGGGAAGGGCTTCAGGGTAGAGTTAACTGTGGAAAATACTAATGAAATAATGTTGCATCTTGAACTGTTTTGAGGGAATGCACAGTGTATGTATGTGTATGTAATTTGCAATTGCAGCCATTTTCTTACGTAGTCTTGTATTTGGAATGGGATGTATGTAGTTTTGAAGTTCATCATTGTTTATAAGGTAAAACTATAGTTTAAAGATTTTGTATATTTTAGTTGCGTATTTAAATATTCTGGGTACATCTATGGTCCCTTGACTTTAAGTGAACTGAGTGAATCAAGCTGGACTCATAGAAATTTAGACAACTTCTGAAATAATTTTTCTATAAGGAAAAGAAAGATTCAACTTCCTCAAGATAACTTTTTTTGATCAACAGAAATTAAGTTGTCCAGAGGAAGGCCCCCAGGGTGGTGGGGCTGGAGCACTTCTCTTGTGAGGAAAGGCTGGGAGAGCTAGGCTGGGTCTTTCTCTGGGATAGTTAATTCTCTTCTTAGTAGCTAGTATGGGGCTGTTTTGGATTTCTGATAAAAACAGTGTTGATAATGTGGAGATGTTTTAGTTGATGCTGAGCAGTGCTTACACTAGTCAAGGACTCTTTCAGCTTCCCGTGTTCGGCCGGGTGCACAAGGAGTTGGGAGGGGACGCAGCCAGGACAGCTGACCCCAACTGGCCAAAGGGATATCCCAGACCATGTGGCGTCATGCTCAGCATATAAAGCTGGGGGAAGAAGGACAAAGTGGGGGACGTTTGGAGTGATGGCGTTTGTCTTCCCAAGTAACCGTTACGCATGATGGAGCCCTGCTTTCCTGGAGGTGGCTGAGCACCTGCCTGCCCGTGGGAAGTGGTGAAAGAATTCCTTGTTTTGCTTTGCTTGTGTGCGGAGGTTTTGCTTTACTATTAAACTGTCTTTATCTCAACCCATAAGTTGCCTCACTTTAACTTTTCTGATTGTCTCCCCCGTCGTACCATGGGGGGGGGAGAGAGCAAGCAGCTGTGTGGTGCTTAGTTGCCGCTGGGGTTAAATGACGACAGTCTTCTTAGGGAAGGGATGGCTGCAGGGGTACTTATCAGCCCCCCAGAACCTATGAGGGGTCAGCAAAGAGACAGAGCTGGGCTCCTCCTATAGGTGCAGGGCAGGAGGGTGGGAGATGAAAGGAACAAGTTGCAACAGGTTCAGGCTGGGTATAAGAGGAGACTTTCCCCATGAGGACAGTGATCCAGTGGAGAAGGTCAACCTGGGAACTGCCATCTCCATCCTTGGAGGCTTTCATGCCCCAGCTGGTCCAATCCCTGAGCAGCCTGGTCTGATCCCAGAGCTGGGCCAGATTTGGGCAGGGGATTGGACCAGAGACCTCCTGAGGTCCCTTCCAACCTGAATGGTTCTGTGATCCTTTGTGATCTTTCAAGACAATCAGTGAGTTTGTCTGTGAATAGTTATTTGGTAACAGTTGAAAATTAAAGCTTCTTTTTTCATCAGGCTTTTTTTTAAAGAATAGATGTAATCAGGAGAAAATGTAATACCTTCTCTGTGCATGTTTCCCCAAACTATATTGGAAAGCTTGAAGTGAAGCAAAGAAGATGAAGTGAAATCTTAAAAAGACAACTGAGTTGTCAGAAAAAGAACATTTTTATAATCGTACATAACATGTCCTTTTCATGATAATAACCAAATATTTTATCTTCCAGTAATAATAGACAAGACCTTTAAATGAAGTAAATAGTTGTAATGCTATTCAGATTCATAGAAATATGCCAATTTATGCAGACAGAAGATTAGCTGAGATTTATTTAGGGCTCTTAGCTGTGACTACTTCAGCACCAATTGTAAAGTAGCATGAAAAAAGGCACAAAAAGTTCCATATGTGATTTTTTTTAATGACTCAAATCTATCCAAACACCTGATAAAAATGGTATGAAATACTGCCCTAATAACTGTTTCTAGATTTTTTCCCAAATATTTTTTTCTTAGCTTACATTTCTGATAGATTATCTAAGCATTTATTCAGAGAGCAGCATTTTTTAATCATTTGTACATCATTTCTATGAATTCTGCTTTAGGACTAGAACCATTTTGACTGAAGGGTGCTATACATACACAAAGGTTTACTGAAGCAAATGTGAATACATCTGAATACGCAATGCCTCTAAAATTAAGTCATGACCCTGTTAAAGTGAATGGCCAAGCAGAAGCTGAACCAAGACAGGCCAGAGTGGGCCTCACGTATTGTGAGGTTTTGTATCATTTGGTCTGAGAAATTAAATTCAGTTATTGTGGTGGCCCTGTGATATATTTATTCCTTTTCTCAGTCCCTTGTTATGAAATTCACATTTCTACCCTGAGGAACAGGCCAAAGTTTCAAAAACTTGGGAGGTCCTAGAATACCCTTGACTAACTTCATTACCAGTATTTTACCTTGAGTTGATGCGTGTGGAGGCAGCAGCCACACAGTGTTCTGTTATAATGGAGGGATAGGTAACAAAGGAAATAAATTTATTTTTAGATTTAATAAGGAGCGATTTCAAAATATCCAGAGCTTTTTCACTTTAATACTAAATCACAAGGACATAAATATTTAGGGGAGGGGGGCTGGCTGTCTCTGTGCCTATAATGTGAGTATATAGGTAAACTTATACAATCCTATAAGTGTGTTTCAAGTTTTGTGTGAATTACCTAGCCATAGTGAAATATCTAACATTGGTTTTTCATTTACTTCTTAGATACAAATTTAAGCATTTTAGTAGCTTTTTAACTGCACGACAAGAGACTCTGTGCCCCAGCTATAGGCCACTGAAATAAGAATCAGAACTTCATGGGGATATTTTTTTCTCTCAATTTTCATTACTTTACCCTGGTAATCTATTTGATATTAATTATGCCTGATAAGTTTTCCAGTCAGAGAAAAATACCCAATATAAATACTGTATGTAATGGACACAGAGTCCCAGTTACTGCTAGTTGGCTTGGCTTCATAGCCCTAGCAGAACTGCACTTGTTATTTGACCGGTTGATCTGGTCACTGCTAGAGTGGTTATCAGGAAAAGCAAACAAAAAGCAGAGTACTTTAATTCTTCCAGGATTTAAGCTATGCTAGCTGTTACCAGGAAAAATGCTAAATCACTGTCAATCCTTGTAGTATGCCATGACAGTGAGCTCTTAATAGTTTTTCTGTCCCCTTTATTCTTCAAGGGCTGATACATAGATACTGAGGAGGGGGAACTTTTCCCAAACAGAAGCACAGGTCCACAGGTCCTGATCCCTAATCCTCAAGGACATACCCATGAAATTAACAGCAATGTTGCAATGTTGCCTCTGATTTCCAAGGACGTTGGATCAACCTTAAGATGAATTTGAGATTTATTCTTCATCCCATTTTATGCTAAAAACAATGGGGAAAGAAACATTCTCATACCAGACAACAGACCCGATAACATTTTTCTTTCCCTTTTGTCGTTCTAACTGCAATGTATGAATCGCCAGTAGACAAAGCAACTCGTGACATCTCACAATGACACCATTGGTTAAAATTACATTTTCCAAATATTTTAGATGTCACACTGCTATCAAGTTATTATGGTAAACCACTTCCCTTAAGAAATCTGTCCTGACTGACCTATGACTTATATTCTTGTTCAGGGACAGTGTTTTAAGTGAACTTGGACTCTGGCCAAGGTTGTGGTCTTCAGAATCTTTTGTAGAACAAGGCCTGCTGCTACCTAGGCATTTTAATATGCCCCTGCCTATGAAATCTAATGAGGTAGTCATAACCACTAATGGCTGCATCCTTCCAGCCTCCCAAGAAGGAAGGAAGTTCCCTTAAGGTTTTGCATTGGTAGCATTACAAAGTAATCATTGCTTAATTTATCTTTTTAGGAAGAGGGGTGAAACTCTCATGGGCAATAACGATAACTAAAATGCTCGCTTTAAGAGAGATCACCGAGAAACCTTTCTGCCACCATGGTTTGTCATTCTGCTAACATGATCAGCAGGAATACACAATTAATGAATCATCAAAGTGTAATACAAGTGGCTCTCTTTGTACTTTTCTTACTTGCAACTGATAGAACAAATAGAAATTAGTTCCTTCCTATAAGAGCTTCAGACTCTCTGTTCACAGCATTCCTTCTAGCACTGCCAGTGAGAGATTTGGATGACTGGGGGAGTTTAAAACTACCCAGAAATGTCCCATTCTGAGGACAACTGGAAATAAGATTGGCCTCAAACAAAAAGTTGTTTTATACTATCAGAAACACAGAGGGTGGAATAGTACTGTAAAGGCCAGTTTTTCATTGAGAGTAAGGACCTAGTTGATTCACATCTTTGTGATCAGTTCTGATTTTTTGAAAGTTTACTTGATCCTTTTCAGAAAACTCCTGCAGAAGAACAGACATATTTGACAACCATAATTCTTGATCAACGAGCTTACACCTGATGTTTTTGGCCACATAAGGTGACGTTTACCTCACCTAAACCTGGGTCTAAATTTGAATCAGTCATCAAACAAAGCTTCAACAGAGGCAACCTCTCAGTTGCCTGACTTTATCTGACCTCAGTGTTTTCTTGAAGTTTTTTTTTAATATTTTCCGGGGGCATGTTTTAGAAAGGTCATGCCCTGAAATTTTTTTTTTCTCTCCGTTGGTTGTGAAGAAGTCCTGAAGGGACTAGCTCAGACTCAGATGATTAAATGAGTATCAGCAGCACCGTCCTTTCAGGGGAAAACAACACATCCACAGAATTTTCCAGAAGGAAGTTTATCAGATACCATTTATTTTTGTCTGAAACTCTGAAGTGTTGAGTTCTGCCTTTTTTTGGCAGCCTTGTTAATGTCTGAAAGCACTGTAGGATGTCCCAAAGTACTTTAGAATGATGCAGAATGGTACTGATGCTACAGTTACATATAGCTGCCATTTGGAGTCTGATCTCAAACGCAGAGTAGGATTTACATCATGTGCTGATGAGTACTTTGTGCCATTCCCAGTGTATGTCTTGGTTATGGTGGCTGCCAACTGCATTTAAATAGCTTGAAAACTATTTGTCAGTAGTTCTGCTCACCTATTTTGATATTAAAACTTTGGAATATCTATTCTAAGTGTGTGAAAATGTGCAGAGCATTTCCTGCAACATGCTGAGAATCACCTGCTGTAAATATGAATTTGTATTTTTTCATGCAGATGGAACTATAAATATATTCCATTCCATTTTTTTCTAAAGATTAAAAAGACCAAAAGAATTCTTTTAATAAGAAGTGAAATTTGCACACTACTTCCAACCAAAATACGGTTTGTTTGTTCTTTTAAGAAACCACTGAATAAGCACATTTTGCCTTTTGCTCTAGTGATTGAATTATTTTTTCATGGTCTTTTTAGCTCATGCCCAGATTGCATCAGCTTCAGAACATAGCTTTAATGAAATACAGTATTGTGAAAGTGTTCTACATAGCTCTCTGTAATACATTTCTTAAATAAATACAAATTAAAATCGTAAGAGTAGACTCTGCATCAAAAGCCTTCTTTCTCAGTTCTTGGCATCTGTGGGACTTGGCTGGTATTCTGTTTTGCCAGTCAAACCAAGTAAGAGTTGGTATAATGATCCTACTCAGTCTGACCAACATCTTTTGTGTATTCTTGGAGGTTTTTCTCATCGCTTATGACTTACAGTTGAACAGGGAAAATTTTGCTCTTTGCAGCCCTCAGACACTGTGCAACACAGTGCTCGGATGAATAGTTCCCTTTAATAAAAAAGATCAGTGCAATTTTTACTTTGTATTCGTATCTCCCACATGAAAGCAAGAGCTCACACTGTAACTCAATGCTTTTTCCCAACATCAGAACTCCTCTCACTGATCAAAGGATTTATCCTATTTATTCTTCCCTACAAACACAACTTTTTGATGGGAAAGTTAAGGCTATATTGTGTCCTGCCATCATGTAAAACCTTAATTTACATTGCGGGAATTAAACAAGTAGCTAGATAGCAGAATGTAGCTCATAGGTTATAAGCATCCAAATTAATGCTCTTCAACAGTTTTTTTTATAGAAAAGCTTTAATGGCTAAGCAATAACCATTTTGTCTAAGTAGCCCCACAAAATGCAATCAGATATAACTAACCAACTCAAATGACAATGACTTTAAAGCATCCCCACTCCCTATTTTTTTTCCCCAAAATAAATTCTCCCTGTTCTTCTCTTCAGCTTCATTGCCGACCGTGGCAGCGCATTACACATTTCACCCATGCACATGGCTGATGAACTCAGTACCATATCCCTTCATGAGGCAAGGTGAACTCCCGCTGATCGTGTTGCAATGTCCTGATGGGCCAAACTTTTCTGGATTCCAGAGGTAAATGAAAGGCTTCATTCACTGACACTGACATTGTTTAACAACATAGCAGGAGTTCATGGAGGAGTTTCTCTGAAGCATGAGTATTGAAGAAGGGGTCAAATTTCAGTAGGGACAGAAATGGAGATAACATCTAAGTGGAGCAAGGGACAAAACAAGAAATAGTGCCTTTCTGGAATGATTTCTTCTGAATCTGACTTAATCTGAGAAGTATGAGGATCATTTTTATCAGCTCTTCAAATTATGGTTGGATTTGCATTTAAATTTTGTTAATATTATCGGGTTTAGGGGCATAATGCAGAAACTGAAACTTTAAGTATGTGTATGTTAACAGATGTTACAGCATAAGGAAAAGGAGTGCTCTCTGGTCTTTCAGAAGAGGACATCCTGAGCAAACTGTCTCACCTGTCCTACCTTAGATGCAAACAGTAAGAATGAAAAAAGGTAAAACAAATATGAAGCACTGTCACTAGGTCAAAAAAATGCTCAGAGCAGGATCAGAGTGTGTCAAACTAATTTTTAAGATGGGCTATCCGAGAAATCAGTTCACAATGGCAAACAGGGAATTAAATGGAGGAGTCTGGTTTTTAAGTGACTAAAACCAAATGGAGTTATGATATTCATATGAAGAGCAGCTGATGATGGGTGCTGTCAAAAAAAAAAAACAAAAACCAAAAACCAGACTATTTTTACAAAAAATAGCTTCTTAAAATATATATCAGTCGATTTACCTGTCAAGGAAGAGAGTGTCTTGTAAAAGTGAAGACAGCTCCAAGTGGGTTGGATGTTATAGTTTCCATGAGCTTGACTCAGCAGCATAATTAAACTAGATGAGTAGATAAATCTAGTCTAGTTGAATAACAGCATGCAACTTTGTACATGACACAGCGCTTGAACAAGTGACCTGGCGTCATACGTATCCTTTCACTGGAAGGTTGGGAGTTCAATCCCCAGCTGGGATGAAGGCTCAGTCTTGGCCCCTGACATGAATTCAACTGAAATCTGCTCTGTCTTCAAGGAGCTAAAAAAGTCTTGTCAGTTTGAGTAAATAATGGAAGATCAAAGCTACCTACCTTTCTGTACAGAGGTTGCAGGGGAAGACTGATCATCATTTAACATTATCTGACCTTTAGGTTGGATTTTCATACACAGTCTGATATACTTCAGATAAAAGGACATTTTAAATCCCTCCACTTAATAGCAAATTTGATCTTTAAAATATAATGCAGTTTACAGGTATTTTACACAGAATTTAAATATCTTCATACCTTTGTGTGATACACAAATCAGTAACTGGAAAAATCCCTCCCTTCTTCCTTCGCTATTATATATTTTTATTGCAGCAGATGTGGTATTTCTGTAATTTAAAGCTGCATTCTGGAATACATTCTGTTTCGTTATCATTGTAGAGTAAAAATGCCTCTTCCAACTTCTGTCTGAATCTCTGAAGCTAGAGAAAAGTTTGGGATTTTTTGATCCACTGATAAAACGCATCTTTTAATGGATGAAGAGTCAGAAAAATACTTAACAATTTTTTAATTTCACATAAAGGTTAAAAGACTTTGCTATGCAATATTCCCACCAAAACATTGGAAACAAATCTGAACCAAGTCACAGAATATTCTTTCTTCTTTTTGTCCCCTGTGTGCCCACGTCAGGATTCCTGCTACAGCTCAGCAGTGAATCTGAGAGTTCACCTCTAATTTAGGTTGGATTCTACAGTTTCCTTTTTTTTTATTTCAAAAGGACTTCTGGCTGAGGCACTTGTGGGCACCTCTGGAATGCAGGCTGTACTGTTTACTGAGTGCAAGACAGCACCTTGTCAGCATACTAATGTTAAAATAGCGCAAGTCCTTTGGTCTTACACAGCATAACAGACAGTGTAGTGGTTAATGCAGTTTATCTAGGATACCCCTGAGTTCCAATCCTGGCTCACAGGACAGTTAAAATATTTTGAAATTAAAAAAATACACTGCTTTATAAGTTGGAGAGCTAAGTGCATTAGGCTACACTTGCTTCTACCTTCTTTTCCATCCACATGATGAATCTTTCATTTGTTTCTGTGCAACATTACACACTCAAGAACTTTCTTGAGATGCCTTTCCCTGGGCATCAGGAGAGGTAAGAGCTTGAATCAACATAAGCAGGGAATTTAGTGCATCTCTGCAGTTTCCCATGAGTGGTAGGAAGGACCATTATCCACAACATCAACTCTTACTCTAGGGCTTTTTTTGAAGTGTGAGCCCCAATCAGTGTGTGCCAAGGCAATGAAAGTATTTCCCAGCTGCTCTGCAGGAGGGAGGGGAGCAGGAAGAAGCCTGCTCCTTCCTCAGGGACCAGCGTGCACCACACTGAACAGCAAGTTCTCAGCCTGAGTACTCTGTCTGAGTACTCTGAGCATCATAAACTGCGTAGTTGCTCAGTGTTGATAGACTTGAAGGCTTTAGTAATTACTTATCAATTCTTCTATCATCTTGAAAATTGCAATGATTTTTTTTTTTAACACAGTGCCTCTCATTTTAAAAACTTTTCACATCTTCCCAGCCAAGGGCCTTTCCAGGCTAGCTGAATCTCATATCTTCCCTTCATCACCTAGCTTATGACTCCATAGAGAGCACTTCTTGGCTGCCACATTTTGAATAGTTTCATGTGCAATAGCACATTCATGTGCAATATTGCTCAAAATCTCAACAATGTTTAATGAACACTCTTAAATTAACTGGCCTACGTACACCCTGCTAGGTTTTTGGAGACAGGGAAAGCAAATAAGTGAAATAATATGGAAAAGAAATTCTCGCAAGCACAGATAATGGAAGCCAGCTCCAATATATTCAATAACAAATACTTGGTTTCACACTGTATCTGCCTAGCCAAAAATTTTGTTTATGAGCATGCCTGTAACACTTCAGGGTTTGTGATCTGGAGTTAGGTCTGAACTCTGTGGGATGAAAAAACAGCATAAAACCCTAAAGAAAAAAATATTTTTTCTCTTTTAATTATTTTCACATTTTAAAGCTGTCAGGATATTGAAAAATGCATCTTACTATTTCAGCACAAAAATCCAAGAGAATACACACCCCAAACAACGTGTAAGTTTCTGTACTGCAAATTACCATGTAACAGCTTTGATCAATCTAATTCATGGAATATTTTTAAAGTCTATCTTTAATAAAATATATTAAATAATAGAACACATTTTATTATCACTTATTACTGGTTTATTTTCTATTTCTAAACAGATAGTTGAATAACCTTGAAAGGAAAACTCATTCCTTGGTGTTGCTTGTTCTGGCTTACTAGGAAAAAATACAATAAAAAAGTATGCTTTAAAAACTTATCCCAATTTCCCCTTCTTTTCTCAACACCCCCCCCCCCTACAGTTTAATGAGAATAAAATTAGATTCATTCTGCAAAAATCATATACACATGCTTAATGTTCTGCACATGACTAGTTTCAAGGAAGTTAATGGATTTTAGTTGTTATCGGAGGTAAGCAAGAATTCATTATATGAGAAAGCTTCCTTTATTTAGAGGAAATAAAATTTAAACTACACAGTCTAGAAGTAATGAGTTTACTATAAATCAGCTCTTTTATTGTAACACTGTGGTTGAACAATTACATTAAAATTAAGGTCCAGAATCCACAGGAAATCAAGTTTGATGAATCAGATATCCAGCTAGTGCAAACCCATATGGGTTAAAGAAAGTCAAAGATGCAGTGTTTGAACCATCTGGCTCTTCAGTGAAATGTTTCTACAGCAAAATAAACTAACCTTTCCAGTTTCTTGAATATCTTGTAATTAGTACATAGTTGCATGACTGTGATATCCCATTATTTATGCCTAGTTTTTACATCCAGGTGAAAATCAGTTGAATTACTTGATCTGGAACCCACGCATGCCTTGATTATTTCTCTTGCATACCATTTACTAATCTTTCCCCAAAGAGATTATTCTAATATGCAAAAGTCTAAGAGATTCCAAATAGCTACAGTCATTTTGAAAAGACTATGAATGAAAGACTTTCTTTACATTAGAAGTCTATTAATTTCTCAAGAGAATAGATCTGATCTTAAAGCTCCAGAGATTTTAAATTCAGGGACAGTGACAAATATGGCCTTGAAAACTTCCAAATTACCTAGAAATCTATACTTTAATCAATAATTTTCCTTCAGACCTGCCAATAAACTCTGCCTATGTCCCACCAAATCCACATGCTGGAAGGTTGCTTATTAAGAGATGCTTAGTGGATCCATGTCCCAGTCCAATTTCTATGAAAATCTTTTTTTGCCCCTCAAAAATATGAAATAGCAAATCAATAAGTTTGATCATGTGTAAATCATTCTTGGTAACCATACAGATTAATAACAATTCTGCATTTCTGAAAACAAAACCTTTAAGTGTGTTACTGAAAAAAAAAGGTGCTTGCCTTGTTCTGTTCATCTGTAGTGATTTTAGGATAAAATACAAACATTATTTTTAAAATATTGATGGCTTCTAACATTGTAAACTCAGGTGAAAGCTCATAGCATGGAGTTATACTACAGACAGGTTATCAGAAATATTTGAAGTATATCGTGTGGCTATCACCTCTGGAAATGAGGTGTGTATGGTACGGATATATACATATGTGTGAGCACACACAGTTATGTGCAGACTCCAAACTTCAGCCGGATATTGTTATTATTGGTTACAGAGAATGTTTGTGAATCAAACACTTAGAATAACCACTCTTTCTGAGGTTGACCGCAGCATAAAATGGGAAGATTGATTTTCAGGATGTTAATGCTTCTTTAGAGAAAAGCTGCAGCATATGGGGGAAGAAAAATGGTTTGTGAAGAATGTGTGTATTTTGTCAGCCTGGACGTTGCCAAAGATCAGGGATCTTTGACGGCTACTTTTTGCTCAGTTATTGATGAGAAATCAAAGTAAGCTCTGCCAGAGGAATGACACCCAGCATGCAGTACAGATCCTGTGTGGTGCTGAGAGTACTCCACTGTTGTGACGCTGTGAGGACAGAGGCAAGGCAAGGCAAGGCAAGGAAAAGCAAGGCAGGGAAATGCATTACCCAGATGATGTAAGGTTAAATTTTCTGTATCCCTTGTATGAGTATTTATGGAAAAGAGGGACATCTTCCTCTGTCTTTCTTCCCAAAATGGTAACCATATCCAAGGAAGTATAGGGTGACCAGTGGTACTTATTTCTCCTAGTGGTAGCAATGGTTGTCCATAAGAACAGATCCCCAAAACGCCACGTAATATCTTCACTGGTGTAGTGATGGGTAGACAGGGCAGGTCACAGAAAGCTACCTTGGGGGTGATACAGTTGGAAGCTTTGTGTTCAAGCAGATAGGTAATAAAAGAGTGTTTCCATAGGTGTTTCCTTTCTTTGGTAGTCACCTGAAGGCTTTAGTAACTTTTAGTACTCTCAATAACTACAAATGACATCACAAATGGTCTGGTAATTTAGAATGGTATTGCATAGTTAGAGAGGTTCTATAATTTAACCACTGAACCAAGCGCCAAGGCACAAATGAAAGACTTCCGACAAATGAATCACTTTCCTGCACCCTGTCTAGCTGTTAATAAAAAAATCTACATCATTATTAATAATAATAACAAAAACATTATGCTATATTTTATTTTATTTTATTTTATTATTATACAAGCTAAGATTTTTTGGTATGGCTTGATTCTTATTGATGTTTAAATAAATAAAATCAAATTAACAGGATACTTAATAGTGCCTTATGTATACAGCTGAGCTTGCTCTTTATAGTCATATTTATATCTTTGATAAGTGGAGAAGTCTTTCTTTACTTTCTTTACTGGATACCACTGTATGCTAATTCTTTCTCCAGCAGTCTTTCTTTCACTTCGTAACCTAAAGATTTTTTTTTGACCATATAGAAAAGAAGTTTACGTAAACATAGACATAATCATAAACATAGATTTCAGAGAAATCACCAGATGCAGGCCACACAGGACTTTGTAACAGAGACATCGTAGTGTTACAACTGTATATATGCTGTACAGCTTGTCTTTTTCACCTTAGCTAATGCCACTTCTCCCACCTCAAAAAGACACTGGGAACTTTCTCCCAGAAAGATAAGAAGCCCACCCTTGCTAGCGTTTTTCTCTGTTTGTTAGTTAGAAGGCACTGAGTATTTATGCTTGGTAGCTACCCTTGAAGACCTTACCCAACCTATGTTCCAGTGAACCCAACATATACTTGGATGTCACAGAATGGTTATCTAAAATCTGTGGAGTTCATGTCCTTTAAATTTAATTTCTATGGGATTAATTTAAAACTTACATTCAGCACTGTGATTCATTTGATGTTGCTGCTTGGTATCCAGTTCTCTCCTCACTTTATCTGTTGTAGCATAGTTGAAACACCCATGAAATAGCAGGAAAAAAGGACATTTGGCCTATGTGACAGACTTCATGTCCTGTATCTATGCTATCTGTGACCTGACCGTAAAGAAGGTTCAAGGATTTTCTGGAGCCGTGGATTAAGCCTGCCCCACCAGTGTGGGCTGTCCAATGCCCAGGGAAAGAGGCAGGCAGGTGGGCAGCTGGTGCTGGAGCCGTCTCAACTGGTTTCAGGGTTAGGCTGAGCAAGAAGAGATAGGACATGAATGGTTAATCTATGAGCACAGATAATGCAATCAATCACATTTTTAAATTTAATGCCGCAGAGGTGGTCACCAAAATGCCATGCCATTTAGGGGTTATTAACATTTTAATAACTTATTGCTTAGATTAAATTATGAGAACGTTTGTTCTTACACTCTTACCTTAATTTGAAATTATTTTTCTTCGCCTTTAAGGAAATTAACACTTGAAAAGGCCTCCGTCAGGAGAGTGGAATGCATGTCAGTTTAACAGAAACCAAAGGAAATAAAAAACATGTCTATCTGCATGTTGTAGGAGTTTGGCACCGAACACAATAGTATCACTCCTGAGTGGTTAATCACGAGGGTATCCAGCTGTAAAAAAAAAAGTTCAGATTTGGCTTTAAGTCAGGACCTACTGTTTTTCAGCAGGACTGGAAATGTACAAAGCCTAAAATGTTTTTGATGGTACCAGAGAGGGTTTAATTTACACAGAACTCAGCACTATGGGTGTGCCCCCACCCCCCAAGTTTTGAGAGGAGATGCATTGTGCAGACTAATGGTCTCGATGTTTGCAAAAGGTAAAAAAAAAGTAATAGGCTTCATCAACCTACGGGAATGCTCCTATTTTTATTTTGCATTATTCATTTAGCATGAAATGAGAATATGCTCGAATAAAGCATATTGGAAGCAATATTCTCTCCATGAATGAGGTTGTAATTGTGAAGTAGGAAAATTTTTCCCTGAAGCAGGGAAAAAAACACATTTTTTTCATGCTTTTTTCATGTCTTTCTCCTTTTTTGTTATGCATTCTCCTAAGAATGCATAATAGTTTGCTATCAGCTGTATTTCTGTTTGTTTTCAAAGCTAATAATAATCTTCCTGTAAAAAGCTTACTGCTTTGTTTTTCTAGACTAGTTTATTGGAGAAGTACAAGAGAAATCCCTATGTGTGTATTTCCAAGAGACAGTGGAAGTTTTATTTTTCTTGTGGCTACTGCTGTTTTTAAATGGACAGATATATTTCTGAAACTAAAAATAAATCAGTTCTTGGTCCAGTCTTTTGGAGACCCTTTTTATTAAGACAGGAAACTACTAAACAAAAGCATGCACGAACAGTTCACGTGTTCAGCTATAAACCATATACGCTCCACTGACACGTATAATCTTTTTCCTTAGCTCTTTCTTTAGTCAAAAGTTTTCTCTCGAGGCTTCCAGCCGTACACTCCTAGGTGGCTAGCTTGATCCTACTTTATAACTTGGTAACGCCACTTCTTGGTAACTGCCGCTTCTCCTCCTTCTGCAGATCAAGTTGTTGCTAGCTTTGTCCCCTCTAATGCTCACTGCTGATACTCTTGTGTGAAATCTATCATGGGTTATGTAGTCCCCTGGCCCTCTTTCTTACACTTTCTAAATTTACTGTCAGATTTGGTAGTGGTCATTCAAAAAAAATTATTTGGCTCTTGATTTCTGCTTTTAAAAACAGTGTCTATATATAAATTATATAAAATCTCCCTTTTCATGAAGTTTTGCTTTTCTTTTATTTTGACCTTGCTTGTGAGAAAGAACTGACTACAAATGTACAGGTCATTTGAGTGTATTCATATGGGACCTTGTTCTGCAAATATTGTTTGCCTGATGGCCCCCCAGCTGCCTGACATATAAAGAGGAACAAATTCTTTGGGAAATGATGCTTTCGGAAGGGTATTATAAAGGTAAGGGAAGCTGATGAATGCAAAGGACATGAGAACAGAGACTGACTCAAAACTGTCTGTGTTTTAGACTTACAGAACATTTTTTTCTGTTCCTGTTTGTCTCTGTTCCTTTGCTTTGTCTCTTTCTAACATCTACCTTAGGAAAAGAAAAAAGTGAAGCCAGCATAGCTCATATTCTGTCACAACATAAAAACCATATATTAAGAGTTATTATGAAATTCCATGATCCAGGGCAAATTTACTTATTGTTCTGATCATGTACTCTAATGTCTGCTCTTGATAACTGAGTACATTTGAGAGCCACTTAATTTTTCCATTTTTGAGCCATGAACCTCCCACAGTCTGTGACTATCATGTGCTTGGCTGGAGCAAGAGAAGTACTCAGGTGAGGCAGGAATTCAGTGGAGCAGCAGCAACTTACAGCACATAGGGTAGCTGGGATTTTGAGCAGGGTTGGTAACTATTGTACAGCCGTGAGGCTGTGATAAATAAAGTAGAGCCATGTCACAGCCCCCAGAACTTGCTGGGATGGCTTGAGGCTCAGTGGAGGCTTGTTGTCAGAGCCCTTACCTAGTATTTCTGGCAGGTTTGGCAGCATAGTGCGCCATGCTGCATTATGATGCAAATTTGAGATTTCCCTTCTCCGTTTGTCTGATGACAATGCATTAGATTTATGCGGGCATTCTCAGAATCTGTGCATTTCAGAACAGATAGAAACCATCTCTTTTTCCCAGGTAATGACATCACACGAATTTTCTTGTACATAACATACTGTGAGAAAACATGAATTTGCTAGGAGTCATTTGATAAAAGCAAGCGAAAATCCAAGGGAAGAAGGGACTTATATATGAAGATACCTTTATAAAGTTTTTAATAATAATGAGGGAGCACAATGAGACTGAGTGGTAGAAAGAGGGACTAGGTAAACAGAAAATATTATATAGGTTATATATAAGGAATTTCTATACAAAGAAATCTTCCTGCCTAATACTAATAAGTCTATGTGTTTGCCTCCAAAGAGATTTACTAAAAGTGTTGCTGAAAAATTAAAGGAAAGGAACAAAAATATTTGAGATATATGATAGGGACATGCCAAAGTGCATTGGCTCAGTCCAACACACGGGGTCTTTTCTATTTCTGTTGTTCATAGTCCAGATTGACAGATGTAGACTTGGGCTTATCCCTTTCTTTCTCATTCTGACAATAATTTTTATTTCTGTCTTGCCATTTATTTCTTGCAGATTACTTTTCTCTCCAGATGTTACCTCTAGTGGTATGTCTCTTAGGCTTCTATTTCTCTTGCATCTATGTTCCCTCTGTTGACAAAGGCATTATTGCAGCTTTTACACTAGCTTTATGCTTATTGATCAGTGGAAGCTTTTGTGAGGTAACAACCTGTATAAAAAATCATGCTTTTTCTACCACTTCTCACTAGAAAGCCGTGGCGTCCTAAACAAGCGAGTACACTCACGGTATGGAGATGCGCACTGCACATTTTATGAAAGTCTTTTCCTCTCATCTAAGGCCTTTCTCCAGTTTCATCTCTCTAGGAAACAAAACTACAGTTTTATCCTTTCTACACCTGTTTTCCTTATCCTTTTCCTCCTTTTCCTCCTTTTGCTCTCCCCAGTTGTTATAGTTAGGTTTTGCCTTCTGCAATACTACTAAGCAAAATGCGGTGCATTGCATCACTTATCCAGAAAATACTTTCAGATGACAGTGATAATTGAAGTCAAACATTATGCTTGCTTCTGTTGCCAGGGAGAATATGTGATAACACCCATACTCAAGGAACATCTTATTTTCCCACTGCAGCCACAAAATAACATGTTATGGGAGGAAGGTCAGAAGGAAGGCTAGAAGGTGTCCTTGAGCTTCTTCATCAGGCAGTTGCTATCTTCCTGTGAAAAGTTTCGTCTTAACTCCTTATCTGTTTGAGCACAGGCTATAATGATTTCTTTTCAACTGGTTTTCTCACCTGAAAAATTTCTGTGAGAGTGAATTGCTGAAGGGATAGCTTTATCATGTTCTAAAGATCATGCACATAGCAGATTTCCAGTGAAACCCTCAAAATCTCAAAGCAGATTTGAAATGTCCCACAAAAGACTTGACCCTCTACATGGCAAAGGAGGAGGTATACAAGTGATATTTGTGCAAGTGTTTGCAGGAATATAAAACATTTATTAATTTCAACATATATTAAAACATTAAGAAGAGGGAAAAAAGAAATCTAAGAAAAAACATACTGGCTTTGGTAAGTGAAATAGACTTTTGATTTTCTTTACTCATTGTGAAAAAGATCTTTTTAAGCGGATGCTATTCTGGCTGGTAGAATGTGGGTGAAAAATTAAAGTGCTTAAACAGGATTCAGGTACTCCTCTGACTTATTCTTGACCTGTTTAAAACCTGAAAGCTTCAAAGATTCCAAGAAAAAACAAGTATCCTGTACTATTGTCAGAGAAAAATTCACTGAATCCTTTTGAAGCACAAAACATGCAATGTTTCTCAATTATATCTAGTTATTACTTGTCATTTAGCATACATTTCTGAAAATAATAGATTGGACCACAGCTTAGTAGTTACAGCTTTTGGTTCCCTGTAATAAGAAAAAAATAATTGTTTTTCTGTAAAGAGACACTATTTCAAAAATGCTAAAATAGTATGTTGGGAAATAATTCCTCCTCAGAAACTTCTATTAATTTTTCCTGGCCTTACTTTTCATCAAGAAAATACAAACTTTCCATTCTTTGTTTTGATGTTAGAACCATGAGGAATCAATGAGATTGCTGGGAATGTAGTGTTAAATAGAAGGTATACTTGGCTTTTTCAGGAGGTTTGAGGAGTAAGCCTCAGCAGAACAGTGCAACAGGTACCAGACTCCTACAGCACAACCATCATCCTAAATTTGATTGAAATTTTTATCAAAACCAGCAGTGTCTCTATGGCTGTAAAGGTGGGGTCAGATTAGGTCTCATTGCAAGTTGAACCCACACAAATGGTTTTATATTCCTTCCCTTCATGCCCCGTCTTAATGCCTTTCTGAAGCACAAACTCGTCGGGTTGGTGAACTCTACAAATAAGAAAAATCTTCTTACATGAGCTTTTATTCATTTGGGTTAACCTCTTCTTATTGCAGTAACCTGAAACAAATGACAGATTGATAAGAATATGAAATGCTTCTTTAATGAACTCTTGCAACTTAGTACTGTCTAGACCTTCAGGCTACTGACATATAAAACCCTGTTATATTGTCTGAACAACTACAGTGGATTCGTGACTAACAACTGACCGCTGTGGATTAATATCTGAGATTATAATGTGGTCAGACTCAGGTTTTGTGGTTGAGAAGTCCATTATATATCACCACACCAATTCCTCTTGTCTGTGGTTTTTTTAACTTTCAAGTCACAAAAGAGGTTGACAGCCTTTGGATACCAAAATATCAATGCATATGTGTTATCTCTTATGTTGCAAAACCCCCATACTTTCTTTGAGTTTCTTCTTTATTGAGATTTAGTTAAACAATTTGCTAATTTGCCTTTAGCCCATTGGTCTTAACCAGTGGAGTACTGCAATGTAAGATTGGAAAGGTAAGTTCACTGGGGTTTTTTTTTATTAACTGGAACTTGGAAGTTATTCTTGTTTGGAATAAAAGGATATCCTCCCTAATACATCTTCAGATATCTCAAGTCACATCTCACGGTGTTATTCGGAATGCATAGAGATTCAAACACAGTGTTTAATCTGATAAACGTATATTAATATTACTTAAGTGCTCCTGATTGCTCTCACTTCTAAGTCAGGCCTAACACTGGGTCTGCATCCATATTGGCTGCTCTGGAAAACTGTAACAAAATAATGAGGACTATTCTGTGAACAGCGCAGTGGCTATATTACATCTTTTCCATGATTAATATACATCTTTTCCATGATTGCAATAAAAAATGGAAGAAGAAAGAACAAATACCTCTCGTGGCTGATACAGCTGCAAGGTTCTTCCTATTCAGGAAAAAATGTATAATCTAACTTTTAAATTCCTTCTGTAGTCAGACTAAAAGGAAGCCACAGAGAACAGAAAGATAAAATCTTCTCCTATAGAAGTGAACCTCAGATATGCTCCTCTGAAGAGGGGTGGATTAAAACTTCTTCAGCAAATGCTCAGAAGAGCTCTGGAAATAAGGGTCAGAGCTTGTCTTTTGAAACAAGAAAGTTTAATGATGTGTGTTTTGAAGTGATAATCTGTTTACTAAAATAAGTCTATACGGTTGACCAAGGAGTCAGTTTGAAGGGAAACTGAGGTAGGCACAGCTGAATTACTGTGAGTCTGATCTCATGAACTAAAAAAAAAGCACACTCAGCTGAGGGCAATATAGCTCCTGTCCAACATAGGATTGCTAGGATCCTGGGTGTACTTCAAGAACAAAACAAAACAACAAGCCAACAAACAAACAGAAACTGTGGGATTTCTCTCAATTTATTTGTATTCAATCTAGATCAAGTGGAACATGCAAAGAAGAGGAGAAATGTATTACATATATTCTGTGGGATGTGTAGCATTAGCAGCAGGAAAACGTGGCTGTACTGTCAGACTAAAGAAATTTGTTTGTGGGTAAGCATTGTGCTTAAAATACAGGAGCTGCAAGGTTTCCAGGGGCTTTGGGGTTTTTTTTTGGTCCTCTTTCTCATCTACTAACATGGCACTTTTTGAGACAAATGGCCATTTTCTGAAGGAACTACCATCAATGGGGCTGCAGTAGTGACTTGTCTTAACATTAAAGCTCCCCACAACACAATCTGCCTGTCTCTTTCACAGTATCTTCCCAGTAGATTTAGTCTTGCATTAAAAGGCAGAACTTGTGTTAAATCCACCAATTAAACATGTAATTAACAAAGAGAGTTTAATTTTCCTGGCACTTCGAAAAAATAAATGGAAAATATTTGCCTCCTAGATTAGATGAATGTTTCTAGCATTCCTTACATTTTTCTGAGGGACACATGTATTTACACATTATGATAAAAGAGCTGTGTGAAAACAAAGTCTTTTTTCATTTAGATTGTCTAGTGTTATTTTCAGTGGTACAGGTATTGATGTGCACCTGAAATAAGTATTTTCTTTGATGAAAAGGAATAATTTAAGACCAAAATTCTTAATTCTGGATCTTACTCCTGATTTTAAGTATTTGCTTAAGTTTAAGCATGCAAATAGTAATTCTGAAGATTTAATGCTGGCAATTAAACTTCTGCTTAAATTGAGGCATGTATTTTGATTTGTCATTCATTGGTTCTGGGCTGAAGTACCCAGCTTCATCTGGCAGTGTTAATTCCTAATAGGTCTCCAAAGGCCTATTGTCTACCTGTAAATAGAATTTCAGACAATCTGCATTCTACTAAAAAAACCCCAAAAAGTACAAAAAATCTAACTGAATGTTCAGACCGCTTGAAAAGGGAACTTTCCATCTGATGATGTAAGTATGCAATAATGACTTCTGGAGCTTTGTTTCTGTCAGCGTCGCCCCCTACTTTGCTGTCATTCACCTCCCTTCTCTCTAGTAGGGAAAGATTTCTCAATCGAATGACATGTAATTGCCATTGTTGATGAGGTGATGTGGTAGGTGATTTATGTTGCAGGATAACCAGATGCACATTTCCCATTTTTGAAATCAGAGACTGATCAGTTTTCATTGATGGAAAAATAAAACCTCTGGGCTTCTGAAACCTCACTTAAAGAGGGCAGTGATACTACTGGTCTTAGTGCCAAAGTAATGACACCTTTTTCAGGTGACAGAAAATAGGAAATATGTTTTTCTTAAATAGTTACTGAAAGATGCTGTCCTAGGCTCAGGCAACTTTAACATTTGGTTTCGTTGTGAGGGAAAACTTGACTGTTTTCCTGTTTTCCTTTCTTTCTATTGTTGAAGAATGACATGGTCTCAATTACACTTTATTTACAAAACTCCATTTCCAGAGATCAAAACTACACCCTGAGAGAAATATGGCTTCAATTCTTCCCTTGGACAGAGAGGTTTTATCAACACAGAGAATTCCTTGTAAAATATATCCTAGAAAGAATATAAAAAAATAAAAGTTTAATGTTTTTCTAAGTGCTCCATCTGACTGATGTATTCCCAGCAGAGTGGTTTAACTACTTTACTGCTGTGACCTATATGTTAATTCTTATAGTAGAAATTTTACACATTTGAAAAGTGAAATGGGAAAATTTAGAGTGAAGGAGATGACATTTGGTACTGAAAACCAAAGGAAAAATTCTGTTCCCTCTAGAGCCATTGCCAGTTGGACATTTGACAAAGTCAATTGGATATTTGACAGGAAAACAGTGAGTAATTCCACATTTTACTGTGTATTGGAGTATGTTGTGTTCATTTTGTTCCTGCAGTGTTTGACTATTCATTTCTTCTTTATCGATATGAAACTGTTTAAAACCAATTTGCCTTGAGATTTATATTTTGAGTTGATTAAATCTATTCATTGCACACTCTAGAGACTTAATTCAGTCTCCAGATTTGCTGTAATAGCTCGTTATGGACTTTTGGCAATCCTCAGTTAAATTAAATTGTCCTAGATTTACTGGTTTAAATAAAAAATGATAATTTACAGCTGAAGATCAGTACCCCAACAATCGTTAACTTTAGCACATGAAGACCAAAATCACTAAGAAAATAACCATTGCTGGACGTGAAAAAAAAAAAGCCAGCTGGCATCTGCAGTCATTTAAGGTTACTTCTTTTACATGCATTTATTTAAGAGTTTAGAGGGAACAGATTTGGGCAACATATGTATATACCATAAAGCCTGAGAAAGTTATACTAAAGAGGTTAAAGCAATTTGTTAGTTACTGGGATTCTTACATGGTGCATTTCTGTCTTCTGTGTCTTCTATTCCATTAATAATGTAGTTTTAGCTGCTAACGTCTGTATTTCTTGACAAAGACCATAATTTTATTTTCTGTTGCTTTATTGTTTCTCATTTTCTTAAAATAGAAGTAATTTGAAATGTAAATATGTGGGCTGTTTCTAGTGTATGGAAAACTAGACCAAGTGAGATGAAGCTGATCAAGTATGCAAACATATTCCAGCTTTGAATAAAGTAGAACTTGATTTTATGGCATGTAGGTTAAATATAGTTGTGCCATCAAAAGGAGTCTTTAAGATTTTTCTTTCCACGCTTATCTTTCATCACACCAAGCCACAGTATTCCTGGAGAGCCAGACAGAAAATTAAACTGGAGTCCTGAAAATGTGATTAAATAAGGGCTGGTTTTCTTAGCAATGAAAACCTAATTTCTTAGATCATATGTATATCATCTGAAGTAGCAAAGAACAAGAATATAGTAATATTTTGATTTGATATCACAGTGTAAATGGGAAATATGACATTTGTTGCCTTGTTACAAGCTTGTTATAAAAATCACAACACATAATAGTGGAATTAAAATTTTACTTATCTACATTAAAATTTTACTCTCTATTCATCACCATAGTTTCTGATATATTCACAGGGAAGTAGAAGGAACACCAGATTATTAGAAAAGTAGCTTTTATGACAGAAATGTTATTATACTTGGAAAGTCTATTTCATGTTGCAAGATACATAAATCACTACATGGAGCTTTTTCAAATCTTTGGTCCTCTGTTATTCATTGCAGCCCTTCAGAAGGTAACTGGCCCCAAGACAGGGCCCCACTCTACGTCATGGCACAACACTGTTTTTAAATGAACTCTCTGTGTCATAAGCTTTAGTGCCAACTGTCGAGCTGATTCAGACATTACTATATTCTGGAGTTTCTTCAGTCCTGCTGGGTTTTGTAAAAATCTGCCTATTTTTTGACCTGATAATGGATAATCTGACAAAAGCTTGCATGTCCCCTGAAATCCACAGATAGCTACAGGGTGGGGCACGCTGTTGCCTACTGTGCTGTTGAGCTTTTGACACGCTGCATATCTCCTTGCTGTCCATGTCCTTGGGCTTTTGTCTAGGGTGAGGAAAAATATACACCAAGGTCTTGCACATATCCTGACTTTGTCAGACAAGCACCTGGGCACCCAGGCTGGGCTGCTGGGAACAAGGCAGGGGCATCTGCCACATGTGTGACACAAACCTCGCGAGCTGCAGGAGGGCGATGTGAGGTATGATGGATGAAGAGGCACTGGCTCAAGAGGTATGATGAAAAGTTGGATATATTATGGTAGGAACGGATGGAACAGTATTACATTTTGAGATGGGTGGGGAGGAAGAATTTTTAGCTTTGTGTTGGAATACAGAACTGATTTCTATTTTAACTATTTACAGTGAAAATTTCACATGCACTGAAGGTTGATGCAAAGTGTTCTTTACCAAAATGCTTTGCTAAAGCAATGCTTAAGGCTGTCTTGTACTTAACAGTTTTAAGGCAAGTCATGAGTAAAATGGAAAATAATTGTAATAACACCAGCACCAACAAAATTTAGAAACAAACAAAAATAATTCAGTTTGGAATGCACTTTGGCAGAGAGAAAACGGTGAAAAGAATCAATATTGAAATAGGGATAGATACTTTGGTTGTACATTACATTGATGTCATTTAATAGGTAACCTAAGTAAGGACAGTGACTAAGACAATGTCTCTGCTGTTAAATAAAAAATGTCAGAGACTGATTGTTGGCCCTAAAAATCAAATAGCAATGATTACTTTACCTCATGCTGTTTTGTTCTTCTCCAAAGCAGATTAGGCTTTTGGTTTTTCTGGGCCCTGTATGATGTGTTTCTTTTAGGTGATTTTATTTTCCATGTGCTTTTTGCATTTGTAATATCTGAAATAATGAGAGGGTTATATAGCTGTTTATCAGAGTGGCATGTTTTTGTAGTGTGAAGCATAACATGTGTCACAAACTGGGGTGCAGCAAAATGCTGTTTGAAAGACAAAGCCTTTCTGGAATAGTGCTGTAGGGACTTTGGAGGGCAGGAAGGCTAAATGTAAACTGTAGTTGTTGAAAAAATAAAACCTTGTAGGAGCAGTTCCGAAAAGAGACAGTATGTTAAATAAAGTGAATAGGTTGCTCCTGGGCTCTCTTTTGCTTAGCAGTGCAGAAATACGCAACGAGAGAATTTGTTAAGTAAAACAGTGGCTTGGATTCATTTCACCTAACCAAATATGAAATGGTCCCCTAGACCTGTTATATCAATGGAGAAAAACCTCTTGGATGATATAATTTAAATAATCTTAACACAAACAGCTATAATAAGTCAGATAAATCATGCCTTACAAATAAGGGTTTCTCTCAGCTGGCTTTCAATTCAGCTAGATTTAAAGCTTGGGCCTAGGCAACTATATTGTAGATGCCTAAAAAAAGTTAGATGAATCCTACTGCACCAGAGGAATGTATCAGAATCTTTCCTTCTGTAGTATCAGTTTACACTATTGCATGGATCATTTTTCTCCTGTTACATCACGGGTTATTGCTACTTCAAGTAGCACATAGCAAAGTGATTACCAGAGAAAGTAGGAAATGTTTATTTCCATTTACAGTAGACCACCAGTACCTCCAAGGGCACATCGTGAACATCAGCGGTTGCCTCAGCCCATTGACCTGTCAACTGGTAAGTTCTCCTTATATTCTTAGCAGAGGATATTTTCAGCATAATGCAAAATAAATTAACACAAATGAGAAAAAAAGGAGCAGAAATACCAGACATATAAAAATTATTTAAAATGAAAACATCATCTGTGCATCAGTAGCTGAGGGAGAAGAGATGAAATTTGGTTGCTTACTCATATGCTTGCTGCCCATGGAGACTGTGAGAACAAACAGTCAGAAAATTACAGCATTAATAATTCATGCACAAAGATGCAGGCCAGGCAGTTTCAGAACTTGAGATTTTATCTTTTTTCTCTGACCATTCTATTACGATATCGGAGTCCTATCTTCTTTTACTGTTATACTACTCCTACCATTAAATTTTGTATTATTCTGATCCCACAGACTTTTATTCCTTGTGATATGATTCACTTCAGAGATGCAAGTTGGTTGGTCTCTTCAGTTAACTCACTTTAAAGATGAATTTTAATCCCTTCTTTATCAGCATATTTAAAAAACACATTGATCACAGTTTACCTTTATAGTTTTTTAGCATACATATTTTAACGAGGTGCTTGAACTATAATAAGGAAATAATCCTGCTGATCATTTGCCTGCAGGTAAGCAATTCTCCACAGTGCTTTTCAAGCCTTGAGACGTTTCAGATATTTATGGTAATATTGTAACTTAGAATAAGAATGCCATTAGCCTTGTTCTGAGCTGTAAAATACTGGATGCTCACCACAGAACTTGTGGGATTTAGAATTTTTTGTTTGTTTGTTTGTTTTATAAAACCATGTTAATTAACATGGACTATAACTCATTAAAAAGACCTGTTTCTGAATGGCTTTCAGAAATATGTCCTGTAAAAATCTGATATTAAATAGAACGTAAAATCATAACAAACTCCCCCATATGGATTCCACAGTTTGGAAAGTCCCTTTCTGCTTCCCTCCTCCCACACAGTGGATTTGAGAGAGAAAAAAAAAATCCTCAGCATTTTCGGTTGTCTCTGCTCATAATTCCTTTCAGATCCCTCATTGTCATTCACATTCCATTTCCAGAATTTTATAATTGTGTTCACTGTTAAGTAATGCAGTGTTAGCTAAATATTATTGTACTTTATATACTATTGGAAGTCATAGAATTAATACAAGTACTCATCTAGAAATGACTTTCAGTTTTTCACAGTACTCATTAAACCACAAAAAAGGAATGCTCCTGTATTTTGAATTAGTTTCAGAGATGTTTTAACAACCAGTTACATCATTACAGTTATTAATACATTTTAAATTAACCGTGGTGTCATATTATTACGTGTCACTTTACATATATTAGAAAAGTTCTATTTATTCAAATTAATGATGATATTAAAACAGTATCATTCATTTTAAGAAGATAAAGATGATCAAATATGCCAACTAATTAAAAAAAATTGCCAAGTGTTTTTTCTTTTGCTTATGCTTGAAATTTACGAGGGTGCTCGGGTGAGCCCTGCAACTCTTTTGCCTGTGAAAGTCCTGCCAACAACAAGGAAAACAGGGTGTTTGCAGTGGCAGGTTCAAGACTGTGTGGTAAATAACAAGACACTGAGCAGTGAGTTCTCAAGACCAGAAATTGTCCATACAGAGGAAGTGCCTGGCCTGTATAAATGAGCATCTTTCCATGTTGTAAAACTGGAGTTTTCACCACCATAAAGTCTGAACCCTCGTTCTCCAGGAACAGTAATAGTAGCAGTGCATTTGCTGTGCCTTTATGTAAATGTGCCTTTTCACCCCTGCCCATCAAACCATTGAAGAGGTACACAACAGACATGTCCACCATCTAAATGAAGGACAGTCACTGTGTTACAGACAGGGAGAGTGTGCAGAGTCCTCACCGAGGAGGGAGACTCACGTGCCTGCATCTACCTTTAAGGTATCTGCTCTGCTTTAGCAGCTCCCTACCTGCTCTGCTGATCTGCAGCTCTCATGCATAATCCTAAAACCTCCCAGAAACATTTCCATGGTCATATAGTAACAATTTTACTAAAAATTTTAAACTTACATTGTGATTATTTGCTATTATTGACTTTGTCTCACTGATGTCACTGAGCGGTCCAGTATTTATAACTCCTTTGCATGGACGTCCTTTGAATTTACAGACCATGGCCTTTTCCTTACTGTGCATTTGACTGTAGTCTCACCTCCAGGTCACTGCAATTCCACCTCCCAAGGCACTGGTCCTTTTTTGAGGTACAAAAGACAGAATTGCTCTCAGTCATCTACATGAGTTCAGCTGGAAACCTTAGTAACAAAGCTATCAATGAACATCAGCTAACGCCTCCCTGTGCACATAAGGGAAGAAGGCAGTTCAGGAAGAGAGGTTCCTGCAGCAGATGGTCTGTGTGGAGGTGCTTCTGAATGCATTTCACCTGACCCATCAAATACCTATGAACATACACTGCCTGTGTAAGGACTGAATTGAAATATAGGTTCAGTCACGTTATTTGAGCATCCTGCTATTCAGGACTCGACATTCTCTGTCCATTGCATCCTCTTATGGATGCTTCTAAAGTTTGTGCTTATTCTGTATATTATAAGTAGCTTTATATTAACTAGTCCTGGAGGCTTAGTTATCTATACAAACCCTTATGTTAGTGCAGGGTGGCCTTGTTCACATTATGATGGACTGTGAACCTGACTTTCATAATGCTGATGTTGAGCTCTTATGTTGAGTTTAGATGAACTTTGTATGGCTCCAATTTTGCACTGCATTTCTTTATTTTGTTTAATAACTGGTTTTTATTCATATAACAAACATTCAGGATTTGTGGTGGGATAGGAGACTCACTTTGTAATTCAGCCTTGAAGAAACTCAGACATAACAGATGAACTGATTTTTATATGTGTACCTAGGTTTTTTGTCCTTTTGTTTGCAAAATAAACAAGTGGAGATTAGGTGATTTCTACAGAGCTATATGTTTTAAGTTTGTGGAAAATCAATGGGGTATATAAAACTCTGTTTTCTTGCTCTATATCAATTCCTGAAGCAACAAGTATTTCCTGACAGGAACAGAGAGGATCCTGCAGCAAACTGTCAGTCAAAGGATTGGTGCTATGTGTCCTTAAAGTATGTATGTACTTTCATGTTTAGTTATGATCTTCATAGACTATTCAGTATAATTTCCTGAGTTGATGTGGACATGGTTTACAACAGAAATTATTCATACTCAACTGATGCAGAAAATCTTTTGGCTGTCTCAAAACACATCACAATCTGGCTAGTTTAGAAGAAACTATTTTCAAATGACCTCCTAATGCTAATAATTTCCAGGTCCACTAGATGTCCAAATGTCCAGATTGTTCATAGTCTACACTATGGACAGCAATGGAGATGCATAAGAATTATTTTCTCCTCACCAAAGAAAGGACAATATTTTATAACACAAATATTTTTCATTCCAAGATTTCCCTTTAAAATGTAGATATTAGTGAGAAATTGATTTTTAAAAAATCTAGCCCTTTTAGTGTGTTCTTAAAGAATGGGTAGAAGTTACATAAAGGACTTGGCAAATACCATCACATCATCTCATCAGAGAAGTATGTACCTTTGTCTTCAGGTCTGTGCACAGCTTGAGCAGTCCTTTGAACTTTTTACTCCCCCAGAATTTCTCATCTAGAGAATGAGATTAATTAACCCCATAAACCAGATGATTTTTTGGCTATGGGTGATTCCATCTTTCAAACTCCCATCTGGACTTCAGTAATTCCTTACATTTTGTGCCTGAGCACATAATCCTTGCAAAAGTTTCACTAAGTGCAGAAACCAGCAGTAGTGTTTTTTCCCATGTAATGCTGTACCTGTGCTCAGACCCTTCCATTAATCTTTGGACCGTCTTCAGAGTGGCTTTGCCCATGCTGGAGATTTGCTAAGGTTCTCAGTTCAACCAGCTCTTCTGAAAATTGTGTTGCACAGGAGCCAGGCGAACTTTAGAATATCATAGGATTTAAAGGTGAAATTATAACTGTGTGGAACAGGGCTATCTGACAAACAAACCCCAGGCTTGGAAGCATTACAAGATAAAAAATAGCAGGATATCTGTAGACTCCCGAGCCTCAAAATGAATGTAAAATTCACTGTTTGATTCATTGTTCCTGTAGCTACACCTGGGAGTGTTGAGGAAGAAAGCACATTATAAAAGAGGAAAGAAAAAAAGATAAGAGTAAAGAGAGATTAAAATACAAGTTTAAGAAAAATGAAGGGAGCAATGGTGAAAGTAAGCAGAAAAGAACAATAAAACCCACAGGAGTTGTGTTGACTGTTTGTAGGCCAGTACAGAAGAAAATGAGGCATCCTGGCCTAATTTTGTTATAGAATCATCCTGATGTATGAATTGAAGATATAGTCAAATTAAGAGGTGAGGAAGGGGCATGAACAAATGTTCTTTGTGGTGCCATGATCCACCCTCTACACAAGACTTGTAATTAATTCTGATATTTAAACTGTCCTCCCTATGACTGAGTTGCTGCACAGATGCTTAAAAGTTGTAGCAAATGTGTAAAAGAGAGTCTCTTCTTTGAATAGCCAAGATGCAGAAGATGAAAGGTGCATACAGAAACAAAACAAGTGCAATTTGCAAATTGTCAGGATAGGAAACCTAAAGTTTGCAGCTTGCCTCATCTTTATTAAAATATGAATTTTAGGGCCCTTATTCGGATTTGTTGTGTTGATTCCCTGTGGGAGGTTTTCCCACAGCATCTCTTCAAGTAGAGCAACCCATTCATGCTATCAATTCTATCAGTGAGGCATAACTAGAGTAATTTCAGCTCACTGACAGCACACTTACAAAAAAAATAGAGATTTATACACAGGTCTGTTGCAAAAATGAGGTAACCAAACAAATTGACAAGAATATAGCATCTCTAAATATCATAGTGCTCTGTGAGGAAAGTAATTACCATTGCCCACACTTTAGGGGGAGTATGTTAAGAAAGTACTCAACATTTAAGTGACTCTCAGGGTTGAAGATGGAGTAAACTTTATATGAGCAATACATAAAATAAAAGAAATTTTGACTTCCATTTTCCAATTCCAACCTGAGCTAAATCCAGTGTCTTGTATTCTGTGTAGATTACCACATGAAAAGATATTGTACATTTATTACTGAGAGACATTTAATAGTTCAATACCATCTTATTTTTCCAGCAAAATGGCAGAATATCTTCAGTTTCCTTAACCATTTTAATATGCTTTAGAAACAGAAGGTTTAGTCTTCAAAGGTGAAAATAAACTAACTATAGCCCGAACAGCCCAAGGGATGATATAAGTTCACAGGAAAATAAACTGTGATTTAACAGCCTTGTCTGATCTTGTGTGAAAGAGCTACAGTATTTGGGTATGTCTGGGCAAGATGCTGCCTTATAATTATGCATGAGAAACCCACGTATTTCAGCTTAATCCATGCAGCACTAATACCTCCTTTTACAATGTTTGGATTTTGCACTGCATTAAAATGTTCATTTCTGGAGGTAAAACAGAGAAATATAAATGCTTTTTTATCATAGACAAAGTAATAGTATGTGCTCAGTTCCAGCTGTTGTAGGTCATGAGGCTTCTGTGAATCAAGGGGAAAAGAGGTAAATAAGGCCTTAGAAGATGAAATACCTAAATGAACACAACAGAAACGTAAGCTGTGTGATCCTGTAATATGCTTCAGTTATATACAGGTTTTGTAACATTTGAAAAAGCTGTCACTTTCAGAAAGGAAATAAATGTGAGGTTTTTTCCTCTCTTTGGAACGCTCTAGAGCTTGCAGATGGTAACATAAAAAATGGAAGTCTAATCATGTTCTGACTTGAGATATTCTGGAACTTTGCTTGGACATGTTTTATCTTAGCAAGATAAAATGTTTATGGCCACTGGTATCGGTATTAGAGTATATAACGGAATTACACTCACTGCTGATTCAAAGCTAGCCAAGATTTGGGGACAGCAGTCCCTCATCATACAAGATAAGTAACTCATTTGCCAAAGATGGGGGATGAGATTTCATGGATGAAACATCAGACGTGACAAATGGTGCCAGAAAGAGACTGTGAGATATTGGTAGCTGTGCACTGGTTATACCATAATAAGAAAATACCCAATATACTAAAGAAAGATCAGCAATGTTGCTAATACTTGCTGGTGGAAAATATTCGCAACAAGGTAAGACGTTCAACCAGTATTCCACAGACCTTAACAACTGTGAAAAGGAAGAGTGAGAGTTTAATTTATAAACTCCAGTGACAGGAGGTTTACTTGCAGAGGTGAACAAACATAAAAACTCTTATTTATTCTAGCATCATTGAATTAAGCTGTGTTAGTGACGGGTTAGAAGGATGCGTGTGCTTGCAGAGCTATGTACCTGTGCTCAAACCTATCCATTAATCTTTGGATTATCTAATAAAAGAAGTAAAATACAAATAAGTCAAGAAAAACTTTTGCACTGAAGACAAATGGAAGACCAAGAGGTATAAACACAGATCATACCTCATATTAATTTCTGTTGTTTGATTAATATAAGTCTATGAAAGCTTGATTTAAATATCAGAACACTAAAATGAAAGTCCTTTGGCCTATACTATAAGAGGTCAAACAAGGATTATCACAATGATCCGTTCCATCTTTTCAATCCATGATTTTATTAACATTGCTGTTGAAGAAGTTTGAAAAGCTTCAATTACTTTGAAACAATTTAATCTTTAAAGATAAATGAAACATCATATGAATGCATTCCTTTTGTGCATATTTGACTGGTAAGTGGTTAGGAGCTAAATTTCTGTATTTATTGATTGCATTAAGAAATCTTTCAAAGATGCCACCATAACCCTGTTTTGCCTAATTCTAGTGTTCTTCCTCTTTCTCCTCTCTATGTGTATTCTTAAATCTAAATTTGTTTCCCTATATTTTCCTTCTTATACTTCATCTCATATGATTCTTCATTTGGATCCATTTCTCACTTTCTATGAAATTTTCTATCACCTAACAGCAAAGATATAGTAGTATGAATTATATTGAGGGTAATCCACACTATATCTAGCTCTTTGTCATCACTGTGTGTGTAAAACTAACATATCAATATGATCCCTTCCTGTACTCTTCCCTCCTTCTCTATGTTAAATTGTATAGGGAAGCATATTATGTTGTATGAAAAATTGGTAAGGGACTTCTTTCTCTGAGGTACATGCACTTCCAGGGATGTGAACCAAAATGTATTTTTAATTATACTCAGTGGACTGGAAAATAAATTTAAGGGAAAATAAATTTAAGCTGACATATTATATTTGATTGCTGATATTGCTAACAGTATGTTTCAGAAACTACAAGAGACTTTATGGGAAAAGTTCTCCTTATTTGGGCATGCATTATTTTGTTCATTAAAAATCACTGTTAGGCCAGTTTGTCTTTTTATCCTGTACTGATCTTTCTCTATGCAGTGGTCTCAGATTCTCAGATTTTTCCTCTTTATTACTTCATTTCTGAAGTTACTATTAATGTCTACTTGTTCATTATGTACTTTTTTGTTGCCAGAGTAAAGTAGAACTGTTAGATTGTACAACTGTGGTATTCAGATAATTAATGGAGCGGTATTGATTCATACTCAATGCTTTATAGATTGATAGCTGTTACATTAGATATTTATTGAGAAAGTTAGACATATGTCTGTAATATAATAGGAATAAAAATGTCACATGTCCTTCCAAATCAATTAAGGAAAGATCTACTGTTGAAATAAGAGTAAAAAAAAATTACCAGCATTAAAAATTATAAAAATCCCAAATGAAAAAAAAAAACCAAACCACCCTTATTATCATATGAAATGCTATTTCTTGACCAAGGGTACAATTACTGTACTTGTATTATGATCTAATATGGAATATAGAATTAAAAAAGTCAATATTTATTGAAATACTGTGTAACTGCAATGAGGAGAACTCGTCATAAATACTCTGGGTCCGAGTCTTTGGAGCACCCAAAGCCTCTTGCACCGTGAGCAGTAAGACTCCAGCCCAAGCTGCAGCCAAAGTAGGTCCAGCTCTGGAAGACAATGAAAAATTAAATAGTCAACACTGATCAAAATGCAACATGAGGTAATGTAGAGTCTGATCTCCAAAAAAATGAACATGTAAGGAGGGAGTTCAAATCTCCAGTTTGTCTGAAAGCGTTAACACTGTATGGCAAATCTCTTATCAGTGACAACTGGTATCCTTCTAAAAGTTTGTAAAAAAGGAGGAGTAGGAGCTTACTAATTTAGTGAAAACATGGTTTATTTACCCTCTTAATGACATAGCTGAATCACATATGGAAGATCCAGCCCCCGACAATGTAGCCTTATGACTTGCTAAGCTTCTAATTCACTTGTCAAATTGTGAGCATGTCAGAATTGGTGTCTTTTCCTTATAAACAGTCACAGACAAAGTTCTAGCTGGGAGTTATGTTTTCACAGAACTCAAACAACACAGTACAAGCTGATTGCTCTTATCAGTAAAAGCTAATTCAACAAAAAAGAAATCATGTCCTAGAGGGTGAAAAGCAAGTATTTCAGTGTCATCTTGGAAAAGAAGTCTGAAAAGTACTCTTCAATAATCTTTTCATATTTCAGTTAGAAAATCTATTTAATTCATTATGTATGTTATGCATAATTCCACAATATACTGGGGAACCATATTGTATTGATTTAACAGTTGATTCATATTTAAGACATAAAGGCTACATATATCTTCCATTAAGTACCTTAAAGCTTTTAAAATAACGTATTCCAAGTTTTACTACAGTACTGCTACATTACCAAAGCCTAAATATTTTTCTTGTCAAAAGTAAATTATTCTCCCTTTATCTGTGATAGAATAGTATGGTAGATTGGGTCTTAGCCCTGTTAGCTCCAAATTCTTCCCTTACTTATCTAAAGAAAACTGCTAAAAAGAAGACATTTTTATGCAGGAAGTGGTTAGAGTGGTCCTTGTAATGACTTTAGAAGTTAAAGGCTGAAAGTACTATTGTTTCATTAATAATTAATTAATGATTATTAAAGATCTTGAACAGCTGCTATATCAATGCTTTTTATTATTCCCCCTGAACAGTAGCTTTCTTCTTTATTTTGAATTTTGCTGGGAGTACTCTAGGAATTCTTAAATTTTTTAGACTTTACACTTTTCTTCGAGGTTGATATAATAGTTATTTTCTCTAATTTTTGATGAAATAGTGAAACTGATTACTTGCATGTCATGACAAAGCTATAAATTTATTGGTAGTTGTTTGCAGAGAATTTTAAACCTCAGACTTTAAAATGTTTGGTAGAATTGAATTCATTAGCCAAAAGTACACAAATTAGAGTTTGTCCAGTATTTGATGCAATCATTTTTTCATTAAGAAAAGTGACAAGGAGCCTGTAGAGATATTCAGTCATTAGGAGCTATGTTTATACATCTCATCTGAAATATCACTGCTCCACTGCTGTAAATCATTGGATGTTTACTTACTCCATTCATGAGTTATAATGTATTTTTTTTTAAATTAGCTTCTTCTAATGCATGACATCTCTCTACTATCATTACCCATGTAGCGACAAGATCTAAATTTATTAATATCAAAAGATTTGAAAGAAAGTGGAACAGCTTCAGCCTAACAGAACAGAATAGAAAAGTTATTAAACTGCCCATTGTATTTGATATTTGAAAAGATGGAATCAGAAATAAAAGGTGTTTTCAGGATTCTAAACTAGATGTTACCCTGGGGAAACCATCTGGCAAATTCAGACTGCAGGAAGCAATAGAAAGCAAAATGTATAAAACTGACTTTATTTGACCTTGAAGACATAAATACATATCACATTAATGCACTTACAGATAATATGTAGATTGACAGTAGAGAGAGCTTTTAATTGGTATTGTGGTATTCAGTTGAGTCATGATATGATTATGCAATTCCCTAAAACAGATTTTAATACTCTTATGCAGTGTAAAAAACTGAATATAAGTAGTTGAAAAATAGGGTCGAAAATAATTATGTTATTTCACTGGGATGGTACATTTTTGCTGTATCCCTACTTGAAAGATTTTGCTTTACAGTCATAACAGTTAAATAACAGTGGAATAACTTTAAAGTAATAAAGTCTAATCACGCTCAAATAATTAGAAAAACAGCCTTTTTATAATTCCTTCCTTAATTAAAAAATAAACTAAACATGTTTAGTTGAAAAATTTTGCTTACTGTATTTTACTTTCAAAATTTTATAAAATAAATGTTCAATCCAAAATCCATCAAAATCAATGAAATATTTCACATTGATTTCAATTAACTTTAGATCAGGTTCAGTATGACTTTATTTAGGAAACTAAGAGGTAATCAAAATAAGCAATCTGAAGCTGAAAAAGGTACAGTGGAGATCTGTAAATTCACCATTTATTTGGAGCATCAGTTTTAAATCAGAAAGTATGAAACAATATTAATTCACTCCTACCAGATTTTTAAATAATCACAGGGAATATGAAAGATTTCTTGAATAAGGAAAAACATTATTAGGAGAATGTTATTTAGTAACAATTTAAAAAAATATATATAAAGCCACTATGGAAAGTAAGGTTATATATTAATATAACTTGGTATTATATAGACAGTTAATCAATATACAGTCATACTGAAACCAAAATACTTATCAGATTAACTGTCACCTATAATCCCTCTGTGCTTTATCTCTGAAGTCAGAGATCTTACAGAAAAAGTACACTGGAGATTTAAAATGGAATCTCAGGATGAACCACAACTTGGCTCTAAGAAGATTTTACTATCCTTAGATGCATCGGTCAGATTAGTGAGGTAATTTATCTGAGATGACAGAAAGTGCTTGGTACTGACTCAAAGTTATCTGGTGCTCAAAACAGAAAATAGTATATTTTTTTAGAACAATGAAGACATTAAAGAGTACTAAAAAGCTGGCTGTAGGCACTGTTTTCATCAGATTTCTAACCTTTGTGATTGATCAGAAGTTTAAATGTTTAAAAATTCTGAATTATTAATCAAAACCAAACTTTTCAGTCCTTTTAAGTTTGTCCAACTTAAGTTTTAGCTATTTCCTGTTTCTAATGCTGGCCACAGAACTCAATGTGAGAATAGAATTTCTTGAAGATCAACCATTCCACCTGGTCCCACTAGGTCCATTAGTGCCTACTACGGTTATTCTTAGACATTGTGTTTTTCCACTCTGTCGTATACATATCTACAATAGGAGGAGAATTATATAAAAGAGAGTTTGGTTTGATTTTTTTTTTTTGCGAGCAATATTGTCCATTATCCACGTGCAGTGCATTACGTGGTACAAACATGTAAAAGTAAACTTCATCATTACCTTTACAGCTACTTGAAAGATAAGAGATAGATAGGTACAAATACTCAGTGGACTGAATTTCTAATCTTTTAGCCTGTTTTATCATTACCATTGCCAGTGGCGAAACTTTCAATGCATTTCTACTCTTTATAACAAGAAACCATTTTCTCTAAACTTTTAAAAATGCACTAATGGAATATTATGTTTGCCATATTTACTTACTAGGTAGTCAACTGCAAATAATTTATAATACATAATAGGATTCTAAGAAAGTTCTAGACAAAATGTTTTGTCCTTAGAATATGTTGATTTTTAAAAAGTAAAAATTCCCATGAGAACCAAAGTGAAATTCAAATGTGTAAAATGGAATTTTTCATGAAAATAAGAACAAAAGGGAGAGTAAGTCAAGGCAAGGGAAACTTCTTGGAACAAAGGAACATTGCTCACAGTTTTGGCAAACTGAATGAAACTTCTGATCTGTTTTTCAGGTATACTATGTATTTTGATTTCTGGAAAGAAAAAAAAAAGCATCACCCTTCTAAATGATACTGCTTTTCTCTGAGTAGAGTGGGAATATTTTAAAAGTCTCTAATTTTTTCCTGGTGGCAAAATTTTGTGTATTTCATAAGAGCTTTATATCTTCTGTAAAACATTCAGAGCAACATCTGCCCAAGGTTGTCTGCAATATATGCCTTGCATTATTTAGTGTTCATAAAAAGGGGTGACATTGTCAGAAATAGGCAAAAATTCCCTTCAGATGTCAGGATACTAAAGAATTAAATCTCCACAGAATTTAGTGTGTGAATAAATATACCTTATGTAATAAATTTTTTTTTGGTGATTCTCTCATAAGAACAGTTATGCTAGCATGCTTGCATGACTTGTTAGACTTGTAAACAACAGAAATGAATTAATTTACCTTGAAACTAGAAAGATGTAAAAATTGGAATCTTGAACATGCCTTTCCTCTAAATGAAAACCCATTGTAGATTCTTTGTATTGCAACCACAGCTCATTCCTGGGTTTTCATCTTGATCACTAATAGATGTGAATGTTGAAATAATATGTGGCTATGTCAACAAAGGTTTATTTATGGGCAGTCAATTAAAGGGTGTGTGATAAAAACTGTAATTTCTGGTGGAAATGTTATGATGGCAAGTACATCAAGCTCAAAGTGTGTATCTGTAGTCCAAGAGGAAAGAATGAACTACTGTATGGCTTAATTTTGCAATTCTTTTTTTATAAATACCTGTGTGATATGTATGGCTTGAAATACAGTAGTTAAACTGGTTCACAATTACAGATTTTGGTGTTTCACCCCTTTTTTGATACATGCATTGTCTGCATCTGAGCTGCAGACACTTTTAAAATGCAACAAATCCAACCTATTCTAGACACCTCAGGAGAAGATGACTTCTACCCTTTCTTTGTCTTGACTAAAACAAGTCACACTAATAAGGTGAGTAGCACGTCTATAGATCACTAGCTCATTGGTGACTGTTCTCAGATTAATCACATTCTTAGCATTTTCACTGTTTTTGGTTTTCTATGTGTACAAGTGTTCTTGTTAATGTATATATCAATATGGATAGAGGGACAGTTATTTTTCCTGGTAGAAACTGATTTATCTGTCAGTCATGACACCATCCTTATAGCAGGTAAAAATGAGATAGCAATGTGTAATTCCTGATGGAGGAGAATTTCTCTATTTTCTAGTCAATCTATTAGGGCCCTTTGGTTCCACCATATTACTGAGATAACACTTGCACCTGGCACCAATCGATCAGGATTATGCGAACTCATTCTATCCTATGCAAGAGTACAGTGCGTTTGTTATTGGTTATCACATGAATAGCAGCCCAAAATGTCTTTCTATCCAATGTGAAAACAGTAATTCCCTTCTGTATTGGTTTTGCTCAAGGATCAGTCCATCACTGAGAATTTTTCTTGAAGAAGTTAAAAGTGATTATTTTAAGTTCTAATATTTACTTGCTTATACTATGTCTAATTTTAAAAAAAAATCTGAATAGAGTACTTTAAATACAGGACCTGCTATGGTAAACCTATCAGTCAAGTAGAAAATGAATGCTTAAGGCATTATTTTATAAAATTCAGTGTTTATTTATACCTTTTTAAAAGTGAGCAATCTAAAAGGCAAATTGATTATGGAATGTCAGTTTTGATTTTATTTTACTTTGCTCAGTAAAACAATGAGTTAACTTTTTACTAATTATTATGATTCAGAAAAATTGCAACTGTATTAAAATGATCTCAAGACAGTGCTCAGTAGTCAGGTACCATGCTGGCCTTTGTTATTCATCCTCTAATGGCAACATTATTCTAATACTCTACTTAAATACATCTGTGGCAGTTTATCCTAGATCTTTCTGTCTACATGAAACACATTTGTGGATGCTATTGCTGTTTTGCTGACAAAATAAATGCCCAGTATTGTGTTTTTTCTCAGCTCATAGTAAGGGTGGTGGGACTAGCTGGTGCACCAGGAGAAAACCCTGGGGCTGGAATTGGGTTTAGCTTGTCATTTGGTGCATCCTCCAAATAAGTATTGATGTAAGCAATGAGAAAGAAAGTTTTGAGATCTTTGGCTTGGACGTTATTAATTCAGGATCTCAAGCTGCCTCTGACTGATCTTGGGCTTGAAGCCTTTCAGAGCTAGGAGAACACCATTTTGGTCTGAAGAATAAATTTTAAAGAGAGGCTTTTACTGTAATTACCTTTATAATTTGATCTGAGTACGGTTCTAATGGACTTTAGTGTCAATCTGTCTGAAATTGAGTTAGTTCAGGGGAATAAGATATATTTTTAAAACAAAACCAGACGTAGTCAGTAGCTTGTCTGAGCCAAAGCAATGTCAAAGGGTCTCCTGACAGTAACAGAGCTGGCAGTGGTGAAAAGTGAAACCTGAATACTCGAAGAAGTTAAAGGTGAGAAAAGCTGGTACAGATTAATGCCATTAGAAATTTAAAAAGTAGCTGGAGGAAGGCATATTTTTTGGTCCTTACTTCTTTATGCTAACATACATACTAAAACTTAACATGCCCAATGATTTCAAGCAACGGCTTATGTGTAAAAACATATCACTTTTTGATGGAAAAAAATCCTTTTCCTTTTTTAGATTTATTTCTAAATCTTCAGAATTGTATTTCTTTGCAAATGGAAGGTAATGTCTTCTTTAAAACTGAGTTTTCTGTTACTTTATTTTAAGGTGACAGCTCTTAATAGGCCATCAAAGTTTAGCTTTTACATTCAAGGGAAAGAATTAATGAGTAATACACATGTGAAATGGTGAAATGCATTCCATCAGTCAATTTGTTATTCAGTTACACATTCCTGTTAATAGAAGTATTCACCCACTATGTGTTTATGTACGTACCTTAAGTTTCCATTTATGGTATCATTGTTATTACCAAACACCTTTAAAGTCTGTTTAAGCTAATTAAAAAATATATTAAAGAGTCCAGACAGTAGGCAACAGCAGCAGATGTAAGAGTAGGTATGGTTCCCTACATAGTTCAGCCTACATATTTACAGTAAAACCACGGAACATGCCTGTTGGAAGATGAAAATGCTCTCATAGAATTGCATGTAATTCCATATAGACAAGCCATATTAATGAGGGAAATATTCTTTGGGAAGTTCATATGAAGAAGAAATACTCTGTCCTGAAAAAGAATGACAGCAACATAGTACCTCTGCATTATTATATTGACTTGGAAAGTGTAATAAGATTCTGAAAGAAAATGGCTGGCATGGGAAATTACTGCACTGGTTCCATAAATATTACAAACTCAGTATGGTCTTCTAATATAATGTCAATGGCAAAATCTATGCAGATAGCATGCCTCTCTTTAATTTCAAATTTCTATTTAAAAGTTCGTATTAAATATCAACTTAAATTTTATTTTTACTAAAGTAAGTCACAGTATATGATGACACCTAAACAATGTGAAAACGAGAGAACTGTCAACAAGAGCAGAACTTGATCATTTACATTTAAGGCGACAGATTATTTAGAGATTCTATGCTGATTTTTTATTTTAGCTGCATTTGTTGAAGACGAACTGAAATTCTATTTTCCTTTGCTATGAAAATATATCAAGACTGCATTGATTTTCTGATACTATAAATTACTAGACATCCTGGAGTGTCCCAGTGAGTCAGGCTCCAGTTTTTGACCTTATATATTACAAATATAAACAATAACTCATGACCTAGCTTCTTAAGGAATTTTATAAGGAATAGGAATGATGACTTCTTGAGCAAGCAACACTCCATGGGTGGAAACTATTTTGAAATAAAGCTGAAGTATTTTGGAGCATCTTATATAAAATACTAATAAAATAATAGAGGTTGTGACAAATGTGAGCAAGTGGATTACTGTTATCACAATGTTCATTGAACCGAATGAATACCTGGGAAAATACCTACTGGCCACCTTCTGTACATCTTTGATAGCTGTGTCATTCAGCTGATATTAAGTATTATTTTTCTCCTTGCCATAGAAAGGTTCTGGTTTAATTGTTGCATTGTGCGCTCACCCTCTTAGATGACAACATGGAGAACACAAAACTGAATGAAAAGTAGATAGTCTCAGAAACAGGAAGAAGTATATATATGAACAGAATTAAAAGAAAAAAAAGTAAAGCGGAAAGATTTTATTGTGTGGAAAGGGGAAGGTGTCAAGCATGAGGGGGGAAATGGTTGACTTATAGTAACTTTGAAATAGTATTTTATAGAGTGGAGAGCCAAAACATAGCGATTCATGTTTTCCTAAATGATTTGTAGCTTTTTGTAGTACACAAATGCTAAACAGTCTTTTGGGAAATACCTTAGTCACAAGCCAGTCTGGCAGAGTCTGCTCTGTGAAAACAGATTTTTTAAAAAAATGTAGTTGCCTGAAACTAAGTTTTGAATCACAAACAAATCTTAAGAAGTGCCAGGAATCCAAAATGTTATTGAAGTCATTATAAACCATGTGTATTCAGCAGTTTTTTGCTAACTTGTGGATTTCACACACTTGTCTAAAGTAGAGACAAGCCTGAAGTATTTGGCTGAAGTATTTTCTCTCTGTAACTATACCATAAAACTGGAGAAGATGGGATTTTTCTGAGGATAGTACAAACCTATCATCCTGAGAGAGTTGTATGCATTGTCAACAGCAAATTGCCAATTGCAGTACTTGCTAGTACACTGTTGAGAGAATTACCAGCATCTGGTGCCTCCAAAGATTAGCAGTCAAATTGCCTAATCAATTTGACTAGGAGAGAATCATTAAAGTAGGAGAGGTAATCTGGTGTGCAGATATGTTCCAAGGGAAAGGAAGGGGAATATATAACCCTAGGGTAGATCTATTTAATTTTGAGAAATATTCTTATGCTGATCCACCCACACAAAAGAAACAATGAGGTGAAGTTTAGAGGGCAAAAACAGTAGCACTGACATACTTGATAAATTCTTTTCAGCTATTTATTTTGTTTGTAAAGTTGTCTAGTAAAGTGAATTTCATAAGTTTTCCCTGTCTTCAGCAAATATATTATTTCTGTATTCCTGGGAGTGCAAAGAAGAAGAACAAATAAATTTCCTTATTGTCAGGTTGATTGGTAAGTAACAAGGAAAACATTCATAACAATTAAGAATAAATGTTAAAAGACAGCTTTCAAAAAAAAAAAAAAAAAGGAACCAAAGGCACCAACCTTTCTCCGCTATAGCGCTATAGTTGTTGCAAGTTCTGCACATCTACATTTCATATTTAACTCAACAGCAGAAAAGCAAGTGTCAGTGTGCCAGTAGGCCAGGCAAAGGCAACAGAAACAAGCTGTGGATTTTTTTCCTCCTGCATCTTCACCCTGAATTAGACAGGGTGAATCCCATTATATTTGCCCTGTGTACTGGGCAAATAATATGGGATTTACCCTGTCCCTTAAAAACAGACCAAGATGCCTCTGGCTTTTGCCATGTCTGCCTGGACTTTTTCTTTGGACTATCATAGAGGACTTTGCCACCTGAGATTGTGAGGCTGCTTTTCTTCTTCTAGAATAAACACTTAAAATTGATCAAATAAGTCACAACAGAGATGTATCAGTTTCCACTGACTGCAAGCAGGCCAGATCTAGAATGGATTAAAGCCATCCAAGAATCCTGGAGTTTGGAAATAACAGAGCAAGTCATTCTTGCACTTTATTGCTTATACTTAGTGTGAGAAAATATTCCTTAAGGATAAAGTCATCTGCTGTGAATCACAATCTAAGACAGAAAAGTCAGAATATGTCCTGTAAAGTCATGGAGGGTGTTCTTAGGACCTGGGCCCAAGTCGGGAGCCTCATAGCATCCTTTAGGCTATGACTTTAATTTTATTATCCCTTTGTTGGTGCTAAAAGATACTATCTTTGTGCTTCTTCTGGCAGACATTACAGAGGTTGCTGGTATAGATCCGCAAAGTGGGAAGGTTTTTGTCTCCTTTTAGCATGTATTCATGGCAGATCCAGCTCAGTTCTGGCCTGCTGAATTTTCAGATTTCCATATGTGATTCAGAAAATAGCCTGTTTAACTTTTTGCTCACCATTAGATCTGGACACTGACATTTGTGGAGAAAAAGCAATGAAGGACGCTTCTGTCAAGGTGATGTAATTTATAGCACTCTTTGTTGTCTGCTATAAATATCAGCCTCTCCTCCAACCAGGCTAGCTTTAACAGGACTAGAATTGGCAGTGTGTCTAATGCCAAAGGGAATAATGCTAACCCTTTTAGGAGTGCGGTTGTAACAAAATCCCTTAAACCCACTTTTGCTAATTATCGATGAAAATTGTATGACTGTAACCAAGCTTTTATTTTATTGGCAAAAGACCTTTGATTTTATAGCATTCACATCAGTAAGTGAAGCTATGTATTATACAAAAGTTAGATAGTCTTGACTATAATAATTCTACTGAATTTAACAATGAAACTGCTTTTTTCACTGTTGTTATTTAAATGCTTTGATTGCAGACCGCACCTAGAAATACAGCATGCCATGAAATAGCTCAGTACTCAGATTGTGTAACTAAACTGCCACAGGAAGAATTCAGCCAAACTACCAACATGGGACCACAGCTGCAGAAGATGGCTGTTATGTTCATCTACTGTCCCATTCTGAAAATTCAATCTTGTTCACTTCTCTGCTTGGACTCTGCAGTCCAAGAGTTTGTAGTTTGCAATTACCTTACAGCTTTCCCAGCAGCTTTTGCCTTTGGTTTCAGATCTTTTGTGGTTTGTTTTTCCTTTTCTTCCCAGTTTAGCCCCAGCTAACATCAAAATGGGAGCAGTAATACATTCATTCCAAAAGTTCTTAAAATCTCAATTCTTTAATAAAGCTCTTTTTACCTTTTAGCTATATATCAAATCATACCAGAATTCAGGTATGGAAGACATAAAATGAGAGAGCTGGAAAGTAGGAAACTAAAGCAAGTTTACGTGACTGAGAATTAACTTCAACAAAAACTCTTTAAGTCTCCTTTTGGTAAGCTTAGCCATGAGATGTGTAGACAGAGTGAGTATTTGGGACTGAGACCTAATATTTGGGTTTGAGTTAGTTGAATGAATGTGGGACAACATTCTTGTGTTCAAATCTTCATTTTCTTCTTGTTCACAAGTTATGGTTATTCTACATTATCTAGGTAGCTATGTAAACAATGAATATACCATGTTAAATTTTATTGTATTTTCAAAATGTCGATGAAACAATTTTAACAAAACTATTTTTTATTATTTCACATTTTAACAAGTACTTTTTTGTCAATTGAAATTTAATATTGCCAAATAACTACATAACATTTTGGAGGTCTTTCTTTCAATACATAGACCAATGTATTTCCAATTATTTACTTTAAGTTGAACTGTTACCAGACAGATGTAAACTTGTGATAGATTAGGTCAAGAGCACTATTTTAATCTGAAATGCTTAACTGAATCATTTAATTATATATACATATATACAAAAAAATGTATACATGCTTATACATATAAGATACAGTTTTATCTCTGCTTTATGAAAACAATGTACGTAGCATAAAAGACATGAAGTTTTTGCCTTAGTTACTGCCTGTTAAGAGTTAATAATGAGAAAGTTTGGGGGGCTTTTCATAGTTATGCACCAGAACCTATAGAATATGCTTAAAATTGATTTGTGATGTGAAGATATGAGATCCAGATTCTATTTTTAATCTCTTTTGTTATATGCTGTTCTCTCATGGTCTGTTAATAATTTTTCCTGAGTAAGCAGATTTTTATCTTTGTGCCCCATCGTTGCATTTCAGAACAGCTTGACATACACCATAAATTTATCACTGAATTTCTAAAGATGGAGATAAAAACCACTATTCATTTCCCTGTCAAATCAACTTTTAATGGAAGTTTGAGGCTTTGTCCTGTGTGAGGTAAAAGAAAAAAAAAAACAGCAAATTAAGAGCAGGCTGAGATTTTTATTATTTTGGAGAAAACTTCTTAAAACAAGACCAATGAGACTATAGCCAGAATGAAAAATTAATAAGACATTCTAAATAGAATACATTTAAATGGCTTATATTCAAGAAAATATATTATCGTAGTTGAAGAACAATTTATAGTTAAAACCATATGGAAACTTCTTTTACAGTTCCTTAGTCATTGGCATGATGCATAATTCTTTCCTACAGTGAAAAACATAGAAAGGTGATATGTTGTCACCAGTAAAGCCTTTCAAGGCCATCCCTGTTTACATGGAAAGAAGGATATTCCCATGTCTGAACTGGCACCAAACAGCATAATTTTGTCCAGATGCAGGTCTTAGAAGTGTGACAGATACTAAAATTTGTACAAAATCCTACACATCCTTTTTCTTATGAGAACAACAATGTAAAATTAATAATGTTTTAGCTAAAGGCTGAATCATTGTCACTAGGTTAATACAGCCCATTGATCTAGATAAGAACAGTTGGTTAATTAGGACAATGGATAAATATATAAATAACAGCACTTAAGTATTCCAACATGTGTTACCATTCCCATTTCACTACATTTATTCTGATTAAAAGGATTACCTTGGCATTCTGTGTTTTTTGTTGTACCACGAAATCATAATGTATAATTGTCAGACCTGTGTCAACAGTATCAAGTTACAAATTAAGCTTAATAATTTTAATTTAATATCAAATTCTGACTGGTGAGGGAAGACTATTTTTATAAAATTATACTATCATATTAAAGGAATTAACTTGATGGCTTTTTCTAAAACTGTTCAGTTATTTCACATGGCTTTAGGTAAGAACATGATGCTTTCACTGGCATGTAGCTTTTGATTCTTTCAGCCTCATAGGTGTCACCTAGGACTCTTATTTAGACTTAATTTCATGATCTTCTATAGGACAAAGTTGATTCTATCATATTTAAATGAGTCTAAAGCTATAATTTTGCCCAAGTTTCCATTTATTACATACTCAAAATTTATACTCACAAAAAGAGGATGTATATTTTAGGGTTTAGGTTTTCAGTTTAGATTAATATTGTGACTTGAATGTTGTTAATTTCTAGTAGAGTCCAGGATTTAAGCAGCAAGTTAATCTGCTTCTGCTGTGTCAGAGCACAGCTCTAAAGCAGCTATTTCTTGTACAAAACCCTTCCATTTAGAGAAAATTGCTTGGAGATTACTAATGTTCAAAAATAGTGCTTCAATCTTTTAAGACTTTTAAAAACCCTTTTGACTCCTCTTGACATATGCACAAAATGACAAAGATAGCTCGCTAGCTAGGCAGGCATATAGATATACGAACTTCTGAAGAAATCAATCTGGCTAAGTTTGGCGTTGTTTTAATATCTGTCTTTAGCTTAATTTATTTTACATAGCCAAAGAGATCACAAAATGGAACACAGCTTGTTAGGCTAATTCATTGATTTTTAAATTAAAAATAATGATAATAGCTGTGAAGTTGATAACATCTTGACATAATATTTGGTAGTGACTTGGATAGAAGCTGGGGAAGACGCTTCAAGAGCAGCAAGTTTTCTTGCAAAAGTCAAATAGAATCTTACTGATGGTTAATTACACTGCCATAAAGGAAGCTGCTAGTGTTTCAATATGAAGTTGTACAGTACATATAACTAATAGGTATCAGGAATTTTTAATTCACTACACTTGAGATGATATTTTCCCTGCTGCAAAAAATTTCAAGTATGACTGAATGAATGCATTCCTTCTTAGAAAGCTGTATATGGTATATCTGGTAGAAAAAAGATAATGTTTTGGTTTTTTTTTTAAGGTTCACTTGAGATACCAAAGTGTCATATCAAAAGCCCCAAAATCAGACAGCATTTCCATACTTAGCACCAGAGCACTCAACTTCAAGTTAAGAAATTAACTACCATGCACATACACACATGCCACAATAACTAGCACAACTGAATTGTCTTTTTCATCTATAATTTCAGGTAGCCTGTACAATTTTTAATCCAGTTGTTGTAATATTTTACTGTGACTATGAAATTATCAATACATTTCAAATAATATCTCAGAAAATTGAAGATTAACTATAATGCCATTTCTGCACTACATCCAGCATTGTTCCCTAAGTGGCAAAATAGTAGAGCTGATTTTATATCCACAGTAAATAAAAATGCCAATATTAGCTGACTGTGGTGGAAAAAAAAATCATCGTTATGGCTTCTATTTCTGTCCTCTTGACGTCCTCATAGTCACTGCATTTTCTGCAAACCTGCCATTGTATGTGCCACGCACTGAACTTGCAAATGGAAGTAAAGAGAAAAGCCCAGGAAGTAGATTTGAAAAATTTTTGCTCTATGAACTAGATATATAAGGATTTCTGAATTTCCTTCACACTTACTGTTGTTATTGACATCATGTCTCTTTAATGTAAAAATATATTTGACCAATATCTGGTACAGCGATACAGGAACCAGTTCTCTGTGGCTGGGCTATTGTCCCAGTGGCACATGCAATGCCTCTTGGAAGCATTCTGCTTGCAGTGCAGTGTGGGAGTTTATGGCAGCTTCTGGCAGGGCTATTTATGTATATTTGACAGCTAGATAATGTACTTAGCCCTGTGTGAATAACTGATTCTGTAGACAAAGTGAAAAACTGGAAAATATATTTGTTTTGCGTCATACAGAAACAAATGAACCTCCTTTTTATTGCTGAACAGAAATGCTGCAAATATTTTAGTCTATATCAAATTAGCATCCAGATATTTTATTGAACACTTCTTCTGCAGTTGCTGTTTTCATTTCTCTTCTCTTTGCTTTGCTCCTTGAGAAGATAAAAGTTTTCTTATGAGCGATAAGAAGCACTAAGGAAGCTGGATTTGCTGTGTGGTTGGGCCCACTGCCCACATCTTCTGCAACAGACCCTGCCCCTTCCCAAGTCCGCATAACCCTTCCACTGAGCAATAGTCAGCAATGCTATGATCAGTTTGGAGCTCTGCATATGCTGATTGGTAAGTTCGTTGGTGCTGATACCTTATCTAATGTGGGCTGACCTCAGCCCACTTCTCCCTTACTTCTTCAGTCTCAGCACTATCAGTCACATTACCTTTTTCTCCTCTATCAAGCTGTTCTTTTTCTTAATCTGTAGAAACTTTATGATGCTTAAGACATCAGTCCAATGCTAAATTTGACTGAAATCTGTCTGTGGGTACAAAAGGCTATCAAAGATGGACAAAAAAAAGGAATTATTATGTAGCCAGTTTAAGTAGATTCATTGTCATGGTCTCGTCTTGAACAGAAAGGGCAAGATATTTTGTTTCCAAATTTCAGGATGAATATTTTGTTTAAACACACCTTTTTAAACTGAAATATTCACTGGTTACCTCAATGATTAAGCAATTATTTTGAAGAAAAATCTGGATCTTGATGGAATCTGATTTTTCAGGTTTAACTCTCTATATCTTTTCAGCATCTAGTCTGCTGTACAGAGCTTTTCATCTGAACCTCTTGAAACAAGCCTAGAAGTATAATAAGTATACACAATAGAATAATTTACAGTAGTATTAGAATATGACTGATTGCTTGGTATAAAATGTTTGATGGCTCTTTAGAAGCAGAGGCAAATCCCCAATCTTTGGGTAAGTAGGCTCGAGGAGAATAACTGAAATCTTTCCTCACTCCCGACATTTAAATCTTCTGCAACTCAATTCCACCAAGGACTATTTGGTACATGCAGTGTGTTGCCTTAAACACATAAAATGCAAGAAATGGAACGTATTAAAGTGCATGTCCTGCACAGCAACAGAACCAGAGCTTGAACGGTCATAGGCTGCTGCTTTAAGGGCAGTCAAGGTTGATGAATTGACTGGCTGCTGTAGTCAGATTGTCTCGGCTATGATCCTGCCACTTGTGACATAGTTAGGGTGGCTTATCAGATTCCTTCTTCATGGTGGTGTACTTCTCCTTGTCATGTAAGTGTGGATGGGACACAAGTCCCTACTGTCAAGCTCTGCTTCTTCTAACTAGTGTTCGGCAGAAGGGGCTGTTATTCTTAGGTTTACTAGGAAGCTAAAGAAGAAAGGGAGAGAAATCTCTCAGGCTCTTGTATTGGTGGCACAAACCAACATAATGCCTTGCTTTAGTGTTATTGCTGATGCACATTCTAGCTTAAATTTTTTAGCAATGTCTACAGATTAATAGGCCTAACTTCTAGAAGGGAAGGGAACCCTCGGAGTGGTAAAAAAATGTACTGCTCATTTGGAGGGTTAGTGAATTCCTTCACGGAAAAAAAAAAAAGAGATTAGCACACCTAACATCTGTCTGTTATATTGTATATTAGGCAGATTACCTAAGGAAAGCTAAAAATCAGATATATGAGGACTTAAAAATGTCTTCCTTGTGAGTTTTATATTTTAGACACCTAAAGTTAATTTAGTCAACTGTCTCTTTTCATCCTTTTCCTCTTCATCACAAAATAATCAGAGAATCACAGAATCGCAGGTTGGAAGGGACCTCAGGGATCATCTAGACCAACCTTTCTGGGAAGAGCAGAGTCTAGACAGGATGGCCCAGCACCCTGTCCAGCCAAATCTTGAAAGTGTCCAATGTGGCTGAGTCAACCACTTCCCTGGGGAGATTATTCCAATGGTGACTGTCCTCACTGTGAAAAATTTTCCTCTCATGTCTAGTTGGAATCTCCCCAAGAGCAACATGTGTCCATTCCCCCTTGTCCCCTCCATGGGACTCCTTGTAAAAAGGGAGTCTCCATCTTCTTTGTAGCTACCCCTTAAGTACTGGCACATGGTGATGAGATCCCCTCTAAGCCTCCTTTTCTCACGGCTGAACAAACCCAGCTCTCCCAGCCTATCCTCGTATGGCAGGCTTCCCAGTCCTCTGATCATCTTGGTGGCCCTTCTCTGGACCCCTTCCAGCCTGTCCACATCCTTTTTGTATAGTGGGGACCAGAAATGTACGCAGTACTCCAGGTGTGGCCTGACAAGCGCTGAGTAGAGCAGGATGATGACATCTTTACCTCTGCTGGCGATGCCCTTTTTGATGCAACCCAGCATCCTGTTGGCCTTCTTGGCCGCAGCAGCACACTGTTTGCTCATGTTGAGCTTTCTGTCCACCAGGACCCCCAGGTCCCTTTCCACAGAGCTGCTCTCCAGCCAGGTGGATCCCAGTCTGTGCTGCACTCCCACATTATGTTTTCCCAGGTGCATGACCGTACACTTGTCCCTGTTTAGCTTCATAAGGTTCTTGTTGGCCCTCTCTTCCAGCCTATCCAGATCTCCCTTCAGAGCAGCTCTCCCTTCTGGAGTGTCTACTTCCCCACTCAACTTGGTGTCACCTGCAAACTTCATCAGGCTACACTTGATCACATTATCCAGATCACTTATAAAGATGTTGAATAATATTGGGCCCAATATTGATCCCTGGAGAACTGTGACAGGTTGCCCCTTGGAAAAAAGAGCTATTTACCACCACCCTTTGGGTGCGGCCTGTCAGCCAGTTCCCCACCCACTGCACAGACCACTTGTCTAGGCCACAACGCATTAATTTCTCCAGGACAAGGCTGTGGGGGACCATATCAAAGGCCTTGGAGATGTCCAGGTAGACACTGTCCATTGCCTGCCCCATGTCAGCCAGGCAAGTCACTTTGTCATAGAAGACCAGCAGGTTTGTCAAGCATGATCTGCCCTTAATGAAGCCATGTTGGCTTTTCCCAATCACATGCTTCATTTGACTTGTGATGGCCCCCTGGAGGATTCGTTCCATAACTTCCCCAGGGATTGAAGTAAGGCTGCTGGGCCTATAGTTACCCGGATTCTCCCTCGTGCCTTTCTTATAGATAGGGGTAACATTTGCCTTCCTCTGGTCCTCTGGGACATCCCCCATTCTTCATGACTTCTCGAAGATTAAGGAGAGTGGCATTGCAATGATGTCAGCCATCTCTCTCAACACCCTCGGGTGGATGGTGTCAGGGCCCATTGATTTGTAGGGATCAAGCTCTTGCAATAATTCACATACTAACTCTTCCTTCACTGATGGTGGGTCAGTGTTTGGATCAACCGGCAAGTCCGTTCCCAAAGCCTGGAATATGACAGTGTTTGTAAAGACAGAGGTGAAGAAAGTGTTGAGTGATTGACTCTCCTGTTCGGTTTAACTGTGGGCCTATGTTTTCCTTCTTTTTCTGCTTGTGGTTGACATACCTGAAGAACTCTTTGTTGATATTTTTGACATTTTTGGCCAGTTTCAATTCAAGCTGGGCCTTTGCTTTTCTAACTGCATCTCTGCATGCTCTGGCAATGCCTTTGTACCTCTCAGGGGATAATTCTCCACTTCTCCATTTCTGGTATGCTTCACTTTTGGATTTGAGTAGACCCAGGAGTTTGTGGTTGAGCCAAGGGGGACTCTTGCTCCACTTACTTCCCTTTCCTTTATAGGGGATAATCTGGTTTTGTGCTTCCAAAAGAGAGTTCCTGAAGAACTCCCAGCTCTCACTAGCTCCTTTATCTTCCATGGGAGCATCCCACAGAATCCCTCCCGACTGAGCCCTGAGTGAGCTGAAGTTTGCTCTTCTAAAACCCAGAACCCTTGTCTTAGTACTGACCTTCAGCATGCACAGCAGAATCCCGAACTCCACAATATTGTGATCGCTGCAGCCAAGGCTCTCACTAACTGAGATATTACAAAGCAGGTTTTTTTTGGTCTGTGAATAGCAAGTCCAGCAGTGCCTCATTCCTGGTTGGCACATCGAACATTTGTACGAGGAAGCAATATTTGTATGAGAAACAATATTCCCAGGCCAGACAGCCTGTATGCATGCCGTATATTTATCTTGTCATGAATGGCTTGGCAGCCTTAGGCGTGCGGGATGCTCTCTAATGCTGCCTCACTGCAGGTTCCCGCCAATTCTCCCATAAACACCTTTTTTTCTTGCTCCTGAACAAAGTACTACGTGCATCTAAACTGTCACAACTCCATCTTGCAGAAGGGCACTGAGTGCACAGCTGCTCTCTGCTTCCACCAACTTCTTTGTAACAAGATGGCCAAAAGACATTGTTCTGGGAAACACTGAGGACAGACAGCAATTAGAAAATTCCTAGTAGCCTGTGGTGAGTGCCAGATATACATTTACCTTTAGGTGCTTTCAACCACACCTAGCATGAAGTCTTTCTTGCCAAAAGGAAAATAATACAGATTTTCAGGTACATGAGGAAGCTTGTAAACAATTTTCTATAATCTCCAAAAACATTTGTGCATTTCTTTGGAATTTTTAACTTATTAAATAGCTAAATGTGATGAGCAATGCAAGCAGAAAGGAGCTGGTGGAGGCCATATTCATGAAGAGAACATTCACTGATACTCCCAGGGAAGCTATCTACCCTGGGAATATCCTTCAGGCTCAGCCAATCTCTATGGTGGGTGTAAAGAAACTGAGTCATAGGTTGAAAGATTTAATATCTTACGGGTTTTTGGCCTCATACTTGTCAAGAATTAATCAGTGTAAGTACGAAAGCCTTAGGATAGCTAAGCTTCTCTCCTGACTTTTTCCATGTGCTTCCCGAGCCCCTCAGTTCCCTTTGCTAATAACCTGGCTTTACTGAACCAGGATGTGTGCTTTGTCTTTAGCAACATACCTTGCCTGTTCCCTGATAGACTCTTTTCTCACTATAATGCCCACTGAGCTTGGTACGTACCTATTCATCCTTGTCAAGCTTCATATATGCTTTAATCTAATTTATGCAATTTTCATTAAAATAATGGTTATATCCCCATCTCTCTTGCCTCTTTGTTTGCACTGTCCTTTAACGCCATGGCTGGGACAAATGTTATAGACTCTTGGGCAGAATTAAAATGGTGGCAAGAAAAATATCAATAGGATTTGGGCAGAAGTTACAAAATTCTTTTGGATGAAGTTGTCAAGGAAGCTTGTGTGCATGTATAAAGGAAGCAGTTTAGACACCTGGGGATTTTACGTGTCTAAACCTGCACAACTAGCAGATTAAGGTGTTAAGTGACTGCTGAGATCATGGGGAAGTTGCTGATATAAATCACAAAACCAGATTTTGTTGTGTAGTCCCACCTGGACAACTGATTAAGTGAAGACAAATCTAGATATAAGTATATATCTAGTGGTGATGCAATAGCTCTGAAACAGGCCCCAAAAGTTGATATGCCTTTATAAATCAAGATTTTCCAGTAAGTAGTCTTCAACTGAGAAAAGTCATATTAAATGAAAATAAAAAGACTGGCATATGTATGAAGGACAATAAAATTTGCTCTTCAAATTTAAACTAATATGACAATACATCTTGTGCTTTGTAAGTCTGAAACAGGATTTTCCAAATCAGTTTTCCATTAAATCTTATTCATTAGTTTCTACTGTTACCCCCTCAAATATTATTTTTTGTTGTTGTTGATGAGGCTTTTGCTTGTTTATAAATGGTGAAAATAGTGTTAGTCTTCAGCTAGAAGTTATTTTCCTTCTGGCTGATGATGTGGCTTCCTACTGCTATGCTGAAAATCACCAGGAGGGATTTAATTGTTTAAAATACAAAATGACTGTGCATCCTTGTTCTCCAATATTGTAACAATATTCTGTCTGTAATTCCAAATGTTTGGAGCAACTTCCTTACATGATAGCATCTCATCAGTGGCTCTCATATTAATGCTGTGTGGCTAAATAAATCCTCCCAAAAGCAGAGATTTGTAAGGCTAGTCATGGAAGTATTTTTCCCCAAACTGGTTTGTTCTTCACAATATTTGAAATAGTGATGAAGATTTTCATCAGCATGTGCAATGGCAATGTATTCAATAAGATCACAGGCTGATTTTGTGCAAATTTCAAAATAGGTTTATGATGCTTTTTCATAAACTTCAGGGCTGAATGGGAAGAAGGGGAGTGAATGTTTTCAGGAAACATGTGTTTGTTGTTGCTCCTAAAAAATTCAGAATGAAGGCATATTTTAATTCAAATTAAATATTCAAAATTTATGAACAGCTATTGTGTAAAGACTGATGGAACTCCTACTTACTTACTAGAAGGACACCACAGTCTCCTTAAACTTAAATCTTTGTTGTAATAGCTAAACAGAGACATAACTTGGAATACATTAGAGAATAAATCACAAAATCAAACCAACACTGTATTTTGGTATAGAAGATGGTCTCTTTCCTCATAAAACCATCTCCTGCAAAAAACCAAACCCAACCCTAAAAACGTAACTGTGCAATCTTTTCATCTTCCTACTTTAACCACAGGGGTTAGGCATACAACTCAGGACATCTGAGTGATGCTAGCTGCCATAAAGCATGAAAGAGACCCATGCAAGTATTTACAGGAAGGTTATGACTCACAGAGTGCACACACCTCACAGAAACAACTGACTTCCAAGGATGTCAGTTTGGGACACTCAGCTGAGAACAGATTAATGACTACTTGCCAAAACTGTAGAACCAAAATAGTTGACCAAATCAAACATAAAGTTAGGAACGAATGTTTCAGGGCAGATGATTCTATCAGTTTTAACTCTTTTGTTGTCAATAGAGGGAAAAAAGTTCCATCAGTCTTAAAATGTAGCTGGAGAAAATATTATCTCCCCACCTTCTTACAACAGTCTCCTGTTGTTGGTTATCATTATGTGAAGTAGTAGCTTCCATTCACAGCTTTGTAGATAAGCTTTAAGTTGCAGAGAAAATTAGTGTCATGGGTTCATGGAAACCATCTACAAAGGATTTGTCTGATAGTTTATGTAATTTGTTGACAGGAATATTATGAAAGTCCTATAAGAAAGTGGTCCAACATCATGCAAGGAAAGATTTTTTCATTCTGGGTTTTAGACCCATGTGTGGGGATGTATGTAGGGGTGCTTTACAGACAGCAATTCTTAGAAATCTAATGGAAGCTTAAAATGGAAAACATGCTCCCCTGCAAACAGGAAGAAGAAAGAAGTTTCAGTAGTACCACATCTTCTCAAAATAAAAACTTGTCCCCTTGACAATTCCAAGCATAATTTCTAACACATTCCTTGTGACTGCACTGAGGATATTTGTCTGATAAGAATATTCTATAAAACAAAAATATATATTATACTTAAGTACAGGAAATAATTTAAGATTTTCCTACTGATGTAATAAAATTTTTTTAAAAAAAAGATTCCAGGAAAGTTTAAATATGTAAAAAATGTTGGTAACTATTATAACTGTCATCTTGCCTGTACGGTAAGAATCTGTTTCTGGGGCAATAAAAGGTTACAAATTAGCATAATGAATGCATCCATTTGTTTTTAAGTTGACGACTAAATGCAAAGTTGGCTTGTAAAACAGAAAAGTTGTCTTAATATGAACGAGTTCCAAAAAATATTTCAATAAACTAGTATATTTTAAAATTGATTTTGCCATTAAAATAAGGAAAGCTTCACACCAATGGGAACACTGAGTTAGAACTGATAATTTGTTGCAAAAAAAGTTTTATGTCTAAGTAAACTATTTCTGTTGACACATAACACTCTGACAATATTTCTTGTCTTTTAGCCATTTTGTGTTTCATTTTATCTTTCATTCTTTGTGTTGAACTCCCTCAGGCTTCACAGAAAATCACCACGCCTTTTTGAAAACAGAACTGTAACTCCAGGAGCTCTTTATTCCTCAGTAGTGGTAAAGAAATCATTAATGCAACTGCTGTCTTTGGATTTCATATGAAGTCATAGAAGTGGAGCTCTTGTATATGCTCATGTGGAAAAACATATTTTTTCAGGGATTCAGTTTTGAGAAGTAGCAAAAAATGATCAAATAAAATCTATCAACCAACACAGCAGGTTAATATGTGGCAGGAGGAGGTTAAAGTTTATATAATAATCAAATGTAAACTGAACTTTCATTTCTGTAATTGTTTTGTGAGACCCTTATGTCTGATGCCTCTGCATCAATGGGCTACCACAACATGAGTCCCTGCATATATAAGTAGAGAGATAGCACTTATTGAAAATAATAGGATACTTATGTTTTGTAAACTTGTGGCGATATTACTTCAGCTGCTACGCTTTGATCACATTTTCTAGGTTATATCAGTAATCATAATGATGAGCTGATTTAAAAAAAAACAACAAAACAAAACAAAAAAACCAAACCAAAACTTGGAGAGAATCAAATAGCCAGAAATACTTCATGGCAATATTGTTGTATATTAACTGAACCCAGAATTTGAAAAACATTGGGGTTTTTCCTCTGTTTTGTTTTATTTTCTAAAAAATTATACATAAATAAAAACACCCATCACAGATTTATACTACAAACAGGAATCCAATATCTTCCCTATCAGTATACTGACTGGGTTTATGCTTCTTTTTCAGAATATCTCTAAATCTAATTGTGTTTTACAATGAAAATCTTTGGAAATGTGTTTTCTTACTGTCTTAACTTTCTAAGTCTTTAAAGAATAATTAATTTTTAAATGTAGGGTGAAAAAAGAGGAAAAAAATATATATTCTCTTATTTAGGAGCTTGATACAGCCAAATCAAAGGGATTGGCTATGTCTGCAGATCTAACACACACTTTAATACTGTCCTTGATGGTCAGTAAATTATCTTGTAACCAATTCCCCTTAAAGTTATGAAGGGTATTTCACTCAACAGTGCCCAGACCTACAGCTGTAAATCCAAATTGCCAGATGAACAGAGAAGTCAAGAAAAGGCCACATTTCATCTGATCTGTCTCAAAAAGGCAAGAAACTTAAAATTGCCAAAGAAATGTCTATGAAAATAATCCGAATATTAATCCTTCTGAATATGTCCAAAATTTCTGGACTAAAGTCTATATTTTGCCCTAATTTGTGGCTGTCTCAGTCTGGAATTTTGGACTGAGCTTATTCTTGTCAATTCCATTACAAACTGCAGATGATTAAAACATCAGTTGTAAAACTGAAAATGAATGTGTGTATGTGTATATATATCTATAATTAATTCATTTATCTTTCTTTGAGCATAAACTAACATCCATTGAAGTAAAGTTATTTTTTCCAGTTCCCAAGGATCAGAAATGTACTGGGTAGTTACAACTTGAAGTTCCTTGTAGATATATTTGGCAGTTTCCTCAGAAATTCCTCAGAATCTATGATGAGAGAAGGATCCATGTATGTATCAATGCGAGTATTAGTCTGGGAAAAACATGCACACTTGAGTGACTGGTTCTTACATGGGGATATATTGATCTGTGGGGATGTATTTAAGAAAAAAACTATAAAAGAGCATAAGATAATATTTTAATTATATTTTAAATTAATATTAAATAGTAGTATTTATACTTTTCCCAAAGCAGAACAAAAAATTCTTTAGTGTATTTTCATTTGCCAAGGATCATGCAGCTTTCAATATAAGGAGTTGAGTTTAAAACAGATTCTTTTGTTGCTAGCCTTTTTGTTCCCTTCTTAGAAGAAAAAACAAAGCATATTTTTAACTTCTGGTATTGCAAATGATATTCACAGACTGCTTGATAAGCAGCAAGTCCCCATGTACTAAACAGAAATTATCTCAAAGTGTTTGAAATATTTTAATTTTGGGACAATAAGGATAATACATAGGTTTTGGAGAAGTCTTCAGTATCCGTACACCTTCTGTTACAGGCTACTTCTGTCATCTTGAATGGATGTATGCGTATGAAGCTGCAAAGAGTAACTAAGAACAATAAGAAAAAGGAAGGATGTTCCCTTTCTGGGAGCATGTTGCACATGGAAGAATTTGGAAGGACGTTCCTGGAGCTCCTCCCTGAGTTCCTGACCGTACCCAGTCTGCCCAAATAGTATTTCTTCTGTTTGCTTTCTGATGGCACCCAGTCCAGCACTGGCTGACCATCTCTCCAGTGGAGGGGAAAGATGAAAATAACGCACTTAGTTGGGAGACCATGCAGCTTGGTAGTTATGGTAGTCTTGGGGAGACGGAAATGTAATCCTCCTAAGTGGACTGCAGCCTAGAGCTGTGCCTCTCCCACCTCCTCAGTTGGGTATTCTGGCCATTGGATGCTTACTGAAAAATCAACAGTATCATATCTTACTTTTCAGCCTTTGAGCAGGGTCACAATACAGAAGTATTCATCAGATTATAAACATTATATGAAGACATCTTTATGGTTAGTGTGGGAACATAGACATACTGGACCACTGTCTGAATTTCAAGATGATTTTAAGCTTCTAAGTCCTCTCTCAGGTAGGCTCTCAGTGTGTTGGCTGCTATTTCATGTGTCCTCTACACATAAGACTGAATAGTAATTCCTACCATGACAATGTTTTATATGTTTGAATTATTATTTTTGGATCTGAAATTTTCCAGAACTGAGCTCTAGGCAACAGAAAGTTCTATCTGACATTTTGAGTAAAGACAGTTCAGCTGAACAGCATGCAAAAAAAAAAAAAAAAGCTTGAAAAATTATGGAAGTGGTCTTGTAACTTGGAATTACTCAAAAGCAAGGAAAGTGCTTTCAGTGAGATGTAGTCAAATTATGACTTAATGGATATCACATGGAGAGCATGGTTAGTGTATGCCTCACCAGACTTTAACTTAGCACCTGAGGTGTTCCAATAAGCAAGGCTACATTGGGCATCCATAACTAATGTTGATGTCTAATGAAGAAAATTGCCAGTGGTGTACATGAGTTCTCTGCAACACTCTGCTCTCATTCCCTGCAGCTGTTCCTAAATGTTCACAGTTGTGAAGTCTCACACAGTTTTACAGCCATAAGAGAGGGTTTCCCACTTGCCCTTCTGCAGATGGTCCCAATCCAAGGCAGACCATACTCTGTTACTCCGAGGCTGGGATACAACTGACCTAATTTCAGATGTCTGCAATAAGATTCATACAAGTCATCAGGATGAGGTAAATTCCACCTTACAAATACTTCTTTCACTCTGTTGACTATAAAGGATGTCTAATATAAATTAGCTGAGTGATAAATGTTTACTTAATAAAGATTAATTTCATTGCTGCTGACTTCAGTACATTTGCATCAAGGACAAATGTCCACTACAAACATCCATGTTTGTTTTCTGCAAAACAATGGAAAATATCATATGCAATAAAAATTAGTGTGGTGTGGGTGTTCTATAAGCTATGACCACACAGAAAGGAACTTTTTAGTTAAAATGATTACATACTTGTAGGGTCAGATTTTCTTCTTATTCTTACTCGTGTAAAGTGGAAGTAATCTTGCAAAATAGAGGAAAACTTCTGTAAAACATGCACAACAAAATGGCAAATCAGGTGTGTTGTAGCTCTGAGGTGTGTGATAAATTTCTTGCAGGTCAAATTGCCCGTTATGATTAATACCTTATTCTTAATGCAGTATTTTATTTAGAAAATGAAAGCTAAACCAAGACATTTCCATTTAAATCAGGCATTATATCTATGGAGTCAAATGTATATGGTTTCTCAAATATTCTGCTTTATACAATCTGTTGATACAACCTTACACATTTAGTGTATAAGGAAACATTAATTTTTGTCAGTCATATATCAGTCTACTTTAAAGTTACGTTTTGTATACTAGTTTTCCTCAGGTCTTCAAATGTTTTAGGGTCTCATTGCCATTGTTCTAAACGCCTTTGAGGGTCTGGGGTTCAGCGGAGATATGCAGGTTTGCCCAGCTTTCTTCAGCCATCAAATTCAGTAGTGAATTAATAGATCAGTCAGTATGTGCATTTTTTAATTATACAGATAAGTACATTTCTCCTCTTCTCAGACTCGTGAAACCCAAAGGAAGTTCCATTTTAGTGTTGTAAAACCTGTTTAAGTGAAAGGAAGATTAGATGCAGGTTGTCTCTTTTCCTAAGTTCCCTCCAAACTTGTCTCTCTCTGCTTTGATTTTTACAACTACATTAAAAATGCTGTTAAAATGGAGTATAAACCAAAAAACTCTATTTATAGTTCACTCTTAGGAACAATATTTTGAAAGAAGGGAAACAGTCTAATCAAGAGGGTCAGAAAAGTTATCTCAGTTTTATGAAATTTTACAAAATTTAATAAAATTAAGAAATTAATAAAATTTAGCAGTGACATGGATGGTCCAGAACCTGAAATAGTTTGCAATAAATAACATTTAATACTAACCTCTGTACATAAATGTTATGTTACATTATGAAAATAAAGGTTGTATTTCAAAGCGCTTGCAAGCTTAGCAAAAAGTTTAGCTACACAGATGTCTTCCAAGTGAAGAAGACAATACAGGGTGTGTCAATGAAGAAGGATTGAGAAGAACATACATCTGCAAACCACAGACGCCTCAGTACACCCAGCCATGAGTAGACTTACCCAGCTGGCAGAAAGCAAAGTTCAAATCAAGACCAAAACTGCCAAACAAAATTATTCTGGTTCAAATAGTTGGTTCCAGACCTGAAGTTGTCCCCAAACTGTTCCCAGATGTCCTAACCCTAGTCAAACATTTCATTGTGGAGCCATGCTGTGAGCTCTCTCTGGCTTGTTTATTCAGGGTTCCAGTGGGGGATATGAATTCCAGCAGCTTGGAAGGGTATTTCTGGAGAGGCAGATGAGGCACGGAGCTGCTCCAGGATTTTCCAGTTTAGATTTCACTAGAACGAAGGCAAGTTTTAGGGAAAGATAATAATACTTAGGCATGTGTTCACATACAACATAGTTCCAAAAGCATTTAAATTACATTATTCCTGTGCATTTAAATTTCATTATCCTCTAAGGAGACAGCTAATGGGTGAGTTATGAAATACTTATCTGGCACACATATAGTGAAAATACCCCATAAAATAAGATAACAATGTCTGTTAAAACACCGGTATTAATAACCATCTGTACCTTTATCACATCCGATCCGAAGCATGACTATTCTTTCCTGGTGAGAACTAGTAATTAAATCAGTGTAGCGTTTTCTTCAAATAAATAAGCACACCTTATTTCAGGCAATCTTCCAGCAATTGCTTGATGATGATCATATTGAAATAAGATTAAAATTTCTGAAGCACGGATAAATTCTAAGATTGTACTCAGTTCTCAAACTTGTAATAAAACAATGTTTTCAAATGGTTCTGAGCTACAAGTGCAGGTAAAGAGAAACCTGGCAGACAAATGAAAGGATCCAAAACTTAATTTCTGATTTTTAATTGATAGAGATATATAAATGCCTGTCTGTCTCTCTGTCTATCTTTCTTTCTTTCTTTCTTTCTTTCTTTCTTTCTTTCTTTCTTTCTTTCTTTCTTTCTTTCTTTCTTTCTTTCTTTCTTTCTTCTTTCTTTCTTTCTTTCTTTCTTTCTTTCTTTCTTTCTTTCTTTCTTTCTTTCTTTCTTTCTTTCTTTCTTTCTTTCTTTCTTTCTTTCTTTCTTTCTTTCTTTCTTTTTTTCTTTCTTTCTTTCTTTCTCAGAAAATGCCTCTATTAAGTATTTCTACACCACCTGTCCCAGCTGCTGTTCTCGGTGACTCTCTGGAACACTGGTGGCTGTTACTGTTACTCGACAGATGGACTTGATCCTAGAGGTCTTTTCCAACCTTAATGATTCTATGTTTCTATACTGGGAGTTATCTCCATAACATGTGCTCTTTCACAACTGTGCAAGGAAAACGCACAAAAACAAGCTGATGATTAATATATAGAAAGATCTGCAGGACTTCAGTGGTACACAAACTTATGTTTCCTCAGAAATGCTTGGACTGAATTGCAGTCAATAATGTTGGGTTTGTTTTCTTTTTCCACAGTGAACTTCTGTCCAAATAAGCGTTTTATCAAAAAGACTCAGATCTCAAGGTTTTTGGGAGGAATTGGAAAGACAGACTAAAAAAAGTTGCGTATCTCACTACTCCAAAGTACTTCAGAGGCTTCAGCAAAAAACCTTTGCTATTTCTTTAATGCAACATCTGCATTCAAATATTTTTTGTAAAATATATTCCCAAATGTAGGAGTATGAATTATTAAAATTATTGACAGGGATGACAGGGTCTTGTATTCTCAAGACTGTGAGATGCATAGCTTGATTAACCTGATTCAGAATGTCTATCTATACCTGTAGGTATTGCTACTGTAAGTTTGAAAAAGAGTACAGTTATTAATATTTAACACAGTGAGAAAATTTGTTATTTTTCAAAACGGCTATGATGCCTTCTATTGTAGGCAAAGAAAAATAGCACAATTGGTGCAAGTAGTGACTGTTTGAGATTTTAAGAGCAACCACTACCATTAGGGTAGGGAAATTCAAAGAATCACTACATGCATGACAGACGGCATCTGGTCTTACATGTCCATGTCTTACAAACCAGTGAGGTTTGCCAAATACCAGCACTTTGGTATTAAAATAAAAAGGGAAACTTGTGCAGAGATGGTGGGCTGCACCACTGTTTACTAACTTAAAAATGCATCTCCTGAGTCCCCAGGAGGTTCAAGGGGCTACAACATTCATTCTTTACTGTACCGCAGACACCACAGGAGCGGGGTGGGGGGGGTTATGAGGAGGATTGCTGGGTGTGGATGCACATATGAGTTTGCATCCTGACGGTCTGTCAGTATGAGACTGTGGTGCGTACCATTTCCCTGGGTTCTCTTTAGTAAAGAGACTGGCACTGCAGGCTTGCAGGTAGTGTGGTGGCACTGTGTTAGATCCTAGTCAGAACAGCCGTGTACTGAGACAACAAAACAACCTGGACTATGCATCAGCTTTGCAGCCGAGGCTGAGCTATTGAAATAAACCTTTATTTAACAGAATTAAGGATTTTGTAAAGGCCCCTGCTAGGCTGGGAGCCTGATGTAATGATCTAGCCATATGTCTGGCTGTCATCGAGTCCCAAGTTCTGATCTCGGCTTTGATGCTCGTGGCCTCTGCGGTCTTGGGCAAGTTGCTTCTGTGCTCTGTGCCTGCAGACAGGAACAATGATACTCCTCCTCCTCCTCACAGAGAGGTTATGCAAATTCATTAGTGACTGTTTGTGAAGGGCTTTGAAGTAGAAAATCACTCCATAATTGCTAAGTATTATTTAATAGCTCTTTTATAGTAGGCATTTCCTTTTGAATTACCCTGCTTGATGTTTCATTAAAGTGACATCACGCTCACTTGCAAATTACAGTGGCAGGTCATGTGCTTGCTAGTATAATGAAGCATGAAGAATTATAGACATCCCCCCTAAATAAATTAATTTGCAAGATGTTATCACTACTGGGGTCAGACCGTAGGTCTCTAGTTTCTCACATTCATGACACTAGCCATATACTGATTCTCGTTTATTTTTATTGATTTTTGTAACATTAATTTGAAACTGGTCTTTTCATCAATATCATCCAAAGCTTTTTTCTTCTCAGATTAAATAACATTATTAGACTGTGTGTGATCTATAAATTAAATACCAGAGGTTGAAACAGAACTGTCATTTACAGTAACTGCACTCTGTGCAAGACCAGCAAACAAGGAAGGAGAAAATTGCAAGAAAGGAAAAAATAAAGTTGTGCGGCTTTGCATTGTCATGGGGCAAGAACAACCTTTGGCCCTTATGCTGTAGTTTTATGAAGGTAGACAGAAGACTGCTGTGCAGGGACCATCTTGAACTTCTGCCTCAGTGTATTTCATGGTTTGGACTCTAGGGTTGTCTTTGCACTGTTGGACAAGAGTGCCTTGTGCTTTTATTCCCAAATACACCCCATCCAGGGAGGTTTAAGTCCCTCCATGTATATCCAGGTCTTCACCTGAAAGAGCACCTACACAGTTAAGGGGTAGGACTGAGGCCTTGGCTTGATGTGCAGCTATCTCCGTCCAGGGCAAGTATCTGGGACTTCAGAAAGCACCATGTATCCCACAGCTGGGGACATAACATGATTCCAGCAGCACTGGGAGATAGACAGGCCCTTCTGTAACTCAGAGAACAATAATCTTCTAAACCACAAGCATGGCTATGCTACTTCGATTCAATTATTTATTTCAAGATGTCTAACCTTACCTAGCACTTTAAAAAAGTGAATATTATTTCTAGTTCATATCTCTCTAATACTCTCTAATAAGACCACATCTTGGGATAATAACTCAATAGAACTGGCTATTAGGAAGCGAAAACCATTTATTGGACTCATAAGAATGGGCTTTTGGCATGTGAGTTTTTTACTCTTTGGAATAATTTTTGGCTCATAAGTAGGAAGCATCTTCAAGTTATCACTTTACAAATATGGAGTTTTATAAATAACTACAAAACTAGGAAACCTTTAAAGAGCAATATAACATAAAGATACAGAAAAAGCATGTGCTTTTGCTTACTTTTCTTAGATTTTTTTTTACTACTCCAGTATAAGAATTATATGTAGTGGGACGAAGAGTAACTGTCAATGTCTCTGTTCTTAACAAAAAGGAATATAACAGGGAAATAATTTTGCTTTGGATGAAAAGGCACATACTTGGGACCTGCATTCGCCACATGAAAACTGATACTCAGTAGAGATAGCAAAACTTAATGTTCTGGAGAGCAGAACATGCTGCTAAGTGTCTATGGCACCAGTGAAGTGGGAAAATGTCTGGACATGCTATTTGCCAAATAACTGTTATTTGTGAAGGAATAACTCCAAACTCATATCCTACTGCTTTGGCACAGTGAGTGATCCAATAAATGAAGACAGACGCTGACCCTGGTCTTAATCTACTGTATGTAATTAAAGAAAAGAGCTTAAAGAACATTTTCCTAGTAAATTAAAAGATTTTTTTTTTAACATTCAGTGTTACAGTATATTATTCTTGCTATCCCCACCTAGTCTGCTGTGGTTTTTTTTGTTTGTTTGTTTGGTTGTTTTTTTCTAATGGAAATCCACTGAAGCCCAGAGGAAAAGGGAAGAAAGAGTGAAGCTGGGAAACCTAAAAGTGAAATATTTATATAAATTTTATATAATAGATTCAGATAGTCATTCACATGCAGTTTCTGCAATTAACTTTTGCTCCCTCAAATCACAAAGGTGAATTGAATATTACCCTCTTAGCAGGGGTAAAGCCAATGACACAGAGAGAAAGAAGCAGCTCTTAAGAAATGAAAACACTGCATCCTTGGATGGTCCAACGCGGCTGGCTACTTTTCTTTCTCAGAGAAAAATAGTCTTTCACATATGGCAACTCTTGGAAATGAGCTTCCCTCCAATGATACATCTCTTCCATAGCCAAACAGACCGCCTTTTTCTTGGGGCTTCTGGCAGTGGTGTCATCCAGAGCCCTCAGGAGCCTGAGACCTCATTTTTCAGTCAGAAGTAAGAACTCATCAGATAGATGAGTGGTACAGGCCCTAACATATCCCAGTTTTCCTGTGTTATTGAATTAATGATAATTGCTCAATCTTGTAATTTAGAAATGGCAAAAGTAAGGTATATGTGTAGCCTGTTTAGAGTTGGCATTTCCTTGGCACAGCATAATTCCTGTATAAATAAAGGGAGAAGATCTATTTGCCCATTAATGTGTTCCACCTAGTCTTCACGTAGCCACAGAGGTGTTCTCTCTTTCTTTCTGTTTAAGTTTCTTACACAATTTCTTTCTGAATAGCTGTTGCACTCATTATAAGGGAGAAAACAATAATTCTGGCGAATGTAAGCATTCACTCTTTTAAAGTTTTTTTGTTATGGATCTTAGAATACAAAGTCTGCTTTGCTTCTTAATGAAATGCCCATGTTCCACACAACCCCCAGCCCATCAGTTATTCAAAATTAATTCAGGTCATGCTCAGTTTAAAATTTAATTGAAAAGAAATTAGTCCCACAAGGGTATAGCTGTGAGCTGTAATTTTGACTGACAGTGGGATAAAAGACTGGATTTAATCACGTCACTTTTAAAAGCATTTTATGTATGTAAAATTTTTCAACTTGCCACAAGCATATATGGCTTTAAATTGATCTTGGCATATATCTATTCATCTTTGTAATGCAGGAGCACTATAGGAAAAAAAAAAATTAGGAATTACTTTGAGATACCTGTCACTAACTACTATTTAATCAAATATGTAACTGCCATTCTGAAAAAAAATCCAACCAAACCCCAACCCAAAACCAAAACCTAAACCCTCTTCCATTTTATAACTGAATTGATTTACTACACTTACAGACTTTCAATGGTCTGAGAAGTCGTGGCACTGGATGTCTGGTACATGATATATCCACAGTATTCCTAATGATACAGAAGAGGAGACTTAAGAATCAGAAAGTCATGAATATTTAGCAACACTACATGAAGAAAACAAAAATTTCCAGTGTGCTGGTTCATGGTTCATCGAAGATTGTTCAAATATTGATCTTGACAAAAAAATGGGATTGGCAGGATTCAAAGGCAAGTGTGGCATGACATTGACTGTGGGCCTCGCTGAACCATCAGACTCCCCACAGCAGCCTAGTCTCAGGTGTTTGCAACATGTGGAAAACAGTAAGGATGTGATTTCAGGTGCAGGTTAATATTTTAAGGTGAATAAATACTTTATTTCTGAAGCAATTTAAAGGGTTTGAATCCATTCCAAACCCATTTGGAACAATGTAAAGACAGTATTTCTCTCATGTATAACTGTTTTGAAACATCAGCAGCCTGAAAAATTACTACCTATGTGGCAACACCTTTTTACTTATCCAAAAGTGAGCTAGAACTTATTAAAATAGAAAACCCGTCTTCCGGCCACAAGCTGGAAGCGGCACTTTGTTCTGAGTTACTGATGCACTTCTGCTGAAGTGATGATACATCTAGGTGATACTTTGGCCCTCTAAATTTATGATATTGGGAAATAGGAGGAGAACTAAGTGTGTTCCTCTGAAGCTTCCTTTCCTTATCTTTCAAAGGTGAGGTCACTAAAGTGAAGAATGGAAAACTCAGTAATTCTTTAGAAGAGTTACAGACACATTACTTGGGCCCTCTTTTAAGGTTTTGTCCTATTGCTTTGCTTTGTCGTCCTTGTCCTTTCTCAATATAATCTCCAGCCCAGGCCTGAGGCTGTTTTAAAGATGCTCCACCAGCCTGTGTTTAGGGAAGGAGTTCTGCTTTAAGTAAACAACTGCAGTGAAGAGTCAGGCTGACATATTCAAAAGTCAGATTTTGACACTGATCTTGAAGGATAGTGATGCTCTCCTTTTAGGGATACTGGAAAAAAATTTTCTCATTTCAACTTTAAGAACCTATGGTGTGAGCACCTAAAAATATGAGGTTAAATGAAGAAGACAGTGAAGTAGCAGCACATAGGTGAGTACTTTATGCTAGGACATTAGTATTCTGGCTAGAAGCCATCTGTCAATGGCTAGAGAGTGTTTTATAGACAAAATTAACCTACACATAGCACAAATGGTCATCTTTCCACCAGCTGTTTATGTCTGATTCCGACAGATGTATTATGCAATAACTGTAGGTGTAGAAATGTGCTAAGCTTAATTTCCTATATAGGTAATGAAAATTATTAAATGCTAGAGAAACATTTAAAATGCTATTTGGCTTTCTAGAGTAATAAGCTTCCTTAAAAAAAATGTGATTTCTTAAAGAAGATCAGGAAAATACAAGGGTTTCCAGCAAGAAAATGGTTATCTTAGGAACACATATGTATTCTGGATTTATGAAAAGCAGGATGAAACTGTAGGCAAGTGTACCTTTAAATGCCTAATTATAGGATTCATTTATTATATTTTTTTTCTCAATTACCCAGAACTCTCAATTTGGTGCTGAAGTTTATCACAAAAGTCAGGGAAAAAAAATCAGAATATTAAATCAGGAGTAAAAATGAGTCTGGTGAAACCTTGGATAGAAAATGGGGTGACTGAACTGCTTTCTATTATGAAAAGTTTTGGAAAAGAAAACAAAAAGTCATATGCAGAGAAATCACAGAATGCACCATTTCCACAGCCATCTGCTATAAGGATATGACTGTCCAGCTGTGCTATTGTGAGAGGTGAGAAAAATGACCACTCAAACAGGACCTGCAAAGAGGAAAAAATCCCTTGACAAGCTTGAAATCTTGTTTCACACCTCCTTCACTACAGGGGTTTTCTGTTCCCCCATACTGTTTATTAAAGCTGTGTCCCGGGACAAACCTAAGCTGTAAAGCATGGTGATTCGTGGAAAGCAAACGTAAGTTACGGTTGTCACAAGACACAAGGGAAAACAGATTAAGTGCTGGACTGCAACCAAAGAGTTTCTCCTAATACTAAAGGTTATCACAGACTCTGGAAACATCCCCGGCACTTAAAAAAATACATGCTGTTTTTCAAGTCAGTAAAACTGACAGTGCCAGAATTTCTTTACATCAGTTGATTGAAAATGAACCTAGGCAGAACGTCAATAATTGTTATATAGTGGTTGTTTAAAGTTACTTTTTACCCACTTCTGTAAAATCAGTGCTTAGTTTAAAAAGTGGGTAAAAGAAAATCTCCAAGATAGTGATTACAACACCACCAGGGGCTATCACAGGGAGTAGCCTCAGACCTCTTAATGGTTGTTCATCAAAATCAGAAAGCTAAAGCTTCTCAGGCTTGATGTTACTAAAGACCAGAATAAATGAATAAAGTACATCTTTTCAGGACCCTAATAAAAGACAAATAAATAATATTAAAAATAAACCATTAGAACAAAAGGAATGGCACAATTCAGTTTTGACTTAAACATACAAATACTTACAAGGTTCCTTTAGTGAAAGTTGTAAGAAAAAACATGTAACCTGTGAAGATAAAGAGCAATTCCTTTTTTAAGGTCTCTTCTACATTAAGGAAGGAAATAGCTGAGAGCTGCTGAATCAAGATCCTGTCAGTACCTCTGAGGCTTTCTGTTAAAGCTTTGCTTTTCCTGTCAAATTCACATGGAAAAAAAGAAAAAAAGATCTCTACAAGTGTTAGGATTGCCTTTTGAGTTAGGAGTCATAGAGAAGAGAGATTAATTCAGTGGATGATCTGCCTTAGTGGAGCTGCATGTCAAGCTCCACAGGACTTCTAACTAGCCAGGCATCTTCCAAAGAGTGCACATGGTAAGAAACTGAAGGAAGCAGAAAAGGGTAATGAGCAGAAAAGAGAAGACACTGGCCTAAGAGTTAATCACAGACAGGAAGAGTGTATAAGCCATTTATAGTGCTGGAGCTTTTAATTTTATTATGCTGTTTTGGAAATAGTGTCATTATTTGCTCTAATGTAATGTGCAAAGGCAGTATTAGATAGCAGTAATAGGTTGAAATGTCCTGAGAGAGCTGTATGTCACCATACAGCTAAGCACCCAGTTAATATATATGGGAGATCCATGCTTGCTGAATAGGAACAATGTAATTATGGCAGTCATCGAAGAGCACATGAAAGGATGGGGATATGGTTTTTAATGGCTTACATTTGAAATAGTTGGTTTCCAGCTCTCTGTTAAACAAAAGGGAAAGGGAACTGGAGAAGGCCATCCTGGAGAAGACCGATGGCTGGTCCAATTCTTGTAATGTTCTTAAACCTTGACATTTCAATGAAAAAGGCATGGGGTGATTTGCAGTGCTCACATATTTTCCCAGCAGCTAATTTTCCCAGTGTAATAGCTATATCTCTCATTGGATTTTGTAGCTTCACTGAATGTGTTTCACTTCACAATTGGCAAGAGAAACTAAATGCACACATGTTGTCTGATACAATGGCTCAGTTGATGAGCAGTCACTCTTCACATTTCACTGACTTGATTTCTTTAGACCACGTGACTATGTCCTTAGAGTGGTAATTAATACCTCACAGGTAAAAGCATTCATGTGTTTTACTTCAAAGTGTTCATTTTAACCTTAGATATGAAAGAACTGCCATTTAGTATTGAATTCACAGGGAATATGAGGGTTTAGGCACTCAGATTTCTAAAGAGAGGGAAAAGTTGCGACTGCAGACATTTTTCCTGCATCCTTCTATAAGTAGTCTGGGAACCTGATCCAACAGATGGTGACTTGTTTGGTTTCCCTTTGGCTGCAGAAGCCACATTTCTTTTCAGTGTAAAACCGGACATGAAGAGGGAATGTTGGTGCATGCCCAGGTCATGCCCCGCATGGAAACAGGAGGTAATTGGGGTATATTCCAGCCCAGAGCCAGGAATTTAGAAGCACCTCTATCCCTGCTAGGATAGGCGTAGTCTCTGAGAATGAAAAGCACCATTGTTTCTTCTGAGATATTTGGCAGAGCACGGCAAATGTGGCTGAATGCTGTTTCCTCCACCACATAAAAGGAAGACAAACTTCCTAAGAAGTGGTATTGGAGAAATGCTGGGAAGTCAGTGACTGACTAAGGCAAGAACAGGCAAATTCATAGTTCAGTAAGCATGTAAAAACCAGAAAACTGACAATGAGCCACTTCTTTGACCTCAGCTGAAATGTACTAAGCAAGTGGAAACTTCAAAACCGTTAAAGAAAGAGTGATGCCAACAAAGAGGCATCATTGCATTGTAAAATCATCATTTAAATTAGCAATTGCTTTCTAGCTTGCGTGTAGTATATCAGAGGCTTGGCTTCCTCTTAGAAGCAAAAAAAAAAAAGTTACAAGTAGGTATCTAGATAATATGTATTTAAAAACGGGAATGAAAAAAAGTACATTACTAGCTTAGCATGTTTTCATATTTTGATAGGTTTAAAATGTTGTCTTTAGATTTTCACTGAACTGTTTCCAAGATTTTTTATGAAAATCTGAAGGCAAAATTCAAGTGATATGGAGAGAACCCCTAATAGGTAGCTATGCTTTATGATGTAGACAATAAGGAACAAGCGTGAATCTAAAAGCTGTGTCATTGTATTAATTTGATGCTGAGCCCCAGGCCCTTAACTCTATATAGCCTTTCATTTAAATAACATTTCCTCTCCCCACCATATGCTCACTGTTAAATTAACAAATTTTCCTTCACTAGTAATGATTTTGAATCTGACCTAAAGCCTGTCAGAAGCAATATGGGTCTTTTGATTGAAATCAGATCTTGGAGCTATAATTTTGTTAATTTTATATAAGGAAAATTGACAGCTAACCAATGTTGCAGGGGAAAACTACTCAACTCACACAGATTAAATCAAATCAGTATTGAAGTGGTTTATTGAATTATTAATGACATGTAATTAACCAGCAAACAGCAAGCTATGCATTCAGCATCAACATTAGAAATAGAACAGATAAATCACAATACTGGGGTTTTACCAAAGGTTAGTAAACAACTACAAATTTCTAAACACTCTTCCTCAACTAATCCCCACAAGTTCTAATGACAGACATGTGCCCAAACGCATGCATAGAAATGCACACACATGCAGAGGTCAATTTGCAACCCCCGCCCCAGGCTGTGTGGGTCAACATCACCCCTCGTGGGGGTTCATCCATTCTCCCTGTGGGAGATGTGACTGCTCCAGCACGAGGTGAGCCTCTACCACTCCTGACCGCTCACTGATCCACTTGGGAGGGAAACACATCCAGGGTATCCCTGTGGGGTGCCCTTCATGGGTAGCCCCTGGCTGGGTGCAGGTGCCTGTGGGGTGGTGCTTTGCCTGGGCTGAACAGAGGGTGCAATGCCAGGAACCACTTATCTCAGTGTCAAACTTGGTTTCCCACTTTCACCTTTCCAATTTTTGCAAATTCTCTTGCTTCTTTTCAAGCTAATGTCTCTTACCTTCCTCCGCCCCTCTCCAAAAGTCTTTGTAATCCCCAGCTGCAGTTTAATCTGACTGTTGGTCATCCTCTTGTTCAGCATTATCTGCCTAGCAAAGCCCCTCTTAGGCAGCCTGGTGTTTTCCACTCAAGTGTGCTTTATTCTCACTTCCAGGACACACAGAGACTATTTTACCAAAAGGACACTACATGAATTCCCCAGCAGAACATATAAATAACGTGAAAAATCACTAAACACAGTCGTTTACTCCAAAGATGCCAGATGAGACAAACTCCACAAAATTCTTAAGCCCCATTTTACTGACAGTTACTGTTTTACCTTCATCTATTTCAACTGAAAGGCTGTACCAGAATCCCACCACTTTCATGTTTAACAACTTTGTTCTAACTGTCAGCCTAAATGTATTTATAAAAAGTCAGAAAAATTTGCTTCTGGGTTAGTGTTGCCCTTTAGTATACACCGATGTTCTGCTCCTTGATGCTTTCTCTCTTCCTCACCATATATCCAGAGACACCAATCTGTATCACAAAATTAATTATAGAAATGTTGAAGGGAAGGGACCTCTAGGGGTTATTCTGCTCCAGCCTCTGGTGGAAATTAGGACAATTTTATGAGGGCAGATGGGGTTTTGCCTAGGCATAGCTTTGAAAACCTCCCAGAAAAGAGATTCAACAGCCTGCTAGGGCTCAAGGGCCAGGAACGGCTCAGCCTTTGGGTTACCTACCAGGCTTGTTAAACCAGCTTCTTTAGCTGTACTACAGAGCCCCTGTTCTCTGGAGGCTGCACAGATTCAATGCCTTCTGAAAATGCTGGCGATGAAGCACGTTACAAAACACATTTATGTTTCGTTTAGTATGAAGTGCCCTGTGGCAACTCTTGACATTGTTTCATTCTGCTGAAAGGATTTTGAAGAAACTTTCATGCAATATTAGCTTGTTCCTCAGCTGTAAGGAATATTGAATATAAATAATTCATACTGATAGTGGAAAAGTGAGTTTCAGCCAGATTACATGCCTTCGTCTACTTGATAGATGTTCACAATGTCCTCAGTAGGTGGATGCCTGATTCACTGCCAGGGCAGACAGAAATCCACTGAACAAGTCTTTGCATCTTTTTCTCAGTCATGCACAAGGCACACATCTTTTGGATGAAATATTCCCCTGTGTTGATATAAGCTTCCTCAGGGGACAGGTGTGCTAGGCTTAGGGTTGTGTTTACTTGCAAGGGCAACATTCAAAAGGCACAGCACATGAAAGTGTCTGGATGATCACATCTCAGTCAGAAAGAAGGAATTCCACTTCTGAGTTTAAAGGTTCAAGAACTTTCTCTCCCAGCCCAAAATTCATTTGCAAGTACAGGCTGTTTCTGTCCAATTTTTAGAGCAGGGGAGGAGAGGGTGGAATGAACAGAATTATTTCAGTGTAATACTTCTCCTATTTACAAGTTCAAAAAAGGTATGTTAAGATTTAAGTAGGAATAAATATCCACTAACAGAAAGTAAAGGGAAGACAAGCCAATATGTAAATAACGTACTCTATGATGTAGCATAAAGTGCTTGTTTCCATTGTATGTTTTTGTCGCATAGACCATATATTTGTTGTTCTCTTAAACCTCCCATATTTTTGACTGCATATATTGAAATTTCCCATCACAGGCAGAAAAACGATCATTGACTTGGCAATGGTAGACCATGTAAAAAGACAAGTTAGGATTTGTAATTAATAGAACTCTTCTCAGTGTGCTGAAGTGTTCTTCTACTATGCTACCTTATCAACTGGAAGTGGTAGAAAAGCCTCCTATGAAACATAACTGTTAATATACTCCGAGCAGGATAGAAGCACAATTAGTGAACAGCATGCTGTGGAATTTGATTTGTTTGCTAACTGTGTGATGGTGTAGAAGCATAGTTTTAGTGGGTTCAAATGGAAGCCTGCAGCCACATATAACGGCTTTGGTTCATGTTTCCTATGTCTTTCTGTGCTTTCTGTCTATCCAACTCTCATTCAATGTTGTATTTCCATGCTGTAAGGCAACTTGAGTAAAATGTCATTGATGTGCATTCTAGACTCATTTTTCTGGCATACATCCAATTGCTAGCAGTGGAGTTTCAAAGCATATGCCAAAGTCATCTGGGGGCAGCTAGCAGCAGCTCTCAAAAACCTCTCTCTTGCGGCCTATGGTCACATTGTGTTTGAAGGATTTCTCTCTCCCTCAAGTGTACCAGATGGACTTTTTACATATAACTTCTCAAGCTCTGTTGCAAAACATTCTTACTCAACTGCAGCAGTATGTTATTCCACTGGCAATAGTGATTGGGATATTACAGTTAGCAGTATCATTTTTGGCAGGAATTAGGTGCAACACTACCCTGCTGAATGACCTCTGTTAACCCCTAGTATCCCAGGATGTTGTAGCTGGGTGAATTGTATCCTTGAAACAGATAATAAATGTGTTATGTTGCAGACCTTGTGACACAGATGCACTTTGCCTCTCTCTGTATTGCAGGTACCTGGAAGGCAAGAGATTACTTTTTTTGCCAGGGTTTTGCAGTCAGTAAGTGATCTCTGAACTTATCTAACTGGCACAGGAATCAGGCACCTTTTCTTCTTGGGGAGGCTAGGGGGGTTGGGTTGGGGAGGGGATGATCTTATTTTTCCGGATATAATGAAGCCTCCTGTCTATAGTCTGACTAACATAATTCCATTCTGCATTTAGTTTGCCTCCCCAGCTTTATACAAATACGCAGAATTTAATGAGATTTAGATTGATTTCTTGAAAGTTCCTGCTTGCTTTGTGCTATAATTACTTATGTCTGTCTCATTCTCCACATTTAGATATGGGTTTCCTCACCAGTTTCATGAGGATCTACAGCTTTCAGCAGAGTTGCTGTGAGCTCTTGGAGAATCTCTAGCCCTCTATTCCCAATTCAATTTTGGAAGAAAGAATTTTCTGAGCATTAAAATGTGGATTACTTGAATTTAATGCCCAAAAGGCATTTTCATCCCAGCAGAGAAGGAAAAGTGGCTCCAAAGATCCTATGTGCAAACAACAAAGGTAACTAGTACCCCTACTGTACACGAACTGCTTCAAGGTGATGTTTTGCACCATCCCAATTGAGTTGATTTCCCTGGATGCTTCTCTCCTGAGAGGGCTCACATTAGCCATAACCATCATCATTCTTCACAGAATGTCTCAGTCTGTTTCTCCCCTAGGTTCTGGGAGGTCTTTTTAACATTTTCAGAAGGAGATCAGTAATTATCTGATAAACTGTATATTTGCTACACATTCAAGAATGAATTTGGAAAGTAGATCCTCTTTTTGTGTTAATTTCCGTATTGCTATTTTAATCAGGAGTCAATGCTAGCTTCTTTCAGCTAAAGAATCAGCCTTCAGACTGGAAGCTGTTATTATGAAGTATAGGATCAAAACTTTATGTATCGGGTTACGGTGGTGCAGCAGAACTCTGATATTCTGTGGTACTGAAGAAAAAAAAATGTCAGACATGACACATTTAAATAAAATATTTGTTTACTCCTATAATATGGAAGGATTGTGACTACGGTAAAGGTGAAATGCAAAATGAGGTGACCTTGTTAAAAAATCCACAAGATGTTCATCATTACCTTCACTCATTTGCCACTAGTGAATGTTAATACTTACTTCAGTAAGGACAAGCAAGAGACCAACATAGGCAGTGTGAGAAATCCTATCATCTCCACTGTTTATATTTGACCACAAATATAAGGAGCCTCTACGAATTAATTTTTTATTTTTTGGTCTCAAAGGACTAAGCCTAGGAAGCTGTCCCTGCATGAAGTGTATTACGGGCATACATTGAATAATACACTGCCATTTCCACAGCTATCCTCTGCTGTGCCTCACAGCATACGCTGTGCTTGGACTACAACTTGCTGGCCAGTTCTGCACCCCTAGGATGCTCTTTTATCTCTCCTTAGTGACATCTAATTGCAGACGCACTATCAAAATGTACCTGTTTCTTCTAGATTTGTGCACCCAAAAGTCCAAGATTTGTATTTAGCTTAAAATATTCAATAGTATATTGTAAACTGACATGCACAGTAGTTGACATCTGGGGCCTTTGGATCACATTTAGAGCTGTGCCAAACTTGTTAATTTGGGAAACATCTGTTGCTTTGGGAAATGTGATGCAGTGCAATTGGATTTGCAGCTGAATCAAATGAAATTCCTATAATGAGTCAATGCTCTGAACTGTACAAATTTCAGTTCTGCTTATTTTGATCTACCCATATAAAATGAGGGAGTGGTGTTTTAAAAAATGCCTTCAACATTTCCTGCTCTCTCTTCTGACCGAGATCAACTGTAAAATTCTCTTTGTCTTCCAGTGACACAGAGTTAAGTGCAGGCTGTGAGTTCCTGAGAATTCTCCTTGTGCGCTCATGTGCTAGGGAAAACAGATCAATTTATCTCCCATTTTAAGAGCAGAGGATGTTTCTTCTACAGCAGTGCTACAAGATACCATAACTACATATTTCTCGATCTAGAAACAAAAAACATAGGTCCCAAAGTGAAGACTTCTTACATCGAGCAGAGAATTACAACGCTTCTGCAAGTGGCTGGATTCCCCATCTCACCCACGTACCATGCATGTACACATAATGCTCCACTCAGCATTCAGGTGCTTGGACTGGCTTTAAAACAGTCTTCTGTAAAAGGAGTGAACTCTACCAGGGAGTATTTGCTTTGAGAGAAGCTGTACTATGCAAGAAACCTAAAGTCAACAGAAAACACCTTAAATGTATATTATATTAATATACATGTATATGTATGCCATTAGACTTTAGACATATTTTTTTTTCCCCCAAGAAAGACTCATTCACCCAGGGAATAATTCAGATCATCAGCAAAAAAGGATCACACACTTCCTCCTTCTATTATCGATGGAGGTCAGCTGCAGTGAAATCTGAAGCCAGCAGGATCCATACCCTTTCACTCATAAAAAATGACAGTGAAAGTCATCAAGAAGTAGAAGGTGGAGGAGGCCTCTGTAGGGAAATGGGTTCAACTGGATATTCCTAAAAGCATTTCAAAATGGCAGGATCAGAAAAGGTTAACTAAGCTATTAATCTCAGTTCATGCAAGTAAACTCCCTGGTGCACAGAGAACTAGATTAAATCCTTATGAACATGCTGACCTGTTGGCTCTGAACATTATAGAGCAAGCAAAAACAATTAAAAATAGGATAAAAAGAAGTAGAATAAGAATATTATTTTTCTATATAAGAGTAGTGTCTTGCCAGCTGGCAAATTTGTATCATTTTTTTAAAAAATAAACAGAATATAAGGGGTTTAATTTTCCCTTTCTAGTTTTCTCTTGGTAGTAATCTTTATCCATTTTGTTGAAAACTTTCCTGTCTGTCTGCAAGAACAAGAAATACATCTCAGGAAACTTTGCTAGTTATTCTTTCTGGACAATCTTTCTTCTTATACAGAAGCTGTCTGCATCTGGGTGGTCAGATTAATATCTCACCATAAGTTCAAATAGACTGGAAACAAAACAGTAGAAAGAAAATACAGTGCCAACTAAGAAACCTTAGAAAGTTTTAAAAAACAGTAACTTATTGGGTTAAATATACATCTATTTAGTTATCACCCAGACCTCCCCAAAACTGTCAGACATTAATAGCTTTTCTGAGTATTTTAGGTGCAAACAAGTCAGTCTTCCAGAGCTGGAAGAATTAATCCTTGGTCATGTCAACACATTTGTAAGTATAGTCAAGAATAATATTTTGTAAAACAGTGTGAAATGACTTTAGTTTAATATAACAGAAAGTAAGTAAAAATGGATTCAAAAGAAAATTTCTAAAAATTTTATACGTTGGACAAAAAAAAATGATATATTATTGTTTAAGTATGAGTTGTCATTAATTGAAAATAAAGACAGTGTTGTTAAAACATCTTAAACTTCAGAAATTACAGCTAAAAATATTGGGTATTCTATATTCACTGTAATATGAAGTTCTCTAGTATGAATCATTAAATTGAAGAATTCTTAATACTCAACACACAGTAATGATGACTGCAACAAATTACAGTTCACTTCAACAGCAAGGCAGGGAAGAAAAGGAAAGTAAGGTGAGTCTGTAAAAGACATAGAGTCAAGACATTTAACTTGAAAGTTGTTTAACTTTTCAACAGATGCTTCCAGGACCAAAACTGAGTTAATTATAGCTATAGTTATAAATGTAGAGTGGCAACAAGTCCAGGCTTCTGTGCCACAATGTGCAGTAGGCTGTTTAAATGCAAATTGTACCTAAGTTTGTAGTTTCCAATTTTTGTCATGTCATATAAGGAAAGGTTGAAAGCCTTGGAATTGTTCAACCTGGCCAAAAGGAGACTCCATGGGAATCTTACTCCTGCCATTAATTGCCTAATGGATATTTAGGCCAATGATAAAGTCAAACTCTTTGTGGATGGGCATAGAAAAAGGCAAAAAAAATGTTTTAGCAAAGAAAATTGCAGTTGACTGTGTGGAAAAAAGTCCTCACCTTAAGGGTGGTCAAACACTGGAACAGCATGCTCAGAGGAGTTGTAGAGTCTCCATCCTTGGAGTTACTCAGCACCTGACTGGACAATGCCCTGGGCAATCTAATGTAACTTTGAGGCTGACTATACTTTTAGCAGGAGATCTGACTAGGTAGCCTCCAGTGGTCATCTAAGTTATCTATACTTCAAATCTAAGATCTATATTATTGTTCGATTTGATGATTTGTGAGAAGCCTGAAGGGCGTATAGGCACAGTCAACCGTCTAAAATTCAAGTTTTCCCATCATCACTCTCTCTCTGAACTGCAGAATATTTTATTACTTTATTTACAGTGGGGGTTGGAAAATAACCTGTTTGAGGCTGTGTAATGGATAACTCATCCTGGCTGAGAAACACAGCAAACTAATTTTCAGGACTGTCAGCTCCGTGAATATAGGTGGTCACTGAGAAAGAGATTCATCTTACCATACTTTAGATATTTACAGTGCAGAAATCAGCATCTAAGCTACTTATCAAGGCTCTAAAGTAAATAGAAAGAAAAAAGATTCTGGTGAGCGATTTATCTGGTCTATTTCAGATATCTGTCAGGAGTAATGAATGGTGCCTTCAAATGGCCTATTTTTCTGTCATTAACTAAAAATATGGAATAAGGAGCTAACTCAGTAGTAAAAGTGTATTCTGTAGAGACTCAAATGACATTAGTTCCATCCTAGTTATCATGTAGAAGGAGTCCTTCATCATCTGTTATATCTCTTGTGTCCTTTATCAATTTTTTCCTCACACAGGCTTAGTGCTGGTTTACCAAAACCGCGTGGTTTAGTTTGTGAGTCAGAGTCAGAAGAGTGACCAGTAATCGTCATGTCCTGCTGGGATTTTATTGCAGCTAACACTATCAAGATGAGGAGATGGATGAAGCCTTCTTTAAAAAACTAGAGAAAGTTTCTGAATCACAGAGCCTTATTTTCATGGGGGATTTTCACTTCCCAGTCATCTGCCAGAAGTCAACGCAGTGAGAGAAAAGCAGTCCAGGAGGTTTATGGAGGGCATTGGATAATTTCTTTGTACAGGTACTGGGTGGGCCAATCAGGGATATGCACAGCTGATCTGCTATTCCCTGGAGAGCAAGAACTGATTAGGGATCAGGCAATAAGTGGCAGCCTTTGTTGCAGTGATGTTAAATATGGGAGCTGATGATCCTGAGGTGAGTGAGGAAGGAGAGCAACAGAGTGCAGACTCTGCATTTCAGGCAAACAGATTTTGACTTATTCACAAAATTGGTAGGTGGCATCCAGATAGATGGCGGCTCTGAAAGTCTAAGGAGCTTGGGAAAGCTGGAAGGCCTTTAAGGACAGCATTTTCCTGCTGCAAGGGTGGTCTATCCTGGTACTTGGGAAGACAAGTGTGGTATTTATAGCTTGCCCTAGATACCTCTCCTTCTTTGTGCTCTTTATTGACAGAACAACCTCATTTGTGTTTCAGATGTATTAATTTAGGACAATGTGGGCTTAATTTTGTGCATAGCAATGTGGACACAGGTAATGTTTTACTAAGATGCCCAAGGATTTCACTGGACACCTAGAGTTAAGCCATGAACCGAGAGTAGATTATTTTATCAGATTCGAATCCTATGAAAGCAGGGAATCCTATGGCCAAACAAATAATGTGCATTTGCATTCAACAGAAAACAAAATCATTCCAGTCAGTAAGGACATTTGTTCTGCTGGGGTTGGTTTGTTTGTTTGGGTTTTGTTGTTGTTGTTGTATTTTTCTTTTTCTCTGATGTGACAAACCTATTCCTTATAAATAACATAAGGACATTAATTTTAATCATTACTTCTCCTCAACCCCTATCAGGGGACTGGCTTGGCTAGGATGACTAAAGCCCTAATGCAGAAAGACAGCGCATGGGCTGGAAGCAGGGACAGACTACTCAAGAAGAATCTATAAATATTGCCTATGCATATAGGTGTCAAAAAAGCAAAGTTCCACTGGGGTTGGGCAGAAAGCCCCAAAGATACCAAGCCATGAGCAGCCTGGTCTGACCCCAGAGCTGCCACTGCTTTGGGCAGGGGGTTGGACTAAAGACCTCCTGAGGTCCCTTCCAGCCTCAGTTATCCCCTTCGGTACTGAAATAGGCACTAGTCTGCATTATTTTGACCAGCCTGATTATTTTTACCTACTTCTGGCATCTGCTAGACCTCTGTCCATGATTTGGTGCCACTGAGTCAGAGCTGGTGTTCACCTACATCTCTGTAGAGTCAACATAAAAAGTTAGAGGTAACTGTATGATGCAGAAAAATAATAAAAGTTTTCAATACTATGTAAAAGATGACACTTAAGAGACTCAAGGACATTTCAAGTAAACCAAATAAAAATAAAATAAATTTAGCTATTGTTCTAATATTTTTTCAATGTAGTTTGCTTTCTTGAAATGTCTACCATGTTTTCTTTCAGGAAAACTAATTTTGAAATGCACAGCCAGCATCAGCAGTGAAAAATAATAGAAAACAAAATGTATTATATCCTCTATGAATACAAAGATGTTCCAGTGGGACCTTATTTCATTTATAGCCAGATCAGTCCAACTTCAGCTTGGCTTGGGATCATACTTCTGATATAGCCTAGTAGAGAAAGCTAAACTTCTGTGCAGATTTAATTTTACATAGTTATTTTAAGTGTTCTCTTAAAACAATTATTTCCACTCATCTCATCCATAACTTATCTCTCGTGTGTTTTTTTCTGTCAGTTTTCTTGAAGAACAGAAAAGAAGTATCTTCTATTTTTTTCTCTTTGTATTCTTTGTCTTCCTCTTTTCTTCTGTTTCTTTCTGTTATTTCTACTCCATAACTTTTTTCCTAATTCCTTGTCTTTGTATCTTAAAAAAAACCAACATCATTCTTCTATATAACCACTCCTTACACTTCCTTCCTTTGCAATGTAGGCATCATGGTTATCTAAGGAGGACAAGCATAGAACTATACATACACATTGATTTGTACAGTTGTGAAATGATAAAGCAGAGATACCCGAGGGTGTTGAGAGAGATGGCTGACATCATTGCAATGCCACTCTCCTTAATCTTCGAGAAGTCATGAAGAATGGGGGATGTCCCAGAGGACCAGAGGAAGGCAAATGTTACCCCTATCTATAAGAAAGGCACGAGGGAGAATCCGGGTAACTATAGGCCCAGCAGCCTTACTTCAATCCCTGGGGAAGTTATGGAACGAATCCTCCAGGGGGCCATCACAAGTCAAATGAAGCATGTGATTGGGAAAAGCCAACATGGCTTCACTAAGGGCAGATCATGCTTGACAAACCTGGTGGCCTTCTATGACAAAGTGACTTGCCTGGCTGACATGGGGCAGGCGATGGAGGTGTCTACCTGGACGTCTCCAAGGCCTTTGATACAGTCCCCCACAGCCTTGTCCTGGAGAAATTAATGCGTTGTGGCCTAGACAAGTGGTCTGTGCAGTGGGTGGGGAACTGGCTGACAGGCCGTACCCAAAGGGTGGTGGTAAATAGCTCTTTTTTCCAAGTGGCAACCTGTCACAAGTGGGGTCCCTCAGGGATCAATATTGGGCCCAATATTATTCAACATCTTTATAAGTGATCTGGATAATGTGATCAAGTGTAGCCTGATGAAGTTTGCAGGTGACACCAAGTTGAGTGGGGAAGTAGACACTCCAGAAGGGAGAGCTGCTCTGCAGGAAGGTCTAGATAGGCTGGAAGAGTGGGCCAACAAGAACCTTATGAAGCTAAACAGGGACAAGTGTACGGTCATGCACCTGGGAAAACATAATGCGGGAGTGCAGCGCAGACTGGGATCCACCTGGCTGGAGAGCAGCTCTGTGGAAAGGGACCTGGGGGTCCTGGTGGACAGAAAGCTCAACATGAGTGAACAGTGTGCTGCTGCGGCCAAGAAGGCCAACAGGATGCTGGGTTGCATCAAAAAGGGCATCGCCAGCAGAGGTAAAGATGTCATCATCCCGCTCTACTCAGCGCTTGTTAGGCCACACCTGGAGGACTGTGTGCAGATGTGGACAGGCTGGAAGGGGTCCAGAGAAGGGCCACCAAGATGATCAGAGGACTGGGAAGCCTGCCATATGAGGATAGGCTGGGAGAGCTGGGTTTGTTCAGCCATGAGAAAAGGAGGCTTAGAGGGGATCTCATCACCATGTGCCAGTACTTAAGGGGTAGCTACAAAGAAGACGGAGACTCCCTTTTTACAAGGAGTCCCATGGAGGGGACAAGGGGGAATGGACACATGTTGCTCTTGGGGAGATTCCAACTGGACATGAGAGGAAAATTTTTCACAGTGAGGACAGTCACCATTGGAATAATCTCCCCAGGGAAGTGGTTGACTCAGCCACATTGGACACCTTCAAGAGTCATCTGGACAGGGTGCTGGGCCATCTTGTCTAGACTCTGCTCTTCCCAGGAAGGTTGGACTAGATGATCCCTGAGGTCCCTTCCAACCTGTGATTCTGTGATTTTATGATTCTGTGTGTTAAATATGTTGCTTGGGTTGAAATTGAACTATCATTTTTGTTTAAAATATTCACAAGCCTAGTAGTTCCATTAAAGAATTTAAGATGTATTGATCCTAAAAAAAAGTATAACTAATTTAATGTCTTCCACTGCAGAAGTACTGATTTTTCAAAATAAATTGAAAGAACTCAGTGTTACAGAGGTGTGAAATTCTATGTCATAGACATGATAATTTAATTTCATAAGTACATGCAGAATTTAACATCCTCCAGTAAGGGCTGAAGCAGGCTTATACTAGTAGACTAAATGTCAATACAGGCGCAGACACCGAGGATCTATTCTAAGTATGTAATTCTTCATTCTCTTGCAGTTCTCAGTTTTGTGTATGTTCTGGTTTCATCTGGAATAGAGTTAATTTTCTTCCTAGTAGCTGGTACAGTGCTGTGTTTTGGATTTAGTATAAGAATAATGTTGATAACAAACTGATGATTTAGCTACTGCCGAGCAGTGCTTACACAGAGCCAAGGCCTTTCCTGCTCCTCACTCCACCCCACCAGCGAGTGGGCTGGGGGTGCACAAGGAGCTGGGAGGGGGCACAGCTGGGACAGCTGACCCCAACTGACCAAAGGGATATCCCACACCTTATGGCGTCATGCTCAGCATATTAACGAGGGAAAATTCTGGCTGGGGGTCCACTGCTCCTAGGAACTGGCTGGGCACTGGTCAGCGGGTGGTGAGAAATTGCATAGCACATTACTTGTTTTGTATATTCTTTTATCATTATTGTTATTATTATTAGTTTTCCCTTTCTTTTCTGTCTTATTAAATTGTCTTTATCTCAACCGACAAGTTTTACCTTTTTGTTTTTTCTGATTCTCTCTCCCATCCCACTGGAAGGAGCAGCTGTGTGGTGCTTAGTTGCTGGCTGGGGTTAAACCATGACAGTGTATTGCATTGGGGATCCCATTGGGGAGTCTTTATTTTTGAGTTCTTTGAAAGCTCCAAAGAAGTTTCAACCACATATGGATCAAGTATTTTATTATTTTCAGCTACATCTCATTCCAGTCTTTGCTACACAAATAACTTGTTGTAAAGGTAATAGGTCTGCAGCCTATAGTTTTATTTCTGATTGATTTGGACTTCACATTTGCAAATGGATTCACTAGCATCAGGCTGGCACCTGTGACAAGATCCCTCTATCAGCTCAAGAGCTTTATGCAATACTAATAAATGCTTTACATTATTTTATTTTATTCCTACTGGACAAATAAGTGTTGTATGCTGGCTTTGAGGAGAATGCCACTGCCTTTCTCGTGTCCCGTTTGTTAATATCTGCCTGCTTTTGTTGAAAAATATATTCTTATTTCACCAAGATGGAAAAAAATTTGTTTTCTTGACATGTGAGTGTCCTGGTTTCAACTGGGATACAGTTAATTTTCTTCATAGTAGCTAGTATGTGGCTGTGTTTTGGATTTCTGCTGAAAATGGTGTTGATAATGTGGAGATGTTTTAGTTGATGCTAAGGAGTGCTTACACTAGTCAAGGACTTTTTAGCTTCCCGTGCTCTGCCGGGTGCACAAGGAGCTGGAATTGGGCACAGCTGGGACAGCTAACCCCAACTGACCAAAGGGATATCCCACACCATATGGCGTCATGCTCAGCATATAAAGCTGGGGGAAGAAGAAGGAAGAGGAGGAGGCTGGGAGTGATGGTGTTTTGTCTTCCCAAGTAACTGTTACGCGTGATGGAGCCCTGCTTTCCCGGAGATGGCTGAGCACCTGCCTGCCCATGGGAAGTGGTGAAAGAATTCCTTGTTTTGCTTTGCTTGTGCGCACAGCTTTTCCTTTTCCTATTAAACACTCTCTATCTCAGCCCACAAGTTTTCTCACTTTTACTCTTCTGATTCTCTCCCACATCCCACCTGCAGGGAGTCGGTTAAAATCCAGATTAAATCTGGGTTAAAATCCAGATTAAAACCCTATATTGTAACCCACTTGCTATCTGACATGGACAAAAAAAAAAACCAAAGACTTATGCAGTTAGTAAAATTCTAGAAACTAAATCATACTAAGTACAGTCTTAGTCCGAATTTTGGATTAACTTTGGAGGTTTAAAAATACTGAAGCTGTTATAGAAGCCCATCAAAACTCATTCAGAATCTACTGTAAGTCTCTCCTGAAGCTCTGCATATGAAAGGATGAAAAATTTACAGACTTTGTTTTAGTTAACATTTTGAAATAAATCTCCCAACATTTAGCGAAAAAAACACTGAAGTAATATGATTCGAAGCATGGCTGAAATTTAGAAATTCCTAAGTTCTCTCTAGGTTCCTGCTATTATTAAAACACATTGCAAATTCTTATTAGGTAGATAAAAACATATTACTCCACCAGGACTACAAAGACACACACTCCTGAGTGTTGGAAGGTAATATGGATCATTCATTCTCCTGTACAAATAGTGTCAGGTTCAACTTTTTTAAGCTGGGTGCTTTGCTAAACTAGTCCTGAACGAGTGAAGCAATAAACGTGTTAAACAATACTTTTGGTCTAGAAATGATTCACTGTATCCCCATATCTAAATGTTCCAAATATAAGAGGTATTAGATGGTCAAAGACCTTTTCAGCTTTAAGTCTGGATCCTTACTATGACGTAAAGTCATGAGTATCTGATGGCTGTTTGAAGTCCCAGTTAAATAACCCAAATGTACTGGTATTCCTGTCACTATAATATGAAATGAAAAGAAAGGCTTTTGTGGTCATTTTGTTACTGCTGAAATGGTAGGGAATTATGATTATGACCAGATACAATCCTATGCAGTGTCATGTTGAGCGACAGTAAGAGCAATGCTAATGTTTCTACAATCATTCATAAATTAGAAGGCAGCTTCATTCTGTAGGTTTCTTTTGTCCTTTTTTTTTTTTTTTCCAATTAAGGATCAAACTAACATACAGCATATTTTGGTCTGTGAACTTATACAACAATGAGAAAATGGAAAACGTGGTACTAAGCAGAAAATGGATGTATGACAAAAACTCAGGCCATCAGAAGTGGAAATGAAAAGTTTGAATATTTCTCCCTCTTTCAACTCTCAGACCAATATCTGGAGAAATTGTTTTAACTGTCACTCATGAGGACAACAGAGATTCAATTCCTTTAAATAGCAAGTAAAAGGGATCCTTAGGAAAGCGTTAGCAAGAAATTCCAAGGCACAGTGCTAGTTTCCTTTTTTTTGAATTGTATGATTACATAGATGCTGAAAGAAGTATCAGCTTCTGCGATTCCTTACACTTGCACAGAGACTTTAGTCAACTATGACGCGAACAAACACCTTAATCATTTCTCATCTGCTCAGCTGTCAGAAAACTGTAGCAGCACCAAGAGGAGCTGCCCCTGTCCTTCAGCACCACCTGACAAATCAGATCTCCAGTTGAGCATCTGCATTTTTGTAATTTATTATTTTCTTAGTGTGATATCAGGATACTAACAAATTAACTACTGTATCTTCAAACTCATGTTCTCCCAGCAGAAAAATTTCCTTTTCATCATTTGTTGAAGCACATTACTTTTACTATCTTTTTGAAGTTACTGTAATTACATTTTGGTATGTCATTTTTTGAGAGAAACACATTGAAATAGAATGTACACTATCTGGAATAAAAATTTATATAAGACTTTACTGACATAATGCATCATTGGGTTTGCACTATATTAAAAATGCTTAGCTTATTTAATAAAATTGTGTTATGCACTTTACATATGGAACAGAAGATTCTCATCCATGGGACACTACAGAAACACAAGGTCAAATTCTGGTCACATTCATCTTTCTGTAAACTCTAATTTCCTTAAGTCCAAACAAGACCAGAGCTATTCTGATATATTCTCTTCACATTTTTTCGTTTGTTTCAAGTAGCTTGTAATAATTTTCCTTCTCCCACACTACGTTAAATTTTTGTTATATAATATACATGTTTTGAGATTATCAGCCAGTTGTCGCAAAAATAAATTATTTCGAACAGTCCAGGTATTATCAAAGCAGTCACATTCCATCTTTTGGATAGAAGATATTTCATCGCAAATCTTCTATCTCAGCATCGCTCCATGACAAGCAGTCACATTCTGAAGTTATTTATGGCTCTGGGTATGTCCATGCACAAATATGAAATCTGTAAAGAAAATCCTAGTTTTTGACTGCAGGTTTCCTGGTGCATTTTTAATTTTACCTTTACACTGGGAACACCAAAAAATAAATTCATGTTGTATCTGCGCAATGTTAGCATCAAAAATATTTTCTGGGAACCATGTGGACATTTTTTATCCTTTGTGATTACTGGTTCATAGCTGAAGAGGATCAGATTAGGAACAGTCGCTGGGGAACAAACCGCAGAAGAGAGAAGCCCTGGCTGGCACAGCACCTCCGCCTGGGTGACCTCCTGATCTCCCTTTCCACCTACATTTTTCCTTGCTTCTAAGAAAATGCTTCTATTTTTAACAGTCATGGGAAATCCACCCTGACTTGATATTAGCCCTAAAGTTCAAAAAGAGCTTTCCTAAACATTCAAACCAACTGTACTGGGTCTGTTTGGGATGGAGTTAACTTTCTTCATAACAGCCTGTATGCTGATGTGTATAGATTTATGGCCACAACAGTGTTTTATCACAGTGATGGTTTATCTATTGCTGACTAGTGTCTGCACAGCATACAGGCCTTCTGTTTCTCATACTGCCACAGCAGTGAGTAGGCTGGGGATGTACAAAGAGTTGGGAGGGTACACAGCAAACTAAAGCAGAAAAAAGAGATATTCCACACGATATAACAACATGCTCAGCAATAACAATGGTGGTGAGGGGATGAGTTTCTCTAAAGTAGATATTGCTTGGAGACTGGCTGGGCCTAAGTCTGCTGGTGATGAGTGATTGCTTTTGCATAATTTTTTTTTTCTTTTTTCTTATTTTTTATTTTTTCTCTTTTTTTTTTTTATTTTTTTCACTTGTCCTTTTCTTTTTTCTTTTTTTCTCTTTTCCTTTTCCTTTTCTGTTTCCATTTCCATTTTCTTTTTACTTTTCCCTTTCTGTTTATTTTTCTTTTTATTTTTTTCTTTTCATATTAAACTGTCTTTATTTTGCCCCATGAGGGGTTTCTTTTTGCTTTTGTCCTGCAGATTCTCTCTACCATCCCTCTGCAGGGGAGTGAGCGAGTGGCTGGGTGCAGACTTACCTGCCAGCTGGGATCAACCCACCACGCTAATCTTGAGGGACACCTGGCATAGATACCAACAGAGAATTAATGTCTTGAAAGGGGAAAAACAACAGAACCTGTCTCTGCAGATGATCTTGGCTTCCAATGGACTGTTAGTTGCTGCCAAGCTTTTCAGTGAAATCTCCACTTTCTTTGCAGGGAGTCACAATTTTATTCTTCGAGAATAAGCACTGAAGAGGAATTTTTGTAAGGACAAAGTCATGTGTCACTCTGTGACACTGCACATCATAAAATCTCAGCTAAGAATCTCTGCTTTGCCAAGCATTCAAGAAATAGGGCAGTGAGAAACGATCAACTAACAGTGCACAACAGAAAAAATATATTGTGAGTTATAATCTTAAATCTGTGTTTCCATATCAAAGAGCAGCACTATCTTGCTTCGCAGTGACTGAAGTTTCAGGCGCCATTGCCAGTAAACAATTGTGCTTCATCTGAGAAGTATTTTAGTTCTTTAATATGTAGGTCCTGACATAGTATATATGAATACTACACCATTCTAATTATGTTAAATTCTGTCTGGCTCCTAGTGGATATCTCAGGCTAGGTAATGTTTATCCAGGCCAATAAAAAGCTCAGCTGGCTTAGATGGGAATTCTTGATGAGGCATCAAGGTTTTTCAAAGACCTCAGGTGATTATCAAGTAGGTTTCACTTTCCCTCTAAGTTACAACTGCACCAACATCCCCTTGTGTGGTTTCTAAATCTTCTGCAAAAAGTAGCATTTTAAAAGTTGGTTGGAAAAATAAAATTCCATCCTACACAGAAATCCCTTCCCCCAATAGTACTTCTGTATTCAGGTTTTTAATTTTCAGAAGTTTGATTTTCAGAAAGAAAACATATCAGGCAGTCAGGATCTTTATAAGATATCTTCCAATAAATCTCATCTTTCAAGAGAGAGACAAAAGCTATTCCTTTTAAATGAAAACAAATCAGTGTTTCCCACCTTCTTTTTTTTCTCACTCCTGTATTTTGACTTCCATCCGTAGAATTAGCTGCTCATCTGAACAGTGAAGCACATGTATATTAATCTACAAATGGAACACCTTAAGGTATTGTTTCCAATTTGTGTTAATGTTTTCCAGCTGAATTTCTGCTTTTCTATGAAAAGTGAAAAGGAACTTTGCCAGTCTCTCATTTGTTCCCATCAAAATCCCCCAATCACTCTTTGGTGAATAAAAATATATCAAAACCCACTATTGAGAAGATATTTAGTCCTAATTTTTTCCTTAGATTGTTTGGAATTTGATATTCTCCTAAGGCACTGACTGCAACTGCCTGCAACCAATTTATAAAATAATTGTACATTTTTCTTGAGAATAGATCTATAATTCCAAACAATGGATAAATTTTTCACCCTCTCTGTAACACTTGTCATCTTATAGCTATAGTAACTTAATGCTTTTTCATTCTCTGTTCTCTCAAGAGTGAAATCAAGATGGACATGTTTGTCACCATGGCAGCAAAACACTACATGTATTTTAACCAAAGCAGATGCAGAGAGTGCAAATCCCCAGATTCTTTGGTTTTGGAGAGCTTTGAGGTGGCTCACTTAACTATAAGACCCTGCATGAAAAAAAAGAAAGTGGAATATTTCCCTCCTTTTGAATGCTAAAGGAAGCTGCATATTCTGTACCTCAGCTTGTATTTCCCCTGAGTATTGGCATATGGCTAGTTACTGTATTTTTTCCCCAGGGCAGAAAATGAAAGCTTATTACAGTAAAGTTGTTATTTAGAAGATGAGATAATTTTTATAGGAAGCTTTGCTACAATACAAAGACTTTCAGTTTGTAATAATATCATAGTAGTTCACAAGTGATTAATAGAAAGGAAGTTGATACAATTTATGAAAATCTGAAGAGTAAGACTGAGTACCTCATAGTAGGTACCTTAAAAGGTTTGCACAGCTGCTGGTTAAGACAACTGTGTCAGGCAACAGGAATACTGAAGAGCAGTCATTTCTGAAATACTGCCTCGTTCTTCATCTATGATGCCTCACAAAATATAGGTATCTCAGGTAGCATTCACCTTCCTTTGTGGTCCTTTTCACTACAGAATATCTTTCTTCTTAAAATCATAGAACAATTTAGGTTGGAAAAGATCCTTATAATCAGAGTCCAACAATAAACCTAACACTGACAACTCCACCAATAAACAACGTCCCTAAGCACCACATCTACACGTCTTTTAAATACCTCCAGGGATGGGGACTCAACCACTTCCCTGGGCAGCCTGGTCCAATGCTTGACAACCCTTTTGGTGAAGAAATTTTCCAATTCAAGCCTCTCCTGGTCAACTTGAGGCTGTTTCCTCTCATCCTATCTCTAGTTACTTGGGAGAAGAAACCGACACCCACCTTGCTACAACCTCCTTTGAGGTAGTTGTAGACAGCAATAAGGTGTCTCCTTGGCCTCCTTTTCTCCAGGAAAAACAGCCCCAGTTCCCTCTGCTGCTCCTCATGAGACTTGTCCTCTAGACCCTTTACCAGCTTTGTTGCCTTTCTCTGGACTCACTCCAGAACCTCAATGTGTTTTTTGTAGTGAGGAACCCAAAACTGAACAGAGTATTTGAGCTGCGGCCCCACCAGTGCTGAGTACAGGGGCACAATCACTTCCCTACTCCTGCTGGGTCACTATTTCTGACACATGCCAGGATGCTGTTGGCCTTTTTGGCCACATGGGCACACTGCTGGCTCATGTTCAGCTGGCTGTTGATGAATACATCCAGGTCCTTTTCCACCAGGCAGCTTTCCAGCCAAAAAGGGTCACTCAGCCCCATTAAGAAAGCGTGTACAATAATACACAGCAGAGGCACCTAGGTATTAGGTGAAATCATCTGAAATCTGCTGACAATTAGGTGCAGTCAGTTTCCTTTCTACTTACTCTTTCCCCTTTCTCGCATACCTGAACTAGTACTCCCCTTCTGCAGGGCACAAAGTGAGTTTACAGTTCGTTGCACTGCTTTCCTTCATTTGGTGTAAGGTTGACTTATCTGAACTGGAACAGCCTCCTTTTCAATTTTTATAATCCTATTGCAGCTCAGTATCCTGTGTTCACGGCTTGCACAACACTATTTTGCCATCAGGAAATGTAATTAGGCAATACCCTGTAGACAGGGCACTATCAAGAGCTGAATCCACCTGAATGGACAAGGACAGGATTCGCCCAACTTCATACTGCATTCAGCAAAACATGGCAGGTGTACCCTGTCCAACAGACTGCAACTCCTGAAGCTCCCTGCAGGCAATTTCTACAACCTGTCCCTGGAGTTTTATCTGCAGGGAAGTGATGCTGTTCTGTATGGTGCAGGATGAAAATACTGAGAAGGCACAGTCCAGCTCATTACACATTTCTTTGGCAACCACCAAAGGCCTCTGTTGAATATCCCTCTAGCCTCCTCTCCCTCCTCCCTCCACTCCCAATATTGCAGGAAATAAAAGGATCTCATAAAATTGAGAGCAGCTTGTGGGCTGAGTTTAGTAGTGATGAAGTAGGCACTTTATTACTACCCACTCTGATATAAGTCAACCTCAACTGCAAACAATTAGAAATGCTATAGATGGAGGACATAAAGATATTCAATCTTGAAAAACAGCTTACAATTTGTACTTAAGGGAGAAATTTAATATAATAGCAACATTCTCGGTGGTTTTTACTTCATTGCCAATATTTTTTGTTTTGGCAAATTGAGAACTAGCCTTTTTTTTAGTTAGCTATTACCTAGTACTGACTTTATTGCAAGCAACATTTGTTTACAAGAGCTTTAATATTATTGTTTATGGCATAGTATTATTGCAGTGAATGGTATTTCCTAGCATAAAAAGATCTTAAAATAAAAGATGCATTAAATGAAATCCTGGAAATTAACATTAAAAATCCAAGCATTTTTACTCATACTGTGTGCTTGTTCTGTCCACTGATGATAACAGCTTATTAAAACTTTTAAAATAAAATAATCACACTTTTGGAGAATAAGCCTTTGTAAAGCAGGTAGAGAAGAGATGGTCTTCCCTTGTTTGCATTACAAATATCTCTTACTTTAGGAAAAAGGAAGAGAGACTGGAACATTTAGCCATCACTGTAGAGTAGCTATGGCAAATACTAAGCTGACTGCTAGCATTTGTGTTATCTCGTTGAAACTCTTCTAGGCCTCACTCCAAGTATGAACAGCTGTGGCCTGAGCTGAAATGGCATCCTGGACCATTGACAGGGTTGGGAGAGCCCTGGGGGCTGGGCAGACACCTGGTGGTGCCCTCGAGACCTTGCCAAGAAACTCTCCTGCCAGCACGGTGTGTCCTCACACCTTATAGGGGCTGGATTTGTAAGATACTCCCCCATGAGTTCTTTCCAATAACCGTCTGTGAATAAAGCGTTGCTGTCTCAGAGTCCACAGCATCAGGAATCTTGCTGTAGGACAAGTTGAACAGCCTGTGGGGAAGGGTGCTTCCTGAGGGGAATGAAGTGGGCTGTCTTGGTAAACATGTCTGCAGTCACCAAGACATTGTATTTCCCTGCAATGGTGGCAGCTCTGCTGTGAAATCAAAAAGTGCTGAAAGGTGGCTGGAGCACTGAGAAGACCAAGTGGCACCGCAGAATACTTGTAGTATCTGTGCTTAGTGCAGAAAGCATTTTTTATCTCATTTCCTCACCAGATTTGGAGCAAATTGTAAGCTCTTTACAGATTCAGCTTCATGAATTGTCAAGCCCTTGAAGACATTCAAAGAGCTCTGGGGGCAGATACAGGGGATGCCGTTTCTTCACTGACATGTCTGTAATTTTCCTCCTGGTTGAGATCCCTATCTTTCTTTTTGATGAAAAACTTTTGGGGGTTCAGTAGGAGAGGTGAAGGGATAGAGAAGCCTCTGCGCCAGACTGTTTTTGAGATACTTCTCAAGGGTGGATAATTTAGAATGTGACAAAGCACAGATGTACCTGAAGGGTATGTTCTCTCCTGGGATCAGGGCAATGGGCAGTTATGCAGGCAACAGGGCAGCAGGGTTTCTTTCCCTTTCTTAAAGACATCAGCAAAGTTGCTGTACTCATCTGGGAGCATTGATTAGGAGCTGGCATGGTCAGCTGGGGCAAGGGTACGGTCCTGGGCAGATCAGGGTTGCAGCCTGTGGGGCTGGGCAGAGCTGAAGGATCTGAGAGTTAGGGTTGTGCTGGTGTGAGCACCTGGCATGATTGGAAGATGCCACATTTGGTGTAATTTTGTGTAATTATGTTCCTGGGCTGCAGTCTTCAGGGTGGAGGAGGGCTGCTACACTCAGTAGAGCTCTTGGCAGCAGGCATGTCCAGGGGACAGCCAGGCCACTACTCATATGAGGCGGTACTAGGACCTGGGGGACTTGAGGGCTGTGGTGAAGGAAACAGCCCCAAGAGGATTCTTAACTCTTGCCCTCAGGCTCTGGGTTCCCCCTTTCCGCAGGGGGGCTCAAGAATCCCACTTGGCAGTGAAGGAGGAGACTGTGCCAGCCATGTCAGCCTGGGATAACAGGGAAGGGGCATGTGGGTGTGATGGGGGATGCCTAGGTGCCAGGGTTCACTGAAAAGGAGCAATTGCACAGTGATGTCTCCTGGGTGCTCCTCCTACTTGCAGCAGTGACAGTGGTGGGATGGGTCAGGCTGCAGTGGACTCTGGACTCATGGGCTGAGGTGGGGACCCCTGGAGAAGGTGATCAGAAGGCTCACTGGTGCCATCAGGGTCACCCTGGCCAAAAGGTGACAGTTGATTTTATGAAAATGATACTGGTACTGGGCTGGAGTCTTGTTCTCAGGAACTGGACCCAGGGAAAGAAAAAATGGTTCATTTTATGATTACAGATGTCACTGGGCAAAGCAGCAGAAACTGATCCAAATGAAGGCAAAGGCTATTATGGTTTTGCTATTGCCCTGCTAAGAATATTTCACATTCATCAGTTCTAAGAAAATTCCCTCACATTTAAGTGCAAACTGACTGAGCGTTCAGGGGAGCCACTTAAATTGAAACCATTCTTTGGCTCATAATGTAACCAGACAACACTTCAAACATTTTTGCTTATTAATGCAGGATTTTGAACATGAAGGCTTGCTCCATCTTCACCATTTATCAATCTGTCCATTTGGTCTGAACATCCACACAGGATAATGTTAAATTCTGCCTTAAGTTTCTATGTCACCACAGTAGAGGAAAGCACTGTAAAGACTTTTATTCTCATTCAGAAATGCTTTGATGTGCTTCAAAGATAAGAGCACTTCATTATGTTCATGAAGAGTAAAAGTGTCCTACTATGACAAGAGCTCTTTTAATATGATGGTTAAGTGAAGCTTAACATTAGTTTCAAATGAATAAAAGCACTTGCTGATGTCAGGTCATTGTTCATATTTACCCTCTTCAAGTCCCCGCTTCTAACGAAAAATGCTTACATCTTTAAAAAAGAGTAGGTTTTGTTTCATAGCATGTCACAGGATTAGACTGACTTGGATTTCTTGCAATAAGATGAAACATTTAAGTCATTTAGTTGACATTAGAGATAAAAGCCTTTCAATTTACTATTCACAAAGTGATCCTTTTTTTTTCTGTAGAGGACATAGATTAGTGGCTGTCTTGAACATTGCATTTTTAGAGTCCCTGAAACAGGTTTTCAGTGACAGAGAACTTGTCTGGCACTATCCTTTTCACTTATACTCATGAATTAAGTGAATCTTTTTCTAAAAGGAAGCAAATTTCACTGTGCAGGAGGAAACAAAGCATAACACAGTTTTTCAACCTAACTAAATGGTGCTCATACTTTTTGTCACTACTTCAGTAACCCTCACACTCTAATAAGAGGAGATGAGAGAACATTTTTGGACTTAAAATAATTGTTTATTCATACTCTAGAAACTTACAAGAATTTATGACAAAATTGTTACTCCATTTGCTAGATATCATACAAACAGTGAAATTAACTGGGAAGTAAGAAAACCTTGCTCCTCCTTATGCAGTGAGAACTGTAAAGATATAGTTATCTCTTTTCTTGGTTCTCATTCTCTCCTTTTAACAATTTTCTCCCCTACTGTTCACTACCCTGACATTCACACGTCTCCTGCTGTCCCCAGTGTCCCCCGCTGACAGCTGCACTACAGCTGAGTCACTTAAACTGTTTCCGTTTCCCTTCTTTAAAGAACCACTTTACCATATGGTACTTATGTTGTATAATCATGCCTGTTATGGTCATGTCTAAAAGGTAACTGAAAGGGAGTCTGATAGCACCAAAGCTAAAATTGTATGCAGTGTGAATATACCTACTCTTTCACACAACAGCATTTAAAATTAACAATTTTAACGAAATGTGCTAGATTTTGCAGGAATGAGAACAAAGCCAAAGCACTAAGTTATTGATGAAAACACTAATATTTCCAGCCATCAAGTTACATGAAATAAAATGCTAAGTGGGATTGTATGTAGAAGTTGAGATAAATAGGATCCAAATTAATCCTTTGTTTATCTAAACTAAGCAAATCTATTTGAAAGTTCAAAATACTTTAAAAAAAGTCTTAAACTACTTTAAAATAAAGGTTTAATATTTGGCATTTTTTCTCAATTTCCTCCTCAATTCTTAACATTTTATGAAGTTTCTGCATTCTGAATTCATATAGCAGTGAACTCCCAAGTGTTCCTTCCTTTGACATAAGATACACAGTCTTATAATTTCAGTGAATGGTCCTCTCTTATGACACAGAAAACTCCTGACAAACTTTCTCTGTATACCTTTCATCATTTTATGCAATTCTATTGTGTCATTGTGTAAGCACTTCTTCTTCAGGTCGAAATTGAAAATAAAAATCTTCCAGTTTTTCCAGTTACTTCAGACAGGAGTTCTCTTTATTTAACTGGTGAAGTAATTTCTGAGGTGGCGTGACCAGAAAATATGGAGCCCTGAGTGGCTCCAGTATATAATTTGCTCTTTATAAATGTTCCCTATGCTATTGTCTCTCCTATTCCTTATATAGGCTGACACATTGTTTACTGTCAAGGTCATAAGCGTACACCAAGCAGAATGGGTAGTCTTCACAGACCTGACACACGAAAGGGCAGTTCCAAGTAGCAACTGGCGTGTCCCTGTGTGTCACTAAGAAGCCTTTGTACTCCCACCAGCATGTCTCTGAGATGTTGCTTCTCTTCAGTGGTAGAAAATGAAAGCAAGGAAGACTATGGCCTCTCATTCCCTCTTTGACATCCCGTCTTTCTTGTCTTCATTTCCTCATATGTATAAGTGTTATGTATAGACACATACATTGTGTGCTATCAGGATAACTGCAGACAGCTAAAACCGAATTCTCAGAAGAGTTCTCTGCCTTCCAGCTACTCAAAATGTACTTTTTACTCTGCACAGAAAAAGAATTGGGAAGGGAAAACAATGAAAGAAGGAACCTGGTCAGTGAGTTTATGCAAGGAAGACTTGTCTACATTTAAGTAAGGTGTTAACTTACATTGCACTAGTAATAACTTAATTACATCAACAGCTAAAGCCAGACTCAGCTCACCTAATTTAGACACTTGTCTGTGGTACCTAGATGAGATGAGCCTGAGTCTCAGTGCAGACTAGGTAGAAGTTAGCTTTTTTAATTTTCCAAGTTTTACAGTTTATGCAGAAAAAAAAAATTATATCATTGGTATATAACAGTGTCCTGTATAACAAAATAAGTTAATCAAAAAACAACTGTTTTGCCTTGATACACCCAATCTATTCTAGAGCAGACTTTTGGAAGTTTAATATACAGGGAAGAAGCTGATCTGCATTCTTCACTACACGGCTGTATATTTCTGGAGAATTCTGAATATTTCATATGTATCAAATAGATACATAAATCTACTAACCTGGCATAAATATACAATGAAAAAAATCACTCTTAGGATAGGATTTATATGAATAAATGTAGATATCTGCTGCTTAAACATATATCTTCACTAGCTGTCTATATTCCCTTCATGTACTATGAATCTTAATTTATGTATTATGAAAAGAATTAAGGATATAATCTCATTCTGAAAAAGACATCCAAAATAGATGAATCAGAGGCTATGGTGCCCGTACCTTTCTAGTAAATAAAATAGGAGTCTAAGGAGACTGGTTCAGCTGGATTCAAGATCTATATGCAAAATGCCACTGGTTAGGTGAGATGAGTTTTGCCCCCACTGGCTTGGATCAGGTCCACCTCAGCAATGAAACTGAAACTTCTTATAAGACTGTCTCATGAAATTTCAGGCTGTAGCATCTGCCAGTAATAGTTTCGACAAATCATGTCAGTTTTATTTTGCTTTGACCTTGTCACAGCAATTCTGTGCTTATTAATCAGAGAGTATAATGTTTGCTGTTCAAATCAAATATTTTGATTATGTTGTTGCTTGTGAAACCTACTTAGATGCCATTACATCTCTCCTGGGGTGAGAGGAAGTAATGTTGGCTGTGTTGGTTGTCTTTGTACATGAGGCTTTAAAAAATTAGTGTTCAAATGCCCCTGTGCGTAGAAAAGGTAGAATCAAATACTTGAAGGCATTTATGCTTGTAAAATCATTTGAAAAAATAGGATTTCTGTAAATTTAATAATAAACTTGGTTCAAAGGGTTCATATTAAATGCAAGCTAGCATGGAGCTAATCTTCATGGAGCTGGAAGAATAAAAGCATGACAGCCAGTTAAGCTTGTGGTGGTGTTCTGGATTTAGAAACTCACATTTGGGGGTGGGGGGGGAGGGGGGGTGGACATTTTTTTAGCTTCTGTCAGATTAAAATTTACTTCCATTTTATTTTGTTTGAAATAAGGCTGTCAAGGTACTGTCTTGTTGTGTTTTAATCCCAGTGGGTACCCTAACCCCTCACAGGTGCTTGCTCACTTCCCCGGATGGGAGAGAGAATCAGAAGGGTAAAAGTGAGAAAACTTGTGGGTTGAGATAAGGAGTATTTAATAGGTAAAGCAAAAACCACTCATACAAGCAAAGCAAAATCAGGAATTCATTCACTAATTCCAATTGGTAGGCAGTAATGGTTACTTGGGAAGACAAACACCATAACTCCGGAGTCCCATCATCATCCTCCTTCCCCCAGCTCTTATTGCTGAGCACATTGTCTTATGGTGTGGGATAGCCCTTTGGTCAGGTGGGGTCAGCTGTCCTGGCTGAGTCCCCTCCCAACTTCTCGTGCACCTCCAGCCTACTTGGCAGTGGGACAGTGTGAGAAAAATGAAAAGGCCTCGATGCTGTTTAAGCAATAACTAAAACATCCATGTATTATCCAAGACATAGCACTATGCCAGCTACTATGAAGAAAATTAACTATCCCAACCAAAACCAGTATGCCTCCACAGTCATGTTTATGATGTGTTTCCCATAGAGTTGCAGAAACTTGTCATACTTTTACCTGTTAAAAGCAAAATAACAATGGAGGATAAACATAAGACTCTTAAAGTTCAAGTGTGAGATTATTATCTGTCAGGTCACAGTGGACCAGAAAAATTGTATATAATGAGGCAGACATTGAAACAGACACTAAGGAAATTACTCTTTTGTTTAAAACTACAAACAAAATAGCAGTTCAGAGAATAAGACCTAATGTTACAGTGTGAAGGATATACAGCATATGAAAACCAATATATGCTGTGACTGTAGGTACCAAATTTCCATCTCTAGACTGCTAGATATTTGAACTCCCAGTTCTAGGCACTGAGTAAAGGCCATTTAAAAGCTAGATTATGCTGTGAAGAGGTGAAAGTGTGAAAAGAGAAGAATACAAAAGGTTGTCGGAAGAGCTGTGAATAACCACAGGTATCTTTGTCCTAGGCTACAAAGCCGTAATGCCCACAAAGACAGAGATACTGCTCTGTATGCATATATGTTTGTTTAAAAATTATTAGTGAATACAGATCAGTACCATGTAGCTGTATTTTAGATTCCAAATGTATACGTATGTTCATGATCATGAATCATAAATGAAGCAATAGCTTCTGACTGCAGTTAATGTGTCCTGTTGATTCACTACGTGCTGCTTAAACAGTTTGGTTCCTCCTTGTGCCAAAAACATACTTTGTGTATAAAAAAAGTCCACTGCAACAGAGAAAGAGATAAAACCAACTGTCAAGCTGGGTACATCTACATTTCAGGGGAAATACAGTGATACTTTCTGAAAGGACAAAGGAATCTTTATCTGATTCAACACAATTGAAAAGCTCTATATTATCCATTAGATGGGCTTAGGAAAATTTTGACTCAGTTATACAAAGGTTTTTACAATCCTAAAGCCCACTGAAAATGAAGAAGCTGGAAATCTGAATGTCCTTGTGGTTCTTGCCAGTGGCCTCTCTTTGTCTGTAAACCCACAGACTGATCTTCAATTCTCCTTGAAATGCTCTGTGCATAAAGTACTTGCCAATGCTTCTTCTGAAATCCTCAATGGTAATGTGAGGTGTCGCATATGTTCGGTGAAGCACGTCCTAGATATCTTCTGGTCTCTTATGTTTGAAAATGCTGGTAGGAATAATTGCAGGATGAAATTTCCAGCCTTCAGTGGAAGGTCAAGAGAAACTGAGAGCAGTTTCACAGGGATAACTGCATTGGCCTTAGTCCATGGAAGAAAACATGCATCAGCTGTAATATCAGTAAGCAAAATTTTTAGCTAGCTTTCTCAAGGAATGAGAGAGTGCTCAGGGACTTTGAGCAATGACGAAGTCCCAGACTGAGCTGTGTGCTTAATTAATACTATAGACTACAATAGAAGATGTATTTGCTATTTGCTTTTAATTGGGGCAGGTTTAGAACTGTAATGTATGCAAGTGATCACCTTGATTAATTGTCTAGATACTGTTAAAATCTTCTTTTGTCACTTCTAATTCCTGCCATTTAGTGTGGTAATATATGTGAATTAATTCATCTTCAGTTTCATTCACCCTAGCAGCATGATAGTATGTCCCCTAAAGATTGCAAAAAAAGCTGTGCCCAATGTGGCAATGACCTTCCACAGCAACTGCTGGGGGGTGCAAGCAGCGGGGGAGGAGAAGGAGTTTTCTTCCCTGAATCACAGCAAACTAAGTAAAAGGACTACCACTGTTTCAAACCTTGCAAATTGTCTTGTTGGCTTATTGTCTAAGTTTGTGTTTGATTTACTTAGTCATTAATCCTGTTTCTTGTTAGTATAACTCCATTTATTTCAATGTCTCTAAAGCATCACAAAGTAGAAGAGTGTGAAGAAGGAACAAGTATCGACACAGCATGAACTGAACACTTAAAAGTCAGATATACAACATGCAGAATACATGCAGCTTTGTTTTTTCTTATTTAAAATTTATTTTTAGAAAAGTTATATGTAATATTCTATATTAGGTATATCTATATTAGATAAATGTGATGAGTGTTGTACAAGTACACTACGTTGGCATTGGTGCAAGATACCATGAAGTCTTTAAAGACAGAAAACACCAGTGTTGAAATCACAGAATCACAGAATGGTAGGGGTTGGAAGGCACCTCTGGAGATCATGTCATCCAATCCCCCCACTTGAGCAGGGACACCTGGAGCAGGGGGCACAGGACTGCGTCCAGACAGGTTTTGAATATTTTCAGAGAAGGAGACTACACAATCTCTCTGGGCAGCACATCCCGCCTTGTTGGCTACTCCATGACCTGTGTCAAAATGTTATCCTCGATGCTCTGCAGGAACACCCTGGATCCTGCGTGCCTTGCCATGTTGTTTTTCCAGCAAATATCAGGGTGGTTGAAGTCCCCTACGAGAACCATGACCAGTGATTGCGAGGCTACTTCCAGCTGTCTGTAGAAGGCCTCGTCGACTTCCTCTTCCTGATCAGATGGCCTGTAGCAAATGCCCACAGCAGTGTCACCCGTATTTGGCTGCCCCTTAATTTTTACCCATAAGTAATAAGTAAATTTTTACCCATGATAGTAAAAAGGGCAAAAGTCAGATGCACTAGCAACACCTCGGGGATGCTTGGTAACAGTTTAAAAGTCCAATTTAAAAGTGAAACAGTGCTACAACAAAACAGAAATAATTCACAGACAGTTAATGATTTGAACATAGCAGATCTTGGGGCTAAGTCAAGACACTAGGGCTTAAGATATCTAGATTTAGACATTTGCTTTGTAAAATCCTTCCTCTGTGATTCTGAGGAAGTTAATTGTATCAAGTTATCAAAAAGATGTTTTGAAATAAAGTCCAGCATAAGCCTTGTGTTTTTTTCTAAATACAGGATTTAGGATCATTCACCACAGTAATAGGTACTCTGTAAGACCCAAGAGTTAAGCGAAGATGCAGTGGCATTTTTGTTAGGCTACTTAGTAATTTCCAGTGTTATTTCAATGATTTGCAGCTAGCTAATACTCTTCCAGTAGATGATGTATGATATAAATGTACACAATTCGGATCACTGCTGTAATAAATACGCTTGCATTATATAATGTGAAACATGCCTTTCTGTATAAAAAGTATACATATGATGGTAAATTGTTATGCTATAAACACTAATATAAGCTGTGAAGTAGAAATAATTTTTTTTAAACCTTTAAAATTGTTTTTCAGATGTTAGGTTTGTCTGGAGTTCCTGTGTATAGAGCAGTATGTATAGCATATACATGGATAATAGAAGAGGTAAAACACTCCATATGGTGTTACATGACTACACATTTTTAGTATATTTTTTTTCCTAAACAGAATAAAAAAAAAAAAGGAAAGAGAGATTTGTAGCTCAAACTGTAACATTTTGATTTACCTTATAAGAAAGTAATTTATAGTGGCACAACACTCATTGCCCTAACAAATGCTAGTAGGAAAGACAGAAGTTAAATAACTTTGCAAAAATCAGATAGCTTGTATTGCTGTCCAACATGAAGATCTCATTTGTGATTTTCATTGCCAGATGGTATTGGTATCCAGCCATATATGGTGAATTTTGATGGGATCTGCAAATATGCTTTTCTTACAGTTAAAATAATTTTTTCAGTCCCCAAGCGAGCATTTTTCCAGACAGTTGTTCTGGGATATAAGGTTTTTTTAAAATCTTATTTATTTATAAAGTTTAGATCAGCTTAACTTTTTTTTTTAAAGCTTCTACTTCTAGGTACTTGCTATCTGTTTGATGGTGATGATTGCTTTTCTCCATGTCTTCCTAACGCAAATTCAATTTGTGAGATCTGAAGATTTTGAGGTCTGAAGATGGTTATTTCCATACAGGAGGACAGAACAAAACCCAAAATGGGATGAGAAGATTTAAAAATGAGTTTTATGGGAAAAAGGTTAGAAAAAATAGAGATAGTCCAAAGACAAATTAAGGCACGAGAATAACCTAAAAGAAATGTTCAAAAAGGGAGACAGAAGGTAGTATTGTGTTGTATAACATAGCTACAACTATAGTGTTGTAGCTGTAATTAATTCTCAGGACCTATAAATAACTGACATTTTATAATGAGAGTATTGTGGATTTACAGAGGTATTGGATTTGAATCCAGCACAGTTAACATAGGTCTCCTAAGAAAGTCTTGTTAGTAGTTCTTCTGTGAATCTTTGTTAAACTTCATATGCTTCTTGCTTGTTCACTCTTCCAGCTTGTCCAGGTCTTTCTGTGGGATGGCTCTCCCTTCTGACATGTCCACCTCATGACCCAATTTAGTGTCATCAGCAAACCTGGTGAGGGTGCTTTCAATCCCATCAACCAGATCATTTATGAAGATGTTGAACAGCATTTATGAAGGTGTTGACTGAGTTTAAGACTAGGCTTAAATATATCCTTTGTGTGGGAAACTCACCTTAATACAGGTTTTGTTAAGAAGAAAAAAAGTTCATCCATAACTTACAACCCCTACTTCTAAGTGAGACCATGTATGCAGGGGTGGCATTCTCCATTTATGCCACTTTCTAAATGCTTTGCTTCATCAAACATGCCCTAAGATTTCTGCCCTATTATAAAAGCAATATAGCAATGTGTAAAGTTTCCATTTTCTTTGTTAGCAGTAGATGGCCAGGTTAGACAAATAAATAAAGTAATTTGAAAGGCTTCCCAATCTCTGTGTGTGTGATGTCACTACACTATATAAGTTGTCTTAGTTTGTGTGTGAGTTAATACTTTTTTTTTCCCTATTAAAACATGAATAATTAGTCAAAATGACAACCCCTTTCCCTAGCAAACTCAGTTTCTCATATTCGTGTATTTTATTATGAACCTTGTGGTGTCATTTGGCAGTTTTAAAGAGTAATAGCCAAGATGCAAACACATGCCAGCTTCAGAATACAAACCTACAGTATATTAATCTGCTGACCTTTGCACTGAGAAAATATCTAGTGCTCTTTATTTATAAATGCCTATCAACAGTACCCTGCTACACTGTTATATATAGTAAATGCTGTATATATCAGTTGATCTCTGTGTATAGTTTATGGCATCTAAGGTGTAATAAAAGGATACATCAGGGTTTATCATCTGCACCCTGCTGGTAGCTTGACAGGCATTTCTGTTTAAGATATATGTCAAAGAGTAAAAAGAAAGTGTTTTGAAAGAAGAAAGGTATCTATTAAAGCAATACAACTGGCAACATCTGGGAAGGCCATCAATAGAATTTTATAGCTGGCATTTGCTTGAAGTTAAGGTTTATTACATGAAATGTGTGGTAAAAGAATTATGTCATTTCTCACCCAATTGTTATAGCAGAACATAAGGAGTATGTTGTATCCATCCCTACAATAAAAAACACTTCTTTTTATATATACACACACATACATATATATACACACACACCCCCCAAGTGGTTCATCTGGTTTGTGTGTGCTAAGTAGCAAATAAAATCAGATATGAATCAAAGTTTAATGTCCATCTATGCAAGATTATTTTTTAGAAAAGAGAGAGAGAAAATATAAAAAATCTTGTACAGGAGCAGTATACATCAATATTCTTTGGACTGTGTGTACATAGTAATTCTTAGGAACACTGTAAATCTGACATGATTGCGGTTTTTCTTTAAAAGGATGAATTAATAGAATGTATAGAGTAACATCGTTAGAAACAGAAAGCTGGAGATACTTCTTGCATGCTAAGGGAAAAATATGAAGAGTTATAAAAGCTTGTTTTAAGGACAATCCCTCAGAAGTAAGAGTTCTTTAAAAAAGGCTCACATCCCCCTTAACATCTAATTTAACATGTTAGCATCTTCTTTTGCATCAGTGTCATTCACACTACAACTTAGAAGTACACTTGAACTATGCTAAAAAGATGTATTAATTTCCTTTAATTTCAGCAGTCGTCATCGAGATGCAATTTTTTCCTGCCTTGAATGTTCAAAGATGTAGACATTTGTCTCCTTCCTCTGTATATAAACTGTCTGAGGCCTCTAAGGGATGAGGAAGTTCCATGGTCCTTCCTTGCACTTTATAATGGGCCACATTTCAATATATAAAATTAAAAATTCAGTAAAACATCATATTGTGAATATTCAGGAAGAACTGCAAAGGAAAAAAAACTAAACCCTGAACAATGTTTCAGAAAACCCTTTTCTCATTCGGTTTTGGAGATTTTGGTCAGAAACGATGAGTAGACTGATTTCTACCCTCCTAACTAAGTGATCTGTTATGGAGGTGCCACATTTAGTGCATCCTTTAACTACTGCAGTGAATATGGGTAAAAAGTTATTATAATGAGGTGTGTATAGGAAAAGGATGGCAAAACTGCTACTCCCTTATGTAACTGCAGAAATTACTCCTTTCTCACCAGACATGAAAGCTACACGATACCATTTTATTTCAGGGGTTGCTGTTATCTACTCAGCATTTCATGGACAGAAAAACTGGAAATCACAACACTTATTTAGGTGTCTAACTATGTCTATATGGACCTAACTTTTTTACATTCTTTAGAACATTTTGGTGAGAAGTCCTCAGGCACTTTTCTAAAAGTGGCACAGTTGGTTATTTGGGAAATGATTCAGCCTTATTGCTTATAATCTTTCCTAGGCAATCATTCCTCACTACTGACAGAGGCTTTTAACTGGGTTAGGCTTAGTGTAGGTTTTTTACACAGTTGGATTAATTTGCTGAATTGTCCCGTATGGTTAGAGCATTTGGTTCTTTTAAAAAAGGAGTTATCTGTGACTGTGGTCTATAAATAGAAAAAAAACCCAAACAATTTTTGTATGCATAAGAACAGAATATTATTCAATGATATCATCAGATAGAGCTTTTATATTCCTGTAAGTAATTTTTTTATAGTAATAGATATGAAGGCTCCCTAAACTGCCCAGATGTAAAAAATCAGGATTGTAATAACCCAAGTAAGATGGACTGCTGTAAAAGGGTCATGAATCCAAAAGGCAAACTGTAAACTGAGATTCATGGGTTTTTTTCATTATAGAGAAACTGCTGAAGTCTTTTAATTTTAATTATTTTAGAAAAATAAATTTCTCTCAATAACTATGTAAGATATAAATGTTACTAATTCAAGGCAGCAGTAAGTCTAAGACTGTAATTAAAGTATAAAATGGTTAAATTAATAAAAACTGATTTGTAGTCAGAAAGACACTTGCTTTGTGGGTAATCATTTTCTATCATTGTTTACTCTAAGTTGTTCTGGTTTTCTAGTTGTGTAAGAAATGCCTTAAGGGTCTTATTCCATGCAGAGATGACCACAGGCAAAAGTGAAAACAGAAGAAAAAAAATGGCTACTCTGATCTTGTTAAGCATCTTCTTTTTCAATGCCAGCATTAACTCTTCCACCCCGAAATGAGCTAGCCATCTTCTTTTAAATACAGTTTCTCAGCTACTTTTGTCTTCTAGAAGCTTCTTCATTACCAGGACATCTACAAGTTTTATCAGTTAATTGACATGATGTGTCATGTACTTAAGGCAATGCAAAACAAAAATGCATGTTCTGCGAGTCCAATAGATGCAAAAATGTTACATTAGTAAGCTTAATTTATGTCTTCTTTTTACAAACACACTTAAGAATAAAACCCAGAAATATTATTTTTCTGATTATGGCTTTTGTTTTTTGGTTTTTTTTTAAGGGAGAACAGTGTAGATTCGAATCAAACAAGCCCACCCCCTCTCCTCCTCCCCCCAGTCTTTCCATGTGTCTTGCAGGTGGAAGTACTTATGATCCCCTAGTTGCTGGCAATTATCTGACATGGTATTAGTTCTGTTTTGATTTATTGCCATAATGCCTTTCACAGTATGAAGCAATTTTGAGTTTATGATGGGAGGGGCACAAAGAGACAACATTTCAAATAGTAGCATTCATGCTGTAGAGTAGTTCATGAGCTCTCTATTTCTGTATGAAATTTTTTCTGGAACAATTTTTTATACCCTTCACATCATAGCACTTCCTATACCATGTCTTAGTCACCTGAAGTTTTATCATTACATTAATAGAAGGCTAGTTTGCTGTATTTTAAATGGAGGGGAAAATCTCATTATACAGTGAGAAGATGAGCACTGCTGAAATTAAAGATAATAAGCCAAAGGCATTAAGCTATCAGCTATCAGTTGTTAGTGTCTGAACAGCTAAGATACTGACAGTTCTGAACATCAAAGCTTGGTCTAAATTGTCCCTATTAGTTCTAGGTTAAAAAAAAAAAAAAAAGAAAAAAGAAAAAAAAGATATGCTTTGAAAATTATCTTTTTCAGGAAATTACTCTATTATTCCAATTTTTGCATCTTCACACTATAACTATGGATAGTGCTTGCTGAAATTGTTTGACTAGTAATACAGTCACTTTTTCCTTACTGTGTTAAATTATGTAAGGGCGGAAATGGTTTGATTATTTATTAAAAGTGAAAATGTATACCTGAATGAAAAATGTTGCACCATACTGTGAAACTTTGATTTTCTTTTTTTTTATCAGCAGAAAGAGGCATTATTTAACGTTGTGAATGATCAGAGAAACAGGAACTTTAAGATATGTATTCCATTTGCTTGCTACCCAGTCTCTAGGTCCAAAAAAATGCATCATGTAGCAACTGCTACGCATTACACAGCAAGAAATAAGGGTTTGCAGTTTCCATGATCAGCTTTCAAAGACTAACACATATGGATATGTATAAATATATGCAAAGAAGATCAGCATCTGTATTCATGAAGGTGGTTTCCACAGATAACATCTGATGCTTTCCAGAAAATAGTAATAGCCATGTCAAAATGGAATTCAATCCAACACACAAGACCAGCAATGACTCTTAGATTATAGTCAGACTCTCATTTGCCCCAATCTCAGTAAGGGTACATGAAAGGTATATTTTCAGTTCCCCCATGCATTATATCAAAAGTTTTATGGGTTTTAAAATTTATTAGTTTTAGCAGCTATTAGACATTTTGATACCTCAGAAATTAGGAGATCACTATATATACTTATATTTAAATAAGAATACACCAGCTGAAATTTGGATGATTACTATGAGTGGTTGCTATCATTTTTAAAGGTCACCACTGGCATTACATGTTTCAGTGTCTTGGCAGTAGGTAATTTTCAGAAGGTTTCAAATATTCTGTACATCATTATACTTAAGCTTGTCATTACTTAGGGAAAGAAATGGCCTAACATTTTTGCTATGACATGATGTGCAATGCATCAGTTAGAAACAAACCAAACCAAAACTAAAGCAACAACAAAAGAAGAAGGTATAATGGGTAAGATTCATCTCATCCAGAATGATGCTACCCTACTTTATCATTAGAAGGAATATGTATTAAGCTACTTTAATTAGGTATTAAATGAATCCTTCCCCCCTCACCGTTTTTATGTAAACCAGCAGGAAATCTGACAAAGATTTCAAACAAGAATGAAAAAAGACATAGAAGTGTAGTCCATTCTTTTACTTCATGGAGTTACTGTTCATTAAATTATCACAAACCTACATGAAGCCTGTCAATAATGGACTTTGATTTTAAATACAGAAGGCTTGGTTAAAATCACAGATTAAAAATAACAACAATAAAAACAAAAATGGAAGAGAATGACACCATTCTAAGACAATTTTCATGCTGTGAAATGTGTCTCAAATATAGAAAGTGGTGTTTTGCACTTGCTGCAAAATCCCGCCTGTATCAACAGGTTTGCTCATGGCTGAGCTGGCAGTGAGAAGGGAAACAGGTCCACCATGTTCCTATTATGGAGGCAGCAGACTGGCAGATGCTGTGCTGAACTGAAGAGTGCGGTGGAGCGTTCTTTCAAATTTAGGTAGACTGCCATTGAAATGTATACAATAGAAATTTATCCAAGATTGTTTTTGTCAATTACAAACCATTTAGCTCAATACAGGGATAACTGAAAGAAGCCTAATGTCTTCTACTGCACCGGAGGCCAGACTAGACAATCCTAGCAGACTCTTCTGGTCTTAAATGAATCAAATTGAATATCAAGAGCAGTAACAAGAGGCTCAGCCAAAGGAGAGTCTAAGGAGGACAGAAAGGGGGAAAGCTGTGAGGAAAAAAGCTACAAAGTTGCATTCCTAATCCAGTCACCCCTGCTGCCAGCTTCTCACAACTCCAAACTTACATTGCCCCAATTCAGACGTGCCCAGCTACAGCTTTATGCAAAAGGACTTCTTGTGTGAATACACTTGCCTAAAAAGAGTGGAAATTCCTTAACCTGTGCACAGAATGTTTCTGCCTTTCCAGTTCATCAGTGCTATATTATTTCCTCGCTTAAAGTTTGTAAAAACCATTTATTTTAATTTTTCAAAGTTTATACAGATTTTTTGCATACCCTAAAACCATAAGTACTTTGTCTTTCTTCAAATATGTATTTAATAACAAGCTTCACCTTTAGAAGACAGCTCGTAATGACATTGGCTTAGTTTCTTTATCAATGTCAGTGTTACATCTCCAGTAATTTTAAGCATTATTATGTAAAGCTTTTATGTTGGGCTTCAGGATCTTTTGAAATTGTTTTGAATGAGAAAGCCCTAGAGCTGATTTTCTATTTAAAAAAACAAAAAGTTTGTTTCCAGTAATGGCATATCAGACAGCTTGAAGTATATAATTTCTCAGAAATGCTATGTATGTTATTTTGGTTAGATGTGAATGGAATTTGAACTTGTACAGAAGATTATGGTAAGCAAACTATGTGACTGAAAAGACATTATAATAGAGCAGCACATCAACAACAGATTGTAAATAGAAGTTTTCTGATTATGGAATTCCGGATGAGATGTTGAAGGGTAATCGTTCAGGTCTGACTTGTTTCCAAACTTTTCATTAATACCTGTTTAAATATAATATATAAAGCCTAATCAAAGTAAAATAGGTTGCAACAAAGGTCCATGTACATAGCAAAGAATTTGATCAACACAATGAGCTATCACATATTGGTAAAAAATCAAAATTAGTTCTAAAGTATGAAGACCATATATTTAGAGTTTTATCTTGTATTTTTAGTACTGAGAACTGCTCAAGGTGTGAGAATAAAACGTCAGAGGTTAAAATCAAGTAAGTGCTCAAAAACTACCTGGAACATAACGTCCTCTACTATTTTGACAAAAGGTTGTATCCTAAGAGGAGATACCTCATTTCTGCCAGGAGACCTGAGTACCAGCCTAATGTTAACTTGTAACCCAACTTGCATACTCTGCTGAGAAAATACAGTTGTTTACTATAAGGGCTTTCAAACACTTAACTTGCTCAATTCATTCTCCAGTGCAGCTTTGGTGGAAGGCAAAGAAATTGGAGAGATGATGTTGCTTTTCAACATAGTCTACTAGGGCTAACCCAAAAAGAATGAATTTGAGATTATTAGCATATATAGATTATTTACATCCATGCCTTCTGTGTGTCATATATTAGTATATCTTGATAGAAATGGACCCTGATATTTAAAGTTGCAGCGCTTTCCCTTTGTCCAAGAATGAAATTTGGATCTCTTGATTAATTTAAACACCCGTTATGTTGCCTTTTTGTCTCAGCCTGAAAAGCTGAATATCCTCTCTGATATACACGGCCTCCCCTGAAACAGAAGCTCTACATAAGAAAAAGAAAACAACGTTTTATTTGTTATTATTCCAGTTTCTAGGAAGGAAACTGGGTATCTGTAATGGATTAATATAGTCAACAATTGTTAAATGGTAGAAACTCTTGTTCTAATACTATACATTCATATGCAGTATAACTGCAAAGTTTTCTATTAGCTGGCTTTTTTGTCCTTCAGGACTTTTTGTTCCCTTGGAAGGATTCTAGTCAGATTAGAGTTCACTGTGAAGTTAGATATCTGCTCTTTAACAAGCACAATTGACTTACTGTTCCGCATCATCAGCCTGACTGGTGAAAATCCCTTTGGAGTAATGAACAGAAGGTAAAGATGATTTAATCATTTGTAATCATTGGTTGTATTAGGCTTTCTCTGCATAGAGAAACTTACATGAGAAATGTAGGTTGGTGGTTTATGTAGCAGATTATATACCACACATCTTACATGAAGGCAATGAGAGAACTGTCATTTAGGAGCTGGTGTCACTGAGCTAACTGGCTAGTGCTCTGTTAAAAGTATTTGTAATGCTTCCCAGCTTCATGCTGATTTTACTGATTGTCTATTTAGAAAAACACATGACAAAATTTGAAAATAATAATGAAATAAGAACTTCTGTGGGCCTACTTCTTCCATATCTTAATTTGAGAAACAATCTCCACTTTCTTCCCAAAGAAAGTAGCAATTGATTTTAATGCTATTTTTTCAGTCTGAAGTAACCTCCTTTCTAACTGTCTTTGAAGTTATCTCTAATTGTCACATTGTGATATATCATATTTTATTATAAACTTTTCTTCAATATACTACTACATAAAGTAACACTCTGCCAGTTCCAGACTATTTCATTCTGTGATGTAATCATTCCTGTGTTCCTAACTTTTAGGCTCATTAGAGAAGCATTCATTTAACTTCATCAAATAGTAAGAATGGGAAAAGTTATTTTTAAAAGTGGAAAATATAAGAAATTATCATTAGAGACATCACTTGGGATAAAAATTTCTTAGGAAAGTCAGATGGGTGTGTGCCAGAGCCTGTTTTGCAATATGTAGTCCTTTCATGTTTGTTTGCTTTTTAATAATAACCAATTTTGCCTTTTCTTGATATTATTTTGGAAAACAGAACGCAAAACATTCTTCTGAACATAGTGAATAATACTAGTGTATTTTTTAGAATCAAATATCTTGTTATGGATGTATTTAATGAATAATTACATGGAGAAAGTTGAGAACTAGCTCACGTACAAACAAACAAAGAATCCAGATATTGGCAGAGGGCTTAAGTTGCAATGTTCTGGCAACCACTGTCTTCAGCTAAACTTCTCTGATTATGAGAAGACATGAAGGAAAAGGAAATTCTTAGCTGATGATCAAATAACATGAATAAAACAGGAGGGGGAAGAAATTGGGAGGGGAGTGGAATTAAAGAAAAAATTGTAATCCTTATTATAAACTTGATAGTTGGCTGGCTATTCATGTATTACGTAAATCTATCATTCTGATTTTAAACCAGGTATTCTGTATTTGACACTGAAATGACATTCATAATTCATATATTTTAGAGGTTGGTGAATGCATGAAGGCCTTCGATAGACTCCTTGGCTTTGAGTGATAATTCAGATACTCAAAAAGTGCGTGTGACAGGCACATAGGGCAGGTCAGGGTGAAAAAAGCAAGATGCTCACAAATGTGTTTCAAGATTAGACAAAAACAATTTTAAAGGTAAAAGTATTTTTCTTTTTAAAACATTCCTCAAATTTATGTTTAACATCACTGAATTTTTACATTCCATGCCTCTGAATGGATTTCTCCTGGGATGTCCATCATTCACCACAGTGGTCTTATAACATCATCTGAGATTGCATCATCTGCATATTTCCAAAATATACCTCACCTGATTCCAGATAAATCAAGAATTAAAACTATATCAAGTGACAGGAAGACCCCTCTCAGCTGGATCCATACTCTAGAACCAAACCTGCAAAGATAGACTTAGTTTCCAGATTTGTATTCAACTCCAGAACAACAACTCTGGACTAGCTCAAGCTCTTACATTTTCCAGTTTAAATCTTGCGTCATTCAGTCTCTGTAAAAATATTGCCTTTCTTACTCCCTTGATCACCTGAACAAACTAAGCGAAGAACAACTACATTAAATCACTGTGCATTCAGAATTCATATTTTTATATGTTAACTTTTTATAAATTGTAACTTTCTATTTCTGCTGGTGGCTAAAAATTAACAGTAATTATTGCTGAAGACAGAAAACTCATGCTGTTTATAACAGGAACTACAGGCACTCATTGTATCTCAGAATGAAGTCATCTATAAAGTAGGCAAAAGCTTTACTTCAGTGAAAGTTTCTTATCATATTTGATACACAATCACCCAGCTGACAATGGGCCAGGAACAAATATTTCCCTTAACTAATCAAGTGAAAGCTTGAATGTACCTTATAGCTTATACCACTCTTTCTTCTGTGAATGGTATAGACTATAACTATGTTACTTGAAACATGGCATAGCTTTCTGGTAAGAATTCACTTAAAGATAAGTATTGCACATACCACGCTATTTAGGCATCTTCACTAATGAGCTAATATTTCTCAAGTTATTGAAGCATATGGAGGTCATTACTTACAGTTGGGTTTATAGAGGCATTGCTGTTTTCCATCCATAGCTGTTGTAAAGTGAGATGGGCTATGGAGGAGCCTCTGAAGTGTCTGTAGACTTCGCATGTACCAGCCAGAAAGTTTTCCCTGTTTTCTGTGTTTGCTTAATAGTCCCAGGGGGCAATAAAACTAAAACAGGTTATAAAATACGACATATGGACAAATTTGCTGTTGCAGCAGGTATGAATTTTGTAATGAAAGACATCAAATATCTGAAATGAAAGGAGAATCAGCTAGGTGCCCAGTCACCCTGTGATACCGGCTGTTAGAGTTTCTAAGAGCTCTGCTTGAATAATTAACATTTATCCACAGACAAGAAATCTATAAGTTTGCCCTTAGATTTGCAGTTGTCCTCATGGACTGATCTCTTACCTGCTATCCAAGTCTTCATTTTGCATTCGCAGCTATGTCAGTTATCATCTCAGCATGTAAGTAAATAAAATGGCAAATACATAATAGTGGTGGTGTCAGGAATAGTGTGAATATTTTGGTTTCCCAAGACAAGTTTGAAAAGTAGGGTAAATCTGGCACGGTACAGGCTTATGGTGTCATTTTATCGGTTTTCGACCTTAGCGAGTTAATCCAGTAATAATGTTGTGACCTTCCAGGCACTGTAATATTCTAGTGCTGTTACTGTCTGTATTTTCCTGTGAAGTTTCAGAGCCAGTGTGCAATTGAAAATATTACTCATAAAACTAGAAATATTTGTGGGAGTTTTCACCTGGAAGAAAACAATATGTCATATTATAGCTATGCCTTTTCTCTCCATAGAAAGACTTGTTCACCAAAAGGTCTGGTTGAGGTTCAATTTTTGACTAGCTGATGTTCCACAAACAGATCACTTCTGTCAAAAATCAGTATATTTTGTAGGGTAGTCAAAAAAATTGCAACAAAAAAATTGATCCTGGCTTGATTCAGAATTTTGCCTTTAAATGTATCTAAGTTTGTACTGCAACTCCGAACGGGAAATGGATCTTATGCTTAAAGTTAAGTCAACTTGGAGCAGAATTCAGACCTTTGTTCTACATTTTTTCAGCTCCTTTATCATATTCATATGATCTCCTATATTGAAAGTGAAAAAAACCCCTACAAATACACTCATGTAACTGTAGCTGTTTAGGGTTTTTGATTTGTATCTTGAGCAAGACAGAAAAAATCAGAAAGTTTTTGTTTTATTTTATTTCCTTTGTTTTCTGTTTAGCTTCCTTCAAAGTATGTTAATATTTTACCATTTTGTAACAATTATGCCATTATTTGTTTAGGCTTAACTTCAAAACCTATACTTAAATCCCACCAGGATCTATGGATTAAACACATACTTAAAATGAGTGTTTAATTAGATGTTTTGCTGAATTGGATATTTAATTGTCAATCTTTTTTTCAGTAAAGTTTTATTGACATCCCTGTTTATTTAAAGGAGCTATTTAGGTTTTCATTGTAAGATTCCAGTTGCAGGAGAATTTCTGAAGAATTACCTACATGAAAGCATTGAGGTAGGACTAATTATTAGGAATTTGGAGACAAAACTGAACAGGGAACAATAAAGCAGAAAACCCATGTATTTCCTTTGGAGTTCTTCCTGTTCTAAGAAAGGTGAAGCATACAAACAGTGCATTATTTTGTCTATGAAGTTCTTCCATATCTCTTTTCCCTCATGTACTGTGAAGTAACTTTATTGCTGGTAAAAGCAAGGAGTGGTAGGGTTTTTTGTTGTTTCTGGGTTGTTGTTTTTTTTTTACAATCAAAGTCTGCTTTATCACAATAAAAATTACATTGTAAAAATTAAATAGACGTAATGAAAAAAAAAGAAAATTGAGAATTTGCCCTTCAGGAAAAGCAAAAATATGTAAGTCTCCTTTCTAATACAGAAGGAAAATGATTTGCAAAGGTCTCAAGCCAAATGAGATATTTTAGAGTTTTCACCAAGATTTTTTTTTTCTTTTTAGCAGTATGGAAGAATAAATAACAAAGTATGCTGCAGGAGAGAAATGCTGGAATTTCACAAACAAAATTATTTGAAACTATGATCTGGTTTATTGACAACATAAAGCAGACTCGACATTAAAAAAAAAAGCTTAATTGGTCACAGGACAAAAGCCAGCTAATGAGATACAGATAAGACTTCTGTCAAAATTCAGTAAGGCCACATGAACTCTGCATTTACTAGAGATCATCTGCATTAGTGGATAACCTGGTGGCAGCTACATGCCGTTGTGTGTGTTTAAGATAAAAGTATTAACGAGAAAAAATATGTCGCCATCATTTAATCTGACACATTTTTTCCCTAATTACTCTTCATGTAAATTTATATTATTGCTTTCAGTATTGTGGTTTTTGGCCTAGACCTCCCCCTGCTTATACTGGGTGGATGCTGCTGTTCCCCCTGAGAGCTGCCAAAGAGGCACAAGGTGGGACAGAAGTAGAGGCTGCAGGTCCAGGCAGGCAAAAGAGCCAGACGCAGGGTGGGCAACCCACAGTGCCCTCAAGGACTGCTCTGGTGACGGACATGGTGTCCCCTTCAGCACATACTGCCCTCAGCTAGGAGGGTATCTGTGGCTCTACATAAAATGAAAAGAGTAGCTTTGATATATTTTTGTGATTTATAATGTTTATATATTTTTATTTTTTGCTTCATTTGTTCTAGCAACAAGTAGCGCATTTATTATCCCGAAGTCAGACATCATTTTTCAGTGAAGGTCAAGAAGGTTTCATTGGCAATGAGAAAATGGCCTCTTTTCTTAATTTATCTTATATGGAGAAGTCCATTGGAATGAACACATGAGGCACCTTGAGTCTGTAGTGATCAAACTGGATATGTGGCTGGCCATTTAAATTAAGGTTTTGTATATTTTTTACTTCATGCACTTCTATCTGACATTTTTCCTGCACTTTTAGTTGAAAAGATGCTGCAAAACAGAAAACAGGCAAAGCCTCTGGAGCAGCCAAGGCCATCAGCTTAGTCTCAGTGCTGTGCTAGCGTCACCTTGTGGCTTCCTTTTTGTTGGGAGAGTAGGAATGATCTTCCCTTTACCTGCAACATATGGATACTTCCTATGCAAATTGAAAGAAAAAAAAAAACCCTTCCTTTTTAGTACCTTCTCCAGGTTTCTTAATGAAATAACCTCCAGTCTGGCCTTTCTCTGTTGTAGCCCTTTACACTAGGTCTGCAACACAAGAAAAAAAAAAAGTGTAAATAGTCAAAATGAAAAAGCACTCCGTGTTCATTTTGTATCAATGTAAATGCTTGCATAGGTATAATGGAAGACTACAGAGAATCCAAGTGCTACACCTAGACCATCATTCTGGGTTGCCTAAGATAAAATCAACTTCTTTGCAATATTAAGAGTGAATAACTTGTAGAATTCCTTATCACTGGGCATTTCACATGAGCTTGCTACCTCATTAGGGAAACATATTAAAAATCTTGTGCACGTAAAACTTGTCCAGAAATTCCAGATGAATTACTTATTTATAATAAACTGAAGAGTTTATAAACATGCATGTAGAGATCAGAGTAAAGACAACCAAAAACTTAGATTATCTAAAAAACCCAGATTACTCAGAAAAAAAGAGTAGACTGCTCCCAAACATTTTGGGAGCTGAGACTCATTATAAAAAACAGGCATAGGCAGAATTCGGTGTCTAACTAGTAAATTCATAACATTTTCTACTGCCAAAAGGAAATCTCCTAAGGAGTAATAGTATTTGTCTGAAATATTTCAGCTGAACAATGTCACCCAAATAATTAGCTGATTGTGATAAAAAAATTGAAGAGTGGGATCCTCCTTATTTAGGGGAATAAGTTAGTTATTTAAAAATAACAGTTCAACTCTATTTCCTGTGAGACCCAAGGCAGCCAATCAAGGCTGGCAAGAATAAGACAAGCTCTTAAAGACCTGGAACAGCACCTGGGGAACATGTAGGATACCACAGATCCTCCCAAATGGCCTGTGTCTGTGCTCTGCAGGAGCAGCTGAACAGGCCTCTGGGAGCACCGGTTGCATGAGTCAGGTCTGCCATTCCTCTTTGGGGAACTCAGAAGTGAGCACTTACCTTCAGATGCCTCATGTCGATCATAGAATTACAGAATAATAGAATGGGTTGGGTTGGACAGGGACATAAACATCATCTAGTTCCAACCCCGCTGCTATGGGCAGGGACACCTTTCACTAGATCAGGTTGCTCAAAGCCCCATCCAACCTGGCCTTGAACACTTCCAGGGAGGGGACATCCACAGCTTCTCTGGACAGCCTGTTCCAGTGTCTTACCACTTGCATAGTAAAGAATTTCTTCCTAAGACCTAATCTAAATCTACCCTCTTTCAATTTAAAACTGTTAGCCCTCATCCTATCACTACAATCCCTGATGTCTGAATTTGACATCTGAATCCCATCCTGAATAGACTATATTTACAAGTGTAGAACCTGTAGATTCCACTATGAGAGCCTTTTTTGATTCTGTATCCACACAGACTACATACCTCTGTCAGCAATAGGAAATAATTCTGCCTTTGGACAATGTCCTAGTAACTCCTCTGCTGAAGAGGCTGATTGATAGGACACCACTCTCTCTTCTTACCCAAGAAATGTCTCCATGGTTTGTTTTTTTTTTCTTCCCACAACTGCCTATATCTGGAAGATTTTCCAGAGACACTTTGAGCTGTTCACAAAAGGGTTAATAATCTAAAACCACAGCTCATCACCTAAGTAATACTTTAAAAACAGTACTTTTCAGATGGTCTATGCTGTATGTATGAAAATATGACAGTTGTTCCTACCTGACAAGTGATAGGTCTGACTTGTCACTCCTTGCAAGCAAGGGAGGCTAGGGAGTGATGGTCATGACGTTCAGACCATGGTCAGGTCATGACATGTGGGGGTTATGCTGATGCTGGCAATTTCACCGGGGCTGAATACACTGAATACACTGGGTAGAAAGAAAATTGTAAAGAAACCGCATTGTGGACCTGCTGTGTGACAGGATGAGGCTGAGCTGGTATTCAGATTTAGCTGAAATAGCAATAACCACACCATTTTTCACACTGAAGAAACCTGCTTCTTCAGTGAGGGGAGTTGGAGAGAGCAGAATCATGAGTCTCAGTCCACATTAAGCCACGAATTCCTCCCTTATGGGTTAGAAATCCAATGATGTGAAAGAGTACAAAGGAAATTTAAAAAAAAATGTTATATATCTAAATCCTTTAACATTTGGCACTGAATGTTATAGTTCACGTGGCCCACTTTTGGCTCACCCAGAAAACAAACCAATCATATCAAATTGAGGTTGTAGCAAATTTCATAGTGAATATTTTTCATAAAAAGCCTGAATCCTGAGTCATCCAAAGCTAAACCAGCTTAGACAGAGTTTTCTATCAAAACTTGGGAATTTAAACAACTACTATCATATTTGTAACATATGAACCCAAGACAAAGCTAAAGTAAAGAATCTGTTAGAATTCAACAAGAAGGATTAATGGATATTTTCTTACCTATAGTTCCTGTCCTTAGCCTAGCAATCATGAATTCTCTATGAAGAAAATACCATGACATTCCTACATATAAAGTTCACAAGAATAACCAGGACCAAAATAAATCAGTTTTGGCCTTATGTGAACTTGTGCACAAGACAGAATGGGACAACTTGAAAATGAAGTTAACAGTTTTCTAAACATGCTGTGATACAGAAGTAAAAGATGGCAATTTTCTTCATAGAGGAGACAGGAATATATCACATGCTATATTTGGTTGTGTTTTCAGTTTTCATAATCCCTTGTCACTTCTTCTTTCACTAAACATGCAGACTATTTTCTTCACTTTATTAATGATCTGACAATCAGTTAGAAGAAAATTATGAATAAAAGACTCCATTGCTTGTCGTGTTCATAAACAACCTACTAAGTTTGAAAGAAAGCTTTCACAGCAATTTTAACAGCCAAATGTAACAGCTCATTTAAAAAGCTCCTTGCTGAGAGAATCTTAATTTACTTGCATCCAAGAAGTTGATCCAGACTGTTGAGGAGTTCTGAATATATTGTGGCAAATTCCTCTTTTAGTCAATATATGAAGTACAGCCTGACTAGTTGCAAGGGAGTGTGGATGAATTTTCAAAGATGTCATGGATATACATGTACACAACTTCCAAATATTCTAGGAAAAATTAGACAACAGACCTCCCTAAAAAATTTTGAAAATATCAGCTTTAAGTACTAACAGTGTTGACTGATCATCTCCCTTTCCTGAAGTAGCATGTTTCACATATGATGCATATCACCCCAGGCTGGATAGCACATGCATATTAAATAAAATACCTGCAGGGTCTGAGTCTGTAATTATATTCAGGACAGTAGTAATATATAAGGATTATTTTTAATCATTCCATATAATTATTTTTAAGGCTTTATCTGTTCAATGTTGTAACATATTTCTGAATTGTCATTTATTGAATAAGTTAGAATATAATAAATAGTGAAAAATCCTGATGCAGATATGAAAAATACACATCTGCAGGTTTATTCCTTACTTCAAAGCCAGTTTCTTATTCTGTATGCTGACAATTTATTAAATTATACTTTACACATAAATATGTATATATGCATATGAAAATACAAATAGGAATAGTCCAACAGCACAATGGGAGTCTAGAAAGTTATTAATATATCAGGACAACTGGGATCTGAGAAGAGAGAAGTATGGCCATTTGACTTTTGGCTGACACTTCCAACCATATGTGACACTTCCAACCATATGTTATTATGCATGTAAAAAATAAAATTTTACACTTGACTAAACAACATAATGGGAAAATTTGTAATCCAATTTGTTTCTTTCAACTTAAACTGATATCTGATTTCTAAATATGATGCCATTGCATGAGCTTTAAGCTGATGTGGAGTTAATTCCAGTTTTGTCTTTGGCAAAAATTTCCCTGTGTACCCTACGATATATACTGCCTTTGCCAGCAGCAATTAAATTTCTTTACCATGCAGAGAACAAGTTAGAGAGAGGAAGAAAAAAGGATAACTTCATATATCTTAAAATAAACAAATGCATTGACCAACTTAATATGGAAATATTAGTTTCTTAGTTTCAGACTATCAGTGTGCTGGAAACCATTAACAAGGTCCATTACCTCAGAAAGCTGGAAGTAAAAGTGTGTCTGTGTCATAAACACAGGAATCAGAATGAGATTCGAAATTTGTGTCGTAAGTGTTGAAAAATCCTGAGAAACCCTTCAAGGATCAGTATCTTGAGAGGACTTCCTGGTGCCTAAAAACCCATTCCTTTTGCATTTGTTTATATGCACTTCCAGTCAGATTCAAATGTATTAATAATTGAAAACAAATAACATTTTTTAGCTAATTCTTTGTAGCTGATTTACCCCACACAAATTGTTTAACCTTTACCATGTTGTCTTCATCTTTGGTTGCGTTATAATCATGTTGCTAGTGAAGTAGTATACTACCCCTTGGCTAGAAGTCCAGTTAATATAATGCATTGTAGAGAGACCTTAAGGACATAAGGTAATGTTTGTCTTTTTTTTTAATACATATAGCTGTTGTAGCCAAGTATTTTACAGCAGTTGTAGACTGACAGCCACTTTGCTAGTTAAGGACTGGAAAATATACTACTAAGGACAATATATCTTACCATTTCTCAGGAATTAGTATGCCAAGTCAAAAAATCTTACCAAAAGCAACGAACCAACCAAGCAAAAACCCAAGTATGAATCTAAAAATAAAACCACCTTCTTGACTCCTTCCATAAGTTTAAACAACTTTCTAGGAAAAAGAAAAATGGAAGAGGCACTGGAATAGAAAATAGATTCATACTGTCCTTATTCCCACAGAGTCGCAATGCAAACTCTTTTGGTAAATTAAGCGGAAAAATACAAATACCACTGATTTTAGTTGGAACTCTGGAGTAGTGAATGCCTTCAGTGGACAGCATACTTACTTTGGCATCTTTAAGGTCACCTCAGAAAATTTTTTTTTTAAATGTTGGTCTTGGCCTATAGTATTTGGAAGATTATATAGCCTATTAAGCTGCATCAAAGGAGAACATTCTAAAAATTCAAAGAAACACATTGCCATGTATTTTTTGGAGACTTCTCTATCAAAAAGGCAGACTGACAGTAAAATTTTTCTGGAGAGAAAGGCACATCTAGAATGGAAAATAAGGTTAACAGAAACAATCCTTTCAAGCATCATTCTGGGACAAAAAAACTAGAAAGATTATGGGTCTGTCTACTTCAGCATTTCAGGTTAGGGTCAGGAGTGTAATTTTCAAGTGAATCTCCCAGTTGGTCTTTGATTACCTCTGTTTTCCTTGACATCACAAGTCATTTCAGAGCACGTGAACAAGTATGCTTTCAGAAGGCTCATTCTTAATGCAATCCAACTGCTAACGGTCACCGAGCCCTTGGGACCAGATTTAGGACTAGTCCAAAGTAAATCCCCCTTCTTGACCTCAGTGTGTACATCCTCTGCAGTGATTGTTTCCCTCAACTTTGTACTGAAGACAGCTATAATTAATTTTTCTTCCTGTGGGCATTCACTAGACTGTTACTTTTTGGTGACCCACAGCAGTTCTTAACTGAAAAGTATCCAGAATTTGCACTTTCCCTACTTTTGGGTCCCATTACAGTAGCAACTTGCAAGCAGTTTAGGGTGAGACAAACTATTTTTAGTTTCCTGTCTATGTAGTTTTTCATTCAACACGAAAATAAAATATATCAAACAAGCAAAGAAGCGAAAAGGGAGTTCATTCTGACACCAGCTGGGTTGTTAATTGTTCCATAGTTATATTTAGAGTTCTAGAAGGGTTGCTATTCACACGTTATGATGAGTAAAATTTCTTACTAAATGTATTTAAATATAATTTCTACTGTTTTTAAATTTTCATGGTTTAGTAACTATGTAGATAAATAGATAAATACCTATCTAAGTACAGCTTATACGTACATATGTTCATTTTCATAACACAGATGTGACCACTTAGATTTGTTTTAAAGGAAAAAATAACTGAAAGATACCATCGGGCGATAAAGTATCACACTCTCCTCAACTAAAAAAACAATAAAACTCCAGTAGTTGAAGTGAGAAGCTCCAACTCTCCAACTCATTAAAACAAACTGTTAAAGCAAGCAATTTGCAGACAAAGCAGATGTTACACTGGTCTCTGCTGAATAGATTTCGTTGCACTTCTTCAATCTTTTTAATCAGTCAGAAAGGGAATTCATGCTTATAGTTACTCCTTATATCAAGGAAACCAGGCAGCTGAGCTTTTTAAACTAGAGACATGCAGTTCTGAAAAGATTCACAACGTAACAGGAGCAAGGTTTTTGGAAAAAAAAAATCTTTTCTGATAAACTTGCGTTTGGAACAACAGTGCTTTCTTTTTATGAACTCTGTCTTCCACATGTTTGGAAAAGAGTCAGTGTTTCCTACAGTAGTCTTTCATGTGACCTCATGAAGGAGCTGGTATTAATATTTTTATAACTTATCATCCTAACGACTTAGCACAATAAATTATAGGTACTATGAAAAGCTCCCTTAACCACATATACGTCATCTGCAAATGTTATAAAAATTAATATATTATTTGCAGTTGGAATTTCAGCTGACACCAGATTTCAGTTGTTGATGACAGTAAAAATTTCAAGATTTTTACGTTTGTCTTCCTTAGGTACTTAAATGGTTTTCTTTACTGTCATCTGAGTGTCTCAGAAATATCATAACATCTTTCTCTTCCCAGCAGTCCTGACAGGTACAAAACTGTGACTATATCAGTAATAGAAATGGGAAACCAAGCTACAGAGGAGACGAGTCATATATTTAAGTTACACATGTAGCAGTGAAGTGAATCTTATAAATCTTATAGAAGCACAGTAACCACCGTACCATCTATTTTCTGGGGTGAAAAATAATTATTTACATCAGCACTTCTCAGTTTGTAGGGAATAATCCTCCAAAGAGATGGTACAAACAGGGGCGAAAAAATCCCCAAGGCGAGAAAAAATGTATTTCAACACAAAACCCATATTTTATGAAGAGTTATGGAGATACTTAATCCACTGTAGTAAGGCGTAAGGTATGAAACTGATGAAACATAGTTTTAGATATCCTTACTGATGCCATTTTTACTTTAAGCTATGGGAAACTATCTTTACAACAGAGATTAAATTAAGAAACATAACAAAACATGCAAGAGAGCAGACACACTATACTAAGAGTCCATTTCTTTGAAATTATTGTTGCTTTTAATGTAGTTACGTCATAGGTGAAGTCTACAGCAAATGGAAAGCACCATACTACTAGCACAATTTGTTCTTTTTCCCTAGGTGTACCTCATACATATCCACTGTTTTCAAGTCAACACTTGTGCTCAGAAAAATATGCTGTGTCATGAATTGCAATACTTACTTACTGTAACCCCTGGAGTTAGAAAACAGGTCTCACTGAAACACGGGTTAATTCAGGCAGGAAGTTTCTAGTCCAACCCTCTGTCCAAAGAAGGGCAGGCTCTGGAGTCAGACCAGGTTGCTCAGGGATTGGTCCACTCGGGGCTTGAAACCCTCCAAGAACAAGTGAGAATAGGCAAAATGGGGATCTGTTCAACAAAGGGGAATGCTAGGTTTTCCACTTGGGGAGTAAAAAGCCCTTGCACCAGTGCAGGCTGAGAGCCAATGGGCTGGAAAGCAGTTTGGCAGTAAAGGACCTCGGGGTCCTGGTGGATACCGAGTTGAACACAAGCCAGCAATGTGTCCTTGTTGCAGAAGTGGCCAACAGCACTCGGCTGCATTAGGAATAGCGTTGCCAGCAGGTGTAAGGAGTTGATCCTTCCTCTATACTCAATTCTGGTGAAACACATCTGGAGCTCTGGGTCCAGTGCTGGTCTTGATGGTACTAGAAAGATGGGGACTTACTGCACTGAGTCCAGCGCAGGGCCACAAAGATGATTAAGGGAGCATCTGACATATGAAGAGAGGCTGAGAGAGCTGGGATTGTTCAGCCTGGAGAAGAGAAAGCTCAGGAGGATCTTATCCATGTATATAAATACCTGATGAGAGGAGTAAAGAAGTTGAAGTCTGTCTTTTTTCTGTGGTGTCCGGTGACAAGACAAGAGACAACGGGCACATGTAGAAATACAAGAATGAAGGATAAAAATATTTTATAGTATTGGTGATCAAACACTAGAACAGGCTGCCCTGAGAGGCTGTGGAGTCTGCACGCTTGGAGATAATTCAAACCTGATTGGACGTAGACCTGAGCAACCTGTTCTACCTGATCCTGCTTGAGCAGGATGCTTGGACTAGATGATCTCCAGGGGTCCTTTTCAGCCTCAACTATTCTGTGATTCCATGATGCAAGGATATCCTCAGGTTGTTTAAAGAAGGCTTCATCCCCCTCCTTACTCTGACTTGGTGGTCTGTAACAAACTTTCACTGGATATGACTCTTACTGACCTTTCCAGGAATAAAAAGGGGGTGAGGTGGGGTTGGGGAGGGGTTATGCTATGGTAGTGTCAGGTAGTGTTTGGTATAAAAATAGTAATGCCTAAAAATCATGGGCTTGGAAGAGTATACATGCAACCAGTGTCTTAGACAGTATTTATTGTGTATATATTAGTCAGCTTTTTAAAGGGACCTCTTAATTCTGGGTAGAAGGAAATTACCTTGCAGACAGGATAGAAATGAGAAAGAAATACTCTCAGAGTCCAGATCCAGGGCGTATCATCAGTCACGTTCACATTTTTTGCATAACACCAGATGATTTGCTACTGGTGCAGGAAAGGAAACAACATAATTAAATGCTGGATATTGCTAGTTTCAGGCAGAGCTATCAAAGGAATTTACATACTTCAGCTATATCAATGTAATTGGAGAGCTATTTCCACAATAGAGATAGTCTTTGGAAGACTGTTGCCTTTGTGAGCCTCCCTCCTTCATGCTTGGAACACATCTAAGGAATTGTGGTTGAGACAAATGTTGCATACTGGTATGAAGAATCACAGTCTGGTCACCCTGAGTACAAAGCCTCTGTTTACACATATCTGCACATGCTGTCCAGTCTTGCCCTGTGACTCAATACCAAGAAATATGACAGTGTAGTATTCTGAGTATGGATGTTACTGTTCATTTCACAAAAACAGTACCAGTACTCACCCTACCTAATAGTCCTGATTACAGTCAGCCACATCCAAACTACCCAAGGAAGTGGCGGAGAGATTTTCCATGTAGCAACTTACAGTATTGTGATTGTTGCATACTCCAGTTTACCTTCTTTATTGCCAATAATTACAGATTTAAAAAAAAATATTTGTTTAAAAGAAATGTAGGAGAATATTTTATATTCTGAATGAATTAGTAATGTTAGCGCAAATCTGGAAGATGTTGTTACTTTTAAAATCTCATACATTAAAGAAATAAAACAAAATTTGACTCTAAGTGTTACTTTAATTCTTCTGTGTTTTACTGTTAAATACATACGATGCCAAAAAGCAGTTTGAATGTGCTTGAAAATTTTAAAACCAGGGTGGTCGATTCTCAGAAAAACAAGATATCCTGTGTGAAGTCAGCCCTCATGAACTTGTACCTCAATGCCAGCAAACCCCAGGTAGGGTAATTATTCCCAGTGAGCTGTGAAGGATCAGTATGGGAATTTCACTGCTTAAAGCTGAATTTAGAAAACTCAAGCAGTCATAAACTATTCCCTTCTGGCTTTAGGTAAGCCCTGAATTGTTCAGTTAGGTTTGTAAAGTAGCCTACATGGGATGCTACATGGTATTGCATAACACTGTGTTCATAATTGAAGTCAACTGAATAAGCTACTCTTAATTAGGCCCCTTTTAGAGGTAAGTCAAAAAAAAGGACATGTCTCTGAGCTGTGGACTGCAACATATCTATAACCTCACCTTAAAGATTTCTTTTGACAATGTGATTACAGGAATAGTAATTAAGTCTTAATTAAAGCTAGACAGTTTCTTTCTGATGTCATTAAAACCCCAACAAATTACAGAATAATTTGTAAACATTTGTTTAAAAGTCATAAAAAGTTCACATGACAGAATTCTATTATGTGATTGACAGGATCATCTTCAGCTGTGGAAAGTTCTCCAGGATACCCAGTTCTCTCTGTTCTCCAGCATGCTGGATCGTGCCTTCTACTGCAATTTAACATTTTTGACAACAGTTTTATTCTATGTCCATCAATGTAAGCTTGCATAAATATGAAGTGCTTTTTTTCCTGTAGTAATGATGGTTGCCTGAAAGAGATAAGGCTGCCCTTCCAGTTTTGTATTTGAGATCATTTAAGAGGTTGGTAGAAGTGGTCCGATAAAGCGTGGCCCTAATCAATGAAATTGAGCATATATGGATGGAGCTGCAGTAATAGCTCAGCAGAGTTTACATGTGAATCTGTATTTCAGTATCTCTTCAGCTCTGCCTTCTGCAAGCTGCTTTCAGTAACATGCTCCACTGTGATGGACAGGAAACCTGAACTGTTCATCTGAGTCATACCGCTTTTCAAAATCTGGTACTTAGAACTGGTCAGTACTGAGTTCTGTTGTCTGGTGGGTAAGCAGCATTTCATTAGTGATCTGGTCTCCTTAGTGATCTGATAATGAAGCAGGCAAATGATTCTGATAGTTTTTCAATACTTACATCATTCATTGTGATATTGACAGTCCAAACCTGAGAAGGACAGCACTTGAAGTGTTTGAATTGCAGTGTTTGAATTTACTCCTGATGATTAGACTTCCTTGTGACCTTTGGAATATATCATCCCCCCAAAAAACCTATTAAGCTACAGAACCACTGGCATGGTTGCTAAGAATGTAAGCATGTTATAGTGCCTTGCTTTCACAGAAGACACAGACTGAAATGGGGCCCCCGATGAATGACTAGAGGCAGCTTGAAAATCTATAGCAGTCCCACTGGCAACATTAATCAACTGTAATTTCTGTGGCAGTCTGGCATGCAACTAAGTGAACATTCATATATATTTTTGTAACACCACATGCCGCTGGCAAACCTATGTTATTAATAGAGCTCATTGTGAGGGAGCCATTCCACAGCAGATGCTTCCTTAGCACAACAGATTTAAATCTTATCAAACACCACCTTGCCAACTATGCTTACCTAGATTGCCCATTTGTCAAGTTTTCTTGTAAACATTATACTTTCTTCCAGCACAGTCTTTATGCACAGAAAGTACTCCCTGTAAGAAAAGTAGAAGACCACATATTAATCTTCTTATAATCTCTTTTCAAAACACAGCTACATTATGATCAGTACAAAACACTCAGTAGTGAGTACATGGTGGGTATGGAGGCTGCTGTAGTCACTGATTGCTCAGCTGTATTTAATCCTTATTTTCTTTAAAAATCCCCACACTGTTTGTGCTCTTTTGGACAGTGACCATCTTTCTGTTACTTGCTCCAGCATGGTGTCCTGATGTTGTCTCAAAAAAAAAAAAAATTGTACTAATGTGCAGGTGGCCTACTCTCTGCCATTGGATCAAAATGAATAAATCATTTGGTCATTTTGTCATGTGGGCTATCTGTGGGTTTTTTTCTTTATTTTCCTTTATAAAAAGAATTTGGCAGTGGTTATGGTATCTAACAGAAGCAACTGAATGTGAGTATTTCCAGTTCTATCAGAACTGTGGTGTACTGCACTGTTGGATCAATATAATCCGTCATATCAGTCTTTCCCACGTTGTCCAGTTTATTCTTCTATTTCAAACAGACCGGTTATGTCATTCTTAAAAAGAACATTTTCATGACATATTCTTAGAAGGTTATGTCATGAGAGCGCAAACATGACATTTTAATTAAGCATAGCCCATATTTTACCTACCCTTTTTATCACCAGTTAAACTGAGACATGAAGAAAGGAACAGGCATACGACAACCCTACATAGCAAACTAATGGCAAAAGCACTAGCATAAATCATATTTTAAGTCTGCAGAACAAAACCAGATTATGTGATACTAGTGAAAGGATTTGATACTTAATGCCCATTGCACCTTCAGCAGGTATAATAAGGTTGTACCAAAGGACTTAATTATATACACTAGTATTCGTAAGGGCACTGGAGACCTTGTACCACTCTAGGATCACATTCTGCAGCAGGGCTGATTGCTTTCTGCAGTAAATTTGTGGCAGTGATAACAAGGCTTCATAAAAGTCACCATTTGCTGTGAAAAATCAAAGACCCAGAAGAAATGTAGAGCAAGAAATACAGTGAGAAAAGTATCAGTGTTATTAAAAGTAGAGCCATGGGATCTTGGAAGAAATTGCCTGGCAAGAATGCACATAAACCTTGTGGAGAACTTAATAGAAGCCAAGGGAAGTGTTAAAGAAATTAGGACAGTAAACTGAGGTTAAAAATAAAAGAGAAAGAGGCAATTAAAAGAGAGCAAGAGCAATGACATGGAAAGCTATGTTCTCTAGTTTGTTCTAGAGGTTTCTCAAAAGACAAAGAGTAAATTGGATGCTCAGCTGTACTGCGATATCTTCAGAAAACAAGCTTTAAGCCTTCTCTGTTGCAGTTTAGACCAGCTTTGATCAGTACAATCAGGACGATAATGTCATTTCCTGTTTTGAAGACCTCATTGGGAATGGCTAGGACAATTCTCCACTGGTTTCATTTTGATCTCTTGGAGAAAATATAAAGGAGAGGGAATACTTTCTGCTGTGGAGGCTGATGGTAGTAACAGATGAAGGGAAGCAACCTGAAACTGTAATAAAGACCAGATTTAGTAATCTTACTACAGGCATGTGCCTGGAAATTGTTGGTAGAGTTCAGTCTCAGAATGTTGTTTCATTAACCTCAGTTTCTGCATATAGCAATACTGTTGTGCAAGGATCATTTCAATTCTGTTATGTCTACTGACTGCAACATTATTGCCTGGGTTTACTATCATCACTTATATATTTACCATTTCAAATCCAAATTACTAGAGACCACTCTGCAGTAAGTTCTGTACTAAACAATTTCAGATCCTGCTGACGAGTGAGAATGCAGCAGCCTATTATACAAGCCATGTGCTAGATGGGGAACTAGGGGAGGATTTGCTGAGGCGGGGAGAGGAAGAAGCAGCTGGCTACAGGCTATTTGCTGCCTGCAGTTCTTTGTGTGTTCAGTGTCACACTCCACAGGAGAGGAAGCATCACTTCATGAGTCCTTTATTAGCACTGTAGCTGCATGTCACCCAGCAGCTACAGTGCATGTCACCATGGTACCAGCCACCTATTGCATCTTTGAAAGGAGTCTGGCTGAGTCACTGATTTCTCCCTGCCTCCTTAAAAAAAATTAGGAGCCCAAACTGTAATGCATAGTCATGTGCATATGAAAGACCACCTTTTTTTGTTAATGCAGTGGCAAGGGGGGTTCCTTGAGGTTAGCACCCAGCTCTCTTAAGGCATCTGCCTTTCAGAAGCTGTTCTCTAGCTTGCTGGCATTCAGATCATGATGTAAAACCCCATCTTTCCTCTAACAAGACAGGAAAGGGAATAATATAAAGGCTGTTGTTTCTTCAGGTTGTACTTTTGATTCTTTTCAGGACAAAGTTTATGATGTTCTGTTTTTAAACTGGAGTAAGGGTGGATACAAATGTGTACCTGCATAATACCCTTTGAGTTTATAAAGCACTAACCTTATGCTCTTCTCTAAGGAACTGTTTCAGCTCTGGAATAACTGAATGGGCTTTAGATTCAGTCTCAGTCTCAGGAGAGCTTTGCTTGATATCATTACAATGCATGTCCTGCCTGCTGTGATTTTTGTCTGCTCGGGTTTTTTTGTTGTTGTTGTTGTTTTGGTTTTGGGCTGGTTTTGGGTTTTTTGTTTGGGTTTTGTATTTTTTTTTTTGTTTGGGCTTAGAACAACCTTATACTCAACTAAAAATATAAGATGACTTTGAACCACTGAGGTGAACACATGAAAACTATAGTGCCAGAAATAAACTGAGAATCCAAGTAGCTGAATTGCTTCTTAACTCTTTTATACTCCATGACTCCAATATTTAAACAACCTTTAGTCTTTAATACAGTTGTAGCAAAACTGTACAAAATATGGAAATACTATATTAACTTTACTTTACACAGAAGCTTCCTTCCTTCACAGAAGCAAGGAAAGGTAAAAGGCTCCCTCATAATCACACCAGAAGGCAATGGCAAAGGCTTGAAATGAGTCTTCTCATGCACTGGACAACACATCCCACACAACTGTCTGTCCTTGGAATAACTGCAACCCGATTGCTTCAAAAAGTTTAAGATTTGCAGATTCCAAAACAAGATTAAATGCTGCAGCTGGAACCCCCTCGAATATAAAACTTTCACTGGAATGAGATTTAAAAGAAAGGAAAAAAAGAGAATCCTGAAAAAAATAAAACATTCTTACAAGTATTTTTTTAAATATTTGCTTTAAATTCATAAAACACCCTATTTCTTTCTCTAGGAATACGTTAATGCAAAGGAGAAATACAAGACCCACAATGTTAAAAGAGAAAAGATGCTTAAGTGTACCTGAATGACAAGTTTTGCACCTGGAAGATTGTTGTAAGAATGTGGGTTGTCTGGCTGTTATTTTAAGATTTTTTATTTGTTCCTTTTGGAAGATGAGATAAAGATGTAAGATGTGAAGGAAGAAAGAGAGCTTACTTGTAATAGGAAAAAATATTAACCTGTGTTTAATTTTCTCAGTAACATTTTTTTTTCAGTTCTCAAAGATTCTCATTTATCTCCATGGTTTTGGAGGTGCCAATACAGGGTAGTGGAGTGACACTTGGCAGAGATGCAGTCACACTGTGTTTTGCTATTGACATCTGTGGGAGCAGGAATGAGACTTTCAGGTTACATGCAGGTTAGGAATGGAAAAGCACTTGTCAGTTCCCACCTTCATAACAGGCCCTGATTGCCTCTGAACTGTGGTGTGACAAGACCCATGTCTGTACAAAATTCCTTTATGGTCTCCTCTATTTCCTGGTTTCCACTGAAATGAAACCAGATGTAAAGACTGGAAGGGAACCATTCTGTACAGAAGTCACTGGTGAGACAAGTAATCGAATCTTTGAGATTGAGCAAATTCCTGCTGGTAAATCTGGATTCAGCTTTACCTTGTTTTCTGCTGATCTCAGAATATGTATAAAATATACAGATCAAAATAACACATTTTGCAGTGAATATCTGAAGCTGTGAAACCAACAAATTTGTTCAAAATCTGGCCCCATAAGAAGATTTATTCCTCCTTCTCCTCCTCCTTCTTCTTCTTCAGGGGAAATTAAAAAATAAAAGAAAACCAAACAAATAACAAAACAAAAATAAATTTTAGCTGTTATTTGTTTGTATGGATTGGGACAGGTTTTTCTGTTTCAGCAGTACCCTTATCAGGAATGTTTAGGAGGCCAGTGTAGACTATGAAATACAAAGTGCAGGAATGGAAAACCTTCGTCCTATTTTTTAGCCTGGCTGCCTAAAGAAAAAGGAAGGACCAAGCTCCCTCACCACTCCTTGCCTTAATCCCCAGATTCTAAAGGATGCTATCCAATTAAAAATAGAATATTTCTCTCACATCCCTTGTGTATGGAAGCTTAGTTAAGGAACTAACCCTGTAGAGGACCTATAATTTACTTCCCCCTTGCATTTGCCTATCAATATGTTACTGTGCAGACAAGCTAATGAGGCTGTAGGACATGACGATTTATCATACAAGGCAATAAACCAGAAATGCTTAGAAAAAGATTGAAACATGTGTAAACCACTCCTAGCATTTCTTGCACTGTTTCTACATAACATCCTACTTGTTCCTTGCCCAAATTTTATCAAAGAGTGTAAGAATAGGTCAAATACATAATAAATGTTGGGTTTATAGCTGTTTTTCAAATTTACATCACACTAATTTCCTAACAGCACTGAAAACTACCTTAATATTAAAGAAGAAACAAAAATAAGAACTATATGTTGTAAAAGGTAATTGAGGGATATCACTGTTTCAGATTCCTGAATTCAAAGACAGTCCTTTTGTCTTTTTTACTCATCTCAGGACATGATGGGGAGAAACCAGAGAAGTAGTGAGAGCAGGTTAGTATCCGTACTAAGAAAGAAAAAGAATGGGTGTCTGATCTGTATGTCATAACATGACAGAAATCTCTGGCTTAATTTCAGTGCATAATGAACTGATTATAACACTGTAGTTATTTGTTTCTTTCAAATTAAATGTAAAGCTGTAATATTTAGTTGCTGATTATTAATTTCTGTGATAATTCTGAGTCCTGGGGTCCCACCTGAGTGCCTCTTAGCTAGAATGGCAGTGGAAGTGGGATCAAAAGCTGTCTGAAATACGCAGCTAGCCAGGTCAGTGAAAGGAGATGGAGCTGCAAGCAGTGAAAGCACCAGCTGTCAAGCAGTACTGCTGCTAACTGAGATGCTCTCTCTCCTCTCCCTTTCAGTTGCTTAGAGGCAATTTCTTTCACTGATATTTGGAATTATTCTTTCCTGGTGACAAAGTATGCTGTGAAGACCACACAGACACTTCCACAATCATTGGGGATCTTTCCACAGTAGAAAAAGGAAACAGCCAGAATCTTACTCCTTTTAGCTGAGCTGTTTCCCAAAAGTTGGATAATTTTCAACCCCTGTTTCACTATATTGCCACGCTAGGTCGACAGTTTTAGACTAAAATCAAAGTGATGTACTATTTAGACAAACACCCTGCACAGTGGTACAACCACAGATAGCTTGAAATAGACAAGTTCAGAGCCACGAGATATCAGACCTGCAACATCAGCACATGAAAGACAGCAGGAACTAACTTTCAAAATAACCCCTTAAACAGGATTAAGCCATTGAAAGTAATTCAGGTTGCATCTAGTTTTAGGCTGACTAAAACAATTAAAAAGTGATATGAGCAATGTAGAGAATGATTTGACGTATCTTTCCTGATGACTATTTCGCCAGATACCGCTATATTTATACGCTGCTAATACTTACCCTGTTCACCCAGATCTTCTCATAATCATGACTACCCACCAGATATTATCCAGTTCCAGTTGCCTTCCATTTCTACAAATGTACACAAGTGTTAATTTCTGAGTTGTGATTACATTAATAATTTGTCTTGGAACAATACATCTGATTTTCTAAGCTCTTATTACTCATACAGGGAAAGTATACTTACCCCATGTGTAGGTAGAGCTTCTCAGAATTACTCTTTAAGAACAGCTTAAATCACCTAAGAGTTCCAAAATTATGGCATTCAGAGCTTCTAATAGTTAATGATTTGGGACAATCTGACCAAAAAACCCACAACATCTACTCCATGGGTGCCTACTGTAGTGTCTGTTTTATACACTTTAAGTGTTTAGAAGTTTTCAGGTATATGGATTTTTAGCTACACTTTGACAGTGTGTGGTGACATGTGAAACTGACTTTTGTTTGGAAGGCAAGCGAGCTACTGTTTGAACTGGAACACTAAAAAGTAGCAGAAAAGTTGGCCTTAAAGGCAGTCATTTGCTGTTGATGGTCTTCACCACACAGGATAGGAAACCAGGTGTGAAGTAGCAACTTCCTTATGACAGACTCAGGAGTGTATAGTGAAAATTGAAGGGAGAAAATACTCTTTTCATCAATTGTTTTCTTATCAGTTTTATAGCTAGTAGGATATCATTTTGTTTTCTCTTTTCCCCTTTAACGTACTGCAAAGTCTCTTCAGGTGAATGATAAAATAATATTTTCTACTTCTTTTTGTGCATTGCATTATTTGTCCCCTTGGGATTCCAGCATAAAAATTAAAATTCTTCCCAGGTAGAAGAGAGGGCACTGTTCTCATAATTTATATTGTATCATGTTCTGTATGCAATACCTTATTTATTAAGAACCAATAACTACCATGTAAGGCACTTTTTCTGCATGGTATTGATAGGAAAGTAAAAAACCCTTTCAAAATTACAAAATATTTGGTTTTCCCCCATTGCCTCTTCCCTATGCCAATAAATAAGGAAACTCTTATGTTCAGAAATGGGAAACTAAATTCAAAAAAGGTTATGAAACTTACCCAAATATTATCAAAGATGAAAATTACTCTCAAAATAAGAATTCAAAATCTGAGACAGGTTTTCTGACTCCTCAGCAATCTTTCTTTTTACAGGGAATATTGAGCCCAGACCAGCCATGGCAACACTTTGCCAGGCTGGTATTACTAAACTGCAAAGGAGAAAAGAAACGACTGTGAAATAGCATACAGCAGTTCAGACTTCAATTCTAATCAATCATATACAATATTCTAGATTTGTAGCAAACCGTGCACTCCAAGACTATCATCCAGCATAGGAAGCAAATAAAGTTAGCAGTAAGTAGGCAAAAAGAAGCACTAAATAAAATTCTGTCTTCCAAGAAAAATTAGGCTTTAACTATTTATCTGTTACTCTGACATCTTTCTTTCCAAAATATGCCCTGCTTGCCAAACTGTGGTCGACAGCTTTACTCTCACAGATTCAACATTGTGTTTATTAAAGTTTTGATGCCAGCATTTCTCAGTTCCATAGCACCATAAAATCTGGTTCAGCTGAAACCCACATAATAGGCTGCATCTTAAGGGGAGAGAAGGCCAAATTCTCCATGGAATTCAAACATATTTCTTCCTTTGTTGAAACGACCATTATGAAAGCACCCTCACACATATTCAACAGCAACTTTTTAAAAGTACATCTTCTGTCTTTATTTATTTTTAGTGTTTCCTCCAGAAGATGTCTGGAAACAGTGCTTACATTAAACACAGATGTCAGGGTGCCAATGCTAGAGAATCTGTCTGTGAACAAATCAAAAACTATAAAAATCATAAGGTTTGCAGCAAAACTGAGCATAATATTGCAGCAATATACCTTTATTTGCAAAGTTTATTTTTTTTCTTTAGACTTATACTCTACTTCCCATTTTGCTCTAAAAACAAAAAAATAGAAAAACAAAAAAGGTAGTACTGTGCATCCACCCAGAAAATAGAGCCAACACCAGAAGACTCCTTTGCTTTGTGGTGTGGATGAATCTGGGACAATGCAATATTCTGAAAACAATGAAAAATCATATTTTCTTGATAAGTTTCCATAGCTAATATAAAAAGGTAAACAATTCTTGCAGAAGCTTTATTTCTCTGTTAAATCTTCTGTGCTGTAAATCCTTTGTGTAAAAGAGTTTGAGATATATACTTTGTATAATTTTTTTACAGTGCTTAAAAATCTCAGTCAAAATCAAAATTCTCTCTATGAGGTGTTACATAAAGAGCCATACAAAAAAAGGTCAGATACTTTCCCTAAAAAACCATAACAACCTGGTTTTTTTCTTATTCTGTATGTCAACAATTTAAAGACAAAACATGTATTTATTGAGTACTGAGTATTGAGATATACCCTGAAAGAGTGGTTTAGCAGCTCTCTGACAGTTTAATAAGTAGAGAAAATTCTGTGGTTTTTGGGGGAATAGAAGAAGGAGACTTACTTTGTTCAGAGGACAAACTTTATCCTAGTTGAATATTCAGTCGCTATGGTGTAATTATATTGTAAATATAATGGACACAAATAGTTAAAAGGCAGAAGGCGGCAAAAGTACATTTTCACGCTATGTACTGTTAGGCCACCAGTTGACGAGCCTTTGATGATGATATTTTTTGCTCATTTCCTTTTATGGTGGAGGCATTGTTTATGAAGAGCATATATCCTGAATTCACATAAATAGAATATTTTGTGGAGGATAGACTCCTTGTTTAAAAAAAAAATGCTCATTTGGGATCTTTGCCTACACTGTAATATTTTAACTGAGGCTAACCCTGAGTTCAAACCCCAGTTCATTACAGTACTCCTCTTCTCATTTCAGTTAATGACAAAAAGCCTCCTTGACTTCAGGAAAGTAAGGTCAGACTTTAGATGGGCTTCAAATCACTCAGACACATAACCCTTTCCTCAGGGCATAGAGTCACAGCAGACTTCCGAGCAGCTCTTTACAGATCCAGGGAGCGTTCATGCTTTAGCATGTTACATGCTATGCAGGACAGCTAACTCACCTCCACCTGCCCTATCCCTGAGAAAGTTAAGAATCCTGTTCCATCTCTTGAGCAATCAATCTCGAAGATTGACTTCAGTCTGATACGGGGCATATTCTGTAACTACAAAGTCACAGAAATTGTCCAAAATTGTAGAAAGTGCCTGATTTTCATTTTTTTGATGCAAAAAATGTCTTTGACTTGGCTTCTGATGCTCTTTGAGTCCTGTTAGCAGAGTTTTATAATCAAACACATAACTTTCTCTTTTCTAATTACAAAGAAAACATGAAATAGAAAATGTTCCTGTACTATAGAAATAGCTGGAAGTTGTACCATTGTCTGATGCAGTGTTTTTTGCTTAACGCAAGGCAGACAAATCCTGGCTGTATCTTATGTGGCAGTAAGGTCCTCATTTAAGTCTTTTCACTTGTATAGTATAATCCCAAATTAACGTGATTTATCATACAGACAGTGAGATTTAGCTACCATTAAGCACCTATCAGACACATCTAAGTATAGTCACTCTAAGCTCATTACATAGCTAAATGTAATAAGCACGTTCAGCACATAATAGCGCACATTCAGTTACAAGATATTGGTTGTCCCATTCCTTTGTACAAGATAGGAAGGCAACCGGTACAGCAGGTGACACCCACATGAGCACAAGTGATCCACAGCCTTACTTTCCACTGCTTGCAGTGGAAGCTTTGACATCTGGTTCACATGTAGTAGACTCTTATGTTTTACATACCCAAATTTTATCTGATTTAATTGGGAGCTGAATCTTACCTTGTTTTTATAACTAAACTAGATCTGATTTTAAAATAGGTTAGTCCCTTAGCAATTACATGGTAGATGAAGGTGGGAGTGGATATAGAACTCCACAGATTGTTTCTAGGCTAACACTGGAAGCATACGCACACCTGTATATAATTCCACAGTCAGGAAATATGAGTCTTAGCCTGCACAAGCCTGGTTATGACCCTGAGGAATGTATTTGTTCAGTAAGCCATCATTTCAAGTTTCACTCTTATTTAACAAGCCAGATTAAAGCCAGTGAGTTTGCTACATATGCTGCAACCCAGGCCCTACATCAGGCTGAACAGGAGACAGAGTTGCACCATGAAGTGCTAGAATATGACCTGGGGAGTGTTAAAAGCAGAAGACAGTGCTAACAGAGTCACTTTAAGCTTCTTAGTCCTGTTTTTAAATCAGTACATGCCATAGCTCCTGATGCCTTTGTTGAACAGGTCGAAATATGAAAAGATATAAAAGTGGAGAATTCTTCACTGGACTCCGTAACCTCAAAAAGATCTCTAATTTTAGAGCTACACTTCATAATACCACATTTTCCTCGTTTTTGACATAACTGTCATATTGTTGCACCAATAAAAGATTTGGTCCTACGAAGGTATCACCAATTTCTGTTCTGGCTTGCTTGGTTTTACCCATTTGTGAAAAATATTTTTGTTACTATGCCATCAAGAAGCGGGGTTGGACAAGATGATCTCCAGGGGTCCCTTCCAACCCCTAACATTCTGTGATTCTCTGATTTCTTACAAAAAAGAGGAAAATGCACAAGTGACTATTGCATAAATTATATTTTGGCTGCTTTGTGTGCAACTTACATGCGCCTCATCATATTTCATTATTCTGCCACAGTTCACTAGGACAAGGTCCTAAATTATTTTTAATTTTTAAAATTTTTTTTCAGCAACTCTATTATCAAGGTACTTTCTGAATGTGAGGTTTCAAGGGACAACTGGTTTTGTGTTTTAAACTTCAATTATCATCTGAAACTGGAAAAATAAGAGACTCCTTTTTTCAGTTCTTACTTTAATGTACAGTTTTTTGGTTAGACAAAAGTTGTTGGGTCATTTTAAATCACAGAATCATAGAATCATAGAATATCTGAACTTGGAAAGGACCCATAAGGTTCATCGATGGATTACTGCTTTTGATTTTTCCATTTGAAAGCCCTGGGAAAAGGATTTTTGTAAGGAAAATATGTAAATTGAAGAAATTACTGATTTCTCCTCTTGCTTAGAACAATACATCTAGGTATGGAACATGCGAAAGACAATGTGCTTTTAAACATGTCTTACAGAACTCTGCCATACTTACTTTTACTTTTAAATTTAATTTCTTCCTTTTTTCTATATTGTAAACATCAAGATAAGATCATAATGACGCATCGTTATTGCTATCATCACCTATTCTGTAGTAGTACTGACTATATTCTTTCTGTGTATCTTCAACCTCCTGTAAATTATCCTCACTAGAGTGTAGATATTAATACCATTGAATACTTGTAACTGTGTAAAAACAAAAGAAAAAAACCCGAGACATTATTACATAGTTAAAATGATTTTAAAACAAGAGCTTCTGATCTAAATATCAGCTTTGCTTTCTTTAAAACCCTTTTGGGTGAAATATTACTTTTAGGTATATAGTATTCTCTATTCTACTGAAATAATTTTAGCCAGATTTTTCAAAAGCAAATTGTCTAGAGTAATTCTTTTTGCTACACTGGAGTGTATTTTGAGAATTAATAGAGAATATTCAGACATTCCTAAATCTTCAAACAAATCTGAAACCTTCCTTAGTGTTTAAAACATGCAAAGAGAGGCAGTCATTCTCCATAAAAAGACTGAAAAAAATGACAAGTCAACCAGTCTTGAGGTGAAATATTGCAGCTCAGAAAGTTGAAAAAGAGTGATCAATTCACTTGAAGATTCAACAAACTTGATCTTGCAAGGCCCTTGGTTTTCTGCAAGGATACAGAAGAGATGCAGGTGTTTTATTTAGGACATCCAAACTCTGTTCTTCATTTTACCTTTGCATTTTGCGTTTGCATTTTACCTTTGCATTGCTCTGTCGTTGATTAAGCTGCTGTGGTCTTCAGCTTGTCTGTGAGTCTTTCTGCTCCCATGCTTCTTTTCAGTCTGTAAGACACTTGAAGCCAGGATGTTCAGTTCTCATTATTACAATCAGGGCTTCCACGTAGCACTCTGGTAAAATCTGCCATAACAACTCAGTTCCAGGGCTTTGTGCACACCCTCATGCTGAAGGGTTTCCTGCCTGTGGCTCCACACTGGCCACTGTTGTAGCTGTGCAAGACCCCGGCCACTCACCTCACCAGCCCTTACCCTCACTCCAACCTGTGGGCTGGAACCTGGCCAGACCTTGGTCTTCCCCACTGCAGCTTTGCTGAGCAGTCATGGGGCTTTGGGCTGGCCCCAGTCACTGTCCCCATCCCAGCCATGCTCCTTTGCTGGGTGCTACGTGACAAGGCCTACCTGGGGAGGGCAAGGTCCTGCTGACCCCATGGCTGCTTTTGGCTCCCAGCTCCCTCCCGCAGGGCAGTCTTCCCTTGCAGCACCCTGACACTCTGGAGTTTTTTTAGAATCTCATCTTTACATAAAACTAGTTCCCAGGTTACATTCAACAGCTTAAAATTAAGCACATTGGAGAAAGGCAATGAGAAAGACAATGGGAAAGAGTGTTTCAATAAGTGGTGAAGCTAAATCAGTGGCTGATTAGTCATGTTACATATTCCATTTTCATTTAAGTTATGACTTTAAATAAGCTATATATCTATGCTGCACTGTTGATACTGAAACTTTAATGGAAATATGTCCAGTGAATATTTAAACAGAACTTAAAATATCTTGTTCACTGTCATCTTTCCAGCCACAAAGGAAGCATGATGACCAAGCCACTGTGCTGTCATTTTCAGACCACACACTGCTGAAGAGTTATTGATCTGATTTGTTTGATTCTGTATTTGTTGATGGATTTTCTTTTGTATTCCATATTTTTATTGTTATCATCATTATTATAGAGACAAAACAAAAGGGGAACACAAAGGCGTTGACACTGCTAGAAATTATTTCACAGCCCTTAATTTTGACAACACCATATCCTCTAAAAACACAAGAATGGAAGAAACACCTCAGCACTGAGTCCCATCTTCTGTCATCACAGAGGTGATGCATTTAACCTGTAAAGGTCCTCAGAGCCTCTGGTCTGCATGCTGCTGCTGCCCCACGTACTGCTGACTACAGGCCACATCTGCAAACAAAAAAGTTCATTGCAATATGCCAGATAAAGAGGAAAGGCAAGACCAAAGATTTTTTCAACAACAATAATGGGGGATTTAAGTGAAAATTCTGGATGGTCTGAAGAGGTGGGGAAAAAAAAGAAGACAAAATCTATTTTCCAAAGCTACTACTTAAGAAGAGTAAGGATATCTCTAGATCCAGACAGTTTCCAGTGTTTCAGGGGAACACAAAAGATATATGAAATCCTGCTAAGAGAGATATTAAAATTAGGAAGAAGATTCCTGAATGAGGTAGATCATCTGTGAAATCCATGCAGTATGTGATTGCGATAGTAAAGACAATAATGCAAACATATGCCATCAGGAAAAGCTCTAGTGCAGTCTTTCAAATTCTTCTGGGAACACCAATTACACATTGCTTTAGCTTACTACTCAGGACCACCCTTATATACACTTACAGTCTCTTTTATCTGTGGCTGTAACTACTATCATCTTTAAAAGGGTGAGAAAATTTAATAAAATATCTAAACATAGCAAGAATGTGTAGTAAAAGCAAGTTTTGTTTTATGCATAATTTTACAGCTAAAAAAATAACTACAGCAGTTGAAATCAGTTATTATAAAAACTTTGAAGAACATATTTTTTCTGTAAAACAAAAGGTAAGCTGCTATGTATCTAAACATAGGGTGGTAGAATTACTTATAGCACTGCTATGTTAAGTGAATATTTTAAAATTTTAGTACATCAGAGTGCAAGAATAAAAAGAAGAGCTTCTAATCTTCACTGTCCAGAAAGGAAAATGATGCAGAGAATGACCTATTGGCTTCTCCAAAGCTATGCAGGGAATTAAAACAGAGTACTAGAAGATATTCAGACAGGAGTTATTTTTGCTTTTTCTTCAATTCTACTATAGGAAATAGATGCAGGTTATTTTGGTCCCCTAGATATTTTACCTTGTACAGAAATAATTATGAACATTGTAATTTTTATGTTATTTTCAATAGAAAATGGAAGATAAGCAGTCCTCCTAACCATATTGAAAATAATGATCACTGCAGTTAAGGATTCAAGTGGTCAGCATCATCTTTGCCTATGGCGGAGCCACAGTGGGACTTTGTTTTTCAGGTGGCAACAGCTAACAATAGGGATTCCACATCATAGAGAAATGAATTTTACATGCCCTTACTGGTGACTCAGTCTGTTTCCATAAGCCTTACTCTGCAAATCATTCATCCTAGAGACATGTCATTGCACTTCAGCCCTGATTTGCAATTAACCAAAGTAATCCATTCACATTAAAACCCAGGCATGGCAGAGTCAACCCCATGCAGCAGCAGCTATTTTCTGCAAACACTGTGTGTACAAGCTGACAACCACCTCTTAGCCAGGAGTCATGCTGTGCTTTCAGAAGGGGATAACTGGGACACTTTCTATGGGTCTCAAACCATAGTCCAACAGACAAATCATATTACCAGCCCTTTCCAAATCCCACCCTTACCTGAGTGAATACATTTATGTTCTACGTTACGGCTAAATCAAGAGTCCTTCTGCCTGTGTTCTGAGCCAAAAAATGTATGGTGTTTGCACTGGGCTCCACTAATCAGTCTAAATTCCAGTTGATTTACTTGGCTCGTTTTCAGTAGAGTGCTACAGCATTCACATGGTTGTTTTTCATCTTAGGGAATGGGCAAAGCAAGAAGCAGAAATAAACTCCTAACTGCCAGCAATATACAGTGACAATGCATCCTTACATTCATTGACCACTTCAAATAGATCATCTGCAAGGGATGTAATTTTCTCCAAAGAAAGTGAGTAACTTGTAAAACCATAGACTGACTTTTTAAATTCCTATTTTTAAATTATTTTAAAGTCTGGTCTTTTTAGAGTGGTCCTAACTAATAAAACAGCTGGTCCTAGTCTTCCAAGACCACCCAGGAAGAGCACCTAAGGCAAATTACCTCTTAATTGAAAATTAACCTACAGCTCAACACAGTGTAAAGTTAAGAAACCCTATATTTGATAAAACTGGAAAACTATGCTTATTACAGGATTTTCACTAAGCTCACTAGCTAGGAATTAACCTCTCAGTAGTACAGTCTTGATACATTCTGGCAGGTTTGCTTTTCACTTTCCATCATAATAATTTGATCTGAATTTCTGGACAACATCAAGGCTCTGAGAATAGGTTGGCCCAGTCTAGTAGCCTTATTTTCTGTAAGCAAATTTCTGTGTGTGGTAACTTTGGGCATCATCATCTCCTGGAAGTACAGAAGAGGGAAATAAAAGACTTCTCCTTGAAGAGTTGGTTTGTCAAACCGTTACATTCCAAAAAGTTCGTCCTTTGATCATGTCAGAGATTTATTCCATGAACAAGACAAATTGCAGTTATCCCTTGACATGGTGTCATGATTTGCAGGTCTGATCTGGATTATTTTGGACTCAGTGAAAATCTTGGTATGCCTAAACTCCTTGTTATGACTTGAAAAGTCTATTTCTATGATGTATAGCACAAACAGACAAAAAGAATCTCAGAGGAGATTTTTAATTGCTACAGGAAACCATTTTCCATTTCAGCCATTTACTACTATAGACTATCCTTACGACTTTTATATACTTTAAGGATTGCAAATTTCTTTATATTTGTGAAATTAGTTTTGTGCCCTGAATAGAAAAATAAATAAATAAATAGAATAGGTCGTGTAATATTTCAGTTGAGGGTTTGCAACTCACTTTGCAACATTTAGCAAATATATTATCTGCACAATTTGTCTTATCATCTTCTGTTTTCTCCCTTTTGTCAACCTCATGTATTTGTCCACAGCTTATCTGAGGCAGGTCCATGAGCTGAACAGTCTAATACACCACTAATAGCTCTTTTGACTTTGACTAAATGTTGAAAGTGATGGGTCCAGCCCTTTCTTATGCCTACACACTTCTGTAAACAATACTTTAGCTGAATTTAATAGTAGTTAAATAAAAAAGTACTATTAAAAATAACCAAGATTCTCAAACTATTTCCTTTTTGGCATCAGTGATCATAATTATTTATTACAAGTTTGAGCATTACCACGAAACTATTTAAACACAGTATTTTTGGCACCTATGGCAGAAGTCAGACATTAAATGTGAAACTCTCTTACTTCAGTGTCTGGAGGTAAGTAATCAATGTGGCAAAGATCTGGGTGCAGAAGATGTATATCTCTCCTTCCAGTGATTAGTTTGTCAAAACCACAAGGTCTATCAATATACTTATTTAACCTGTCAAAAGGATATAGTACAGCTTGAAAAGTCATCATCAAACCTGATGTAGCAGAAAATTTCTAACTATTGATTAGATGCAGACTTTCATTTTAATCTGAACATGTACTTTGGTGCATCAATAGGTCAAGTAGCCTATGAGTGCAACCTAATAATATCGGAATCTTGAGTCAGCAAATTAATACACCCCTGAATACCTCAAATTACTTTATTCTGGGATCATTTATAGAATAATAGACTGAAGTTGTGTTCAAGTACATCATCTCTCTCCTCTCTTTTGGTCCAAGTCCGATGTGATGTACCAGGTGCAAACAGGTATTTCAAGTCTTATATTCATTATTTCTGAAACAAAATTAAACAAAAATAAGACTCTAAAATCATTTATCCATTTAAAAAATCAGATTTGTAGTATTGGAATGACCTATGGAGTGGGATAGGTTAAAAAAAAAGAGAGAAATCAAATTAAAATGGGACTTAACTAAACCTGCTGTCACATCTGTCAAGAGAAGCTCAAATGAAGAAAGAAAAATAAATTAGTCTCTCAGCTCCCTGAAATGGCTATTACTTGGAACATTTTATTATGAAAGAAGGAAAACTTTTCCATGGCCCCTTTTTTTCTAAACAGTGGAATAGTGTACCTACTGAGTTCACATTCGAAAATGTCATATTCATCATGCATGTTATGATCATAAGGCTGGGTTTCTTGTCTAGATAAAATTTTTTAGTGTGTGATTTATTTATGTTTTATTTTTGCATTATGCATTATTGATAACATCTCCTGAAACTTTTCTGCCATATAGTTCCTCATAACCAACCAAAAAGAATCCATTTTCTTTATCTCCCCACCAGCAGTAAAATCCTTTATATGCATTACACCAAATTTTCAGAAGCAATTGGAATAGACTCTTTAGGAAACTTAAGAAAACCAGCATTTTGAAATCTTTACATACTTGATACTCACCAGGAGTATCACAGTGCACTCACAGTGGTCATCGAAAACATGAAAATCATAACTTTTACTTATGATTTTATTAAACTGAATGACAAGACACAAGGAGTTATTTTGCTTGTTATGTGTACTTGTTGCATTGTTTCTAACGACAGTCAAGAACTATTTTACAGATTACATAATATGAAAGTTCAATAATTAAACTAATTCAAATTAAACTGGACAATATGCATTCAGGGAAGAAAAGTCTACATGTACTTATAAAATATTATAAAGCTACCTTTACAAGAAATAATTTTCCCTTGTAGCAAAGTTGCTCGTCTTTTATGCTGGATGTAAAGGAAAAAATACAAAGCAGTGGATGTAATTAAATAAATGAACAGACTGCTTATCTCACTCAGGAACAATAATTTGCACACTGTAGCTTCTATTTCTTCTCTGTGGAAAGAATTCAGAGAAGCATCCCCATATACTATAGCTCACCGTCACACAGGTAAGAGAACTCTGTTGGTTTCCCCTTACCTGAAAACTCCAGTACTGGGGATATAGGGCAGTATAGGCAACTGAAGGTAGAATTCATCTCATGCAGCTTTAGACATCTAAAAATCTTTGGTCTCTAGTCTACACATCCATTATCAGGTTGTCCTGCTAGAGACCATGCAGGGAGAGAGGCACCTTCTGAGGATGGTTCTGCTCACCTATTTCAAGATGGATCGACTTCAGTTAATCCCACCTATGAAGATGCCTTGGTGTCTCCCCATTAACTATTGAAGGATCCTACTTCTAACATCTATGAATCCCATGTGAATAAAATGCCACTACAGTAGCTAAACCTTGCCTAAGAAAGCTGAACCTTTCTAATAGAAGGCACTCCCCTAAATTACCTTCCAATTCAATTAATCAACAATCAAGACTCTCTATAAATAGTTGTCAGACTGCATGGGTTTAAGTTTTCCCTGTCCTGCCATGGGAAAAGGTCAAGAATCCCATTTGCAGTGTCACCAGCTGGGGAAGGAAGAATTCCCACAGCCCCAGAAATAACCTTACAGGAGTAGAGCAAGATATTTAGCAAGATCCTACTGTGTTAGTCAGGGTCAAAACCACCTGACATAAAATATTCATTCATTATCCTTTATGCTTTAATTTATGAAGTCTGCAACAACACATTTCATTATTCCAGAAAAAGCCATTACACTTCCAAGACTCAAAATGAAGCTGTGTATATAAATAAAAGTATTGTATGAATTAAAATGTATTAATTTACAGATATACATATATATACACACACACACACACACACTTTTAGGGATACATAAACACACACACATTTATAGTATGGTGTATTTACAGATGAATATTTTTATTGCTCTTTTGTTACACAAAAACCTGTGCATTTGACATAGTGACTAACTGCCCTGTGCAGATCCTTTTCCACAGGTGAAAGAGTAACTTGGACTTAAAGATGTTTTTTTCTTATTCTGTCTAAATTTCAGGTAAGAAATAGCTTCCTTCTTGCAGTTGTCTGTAAAGCCCATCTTCCTCAATTACTTTTGCTTTTATGCAATAACAATGCAAAAATATTGTTGAAGAGGGAAGCAATATATAGTGATCTTTTTTTTTCCTCTTTTGATTATTGTTGACAACTATAAGATTACCTTTCAGACAGAATTTTTCAAACGACTTTTATAGGCAGTTTTATTTTTTCCTTAAAACTTTACCTGACTTTTACTTCCAGATTTGTTCTGTTATTTACCTGAACACACCAGTGAAAAAAAAATATTTCGCTAATTCTAAGGAGCACAGTTCTTGGTAACACTCATTTTACTGAGGAAAACTGTGTGGGAGGATCATCCTATAACCACCAACCTTTATTCAGCCCCATAACTTTAACTTGCAACTTCTCAGGAATAAGCTGCCAAATTAAAAACAGACAGTTTGGGCTATACAGAAGGGGAGGGGAGAGGCAGAGGGAGGCCAGGGATGGAGTTTGTCTACTTCGGTACAGAGGGGAGAGTTTTGCTATACTATGTGTTTGTGATGCATCTTCCAAAAAAGAAGAGGAGACTTTTGCTATACCGTGTGTTGTAGTGCAGCTTCCAGGAAAGCAAGTAGTGGCAAAAGACTGTGGAGGCTGCTGGCAGCATTTTGACACAGCCTGTTTGTGAATCAGCTGTGTCTTGCACGTTTGCTTCTGCAAAAGTGGACCAAGCCATCTCTGGCCCAAGTATATACGCACCCATGAATGACAAAATGAAGGATAATACTGTTCCCTACGCATGTCTGAAGATCCTGTGGTCTGGTGCCTCCCTCACAAAGGAGTCTGACAGCCATAATTTTGTGCCCTAGATGGATTGAAATGGAGCTGTTTGTTTATTTATTTGGGGGAATAAATCCTTATAAAGCAGCTGTAGGCTAAACCCTAAGATAAACCATAGGCAGAGGTAGTTGTTTAGAGTAGCGTCTGCACTAGCATATGTCAGAAGGGCTTAAAAAAAAGAATTTATTTCAGCATTTCATTTGGACTAATAATGGCAGCAAAGGGACATTATTAAATAGAGAGAATACAGATTTCAGAGACCATCAGTTCAAAAGAATTATCAGACTGAGAATCTAAACATATTTAGGTCAAGGTTGGATTATAAATTCAGAAACTTCTTCTTAATAGAGTATTTCCCTATTGATTTCTATCCTTGTGACTCCTACTGAGTCTGCATCTGTTCATTCTCTAAGTAGACAGAACGTGGAATAGATGCAAATATGATGCAGTTTGTTGATTATATTCTTGGCTGTGTTTATCTATTGGAAGCCTCACCACCAGGCAGTCAATTTAATCAAACAATAATCTTCAGCCAATGGTGATCTTTTCTAAAAAATGTATCCATGGCACCTGCTGCATCCTGTATTTACTGAAGACGCATCTCTTCATGGGGTTTAACGAAATTGTCTAAAAATTATAATCAAGAGGATTATTTGTAAGAACAGGCAGTACCACATGTAAGTTTTTCGTCCTGGCCCAAGACAACATAGCTTTTCTTTGGGAACACTTAACATCCCTCTGGTATGGGCCAGAATATTATTCATTGCATCCCTGACATTCCCCATGGCTATGCAAAAGCATGAACAAATCAGCTCCTTTGCCAGTTCAGGGTTTTATTCTGAACATTGAGGTTTGTTAGTTGAGCCAACCTAAATCTCTTGGTTTAGCCTCTCTGCTACACCCATGATTAAATGGAGAGGGTGGGCAAGGGAGTTTTCTGCTGTTCCCTTTCCACTAAGAACTTCTCTAATCTTAAATCACATAGAATTTTAGCCTTCATAAAAAGTGTAGGCAAGTTGATGTTAAAAAAGAGTGAAAAATTAGAGCTGTTAATATATTCACATTAGAGGTAAATAAACTGGTTTCCCACAGTAGTAACGGTAAGATCTAGGGATGAGAATGAGTGTGAATTATAAAATAGTGTATTATTTTTCTGAGGCACTATTGTTTTTATTGTTATTTTGAGGGCTCCCATCCTCTGGAAGGCCCTCCACCTTCTCCCCAGAAACTACTACCCATAATGAAAGACTGGCTGATTTTCATCTTCCTGAGGCTGAAAAGGTCAAACTCAAATTCTCAACTATCTCACTTTGCTCCGTCAGGCCGGACATAGGGCTGCCTAATCCTTACTTGAAAACCCCTCAGCAATGAGGCTCCACAATGTGCCCCAGACAAACTATTCTAATATTTCGCTAGCTGATAGGTGTTTTTGCTAATAGGCAGCTTTGGCTATATTTGCTATAATTCAGCTCATTGCTTTTTGTCCTATTCACACTGAGATAGAGAGCAACTGCTCAGTTGAAAACCACTTAAACCACTGTCACTTCACAAACTGGTGTCTTCATCTTTAATTTAAACATGCCAGTTTCACTCAATCTTTCTTTTAGGTTGGCTTTTCTAGACCTCTCTGGAGTCTATCCAGTAGTTTCAGAAGGTTCTTGAAGGGCTGCCAAAAGCCAGAGAAATACTCAGCTGAGGTCTTCTCAGTGCAGAGTGGAACAGAAAGATCATTTGTCTGTATAATACCTGCCCTTTTCACAGCAGCATGACACTGGTGACTTATGTTGTTCTTGTGATCTACTGTAATCTACTGTAAAAATCTACTGTAAAAAGACCTGTAGGTCTTTTTCTAAGCAACTGACATCAGCAGAGTTCAATTTTTAGACGTGGGGTTTTTTTCCAGTGCAACTAATTATTCATGCCTGAGTTCAAAGCAATGTATTCTCTGTACTGAGAGATTCACACAAATTTGCCAACATCATGTTAAACTCTGGGTACATATTCTTGGCAGTCTTCCCAACCCTGGTATGATCTCCAGATTTAATAATACTCTGTATCAGCCAGATATTAATAAATTTATTAAGTAGAGCTGGACCAGGACAGGTCCTGAGGAAACCTGGTTGGTATGCCCTTCAATATGACAGTGAAAACGTGTTCTTGTACTGTGATAGGATAAACCTGATGGATTCAATCTTTGCTTTTCTTCCACTGAGGCCCTCAAAAAGCTGCTACTAGGCATCTAGTTGCACTAGGCTATACACTAAGCTACCTCAGATAATTGTTACTTTCAATAACATTTATATCAGAATACAATTTTCCAAGCATTCAAAACTGGGGCCTTTTTAACTATACTACAAATTTAATTTAAAAACACAGAAAAATATTATCTTTTTACAATCTGTTTTACAGAAGAGGAAATAAATGTAATTTTCTTTTTTCTCAAGAACAGTAAAAAAGATTATATCCACCTACCTCCTTTCTTCCTTTTATGTCTATGCAAGTGATACTTATAATGAACACTATGATTGTGCTAATACCATCAGACAGCAGATCTACAGAGACTATAGGTCCTAAATAAGTCACAGAATGCATTGTAAGAAGTGTAAAAAGTGCACAGTAGTAAACCTATTACTCATGACACAAGACTTTCAAGGAAAATTATTGCAAAATGTACTTCAGTAAGTTCCAAATAGTATTTGCAAATTCATAGTATATAAGAAGGATTTTTTAGTTGTAGGGCCAAGGACTGTAGAATAAACAAATCACTTAGACAAAATTAAAAACTGAAGTTCTGTTTTCATACTGAGGACTCAAATGTGTTATAAGAATGTAGATAATGATAGAATCATAAAATAATTTAGGTTGCTTTGAATGTTATCTGGGTCAGCCAGCCTGGTACTCAAGAGTTAACAGACATACAAGGTTGCTCAGGGCATTGTCCAATCACATTTTGAAAGTTTTCAAGGATGGAGGTCCAACAGCCTGTCTGGAAACCTGTTGCTGGCTCTAACCAACCTCACTATGAAGATTTTTTTCTTATATCTAATCCTAGTTCACTTTATTGCACCTTGTGTCCATTGCATCTCATGCTTTTTCTTGTGCATCTCCAAGTGTCTTGCTTTGTCTTCCCTGTAACTACCCACTAGGTTGTTGAAGACAGCAGCTGCCTCCCTGAGCCTTCTCCCAGCTTCTCCTTCCTTCTGCATCATGTAACTTGTCCCCCTACATCATTTCGGCCTGCAGTTTCAAAGGACTACTGGCTTTGTTCTTGAGCCCAGTGAAGCAAAAGGGACTTAGTAAAACTGCTTTTGTGAAATCATGGCCATAAACCAGAGAAACATTTCAAAGGAGACACTTAATGAGCAATTAACAAATATTCTGGGCCAAATTTTCTAGTTTTCTTGCAGCTAACAGCTTATACCGGCAGTTGTGTGAGGCTTTGCAACTCAGTAACAAGAGCTGGTGTCTCAAAGCCTAGCTCCACTTGCCTGTTTTGCAGACTTGGGAAAGGTGCACTCTCCAGTCCGCTGAGGAACTAAATCGGTTCTTAGCTCAGTGCAATGTACAGAAGGGACAGCTGGCCTCAAAAGGGTTTTTATCCTTTAAAACTAAAAGATACTTTATAGACATGACTGTATTTCAGCAACCTCTAGGACCACTGACACCTCTTTAAAAAGATCTCAAGATTACATCTAGACCAGATTTTCAAAGCTGTTTGGGAATTTAGAGAGGAATTTTTAATTTTCTAGGCTTTATGAAGCTGCTTGCAGTCTTTCAAGAATACAAAATGCTAGTAGGTACCCTGTATCTCATTGTTTAGAGAATTACATGCTTTGGTGCCTGTTCCACATGGCCTTAATTCTACTAGTACTGCTTAATGACAAGAAGTATATAAAGTATCAGATCTAATCAGCACTGTAATAATTTATATCCAAGAACACTTTTTTTCTTTTACTTTCTAAATATACATTACTTCTTTTTTTGGGTTTTTTTTTGGTGTTGACAGTATTCACGAGAAAAATAGTTTCAGGGCTGTATACCTAAAGGGAACATTATTTCTCTGAAACAAGGAACACTTTATATGTCCAGCTGATGAAAGAAAATATGTTTAATGGCTGCTATTTGGCATTTTGGCTTGTAAAAGAATGAATTATCTGAAATATTTTCTTTACAACTTACCTGTTAGTAGTCACAGTTCACCTCCCTGTTGATCTAGTGAGTAAAGCTGTGTTCTACGCAACTGGAAAACCTGCAATTCACACATCTGATCTTATTTCACTAATTGAGTGACCCTTTTTTTCTCTCAGATGACAACTTCTGGCTTCAAGCAAACATTGTGCTATTTTGTCAAAGCCTTTTTCAGATCTCTACTGAATGGCCTGTAGGTATTTGATTCCCATTATAGTCTGGTAATGTATAGCAAGTACATGACACAAAATTCTTCAAAAATCTAGTGTTGAGCTGTTACATTCTGTGACTAGCAGTAATGAAATGCATGTGTGTACATCTTCTTTCCTTTTTATTTTTCTTATTTGAATACATATTAGAGAATTATAAAGGGCCTTCCCCTGAATGGTCAAAAATAATGTTAACATAGAATTTCATTCCCTTTCAGTCTGAGATCTAGCAACAACTCCTGGCTGGTTTGGTACATCTGTGAAGTGCTGTGGAATTGGTCAAGACCGGAATGGCTGGAAGATTTCAACCTGTCTAGCTGAATTTATATAAAAGAGCGGTCTGCTGACCTAAGGGCTTTTGTTTGTTTGCTTGCTTTATTTTTTCTTTTTCTTCTCATTTGGGAAAATATTAAGTTTGATTTTGGCAAGAAAAATAAAGGTACCCAAATATCTGCTTATGCTGAGCTTGGGAGAAGTGAGGTAAGCAAGATCCTTCTCATATGATCTGAATTTATCACTTAGCTTGAATGTTATATAACCATATCTTGATTGGTTCAACAGACACTTGAAAAGAAGGCAACTCAGAATCAGTACCACTTCCTTTTGTACTGGAGCAGGGTTTTGAATCCTGTTATCTCACATAACAGTGTATTCTTCTGGATTTTGAGTGCCTTCCTTCCATTTTTTTTCATATTTAAACTGTTTTACTTTGAATTGCCAATGCCACGATGGGTAGGACTTTAACTCAAGTCTCCCAGCTTAGTGTCCACCAGGCTGCAAAAACATTCTCCTGCTTGACCTGGCACATGCAGTGGCAACGATCCCATTTACTTTTGCTGAAAGCATTTGTTTCCGTAACTACAGTAGTGAAGCTATAATGCTTATCATTTGTGAGTTCGTATCACGTAGCTCCCACTTAGCATTGGGCCAAGATTAGAGAACAACAGGAAACCTTTAAAAAATTTTCCCAATAAAACTATAATTATTTTAAATTTATTTTTTAGAAAATATTGGATCATTCCTCATGGCTGAATTCAGCACTTTACTACAATATGCATTATTAAAAGTTACGATTTTGTTGAAGTAGTTGATTGACAGGTTACAACAATGTGAGTTACTATCAGTTATGAAAAAAATGGCTTAAGTTTGCCTATGTATAATGTAATTAAAACCTTCCATACTCCATCAGATCTCTGTTTGTGGACTAATCTTGCACTAGATCAAACATGCAAGTGCATCCCAATGAAACTAAATTATGAGCCAGTCGAGTCCTGGAATTTGATATGGAACATATTCTAACACTTTATAATTATTTTATTATATTAAAAATAAGAAGTTGCTAGAGCAAAAAAGCTATTCTGAGGAACTAGACAAAACAATAAGGTATAAAAGGCAAATGCAATCGTTTGAGGCTTGTACTTCTTTTTTAATTTCCATTTATGTAAAGTGAAAAATGCCATTAATTTATATTTTAATTGAAAATATGGAAGTTTGGCAGACTACTACATGTCTTTTTAATAAAATATAAGGAGCTTATTGTTCAAGATTTTTGCTTTCCTTTCAATTTATAGTGGTATGTAACTTCAGGTTTGATAGCCTGATCTGGGGTTCTTGCAGCTTTCATGACACTTGATATGTTTTTTGTTTGGTATTTTTAAAATAACAAATAATGTCATACAAAAAATATCATAGAAATGTAATCTTGTACTCTGAAATATATTTTTTATTTCCTCTACAGATTGCTCTTCCTCATCCATTATAAAAAACATAATTAATTTGTATAGCTTACATTCATGAGTGATTAAATTCTTATATGTCATTTATGATGTTTTCTGTTTTGTTTGATGCTGACATTGCTAATACAAGGTTTCCATACTTATGACTCAGGAAAACTGAAAAGTTCATTTGCAGTATTACTGTTAAGAAGAAAAAAAAATAACAGAAAAAAATGTTTTAAAAGTAAAATATTCAGCTCCCATAGTCTTGTTGCTAACTCATGGAATAAATATCCTTGTGAAGAGAACTGAGAAGACAGCATGCTGTTGTATGTTATACAGGTTTTAACCTGACAGAACACCCAAGGATATTAGAACTGACAATACCTTTACCTAAAACCGGATTTAGACAAATGACGTCTTGTGGTTATTGTATTTTCTCTACCTTTTGAATCAAGCACTACTTTGGAATATTTAAACTCTTGAAGTAAACTATCCAGATAAGCAAGTGAGGAAGATGATGACTAAGTATCAGTATACTGTTATGAAAACTTTATTCTTGTTTGAAGGTTATTGTTGTCTGTAATAATATTTTCCTTCTTTATTTCTTCTGGTTTGATATGTTAAAACATTTAATTTTAAAAATTTAAGATAACAACAGGGAGAAAAATTGATACAGATGCAGAATTTAAAGATCTTTGCAGAAGTTTATGTCTATCTGAACAGATGAATTAACTGTAATACTCTGGTTTAGTTAACTGTTCACAATACAAAGGAGTGTGACAGATAAAGATTACTTTGCAACAAACCAAATGTTATGCTAGAAAAAGTCTCAACATAACAACAAAAAACACATCCCTCCCTCCAAAAATAGAGAAGGTACCACTATGTTTTAGTTTTCTGAACAATTAAACAAACTTTCATCTTGTCCTGAGAATCAGTTGAGCTCAGACATTACATTATATAAATTGTTAAAAGTTCTGGTAAAGTCCTATTACAATACTGTGCCTTTCATATTGGTATGCATCTGCTTCTATTTCTCATGTACATTAAGAAATATAATTTCCATGAAAACTTTGTGTGGTTAAATGCAACAAATCTTTCCATTGTCAAACCACAGTAAAACTCTGTCAAGTATTGGTTTAGTTTATTGAATTAGAATGTTCTAAAAAAACATCCTCTGGAGCTTATAGGGGCTGGCAGTGGACTGACTGAATAGGAAAAACCAACTAGATGGTTGACAGAGCAGACAAGGCAAAAGTTGGAGGAAAAAACCATAAGCTCCAACCATATATATCTTTCAGCTACCCCTAAAAGATGGATGTATGCCAGGAAATCAGGACAGTCTGGGAATAAGCATACTGTTACTGGTTTTGTTGCTTAAAAGAATCCACAAACACTTGTTTATATAGTTGAAAACCAGTCTCATTCCTTGTTATGAATTCTCATCAAGATTGTTAATAAGTTTCTCCCCGTGGTAGCACAATTTCTTACTTTGGTAATATTGGATAACTGCCAAATACCCATCCAGCCGCTCACTCATTCCTCTCCTCAGCCTGATGGGGGAAGGGAGATAGGGAAAAAAGCAAGAACGAGAAAGCCAGTGGGTGGAGATAAAGACAGGGACATTGCTTACCAGTCATCATCAAGGACAAAGCAGATTTGACTTGGGGAAAAGGAATTTAATTTATTGTCAACTAAAATAGATTTGGCTAGTGAGAAACAAAGACAAACATAAAAACATCACCTTTCCTCCCCCCTCTCTGGGCTTCACCTCACTCCTTCACTCAAGACATATCTACCCAGCCTCATTGGCACAGGGAGGGCTGGCACAAGGAGAGGGCTCATCTGTGCCCTGCTGTGGGTCCATTTTGGAGCCAGCTGGAACCAACTGGGTTTGGCACAGGGCAGTCCCTGGTCTCTTCTCACAGAGGCCCTCCCTGACCACCCCTGCTGCCAACACATTGACACCTGCATCCAATACACTCAGTGAATTTGACTTTACATCCCATTCTATTTCATACTATTTAACTTCTTTTTCCAAAAAGTTTTTTGTTATAGTAAGTATTATGCCATCAGCACAAAAATAACTGTGAAGATGAGCAAGGTTTAATGCTAGAAAAAGATTAATTTTAAGACTTTGGAAGAATAATACTTCTAGTCATGTCAGAGTAATTATTCATAATAATATACAAATATTTGCACCTGTCAATAAATCCCTCTTCAGTAATGTCAGTAATGTAGATTACATCTCCTGAAGACTAAAACCAGAACTGTTATTCTAAAACGTAAATAAATCTGCATTGCTACTGTGAAACTAAAAGCTTTGTATGTATGTATGCATGCACATACTTACAAAAACTAGTGAGTCAGTTAAGAGGGGTTTTCTTTTAATGATTTCGCAAAGTGGTGTTTTAGAGTTTTAGTAATATTTTGGTTTAAGCTTTGGATGAAAGTTTAAGGATGAGTTTGTGTTTTTTCACACCAGTTCACCTGCCATCTCAAGTCACTGTCTACAAGCTTGGGAGTAAAACGGTCTATTGAGTAATCTTCCCTGGTTCTCTGGTCTTATTTTAGTTCTTATGCTCAACGGATTTCATTCAATTTTAGGGTTGACTGCCAGTGCTCTATCATTTTAGCTGTTCAAGGGAATACCTCAAGAAAAATGTTGAAAAGGTCATTTCCATAGTTTCCCTGCAATCATATTGCCCTGCATGATAAACTCTCAAACACTAAATCTGGACTTGCTAGAGAAGATAATGAGATAGGATAATAATAAAGAGGTTAGTTTGTCTTCAAAAGTCTTGAAAATATTTAATTGTCTATTTGACGGGATTTTCTAGAAAGCTGAAAGAAAGACAATTTTGCAGTATCTCTAGTTACAGTAGCAGACTCCTTGAAAAGATTTGAAGCTATAATGGTAGAGCATTTCAAATTATCTTTGAGACAAGAATCACACAGCATTTAAAGTAACATGCAACAGAAAGGTAATACAAAAATAATTGTTATCTTTTCAGGCCATCAAGCTAGTCACCTTGTTGTAAAAGGCTACCAGATTGGTCATGCATGACTTTCTCTTCATGAATTAATGCAGACTTCTCCCTATCACCTTCTTGTCTTTCAATTGTCTGGAAATGGTTTCTAGGATTAGTTGCTCCATTATCTTCTCTGGGACTGAGGTAAGGCTGATCGGCCTGTAGTTGCCCAGATCTTCCTGCTTGTCCTTCTGGATGATAGGAGTGACACTTGCTGTCTTCCAGTATTCAGAAACGTCTCTCATTCACCACATTTCAAAGATAATAGAGAGTCATCTTGCCATAACATTGTCCAGCACTTTTGTGTGCATCCCATCAGGTTCCATGGACTAGGTGTATTGGGTTTCCATGGCAATGTTTTGGTAGCAGGGGGGCTATAAGGATTGGCTTCTGTGAGAAGCTGCTGTCCTGGTGTCAGCTGGGACAGAGTTAATTTTCTTCACTGTAGCTGGTATAGTGCTGTGTTTTGGATGTAGGATGAGAATAACATTGATAACACACTGATGTTTTAGTTGTTACTAAGTAGTGCTTACATTAGTCAAGGACTTTTCAGCTTCCCATGCTATGCCTGGTGCACAAGAAGCTGGGAGGGGGCACAGCCAGGACAGCTGACCCCAACTGACCAGAGGGATAGTCCATATGATATGATGACATGGTCAACATATAAAGCTGGGACAAGAACAAGGAGGTGGGGAATGTTCGGAGTTATGCCACTTGTCTTCCCAAGTAACCATTACACATGATAGAGCCCTGCATTCCTGGAGATGGCTGAGCACCTGTCTGCTGATGGGAAGTAGTGAATAAATTTCCTTTTTTGCTTTGCTTGTGTGTGTGGCTTTTGTTTCACTTATTAAACTGCCTTTACCTCAATCCATGAGTTTTCTCACTTTTACTCTTCTGATTCTCTCCCCCTCCCCACCAGGGGGGAGTGAGCGAGTGAGCGGCTGAGTGGTGCTTAGCTGCCAACTAAGGTTAAACTTAAGGTTAAAGCTTCCCCTATGTCCGATAGAGCCAATGCCAGCCAGCTCCAAGACAGACCCTCCACTGTCCAAGGCTGAGCCATTCAGTAATGGTGGTAGTACCTCTGGGTTAACATCTTTAAGAAGGGGGAAAAAAACCTGTTGGGCAACCACCAGCAGCATTCAGAAGAGAGGAATGAGAATATGTGAAAGAAACAACTCTGCAGACACCAGGGTCATCTTCCCCTGCTTCCACCTCTCATACACTTCCTTTTGATGTTTGATTTTAATCAGGATTCTTTGTTCATCCGTACAGGCCTGTTGCCACCTTTGATCTCCTGCATGGAAACAGATGGACCATTCTTGAATTTGGAGGAGATGACCCTTGAAGATCAACCAGCTGTCTTTTACCCTTCTTCTCTCCAGGGCCTTGTCCCATGGGAATCTTCCAACCAGATCCCTCAATAGGCTAAAACTTGGTCTTCTGAATTCCAGGGTTGTGATGCTGCTTTTTGCCTGTTTCTCTTGTCTCAGCATCCTAAACTTCACCATCTCATTGCAGCTGAAGCCAGGCATGCTCTCAGCCTTCATATCACCTATGAGTTTTTATTTGATTTTAAGTATCAGGTCTAGCAAGCATCTCTCCTCATCAGGTCCTCAGTCATCTTTGCCAGGAAGTTGTCATCAATGCAATCCTGTAACCTCCTGGATTGTTTGTGACCTGTTGTGTTGTTCTTCCAGCAGATATCAGCGCAGTAAAATCTTCCGATGAGGACCAGGACCTATGGACATGATGCTTCTTCTAGTTGTTTGAAGAAGGTCTCCTCTACTTTTCTCCAGTCAGGGAATTTATAGCAGGCAATCACTAAAAAATCACTCATATTGGTTTGCCTGCTAATCTTGACCCGCAAGCTCTCAGTTGGCTCATCAGCCTTCCCAAGGCAGAACTCCATACATCCACACTGCTCTCTCACATAAAGGGCAAATCCCCTTCTCACGTTTCCAGTCTGATCTTCCCAAAGAACCTGTATCTGTCCATTGAAGGACTCCAGTCTTATGAGCTGTGCCACCACATTCTGTGACCCCAGTGTGTTCGTAGCCCTGTAACTGCATAAAGCTTCTAATTCCTCCTGGTTTTTTCCCATGCCATATTACTGTACAGGCATTTCAGAAAGTCACCCAAGCATGCTGATTCCCCAGAATGGGCATAAAAGCTTTCCCAATAAGGCTGCCCCATAGACACTTTCTTATTTACCTGACTACACCTGAGGTGATTCTGCTTCAGCTTTTTTTGATTGATTGCCATGTTCTTTCTGTTCATATCAACCCAGATCCTTTGCTTGTTTAACCATCCACCACTTCCTTACTTGGTAATTGAGGAAGCTCTCCCTTCCCATCATTCCTAGTTTAAAGCTCTCCTCAGCAGATCAGCTGACCTGTTGGCAGAGATAATTTTTCCCCATGTAAGTCAACACTCCCAAGAAGCTATTGATCCTCAAAGAGGGTCCCATGGTCCTAGAAAGCAAAACCTTTCTGCCCTACATCAGCTACACCATCATTTACCCAAGGCCTGCATACAGTTAGAACACTGTGAACTAATTGGGATCACAGAGACATGCTGGGATAGCTCATACACAGTTGTGTGGTTACCCTGACTTGGTTACCCTCACCTCATTCCGAATCCCCACCCATGATATAACTCCCCAGCCTGGTCTCAGCCTATTGCCATCCCCGCTAAAATGCCTGATGCCCTGGGCTGGGGCTGCCCTTGGATGCATCCCTGCCCCACTCCCTGGCTGGGGTGGTGAGATGGGCTCTGGCTGGTGAGGTCCTGCCCTGGTAGTCACCTTGAGGAGGTCACACTGCTTCCAGGCCCTGGTTGCCAGGTTGCACCAGCCCCTGTGCTGCCCTGGCTGTACTCCACATGGAAGTCTGTGACAAGTCAGTACTTCAGGGGTCTGCACTGGTACCTGTCCATTTTAACATCTTTACTGATGACCTAGAGGAGGTGAAAGAGTACACTCTTGTCACATTTACAGATGACTCCAAGTTGGGTTGACCAGCTGGTACACTTGATAGTGCATCTGCCATTCTGAAAGGCTGGAAAAATGGGCAAACAGCTTCTCATGAAATTCAATAAGTACAAGTGATGAGTCCCTGTTGGGTCTCCATGGGCAAAGGAGAGCCCTTGCCATGACACTGACTGGGGACCAAGGGGCTGGGGAGCAGCCCTGTGGGAAAGGTCCTTGAGGGATGACAGGCAGTGAGCCAAATGTGAACCCATGGTGTGCCCTAACAGCAAAGGTGGTGAACAGCTCCTGGGATGTATGAACAGGGGCCCATCCCATAGATTGAAGGACAGGATTGTCAACCCTCTGCATGGTGTTTGTCAGATCATATTTTGAGACTGTGACAAGTTTTGGCCCCCAGGGCAGCAGACATGGGCAAATTGTGGGGAGCTCAATGGAGATCTGGAGCACTTGCCCCATGGGGAGGGGCTGTGGGAGCTAAGCTGAGTTAGGCTGAAGAAAGGAGGTCTTCAATGCACCAAACAGACCCCCAGTGCCTACGAGAGGACATCAAGGAGGTGGAGGTAGTCTCCTCACAGTGGTGCAGGGCAAGAAGGTGAGAGACAATGGGCATAGGAGAGGTTCAGGCTGTGTGTAAGGAGAAACCTATAAGGACAGTGAGGCAGTGGAGCAGGTTGCCCTGAGAGGCTGTGTTGCCTCTGCCCTTGGTGGGTTTCATCCCCCAACTAGACCAAGCTATGAGGAGCCCAGAGCTACCCCTTCTTTGGGCAGGGGTTTGGACTAGAGACCTCCTGAGGTCCCTCCCAGCCTGAATTATCCTGTGATATGACAATTCTAAGTGCAGCAATACATACAAGAGAAAGGGGTATAATTTTCCTTGCTTACAGGTTTATACACCTTTTCACATTCATTTAGGGCAAAGTCATTTTCTTTCAAAGCAAAAGAAGAGTAGATATCAATATTTTGGCTACCAGAAGGCATAATCTTTTTTGCACTATATTTACTTACTTGTCATTCAAACCTGTGTAATGAAAACCATTTGCTGAAATCTTTTCTGGCAGCATGTATTATATTCACTAAACTTCAGAAAATAAAACTCCCTTAACAGCAACAGCAAGAAAATCTAAAACACAGTGACTTCGATTTTGATTTGTAGATATTACAGCTATTTTGAAGACAACAGATTTGTTTGCATTATGTCATTTCCCAACCAGCACAGCGTGTGCCTTCATTACAAATATACTCATTGGGCTGTGCTGAAAATATTCCTGAAGTCAAAATTAGATCCAAATGAGATCTCTCAAGTGTAGTGAGAATTGGAATGAAGGCCCCCAGCTATAAGGAATATGTATAACAATATCCTGACAATAATATTCACCCTAGAAAGTGCTAAGAATTTAGGTTTATTATGCCTCACTGGGTTACAGAGGGGGACAGAAAAGAATATATCAGAAATTAAGACAAAGCTGGAACAGAGACTAGAAAGCTACTGAAAAGGGAAAACATATGTTTTAACAAACCATTCACTGTGCAGTATTAACTGTGCAATATTAGGTAAGAATGCTAAAATGACAAAGTCCTTGGAGTATATTACCATGAAATTCAAAAATTAATGGGTACAGCCAAACCAAAATTCTGCTCAGCAGATAGATAGATTTGTACCCTTATGGGTAATTACCCTAAAAATTCTGTCTCCTACTACATAATCTCAATAAACAAATTGCATGACTGAAAATAAAATGTAGAAAACCCTGAGCAAACCCCCAAGTCAAAGTTATAGTAAATTATTACAAATATATACACTTCAGTCATTGATTAAGATTGGCATGAAGAAGCTTACGTTCTGCCAAACACACAAACTGATTCCATAAAGAATTGCATGTATTTACATACATGAGGGGCCCACATTCATTACATTTATTTTGAAGTATAAATCAGTATAGGATCTTTGGACTGGTAACACCATTTTTCAGAAGCTATTAAAAAAAACCCAGACTTTTACTTAGCAGCACCTTACATCTTTCAATAATGCTAAAAAAACAAACAAACGCCCCCCAAAAAAATCACAAAAACAAACAAACAAACAAACAAAAACCCAAAAAGGGCAAACATCCCACCTCAAAATGGGAATATAGTAATATTTTTGATAGCAATTCAGAAAGGATTATTTCTATAGAAAAAAATAGTGCTATTAAACAGGAAGAAATTAATTATTTTAAGGACCCCATGAAATAAATAAGATGAAAACCAGTAACACACAATGAAGTCACACAAAAAATTTTGTTTCTTGTTGGGAGTAATAAATTGAAAAAGTAAGTAGCTGTATTAGGTGATCACAAGGGGATTATGTATTCCCAGGATAAGACAAGTCTGTAAAAGGTAATTCTGAAAAGGTGACAGAGAAGAGACTTCCTGTAATAAAAAGGAAGCATACATGCTACTGACAAGATATCAGAAATCCCCCACATACAATTCAAATCATATTCAAGAAAACTAATAGATGAAAAGTGAAAATATAAAAGGAAGGATTACTTGGATAAGGGGGATAAAAACTCTGATTTAGAACAGGGAATTAAAAGCATGTTGTTTCTTCAGCCTACAAGAACAAAACCCAAGAGGGAAATGAGTAACGTTTGCAATTTCTTAATGGAAAAACAATTAGAAAATGAGGAGAAAACAAATCAAAACAACTTAAGGCATAGGGAATGTTGGAACAAAATCTAGCACATGCAACCTATGAATATGCATATGAATAAATGAAAGCTGGACATTTGAATAAGCTTCTTAGCTCAGGGAGGTTATGAACAATATTTCAGATGGAATAGATATAGCACCTTATCAACTCTTGGAAAGGATTGGACAATGGCAGGGGCTGCAATACACAGGTACTTGCACCAGTATTTTAAGAGGTCTCTTTCAGCTCCAGAATCTTTAACATCTTTTGTACTTAGTGTTTTGATACATAGTTAGAATTCCATGGGCTCAAGTAAAGAATGAACAAATGTGCCCTTTAGAACATGTCTAAAAGTATACAAGATAGAAAAAGGAAAAAAAAAAGAAAAAAGGAAAAAAGAAAAATAGATTGTAAGGTATGGTTTCACTAGAGATAATAGTTACATCTGGAATCCTGGTGAGAATGTGAAGAGTATAATAAAAAATGAAGGGTTAAATATAAGTTGGAAAGGTCCCATATTTCTCTTTCTGTTTTTTAATCCTCAACCTTAAATTGCTGCTTCCTTTGCTTTTAGGTCCAGGCTCCCAGCCTTTATTCAGTTAAAATGCACGTTGATTTCAAAGAATGTTGACTATATCCTCTTAACATACAACATTCTTTGAATTTTTTTTCTAGAAGTGATCAAAGATAAAGACAGCATCTCATTCTCCTGGCAGTTAAATCTGTACAAACTGAGAGTCAACCAACTGAAATATTATTATCAAATGCTCATTTAGTATTGGCCTAGTTTCCTTTCTATTTAAGTCATGGAAAAATTAATACCAGTTTCAATGAGAGAGTAATTAAGCCAAGAAGGAATGATTTTGAAAATCATACCTTTGAACTACAGCAGTGTAAATGCAACTTCAAAAATACTACGGACCTGCCAAAACTGAGTTCAAAATTCTAAGTAATATTAAACTATGAATCATTGGTTTCTACATTTGGAGAGAGCTCATGAGAACTCAGTTTCTGATTTTGAAGCCAATTTTCAACTATGTTACTCCATTTCAAAATCAGAACAGCGGAACAGCAAATCCACTGTGAATTCATGTCTTGGGTAGATATCTGAAGGGGAAAACGTGAAGGTTTTGTATGAACTGTCAGTAAACCCTAACTTTCAAATTTCCTAATTCCATTGAAAGCTATACAAGTAAAGAAATCATGTATTTTTCTGAAATGTGACTAGCCACTCACGTGATTAACAAGTCTTTGCAGATAAGACGGTGGGTTCAGAATGCCGCAGTACTGTCCAAGGTGCTGTATTTCAGAGGAAGTACTGCGTTGCTGGGTTGGGTTCTGTAGGGTTTTTTGGGGTATATCTCCTAAATATCCAATGATATATCAGGCAGAGATGAGTCTGGTTTCTCCATACATTCCTCCCCCCCCCCTTTTTTTCCTATCACTCTTTTTCTTTTACTCCAAAACCAGATTCTAATCACTTTACCTGTATGTTTAAATTTTCCTGAATATGTAACATATTTAGCTTGCTTCCATTATCAAGAAACCTCCTATGCTTTTTCATTTTCCTTTGCAATTCCATGCATAGAGAACATTTTACATATAAGTAAACTTATTTCATTTTATCTTCAAAAAAATTATCACCTAACAATTCTTATCAAGCAAACTGTAGTTGACAGAATTTTGTATGTACTGCTCCAAAGTACAAGTTGTGCAAGAAATCCCAAACAAGCATTTCTGAAATAGCCTTCTCAAATTCTATTGTAATCACATAAAATGTGATAAAAGAAGTACTTTGGTTTTATTATTTACTTAGTAATGGTAGTGTCAATGTGGTTTAACATCATTTAACACCTTTTTCAGAAGGGTTGTCTTATGACATGTAGTACCTAAGCTACATGCAGCAAAGGTGCAACTACCAAATAACCTACATTGATACAACAACAAAGAAACTCTAACACTAGGTAATCAGATTTATGTCTGCCTCATGCATTTTTAAATCTTTTTGATTATTACTGGCAAATGTAATGCATTATTATTGACAAAAAACAACCTCAAACCATCCATAAATAGGTTTCCTGGCCAAAAATACCACAACCAAATTCACAGCTGAATTAAGATCCTGAAAGAATCAAATATAAAAGTTAATTATGTAAGAGATTCAGTTCAGCAGGAAGCTATGGAAAAACATTCTTTGGCTAGTGTTTGGAATTCCTGAAAGCCTGTTAAGCATGTAAAATTGGCTAATTTTTCTCAACACTGAATACTGTGTGAATTTAAGATCATTAATGTGCAAAAAATATAGTTATTGGGAACATCTTAAAACACATTTTTCTAAGTGCCAGAAGGTTTGATGAAACTATGCTAACTGGTATTGATTTAGAGTCTGGGACTATATCTAATTTTTTTAAAAGAGTTCCTGACAGTAATAAAGCTAGTGGATTTTTGCTACTAATTTGACTAGAGTCTATTCTTCTCCCTCATTGTTTTGTCTAAAGTATTTTTCCTTTCTGTTTTTTGTCACATCTGTTTAACTTCTGTTGCCTCTCCTACAACAAAAATGATCTGGGCTATGAAGTGCAGACAGAACATATCTTTGACCCTGGTTTATGCTGTGAGGCACATAAAAGCCTTGGTTCTAGTGTACTGTCAGAGGTCTTGACATTACACAAGGTAGGAAAGTGATCTTAACTTATATGAATAAAATTCTGAGGATTAAAAGACCGAACAGCTTGGAAATTCTACTGTCTAATTTGTAGCTCCTTACCAGTCACAGCTCTTTGACCAATTCAGTTTAAGAAATATTTTTTTTCAGATGTGTAGAATAGTATTTTGTAATTATTCACTAATCCTTTTGAAAATTTGAAATAAGTTCGCTTTTTCTTTGGCATAAATCTGTAATGACATCTACAGATCAAAATGCAAGCAAATGTGTTTGTTTGCATGTCAGTCACTCATCTCATGGCAATGGTAAACTTGTATTTTTTCTTCCTACTGTTGCTCTTACGAACATCTGTTCTACACTGTATTTTCAAATATGTGAAGACCAAATTCCATATATTTAATTTTTCTCATTTGCTTTATGCTAGGGACTAGGAACTAGGGACAGGAGTGGATTTGTCACAGGCCTGGGCCTTTATTAAAGTCCTTTAAAGTAGCAAGATACGCAGCATCTTGATTTATATTTGCTATATACATATTGATTGTAAAATATATAATAAAGGACATGAAGGAAGTACTATTGCAATACATTCCTTCATTCAGAACAACTCAGTACAATTTTCATGTATATATTGCATAACACACCATGCGTATACTATTTTTACATGGTTGTGTAATTTTTTAAAATATTGATAATGTAATTCCATCCTCAGATAAAAAAAACCCACCTTGAAGTGTTCTGTCAGATGTCATGTCAAATGCCTTGTCTTGTTAACTGCTGGAAATTATGGCTGTTATTTCTAACTTTTGTAAGTGAAATGATTGTGTAGAAAACATGGAAGTAAAGGATATTCAGTCATTTATCAATCTCCACAAAACCCTGAAGTTTTCTTTCTCATTACCTTATGCAGTCTGTAGCAACAGCTGTCTTCCTGCGTGATGGATAGCTTTTATATTGTCCTTCGTTTTAACCTGAATGAAATTATTTTGCTACAAGTGAATATATACAAGGGGAAAAAAAATCACATATTTCTGTCCTGATTTCATCCTCATGACTGTCTAACAAGGACTCAAACTGTATCTTAAAACACCTACGATAATGGACAAAATCATTCTGAATTTGTCCCATTAATTCTAAAGAGGAAAACAGTGATAAATATATAAAGATATTATGGGTTTTATTGTAATTTTGTATCCAGTTCATTTTTTTTTTTCAGACTAAGCTCTTGCATCATTCTGGGACTGAATTGTCTCAGCTTGCTTTTGTTATTGGCTATCTGACGCTTTCACAAGGACAAAAACATATCAGTTCTGAGAATTGCAGAAGTTCTTGCCAATCATCTGCTCAACTGAAAAGAAAACCCCATGTAACCACAGCAAAGTTCCAGGCAAACCTAATGTTCTCAACTAACATGGATGCATACAATATAGTTTTTTTGAGAGGATGGTAATTTAAGCGCACCGAGCTCTTCATTTTACCTTAATGACTGTTTTCAGCTTTTCACAAAACACTTCATCAGTACTGTTCTATAATTTATGAGAGTTGAACAGAAATAGGAATTTGTCTTTTCAGCCTTTATTCAGGAGAATTTTTCAAAAATTATTTGGGACATAAGAGGTCGATATTCTACACTGTAATTAAATACATTGCATATAGCACACACACTTTATGAGAAATTACTGTATGTGGTACTACATATCTAGTAAAAATAACTTACATATGTATATTCCCATTCAGTTTTCATACAGGAAATACTGTCATATAGAGGAGGAATATTTGTCCACAAGTAGCACATAAAATATATTTTTTCCTTCCAATATAGACCAATTCATACTTACTTTAATACAGTTTTTACTTCAGGTGACTCTAAATGTCATGGGTTGATTAGTCAGTGCTTTTGTTATAAGCCAAAGTTTTTCCACTTTTGTTTTATGTCATATAACAGCAGTCATACCATATATCTAACCTTCTCTTCCATTATCTCCACTCTCCCTCAAAATCTTCAGTTTTGGCAATACCAGCAAGGCTGAGCCGTTCCCTCACAGATACAGTGAGCAAGCCTTTTTTTTTTTTTTTGGTCAGCCTAAACACCCCAACGAAATAATTTCAGAAGTGATATTAGCTTTCCTTGTTCAACTTCACAGTAGCACACTCAGATTGCTCTTTCAAGCAGTTGTATAGAGCACAAAAATCCCATTCCAGGTTCTGAAGAGGTTGTGATATTCATTCTTGTCCTGTTGGGCTGAGCACAGTGATAATATAAGAAATGATAAATTAATCTTATTATGGTGCACCTATACATGTTGCTGTGTTGGATTCCTCTCAAGCTGTCATTTCTTTTGCACAGGTTTTTACCATGAGGGTTTTTTATCCTTTACCTAATGAGCGTTTAACATTTGGAAAGCTGTTAGGAACTTAGTATCACTCTTTTATGGATTTATTTTCTTAAATCAAAATATTGTGTGATATACTCTGTATCATGAAAACTGTGTCTTACATGACAAATGATGCCAAAGTTTGGCTTTGAAAATGCATAATCTGTTTTCTAATGATGTCTACTATAGACTTGCTCTTCTATTAATGTTAGTAAAATACTTGGTAACATAGCCCAGAAAGCCAGCTGTACACTGGCCTGGATAAATAGAAGCGTGGCCAGCCAGTCAAGGAAGGTGGTTCTTCCCCTCTAGTCTCCTCTCATGAGACTCCACCTGGAGTGCTGCATCCAGCTCTGGGGTCCCCAGTACAGGAAAGACACGGACCTGTTAGACCAAGTCCAGAGGAGGCCACAAAAATGATCAGAGGACTGGAACACCTCTCGTATGAGGACAGGCTGAGACAGTTGGGGTTGGTCAGCCTGGAGAATAGAAGGCTGCAGGGATACCTTATTACAGTCTTTTAATATATAAAGGGGGGGTTATAAGAAAGTCATAGAGAGACTTTTTACCAGACCCTGTGGAGATGGGATAAGAGGTAGCAGTTTTAAACCAAAAGAGGGAAGATTTAGACTGCAGATTAGGAAGAATTTATTTACAATACAGGTGGTGAAACACTGGAACAGGTTGGCCAGAGAAGCTGTGGATGCCTCATCACTGAAATTGTTCAAGGTCAGGTTGAACGGGGCTTTGAGCAACCTGATCTAGTGAAAGATGTCCCTGCCCATGGCAAAAGAGTTGGATTAGATGGTCTTTGAATGTTCCTTCTAACCCAAAGCATTCTGTGACTCCACAAAGTTTTCCAAAATAATTTCCTGTATTATAAACATATTTAATATATTTGGGGGTTTTTGTTCTATGAAAAACAGAGATTCCACACACACACACTCCCATCTCACAACTGTCTGTGAATGCGTTTAAGGACAGTCCCTCAACATTTAGGATCCATGCTTCATTCATCCTCTGTTACAACTCTGTCCAAAGCTTCTATTTAGGAATTATCTTAAATGTCTCCAGTTCCTGTGTCCATTTCGTCAGGCAGCTGCATTATTCTATACTGGCAGTATACTTTTTCTGCATCTCTTTTAATGAGCTTCATCATGGTATGAATTATCTGTTACAATGTACGGTTCCACGGCCTGCACTGAATTTTAGTTGAAAGAAAAACTGGAGATGAAAACCTGTTACTGGAAGAGCCTCTCAGAAAAGCTAAACTGCCTGCAATTATTTTTCAGACACTGTTCAGAGCCAAGGAATCAGATAATTTGTGCTTAATTTAGAGAAAAACTTTTGACAAATGTTTTGTATAACCCCACTACCAGGATACTACAGCAGCAGGTTCCAGCTCAATCAAATACCAGTTTCTTGTACTGGGGGAGGGGAGATCAAGAAAGACATTTCTTACCTGCTACCTACCTGCTAGAACACACAGACTAATCAGTGTAGACACTGCCTTCAGAATTTCACCCCAAAATGTCTATTTCTTCATTAATTACGAAAGAAATCTAGGATGACCAGCTTACATAGATATATGCACAATACACCTACTTAAAGTTTGTTAAAATATCTCCTCCCCCTTGATGTGGGAAAACTAAGATGGCCTGTCTGGAAGATGGTTACCTTTAGAGTGACTACCAGGAAACAGGAGATTCTAGGACATGGTCTGTCCAGCTTGTTTTAGACTTTCATTCTATGATTTTGTCCTAGAAGTAATTATGTTCCCTTTGAGTCTACAAGCACTCTAGGTCAGTAACTCAGAAATTGACGTCTATACTTCAGATGAATCTCACCTGGAGAGACTCTGAAGGTGGCTTTAAGGAGGCTTACTGGAATAGTGTCCAGTTACTATAGAAAACCTATGGGGAGGAAAAGATGGAAAAGAGAGAGAGAAAAAAAGACAGATACAAACAGAAAGAAGAATATACATTATTTAGCCTTATTCTGTATATAACAATATATTTGATGGCCTCCTGTCCAGCAAAGCACAGGAAAGCAAGTTCATCTGTCCATTTTAATTTACCCAGTATCTTACTTGTATATTTCAAAAGAATAATCTGAAAGACAGTATATAATTCTGCTATGCTAATGAGGTTAAAATAATTTTTTGTACTTCATGTGAAAAACACCTAATCCCCCAAAACTGCTTCAGAGAACTTTTTAAGACTAAAATACTTCAAGAAATTAAAAATTTTCACTCTGGTTTGTTAGTTAGCCTTTAGGTGTTCCAGGCATGTATGAATCAATCCTGCTGGCTTGCTTTGCTGTGTTTGCATGTTCTCACAGTACTGTTCTTACTAGCTTGTAAACTTCAGGGTCAATTGAAGTTCAAATTTTGTGGAGGCCTATACAATGAGCATATAAGACAACAAAGTAATATGAATTTTCATTGTAGTTAATATTATTTCAGGTGGAATGTCGTTAGAAAAATAGAAGGTCAAGCACTGGTCACAGTTGGGAAACCTTTCATTGTTGGCTTCAGGTGCATACAAACCTGTGGAGAGACTACTAAAGTATATCATCAGTCACGTTTTCCAATCTGGATGCATTAAATTGTGTCACATGTTTTTACAATCTTATTTATACAAATAAACTACAAGATATGGTGTAGCGGCATACTGAATCTATAAACTTAGTGGCACAAAGTACTAACATGCAGATATAAAATAGGTACTTGAAAACGCAAGTGCCAATTTAGAGTGGGCAAACTTTAAGTATCTGCTTTGCACAGTGCCTTAAGTTGTGAGGCTACTTTTAGTATGCCTTCAGTATAGAGACAGAGATCCTTTCAGTGCAGCGGTTCTGAACTGCCTTCAGGAAGGATTTCCTCCCTGCATTGAACAAGGAAGCACTAAGAAGTCTGGCTCTCAGTTTAGGAATGCAAATTAGATGCTTAAAATTAAATTCTGTGAATAACTTCTTAAATGGTTGTGCATGCCAGAAATACCTCTTTGGTACTTGCACATTAGCTTTTCAGCCTCTTAAAAGGATATTAATAGAATGGCATTCAAACACCACTGAATATCTGAATTAATGAAGAAAATTGTTTAGAAACCTTAATTTGAGAGAGCTGCATTTGTTTTCTTTTTGCACTATAATTTTTTTTCCCCAGGCAAAATTAGAGCAGTTGGAATACTCTAATCTTGTTTCCTCACAGCTCTCAGGAACTGTAATTTTTCATTTTCAGCAGTCAGGAACATCTATTTCTTGCCATATTGCCTTTTCTTTGTGCTGAGAATGGCCCTTTGGTAGAAGCAGTATTTAAAGAAAAGAAGTATGTCTTTTAGATACAGTTGTTACTTTTAGCAACTGAAAGCCAGTCTGGGGTACATCATGTAATTTTTTTCCTTCAGAGACTCTTTTATTGGTGATGCACTTATCCTAGTACTCTCTGGCAGTGTTAGGCATGGGAAGAGTTGGAGTGAAGGCAGTGGAGGTTATTCCAAGGGTGTTCACAGTAGTGTAAGCACACCAGCATGAGAGGCGAAGCAGGGTTTCAGCACTGCCACAGAGGTCTGCAGTAGGAGCATAATAGGGAAAAAGATTGGCTGTACCATAGAAGCAGGAGGGAGATAGGACCCTGGGAAGCTATGAAACTGGATCAGGGTATCCCCTCTTCCCAAGGATAACCACAGCAACAGGAGCAGAACATAGTCCAACAGCTTTCTGTGCTTAAAGGCTCCCGGAATGGGTGTTGCAGAGCTAGGTGAGACTTGGCTTGAGCAGCTGCAGGTAACACTTTGGCAGCTGCTAGCGTTTGCCTTTGTCAGATGTTACTGGCCTTATAGACACAGCTGAATGTACCTGTTTCTGAACTGTTACATCTTACTGGGTTACATGATAAACCCTAAGATACATGATCCATCCTACAGCACCCAATACAGGCCTTTGGGTCTACAGATGAACCAACACTTGCATTATGCAAGATTTCGTTGTTGCAGTGTTTGTTTTACGAATCTCAGATATAAGCAGAAGTGATAAGATTTCCGAAGACATGAGAAGAACTGATAGTTATTTATGTGTGTAAAATCAGCTGGTTTCAAGGGTGTCTTAAAGGGTCTGTATCTAAAGACTAAGGCTGCTCCCAAGATTTAAGATATATAGCTGCTGTATTTCTTGTAGCACTGAGGGTCGTGTTTCACAATGACCATTAATATTGTGCTTGATTTTTTAGTAATTAAAATTAAGATGTTCCTAAAAAATGTCATGTTTTCTCAAAGGTTTAGGCACTTAAAGCCTGACAACACCAAGAGAAATATATTGAAATTGCTGAAAACTGTAGAGTCATGTTCATTTCCCTATAATACTTACTCCTGTGGGGCAAAATCACACAATTGTTTCTTCACTTCTGTTGCATGAATGTTGTTATTCTCCAAATGCACTAGCTATAGTTACTTATTTAATAAAATAATGTGTGTACTAAATTATCAGTTTTAGGGAAAAAAAACCAACCAACTTTTGTGAATGCATTAAATATCCTGAAATTTGAGATTTCTTTGAAAATTATACATTGACTGGTTACAAAAGGAACAACAACAACAAAAAAACCCAGTATGTATGCATTATTCTCAGACTGGTGTATGAATTACTCCCAGTGACACAGAATCTCATATTTAATGGAGGCGGTCTGTTTAAAATAATGACCTTATGACAATGACTTAAAAACTTAAAAATTTTTGCAAAAATTGAGCTATTTGCTCAGTTTAATGTTAAATAGTCTCTTCCAAAGGCACCTGCATCTTTTCATTTAGCTACAGAGGAATCATCTTTTAGGTTGTCTCAAAGTGATTTATTTTCTTTTTCTAGGCTAAGGAACATCTATCTTACATTCCTTAACACAACCTATAAGATCTCATAAAGAATATCTATTTCATGAAACATACAAAAGCCCTCAGGAACATATTAAGATTAAAGGATCTAGTCTCTGACCTTAAAAAAATGATTGTTTGTTCCATAAATAAAAATATTCTGAGATGTAAGGAAAATGACTAATATAAAAAACTATGCGCACTACAGCTCTGAATGATTTGCCACCCCTCTTTAAAAGTTAGACATTGGCACTTGTGGTCAAAAAGAGCTTTTGATCCCAGCTTCCTGCACAAATTAGAGAATGCAGATCTTAATAGCTGTATCATAGAAAAGAAGTAGAGCAGAATGTACATCGATACTTTAAAAGTCAGAAATGACCTGAGGCAATCAGCACAAGAAGATAGGGGAACGGTTAAATTTGTAAGTCTGCTTTGTTGTGGATATCATTTGGCAGGCTTTTACATTCCCTGGTTCCCTGGTTTTGTGCTTCCTCATGTAAGATATGATCATGGAACTCCCCTACAGTTTTAGTCCTCAGGAAAAAGCAACAGCACATTGTGTCATATAACAGTCAGGATTTTAATCACTTTCTTTGGAACCTACCAGGCAATGTCTGATTGATTGAGAAGAAGACATCCTCCAGAGGAAGAAATTGCTAATCAGAGAAGAAAATTAAAGTCTGATAATGCCTCAAATAACACAAGAAAAAAAAAATCAAAGTGTAAAGATAAATACCACCTCAAAAAGCTACCCTCCAGACTGTCATCGGAAGTGGGTGGATGAGCAAGAATCTGCCAGAATGCTGTTTTCAGAGAAGTACAATTATAAAGTGATTTCTTCTGCTCTTAAGATACCATCTGGGCAAACTTTTCAATCTTGAAAAGTAGTTCAAAGGACCTGTCCAAAGAAGTAAAACACTTCAATGCAAGTTGAACGAGCAGCAAAAACTAAGCTAATTCCAAAGAAGCGAACAAGGTATTGTTAATAGGGATTTCTAAGCAATCCGAGATCCTTAAACGCCCCTCTTGAGGCTGGGTGAAACCTTGGTCACCATTGAACTCCATGAGAGCTTTGCAATTGCTTTTCAGTGCAATGAGGACTTAACTCATTAGTTTGATTCCTTGTTAATAGACCTCAGGACATGATCAAAGGGAAATGCCAACGAATTTGTTAGTGCATTCAAGGAAAGCTGTGAAGGATATAAGGCTTCAGCCACTTGAGGGAGTCTCCTACTTTAGCAAGTTCTACAGGTTTATTAGATTGGAGAGTGCTACTTCCTTTGAGACCGAATTCCAACAAAAGCACTTTTTAACTAAGAGATCCCAGTTTCAGAAGTCAAATAATCAAGATGGAATCAGTCATGCTGGTTGAATGAGAAATGATTGAGGGAGTTTCCAAAGACTACGTTGCTCCTTTTTATTCATCTATATTGCTTAAGTATCATTCTACGTTTGAAGTATGACTGATACCTCTTGTAACAGCAGAAGTCTGATAGATCGAATGAAATAAATCAGTGCAGCTACTACTGACTTAAAAAAATTATTGATACGTATTTCTTTTCCAATGCTACATAAATTATCAGATGCATTACAAGTGATGATGGAGAAAAAAAATTAGAAAAAATTTACTTATTCTGATAATCCTAAATCACCTAAAACATTCTGATGACCATTTGGAAGTAATATTTTCTTTATATTGCACTTTTTCATTATTTAGTGTATTTCAATTAGCAGGAATAGTTTCTACTTATACCACTTATGAATTACAAAAATCAAAAACCTTTATTAGGAAAATTTAAATATCAGCAGTCTAGTTCTATACATTACCCATGCATTAAAACATAAATATTCCTTAATTATGTACTCTCTGTGTATTGTTTGTATTCCACATATCAGAACTGCTTTAGTTGTCTGTTGGCAATTTGATCATGAGATTCCTTTATAGCATGATCTCTTATTGACTGCAGCTTTTAATAGTCCCATGAACCAGTATGCTGTCATATACTTTTAACAATCACCCAGTACTGCATCGTATAATTGTATATGGGTTTATCCTGCAATCTATACTTCTGATTCAATGGAATTTACAATTATGCAGACAAGTTACACACACAAAACCATATCTGAACAAGTGTAGGGTTATCACCAACACTAGAACAAGCCATCCACAGGTATGCCAATCTGAGTCTTGAAAACCTCTGATACGGAGAGTCCACATCTGCTCTAGGAAACCTGATCCAGCGCTGCACTACCCTCCTAGTGAACGATTTTTTCCTAACATGAACTTCCTGAGTGCCAGATGTGGCCATTACACTTCCTTTTACTGTTTACCATAAAAGAAATGAGTTGTCTCTATTGCCTTTGTAACTCCACCCCACCTCAAGCACATCCCCACACACACTTCACAAGTCTAAACAAGTCCAGCTCCCCCAAAGACTCCTATTAGCTGTGTCTCCCAGGCTCCTCACCATCATGGTAAGCCTCCACTGGATCATTTGTAGTGCCTCAGTGTCAATCTTGAGAAACACAGTCTCACTTCTGTGTTTTACCAGAAAGAAAAGATTTGTAGAAAGAAATATTATTTTATTGGTTGGCAATGTTTTGGGAACTATTTCTAGGGAATCATGTTTTTCAGGCTGTAAATTTGTTTGTTTGTTTTGTTGGTTGTTTTTTGCTTTCCAAGTCCAGACATCTGAGGAAAAGGATAACACATAGTTATATCCATCAAGCATGGCCATTGTTTCAATACTGATTTCTGGTTGCAAACTTCAGCTTTGTTTCTACCTATTGAAACTGGGTGACAGGGCATGAGTTCAGAAGATTAAAAACCTCTGAATTCATCAGGAAAGAAACTTTGTAAAATTATATAAGTTTACTACCTCTCGTAAGCTCTGGCACAACTAGCAAATCACAGAATCCCAGAGCAGTTGAGGCTGGAAGGCACCTCTGCATGTCATGCAGGCCAAGCCTGCTCAAAGCAGGTCCAGCTGTGTCTGATCAGGTTTTTAATGTCTCCATGAATGGAGACTCCACAGCCTCCCTGAGCAGTCAGTTCCAGTGTTCAAACACCCTGCCAGATGTTGCTACCCATAAGTTTGGCGCATTTTTAAAAATTGTGGTGGGCAGCTCAAGAGCAATGTTGGAGCATATGTTGGGTGGTTTAAAATGCTGAAGGGTGAACTAGTTCATTAAGGAACCAGATTTTCTTCCTCCTTTCCTAGCTGTCCATCTCCTGGACAGAAATATACTTTGGCCACTGGGCTATATCACAAGATTCAAATTACTTTGTATTTACCTGGATATCTGACTTATATCAAATAGAGACTGTTAGGAATTAAAAGGGGGAGACAGGCTGCAGAAAACAGAAATATTTCAATTTCGTTTTCTTTTGTTATCCATAAAGATCTGAGACGATTCCGTTTGTACCAGTAGAGAGGAACTTCCTTCAGTTTTTTAGAAAAAAAAGTTGCATCTAAAAAAAGGTGGACAATATGAGTTTATTTTAAACTAATTTTATAGTTGACTATGTTTTTGATTTAACAAACTAGGTCATATAACGATTATATCTTTCATACTTGTTAAATGAAAATTAAACAAATTTTGGCCAGCATGCCAGACTTTGCAAGTCCAGGTTATGCATTATTGATATCTAGGCTTTGAGTTCTCTCCTGAGTCTTTCAGAAATACTCTTCTTTTAGCCTCTTTGTTTTCCAATTTATAGCCATCTATTGGGCATATGATGCAGATACCATTACATTTTCCACTTTACCAAACACGCACTGTCCTTAATAAAAAACCACTTGTTTCTTAAATCTGGAAGTCCTGTTTTTTGACCAATTACCCAGTGAAAATACCATGTCAACAACAAATAATTTAGGAATTTTCCATACTAAAACCTGCTAAAAATAACAATACACTTTGCAGATACATATTTATTGTATAGGACAATATTAAAATAAAGAATCATTTATACATTAGTCAATGAGATCTTTTCTCTGATCTTATTCTCCCTACACTGTTTCATAGGATTGAGTGCTTTCCTCAGTCTTTTTCTCTTCTTCTTTTCAACTTTTGCAACCCTCTCTGCTGCCCTTATAGCTCTAAAAAATATAAAGATTGAAAAAAATAAGAGCTTGGGATGATATAATTGGGCTGGAGGGGCATGATCTGCAAGTAACTGACTGTAGCCCTTTACCTTCTCCCTGAACATGAGAGTTTCATAACACAAAAGCTGATAAAAAAAAGTTCAGACTGAAATCTCCTCTGCCTAAATTATTTAACTATGAATCTAAGTATCTGAAATCATAGTTCCTTTTTTTTTTTTTTTTTGTGGATACTTACATCTAGATACAAACTGTGTCAGGTAAGGCTCAAGTTAACTAGCGAAGTAAAGCTGTTAGATGCTAATTGAAAGAAATATGGAAGTTATTCTATCTAGATATCCAGAGGGAGGAAGAGGAAAACAAACAAGTAATAATAAGCTAATAGAATCTAATAATACATAGAAATCTACCCGTTTCAGAGGTATAGAATAATTAACTGTTACTTAGATATGAAAAAGGTGAATGTATAACATCTTATAGACAAAGCAGAAAACAAAAAACTGTAGATTGTATGCATATAATAGTATAACACATACATATATAACGGTATCTAATTAATTGCATTCATATGCAGATATATAAACTTCACTTTATGTAAATAAAACCTGATGTCCTCCATAAAAGTAATTTTTTAATTCTTTGGAAACAATTCTGATAGTCATTCCATTTTAGTATTCTCTATTCATATCAGCAGTCTCTCTGATACCACAGGAATTGTTTTACAATAAAGTATATAAGACCAGACAATGGTCTTAGAGTTTACTCTATCTAAAGGTTTTATTATTTCGATTTAGTAATATAACAGTTTGTCAACTGTTAGGTACAGAACTGAAGCAAACATGACTCTCTACAACTGGCTTTAGGAAGAAGACTGTTTTCATCCTTGGCATTGGAGAAAACACAGAGAAGGAAAGCACATAATTTTACAATTCTCTAAAGTGCTTGAGCACCTTCTGAAATAAAGATAAGTTGAAAGATAAGCAGCTACACATCTGAAGTACAAGCGTAAAGTCCGAGTGCTGTAGGAATCAATGATGTTGAGGAGATGCATTGGAACAGATGCTTCCAGTTCAACTTTGGCCTTGTTGCTTTTCTTCTTTCCCTCTGCTTTATTACAACATCTTTGTTCATTGAGTTTCCTTTCAGAATTAAACAGTAAACGAGACAGAATATTTTTACAATTGTCAATGATTGGTACATCTTTTTTATATTAATAGCAGCAAGCAATCACACTACATTTGGTGTGAAAAGTACACGTAAATTGGGTTCAATTCATACTTCATAAAATTGTTTAAAGCTCTTATTTTACTGTACTAATCCTGGTGCATACTGCTGCTCAGTTCACAGTGGCCTTGACACTGGTAGAACACAGTAGGAGTTGCTTTGAATTACATGTTGTCTATGAAAAGATGAAGGCACAGACAAAGATTGATATGAACCAAAGACAGCAGTCTCTTTTTTGCCTATTAACCTGGCAACAAGGAACGTATGAGAAGGAATGCCTTCTTTTAAACTGTCTGAATTATTGCTTTAATGTGAGGCAAACTGCCTCCTGTGAAATGAGGTACTAAAACATAGTTATATTATCAGGCTTAAGCTTCCTAAAAACATCTGTATGCTAAAGTATTTGTCTCAGACAGCTTAAGTTCTATTCAGACATGTTGCATTTGACAGTGACACACTACAAAATAAATCAATAGGTAACTTATTTGTGGTTGAGAGTCAGTTTCTTTGATATAGACACATAGAGCTGTTGGGTGAGATCTAGCATATCTCTCCTAGTCTCCAGCTGCTACTCCAGAGATGCACAGGTCACCTCTCACCTCGTGTCCCTTCTATCAGCCCCTCAGCAATGTTTCAGAGACTCTAGGTGATGAGAAATATTTCTATGTGATGATGGTTAGATGACTGCCTCCTGCCCTTTGAGTCCTAGGTGTAAAGGTGGGATACAGACAGTCCATTGTCCAGGCTCCTTTCATCAACAGGACAGATTTTTTTCTGAAGCTGTCTTCGTGGACAGACAGGAATCTCCCTGACACTGCAGTCTGTACAGTAGGTATTCATGACATCTGTACAAATAATTTTTCTTTAGGTACGTATAAGCAACATGGAACAAATCTAACTCAAAACTTGTTAACACTTTTAACTCTGAACTTGTCTGCACTGGGGATGAAAGGTGAGGGTTGAGACAATGCTTGAGAGAGGTTTTCCTAGCCAAGAGGGTAGACAAGGTATAAGCAGTATTTCCCAGGCGCAGCTCCCTGCCCTGGATTTTCAGGGCTGTAGCATAGACTAAGGACACCTAAAACTCACACCTGTAGGACACTACAGCACTCCATATCTAACTGCTTTTCTTTTGAGCAAAGCCAGTCCAGGATCATAATAATAAATAGGGTGTTGACATATTATCAGAAATCTGCTAACAGCAATAGTTTTGTTCACATATTTAATTTGACAGAAATTAGTTTTAGACTTCTATAATGAATGATTTCTTATAGTGACTGTATCTAGGCCAAACTGTATATGACTTGTTATTCCAGCTCAGGGCTCAATAAAAAAAGTTATTCTTCATGGAAGAGTTAAAAGAGACAGGTTTAAAATAAAAGGCCTCTCTGACAGTAGAATTGCTTTTAAACAATGTACCATATGCTAACACAAGTGTCATTTTCTGACACTGAAAGAAGCAAGAGTGTCAAGATTCAGAGCTGAGCTGCACAGCTTTGCTTCAGGTTTCCACTTCCACACTTTCTCCAAGTTCTGCCATGTGAAATGTTAGGGTACTGAAAGGACTAATTTCAATTTTTTGTCTCAGGTCACTTGTCACTGAGTAGATCTCCATGAGAAGATGAGTCACGTGCCAAAGGCAGGATGCCTTTCATCTTCCCACCACCTACCATCCTTTTATCCTGCCACTGATAGACTGTTTTCATTTCCATTCACTCAAGGTTTTAAAGTGGCCAGTGGGAGTGATGTTAGAACAGTGGAAAATTAATGCTTTATAGCTAACGAGAAAAATAAGCGTATCTGAAAAGCTGTAAAACACTGTACAATTGAAACAGACAAAAAAAACCCACCCCAAAACACAAAACCAAAAGAAATAAAAAAATCTGTAATATGCAGTTCACTGCTCCATCATGTCCAATCTGTCTCACAACATCATGACTCACTGATGGCAATGCCTCACACCTCCTGTTTTAGAAGGACGTAAAGGTTCCAGGCAATATAAAAGACAAGCTTTTAGACAAACTGTTGCAAGTATGTTACTTTGCATTGGGAAACATTTCTTCCCCGGCCATGGGAAGTGACCATTATATATAATAAAGCATGAGACTAGACTGCAAATGTTATTCATAGTCATAAAATTTTCTAGACCCTTTTAAAATTTAGCTATCCAGTAAGTCAAGTGCTTGCTAACAAAAGTGGTGCATTCCTTTTCCTGTCACATGAAACAGGACCATCTTGTTTTGGTTTGGTTTTTATTTTATTTTATTTTAGCTTAATATTTTATTCCACTATAGGTCCTATACAAGTAAAAATACAGATTAAATCCATGCGATTTGATGTCATAAAAGCTTGATATGAAAGATCATCCTTTTATCCTTTATAATCTTCAACTACTACCCCATCAGATAAAGCTCTGCATTTTGAATTCTTTGGTTGAAACAACAGCACACTGTTACTATACAGACAGTCATACAACACATACATTTAGGTAAAACAGAATACAATTAATGGCATAAGTTACCATTGTACTCTTTATGGGGATGAAGCAGCATGCTTCAATCTAGTTACCCTTTAATGCACACCAAATGCTGGTGCTGTTATAGCTCTAAGCACTTTTACTGTTTAAAAAACCAGCTAAGATAGTCTAATAGAATTTGCTTTTCATTTGCATCTGTTTTGAGCAGATGACATGAAAGATAAATGCTGGCTTTTACTGATTTATTTTTTAAGAATATCATGGAACTTAGGAAGAAATAAACATATAATCAGGAAATACAGGATATAAACATTTAATGATCTCAGATAAGTGCATAAAACCCAAATATGTTGGGATATTAGAAAGGCTTATGCAAGGATTTTGGTGGTCATCAGTGCAAATTTCTTTTCAAGTTAAGAGCTACCATTTCCATTAAGCTTAAGGGTTTACAGATAAGTTAGATTGCCAGTCTGTAACTTTGTGGTATTTTTACTTTCCTTTATTTTATTTTTAATGGGAATTTAATTTCATACTTGACTGAGTATTTCTTCGAAAGTCTGTCAGGTCTTATGTTTGCTCAGTGCTTAAGAGTATCTATTTGGTATTAAAGAAACTCAAAGGATAAACATATTCACAAAACATATTTTTCAAGGGTAGACTGGGAGAACAATTTACAGTAGTTAGGTTTCTCTGGATCACTTTTCTATAAGTGTTGCAACCAGATTTCCTCACCATAAATTTTCACTATTAGTTATTCTTATATTTCCACAGTTCTGGTATTCATCACATGCCTTTTGCGCTCTATGAAGCAAGTTGTAATGTAATTATTACAAACTCAACTTGTTGGGCAAAGAAGTACGCTAGTATGACCTTGCCCCAAATCCTTATTTTTTAAAGTCCTGGGTTTCTGTTTTAAAGGGTAAGACAGGATTTAATCAATTTTACTAGGGGTTTGTCAGAGCTGCCCTTTTGCAGGGAAAGAAGGGTTATGGCTACAACAGCCATACTAGTTTAGAAATCATAATTTACTATGCTAACAAATGTATAATACCTAATCTTGCTACCAGTGAAGATAATAGTGCAGAGACAGTGTAAAAGAAGAAGTGTATTACAAGTGAGGAATCGGAGGAAGGAAAAGACAAAATTGTTCATATTCTTTCAAGGGATTTAATTTTACATGTTTGTGAGGGAAATACAGGCTAACAGCATTTAGTGGGGATAATAAAACTCAAAGAACTCTAATGGAAACAAATATAGGCGTGTTTGTGTATATATATGTGTATAAATCTTTATGCATACACATGCATGAAGCAAAAGAATACTTATCCAGACTTTTGACATTATCTTTTCATTAAGACGTGTACACATGTGCCAATGCACGCATACTTTCAGACTCATTGTGTGGAAGCTCAGTTTGAAAGGGTGCACTTGTGAAAAACAAGCCTTTCAAAGGGCCTGGTATTTCAGTCATTATCCATGACAAACACTTGGAGCTGGCTTGGAAAAAAATTCTGTTCCACATTTGTGGAGGTGTCAGACTACAAGTATCCTGTGTACTTTTAAATGAACTGATGAGTAAAAATTAGAGAAAACGGCATTTAATTATATGCATATGCCATGCTTAGGGTGCAGCAGTAGAATATGAAGAAGAAATGGTGCAACACTCTACAAAAGCTTTTGCTTGTGTTCAGACGATGCAGAGTATATTGTACCTTTATTCTTTAGGTAGTGCACAGATGACAGAGAACACTAATGACAGTTGTTATTTGCCCACCATCAGTTGTTTTAATGACTGGGAGTAAAATGAAAATTCCACTGAGGATTTGACAGAGATGTTTGTATGGATCCTTAGCCCATACTGGCAATAAGCAACTCTTTGGAAGCCCAGCTGCAGGTGAAGTGCAGCACCATCAACCTAGCGTTTCCAGGTCAGATGCTGTTGAAAGCACTTGGTGACTTTTCATTTGATAAAACAATAATTCAGAGATGACTGAACATGTCTAGCTGATGAAGACAGATCAAATATTAACCTTATCTCTAAGATAATCTTTCTGACTGAAGAGTACAATATTTATACTAAATCATATTTTTCTTTAATGCTAATATATTGTGGAAAATAGTGACCACTATTTATTCTTATTCTATGAACCTACTCTTCAGCATTACTCTAGCAACAGTTATTTGTCTGATTTGTCTTTTTATTTTTCTGAGATATGTATGCTTGTGAATGTCTGGTTTTGACTTCCCAAACATCTTCCTTTAAAAAAATACAATCATAATTAAGTCACCTGTCAGATGTGATAATTCATAGTGCTGACTTACAGCTGCTCATATAATACTTTTATTAAACGTGAGCGTGCTCTGTCAAATTCTAGATTGGCTCCCCAAAATACATACACAAAGTATATACAAAGTATATGTTAATTCACCATCTTAAACTTGTATCACTACTGCTCTTCTGACAGCAATTTGCTGACTTCTGGTTTGTAGTTCTTTAAGAGCAAATGACGGAAGCATCTATAATTAGTTTGGGGCTACAGAAGGTAGCGAGAGAGCTAAGAGTGTCTCTGAACTGCCTGCTGTGCAGAAGAAAGGAGATCCACATGGAGCTGAGGAGGTGAGAGATGCTTTTCTAAGCTTTTCCCAGAAACATCTAGAACTTTGTTCTAAAAATGACAGAAGATTCATAATCTCACAAATATTTTTCACTCCTCCCATTTCTAATCTGGAGATTGGCCCTATACAATGAAGGCATTAAAGCCTTTATTCTTTATTTAAAACCTATTTTGTTTTAACCTTGTGCCTTATTCCCAAGTGTATGAGTACAAAACTGTGAGAAAAACACATTCAGAGAAACATGAAAGGGCTCCTGGTGCCTGTTGACAATAAAATGATAGTAACAGAAAATGTCCCTAAATTTAAAAAGGACTGTCTCCAGAAGTATGGTCAAAGATTCAAGAACAGTATCAAGAACCAGCTAAAGTGAGAGAAACCATAAACGTTCCACTGTGTTACATCTTTAAAACCTCTTCCCAACCTTCATGTTTTAGTAGACATACAAATGAGTTTAAAAATTAAAAAGGAAAAGAAAGATAAACCATGTGTTTTGTTAAAAAGCCCCTCTCACCTCAAATGAGAAAGAAAAAAATGGAAATGTTTATGGTGGGAGTATCTTGAAATTAAAAGGAAACCTCTGAAAATGAATTAATTCAAAATGGATTTAAAGTGTGTTTTTCTGTGTATACAGATTGACCTATACTTCCATGGGAAAATGAGTAGACAAAAATACTGTCTGAGACACACATCCTTGGCTAAGTTAATACCTTGGGCTGGATTTCTTGGCTTCTATTTCTTCTTGGCTTGATCTTTCCCTTCATGTTCTCCCAGTTTCATTAATCTCTCTCGCTGGCTAACAAGGCCCTCACAGTGTTTGCATCTCTGAGCCAACTTGCCGTTGGCCTTCAGACACCAGAGTCCTGGAGATGGAGCGTAAAACTGGTGGCCATGAGAAGAGGGCTGTACTTTGCCCTTTCTTTATTTTCCTTTGCTTTCTTTACCCAAAACTATTCCATGCCTTTGATTTTCCCTCGTTTTGTGAGAATTTATATTTTAATAATAACATAAAACAAATATGAAATATTCTCACTGTTGCCACTTAAAGTGAGCAAATGAGCAGAAGTGCTGAAGTTTTTTATTTGTGCAAATGTAAGGTGCATTTCAGATGCCATGAAGCACTGAATGTTGGAAAGAGTTGACTAATGCAGAACAGCACATGATTCATACTACAAATATATGATTCAGCAGGCAGAAGAATCTACGTAATCCAAACTACTCACACTTGATCTGCTAAACTGTTGGCACTCAAGTTGGCTGTCTGAGCACAGACTGAATGGTTCTGGAGACTGAATTATCCTTTCCATTTATCACCTGGTCTACCTAACAATCTGCTGTTAAAGCTGTTGAACACAGTGGAAAGGAGTTGATTTAACTGACATGATGCTCCCCAGGACTTCTAGCTCAGCATAGATTTAATAAAATCATGGTTGACATTACATAAAGAAACTACTGGTTGAAAGGCTAACCATATGGTATTTTATTCATGATTGGTTCATGGGAAAATAAACACAATTCAATTCATCATGCTGACCTCCAAGTGCAGCCAGACTATTCAATAGTAACTCACATTATTTAAAAATAACATGTAATATCGTAAAATAAAGTTGGTCAGCTTCTCCAAATGACAGATAAATACCATGAGGAGAATAAAAGTTTCCATCAGCAGCATCTTAGTGTGTCTGGTCTGTGAACTATAAATTACAGTATCATTGATCTACTGTCAGTCTTTTCCACAATAACTTAAATGTATTTCTAAAAAGAGCTGCTTGTTGTTTGTTTTGGTTTGGTTTTTTCTTAAAATAAGTAGTGGATACATGTATAAAAACAAACTTCCAAAGTGTAAGAAACGTTGGACTAGACAAAATAAAAAACATATTATTATATGCAAAATTATTCTTTTTAAAGCAACGTCTTTACTCTTAGCTAATTAATGAATAGATCACCAATTTCAGACAACAATCAGACATGACTACATCCAGCTGCATTTCATGTTTGCAGAGGTGAATGTTACATGGTGGAGTAAACAATGACACCCAGTGGCCATGTTCATTCAAGGCCTGTTTGTGCTGTTTTGGATTTTCTCAGCAAAACTATTTTGATTGTTTAAGCAAGTTAACATTTCTATTGTTTTGACTTGGTTTTGGTTTGGGTTTTTTTGTTTTGATTTGTTGGTTTTGTTTTTTTTTTTTCTCCTTGGTAGTAATGACCCAATAGCTGAGTTTTATTTGAAGCCAAATGATGTAGCAGGCTTGACACATAGAGCCCCATCCCTCCAGTGAGAGAAATGACCACTCCATCAATGACAAGAGTCATACATATAAATCTATACAAACTGTGCTTATTAAAGAAACTGACTGTCGAAAAGTGTTGGAGCACAAGACATTCTATAATGGTATGACAAGGGCAGATAGTGGATATTTATGCCATTTACCAAAGGATGAAAGCTGTTGGATTGTTGTGTGGTATTATGTTAACCTCAGGGTGGGGAAAAACCAAAACCAAAACAAACCAACCAACCAATCAAAAAAAAAAAACCCACCACACCCCTCCAAATAACCCCAAACACCACCAAAGTGGAGCCTATATTAAGGGCAAAAAGGGTTTTCATGAGTAATGGTTTATCAGGAGGTATGGGGTATCTGACTCCAACCGAGACCAAAGAAAAAGCCAAGAGCAGCTGACTCTAATTAAAATGGCTGGAAGATGCAGATCTGGAATGTGTTGTCTGTTTCTAACTTGTGTGGTATGAAACCACATATTTATTACTTATGGCTTCTGCGGTGCATCAGTCACTGAATTATCTTTTGGACCAATTCTACTATGCCATTTCTTTCATGAGCTGAACCTGTGTCTAATCTTATTACAGGCCTTCTCATTGATCTAGAAATGATGAAGTCATTTTTTGAATAAAATTTGTCTCATAAAATACTGATCTTCCAAATGATACAATTGAAAATTGGACTTTTCTCTTTTTCTTCCCTTATGTCCCTCTGTCTGAAACTACCATATAGACATCCAAAGATAGTAAAGCAATAAGATGAATATCAAAATTATTTTATTTTCCACCTCAGTATTCAGGAAAAGCAGTGCTCTGAATTCTCCTAATGATAAATGCAAGCCAATATCATGTTGCCTGGGCCTGTGTTAAAAAGACTTCAGTAAGAACTAAACAATGCCATGTGGAATTGTCGGTGGAAGGTCGAGCCAGAATGATGACATCCTAACGCATTTTACAAGCAACAGCAAAACTTCATGCCTGAGGAGCACAGAGAAGATTGCAGTGGCTGCTATTGATGGGAAGGTAAAGATCTTCTTCAACAGGTGGTAGATGAGAAAGCCACAATGGAAAGTAGACCTAGTAATTCCTAAGATGGAATGAATAACTGTTGACAGGCAGAGCCTATTATAGACTCTACTAGGAGTTAGTATCACTGGCAAAGAGCGCAGCTGGTCTGTGCAATCAATCCCCAGAGCATACTGCATGTGTCATCCTAAATACAATAAAATCAAATAAAAAAATAACTGCGAGTATGAACAGGTGAGTGGGTATGAGGGACCAGTTGTAGCTTGTGGGTGTTTCTGGGGTATAATAATAAATTAACATTAGCCAAAAAAAATATCTTTAATGCTTTATTATAATACTTTTCTCTCAACTACTTTGTACCTGTAGCTCAAAGTCTGTTTTCAGACTGACTCTATCTTACTGAATTAATCTAGGTAATGTCAATACCATTCTCTGTTCTCACAATTTCTGACTGTTTCATGCAATTTCTGTTGACTGACAAATTTTCCTAGAATTAAAGCATCTAGAATGCTCTCTCCACCATGTACCTTGCCAGACATCAGTCTAAAGACCTACAGTAGATTACTGTGATTTATGAAAAACCTGCTAGATTCCAAGATAATAGAACCGACATAGCTGTTCATTATTGAAAACGGTGAAAGAGAAGAAAGGCAAAAACTTCCAATTCATGCTGGGAAACTGCTCTAGTGAGATGATTCCTCTGTTCTTATGAATATCTGTAAACTCATTACTAATGATTTCTGCTGAAAAAGCTATGGTGATATTTCTATTGAATCATAGAACCATTCATGCTGTGAGAGGACCTCAGGAGGTCTCTAGTCCAACCCACTGCCAAAAGCAGGGCCAGCTCTGGGGTCAGACCAGGCTGCTCAGGTCTGGACCTTGAAACCCTCCAGGGAAAGAGGCAGCCCAGCCCCTCAGGGTGACCTGCTCCATTGCCTCACTGCCCTCACTGAGAAATAGTTTCTCCTTCTACCCTGTTTTAAACTCTGTTACTTCAGTTTATGCCAGTATACCAAACGGGACCCTTGGCTGACAAAGGAATATCATGCCCCCACTCAAATCAGTGAAAATTTTGTGATTGATTCCTGTAAGAACGTAATATTTCCCTTTTGCTTGTTTTTGTTAATGTAATTTCCTGTTCCATACAGAGAGCAGTTCTCCATGGCTGCAGTTTTCCTCAGAGTGAAAATGAGTCAGATAAGTCCCTGAATTCATATGCCATTGTCTGTCTTCATTCTGCTTTCTTTAAAGCCTACTTCTACAAATTCGATGTGAAATACTCACGACAGTAAAGACCGGGGAATCCCATATCTTCAGATTCATTAAACTGTATCTCCTATGGGATACATTGGACAAGCTTTTCATTTAAAAGGCAAGTGGAATCAAAATGTCAGTTCTGTTCAATAAGAATAAATGAAGAACAGCAACAATGACAACAACAAAAAGTAATCGTAACAGTGACAGCAGCTGTCTCTTCATGGGGTGCCTGTGAGACACTGTACAGAGCTTTTCCGAAAAGAAAAGGGAAAAAAAAGAAAAAAACCCAACCCAAAGCCAACCCCAGAGAAAGTTGTCTATAAAAGAGCTTCTTTCCCTCCTGAATTGCTTAAAGGGATTTATGAAACTTATGGCTGCTACAGCTGTCACCCCCACTTACCTTTTCTCTGTTAGAGAACACAACTGAGACTTTCATCTCTATATGGCCCTTCCAGTCATGTTATGTGTTGATTTAATTATAGTATCACACTGACATGTCCTGAGAAAATGCTCTGCAACTGGGCAGGGTAGCTTTCCCTCTGGGAGTAAGAGAAAGCCTCATGTCTCACAAAGATGGCATTTTTTTAACACAACATTAATTACTTTTAAAGAAAAGCCTACAATTACAGTAAAAGTAATGTTACTGATTTCACAGTAACCCACATGTATGTGAGTGCACATTTAATATTCCTTTTAATACATATTCTCATAGTTTTATTCATTTGAAGGAGCAGAAAGATGGGAATGGCATCACTGAGCTTTCCTTTCTCTTTTTTCTTATGATTCCCTTTTCTCATTGTCCAAAAGGACACACCAAAAACCCTCCAGAACCTCTTATGGTGACTATTCTTGCCAGCATAAGGGACAAATCTGAGGTTGAATAGAAAAAAAAAAAAACACAGGAAAAAAGAAACAAACCCAATTTTTCATTAGATATTGTGAGAGAAAACCATAAAGGCAGAGGCATGCAAGTTAGTTGCAGAGGCTTCTGTGCAAAGGCTGATGTACTGTACTCAGGCAGTTTAATACAAGGACTAAGAAGACATGAGAGCAAGAAGAACAGAACTCCGTGTCTATCACCACTCCCAGCTGGATCCTGCAGCCAAACTAAATTTAAGAAGTACATGTTTTGGCTTCAACAGTGAGTCATATGATAAAAATTGTTTTCTTATGACTCAAAATTTGGAGGCTGAGAAGACACAGGATAAACAAGAGATAGCAATTATCTTAGTTTGCCACAAAGGGATGCCACATCTTTTGATAAAACGCCTTCTCAGAAATATAACTCCTGATGTTATCAAACTTCAGAAAATGCAGGAATAATTAAGATGTGAATTCTAAAGCTATCTGGAGTATTACTTTTTATTTCTCCTTTTCTGCTTCCCTATGGTGGTCACCGTTTTTCTCTTCATTGGCACAAGTAGTGCATATAAGATGTGATATGTGCACTTCTACAACCTGGCCATAACAACAATTTTTGGACTGCAGACCCTGCTCTATGACATCAGCTTATGATGTGTCACCAGCTTTTCTACTTTTGAATGAGAAAATTCTAGGATTTATTTTCCTCCGATAATTTAATCTGTTTCCTTCTGCCATGTTTTGCATTATAAAAGAACTAAAAGATAAGGTCAGTTTATAGCAGCTGGGTCTGAAATTCATACCGTCTTGAATTCTAATATCTTTTTACTGCTAATTCTTTAACTATGATTTTGAAAGATATGTTGAATCAATTTCCCAAATATGTTAATTAATTTCATTTTTAAAAAGTTTTGGATACCCAGCAGGAGAGGCTAATGTTTCTCAAGATGTTAACAGTTGTGGAAAATCATTGCTTTTAAAACAGACCAAGATCTGATATCTCAAAAAACGAAGCATGCAAATAAGGGATCATTTTGGAAAATGTGAACTACAACCATTCTCAATCAGTAAAATGTAGATAATGATTTTTGTCATGCTACAAGGATGATGTGAAAATTAATCTGCTAACACGGAAAAGATAATGATTTTGTCAGTTAGGCATTAAGAAACATTGATATTATTTTGCCTGTAAAGCTTTTCAGTAAGATCTTTATTCATTATCCTGAGATGGAAGACCAAAGTTTTTGAGATAATAAATTTAAGATAATCTCTCCAGGGCTTCACTGGACTTTTTCAGCAGAGTCCCTGCCCTCTTGGCTAGGAAGAATTGTGTTATCTTTGAAATGTTAAAGTAAACTTTTCAAAAATCTATGTCAAGCAAACGTTAGTCTCAAGGAGATCAGAAGGTATATTGGCTCCATCAGCTGTAAATGTAGAAGAAGATCAAGAACAAGCTCTTCTGGAAATCCCATTCTGATTAGCTTCTAGGCTGATTTAAAAAAGAAAAAAACTGTTAGCTGTTTTTCCTTTTGTTGCCATTCCCCCCCCAAGCTATGTAATTCCATGAAATAAAAGACAGAATAAAATATTTGTTTATAGCGTTCCTACAGGCACAGATACCTGTATATGCAAATATGTATATAAGTTTTCATGGCAATATATGCACACATCTATGATTATACTTACGCAAAATCATCCACTTGCACTTATATGCAAGATACTTTCTCAGTCCCTCCTCTTAATTTTGTTGAGTCTTAGATATTCACTGTGGCAGTAATGGAGTAGAAATGACGCAATAGTTCATCAGAAAAGAATAAGATCCAGTTTTCACTCCTTGCTGCACATGGGTTGAAATTCTTAAGTGTTAAACAGCCACTAACACTCACTTGTCTCAAGTCCAACAAATACCATAACCTCTGTGTGCTGGAGTCACAGAATCACAGAATCACAGGTTGGAAGGGACCTCAGGGATCATCTAGACCAACCTTTCTAGGAAGAGCGCAGTCTAGACAAGGTGGCCCAGCACCCTGTCCAGACGACTCCTGAAGGTGTCCAATGTGGCTGAGTCAACCCCTTCCCTGGGGAGATTATTCCAATGGTGACTGTCCTCACTGTGAAAAATTTTTCTCTCGTGTCCAATCAGAGTCTCCCCAAGAGCAACTTGTGTCCGTTCCCCCTTGTCCTCTCCATGGGACTCCGTGTAAAAAGGGAGTCTCCGTCTTCTTTGTAGCTACCCCTTAAGTACTGGTATATGGTGATGAGATCCCCTCTAAGCCTCCTTTTCTCCCAGCTCTCCCAGCCTATCCTCACATGGCAGGCTTCCCAGTCCTTTGATCATCTTGGTGGCCCTTCTCTGGACCCCTTCCAGTCTGTCCAGATCTTTTTTGTATAGAGGGGACCAGAACTGTACGCAGTACTCCAGGTGTGGCCTGACAAGCGCTGAGTAGAGCGGGATAATGACTTCTTTATCTCTGTTGGCGATGCCCTTTTTGATGCAACCCAGCATCCTGTTGGCCTTCTTGGCCGCAGCAGCACACTGTTCGCTCATGTTGAGCTTTCTGTCCACCAGGACCGCCAGGTCCCTTTCCACAGAGCTGCTCTCCAGCCAGGTGGATCCCAGTCTGTGCTGCACTCCCGGATTATGTTTTCCCAGGTGCATGAGTCTCTGCAGATCAGTAGACATGTGAGAGATGTGAATTTAAAGCCATCTCAGAGGCAGTGACAAGCAGAACACCAGTCTTTGGTACTTCAATCGCTATGAAGTAAAGACCAGGACAGGGATATTTTCTCGAAGTCTGATGCAGCCATGTGAAGCCCAGGGTCAAACCTGGAGCTGTGAATACAGGAGAAAGACAATTCCATCTTTCCCACAGCCAGGAGTCTACACAAAGGAACTACACACTGGAGTCTGCCTGTGGCTACCCAAGTACCACTGGATAATTGTCAAAGGACCTGCTTACCCTCATAGGTGCTCTGTTGTCCTTAGCCACCCTAATACTTCACTTTGGGGAGACTGACCTGTAAAAACACTTTCTCTACAAGTGTTCAGAAAAAAACCCTCTACCTCTGAGGATTCTGCTCCATTAGCCAACTGCTGCCTTCTTAGGCATAGCGACGCTGAAATCCTTGAAGCATAACTCTTAATTGCAGATCCTGATGTCACCCCCTGAAAGGGACTTTAGTCAGTCACTGATCCTCACCATTTGCTTCCAGGTATTTTTAAGCAACTTGCTGCTCAACAGTTTGACTCCCATGGATTCCAGTTTTGGTCATTATTCTCTCCATTCACTGTAGCCTGTTTATCCATCTCAAGCTAGGCAGCAAGTAATTTAAAAGTTAATCAGTGCAGCGCTCAGCATTTCAATAGCTTTCTCCTTTTATGTGTCTAGACATTAGTTGAGGAAACCAACTCAAAGAAATAAACTATAGTTGCTGTCTGGAACCTCATACCTCATCCCTTCTGAATTTCAGAAATGGTTCATCAGGAAGCTTGTGTTCCAGACCTTAAGTTTATTCTGAGTCAAATGCAAAACCAAAAGAGATCATTTTCCATGCAGTTCACAGCAATGCCAGTCTCAATAGGAGAGTTGAATTTGCAAATTTTCCATTAACCACAACATGAACTGATTGCATACTTTTTTTCTCATTTAGGATCAAAATCATATCAGAACTGCTGTACGTGGGCCCTTACTATTAGATGACTTATTAAACTGGAACTCTAACAATTCGCCTAATCCTAATCAATATGTAGATGAGAGCATCGTCTCTCTGACTGATTTTTAGATAAAAGCAAACATTCTTATGGCTAACAGGGAGTATTAAAGAGTAAATAAGCTCTAGAATTTTAGACCCACACACACATGAAATGTACTCAGAAAACAGGCATATAAAACACAAACAGTAGTCTCTTTGCCATGTCTAGCGTAAGCAAATAAATCCAGTTGACATCTTGGGGAGTTATGCAAGGTATAAAGAGAAATTAGATATTGTTTGTTTTTGCCTGAAGTAGAAAAATGTTATTCTTGATGTACCCACCTTTGTATTTCCTAAGCATTTATTAGCTATTGCTTGTTCCTTCAAATGTGATTGTTTCTGTAGTTCTTGCATAATTGGTGCGATTGCTGCATTACATGTTCATTTATAACTATTTCCAGGAAAATTTTGCCCTGGATTTCGTTTTCTAAATAAATATTTTATTAACCAAGTTAATTATGTCAGAAAGTATTAAATTATCCAAAGAAGTGAAAGCCCCGTTTCTTCAACCTTGCTTTCTCTTTTTATTTCTCTCCTTTTCTTTTCTTTTTTTTTTCTTTTTTTTTTTTTTTTTAATGCACCCGAATTAGAGCTGCAGTGGGGTGGAAAGAATGCAGTCTGGTGTGCAAAAGCTCTAAAGCTCTCTATTGAAAAAAAGAAAACCGCAACAAGAAGGCCTCCAACTCCTCAGAACACAAGAAAACAGTATGCATAAAGTCAATAGAAGTATAAAACAAACAAACAAAACAAGCATTTTAAATGCTAGTTTTGTAGAAGCTCACAAAGCTTCTTTCTTTTTTAATTAGTTACTCTTACTAATGGAAAAATAACAAAAAATATAATATTAAGTACTTCATTGTCAGGCCCTTAGTTAAGGGAATATGAACAAGTCACTGTTAGCGCACTGTTACAGTTTTACTGGGTTAATCAACACACCAAAACAGCAAAACCCAATATTTTTGCTGTACTTAAGAGCAACTGTTTTTTTGGCCACATCTCATTCTGAGACAGAATGCTGCTACATAGCATCCATGATATTACATCATAACTTGAGATTCTTCCATTCACAGGCAGCCAGTTCTCTTCCATATATTCCATTACCTACACGAAATATATGCAGATAATACAAAAAATAACCATTTATAATTACTGTGCCACCATTTTTATTAAACATCTATTTCATTAAACATTTAATGTTTATTTCATTTTGCCATTGTTTAGATGTGATTTTGTTGGGGGGGGGGGGGGAGAAAAAAAGGATGTGACACTTGGCTATGCTTTAATTTTTCAAACTCTGAAGGGGAAAATGTTTGAAAATTTTCCGTGAGAACTTTTTCATTTTGTGAAATGCTTTCATGGAATAAAAATAGTTCATTTGGAATATATTATCTAGAATACATTCTTCACTGAAACACTGAATCATAGCAGTTTGTTACAGTGTACTCCAAAGCAAAATTGGTGACAAGTCTTTCAACAATTTGCATGTGGTTTTATTTCCTGTCAAAATGTGCTCTTTGTAAAATCTGAAATGTTTCACATGTAAGTACAACTTTTGATGAAAACAATTAACATTAAGAAAGGATGAAAAAATTTAAGTAAAACACCCAGCCTTTCAGAATGGAAATTCTGCTACAATTCTTTGGGGAATCTTTCAAAAGGCTGTTTTTATTCCTCTACAACAGAGCCCCCCCCCCCCCTTTTTAATAATAATCTGAAATCTCTGGCCAGTTTTAGTCAAAATACTTTCTTAAAAAGCAAAGAAACAAACAAACCCCTCTTCATTACAAATATTTCACTAATATTTGAAATACTGTCACAGAATGAGAGTTTATATCCTTTTAATATTCTTTGCTATTCCCACATAGCTCTAAATCTGGGTTTCACATTCAGACTCTAGTTCTGTACATATTTTATTACTTTGTCCTACTTTCTCTAAATTATTTCTAATTCACATTTTCTCTCCAGAGTGTTTATCTCAATCTGCTGTCCTTGGGAAATAAGGACATTCAAACAAACACCCATGCCAAAGCTAATTAAAATGTTGAAATGCAAAATTTATTTACTAGTACCTGCATAAGTCTTGCCTGCACAGCCTTTAACTTTACATTTAGTGGATAAAGTGCAAGACTGGCAAACAAGGACATTTAATCTTGATTTATCTAAAGGCACATGAAGAGTAACTGTTCTGGCTGCCTTTCCAGTGCACCTCAAGCAAGACTTGGAAGGACCACCTGCAAAGATGACATGAGAATGAAAATTGCCTAGTGAATTTAGTAATTGGTTTTTATATATGAAATTGCCAATTTCATTTAGAGGAACAAACACTGGCTTTTAAGGTGGTGGTTTTAGCACATAAACTATGTCTACTATGAAATGAGCTGAGCCCATGCAGTCATTTTCCCAAGGTATGATACAGCAATTACATATAGCAAACCCTACATCATTCCTAACTTAAAATGGGTAACAGAGTGAGCAGACATACAGAGAAGCTCTTTGCGAAGTTGAGTTGTTTGTTTTGAGGTCAGTGTAAGCTTTGGTACAGAATGGGCAACAGAGCAGCAAGACAAAGAAAAGCAGCACCGTGCAAAGTTCATTGGAAGAATTAGTGATGATTTCAGAATGACATACCGGTAACTCATAGAGGCTGCATAAAGGCAGCTCTACACTTGGCACTCAAGCCTGTCATGTAAAATAAATAATCTCCCACCTTCATGTACCCATTTGCTTAAAAAATAAATTAAAATTAAAATTATTATCAATTTCAGGCAAAATTGTCAGCTCTGGATCTCGGCAAAATAACATGGACAGTTCAGATTTTCCACAGAGATATAGAAAGTTGTCATTTTCATTATTCTACTTCCAGGCTGAGATTTTGGTACCACTGAAGCCAGCTGTAATTTTGGCATTTGCTTCTTTAGGGTCAGATCTTATGCATAGCAAAAAGATACTTCTTACTACAGTCTCCCTAGCTGTATTTCCCATTTAATTCCCTGTGTTTGTATATCTACACAAAAATGTAAATTTCATACCATTAAATCTGTTCCTGTTAACACCAAATAGAAGGTGAGAGATAGAGGGATGCTGGGGTCTTGCAGATAGAATAGCTTGAATTTTAAAACAAACACAACTGTAGAGAAGTAAGAGGATCTCCCATGCATTGGAAATGCTATCACTTCACATCTTATTCAGCTATACCCATTTGCACAAAAATTTAAATAAATCTTTGTCAACTTCTAGATGAGCTCAAAAGTCTAAGAGCAACAATTTAATTTACAACTTTTTCCTAAATCTATTTTCTGCCACATATTTTTACAAGCCAGTGCCTAACTCAATTTGTGAAAATGCCACTTAGCAATGGGAAAACTGAAGTTGCTTATGGAAAATTTTATTTAATTATTTACATGTGGTCTCTAATTTCTTTCTGGTATGGAATTCTAGTAAATCCTAGTAACTTCAAATGTGTTGCAATGAAACAGTTTTTATTTTATATTATATAAAAAAAAAACCCCAAAAATAAAAAACATTGCTTGGTACAGAAAGGATGTTCAGCAAAGAGAGCTTTTTCCTCTGGCTTTATGGACACAGCAGCAAATACTGCACTGGCATTACTATACTCTTAAAACCTGCAAACCAATGTGTTAAGCATAGAACAAAAAACAAGGGAATGAACTGTACAACTGCTCTGTATTTTCCAGTGGAATCTCCTGAAATAGTTCTTTTTTTCCTTAATAAACTAGAGATTAGAAAAAGGAATGCAAAACCCAGAAGCTGTGAATTGGCATAAAAATAAACCCCATAAACTCTGTTAGATTATTGGTTTCTCAATGTAAAACACTGCAACAAAGTCCACATAATGATCACTTCCCATGCAGGATTTATGACATAAATTGAGATAACTTTTTACATGAGTAATGGCCAATGTTGATTCTCTCTCCACCCCCCATCCTCTGTTTTAGCTTTAGGATTGCTCATGAGTGATTTACAATGTGTTCCAAAATGCAGTCTTTAAATGCTGAAGTAGAGAGAACAAAACTACACAGAAAGCTTTGTCTTCAGATCTGCTCAGCCAAGACTGTTCCAAGGGAAGAGGTTTTCTGGTCACTGCATTGTTCCCTGGACCAGCCTCAAAGGCGCCCAGCCTTTCATCACATTCAACTTTAATGTTCCCATATTCTTCTTTCTTCTGTTATGTCATCTGGAGATGGCTAGAGAGGAGTAAGCTTATTCCATTCTTTTTATCAATTTATTTACCTGCATCCTAAGCAGCTGGTGAGAAGAGCAAAAACCTTTGAAGAACATTTTTTAAAGTCCTGGAAGTTGCCTTACAGGCACTCTGGAAACAGGAGGACATAGCCTAGCAACTTAGGCTAGAAAAGAACCTTCCACAGAATCTTTCAGTTTTGAAAAATGTAGATGTTCTTCCTGTTATTTCTGACAATTATCGTGTCATATTTCAGAATCTTTGACTATGGTACTTTCTGTACAAAGAATCATCTTTGTAGCTGATAACTTGAATTCTAAAGAAATTTTTTTACCAAACATGGTATTCTTCTCCACTTGCATATTTTCCCTTAGTTACAGTGCATACACTGAAGTTGGGAAGTAGTATGAGCCCAAATATTTCTGACTGTTTAAAGTTGCTCTGTAATGTTAGCTTCTCAGGAAACATTAAGCAGTATTTTTGAACATGCAAAATATATTTGCTTAATAATTTCTCTGTAGTTGCAGCAACATTTTTGAGATGTGTTTTACCCTGGTAGCTGAAATATGGACCATTAACAGCAGAAGTTATTTTTGCAGGATATTTCAGAGTGTTAATGATCTGATGAACCCAAAGACTTGGCATGAGTCTGACACTCTGGAAAATTATTAGAAAATTTAATGCATTACTTCATCTGTGTCTAAAACATCTGCAGAGTTCTTTGAAACCCAGAAACAATGCTGTGACTTTGGCTTGCACTTCATTGATATTCCTAGGAGAAAATCTTCCTTCACTTATTTCTGGTTGCATTCACTTCAAATCAAATTTAAAATAAAATCAAAGATGAGAGAGAAAAACAAAAACCGTATGAGAAGCGGCTAAAATCACTTGTTTGTTCAGCCTGGAGAAGAGGAGACTGAGGGGAGACCTCAGTCGAGGGTAGACCCCGTGGTCTGCAGCTTCCTCACAAGGGGCGGAGGAGGGGCAGGCGCTGATCTCTTCTCTCTGGTGACCAATGACAGGACCCAAGGGAATGGCAGGAAGATGTGCCAGGGGAGGTTTAGGTTGGACATTAGGAAAAGGTTCTTCACCCAGAGGGTGGTGGAGCACTGGAACAGGCTCCCCAGGGAGGCATTCACAGTGCCAAGCCTGACGCTATTCAGGAATTACTTGGACAACGCCCTCAGAGATATGGTGTGAATTTGGGGTTGTCCTGTGCAGGGACAGGAGTTGGACTTGATGATCCTTGAGGGTCCCTTCCAACTCAGGACATTCTATGATTCTATGAAAAAGAAAAATATCCTCTCCCATTAAAAAAAAATGTAAGAAGTTAATAAAATCATTTTTCAAAGTGACTGGAATATAAATTATTTTTAAAGTCCTTTGGACTGTAAGATGTAGATAAATATTTGTTCATTGTTCTTAATGTATCTGAACAAGATCTTTTGACAAAACATTTCTAGTTGGAAATGGTTATTCAATGAGCCTGAAAGAGTTTGTGGGGAGGGTTAGACTTACCCCATTTCTTAATGTAAGTAAGACAAATAAGAAAAAAATATATTCATAGCTGTCAAGATAATTTCAAAATGAAGAATACAGGAGGACAACTACCAGTACGTAAAAACTTTTAATTTGAAAATGTAACAGAGCTACAATAAAAAATAATAATTTAAGACCTTAAGTTGTTTATCTATAGAAGCATTATTTATTATACAGTAATTGTTTCTAATAAATTGTACTTGATTTTTGGGACGGATAAAAATAATAGAATTAAAGCAACTACATTTTATAGTGAAAGTACATAAAGAACATCTAACTTAAAGTAAAAACTGTCAAAGGAAGACAGAGACTCAGTCCCTTGTGTGTAGAAAATATTTAGTTTATAAGACTCCAATTAGCCTTAATCCACATCTTCATTTAAAATGAAAGGATGTTTTTAAACATTCATCATATTTGTTCTGGAAGGCGATTAAATACATTAGTCACTAAGGAATGTGAATTTTATTTCTGTGTGAACCTGACATTATTTTTTGATTTCTGGAACCAAGGTGTATAAAACAAGAAACCAAATGCACTGTATATGATAGTTTGAGAACAGATGTGCATTTTATGTGCAAGAACTTCAATAGCTGTGAGCTCTAACTGCTTTACTTAAGTGAAACAAAAATGTAAAAGCTGTTATCAGCATCATGGCTGTTTTCTGTCAAATTAAAAAATGACAACTTTTTTCTTCAGGTTTAGACATGTAATTATACAACCCAGGGAATTTCGTTGCAGATTATTTTTTCTTTTTAAACTGATGCCAGCAAGATGCATTTCCGTGACTGAAAACCCTTTCTTCTTTTTATCATTGGCCTAGGCATCTTATGCAAGACAGAGATTTTAGTTCTCACATCTCTCTGTTTAATTGCCATGATAAGACTGTTTTTTTTTGTGTTCTGCTCTTGTTTCAGAGAGATAATTTATTACAGCACATCTTGTTAAATCACAGAACCACAGAACGGTAGGAGTTGGAGGGACCTCTGGAGATCATCTTGTCCAACCCCCCTCTTTGAGCAGGGACACCCAGAGCAGGGGGCACAGGAATACGTCCAGGTGGGTTTTGCATGTCTCCAGGGAAAGAGACTCCACAACCCCCCTGGGCAGCCTGTGCCACTGCTCTGGCACCCTCACAGGAAAGGAGTTTTTTGTCATGTTCAGGTGGAATTTCCTGTGTTCCAACATGTGCCTATTGCCCCTTGTCCTGTCCTTGGGCACCACTGAAAAGAGTCCAGTCCCATTATCCTGACACCAACCCTTTAGATATTTGTAAGTATAGATGAGATCCCCCCTCAGTCTTCTCTTCTCCAGGCTGAACAAACCCAGGTGTCTCAGCCTTTCCTCATGAGGGAGGTGCTCCAGTCCCCTGATCATCTTGGTAGCTCTCTGCTGGCCTTGCCCAAGCAGTTCCGCATCCTCCTTAAACAGGGCTGCCCAGAACTGGACACAGGACTTCAAATGTGGTCTCACTTGGGCAGAGTAGAGGAGGAGGATAACCTCCCTCGACCTGCTGGCCACACTCCTTTTCATGCACCCCAGGGTACCGTTGGTCTTGGCCACAAGGGCACATTGCTGGCTCAGGGTCAGCCAGCTGCCCACCAGCACTCCCAGGTCCTTCTCAGCAGAGCTGCTTTCCAGCAGGTCATCCCCCAGCCTGTACTGGTGCATGGGGTTGTTCCTCCCCAGGTGCAGGGCCTTGCGCTTGCTCTTGTTGAATTTCATGAGGTTCCCCTTGGTCCAGCTCTCCAGCCTGTCCAGGTCTCGTTGGATGGCAGCACAGCCTTCTGGTGTATCAGCCACTCCTCCCAGCTTGGTATCAGCAGCAAACTTGCTGAGGTTACGCTCTGTCCCATTGTCCATGTCATTGATGAATATGTTGAACAGGGCTGGACCCAGCACAGACCCCTGGGGAACACTGCTAGTGACAGGCCTCCATCCAGACTCTGCCCCATTGATCGTAAGTCCTGTTGCTGAGCCAGTTCTTTATCCATCTCACTGCCCACTCATCCAACCCACACTTCCTTAGCTTGTCTATGAGGATGTTATGGGACACAGTGTTGAATGCCTTGCTGAAGTCAAGATAGACAACACTCACTGCTCTCCCTTCATTGACCCAGCCAGTCACATCACCATAGAAGTCTATCAGGTTGGTCAAGCATGATCTTCCCTTGGTGAATCCATGTTGACTACTGATTACCTTCTTTTCCTCTACATGCCTGGAGATGACCTCCAGGATAAACTGCTCCATCACTTTTCTGGGGATGGAGGTGAGGCTGACAAATCATATAGTCGTAAGTGCTTGAATGTTCATCACATGAATGGAAGTAAACAATCACCTAAGACTATGATTTTCTGATCTATACTGTGAATGTTACTGAGTTGTGGAATTTAGGTGACGCTAGTGATGAAAATTATCCTTTATCATGGTGAAAAATTACATGAGGGACTCAAGGTCTCCTGCTCTGAAGTTTCTTCTCTCTTTTCTTACTTTGTCAGATGAAAATCCATGGATTTCTGCTTACTTCAGTGTAAATTTTTTCCTTCCTGTGATTAAGTGCTGGAATTAAATTGGATTTTTAGGTCTCTGCAAGCTTTGATAGGCTTTTTCTGAAGCTAAGAAATATTGAAATATAGAGTGAGGAAGAATGCATTTAGTACTTAAATCTTGGGAGCACTGTTCACAGCATAATTCAGAGTTCAAATCACTACTGGTGATTTCCTTTTAAAACTTCATTCACTTTCCTTTCCAGGAGCTCAGACACATTTCTTGGCACTCTCATTTTGGCTTCCAGTACAGCTTATTGCTGTAGCAGATTTTGAAATTTTTTATCATTTTGGAAATATTTCTTGAGATGGAGTTTAAAAAGACAACTGCAAACTGCAGGGGTGTCTTCAGAACATGATGCATAAGCAGGGAAAAGCAGGGAATTCAAGGTAGACTAAGAGAAAGTCTTCTGTGTTGAACTAATGTTTTAGGCCATTATTGATATTAAAAAAGGAGGGTCAGAAACTTCCTTGCAGGCAACAGAAAGAAAATCAGCACCATAAACTTTGGATAAGAACCAGTATATGTTTCTAACCAATATTAAAAATATTCTAGTAATGCTAGTTATTTAACAGTCCTAGTTAACTACTACTTTTATTTAATGGATATATGAACAACACAGTCTTTTATGCTGTTATCTGGCAAATAATAAAATCAGCACTTGGCTGAAACTTTCAGAAACTTACTCAGTGGTATATTTCCCTTTTTCCTGGTTGTAAAATTCTCCTGCTGGGCTGATGTGATGGATTGGCGCTTTTTCCCCAGTTATCTTAAATAAAATCAGTTCTGGATGCTTGGTGCCCCCAGGCTGGCTGTCTTTTCCTCTTATTTCATTGCTGCGGCCTGGTCAGCTAAAATGAATGTCTTCTCTGCTCTTCTTCTATTGGGTCTCTATTAAGCTCTGAGGGGTCACAAGAGGAGTAAGACCACAAGCAAAATGGTAGGAATTATCTCAGTGAAAACACTGTTATGTCTTTTAAGGGATAGTCAATTTTCAACATACACATAACAAAGATTTGTACTGGCAGAAAAAAAAAAAACCCAACCTGTTAGCCTGGAACTACTGTCTACCTCAAACAGTTTAATCTATCTCAGGCAAAAATATTACCCATAAGCTATCCATATGATAATACCCATAGATATCCAGGATGTATAGAGAGGAGGAAATTTGTATTTGTTGCATACAGTAACAGAAAAGAAGCAGCTAATTACATATAAAAGTGAAATCCTTTATAAAAATAATGATTTTCATTTTGCATTTCAAAATTTCGAGTCTTATTCCCAAGTGAAGAAATGTGAACTATCAGCAAAAATAGAAATGTTTGCTTGTTTTAACTTACAACTTCCTCTTGCAAGATTTTCTGAAGTATTACATATTAACACAAAAAGTAGGTACAAATTTAGGTCACAAACAAATATGTCTAGTCTCAATAAAATCTCCACAACAATATTTTTAATCTATAATTAACCACCATAGAAGTTAACTTCTAGAAAATGTGTCTTCCTAGCAGAGATAGGCTGAATGTCAGATGAAAATACAGTACTTGATTCTAATCAACAGCTTCAAACCTCTGTGGTTTGGGTTTTTTTTTGGGGGGGTGTGGGGGTGTGGTGGTGTTTGTGGGTTTTTTTTTTCCATCAAACATTAAAATTTACCTAGACTGCTTTTAGAGTTACTCCCTAAGAGCAATAGCCCATGCTAATTTTAAATAAATGATTTTTTGTTTTTACAAAACCACCAGTACTCTTAAAAAACTTTAGACCTTACATGAAGTATAATGTTGTCCTGGTTTATCTCAAGACTGAACTCTAGTTCAGTCTTTTGTTCCAAGGAGAAGTTAATTTTACCAGTAGTTAATGAATTCTGGGACTCATCACCAGGCTCTGACCATAAATAAGTTTATGAACAGACTACCTGATATAACATTTTAAACACCTGCCAGTCAATCTCTTACTTGTTAGTACAAATGTCAGAGGGTACCTAATTCTCTCTGACACTGTTGGTATTTCCTGAAAATCTATGTGTTTGCAATTGTAACTTGAGAGTTTTTGAAGAAAACATGTAGTCTTTAATATGTATGGGATTCCAGGCCATTAAATTTTACATTCTGAAGTCATTGCTGTTTAATTATCAGCTAATACTGAGGCTTCTCTACCTATTTTAATAGGATGGAGTGGATTGAAATAGATTAGGAGTAAAAACTTGGAACTCATACTAAAAGCAATTTAAAAAGAACAATGATGAGGATATGTAGCAATTTGCTATCAGAATTGCAAATAAATCACAAGGATTTTTTAACTAAAAAAATGGAATACTCAAAGTTATAATACCAAATTACTAATATTCTAAGATTCCTGTATGGTGTCAGAAAAAGATGAGAAATTTGGCCTACATAGAGCATCTGGTTTTGTTTTGTTTGACAGTTGCAATTAGATGTTGTTTCAGATGTGCACCAAGGTATGGAAGTGTCAAAAACTTGCTGATAGGGTTTTGTGGCATTCTACACCAAATAATACCCAATCTTATGTAAAATAATTACCTCATCATCATCATATCTAAGCTCCTTCCTTTATAAAATTAAGCAAGATGGTTGACATATGCCGTATAGTTTTGTTCTTGTCCTCCTTTTCTCTCATGGTCTGCACAGAGCCAAGCATTGCATTTTCCTGACAGCAGTTTACTAAAGAGAAAGTACAGACTGGACATACACAAGTTTAAGATGTTCCTTTTATGTTTCATCTCATTGCTTTGAGACAAATCACAGGTAATTTTTTTTTTATGTGCAGGTAAGCATTGCTTTTACGATAGAAAGCTTTGGTACGTTAGAGAAGTGGATTTGTTCCAGCACAGTGAACATAGTCAGCTTCTGGGTAAATGTTTAGATAAGTGTTGTCAAAAAGATGGAAATGTTGACAATAACAAGTAACTGAAAAAAAATTTATTTGAATTTTTAGGTACAGTTTAAGCATCTGTTTTACAATCTTTTCGAAGTAAATTAAGCAAAGGTATTTGAAGACCTTTGATGTAGGCCCTGAATTTGAATTAATAGTCTCTATAAAACCACTGGGAAGAGCAAAGGTGCTCACAGTATCCCACCCTCCCTAGCAACTATATTACTGCAAACTTGGACTCTCCTAACTCTGGTGGATTCAGTCCAAAAATGTTACAAAATTAGAATACAGATTGGACAAAACAAAAGTGCATAGAACAGAAGCCACATTGCCAGTGTGAAAGGGAAGCTCTCAAACAAGAAGTTCTCCCAGCTTCCTTAAGGTCAAGGAACAGCAGTCCATTCAGCATGAAAAAAACTTTGCAGGCAGATTTCTTCCTTTTGGAAAAGTGATACTATGTGCATATGTGCTAAAATGTAAAAATAAAAAAAAAAATAAAAAAGAAAAGCAAGGATGAATGAATTCCTGCCTCACATCAGTAGTGGACTGATCATCTAAAAAACAGTAGGACTATATGGGTGTCCATTCCCATTGATTTCAACACTTGACGATTTATACAAAATTGCATACACTGTTATGCTGGGATAGAATTGTATCAGAAGAAAATTATAAGATTAAAACTGTTTATTTATTTTTCAAAATAACCATCTAAAATCCATGAGATGACTATAGAAGTTCAACTTATTCCTAAGTAAAGACTGAGAAGTAACCATTTCTTCAGAGGTAAGAGATAATTTGGCTAACAATTAATATCAACAATTAATAAAACAAACAAAACTGAGTCAAGCTTTTATAGTTTTGATGAAATATGCTTATCAACAATATTATTAAATATTTATGGTACATACTCTAAACCCCTAAAATATTGCCTAAACAAAAACTTACTTGAGCAAATTGATACATTAAAGTGTGGTGAGGGGTAAGGTATCCATTACTTCTTGTTAGATCAATCAGTTCATACATATCTGTAACAAACAGTGAATAAAAGTTGTTTGGTTCACCTCTAACAGCTAGAAACACTGTAAATTAATTCACATAACAGAGAAGTACTAGGCCCTTATGCAACACAGTTTTTCATGTCACACGTACACCCAGCTTTATGTCATAAAAACACCATTCTTGGGGGGGGGGCGTAGTAAAACCCTGAAATGATTTGGGGCGTTCTGAAAAGAAAAATCATACAAACCCGCAGTTTAGTTTTAGGGCCACAAAGACACCAATTAGACTCAGTCAGAGGCTAAATGGTGTGGATTAAGCCAGTGTGCTCCAGAGCGAGCTAGTTCAAAGCACTATGGTTGTAGTTATGCCATTTGAGTTTTGGACTAGCAGCTTGTCCTTTGCCTTCTTCCTGTCAGCAGTATAACCTTAGGTCCCTCCATGTATCTGCCCTTCATCTGTGACTTCCTGAAGGGTGCTGAATTTTGAACAATTTCCCAACACTTGTGCTATATCCCATGTGCCTGGTGCCCTCTACTCAGCAGTTATAGGGCAGTGATGTGAATGATTTGATGAGTCTGGGGCCTCGAGGTGCAAAAGAGACATTGATAAACTGGAGAGGGTCCAGTGAAGAGCTGCTAACATGGCTGGGGACTGGAGCACATAAGGTGTGAAGAGAGGTTAAAGAAACTGGGCTTGTTGGAAAAGTAATTGTTCCTCATTTGCTCAAATTTAAGAGGGTATTAAATAAAGCTAGTCCAAAATAAATAAAATGAAGTAGTTTTTCACACAATATGTCATTATGCCATAAAGCTTCCTGCCCCACAGTGTTGTGGATATTAAGTCTATATCATTTCAAAAAATGACTGGAAGAAAATAAGAAAGAAATCTCTAACAAGGCCATTAAGTGGAAAGATGCACTTTGTGGCTCAGAAGGAAATCCTGGCTTTCAAGTTGCTGTAGATTGTAAGAATCCTGAGAAAGTATTCCTACATACTTGCTGACTCCTTTCACTCTTCCTCAGGCATCTGATGTCAGGGATCATTAGCAACTAAGCTAGACAGACCTTTGACCTGATGTGGTGTGGTGATGGTGTCGCATCTTTGATAACCATTATGTCAGGTGAAGGAGGGGCTCCAGACTATTTCCAGTGGCAAGATACACAACTTGTGCATTTAAGCTCTGGTCCATTCTGTAAGAGTGAAAACCCTAATCAGTTTGAGCAAAGGCAAAAAGAAGGTTCCCCTTGAATCAGCCAGGCAGCTGAAGAGCCAAGTATGTGGGTGAGCTCTGAAAACTGTGGTTATTTATGAAGCATGTCATTACAACACACACAGTGCTGACTGCTGAAGTACTCCTGCTGGGTTGGGGCAGGAAATTTGGTTTTCCATTCTCCCACTGCAGAGATGTGTCACTGCTCTGCATCAATATTCTTGTGTTTGAACCATCTAGGCTGGGGGCTAATGAAAAACAAAGGGCTGATAATCAGTGTTCTTAAAATGCAATGAATTAACGAATGACAAATTGGACAGGAACAGTTGGAGGTTCTTTGTATCATTCTTGGATAAGAATTTGATTATCCAGCCAAGTTATGGAAGGAAAATAAAATATTTTTCTGACAATGTTGAACTGTTTAAGAGTATCTGGAGACTAAATACTAGACATAGTTAAGGAAATAACCGATTAAGTTTGGATGGACTATTCAGAAGCTTAGAGCCAGGACCAGCATATTCCACTAAAATTTATAATTTATATACAAGTCTTATTTCCACATTTGCATTTACATTTAAGAACAGTTTAGAGAAAGCATTCAGAAATGTGGTGAGTTATAATGCTGTACGGATTCTATAATGTCTTCATGCTCAGCAGGAGACAAGGACTTTGCAAAAGAACTACTGGCACTAATATAACATAATTGGGAGATAATAAATCCTAATACTTTGGGAAAAGGAATAATATACATTACATAGGCATCAGCAAAAGTATTTTCCAACATTTTTCTAAATCCAAATCAACCCAGTTTACAAGGATCTTGCTTTCTTTTCATAATAATAAGAGCAACTAGGGAGTTACTTAAGTTGAAGGATATTGTTAGATTGTTATTATGTTACTTGTATTATTATATACTGATACCAATTCAAGCAGTGTGCTATATAATAATAAAATTAAGCTGGCCATTATTTCCTGAGTTCACATTATTATTATTATTATTATTATTACTACAAACAGTATACTGACATTTATCTAAAAAGAAAATGCTATTTGCTGTTAGAGATAAAAATAATTTTTTCAGAACAACAAACTTTTGTTAATGATAGATCAAAGAACTTGCTGCTGGTTGGTGAATTTGACATTTTTTCCTATAATCAAGTAAATTTGAATGATGGTTTTGATTATGTTCTTATAGAACATAGAAAATTAACAGATTTCTGCCAAATCTTCACCATGTTGCATGTTTTTTCTGCTCTATATCCTATCTTTCCTTTCCAGCTTACTTTATCTATTTTTGTGTATTCAGAACAAGTCCTGGTTCTGATTAAAGGTTTGGGCAATTGCATAAAATTGTCTGCCACCAGCTAAATGTGGTCTTATAAGATGTTTCTTTAGCAGTGAATTACTGATGACCTTACTGAATTTTCTCTAATGAGTCAAATCATATGGAAAACTCTGTGTCTAGCCTTGGTAATTTTTTAATGCCCTTTCCCTTTTTAATTCTGCTCTGCATGAAGTCAAGGATATAAAAAGCCCTTTCTATGAGATAGGGCAAATCCACTCGCACAACTGTGCACACTACATCTCCAACTCTCTCTCCTTTTCAACAATTAACTGGCTTGCTGTGGAAGTTGCCTTTCCCCAAAATTGCCAGTCAACACAGCCAACAAGAATAAGAAGAAAAGGAGCGGGCAAAGACAGTCTTAAAGCACTGAGTTGCTTAAATATCTTCTTGCCATGTTCACTGTTACCACCTCCTGCCTACTAGCACTTTCCCGCTCTCTTTTCTTCAGTGCTGCCCTCCATCCTTGTTAAATTAACAGTGTTCTCCACTTGCATGTCATTTTCACTATATGAGATGCTACCTGGGAGGCAACAGGAGATCACTGAGCTTCGCAAAACCATCAATTACAAAAAAAAACCCCAAACAACAACAACAACAAAAAAACAAACACCACCAAAATCCAAGAAAATCAGTTTTACCTGTTTTTTTTGATTGGATCTTAATTAGAATCTGAAGCTCATCTGGCATTTGATGAGATTGGAACTGGATTCATCAAGAGAATAATGAAAAAGCAGTTATAGTCTCAGGCCAAATTTTTTAGACTAGATAATGACAGTCAGTACTGATTTAGGCTTTGTACTTTTTTACTTAGGCACCTGCATATGGACTTCAGACACAAAATTTTAGGCACCTGTTTTTAAAAATCTTGGCCCCAAGCAATTCCTGTTTGTGACATGCTTTTCACTAACATTGATCTGCTTCCTCAGTTTGAAATTTTCAGTTTACATGTTTGACATCTTGTCCAATTAGAATACAGCCCACTTGAAAAGCTAAGTACTTGATTGTTTGGAAAATCATATGGAACAGCATACCAAAGCAGTGATTTTGGAAATGTCAGACCTGATTAGGACAGAAGAAATATACTTTAAAACAGTATATAACCTTTTGAAAAAAAAAATATTCAGATATAATTCTTTTCAAATATAACTCCGCTTATTTTATTCTTTATTTTGTTTTTACTTGTGTTTGAAGCTCAAATGAGTGCATTTTTTCCAGTATGAATGGAATAGATGGGAGACCTGCTAATTTAGGTATTAGACCCGTACACCTATAATCCTATCATAACACGTAGAAATTTGTTTGGTTTTAGATGAGTAGTAGGTAGGACTGCTTATTGTCTAGAAAAACTAAAACAGTGGCCACTAGATATGCATAGAAAAGCTAAATTGTGTATCACTGTGAAAATGCTCATTTTATAGCCTCTGCAATGTTAAGTCAATCTGTATGCTTTCTAAGAATTGTCAGTTTCATAAAATTAGAGGTAAAGCAAGGCATGGCAAAACCCCCCACTATTGCTTTTAGAGTTGTTGGGTTAAGCAAACATGATACTTAAAAAATGAGAAGAAAGAGCTCCAAGCAATGACATTCAGACCTGGACATAAGCCCCTTTGAAGGACAAGGTTTGGTTCAATTCATCTGACACAGGATTTGTTCCTGCTTTGATTTTGAACTCTGTGAAAAGGCATGGCTTTCTTTAAATTCCCAGCTCTCACACAGAAGTGATGCCAGTCACAGTGATCACACAGAGTGTTCACAAAACGACTTATCAGCTTAATTGCATCATGAGATTTAATTCTCAAAAATGACCTGTAACTCCAAGTACTCTTCTAGTTATCCTCTTTTCGAAAAGTCACTGATCGCCCTACTTATGAAATTGAATATTCTGAAGATAGCCACATCTCAAAATGCCCAGATCACTAGCTGCTAGAAAAACACAGCTCTGACATTCAAATAAAGGGAGAGGAATGAAAATCAAGAGCAGCCAAAGAAAATAATAAGCGTAAAATAATAAGCTTATTTTAGAAGTTCTGTGTGGTGCAATATCTCACCCGCAGTGAATACTGAGAAAAATACAGCATATAAAAGAGGAAATTAACCTACTATAAAAATTACGGTAGGTCATTTTCTGAATGATCTCCCATTAAGACTATTTGTTTCACACAGTAATAGTTAGATATAGTGGGTTTTGTTTTACTTTTATGGACTTTATTATTCTCATGGATTTCAGAATTACATAGCCAGGTTAAAAAAAAAAAAATAAAAAAAAGATAATTTCTCATTCTTTTGACAGAAAGAGATAAAATAGAGAACACACTTCTTGGTAAATGTAAAGAGGAAACTGTAATTCAGGATTCCTGCTGAGTTGTTCGTTGTTTGGTTGGTTTTTTAGAAGTTAAGTCTTTATCTGCTATTTATATTTAACACAAAATATACAATTTATCCACAGCCTAATGTGAACTGTACATTTCTGATAGCAGTTTCTTTCTACCTAAGCAGATATGAGTTAATTTATTGCTTGTATAGCGTAAGGACACCCACTAGATCAGAACCGCGTGAGGTTGTGTCACACAGTGTTTTGCTGGTTCCCTCTGCCCAGGCTAAATATCTCAGGCACTTCAGTTTTGTTCCACTCTTGGTCTCTCTAGAAAAGAAATTGGCAGTCATGACAAATTTTGCCAAATTTAATCTTCTGTTTTCTCACCTCAAATAAAGGAAACGTCAGAAGGCAAGAAAGTGGGTAAGAAATGACAACATATACATACTTTTTTTTTCAACATTATATTCTATAATTTTTATTTATTTATTACTACAGTAGTATCTAAGTGTCACGACTGAAGTACTCTGTATGAAGCTGAAGATTTTACAGCTATAAAACATAGCAGCACAGTTTCTGCCTGGAACACCTCCAGCTGAATGCAGCTCCAGCTGATCTAAATGGCATCCATGCATATGCACTTGCAGTCTGGACTTTTCCACTCCAGTCGTGGTTCTTCAGTCATGATTCTATAGTCAGACCTCTGTTTTTGAAACCTGGAGCCAGAATCAGTCTTTGCAAATCCAGTTGCAGAATCTGGGTACGCTTACATTTCTTTCATTTTTATCGAGATACTAATTTTGTGTCAGCAATTGCTTTTGCTAGTGGCAATGCTTTTTTCTTTCTTTTATTTTTAAGAATCTAAAAGTGTCAGTATCCTTGAAACCTACCGTAGGCATTAACTGGTGGTGCCCGGTACTTAGATGAAAAGAGGATTTAAAACTTTTAGCCCATCAATCATGCCTTGCTCACAGCCCTGAAAAAAAAAAAGAAAAAAATGAATGATGGTGTTAAGTCGCACTAAATTTCACCACTAAGAGGTACATTGAAAGCACGGGCATTTTTAAGAAAACTTGCAAAGAATAAAGACGTTCATCTCCAGCAGTGTTAAAAGTAAAGTGCAGTTGTGCACCAAATTATCCTGGTCAGAGTGACTGACCTTGGGACTGTAGTGAGAGCTTGAGTGGCAGGTTGGACACAGTAGTCTGGGTCTCACCCTAAACCTGAAACCCTTTCAAAATTCCTCTTCCTGCTCCTTTGGTACAGGGTTGTTTTACTCTTCCTGCTGATATGTTCTAAACCTTCACTTGCCTTGAAGGTAAATATAACCTCAGGGGGCCTGTAATAAGATTAGGAGCACACTAAAAGGTTAAATTGCCATTTTGTCGAGAAGTTTAAACTCATGCTTGCAATTTGCTATTTGCAACCCTCCATTAAGCCTCGTGGCAGGCACTAATACAATCTATTATTTTTTATGAGTGATGATATGATACAGACAAAACTTAAAAATAAACTCAGAAGAAAGAAAACTGAAATTAGTAAGTTGCACCCCCGTGCACTATTCTCTGACATCCAAAGAAAAATAGAACCGCTGTGTGCTAGAGTGCAATAGTCCAAATAGAGGTACTAGAGATAAGGTAGAATAGTGGCATAGAAATGCCTTAAAAATCAAGTAACCAATATTGGGGGGGAAATGTATAGGCCACATCTCAGTTATAATCATGGCTGCTAGGTGCTGGATGTAGATTATCACTTCTTAAAATATGTATTATACAATTTGTGATTTGCTTATGAGTCACTATATAATACCAGGGATGTTGTAGTTACCTGCATAAGAAAAGCCAAGAAAACTAAGTAAATGGGCAGTCAGATCTATTAATGTTCTTTCCACCCTTGTTTTGTATACTTGTGTAGGAATAAGCAACACTTTATAAATTTTTAATAATTTTAATTTAGGATTCGATTCATCAGTAGGTCCCTGTCATATGTTGGTAGAGTTTTACTGAAGTTGGTGGAGCTTTTTTGACATAAATATTTATCAATACAGTAATGAATAAAACCTTTTAAGTATCGTTTTCAAAAAACATTCAGGTGATTCACACCACTAACTTCTTTTTTTCTGTTTTTAATGTTATTCTTGGAATACTTTTCTCTTTATCTTCTGAAGTCGAAGGAGAAAGAAAACTCAAGAGAATAAATTGGAATACCTAAGCCTGGGCTTCTGCTGTGAACTGTTCCTTTGGTGGAGGCTTTTTTTCACTAGTAGCCACAGATTTAATTTCTTCTCCTTAAAGTCAGTCTCTTCAAATGCACCAGCCTAGTATTGCTACTAATAAAATCAATGGAAGCTTTGCGCCAATGCCGAATACTTTTGAGAATCATACTTTTTGTATCCAGGTTACGTCTTTTGTGTACATTCACAGAATTTTTTTCAGATTACATCATCTCCTGTTTATTTTCTTTAATGCCTCTGCTTTTGTAGCTATACTGCAAGCTTTTTATGCACTTGCACTAGTTGCAGGGAGTGGCATCAAACCACAACTAATCCACCATGTCAGTGTGCAAATACCTCCTACAGATCAGTCAGATCCTGTTTACATAATGTTCTGTTGACTCTAAGTGTAAAAGATGGACAATCTGCATGCGTTTTACTCACACAGAACTGCTTGCAAACACTATAGGCATCACAGCACACCAAGTTGACTATCTCACTTATTACATTTAGATTTTATATAATTTAATCCATTTCAAGAGCCTTAGTGAAGTTCTGTGGATCTAAGTTATTACTATTATTACTGTTGTTTTCAAATTTTCACAACACACAGTAAAACACAATATGTAAAATTCTCTCACCATACTCCATCAATGGCCAGAAGCATGTTTACAAGTTCCTTATGAAAAGTACCTTTCTGTGGATAGTGTCTATGTCAAGCAAGCTCAAGCCTGATCAGGTAGATTCCTCAGAGCATGAGGCAGTATGTGCATGCACCAGCTGGAAAGGCTTCTTGGCACTGAAATAGTCCCTGAAGCTTAGGATATTAGGAAATCTAAAGAAGGAGATAGATCCTGTATGGATTTCCCAGTAGCCCTTAACTACTGATGAATACCAGTACAATGAGAATTCAATAATTACCTGATTAATATGAAGTTCCATCAAGAAATATGAATCTACTAATGTTGATAATCTTAAATACATGCACAAATGTTTGCAGGTTCAGGGCTATATCAAACCATGTAGCCTCTATCAGAAAGCAGAAATCAGTTTTGCAGACATGAACTGGACTATGATTTCAGTTGGTCTCATGTCAATACAGTCACTTCAGTTGAAATCCCAGTGGTGTCTGAAACTACCCATGAAGCGTGCAGCTACAGCACAATGTGCTGCATGGAAAATGCCTGAACTACAACCAACCCAAGTCCAAACGCTGCTCCACTATAAATTGCCTCTCATTTTATTATGGCAATACTAAATTGCATCCTAACATTCTGTATAATGGAAAATATGAATGAAAATACAGAAAATCAGAAAATCAGTGTGATATATTTCTGCTGCTATACTATAAGTCCAATCACCTATGTACTGAAGCTAGTTTCTCTACATACTATAAGATGAAACAAGAAGGATCCAGCACCAGTAGCTCTAGCTCAAGTTCCGCATCTGGAACTGCTTAGTAATGTATATGTGAAAATTATCTTGATAGACAACACAATATAATCCCACTCAGACAGCATTACGCTCCTAAGTAATGTTGTTGGCTCAACTCAATAACTCTAATGCTATCACTACATATAGATTTTCTACTGTTATATTTGCCATATCTCTTCGTTAAGTTACAGCTTTTAGTCAAAGACTGGAGGCATTGATCACATAGAAGGATACATGTAGTATAGGAAGTGCATCTTTCCACAGATTAATTCCTCCTGCTGGTTTATGAATAGCTGATATCCCAGTATAGCAGAGAAATCCAAGCAGCTGCAGCAATTAGACATGACAAGACATTTTCCACATACTGTTTTGTCTAATGAACTGTCAGAAAGTGTAGTTTCCCTGACTTTTAATTACTGCACCGCCCACAGTTAGGACAAGTTCACCTACCTCGTCTGTCTGAGACTTAATTAATCTTCTCAAATGCATCCTTATTAAAAGTGGCGGGTCCCAGTTTGGACTTTTGCTAAACAGTGTAATATAACAAAAAGGCAACGTTATGGTAAGCAGTATCTTTCAGAGCAGCCATTCTTTTTCACTTAAAAAGAACATTCATTTTCACACAGAGAATACATAACAGAATCATACAGGTTGGAAAAGACCTTTAAGATCAAGTCTAACCATAAACCTAACGCTGCCAATTCACCACTAAACCATGCCCCTAAGCACCACATCTACATGCCTTCTAAATTCCTCCAGGGATGGTGACTCAGCCACTTCCCTGGGCAGCCTATTCCAATGCTTGACAATCCTTTTGGTGAAGAAGTATTTTCTAATATCCAAACTAAGCCTTCCCTGGCATAGCTTGAGGCCATTTCCTCTTGTCCTATTGCTTGTTGCTTTGGAAAAGAGACCAGCCCCCACCTCGCTACAACCTCCTTTCAGGTACTTGCAGAGAGTGATAAGGTCTCCCTCAGCCTCTTCCGCTCCATGCTAAACAACCCCAATTCCCTCAACCTCTCCTCAACAGACCTGCTCTCCAGACCCTTCACAAGCTTTGCTGCCCTTCCTTGGACACATTCCAGCACCTCGATGTCTTTCTTGTACTCAGGGGCCCAAAACTGAACACAATATTCAAGGTGTGGCCTCACCAGTGCCGAGTACAGGGGCACGATCCCTTCCCTACTCCTGCTGGCCACACTAGTCCTGATACAAGCCAGGATGCTGTTGGCTTTCTTGGCCACCTGGGCACACTGCTGGCTCATGTTCAGCTGGCTGTTAACCAGCACCCCTAGGTCCTTTTCCAGCGAGCATCTTTCCAGCCATTCATATCCAAGCCTATAGTGTTGCATGGGGTTGTTGTGGCCCAAGTGCAGGACCTGACACTTGGCCTCGTTAAACCCCATACAGTTGGCCTCAGTCCATCAATCCAGCCTGTCCAGATCCCTCTGTAGATCCTTCCTTCCCTCTAAGCAGATCAACACTCCTGCCCAACTCGGTATCATCTGCAAGCGTACTGAGGGTGCACTCAACCACCTCATCCAGATCACTGATAAAGATGTGAAACAGAACCAGCCGCAACACTGAGCCCTGGGGAACACCACTTGTGAATGGCCGCCAACTGGATTGAGCTCCATTCACCACCACTCTCTGGGCTCGGCTGTCCAGCCAGTTTTTTATCCAGCGTAGAGTGCACCTGTCAAAGCCATGAGCAGCCAGCTGCTCCAGGAGAATGCTGTGGGAAACAGTGTCAAAGGCTTTACAGAAGTCTAGGTAGACAACATCCACAGCCTTTCCCTCATCTACTAAACGGGTCACCTTATCATAGAAGGAGATCAGGTTAGTTAAGCAGAACCTGCCTTTCTTAAATCCATGCTGACTGAGCCTGATCACCTGGTTATCCTGTACGTGCTGTGTGATGGCACACAAGATGAACCACTCCATAACCTTCCCCGGCACCAAGGTCAGGCTGACAGGCCTGTAGTTCCCTGGATCCTCCTTCCAGCTCTTCTTGTAGATGGGTGTCACGTTTGCTAATCTCCAGTCAACAGGGACCACCGCGGTTAGCCAGGACTGCTGCTAAATGATGGAAAGTGGCTTGGTGAGAACTTCCGCCAGTTACTTCAGGACTCTTAGGTGGATCTTATCTGGCCCCATAGAATTCTGCATGTCTAGGTGGTGTAGCAGGTCACTAACCATTTCCCCTTGGATTATGTGGGATCCTAATGCACTAAATTCTCCGCCTTCTCCAATCAATGTGAGTTTTCTCATTAAAAGTAAGTTCAGGCTTTATTTGACAAATGTTAAGTATTTCCCTGAGAAGATCTTGGATAATTTGGAAGACTGAAAAGTAAAAAATCCTTGATACTGTCCTGTATCTAAGATCCCAAGTAAATTGTCCTAAATCATTCTGTTATATTTTCTAAAGTTTAATTTTAACTATTAAAAAATAGGTATTTCATAGTGACTATGGCTCAACATGCATTAGGGCTGAAACCTGGCAAGTGTGGAAAATACAACTTTTTAGGTAATATATTATTCCATGAACCTGATATATAAACATTGAATTATACTTTTCTCAGAAATATTTTCATTGTTATCTTTTTCTGTATTTACTATTTTATTAACAGGATTCTCATCAAGATGAAAAACATAGGATTTTATATTCTTTTTGCCATCTATAAAAGTCTTACGTGATATGAAGGATGTTTTTAGAGTAATGTTATAACACATACAATAAGATCATAAATTAATGTTGAAACAAGGCATCTGCACACATAAGCTATAAGTATAAACTGGATATTTTTTGTTAACTACAGTGCTTCAATACACATAATTAATTAAAATGCATTAAAATTAATTTAACATATTAATTAAATAAATCTTCATAGTACAAAACAAAAGCATTCTCTGCTGGTCCCCCTTAGCATATATTTAAGTTTTACAACTAAACTCAAAGCAGGGGCAGTGCAAACCTTCACACTTAAATGATCTGTAGATGCTTACTGATAGCTACAGTTTAAGGAGAGTTTGGGGAAACAAGCTTAGCTTTCCATACTTCCAGGGAAGACTGATTATTCTCCAGGATGGAAAGACCAATGATTCTGAGGTAAATTAAAGTGTAATTAAACTGGAAGATTAAGAGAGTGTGAGGTGCTCTCTGCAAGAGTATTTCAGGACTGTGGAACCCCCTCCAGAAATTCTTTATAAAGAAACACCTGCATCGTTTCAGACAAAAATGCCAAATGATGACAGATATGAACATGTGTGTGCTTTTGGATGGGTGGGAGGCTTGCACAGAGGTGGTGTGAACATGTGTGGTCACGGAGAGGAGGATGGTAAACAAAACCATGGTATGGGGAGGCAGGAGGAGCCCAGGAATTCCCACAGATAATGCAGTGTGCTGAAGGAAATCAGGCTTCAGCCTGAGGAGTTTTTCTTACAGCTGCCTGAACCTATCCTTTAAGCCATATTGAACAGGGAAAACATTAACCTATTCTTTTAGGACTATACCAAGCAATGCTTTCTAAGGAAGTCTGGCATAGGGAAAGAAAAAAATATTTGGTGTCAGGAAGGCTGCGTGAAAAGATTTGTCCCTCTTCAATTTTTGTTTAAAAATTATTAGTCCTGGGGCAAAATAAGACCTTTTGAAAAACAGTGCTTGAAGTTGCATAATTTTGCATCTTCTGTGAGGTGGCAATTTTATTTATATAACATAAAATTTAGAAAATATATCAGATATAAATTTACAGAGGTGCTCATATCCTACCTCGTGTTCAAATTGTAACTACTTATTTCTGCAGATAGGGACCTTCCAATGTTCCAGCAAAGTAAACACTAACCCATCTCATCTTGAAAAAGAAGGAGGAGTTTCCTGCATTGCCTTGCTATCATTTCAGATAATCAGTGCAGTGTGATTATCTAATGAGGAGGAAAAACCAATGTAAATATTGTTTTTAAAAGGGCACTAATCTTATGACATCATATTTTATAAATCCAGAGAGGTTTTAAACAATAGTATAAAAACCTTATTGTTCCTTATTTCAGTTTGGAAAAATATCTGTTATATTCTCAGTAAAATGAAAATCAGGATACTTGAGTGCCAAAATATTTTTCTTGCTCAAGGGAGACACTAGTAAAAGATGTAATGGGATTAAAGGATCTAAAATTATGTGCACCGGTTGAATGATCTTTGGTCTTTTTCACATATCATGTACCGAAACATGGAAACATTTGTTAGAAATTTTTCGTTATAAACCACACAGACAGTCTTGCTCAGCAAAATTCTATATAGCTGACAAAGATAATTAATTCTGCAAACTATGTGGCAAACTGGACTCTCCGCTACAGTAAATCTAGGCTAATCCCTCCATGAAAACTCTCAAGACCACATTACTTTTTTAGTGTTGCTCTGTAACTGTACAGGTTCTGTACTGAGGTTCCATTGTGAATACAAAGAAAACTGTCCTAAAAATAATGCTAATTTATTAAGTTATTAATTCAATTTTCACAGTGACATTCATATAAACACAAAAATTCATATTTCATTAATTCTAGTGAAACAGGAAAGGATATAATTTACAGCAGGGGTTTTTTGTAATAGGAAATTCCTTATGATACTAAATTTCACACTTTTATATTCTAAATACTTGAGCAAAATTTTGCCTTGCACTGTTAGTACGAATATAAAAAAAAAAATCTTGCATATGTTTAGGCAGAAAGCAGCTGTTATGTCTTTGCTCATGTTTTACTCCTCTGACTGTGCAGTTCATCCAGAAACTAAAGCTACACCTTCACAATAAAACAAACAAGCAAACAAATAAGCTAACGGTTTAATTTGTTGGTTGTTTTTTTAACAAGGAAAGAAGACAAAGAAAAAAACCTTAGATTTATAACTTTTCCAGGACCATATTTAAACAGGACTAGGAACCAAGAAGATAAAAGAATGCTGTATTTTAGATTCATGGGACAGTTTTACAATCATCCTTTATTAAAGTTCTGAGGGTTTTCTTCTTTATTCTGAGATTAACACTATTTTTTCCTGAACAGCAAGAACCTTAGATTTGTGCCAAATTGATCTTAAGAGAATTTTTTAATCTTTTTACTAAAATCCATCTTTTTTCACATCTTCATAATTATATTTAAAAGGCAGAATGCACAGTTAATGTGCAGCACTCTTGCTTGAAAATAAACAAGCCCTGAAAATACATGTGGATTGATAACTCACAAATCTTGAAGGACTCAGATGTTGTGATTTATTTTACTGTCTCTTTATTTTCCATGTATTTGGTGTTACATACAAAATTTCCCAATATAAATGAACTGCGGGGTGGTGGGAAGAACAGCAAGAGGAAGGCTATCTTTCTGTTGTAGAAATATAACTCACTAACCCTGTATTAGAAATCACACATTAATAGTACTTTTGTTCATATTTTTTTGTTATAGCTTATTACTCACCTGTATCTCCTTATGGGTCCTTACGACAACAAAAGCACAGTTTCCATACCTAATATTTTGCATACTAAATATAATTTGCTTATCTAAATAATGCTGTACAGTTGAGGACTAATATACAAATACCATTACACATCCCTAAGTGTTTGTTACAAGAACATAAAGCTGATTTTCATAGGAAATAAAAGTGATAGCTTGTTTGCATTTTCCCTCAAAAAATATCAATGCAAATCTCTGCTGCCTTGTCATCAAAGGAAGCCATTTCATGCATTTCACAGAAGAACAGCAAAGGTCATGTGGTATTAAAATGTATAGTGCTGGATATGTTAAATCAGTAAGTTACTTTGATGGCTGGTCTGTTGAATTCTCCCATCTTTGTTTCTGTCTTTAAAACCCTAACTCAGTTCCTGTCACTAAATCTTTTGTCAATGAGGTGAGAAGCCCGTTGAGCACAGGTTTAGGGAACAGCAATAATCCTGAGTGAGATTTGACCACGAAGGGAGGGAGGGAGCAGACAACTTCCATCAAACTCATGCCCTCAGAAATGGTGAGCCCTCACTAAAGGTGCATTTTCTCCTTCAAAAGAGGAACAAATTCACTCATTTTCAAACCTCAGGGAAGACTCCAGTTAATGTTACCCTTGATAGATGTGAAGGGCAGTAGCAGATAGACTAGTGCCAGTCCCACTGGAAATGCCCCACCTGTCTCCTTGAAAGTCCCCTATGGAGCTGCCCCAGAAAAGCCTGGCCTAAAGCTTGGGGCAGGGACTGCACTGCAGAAAACATCATAGCTGTGGCTCACAGAGCAAAGCCTGCTATAGATCACAACACAATACAGTCTTGTTGGATGTCCTTCAGTTCCCACAAGTCCGAATTTACTGCAGGTTGGAGATGAGTGAAGGCAGACCCCATTAGGACAGACTGGAGAAAGGAGATTGTTCCATCTCCTCATGGCACAATCTGTGTTCCTTTAGAGTAGCATGACTATTATGAGTATGAGCTAGTCCCGGTCATAGTCTCCAAGTGAAGCTGTTAGGAGATTGTGCCACAAATGTGTAACAGAATGATGTACTAATTCAAACCAAAGACACAAAAAAAGAAAAGTAACTGTAAATACGTTTTAAAAAATCTTCAAACAAACCAGCTTTTTAGAATAGACTAGAAGAATAGAAAGAATTAGAGTTACAGTAGAATAGAACAGAGCAGAGCAGAACAGAATATTTCAGTTGGAAGGGACCTACAATGATCATCCAGTCCAACAGTCTGACCACTTCAGGGCTGACCAAAAGTTATTAAGTATGTTATGAAGGGCATTGTCCAAATGCCTCTTAAGCACTGACAGGCTTGGGGCATTGGCCTCCTCTCTAGAAAGCCTGTTCCAGTGTTTGACCACCCTCTCAGTAAAAAAATGCTTCCCATTGTCCAGTCTAAACCTTCCCCGATGCAGCTTTGAACCATTCCCACAAGTCTTGTCACTGGGTACCAGGGAGAAGGGATCAGCACCTCCCTCTCCATTTCCACCCCTCAGGAAGCTGTAGGGAGCAATGAGGTCACCCCTCAGCATCCTTTTCTCCAAAGTAGACAAATGGTTTTTAACAAACTGAGGCACTGACACAGACTTCATTGAAAATAATGGGGTGTCCTTCCCCCCTCACCCCACTCCAGAACAACAGTTGTCTAATCATATAAACTTCCAACAACATTTCAGATCTTCAGGGTGTCAGACATTCACATAGGACCAACAGATGTGGTGGGATTAGGGGAGACTCTTCTGCAGACAGAGGCCAGGTAAGAGACCTGCAGTACGTAACGCAGCTTAGATACCTATGGTAAAAGTATCAGATTCCAGCCACTTTGGGGAGAAGCCTGTGAGACGCAATTTGCCATGATAACATCTCAGGCTGGATGGAGGAGAAGCCAAGATATTACCTCCTTCTTGGAGAAGCCAAGGTATTCTGATATTCAGTCCTTGGGGGGAAAAAGAATAAACCAAACAACTTCGGCTTTCTGTACAAATTTTTTTTTAACTGTCTTTAGCAGTTTTCATGTTAAATTATTTCACAGACACGCATTTTCAAAGTCATTTTGTCCAGTACTTTGTAAGAACAGTGCACACAGTATCTAGTATAGTTAATAATTTATTGTATACAGACTGTACAAACTATATATATATATAATCACAGAGCATGCAAGTACAGAATTTTGTTTTATGGATAAGTCAGTCTAAAAATAATTTGTTTTATAAAGATTTTAAAGACTAAGATTTCTGAATAATTTTGGGAGAAAGTTGTCTGTTCAGAAAATGCAATGATTTCAAATTATATTTGATCAAAAGAAGCAGCATTCAAAATCAGATTTAACTAATACTTAAGTGAGGGTTGTTCAAAGTTTAGAGTGGAAAGGAATCAGAGCTGCAGTTAGAGGATGGGGCCACAATGAATTCTTCTCATAGCAAGAACTTAGGTCTGGATTTCTGCCATCTCCCTCTCTGATGTTTTTCATGTGATTTCAGCCTTGGGTGAAACAAGCAAAATAAAAATACTCTCAAAAAGCAGATCCTCTAGGAGTAAAATTTAAGAATATTGACAATGGACTCTGCAGATTAGTTGGGAATATCCAAACTCTGTTTGTTCTAACTACATGAAGGAAGTGCTTTTCTGACTATGGGGCTCTTGAGATCACGGTCCTCTGATGTTCTGCTCCTGGCTTGGGAAACAAAGTATATTGCTCAATACTGTGTGTGATGCCTAGTGGCTGGAGAAAAACTCATTCAGTTTCAAATGACTAAGAATAGATGGTTGTTTTCCATTTATTTCTTCCAAATGCATTTAAATTATATCATTTGAAATGATGTTTTTATATAAGGCAAAGGGAAGATGCAGACAAAATCTACAATAAAACTTGTTCCTGTACTAGTTCTCCTTTAAAAGTCTGTATGAAAAAATAAACATATAGCTGAAATTTAATATATTTTTGTAATCTTTGTATGGAAAACAAGGTCACATTAAGGTGGAAAACAACATAGAAATTGTGGTGGAAACATTTTAAGTTTAAATTAACATTACAGTCAAGAACAAAAATAGTTTTAGGCTCCTTCGTTTACAGTATCTATATTTCAATCTTATGTAGTGTTTTTCATCCAGAAGTGCCCCAGAAAAATTTTGTGGAAACATTGAGAAATAGGTAGAATTTTCATGGCCCTTTAGTAGTTAAGGAAAGCCTTCGTCTCTCTAATCTTTCTTTAGGTGATCATTTCTCAAATGGTTGGGGTGTCATGCTGCCCTTTAGGTTTACACTTAAGTCCATGGACACATGGTTCTAACGAATTCTAATGAGTCCTTAGGAATTTTTTAACATTAATCAGCAGTTTGTAGTGGTAGTACATATTGTGCATTAATAATAGACATTTTTCCATTTCCAAGCCAGCTATTGAATAGCATATGTTCTTCTTAAAAGAATAGATTGGGAAAAATATTATACTAATCACTCTGAATATAACAATAAAAAAGATACATATCAATGACAATGAAGCTGAGTAAAAGGCAGTTATTTACCAAAGCAGGGCCTTAATTCAGCAGTCGATTGATAGAGAATTTCAGTGTCATTTGTACATGAGTGAGTTTATGATGGGTCAGACTTTATTTAAGTTACAGTCTAAAAAGAAGGGATGAGGAAAAGTGACATGTTGCTACAGAAGTGATGAGACTTAAACTTGCTCATTAGAGTGTCAGTCCTTCTCAGTTTAAAAGCAGACACAATCTATTGAAGTTTAATGAATGCATCTGGCCATGATCACTCTGACTAACTTTTGGCACTGGGTGAAGCAATCAGAAGTCACCTGGAGGAAGTCAAGCCCCATATACAGTCACAGGCAGTGTTAGATTGTGAGCCCACTTTGTCAGGCCGGATGTCCTTCAATATATGACATTCTTTCTCCTTTGGTCACTGAGGACAATTTTAATTAAAACAGCTGCAATCAAATCAGCTAGTCTCCTGGTCTAGACAGGTGTCTTTTGTGAGACGGAATGATACCAGTCTCTCTTTAGACCCTGCAGCTGGGTAGCCCATGTGTTTTTCTCTAAGCAGGTCCAACTCTATTATCTGACATGTAATTAGGGAAGACCTCTTCCTACCTCTGTTCTGTTTTCATAAGAAAGATGAACAGAGTTTTCGGGACTATCTATTTTTTCTTCTTTTTTTCGTGAATAAACTAGAAATAACTTGATGTGGTGTTTCACAGCTACACCACTATTATTATCCTTTTTTTCTGCATTCATTAGACTGGTATGCAAAGGACCTTTTGCTGATGTTCATGACAATGATGTACTGGGTCACAAATGAGAGCCCTGTCAGCTGTGGGGGAGCCATGGCCCATGTGCTCTAGATGCCTGAGAGCTCCCAGGAGTGAGGCTGCTCCATGAGGGGAATAAGGCAGGAGCCACCCTGACCCACCCAGTGGCAGGGCAGAGCCCTCACAGAAAAGGGCCCAGCCCCATGGGACCTAAGCAAGGTAAGCAGGACAGGGCTGCTGAAAATAACAGGTTGTGCCAGCAGTCCAGTGACCTTCAGACAAATTCAGAGTGTCAAGCTGGGTCCAACATCCATCCAAGAAGCTCATCCAACAAGTCAGGAACAGCGGAAGGCAGACATTGGTCCAGAGGCAGCAGCAGCAGCACAGCCCAAGCAGGGAATGGGAGCCCACCCTGAGCTGAAATAGGGCTCCTGGGCCATAGGCAAGGGAGTGGGGAAGGTCCCTGGTGAAGCCAGTCAGGGCCATTAGGACCTTCTTACTGCAGTGAGAAGCAGTCCATCCTTACTGTCTCCAGGCCATGCACCTCGTGTCTCTTAACTCAGGCATTGCTTGGAATGAAAGGAGAGATACAGCAGGTATAAATCAGTTAGTCTGCAGTGTAGAGAGCCAGTGGTCATTATCATGATCTATTATTTCTACTACAGGAGCAATTATGGACCAAGGCTTTACTGTTCTTGGCACTGCAGCATAGAGCTCTTCCACACATGGGTCATGGCTCCGCTTTGTAAGGAAGGTTAAGGAAACAAGGACATAAAGGGGGAGAAAGATGAGTGAAACGTCTAATTCTGTGCAATGAACAGCACTCTCACGTCAGCTCCTGTTTAAATGGTTAATGGGGATTGCTCAGTGTTTCTTTGCTCCCTGCTCTGCCTGAGGTTCATCAAGCCAACTGTGGGAGCTCTGAACTGTTGAAGAGAATCCAGTTAACTCTCATTTTTCTCATTTAACTTGACAATTTAAGTGGTTTCACTGTTTATAATGTGTATGCTTATATATATGTATGTGTGTTTATGTCTATGTACTGGTGATGTCATTAAACAACCATGCTGGGTTGTTTCTGCTGGGGTTTGGTTTTGATTCCACACACCATCACCACCCCCAGTAGATTGTCTTTCTGATTCTGGCATGAGAAAACTTATGGATCATACAATATAACAGCTTTTCGAAAATAGTCTTTCTGTCCTTGAGTGCTAAGATCAAGTAAGATTCTCAGTACAAGGTATTTCCAAGTTAGTCAGGAAGTGGGAGAAAGCAGTGACAATCTATTATCAGGACAAAGTAAATGTTGCCTTCCAACCTCTTATTATAAGAGCATAACTCACGTCACCTACCTAATTTTTATGACTGACCCTCTCCTGTCTATACACAGTTCAATTAATTGGATATGACTGCTTCAGAAGACTTCTCTATGTCTTACTGTTTTCTTATGACAAGTTCTGGGTTCAATTAAATTAAAATGACTATGTTTGTCTTGTTTCGTTTACTTTGCAATGCTCAATTAGGTTGATAGAGAAATAATGTCATCCTGCATGAAAGGCATCTGTGTGAGAGACATTGATACTTATCTCTCTTCTGTCCCTGTGAAGATATAATTTTGAGTGCAAGCCTGCTACTAATTCTCAGCTTCAATATGGGACAGATTGAAATCCACCCATGCTTTAAAAATTTTAGTCTATTGAAGCATTGGCAGCCAGACCCATTCTGAGATGAATTAATAGTGACGCTATTACTTTTTAGAACACGCAGAATCAGTTCTGAAATGAACAGGGAACAATGAATCCACTAAATTGTTAAGCTTTGTATATTATTAAACATGGTTATAGGCCACATGCCTGGGACAGCCAGAAATAACATTTTTTTTTTCACCAAAGAAATGCCAGTATTATTTATCTATATGCAAAAGGAGGGGGGAAAAAAGGCATAGAGGAGACTAGGGACAAATTATAGGTGCAGGCTGTCACGTACGCACGCAGCTGTAAACCTTTTTCATTGCTTCAAACGTAGGTATGAGGATTGAGTGTCAAAAGACACTATACTGACCATCCTTTGGCCTTAATTTGGGGAATTCCAGAGCTAGCAGAGAGATCTAATGTAATACTACCTAAAGGACAAATTCATCTCAGTGTGAGTTGTAGCAGTAATATGCATCATAGATAAAGAACATAAGAACATATGAGAATTATTGCTAAAATGAACTTTTATGTGACTTTTACAGTTTTCAAGTACTGTTGAATGAAAAAAATATGTGTTCATATGCATGTTCATGGATAATTAACAAAGACTGGAGGCATCATGCAGTGAACTGAAAGTTACTAACCAAATTAAATTTGCAAATACATTTTTTTCTAGAGACTAAACTGCTTATTGCCAGCTAATAAAATTAAAGTACTGCTAGTAAAATACATTCTTAATTAATAACACAGAATGAAACTTCAGACCCTTAAAATGATGGTATAAGTCATTTTGACTTCAGAACGGTTAAGATTAGTGCACACCTCTTCAGGTAAACAGCAATGAAATAAACACAAAAATAAATAAATTATTTATTTATTATGTTGCCAAATCATTATGTTGCCAAATCTTTGTCAAAATTCAGCTGCACTAAGCAATAATTTGTTATCAGCTACTTTCTATATTGGTGGAGGCTTCTGTGCTCAAAAATGGGCCAATTACTGAAGTCACTGACAGTACCTACTCATATTTCTTCATCAGCGAGCATGGAAACTTATTTAACTTCTCAGTGGTCTGGCATTGAAACAAAATTTTAAGCTGTAACCTTTTTACAATCCTTTAAATGCATTATTTTCACCAAACAGAAGGTTCTGCTATATGCCTCACAAAAAAAGGGGGAAAAAAATCACCCTCTTCCACCCCAAATTTTTTTTCTGGTAACACATATGTGGTTGTATGTTATGGCCAACATATTTTGTAATTGACATTCATATAGATTTAACAGGCAAGAGGGACTAGCTCCTTGGTAAACCCTGCCTCATTTATACATAAATTTATTGATCTGAGAGGTCACCCAGCATATAAATTTAAAAGTGCTGCAGCATTAATTTCTCTAAAATGCACAGAAACCTCTCCCTTTGTGCTTAAGTAGCCATCTGAGACCACACAGGAACGGTCATGGTGTGGTTAAGTCCCCCGTTATTCCAGCCTTGCAGAGGACTTCTTGTGCTAAATGGCTAATGCATTTGTCCCAACGTGATGGATTAAACAGACGACATGGAGCTGGGAACCTGCAGAAAGTGCTTCATTAGGCTAAATCCCTCACATTCTCACTCATGCCATAGGTAGCTTTGACAAAAGGTTAGAAGCACAAAGATTTAGGTTCTCCTTCAGGATGTGAACTTATTACCCGTCTCAGGAGAGAAATGCAGTAAGAATATAATACTTCCTAGAACAGCACTAGGTCAGCCAGCATGGCCTTGGGAGTTATGGTGAAATCTTAACCTCAGTGAGTGCAAAAGGAATGCTTTCAATAATAAACTCAGAAACTGAGTTCAGTAGAGGAGCCTGATGCGGGTTTCCTCATCTCCAGAGATCTTTTCCGCTTGCATGTGATCACATACAGCAGATTGTACAGTCAGTTTGCAGCTCCCTTCTTCCCTCTAACACTGATCTCTGGCACTAGGAAGGAAGAAAGATAAATATTGATTTTCAGGAGGGTGGTTTGCCTCTTTCATACAGCCCGTCACTGTCATTTCCAACATCTTTCATTATATGATCTGACACCTGCCTGAAAATAGACCTATCTACTCCCATGTGTCAGACAAGGCATTAACAGAGACAGAGACTTTTAAGAGAAGAAAAAAACACTGAGGAAAAAGAATGATTAATGCTACAGACCTAGCACAATCCATTCAGTCACTCCATTAATTTCTTGTCAAATCTCATCAGGGAAGAGATTAGCCACTTCAGAAATCACAGCTGAAGAGTCTGAGTAACTATCACTCTTTCAAGAATCAAGGCATGACATTAATCTTTGTATGTGGGAGAGGAATGTACATATTGCCTGCCCAGATCCAACTAATGACCCATCTAGTCCAGTATTCTCTCTCTGATAGTTCCCAGATATTCAGAAGCAAACCCCCCCCAATGTTGGTAATTTTTAAATAGAATGCCCCTAAAATCTTTCTTTTTTCCCTTAAAAATTCATTTGTTTCCAGAAAAAGAATCTTCCAAATGAGGTGCTGCAGAAGCTGCATTACCTTTCCAGCAGCTCTGCAAAAGCCTAGTACAGAAATAACAAGGTACAGTAGGTGGCAAGGAAACACTACTTGTTCATGACAATAAAGGATTTGGACTTTTAAAATTTTCTTCTTGAACAACAATTTGGAGGTTGTCAGCTGTTACTATGTACTTCCTTAGGCCTTACTTTTAGTTTGCCTGGAGTTTAAGAATTATTGTAGTCAGACCTACTGAACACCAGAAATCATTCAGTTTCATCCAGAAAACTTGTATTACATCTAAACAAGTTCACAAAGCCATTTTATTACTCAAGGGACTCAGCTTCACATCAGTGTCACAGATGAGACCAGTGTTTGCTTGAAGTCTTAAGAGGCAGGCAATGGAGATGTGAGGGGCAGGTGAAGTGTACCCAGACAACCTCACCAAGACCTATAATATAAACAAAACCAATAAAAAACCTTCTTAGCTTTCACAACCCTAAATCAGGTGATCAGTAATCATTTAACATTAGTCAGTCATCTGAAAATTAAAATTCTCCATAACCTCTCAACACATGGGGCTATGCTGTTAATTATCTCATCTTTGACAATAGATAATATTTCATTCCCGGGGGGGGGAACAACCACTTTTCAACTGATTTATGTAGGCTTCTTTGCATCTAGAGATGGAGAAGGGAATAATTTTAAGCTTTAGAGAATGAGGTTTAATTGTAATTGCTAACTTTAAGCAAAGAGTTACTTGGCATGTTGAGTGATATACGGGTGTCCTGGTCTTCATTAACGCACATGAAGGCAGGGGATTTTAAGAGTGAAGGGACTATCTCAACAACCCTCCCTTTCTTCTTCCTTCCCCTTTCTGCCCTGGATATACTCATGCAAACACAGCCACACAGAACATAAAAATTTGCTTTTAAAGAAATTACATTCAAATTACATCAAATCTGATTCTAAAGTCCCTGTTGGTGACTGTACTATCTCCCTCAATAAGGTGTTTAGTTGCATTTCTACTCCTATTCTTCTTCATCTATATGATTTTATTTCAAGCTTAATTTTTTGTAACTTCGGTTTCCTGCAACTGTATTTTGTTATGTCTTTATCACCAGACTTGAAAAACCCTCCAACAGCAGATATGTCATGTTTCAGCCTCCTTTTCTAAAAATGGAAAAACTAAGCTACTCTGAACTCAAATAATGTTGTGAGCATCCTTTGAATTTTCTTTGTATTTTAATGTTCTTCAGGACTGAGCATTAGACCTGGACGAAATGTTGCATAGAAAGGTAAGATAATTTCCCTCCTTATGCTCAAAATGACACTTAAAATATCCCAGGCTCGAATACATCTTTTTGTTGCAACCTTTCAAAAATATTTTCTCAAAATCCTTTATGTCATTCTCACTTCCAAAATAGAGATAAATTACATCTTTGTTTCATAAGAACATTTGAAAACTGTAAAAATTACTATAAACTCACTCATTGACTCTTGTTTGTTTGAAACAATTTATCTTTTGTTATAGCAATTTCCCTACTAGGACCAATTGTGAATGTGCAACCATTAATGGTCTTTTTACAACACTTTACATATTAAATTTTTTGTTATTTTATTCTAAAAAATTACAATATATTCCAACCACACTGAATGAATGAACACACATTGAAATATAAACATTAAAATAGGACTAACGTACTATATGCTTCTTTACTCATATTTTTAAATGTCATTGCAGGATATAGAGATTAAAAAGCATAAAGTGTGATCTGAAAATTTTAAAGACTTTCTCTGGAACAAAGACTCCAATTTTAGACTCTGAGAAATTACAAGTCCATTATCTGTCCAGGTCAGAGAATAGTGAGAGATTACCTTCAACTCTAATGCCTCCTTAATTCTTGCTGAATTGGTGGACAGATGATATAAAGACAGGCTTTCTTTCTCATATCTTTGGGACTTTTTGAAAGTCAAAGTTCTTCAGAGAAAACATCCTTCAGAATTATATATCTATGGGTATCTTCACATATACAGATACAAAGAATGGAATTAATGTATCTGAAGAACAAGAATTATCTTCCTTAATTTAGTATCCTAAAAGTTAGCTACCTCATCTAAATTGACTGGTTAGTGCATAGCACCCAAAAGACAGACAAACATCTAGTTTATTCATTCGCACTTTGTTTAGTCAATTAATTCACACCACCTGCTTCTATTACCGTGATCTCCTAGAATTTTCACCTCTCAAGGTGCGCAAAGGAGATGACTAGTTGCCTAGTTCTGAGTTAGCTAACATTTCAGTATACACATCCCCATACCACTTTCCTAGGATATAAGAGTGAAACAGGGGTGCAGACAGGTGCACTCTGCAAAATGCTGTTTCTGCGGAGAGGGTCACCACTTGCTAGCTGTTGGGCACACTCTTGCCAGTTTGCTGCTAACGGTCCTTTGCACAGTTCAGGTGAAGCAAGTTGGGTTGCTTGGATGAGCTATTTAAAATGCCTAATCTTATTTTGAGTGAAATATGTTAGGAATCCCCAGGCTAGGGGGAGCTAGTTTAATTTAGGCAGTTTAAAAAGTAAATCCTGAATAACAGCATATTTTGACTGACAAGGGGTGCATAAGCAGCACAGCTAGGTGATCAGTCACTGTTATATTCCCATCTTATTTGTAAATGAGACATAATAAAGACTGAGGTAACATCATTGGCACTAAAGCAACACTGGTAATGCACCTCACCTGTGAACTCCTCATCTCCCTAGTCATACAGAGATCAAACATTTATTGAAGCACTCGGGCACAGAGCTGACACTCACAGCAGTTCAGTGTTTATTTACTATTGACCGGGTCAAGAATTTGGTCCTTCTTTTATTGCCTCCTTGCTGTAAGTCTCTGGCCTTTATAAACCTCATCAGAATTAAGGAAGTCTGGCATCATGTGGGTTGTTATCTCTCATCTGGACTCTCTGGTGTCTCATATGTTTCAAGTGCCAGTCAAGGGATTCCCAACTCCTCCCTCACTCATGGACCCTCAGGTGTCAGATTAGACACTCCACTCGAGAGGTGGCACCAGTAAGGTCTCCCTTTCCTCCTCCAGAGACCTTTGCCATGATGTATATCTTTGAGACATCTGAGGCTGTCATGTTCTGTTGCCAATTTGTTCAAAGAGCTTTGGGGCGCAATAGGTGCGGAGACATTGATGTAAACGGAGACACTTATGTAAATACCCCCGAAAGAATGATCATATGTTTTGTTGTCTTAGGAAAGTCCTTATGCATCACCAGAAAACTAATACAATTCACTAAGAGCAAGAATTTAAGTTGTTGGAAGTGTTAAAAAAAGTACATGATCCTCTGAACTAGCTGCAAGTATGACATAAGCCTCTGCCTTTGTAATGACTTATTTTTTATTGGAAAAAGAAAAACAACCCAACATTAATCTTTAACCCAGACAGGATTTTTTCAGGGTTTTTTTGTTTGTCTGTTTTGGTGTTGTGTTCTTTTTTTAATCTTTGTGTGTGTAGTATTTCTTGCAAAATATTAGTGTGTACAGTGAATTTAAATATTCTGTACAGATCAGCAACATTATCAGAAATATCTCTGGGGCAATACTCCAGATTATGAAAGGACTGAAAGCATTTTTTAGTTTTGCATTAACACTCATTTAAACTCTAATCTTTTAATGATACTATAATTTCTGCTTCATGGAATTCAAGAAAGAGAACACTGTAAGATATTAATTTTATCCAAATGTTTGACTCCATCCTCTGCAGCAATATGCAGTATGTCTCCACTAGGTCTCACCTAGAAGTGAATAGTGCTTCTAAAGTGACTATTTTTCCCCATTGATTATATACAAAATCTAGAAGAATAGGGTAAATATGCACACCTAAGATTAGATGAGACGAGCCTTGGCCACAGAGTCCCAAAAAACAATCACTTTTATACACAGGCAAAGCTTGAACAGACAGGTAATCTCTGAAGTAGCTCTTGTTTTATTCTGAAGTGATGCGAGCATTTTAGTATCAACTGTGAAATTGATGATCAACTTTTTAAATCCTTGCCTGATTTTATGTTTACGTGTGTTTGTTATGCAGGCTAATGAGTACAATGAACATGTCTATTCTGCCAAAACAGGTAGTGAGCCTGGACACATCTGATCATCCACGTTGCTAGTTCTTAGCCCCCTTGCTGCTTTGGGCTGCTCTGGTTAGCCCTCTCAAAGACAATTCTGGTTTATGGAACTGGAAATAATTCCCTCTGGGGACTGATCCTAAAAGTCAGTATGGAAGAAGCAAGAGACAGAAAGAGAGTTCGACTCTGTATGAACCAGCAGGGTTTGCCCCTAGGTGCATTTATGTCACACCAGACCTCATGCAATACCACCCCTCAGTTTCATCCTATATGAATATCACTGCTACATATTCTTACATTACATCAGAAACTTTGAATAAAAAAAAAAAAAAGAAATAAAAAAAAAAACCAACCACAAAAAACAGTCTGCCCAGAGGGAAATCCCAGAAGGAAACTCAGAATTTAGCAAGGCAATTTAGCATAGAAGAGGCTAACTGTCAGCAAAGTGCACACAAGCTTCTCTGTATCTCTTGGCTTCTGAGCTAAGGATCTTTTCCCAGTGCTGAGTTGTTTCTCAGAGTAGATGCAGGCATTGGAAATGTGCCTGATAATACCAGTAAGGATGAAGTTCTCCACAAACTCTACCCCAGTGCACAGGAAGGAAAGGTCAGTTGTGTGGAGAAGCCATGCCTCGGGGCCAATCCTGGATGTCTTCTCTGCCTCCCTCCACTCCAGTGCCTGCCAGAGTCTGCCCCAGCAACACCTCCTCTAGGTTTCTTGCCAATGGGATAGTGATTAAAACCCAGAGGGGAGGCACACCTTTCCTCACTGATCTTACATGATGTCACCAGATTATCCACCTCTCCACCTTTGCATTTGCTCATATTCCAATGAACAAATATTTCTCTCAAGACCTGTGAAGAAGAAATCCTCTATTTCCCTCTGTATTTTGTGCAATAAGGGAAGATCTCATCTACAGAGCCTCTGAGTAAAAGCCTCAGGCCCATGGAGGATTATCAGATCTCTTGATCCTTTTCAGGGTGCAAATATATTTAGCTATTTAATGTTCTTTTCCTTACTGGCAACAGAGATAAAGTATCTTGTGCCAAACTGGGATAAATGAAAACTGTTATTCCACTCATGCTCTGATTCTATTCATTGGGAAAATTCATATCTGTGCAACAGATCTCACAGTCTTTAAATTAAGTTTGCTAAAAATCTAAGGTTTTGGGGTTGTTTTTTTTAACATATAGGGCAGGGTTCTAAGTCTCAAAGCTTGCTTTAGCCTATAATCATTTATTATAATCAAGCTGTCAAATGTTTTCGTACAAGCTGTGGTAATTTGGGAAATCTTTCTGTGCTCCATTTGTGGTCTCCAGCTGATATCACGCTAGTAAATTGACATATTATGAAATTACAGTGTATAGATGTGACTTTTGATGCTGTGATACATGCTTTTTCCTTTCCACAGCAGGGCAGCCCACATGGATTTCTGTGCCTAGGCACTGAGCTATAGGGTCCTGACTGCACAGAAGGGTGTCAGATGTGAGCTATGCACTTGGGGGGAACGTGCCTCAGAGCCCAGAGCTAGAAGCAGTGTTAGCACTGTGCTCAGGCTCCAGAGATTTACAGCACATGAGATCCCATAAACTGTAATGCTAACACAACTGTCTGGAGAGCATCCAGTCAGGGAGGGAGCTCTCCTGGAGCTGTGTGCCTGACACAAACCAGACTCAAACTGCATACTAATTTTGATAGGATTTCCATTTCTTTTTTTTTTTTTTTTTTAACTTTATCATGTATTATTAACACACTGCTAAATAATTCCTTTAATTATCCTTAAGACAGGAAAAAATGAAAGGTCCTTCAGCAAAGGGAAGACTGAGAACCACATGACAGGTATTAATAGCAGGGCAGAACATAAGCTATTTAACCTAAACTGTAACTTAGATACAACAGAGAAGTAACAGAGAGAAAGCTTTTGCACAGAATTTATATGGACAAAATATATACCAATTCTCAGATGATGCTGATGAATTTACAGAAGAGACTATAGAACCTATGGACCTGTAATGACTCAGGTTCCTAGTCACATTCCTACACAAAGCTACCGGGGAGTGGAACTGTTTAGTTATGTTTCTGCACAGCTAATTGTGCTTTGACTCTTTCGATCAAAGAAAGCAGAGTAATGTACTGATAATGTTGGGGACTGGCAAACTAATCACTTCACTAGTAACAGTTTCTCCTCTCTAGTGTAGTGCATATCCCTCCCACTTGCATGGAACAATGAGTTGGTTGGGAAAGACACAACCGATTTATTTTTCTAAAACATGCTTTTCGTTTTTACATTTTGGAATTTTTGAAAACTTTCAGTTGTTCTATAAAGTGACTGGAAAGTATGGCACAACTCATAAATCTTTTTTCTTTTTTAACTTTTTTTCCCCTTCTAAAATATCTGAAACACATGTGTTTCCACCAGGTCCAGTGAACTCACTGGAGGCTAGTAAGAAAAGATTCTCATGAGTGTGCCTGGCCCCACTCCACAGTGTGCAGGCAGGAGGAGGAGAGCGAGAGAGGCCGTGCTTTCACCCATCCATGCAGCACTTGGTAAAGTGTGCAGGATAAAGTATTTGCTCTGTATAGGTGCTAGAGAGAGACGAGAAGGAGACCATACAAGCATAGCTAAATGATGTGTCCCTGAAAATAGCACTTCAGTATGCAGCTTAGCGGAACCTTCAAATTCTCTGTGTGGGAAATGCAGGTGTTGCAAAACTTTCTAACATATAAACTGGCAGAATCTGACCCACAGCCGGGAGCTTAAGTGTATTCAAAGTATCCTAAATAAAAATACATTTTTGGGACAGTTTTCATTCATATAATACTCATGAAACTTAATGTATTGATACCTAAATGTTCACAGGTTGCACATTTTATCAACAGAAAACTGGAAAATTCTGCAATACCTTTTTGGTCTTTAAATCTTTTAACTCCTGTATATCACCATATTTACAGAGCACAATACTAATTTCTAAGCAGTATTTGCTCATTTAAGACCAGCTGCTTCCTGACCCAAAATGCCATTTAAACAAGTAATCCTAGCTCCCTGACAGCCTCACTGTTTGCCCTTTCAGTACACTTTTTTCCCTTTCTGGTATGTGAGCACTTGCACTCTCACCTGCAGTTCAGATTGGCTCCCAGAACCTCAGAAGGCTACTGCTTTGCTGTGACGGCTGTGACTGTAAAAAAACCTAGCTTTTATTAGCAGTACTGGTCCTATTCACACCCCCAATCAACCCCGAAATTGATATTCTTCATCTGATCTGCATAGGTCATGTGGCAGGTCACCGCCTGTGTTACATTACACCAGTGTTTTTCCACCAACCCAGTTAACAAGGTTAACGAGAAACGTGACGGGCAGGAGAGAGAAGCTGGACACATGGCACATATTATTTGGTTTAGAAACTAGTGAAGGTTTCTCTGTAGCAAGAACATGAGAATAAATGATTTCTGACTCAGTCAAAATAATTTTAGTTTCTTGTTTTTATTCTGAATGTCAAAACTCTTGAGAGACCCAATCATGTCCCTCTCTACCCTCCCTACTACAGCAAACTCAACTTGAAATAAACTGTTTGCCTGAAAGCAAAAGGGAAAAAAAGAAAAGAAAAGTAAAAACAAAAAGATAAAAAATCCAAAAGCTATTTTGCTTGCTGGTGAGACTTAAGAGAAGAATTTTATAAATTTAACTGCCAATATACCATCTGCCTCTGCTGCTCCTTTGAGCCTAGTTCTTCTAATTGTGTCTTTAACAGATGACAGAAACCCTACATTCCTCTTGGGCACTGTAAGATAATAACAATTAAAACATGAATAATAATAATTAATGAAGCACACATGGTGCAGTAAGTCTGCAGTCTGAATAGGCTGCTTATTCTGCAGGAAGTCTGTGCATATTTAGTCTTGAGAGATAACTTTAACAGGCGCTCAATCAGGTGCCCAGAGCTGTGGCCAGCAGTCTTGGGAGGGGAACCTTAGTAAGTGATACACGGCACCAAACTCTATGTTCTGCATCACTTTATGCCTTTTAGTTTCTACTGACAATAAGCAATTTTAGTGGGTAGACCACCAACGAGCCAGCTGAGCAAGCTGGTTTAGACATGAAACTTTTTCGAGGATAGCTACTCTTTTCTTCCACCTGTTATGGTCTGCACCTCAAAAGTCAAAGTGAAAAATCAGTTTGTTGCAGTTCTTAGCTGCGTTCCAGTTCATTTTTTGCAGTTCTGCTAGTTTAAAGCACCATGTTACTTCACACGCTTGGCAATGGAAGTATCAGACTTATGTAACAGATCTGGGAAAAATCTGCCGGGAATAATTTGATGTCACTTTTCCCAGCTGTTACATGTGCTGAGGGAACTGGGGTTATGAACTCTGATGATCTCCATGTGATCTTTGGGTCTCTTGGATAATTGGTACATCTTATAAATAAGAATAAGCCTTAGGCTTCTTTAACATATAGCGGCAGGCAGGTCTGACTCAGTTAGGCTGTGGGCTGTTGCTCGGAGTTATGGACCCCTCCTCCAGTCCATCCAGCATGGCCTGTTTGGGCTATGAGTGCAGCCAAGGACTAAGCTGTGTCCAGCGTTCAGGCCTGCAGCAGCAGAACCTGATGGTTAAACTTCACCCTTGTCCTAGCACCAGCACACAGGATGCTCATGAAGTTCTTCTGAAGACTTTTCTGAACCTTTAGAGGCTTTTGTTTCTTAATTTGTATTTTTAGTTTGACCCTTTCAGAGTGTCCAGGAAGAACTTTTTTGGGGGGAAGGTTAAAACTTGCATGCAAACTCTTGGAACTGTGAGTAGAATACCTGTAACTTGTAATTAACTTCATGCAATAACACGTGTTCATAAATTCAGTCCATTATTAATGTTTTCCATTTTGGCCACAGCTGCTCAGTAAAGATGCTGGCTGGTTTTTTTCTCTCTGGTGGAACGGTGGCTGTGCCCCAAAGGCTTTTTGACATTTTAGCACTCAAAACTGCTTTCAGCAAAATTACCCCTCCCGCAATATGGAATTCTTGTCTCTCGTCTCTCTTTTATGTGAAATATGAAGCATGACTGTGAAATGATTAGTTTTCTGCAGAATTGAAGATACTCATTTTTCCTAACTTTCCTGATCCCTGGTTCCTGCTCAGTCCTTCAGTAAGGTTCACAGATGAAAAGAATTAAAAAGTATTTGTGTATGTAGCTGCATGTCCATTTGATCTCCTCTTACGGCTAATTGAGATGTAAGCAGCCGTGAAGCTAAAACCAACTTTTTAAAAAATCCTGTATTGATGGAGGAAATCAGATCAAATGCAACTCTAAAAGAGCCTCCAGATTACTGACACCCAGAATTTCCTTAGCTGGCATTACAACAATGAACATGCAGGCATTGTGGTCAAATGCCTTTTCCTCATGCTTTTTATTTTTTCATGCTGGCTGTAATCTAACAGTAGAGTGAAACCCAGATGGATGATGATTATCTGCTTTCCAAGCCTACTCAGCAACTTTTGTCTGTTGCCTGAAGCTAATGACTTTTAAAAGCGTTCAAAACACTGGAAAATGCTTTTTGTGTAAGAAGACCACTTCTTTTTTACATTTATTAGAACTTATCAAATATGTTGCAACAAAATGCAACAGTTATAAGTTGTTTGACAGCTTATTACCAGTGAAGTGGATAAAGTACGCCTCATGATTTTTATTGTAGATTCCCTGATTTGATAATCAAGTGGAATTTGCAGTATGAAGATGAAGGTAGAAACATATAATTCGCTTGTAGAATTGTTCACGATGCAAATTTTTGTTGCCACATTCATGAAGCACTAAAAGCTACAGGCTAAAATGCATTTCATTTAGATCCAGGATTTGCCATGGATTTCTAATCTTCCATAGTTCTAACCTTAATGACTTCCCGTAGCTACATAAAAATGAATTGGTCTGTATCTGCACTTAACTTTATTATGTAAAGCAACTTAGCATGTAGCAGAAATATTTAACAACATTTTTTGTTAAATGATCATAATGTAATAACTACTTAATTTTTTTCTGAAGCCTTACTTGTATGGTGAAGTTGGCATGAGCTGTAGTAGGTTTCTGCTGCATGTTGTAATAGAACATTTGTTTTCAGGATAACTTTCTATTTGCAGTTTTTAATGTCTCTATTTTATTTGGTGAAGAAAGCACATGTTTGCTTGCAGCCAATCTAACAACTAAATTTCCCATAAAAGCCTATGTAAAACAGACTTATAAAATCTTTGGAGATCATGGAAACACTGCTAGCATGGTACCTGTATTAGAGTGTCTAAGAGCTCACTTCTTTCACTGTGATGAAGCTGCAATAAAATACAGTATGTCTGACATGGGGACTTTTATCTTCCTCTCTTCAAATAAGTGAGGTTCACTCCACTCAGATAAATGGTTTGTCTGGCAATATTCCCCGTCTCATCCAGGGCACAAGAGAGGCAGGTCCCACGTGCCAGCAGTAAAGAATAATTGTCTGGCAAAAACTAAAAGTAAAGAGCCCAAATGGCTTCTTCTAGGAGACTTCACTGGTGGCTGGCCTGGCAGGTAATAAGAGTTTGTAATTACAGGCCAGACGTCTAATGGGCCAGTCAGGACAATCAGTTTTATCATGTGCTCCAAGCCTGTGCGTTGACTGGAGGAAACAAGTCTTACTGAATAACTTCACCTCATAGAAACAAAAGGAAATATAGATCCTCAGTCACTCACTGAGTGGGGTAAAACTAGCATGGAAGAGCACAGGGCCCATTAATTTTAGGGCAAGTCACAGAGTCACCGTAATGGGAAAATCTAAGAGGCTTTCTCTGGTCTTGGGAATCAAAGCTAGTCTGGAAGGAGGCGGTAAGAATATTACATAAACAAAATGTGCCAGAAGTCAGCTCTGCAATAGTTCTATAAGACCTTGGCCATACAAACAGCTTAGCTAAATTAGGGGACTATCTGTGGCAGAATGTCCTCCAAGGGCCTGTACGAGCACACCCCTCACCAGCAGCCATCATGTGCACCTTGTTCTACCCAGGCAGCACACGGGCTGGAGAGAGCCATCTTAGGGTTATGCAATCTTGACCATTTAAAGACTAGTTAAGATAAAGTTATGCTGTTAAACAAGAAATTCTATTAAAAAGAAAAAAAATCTTTAATTTCTGATTGCTTCTGGAAGGGTGTTTTTTATGTTTTGTGGGGTTTTTTTTGTTTTGTTTTGCAGGATTTTTTCCTTATATGTGCTACTTTGAATTTTTGTTTGATTGTGTTATATCTATCCAATCTGTGACCTAATCTATGTGCTACAATAATGAAAATACCATTTCAAATGGCTGTATAGTATTGTATCTTTTTTTGAGTCATTTACTTGCAGATTATAATATTCCCAAAATAGATCTAATGTCTCAAGCTGGTAAGAAACCATCTGAACCTTCACCTTCATTCTTGTTCCAACTGTTTCATTAACCAAAGCAGAATGAATATACATATGGATTGCAGAAGCCCTTGAGGCTATTGGCCTATTGTTTTCATAATCTTATTTTTAAAGGTCAAAACTTTCTGCAATGCAACAGAGCTGAATGCATGGGGGAAATGAAAGATTCTTAATATTTCTCAAAGGCTGGAAGTGTTGTACTTTTTTCACTTGGGGAGGACAATTTTTGACAGCTAGTATCATGAGCAGCTTTTACTCTGAACCTTTAATGCCAGCCAGGCAAGGTGCCATGGCACCTGCCTACTTTACTAGTCCCTCCCCAGTAAAAGCTAGCTGCAGAAGGACCCTTGTCCTTTCTAGTAACACTGAGGAAATCCCCCTCTGCCTGGAGCCTGCCACGCTGGCAGCATCCTCTGTTGGGATGCGACCCTCAGGGGCGGTGCTGCACAGCATGACTTGGGCAGCTGCCCATGATAGGCTATCATTCAATGGCCTGATGTCTCCCCAGCTGACTTTTATGAGAATAGGAAAAGAGACGGCAGGAGAAAACAGACAAATGAGAGGTCAAATATTTACAGCAGAGCTGTAAGACAAGAGGTCTGAAATCCTCAGGGCAAATGGTAACAGGGTGGCAGGGAAAACAAAGTATGGCTTAGAGTATAAACACACAATAATTCACTGTAGATTGCCATCCAACATGGTATCAAGTAGCATAATTTAGCATGTTAATAATTCATGGGTACAAGTTACAGTTTCCATCACTTTAGACTTTTGCTTCCAGTTACAGAAATAGACTTTAAAACTTTCAGGAATCTGGATTCCAGGTCACCGTACAGGTCTTGTCAAGTACTTTGTATAGGATCTCAAAAGGAAATGGATCTGAGATTTACAAATGTTTCTTCCAAAAGGAAAAAGTAATAATTAAGATTTGTTATGTCTGGAAACATTTCTAGGTAAGATGTGAAATTAATCTTTAGTTTTAGTTCACATAAACTAACAGGTAGATATATGATGCATAAAAGGTGGATGCATCCGTTACTTTAGTTGCCATACAAAATTTCAATCACATTTTCAAAAGGAACTTAAGAAGAATAAATACACAAATTGTCTCTGCCAGTATAAAATTTTTAAAAAATCTTAAAACTTCATATTTGAAAGCAAAAAATCCTCTGCTGCTTTTCAATCCAGAGAAACTAAAGTAAATTCATATCCAACAAACCAAATACTAGATTGGGGGGAAAAAATTAATTGGATTAAAAATTTTGTACCCCTGAATATATATATATAAATCTATACAGTAAAATAACTCCAGTCTTTACAGCAATGATTTCATCTTTTGGTATATAATCTAGACCTACACCTGGCAATCACGCTTCATGATCATCACTGTGCAAAGGAAGACACAGGAAAACGTAACCGCAGGCTGAGAAAGCTTGTCACTAAGCAAGACTCAACTGGATTAGGAACCCACACAAATCCAGCCCAATGGGCACCAACTGCTGAACCACTCAGTTTTTATTATTCAGCTTGTCTGGAGAAATTACTGGAATTCAGGTCAATGGCTTTACTGAAGAAAATTTTTGCCTCTAAATGAACTGAGGTAAACAAAACTAGGCTATAACTAGAAAGCAAAAAATAAGAAAATGTCTTTTTATTTACAAGGGGTTTGAGTCCCTCTCTAAAGCACTTGAGCACTCCAGCAGGACTGAAAGATTTTGGATGGAAGTGGTACTCAGGGCTGGCTGGGCCTTCTGTCAGGCTAAGTGTGAATCTTCCTCAGACAAATGCTACCCAGGAAATTCTCTCCTCTCCTCTCCTCTCCACATCAAAAGTGTCAAGGTGATTTGTGTCACCTCTACAAAAGTGAAGACAAACTTTCCTGACCACTGCAGGCTGAACTGTGTCAGACACACTCTGGAGTTATTTTGTCTCATCTGTATTCTGTCCTCATTCTTGAAGTTGAAAGACAAAACTAAGTGCAATCATTAGCAGCTTTGCTTCATTAGCAACACTTGGAGAAATCTAAGCTGACCTTCTTTTCATAAAGGATAGCAAAATGCCTTCTTTTTAACAGCTCCGTCAGGGCTTGAACACTTTTCGGATGACTCTGATATTCTGGGTATTAATTTCTAAAAACCATAAAAAACATATTCTGATAACTAATTTCTTTGAGAGGTCGTGTTTTCTCTGCAATTCATACTTTGGGAACAAATCCATATTTTGCAAGCAACTATGCATTTGATTTAATTTAAAATCCATTCAGCTCTCTTTTGGGGAAAATATGATATCTAGTGCTGCTTTTTATAATATCTTTTAGATATATAGTTTCATAAAATGGAATGGAAGGTTATGAAAGAACCAAGACACTGCAAAATGGGATCAGAATATGGATTATTTAAAAATAATCATACGTAGCACTTGCAAGTTTTTATAGTGCTTGGCTAAAAATACCAGCTAAATACAAACAGCCCTTTGTTTCAGGTAAAACATTCAACACTCAACACCCACAGAGCAAAACTTTAAAGTTTGTTATTTAAAGAGATAAGTGTTGAAACACACACATACACAACTTCCCCAGACAAAACCAACATAGCAGTTTGCCTTCTTCCAAGTCAATCACCAAACCCTGCCTTTTACTGACTGAAATTATTGTTTTGTAGAACTCATTATTTTATAAGTTAATTTTAAAGACAATATTATATTCTGTCTTTGCAGTACTGCAGCGATGTCTCTCCTAGCAAATTAACTACTGCAAAAGCTCAGATTGCAGTCCTCTGACTTGATCGACTATTGATAGAAGAGACCTTGCAGGCTCTTAAACTAAACAAATATTACTTTCCCAAACAACTTCTGTGCAAGGTTCAGGAATGAGCACATGCAAGGGATTATTCCCAATAATTATTTTGCCTGCCACCGCTCTGTTTTGGAGGCTAACAGAGTTTAATTTTATGGACACAAACCATTTCATGCCAGCTGGCCTTGCGGCCAGAGACTGGGTTTCAGCCTGTGTAGCTTATTGGTGAGACTAACAAAACTTCTTAGACTACATCAGTGAAAAGATTAATGCTGCCATCTGAGTTAAAACTTTCCTGGCTGAAGGTACAAAAGGACACATAGAATGCCTTTCTTCAAAACCCACTTTCTTTTCAGCATGTTTGTGACAAACTGAACCTTTACAAAAAGTCTCACTGAAATAAAGGTGCCTCTCCTGTTTGCCTCAAAAAGAAAAACCTTTTAGAAAAGCAAGGAAATCTGAAAAGCCATTGAAAAATGATGTCTATGTGTGGTTCAAAGCAGCAACATTTTAGCAAACTCTGGAGTTTTAAATCCAATGGGTGAATTAACAGAAGCCTTCCAAAAGTAAAACTGTTCCACTCACATCTGTTGCTTACAGTAACAGATCCTAGCCTACACCTGCAAGAAGCTCAGGAGAAAATTCACAGTACATGTGGGGGTGGATGCCATGAGAGCTCATTTACCCCCATCCCTGTGCCCCACCAGAAGTGCCCCACAGTGCCCAGGATCTCCCCAGGAGCATGGCAGCCTCTGCAGAAACTCTCACCAGCGCCAGGGTTTCAGCTGTGCTCCCTGTTGTGGTCCAGACGGATGTACAGCTCTTAACTCCTTTCTTGGAAGAGGGGTTGAGGACAGCATTACATGTACGCAGCTTTCTTCCATTTATACGTAGAAAGGAACTTTCTACACCTGAGTAAAGGCATTCTAGGTCCATTTTATGCTGCCTAGCACTTTCCCCTGCTTTGAATAGAAATAAGTAGTGAATAACGAAGCAGTAAAGCACTGGCTGCTTCTGTAACTGCTGAGAAGCAATGACTACTGATAGCTAATAGATCCCATTCTGATACTTACCCTTGTTTATTTACAAGGGATATTATATCCGAGAGGAAACAGCTCATTTTCATTAAGAATAATGCAAAAGTTAGCAACAAAATGAGACTGCTTTTCACCAAGAAAATTTTGCACTCTAAAAATGTCATTCACTGTTTTCTGCAATTAATTATAAGGGCAGTTAAATGCTCAGCAATGTATTTTTCTACATATATATATATACACACACACACACACACATATACATCCATATAGCTTCTCATGCACATACCACGTATACACACATCATGGAAATATATATAAAATACATATATAATATATGATTAGTGCATACTTATACATATATACAAATACTGCATGATATCTGTGTACCATTATATATGCATATATATGCACTAATTGCCATGTAATTAGATGCCCAAGTAGTGATACTGGTGTTAACAGGTTCAAGAAAACATATATATTCAGAGAAGTGCTTGCCTCTAAATCGATATTTTCTAGAAACAAGGCAACAGCAAGTGATCAAACAAGAATCTGCACTCATGCAAGCTTATTTTGAAATTATAAGCCAATTAATAAAAAGCAGGACTTGTATATTACTTGTCCACAAAATTTGTCAACATCTTTATATCTTACCTGACATAGACTTGCTATGTCATGTTTTAAGCCTACTTAAGAATTTCTTATTGTATACTTATGTGAGAGAAAAATGCCAAATGAAAATACCCTGACATTTATTTATCCTGGCATGGTACCTTTATGAAGCTTACAGGTTGTGTGAATGAAAGAAAAAATTGGCCTTATAAAATAAAATAATTTACTTCCAAAAAAACATATATATGAAAAAGTATGGGTTTAATTATGTATTTAGGCTGTAACATACTGGTAATAATATTGATATTTGTTTTAAACTTGTTTGGTTCTTTAATTTGAATTTCACAGAACGCTAATTGCTTAAACAGGTAATGTAGAGACACAGAAGTTAAAAGTGTTAGATCTATAAACAAACTAAATAAGCCACAATCAGGTTTAAATTCCTCTCCCACCCAAGGGATTATGAAATAACACATGGGAGACCTAAACTGAATGAGTGAAAATAAATAATCTAATAATGTCTTGGTTAACTTGCTAACAACATTTACCATTCAAAAGAATAATTTGCCATGCTTAAACTGGCTGATTAATGATTGACGCTGTAACGTTTTAAACCTGACTGACTGATCTACTAGGGTTTTACAGCCTTTGTTGTGCTTTACTCCTCTGTTGGGCTGGGGAAAAGGTAACTTAGCAAGTTTTGGAAGAGCTTATTAAGGTGGGGTTACATATTTTCCTTCATATATATACCTGTACGTATATGACTAGCAACAAAAATAATATTTACAAAAACTAGTCTGTAATGGAATGAAAGATGCTTAGATCAGTTAACGAGCTGGATGTTTCATGTTTTTGTATGGATCCATTACAAAGTATTATGCTAATTTAGCAATCTGAACCAAAATTCAACTGAGAAACATATCAACTAATATCAGTACAATCTGGACCAAGCATTCATCCTTCATGGAGAGAAAACCAGAGATGAATATGGAAAATCTTTGCTGTTTGCTAGCACCAAAAAGATAACTTCTATTGCACTCTGTTCAATAGCAGTTGACTCCAGAATAAATTCACAGTTCCCTATTCTTCTCTTGTATAACTTCTTTTGAAGAGTTCACTTCTTGAAATTTCAGATCTTCACTGTAACTTTATCTTAGCTTTAAGTCTAAGCTATCAGTTTCATATTCAAGACCTCATGTATTTTAAAATGTAGCTTTTACACTTGCATTCAGAAATCTTGTTTAGTGAAAACATGAAATGTGATGTTCTTTTTCTAAGGCAGTATTTGTTACTTTAATGCTGCAAATGGAGATAAAATTGGAAGTTAAAATAATGCAGAATTTCAAAATGTCTTACCACAAATTCTGGAAGAAATTACCTAAATTATGGAATTAATTTTGCAGAAGGAATATGACATGACAGGTAACCATATAATTTTTTTTCATTTATAGTCATCCTAGAAAGAATTAAGAACATTTATTAGAAAGTCAAATTCAAATGTAAGACAAACAGGATGAAAACTAGTATTTTTAGTAATGCTTTCCTAATTATTCTTCATATTTGTTTGACCTTGAATATTTATAGCATTACTTATATTATTATAGCATTAAATACTTCTGCGTGTATGTGTGTTTGTAAATAAAAATATGTATCTTATCGTATATACATATAACACATAGCACATTTTATTAAATGTAAAAGTTCATATTAATTATCTGATATTCTCTACTTGTAAACCGTGGTCTAATACTGCTATATTTGGTGACTATTTTGGATGCCAGAGCAGGATAATAAAGAAAAGGTACCTAGTGCAGAGCTGCTGGAAGATGTTCAGTGTTTTAGTGTGTGGACAGCCACAAGCAAGAAGTTTCAGAAAGGTGCCAATCAAGAAACAAGTACACTAAAGTATTGTTCTATAACATATGCATAGATTATCTCTCACCCATACCAAGTTTAATTTATAGTAAGTGTCAGAGCTAAGTATATCAAACACTTACGTAGGTACACAGTAGAATGTGTTTGAAACTGTTAAGGTTCCTTGCTCCACTGCAAGACTAGTTCCTCTTTGGACCATGCTTCTTATGATGAGCATCCAATCTTCAGATGTGTACTCTATTCAATAGCTGAGACAGAGAAAGTGAACTGGAGGAGGTTTGTGATAGAATGGGTGACTGCAAAGCAAATGGAGAGAGTCTTGGAAGGGGAAATATTAACAAAACACTCAATTTAAGAAGGTATAATTTGCCATCATGTAGGAAGTAGTCTGCAAGCGCACAGTCCACACTACAGATGGAGCAGGAGCTGTTAAAAGCAATGCTGATGCTCACAGTTGATTCTAGCAAGTGCAACATCTTTGATTAGTTAGTGTTCTACAAAGTTGAGCTGTGCTCAAAGTTTTGTTTTGCATTTTACATTTTAAATAAAGTTTTGCTCTTCTTTTTCATTTGCCTGTCAATTTTGCCTTGGTATTTCTAGAGGAACAGGGAGTAGCAGGGGTAGGAAAATGAAAGACTGTGGGATGTCAAGAAGGGAGTCTGGAAAGTCAGGAAAGGCTGGAGGTAGATAGTAAAAAGCAAAGATAAGAACACGAGATAGAGCCTATGAGGGATTATTTATTTCAAATTAATAAGCATACACGTTCACAAAGGGCAACCAAGCTTTTAGCACAAAATTTTCAACAGAGCATCAAACATGAGTTAGCTTTCCTGGGTGACATGGGAGAAATGAGGGAAAAAACTGAGTACACACTGCATTTGTCTTTTTCTCACTCCGAAAATTCAACTACGTGCTCTTCTAGCAAATACTGTGGAGGTCACCCTAGGATATTTACAGTCTTTGCTGAGATTTATGTTCTATAAGCACTGCTTTCACTTCAGAAACTGGCAATGGAGAAATATGGAGACTTTCTTTTACTTTCCTCTCTATGAAAGACCTTGGACAGGAAGAGACAGCAGAGATATGGAGTAAGCTTAAGAAGGCAAAACTAGCCATATTATTGTAGCAACACCTCAGTGAGATCTGATGGAAGGTGACTTTATTTTATAAAAACACTGAAACAAAATTGATTTTATGCACTCAGTTACACTGACGTATTCACATTCTCACTAGCACCAAGAACACGCCTGCCCATGCTGCAGATACCAAGACCTTTAAGCCCAGGAAGTCTGTCCAGGTTTCCTTGTGACTGCAGAGGGGAAAAGCTATTGAGTCCTGCTGATGTTTTCTGGGTCTTGCTTAGGTATGCAGCCCCATGCTGGTTTTAGGTCGCCTTTTGTACCCTTTTATGGGACTGTGATTTTGTTTTATGTACCTCCATCTGCGCCAGTCAGGGAGTCATTAGGATTTACTCTCTGTCCTTTGTCTACTTGTCTAGGTGTATTTTGGCTCCTACCCTGTTTCCTGTCTTCTTTCCATCATCTTCTAATAACTTGAGTCTGTTTAGTATTGTCTTATGCTATTCCTTGTTTTAGGCTTTCCCTTTTCTTAGGCTGTTATTTTCAGAGCTGGGTGTCCTCCTATTCAAGATGGCATTGGGATGTGTCCTGCTCACAGCCCTTTTCCTGCCTTCTTCCTTCTGGTGCTTCCCTAGTCAGACATTTCCCTTCTTACTTCATTCAACCAGTCTTAAGGTTTCTGTGACAATTTTATACATTAACTTCTATAGTTTCAAAAACCCTTTCATACTTTTTGGACATACCCCAGACACAGAAGTAGTATAGGAAACAGACTCAAGCTCTAGAATGTTTTTGGTTACTAGGAGAAGAAGACTTGCTGCAGTTACTTGCAGACCAGTATTAGCTGTCTCATTCTGCTTTTTCAACAATTCAAATGGTTGAAACACTGAGTGAAGCTGAATTAAATCTTCTCCTGAGTTATTTGTTATAAGTCCTAAGTTATTTTGCTTCTTTTGTTACAGTTAATAATAAAGGGGCAATAGTCTAAAATGATCTCAGGTATGTGATCCCCACCCTTTTGGCACAGTAGTGATTGCTCAGTAAATTACTCTTAAACCCAACTATGTGTGGAATGATGTGGACAACAACAGAGAAAAAATTTTGAGAACTGAAAACATCATATTTCTGAATTGCCTAACACAGAAACAGCCTCTAAATTTCTTTCTTTTTTTTATTTTTTTTTACATTTCCCTTCATGCAAAATCTTCCATGAGAAATAAAGGGAGCTTTTAACTTAACAACTTCAACATGGAACTAACCTTTACTTCAATATCATAATTTACCAAATTGGTGGTCAAAATATCTACCAACTTAGCAACCAATAGCTATAGAGTTGTACGGCTTGTGTTTCACTGACAGAGTTGTGTAACTGACACATGTTGTTCAAAAATCTATGTAAAGAGCCAGAGGTCATCTGGCAAAACTTCTGATGAGCTTGTTTTGTTTTAAGAGCTGCCAGAGTAGCAACCATTAAATGCAGTAATTGATGTGCTACATCCTTAGAACTTACCAAACAATGCTTTACTTCCAAAACAATGTTTTACTTCCAAATGGCCCTATAATCTTCTTACTTTCTTTGGTATTGATCACCAATCTCCATATTTCGTATCAAAATTAATCTGTAGTCCACATACTTCTGATTAAACCACCTATATTTTGATCTCTCCCTTACCTGCTTTTCTCTTACACATCTCTTTTTTGACCTGGTTTCCTCACAGTCTTTTTTTACAGAAAGCTCCATTAGAAATCTAATAGAGAGATTGATGCTGAAGGCTGTGAGTACAGCTTTAAAGTCTAAACACCTCATCACTTCAATAATGTGGTTAGCCTTTGAAGCTTTATTAGGCCTGAGACACAAAGTCTGATCACTTTCACAGTTTTCCCATTTGGCAACCATTGACTGTTAACACATCATTGAAACATGTTGCTTAAGAAACTTGTGTTTTATTGGTTTAAACACTTTTCAACATATTAGGAGTGCGGGTATGACTACAGATTAAAAGAGCTCAGCTATTTTTTTACTTAATATTTTTGTCTCCATTTGATGAGTTCTTCCTGCAATAATAACTTGCAGCAACGTCACCTGATTTTTTAAGTATTTAAATGACAGACCATAAAAAGTATTTGAATAGCAAAAGGTTGATCTGGGTTCTATCAGGGAGTAACAAACAGGTATTTAAAATGGAATGTCTCAGCCATGTAATGGCCACCACAGCCATATACTAGGATGGCTGACAGATATAAAATATTTATAAAAAGCTTCTTGGACAACTTTATACTCCTCAGTTGTGATTTAAATGAGGCAAATAAGTTTAATATGAAGAAAAATCTAAGAAGAAAATGAAATTAAAGTATAAGCACAAAAATATACAGTACCTGAATTTTTTCAACCACTTTTACCTCCAACAATACAGCCTAAGAATCAAAGTAGAAAATCTCCATTGGTGTAATTCATCATAATTGCACTGGAGCTGGTGGATTTCTGCCTACTGGTTTTAGGGTCTGGATGCCTGCTGTCTAGTTGTCCTTACTCTATTTGCCTCATCACATCCCACTCCTCCCAACACTTCCTCTTATACATTCCCACTCCCAATGAAAAGCAGTGGAAAACTTCCACTGTACATGATGGACTGAATTCCTCAGACATCAGTACCTGACTGTGTTTTGCTCCTCAAAGAAACAGAAGACAGGATCAGGACAACAAGGATATATTCCCTTCATATTCTGGGAAAACACCTTCAAGCATCTGTGTTTTTCCACCCTTTTCATTTTCCTGAAATGATTGAATGTCATTCTTCTGTGGACACAGACAACCTTAAAAGGTGTCTATTGCCTATCATTAACACAATAGACATTCAAGATCAGAAACTAGATGAAAAACTCTATATGAAACACTACAGTGGTAGAAAACCAAATAACACTAATGAAAGAAAAACTAGTGAATGAGATGCTTTTCCTACAATTAATATTTCACACAATGCTTTTTTTTCAGATGGAGAGCTTCAATATTCTTTATGCTAATGGCAAATAATACACTATAAAACTACCAGTATTCTAAAATAGAAGGTGATTTTTATTTCTGGACTTTCTCTCTGAAACAAGTGTGCTTCACAAACACACACATCCGTTTTCCTTCACTGATAAGACAGTTGTAACTGATACTGCAATATTGTCGGATGTAGCACTGAAGAACACAATCCTATCTTTATTTCTGTTGCTTAATCCAACACACATAACTTTTGTCTTGCATACATAAATCAAACATCATCTGCCAGAACAAGACAATGTGTGAAAATATATCTCTTGGTAATAGCATTAGATTGGATGAGACAGCACATGGGCCATAAAGGCCAGCTTAAATTTATATATTCCATAATAAATAGGTTAAAGAAGCATAGTGATTGTTAACATCCAAAACTTTTTCTACAAATGGGAGTGGAGAAACAGTAGGGCTCAAGTCTACATATTGGAGTCAATAACCCAAAACAAGTCCTTTTTGCCTTACCATAGTTTCATTGCATGGATACTGCGGTCTATAATTAATGCTGCAGAAGTGAAATAAGCAATGAAATAGAGATGAATAACAGAACTTACAACCATGTGCAGATAATATAAATACTTGGTGAAAAATAGAGATCTTAAAATGACTTCACTAAAGTTAGTGGAAATGGTATACCTTTCAGAATTTGTGTAAAAAAGGGTATTTTTATTTTTATTTCTTTAAAACTCTTAGATTTAAACATTCCCAAGACTGTAATATCTCTACATAAAAGTTTATTGAAAGTGTAGCATAGTTCATTCCCCATGTCATAATATTCACTAAGATGAGTGAAAAATTTGAAGGCAAGCAAATTATTTTCTTCTTTAATGCTTTACTCATGGTAGCATGCTTCTGAGTCTTATTTCTTCCAAACTGCAAGTTAATTTCTTCCCTTTCATGGGAGGTAAGCAGGGATATTCAATGTTGCTTAAGAAAACACCAGCCTTTTAGAATATGGGTTGCCTTAAGTTTATCATATATAATCAACATGTTAAATATGATAAAATTAATCTTATCATTGTCATATAATTCTGTTTTGAAAGGCAAGTCAATACTCTGTATTGAACACATTATATTGCTCAACAGTACTTAGAGAAATCTTCTAGGCCAAATGTTGTGTGAGGGTAACAGCCTATCAGGTTCCCATGGATACTCATAATGCATGAAGGCCCAAAGGTCATGAGAAAAAATAGTTACCAACCTGAAGTGTACAGCTTCTGCATCTGTGAGCAAGTTCCCAAGAACAGCCGCGGTGCATGAGTGGCTGGAGGTCACGAGGGCATGAGAATTTGGGAGGTTCCTGCACAGTGAAGTCCACTCCTAGAGTCCACGAACACCACTCTAACTAGGGCTCATGTAACCACATATTACAACTAGATTAGCTCTTCAGCAACGTTAGGATGTCAACAAAGACTCAACATACCACTGTTGCCTAGAAATGCCACTTCTTGAAAAATAAGAGATCTAATATATGGCTATCATGCAACACTTCTCTAAAATGGACAACATAATTTTCACAATGTATATAAAACATTTTTCAGAACAAATAGATGTAATATAAGTTTCAGGATGCATAAGTCCTGAAGGCATCACAGTAATACAGGCACTTCATATCTTTGTAAGAAAAAATAAACACCCAACAACAAAACTCTCTTGTAAAGCAGATGGCTCTTTTCTCCCCATAAAATTTACTTCATCATTTGCTCATATAGCAAGTATTCTGAAGTACCTGAAAATATTACTAAGAAGTAAAGACTAATTCACAAAATTCAGAAAAGAACTCACATTAGAGAGTTGAAGTTGCCACTATATACATATATATACATTACACACACATTCATATACTTATTCTTAGTTTCAGGACAAAAAGATAACACAGAGTATCTCACAGGAAACTCTAACTAAAATATAGACAATATAGACATGAGTAAATAAGCAAGCAAAAAGTTATTTCTGAGAGTGTGTCAGAGTGAATGTGCTATGAAATGTATAGGTGTAGAACTAACACAGATGCCATATAAAATGGAAGAATTTGAAATATAAGAACTTAATTTGAAGGCACAAGCTTTTGGGGAATTATGAAGATGGTATCAAGGAAGAAAGCATTCTTTTTACTGAAGAGAATGCAACAGAGGCCAGTTATATATTTAAATAGAGGTGATATGGATGGGATCTGTATACCTACTAAAAAAACCCCAACACCACAGCATTACTTAAATTTTATATTTGGCTCTGGTTTGGTGATGGGTGGTGGTCAGATAAAAAAGCAAGGAACATAACATTTTCCTCAGTGGGATATCCTTAAACAAAACTTGATCAAACACCTTTGCTTACTTTCCCTTAAGACCTTTTGTAAAACAAAGAAACAGAGAAGATAATTTTTTTAAAGAAATTAAGTTGCATGATTATTCCAATAATTTTTTTCACTATCATATTACGAAACAGGACATGACATTTTCTCATGTTTTTTGAAGACATAAAAAGCCATCATTATTTAAAAGGAAGGAAATTTAAAACAGTACAGAGGAAATACATAACTGTGCAAGAGTTCTTTTATTATTTGACTCTGGATCTGAACTATTCGTATTTTATTATAGCAAGCGTTCTTATTAATACAGTTCCTAAATTTTTTTACATACAAATAGGGGGATATACATATATGGATTTAATTCCCTCATGTATTTAATAGGCAGGCATTCCCAAGTTCAGATAATATGCTTTTCCCTAAAATAAAGGCAATTAAAGAAAAGATGTTGGATCAGTTAAAATATACGCTTTTCTTGTTTCTCACAGTTTTTGGATGTCTGTCATACAACATTAAAAAATAAAGTAGACTGCTGGTTTCAGGACTGTAGTTCAATCAAGTTTACAAATTAGAAGTGAACAGCTCCTACTAGAGTTATTGAACACTAGGAATAAGTATCTTGTTCGATACAGTAATGAAGTGGGGAGGGGGAAGACAACTGTAAGAATGAACTAGGCTTGGCAGAAGAAAGAAGAGGTCAGGAACGAATCTGACAATTAAAAAGTAAAAATTAGATTGAAAAATCAACTGAAAAAATTGATTTTGCATTAATTAAAAATGGAACATCCAAATCTTAATCTCCACTCCTTATTAAGAAATCCATCTAAACCAATATCTTCCCAGAAGTCAGATGCAGAAGACTGGCATCTCTGTCTGCAATGACACTTATGTGCCAGAGCTTGCCACAGAATTTCCTGGATCACAAGACCTGATTATCAGGTTGTATGTATGTAACAGCATGTGGCATGGATGCCTTGTTTTCATTTCTAAGAAAACCAGAGCATGTGGTAATGAAAGCCTACTTATGTAGGTCTTTTTCAGATAGAGTCAGAACATGGCTAAACTGCCTCTAGGGATGGAGACAGTTGGAGCTAGGAAACTGGCAATACTCCTGGATCCTGCAAAGCATATTTAGCTGATCATAATGTCAATACAGTTACAGTTAATAAGCTTGGATTCACTGCTTTTTGGCTGTAAGGCTGGATTATGACCAACAACCATGCCAAAGCTAAGTAATAAATGACACGCAGTAAGTTTCTGCCACTTAGACTGTTCAAGCTCTGCTTTGGTTCCTTACAGAGAATCCTAGATCTCTCAGCTGAGCTTCAAGTGCTCTTGACAGTTTAATTTCTGGTTTTGGTGATAACCTCCTCAACAATTACATTTATCAGAATCAATGATAATTTCCTTGAAGACTCATACTCTTGGATTTTTGGGCACATTAAATCCAGTTATCACTAGAAAAAGAATTTACTTTTCATTGAGAAACAAATCCCCCAATTCTTTGTTTTCAGAAACTGCAGCAGAAAACGTTCCTTGAAAAGCAAAATTGTCAAGTAAAGCACAACTGCAACTAGATTTAAAATGTTTACCAGCTTTTGCTTCCAGGGCTAAAAATCTTAATCTGTGCTGTAATTCACAATTTGTTATTAATATAGAATATTCAAATTAAAATTTTTTCTTACCTTTTCTCAGGTATCAATGGTCAGCAAAACAATTTTTGCCGAGATCATTCATAATAAACCAGTGCCAATTAATGTAGCAGGCCTTGACACTAACAGAAGTCTTCAAAGTTTTTTCATAAGTTCCCCATTACAGTTCTATAACTTTAATAACAGGATAAGCAGAATCCCTAGGAAAAGGGTTCAGATTTGCCTTGATTTGTTGTTAGGACATCTGGCTTAGATCTTTTAAAATTACCAATGTCAACAAATGGGAAAAAATTTCATGAAGGAGTAGCACTGTGGTTCATCTTTCCTACTCCAACTCTTGGTGAATCACAGAATTTTTGTTTTTCCTGTGAAAACTCTCACACCATCAGACTGAAACTACGTGTAGGGAAAGAGAGAACACCCTTGTGATAGAGGACCTCAAATACACATGGACATTTGCAAAGGGGAAAAAAGCAGAGCTAGCTGTCAAGGCCTGGAGCGCAGTTCTCCACTGTAGTATTTCTCTCATTACTCAAGGCCATCTCTCTGAAAAGAGAGAGATGTTTGAGATGCCTCAGCCAGCTGGGGACCCCTTACAGAAAAGCTGGAGGAAGCCCCAGTGGAGGCTCCCTCACCTTCCCTTGTGAGCTGCTCTCAAACTAAGGCTCTCCAGGTTGGGGGGTATCTGAGCTACGTTGCAGCTGCATTGCAATCACTCCCATTCCCAGTAATGAACCCTGTTGACCTTGACCCTAACTCACAGATTTTAGTTCCTGGCCTGACTATCAACCTCAGCACCTTGGGCTCCCTCCGGTTCCTGTCGCCAGACCTGATCCTGACCCTGACTTGCAGGCTGACTCCTCCTTAGCCCTACCTGTCACCATGACCTTGATGGGTGGACACATGGCTCTGGGCTGGTCCCAGCCACCATTCTGCTCCCACCTCTCTCCCTCGCTGGGTGCTGTGGTACGGGGCTTTCCTTACGGTGGGCCCAGGCCTGCTGGCCTTGTGGCCATCCTCAGTTCCTGGTTCTCTCCCTTGGCTGTACCCTGGCAGTAAGAATTGTTGGCAAAAGAAACTGGGGGAATATTTCTTTTGATGATAGGAATTAATTGTTTTGGGTGTTTCAGGTACCCTAGAAGTGGATGAGCGAGAACAGTCCACCCAACCGCAGTGGGGTTCTTCAGATGATGGCCAGATAACTTCCTTACTTCTTATCAAAGACCAAAGCTACTGCATACGATACTGCCTTGATTGAGAATCTAAGGCAATGCTTTGGCAAAAGACTTCGGGTAGATGTATGGGTTCTTAACATTCTTAACATTGGTCATGTAAAACCTTAGGTGATCACTTGGTCAGCTTTCCTTTACCAACACTGTTTACTCCATATTGAGCAGAAATTTTGTTAAGGATATAACCACCGGAGTTTAAGATGGCAAAAAATCTTGTCATGTGACAGCCAATCCAAGAGATAGTGTTACCTGAATACAGAAGTTTTAGGTCCCTAATATATATCAGATCCTTTACAATTTCACTTGGTTCAATAGCAAAGCCAAAATATCCACAAGAACCTAAGTTCTCCAGAATTTTGTAGTATATTCATTTTGAAAAATAGTCTCAGAAAATAAATACTCCTACAGTTTATTCACCTTCTAAAGTTAATCAGTCATATCCTACCTAAAAGTTTCTTTCTCTGCTGTCATGTATGTATGTGTTCAACATTAATGAAGAGTATTAATTAGGTCATCAGACTTAGAAGTCTGTTAGAAAGTTGGACAAATGCAATGAAAATACAAACAATTCTCTAAATTAATTTCTGTGCATGATAGAATTTTATAACATGAATTGTTGTAGGATTCAAAAATAAGGATTTTTTAATTCTTTCAACCTCAATTGTTACAACTGATTCTTTTCGTACTTTTATGCTCAAGAAATGCAATTTATGAGTTGGTACTGCCAAAATGTCTGCCTCTAGTAATCAGTAAGGTTTAACTCCTTTCTGAAGAGAAAATCTTAGTGAAAACTAGATTTGAAATATGATGCCATTCATGCAAACATGTGACTGTTGATCATCCTGTCTTTCTGAATACCCTATTCCTAATCCATAACCACAAACTGACTGCATTTTTCTGTGGCTGTTCCTCACCATCTGAGGAAATAGTTACGGTTTTAATATATAACATCAAGACATAGACAGGCAAAGTTATTAATGATATGCCTGTCATATGCCTGTCATATGCCTGCTCTTACCTTATGAAAATTGTCACCAATTGCTAGTGCAGAAATCTTTGCATACAAGACAAATATTATATTTTTTTTAGGTTTTTTAAGTTTTAAGGATATGTTTTGGAAATGTGATCATAATTTAGTTTTGCTCCTGGAGCAGGCTCTTAAGGCCAATATGGGACTATATATTCCAGGGAAGAGTTAAATCTCATTTTTGTCCTATGAGGTAGCTAGTAATATTTTTAAAAGGGAGTACTATATGTCTCATATTAATGTATAAAATCTCCTTGTAATATACGCATTAACTTTCTGATCCCAAGTTATTTTTTCTTCTGCTGTGTATGAGGTGGAATGGAGGAATCATTACTATTCTGAAAAGAGGTTCATCAAACAACCTTTCAGTTTTCCTGGAAGTACTTTGTAGGTGCTTGGACCTGCACCTGACCAGTACTCTTCTGAAGAATTTCTACTGCTCTGTACTATGATAATACACTCTTTCAGCAGCAAGGTATACTTCATCTTGGAAGGAAGGATCTTGCTTTATGTACACCAAGGAATGGATTAAATGAAAACTGGAAAGAACAACAGAGAAATGAATGAAGAGGGGTGAGGGTTTTTTTGGAAAAAAAAAAAAAGACAAACAAACCAAACCAAACCAACAACAACAACAACAACAACAAAGGTAGGAATAACCCCTTTATTCTTCTCTTGAAAGGGAAAGAATTTGATGGACTGCAGGGCTTGGTTGCCCAGACATGAGTAGACAAAGCTGTGAAATCTGGGATTACCTTCTGTTCTGATCTGATATAGGGAGTTGGCTTGCCATGAGTGTCTATATTTTTCTCTCATCAGCACTCAACTACAAAATAATGCCTTTCTCCAAGAAACTTGTAACAACTGTGTATCTGAGATGCTCTGTGTGATTCAGTTCCTTGATTCCACACTCGGTTTAAAGACTAGGAGGAAGAATTAATTTCTCTGTTTCTCATGAGCTGACATGTCCTGTCCTTGTCAAGTCTTTGGTATTTCTCACCTTTCCTCATGCCAGATCCTCTGACTTTATTCACATGCTGAAGACCTCTTCTATTGCTGGTTTACAGAAGCAAAGTGAAATCTTTCAGCAGAAATGCTGTGTGTGTTTTAAATACTCTTTTTTTAAATGTTCTTGACCTTCAGCCAACTTACTAGGCTATTCTGTAATACAAAATGGAGAGAGAGAATATTACTCCAGTTTCCACCACCGCCTAGTGCAATCCAGTGTAACAAGGAAGTAAAATATTGTGCTTACTGGCTGAAGGCAAACAGGGTCCCTTTGCCAGCATCAAGTCTGTCCTGCATTCTCAGAAAAGATGAAGAAAAGAAACAGGAGTTAAGTCCCTTCCTCAGGAAGGGAGCTTACCTTCTACAGCATATAGAAGACTGGCAGGTCTAAAGATCTGACCAGACTGCGGGGTTACCGCCAACGTAGAGTTGTTACTTCAAAGTGCCATTGGTAACAAACACTACAGAAAATCAGCGTTCTCCACTGTGACTAATTCTTGTATCCTTTGTAATAGCAATGGTATGGACATTGTGAAATAAGGTGTTTGAAACAATGACAGTGAGATTCACACCTCAACCTCACCTGAGACACAACAAAAGACAATTTTTGAATGCAAGAGATCTTACTGAATGCTAGTACTAAAAACTCCTGCAACTGGCACTATTCATGGTTTTTATTATTGATTGGTTAACTCCAGGTTTAAACACTGAACCAATTTTTTCTTAAAGCTGCCTTCTGACATCACTATTCTAGGTATAGAACATGCTAGACTGATATCTAGCAGGAACAAACTACTTCTCCCTAGAGAATTAAACCCACTACTGCCTTTGTGCATCTACCATCTGAGACTAGGGTGAGGAATGCACATATTTGACTCTACCTCAAGTGATCGATTTTTTCTATATCTAACCAAGGACATTATGATTTTATAATGTGAGCTTTCAGATTCCTTTTGCATTCAGTAATAAAGCAGTTACTCTGTAACTGTCTTGAGCCAATCATCTTTCCTGATCTGTATATCTTTTAAATAGATGTCATTCTAGCTAAAGGGATTTGAATACTGAATAGTGTTTACACATAAGTAAACACTATTGATAACAAGATGCATATTTTCTATCTTCACTTTATTGCACTGGGTTTTGACATGCTTTTGTCTATGGAAGGAGAAAATTATACAAAATGGAAATAGACTTATATTTGTAGCTTTCTGTTCCACCTTTGTTCATAAAACTCTATGGTTTGCATATTGTAAACGCCCCCTGTACAAAGAAATAATAATTTTATTCACATAACACTTGTAAATGGCTTCAAATTGTGGTAACGGTGGAAAATGTATTTTAAGCCAAAACTTCAACTACGAATTCTTGGGATTCAACCTGAATGCCAGAACCCTGACCTTTAACACTTCCTAGACCAAAAGGGAAACTATAACAAATATGTGTCAAGAGGTGATGACTCTTCTCTCTGTCATCTGAAGGATCTTAGCACTATCTGTGCCCTTCCAAGTATAAGTATTATTACATCAATAACAAGTGATGTCCAGATGAGGCAAGAAAATCTTTAGCTAATTAAGAATTAAGCTGTTTCATATTGTTCACTATTTGGTTAGCTTTCATTTGGTGAATGCTATCAAGATCTTTCTCCTTCCTCAATTTTCTAATTTTGGAAATGGTACCTCAGAATAATCACAGAAAACCTACTTTGGTCATCATAACATTTACAACTATGAGACTTACCAGTTGTTCTGTTAAGAATAAAAATATACATCTACTTTCAGTCTAGAGGGCTATTAGCGGAGTATGGATGGCTAAGTGAAGAGGTACTTAAACATAGACTATAGCCTTGCCTGAACAAACTGCTGAGGAAATCTGTAAGAAAACTCCACAACTGGCTTAAAAATGTGGTAGCTAAGTCAGTTAAGAAATTTGTATAAATTAAATGCACATCTGAAATAGATAATGTCACTATATTAGTGCGGATAATATATTTTCCTTTTTGTGGGGTTATAATAAGCTGGAGTGGTTTGCCATGCCTACCAGTAATGCAACTCCAGTTCTGTTTTTCCTCTTTCTTAGAACAGTGTCAGAGAGAGAAGAAAATGGTAAAAACCAAATAATTGTTTTCTTCTTTACAACATGACAGAAAGTGCAACGAAAGGACTGAAATGCTAAAGCAGGAAAAAACGTAGTAAGTGAATTCTAATGTCCTTTCACTCAATCTTGACAAAGCTAGAGATAGCAATCTGCTGCAAGAATACAATGTTTGTTGCAATGCAGAGAATTTATCAGAAAATTGAGAATATCAAGAACATGGTGTCAAATCTTTGCTTTAAGACTACAAAGAAGCAGCCAATAAATCAATAGCATCTATAAGCAGTTTACCGATAAATCCTGGAAATAAAATGATCTCTCCTCAGCTAAGCTTCTAATCTATGATTATTGTACCATCAAAACAGGTCTTTCATTTTCTCTGGCTGTAACTGTATGCAAACAAATTTGCAAAGATGACTGACTCCATTTTGAAAGAATAACAGTCTATCACAAATCACACTGCAACTAAACCTTGCAAGTCATTATAATTTGACTGTTAGTGGGATGAAGGAAAAGAGATGAAAAATGTAATTTTAGGAGTTAAAGGGAGTAGTAAAATAAGCTAAAATTGCATATAACTACTGTCAATCATGCAGCTACAAGTACAGCCTTTCTACTGCACTGTCAGAGCTTGGACAGTCTTTTCCTTTTGAGTGGTTAGTAAATCCATCTAATCCTCTTTTTCCTCCCAGTGACAGCTCTCAAGTCTGGTCACCTTCCTTTTTTGCTGACAGCTGCAGCTTTTTTGTCAGCTTCTAAGGAGAAAGATTTTCCATAAGTGGAAGGAAAGACAGTGGTTGACATAGTGTCGACAAATCAATGAAAACTGTATCAGGCCATTTGATCATCATATTCTGCTTGTATACAGAATCATACATACATATTTTGGCTATCTTAGGAGTCTAATTCCCAATTTTTATGTCTATAAGAATCCATCTATTATCTGTGAGGTAGAAGTTACATATCAGCTGGTTTACACTCCTAATAGGTTACAAATCTGTAAAATTCTAGTACATATAATGCTTAATGAAAGAAATAGTTAATGAATTTTACGAAGAGTGCCAAATTATCCGACAGCACTTTCATATATGTGCAAAGCACATTACTAACATATTACATTAGAATCACTGGCCAGCTGAGATGCCATTTCTTCTTTCCTCTCTCTCTTGAAAACTATATGAATATAATTATAGCTATTAAAAAATAGCAAGAGATTAATAACGTTTACAAAGTAATTAGAATCGCCAAATTAGTGCAGGTGTTTGAAATGTTATTAATGGACCATTTGCAAACTCTTCTTCTATACTACAGAAACTCTCATTTGCATTTTATGTCCCATTTTAATACCATCATCCCAATTCTCCTCATCAACATCTGTAAGTCCAAGTGTACTGAAAAGTGTCCGTCAGAATGTAATTTAAATCTTCTTCCTAATGCGACTTCAAAAATGCTAGAAAGAAGTTCATTAATGTCCTCAAAACAACTTGCCATTTTTTAAAAAAAAAGACACAGACACACACACAAAAAGTCTAAACCTTGCAGTCAAATGCCATAAAATGTTATTGGACAAATTGGTTGGAAAGAGCCTCAGCTTCATTGCTCCTTTTCTTTGTATTGCAATGCCCCCTGCAGGTATAAAAGATCCTCTGTTTCTCGTAGCGTTTTCTTTAGCTCCTTCAGTGGAGCATCTCATCTGAGAAACACATGACTTCCAAAACCCTTGCTAATTGCAAAACATTGATTGACTCACAGAACAAACTTATAAATTAGAAAACGTAAGGTAGAGGGGGAAAAAAAAGAGTGGATAAATACTGTGTCTTAGATGGAGAAGACTATATGTGTAAGAGAGAGAAAAAAACCCAGCTTGCAATGGTTAGTGAAAACTTGTATGCGGGCATGTACTCTGTAGGTCTCAAGAGGTTTAAACTGGAGCGGAATATGATGGTCCTCTAATACAATTTGAATCCAAAACCTCTGGCCTCAGTCTTAAATGAACTGCTTGTTGGTGTTTTTTTTTTTCTTTAAAAAACACAAGACGAAAAGTAAATGAAGTCTCTCAGGATGATAGATTTTGTGACCTACCCAACCCCACAAACGAATGTTAAGCATGAACCAGACCACTGACTTTATGTGATTACCATTATATTGCAGAACATACTTTGACAAATAATGGATGCTCATACTTCTTTGACAGGTTTCAGATAGGGAGCTATGGAGCAGACTATCAAAAAGACTGAGGAGGTGATGTGGACCTCTGAAACCCAGGTGTGGGCCTGATGCCACTCAACAGCACTTATGCTGGTATGATTAAAGTGATTACTGGTCTGCCCTACAGCATTGATAAAACTAGGTAAATTGAGGGATTTGTAGCAATTGTTCACAGACTAGTAACTTGATTAAGGAACGTGTCAAAAAGGAGAGAAAGCAAGCAGATTTTACAGTTGTTGGCAGGTAATATGTGATTATATTAGTTAAGTATCACATTTCCTACTGTGTTAAACTCTGGAAGGATGTTACGCAGAAGTTCCATGAATTACAACATACTCACACCAGATAGGGCATAGCTGAGACAAGGAGCAGATACAAGTGGATACAGTGGTTTCTCTTCTTTTTGTGGAACATATACAGTCTCTGTAGGGACACGTGAAGCTGCAACACCCCCTGCAGTACATAAGGGTAACATGCAGAAGTCTATAGGGATGTTCCCTTGCCTGTTCCCCATCCACAGGTTTAAATATGTAACTAAAAATCAATAAATTAATGTCTTTACTCTGTAAATTGTTTTCCCAAAGAAGCTGCTTCTATATAACTAGTACTAGAGTAAAGTAAGAGAATAATAATTCAGTTCTAGCTGATGCTATGTAAATATATTATAGGTTATAGAAATGAATAAACAGTGTTCCAAAATACTTTTGTATTTATAAGCCGTTTCCACTAATTTTAAATTTATTTGGTCTTCAGCAACACTGCAATACAATTTTGGAAGAGTAGAAGAGTGTATTCCAGTTCTAAGGCTTTGATTGTAAACTTTTTCCCCTCATTACATAAATAGCTATTGCAGCTGATTACTTAGCAGTGACTGATCAAGTGGTCAAATCCTATTGGTTTTGCCCATTAGACAAATATTCCAGACTTTGGAATTGAAAATACAGGGCATTCATAAAACTAGGCAACAGAAATCTCATTAAGGAAATGTCTGTAAACAGATTTATCTCAACCTCAATTTAGTGATCTCAGTTTATGAAGTGAGGGGTTATACTGCAGCTACACTGGTAAAAATATATCTATCTCTCTACTGAGCTATACATGCACATAAATGCATAGACATACATATATATGGGCATGTCCTTCAGTTCAGAACTATTTAATACTTGTATTAGGCTGTATCTCTACCTTGAAAATCAAAACAAAAATGTCCATGTGGAATTTTATTTTCCTTAACCCTTCTGACAGCGACAGATTCACTCAGGATATATACTTCAGAAACAGAAGAGTACAAGATTTATGAAAGGGGGAGGGGGACAGTTGTCACATTTTAGTAGTTTCCCTAACTTCTGGCTTCTTCTAGGATCATCTGCTTCATCTGCATTTCTACTCACCTTTCTTTTATTTCTGTATTTCTTCCTATAGATCTTAAGATGGTAGATGAGGACACTATTACATCAACATTTTTCTTTATACTCTGCAAAGAGGTGGCCATTTCCTACACATACCTAGTACCCAAGGTTTTGTTGTGTCTTAGGATCAAATTACATACCTTGGGAACTAGTGAGTTTTTGGTATGACTTAGTCCTTGCAAACTTGATGCCAGCAAATGACCTGTTTGGTCACAGTTCAGTTTTCAGTATTGGTCAATCCACCTGATTAGGTAATTTAATGCGTATCATCTATAAGCTGCTTTTTTCAATTCAAATCCTAATCAGCATAATTAAGGAAAATAACATACTTGAAGCAGTGAATTCTTTGCTAGGAAAATACAGAAGTTTAAATAAATAAAATTTGTTGGCCTGGAAAGAACAGGAAATTCTGGAAAGAACTGGTTACAGACTTGGCTTAATAATGATGTCTCATCTTATGGTTTATCTAAGTACTCTTACACAAGAATATAAAAGCATGTTAAAAAAAAACCCACAAGTACAAATATTTCAGAATGAGATGTAAAGGCTGCCCAACTATCCTTTCTGTTCAGTGCTGAAGAGACACAGGAGATTAGCAAGCAAAGCTTACTTTAATGCTTCTCGTGATTCATGTCACTAAATTTGATTCTTCATATTGAACTTTAGATACCTACTCAGACTAATACAATGCCAGGCATCTGAAGGGAAGGTGTTTAGTCGAAACTTGTTCAAGGCTCCCTCTGCAGTCTACCAAAGGAGGCAACCCATCCTGTGGAAGATGTCTAAAGGGCAATGGTACTGATTGTCACCTGGAGATGTCTATCCCCTTCTCCCTGCAGAAGAGTACACAGTAAATAACAAGCAGAGAGTGTTGTTTTTCAGTGAGAACTGAAAATAAAAGTGGATAAGTGGAATCTTCTCACACAGTGAGAAGAATGTATGGGAACAGTCAGATATACAGAGCCTTAATATTAAAGAAAATCATTGAATCATAAGAATTAATGGAAATATAACAGACATGTGGAAGGAGATACACTGGGTTTGTAAAAGTTCCATGAGACTAAGAGGACAATCACAATCAGTACATGAAACAGTCAAAATTGTTGCCTAAGAAATGACAGCATACATACGCTTTTGCTGTGGGAATTATTCATAGAAAAATGTAAAGGAAGATACTATATTAAAAATTTAAAATCCATAGAAATAAACTACAGCTATATTTCTTTAAATATTTGTCAGAGTTTAGTTCCATCCAGCAACCAAGCACCACGCAACCACTTGCTTGCTCCCCCCTGGTGGGACAGGGGAGAGAATCAGAACAGTAGAAGAGAGAAAACTCGAGGGTTGACATAAAGACAGTTCAATAGGTAAAGCAAAAGCTGAGCATGCAAGCAAAGCAAAACAAGGAATTCATTCACTACTTCCCATGGGCAGGCAGGTGCTCAGCCATCTCCAGGAAAGCAGGGCTCCATCATGCGTAATGGTTACTTGGGAAGACAAATGCCATCACTCCAAATGTCTCCCCTTCCTTCTTCTTCCCCCAGCTTTATATGCTGAGCATGACGCCATACGGTGTGGGATATCCCTTTGGCCAGTTGGGGTCAGCTGTCCCAGCTGCGTCCCCTCCCAGCTCCTTGTCCACCCATCAGAACATGGGAAGCTGAAAGAGTCCTTGACTAGTGTAAGCACTCCTTAGCAACAACCTCGCACAACTAAAACATCACTGTGCTATCAACACTATTCTCACACCAAATCAAAAACACACTATACCAGCTACAGTGAAGAAAATTAACTCTATCCCAGCCAAAAACAGGACAATATTGTAAAATGAAACATATAGAATAACTGCACGTGATCAAGGACACACAGTCATTTTAACCTGTGCCTCCGGAATGGGAAACAGCTTTTTCGGGGGAAAAAAAAAAAATTATTTTTTGTTTCTTGGTTGGCAGGACTGGGTTGTGAGTGATGGAGGATTTGGGAAGGAGAGAAAGAGGGACTGCCTTTTAAACAGCAGCATAGATCTATGCAAGTTTTACAGAAACCTCTTACTATGGACTTCAGCTTGCAGGGAACTCAATTCAGAGAGCAAGGAGTCTCTTCCACTTCCATATATCATTGGAAGTACTCAGAAACTGAGGACAAATAACTAAAAACTTATGGGAAAAAAAACCTAAAGGTTGAAAGCAAAAGCATGATGAATCTACCCTAGATTAATATCCTTCTATAATTGGTGAACAAAGATGGACCAGAGGCTATGTTTGAGTTCAGCAGCTACACGCTGCACATAATTAACAACAGCACCAATATTTTGCTGTAATCCTGGATGTCTTTGAAAAGCAATCCTTTAAAGTTCATGCGGGTGGAATTGAAACAGCTTCCCTGTGCAGCACTGACAATATTCAGGTAAATTGTTGCCTAAGATTATAACCACTTTTGGATCACAAACACTTGTTTAAGGTTCTTAATGCTATAAATTAAACTTCAGACCTATTTGGTTCTGTTTGATTTTCCTAACAGTCAAAAGATTGTGGCTATATATTGTGAAAGAAGAGCTGAACCAAGCAAAATTAGTGACTTTTACTTTTATATGCTTGACTTACAGAGTTCAGCTTCTCTACTGGTGCAGAAAAAGATACAGACCATCTTTTTTCTTTTCAGAGAAATCCAAAAGCTAGGGCCATATTCGTATCTTAGGCTAATCTCTGCTTTTACTCTGTAAAACATGTATGACATTGATGATGACATTTGGTATTGACAGGTGAGAGAATAAGGTGAAAGTGCAACAGCAAGGGCACTAATACACTATCAGAACCAAGTGCCATAAAGCTCTAATGGTTTTCTGAAAAACACTACAAATACTTTCATCCAGATAAGTCATATGTGCTGATTTGTTGCTTACAAATACCTCTAAGGCTGTGTGGTTTCATTAGCTGAAAGAAGAAAGATAGTTATATACATTTAAAAAAAAAAAAAAACTAGCAAAAAATGCAGCACTTGGTGTTCCACTTCTCACACATTCCCCTGGTGAAAAATTCAACAATATTTGTCTGAATTCAGTCTGAAGGTATCTATCCATCCTTTCTGACTGGAAGTGCTAAAAATTAATCAAACACTTAAGAAGTTGTTTTACTCCAGCTTTATAAATACTGAATATCGAGATTTGGCAGCTCAAAGGTAATAACTGGTGTCAGTAGGACTCTTGCTCTAGAATGATCAAACAACACCGACATTTTTGAGTGAGTTACTTTCTTAAAAACTAGAAATCTAGTTCCATAATATCCTTTCCTTGGTTTAAGTTAAAATTAGATCTATTTTTTATTCAAAATAGGAAAGCAGAGAAAACTGGAACATCAGTAAAGGTTATGCATAGGTATACCCTTTCAGAACATCTGGCGATATAGCCCTAAGGTCATATTTCTAAAATAAAACAGCCTTCCTTCCTGCTACAGTGTAAGGTCCAAGCTACTATAGTCTTAGAAGTGTGTCACACCCAGATCAACTTCTGACATCAAAAAATTAAGTAAATGCTGTTATTTCTGCTGTTAGTTGGCCTTCTTATTAAGAGGGTATTTTTTCCGAGATACTTATCAAATGTTACAACTAAATCCCAGTCCTGTTTTCCTTCAAAGTGTAGTTTTCTTTTGTCTTACAGCTTTACAGTGTCATGAAAGTTTTTCAATTCTAAACCACAGAAATGAGGCAGGCAGAGATCAATTGTACAGAAAAGGGAAATATAATGGGAGATATGCAAAACTGTAATCAAGTTTGATAAATCAAGTTTCTCCCAAGAACATTACCACAAAGATTGAACTATTCAGGAGCAGGCTAAAATGATAGAGGTTTTTCCTGTTTGAAAATATTTGCACCTCACAGTCTGAGCCAAGCATATGCAACTTTCTTCATCTTGTACAACTCATAATTACAAGATTAAAATTATTTCCTCTTGTATCCACTGATCTGAAAGCATAAATATCCAGAAACTGTCAAAATATAATCTGCCAATCTTAATTTAAAATTTAATAAATCAGATCCCAAAGGATGATAAGCCAAATACTTTTATAGTAAAAAAGCCCGAAGGAAAAAGTACTATAATAAATTTTAGTAAAAAAAGTAATATACGAGAAGAAGATTTTTTCCTCAGATAGTTGCAAGAATGTCACAGATTTTTGCTGAATGAACTTAACCTTTTGTAGCACAAAGTCTACATGGTCACATGGCGGATTTACACCATTTCACTACATGACAGCTTGCACTTGAAAAAACTCCACTTGCAGGCATATTACCTGAACATGGACTGTCATAATTAAAAGAATCAAAACAGTAAATGGGTCAGATGTATAGATCAAGACAACTATGAAATTGTAAACAAACAGCAACTGAAAAATTTAATTGCTGTTAGACGTTTATCTAGCTCCTATCAAAACATCAGCCAATGTATACACTGATTTAAACAGAGTGGCATCACAGCCTCGGTCCCTGAAGGTCTCATCCAGATTACAACAGTACAAGTGTTGCCTTCATTTCTGTGGTGACAACAGTTTTACCTTGTGGTTTCATTTTGTTGCAAGGGCAAAGAACTATTTTTGCCCTTGGATTCTTGAAGGTAAATTATTACTTCTGAAAGCCCTAGAGCCAATTAAAAGAAACTAAGGGGGTTTTTTGTGTTTACACATTAATGCAAAAGTGCAAAGAATGACACTGCATATAGCATAATTCCAAAGATATAGTTTTCTGATTTACCAAAAAACCTGAACTTTACATTGCTTAAAGAAATGAAATGCTCAATGAGCCTTCAATATGCATTAGAAGGCTGCATACCTATTAAAACGTCTTAAAATGTACTTTTCCTTGCCAGCTGCACCGACTGATCAAGAAGAAATAAAAATGCAATTTCGTTCTTCTTCGGGTTCTATGGATTCCCATGCAATCAGAGAGAAGCAGAGACAGCCTGTCTTCCTGCCTTCCAAATTCAGGAGCTATGTATTCACCTATTCTGTATGTGAAAGAGGCTTGTAAACCAAAGCTGCTTATGCCTCTTTCAAAAATATGCAAAAATACATTATTTTATTCCCAACCTGTATAAGACATTCATCAGGCATTCTAACACTGAGCTGTCATTACTTCCTCTGTGTGTTCTGTAAACAACTTTACCTGTAACCGGCTGCCTCAAATGGGTGATTTAGATGACTTAAAGAACCACTGTCAAAGGTATTAGCAAAAGTGGTTTTAATGTGCTGTTGTAGAAGTGTGACTTAACAAAGTTCGATGGCAAGGTTCACTCTATTACTGTATGGCATAATCATTTGAACAATAATTCAAAACTACCGAGGCACAAATCAAAGTTACCAAGACAAAAATCAAAGGTACCAAGGCATAAATCAAAGTTACCATACTACAAGTTTATGTGCAATATTGGTTCCTTACCAAGGATCTGCCATTGGTAAAAGGTCTCTCTGCCTCGAGGGGCAACCTTCAGAGGCATCCCAGCCCAAGGGGAGATCCCTGCCATGTAGCCAGGCTGCCTAGCCGCAGAGCTCAAAGAAGGATCGCTTAGCCTGTCATATTTACAGAATAAAGTGGTTGGCTTGTAGTTAAATTACATGTGATGGGAAAGGTATGCGTGAGACTCCTTGTACCCACAACTTTCTTCGTTCCTTGATAAATGAGTCCAGGAAAAGCCACCTGTTATTCATGTGTTTATTGCATGGTTGGTGTTCCAAGCTCATATGCATCGATGCTCACTGTGTCACTCTGCTCCTCTGCGGGTTTTCAGAGCACAAATTGAAACTAGAGGAGTTCTTGGCCTGTTTACAGCTCAGGCCTTCACCTCTTTTGGAGTCTGTACCAAACTACCACTACTTTGGTTAAGGGGTCAAATGCATCCATCACACTGGCATTTCTCATGAGGATCATGATCATGAAGTTTGTCATGTATTTTAAAACTAGCAAGATTTTTTTGTTCACAAAACAGTGGTAACAGAAGAGATTTTTTGTGTGTGTTTTGTCACTAACGCTTCCAGCAAGGTGAAATGCTTTTTCCAGTAAGGACACACAAAAAGCTGGAAATGAAATATTTCTGCTTAAAGAGTTAGTTTCATGCTTATTTAACTATCTGAACTTATACAATACTTTCAATAGTTCATGCTCAATTTATTTATAAAGTGATAGTCACCCATCTCTAATGATGATTCCAGAAAAGTATTTGCACATTCAATTTAGTATTATTGCTCCAGTTCAACAAATGCTCAAAGAAACCTATTCACTGATTTTTAAATTACAAAAGAAGGAATTTAAAATGTAATTTTTACCAATTGATACATTTACTAAATATCTAGCATATTTTTTTGTCATGATCAAAATCAATAGGAAATACCATAAAATACAGTTTCTGAAATTATGTTCACTTCTGGAAGTTTATTATTATTGTACTTTATTTAATTTGTGATTTCTAGCACTGGAGGTTTTTGTAACAAAAAATTAATAAATTAAATTGCTTGGAAATTAGTTTTCTATCAAATATGAAAACATTAAAAAAAGAGTGAGTGCCAGTAACTCAGAGCAAAATGTCCCAATATTAAGTCATATATGGATACCATGAACTTAGAACACATCGTTGCTGAAAGTCACCATGGACTACATATAGCATTTTAAAAGTTGTCATAAAGTAGGAAATTATATTGAAAGTTTTGTGATATTTTAAGTGTGTTTGTAAGGAAATAGATATTTTTAGTCTGAATTTCACCTGTAAGAATTCCTGCACTCTGAAATTATTTTGTTGTTCCCAAAGTGCTCTGGTCTCCCCCAGGCTTCCCAGAGGTGACAAGCCGTGAAAAGGGTCTGGGCTGAGAACTGAGAAGACCTTGCTTACAGGACCTCTTTGCTCCTGCTTAGGATTCCTGAGAACCAGAGTCAGAGAATCCATCATCCGATGGCAGCTGCTCCTGCTTGCTGCCACATGTAACCTGGATTCAGGCAGACTTGACCCTTTCCGTGCTCTACAGTAGGAAACACTATGAGGTTGCTTATGCAATGTCTACGAGGCCTGTGGAAAGGCTCCTGAGGATACACGGCAAGATAATACAGTCAGAGCAGATTGCCATGCAAAGACACAGGAATTTTTCAACAAATTATTTTAACCTATAACAGCAGAACCATACAAAAGAAGTCTTACTTAGAAAAAATTCTCAGGATGGCATTTCTGGTGGAAGAGTGTGGCCTCCTCCCAGAGTGACTTCATGTTTAGACAATGGACTTCATTCTAAACCCAGCTCTGCCCCATCTGGAACAGATTTCAACTCAGATGAGCTTTTCATCACTTAGCTATTTCAGGATAGGTATATTTCCACAGTTTCTGTTGCAGCTAAGCTATTTAAATGCCTACTGAACTTAAGTATTACGAAAAGAAAATGTTAGGGAAATGGGAAACAATATGACCACAGAGAATCTTAAGAAATATTTATAAAACATTAGCACTGACAACATAAGTTAACTGATGGAAGCAGAGAGTTCTTTTATCCTTTTCATACAAGCCCGATACAGACTTTCATAGCTTCTTCCCTATATTCCCCAGCAGGAAGCTTTTCACTTTTTTCAGGATATCTTAAGTCACGCAGAAAACAGTATTACTGGATAACATTTAATCAAAAACCCTGCTTTCTCAGGTTAAAATCTTGATCTCCTGGTAGATAATGTTATCAAAATAATCACAATTTGTTCACCTTTACCTCTCAGGAGGATTCAGCAAATCTGTCAGAAAATGTTAGTACAGAAGTCACGGTTAGCAAAGATATTCCAGAGAGTGACAGATTCAACTTTCCATTTTTTTAAGACACCAGACAGTTTAAAGTAAACATTACTAAACTGTTGATTTTTCACAATTTTTTTCTGTCTGGCTTCCGCTCCTCACTAAATTTCTTTGGGTCTGGGAACTGTTACTATTGTGTAGTCATGTTTGGAAAGTGGAGCACAAAACATCCAGCACATGAACTTCATGCAGGTTGCTTTGAAGGACTGAAACATCTATTTTTGCCTCCTTTTTAAACTATTTATTGCATTAACATGCCGTATTTATACACATGTGTCTATTACAGGATCTCCAAGTCTTTTAAGCAGATACTTACTATAAAAGTGCAGTCATTATATCAGACTGGTGGTAGAATCCTAAGAAAGGAAAGTTCCTGCAAACAAGTCATATTTATAGCTTTGTTCTGACTCCATCATAGAGTACAAATTAAATCTGACCTTGATATGCTACAGTAATGTAGAAAGAGCTTCAATTAGGAAGTGTTTGTCTTATGCACACGTTCAATAGCTTTTAATGATATTGCCAAGTAGCATTACAATAATGTCTTTTCCTCATTTCACAGTGATGGAGACGATTTTAGCTAGTAAAGTTTCCTGGAATAAAATATAAAGTGAAATATAGAGCTGAAGGAGCTGTGGAGCTAAAATAGAACTCAGAACAGACAGATCCAAAATTTAAAAAATTACCCAAAACCATATGTGCCAATATGGATCAAAATACGAACAGGAATTCAGATAATTTTGTCTTCTATCTCCTTCTGTCTACATAACCTCTTGTTCAGTATCACCAAGTCCTTTTCTATTGCCCTGCTCAGCAAATTTTCTCTTGCTTTGCACTGAACTTGCCACAATTCCTTGCAAACAGGTTATTTTTAGTTAAAGAATGTTTTGTCATAGTAAATCAACAAATAACTTTCCTATCTCAGTCTAGTACTGTGTCAGCCAGAAAAGGAGACATTTCAGTTACATGTTATTGATGCTGTAGTTAACAATATCTGTAGACAGTAAAAGATCATGTGCTCTTGGGGTGTGTTATCTGGTGAAAGAGAGGACAAGTCACTTCGGTCACTAAATGCCATTTGTGAGCACTGTGAGGCTGTGTTGACCCATCACATACAGCCTGCATGGAAAGAGGAAGTTGTTTTCACGAGCAATGAGACAATAGGTCATACAGAGATCGGAAGTGGCCCAAAAAAGCTGAGGTATTCATTCATGTCCTTATTCAGGGAATCTGGCTTTTTCCTCAATTACTTTTTTGTATTTTTAGAAAGACCAAATTCCTGCCTAAGTTCAGGAATCAGTGTCTTGTCTGTTCTTTTTACCTTTCTATGCATAGAAACAGAAAACAAAGATGAAAGTGCTTTAATATATTTTGAGAGCTCTATTTTAACATCCAAACATTTTATATGTCTACAAACTCAGTTATGACCTTTTTAATTCTGAATCAGTAGCTACAAAGAATTAATGAGGCCTAACTAATCCACTTCATATTCACGCCATTAGTTTATTTAGATAAATTTTCTTTCCTGTTCCTATGTGGACAAAAGACTAATAAATTGATAGCAAGTATATTACAAAAAATAAACAGAGTGGTAATTTGCTTAATTAGTCACTGAAAGACAAATGTTGTTACAAGCAACACTATTTTTAGAAATGTCACATGCAAAATGTAGTGGATACATGGGAAATACTTAAGAAGAGAGATGATGTAAGCATACTCATTGAGTTTGCCACTGTACATGCTTTCAATTGGTTTAACATGTGAAATATAAGACAAGATAAAACAATGGGAAGGTGAGATAAAGGGTCAAATGAGGACAGATGGCATGAAGATGAAAAAAAGCAGATGAAAAAGAATGACTTCTAGGAACTGCACATACAATACATTATGTAATACTGGGAAGTTGTCAATAGTAAAAAGATTTTAAAGTCTTTTCCAATCCACATAAAAATTGTTTTTGCAAAGGTAGTACAGGACTGGAGAAAAAAAATTCAGAGAATCAGGGAAAAACTTAATAACTTATCAGTCTGCTAAAGTTGAAATATTAGCGACTGTGAAAAATGCAAAAACCCAAACTACTTGCATATTGAACTGGAACGTGGAAAGGAATAGTCGCCTACACACCAACAGTGATGATTACAAGCTGCCACTGTTTACAAACACATCCTTCTCCATTCCTGTACTGAATCTCAGTTACTCACATTTAACAGAAGAAACAACAAGCCAACATCTACAGAAGGGTTTTCAGAGGAAGTGTTATGGAGAGGAACACAAAATCACAGAATCACAGAATGGTTTGGGTTGGAAAGGACCTTTAAAGATCATCTACTCCACCCACTGCTGCCACAGCCGGGGACATCTTTCACTAGATGAGGTTGCTCAAAGCCCCGTCCAACCTGACCTCAAACACTTCCAGGGATGGGGCATCTCCAACTTATGTGGGCAACCTGTTCATGGGCATGGCAGCTGTGAACATAGGCATCCATGCAGGCTGTGACAAGAGGAAAAAGATGGAGTGCAAAAGCTGGCACTTTTAATAATGTGTTAGGAAATGAAATGAGACAAATTGTGAGCAGATGGAGTGATTTAATAGCAATGTGCCATTCCCCTTCTACAGTGTCCATTTCTCTGACTGAATTTTTCATTTAATGGATGACTTCAGGTTTTGCTCGCTGGCTTTCAGACAGTAATTCATGTCACCTCAGAATTTCAAGTAATGGTGGACCCAGCATTTGGCAGCCAAGTGAATCTACACTGTTGCCAGGACAGAGGCTCCTTCTGCCAAACTTCAATCATTTACCTCTGAAACAGTTTTCTTAGACCTTCCTCAATGTCAATAAAGAAAAATAAGCAGTTTTAGAGCATGATTCACCTAACATATTTTAAAAGTCGACTCTGGGTTGAAACGAATTCCTTTCCAAACATGTCTATTTCTCTTCACTGACCACTGAAGCAGCTTAGAATGACTGGCTCAAATATCCATGTCTAGACTACAGCCCATGCCTGCATTCCTTCGACAAATCCCACCCAAGATGTCAAAAACTGAGAGGGAAAACATGAAACTGTCTGGTTATATGAAAACAAACAAGCAAAAAATTGCTGGGCCTTTTATGAACTATATAGACATTTATGAAAGATGACTCTTAATATCAAACAACATGCATATCTTTGGGATGCAGAAAATCCCTTTGTTTGGGAAAGATTAAAGAACCCAGAGCAATTCTAGATTGCCTAACAAAAATCTTGACTGTCACTTAGGTCTTTGGCTATAATAAAATCAAGCAAAAACAGAATTGGAAAAGAACAAAAAAGCAAGACTGCTACCCTTGTTGTGACTGCTTCTAATTTCATTAAATATTCCTATGCTTTGTTCAACAGGTCATAAGATTACCAGGAAATTTTGAAAGACAATTTGAAGCATATGACAAAGATCTGCTTTATATTTGCCGACTTATAATAATCTCTTGGGGTTTTTTAAGTGATTTTTTTTTCCCCCAAATTAATCCCTTGGTGACATTGCACATATATTTTCATTATTTTTCTTTAGAAAAGATTTGCATTTCAGATTTCTGCTTGACTCCTTGGCCGGATCAAGGGTACTATGGAAGTGGGAAGTGGAAAAGGCAAACTCCATCTAAATTGACAATATTGATCTATAAAGACTAGACAAACAGCAGTGCCACCTACTGTTTAGACTTTAAATACAGAAACTCCTGAGAGCTCTGTCCAGGTTCCTTGTATGTGGTTTACAGCAGGAAATTTACTTTGAGAAGGACTTTCTGTAACTGATACACTGTAGCTTGAAAAAAATAAAAAGCTTAAAAGCAAAATTAGAACCAAATAACTGTGCATGGGTGAGATCACTGTCTTCCGTTTCTATCTTATTTTTTCATGAAAATCATTCCAGTCAGGGAAATAAAAAATTTAAAACCCTTTTTACCTTAAGGGATAAAGTGGGAAGGCAACTGCTTTCACAGTCAAATGGTCCTTCTATTTGTTACATGATTTTGGAACGTATCAGCAGCACGTGAGCTTCCTACACTCTTTCTCTCACATTCACAACACACACACATGAAGTGTACTTGCAGACTGGGGTATTCTTGAAATTTTTTGTTCTCATACAGACAACTTACAGAAAATAATGTCATTTTCAGATTAGTTGTTAAAGGGCACATAAAATGTTTGTACTGACTTGTTTAATAAGGTACCCAGGAGCAGCTCTTACCGTAGGTCCATCTGCATGAGAACTTTATAACCCATCAAGTTATCTTTGAGTCTGCATCAGGCCAAGACATGGCATACACTAGGATGGAGCCCAGCACCATAGATGCCAGGATAGGAAGTGCACGGAGCCCACGCACCAGCCCCCAGTGAGGATTTCCTTGCTACCCTCGCAAACCCCTACTCCCGCCAACAAGCGTGGGACTGAGCTTGAAAAGCAGCACGAACAATAAGGTGCTAGGTCCTTTGGGAAGTAATGGCCGTTTGTGGGGGTGGGAGTTTTTTTCTAACTTATAACTACTAATTATCCTCCTCTTGTATTACCCAGGTAAAGAATAACTTACAGCGCTCGTTTGGTGTGTTTGTTCTCTTAAACCTCAGCCGTGTTACACGCGAGTACACCTATACACACCAGCCCGCTACAAAATTCTCTGCTGAGATCATCACCAGCAAAAAAAGCCTTAGAGGGACTCCTGGAGACACCATTCTAGAAAGCTGTGAGTTTTAGATTCCCAGTCCCTCTTGTAAAATAATTACAATATTCCCTAAATGTAGGATGCTTGCTCATAGCTGAAGCCACCTGACAGTGAGGCTTCTAGAATTCAACCACCTCAGGCACCTGAAAGAAGAGAGGCCATTCAGAGGGTGAGTCACTTCATCCTGAGATACGATATGAGCTGATTTAACTTACTGCAAATGAATGTCAATGTTTACCTTATATTAAACAAATAAATGAATAAAAAATTTTGGCCAAAATTAATGCAGAAGGAAAATCATTAATATGGATCTTTCAGAATGAAGAATTTAAATTCTTATTTCAACAAAATGCTTTGTTTTAAAATTTATGACATTTATTTTTAATAAAGTATACCTTGACCTGCAGTTTTTGGTTTTGGGTAGGAAACAGGAAGACTCTCTATTCACTACCACTCCTTTTGAGCAAAGTCCTTGGCACATTTGCTATGTGTGGCAGAGAAAAGCACCAATTAGCTTTACAGGCTAAATGTCAATGACGAAAAATTTTCTAGTCTGGAGTGGTCAGCTGTATACCACAAAGGACAAGTAAACTCTTACCTTTTTTCCATTATTGGTGGTACAAGGATAATCAATATTGACAACAACTTTTAATATTACAACTAGATGATAATATAAATATGTAAAGGCCTGACCTAAACTCTCAGACGGTTGGGAGAAGTAAAGCTGCTAAAAGGCTGGTCTAGTGAAGTATCTAGGTGGCAAAAACAGATCAAACCCATGATTTAAATAATGCTACTCTGTTCAGTCTAGACAGATAAGGCCTTTGGAAACTGAGGAAAAACTACCTCTTCTTTGATATTTAGAAGTAACTTGAACATGTCATCTTTGGACTAGATAGCAGCTGTGAGTCAACCCAGGGGAAATCTCACCCTCAGTCTTTGTTAGCTGCAGTTACTGTTTTAATTAAAAGAACGCTCCAGATAAAGCACAGACAGGTGCAAGGGAATAAAAATGAAGAGTACCTTGTCTACACAGTTTGATCAAAGTAAATTTAAGTGGCACCCAAGTGATAAACTGGAGGCAGAAAGGAACAGACAGAAATCAAGATAAAGAGAAACTTTAATGAATGCGACAATGAAAAGCTAGTGCTACTTGTTCCTTGTAAACAATATTGTACCATTTTATTTAAGGAGGCTTAAATCACACAATGTCCATTAGTCTTCACAATATTTATGTTTTGTTTAGTTAACAATGCCAATCATAGCCTCACTTGCTGCTCACATTAACTACAGGCTGGTCAGCCTGCAAGTTATATCATATAAAGTGATTATGCAGGGTTGGATATGACTAAACTGAAACAAATTTCTTCGGGCTTGGACTGAACTTCTGGTAACGTTCAACATATCTACCCAACGACTACGTGCTACCTATATACTATATTGTATAGCACCTTTTTGTTCAGAAATGCTGAAACTGTTAGCCTTCTCCCTTGAATGATTTTCTTGGCTCAAATCAACCAAAGAGGAGAACTGTCTCACATTATATACATATTTTGTTGTTGTTGTTGTTGTTGTTGTTGTTGTTGCTCCAATTCCATCTGAGAGGCCATGTTACAGGGTTGTATCAGGAAAGTCCATTGTTCAATGGACTTTTGGCAACCGATGTTCCAGCTTTCTACATTGCATCTTAAGAGAAGATCTTATTTCATAGAATATGACAAATAAGAGACTTCTCAAGGATTTCTAAGGACAATTTAAATTAGGCAGTTTAGGGGTTTTCCTCCTTTCGAGAATTCTATGATAAAACTGTATTCGTCAGTTACAGTTTTAGATTTAAAGGATAACAGAGATTTTAGAGTTCTGAAATTTATTCAAATTAATGATGCAATGTCTGTCCAGCTGATAATGATGGTTTTCTTCTGCTTACTTACTGTTGAAAGACTTGGCTTCAAATACTGGGAGACACTGCAATTATTAAGCTTATAATCAAAAGCAGTAATTAATAACACAATGTCATAGTAATTACTATTGTAGCTAAAGTTACTTGTTTTCCTGAGCGGCAGTTAAATCCACTTTCTTCTTCTTTGTCACTTCTGAGTGGTTTTCTGACATTGATGTATCACCTCTTTCCTTTCCTCTTCACACTTTTGGATCAAAAGTGGTATAGCTTTCTGGAACTTTTAATTTCAAATACATGCATCTAGCTCTTCTTCCCAGCAATCAAAAATCTTTGCTTTCTCTGGAATTCAACTCTTCTTTAATTTGCAATGACAAACCTGACAATTAATGCAAGCTGTACTTAGTCTGCAAAATTCAAATCCACCCTGAATTGCGGACTACTTCTTAACTGTCGGCTTGGCTTTAGTAATGTTACCATTTACTAACAAATTTCACTAGCAAAGGTGTAGTCCCAGTGTTTTGTATTTGCTTGCTACAGACTTGAAAAGAGGCAGGACAGGAACTTGAAAAAGCAATTAGGGAAAAAAATAACTGCACTCCCTGTTCTGAGAAATTATCTTCCCATTGATGCCCCAAACTGCATTTCACCTTCATATTTATTTATAGACAAACTAAGTCTTTTTTTCTTCTCTCTTGTAGATATTATTCACAAAATATATACTTTTAAAAAGTACTTTTTCCTGAAAATTCTCTTTTGAAGTACACCTTAGAAAGATTCTAGTCGTGACTCAGCAATGCACTGGATCTATTTTCACCTTGTCTTTCAAAAGGTGATAATTTTGTTTTTATTTTTCCCTTTTTATTAAATATTTCAGTATTATGTCTTTACTATTTGGAGAAGATCCTTGCAAGAGATTGCTAACTCTAATTTCGTAAAATTGGCCATTAGTATCGCGGCTGGTTTCTAAGCCAACTGCTGAACTTTGCCTCCTGAAGCCTTCTGCTACTGTTCTCTCTTACAAGCCAAATGCAGCTTCAGCGTTGTTAACATCTCCTTTCTCCCACAGTTCCTTTACAGCTAGAGGCTTCCACCCTAATTCCCCACGCCCCTTCCACCCTATGAAGTCACCAGTGACCCTCCAAAATGAGTTGTTTTTTATTTGGAAGCACTTCTGTTCTTTTGAGCTCCCTGTTGGGGGGTGGGACAATTCTTACATTTCCTTTACCTGTGACCTTCTACCTCCTGTAATCGTTTCTCTTTGGGTCACTGTTTGGACACCTTAGCCAAGTACAAAGTGATTCTGCAAGCAGGATATACCCAGCTTAGAAGTATAAAAATTGTTTATTGGTTATCATATACAAATGATCACTACTAGGTTAGGCATTCATATGCTCACCACCTTTTCTAAGGCGCATGCAGAGTCTTTGCTAGCTAGGCAGGCAAGAGTCAGGAGGAGCAGGGGCAGTTCCTGCAGCTCCCTGGAGCACAGCACTGTTGTGATGTAATGATGTAATCTTTTGACACCCTGGTTTTTCTTTATGATTTTATACTTGCCCCTGTTGGTTCCTTGTCTCACCCTGCCTGCAATTTCAGCTTTCTCATCTCACATGAATCTCCTCTTCAGACTTTCCGACAGCTTTTTTCCCCCCCGCCCCACAACTCAGCAATTTTCTCAGAAGTCTGAGCCATGGTTACATAGCTCTGCAGTATCAGCAATGCACCTGGTATCCTTAAAGCACAGATGCCTGAACAGACTTCAAGACAGAGGGGGTCACACTCCTCTTTTTTAGCACCGAGATGACTGTGACACAGGAGGTAAGGAAACGGATTAGTTCTAAGTGGCTACCGGTCAAACCTGTAGATTTGAGTATCAGTTGCTCAACGGTAACCTTCTGTATGCCCGTGCTTACGCCATAAGAAAAGATTATCCTTTTCCTTGTGATACACCATTAGACATTTCTTCAGATCGTAATATACTGCAATAAATCATTACATTTTCTGGAACTTTTCAATCCATGTGTCAGCATTTGGATCTAGGCTGATTTGAATTAATGTTGCAAAAACTAGCATTAAGTCCTTTAATGACACCAATCCGAAACAAGGATCTTCCATCCTACCCATGAAAATTTATTGTGCAGAGCCCATAGGAATGCGGCATTCAGTAGGAGACAAAATTTTTAAATATATACAATTCTGAATAATACGCATAACATCTTTGACAGTACTAAAAGAAGACTTTCAAGTTAAGTTTTACTCTCAAAGACTTTCTTTATATGTCTCCTCGTTTTCCATGTAGGACTCAATCTGTGAAGTAAGAATTCACAGTCTTACTGGCAGGGACACGTTATAGTAGTCACACCACTAACCAACTTAATCGTGCTGACCAAAAACGTAACAAAGTCAATATAGTACCAAAAGCCCCTTTTGCTGCTGTAGCTTAGCCTGTTAAGGGAACTGATCATACATACACCTCCAAATAGCTTGTAACTTAACTATATCGGTGCTCAAAAATACCTATTCTGACAAACACCATGTTGTAAAATCACTGAAACGTTTACATAACTCATGTAAGCCTTTTGTGGTGCATTTTATTCTTAAGAAAATGGACAGTGTTACAAAGAATAAAAACTATTAAAAGAACAAAGAGTGAAAGATATATGTCATGCTATAAAAATGTTGAATATGGCTAAATTTATCTAAACATGAACACATAGCAGATAAAAGAATTTTTGACACTTGAAGGATAAGGGTCTGATCAAGTCTAGCTATGAAAAAGAGGACTGAGTTGAGATAGGGAGCCAAATAAGTCTTATACTTTCTTCTAAAAGGGCAAAAGAGGCACGAGAGCCACCTGCTACGTTTGAGAGACACTATCTCCATTTGCTCTCCTTGGCTATGACTTGCTTTGCCTATACCTGGAACTATCCATGATTAAAGGTTTAATTCTCACCAACTCAGAAAGCTTAATCTACACCACTCATTTTCCTAATCAACAGATCAGACAGAGTACAGAAGGAACAAGAAGCTAACTAACGTACTTGAGCCCACACCTGGAAGGATGGGAATAAAAAGGGTTCTCCTGCCATGCTTGTGACCTTTGTACTTGCCATAGGCATCAACCAAAGTATCAGTTTAGGTGCAAGTGTGGTCCTCATGATACCACTGCCACTACAAATAAGATCTCTACCTATAATTAAAGCACGGGGTTTTTTCCACCACTAGGGCTCATCTGGCTTCCTCATCTAAAAGCTCATCCTGTAAAAGTGGGGAAAGAGAAGACAGTAACTCCACCACGAGACAGTTCCGTTGTTGTAAGACAATCCCAGGGCTTTGTTTTGCAACTATTCCTTTTCATTGTGCATTTGTGCTGCAAGTCAGCTGCTGCTTCTGCTGCTTCATCTTCCTGCCTATACAAGATATTTGCAGCAAATTCAGTTTAAGTAAATCCCAAGCAACCAAACCCACTCACAACTCCTTTTGTAAAGTAGTAAAGGACTATTCCTTACGAATGCTGAAATTCAAAGGAAATAGTGCTTTATGCAGAAAGATTTTAGTATAACTTCCATCAGTTCCATGGAATATGTTCCTGTTCCTTTGCAAACTGACATTCTGTGACACCAGTGATTCAGATTTTGCTGTCTTCACTTCCGTCAAAAAGCTGGGTGCAGAACTTTCCGCTTTTTGCAGGAAGACAGACAGCAGTATATGCAGGCTGTTCAGTGTAGTGATCTTTCTCTTGAGATGGGCCTATTTTATGAATGCACATATGTCACAAATAGTTTTAACAGAAGTTAAATACAAGACTGTGGGAAACTTAATGGCCTCAAGAAATTCAGTATTTGTCTATTATTACTTTTGCATTAACACTGTGCAATGAAAAGAGGCTCCTTTGCTTTTGAAATGTTTTCCATTCCCTATCCTAAGCAGTGAGAGAAACAATGTATTTTACTCATCAGCTGAAGTGGCATCAAATATTGCTAATCATGCCAATCATTTGAATTAGGGTAAGAATGAGATAAAAGCAATGGGTAACAGACACGTGGAAAAGGTAGAAAGAAAGGGGGGAGAAAAAGGGAGTTAATTAGTGGGAGACACACTCAGGTCTGTATTTTCATTTCTTTTTTTTTGCCTAGCTTTTAGAGATCACTGTTCATGTAGACATGAGAGATCCACTTTGTGTTCTTGTAAAAACTGAGGCAGAAACCCCAGATACTTCTGTATTGCCCTAATGAGAAGCATATTTAGGATTATGCCATTGATTAATTTGTCTTCCCTCTTAAAAGCAGTATTTTAACTTATAGATTGGTAACACTCACCAGCTATCACACAGAAAAAAATCCAGTCAGACTCACAGTAAGCAATTCCAAAGTTATGTTGAACAAGAAGAGGCCTGTAACACTTCACATTTTGTAAATGTTCATATTTCACTAGCGCGAGTCACATTAAATGTGTTTTTTTCACATTGCACTGAAAAGTAATAGGCAAATCAGTACCTTCCAATGTTCAGACCTGTGGACATGTATCTACTGTTCTCATTTCTAACCATCTTCAAGTTGGAGATAACATACATACGTAATAGAAGTGAATTTTCATACGATTCACCTTTTAAATATTACAGTTTTTCTTCTGTCCAAACTCTGCTAATTTATGCTTCATTATAAGCTAGGAAGCGCAATTGTGGATTATGCTACAGTAAGGTCTCTAGCCTCTATGTAAGAAACGTGCTTTGCATGATTCCATGTAGAAAACTGTCTTGCAAACTTTTATTCCAGTATTTTCTATCTTAGGATACCGTCCCTGCAAACCTATGTCTGTTAGTAAGATGTCGGGGTCAAATTAAGTAGTGGGAAAGAAAAGACATCAGTATTATCTGCATATTCTGTTTCCCACAGGCACAAACTTGAGAAGCAGCAAGTTAAAAGTCATATTTAAGGACACCAAAACTTCCGGCTCCGTAAAGGAAATATGGCTATTCTTTAATCCTATAAAGTCTACAGCAGACTAAACTGAAGCACAAATTAACTACTACTTATTAAAGCAAATACTTTAATAGTAGGAAACTTAGCAATTGAAAAGATGACTAATTTAAACGGTACACAACCACTTCAGGCAACAGAAGCTGTCAAGTCTCCCCCCCAAAAACGGCCGCACCCCCTTCTATCCCAAACCTGTACCAGCCCTGCTCATATAGCAGTAAGAAGTAAAAATAATAGATGCCAGAGGTAGAGGCTAATCTGTGTGAAATCTAAATCTTCCCCCCAAGCTAGTTTAGTTTTAACCCCAGCCAGACCACTGGGGGAGTTCAATCATCTACACTTTTCTCCCATAGGCATCTTTGCTCTCCCTAGGTTTCTTCATCCACTGTCGGCTCCAGGATCCCTCTCCATTTTGAACCAGTACTGCGTGTCGATCGACTCTGGTACTCATCCGCCAAAAGGGTGAGCGGAACTACCTCAAATAAAAATAAAAATAAAAAACAAACAAACAAACAAACAAAAAAACCAAACAAAAAAACCACGAAACACTAAGAAAAAAGTATGAACTTTATTGCCGCCCTGAGGTCCCCCCTCCCGCAAAAGGAAGCCCCTCCCTCCACAAGGCCCGGCCCAGTACAAGGGCGGTGCCCAGAGCCAGCGGGCGCCCGCCCACGCGTCGCCTGCCGGTGACGGCGACAGCCCACAGGGTGGCGGCGCGGAAAGGCGCCCGGCGGGCCCGTCCCTCGGGCGGCGGAGGCGGCGGCGGCGGCGGCCAGCCCAGCCTGGGCCGGCCCAGCCCAGCCCCAGCAGGCAGGCAGGCAGGCAGGCAGACACGCCGCCCCACCCAGCACACCTGCCGGCCAGGTGGCGAGGGCGGAGCGAGCCCGCCTCACGCGGTGTCAGCCTCCCCTCGAGGGCAGCTCCGCAGGAGGCAGCGTCTCCCCGCGCACGGGGATGTCTTCCCCTTCCCCGGCGGCGGCGGCGGCGGCGGCGGCAGCGGGGCGGGGGAGCGCGGGGGAGCGCGGCCGTCTCGCGAGCTTTGGCGCGAGGACAGGCTGCGCCGCGGGTGCGCGGCGGTTGGGCGGGCGCGGGTGGGCGCCGTTGCCCGCCCGGGGTGCCTCCGCGGCAGTTCGCGAGGGCGGTGGGGCCGTGCCGGTGCCGCCCGGGAGGCGGGGCGGGGCGGGGCGGGGCGGGGCGGGCAGGGCGCCGCCGCTGAGTGGCCTGGGCCGCGCTAGGCCCGGGGGAGGGCCTGAGGCAGGAACCTGTGCAGAGGGACGCGGGGGAAGATTGAGGGGGGCGCGGCGGTGTGGAGCTGAACGTTGGAAGGGATGTGTCCCACTAAAACATCGCCCTTCTGTGGCACGTCTACAAGTTTAAAAGACACCGTGACTTTCTGTAACGCTGTGATCTCTTCAGTTGTCACTTGGCTTTCTGTATGTGTTACATGTTGCCTTTAAAAATCCTGTCGCACGCCTTCAGCTCAGTTTCACCTGTTTGTATTGGTTGTTTACTGAGCAAAGTGCAGGGAGGAAAAACCAAATTGCATTGTAGACCTTACGTCATGGCACACAAGATGAAGTAGAAAACCTGAAACTGACTTGACTGGGGTTAAATTTGAAGCTGGTAGTACAGCTCTGAGACCTGTCTACGTGGAATCACGCTGGGTTTGTTTGCGCTGGTAGTCAGGGCAATAACCTGTTTTTCTTCTCAAGTGAGCAAGTGCATTTTCGTATGTTATTCTTTATGGTCAGTGTCTTGCTAGGTGTAAACCAGCCTTCCATTTGAGTTGTGTGTCACTCCTACAATATCCTTGTAGCATAGAAGATTACAAGGCTTGCCTTGTACCCACCAGCATGCCTGAGTTTTTTTTAAGGGGATCTTGACATCAGCACTTTGTTTTTGTGAACAGTTGGTCTGAAGTTGGTGGAACACTCCTTGCACGTTTCAGCTGAGGTAGAAGGAACGGTGTATTCATGTTAATTATAAAGAACAGTTTGTTCACTTGTTCTTCGTGTAATTAACAATTTTAGTCCTTCCTGTTTCTGAAATGAACAATTGACTTTATGGTTGGCAGTGAACAACACAGTGCCAGATGAAAGCTGGCGAGAGAGACAGGAGCTACTGAACGAAGGTTCTGACTAGAATTGTTTCATTGTCAGATGAATCAGCTGTTAACACATCATGTCTTAGGTTGTGATCCCTTGAAAGCTAAATTTGAGAGGGTTGGGAAAAGAGGGCCTTGTTACAGTATCAGGGCCTTGATGTGCAACTACTTCTTTTTATTTTTTCTCTTAATGTTTTTAAACAGGTTATGTTTAGAAGAGAGAAAGTTTCTGCTGTCTACTTCTATGGTGTCCAAGCTCATCTGTTGATACTTCCTTTGTAACTCCATGGTAAAGCAGCTTCTGAGAGTATCAGTGCGGTTATCACATTATCTGGATCCGGAGGTCATTTTTTAAGAAAATGTGGACTGCTAAAAATCTTTTCCGGGCTCAAGTACTGTTGCTTCGGTTGAAAGAAGGCGGATTGTGTAGTTGCACGTTTCAAAAAACTCAGCAGTTCTGGACTGGAATTCTAAACTATTGCACCATAAGAGTGCCATGTAACAGAGTTAAATTCCAGGTAAGTACTTTTCTGGTGCTCTAGGTATAAGTAATATGCATCAATACAGTGATAATATAATTTCTTTGAGAATCTTCAGGGATAAGCCTTTGATCTTGCAGCTGTATTTATGAATTGAAGATGCCTATCAAGGTAAACAGGCAGGCAGCAACAAGTTATAGGACAACCAGTGTTTCAGAATGAACTTTTTGTGTCTGATAGTTCTAAGGTGGGAGGAAACATTAATTTTTTTAAAATTACACTTCAGACAATACTGCATGGTAACTGACTGGCTTATTAGTTAGAGTGACAGGTTTTTAATGAAGAATAGGACCAGAGTTGTCTGGATAACTTTTTACTAATGCAATATGGCGCACAAAATTTGTGGGCGGGGGGGAAGTCAATTTTTATTGGATTGGTAAGGGAGGATAAAAACATAGTTTGATTATTTAAAAAAAAATCTGTGAATATAAAAAAATATAGTGGGAAAGGAACACTGGTGGTTCCAAATGGCAGTGTTTTTCTAGGTGTCCAATTAAGTTCATCTTTAAAGTATAAATTGCTGCATGCTCTTCACGAGACCATTGTGGTTTCAACGAGTTTGAGGGGGGGCTAAGCAATTGAGAAATCAATCTAGATGGTTTTACAACTATTTTAACTGACTTTATTAATCTATTTAAGGATAAATAATGTTCATCTTATATTTGCCTGTGGTTTCTCTTTTAAATAGTAATATTTGACTCTATGATTGTAGGTTTCCAAGATAAATGATAAACGATCAGTAACAGATACAAGAATATCTACTAATGCAGAGAGAACTAAAATAACTGCTGGAAAAAGTCCCAGTGGTGAATGTGATGAAAGCCAACATTCATTAGAAGGTATTGAACCTTTTGCCACCCTCTTAGGAAGTCAGCCTTCCCTGTACTTTCTAGGCATCTTGTGTTAATGATCAAGGTGTTCTAAACTCTTAATTTGGAAGTTTTGTGTTATGTGATGTGGGGTTTTTTTTTGTAAATTTAAAGGGATTATACACAATATTTAGAGTTTGCAAAGACTTATGTGATTTTCCTAGGTGTCTTAATGGCTGATTAGAGTGTGTACTGATTATTTTGATTATTATTATTTCAAATTTTTTTTCTTCAACTTCATAAAATTCTTAAAATGCTTATTCTGTGTGACTGGATTGATGCAAAACTTAGTTTTCTCATTCTTTTGCTAGCAACTGTGGTGACTCTACTTAAGAGTGTAATCTGTTGGATGGGTGGTTGCTTTTGTCTGAGCCTATTTTTGATTGGGAGAATCAATTTCTTGAATGTTCACTGAAGGCTTTAAATGGTCTGTCTTGCTAGTGAACTGTTTTCCTGTTATAAACATGAAAAAACAATTAAACATTCCTGTGTAAGTGGCAATTTCTGATTCAGGTAAATTAGTAGTTACAGTTATGACCTTTAATTTAGCAATGCTGCCTAGCTAAACAGTTCTTCCCATAACTTTGCTTGTTTTGTCATTCCTAGCTAATAACTAATCCTCAAATGTGCTGTTATGCATCATACATTTTAGCTCCTGTGCTTCAGGGTGCTCAGTCATTCGCATTCTATGTATATTTAATTTTTGTTTGTAAAGGGTTTTTAGTCAGTTGCTTTGGGTGTTTTCAGCTTTTGTTTACAAATGGGATGACAGCGAGGGAGTTACGACTGGTTAAGGCACTGAGATCGTATACTGTTTATATAATTATATTGCTCAGGAAACAGCAGGATGAGAAACTGTTGTGCTATTTCTTGTGCATGATAATTAGGAAGACAGTACCCATCCTGAAAAAGCTATATTGTACTATATGATAATTCTGCTGTACCGGCTTGTCTCCTTACATATGTTCTCTTGTAGGTTTTCATTACAAATGGGTGAGATATTGCTGAGTAAACAGAAATGCCCCCCTCCCCAAGTATATTTTTAATTACCAGTTAATTTTTTTTTTTTCCAGATGTGAGAGTCTTTTAAATAGAATTCTTAGGTATATGTTTATTCCTAATGCTTCTACATTATCTGTAAAGTAATGAGACTGAACAGTCCCAGTGTCCTTTGAGTTTCTTCTCGTACTTATCTTTTCTTACGCTTCTGTTTTTTCTTGTAGACAACAGAAGCATACCCATCCCCTTAGCCAGTTAAAATCTTTATATTTTGAAATTTGCCCATCACATAAGAACACAGTGTTTTTGAAAAGCAGTGGCAAAAGCATTTGCTGTGTCCTATTTACAAGATATATCTCCAGTGTGTGCACTGTCCAGCTGAAACGTACTTGTGTATCTTTTAAGTTTCACTGAAATGTTTTCTTAACATGTGCCAATATGATAAGTTTGAGTTAATAGGTAATATCTTTAATGGTCAGAACTTAGGTTAAATCTTCTAAGAACACCTGTTCTGAAGTCTTGTTTGAACAGGTGTTTCATACCATTTCTAAGATAGCAAGATTTCAGCTGTTTGGTCAGGCAGCTGAAAAAATGTCTATGTCCAGATGTGACTGTGCTCCTATATCCTGTAGTCTGGAAGAAATTGCCATGGAATAGTCATAATGTAGACTTAATTGATTTTCTCTGTATGTCCTCTTGCGAGTTGTTATAAACCTACTATCCTTTATAGGCAAAAGAATAGTGATCTACTAGATCATCAAAGCAAAAGACATTTTTGAATCATACTGTCTCTGAAATACACCATTGTAACTTGCAAATGAGGTGTTGCAATGACATATCTGCAGGAATCAAAAGAAATTGGAAAGTTTATATTCTTATGAAAGTGTGTACCTTGATTCCTATTTCTTGCTTTTCTGATTTTACAGGACATTCATCTAACGAATACTTTCCTATCTTTTCCTCTTACTCAGAGATTCCTGTACAAGATGAAACAACATTGCTTAACTGTATCTGTCAAGCAGATAGTTCCCTATAGAACCATGATTCTTATTCATCTGTGTGATCTTTGTAGGTTAAGTGCTTTGTTACCGGTTTGTTGTATGAGGCCTTCCATTCAATGAACAGAACCTCCCCACAGGTAGATGCGTAGTGCTGAATGAAGACGTTAATGTTCTGTTGTTTCTTCTCTATAATGCTGATTATTTGCAATATTCTACTGATTCTAATATTCTGAACAAGTGAGAGAAGACCTGATTGTTTCACCCAGCAGCAAGTACTAGCTATCACTGAGGAGCTACAAAAACATTACATGATTTTTCAGTTAACAACTGGATAAAGCCCTGAGCAACCCGATTTGATCTGATAGCTGACCCTGTTTTGAGCAGAAGGTTGGGCAAGAGACTACTTGAATTAATCTATGAGTCAATGATTATTTTTTCTCTCACTATTTACCCACTCATAGGTTTGTTACATGTATGTGCAAAACCCATTTCTCAGTCATGCAGCTAGATGTAACCACTGGATCTGTCATTTGAACCTGGTCATCTGCCAATTAACATTTGTACTGAAGTATTTTTAAATTTCATGTATATGTGACAAATACATAATGTAGACCTGGGAACTGACCCTAATTAATAAAAATGCAGTGACTTGATAACACAGTTGCTACTTTTGATTTGAAGTTCTCTTGAGGAATCTGTACAACAGTGCTGTGTTGCATGCCACACAAATCCAGTGGCTCAAGTACTTCTGTTTAAAAAAAAAAAAAATTAACTGCTTTTGGATTGCATTCATTTAATCTTTTTGCACTTGAAATTGAATGTGAAACTAGCAGCATTCTTTAATAGTATTCCTTTACTTGAAATCTTAGTGTTCTTTTCTCTTTTTGCACGTTCATCTCTCACTGAATCCTTTTGTCAGCCAAGAAACTGATGTGAATACTTATTCAATAATCACTGTCTCTTGGGTAAAGGAATGAAGAGCGAGGAAGAGAAGGATGGGCTCTAAGTGTTAAGAAATTAACTCTCATGGAAGAGTGAATGCCATGTATCCAGACACTCAAGAGAACTGTGGTTACTCACAATAACTGATAATTAGATAGGACTAAAGCTCATATAAGAAAATAAAACTTACTGATGAAGCCTTGTAAGAGAAGGCATGGTCATCTGACTTTAGTCAGTATATTTTCAGTAGCTTTTGATCTGAGATTCAAATCATCTCTTCAGTTCACAAAACCTCCTTTTCTGTTCTTCTCACTTTAGAGAAAATGTACAGGCCAGTTCTTTATACATTGAAGTGTGATTGTCTTCTACATTTGTAGGGATATTATTTTTTCTTTTAACAAAAATTCTTTAATCTGAAATTTCTTGCTATAACTATTCTTTAGATACTCTTTTGTTTTCATCTTTCTTTTATTTTTTTTATTTATGATTGTCTTAAGTATTTTCCAGCAGGGAGAAGTACCTTTCAGAATGCTTTATAGATGAGACTTCTAGAAGGTTTGGATGATGTGTATATACATGTACATAAGCATATATATGCTTGTGTTTATTTAAACAAGCTTACTAATTTATACTTGTGTTTCTTACTTCCATTTCATAGGTCCCTTAGACATAATTCTTGAACTCTTTGCTTGTTTATTTTCTGACCAATCAACTACATAAACATGGTCCTTATTTTATGTAATGTTTCACAGTAGTGTCTTGAGCCTGAAATCAATTTTGGACAAAAATGGGAGTTATTTTTGCATGGTTGCTTTTCTTCCTACTTAAAAATGCAATTGCTTTAACTAATTTCACCTTCTTGTCAGAATGGTGGGTGATGCAAATGCATCTTTCCTCCTAATTTGTAGAAGGCATGGAAACAGCTGCAGCAGCTGGTTAAGCTACTGAGATCTTAACTAGCCTGAAAGAAAGCACATCATGGCATCATACTTCAAAGTCTATTTTAGGTTTTTTCCACTCTGTTAAAAAAAAATCTTCAAAGCTGTGTTCGTTGTTTTCCAGTAAAATCTTGAGTAAACTTTTTTACCTTCTATTCACTACAGTGGTTTTTCTTTGAATTAAAATATAATTTCTTTTTAAAAGCAGTAACATGGTTTATCATTTGCTTCACTGCCACAGCAAGAGCAACCTGAAATCCTTTCTATCAGTACAATGTGTTAGATATAAGTTACAGGTATTCGTGCTTACAAGTGGGTATTTAAGTGTTTCCAGTGTAAAGGGGGTAAAGCACAGTTGACATGCTTATGATGGTGTAGTGTTTTAGCAGCATACACCAAACAGTCTGCCTGAGCACTATGAGATGCACACTATCCCCTCCCTCCCTCCCCTTAGGAAAATAGTGAACCTAGCTAGACCTATTAATGGTCTGATTTTAATCATGTTATGGGTACAGCATGTGAGTTGAGCGTGTCATCTAATCTCGTGGTTTTGAAAGCTGTTTCTTGTCCTTGTCTTTCCTGCTTTTCCCATTTCTGAGCTGAAGAGGCAACTTAAAACAAAATCTGCTGCTGTACATATTTGCCTCTCTTCATCAGAACTGACACCACCGTGTCTGTAGATGATTTCCAAAAGAAACATCTCATCAGCTATCTGTTTATGAACCAGAAGAATGAAGTATAGTCCTAGTATAGGGATTTTTTTTAGTCCCATTCATATTGATGTGTGCCCAAATGCACTAAGAGTTTATTTTTAATTCAATACTAAGATAATATGTACAATATCTTGTGTATCTGTACAATATAATCTGTGGAATAGCTAGCTCTCATAATTGTAGTTATTTGTAGAAACAGAAGAGCTAATAAAATGTGCAGAGTTTTTTTTTTTAATAAATCACAGCTAAGGATCTGAACTTACGCTTTTTCTTTGTGTTTTTTTGTTAGATTTAAATTCTATCCTTGACCCCTTCAGAGTGTGTGTGTTTGCACACATTTAGTGCTTTAACTTTACTTTGGCGGTTTTTTTATTCCTTCTTATTTTAATAGTAGCAAGGATATATTGTGTGCTTTTCTTTTCTAAATAAGAAGTGACTTGAAATAAGAATTTATCTTTTTATGATTACTGGTAGTCCTAGTAAGCAAATGAGTTCCAAAGGTGAAGGAAAAAATTGTTTTCTTAGAAAATCATACTGGGTTCAAGGCTGTGTGTGTGTAAGGGGAGTATGATGACACAGTTGCTAGCAGTTTTATAATTAATGTGATTTTTACTCTAGGTGACTAACAGTGTTCACTCTACAGCAGCATTCTTTTATTACTGTTGAGTAGCTACTTTTATTTTGTGTTTCTTTGACAAATTAGATTAAAATGTACCATTACGTTTCATATAGATATATGTATTTCTTGACTGAAAAAGGGATTTGTGCTAAGGAGTATTTTAGAGTTGTTTTCAGTTTTGGGGATGCTAAGCTAACTGCTACTTGTTTGATGTATTTGGTAATCAAATATTTTTACTATTCTTAAATAAACTGCTTTTTCTTAGATAGATATGTGTTCTGTACCAAAAGAATAGATGTATATTATAAGATAAAATTAACTGATCCTTTCTCTGACTGTGAAATTTTATTTCCACAGCAAAAATGAAACATATCAATCTGTCATTTGCAGCATGTGGGTTTCTGGGTATTTACCACTTGGGGGCAGCAGCTGCTTTTTACAGGCATGGTAAGAAGTTACTGAAAGTTGTGAAAGCTTTTGCGGGAGCTTCTGCGGGATCACTGGCTGCCACTGTCTTATTAGCAGTACCAGAAAATATAGAGGTAAATTAATAAACTCCTAGGTATAGGACATGATCATTTTCAAAGGATACTTTTGATATAATCATCTACCATTAAGTTTTTACAAATATTTTGGTTCTTGTTTTTCTTCTTGCTTCTTGTAAAGGAACTGAACTCGAGTATGTGTTTTCATTAACAAAATCTGCAACTCATGGGCAGAAATGTTTATGAAGCAAGTATTTCTTTATGACGAAAGTCTGTCATACAAACTTTATATTTTAAGCTATGTAAATACAAATTTCATGTGTGTGAATGTTGAGTTGTATACAATCAGATCAATATACCAAAATGTATATGCACTTAATCACTGTACATTGCAAAGCTATTCATTGTTTTCTTGGCTAGAGGTAGGCTTTGTCAGGCAAATGCATAGCACCATCCTTTCATCCTTTTGTGAAAGGAGATGAAAATGGTAGATGGACTGTATCTTCATAAAGTCAAAGAACACCACACACTGGCTCAAATCTTTTCCTTGCTGCCTGTGCTCCATTAAACAGTGCAAGAAGTGGCTTGTGCACCTCCTTTAGAGTTCACGATTTAAAAGCAGTAGCCCCATTGTATGCTAGGGAAGATTAATGCTCACGGCATTCTGTTCTGACGTGCTGCATACATGTGTGCTTGTGGTTTTTTTTTCTCCAGAGATGCCACCCTTTTCTCACCATTAATATGGCGTCATGTGGAGACAGCAAAGTGATATTCCATGACTACTCTTACAGGTTCTGTAGGACAGTATGAGGTTGTTTTTTGTTTTCCCCTTAGGTTAATGCTGCTTTGCCCTCCTGAAGTGCCTGTAGTGAATTTGCCTTATTATATGTAGAGAACTAAGCCTTGCCAAAATGTTAAGATTTCTTTAATATTTTGAATTATAATAAACAGTATTACTGAGAGGGCAAAAAAAGGCTTCATTTTTTGTTCTAAGTACACTTAGGTTTCAGCCCAGTGAGCATCAGGTAACTTTTTATGGGCCCTGCTTGTTACAAGTTTCATTGCGTTTGGTTCAAACATATTTGGTTTGGTTCAGTTCTTTCTGCTGTGATAAGAACATATCTTGCAATTAGCTATACTTCTGTTGTTTTCAGCAGTGAGTTCTTCCCTGGTCTCTTTCCACCCCACTAACCCCTAGATGCATTCTTTATATGATGTGGTATTGGGAATATTCCACTCTGTTGTGAAGAGAACCTTACTTGCATTCTGTTCGGGTGTTACTCCTTTTCTGTAGTCTCTGATTAGTAATACCTCTGATTTTAATTTCCTGTATGGTGAGCACAGCAGCTAGCCTTTTCTTAGCCCAAGGAGGTTTTTCTGCTTATTCCAGGTTCTGGGTATAAGCATTTGTTCCCAGCCTGGTCCAACTTACAAAAATCTTTCTGAGTAAAAATATTAGAACAGTTTTTATTTTTTATGTTTGTGGAAACTAAGCCTATATAACATTGAGTCCAGTGGATTTTTCCTTGAAAATGTCATTTTAATACAAACTGAAGAATGTTTCATGAACTTTTTAGTCCTTTTTTATTATTATTATTTGCTTTTTAGTCATTCTGTTATATCGTTTAAATGGAAAATTGAGCACTATATTTTACTCAATTCTCATGGAATTTAAGTAAAGGCAGTGTTGTTTACTGAACAGAATTAATTTTTCATATCAGGGTAATTTTATTACCTTTATTACATTTCTAACTTGAAATATTTTATATCCACAGTTAATACTTCTCTTTTTTTCCTCTCCCCAGAGGTGGCTGTGTTAGGCTATAATTAGGACTTTCTCCATTTCCTAGTCTCAAAGCATTAATACAACCTTTCCTTATCTTGGAGAGAACATAACATTGAGGATGTCTTGTTTTGACTGTTGATGTTCTAATATGACAGTTTGCAATGTTTTTCAGTTGTATCTTGGATTTTTGTCAGGTTGAAAAGGTATGGGACTTGAGAATTCTAGGGAGGCTTATAGAGTTACAGATAAGTACCTGTTTATTTCAAAAGTACCTTGATTGTGTTTTATGTCATTTGCTTAACTCAATACAAGTAGCTACAATTTCTAAACATGTCCTCAGTTAGTATATGAAATTTAGATGCATTTTTTAAAGCTTCTAGCACTAAAAATATAAACAATTCATAGCTGTAAGAAATTGTCCTTTCTGGAAGCAAGAACTGTATGGTCTATTCTTAGTACTTGTAATATGGAAGATAGTTCCCTGTCATTCACCTAGGTATGGATTCATCCAGCTCCCTGTTACTCTGATCTCCCTGTCACATTATTAAAGCGTTTTAGATATAACAATAGTTGTTCTGAGGTGGTTCTATGTAGGGTTTGTGGGTTTCCTCTCTATTTAGAGGGAGAGGTGTCTGAATGTGCCTCTTTCCAGCTGATTGACTACAGAAGAATCCACTTTCTCAGCTGTGCCCCCTCCCCTCCTGGCTTCTTGTGCACCCGGCAGAGCGTGGGAAGCTAGAAATGTCCTTGACTAGTAAAAGCATTACCCAGCAACAGCCCAAAACATCTGTGTGTTATCTCAACATTTTTTTTTCATGCTAAGTTCAAAGCACAGCACTATACCAGCTAGAGTGAAGAAAATTAACTCTATCCCAGCTAAAACCATGACAGTATTTTATTCATTAAATATATATATTTGTTAGTAGCATGGCTTTTGCATTAGTGGGAAGAAATTGTAACAACTGTATTTTTTTAAACGCTTATAGGTGTCTTAAGGTACTTGTCTGGTTTTAGTACTGAAATAGTCACTAAAATAAAAGGTGGTTTTACAGATGAAATACAAATGATTGTTCTTGTATGACATGGTTCAGTGAACTGATTATTTAGCAATGGTAATACATAGAAAAATAGCCTTTAACTTTCCTTGATTGTTAAAGTGGTATTCTTGTGAGGATTTATTATTATTAATAATTTTTTTCATTAGGGATTTTGCTTTCTTACAAATTAGTTCTTCTAAAAGGATTTTGTTATTAATATCTTGTTACAAACTTAGCACATATGGGAGAAGATTCTAGTCAGATCTTACAGCTCTCTCTTGAATAAAGGTTTAGCTACTAGTATGTTTTAGATACTACAGTTGAACATACTTCCCATAACTAAAACATACTTAATGGTGAATATTTTAATTTGCAGAAATGTAAGCAGTTTGCCTATGGATTTGCAGAGGAAGTTAGAAAATTGGACTTCGGTGCTGTAACGCCTGGTTATGATTTTATGAAAACACTTAGGTACCTATCTTAATGCATCTGTAAGATCATTTTTGTGTGAAGCTCTCTAAATGAAAATGAAGAGTGTCCATACTTTTTCCTGTACTGTGGGGAGCTCAGCACTCTTTCACCCCTAACATATCTGCAAGGTTTTTAAATAATGATGGTGAATAATGTTTAGTATTTTCTTTACTCTAGGGAAGGCATAGAGTCTGTTCTTCCTTCCAATGCTCATGAGATAGCTGAGAACCGGCTCTATGTGTCAGTCACTAACACCAAAAATGGGGAAAATCACTTGATTTCAAGTTTTGCATCCAGGGAGGACCTCATTAAGGTAACGAAGTTGAATATTGCTGCTTTAAATAAAAATGCTTGAGTTTTTTCGAGGTTTAGGAGTATGTTATTAGCTGTACAATAAATGACTGTTTTACTCAAGTAATCACTCATACTATCAGTGGTGCTACAACTATAACATAAACAATGGAAGCAGAATTTGATCCTGCAGTTTGACAGATTTTGCTAAAATTTATTTATGTGTGTATTTCCTTCATCTGTCTTTAAAGTGCTACCTTGTAGGTGAAGTCTGTTTAAAAAGTAACAAGGTAACTAATGGTTACAGTAGATGAGAATACAATAGAGGATCTCCAAATTTTGTAACATGTTGCTGAGTCTTTTTGCATCTCTTACTTAACTGACACCATTTATATTATGTTTCATCACAAAAGAAAATAAAATAAATAAAGTTCCTCTCTTAAAAGAAAATCCAATACTTTCTACAGTCCTTGTAGGGAACAGATACAATGTAATGTTAAGTATCACATATATAAACTGTATTTTAACTGTTGTTGGAAAGCGTATCTTTTACTGCCCATCTCTTTTTCTTTTGCATGCCACTTTTTATATTTGGGTCGGGTTTGTATACATGAGCTGATGTGAAACGGTAGGATAAATTCAGATGCATGTAAAGGAAATGCTCTTTCTAGTAATAGATTATATCTTAGTGGAGGACTTAATATGATAGAGCAGAGAAAAGGAGGTAATAGAATAAGAAGGAATTCCGTCTTTCCCTATCCTTGTGAATGCTTAGAGTAAATAAGAAATCCCTTACAATTAACATTTAAAGAAAAAAAACCCACACTTGTTAACAAAATCTCAAAGAATGCATTGGAAGTTTGCCTTTAAAGTATCACTTTTTAAAATATTGACCCTGTTATATTCTACACGGTCAATCAGTTCTCAAAATTTGTAGGACTTAATCATGCAAAGATAATTACGCAAAAAGTTAATCTCAAATTATGCAGTGTTATTTCTAGCTATGGTAACCAGCAGAGACAAGCACTGATATTATTATTCTGTAGGTTTATGGTTTTCTCCAGTGAAATTTTCTAAGCTGAAGACAATCAGAAGATTCAAGACAACCTTGGAGATATATTTTATTAGTTTTTCAATAGTTCTGTTCTACTCTTTTGTTCCATATGCTAGCAGTGGAATGGGCTGGAATAACAGTAGTAACATTCCAAAGAATTGCTCATTGGAATATTTTCATATTGTCTTTAGTTTGGAAAGGTGGCAACAGTGAGTTGGAGCCCACACTGGTCTGTTAGTTGTAGGGTTAGTTCTTCAAAGTTGTCCTTCCTTGCCTCACTTGTGAGATTTAAGTGACTTTATAAGGAAGGCCAACTGTCTTTTTTCAGTCTTCTTGAAAAGAATTCATACTTTGCTGGGATCACCTGGTTTTGGCTCTGTTCCTTCACTAAACCTTTTGTTCCCATTTCTCTTAGTTCAGAAGGGCCAAAGTTACTGAGGTGGAGTTGAAGGAGAGGGGAGAAGGGGAGTTGGGCAGGGGAAGAAGCTGATGTTGGGAAACCTGTAGGATGTCACTTTTGGAAATCTGGAGAGGAATGGTTTCAAGGGGGACCTTACCTTATACTTTTGTGAGGGAAAGGCCTGTCTGGTAAAGAAATAGCTACAACTTCACATTTGGAAAATACAAAGAGAAAGCCTTTTTATCTGAGTTTAGGCAAAGCTCTGGTGCATTATATAGCCGGGAAGAGAAATGGACGAGAAAAGAGTTATCAAAGTGAAAGTTAAAGGCTTCATACAGAGTCTTGTTTAAAATTTGTTAGGGGAGGAGAGGTGCTTAATACTGAAAGTAGCGTTATTTGTTGTTAAAATAAACATACTTCCACCAAAAAAAAGCTCAGGCATTTTCTTTCATAGTGTCCATGGATCGTGTGGTTTTTTGCACCTGATCATCTTTCACGTAGTGTGTACCCCAGTATGTAACCTGCTTCTGTTCCCCATACCTGTCTCTCATGCTGCCATGCAAGCAGGTGCATACATATTCTCCACATTTAGCTATATGAAAATTTCGTACATACTGCACTTCATCCACACATCTACCCTTTTTCTTTGAAATAGTGTATACTAACTGCATATACATATTAAAAAATATATATGGGCAGATACATAGCTATAGAGATACACAAACTCATAGATACTGCTATGAGTGGATAGAAAGGTGTGTGTGTGTGCACATCTATACATGACAGAAGAGGTGTCCTGGTCTTAAAAAAAAGAAGAGAACTGCTGTAGACAGAAATGTAGGCTGCGTCCAACATAGACGATACTCTATATGGTGTTTTTTCAGCATATGCATATTCAGTTTCTGCAAATTCATAGATTTACTTCACATTGTATAAGACTAAGCTCATACTCTTTTGAATCACATTCCTAAATTAATTCATTGATATATTTTGTTTTGAGAGTTGTCACTGTCAAGTCAAAAAGACCAAACCAAACTGAATAGTTTTAATTGTATTTTGACATACCACAACAAGTTATTTTGAGATGACAATGGTTTAACGAATAACTAATATATTAACTGATTACTGCTATATTATTTAATATAGATAAATATATATGAAAATATGTTTTGGTTCAGAATTAATCTCTTGCCTTTTCTTCACTTTTGTTCTCTATTCTTTCTTCTTTCTTTTCTCTAGGTCCTGCTAGCAAGTAGTTTTGTACCAGTATATGCAGGTATTAAGCCAGTGGAATATAAAGGAGAGGTAATTTTTCATTAAGTTTAACTACCAATTTTTTTTTATAACAACATTCTTCATTTATGATGTAATTATTTGATCTTAGGGGAAAGGTAGGTGGGAATTGTAATGCTGTATTTTGTCGAATAGTTCCTACTTCTGTTGATACTGCAGATTAACACCATGAAAGGTGACATGAGTTTGTTCATGTGTTGTTTCAAAAACTGGGTGCTGAGACCAAAATGATTTCTGTAGCATGAAGCTGTTTCCTAAAGATAATATCTCATGCTTACCATGAGAAGAAGCTTCTTGTAGTAAAGATGCTTCTCGCTACAAGCTGTGTTATCAACTCTAAAATGTTTTTTGCGATTTAAAGGACTACCACTCTGCTTTTCTGTTTAATGAAAGAAATTATAAGGGAGGTGTTGGCAGCTTGGACACTGCTGGAGTACATGAGTGTGACTACGTATGTGTTGTAATTCCATATAAAACAAGAGAACATGCATACTAGGCACCTTCAAATCTCTTATCTCTGGACAAATATTAAAGAATAAGCTTTGTTCCCCGCTGTTACACACGGCTATGAAGTTTTCAGAGGTGTACACTAGTATAAGAAAACTTTTCCACAGTAGCCTGTACTTGGTTTAGCTTCAAAAACTTTTTAAGAATAATCTTGACTGTTTAGTCTGTTTGTAATTACTAGAAGTATGAAAATAGCCATTTTTTTCTTTCTGAGAAATATTACATGATACTCTTTTCCTTTATTTCCTCATATGCATCCAAATGATGACTTTAGAACATCTGAGGTCCTCAGAGCCACCCTGCCAATAAAAAAAACCCCACAAAACAATGATTCATCTCTAGCAAGAGGGAGTTGGAGTTCGTTATGTCAGAAAGCCTTTCAGCTTTAGAGTTATGTATACAGCAATACATACCAGCTAAAATGTTTGAAGGGTTTAAATCAGTATTGCCTGACTGCTTGTGTTAAACAGAGACTACTTGCAGCTTCACAGGGTCTGGAAAATTTGTTGATTGGCATCTTTATATGTTGCTTGTGCAGTTTAAGAGGCATATGTGGTTGTTTTAGGTTCATTCTGCCTTTAGTTAAAGGGAAGGAGTGTCTTTGTTTTTCACTCAATTAAGAAATTGAAAAGCTGGCTCAGAGTTTTGTCCAAAACTTACTTAAAACCCATTTTACTGGATGAACACTGCTATTATGATTTGCCTGGGTATTGCAGTATTTACTAAAACACCAGCAGCCTCTTCTTCATGGACAGTTCTCGTTCCTGCCCAACTTTATTTTTTGCATTCAGAAGTGAACTCAGTGCATGTTTCATGGAAACTGGTTCTTGTGGTACTTGAAAGCTCGTGGTCATTCCAAAGCTTCATACTATTCTGCTTAAGTCAGATTCAGAAAAGGCAGTTTCTGGGAAGAAGGTTGCTTTCATTTATTGTTAGTTGTTGGAATGATTAGTTCGGCACGTCTGCACTGCTTTTTCTTATATTCTGTAAAACAGTGCATTTGTGGCTTGGGGATCTTTTTATTATTTTTTTTTTTTCCTGAGGAAACTGTTGTCTGTAAGTGAAAGTGACTTCCTTTCTATAGTCCAAAATACTTAGAGCAAGGTGAGAGCAGAGACTGTAGGATTTCTATTGCAATAGTATTTCCATGGCTTGGCATAGTGGGTGATGAGGGTATGTGGGTGGGTAATAGGAGCCCTAAAGCATGCATTGTAGAGCCAGATACATGGCATGTAAGCTTATGATCCGGACATGGTAAGCACTGAAGTCAGTAAGATAGATTGGATATTGACTGGGCTCTGCGAGGCCACCTATCATATTAGCATCATAGTCCAAGTTTCCTGAAAGCTTTACTGTAACCGACTAAAGTTCTGTCTGTCTGCATTTACACTAGTTTCAGAGAGTAAATTCCTTAGGCCATATGGTCCATGGAATTGAGCTTACTCCCTGCTAGCTGCTTGAGTCTACTGGCCATATGTGTGTTTCAGAGCAGTTGGTCTGGATCTTCTCTGGCCTACATGTCACCTGCATACATATTACCAAGTCATTTGGGAATGTTTTTGAAATGTGTTTCAGTATGTTATCTGAGGTTGTGTTGCATGATATGTTCTGAGGTCCATGTTGCACAATACGTAGGGGGGTACGGTGCAGTTTTGCTGGAATAGTATCAGAAAATAGCCAAACCTGTTGCAAGCATGCCCATGCTGCCTGTAGAGAATGTACCCCAGGGTAAACTGTTACCAGCACTGCACTTCAGTTTTCTTTTTAGGAAGAATGGTTTTTGGGAAGCATTTAGCTTACACCAGAATTAGCTAGCGTAACTAGTATGCGTGCATGGAGGCTAGATTTTTGGGGAGAATAAGCTAAATTGCATGGTAGCATGGGCATAACATCAGTCTGTTTATAGTATGTTTTCTTCTGGTTTGACGAGCCTAAAAATAATCTGAAGGAAAAAGGAGTGTAAAATAACATCTGAGAATTTATAGTCTGTTAATGACACCAACTTTTTACCTGGGTTGGGTATTTAAGGTGCCCTTGGACTAGGCTTCCAGTAACAGCACGGCAAACTTGCTCTGTGTGAAAATATCTTTCTTTGAGTTAGTTTAGTGTCCTCTGAATTGCTGGCAAGGTTAATCTTTAAGACAGATAAAGATCTGCAGATGATTGGGTTGACTGTATCTGGTGATGAGGCTATAGTTTGTCACTGTAGTTCTTACAGAACAGCTTTGTAAAAACATCTACTGGTAAATGGGTAAATCCTGTTAGGTCCAGCCCACAACCTTAATTTCATTGTTTGGTTTGGTTTTCATTGCACATTATTTCAGAACTTTCTCTGTCTTTGCACTGTACTTACAAAAAAAGAAATTAATTCAGCAGTTACCAGGAGTTTGCTTCATCAGCTAAGACGACTTTTCAAGAGTTGGTTAATGGAATTAAAAGAATCTGTGGCATTATATCTCTTTATTTGCAGCATATAAATGTGTTATTTTAACTGTGTAAAATGAGAGACTGTGGAGCCAAAATATTTTTGACTGAGAAACAGTTTCTCCAAAGTGCTTGAAAGAAAGTAAAATGACAGAGGGCATGTCAGCCAGGAATAACAGAACCTACAGAAGATAGTGCTTAGTGAAAATATTGTCCTTGCCATGGTAAATATTTTGACTTTTGAATAAACATTGAAGTTACATAAAAGGAGGGGGCAAGAAAACCTAAATAATCAGAATTTTTTGAAGTGGGAGAACTTTTAAGTCGTAAAAGTACTAAGCTAGACTTGTGAAAGACATTAATAATGTCATCTGTTACAGTGTCTTTTGAATAGGCTTAGATAGGGACTCCACTGTTCTTGTCAGTGTAGGAATTGCAACAAAAAGCTATTTAGTACTCCGAGGAACATTGCATATAAATCAGTAATAAATCGGTATTTATAGACACACAGGAGAAAAAAAAATCCTTGGCGTTAGAAATGTTAAGGTATGTTGCAGCTTTACTCAGAGTTATTGCAACAATTGTGTAATGGAGTTTGAGAAGTCTGAAAGATAGCTTTAAATGGTTTTGGAAATTTTTTTTTCTCCACTTCTAAGGCAAAACAATCTGAAATCCTAAGCATTGAGAAAAATGATTTTTGTGAAAAGTGAAAGAATCCAATGGTGTTTGTGGGTACTGACGTCAAGAGCTAATATCAAGAGTGAAGCTCTAAAGCATTTTATGAAATAATAGGGTGAGAAAGTCCATGGAGGCTACTGAATTGTGAATATCCGTAGCTTATATTTTAAGCTCAGGAGCATAAAGAAGTGTGAAATGGCAAATTTCATCTGAGAAAGTGAAGAAGAAGGCGGAGTGGAGGGACGAAGCAACCTGTTCCCCCCCCTCAGTGGTACTTACTATATGTCTGTGTGTAAAAGAGTAAATCCATGTGTTGCCAGCTGTGGGAGTTGACAGTAGAAGGAGGGGCAAGTGTCAACAAAGTTTTGGGGTTGCATGTACTCAGAAACACTGGGAGAAATCTATACCTATAGAATTAAAAGGAGGTTTGCTTTAAGCAAGAATAAAGGACACAGCTGAGAGGGATCTATACAACCAAGTGACAGACCTCAGAGAATCTCAGGGGCTTCTGAAGAACAAGCACTGTAACCTGAGATAATGCTTCCTGTATAGCAGTCACTGCACTGAAAGCTAGCATCTTGCCAACAGTTTGAAGACAAATTTAATTTAGATCCAGTAGTATACTTTTTGTGGGAGGTTTTTTTTACTTAAATTTTGTAGCTAAGTTCCTGTGGCATTTTCAGTAATTCTGTGGGAAAACTTGCATTATTTTGATGTTTCATAAAGGTCACATACAGTATCACCTACAGCAGAAAAGCAGTCTTCTGCCTGACTGGTGTGAAAGAGTGCTAGTGCAATTTGCCATCTGTTTGTAGTGTTCTGTGTTAAGGAAACTTGAAGCTGATATCCTAGAGTATTCAGTTTATCTTTGGGGAGGTCAAACCCTTAACACTGAGGTGAATCTTATAATATTATTTCTTACAGCATTTCAGCCTGACTAGCTTTAGGTGTCTTCGGTAGTATACAACTTACATAGTTAATGAAGGTTTCCTTTATAATTAGCGGAGGAGAAGAAAGCAAGCGCTTTTTCAGCACAATTCAAATCAGATTAAATGCCTACTTTAGGATAACGTGGGTCCTGTGCTAAAAGTGTTTTCTCTCCCTTGATGATAAAGGCAGTTGTAGAATGACTAATTTGGCTGTAGACGTGTGTTTTGGTTTATGCATGTAAGCACCATAAGAAACATGAATGTATAAAATATATTGGAAGGAGATGTAACAGCTGCCCCTGCTTATACTGGGATGGAATTTGGCTATGGTCCCTGTGAAGACTGTCGTTAGAACCAAGGCTAACCAACCATGTGGGGCTCTACAAGAAATTCATTGGTTGCTTCCTTCTTTCCTGTACTCAAGTCCTGTAGCAGACTTGATGTCTCTTCCCTCTTACGTGCCATAGTTGTTTAGCTCCTTCCCACCTTTACCTTTCTCTTTCCAGGTATTGCTCTCTTGTGTTGTATATGTAAGAAGACAAGAGGCTCTGGAAGAATAAGACAGAAGTCATATCTGGTTTAGCTTGTATGTGCAGTTTAGCTGCACATACAGATTGTCCAGCTCCTAGTTTGAATCAGAGTAATGTTTTAGAGGAGTATACTTTATCTCATGTGGTTCACCTGTAATATTAACAATCTTTTCACGTATGTGTTAAGAAAAACTGTGTGGGGCATTTTGTTAGTAGATCAACTAACAAGCTGTAACAGTAGCTTGATAAATATATTACATATTTACACATTATGTCAAATGCTCATTGATTAAACACTGTGTGTGTACATTGTCAGTTCCTTTTTTTTAATGCCTCTTGCTCAAGCTTATTCATGGTATCCTGAGAAGGAAACTTGTAAGTTTTCTTGAGGGTGGGTGCAGGAGGCAGGGACAGGAAGGGTGAAGTATTTGGTTGTGAACATACTCTAAGGTTACGTTGAAAATATTTTTATTTTCCAATAGAAGTGGATTGATGGTGGCCTTACCAATGGCCTTCCTATCTTGCCTGTTGGAAGAACTGTGACGATTTCTCCTTTCAGCGGTCGATTAGATATCTGTCCACAAGATAAAGGACGTGTGGATCTTTATGTTAAATTTGCAAAACAAGATATAATGGTGAGTTGCTTGTTTATTAAATAACTTTAGAAGAAGAAAAGGTAGTTAAGCAGTTAAGGTTATGCTTATTTTTAAGTGTTTATTTTCTGCATATATGTCAAGTAATGTTTTGGCATTTTCTTTATTGCAAATGGAGTTTAAACCTTTTCTTAAACACAAGGGAAGGAAGATGTAGCATAAATTTTGTCTGAAAGGTTGAAAAGCATCGCTCTACTACAAAATTGAGCAAATTATCGTGGGCTATTAACTGTAAGTAATCTGGGCTTTCTTTAAGTATCAGCTTTCTTTTCTAAGCAGAGTATTTATAGGGGGCAAAAAAAAAAACCCAAAACTTTCTGTAGAATACCTCAGGAGAGGGAAACTCCAGAACATCCCTTCATACTTATGGAAATTAGCTGCTCTAACTGAATTTAAAATACAAGTTTGTCATATATTTGAAATGCTACACAATGACTTGTCACCTCATTTCTCAAGAGAGCTCATGTTAAGATTTTGAACATTTGTAACCACAACATTTTTCCAGAAGTTGTTTTGTTAGATGTTACAGAAACATCTCTGTATACTGAAATACAGGTCAAGACCAATTTTTATGGCCTCCTTTTCATCATTGACATTTCTGTCTTTGCAAGCTTTGTCTCACAAAACTTTAACCACAGTATATTGCTTCCATTGACACAATGAAAGAAAATGTTGAATAGCAGTAGACCTGGCTGTCAATAAAACTCTGTTACAAAGAAGAAATAAAGATTAACAATAATTGGTGGGTTTTTTCAAAGTTTCTTTTAGACAGTTCTTAATATGTTTTCTTAATTTGAGTAATGTAATCCTAAATTGGACCAGTTTCTGCATCTTTATAATGTTTCACAGAGATTTTAAGCATGGTAGTACTTGGTAAAGGATCATAAAGCATGAGACTTTTGATTTCATATATATTGAAAATCGAGGCAATCGTTTACTATGTATTTCCTGGTTGTGATTTGTATCTAATATCACTGCATCTAGAGGAGAAAAAATGAGCTGGTGATTAGATTAGTTTAGAGATGGCAAATTAAGAGCAGAGTTACATTTCTTCTAGGGTCTTGCAAGTGCAGACTTGTGCAAAATCTCAGGCAACGTTTTAAACTATTCTGTTGGAAGCACCCTTAGCTTTTAGAGCTGTAAAAAATGTGAACTAAGAATAAACTCTTTTCAGCAATATTGTAATCTCCATGAAATGACGATTGGTATATCTTCATTTATCTGGATTGGAATGTGGACAGTTTTCTGTCTCTTTGAGCTTCCTCCATCTATTGGTGTCAATTTGAATAACTGCTTCAAATAATGGAGATGATTTTGATATTGTTTTTCAAAATTGTGTATAATGAAGTATGTGGCTAAATTATTGAATTAATTATGTAAATGAAGTATTCAGAACTTTATTAAATCTAATTAGACTTTTCGTTTTGTTGTAAACAATTTAATCATTCAAGAAGAGAGTTTTGAAATCCATCAAAACTCACCATCAAAGTGACCGCTTGAGATGCTCGGTAGTTTTTAATTTGTTGGTAATACAAGCTACATTGATACTCATATGTTAAACATCGCCTGGGAATGTTGCCAAGAATGTGGTTGTTTGCACTAGTAAGTTGTCCAAATATTTCCTTGCACAAGTTTAGCATGTGCCAGCTACCGCTCTGCCAGACAGTTCTGGGAATGTTTTTGAAGTTAAAATGTTTCAGAATCTTTGGGCAGTTCTACAGGCAGACAGCCTGTCTTGGAGGCAGCGAGTTTAATAGCGTATATGCAGACCATTTGTGCCAGTGTGTCTTGGCGCTCAGCAGTATACCTGGACACAGTTAACTTCCTAGTGTAGATGTAGCCACGCTGGTCTTTTGTTTTTACATATGCTACATGAAACAGATGACAAAAGAGAGAGCAACACAGTCAAGTCTAGGTAAGTTGCTTTAATAAACTAATTTATAGCTTCTTGCTCTGTTGCAGCTGTCTCTGGCCAACCTAGTAAGACTTAATCAAGCTTTGTTCCCACCAAACCAAGAGAAAATGGAATCATTGTGCCAAAATGGATTCGATGATGCTGTACAGTTTTTACTGAAAGAAAACTGGTTTGAATAGGTGATACATAGAACGTTAACAGAACCTGCTGGCTGTCAAAACACAGCTATGGGCATCCTAAAGAATCGGAGGGATTGCTGTCCCAATTCCAGTTTATGGAAATAAAAATCCTAATGGAATTGCATCAGCCTCTGCTGAGAAAGTATCGGTTGCACTCCGAAGACCTGTAGAAACATGTCAGAATGGGAATAGTACTTGCCCAGTAGTTGCCTTGTTTTGAGGAGGTTCAAGCTTAGATCCATTTTGCTTCAGCTGAGGACTTGAGTGTGGGATTTGTAAAAAGCTTGTGTTGTCATAATTGCAGAACTTCAGAAAAGTCTTTTTTGATGTTATTTGAGAGACAAATCAAGGTTGTACCATGAAAAATTACAATCTGTATGTTCACTAAATGTAATAGTTGTGTGTGCTAACTGGATGCTTGCAATATTACTGATCTAGTACTTACCTTGCAGTGTTTGAAAGGACTTGAACACTTATCACTAGCCACAAGAAATAAAGCATTTGCACTCTTTTACTCTAGTATGTGTATTTTTAACATTAAAAGTTCTTGCTTTTTTCAGTGAATGTGGTCTCTTAAAATTTGAAATACTAGTTGAAATTCATAAAACTGTGATATTTGAACTTAAACCCTTCTTTACAAGATATTTTTAAGAAATTGTTACATTTATTATGTTTTCTTCCTCTCCTAAAATTGAATAAATATATTTTCTTGAAACTTTTTTGTCAAGAGCTAATTTATAAATTTCTTGGAATCCTGTAACAACCTGATTATCTGCAAAAGAACAGTCTGTTGGAGAGAGGTTGAAGTAAGTTAGCAGGTAATGAACCCAGACTCATGCATCTCATTCTTTTACCATTCACCTTGCACTGACTGCCTTAAGCGCAAGTTCAGGATTTTCAGTCCTAATGCCTAAATACTAAGATCCGCAACATTTTACTTAAAAGCAAACAGTGTTTAAGTGTGCTTTTAAAGTTGATTTCTTAATAATTAAAAAAAAATCAGAGATGGAGTTAAACATCTATGAAATTATAGAATTCCGCAAAAACAATAGAAAATCTGGGTAGGTGAGAAATAAGAATAAAAAAAAATAGCTGTTTGAAAGCCTCTTCAGCACTTAGCCACCAGCTCTATATTGATATGTAGATTGCATCAGATTAGGATTCGTGTCGCAGGGATTGAATTTTATTATTACTGTTTTTGATAATGAAAGACATTTTTAAAATGTTGATAGAAAGCACCGTACTTTCATTTTAGAACAACCTTTTCTAAATGCATGAGGTTCGGTGTACAGTGAAAACAGGATAGCTTGCAAGATTTACAGATCTGTAGGATAGCAGTTTTGCATGTAAAACTGACGTCAGTTACCTTTGTGCTACCAAGGCACCTGTGCCTGGGTCACTTGCATACTCACTGATACAGAGGATAACTTTCAGCATGAATAAAAATAGCAGCTAATGCTATTAAGGAATTCTCTTCTTTCACACTGATCTGCTGTGGCCTGCATCTCTGAGTCAATGGTAATACCTGTTTTGGCACCCCGGTGGAAACTTGGAACAGCTATTTTTCACTTCGCGTTCTGGGGGCTTGGAGCTACTCACAAGCTTTCAGAAACAGTGTACATCTTTTAATCGGTTACCTCTCTGAGCAATAACGGCACCATAAATATTTAGCGAGCCTGTACAAAGCTTGCTTGTCTGAATGCAGTTTTTTAAGAACTGTTTTATACAATAAAGTTATTTAAAAGGGAAGTTCATTTACTGATGATGTATTTTGCTTTTGAGCATCAACACAGTCATAGTTTGCTCTGATCTTCAATCCATAAAAATCTTACTTCTTTCAGCATGTATTAATGTCTCCCACGGGATCATACGCAGTATTGTGTTTACTGAGCCCTGAGAGCCACAAGTAACATTTAGTGCTTTAGAAATTGACCTTCATGGGTTTATGGTAAGATGATACAAGATTTTTTCAGGAAGAATAAGCTCATATTAATGCAGTGATAAGATGCAGAAGTGTTCATTGTGATAAGATAAAGTGGTGGGGTTTTTGTGTTGGAGCATAAAAGCTGAAGGAGGACAGAAACCTGTTCAGTCAGAACACTAGTGTTCGGAGTGAGTACTGCTGCATGCAATACTGCTGCATGACCACCATTTTGTAAATGTTTTTTCATTGTGGATGACCTATCCAAAGCAGAGGGATGCGAGCCTACTTTCTCCCAGTTGTTCAACTGGTCCTAATGAAGCATAGTAAAAGCACATTCAGAAATGCATTATTCTCAGCCAGCTGTGTTTAAATCCATTTTGTTTGTGTGAAAAGTAGCTTCTTTGAAAAAAGGGATATTTCTTAATATATTTGGGAAATATTCGCAGAAGGTAAATCAGGAGGACAGTCTCTTTGTTTCACTTAAGAAGCCAAGGCTGCTTCTAAGCATTCAGGTTTTGTGAGTACTACCCATTTTATTTCCTCCTTGCCCCAATCCCTCCACTGTATTACCTTGAAAATACCAGATGTAAAGTTTAAAGAAAACCCACATTTCCTAAGCAAAGTAGCATTTTTACAATAGAGACATAACCTTATTAAAGGTAAATCTATTTGCTTTCTGGTTTGGTCTCTGTAATTCTGTGAATTGGTCATGATTTCTTCCTATTTATCTTTGTGAACTTCGAAGCCTCCTAATTCAGTTTTGTGCTTAAGTCTGTATTTACTGCCTGGGTATTTCCGTGTTTGAGTCTGGACAGAACATGATGCTGTTGATCAGTGGTTGCAGCGACATGGGCAGTGGGATCAAGTGCACCCTCAGCAAGTTTACTGATGACACCAAGCTGTGTGGTGCGGTCAGCACGCTGGAGGGAAGGGATGCCACCCAGAGGGACCTTGACAGGCTTGAGAGGTGGGCCCGTGTGAGCCTCATGAAGAGTTCAGCAGGTACTGGGGACAACAAACAGACCGTGAGCCAGCCATGCCTTCTTCATGGCAAAGAAGGCCAACAGCATCCTGGTCTGCATTAGGCAGAGCATTGCCAGCAGTTCGAAGGTGGTGATCTTTCCTGTCCACTCAGCAGGGGCTAGACCACATCTGGAGTGCTGGGTCCAGTTCTGGGTTCCCCAGTACAAGAAAGTTATGGACTTACGGGAATAAGTCCACTGCAGCCCCACAAAGATGATTTAAGGACCGGAGCATCTGATGTATGAGAGGCTGAGAGACCTGGAACTACGTAGCCTGGATAAGAGGAGGCTCAGGGGGATCATATGAATTTGTATAAATACCTGATGGGAAGGAATAAAGAAGATGAAGCCAGGTTCTTTTCAGTGGAGCCCAGTGACAGGAGGCAATGGGCGTAACCTGAAACACTGGAGGGTCCATCTGAAGATCAGGAAACTTGTTACTGTGAGACTGACCGGGCACTGGGACAGGTTGCCCAGAAAGGTTGTGGAGTCTTCCTCCTTGTAGATATTTAAAAGCCATCTGGACGTGGTCCCGTGCAAACAGCTCTATCTTACTCTGCTTGAGTAGGGGGGTTAGAAAACATGATACCCAGAGGTCCCCTCTAACCAATGGTTCTGTGATTCTTTGACTTATTGTAGGATCAGCGTTTCATATAAATATTAATGTTCTTAACACTCCAATATGCACTTTTTAAAAAGAACTATAAATAGACAAAAGTTATATATCACTTGTCTAATATTAAGAATTGTTTGTGTTCTAAACTCATTCTGAATTCGGTCCTGATGTTTCATTCTGTGCTAAGCTGCCATAAAAATCCGTGACCTTGCTGACTGCAACATAACAAATAATGCCTTTTTACTATCCTTGAGCTGTTGATGTTAGATGATGGAACATATTACCTATCACTTGTTTTCAGTCCCCCAGAACTTTCTGAGTATTTGACCTTTCAGTCTGGAAGTTTATGTCCAACTTCTTTGGAAAGACTATGTAGAAAACAGCTCAGTTGTTTCTGAGAAGCATGTGCAAAAGTGCAGAAATCACATTGACCTTCATTTGAAGGGCCATTGATCTGAAGTGGAGGCAGTGTTGTAAAGTGGAAAGAAAACGGCCCCATTCAAGTATATGAGTTATCTGAATGAGATGCTTTTTAAATGCACCCTCTAGTGATGTCTGCTAGATTAGGTACAACGTCTTGCCATTTTTCCCAAAAATGCCAGAGCTGGAAGGTTTCATTGAATGCATTGACCTCTTTGTGCTTATTGTACTTGAAGGTGGCTTTGGTTCAGTGACTGCTGCCTTCAGTTCTCGTCACAGAATTGCATCTTTGGCTCACATGGACTTCACACCTCACATTTTAAAGGATGGAATGGCTATTTTTCTCTCCCCTGAAGCCCTACGTTAAATGTATAAACATTCCCTGTATTTAACCTCTTAATATTTAACCCAATTTATAATTTTAAATTTAAAATGAAGAGTTAGACATATATTATAAGCAACAAGGATTTTATTTTTAAAAGATTCTTAAAATAGGAAATATGAAGTGCTTCTAAGAGACAGTTTCCCTGGAAAAGAAGAGAGTTACATATTTGCATCCACAATTAGAGTCTGATATACTGACTCTGGAAACCTAAATATGTATGACTGCATATGCAGTCAGTTGCCAGTTTATGTAGAGGAGGAGGGAAGACCATTGCTTAATTCCCACAGTGCAAATAAGAGAAGCAATTAAAAAAGAAAAAGATTCTTCATTATTGCCCTCCCCCTCTCCAAATGCTCAAGTACAGTCTATCTGTCCTTCTGAAAGTCACATTTCACTTTTTGTAAGTGTATTAGACAGCACTTTTACCAAAAGGAATTAAATGCTCAGATAAATTTTCAAATGAAAATTTGGCATCTTTATTGATCGAATAAGGAAATAAGAAAAAAAGAAGGGTACTTTTCATAGGTTACTCCCTTCTGAGGGTAACGGAGGCTCTGATATGCCGGCTGGACCCAAAGCATGGGGAGGTCTGCTGCCTCCCTGGAGCTAGGGTAAGAGATGGCACTAGGAAACTCCCTGGTTTGCAGGTGCTCAGGTAGTATTTTCCTTGATCCTTTCTGTGTCAGGGAAGAGTATCGAATGGAACAGGCAGGTCCAGCTGATCAACATCTGGCCCAAGGCTGGTGTCATTGGCAGAATTTCAGCTTTTTCGATCACAGGACAGTCTGTTCAACACCAGGTCTGCTGACAGCCAACGGCATGCAGCTTTCTCAGAAGAGGAAAAGGGGTTTTGCTCAAGAGCTAGCAGGGCTGATTGACAGAACTTCAAATTGGAAGAGGGAAGGGGCAGTACCAAGCTACTCAGTGACGCACCAAAGTTTGAGGAGCTACGTGCTACTGAGACTTCAGACTGATCCATGTGGCGATGGGCACAATGAGCTGCTCTTGAAGTGTTTTTACCCAAATGCATGCAGCATGAGGAACAAGCAAGAGGAGCTGGAAGCCATGGCCCAGTCCCAGAGATTTGACATCACTGGCATAAATGAAACCTGGTGGGATGAGTCCTGTGACTGGTGTGCCACGATGGATGGTTACAAGCACTTTAGGAGAGATAGGCAGGGCAGGCGAGGGTGGGGGGGTGGCACTGTATGTAGCAAAGGAGCTGGAATGCACCGAGATTGCAGCTGGTGATGGCACAGTTGAGAGCCCCTGGGTAAGGATTAAGGGACAGACAAATAAAGTGGATGTTGTCATGGGAGTCTACTATAGGGCACCCAGCCAGGAGGATGACACTGATGAGTTATTCCTTAAGGAGCTAAGGGATGCCTCTAAGTTATCTGCCCCTGTCCTTATGGGGGACTTCAACTGGCCAGATGACAACTGGGAATACTACACTGCTGGTACAAAAGGTCCAGAAGGTTCCTAAACCATTTGGATGACACCTTCTTGGTACAGGTAGTAAGGGAACAGACCAGGAAAGGTGCCTTCCTCAACTTGTTGCTTATTAACAGAGAGAACATCATGGGTGAAGTGGCAATTGGTGGCTGCCTTGGCCACAGTGAGCGTGAAGCAGTCAAGTTTAAAATCTATGGTGACAGGAGGAAAACTGCCAGCAAGAGCTCAGCTCTGGACATGAGGAGAGCAGACTTCAGGTTGCTCAGGGAAATGCTTAGTAAAGTCCCCTTGGAGAAATCTTTTGAAGGTGCTGGGATCCATCGGTGCTGGTCACTTTGTAAGTACCACCTCCTAAACGCACAGGAGCAGGCAATCCCAAAGTGTAGGAAGTCAAGCAGGTGAGACAAAAGCCTGGCTTGGCTGACCAGGGATATTCTTCCTGAAATGAGGAGAAAAAAGAAAGTATATGGCCAGTGGAAGCAACATCAGGTGACATGGGAGGACTACAGAGAAGCTCTTTGCCACTGCAGGGAGGAAATATGTGCGGCCAAAGCTCAATTAGAGCTGAAGCTGGCCAGTACTGTGAAGAACAATAAGCAGGGCTTTTTAAAAATACATTAATGGCAAAAGGCAGGCCGGAAGTAACATTGGCCCGTTACTTGATGAGCATGGTGACCTCACAAGCAGGGACATAGACAAGGTAGAGACATTTAATGCTTTCTTTCCCTCAGTTTTCAACACCGATGGTGGGCTCAGGGACCCCCAGAGCCCTGGGCTAGAGAACCATGACTGTGGGAATTATAAACTCCCAATCAACCCCAAATTAGTGTGCGACTTGCTGTTCCAGCTGGATCCCTGTAAGTCGATGGGGCCTGATGGGATTTATCCAAGGGTACTTAAAGAGCTGGCTGATGTCATAGTGAGATATCTTTCAATGATTTTTCAATGCTCTTGGGAATCTGGAGAGGTCCCAGTTGACTGGAAGCTGGCAAATGTTATCACAATCTTCAAGAATGGCAACAGGGATGACCCTGGTAACTAGAGGGCTGTCAGTCTCACTTCTGTGCCTGGCAAAATTATAGAGAAGATTACTCTAGGAGTTATTAAAAAACATCTGAAAGACAACACAGTCATTGGTCCCAGCCAGCAAGGGTTCATGAGGGGAAAGGCCTGCCTAACAAACTTAATTTCATTCTATGGTTACCCATCTAGTTGACCAAGGGAAGCCACTCAATGTGATCTTTCTGGATTTCAGTCAAGCTTTCGATACGGTCTCTCACAGTATCCTCCTGGACAAAATGCCGAGCACACAGCTGGATAAACACATAACGCAGTGGGTGAGCAATTGGCTGATGGGTCGGGCTCAAAGGGTCATAGTAAATGGGGTTACACTGGGCTGGCGGCCAGTGATTAGCAGGGTTCCACAGGGATCCATCTTGGGGCTGGTACTTTTTTCTTTAATTTCTTTGTAAATGACTTGGATGCAGAACTGGAAGGAATACTAATTATGTTTGCTGATGACACAAAATGGAGGAGCTGTTGACACTTGCAAGGGAAGAGATGCTCTGCAGAGGGATCTGGAAAGACTGGAGAGCTGGGCAATTGCCAGCCATATGAAGTTTAACAAGGGCAAGGGCCAGAGTTTACACCTGGGGCACGGCAACTCTGGATGTACATACAGACTGGGGAATGAAAGGGTGGAGAGCAGGCCCGTGGAGAGGAATCTGGGGGTTCTGGTCAACAGCAAGCTGAGCATGAGCCAACAGTGTGCCCTGGTAGCCAAGAGGGACAACCGAGTCCTGGGGTGCATCAAAGACTGCATTGCTAGCCAGCTGAGGGAGGTGATTGTCCCGCTCTCCTCTGCACTGGTGCAGCCTCACCTTGAGTGCTGTGTGCAGTTCTCGGCACCACAGTAGATTAAGCACATAAAGCTACTAGACAGTGTCCAGAGAAGGGCCACGAAGTTGGTGAAGTGTTTAGAGGAGAAACCGTATGAGGAGTGGCTCAAGTCACTTGGTTTGTGCAGCCTGGAGAAGAGGAGACTGAGGGGAGACCTCATCGTGGTCTGCAGCTTCCTCACAAGGGGCGGAGGAGGGGCAGGCGCTGATCTCTTGTCTCTGGCAACCAATGACAGGACCCAAGGGAATGGCAGGAAGATGTGCCAGGGGAGGTTTAGGTTGGACATTAGGAAAAGGTTTTTCACCCCGAGGGTGGTGGAGCACTGGAACAGATGCCAAGCATGACAATATTCAAGAAGCACTTGGACAGCGCCCTCAAAGATATGGTGTAAATTTGGGGCTGTCCTGTGCAGGGACAGGAGATGGACGTGATGATCCTTGCGGGTCCCTTCCAACTCAGGACATTCTATGATTTTAATATTTTAGGAAAAGAGGCTAGTGATGAAGGTGAAGCTGAATCCAGCTAGAGTGTGTATCCACTTCTTAATGTTCAGCCCTGTGTGTCAACTATGTGACTTGCTGTCCCCTTTTAAGTGAACAGTTTACTCACTTTTTAAAACTACTGCGTAATTAATGTATAAGGCTGTAGCCTCTGTCATTTCTCTATGAACCGTTTCCTTTCACGTAATATATTTTCAGGTGTAAGCAAATTTGAAACACAATACTCAGCTTGCAATATGTGACTGGGCAAAAAAAGAAGAAGAAAAATAATTTTCAACATTTTAAATACTTTGTCAAAGTATTAATTTCCCCAAGTCGCACATACATAACTATACCAAGGCAGCACTTCCTCAAGTATTTCACTATTATGCAAATTATGATTAGCTCTTTCTATGCCACTTAGTTCTAATGATATTTAGGTAGATTCCACAAGGATTCTAAGCACTTTAAAACAAGTTTAAAATACACTTTTTTAATCCAAATACTTTATATTACAATCTCAGATATAGCCCATAAGCATTAAGGATAAGCCCTACAGTAGTAAACTTATGTCTATGTAGTCTATCTATATGTCAACATGATTTCAGTAATTAATGTTTAACATGTAAATTACAACTTTTAAAAACACATTAAGTGTTTTAATTCTATTGGGAGATGCACGTACCCAATATACATTACATGAGTGGCATAGCTGGGTAAATAGCTAAGAGTGGAAGAAATAGCAGGGATTTCTCAACATGGGGGATCTTTAAAGGAGTTAGGAGTAAGGTCAGCCAGTGCACTGGGAGCATGTGAGGAATTTCTCTCTGACAAACTCTTTAAATCTGTCATTACAGTGGACAGATACTATATTACAGAATTGCCTTTGTAAAGCAAAGAAGCTGTCTTAACCTGGGTAAAAACAAAATTCCAACTGTGTCCTTGTGTTTAAGGTAGAAAAGAACCCAGTATATACGGTCAGATTTGTTGGCATTGAAAAGAGGTTTGAATAGGTTTTACAGTATTTTGATGATATTTACATACACTAACACTCGTTTCATTTGTAGCTTCATGGAGTGGTAACTTCTTTAGTTTGAAATAAATACATGAACAGGTAAAATAAACTTGAACAAAATCATTCCAAGTTAATGAAGTTTTTTGTAGGTGTGTTTCTTTTCCACCTTGGTAGAAACAGCACACATCACACGTGCTCATATCTTGGTCACAACTGCACGCACCTTGTTTTTCATATCATTTTCCTTCCAATGTCACTGAACGTTCTTATTAGTGACATATCTTCATATTCTTGATTAAACCTGTTATTAACTGGTCTGGATGGCTGGTCATAAATCCATTCACTTGGCAGGGTAGCACTGCCAGCTGTATTTCTTGACTCATTCTTGCACTTTTTAAAGCACTGGTGAATCTGTTGCAATATTCCATAAAACACATTGTTAAGCAGGAAAAATGTTTCCATCAGACACCCAATCTTTTCAGAGAACACATTGCTAACTTTATTGGCATAGCAATCTAGCATTTATTCTGTAATATTTTTCAATGCATATCAAAGTCCAAATGAAACGTGGAAATACTAATTTTTAACTACACCCTCATGAATTAACAGACTATTCATTATTATTATTATTAATAATAATACATGTTATTTATATGTAAGCTAAGATATTAATACCTATGTAGTTATTGTTCTGTAGCTTATCTGATTCTAACTTAATAAACAAGTTGATTATGGTCGGATGTGGGCCATTTTGATAGAGCAGAACATTTATCATACATTTTGGTTTAAACTAAGAACTAATATCAAACAGTGTTAATTTATGTCAGTGAATTAGCTTATTATATGCTGAATTCTAAGGCTTTACAGCTTATTTCATATCATACTCAAGAAATAGGCAGAAAGTGTGTCTGACTCTATACCAGTGATTTCATTTCATACTTTTCCAATTCCCAATGCTGTTTTTGATGTATGTGCGTTGTTACTGCAGAAAAAATAGAGCGTGGGAGTTGGGGGAGAGACATTTTTATTCATACTTTATTCTTACATAGTGTAAAGAAAGTTTTTTGGAGAGTGGATGAGATAGGTTGCTTCTTTTAGGGAGAATCCCCAAGTGACTGCTGTAATGGTTTCTCAATAAGACAGGCACAACTGTCATGCGGGTGTCATTGGGACAGCGCATTGCTGTACCCTAGTCTGGACTTGGAAGGACAGGAAAAGTTTGGCAGAAGTAAGAGGCAAGGGAACAGCTGAGAGGACTTTAGACTTAGAAAAGGCAGGTCAGACCTCTTCTTGAGGTTAACAGCTCTGTACGGAAGCTCCCTGAAGGACTTAACCAGCCATGACATGCCAGATTTAAGCAGTGGCCTGTAAGGGCCAAAGGGCCTTTGAGTCATCTAGTCCCACTTTCATTAGTTTACGCTCTGATTTTGACACAGTGTACATTTACACGACAGGAAACATTTGTCATTTAGTAAAGGAATGACTTTTAAAAGTTACAAACTTCCTAACTTCATAAGTTTCATTGTCGGTCTGTGTGCTGTGTTAACCCTAGCCAGCAGCTGAGCACCTGCAGAGCTGCTCACTTGCCTACTTCCCCATCTCCGGTGGGCCTGGGGAGAGAATATGAAGAACAAAAGCAAAAAGCCTCATGTCTCAAGATAAAGACAATTTAACAGTGAAGGAGAGAGGAAAAAAAGAAACCCAACAAAAAAAAAAAACAACTGAAGAGGAAATCACTCACCACCTCCATTCAGCAGACCAATGCCCAGCCAGTCTCTGAGCAAAGGTCACCTTGGAAGCAAAAAACCCCCTTTGTTCTTCCCCAGCTCCAGCTTTTATTACTGAGCATAACATTATGAGGTATGGGATATCCCTTTGGTCAGCTGGGGTCAGCTGTCCTGGCTGTGTCCCCTCCCAGCCTCTTGCCCACCCCAGCCTACTCACTGGGGCAGCAGAGTGAGAAAAAAGGAAAGCCTTGATGCCATTCAAGCACTGTTCAGCCAAAACAATGGTGTGTTATCAACACTGTTTTAACTTCAAATCCAAAATACAGTACCATGCAGGCTGCTATGAAGAAAGTTAAACTCCATCACAGCCAGACCCAAGCAGAGTTTTCTACTGCTTGCTAATTGTGCTCACAGTGACTCATTTTAGGAAAGACTAGGTTGGCTCACTTTGTGTATTCAGATATGAAACGGTTTCTGGCAGGCCTCTGCTGCTATTGTATTTTAGCAAGGTTTGACTGTTTATGTCTTTCTGTGGCATGAGTTTACTGTCTCTCTAAATACACATACCTTGTCTCCTACTGCCTGAACTTTGTGAACATTTCTGGTTTTGATGTGGCTTTGAGGTAACAGTACTTAACAACTGCTTGCTAAAGAAAACAAACCCCAAACCTTACTTGACCTAGAAGGGCAATCAGATACTGTAAATGTCCTTGTAAGTCCTGTAACTTATGTCACTGTGCTGAGTCTTTTATAATAATGGAGTTTTTGGCTGTGCAGTGGTACCAGCAGAGAGGGAGCTATTGCCACCATGCCAGGTTCGGTGACACTGAAGTAGCCTCCTTAAACTGCACAAGCTGGGAAACAGACGACAAGGTGAAGGAAATCCTGCCTTTCAGTCAGGATTGGCTGCCTGAAAGATCTGCCTTTCTGAATTTAAAATAGCTACTGGTTTAAAACCATGTTGATTCCTTAAGAGCTAAGTTTTCTTCCTCTAAGCCTGTTACGTTTCATATCTATTCCCCTTTGGCCCAATTTAGCCTGCATTTGTTAACTTTTAAGGGACTCTACAACAGTGGTTTTGAGGAGAGACATTGCTAGTGAAGCACAAGTAATCTTTTAGGTCTCTTATAAATGATAATCTTTGAATTACACTTTCAAGTAAGGATCTTGTAAATAAAAGCAGAGCACATTGTAGTGTTGAGGGTGAGGCATGAATGTACTGCCATCCATGTGTTCAAAGACTGTGATGCTTGTTTGTTTCAAGTTATGGCATAGCTCAGATTTCTTCAGCTCATGTTTATTTCCTTCCAAATGGCTTCATTTAAATAAAGGTTATTCCCAAGTACGGTCAAAGTAGAGGCATTCATTATTAGCTGGCTTTTTAGGTTTTGCTTCCATAGAAAATAATTGATTAAAATTATTATGAAGTTTCTCCTGAAGTATGGAACAGAGCCACAACTAGGAAAGAGGGAAGGATTTTTAAAATATCATGGAAAGCCTAAGAAATCACCCCTGGCTTCGGCAATTTTATATCCAAAAAAATGTTTTCTCCTTCTCTTCCAAAATACTTTCAAGTTTTCAAGCTGCCAGGGTGCTGCACAGTTGGCCAGGTAAATGTCAGGCAGTGGCCCGTACCAATTAGTGGGTGGGAGTGGGCATAAAACCCTGGCACGACTGGTCGGTTGGCTGGAACATGAGTAAGACAAATGACAAGCAGACATTGATGGGTGTCCAGGGATGCTCATGAAATTAGGAGCTGGAGCCCAGAAGCATGGAGGGAGCAGGATGTGTTTCAAACTGCTAATCATTTAGGCAATGTTTTCCCTTTCTCTTTTGTTTCTATGTAAAAGTAAAAAGTTAAGCAAGCAACATACAAAGGAGCTGCCCACTCACCAGCAAGTTCAGAAAAAAAGGGTATAATTTCCCTATGCATCACAGCTTTTTTTTTAATTTTTTTTTTTTTATGGCCATGCCCTGAAATGATTCACAGGCAGGGAGTTATACCTCTAACTTTTTAGTTAGCAGAAAAGAGAGTTGCTTTTTACTTTGTTACAGGTGCATATTCAGGCTGATCTGCTTGTCATTTCTTTCCATCAGAACATGCCAGCCATCTTTATGTTTGTAGTATCTATTTGTGAAAATACTACTTACACCAAAAGCTATGATAACTGTGGTGACAAGGATGGTGTAGCCAAGAAGATACCAACCCCACCAGGTCTTTCCTGATCCTACACAGTCTTTGCTTTTCAAATCTGAAACAGAGAGGAAGAAGATTAAGTATTTGAAAAAGAAAAAGGTTGCTTTTCTGATAAGATTTCATTTGAAGGATTAGTGAGGATTGACCAGACAGCACGTTTGTCTTTATTTTTATCACATTTTCTTTCACTGTTTTTTCAGGCTAAGAGGTTAAGCTTCTCATGAAAGAACTGTTGTCTTCTTTTTACTTCAAATATGAGATTTTTGAACCTGATGTAAGCCACTTACAAAATGGACAGTAAACAAAATTCTAAGTTTACTAGAAGTGGCATATCCAAACATATCTTTAATGTGTATATGAAAAAGCCAATATAAATGACAGTTATCTTACTAAGAGTGTCAGGCAACTTTTTCTTCCTTTTTTTTTTTTGTTTTTCCCACAACCATACTAAACGTAAAGTATGGTGTTATAGGTAGAAGAATTTCTGTGGCTGCTGTGTTTTCTTAGGGACTCAGAAGAATTACATTGGATGATTGTTAAACATAATGTGGAAACTAGAATGAGAGAGATGCTTTGTGGCATTTAGCATTTGCTAGTCTGGAAAGTCCACGAGGAGAAAACTTGGTTTATCTGAAATAGTGTATCTCGGTCACTGAGGTCTCATTCCCAGCAGGATTAAGGAAACTGGATTCATAATTTGAGGACGGGGAAGAGTTAAAAGGTGTTGAAAATTATCTTACAATCCAATGGAGAGAAACCCTCACACTGCTGTGTGAATTTACTGTTCATTTTTCAGTAACTGGAAGAGGAAGCACAAAATACATATTTAAAAAAAGACTATTGGCTTATAAAGATTGAAGAAAATTATGAAAAATATAATGAAAGATTGTCGGGGATTTGATTTGTTTGTTTGTTTTGGTATGAAGTAAAGTGAAGATCCAGAAAATGTCTGTCAAGAATATTAAGAAAAAAGTACTTTTAAATTTATATCTAAAAATTTTAATTAATTCTCTCTCTATAAATGTATAAAATATTCAGGATGCATAAAATATGGAATCAGCGTTCTAATGCACAGTGAACTGGTTTAGATCCAAAGAAAAGTCTTTGTCACCAAGAACTCTGTGTGTCCAGATGTATAAATAGTTCAAACAAAAGGTATGCCCTCCCTCTGCTACTTATACAACTGTAGACTGCTTTTTCCCACCCTTCTTCCAGCAGAGGCAAGTGCTGGGAGAGAAGGCAGTAAGGCTGAAGGAAAATTTAATTCACCTTGCACACATCAAGCCCATTTCTGTCACTCCCAAATGCTCCTTACCATGGACTGTCAGCTTGGTGCCGTCTCCACATTTGCCCTGGATTTTCTGCGTTAACGTCACGTCGCAGAAATAGGAGTTGCTGTCACCCTGGTCAACGTTGCTCAGTTTTAAGATGGAGAACCCCCTGAGGGTGTCCTTTGTAATGTGTACCAGTGGCCTGCCTGTGCCGGGACTCGAGTGGAGGCTCTGCTGGTTGTGGCAGTCAGGGCCTTTCCTCCAGTACACAACTGGCTCCTCGTTCTCCTCACTGGGGTACTCAAATACACACAGCATCCACACCGTGGAGTTAAGGAGCACATTGGCATCTTCAGGGTATTGCATGACCGAAAGCTCTGGCCCACTGCTGGCTGTAAGGTGTATATAAAGGACGTTCAAGTAAACAGTTATGCTCTCAGGAAAGGTTGACTTGGCCAGCTGAATACATGGGCGTAGCCAATATTCACTGCTTATAGCCATAGCTATAAGCACATATAGCAAAAGGTGCACAAGAGTGAGGCAAACAACAGTTTTGCTACTGCCTTCTGAGAAACCAGTGCTGAATTTATCATTCAAAACAGTTAGAAAGACAGTCATTAACTTTGCCTAAAGATCACATATCAAATAAATTACAGGTAGAGTATAGGAAAAGCAAGCCCAGGAGGTGACAAAGTAGGAGTTGCAGAGGAGAGGACTAGATTAAGTTTGCATACTGCTCCTATTATTCTTAAACTTTTGGGATGCCTTCATAACAAAGCTTTGCTCTGGGAAATTTCAGACAATCTTTTCAACTTGCAAAAAGTTCTAGAAGAAATAGACGTACTTTTATAAACTTAAGATGTTGATCTGCAAGTGTCTGCACTTTGTCTAAATACTATATTTCCTACGTATACAATAGTTTCTTGTTCAAATTTACTGTCTCTGTAAAAGTTTGACAGATACATTATTTACACAATTAACAATGACTTGATAGTTATTGGACATATTAAAGTTTGTATGAAAATGAAGGATGACAGGAAAACTTGTTTTGGCAACAATGTACTGAAAAAGCTCTGAAAATCCCTTTATTCTGATCACCATGCAAAACTGAAATGCTCTTTTCACAATTACTGTATATATGCATATAAGATTTTTAATGAAGGAGTCTTACCAGGAAATACATATTGCCAATAGCACAGATAAAATTTACAGTATGAGGTAGTTTATGAAAAGATGTGAAAAATCTATTCCCATGCTGTGAATGTGAAGGAGATCTGGGGAAAAATGGCAGTTACAATTTTTCTAGAGGTCAATATAATAATAATAATAAAAAGCCAGGATTATATTAAAATGGGATTAGAACAAAGGAAGCTAAACAACATTATTACCTTCTTAAAAGTAATGTTAATGCTCCATTGATTTTATCCTATTATTTCAATACATCATTATTTAAATATTTGCATGACCTTTTCTTATGGGCAAGAATACTGGGGGGGGGGGGGGAAAGGAAACACAATTACAGCTAAACAGAGCAAAAATTAAAAATGAAATAAATACAAGAGTAATGAATATTTTAGGAAAAAATAATTATATCCTTGTAGCAAACTAAATACAAGGATTATTCAAGTTTATGCAGGCTCACTGCTTGGAATGTTTTCTGTGCAATCTGAAAACAATCTTCAATTTCCATAATTTTTCAGCTTTGATAGTTCCTGGCATCACACCCCAGAGTCCTTGGGTATTTTTTTGATTTTTCAAGTAAAGCCTTACACGGATACTATGTGCACATGAACTAACTGTATACAGTTAATGCAGAAGGAGTTTGAACCCATAGATGATGGATATTTAGAGAAAATTCTTGCACATACACAGACAACAATGGGCAAAATGACTGGGAGCATGCCTGGGCAAAAAAAAAAGCATAGTGAATAAGACAATACACCTCAAGAAACTAATCTGATATTAATTGCAAAGGATCCAGAAGGCTAAACTGATAATGCATTTAGAGGTTGCCTCTTTGAGAGGGAATCTCCAGCCAGTGTAAAAGTTGGCAGGCTACAATGTCTGCATGACCTCCCTCACCACAGGCGTGATGGCATAAGCCAAATCCTGGAGGTCGCTGTAGTGCACTTAGGCAATCCTCAACCGGTGAATAGTTTGAAGGGGCTTTCCGAGGCAGCGTAGTGATGAACTCTTACGATTTCTTGTGAATAACAGAATTATCCCCTACTTGACACCCATTTCAGGTCACATCTCTCTTTTTTTAGCACCTCATATGACTCAATTTTATCTGCATTTGAGTTTTGAAATTCTAATTAATAAATCAGGTGACAATATTCTACTTAAAATTCAGTTATTTACACTTCAAATATCCTCATTTAAATGCCTAAACTTAACCATACTCTGCCTATGTAGTCAGTAAACAGAAATAGTAACTTAAAGGCAAGATCAATTTCATGGCATAATAAAGGTTTAAGCAGATAAAATGTTGTTTGTTTGGGTTTTTAACTATAAAAGCACCTATTTCGCACATAGAGCAATGAGTTCAGATAAAGCTATTAAAAATTCTGTGAAATGAATCTTTTCTTTTCGATCTGAGAACATAAAACTAGATTTCCACCACAAATGTTCTTGTATTTATGTAATTGCTTTCAAAAGAAATGGTTTGTCCTTTAAGTTTTACATCTGCATTCTTATACAAAGTATAAAAAATTGGAAAGTCATTACTCATAGCAAAGAAAACACGCTTTTAAATATATAAGAACAAATCAATAAGATGTTTTAAAACAGCTGGTTACTCCTATTTTTATATAGTCATTCTTTTTAGACCTTTTGTCTTTTGAATGTATATGCTAAGAAATGTAAGTTCAGAAATGACTGGGCCATACTTGAAAGAGATTCCTGAAAGCTAATGTGAAATGTGTTTTAAAATCAAAATAATCCAGAGGCGTTTCTGGGACACACCTTTCATTTTGGGTGAAAAATAAATATCTGAAAAAATCAGTATGTCGCATTGATAGCAATATTTTGCTACCCACAGAAAACCAGTCTCACCTCAGTCAGTGAAGGAGAGGTAGCCAACTTTGTGAAGAAAAACAGATGGCTCATATCTGAAATATCTTTTGCATTTTCATCGGGCTGTACAATTAAAAAAAGAATTAGTCCCAACGTTTCTTTTAAGTTTGTTGGCGTAAGTGAATACACACACTTTTAAAAGCACTCCAAGACCCAGTTTTACAAAAATCCTGAAATAACCTTAATATGTCGTCCAGTTGACCTGTATATAAAAATGCCAGTTTAGATTCCTAACCAGCAAAAATAAGCCCATATTTTTCTCCTTCTTTAGTCAGATCTAATTTTGATTTTGTCAGTCATGTAATTTTAATGTCTATCTACTAATTTAAGTTCTTTTACACCTTTTTCTCATTTTTGCTTTCCAGTATAAAACAGCAGCTTGAAGACTTCAACAAAGTAAAATTGAGCAACTGACAATTTCATCCCTGATTAAAAATTAGCACTGTCTTCCTTGTTCATTTAGGGTTTGGAGAATTCTAAGGTAAAATAATAAAAAAGAAAAAAACCACCATCACCTTACCTGCAAAGTGTGCAAAGTGAGATATTGTAATTAATACACCAAGCCGCATCATTTTCTTGGGATTGCTAACGCAGAGGTCTTAAAACCTCAGCCAAGACTAGTGATACCACAGCTTTCAGCAAGTAGTTGAAAATTAAAGTCCTCCTAAAAACATGTTTTTAACCTTGTTTCTAAGGGGAGGTTCTTGTGGTTTCATTCTCTCTATTTCCCTTTCTGCCATACATCCTGGACGTTGCAACATATTAGCTTATAATATCACAGTTTCAAACTGAACTCCATTAGGACTATTTTTCCATTCTGAGCATTTACTTCTGACGGCTAGGAGGAGGATCAGTTTTGTACAGCAAATTTACTCAAAGCTGCCCGTCTGGGGAAAAAAAAAAAAAGAAAAAAAAGAAAAGCCCAAGACTGGGAGCAGTGGTTACAATGTAAGGCAGCAAGGTTTGCAACATGCAACTGACTCTCACGCTTTTGCTCAAAGTCCTGTTTGCACCTTAAACACAGCATGGATGAAGATGACTTTGCTTTATCTAGTATTGGTCCAATTAGACAAATCAAATATACCACAGAATGGTTCAGAAGAAACATTATTTGTCTTGGCTGAGATCATACTGACTGTCTAATTATCATCCTGCAGTCCAGGATACATGAACATTAGCTGCCAAAAACTATAACCTGGCAAAGAGGACACTGTAGCTACCCTCCTAACGCACAGCTTCTGAATTTACAGGAGCCTGTTCGATTAGCCAATGTCCTTGTATCTCTACGTATAGACTATTAAATTTCATCCAGCCAAATTATCCATGGATTTAAGTAAAACTTGCTTTCATCCAGCTACCCTGCCTAGAGATTTGAATGTCTAGGTCTGATTAAGAGATAAATTCCATGGAAATATCCAGTTCTGATCTCAAGGCTTTGAGAGATAGGTAGTTTACCAACTGAATGGTTAGCTGCTGTGATGACTAATCACTGTCACTGTGAAAGGCTGTGTCTTAATTTGTATTCTGATCTCTGTCTTCAGCTTCTCATCACTGAAACAGCTTTGACACCTCTTCTAGAGCCTTAAAAAAAAAAAAAGGAGGTACTGAAGATGGTACTTGTACATTATATAAGATAATCTCCTGATATTCTTTTTCAATAAGAAAAAAACCTAAAATGCATGCAAGTTGCCTGCTTTAAGACATCTCCATCCTGGAATAAGGCATCTGATTCTTTTTCTTGTGACTGGTATGCTTTAAAGCCGGACTCCTAAAAACCCCTTTACTTCAAGGTTAAAATCAAATTCCTACTGTTCTGCCCCTCTGTCTTGTTTACAGATCCAAGGATATTCCTCCACAGAGTCTTACTGGGAGATCGCTGTCAGTTGATTTTCTACCTGAAATATTATGTATCTTTTCAGAGTCATTGCTTTCTAAAGGGGTACAGGTATATCACACATTCCTTAAATAGCATTAAGGGTGCAGCCAAACCCTCCAGCTTTCCAGTAGATGTTATTTAATGACGTTTCCTCAGTGATGATTTTTAGAGATGTTAGACTGTATACTCTAAGATTTGTAACTATTTGCACTTATGTCTTAAAGAACTCCGTTCTCTTAATTCACATTCATTCAAAGGTACATCATAGCAAAAAAAAAAAAAAAAGTGTTACCTCATTTTGTTATCAGCAAACAGATGTATTTAATTATTTTTACTCACAACTGAATATAATAATATCTAATTGGATAGGATTCTTATTGACAACATCTGATACTAATCAGTTTGAAGAGAGAAAAAAGTGCAAAACTCTTCAAATTTCCTGTTTCTATATAGTAACTCCTCAGATAACACTATCTTTAAAACATTTTGAACAACAGTGATAAAAGCCCTATAAGATACCAACTTGAATAAGAAATAACTGATTCAGAGAATACTGATTGAAGGCAAGCATAAGTAATTTAATGCAGCTGGTCTGGGATTCACACATGCATTTAAGCAGCTATTCAGTGTCAGAACAAACAGGGTGGTTTTGGTTATTTTTTCCTGAAAATTAATTTATCAAATAGCAGTAGAGTTGTTCTATACCCTAATTCAATGCTTATCTCGATATCTTGATCCAGTGAATTTGGCTCAGCTAAAGTTTAACCTGGTTTTAACAATGTGTAATTACAATACTGCTGAACTACACTACTGAGTAGAATTTCAGGCTGTAAGTAAGCATTGGTTTATTGGCTGAGTATTCAGCAAAAAGAAAGGCTTCCCTATAATTGTAACTAAGCCATTAAAAATTGCTATTTAAATTGCCTTGAAGTTTGTGTTAATGTTACACAAGGCAAAACCTATATATTATCTTCCTAAAATACTAGAGAAGATTGCTACTGAGCTGAAATCCTGCCAGAGCTTTGAGTTTCAGCCAACCAAAAGATTAACGTTCATACTTAAAGATAAGCATGTGCTTAAGTCTTTTTTTGTTCATTAAAGACATTCGAGAAGAAACTATGTCCTATAGGAGTGATGTGCATGTGGCACAAGCGCTTTCGTGAAGAGAAATCAGATGAATCTTGTACTTGGCAATGCCAGTAAAACTTCTGACCGAGAAAACATGACAAAAGATCTGAAATAATTAAGAATTTAAATAAGGTAAAATCTAAAAATGCTCTTTTAAGGCATAGAATAAGAACTATTAAAATGTCATTGCAAAAAAAGTGTTTTTACTCTCTAGCACTGGAGAGATATCAATCTTTAAATATTTTATATTCTATAAATACCCTGTGTATGAAATGGCTGTCAGAGAAGAATTTTAAGGTTTGAAACTTAAAACAACTTAAGAACTGGATGGACAATGACCTTCTAACTCTTAAAAAGACATGCATAACTTCAAGGTATCTAAGGAGTAGGGGATTGATGTGTAGATCTATTTCAGGGACACGTCATGGTGATGAGCATAAGAATCTGCACTATGAAAATATCAGAGAGATACCAACATCTAAGTAGAATCACATTTAGATTTTCTATCAGTCCTGTGTGGTTTCTTATTACCAGATTCAACTATAATTTCAGGGAATTTAGAAACTTGAGTCTGATTACCTGAAACGTATATTTTTAATTTTCTGCTGAAATAAGGGTTAGATACAGGACTATAACAATGCCAATACCTATTAAAAAGACTTTTATTCCAGACGATTATTGTCCTTCCACAGGACTGGAAAAAAATATGGATGGATTTAATGAATTGACTGTAGCTCTTCTGTTACCAGCATTATTTTCCACTATGCCAAGACTTATGTGAGAGTTAAGAGTGTTACTGAATGGCTGCTTCACTGCTTCGTGGTTGCAGCCTGGAAGAGTGGCATAGTTCAGTAATGTCTAAATGACAAACAAATACACAACCTGTTGTGAAAAGGTATAACGGTATCACCAAGAGATGAGGAAATAAATTTTGTGCCAATTTCCTACTGAAGCAATGAAAAAGGATAACAAGACATGAGGGAAGAACCAAACAATATCAGACAGTAATATCTCTTCACAAATCCTTATTTGGTGATATTTGTCCATGAGAAGCAATTAAGCATTTTATAAGGTCTGTAAAGCAGGAGGTGAATGTGCTTGCATGAAATAAAACAGTGCGTCAGAGTTTGACAACTACCCCAAAATAGCTACTTTACAAAATAGAACAGCTTAAAGTAGGCATCTCCTTCACGTATCTTAAACAAGTAACATTCAGTTTATTGTTTAGGTTTATTCATCATAAATTTAGAGTCCAACAAAGCAGGCAAATACTGTTAAAGCTTCCTAATGGTAAATAACAGCAGACATCTGGAATAGCTTCTCTGGGAAGGCTAGAGACCTTGAGAAAGATGAGGCAAGCGTGTGTGAAGAATGACACAGATGTAGTGGATCCTGCACAGGCCAATGGTAGAGGATGTGCTTTGTTGCTGACTAGTGCATATAGCCGCAGGATTTCTGTTTTCTAATCAGATGTACAAGGTGCCAGAGGGTGTTGTGGTTTAGCCCCAGTCAGCAACTAAGCACCACACAGCCGCTTGCTCACTCCTCCCACCCCAGTAGGATGCAGGAGAGAATTGGAAGGGCCAAAGTAAAAAAACTCATGGGTTGAGATAAGAAGGGTTTAATAGTGAAAATAAAACAGTAATAGTAGCAATAATAATAACAACAACAATAATAATATAATGAAAAGGAAAATAACAAGAGAGAGGCGAAACCTGGGGCGGGAAATAAACAAACAACAAATGATGCAACCCCCTCACCACCCACCAACTGACACGGCCAATCCCCGAGTTGCAAATACTCTTCCCCCTGGCCAGCTCCCCCCAGTTACTATTCTGGACGTGGCATCATATGAAATGGAATATCCCCCCAGCCAGCCCAGATCAGCTGTCGCAGCTATGCCCCATCTCCTCCTGGCCTCCCACACCCTAGAAGAGCACAGGAAGCTGGAAAAGTCCTTGACCAGTATAAGTACCATCTAGCAACGCTTAGCGCCTACTTAGCAACAATTAAACCATCAGTGTGCCACCAACACCATTCCCACACTAAATCGAAAACACACCACACCAGCTACAGTGGAAAAAACCTAACTCCGTCTCAGCTAAAACCATGACAGAGGGTTGCTACAGTAGTACAGACTGAGAGGACCTACCTGACCTACGAAGCTGCTTTAATTCCTGTTCCTGAAAACTTCAGAGAAAATCTGCAGGTTCCCCAGTTGATCCAGAGCATGTAAATTCCTGCTGGGTGTCTCTGTAATGATGCATCATTTAGCCAAGTAGAAAGTTAAAGGCGCTGCAGGATCCTTTGTAATCATAACCAGAACAAAATAGGAGTACAAATTAAATTCAGAAGGGAAAAGCAAATATTTTAATGGTACTCTGGATTCACAATTAGGAGAGAAACTGGATGAAATCACAGGTGATACATGGGGGGAGTATGTAGTCTAATTTGACCAAACTTACAAGCTTAGTTTAATTATTTAGCACTTCTTAATTCTTATAGCAAAGAGAGGAAATTCCATCAATACCAGAACACCATGTGTATACATTTCTTCACTAACCACTATGAATTGAAAGTGCCATTAATAATTTGAAATTTGGAGACCAAATTTTTGCGGTGTTCCTTTCAATAAGCAGGTATGGATGGCGATGCCAACAGTGCATGTCAGCAGTAGATCTGCAGCAAACAGATTGTTTATGAAGTCAGCTGATTTCAGACCCCAGGATTGTTGTGTGCTACTAATAAATAAAAACCTAATTACTGTTTAACAAGATCATTGGAGGAAAATAGCTTTGTTGGATTAAAAAAATACATGTTATGCAATTAAGAAAACTGTCTTTTAATGAACATTACTGGGTGGCATCTTGGCTTCTGGTTTAATCAGAATACTTGGAGTTGAGGAATTTGAGGCTTTCCAGACAGAGGAATCTGGAACCCGCTAGCACTTCATTGTTCTCCATGGATGCGTCTACAGGCAGAGCTGGTTTTTCCTCTGTGATGAAATGTTTTTCCACATTCCCAGTCTTCCATATTCACTGAGTAGGAGTGGAATAAACTTGGGACTAAAACACCTGCATTTTGCTATCTCCATGTGTAAAGAGTGTTTGAGCTGCCACTACACTCAGTGGAGATGCAGTCAGTGTATGCAGTGGAGTCTATGAGACATTTCAGCTGACCAGCTGATAGAAGTCTACAATATATTGACATGACTTACTCTTCCTGGGGTTTCTTTTCTTGAATCCAGTGCAGAGATAGAAAATAGTAGTTAAATCCTTAACAAACAACCCAAGCAGGGTAGTGGCACTAAATTTTAGCAGGCTGCATAAATCAAAATATTTCTGCCAAAACCAACATAATGATTCAACATTCTGATCCTGAAGATAGCCAAAAGTGATAATTCCATAGTTTCACTAATCATATATGATCCTCTGAGATGTCGTGTACAGATCCACCCCAATCCTTCGCACGTGTTCAGAGGATTTTTAATGTACGTCGTCATCTCTGAACTGTCTCAAAAATGCTGTAATGAACATATTTTTTTACTGATGTTGTACAGCACTTGCATAAGAAATGTTAAGCTGCAATCATTCCTCAACTTATCAAGGTGAAATTTTGTATTATACGAAACCCCAGAGTGCAATAAGAATCAAGATATAATGGAGTCAAAACACCCTTCCTTTGCCCTTCTCCATCCTTATCCCCTCAGCTCTTTTCTGCACTGATGATGGAGACCACATTGAAGGGGGCCCTCTGACCTGGAAATATTACTTACATGTTAAACTGAGGACATTTTACTGAAGTGCTTTTCACTGTGTACTGCAGTACTGTAGAAGGGAAGCAGTTTGTCAAATAGGCAGAAACCAAACTATTTTGGTCTTTATAGATCAATATCAAACCTTTAAAATCCACCTAGAGATCTGAAGGCAGCTAAAGCAAAGCACAACGTTATCATGTTATATATTACCATTGAGAAATCAATTCAATAAAGATTTTTATATTGACTTTGGTTTCTAAACTGGACAGAGGTGTAACTACATTTAGGGTGCCCTGCAATAAGACAGTCTCAAAACTATAAACACAAGAGTCCCAGTAAACAAATGAGAATATCTCTTTAGATAGGAGTTATCATATTCAGATGGTAGGACATTATCCCACAGAAAACAAAACAGAAAAAGAAGAAAAAGAAGACTACCTTCTTGCACATCTTGTTTTCACACTGATTATATAACCGTGATATAAACTGATGTTACAGTGCTTGGAAATCTCACTGCTCGGTTGTAAAAAAAATGGCAGCCACGCACTCCCAGAGAAATCTTCACCTTTCGTTATGTTTCAAATCATCTACCCTACCAATTATATTGTGAATCTTTTTGGACTGAGCTTCAGCTGCCCAGCTTTTACACTTTACATTTGGTTAAAAGCGCGATAGCCACTGTAAGAGTCTCTCAGTCTCCTGAATGCTACCACCGCAGTGAAAGCTCTGGAGTAGGTGCTCCTACACTTCACAGTCCTGCTGGCCAGAGAAAAGACTAAGCCAGGTATAAGACAATCCTTACACAAGGATCAAAAGAATTTTTTATCAGAACTACCCTTTGAAACCTCCAAGAAAAGAGGTGAATCGTTTTCAAGAGTAGCTGTCTTCACTGTCAAGTCCACAGGTCTTTGTGCTTTCTCATATCAAAAGTAAGAGACACACTTATCAAGCCTAATGTTCTTCATCTGTTGGCAGGAAGAGCAAAAAACTGATGAGGTCTTTCTACACTATACACCAGTTTCAAAGTGAAACCTATTCACTCTCCTTGGAGCAATTTCTTTGACAGAATCTGATAATTTCCCCCTTTTAAGAAAGTATTAGTTTAATTACCTGGCAACAAGTAAAAATCTTAACTTACTTTTTTAAATTTTTTTTGCAGTTAACTTCATGAACAACTTGAGGTGCAGGATATAAGTCTGAAATACGACTCTGTTCCTTGAAGTATATGTAGCTTCTCTAGCGCTCATGTCAGTGTTGGTGCACTAGTATTGAACAAGACAGTTGCTCCAACGTAGAAAGCGCTGTGTTAACGGCCTTCAAAGCCCACTCACATTGTCACAATATTTAGACATTCTACCACTTGGATATCAAGCCATGGACTTTTATGTCTACAGAAACTATATTTCATGCGTGGAAATATAAAACTCAAAGAGGGGAGGTAGAGGAAGGAAATGTTAAGGGAAGATGAAAAAGAGGAAGAAAGCATCCTAAAGTTAAATGTAAAAACACTAACTTATTTACATATCTTTAGTTTAGTGGTTCCCAACCTTCAGCTCTCAGACAGAGTGTTTCCTGTAACTCTTTGATATTCTTCACAGCTGCACAAATGGAATCACCTGATGAGTATTGGTTTCTGTAGGAGATTGAAGGCTCCAATTCCTAACAACAGCTTTGCAATCAATAATGAAAAATTAATTGTGAAGTTAATATTATTTTGATCCTGTATTGTGATTTATCTGTAAACCAGTAATCTAGATTGTCAGAAATGATCTGTTTGATGGAGGACACAAAATGTAATTCTAATATTTGAACAAATATCCACATTTCTTTTTTTTCCTGAGGCTCATTGTAATTCATAGATGTTTTTTTCTGCTTTCAGGGCTGTTGATCTGATGAAGAAAATATGCTTTATTTATCATCAGGAAATGAAGAAGAAAAATGGTTGGCTTCTGAGAAGTTGGAGCTCCAGATTCTGCTATTAAAAAATGTGAACAGAGTTTTTTAAAAATTACTTTAATGAGTGCCCTCAGGGCACTGTATTTCCTTCAGTGTAAGACTTCAGATGCTGTCCAAATATCTGGAATGTGAAACTCATGGCAGTAATTTTTTACTAATTCCCTTGAGACAATTGATCCATAAACTGAAAAATAAAATAAAATTAAAAAAAAAAAAAAAACACAAAAAACCCAAACACAAAAAAATACACCTTGAATGATGGGGAAAAGCTTAAGCTAGAATTAGATTATATTGGCAGGGTGATATACGGAAGTTTGTATTATCACAGCTAGCCTCTGCCTTTTTCTTTAATACATTTATCAAGAGTTTCCAGTGGTAGCAATCTTCCACCTTTGTCCAGCATTAAATGACCTTCTAAGAGTAAAGACCTGAAAGCTAGTATGGCTTTTTCACAAACTGATCTTATTTGTTCTCTGCCAGCAAAAATCACAGGTGTTAATAATGAAGCAACTAAATTACCATTTTCTCTCCCTGTGGAGAAGCCAGCAGCAATCTGGGAAACAGATGGGCTAGCAAGAGTGGTAATTCAGATTCTTATACACATATGAGATTAAACTGCAAAATAGTTGGTTCTTATGTTAATCAGCAAATGTTTTATATGTTACACTGTCAAAACGAAACAGTGAAAATGCTGTGTGTGTTAAACCACCAATAGTGACTGGAGAGATAAAACTTCCTCTTTTTTAATTTGCCTTTCTTTTTTTTTTAAGGCTAGAAAAAGGCACAGAAAAACTAATGCTTTCTACTGCAAGTCTAGTGGGTTTTTTCCCTTTAATTTTAAAACCGAAATTAATAAAAATAAGTACATGAAACATACTCCAAAAAGCAGTACCAGTAGAAGTGATACCACGAAATCCATAGGGAAACAATTTTATTGGCCCATATAATATTTTCCTGTAATAAAACATTTAATCCACTCCCTCTGCAAACAGGAAATATCCTGGGAGCTGTCAGACTTCTTGCGTTTTTGCAAAGTGTAACCTTTTTTTTTTAAAATAATTTTATCTGTTTTAGTTGTGGTGACAGTTTTCCTTCCTTCCTCCCAATTCTTTTTCAATCTCTGAAAATTTCCTATGTAAACAGTTTTCAATCTGAGTAGGTGTTTAGTATGCAATTAGGCTCACTATCACAAATACCGTGTAGTTACCTAAAGTGTAATAAAGGCGAAGTTTAAGAACATGAGTCAAAGAGAGAGCTTATAAAAATCCTGCTGAGCTTGCTTATGTCCTGAATGACTGTTGAAAGCCAGGAATCATGGCTTGACTCTTCTATTTCTAACACTACAAGGTCTTTCCAAATTAAGCATCTTTCTAGGTAAGTGAATCCCCTGGAGGGCCCCATGCAATCCGAGAGCAATGTAGACCAATGTGACTGAGTTCAGCAGAAGCACCCACCACAACTTTCATTCAGTAACGCAGCCAGCGAAAGGGAAGGTGCTGCAAGTCACGTGTTGTAACAGGCGGGTGCTGGAAGGTCTGCAGCGGAACAGAGGGAGTGGGGCTCCGCGTTTCAGTCTGAAAGTGCTTTACTGTAACTGAAGATCTGGCCATACACAACTCCCTGTTCTGGCTAGCTGAAGTTAAGTTTGAAACCACATTAGTCAAGAAATGTTGTTCACTAAAAAAAAAAATGCTGAAAGCAAGGCAAAACAAAGAAATTTTCTATCTCCATAAAACTCACAGCATTATTAACCATTTTGAACAGTATTTGTTATTTGAAGTAGGGGCAGCTTTAGAATGCTTGCAGGTGTCTACTCTGGTTTGATAACCAGACTGTATTTTGTGCTTATGGTAATGAAACTAAACAAAAAGGAAACCGTCCTATTTCTTTCCGTTCTCTAATATTTCCGTCTACCAGAAATTTGAAGGCCCAATTCTCTATTATGCGACATTGGCTTGTTGTAGAGGAGGCAAACAGTTTCAGAGTCAGATTTAATACAACTTTTGAGCCTTCTAGGCCAGCCACACTACAGTCCTAAAGGGATGAACCTGAAAGGAAAAAGTAATGCTTTGATTTTACACGTCTGTTGTGAGATATCTCTGTTGTATCTGTGACAAGCACACAAATATTTTCCACTAGCAGGAAATCACTGACAGCATCAGCCTTCCTTCTTGTGCTTCAGAAGCTAAGGCACAGATTCTTCTGATGTTTGCGAATCCTGCTTTTAGGAAGTTTGGGCATTATTGACATTGTCTTCAACAGCATTTAATAATGGAAAGCAGCTGACCAACTCAGTGGCAAGTAGAGTAATCATGTGAGGGATGACTGAGGAAGTTGGGAAAGATAAATGTAGACAACCTTTCACTTCTGTTTCCCTCCTCTTTTTCCCCTGCTTCAATTCAATGTAGTACTTTGTATAGGGTCACTGTCTCCTGTTTGAGCGGTTGAATGTGAGAAGAATAATGGAACTGCACACAGTTCTCTTATGCTGGTCTCTTACATCATTAGCTTTTCAGTTGTACTGATTTTTGAAAATATAAACAAACCTTATATTAAAGCCATGTAATTACAGTTTATGGTTTTAGGCATAACACATTATGTTGTTATTAAAATGTATCCAGTTCTGTCACTTATACCATATTTAGACTATGATAAGCACATTGCATTGCTTAATTTGCTTTTATTTGCCACATATATTGAACTAGGTCTACAGGAATATACCTATTAAATCATCTAATTTTATCCTTGTTGGTTTAATCAGGTTTATAATGTAGAAATGTGGATAATTATCTGTGAAAGATATATAGGGACATTTTGTCATAAGAAGGTAACTAAGGAACAAGTTGGTACATAACCTTTACTAAACCCTTTAAGCTTTTGAGTCTCAACTTACCTTTTGTAAAGTTGGAGGAATAATAATTTTGTTTGCTGTTTTCATTCTATATATTTATAAGGTTTTCAGACCAGCAACTGCATCCTAGTATTTACTTACACAACGTAAGAGAGAAAAATTTTCCATTTCTGTTTATGTGTTGTCTTTTTGGTTTTATGATGAAATCTGAGGATCATGGGTAGCCTCTACTGGAACAAAACTGTACGGGTAGCCAGGACAAAACAGCCTAAGTCTGGCTTTTCCCAAAAGGCTGCACTCTAACAGACCTGGCACTGCCATTAAGTCTATTATCTATTTAAAACTGGCAGTTTCTCAGTTTCTTTTTTCGTGGGATGGGAGGAGACTGTTAAATTAGCAAGTATAAGACCGGGAAGTTTAAAACAGTTAACATTACAGTTAAATTGTAACGTTTAAGCTCCCAAAAGAGCGCTCCTGAGTGCTGCAGGGACTGTGTTTGAGAAATGTCCAATTACTTGGAGTAGTAAAGAGGAAACAGTAAAAAATCAGATAGCCATGCTGTAAGATAGAGCACTGAAGATAAGGGAAAAGGTTGGTACTTTAGTAAGTTATTTATAACAGGAGTGACAGGAAATTCTTAAAAATTTTCAGTTGATAGCCATGAGTCCATAGTACTTTAATTTATCACTGTGGTGATAAATGAAACAGAGTTTTATTTTTGTCTTTTAAACTTGAATTAAATATTCTTTTTGCATAAGAAATGTTTTAGGAACTTTTTACTTTATAGCCAGCCAGGTTAGGAGCCAGTTTTCTGCAGCAGGTGTAATAGCACAATGCTTTTTTTATTCAAGCTCTGCCTCCATTTGCTGAACCACAGGTATTGTATATATGGCAGCAATTGGCCATCACGGTGCATCAGTAACGTCACTCTCAAGTGACATCCCTAAAGGGTGGCAGATGGTATCTAAACCAGCTGCCAAACCCTAATAAGTTGAGGTCAGAACAGCATCTGTCTCCATTAGTGCACACTTGCTGACATGCAACAAAGCTCACTTAAGTTTTGTTCCTGCTGTTAGTTCAGTATGGAAGAGTCTTTTAAGGAAAATATAAGGAAATTGCAAGTAATTGGCCCAGCTATCTTCCTGTGTGGTTTATGCATTTTAAAGTCAAGTAGCAGATATTGTTCATAACTGTTTGCTTGAAGTGTACGCCCAAAAATCTGCATCAGCAGATTGATAAAGACTCCAGCTGGTCTCAAGATAAGACTTGTGATTTCTAGTCAAATAGTACAAGCCCCAGTATTATTTGTTGGGAGGTATGCTGAAGTGTCACCAAGGCACTATGATTTTCCTCTAAAAAAATTAATTCAGAGGCATAGTAAATCCAGGTGAATTTAGTGACTTCTGAATGTCAAATATGACTCTCATAGTTCCTGCTTCATTATTGTGTTTGTCCCGTAATGTTAGAAGAGTTTTGTACCTTGAGATTCTTTAATTTTAGAGGTCATTGCAGATGATTGAATGCTGAAAAAGTGGAAGCTTAAAGTATGCAAAATTATTTCTATATGATAAATTCCCACTCTATTTTTTTTCTGTGATCTTGCCTTTCCAAAGTCTGTCTGTGGAAGTAAAGGTAAAGGGAGAGGGAGAAGAACAGAGGGAAGAAGGAGAAGGACAGAAGACAGAGGCAGAAGCAGAGAGGGAGAAGGAAAGGGAAGGAAAAAGTTAGGAAAGGAGAAGGAGAAGGAGGAGAAGGAGAAGGAGGAGAAGGAGAAGGAGAAGCTAAGTGAGATGAGGAAAGTGTAAAGTATGTTATGCATGATGAAGGATTGACAGGATGTTTTCAAATTACCAGGGTCTACCGCTGAAGAAAGAAGTAGCAAGTTCTATTTCATATGCCTCTGTCATATGCCTTCATAGTGTATTAAGGGGAAGCTTAATGTTTTAAAGTGTCTTTTTATGTTTTCCATCTTTCTCTGCTGTGATGAAATTGGAAAGGTGTTAAAAAACTTCTCAAACATTGTTAGATATGTAGTCGTATTTTTCATTAGAGATCTGTGATTTGGCTTTGAGAGCTAGAAAGACAGGGTTAAATGGTCAAGATTTGATATGCCTTAAGTTCCTCCTTTTCAGTGCAAGGAGGCCACCACCAGACTGTCCAAGGGATTCAGTTTTCTTAGGATGACTTGCCAGAGCTACTCAGCAGGTGGCAAAAAATCTCCAAAATGCTTCATTTTGAAGAAGTCTGGGCTAGCCATAATTTCAGTTTGTCCCTATACCTTCTGCCCATTTCCTGTCCCAGCATAATATTATTGTCATTGGTTATAAATAATTGTCAGGGATTTTTTACTACTTTTTATTTTAATATTTCTTTTCTTCTTGATCATCACTGCAACAGACCTAATGATTTTTAAACACTGTTACCGCCTTATTCAGTTGGCGGCCTGTCCCCAGATATGTTGTTTTATTACTAGCAGCAGTTGAGATATGACAGGTACATAGTTCCCAATAGTGACAAATGTAAACAGAAAACAAACAGACCTGTCTGTGAAACCCTCAAAAGAAACAGTGCTAACCAAAGAAACCACATGACATTCATGAGGCCCTAAATGAGGTGGCCTTCCTTTAATCCTTTAGCTAGACTAATCGTTTTTACAGTTGTCAGGACAGGCTTTCTTAAAATGTTGTGGAGAAGAATTTATTTTCTCCTAAGATGGAATATTGGTTTTGTGGCTACTTCATCATAATGGGCAATATCACAAAAGCTTGCACTGTGTCATGTGGCAGAATACCATTACCAGGGGAATCACGTATTTCCTAAAATCAACATGTTATCTGATCCACTTTATCAAATAGCCCCTTTATCAGTGAAGACATTCAGTTATCAGTTATAAACTGTAATATTTTGTGGCAAATACTATAGCAAATTAATCCCCTATTTCTCCTTTTTAGCAAGAACTGTTTCAGACACAGGTGCCCTCTAAGCTCTGCACATCTTGCACCTCTGCATCATGTGCAATGTAGTTTGGCTGTGAGATTGCCGTTCTCTCTGCAAGTCACTTCAAGGTGAGATTCTGACCGTGGAGAAGCTACAAAGAGACGTTACTGCTTTGGTTTAATGTTGGGGTGAAGCAGTGTGCCTGTTTTTGTAGGTCTTCATAAAGATGTGACCCAGGAATCAACAGCTTTCCCACTCACTGCTGGACCTTACCCTGTGCTCAGGTCTAGTGCTGTAATCTTGACTTGTTTCAGAAACATCGGCAAAAACAGAATGTGCCACTCACAGTGAGAATAAAACCCAGGCAGTTATTGCTACCCACCTCTAGGTCTGGAATATCACTTACTGCAATATTTGCTTTTCAAGGAGAATGTCGCTCTTCTGTCACCTCTCACAGAGTAACTCCTTCAGGAGTCTTTCTACTTAGCACTTTCTGCAGAGCTGAAAGCCAGCCTTGGTCCTGCAGCTGACCTCAGCTCAGGGCTGAGATTAGAGTAGGTTAACCCCAGGACACAGAATGCTCTTTTGGAGCTGCTCACCAGGAAGCTCTGGACACTCACACTGAGGCACGCATGTTGCCTAAAATGCCAGAGCATGTAAGCAGCAGAGCCGCACAAAGCACTAAGGACACAGGATTACAAGCACTTAGGACTGGAGACTAAGTCTTGCTGCAATACTACTGAAATTTTTAACTAGAGGGAGGAAAACTAGCATCTGCAAATTGCCTTACAGATTACATCAGCTCTGATGTTGAGATCCAGACCTAACAATTTTCTGTTTAAATTTCCTCCCCTATGCTATCAGATTGCATATTGGTAGTATATGGGAACTACCTTTGGATAAAAGCTTTTAGTGTCAATGTTTTCTATACTGTAGTTCAAAGAGAGATTTCTGGAGGAATCGTCTGTGGCTTGCCATGTGTTGAACTGTGGAAAAGGCATGTGACAAGCAGTTGTGTTGAACATAATTTCTAACATTACTAAGCCATTCAGTGAGCCTCTTTTCCTGCTACTGCTCTATTCATCTGACCAATTTTCTTCATCTGGCTTTGTACTTCCTTCTCTAAGTGTGTTCACATTTGCCATTTATACATTAGGTACTATTCAGAACAAACCTAATCTATCATTTAAAAGACCTAGACTTCATAAAGCATAGATACCTTCTGGATTTCTAGATTCATAGAACTGTAGAACCATTAAGGTTGGAAAAGGCTTCTTGGATCATCAAGTCCAACTGTCAGCGCAGTACTACCATGTTTCCTAAACCATGCCCTGAAGTGCCATGTCTACACATCTTTTAAACACCTCCAGGGATGGTGAGTCCACCACCTCTCTGGGCAGCCTGTTCCAATGCCTGACCACTCTTTCAGTACAGAAATTTTTCCTAATATCCAATCTAGACCTCCCCTGATGCAGCTTGAAGCCGTTTCCTTTCATTCTATTGCTAGTAACTTGGGAGAAGAGATCAACACCTGCCTTGCTACAACCTCCTTCTGTGCCATATTCTGAATCAGCATTGGTTCAGAAAACAGAAAAAATTGGTCAAGCTTTTTGAAGCCTATAGACCTTAGCACACGTGTTTTTTGAGCCATTAGGCCTTCAACACACAAGACAGTCACTGCAGAATTAATGAGAAAGGAGTTCGCTTATTGAGCAGTGAGAATGAAAATAAATATTATTCCTTTCTCCAGTTTATGGTGCTCTATCTGTCTTAAATTTTGTTGTTTCTTTGTTTCTGAATGCTGACCTTTGCAGCCAGAATGTTCCCTTAATACATTTAATTTTAATTTAATTACGTAGTTAGATGAAAGAACACTGGTAATATAAACAACATTTTAAAATTGGGTGGCAACTGGAACCTTAATCTGCTTGATCTTTTCTCAGTTTCTGTAGTTTCTCAGTTTTATTAGTACATTTTCACTTTGAGTACGCTGTATTAGTCTTGTTAATAAATGTGCTGCTTCTGAAATGCAGTGTTAGGAGCAGCTACCATCCAGGGCTTCCCCTGAGTTACTTACTAACTACCTAACTGCATTATTTATTTTTCTATTTACTTACTTACTTATGTTAGTTGAAGGGCTCATCACTTTTGAACTATGGGCTTTGTATTGTACTACCAGCAAAAATACTGTTAGATCAAAGCCCTCAGTTGGGAAGTGGCTAAGCGTATAGGAGTAAGGGGTCTAACCTCCCTTTCCAGGGGTTTGCAGTCTAGATAATGCAGTGAATTATCTATTTATTTTGCCATAGTATAGACAAAAAGTGTCTTGGCTATTAAGTACCACAATTTTCTGCCCATAATTTTCTGTGTCTTCGTTTCTGTTTTTGTCAGAATGTTCAATGACATAATTAATTTTATAAAATGTTGTATATGTAAGATAAATATATGAGACTGAGAACAAGGGCATGCATTTTTGTTAGAAACAGATTGTTATTTTACTGGCTGTACCTTCAATATAATTTCTACAACTTTGGCAGATATCATATCTGCACACATGGTAACTGTCATTTTTTTCTTTGGTACTTCAATTAAGCAAATCCAAAACTATTACATGTGCATCAATTTTATTCACCAATTAAATGCCTTTAACAACATTTTTCCCACAGCTTTATTCTATTTATCAAGTGCTGATGTGATTTCTATGCATTGCAAGGGCTGAGCATCTGTCTATATGGGAAAGTTCCATTAGATTATAATAATCTCCAGTTAATTGCACAGCAAACATTTATTTCTCACACATCAAATTAATGAAACAGGTTCAGTGAGAGAAAAATAACATCAGCTTGGCAAACAACACCTATCAAGCTACGTCAGACTTCCAAGGCATTCTTGGCAGAAATCAGGTATCTAGAAAAATTGTGTACCTTTGGGAATACTGTCATCACTGAATTACTAGATGATAATGTTGTTGTAGATTTGGTTATTGTTGTTGTGTTTTTTACCTAGAGAGAATAAAATAAAAAAAATGGTTTTTCTGAGTTTACTAATGTGCTCTTCCATGGCTACAACAGTATAACTGAAGAATGATCATTTTCAAGCTACTACAAATGCCGTTCAATCTTAATATTAAATAAGATTAATACTGTATTAGTATTCAGTATTCCTCACTCCTTCTCTTATATACATGTGAAAGGAGCTTTAAAAATAAATTTTCAAAACCCCATTTTGATTACAATAATGACTGTATCTTTCCTGTCTAAAAGCCACATGGATGCTTTTCATGTGTCTCCAGCTATGATTGTGTCATATCCCACACATATTTTCATATTCCCTTCCCACCAGTGCTAATATTCTCTGTGCTGTGTCATGTGTAAAGGCAATGACTCTATATGCAACTGCTTGTAACAACAAAGGACAATGATGCATAGAGTCATAAAGTTTTTGAACAGAGGACGCAGAAAGCCTAATTTGATCTCTCATTATTTAGATTCATTTCATTGCTGTAAAATTCATACAATTTTTCTTAACATAAATTTCTGAGAGCCTCATAAATATTTATTTTTGCCTGCACAAACATTGCCATTTATGCCATCTGCTTCTCCCGAAGCTGATCCAAAAGTAGGTGCATGGGATTTGTACCACACATAAGGGCTGTTAGTCTGTCCATAGAGATTCAACTTTAATAACTAGGTATTAACTTAATATTTTAAGTTAATTGAATTTGATGTCAACTACCTGGACTTTCTAACCCTACTTTTTTGAAACATGGATGGAAAGAATGACGCGATGTTGATTTGCTTTCTTTTTTTTTTTTCCTTGAAACTGTTTAGATCACAATTTAAAAGATGCCTTTATCCAGGGACTATTCACCTGTTTATTAGGTGAAGTGCACACAAAACTCTGTTCATGAAGGTGGAAAAATTATCATTAAGTTCTCCCGGGCTGTATGTAAAAATGCTACAGCTTTCACTAGGAGATATGGTCATTATAAATAAGGGGAGAAGCCCTGAGAAAAGCAAGATTCATAAGATCTTTAACTAAAATCTGTATTTCTTCTGAAATGTGAATAAAAATATCTTTTGAAAATAGGTCAGTTACAATTTTACAGTCTTGTACTTTGGAAGGATTTGGATAAGTTAGGACTTCAGGTCTCTGGCCCATGGGTTAGTTTATTTAGAAGTGAGGACAAGCCACAATGTATTTTTGATTCAAACTTAAATAAAAAAGTAAGCTTTCTTACTGTTGCATCAAATCTTTGTTGATTTACCCCCAGGAAGAAATGTTGCTTATTTTAATCCCCAAATTTTTTTGTACTGACAAAAAGTCAGTGCATAGAATGGATTAAATAAATAATGTAAAAATACCACAAATAAAAGCTTCCTGTATTCTTAAGTATACACGTAAAATTATTGTATAGATTTAGTTCACTGATTAAATACTGTCATATTACAGACATGCAAGTGAAGCAGTTACTCTTAAAACTGTTGTTCCAAACAGGAATTCTCCTTGAATACGTTGTTAGTCTTCAAATCTCCCTGTGTTTTGGAAATTACTAATTTTGGTGGACACACACCAAGCAAACTAAAACCAAATATAATTTTCTATATCTCTTTAAAAAACCCCAGCCAGAAATATTAAATATTCATGTTATCTTCCCCAATTTTACACTGAAATTGTGGATAGAAATTCACAACCCAGAAGATAATACCCTGTTATATATGCAACAATCTGTACCTAAAATAGCCTTTCTGTAGCATAGGTTTTACTGCAGAATGGGATAGGGAACTGTGGCGTGAAAATGTCATCTTATTTCCTTGGGGGATGCCTTGTTACATTACTCTTACTAAGGATTAAAGTGTCTATCCCAAACCCTTCTGGTGTAAAATCTTAATATTACAATATTGAATATTCTATAGGTATAGTATTCTATAGGTAAGGAACAAAGGTATAGTATTAGAAGTTTGGTAACATTCAGTAAAAGCAAAAAGGAAACACACATTGTGCCTGGCTGAAGAAAAAAACCTTCTTGAATCCCTTCCCTCTTCTCCCTCTCCCTTCTTCCTGCTCCCATGTATTACCTATGCTATCTTTTGTTATGGAGACATGTTCGTGAGAGCTGATGACCTGTCTAAGTCAGATCCATGTAGAAAAAAAATAGAAGATATTAGAAAAAAATTAAAGAGCACATAGAAAAAGCAGTCTGTCAAATCAACTTAGAGAGAATTTTAATATCTTTATTGTGAAAAGTTTGACACTGAGATAAAAATCAACAGTAGCAGTATAGAACCACTCTTTGTCTGCTTTGTGTATTATAGAAACCATAGTATTGTAATCTTGAAAGCAGAAAATTCTCAACCGGCTAAACTGTGTCACGTCAAACATATTGCAGAAGTTCTGTGTATTTGCTAAAGTGCATCAATATGGAAGATCAGAGGATGCAGAGGGAGCAAGAGATTGTGAGAGAGAAGGAGAGAGAGAAAAGAAAAAAATGAACACTTTTCCAATGAGAAGGATATGGAGAGGTTGTGTACAGAAAATTATTTCACAGTCTCCGTTTCTGACTACGACTGACTCAGCTTCTGCCCACTGCTTCTGGGTGGTTGCAAAGGCTGGGATTTTCACGTGGCTGTGAGGACAACTCATGGACAGACAGAAAGAGTGGACAGAAGGCAGTGGGCCTTTGAGTGGCTTCAGCGAGACCTTCCACCAGCCAGATTTTGTGTTAGAAGTGTTATGCTCCAAAATAAGATTATTGAGTGGTCTTTTTCAAAACACTTTACTGGGATGGACCTTTCCTTACATCTGTTGCATGGAAGAACAGCAAAGTTACATGAATACATCAGTCCTTGCCATCTTAGTGTACCAACAAAAATCTCATAAATTGTTTTGCAAAAACTACCTTCTTTTCATAGTTTTTAGTTTGAAGTGGTCCTCAGACAGTGCCAATCAGCAGAGCTAAATCCTTCATTACAAAAAAATCTGACACTGTTGCAGAACAAGAGCAATAAAATATCTGCCAAGTTTTTATTAAAAAACTAGATCCAACTTTACGTGATTCTTCAATTAAATCCCCAGGCAATCCCATCTCAGTCACTGAAAGGTTTTTAGTACTTTCCCTCACAAAAGATGCCACAAAGATTTTAACACTTGAATTCAGTAGGTAAGTGAATGTAGAAAATATATCACTTCACTGTTATGTTTCAGTCATTGTCAGTCACACAATGTCTTAAATTCAAATGCAGATCTCCTACAATTAGTTTCCTCCTTACCTCAGTTTCATACGAGACGTACAACTCTGCACCATGCTTGTTGAACAGATCTCTTTTTTTCAAGAGAGACAAAGAAAAAATACAGATAGTGTTCTTCTTTCTTAGCGATATACAAAACCTGAACCGAAACGCAAACCTACTCTGAGGCACAGGATGTTTTATTTTCTCTTATTAGGTTGATACTGAATGGAAATTTCCTCAGTTCCCCTACAAAGAATTTTGCACTGTATAGAAGGACGCTTTGTTTTTGTCAGGAAACATTCAGAAAACTGTAAGGTTTCACAGAATCATAGAATGTCCTGAGTTGGAAGGGACCCCCAAGGATCATAGAGTCCAACTCCTGTCCATGCATAGGACAACCCCAAATTCACACCATGTGTCTGAGGGCATTGTCCAAGTGCTTCTTGAATAGCGTCAGGCTTGGCACTGTGACTGCCTCCCTGGGGAGCCTGTTCCAGTGCTCCACCACCCTCTCGGGGAACAACCTTTTCCTAATGTCCAACCTAAACCTCCCCTGGCACATCTTCCTGACATTCCCTTGGGTCCTGTCATTGGTTGCCAGAGACAAGAGATCAGCGCCTGCCCCTCCTCCGCCCCTTGTGAGGAAGCTGCAGACCACGATGAGGTCTCCCCTCAGTCTCCTCTTCTCCAGGCTGAACTAACCAAGTGACTTGAGCCACTCCTCATACGGTTTCTCCTCTAAACACTTCACCAACTTCGTGGCCCTTCTCTGGACACTGTCTAGTAGCTTTATGTGCTTAATCTACTGTGGTGCCGAGAACTGCACACAGCACTCAAGGTGAGGCCGCACCAGCGCAGAGGAGAGCGGGACAATCACCTCCCTCAGCTGGCTAGCAACGCAATCTTTGATGCACCCCAGGACTCGGTTGTCCCTCTTGGCTGCCAGGGCACACTGTTGGCTCATGCTCAGCTTGCTGTTGACCAGAACCCCCAGATTCCTCTCCACGGGCCTGCTCTCCACCCTTTCATTCCCCAGTCTGTATGTACATCCAGAGTTGCCGTGCCCCAGGTGTAAACTCTGGCCCTTGCCCTTGTTAAACTTCATACGGCTGGCAATTGCCCAGCTCTCCAGTCTTTCCAGATCCCTCTGCAGAGCATCTCTTCCCTTGCAAGTGTCAACAGCTCCTCCATTTTGTGTCATCAGCAAACATAATTAGTATTCCTTCCAGTTCTGCATCCAAGTCATTTACAAAGAAATTAAAGAAAAAAGTACCAGCCCCAAGATGGATCCCTGTGGAACCCTGCTAATCACTGGCCGCCAGCCCAGTGTAACCCCATTTACTATGACCCTTTGAGCCCGACCCATCAGCCAATTGCTCACCCACTGCGTTATGTGTTTATCCAGCTGTGTGCTGGGCATTTTGTCCAGGAGGATACTGTGAGAGACCGTATCGAAAGCTTGACTGAAATCCAGAAAGATCACATTGAGTGGCTTCCCTTGATCAGCTAGATGGGTGACCTTGACATAGAACGAAATCAAATTAGTTAGGCAGGCCTTTCCCCTCATGAACCCTTGCTGGCTGGGACCAATGACTGTGTTGTCTTTCAGATGTTTTTTAATAACTCCTAGAGTAATCTTCTCTATAATTTTGCCAGGCACAGAAGTGAGACTGACAGGCCTGTAGTTTCCCAATGAGTGAGTTAGTCAGTAGAAATATTTCTTCTGCTTTCAGCAAGACTAAGAATTAATTCTTGATTTCCAGTCAGTTTTTATATCTTTCTATCTATACTATTTAGGAAACTGTAAAGATCTTTTTGAAATCAACCTAACAAAATACTTAACCTAGTGAAAGTTATGTTAAATCTGCTGAAGCCTGGTATTTCTTTCTCCCTGTTTTCTGTTTTTGTTTTTAATTTTAAAGGATTAAGGGTTAGCTCTTTAGTTCCTGTGAGATGCGCTGTATGAGTAGCTTTTGAGAATAAGCCGGTACAAGATAAGTAAAAGCTATATCCGACAGACCTCCTTAGATCATGAACTGAAGTTCAGCAAAATTGAGGTGTTTCAGCACTTTTCTTTCATCATGTCTTTAACCTTTCTTTTGTGATTATCAAATATGCTAGTGTTAAAAGCTGCCTTCTGAATTTGATAGCTGGAACCCAAAATATAAGTGGTAAAAGAAATGTAGCACAGGAGTAAAAAAACCCAGAAAAATAAATAAAAAAATCCCAGAAGAAAACATCTTGAAGCCCCAGAAATATTTTAGCAAACATAACATTTGTACTTCACTCAGATACAAATCACAGATTTAACAGGAAATATTTCTTTGTCTTTTCTCAAATTTATCAAAGTGTTTCCTTAATATTTACCTATGTAGAGATAAGTTGCATATGTAATTTTCTCTTCTCTGTCCATTCCCTCCCCTTTGAAGAAAATAATAGACGTTGAAGCTGAAACCATAAAGTCACAAATTTATCCGTATTATGTTGTATTCTCAAATATGTTTGGAAAATCAAAAATATTAAATTAATAATATAATCCTTCTTGTAATTTTTCTATTACTCTTTCCTTTATGGAAAATTACCTTTTTTCTCTGTGCGTGTAAGCGTCTAATGTGATCATGGTGCTGAAAAACAGAGGAGAAAAGCAAGTGTTGCTTAAAAGGAGATCTGTCTCCCAAAGAAAGCTCTGGGAAGTGGTATGAATTACACATGCACTGATTTCTGTCTTAACTGAAAATATCATTAGGAATTAGCACCTTTTAAACCAAATATGTTAATCAATTGTTTTCTTCACCAGCTGTGAGAAAGAAAAAAACACACCTTTTGGCTAAGAAAGAAAAAGACACTGTATGTGTTTGCAGGGGGTATTGTAGAGCAGGAAAAACAACTCAGAAAATTGCACATTGTAAGATAAGCTTCAGATTAACTGTTTTATCTTTTTATGCTACACCCATAGCTCTTCCTGCTAACTTATGTTCTCACACCTGCATCTAGTGAAATCGGTACATAGCAATGATTTTCTTCATAGTCAGAATGTCAGTTTATGGCACGAACGCTGTCAATTTACCGGTAGGCAGTTCTGATAGATCAAGATGTGTCAATGTGAAAATGAGGGCAGAAGAGAGCCCTTTGTGTTGAAAGGGTAAGAGCTGCCTTATTATGCTGCTATGAGAAAGAGATTCTTTTAAAGTGTATAGTCCACTTTGAAACTTTTTTCCTCAGTAAAAGAGATAGGAGTACCAAGGTTAAAAAAAATACACTACCTAGATTTTTTTATTGTTTGGGGTTTTGTGGTTTGTTTGTTCGGTTGTTGTTGTTGTTTTTCTTTGTTTGGTTTTTTAGTTTGTTTGGCTTTTTTTTTTAAATTAGGATTTGGCGAGACATGTATCCATGGATTTGTGAATTCCAAGGTTTTTGCTCATCTCTCCCTCTTAACAGGATTGATTTATAGTGGTATCTATGTTTTTATACTGTAGAGAGGAGAAGGGAAACAATATTTTACTATACATGTGGAAGATGAGTAAGATGGGCCAGAAAAAAAGAATTTTAATAGACTGTTATTATTTAATGTTTGGAAAACGTGGTTTGCTTGGACCTGTGCAAAATCTTTTAAATTTGGCAAAGAAGATCATGTAAAACAGTATCATGTAAAAATATGTTGCAGCTACTATTATTGATGAATAGGTTTTGCTAGCAATCTGTTTTGGTTTTATTGTTCAAGTTTTACAGTGAGATAAGATCATAGCTTTTAACGGGATGCAGAAACATGTTGTAGGTTAGATTAGAGCACAGTCAGACACAGTCTCCTATAGAGAGAGTGATGCTTGGTCTTCAATGGTAGGGGAATATGAGAAGCAACGTTATTATTTCTGATTATAAAATATGGAAAAATATGAACAGTTGTAAGAAATCAGTCTCCTTTTCTTAATATTAAAATAGCAGGTTTTTGTGTTAAAAATGAAAAAACCTTGAAGAATTATGTCAGTTTTGGCCTATAAACTGGAAAACACTACGGAAATTAAAAATACTCTCTTCTTTTGCACCTTCTTTCCTTATCAAGAGAGAGAGACAGGTTATGAAATGCCGTAGATTTTCCAGACTCTCCTTGTTCCTGTTCCTTGTTCCTCTCCTGTTCACAAAAAACATCCTGAGGTATGTGCTAGCTGAAAAGACTGAACCTTCTCTTTGCTACAGGTTTCCTAAATACAATAGTCTGCTATTTTCCCAGTTTCCAGTTTTACATTTTGAGTGGCAGGAACTGTCTTGGCTCAGCTTCACCTTCCAGTAACAGTTGTTCCCTTCTCAGTGGTTGTTTTGTAGGAAAACACAGAACAGAATAGAATTATTAAATGTTTTCCTCTATCATTCAAAGAGACACTTTGCTAGTCACTTAACTTCTGCCCAAAGACTTTTGCTGCCCTACCTCTTCTCCTGCCTGAGTATAGTTTCATGGAGAGGACAAGGGGGAATGGACACAAGTTGCTCTTGGGGAGATTCCGCCTGGACATGAGAGGAAAATTTTTCACAGTGAGGACAGTCACCCATTGGAATGGTCTTCCCAGGGAAGTGATTCACTTGGCCACGTTGGACAACTTCAAGAGTCATCTGGACAGGGTGCTGGACCATCTTGTCTAGACTGTGCTCTTCCTAGGAAGGTTGGACTAGATGATCCCTGAGGTCCCTTCCAACCTGTGATTCTGTGATGATTAATTTTGTCTTTCTCAGACCTATTCTTACCCTTGGTTTTGCTAGACATTTATAATTTGGTTGCAATATAACTGGAGGACTGATTTTCTCTTGCATTTATACCTGCAGGAATCAACGTCTCAGATGTATAGAAGTGAAATGAATCGTCTTCCAGTTTGAACTATATTCTGGCATTTATATAGAAAAGAACAAGATGGAAAGAAAAACAAAATTTTAGAGAACAGGACCAATATACCTTTTACAAGGGAGGATAGGTAATTCAGCATAATTCTGTGCAAATATAGAACATTTATCCCAACAAGTACAACAAAGTGATATTTTATGTGCTCTGAAGAGGCTTATTCTTTTAAAGGATATGAAATAATTGGGTTCACAAGCAAACAAACAAAAAATCAATATAAAGCAATAAATTGGCAGAGCAATAATTTATGCATGCAACTTTTTGGTTTTCATTTCACTGCAGCAGCCCCATTGACTTCAATAGGATTCAACTAGATTTCCCCTTACCTGACAAAGAAAATAATTACTCTCATGCCAGGAACAACCAATTCAGTTCACAAACACACAGCATGCAAGTACTCTGAACTCCTGGAAGCACAGAGAAAAGATTTATATTTGACAGAAGGAAATGAGTTTGGAAACAGCTGTGACTCAATATTTAAAGAACTTTCCCATTTAGATAAGTCAAACCAGAAATTACTGAGTCTGTGGTATCATGGGTTGGGTTTTCTTCCCTCCCAAGGATCAGGAAGCACCTTCAGCATTACCTTAGAGGGAATATTTTGATAAAAAGCCTGGCTTATGCCATGTTTTGGGAAAGGAGTCAAGGAAACAGGTGAGGAACAAGGAGCACACTATATCTCAGTGATTCCCAGATACTGTTCAGTGTGCTGGGAAATACCGTCAATGAAAAAAGATTAAAGAATGCGATAAGCTTTAGTCACACCTGCAGCTACAAACTCAGGAATCTGTCTTTGTGTTCTTAATACCATCTCAAAAATTTACTAGCTTTTGGCACAGCAGTCATTTGAGACTTGAGCTATTCATGCATACTCTCTGGAGATGTCCACAGTGGCATCAGAGGCATGAAGACATCCTTGGTTGCAACCTTGACTGCATGAGTTGAGTGCCAAACATATAGGTTGCATTTCACCTTTTTATCCTGTAACTCTCCTGAACCTCCACGCCAGGAGCTAACTGATAAGAACCTTGTGTGAGAAATACTGGTTTTGAATTTAGAAGTTATTTTTGGTACCTGGAAATTCATAAACAGTGCTATGCACTGGTGAAAGCAAAATATTCCAAGGAGATTCTATTTGAAAAGTACGTTGAATAAGTTATTTAACAAATAATATGCTTGTGAATTTTTTAACAGTCTTCTAAAGGCAGTATTATAGAAGTGTTCCAGAATAGCTGTACTGTAGATAACCATAAATAGCTTTGCTAGGGCTTTTTTTTTTTTTTTTTTTTTTTTGTAATAAACAGCTTTGTCTGTGTCTGGTTTTGATGGCTGATAAACATTGCATTTGGCAATGGGATCATAAATTTTGTACATTACTATCCATTTACTATATGTAAGAATTGATTCTTATCCTCATTCATTCATTTCAGTATTTTCTCCAATGGTACATTTTATCCAGATTTATTTTGTCACAATTGCTAACAAGTGGTTATCAGGGATATCGTATCAAGATTTACATTCCTTTCCTGTTATACTACCTAACAAAACGCTTATCTGTACTCCTTAAATTTAAATGTGCACCATCACAGTCAACACTTCTTTTTTGTATCGGATGGAAGATGCAGCCTCCATTTAGTAGTCCCAGAAGAATAATTGTAATTTGAAGAAGAAAGTAGCATATGATATTTATGCTATGCTATTGCTAGCATGAATCTGTATTTAAATACTTGTTTTGTATTTGACTGAAGGAGAACATTGCATGAAATAATTGCCTAATTTCTCTCCAGAGTGTAAGAGGGGAACTAAGTGACCCAGCAGGCAGCACACTGAGAATTCCATGTCTAGAACCATCTGGCCAATACGAAAATTTATGGACCTGCATTGGAAATCATACTTCTTTACAATCCCTTCTCAGAGCTGCTCCTCCATCCACAGGCAGAGTTGTTTCCTGAGAAGGAGCACCCAGAAGTATTTTTGGAAAATGGAACAGAACTGGACTTCATTTCCTGTCAAAAGGCAAAGGTGTTTGCCTATTTTTAGTGTGGATACAGAAAACATACATCTACATCTTGTGTTTAACCTGCTCATCTCCCTGTTCAGTTTCCCCTATGTTCTGAAAGCTGCCTTCAACTTGATATGTCTTTTTGGAGTGTACCCGTTTTTCTCTTCAGAACAGGCATGTACTGGTTTAAACAAGCACCATCAGTGCCCAGGTCCCCGCGTGTCACTGTTGGGCAAGAAGAACAAGAGTTAGTTGTTGGTGCACGCAGGAAGAATATTGATTCTTGGAAAGAAACACTCAATTCTCCGCATGGTTTGCCCTTCCTTAGGGTTAAAGGTGCTCTTCCCATCATTTTTTTAATGACACAACTCTGAACAGGGATAGTTTGTAGTTTGATCTCCGAAGGAGAAGGAAGGAGCGGTATGTTTCCTTCTTAATACTAATACTGAACAAATTATAATACTTCTAGACCAAAGACCATTAAAGGCAGAAAGATCTGTCAGAACAACTCAAGTTGTGCACTATTATTTCCTTCCTAGCTACCTTTATTTATGGACAGTCTGCTAATTTTTTACTTTTTTTGTGGGACAATGCTATGCTTTACTTCAAAAAGCAATGAAATTCAAGAAGCAGCAGGTACTTTAGTTCATGGATGCTCATCCTGGTACAAGACATTACAATACCTTTTCCTGCCCTGATGCATTCCAGCGCTTCTGCAGCTAAGGAGAATGAAGAAATAAAAGGAAACAGAGAGCAGTTTTCTGAGCCTCACACATTTAGGAGTACAGAAGTACTAGGTACCAATAAGCACTAAGTACTAAATACTCATATGTGAGGTACAAGTACTTTTCAGAATTTCTTTCCTTTCTGTATTGCTTCAGTGACAAATTACCATGGATGGGAGAAGTTCCTTTTATTCAAAGATAAAAAAACAACAGGATTTGAAGATTAGAATTTACTGAATTGTACTGCCGGTTAAACAGAAACAGAGTAGTATCTAATTTACTTCTATTTGGCCTGTGTAACAATACAGAAATAAAAAGCTATTATTATTTTATATCTCTTAAATCAACAAACTGACTTATACAAAAGGAATTCTACAAAATGACATCATACACAAGAAATAAGGAGGAGGAAATTGTTTTTCGTTTTTATTCAGATACTTCTTATAGTACAGCTGACAGAAATATTAAACCTGTCATGTCCCTGACGGCACCACCAGCCCTGCCTGCCCCTGCCCAGCCCCCCCGGGGCCCCCCGCACCCTGCCCAGGGCCCAGGACCCCGGACCCCACATCAGCCCCCCCAGGGCCGCCAGCCCCTGCCCCAGCGACACCGCGGCAGGGCCGGCCTCCAGCTCCCCACAGCCCCGCCCTGCCCGGCCACGGGCCTCGCCGAGCCGGGCCCACCCGCGGGCCCACGGCCTGGCCCGGCCGCGGCCCGTCCCCGTCCCTAGGGAGGTGCCCGATGGCGGGGCCGGGGCTGCCCCGGCGCCCCCCGGCTGCCCCGCGCCTGGCTGGGCTGGGACGGACCGGGGCTGCCAGGCCCTGCCCTGGCGCACCACGGGGAGACCCCGCAGCCCTGAGGTGCCCTCACAAAAGTTTAAAGCTGTTTGGAAGCTGAATTTGTCCGGGAAAACCTGCTATCGCTTTATCCTCTAAAATACTCGTGGTCTTTGAAGAGTCATTGCACAGGGAGGTGTCTAAGGACATTGTCAGGTTGTTTTCACACCATACCAGCAACTCCAGAGAGGCAAGTATCATCTAGATGTGTACAGCATCTCAGCAAGCATTTACAGTTCTTTTGTAGAACTTGAAAAGGAATTAAAATGCTTCTTTCTATTTTATTGAATTGATTCATTGCCTCCATGTCACAGCAGTATGGCCCTGATCATGATTTACTAATTATTCTGCTTTGGAGACTCTGTTTAGCATTGGATAATGCTTCTCCAGGCAGAAAGACCATCAAATAGTCTATTCTGCTTGGTTTATAGTTTAAATATAACACAACTGTTACTTCTAATGGCATTTTAAAAAAAATTATTCCTGAGGAGAGATGTGGTGGTTGAAAATTGTGTTGGCACGTAGGTCCTGCTGCACTGAAGGACCATTGCTGGAATGTTGCTCTGCCTTTTGATTTGCAGGGATGGGTTTACAAATATTTATGCTCAAGGAACAGAAGAAACATGGAAAGTGAAAGGAAAAGAAGGTGTTGAGGTATCTGCAGGGGCAAGCCAGGTGGGGTTTTGATTTTCCAGTGAATCTGTAGAGTGCAAAAGGGTGGCAATGCAAGTGAGGCATAAATCTGATAAACAGTAGTCTTTTTCCAGTGGATCAATGTCTTTCAATTTAAGTTTCCTTTTTAATCAGAGCTATAAAAGATAAAAAGCATGACTGTGAAACATGAATTTAAGGTAAAAGAGTCAGGAAGAAAAGCACTCTCCTACCTTCCAGAGAGAGGGGAACAACAGGAGTGAACAGGCACTGGGATAGATATTTACCTTTGGATGGGTAGCTTGACTGAAAAAATAATAGAAGACCTCATTACGTACCTCCTGTGAAAACAACTGAGGAGATATTTCTTTTCAAGGAAAAGATAAATATAATTCTGATAATAATGAATATGTAATTAGGTAATTAGTCGAAAAGACCAAAGATCAGAACTTTATGGTTCATCTTAGCTAGTGGCGATTTAGTTGTTAATATAATGATAGTTTTGGTTTCTGTTACTATCTTAATGAACCTGAATACTCGTGCCAACACTTGCAATTGTTTTCAAAATTAAGGTTTTTTTGTGTTCAGAAGAGAAAACATGCTCACAAAATTATGAGAATCATAAGTAGTAATAATAATGCTATAGTCTTACATTAGAAACACATCCAAATTCTTGAGGTTGTATTTAATAATGAGCAACTGTAAACTCAGTTACCAATGAAAATTATTGAATCAATACTTTACTCTTTTTGTTGTTTGCTTTTTTTTTTTAAAAAAACTAACATTGAAATGCCTAAATTTTGGAAATATGTACATGTGGTGTTTTATAAATTAGATTTAAAAAATATCTGGCTTTGTACACTTTTTAGCTGGCAATAAAAGCTAGAAAATGTGTTGTCATTTAGAAATGTTCACCAGCAAGTCTTGGGCTGTTTATCCTTTGCAGAACAGAAAATATGCAGTGGAAAGCCATTCTTGTGCTGAACCAGGAGAGAAAAACACGTCTCACTAAGGTTTGTCTAGGTATTTCCATGTTCTTGCCTAACTTGGCTTCACCCAGAGGTGATAGGTGACCTAAATTCTTTGGTTTGGTTAGGCTCTACTGAAAGATGTTCTTCACCAATAACAAGATTTTAGGTTTTAGTACCTATACGCTAGAGTAACTGCAGTGCAACTGTTGTTTAAAAATATACCCTTTTTTACCTCGTTATTGAAATAAGAATACAGGGTAATTCCTCAAACATTAAAAAATATCCCAAACTTGAAATAGGTCTGCTAGATTATGAGACAGAAATTAGAATAAAACCAGTATTTCTGCTTAGCACAATAATTTCCAGATATTAGTCAGCTGCCATCAGAGTACTCTGCTAGTCTGATATGCACAGAAATTTACCACAGCGTGTTCACATAGTCAGCAGCATTGACACCGTATACGTGCCAGAATAGAACTGAAAAATCACACGGAAATGTTAATGGCCGTCCTTAGTTTTTGCCAAGTTAGCACATACATTTACAGTTGATCGCTGCATAATGTTTAACTGGGACATATATATTTTGAATGGTACACACTGAGGTTTTCCAGAACATAAGAGGATTTCAGATAACTAGCCATTTTACCATCATCTTATTGTTTGCTGCCTACAACACATTAGTCTGTTCCTGTGCTATATAGTATTTTTGCAGAATCTCTCTTCATATTCAGATTCCTACACAAAAACGTGTTCAACAGTCCTCTCATTTCAAATATTCAGTTGTATGAAAAATTATGGATATCAGTTTAGTAAAAAGAATACGGTTCTGTGTGCAATTTGAAAATTACCGTAATTCATAATTTCTCACATTGACATATTTACTATGTTTCTGTTTGTGGAGGTTCTTTTGCATTCAATGTTCTGCTTTTTGTCTGCATAAATTAGGTTTAAATTTGTAAAAATGTAGTCCAAAATGACTGCAGGCTTTTATATTTTATATTGCCAGGCTTTTAACAGATACAGTTTATTAGAAAGATTTAATCCTTAACTTGTCAACCAGTCTAGTAAAAAGATAAAATGTATTATATTTATGTTTAAGTACATTAATAACAAATTCACCCAGAGGAAAATGTTTCCAAGTCACCTCCTTGTTTTGTATATACTTACATCCTATGTTAGGATGTCTGTCTGTCTCTGTCCTTCTCTTAAAGATGCTGAGAAGCTCAATATCTGTGCTCAGATACAATTGAAAATATATTGTAAGTGTATACTAATTTCATTGAGAGTGTGATTTAAACACTGGGACATGAGAAGGTAATTCAGGTGCAAAACTGGGAAGTCTTTGGTCTTTACTTAAATGTCTCCATATGTGCAACCATTGATTTTCACTATGCAGTTGCTATTGTATCACTTGTGACCACAAAGATAAAAAAACATAATGTATTTTATTAAATAACCAGAAAGGGTTACTTGGAAAAAAACCAAAATATCTCCAGCTTATAAACTTAAAGAGCCAAGGCTCTATAATCCACTTTAAAAAGCATTTTAATTTATTAGCTGATAGTCACCACTCAAACTGAGATAACGATGGGACTGACACAATGCCCAGTGCAAGCTAATACTGAATATCATTTGGGAGGATTAGACTGGCTAGGAAGGATAAAATTTCTGTTCAGATACAAATATTTCCTGATTCTTAGCAGTAAAGAAAAAAAACCACAGATAAAACAAAACTGAATTTAACAAGATTTTTGGTTTATGTGTTCATATTTGGTGCTCATTTCAGTGTGGTATTTTTTTCCTGAAATTATTGTCATGGCATTTGTAAATCTCTTCCTGCATAATGTACTTTTAAGGCCAGCACTCCAAAACCTAGGGATATTAAAACAGGTGCTCACAATCACAATGCATAGAAGGTGTAAATACTGGTATTAAGGGCTGTTTTAAGACTTTTTGGCTACTGTTTCTACTTCTGTGTAGGGTTAGAATTGGGCAACAAAAAGAACTAGGTATCTCTTACTGTTACTTAGTTTACATTAATTTGGTTAATCCAAACTGGTGTTCTGGATGAAGTCCTCATGAGTTTACATCACCTTTTCAACATGCATTTTAAGCTCCTTTCCCACTTTAGGCTTCCATATTGCCTTTGTTTGATTCTTGAAGGAAAACACATTGAAGAATAGAAAAGGACCAAGTAAACTTCCCGAGTTTTTCCTGCTGCAACAAGAAACTGATTTAAAAAATTAAAACCATTTTTGAGTGTGGGTGGGTAGTTAGAACTGAATTCTTGTTTCCACACTTTGCAGTCAGAGCAATTTTCACAGGAGAAAACCCTGATCCAACCATGTTTTACTCATAGAAGCTAAATCAGATGCAAATGTCTATGAAGAGTTTGGATGAAGAAATAAGAGGAAAAAAAATACATTAATTAACTGAGGACACATCAAAGAAGTCATTCATGCTCAGTTGACTTATATTCGTTTCAGACCAGATGGCAGCCTAGGTCTTGCGTTTTATGTGCTATGCATCAGGCTGCAATTATTAGAAAGAGCTGGCTTGGACTCCTCTCTCAAAGAACTGCATTGGAGGGAAGGTCCTTCAAAGATGCTCCATTAAAAAGCTACTCCAGAAGCAGGCCTCTGAGCACGTTCTTCATCTTCCAGTTCTCAGGCTCTCCTTGCCTGCAAGCTAGGTGGCTTTGTTGACCAGCCTTCCTTCTGAAGACTTCTGTAGGTTCAGACAGATTCAGTCTTTCAACGCTAAACCATTTTCTTTATTCAGGAGATTCTCCAGTCTTTTGAATTAAAAGTAAGATCTGCTTTAATTCCTGATAAATGCAAAAGTTTCTTTATCAGACTTTGAGTCATCTGTACTTAACTAGATAATAAATAACTCTGTCAATGAGGGATAAAAACGTCCTCCTTCCTTTTGCTGAGTCACCATGGTGCCTCAGCTGGAACGTGTTCTCCTCCGGATCAACACACTACCTCCATCTGACCATTGAATGTATACACCAGACAAGCTTCTGAATGGGTAAATGTTGCTAAACATTGGCTATGGACTGAGGCCAACTGTGAAATTAACCACTTCCTGATGACCATGTGTTTGAGGTGAGAGATTTCCAGCCTCTTTCCCTTAAACACATCAGAAAAATGAAGTACATACCCTTGCTTCCTGGAGAAGTTAACCAGTATACCAGAGAGGATGTAGGTAAGAACAGGTGGTAGACAATGCAGGAAGGGAAAGAGGAAGAGGAGAGTCTGCAGGCCCCAGCACAACCATGGCCACATGATTCCTCATATAGACAGCTCATGTATTTTTCTTGGTTTTATTTTGCCCCCACCCCTCACATTTGTCTCTGTTTCTGAACTGATTTGCCACGTGTTGTTCTTGGGTTTGTGTATTTTTAACCAAGTATTAGCTCACTCTTTGGAGGGGTGGTGGGAAATCCAGTCTGGTCACATGTTTTTTCCTGTTTGGTTTTTAATAGCCATATTAGCTCGTTTGCAGTTATATGGTTGGTTTATTCACATCTCTTTTTTTTTTTTTTTTTTTTTCTTTCTTCTCTGTGTGGTTTGTATTTCTTGGTCTGTATCTCTTGCTTTGCTATGCCTCATCTGTCAGGTGTTGTGTGGTCTTTGTCCTCGGTGGGAACACAAGGGCTTATGCAGTATTTTGTCCCACACATGCTATAGTTGTGGGGCAGGTGTGCTGCCCTTGGGAAGAAAAGGGCCATAGAAGCATGAGAATTATTAAGGGCCAAGGTCTGAAAGAGAGAATTGGCATGCAAAAGGTATGAAGAAAACCACTGGCTACCTCTCACAGATGTTCTTCTGTTGGGTTTAATAGGGGCTTCTTCTGGCATGGGACCATCTCTTGGTCTCTGCAGGTAGCTTTCGCAGAGCTGGAGCAAGCTTACTGAGTTAAAATGGAAGAGAACATATGAGGACGAGTGTATGAGAAACAATGCCTTTTTTTCTTTCGGCTTTTGGGTTTTGGGTTTTGGAGGAAAGGAAAATAGCATTTTCCAGAGTTCTTTGTTAGGGAAAAGATTGATTGAAAAAATAAAAAAGTGTTCTTTTACTTAATTTCCAGCCTTTTCGCCTGTATAAATTATAAGAAAATAACATTTCCACGGGGGATGGCAGAGGACATTGAAACAAATGAAAGTAATGTCTTTTTCTGCTGTGTGAATAGGAAGCCTATGTACTGCTGGCTGTGAAATCTGTCTTGGATAGCTAATGGCTAGAATAACCAATTTTCTAGCCATGCAGGAATAAGCCTTGTTTGTGAGGCTGAGCTGATACTGCAGCTGAGTGAGTGGCCGCAAGCTGGAGCTGTGTGTGCAGCTGGAACCAGGCTGTGTTGCTGTCATTGCCCAACAGACCAAAACAATATAGGCAGGCGTGGTGCTGACTCCAAACCAGGTGAAATGGGTCATTACCATTTTTACACAGATTATGCAAAATGGTAGTATTAGACTACCCGCAGAGTCTCACAGTACTCTGCAAACCTGAGGAGCAGTTTATTTTGATACTGTGAGAGCTCAGGGCCCAGTCAAAGGTGTTTGTGGCATTATGAAGGTTGTGCTGCCCAAGTTGAAGATTTCACACGATTCAGCGAGGATGATGTCTCTTGGGGAAAGGAGGTCCCTGCCTATCCATGCTTGAAGACCCTTGAACTATGGAAAACATAGTCATTGCAAGTTTATCTGCAGTGTGGTGTTATGGCATCCATAAATCCACAGAAGCAGCCATCTCTAGGAGAGCGTTAGCTTTCACTACCACCTGATACATTGCCACTTTACTTTGCAACACTGGTTTTGTGAGAAGCAGATGAACTGCAAACTTGATGTATGCTAGAAAGGGTTTTAGGCACAGAGGGTTATCAGGAGATAAGCTAAGTGTGCTTACACGTATTGGTCCCATTCATTCTCTGGAACCAGCTATTAACATGCAGTAAACATGTTCATTAATTGGCTGTTATGTTCCGTGTATCATCAAGTTTCTAACTACAAGCAGAACCGCCCCTCTTTGCCCCTGTTTTGCAATTAGAAAATCCAGTTTTACTGGGGATGTGCTCTGTTCATATTCTTCTTGAAGACCTCGGACAATCCTCTGTCATATCTGTTATTTACAGTGCTTTTTATTAAATGAATCATGCTGATTTTCAATGCGGGACAGCGGATACAAAAGAAAAAAGAAAAAGACAAAACCAAAATGGCGCACACACATGCTCTGACCATTGTTAGAATTTGCCACTGATTATAATAGAAAAAGATTGATTTCTGGCTAAATTACTCTGAAATTTGACTTACCTATTAACACAGCTGTGAGTCTGGGTAGGCAGGCTCTCCTAGACCAGACTCCAGTGACTCTTATTGTAAAGAACTTTTGTCTCCAGGGAACAGAAGGCTAGATGAATTCATGAATGGCGAGTTGCATTTTCTTACTGGCATTTGTAAATATCCACCCTGTTTTTGATAAAAGGATTTCCTTCTTCACTTCATTGTGTTTTGATTATAACTGTCAATATAGCCAGTGACTGCTGTGCTCATTGAATATAAAAGGATTATAGTGATGCCTAGCATTTATGACATGTTTCTTCCATTTGTCTCATCAGTCTGGCAGGTTGCAGAGGAGAACCAACTCTCAGCTACTTTGTGATATGTTTTGATGGGAGTCACACTTCATGGGCCAATTTATGACTGCTTACACCCATATTGTTCAAGGTTGCAATATTCTTGCTGTTGCCGTTGTTGCTGCCAGGGGCAATCAGAAGTATAATTCTGAAAACTGTAGGGTGACCATTTCTGACAAACGTATGCATCTTGACCAGCATCACTAAACATCATCTCCGATGCCACTCAGGCAAGAGTTGCCACTCTGCTGGGTTTGGCTGTTTGTTGATCTCATACAGGTCCTTTGTCTAGTTTCATTACCAACAATTCACATGCTAAAGTCAAAACTGCCTTTGGCAACCACATGCAACATGTATTGTTTTTCAGTCACTCAGTCAAAACTGCCCAAACTGTTGTGACCGTATGTCATAGTTTAACCCCAGTCGGCAACCAAGCACCACACAGCTGCTCACTCACCCTCCCCCCTGGGTGGGATGAGGGAAAGACTTGGAAGGGCAAAAGTAAGAAAACTCAGGGGTTGAGATAAGAACAGTCTAAGAATTGAAATATAATACTAATAATAGTAATGATAATAGTAATATTAATAGTAGTAGTAATGTAATTAAAAGGAAAAAAAAAACAAAACCCAACCAACAAAAGAGAGAGAGGAACAAAACCCAGGAAAAACAAGTGATGCAACCACTCATGACCTGCTGACCAGCACCCAGCCAGTCCCTGAGCAGTGTTCACTGCTCCCTGGCCAAGACCACCCAATCTATATACTGAGCATGATGTCATATGGTATGGAATATCCCTTTGGCCAGTTTGGAGCAGCTGTCCTGGCTGTGCCCCTCCCAGCTTCTTGTGCACCTGGTAGAGCATGGGAAGCTGAAAAGTCCTTAGTCAAGGACTAAGCACTAAGCATTGCTTAGCAACAACTAAAGCATTAATGTGTTATCATCTCATTCTCATGCTAAATCCAAAACACATCACTATATCAGCTACTAGGAGGGAAATTAACTCTACCCCAGCCGGAACCAGGACACCATACTCAGAGGTGAAGTTATTAAAAGTAAACTGGAATGTAGAGGGAGCACTGTAATAGGTTACAAGGCCAACTGCAGGGTACAAAGATTATTTTAACTTCTTACAATCAACTTTTCATACGCATACACCTCCTTCTCCATAGTAATGAAAAGTGATGTGGATCTTTCTGGGCAGCCTCTTTAAATAGCAGCAGCATTTTCCACGTTAAATTCCTTAGACAAAAGGAACAAAAATAGCACAGGAAGTGTGGGCAATTGCAGCAGAACAGCTCGTTTGCTGAGACTGTTTGTCTCATAAACAACTGTTTGTCTGATATCAACTGTTTGTCTGATAAACACTGGCCGATGCCTGTATGGCAATCACTGCTGAGTTCACCTGGTCAGCTTTTCTTCATCATTGTCAGTACTGTACACTAAGCACAGCAAAGCATTAAGCAGAACATCGTCTAAGATGTATCACAATTAAAATAAGCAAGTACAGATAAATGGATTTGTAATGTTTTTGAAAATGAATCATTTAGAAAAACACTTGTACAAAAGGGCAAAATCTAGCTGCACAGGAAATAGAGGGTGTATTTCAATTCATAAGCAGTATAATTTATTAATAAGAATTATCTTTTATTTTGTCAACAATACTTTTATATGTACATTTTAATGCTGTGTCTGTTAAAATTTATTTCCGAATATACTGAAAAAGCTACACAACATGAGTGTAAAGTAAGGAAATGTATGAGCTGGGGTCTTCTTATTCATAATGTGAATATTTATAAATAACTTTTATTTCAGATGAATGGTCATCTTTCCTATCTCTTTTTTAAGCATAAAAAGGTTTGTGCTAATCAAGAGATAGCAATATTTGATTACCCACAAACTTCTTTTTAAATGTGCTATACTGACTTATTGTCTTTTTGTTTGCATCCCCCAGTATGGCTAAATTATGTTATCTTAAATATTAGCCTACTTCCCGTCAGATAGAAATGGCTGCATGCTTCTGTTTCCTTGTGTGTATTCTTGCCAGTCATATGTCTATATCTGTTACAGATTTATCAGTTACAAAACAACAACCCTTTCTGTATCAGTTTTCAGTTTTTCAGCTACACACAGTTTGCAGTATTTTCAGTTACGCACAACTGTTATTTTTGTCATAAGACCATATAAGCTTCCCTACGACTACTGGCAGGATCTTTGCCTTGGTAACGGATAAAGATAAATAAGAGTTTTATGGTCAGGGAAGGGCTGCTGGGGCACAAAATAAATAGAAAAATGTACTGTAATTGGCAAACTTTCCATGCGTCTTGACAGGGAAAGGTGAGGAAGGCTAATAAGGAGACTGGCAGGGAAAAGTAGATCTATCTTATTTATTTATTTATTTATTTATTTATTTATTTAGGCTTTTTATACCAGGCTTCTTACTTGGATACGTTAAAGTAGGGCATGGAAAAGAAATAGCATTTTATTTTCTGAGTGAGATTCATTTGTCTAAACATATACATCTAATGTCATTTTAGGCAACATAGGGTTTCTAGTCTTGGCCTCTAAAATATTTCAGAAAGTTGCCATAGATTGCACATTGTATCTGCTAGGCTCATACAGAGGACTTTTAGACATCTGAGGGAATATAGTTATCACTAGTTATCTGTACTCAGGGAATTGAGCCCTGGCCTCTGTCTCCTGTTTACCTGCCAGCTGTAACATTCCATCTTAAAAAATTAATTACAGTTCTATTCTTATTTCTCCAGAATGTTGTCTTCTAGTAACACTCATCCATTCATAGGTATGCCAAAGGTTAATTCAGACCTACATCCACCAATCTGCACAATGCGTCTTTCCAGCTTCCTGCCTCCACCTCAAGTTTGGTTTGTTTTTTTTTTCTAGTGCATTGATTATGAGTACTAGGCACAGTAAGTAGATTAGTTTCACAACCTGGTGTTAAAAGATGCCAGATCCTTTCACTGGATTGGCTTCTTTCCTGCAGTCTGTGGCTTACTCACAATTCCTCTTCCTAAGCAGCCATTATCAACTCGCATAAACTAAACCAGCTGTGAGATTGCTTTGAACTTGCAGAAGTGGAAGAAGAGTGGAAAATCTTCACAGTTCACACACTTCGGGTTTGCAGAGCATTACTTTGACACTGAAAGATATTTATTCAGTTACTGAGACACACCAAAACGCAAAGAAAATCTGGTAAATTTACCCCTTATTCTATGAGTGCTCTTCTTTAAAGTCTTCATATTTTCTTGATATGCACAAAGGCTTTGGGTTTGAAATACAATGCAATATATGTTTAAACGTTGTCACTGCAAAGCACAGAGATTACTAATGAAATTTAAGGATGCTGTATCGTCATCAGATAATAATCCGACTACTTAATTAAGCTACAGAATTTGAAGTGTTAGGCTAGAACAGTTTCTCTTTTTAAAGCCTATGTTATACAGTTTTGTAGTGAAACAATCCTCAAAGCAAGAAAGACAAGCTAACATAGCCAGAATAATAGCTTGTCTGGGTTTTATAGCTGCTGTATTGGAAAGCATTATTTCTAATAGAAATCAGGGAATAGTATCACTCCCTGAACCAGTGGGCACAAGAGAGTGTGCTTCTGAAGGAAATGTGTTTCGAAGTGATACACTGGATAACAGAATATTTGCATTCAAATGTAGGGGAATGTCAAATCCTTCAGTGGAAAAGGAGTAATTTACATGCCTACAAACACAATATTCTTCTACTTGTGTATCAGAAGGTTAGTTTTGTCTTAGTGAAGAATTTGTACTTCTGTATCTCTGTATAATAAAAATTGGAAAGATAAATAAACTCTTTTTTTCCTTTTTTTCTTTTCTTTTTTTTTTTTTTGTGGAGGCCAGCAATATCTGATCTCGTACAGTGTGCAAGGCGAATTACTTTTTTACAGTATACTAGTACACTATGCTTAAACCCACCTGGGCTGCTTTCCAGAAGTGCCAGCAGTATTGGAATTGCACTAGAATACGCAGCTTGAAGCTGAACTTAGGGTTGAACTCCATCAAAGAAAGGCTTTGAAAAAAAGAAAACCACAGGTTACTACTGGGAAGAGCAAAACAAAACCTTGTATTAGTTTCTTTTCCTTGTGTTACTGCTTTGAGCTGTAACAAAGGACAAGTCTAATTTTCTTTTCTTTCTGAAGTGTGACTTTGATCTTCGGTAAAGTTATAACTTCTTCACAGCAATCCAAGTAAGAGAACAAACTTCAGACTTCAAATTAAAGTCAGTGGAAGAAAATTAAGTGCAAAATGTCATGTAGTGCATATAACCTATATCTGCAGCGTTTGGGGTTAAAACCAGGGACGCACTGCATCTTAGAGTAAGCATTGCTACTAAGACATCAATATTCAAATGAAATATCATGAATGCCATGTCTGGCTCTCTGTATACCTTCAGATTACCTTAATGTCTACTTGGATGATCAGCTCCTTTAAGAACAATTCAGCTCCAAGATCAACAATTATTCTTCAGATATCACTAATGGTTAACCTCTAATAAATGGACTTATTCCTGTAAGCCCTTGGCCAAGACTTAAAATGAAAACCTTGCCGAGATGGAAAAGACAAGGGGCTTTATTTAGCTTCTACTGAGAATGTTTTTTTTCTTTACTTTTATTACAGTGATAAAATGGTTCACATCTCAGAACTTGTTTTAGATGACTGTGTTCAGAATGAGGACATCCACATATGGTTTTGAGTGATACGTAGAGCAATTGTAGAAAGGATCCTATATAAGATTTGAATTCCATTTTCACTTATTTCCCTGGATTTATACAAGTATAAATGAGAACAGAATTGAACTGCAGATGACCATGTCCTCTGTTTCAGTGAAATGAGGTGAATCCTTTCAGAGCTGCTCTCCCTGATGTGATGCATAGTCTCACTTTTTAAGCGCTCCTCTGCCCCAGAACAGTCCCTGCAGAACTCCCCTTCACGGGCAGGTGCCTCATGGGGTTTGTGGCAGAAAAGGATGAAATAAAGAAATTAACTGTTCTTGTTGACATAGGTGGTACCAGGAAAAAACCTCTGTATGCGTGAACAATAACAAAAATTCCACTTCTGAAGTAGATTCTTCTATGTCAGAATCATAGAATCATAGAATCGTTAAGGTTGGAAAAGACCCTTAAGATCATCGAGTCCAACCGCTAACCTATCACTGCCAAGTCCGCCAATAAACCACATCCTCAAGCACCACGTCTACCCTTCTTTTAAATACCTCCAGGGATGGAGACTCCACCACTTCCCTGGGCAGCCTGTTCCAATGTTTGACAACCCTTTTGGTGAAGAAGTTTTTCCTAATATCCAACCTAATCTCTGAATCTCTGAAAGGAGCTACATATATAAATTGCCCAAACACCACGACTTAAGAAATCAGTCCAGGTCTTATAGGTTGCACAGAGAAAGTAATCAGGCCTCTATTTTAGCCTTTGTTTCTCTAGCACAGACAAAATGAAAATGTTGCCATCCCAGTGGAGTTCTGATAAAACAGCCAAAGAAAAATGATAGTAAGCACATTTATGTACTCCAGCATTCAGGTTTCTTTGTTTTGCTTCCTGTAAAATCTTTATAGCAGAATTCTGCCCAAGGCTGTCTGGAGGGCATGAGTATTTAAGCTTAAGCACACTTGTTTAGAAATTAGTGCAGGAAGACAAGATGACTTCTGAGCTCTGAATGACATGAGGTTCTTGCAAGCAGGCTTGTATCTCAGGGTCATTAGTCTCCATTTAACGGTCAAAGTGAATGATCTTGAACAAAAAAAATTTGATTTTCTGTTCTCTGCCTAGTTAATGCCATTGGCATTCTGACTGGGGGGAAAATCTGAGTGATTTTACAACTGGAAGAATATTCCAGTCAAAACTGAAACGTTGGCATGTCATTTCAAAGCAAAGGAAAGTTTGCAGCAGCACATTCATTAATTGGCTATTTAGTTTCTAGTTATAAAAGTTCTCTGTCAGAACTGTGGGATGAACAACCTTGTTTTCAATTGGATTCACTTCAGCTCTTACCTCACTTGTGGTCATTAAATAGCCTTTTTGTCTGTGTTTCAGCTTTAATGAATGAATTTGAATGAGAACAAAATCACACATTTTATTGAGGGGATTAGACTTGGCAGGAAACAGGAGCTTAGTATCCACTTTTTTATAGCATAAAAAATTTGATAAATGATCAGTGCTGCATTTTTTCCTAAAGCTTTCTTAGCCTTTGTTTGTCTTATATTCACTTTTTGTTTCTTCTCTCAGCGTGCCACAGCTGCAAAGATATTACACCTTCTTAAGCTCTGTACTTAGCTTCACAAATAGATACTGCACGGATGCCCAAAACACTAGACATAATAACTGCATCTGTTAATGATTTTTGTACAGAGAAAAGTAGAGAGCTATCAATTACCATATTTTTTCAGGTAATACCAAACTGCACTATGTTCAATGCTCCATTTAGCTAGCTACTATATAATGAATATTTGCTTTATAAGCAAATAAACCCACTTTTAAATAGAAAAAAAAAAGGGTAGAGACACCAGAGGTGAAGCAAAGTTTCTTTACCACTACTGTCTCATATAAATCTAATACAATACAACTGTACATAATAGAATTGGACTTCTTCATTTTAGAAGTTAAGGGTGATTGCTTTTTGTCATTGACATCAATGGAATAAAGATGTTACCCAAATTGGGAGAATTACTTGCTGTTTAAAGGCAATTTCTAGATTTACAAGGTCACTCTTAAAAAAATGCTTTCCACTTGAAAAATCTGATATTTAATCATTACTAAAATGATAACTTTAGCTCTGTATTAACTCATGTATTTGCCATTCTTAGTTCTCCTTTCTGGTTATGTGAAAAATTTTGGGTATTGAAGTATCTGCAGTTTCATTAATATTATGTAAAGGACATATATATGAATATGTAGGTTTAGATATGTACAAATAACAAACTTTAAAGCATTACTTTTATTATCAAAATTTATTTACAGGGAAATGTTTCACACCCAAAAGACAACACGGCTTTTTTGTGGTGAAATATTTCTGTTATCACCAGAACCTGTGTACCAAACTCCTTTTCTTCAATGCCTGCACCTGCCAAAACATAATGCCATTAAGTGTAAATTTACTTTGACTGTACAACCTATATCTTCAGAGAAAGCCTTTGCAATATTAGTGATTATTCTGCTGGCATAGTGTAGTATTAATGTAATGTTTCACACCTGAGACTTTTAAATGGTTTTAAAATCCTGTGGTTCTTAAAATGAATGTATTATTTAATGCTCTCCTTAGTGGTCATTTTTAGGGTAAAGAAAGAGTCATTACGTGGCCACCAAAACTGCATATTCAGTCTTTCCTTCTTCTGTCTTTATCTGAACTGCTTTTTAAAATTCAAAATCCCTATAAAAATTTATGTATCTCTGAAAGGATTACAATATTCTGCTACTTTTTGTAATCGTTCACATAATTTTTCTTTGGTACTTTTTTACCCGTGTTGTTTTGAAGGTTTCTTACCCTTGTGCATTTTTTTCCAGTACAGGACACCTTTCATTCTATGGCCATGAAGCCTGGGCCCAGCGAGGGGTGTAGGGAGTGCTCAGACGAGGCCCAAACTTCCAGCTGAGAAGGAGCCTTAGCAGGCAGAGAGAGCCTTAAGATATTCCATTGCCAGGCAAATGGCTTAGAAAAGCAGGAAACTTAAATGGTCTTATAATGGTCTATAATAATAGCATCTTTTGTAATGAACTAATCACATAGGCATAGTAGTTGTGGTAGATGAGCATTTAAATGGCAGAGAAGTACTTGCTTACTGAATCACACTGAAGATATTTTAACTGATTTGGAAATGTACTTGTATACGGTGAAGTATTTAAACCAATAATTGTTCAATTTCTTTTTTAACAGAAACATGATTTTATTAAAAAAAAACCAAAAGGAAATTATATATATATATCTTTTTTTCCCCCTAAGTAATGTACAGGGGATGAAAAAGAAAACCAACAGCCTTCAGTATATTCAGAAGACAGTTATGAATTCTTTAATTGCATACTCTGATAACATTTTTATTAATAACATTGTCATGAACAATGATAGATTCTTTTAAAATGTTTTTTCAGGTCAAAGATAAGAATGTGTGGATACCTTTCCATACTATAGAATCTTTTCTTTTCAGTCTTAAATATATATGTCCAGAACTGATTAATGCTAATTTTGAGGTAGCTCCAGAATTCCTGTATTATTTAGCCTTTACGGATTATTTAAATACCTTCATGGAATTAACTATTCTGTATTAATATGCTAATTGTGTAGGAAAAATAAAGAACTTGATGCAAAGCTGGGGAACATAATCATTGCCAAATTCTGCACTCAGAAAGACGTAATGCTGTATCTAGATACATAATTAATTCTATACTCTCCAGATTTCCACCACAGTTTTATGAAATGCAAAACTGCAAACTCAAAAGCACTGATGGCCTTTGAAGAATTTGATTCTGGTCATACCTGAGTCTAAAGGGTTCCAACACCCAAATGTATCCAGGTTCACTGGTATAAACCAGGTAAGTATAAAAAATGAGGTCTCGTTGCAAAATTTTATCTCATTTCACGATTCCCTCTGTTGCCAAGTGCAATGTGCAGGGCCCAGTGCAGCACCATAAGCTAAACAGGTACCATTTACAAACCCTGAATTTAGGAAGTGAAATGAAGAAAACAAACCAAAGATAAGTCTCCACAAAATCTTTAAAAAAATGACTTGCACTCTGGGAAAGGGAGTAGTAGGAAAAATAGTCACATGTGATTTATAAAAAATTTCATAAAGCTTTGAAGTATTCTAGAGATAAGGGAACGCAGCTTTCCAGGGTGAACCAAATGAGCTAATAATTTATTTCTCAAAATTCTTCTATTCTGTTTCAATTATTTTTGCACCCTTCAAAGCTAACAAGGAATTTTCTGTTGGTTCAGCTTACATATTCATGTAAGCTCCTTACATGGGAAAACTCACGGCAACCTTTACAAAAATAGAGAAAACATACTCTAATTGAGCAAGAGGACTGTAAGAAGTTGCTTGGCTTCATGGCTAAATACAGTTCCTTAGAAACTTAATTTGAAAAGACTGTGAGGAATTATGGAGATGGCTCAGGTAATACAGAAAGAGATAAAGGAAAATTTATAAAGAACATGTCAAACTGGGAAAGAAATGGAGCAAACTATCAAAAAATATATTGCAAAAAATCTAATTTTAATAATCCCCTGATAGATTGCCATACACCAGACATCATTGTGTCTATTTATTCTAAAATAGCTTGGTAAAAGTTCATTCTATGTCCGTGATCAAAGCTTGTGGAACATCATCTCTTTTTTTAATACATTTTTTTTTTGTCCAAATGGGCTTTTCCCAAGGCTTTGATTTATTGATAAGTGTAATAGTACTCACAATATCAGTTGCAGAATCTTGTTTACTAACGTCTTCCCTGCGAGAGCCTGAAAGTTCTTCTGAAACTTGAAGGTTGATTTCACCTTCTTAATAATGAGACTCTCGTTAATGCCTCACGCTCACCCCAGAGAGTGATTATGAATGCATTAAGAACCACCTAATGTTTTCACCATCTTCTAAGACGGTCAGGATAGGAATATTGTTAGTGGTTGCACATATTGGTGAGATGCATGAGAAAGGTTGTCTTAGTCCTCCTGGGATGTTAGTTTCACTACTATGGAACACTGAGCATTAGAAATGTATACTTCAGGAGTTTAAATTGCAGTATCAGCTTTACTGGCAGGTGCGGCACCAAACCATGAAAGAGATTAAATGGCTGTAATGTTTGTGGAATTATTACAAGTATATTTGCAATATTTTCCCACTGCAGTGAATTTAAAAGCATGAAACAAATTTAGTCCCAAGATATTAGTTGCTTCAAATGTGCAGAATACCAGGATCCAAATCTAGGTAGTAAACAGAGAAGATGGAAAAAGTACTGAGCGGTGTCTATTTAAGAACAATTTATTGTAAATTGCTGGAGAAAGAAGAAATAGCTTGTTTTTCCAAAACATGGGATTATAGTATATCTGAATTGACATGAAATCAAATGATAATGACCTGATATAAGCTTGTTCTAAAATTCTATTTGCTGATGCTGCAGTTAATGTCTGTGGACCTGTCTGGTCCTAACACCTAATGCAGTGGCTTTTCTATTGACCTCCAGTGGAGCTATTTGCTGAATGATATTTGTCTGCTAGTTTTATGCCCTTGAAATCTGCAATCTCTACTGGGCAGGCATGATTTAAGATTGATTTTTGTACTACGAAGAAAGCCAGTGTGATAGATGAGGGCAAGCTGGAATGCACCCCTAAGTGACCCGTCCCACTTGTGAAACTCTTTCTTAAACGCCGAAGTGCCTTTTTCCAGCAAAAGATGTCTGTTGGCCTTGAATAAAATTTTCCTCTCTCTCTCAACTGATTTCTTCTAACTTTACAAAGAAAAAAAAAAGGTATATAGCATTTTGCAGATGAAACTGCCATCTAAATGAAGAAATACTGTAGAGCAAAATGCAATCATCTGGGAGGTAGTTCTTTATCAGAAGCTGAAGCTGGATCAAGGTAATGCGACTTCCTTGATATCTGAATATTTTCTGAACTTGCAAATAGCACCAGGAAGGAATTATTTCACAGTATTTTGTCTATACATCATTAATTAGAAAAAAATGCTGATTTTAGGAGAAATAGTTGGAGTTTCCTAAATCATGGACATTGAGTTCTTAAGTAAAGGATGTGGCAGTAGCTGATTCTTGAATTCTAACAGTCTTAAGATGAAAAGAAAGGGACCTCTTGACATATACAAGCCTTGCTTTTTTCTAGTTATATTTTTAGTAGAATCTAGTTAGTGCTTAAGTGGACCCTGTGCAGGATGCAATCCCATTAATTTCCAGTGTAGTAATGTTATAGTGGTAAGAAATGTATTCACAAGCCTCAGAAGTGTACAAGGCTATCATAAATCTCTGTACAACTAACAGGCAAAAATAATAGCTTTACTTTGTGCATCACTTCAGTTTGAGCTGGGAAACATTCCAAGGTGAAAAAAAAATGTGTAAATTTACAAAAATCTGTAAAAAGTTACCTATAATTTTTATAAACAAGTCATTGTAAAATGAGTTTCCTTTGTGTTTTGCTTGGCATCATGATGTGATCCTGCCTTATGAGTTTTTTATTATCATTCATTTTCGTATAGCGAAAATATCTACTTAAATATTACTAAAAAGTACAAGGAGGAAAAATAAAATAAGAATTTAAGTGAAGTCCTGTAAGTTTAAAAGTATATAAGTATTTCATTAAAATTTTAAGGAGTTTTTAATTAGAAAGCTCTAGAATACTTTGTGAAACAAGATTTATAATGTTGGAACATGAATGTCTTGGTATGTATTTTTCTGTATATCAATAAAGTCAGCAGTCTAGTAGGAATCGAATTTCAGTAAATTATTTTGATTAGTTTTTTTATAATATTTGATACTCCCTTCCACTCTACTTTTATAAGTGTCTGATAGTTAGAGGCTTTATTATCAGAACATCTGGAAATATGTTTATCTTTGTGAGAATATAAAATATTTCTCTCTTTTAATAGATGGGCAATTAAAGCAGGAGGAGGACTAAACGGGTTCACTCAGCAGTGATCTCAGAATTGAAACCCCCTTCAGCTGGTAAAAATTGTGGTAGGTCCAGTTAAGTCAGTGGAATTTTTTCTCAGAAATGCAAGCTAGTATGAGTGCTACAACTATGCTGTTCTTTAGCTAGTACTCTTATCCTAGAAGTTCCTGTTTAGATTCCCTCCTATGAAGGAGATAGAACAACTATCTTGGAAACCATTTGCAGGCAAATGAAGGACATGAAGGTGGTAAGGAATAGGTTGCATGGATTAACAAAGTCATGCTTCAGCAGCCGTATAATCTACAATTAAATGTCTGACTTGGTAGGTGAGGGGAGAGCAGTGGGTATTGTCTACCTGAACTTCAGTAAGGCTTTCAGCACTGTCTCGTGTAAGTTCCTTATGGAGAAGCTGATGAGATATGGGCTGAATAAGCAGACAGTGGAGTGGACCGAAAACTAGCTGAATGGTTGGGCCAAGAGGGTGATGATCAGCAGCGCAAAGTCTTGTTAGTAGCTGAACTAGTGTGGTAGCCCAGGGGTCAATACTAGGTCCAATGCTGTTCATTAATGATCTGAATGATGGGGCAGAGTTGTACCCTCAGCAAGCCTGCAGATGACACCAAACTGGGGGGAGTGGCTGGCATGCCAGAGAATTGTACAGCCACCCAGAAGGACCTCAACAGGCTGGAGAAAGGGGCAGACAGGAACTTCATGGAGTTCAACAAGGAGAAGTACAGAGTCCTGCCCCTGGGAAGGAACAACTCCAGGCACCAGAACAGCTTGGGGTACAACCAGGTCAAAAGCAGCCTTTCAGAAAAGGAGCCGGGAGTCCTTGTGGAAACCAAATGGAATGTCAGCCAGCAGCAAAGGCCAACAGTATCCTGGGGTGCATTAGGACACATGCAAGCAGAACAAGGGAGGTGATCCTTCCCCTCTACTAAGTACTGGTAAGAGCAGTACTGAGTACCTGGAGTACTGTGTCCAGTTCTGGGCTCCACAGTACAAGAGACATATGGAGCTACTGGAGGGAGTCCAGCAAAGGGTCACTAAATTGATTAAGGAACTGGAGCACCTCTCCTATGAGGAAAGGCTGAGAAAGCTGGGACTGTTCAGCCTAGAGAAGAGAAGGCTGAGGGAGGTCTTTCCAAGGTGTATAAGTACACCAAAGCAGTGAATCTTAAAGACAGAGACACATTCTTCTCAGTGGTGCCTAGTGACAGAACAAGAGGCAATGGGCGCAGACAAACACAGAAAGTTCTGCCCGAGCACAAGGAAACACTCTTACTGTGAGAGTGACTGAGCACTGGCACACATTTCCCTGAGAGGTGGTGGAGTCTCCATCTTTGGAGATATTCAAAAGCCATCTGGACATGGGCAATGGGCTCTAGATGTCCCTGCTTGAGCAGGGGGGTTAGACCAGATAAGCTCTGGATGAATCTGAGCTATTTTAGGTGGCTGTGAGATGATATGGAACTTACTGGGGTCATGTGCTCTTCTGGCATGGACAATTGGATACCACACAGCACTGAAAATATTTTTAACTGCCTCTGTTTATGTAGCCGATTTTTGCCCTTAAGAGCAGGTTAACATAATTGGTCTCCAAAGATTCTATAAATTTTCTGTAGTGATTGGCCTAGACTTCTAGAATAAGTTTATAACATTGCAAAGATATTTTTCTATATATGAGCACAATTATTTTTCAAAGTAAAACAGCAAAATAATTTGCACTAAAAGGTTTTTTCCAATATATTTACTGAAAAGGTTATAAAATATGTCGCTGAAAAGTAATCCAAAATATTTCATTCATTAATAACAATAATAACCAACAAAAGTATTCATTTTTGCTTTAATAGCTATTATTATATTAATTACATTAATAATTATATTAATTATACTAGTTATTAATAATGAATATTTATTAAAGGAAAATCTTTTTGTGTTGTTATTAGTGATCCTTAAGTTTCAGTAGGAATGAAAGAATAATTGATAGTTTGAGACTAAAAATATAAATGGCAATATTAATTTCCATATGTTGTGCTATGGTACAGTCTGTGAAGCAAGCAAAAAATCAACTACAGTATGTTTAGCACAGTATATTTTCAAAGCATTATGTACCACTTTCCTTAATAGAATTACAAGATAAGTTAAGCATAGGTAAACTGGATATAACACTGAAACAGTAAACTCTGTGGTAACTAGAAACACCAAACTGATTTAATAATATATATTTTTAAAGTTTTTTACAAGGGTTTTATGTAGAATAGAAAGACAAATAATATGTTAACCAACATTTGAACCTAACAACATAATTTGGATATTCAATCTACTTGTAATATAGATTTTTAAAATGACAGATAGATACTTAACTCCTCTGAACAACTGAAAATAAAGGGGTTATAAAGCTGCTTAATTTTAATGAAAAAAAGTTTGATGCCGTCTGTTGATCGCTGTCATTGTTAAAGAAATTGAAGATAGAATGTGAAGAGGAGAAACCAAGTGTGACTGTGTGCATCACAGTGTAACAATATATGGAGTTCATAAAAAATAAAAAATCACTATAGCTTTAAAACGTTGTATTTACATGTAAATGCTTAGGATACCATCACTGAGATTCTGTCATTTGTTGGAAGTGATTTATCTTTCAATAGGCATAAAGCTAGCATTTTTCTTTGCAAAATGAATGTTAAAATGATCAGTGAAAAACTTGGTACAGTCATCCCACAAACTGTGTAGTGGTTGTTCCATTGCACATATCAGATAATGATTTTGCGGCTCTTTAATTATTACCTATGCAAGGGAAAATCATCAAAAATAATGTGTGCAGGCAGTTATAACTGATATATTCAACTACATCTAACTCCTAATAACTTTAAGAACTTTGTATTTTTTTCTCCAAAAATCTATTAGACTTTTGCCTAGGACGCTGGAAGCCATATATCTTTATTAGTAACTGATTGAAAACTAATGGATACTTACTGAAATAAGAAGTCAGTAGGGATTTTCATCTGAAGTGCAAAGAATTTTATGTAAGCTTAGACAGGTTAGAAGCTTGTGCTTCATTCTGAGATACAAGAAATGCTTGAATTGTGGTCTGGTTTTCTAATACAGCTTTTTCATGTTTGAATGATAGACAGTAAGGGTCATAACTTTAAAGCTAATGGTGTTTGTAGAGTTTCTTTGTGTCTGCTGTGACTAGATGATATAACCACATTCTCAAAGGAAACAAAATGAATCAAAATTACTCTAAACTCAGCTCTATGGCATTGCTATGGATATTTTATTTAAATACAAATTAATCTTTGTAGACATTAAAATACCTACACCAAGCAATCAAATATTATCTTTTATTATATAAAATATCTTCCTGCCATCATTGATGAGGAGGACAGTGCAGGAAAAATATACATAATGAAACATCCTTTTTTATCTGTTTCCTCATCACTTGAGTGTGGCTTAAAAAATATAACTGAGAGCAGAATATAGCCCAGGTTTGTTTGTTTGTTTGTAATAATCCAAATAAGAAGTGCATAAACTCTCTCATTCTGAAACAACCATAGGTTGAATATTACACTTTGTCTTGAATAAAATGAGAAGTAAAGATGTTTGAGAGAGACATGAACAGGTGGAAGATATGTACAGTGTTCACCATAGAAATTACCTGTGTATTGTCTTCACAGAAAAGTATGTGTAGATAGATGTAGATGCACAAGTAAAAGAGACAGAATAAGGTAATAAAAAGAATTTGTATAAAACAATCCACCAGTGCATATGCACTGAGATTGTATCGCAGTGTTATTGAATGAGCTGGTCTCTGCAATGACTCTTTCTTTGGAAGATGGCTACACAGGCTTTGGAGGCTCCCATATGCACAGGTAAACTCTACAAAGACTTTTTCATGAAGAATATCAGGGGTTTTGTATGCTTGGTAACATTATTTTGCCCTTGTCATGGGTCACAGAGTAAAGCATAGAACACTTTATTTTCCTAACTAACCCACTATTGAACCGTTTTCCATTGTATGTATATAGGGAGATTAGAAAATATGCATTAAAGACTACCTTTCTGTCTGAGTAGTGGACTTTAAGTGGATTTTAGTGTAGAAGAGGGGCTTTTTTTGATGCGAATTTGCCTTGGAACTAGCCTGAAGTTGCACATCAGGGCATCACCTAGGATGCCCTGCTTGCAGTGGGTATGCAAGGTTCCCCAGCATTTAGCTATCTATGAATCAATGGCGTATACCCAACAACTGGTGTGAGCTTTATTACTGGTAAGGACACAATGTGGATATGCAAACCTGGACCCCTTAGGGACTGCAGCAAATCAAAAAATCAAAATATTTTTTTTTTTTTTTGCTGATACATTAGTTGTACCTTATGGGAAAGTGTTTGTACAGCAAGTTTCACAACAGGAGGAAGAAACTTAGAGGAAGTAGAGATAACCAGCTAGAAGACTTAAACTTATCTGATTCTTGAAGGCTTCAGAGGACAGAAAAAGATATCTTTGTGCTAATCTGTAATGATGGGAAAAACGAATTTGCTTTGTTGATGGTAGTTCAGTTAAAAAAAAAAAAAAAGAAAAAGAAAAGAAAAAAAGAACCTTATTAAAATTCAGAACTCTCTTCATTCCTTTTCCTTAGACAATGTTTAGCATGACTATTTTGGCTCCAGATGTTCCTGAACAAGGCCAAGTTCCATTAAGATCCATGAAAAATTTCTGGGGATTTCAGTGGAAACAGATTTCACACCTCAAGCTGTGGGGCTCCTTCCTCCCAATCCCGTATGTAAATTCTCAGCTGTTTGTACATGCCAAGTCTGCTCTTAGGTGCCTACAAATCATACAGGCACAAGCCCAGAAGTATCTCTGCTGGAAGGGCTGTGGAACCCTTCATTTTCTCCTCTCTTCTCGATAAGAATACATAACACCGACTCATAGAAGAGAGTTTAGCAGAACACAGTAGTTGCAGTCCTCCAAACCGGAGGATAGAAGAGGTTAGAGCTTTTGGTCTCAGAAGCAGGCAGTCTCAGAAGCTGGATCTGGCTAGGACAGTCATCATAACTGCAAGGCTTTCTGTAGGTTTGGGGTTTTTTGTTGTGTGTTTTGTGGTTTTTTTAAAATAGTTTTTCTGCTCTTCTCTATGACTGGGTCTTTCTTCTGTATTCTATGTGAAATCATCTTAATAAAATACACAAAAAGTACCTGGACCAGAATGTAGGATTCACTGTAATCATTGGCCTTAAACTAACTCTTGCTCTCTTTCCTTGCAGGGGCATATGTACCCATAGCTTGTTGAATAGGATCTCTTCTGGGAGATGGAAGAAATCGGTTCAAAACACACAAAGCCAAGGAGTGAACTGATTCTAAATCTCACACTTTTAAAGTGTTTTCTCTGAGTTCTTATATGTCAGCATACTGCAAACCACCAGCGTAGCACTAAGAGGAAATGAAAAAGTGACCTGTTTTGCATTTCTAAAAGGAATAATTTAAGTCTCAAGGAAAGGATCCTGGGCTGTGAATCAATCACATCAATTCCCCTTTCTGAAGTGTCTGGTCCTCAATTCAGTCTTTTAAAATGTTGTTATGCACCTAAATAAAAAACAGACACTTGCTCACTCCCTCCCCGGTGGCATGGGGCAGAGAATTGGGAGAGCAAAAGTAAGAAAACTTGGGGGTTGAGATAAGAGCAGTTTAACAATTGAAATAAAATAACAATAGTAAAGGTAATAATAATAATAATAATAATATAATGAAAAGCAAAAGAATGAGAGAGAGAGGCAAAACCCAGGGGAAAAATACCAAGTGATGCAATCACGCACCACCTGCCGACTGCCGACGCCAGTCCCTGAGCTGCTTCCCTGCACCAACTCCCCCCAGTTAATATACTGAGCATGACAACGTATGATATGGAATATCCCTTTGGCCAGTTGGGGTCAGGTCTCTTAGCTCCCCCTCCCACTTTCTTGTGCGCGTGGTAGAGCACAGGGAGCTGAAAAGTCCTTGACTAGTGTAAGCACTACTTAGCAACAACCAAAACCTCAGTGTGTTATCAATGTTATTCTCATACTAAGTCCAAAGCACAGCACTGTGCCAGCTACAGTGAAGAAAATTAACTCTGTCCCAGCTGAAAACAGGACACTATTCCATGTGGAAACTGTTTGCAATTCTGGAAACTGGTTTCACTTACAGCACACCAAGGACTGCTGTAATGTACAATTGTTCACAACAGTATCAGTGGCCAGTGCTGGAAGCAGAGCTTGGCAGGGTCGTAGTGTGGTCCCTGAGCTTCAAGAAGACTGCAAAGGGGCATAAGACAACCAGAAGCTGGTAAACGTTTTCCTTGAAACAAGACTGTGACTGGCTTGTGTAGAAAATTGGTATATGTTTAAATTCATAGTTGCTTTGAGAAGAATTTTAAATTCAGATTAAATTTATTTCTTCATATTTCAGAGCAAGTCAGTTGCACTGGTTAGACAGAAACAAGAAAAAAATGGGAATGGTATTTCAGACTGAAGCATTAAAGGACACCTCATTTGCTCAAGAAAAATTTTGGGACAGACGTCGGCAGATCTGTGCAAGACACTATTGATCTAACCTGAGGTGGCATTCTCTATGATGTTATGGTGGTTCATATGTGTGTTTTTAACAACAGCTTTTCATTATCTTGTGGTTCTAGTTCAGTATATCTGAGAAGTACAGTGAACTGCACAGGGTTTCTGCATTTGTTCATCACAAACAGATCTGGGGGGAAACTCAAGAAAACACATTTAGCAAGGCTTACCTTGCACTTGGCCCTCATGGAGCTTTCATTTGCCCTACTGCCTTTTCCTTCTTCTTGTGGCTGAATAACCAGGAACATCCTGGAGGCACAAGGGAGGCGGCAGGGACAGAGATGAGACACAGGAGTGCCTCTATCCCGGAGATGGGCTGGGGGACGGAGAGGAAAGTGTGGAAGAAGTTGTCAGAGAGAACGGAGGAAGAGGAAGGGATGGAAGTTGGAAAGAACAGCTAAAACTAGAATCTACATATTTTCTACACCTGCAGTTCTGCCTGGGTTTCTGTTGGCTGCTGATCTGAAGAGCAATCAGTTCATCTTAGGCAGTGCCAGTTTCATTCTGTGTATTGAACCATACTGGACTGAAAAAGATCAGAAGAGGTCAGTGAGTTCATCCCCAAGTCTCAAGCTAGAGATTAATATGCCTAAACTTTACATTGCTGTAATGGGTTAACCTTGGCTGGCTGCCAGATGCCCACTAACCCTCTGTCCACTCCTCCTCCTCAGCAGGGCAGGGAGACAAAATAGGATGAAAAAGCTTGTGGGTCGGTATAAGGACAGGGAGATCACTCACCAATTACCATTGCAGGGAAAACACTTGACTTGGGGAAGACTAATTTATTTTATTGAAAATTAAAAATAAGTAGCATAGTAAGAAACAAAACAAAGCTAAAAACAGTTTTCCTCTGCCTTCCCAGACTCAGCTTCACTCCTTCATTCCCAGCTCTTCTACCTCTTACCCCCAAAGCAGTGCATGGGGGATGGGGAATGAGGGTTGCAGTCAGTTCGTAATACTTTGCCACTGCCTGTTCTTCCTCCTCACATTCTTCCCCTGCTCCAGCATGGGGTCCCTCCCATAGGGTACAGTTCTTCAGAAACAGACTGCTCCGGCATGGGTTGTCCCCCAGGGGCCACAGGTCCTGCCAGGAGCCCACTCCATTGTGGGCTTCTTTCCACAGACTACAGCTTCCTTCAAGGCACGTCACCCTGTTCTGGCGTGTGGTCCTCCATGAGCTGCAGGGGGATGACATATTTCACCATGGTCTGCTGCTTGGGCTGCAGGGGAATCTCTGCTCTGGTGCCTGGAGCACCTCCGCCCCATCCTTCTTCACTGGCCCGGGCTTCTGCAGGGTTGTTTCTCTCACATTTCCTTACTCTTCTCTCTCACAGCTGCTGTGCGGTGTTTTTTAGCCTTTCTTACATGCATTATCCCAGAAATGCCACCAGCATCACTGATGGGCTCAGCTTTGGCCAGTGTTGGGTCCATTTTAGAGCTGGATGGAACTGGTTTTGTCCAATACAGGTGCAGCTCCTAGCCTCTACTCCCAGGGGCCACCCCTGTAGCCACGCCCTACCAAAACCTTGCCATGTAAACCAAATACAATTAATCATTAGTGCAGTGGCTAAGCTTAGTTCTTTTTCATTTTCAAGGAAAAGGGAAATTATTTGTGTAATGAACTAAAAAAAGGAATAAAAGCAATACTTCATTTCCAATGACAGAAAGCTTGTTTTCAGAAATTAATTGTTTGTACCACTTCCAGATGTAACTCCTGCAAGCATCTTCTAGGGTATTTTGTTTATGTAATTTCTCTCAAGTATTTTTACAAGTCTGTAGTGGCAAAGTTTCAACACTTCCTTTCATGGCCACTCTACAGTAAATGTCACAGTCAGGGAGCTTTTCATGATAAAAAGTCTTTATGAGCTGGGAACAAATAAACCATAATAAAGTGACTGCATATCTAATTATATGCCACTTAAATGATTCACAAATGACACACTTGTAATAAAGTTTTTATATTTTCAGATTTTTAATTTACAAGCTTGTCACTTGCAGTTTAGTCATTTTGTTCAGATAGGGTGAAAAATTGCTTAAGGTTCCTCTAATTGCCAATTCTTATTTATCAGTTCTAATTATGCATAATGCTTGTATTAAAAATCCCACACACAGAGCAGCTTGTGGTACAGAATTTAAGAAGGGGAGTATTATGTGTAGAGGACTGTGGTAGATTATAGGTGGTGAACATTAATACCAAATGCTGAAAAATGCTTTCTTTAACAGAGAAGATTTCTTACCGCTGTACACTCACAGAATTTCACTAAAATAAACGGTACTGGGACAGTGCTACATTCTTTCTAGTCATATGGGATTAGAAGAAAACTGGTAATTAGAGAACTGTTAAATCATTTTCTATCTGGGGAGCTCACTACTCACACTTCTTGCTGAGTAAAGAAAAGCCCAGACTATTGGAAAACTGCAGGTGGGCAAAGCTTGTGTGGAAGGCTGTCTGGATAAAACCCCTCTGCTGACCAGTTTTATGACAGAGTGGTAACTGGTCAATTTTGCAGGGTTCAGTTTACAGGTCGTCTTTGTAACAGTCCAGGTCACTTTTTTCATATGCTCACATGGACTTCTTGGATGTAAAACAGCGTTCCTGCTCATACTTGGCATGCTCTGTCAATGTGCCCTGTCGGTGCCCTTGGCTAGACTGCCCTGGCAGCAACTGGAGGTGGGAATGTTGCAGAAGGCATATGAGGAGGGAGCAAAGAAGGAGACTGGCCAGCAGTGGTTTCCAGTTACTACAAAGGTTTAAGGGAGGGATCTTGTTTACCGCTGATTCTTCCCTGAAAATCCGTAAAGGGTGACTGGAGAAGGTGAGCAGAACAGGGTCATTGTAATGGCAAGGATTTGAACGGAGACACCGTGGCAATCACAGTGAAGTGAGACGGGCAGTAAGGAGCTAGCTGATGATAGCGTTGGGAAGACCACTGGCCTCCCGACTGGTAGCCTGGGAGGACAGTCCAAACACTTGCTGATTTAGGTTTCTCTGAATTGCTATTTAATTTCCCTGACTCCCCATAAAGTTCTGTTTGCTTAAATCCCTTTATTCACAACTGGAAAACTATAGTTAATCGTGGGTGCCCCAGTGCTGTTATTTCTTTACCCAGCTCTTTGGGTGGAGAGTTGAGCTCATGCACAATCTTTTTGCCCAGCTTTAGTTTTCATTTGACTGCTCTTGGGCCATTCGTTTTCTTTTTTTGCTTTCTTCTGCTGAGAGTGACAAAAGCAGTGTAACTTTTTTTTCTGACATGGATGCACTTCCTGCCCCCCCCGTCTCCGCCCCCCATGTATGCCTCTCCGGCTCGCTCCAAGAAAATAAAGCAAAGGGCTATGTGATGGCAACACTGCTTGTTCACTAAAATGCTGAAGTGGACCAGGGCCAGAAGGAAAATAGGATACTCTATTGCTGGTCCTGGAAATACGGAGTTCTCTGCTTAGCTGTTTCACCTTCACTTTACAGGCCTTATTCTTCCATAGCCTTTTCACTTTAAAGCTCTCTGTTTGAATTGTCTGTACTTGAATGATCAGCTCTTGGAACATAATACTGTTGTTAAGCCTTACAGGAAAAGAATTGCAATTTTTCTTGGTTAGAAGGAGCTCTTCTGAGTAGCGCAACTTAGTGCTGAAATTCCTCTCCTTGAGGGCTATTTCTGAAAGTCCTTCATGTGCAGAACTCTGATCATGTACCCCATAATTTTAGCCCATGGAAATTGTACTCCATAATTCCTAACAGGATTTTTCAGAGAATTTATTTGTATTGATTAAAAATTGGAGAAACCCATTACGTTAAATGGGTAGGTTACATTTCAAGATTAAAGTACCTGACATCTAAAAAATATGTTAAAAATGAAATGGAAACCCTACTGTGGTATCACAGAACCATACCCTGGAATGTGAAGGGCTGATAAATCATAGTTCATTATTTTGTCTCAGAAACAGACATTAAGTGTTCAGAGAACGAACTAATACTAAAAACTGTTATTCGATATGATGTTTACTAAACAGAATGACTGATTTTTATTTTCTAACTACAGGAATTTTCTTTTTACAAAAAGTTGGGGGTTTTATTAAAGAGATTACTATATTAATTAATTTAGAATTAGTAATTCTCTAGAACTTAATCTTATATATGTACATTTTTGTTTGCATATATCACAACTCTTCAGCAAACAACTATATGAGCCAAAAAGCACATGGTCCAGATTTCAGATATTTGAGCATCAACATACGAAACCAGAGTTTCAGCAGTCCTGTTTTTAAAAGCCCCTAAATCATCTGGTAGGTTGAACCTTACTGAAAATCAAATAAACAACATTTGTAGAAACATCTGATAAATTATCATATTGTAATGCTGACAGGTGAAACTAAAATTAATTCTGTATTACAATATCTAAGTCCTATAAGCAGTGGATTTATCACGTAATTTCACAGTTTGGTGTTTGTGACTGCTGAGTCTGTAGCCTCTTCATAATCTTAATTTATTTTTGGTAAGACTGTGGTTACCTTGTTTCTAAAATTGGTTTCTGAACATAGAAATATAAATACAGTGCTGCAAAGATTTAATCTTTACTTGCATATAATCTGTAACTCTGGTATATAGATTATAAAGTTCCTGAAGCTTTAAAATACGTGACTTTCAGGAATTTACCAGAGCACGTACATATGCTATAAACAGATTATTTTTTATATATGTGTATATATATGCAGAAAAGTATGGGAGATTCTGAATAAACAAGATCCCTATAACCTCTCCCTGGTATTGGAAGATGGGAAATCTGCATATAGGGGTATTTTTGTCCTGAGATTATATTAATAAATGTTGTTTCAGGAGCTGAAACATGGACAAATACAGTATTTTTTTCCAGAAGCTTGATCTAGATTTAGTGTCTGCATTTTCTTTCTGCTTGTTCCTATCTGAGTAATGGACCTTGTGGTCTCTGGAGATAATATTCCTGCCACGCATGGACCTGCAAACACAGTAAGACAATTGATTAATTATTAAAAAATCATAGCTATATATTGTGTGGCATTAGCCTGAGACTGAGACTGTCCCAAGTTGCTTAGTAGCAGCATTCTTATTTCATTTCATTAAAATAGTTCAATAACAGCAACCTAGAAAATACTGATTTTCTACTGTTAGCTGGCATATCTGAATACCACCACGAGTGGGCAATAATGGGCCTTTTACTCTCATTTTTAGGCTAACTCTATCCCTGAGAGAAAGAGAAGAAATAGCAATCTGTATCACATCTGAGAGCTTGTCCTGTTCTATTAATACCTAGCTAAAATTAGTCTGTTTATTTTTTTTTAACTACCTTCACAGAGCGCAGCTCTCTTTCTGTCCAGCATTAGATGCTTGTATAACATTAAGTATAAGAAATTCTTTATAAACTCATCTTTCTTCTCTTCCTCCTCTTCCCGTCTTAACTTGGTAATTGATGACTTTAATTGCTACTGCAGCAAAAGCATTTCAATTGCTGAATATGTGACAAAACCCGTAGCCAATACAGTGAGCTAAGCACTTTAAACAAAGATAAAAGCAATAAGGGAGGGGGAGAGAGCAGAGAGAGAGAGAAGGACAGGGGAAAGCTACATAGAGAATTATGTCAGAGATGGAAATCTTGATCACCCTTGAGTCTGCTCCGTGACTTTACTGTATAACAGGGCCTATACCTCAGCCTTGTTGCTTCGTTGACCACTTGTGCTGCTTGATGAACTGACCTCCCAACTTTGAGATTTTGTTCCCTTTGACCCCAGCTAAAGGCTCTCACCCAGCCTAAAGTGTGTTTTAGTATTTATGATTGCATCATAGTCTCCTATTCCTCTTTATTGAGTTCTGCTCGAGGCCCAGCTTAAATAAGACCTCTTCTTGTATAAACAGCAGTGAATAAACTGACAGGAACAAACCCTAAGTAGCTCTCTGCAAACGAAGTAAGAAATGTTTCTGACTTGCCAAAATAGGTAGCAACAATGATGAAACTGTTGTATTAGTATGAACGTGGGCTTTATAGCCACTACTGGCAAAGAGATTCCAGTGGAAGTATTATGGAAAGGGAGAAATGCTGTGCAGCCAACAAGTTTTTGACACCTGAAGGACAAGTGTGCTACTGGGCGTAGCATAGGCATGTAGCAAGGTAATTGTCAGGTGTTTAGTTATTGTAATTACTCTTCTGTAGGCATGATTTTTTAAAGGTTTTTATTATATCTGGTAATACCTCCATAGGGGACCTTATGGTAGTAGCATCCTGTGTGGCACTGAGGTGTTTGAGGAACTAGAGGATCACACAATAATAGGAGTTAATATTAAAAGGTTTTGGGTTTTTTTCCCCCTGCTTAATGAGACAAAATCAGACAGACTTTACACTCCAGTGTAGATCCCAGAATAGTTACTTCGGCTCTCTGATCATATAGGATCCTGAATTTGCTAAGTACTTTCCCATTTAATCTGAAACCTCCCTGACCACTTTTCTTGCCCATGAGTACTCAATACTTGTGCTGGGAGGCAGCAAGCAATGTACAGGGGGGAAGAAGCAACCATGAACATTTCAAGTTTTCGGCCTCACCTTCTGGCTGCAAATCAAAGTCCTCTTTCTAGGCTGTAGGAGAGAGTCCCATTCTGCCCATATAAAGCTCAGAGCCCAGTAAACAAGAGACAGAGGAGCAGTACTGGACTTTTTGTTCTCATTCGGAGCTCGGGTCTACTAAAATGTATCCTTGAGGGGGAAGGAGGAGAAATAGATGTTCCCCGAGTCCCTAGGAAACCACAAAAATAAGGCTTAATTAAGAGTACTGATACTCCCTCTACCGGTCTTAAAAGATACCTACTGAACAGAAAATTGGAGTTTCAGAGGTTTCACTTTAACTCCAGTGACCTCTGGGACTGAATGCCTAAACCTCGGAACTGCAGAAAGGGGATGGGATGCATTTGACCTGAAAGGGAATCTTTACTAATGTATATCCTATATCTGTGGGTGCAAATAAGCAGCAAAAGAGAGGAATAGAATTTAAAAGATGAGAAGGAGTTTTCCTTGTGTTCCATTTTAAATGTGCTGAACCAGGAAAGGATTAAAAAAAAAAAAAAAAAGGAGAAAAAATGCTGGATGTGCTTTTTTTTTTGATGGCTTTTGCAAACCAGTAAACATCACTAATTCACTGGATTAGCTGAGGCAGCTTGCTTCAGTGGTTCTCTTGGGATATGGTCAAATGCAAAATGCTTTGATTTGTCAATAGACAATTCTCATTTTACAGCAATATGTTTATGGTTTCCTGTTTAATGGTAAACTGCTCATTCAATCCTTATTAAAATTGCTCTAATAAATAACAGATATAATATGGAATGTGTGTAAAGAGATAAGGAAGAAAAGGAACTGGATGTCAAGGAAGATTTAGTAATAAATTACTTGCAGTAGTTATGTGCATATTTGTATATGTGTTTGTCTGTGAAGATCTTTGCAGGAGGAAAATATAGAAACAGTTATCTTATATTAGTCATCTTATCAGTTCCAGTGTCCATCTGAATTGAAGATGGGAAAACATTGAAAAAAATGTATGCAGAAAAATTAATTAAAAATCTCTGAGAGAATATTTCTTTTGTTTAAGAAAAGAGATGTGAATATTTGTGATGTGAATAAGCTGCATACAAATATTCACTCAGACACGTTCACACAGGAAGATTTTGCAAAGCCATTTTGAAAGCTCTATATAGGTTTAATAATTGTCTGAGGGGGAAGAGAAACATACTATTTAGGAGATTAATTACACAGCATGAAAATCAATCATAAGCTCCTACTATTCAAACAATAACCCCAGCTCATCCACAGCCTATGAGATGCTTTCACTCAGCATTCATCAAACAACAAACAAATTGTTGTCATTGAATGAAAATAACATGGAAAACAGATCATAAATAGTCCATCTTACAGCACTCAGAGTTTCCTTAGAGACAGTGTGAAGCAGTGAAAGATACTGAGGTTGGGCAGGCTTGGGGGCACAAGTTGGTTTTTGGTGTGTTTGCTGCTGATCAGCATCCTGCCTTCTTCTGGGTGAGAGGGGCACAGGAACTGTAAAGGACTTTGATCTTTCTGTGAGCACAGCTGCAAGATCAGTAACAAGAGCAAGCTGCTGGTGAACGACTGCAAACAAGAATATAGACAATTCAAAGTTCAATCTAGACAGTTCCTTATTTTAACTCATCTTTTCTACCTGGGGGGAAATGTAGGGATGTGTTAATTTGCATGTGCAGCAGCAAGATCTACTTAGCATTCAGCCTAACAAACTATATTTGATACCTGTACCAAAATAGCATTTTGAGTATATTTGGTGGGAATAGGAAATAAGCAGAAGCTTGTTTTTTGTCTGACCAAGTAAGGAGATCTTGTATGCCAGGCAGCAAGGTAAAGAACGAGCTGCAGTTATTAAGGAGGCCAGCTCTTTAGACTTTGAAGCAGTTTAGCTCCGCCTGAGAACTGGAGAGAGCATGGATGACAAAACGGAGCTGTGCATTAAGCACAACCGGAAAAAAGTGCTTGACTAAAAACAGGGAGCTGTATAGCCAGAAGAGGATTCCAGCTCAGATAATTATTCCTCAACAAATGCATGTGTCAGGACTATAAATCTCCTTCCCAGACCTCTATAGCTCACCATGAAATACGCAGGAAGACTTACATACAGATGTTGAGTTTAAGCAGAACAAAAATTTAGATATAGATCATTGCCCTTCATAAGATAACCAGAAGCTTTAAATTAAGGAGAAGTTGAGGGTGTAATGTGCTGAGAAGATGTCATCACACTTCCATTACCCTGGGAGTGTAGAGGCAGGTGAAATTTTACAGAGGGTCTGGTGATTGTTATAAATTAAATTGCCTCTAAGAGGGCATACTCTGTATGACCTTTTTTCCCCAGGGGACTAGTCTTCTCTGTTAATTGTCCCAGAAAAAGAATCAAAGTATCAAAAGCTTTCAAGGAAAAAATTGGGAAATTCCAACGTGAAATGTAAAATAAGCAAAATGGTGTAATGTAAAACAAGGAAAGGCATGTATTCACTCGGGGATTAGAAACAAGACATGACACAGATTCTCACAGTAAGAGCGTGCACAGCTTACCTTTAAAACATGAAGCAAAAGTACCTGAGCTGGAATTCAGCATCCAGTCTCAAATACAAAGATCATGTATGTGTACTGTAATGAAAATCAGGTTTCTAGAAGAATAATTTACCTGACCTGTATACTAAGTAAGCAGGAGCTGCGTAGGGTTAGCCCATAGGAAGCAATAAACACCAGGCTGTACTGGTATCTCCCAGTCTCTGGTGACTGATTCAGGACTGAAGGGGAGCTGCCTCCATACAGTTGGGCATTATAGCTCAGAAACCTGCTTGAAGACTGTCATCTGAAAATTCGGTCTGAATGTAATGAACAAGGCTATTTTATTATTTTCTTTAAAAATATGATTGTAAATATAATACTGCATGTTTTTCAAGCCCAGTGGCCAGAGTTAAACCTTTGTCCTGTCCCCTGGTCTATGTGAGAGAGTTTGATCACACTTTTTTCTGCCTCTCTGGAGCACCGTTGCTATCAGCTTTACAGCTGTGAGGAGGGATAAGTGCTCTCCAGGATTGCTGTTACAGCTGAGCTCTTATGCAGCTGGGAGTAGTAAGATGGGGGGGGGGGGGGGGGAATGAGAACACCTCTGTAGCTGATTGATCATATTGTCTAGTTTGAAGTTGGAGGACCTGGGTACAAGGCAAATTAGAAGTTTTATTAATGTGTTTTGTCTTGAAGAACAACTAGATGAAAATCAGAAATAATCCTTAAGGTCCCTTTCTTATTTAGAAACAGTAACAAGCATCCTAATACTAACTGCTCTCTCCTCCGCATTGCAGTCAAAAAATGACACTTGTAAGTACACCCTGCTGACCTGTGTAATCTTCCTGCCTACAGGAAGATAACTACAGCTGCGACAATTGTAGCTCGGTCAGAGTGTACTTGACAGAGTGTTTCCCAGTGAACGCTAGACTACTCCCTTCCCTAAAATTCTAGCACCCAACTACCGTGAGTAGCGCTCCCGAGTTCAGAAGCCCTACAGGTCACATGCACTCCTTCAGCTGGTGATGCTAGAGCTCAAGTGGGACAGGGCTCTACATGAAACTGATTAATTTTGCACTTTTACTTTTTGTGGATAAATAATAGCATACTGGATATTTATAGATGGTTGGGACAGAAGAATAATGATTCTAATAAACTTTATCTCTTCATCTATGTTATAAACAAACTTGGAAGGATCTGAAGCAGATAAAGATTCCCACAAGTATACTCTGAACTACTTTATACAGCCCAGCATGAAAATAAGGAAGTGTCATACCTACTTATCTTCTTGTATGGTGGCATATTTCATCCTAAAGGTCTGACAGCACTTTGTAACTTCGGGTCTGTGTTTGCACGTGACACTTTCGGTGGAAATATCAATCTTCTGTATAGAAATGCAAGAATATCTTTGCTTGGCTTAGGTGCAGCATCCATTTCCGTACCCTTCCAAAGTGGTACACCTCAACCAGTTTTTCCTCATATCAAACTTACAATGGATTAACACCATCAGAGTATGTGGCTCTTGTGTGGCACTTTGTAGCTTAGGATACATGAGGAACACTGGCACATAGTAGTAACACAGAGAGTCTCTTTAGTTGTATCAATTTTATATGTTGCCCAGTATGACTTCAGTTACATCTCTGAAATATTATTACCACTTTATTTTTCAGTAAAACTATTTTCTGTTTTATTCATTCCCTGTGGATGAAGAAGTACTAATTTATTCTGCTGTTTCATTTTTTAAACCCTGCTGTCATTATACTTCAACTTTTTAACACAGAAGTCCTGTGCAGATAAAATTTCATATTTGCTATATGTGACTTGGGTGTGGGCAGCAGCCTTTCCCTGAGGATTACACAGGAGCTCATCTGTCAATATAAAGGAGTTCTGGACGGTGAGAAGTATTCGTGATTTGGTTGATCAGTGCCACGGTCTGGGTACAAAGGACGAAGTAAGTATTTGTCATTCCAGGTAAACTCTACACTTTCCACACATGCTACCTAAAATCAGTCCTCCAGGTCTTGCTAACGGCAGAAGAAATGATTGTTCCTATATGCCTGTGTGATTTAACCTCTCCTGAACTGATATATTGTAGCATATTAATCATTTGACCTTAGGAGAAACATATTTTTCTAAGGTACAAATGAATAGATGCCACCAAATGCATTTTGTGGTTTATCTTTGTCCATGGGGAAGAAACAAGTGACAGAGTTTTGCCTGTCTAGCTGTAACATCTGAAGACTGTTGAGTCAGGTGGACTTACAATACTGCAAATTGCTACAAGGGAATGTTGAGTTTTGAATGCAGGAAATGTGTAGAAGGATAAAACAAACTGTAAGGATGCACAGGAAAGTCAGGATGACGGAAGCCAAACCACTTTCAGGGAAATGTTATCTCGGGCATGACCTCTGCTTAACTTCGGTGATATAAAAGCGGTGATATATGGGAAGGCATTTCAGTTCTTACTAGCTACAGTTTCAGAAATGCTATAGAAAGTATAGTGCCATGGCTGTGGTCAGGTTTTGTGGTGGAAGAAGTGGTATGTGTCAGGGTAAAATAACTGAACATAGGAAGACTTCTATAATATGTGACTTGGGTAATTGGGGCTTCCCTGCCATCACATCTGAGACTGTAAGAAACCTGTCAATGCTAATATGATATGATTACCTCTTAAACTAACCTGCAAGTATAATGAGTAATCAGTAATTAAATACGCAATAAGTAAACAACTCTTCTCATGTTTATGAAATCACAAAAAACAGGATTACTGGGCAAAAGCTTTTAGCAATCTGAACAAAATATGAGGATGTGCACAATATTCCTCATAGCTAAGACTGAAACAAATCACTAGGGGTGGATATTAACCCAAAGGTGCCTTTTGTTTTCTTAATGGTAACCTAACTGTTAGGGTTTCTGCCTGTTTATACAGTTGTTGTTTTGTTGGAAACAACATCAGAAAAGGTCTGTTTGAAGAATTCAGTGCTACACTTTATTATAACATTCTTTTCTGTGTCCAATGTGAGAAAAATAATGTGTGCTAGGAGTATATATTGCTGCAATGCACATTGAAAAATTCATGTAACAATTCTGAATGCAGCAGCTCCATACTAGCATGACCCTGTTGAAATCAGTGCAGTGGTGAATTAGGCAGCAGTAGTAAACTACAATAACACCATATTGGTTTTGGCTCTGGAATATATGTGTGTCTTATAAGCTGCAAGTCAAGAGACATACTCTGCAAACAAAAATGTTAGGGTGGACTCAGGGGCTGAAATATCATGGATGATTTATAATGGAAGATTTCCACGCACAGAGCTGTATCCAATCCTTTTCTCCCTGGAATCCATAGAAAGTAAGTGAAAAGCATGATCTGACATAGCAGCAGCAAGTCATAATATTCCGATACTTCTGAGGACTGCAGTCTGACTGTAAGTAGCTTGCTGGATGTTGGTACAACAAAGACATACAGTTAACCTCATGTGTAAACTGTATCAATTTTTATTTAATGTGAGAAAGCAGTCTCATAAAAAGTATAGCTTGATATTTTATTTTTTTTTTTTACGATCAGTGATGGTAGTAAGATATGGTTTGCAAAGAAAAGCAAGGATCAGTGACTGTATAGTGGCTGTATTAATTTAGCAGCAAAATGTGTGACAGAAGAATTTTATTTATATGCCTGGAGTGTATTGTTGCCAATAATTTGCCTAGTGTGTTTGCACCTAGGGCATCTTCCTCATTATTAGAAAAACACTTTTCTGCCAACCTGCCTTACAGTCACTTTATCACCACGCTCAGCCATTTTCTAATGCTGTTTGATTTCATCTATGCAAATTAAAACTCTGGATGGTGTTGTCACACTAAGATTCTCGAATCTTTTTTTAATGGCAAGAAAATTTGCAGCATTAAACTATTTATAGTAAAATGGGGTTTTAGCTTTCGTGATTTTTTGTGAACAGATTTTTTATATTTTATCTTTAGCACAAAACTGTCCCTCACGCTAATGCTCACAATTTCTCTTCTCAAACTAAACATATCCATCAAGATCTTTTTGTAAGAAGCACCAAAATCACACACTTTCCTATAATAATGCTTTCACAAATCAAATCTTTATCCTGTTTTTGAAGAGCAGTCCCATTCTTTTCACTCTTTAAGAAACAGAAAGATTTTAAAATATGCCTTGTTTTTTGTTGTGGTTGGTTTTGTGTTTTTTGGTTTTTTTTTTGCTAAGAAATGTGACAGCACACTTGGACATTTCCAGTTTCTTTCTTCAGCTTTTAACTTGCTGGAGTCTAGAAACTCCTGCTTTCTATTCCTACCAAAGTGTTGTCATGACCAAAAATGTCACTTAGATAGTCCTTCAGAATGTGCATAATTGTGTAACATTGAATCCTTTCACACATGAACCTTCCCACACCATTTTGCTAATACAACAATGGGCTCTTCTGTGCAGAAGTCTAGTTTAAATTGTGGCTGTTTTCAGGTTAAAGCCTCCTTCAATGGCTGATATGGAGGAGTTCACATTAAAAAAAAATCACATGGAAAAAAATCTAATGAAACTGTTGTCACAATTTTCTGTATCTGTCATAACAATTTCATAAAGTGTTTCCTAACTTTATCCCTCAGTGTATAACAGAATTATGGTCAAAAAGCCTGAGACCCTGAACATGGGCTTATGTTACCCTAAGGTTGCTGCTAGGGTTCAGCCACACAAGGTCCTGCTGTTGGTTTGGTAATAAAGTCCTGGGGGGTGCTTGTTTTCCCAGGACCTGCTCTATCCCCATGGCTGCCTTCACCTCCTACTGGTATTTATGTACTGGTGTCACTTGCACAACCTTTTCTTACTGCTTCAGAACACATTGGATCAAACGAGTAATTCTCATGTCTACAATTTGCCACAAGCCTTATTGTTCTATTCCATGTGTTCCCAGGTTTCATGGGTACCCAGGGCTCCCACTTTAAGAGTGGGTACCTTGGATACCCGTTTTAGGCACTTGATTTTTATATCCCTTTTTTATATGTGAGTAGCTGCTTCTTCTGACTGCTCTTTATGGTCAGTGGGCCTAAACGCTTTTTCTGTACTCCACACTCCTTGTGAAACAGTTCTTGCATCCATAATGCTGCAATTCTTTCCCTTTCCGTTCTCCCTCCTCTTCTGAAGTTAACTGTCCTTTGTGCTTCATAACATATATTCTGGATTTCGTCTAAATACTTCCAAGCATCTACATGTCTGAACTAATTTAAGACCTGGTGACACACAAATAAGAGAATGCTGAATCATTGCCCCTAAAGCTATGCATAAAAATGTCTGCTAGGGACATTTTCTCTAAGACTCCAGCCAGACTCGGCCAAAAAAGGATCCTAAGATGTTTGGATGTGAATATCAGAATTTCATTGCCTACCTGGACCTGCCTGGTAGCGTAATTTTAGGATGAATTTAATTTATGAGGAATTTAATTTTGTCGACTACTTTCACAATATTACCTTAAGAAAAACCCACCTTTTTCTCTTCCAAGGCTAAACTATGTGAGATATACTTTAGTTTTTTATGCTTTCTTGATGTAGCATTCGTGAATTCAAGATGTGGAAGATAACCCTAAGGGCCTGAGGCCTTCAGTGAAGTCTGGGATAAGAACGGATATCATGTCTCTGACTGTTGACAATACATGTTTGGAAGAGCAGCTAGGTTTGTAGTCTGTTCTTGTCTCAGATCTTTATTATATTTTTGGGTATTTAAACTATTATAATTTTAATCTAGAGGCCTATTACAAGTGACAAACTGATTTCTTCATGCAACTGACTATCATTTTTTCTACATATTAATGTTAAACTTTCTATGAATTTGTATAATTTACCTTGTGAAAATAGATGGCAACTTTATGTTTGACCATGTCTGATTATGTTGAGTCAGGATTTTGAGTAACTATTTACTAAAATACACTACACTATATCTTCCTAGAACTGTAATTAATTCTCTAATAGTGGTAGAATATAGTTTTGAATAAGGATATGACTTCACTAATAGTCAGAAAACATAAATAACCACCAACCTATGTAAATAAAGACTACTTATATTAACCTAAACATAATGATTCTGGACTGTTGTGTTACTCTATCTCCATAAAGTGTACTAACTCCTGTTTCCTCACAGGATTCATGGACCCCATCACTATGGTGTGGCAGAGCATATGTTAAGGGATTGCAAGCCTATGTTATAAAACACAGTGAGTGAAACGGCTGTGGATTGTGCTGCTGCATTTGAGAACAGGTTGGCAGATAATAGAGATAAAGGAGAACAAGCTGACATTTAGCTGGATTTGGAAAAACCTTTGAGAAAGTCCATCACAGAAGATCGAAAAGGAGTGCTAGTAGTCACCGGCTAAGAAGTAAAGCCACGATAGACATAGTGGGACTGATTAATTAAAAAAACCCACTGATAGAATTAAAAGGGCATTAGGAAAACCAAAATGTTCAAAGGATGCTGTGGCAGGACGAGAATCATGTTTTGTTATTCATAGCTAAAGAAGGTGGTCAAGAATGGACCTCTCAGGTAATAAAATATGGCTCTTTTTGCATGTTTCTTTGTTTCTCTCTGTCTTTGTCTACTGAATAGAAAATCATATAAGAAAATAAGCCAATAAATAGCGGTAAAGATTTGTCTCAGTGGAAGCTGTGATTTTGCTGCCCAGGCTTAAAAAAAGTTAATATATTTCACCAGCTGATTCTGTTTAAGAAAATATATCAGAAAGTCTGTGTATCTGTTATTGATAGGATGATACCAATCTGCTCAGTAAGTACTGAGAAGAAATACTGTACATTCAGACTCGGGTTATTTGTTTCTTCAGAGATAAAGACTATATAGTGCTTTCATGGGGAGATCACAGACACTCTTCACATCAGTGATTTTGGGATATAGAAGAGTTGAGTTGTGAGAAGAGTCATTCCAGTCAAATTTTCTCTTGGAGTGAGAAACTTTGTGGTATGAAAATGTGCAGTGCCAATCTTTGGTTCAACTAAAGTAAAGGGAGAACTATGCCATTGCCTTCAATAGGACCAGGATTTAGTTTCATGTGTTTATAGATCAGAAATCCTTTAAATAAACACTGCATCATATTTACACAGATCGCTAATCCACTTCTCTGAACCAAAATACAATTCCACTTCCCTTTAATGTTTGCTCCTTTCTCAAGCAAGAGCAGCATTACAGAAGTCAGCAAACAATGTCATTCTGTTCGCCACAAACATGCTGTATTTTCAGACAGAATGACTGCAAAAACATCATCCTTGCTTTTTATCTCTGGACATGCCAAAACAAAGTTTGAGAGCATCTGAATAAGCAAAAGCTTACAACCATTTTTTTTCCCTATTCAGTAAGTTGTACTAGATAAAAATCTTGCTGTACCATTTAATATTTGTTCTTAATTATTTCAGGTTACTAAAGATGACATATACTTCATTTCTTACTTTAAGTACCCTATATCATATTACAGTAATAAAAATTTTTTGCTACTTTTGTTATACTCTGAATATTTTTTGCTGAGATAGCATAACCTAGAGCTTTAATAAACCATTTACCACTTGAGGAATCTTTAGGGTTTTTTTGGGGGGGGGCGGAGGGAGGAATTTTCTGTAGGAGCAGAAATAAAGATTTTGTGAAGCTCTCTACCTTTTTTTTTTAAATAACTTTACATTATGTGATCACAAAAGGACCTTGTGGCATTGCCAGTTTAATTGATGTTTTAGTCATTTCCAATGCAGCCATATAAATTCCCCAAATAGCTGTATCTGCAAAGATTCCCACCAGAGTCCTTTAGAAGTCACCTTCATCTCTGCATTCTCTCCAGTGCCTCTCACTCACTTTTGTATGACATTTATTGAGCGCAGTACACTAAGAATATTTTTTTCTTGCTTACATAATTTTTATTCTAGTGAAATTTTATCAATTTACTGGCATCAGTTAATTGAATCTCTCGCATCTCCCAAGTCAAGCCTGTGCTTAAGTGATTTAAAGTTATTGACCACGATAAAACTAACTGCATTAGTTTTATTTGATTGGGCAAAGCAGGTATTTGTATATTAATCTGTGTGCTTTTTTCCAAAGGCCTTCTTTAAACTTAGCTAATCGTATCCAGGAGACACTTCTTTAATTCCCTGGCCAGAATTAAGGCAAAATTAGTCATTAGTGTCTACCTTTTTAGTTGTATATTAACTAATTCTTGGTTTATCTGGCTAAGGCACCTCTTCAGCAGCAAATGATATGAAATGCAGTTCTTAATCATTAACCTCTCCTTTCTTTAACTGAGTATAAATGTTAGAAAAACTCGTGTATGTGCGTGTGTGTGTATGTGTAAGAAGACATAAAACTTCATTTTTGCTCTCCAAAAAAATAAACTCAGAATCATACATTTAATTTCATCATTTTTTTCAGTAATGTCTAGACAATCCATTTATCGGCACTCATCTACAACTTGGTCCTGGTTTCTGTAAGTGTTTAGCATAGATGAAACAAGAGTTTGAGTAGGCATTTGACATCAATCCACTATTTTTCGTCATTCTCACAATTTTCCTCATTGACTTCCCACTTCTAGTAACTGGTAAAGAAATGCAGGAAATCTTAGTTTTAATCAGAATTAAAGGCTTAAGTCTCCTTGAAAGATTTTTTCCTTTCTAGGTTTTGCCATAGCTAAAATTAACTATAGAAATAGGCAAAATATTTTTATGGAAGCATTGATCTGAAAGGCTTTTCTGAAGAAGTAATTAATTTTCCACCTTACTCATTTTCACTCAGTCTTATATAATCTTATATAATCACACATTTGTCACTGATTTTACAAAAAGCAGGGATAGCCTTGCAGTCTGTCAGTAGAAACAGTCTTCCCGTGGAAGGATCTGTGATAGTGAAGGTTGGACTAGGACAGATATTGATGAAGAGAGCAGAGATTTGCATTGATGCAGCAGGGAAAGACAAAACGAGGGAAGCAGAACTGCAGTTATTAGTATTTGGAGTTCAGTGATGATGGCAAAAATTAGTAGACTAGTTCTATTGAACAGACACTATTTCTGCCATGTGTGGCTGAAATATTAAAAATGTTTTAAAAGATGACGTGCTGAGCATCTGTGATCCTAAAACATGTATCCTTCTACCCCTTGTACTCGTTCATTTGGAGCCCCTTTCCTCTGCAGAATCTCATTTAAATTAGAGGACTGACTCGAGCTGTTGTGTGTCTGAAGCTGTCAGTGGTGTATGACCACCAGTCACAACACATTGACTCCACTGGGATTTGCACATATGATGCATTTTGACCTTTGACTACTATTTACTAAAAGATCTTTGAAACCTATCATCGCCTTGGTTTATAGCTTGCCCTTTCAGAGTCTTTCAGTCTGCTTCACCTTCATGCAAACTCCCGTTTTATTTGTTAGTGAAACAGAAAAATTCCCACCTAGATCATATAAAATCTTTATTTAATCCAGCATCCTTTCCTCATTAAGCAAATGAATATTTTGACATGTATAAAACAAAAACATTACTTTTTTCTTAAGGAAGAGGATAAAAAATTTTTATTTCAAGTAGTGTCACCAGGCCTTTTGTTTTCTCCCATTCAGGTTATCCTCTGAATTGATACGAGATGAACTAGCCTGACTCCTGACTAAAACAGCATTTTTGTTCAACTGGCCTTTCTTTACAGAGTGAAAGAAATTCGTCCATGCCTACAACTTCAGTCTTTATAAACACTCCTGCCGTGGGTGTTTTGGTTTATTTTTCCCTACTGACTTTTATGAAATCAAAATCAGTCAATGCAATTTTACTGGTAAATACTTAAAAGGACCTTAAATATACTTGTATATTCCAAATGTGATGAATCAGATGTATGAGATTCAATCTCCATTTCAGAACTACAACAGTTAGTAACAACAACTGACGACGTTGTTCTTAATTTTTATATTAACATTTTTTCTTAATTCTTAACCTCTCAGTGGATAAAATCAGTTCATTGTAACAGAAAACTCTGCCCTCATTTAGGATTGATGATGTAGAGGGAGGAATTTGGTACAAGGCTGCAGTGCGGCTCCCATGCCACTATTCCTCCTGTGTTTTGTTGCACAGTATGTTGCATTGCTTGAATTTGCATAAATGCAGCTCGAGGGAATCACCCTATAGTCACCCTTCAGGGCTACTTGTTTTATGGTACCAGGTCAATGAGACAACTTTTCTAGGGTACACAGAGATATCCCAGTGTGCTCACTTGAACGAAAGCCAGACAAGTCTCCTTTAATTTGGGGGAAAAAAAACTGTACAAATAGCTTGAATGACCTAAGAAAATCACACTAGGAAAGCATACTGGTATGCTGTGGGATTTTTGTTTCAGATAGTATTAGCCAATTTTGCAGCGTGTTTTTATTTTTACCTGGTTACTGTGATATCCCAATGACAAATTATATGACACAATCATAAGCAGTGTAGTGAAGATCTGAATAAGGTTTTGAGGTCTCGCTGTAGTGCTGTGTAAGCTGAATTAACTGAATTCAGTAATTTAAAGGTGTTTTGTTTCAGATGCGTGCAGATTTCTGTTGTTCTGTGCCCTTTCATACCACATCAACACACAAATATATGAGCTTCTTTTACAGCCTTCACAGTGTGTCCTTTCACAGTCCTTTGGCTTCCGAGATAACCAACATTGCTTCCCGCAGTGCAGTGCAAGAGAGATGCTGAGGTTGAAGTTGATAGTAGCATGCAGTGCATGTATTTATGTATTTGGATGGGAGGTAGAGTAAAATTTTAGGATTATATATCCTTAAGTGCTTGACCTGAGGTGAAATAAATCACTTTCCCTGTTTCTAAAGCTGGCAAAGATAAGCCTTCTCTTGCTGGACTGCTGAGGTTTACTACTGATAGACTGAAGATGTTGTTTCAGTCAGATTTACCAAGCTGTTAGTAACCTGCAAACTTCACAATTGTCATTTTGTGTAAAGCACTTCCTTTTACAAAAGAAAATGTAATTGTTGTGCTTATGATATGAGGGCTGGCAAATCTTCAGAACCCTATCTGTTTACATATCCAAGGTCTATATTTCAGAACAAATAGAAACTGCACAAAGCTGAGATACAATTGATGAATTTCTTATTGAAATGGACTGGCAAGCTCTTAATAGCAACAAACAAATTGAATTTTTGTAAAAAGGTCTGTGATCATTAAAGGGCAAAATCTTGCTCTAGAGTCCTGGGCATATTAAATTCAGCAGACCAGCAATTTCAAAGTGTTCAAACACATAAAGCAGCTTTTGTGAGATACGTTTCACTGATGCCAAGTAGCTTATAGACTTCTATGTTTGGGCTGCAATGACTTCATATGAAAGGGAGGTGAACCGGGATTTTATGCAGCATGTAATAACTCCCATACAAGAAACAGGCTGATTTTAATGACACTTCTTTAATATTGCAGGTAGCCCAATCAGTTATTTGAAACTGGTTTGCATCTGCCAAAGAACTAAGTTTTTATTTAGTGTCTTATGTGTTCATTTTTGTAGATCATAAAGCAGCATGGCTGCTTTGCACTGAGGCTGAAGCCTAGGCACCAAACAACTTTATCAAGGGGTGAAAAAATGTTAATCTATAGTATGGTAAATGAGCTGATCTGGAGATTTCACTTTTCTGGCTAGATTAATTCTATTGTTTGAGATAGGTTATATATTTCTGTACTGTATTGTACTTGCCTGTACAGATGGCCAGAGTCAAATGCAATAGTCTCATTGCCCTCCCTGGTGTGTATTGCCTGCCGATCTGCTTCTTTGTGCAGGCTATAAATGTCTTTACTCTACAAGTACTGTTGATTCTGCCTTGCAAAGGTCCCACGAGCCTGGACATCACAAATGTTCTCAGCACGTGTGCTGGGATCATAGTTGCTCTTGGATTCCTTTATGCTGAAGGAAAAAGATCAGATCCTCCAAATGGTAATTCAAGTCTTTGGTGAGCTTAGTTATCCTCTCACTGTGCTTATGTTTTTCTATGCATTGGACAATATGAATATGTTTAGACCCTTTAAAGATGACCTCTCAGAGAGGTGTTCAGTGCATAGGACCCAGGTTTTCAAGGGATTTAAATGTAGCCACAGTGACCTTAAAAGTAGTTAGTCATCCAGATGGCTTTTCAAGAATGCTGAAAAACTGCCTTGCAGGAGACATCTCTGTATGTCTTTTATGCCTACTCATCCTCAAAAATCTGACCTACTTGCTATAAAATGTTCATTTATTTATAGTTGTTTCTTGAAATAGATGATTTGTCTGTACAGAGCTGCAAGAACAGCTTCAGAGGTACATTAGATTAATTACCTTCTTGATTATAGTATATATTTATAGATGGAAAGGCAGAGGATTTAAGAAAGATATAGTGATAAGGAAGTCATTGATTCTATTTCAGTTGTTCATCAGAGGTCTCAAAAATAAATAATTTGTTTAAAAGGAAGCTCCACAGATCTCTGCACAGTCTGGTCCCTAGGAAGTTTCTCTTTTTGTCAGACCCAGGGTGTGCAGAGAAACACTCTGTTGATGGGACTACATCAGTCTCTATCTGATCTAGGAAACCTTGATGTGTTGCACCTTTCTGCCCTCGCCCTTCAGGAGGAGCAGTTGCTCCCAAGCAAAGAGGAATTTCCCCTGTTCTGGACCCCTCTCTCCAGGAGGATCATTCTGAACCTATAATAAGTCTTAAAGGAAAACAGCAAATGAAATGAGAAAGGACGTATAAATAATGCATCAGCCACCACATGGAGCCATGAAATCCTCTTCTGTAAAACAGCATTAACTTTTTTTGCCAAAAGGAGGCATGAAGGGGTTAAACTTACAGTGTTTAACCTTATAAAGTTAAACTCTAGAAGGAAATACCATATTGCACATATCTTATTGGTGGAAACACATATATTGACAAGAAGGAATTTCAGCAGGATGAAAATTAATTAATTAATTAATTAAATTTAAAATATTTTGTGGAAAACTATTTCAAATTATTTATTATAAGATTATTTAATATGGTTCATTAATATTTCAAAGATGCTTATATTTATCAAATTAAAGCTTTAATTCTTATTAAAATTATATATTTTGTTTTTGCAAATTGATATTAAAGCACTTTTTACCATGAGGACAGTGGAGCATTGGAGCAGGTTGCTCCAGGAGTTGGTACACTCCTTCTCTGGATGTTTACAAGACTGGATTTGAGAAAGACTTAAGCAGTGTGGTCTGACTCCAGAGCTGGCCTGGCCTTGCTTTGAGCAGGGGTATGGATGAAAGACCAGCTGAGGACATTCCTAGATTGAATTTTCCTGGATGGATACAGAATTTTTGGGAAGGATGGGCTGGGACCGCAAGGAGAAGCAGTTACCCTTTATATGAGAGAGCAGCATGGATGCACAGAACTTTGCCTTGGGACAGGTGATGAGCCAGCTGAGCTTGTGAGTCAGAATTATCAGGCAGACTAACGTCAGTGCTGTTGTGGGTGACTGCTATAGAGCATCCGGTCAGGAGGAAGAGGTTCTTCCTGAAAAACCTTTTTCCTGAAGAACAGGCAAAAAGCAGGATCCCAACCCTGGATTTCGGAAGAGCAAACTTTGCCCTGTTCATGCATCTTCTTGGAAGAATCCTATGCAAGATGGTTCTGGAGAGAAGAGGGGTCCAGAAGAGCTGGCTAATATTCAACAGTTGCCTTGTCTAAGTTCAAGAATGGTCTGTCCTGATGAGCAGGAAGTCAAGTAAATTTGTCAGGAGGCTCATGACAAAATTCAGACATAAAAAGGAAGTGTACAAGAGGTGGCAACAAGGACAGATGACCTCGGAGGAATACGGAAACGTTGCTGGGGCTGGGATAAAGTTAGGAAAGCCAAAACCCACCTGAATCTGCCAAGGCACTTGAAGGGAAGTAAACATTTCTACAGATACATCGGCAGCAAAAGGAAGGTTAGCAAGAATGTGGGCCTTGTCCTGAATGGGGCAGGGGAACTGGTGACAAAGGACATGGAGAAGGCCAACATACTCAATGCCTTCCTCTATTCATTCTTTACTGATAAGACTGGCTTTCAGGAATCTGATATCTCTGAGACCAATGAGAAAGTCTGAAGCAAGGAAGACTTACCCTTGGTGGAGAAGGGTTTGATTAGGCAACATTTAAACAAACTGGGCAGATATAAGTCCAAGGAATGTGACAGGATGCATCCACAAATGATGAGGGAGCTGACGGATGTCACTGAGAGGCCACTCTTGATTATCTATGAAAGGTTATGGTGACTGGGAGAGATTGCTAGAGGACTAGAAGAAAGCAAATGTTGTCCCTAATGATTCAGGGAACTACAGACCTGTCAGCCTCACCTCAGTCCCCAGGAATATGATGGAGCAAATCCTCCTGGAAATAATTTCCAGACCCATGAAGGACAAAAGTGTAACTGGGAGTCATCAGCATGGATTTACAAAGAGGAAATCTTGCTTAATCAACCTGATAGCTCTCTGTGATGAGATGACTGGCTTGGTGGATGACAGGAGAGCAGTGGAAATTGTTTATCTTGGCTTTAGCAAGGTTTTTGACACCACCTCCAGTAACATCATCATAGGCAAACTAATAAAATACAGGGTAGATAAAGAGATGGTGAGGTGGATTAATAACTGTCTGAATTGCTGCCATCAAAGGTTTGTAATCAGCCGCAGACTGAGGCCGGTCGCTAGTGGTGTACCCGAGTGGTCATTACTGGGGTAATGTTTAACATCATTTAACAGCTGAACTAATGATTTGGATGATGTGTCTGTGTATACCCTGAGCAGACCAAAAAAAACTGGGAAGAGTGACTGATATACCAGGTGGTTGTGCTGCCTTGACAGACAGGCCTTGACTGGCTGGAAAACTGAGCAGACCAGAATCTTGCAAAGTTCAGCCAGAGGTACTGTCAAGTCCTGCACCTGGGGACGAATAACCCCAGGCACCAGTACAGGCTGGGGGCTGACTGGCTGGAAAGGAGTTCTGCAAGATAAGGTCCTGGTGGACAGCAAGCTGATCATGCATGAGAGATGTGCCCTTACAGTAAAGAAGGCAGACAGCACTCTGGGCTGCATTATGAGGTGCATAGCTAGCAGGTTGAGGGAGGTGATCCTTCCCCTTTCCTCAGCACTGGTGAGACACACCTAGACTGCTGCGTCCAATTCTGGGCTCCCCAATATGAAAGACATGGGCTTACTGGAGAGTCCAGCAAAAAGCCAGTAAGATGATTAAGGGACTAGAGCATCTCTCCTATGAGGAAAGGCTGAGACAGCTGGGACTGTTCAGCCTGGAGAAGAGAAGGCTGAGGGAGGTCTTCCCAAAGTGTATAAATACCTGAAGGGAGAGAATCTTAAAGATGGAGACAGATTATTCTCAGTAGTGCCCCATGACAGAACCAGAGGCAGTGGGCACAAACTGAAACACAGGAGGTTCCCTCTGAACATCAGGAAACATTTTTTTAATTGTGAGGGTGACCAAGCACTGGAACATGTTGCCCAGAGAGGTTGTGGAGTCTCCATCCTTGGAGGTATTTAAAACCTGACTGTACACAGCCAAAAGCAACCTGCTCTATCTGACCCTGCTCTGCAAGGGGTTGGACTAGACACCTCCTTAGTTGCCCTTCAACCTCAGCAATCCTGTGATCCTGTAGTTCTAAAATTTAGTTATTACTGGCGATGTCAGCATTTTAAACTTTCCATCAAACTTGGAATGATATCAAATTTGAAATGATTGGATTTTCCCCTGGGACAGGAAATTTGTCTCCCAAGCAGCCATCATTATGCAGTTTTAGTTGTGCATAACCGCACACACTTGAATCTTGAAGTATTTATCTGAAACATTGCTGATGCAAATTCACATACAATTAAAATAACAGTTTTGCCCAAGGGGAGGGCAGGGGAGGGGAATGCATTCCTCCCACTTTTCCATAGTCTATCAAGAAGCATAATTTAGTTCATTTGGCAGAGAAGCAGCTGAGCAACTATATGAAGCCTTTACCCACATCATGGCTGCATCCTACCCTGAATCAGTAAGAATACTCAGATAATTGCTTAAAAGAAGAATAATGGCAAAAATATATTAAGAAACAAACATCATATGACATGCTCTTTGTCTACCTTGGCAATTTATGAGGAGGAATTTAGGACTTCTGTGATGTCTTGGGTTAACAGTAATATATATCCTGTGTATCTTGCACAGGCAAAGCAGCTGATCAGTTGAAGGTGGACGTTGGAGGGCAATGGCAACATTATCCAGTCTCCTCCTCTCATAAGGATTAGCTTCAGTGTTCCCTGGGGCCTCAGTGAACAGCAAGGTTATACAAAAAGAAATAAAAGCACAAACACTTTCTGACAAGGAGGAAGCAACATCTTCTTTTTCCTATGAAACCCAAACCTAGTGCATAATATTCAAGTAGCTTGAAAAGTCAGGATCCTGACTTCTAATTTTTTAATATCATAACAGCTGCATAACAAACCCGTATTTTAGTGCATTTCTGAAAAAGGATAGCTGAATCCAAACAAAGCAGACAAAACTTTCTTGGGGAAACTTAGAGAATTTAAAAGAACTTTTAACTGACCTATATAGTGTAACAAAGAATTTGTGTCATAGGAAATACAACCTGATTTAATTATACAGAAAATATTATCCCATGTTTGAATATGTAACATTTTCTTAGGGAAAACAAACAAACAAACAAAACCGCAACCCAACAAATCCTTCTGTTCTGAAATGTCCAAATAAGTTAAAATCCCTTTTTTTTTTTTATCTCCTCAAACAATTACAGCTATGTTCAGTAAACTGTTACAACTTTCACCTTCTGCATTTGTTAAATTTCATTAATCATATTACTGGAGGTAAATAACCCAAATTAATTAATCAGAAAACCTATACTATAGCACTAGCAGTCTCATATCGGCCCTCCAGAATGTAATTGCATATTTCAAAAGAAAAACTAGAAAACATCAGAACAAAAAAATAATCACATAATAAAGCTCTTCTGATGCAGATAACATCAGTCTACTGTTATCACCAGTATTAACAGAGCTCCCACCTAGCATGTTAACATTTGTATATCTAAGTCAACAGTAGTTTCACACTTAATTAAAGTAGGTATTCGAAAAGATTTGGCCCTTTTCTCATTTATTCTTTTTATTTTATTCCATGTCTTTCTGCATGGTGATTAATACAGTTACAGAATTTTTGCCAGCATGATTTCTTAGATCTTCTAATAACCCCCTGAGCCTGAATATGCTTTTCTTTTATAAACTATCAAATCCTGAAGTTTTAACAAATGTCTTGCCTTATTCAAAGCCTTTCTCCTTTCTTCAAATGCTTTATAACAATTTCCTACCAGAGCTCAAGAGGGTTGTTTTTTTCGTTAAATGTTGTGGGAAAAGTAGCTGATATATATACCACAAAGTCCCCGTACAATCAGTAGCAGGAAACACAAAATCCCCTAAAGAAAGAGCAGAGAAGAATAGCAATCTTGATTTAGAACATAGGGGAAAAAAACCCACAACCAAACCAAACCTTGCTACTGAAAGCTTTTTATTCGTTTGTTTCATTTTTTTTCCCATTTATATTTAACAGGGGGTAGTATCAAAGAAGAGGGATAGTATTTCATCAGAAACATGTTCCATTATTGATCTTATATATTTATGATTCTGTTAGTTTACAAAGAGTGGTACTTAACCATCAAACTGCTTCCAGTGGAGAGAGAATTACAAACATCTTACTGGTCTTGTAAGGCATTTGTATTATACTTCTATAATTTTCTTTCATGTCTCTTCCTCAATGAACTGTTTATACCTTGTTTAACTTCTGATATCTACTGTGTGGTTTTCTACACTATTAGTCATTAGGAAAAAATGTCATACCTGTAACATAACTTATCCCAGACATCTTAAGTAGATCAGACAAATAAAAGTGCCAGTTTATTTCCACTGAATCCCTATGTAAGGATTCTAATTTGATTAGCTCAGGTGTAAAAGAAGAGGAGATAAATTCCAGTCTCTGACAACTGCTGCAGAAGTTTCGTGCCTTCTTTTCTGCTCAAACATGCTTTCTTTCTTCAGAGACTTTCTTCCTCTCAACCACTCGGTTTTCCTTCGATTATGATGATTCCTAGCTACCTCTCTAGAAAGAATCAAATTTGTGCTAAAAGTTTCCAAACTGCTTTTATTTTTCTTCTCCGATGTTGCTTCCATTTCTCTCTCTTTTTTTATTGGATCTATCTTCTGTTCCTTGCATAACATGTAAATGGTTTTCCACAAGCTTTTAGTAAGCTTTTCCTTATCAATACTCCACCATTCTTTTCCTTAAGCAGCTAGTTGTTTTCAGCATTAGGTATGATGTTTCCCAGGTGTTTGTCTACCCAGCCTATAACAATAAAATTACTTTCTGTCTCTGCCCTGGGTTTCACCATCTTTTTAGGAATATTTCTGCCCCAAACACTGCTGCTGTCTTCCATGCAACAATTAGATATGTCCGTAACTTTCCACAAAGCCAGATTATTGTCTATTCAATGTCTTCCTTAAAACATTTCTTAGGTAGTCTCTGATAGACTTGTCAATGATTGAACAGAACTGATAGCATTTAATTTCAGTCAGCTATTGATGTTTACATTTTCTCAATGGAGAAAAAAGATAATCAAAGTGTAATCAATTTGATCTGGTTTTGATGTCTGCCTTAGGATAAGTTTAATCATGTCCTAACAGTTCTTTTTTCTCTTTTTTTTTTTAACTGAAGAAGGATCTTGGGTGACCAGTTCAGATACAGATGTCTACACTGCAGAAAACCTTGTGATGCTTTACCATATTGATCAATACCATCTTGTTGTTGCCCTCCATTGCTAGACCTCCTCATGGTGACTGTGTTCGTCTTTTGTCTTCGCTTGTAAACTCTTCCGAGCAATGTAAAACAGAGCACATTAGATGACAGGCTATGTTGAATGTCTATATACAATACTGCATTATATGATAAAGACTAACTGCATCAAAAATATAATAAAAATATTATTATAGGTAGAATGGAAGAGAATGAGAAATTGGGAGTATTTTTTTATGCAATTAGAAAACACTAATGTCTTATTGGAATAAGATTATTAGAAAAGTGTAGGTTAAGAAAAAAGTACTCAAATACTGCTGATAAAGGATGGCAGAAATGGGCAGCTAATAAATATTTTGTTCAAGTGATAGACCACCAACATTGCAGAATTCTGGGGTTTAGCCTGGAATAAATTAATCTTATTTAATACTTCATATTTAGAACAGACCAGCAGAGATGGCAAAAAGTGTTTTTAGGGTGCCCATTGCCTGAGGGCCTTCACCAGCATTTAAAGTTGATTTTTAAGCTCTTCCTTCCCAAGCTAGAACTGCAGGTACAAATCCATTTCTTATCTCAGGGCCTCAAACCCTGTCCACACTCTCATATCTCTGGTGTAGGGTTGAAATGTTTCTAAATCCTTCCATGCTGTGCAAATAAAAACCTTCTAGGAATCAGTCTACTACATATTTGTATGTCCTCTTAGGGTTATCTCTACTTACAGTAAGTAAATATGAGAGGAAGGTGCGGAAGGGACAGAAGACAGGAATGAGAAACTACTGTTGATGAATTTTTTTTTCAATTTGAAACACCTATTCAAATATGAAATCCACTTCATAACAAAAAAGAAGGGGTTACTACCAAAAGCAATCAAATCACGTATTAGTGTCATCACATACACTTAAGTTACAATTAATCATATTCTGATTAGTAGTTTTCCTAAATACTAATAAATTACAACTACAGAATTTTTAATCTAACAGCATGGAGCCTTACAGTTTCTGGAGGGTGACATTTAATTTGCTATAGTCAAAAGATTATAATATTTCTTTAATTCTCAGGTAGAGAAATTTTGATGCAGTTAACTTCAGTGTCTTTCTCCACTCCTAGATTTACCAAGTAAGTCTCTTCACACAAAGGATAAACTGATGCATCCAATCATTAATAACAAAAGTGTATATTTTTGTTAATGTAAAACCTAGTCATTCCATTGAAGAACAAAAGCCAGGGTGACTTTTCCTGGGTGACTTTAATCTGTTAATAAACTAAATTTTGCACTGAAAAAGAGAATTTATGAAAGTGAAGTTCAACAAAACACATGAATCTGTTGCTTCAAAGATCTAGCCTATTGTTTTTAAAGAAGAGTAGATCATCTAGCTGCTAGGTTCCAGTTCTTTTCACATACAGGTTGACAAAGAGGAAGGCAAGATGCAGGATAGAATGGTAGATTTGGAAAACTTAATGAGAATACATTTCCAGAGTTGGCATGGAAGGTATAGCTTGCAGGGGAAAATTATCCAAGTGGATTTATTATATATTAAATTATTGAATCTAACTATAATCTTTATGGTCTCATGGATAATGACCTCCTGTTTAATAAACCCAACAAAACTACCAGAGACTCACAAACCAAGTTCAATAAGAAAGGAAGAAGTTGTTACAGTTGACACCAAAGACTGTATCTTAGACCAACTGACATGAGATCGAAAGGGAACATCTGGCCAACAAAAAGCAGTTATTTAGCTCTTTGACAGCAAAAAATATCAGGGAAGTAGTTAATCCATGTTTAATATAAAATATATATATTGTCAAACAATACTACCCTTAATTAACTCATATTAAATCAGATTAGATGAGCTAAATTTGTGTTTTCTTTTGTTTTGATAAAATACTCACTTTGCATTGTTTATTTGGTTGATTGTATTGTTTGGTTTGATCTACAGTGCTCTATCAATTGACAGGCAAAAGCTCACAAATTTTATACAAGGTCTTTTTGTTTATCTCTGTTAGTGGCTATAGCCTCAATGCTGGTAAAATGCATGCTAAGTATGGTCTAAGATTGATAACAGACAACCATAGACAATAATCTGTATTAATAGCCAAATGGTATATTATTTATTTCCTGATTGGGGTGTTTACAATAAAAGCTTTAATATCTGAGGTAAGCACACTGAACCTTCTATAGTTAATAAACACATATGGAAACTTCCAGTGAACTGTCACTGGACCTCTTTTACATAGGACTTTTGTATTTAGGACCAATATCACATCAAGTGACATGAATCCACCTTAACAGTGGAAACCATAAAATACTGACGCATTTCTTTCCTGAACTCAATCCTGGTTTTCAACATCCTTTTAAGACAAGAACACCAGAACACAAGAGGCCGTAGTATCCAGATTTTGATCTCCATAATGCCATTCAAAGAAGTTATTTACTCTAATTTGTTCTTCCAAGAAATTCCCCCTTAATGCACTCAAGAACTTTCATTTCTTTCTGTTAAGAGTACCTCATATATGTCTTGTACTCTGTTAATCTTTGATTAAGAATCTTAAACATTTTAATTTTATCATATACCAGAGCTTTCTAAAACATGAACTTCTGTCCATAGTTCAGAAGCACCACCTGAATGATGCTACATGTCTGCCTTATAATCTAAATCACACTATGGAAGTGTCTGATTGATACAATTGATACAATTCATCTGTGTTGTGGTTTAGCCCCAGTCAGCAACCAAGCACCACGCAGCCGCTCGCTCACTCTCCCCTGGTGGGACGGGGGAGATAATCAGAAGAGTAAAAGTGAGGTAACTCATGGGCTGACGTAAAAACAGTTCAATAGGTAAAGCAAAAGCTGCGCACAGAAGCAAAGCAAAACAAGGAATTCATTCACTACTTCCCATGGGCAGGCAGGTGCTCAGCCATCTCCAGGAAAGCAGGGCTCCATCATGCATAATGGTTACTTGGGAAGACAGCCACCATCACTCCCAATGATCCTCCTTCCTTCTTCTTCCCTCTCTTTATATACTGAGCATGACGCCATATGGTATGGAATATCCCATTGGCCAGTTTGGGTCAGCTGTCCCGGCTGTGTCCCCTCCCAGCTCCTTGTGCACCCAGCAGAGCCTGGGGAGCTGAAAAGGTCTTTGACCAGTGTAAGTGCTACTTAGCAACAACTAAAACATCTCCACACTATCACTACTGTTTCCAGCAAAAACCCAAAACATAATCCCATACTAGCTACTACAAAGAAATTTAACTCTATCCCGGCTGAAACCAGGACAATCTGGTCACATCTTCCCACTGATCACAAACTGAATCTAGGCACCTAACTGCATAGGCAGATACCTATGCTGTGGATGTCTAAATTTGTCAGAGGAATCCCTCCCTTGATGTCTGGCCTTGCATAAATCTTCATTAACATTTCAGAAAAGAACATTTAATTGGAGATTGTCATTTGATCAATATTGAAAGCTTCTGCAAGTCTATGATGTTGGCAAAATCCCTGATCTATTTCAGAAATTCTTACCAACTCTGCCTCGTTTCTCAACTTGGCAGGCCATCGAGGAGCTCAGGCTTCCAGTATATCTCTTTGAAAGTTCTCAGAAGGGAGGACGTTAAGAGCCTTGAAATTTCTGGTTCTCAGCTTCATTTCGAGCACAGCTACAGCTGCTAATTGGATTGCTGGTTCTGAGGCAGTCAAGAGTTTCTTGGAACTGGGAAAGCAATGGCAATTAACTTTAGCTGGAAGCTTTGAAATATCTTGACTTTGTTCTGAATCAGAATAAAATTATATTACAAAGATTGACTTTTTAGTCCTTAAACATGGGATTACTAATCACGTCAAAGCTCTATTTAAAATGCAATTTGTTCAGATGAGCTTGCTTTAGTACATGATCAAATATGCTTGTATAACTAACCTACCCTCTTCCCTATATACTTCTCCTCCAACATTTATATAAAATTTACCAGGAAATATTTTTATTTGAAAACTATTGATAAAAATATTGACCCAGTTAGTTTGCAAAATAAACACGAATCTTTGCAAAATCACAATAGATGCTCTCAAAACACAATAATTTCTAAATGAAAGCTTGTGATCTATCACTAAAACAGCTTTGTTTCTTTGTTTTTAATGCATTTATTCTAGGCTGCATTGATGTTGTGTAGCAATGCTCTTGTTATCAGAATTTTCAGGCTGGACTCAGTATGATGACTTACACAATTAATTGTGTATTATGCAATACCATTGACTGCACTATGGCAAGAAGTATGGGACTTAAGTTATAAGTACAAAATTCAAGTTTGTTCTTTACTCATAACTGTGATGCAGCTGGATACTAAGGCTGTGCCTGTGTATCTACCTTTAAGCAAGTCATTAATTCTCTGGTGGTCAGGAAGTCCTCTGCTATCCATTTTCATAGATGAGACAACGCACTGGCTTGAAACCAGGTGACCGAAGTGACTGAACCCCTAGACACCTTCACAACAAAGTATTTGACTTATTAGTGCAGGAGCACTCCTTGTGGGACCTTAAGACTGTCCTGAAGATTCCCCCCAGGCAGCCCCTGCTGTACCTAAACCAACTGGTATTCTTAAAAGTGCTGATCGACATCCTGGATCCCCCATGGGCCCCTCCTCTAAGGTGCTGTCGTGGTTTAGCCCCAGTCAGCAACCAAGCACCACACAGCCGCTCGCTCACTCCCCCTGGTGGGACAGGGGATGGGGGAGAGAATAGGAAGATTAAAAGTGAGGCAACTCATGGGCTGACGTAAAAACAGTTCAATAGGTAAAGCAAAAGCAACGCGTGCAACCAAAGCAAAACAAGGAATTCATTCACTACTTCCCATGGGCAGGCAGGTGCTCAGCCATCTCCAGGAAAGCAGGGCTCCATCATGCATAATGGTTACTTGGGAAGACAGCCACCATCACTTCAAATATCCCCCCCCCTTCCTCCTTCTTCCCCTCTCTTTATATACTGAGCATGACGCCATATGGTATGGAATATCCCATTGGCCAGTTTGGGTCAGCTGTCCCGGCTGTGTCCCCTCCCAGCTCCTTGTGCACTCAGCAGAGCCTGGGGAGCTGAAAAGGTCTTTGACCAGTGTAAGTGCTACTTAGCAACAACTAAAACATCTCCACACTATCACTGCTGTTTCCAGCAAAAACCCAAAACATAATCCCATACTAGCTACTACAAAGAAATTTAACTCTATCCCAGCTGAAACCAGGACAGGTGCTTCCTGCAAATTGATAAGACATTTGTAAATGGTCAGCAAAAACTTCCTGTAGATGCAGAAATTGTCGTGTAGGACCCTTTATTGCACTTTGCTAAGATAATTAAGAGACTTCTTGGATGTAGATTAAGATATTCAACAGTGAATGGTCATGCATGTTCTGCAGTTGTAGGACTACAGCCCAGCTGGATTTTAAGGCATAAGCAGAAGAGCAAGTCGTGGTTAAGTCTCACCTATTCCAGCTCAAGGTGCTGTTGTTAAGACCCTTACAGGTACTCTTGTCACCATCCAGACAGCAACTGACCATCCTGTTCAAGAGATTTGATTTCCAATATGGGCCTTACCTTATTTCAAGATACCAAAAATCAGTTCTGTTAACAAGTCCTCTTTCTGTGAATGTCAGCACAAGAACATTAAAAATGTAATTAAAAAAAATGTTTCTCCAGATTTATTTTAAATTAAAAATTCTATATAGACATACATGTTTATTAATATATAGATGCATAATCATTAACATTCCATTAGCACTATTTAATTACTTGCTCACTTTAGCCTCTAGCTTGGCATTTTTCCAAGATTGTTGTTAAGAGTATGTGGCTCAGAGTTATCCAAATCACCCTCTTTGGCTTTTTTAGAAATAATGACATGACACGCTATTTTAATATCAGAAATTTCCAATTTGTAGAACGTTTGCTCCTAATTATTTAAAGAGCTCCATAGATACTGCCTGACTTCAGGGAATTGCCCAGAAGATATGTGTTTACAAGATACTGTTTCTATATCAGCTCTGGCCTTTGTATAGTATGGAATCCAGTGAAGGGTTTGTTTAGAAGGTTTGTAAGCATTTTCAGCCAAGAAACAATGTGTTTGTTGCTTGTTTGTACCAAAAAATAACAACAAAATATAGTGGTGTCCTGCTTGATACCTGGGCTTTTTTGTATAAAAATTAGTTACAATAAACATAAAAACATTTTTGAAAAAGATTAAAAAGGAACCTTAAATTCCCACATTTTGATAGATGAATACCAGTCTAAGCACATTTCCTAAAACAAAATAAACTGTCTTGCTGAGAAAAACTTAATAAATACTTCTTAAGTAATTTCTATTAACAAAAAAAAAGTAATAAAAAGATTTTATATTGCAGCTAAACTCAAAGTGAAAAGTATTCAGAGGATTTTTCAATGAAAGATAAGGGGCATCCCAAAAGCTATGAGAACCCATCAAAGTAAATTCTTTTCTGGCATTCAATTATTATTAAACGGCATTCAGCCTTCTAGATGTGAATTTCATAATCCTGGAATGAGATAAGACGCTGTTTCCCTTGAGCCTGCCAGAACAGAAATCTGAATGAGTATCACAGAAATTAACAAGTTCAAACCAAAGAAGTAATCAATGTAATCTTGATTCAAATTGGAAATCTCACTGGAAACAAGAAAAGGGTTGCACAGGTATGATTTCTGTATCTAGTTCCCTAAAAATCTGCTTATTACAAATAGGAAAGCTTGCCAGTAAACCAGAAATACTTTCTGAATTCCTTTTTCCCCACTGTTACTAAAATCAATGATTGTGGACTCCAGTGTTACCAGGTTTGGTTGAAACCAAAACCATTTTCAAAAACCTAGGAGAGTAGAATTGCAGCTTACTGTAAAGATTAATAGTCTTAGGCCATGCTGACTATAGGGGGAATTAAAAGAAATTTCAAAGCGTGTAAGCTTTTCCCTAAAATCAATGCAATCAATTACTACAACTTAGTGCTGATCAGTTTTCAACACCGGAGGAAATTGACTCATCAATCTATGGACCTAGTTGTTTATAATGAAAATGTGCCTGGCGTAAGACTAAATCCATTTTCCAGAAACTGTTTTCTACTTTTCTTTCTTCACTCTAGTGAAGATGATACTAATTAATCCCAAACCCTTGTAGGACTATTCTCGTGATCAGTAATGACCAACTAACAGTGACTAACTCTCTCACTGGCTGGGACATGGGGTCCCACTATGCAAAGAACATATCTTGGCGCTTTCACTGATCTTCTTTTCAATGACAACTGCATAATACATGGTAGTTCCAATGTTGGCTGTCTCCCTTCTTAAATAAAATGTGTAACTGTTAAGTATGAGAACATCATAGATGATGTATAGAATAAAATCTGCCATAAATGTCAAATGTTCATACCTCTGACTTGTTTTGTGTAGGTAGTAATTTTAATAGTATGTTACAGTAGTTATTGAGTTACTCTCTGGGTTTCAAATTCAGATCTCATTAAAATAGTATTTTTATATGGAGAAACACAATACTCCATGTCTTTCTGAAAAAAATGTTTACCTTACCCCAGTATGGAGATGAAGAATGATGCAGTAAGGAATCTTGCTAAGGGAGTTTAGGCAGATGTCCTAGCTGTCATGACACTGAGATAGAAATAATCCAGGGAAAAAAGAAAAAAAAAAAAAAAAAAAGAAGGAAAATTGTTAGTTGTACATTGGTAAGTTATTAGAGCAATGTCCCACAAGCACAGCTCTCTGTAGACAACCAACTCACGGAGGAAGAAAAAGGGAGAAACTGGAGGAAGCTGTGCATTTATGTAATTGTAAAATTAATTATAGGGATCTAGATTGTTCATCAGAAGAAATCTACGGTGTGTATGATGAAAATATAGAAAAGAATAACATACAGGTTCATCAGAATTAAATAACTTCTTACCTATGGGACAGCTGGGTTTGTTACTATGCTCAATATTTTGTTTTTTCTGGGAGTTTCAGTTTATGGACTGCATTTATGGCTCCATGGAGAACCTGAGTACTCTTAGTTTCACCACACCTAAAGTTCCTTAGCTTTTCTCTGGATCAGGGAGGGTTCAGCAATGCAAACACACAGCCCTGCAGAATGTTCTATGTCCAAAGGCCTTGATAAAATTATTTCCTCTCATTATTTTCCCTATATTAGCATGCAGGATTTCCCCTCCCTTTTCCATTTTGAAGAACAGGCCTGAAATTTGGAATTAGGTATTTAGTACAAGTAAGCAGGAAAATTACATTTTAAAAGCTATGTAATATTGTAATATATTATTGTCATGGGTTAATCCTAACCAGCAACTAAGCACTACACAGCAGCTTGCTCACTCCCCTGCTGGTGGGAGGGGGGAGAGAATCGGAATACTAAAAGTGAGAAAGCTCATGGGTTGAGAGAAGAACAGTTTAATAATTGAAATAAAATAAAGTAAAATAATAGTAGTAGTAGCAATAGCAGCAGCAACAACAACAATAATAAATACAATGTGAGTGATGCAGGATATAATTGCTCACCACCCACCAAATGATGCCCAGCCCACCCCCAAACAGTGATTGCAGCCCCCTGGCCAGCACCCCCCCAGCTTATATACCGAGCATGACACCGTATGATATGGAATATCCCTTTGGCCAGTTGGGGTCAGCTGTCCCGGCTGTGCCCCCTCCCAGCTCCTTGTGCAGCCGGCAGAGCCTGGGGAGCTGAAAAAGTCCTTGACTAGTGTAAGCGCTACTTAGCAACAACCAAAACCTCAGTGTGTTATCAACATTATTCTCATACTAAATCCAAAGCACAGCACTGTACCAGCTACCAGGAGGAAAATTAACTCTATCCCAGCTGAAACCAGGACAATTACAAACAAATGCACTTTTCTTTAAAACCATATACATTGAATATATATATAATGACAAGAAATGTAACAGTATATAGTGACAGCAATGCTCAATATGTAAATAATGGTTGTTTTGTTTGTTAATCACTCTTTTTGAATGTCAGGCTTTGACCGTGTAAATTCCCAGTAACATTGCCTGACCATAGAGCATTTTATGCAAAGAGAATAAATTTGAGTGTTTACCCCTCATTCTGGAAAAAGGAAAGCTTCTGTGTTTTGTTCTTTAGCTTTTAAAGAAGATCAGATATTTTTTTGTAATGCATTTCACTGACATGCACTTGGAAAAAAAGAGCATAAGGATCAGAACATTAAATAAGAATCTTATTTTAAATATCAAGAGATAAGTTAGAGCCATAGTAGCTGTAGCCCAGTATCAGCTCTATGCAGTTAGACCTTTGGTTTTTAGACAGATCTAACCTAAGAAGTATACTTGATGGTGTCACAGTGTAAGACCACAAATTCTTTGAAATCTGAGAAAGTCTGGGGCTGCAAACATTGCAAGGTGTATAAACCTACTAACATGAAGACAAACTTGGCACTGACCATAGTTGTAGGGCTTTATTTTCATTCTTAAAAACAGGAAGTCATTTTCTCAGACACTGAGAAACTATATCAAGCAAATTTACCCTCCAAGTCTCTTTAAAATTTCACTTTGCCATATATTATCTTCTGCACAATTTCTGGCTGGACTCCTTGGATGTAGTGGTTAAAAAGGATTTAAGCAGCGACCAAGACAGAAAGTAGGCCAGTTTTAATAATTAAGTAGATTAGACCTCACTCACCTCATGAAAGGAAAAAGGGTTTTTCATGAACGAGAAACCACAGCGTCTTCATTTATTCATGGGGAGCTGTGTGATATGATTGTCAGAATGTGGTCAAACTTCAAGGATACTGCTATCTTTCTGCCAAGAGAGAATCTATCTTTGGGCGCACCTGTGAAAGAGCCTGACTCAAAAAATTTAATTTTTTAAAAATTATCAGCTTCAATAAAATTAATTACCTGCAGGCTAATTGCACAAGCAGCAGTTAATTTAACAGCATTTTATTTCTGATCCTGAACCACTTCCATTCAGTGTTTCATACCAGTGTCACATCATAGCTGAATTTCAAGAAGGACACTTGCAACACAATGAACCATCTGGTAAATGCTGAAAAACAGAGACAAAAACAGTTCAGGCGATGGTTTGTGAGTGTTTTGCTGTAGCAACTCAGGCCTTGACATGATAATAGGAGTCAATGGAGGACAGAAGTGGTTCTCTGAGTTTTTATGATTTCAGACCCTGTTGGCAGTGAAGTTAAACATGCTTTTAAAATCTTTTCTTTATCCTGCTGATGTTGGTCAGGTTAAAAAGAATGAGTTTTCACACTGAAGGAACAGTGCATTTCCATTCACTGGCCTTGCTTTTCTTAAAGAGGCAAAGACAAGAGGTGTCTATGCTTGGGGCGAAATAGATTTATTTATTTTTTAAATATCATAGTAAAAGCCACACAGAAAACAATTTATAGGTAATTAAACTTCTGAGCAAAGGAGCTGATTTTTTTAAGCTACCATTGGGGATTGAAACATGACCCTGGACTGAACAGAAACATGAAGTGTTAATGGACGTGTAAATAAACACTAAAGCTCTTCGTCTTCACAATGTAATCAGTGGGCATATTGACATTTGGGGTCAGTGGCAATATTTGCATAAATAACTCATTTCCTACACTCTGTTTTGGTCACACACCTCCCAGACTGAAATGCTGACTGCAACAATTGCAAAGACAATTGCATTGCTGCAGCTGCAATAATCTGTATCTTTTGTTAAGTAAGCTGAAAGCTAAAACTACCAGGGATGTAAAAAAATTATTTCAATTTTCTAAATGTCAGGGATGAAGATATTTAACCCAGTCATTTTCATGTGAATACCCCACAAAAATGCCATATAACTAATATCTTATAACCCATCCAGTTACATCCAGGATGACTAAATTCTTAAGAATCAAGACCTTTCACACTGGTGAAAAAGAGCCTGAGAGCTGGATATACATAGTTCTATAGATTGCATTTAGATATCTCAAGTTTCTTGAACATTAAATAGTGAGAATTTTGTGCCCTAGAATGCCCCAGAATTAGCCTGGATATGAAAAAAGAAAGCCTAAAACAGTATGAAATATAAAAATGTAAGGAGTGTCTGTTCTAGAACGTGTTATTTTCCTGCACTATAAAGATGGACATTCAGGTAGAACTGGTGGATTGTGTTGTTTCATGATTACTCATAATAGCTGCAGAGTTATAAAGTTCATCTGGGAAGCAGAAGATCTGGTACACCCTTGGAGTTGATCATAATCCATAGTTTCTACATTTTGAATGTTACAGGAAACACTCAGGCTGCGAAACAGTCTGGGTATTCTTTGCTGCTTGATAGAGGCTGGGCCACTGCATAGAGAACAGTGGAAGATGCGTGAGGCCAGAGAAAGACAGCACTGAAAGGGAGGTTGTCCTTGTAGCCTACTAATGAGTGATGCCTTTAAGAAAAAATAATTTTCTACTTTGAACCAAGAGTCAGAACAAGCAGCCTGCCAAGAGTTCTTCCTACACAGCTAAATAAAAGCAGGCCAAGAAGTGAGCTCAAGGGCTCGGTCCCTGACTGCCTAGGCTACCAAAGCCTTGGCCACCTCTTTCCCCACTTGGCAGCATTCCATTTGGCTGTCCAGCACATTTCCAGTTCAAACAAGGAGCCTCTGCCAAAGGCTGAAACTGTGCTAGATTTATCTCTTGTGCGAGACTTGGCTTCCTCTGCAGTTCTCCAACAGTCCCAGCAGTCTTTGCATTTGCAGCCATCCATCCATGATGTCCATCCATGTCTCCAAATACAGTGTTTAATGTCTTAAAATAATTTCTCTTGTGTACTGCACTTAAATTCTCATAGTATATTTGGAGCTGGAAAACAAAACAATTTTTCTACATGTCACATGTGCATCGTATGGGGTCCAGGGTGGTGTGGTAAGTGATATGGATTTAGCCAGTCTCCTTTAGATAGTGCTAGCTGTAAGCAGTGTGGACATGAACTTACACATGATTCATGTCACTTGTGTCTTTTATTTAGCAGTACAGATGTAACAAAAGATCCCTTTCTTTCTTTCGCAAGTTCTTCCATTGTTTATTCACTTGCTTTTTTGCTTTAATAAAAATGCAGCAGTGCTACAGTTTACTAATTTGCAGTTTTTCATAATCATCCATTAAGTACATTGTACTAGCAGTAGAGCAGCTGAGTGACAAACAAAATTGTCTAACTGAAAACAGAGGAATAGGAAGAAAATGAGTGTTGTTGAGCAGCAACAAACAGCAGCTGCTGTGAAGGTGGAACTCTGAGGAATGCAATACATGCTGAAAGAATTTTAAATTAGGCCTTGTTATTTTGGATGCTTTTTGAAATCCCTAAAACCATAAAAAAATACAGTAGGCACGATAGCCACAAACCAGAAAAAGACCATTCTGGTTCAGACTAGTTCCTATTTGAACTTGGAAAAAAATGTAAGATTTTCCCAGAATGCAGAAAAGAATGAAGCAAGATGCTGGAAGAAGGACAAGAAAATGTTATAATGGAGTGAATTAAATGAGAAATATGGATCGCAAAAGCAGAAGCACATGAACGAAAATACTTTAAAAGGAGAAGTCTGTGTCCAAAAGGAACAGTATGAGTGACTGATTAAGCTGGGCAAAAAATCACTGACCTAAGCATTGCCCAGCTGCTCAGCAGAACTGTTGTATTTGAACAGAAAATCATACAAAAAATTGCAGACAAATATTACATCTGAAAAGAACCAAAATACACATATGGCATGACATTTTTGTGAATTGTTTACATACATCATGAAAATATTTAAGAAATAGCTAAAGTACCACCATGATTACAAAAGAAACCCTTAATAAATTAATCACTGCAGACTGTATGAAAAAATTACAATTGTCCTACTGGAAGATATGAGAGTCAGCCTTTTCACAGTTATATTTGTTAGCTAATCACCATCATATTTGACCTCAGTAAAAACCAGTAGTAAGCTATATGATTTTATCCCATTTGGCTGTTAAGAGAAATATTCTGTGAACTTTCATACTGATATAAATGGAAGTTCTGTACATGGACATACTTCACAATGAAATGTGCACCTTGAGTCACCGAGGGCAAAGGAAAAGAAGAATTTTACCACTGCTGAGTAAGAGAATTGTTAATTGATGAGTCTGGTACATGAGAAGGCACCTGGTCTGAATAAATGGTATTTATATATCTCCTGAGAGGTGATAGAGTCCTCAAATTAGTAAGAAAAATGTCAAGCCTGCCATTGAATAGGGAAGAAATATTTATAAAGAGGAAGCATTAGTAAGAAAGATTAGATAAACCTAGACTTCCTGGAAAGTTCATCTATGGTGAACAGCTACAAAATGAGCATACTCCATCAATAAAGTGCTTTTTCTAATAAGTGCAACCCGAGACATAAAGTAACCTGGGGGAGGAATTCTCAGTTGGATGACGGTCAGGAAAACATTCCCAGCAAACTAACTGATTTCAGGGAGAGAGAGTCTTTTCATTTTAAATACGAGTTAAAAGATCAGGATTAATTTTTCCTTCTTTTTCTTTTCTTCATCTTTGTCTTGTGTGTTTAAAACTCTTTTTCTTGTTTTAGGTATAGCGAATACATATTTTTATTTGTATTTCACCTTGGCTTTAGCTGTATTAGGACAATTTCAAGACAAGTGGCTAGTAAGAGGTCATTCGTTGGGAATGAGTTTTCAAACAAGCAAGGTATGGGAATACTTCAAGTGCCCAAGTCAGAATAGCATTCCTCAGAGTACTGTAAATATGCAAGTTGTGTCTCCCCAGCGGTTGTATGGCAATCAAGGGAAGCCTTGGCTGGTAATAAACACAAGGGGTCTCTGAAATGCTGTAAAATAGTAAGAAGCACACCTGGAAAAGTTCTTAGAATGCTGTAATAAAAGATTGTTGTTAAGTTCATGGTGCAAGCGGAAAGGAGCTAGGCTTGTGAGAGGCCTGTCTAATTGGGAACGTCGTTAGGAACTAAAATTGAAGAGGCACTGAATTGACTTTGAGACGAGAAAGCCTTTGCTTCTCAATTAATCAGGTAAAAGACAATCCAATCTTTTCATGTATTAATTTCTTACATGGCAATAAACTTATTCTCAGAGATAAGTGTGTTATGAGACAATTTTTTTTCCTGTTTTAGCACAAAACTTTGACAGAGACACCTGAATAAGAGATTTGATATTTTTAATGTCATTTGAACTGTAAAGATGCTGTAAATGTAGAAGTTATAGATAAAGAAATAAATTAATGTCCACTACAAGGTAACACAATTCTTTTGTGGGATGTGTAAAACAATGTATAGTGCAGCTGATTTAGCCCATAGTATAGTGCATATGAGGAATGGTTCTTCAGAATTTTTCTCAAGGTCTTGCCTTTAATAAACATTGACTGTCTTTTTCTGCCAAATGAAAATAATCTTAAATACAAAAGGAAAAAAGTTACTAAATTTATGTGAAAATTTGGCACTGTAAGATATTTTCTTTCATTCCAATAACAATGCATGTTTATTCTGCTTCTTATTATACTTTGACACTTAAGAATCAATTTTAGCAAAAGTGATCACTATCAACTTGTCTTAATGGCTGAATTATAAGAACATAAAAAGATAAAAAAGAGACTGAAAGTAGGATTTGACGTTTGATAAGAAATTTTGAAAGAAATGGAGTCCTAACAAAGAAAAAATCTCTGAAAGTTTCTTTTTTTTTTCCACAGTCTCAGAATAAGAAAGTTTAACAATCTCAAAGTTTTTCAATAGGGAGGACCTTATTCTGTTTAACTCTATCTGGAAAGCTAAAAATGCATGCAAAAATTACAATCTAAAAGTCCAATTAACTTTCCACATATTCAAATCTTTGATTGAAAAAGGCAACTAATACATCTGTTGTGGTTTAACCCCTGTCAGAAACTAAGCACCACACAGCAGCATGCTTGCTCCCCTGCTGGTAGGACGAGGGAGAGAATCAGAAGAGCAAAAGTAACAAAACTCCTGGGTTGAGAGAAGAACAGTTTAATAATTGAAATAAAATAAAGTAAAATAATAGTAGTAGTAGTACACAAAACAAGTGATACATGATACAGTTGCTCACCACCCACCAAATGATGCCCAGCCCACCCCCAAACAGTGATTGCAGCCCCCTGGCCAGCACCCCCCCAGCTTATATACCGAGCATGACACCGTATGATATGGAATATCCCTTTGGCCAGTTGGGGTCAGCTGTCCCGGCTGTGCCCCCTCCCAGCTCCTTGTGCAGCCGGCAGAGCCTGGGGAGCTGAAAAAGTCCTTGACTAGTGTAAGCGCTGCTCAGCAACAACCGAAACCTCAGTGTGTTATCAACATTATTCTCATACTAAATCCAAAGCACAGCACTGTACCAGCTACCAGGAGGAAAATTAACTCTATCCCAGCTGAAACCAGGACAACTTCTTTACTGTGTGATCAAACTTATCTCGACATTAAAGAGCATATTTCTGAGTTACTTTCAAATGATGTCTTAATACTAAACTAAAGGTACCCTTCTGGTTGAACATACCGAATGATGCAGCACATCATCATAGTAGAGAAGGTTAAAGACAATTTCAGACATGTGTATTTTCCTTGCATACCCTTATGACTGCTTTATTTCCAATGGAATACAGCCAGACCTTTTCTCTATTAAAAAATAAAATTAACAAAACCAGGTAGGAAAGATAATTTCTTCCAGAAATTATCAAAAGAAAGTAAAAAAGTAAGATAATTTTTTCATTGATTTTTATTTTTTTCTGGCTCTTATCAAAACATTCTAAAATCAGTACCTTGGGAACATGGAATCAAACTCCCAAGTGAACAAAGATGACTTTTTGAAACAAGAAATTAATTTTCATAATTTTTTTCTCACTATTCCATTGTTACAGGCTTTAAACAACAGTTTCTTTTTCCTTCTGAAGTGTTTTTGTTTGGTTGGTTGTTTTTTTTTTTTTTTTTTTTTTTTTTTTTTAGTCCATTCTGGTTCTTTTACAGTATTTATCAAAAAACTTCCTTTCCTTAAAGCCCCCTGAACAGATAAAATATTGCTGTGTTTAAAGTCTCCTTGTAGAAGCCTTAATGCTTTCATAGTCCTCATTAATTTGCTCTTCAGCCTGTATAAGAGAGGTGGAACACAGTTGTTTATCACTGTTGTGCCTGCTTCCATGACAGTGAAGGTCAAATCTGCATTGCGTTATGGATGGCATAGATTGGGCTCTCTGTCATCTCAATATTGTACAATTAAAGGCAGAAACGTCATACTCCTTCTGATAAAATATACTGTATACTTATCCAGGCTTTGAGAAGGGGATGTAAGAGCTCAGGGGAGAAGGATGAAGTTATGGCCTACAACTTTTTCCAATCCCTCCAAATCCATTGATGCCTTATTGCTGAATCTTGGTGACAGAGAAGAGCAAAGAAATAACAACACAGAAATATTCTTGTAAGAGACACCTAACAGCACAGAAACTACACATTTTAAAATAATAGCAGCTAAATTTTTGAGTATTATACACTTAGTCTGGCATTACCTAAATTGTTTCAGAACAAACACCCTCAAATATTAACTTTGTAAATTAACTTTGTTACCCTTTTTTTCTTCAGCTCTGATTCGGACTCCATCAGTTTCTCAATTATCACAAGCATCAAGTTCTGTATTTTTATTTCTTTCAAAGTATATAGAGTACTGATCTTCAAACTAGGTAAGTATTGCATTACTAGTGTTTCTAACATCATAACTTGGTGTTTTCAGGTGTTTCTGCAATTTTCTGATCCTCTTTAAAATAATACTGCAGTAAGTCAGGGATGCGGAAGATTACAGATTGAAATTCTTTCATATATATCACATTTCACAAGACGTGTAATATTTGAGTAGACTACCCAGCACTCTTGTGCAGAAGTACAGTTAGTCCCATTTTACATGAAGAAATGAAGCCTGAGGACACATACAAAGAGAATCAGCAACTGAGTGGTGGTTACAGATTAAGAACCAGATGCTCGTTGACTTCTTTGCACTGTGTTTAAGGAGCCGTAAAAATCCCAGCTGGAAAAAAGGAAGGATTTCCCTGATTCTGCAGTTATGGCAGCCATGCAACAGCTTGCTGAGGAGCCAGCTACGAGGTTATATGCCTGAACCAGAGAGGCATACTGAGCATAGCTGTAGCTGGAGAGGCGGCGCTTCCACACACAGAGTGCCCTGGGAAGAGCAGCAGAGCTGTGGGTGCATCTCCACTATCAGATGCAGATGACTGCATGGCAGTTCTGCCTTCACAGCGTGGCTTTGATCTGGAAACCAGGCTCTGCCTTGCCTACCCAGATTATGTTGCCTCTGAGAAAAAAGCACATACGAAATTTGTCCATTTCAGAGCCACAAGAAGCAAGAATGCAAAGAAGAGGTAAAAAAAGTACTGGGTTTTATAAAATCCCATTGTTTACGGATTGGGGTAAACATTACAAGAATGCCAGCCCTGCTTCTGTAAATCACAGTAGTGGCCTTCTAGCCCTTTTTCTCGTGTGGGATTTTAAAACAGGCTCCCAAATAGACTAGACTGAACATCACTTCTAGTGCTTTCCAGATAATATAACTAGGAATGGAGCAGAATAAATGAATCTGCCAAGAGTTGACCAATTGCATCCACTGAGGTTTAAAGACTGCTTCAAGCTTAAATTTCAGATGTACAAAGTCTCCTTTTTTCCTTCTGAACTGCCCATCACTATACATTTCACAGGGTGCCTCATTCATTAGCTTGCAGAGCTGCTCAGAGTAGCCCACGTGAAAAGTACTGCTCAAACTGCATTAACAAATGTGTATGATTCTTTTCCTCCAGGAGCCCTATCCCAAGGGCTCCATTATCCAGTTCCCCCTGGCTGTGTGGAAATAATTAATTTCACTTGAGTGGCTTTTGTTTATAAAAATGTTAAGCTGAAGATATTTGGTTTCAAAGCTGAATTTCCTGGGTTTGATTATTGTGCAAAAATGAATCTACTGTCTTTTAAATAGAAGACATAGTTGAAAAACTCTTCTGCCTGTTAATTCCAAGTTCCTGCGTTGGCATCAATTGTGTCTTGATCTACTGATAAGATTTGTTTCCCGGAGTTTTCTTTTCTTCTCAACTACCCTTGAGAACCCTATATGGTTTAGAAGACAAGAACATAATCTTATTCTACTTGTTTGTCTATCTTATTCCTCTGTTAAATATTTAGTATATGATAAGTAGAGAGAAAAGGCACAGAAAAAAGCTTCTGGAACTAGTATTCCAATACTTTACTGGAGAACAAAAGATTAAAGTATTGGTTAAAGGAAAAAAATCCTAGACTTTTAAAAGCATATATTTTTGCTTATGTCTTTAGTAAATAATTTTATTAAAATCAAATCATATACTTGAGTGCATTTCAATGCAGTGAAAGGAGATGAGCACAATCTTTCCATTGCAACATAGAATCATGGAATCATAGAATCATAGAATGGTTTGGGCTGAAGGGACCTTTAGAGGTCATCTAGTCCAAACCCCCTGCAGTGAGCAGGGACATCTTCAATGAGATCAGGTTGCTCAAAGCCCATCCAACCGGAGCTTGAATGTTTCCAGGGATGGGGCATCTACCACCTCTCTGGGCAACCTGTTCCCATGTATCACCACCCTCATTGTAAAAAATTTCCTTCTTATATCTAGTCTGAATTCCTTTAGCTTAAAACCGTTATCCCTTGTCCTATCACTACAGGTCCTACTAAAAAGTTCTATCCCATCCTGAATGGCTAAAAATGCAACCTCAGCACTACTTAAATCAGTACTATCTGCTGAACCTCCAGAAGACACATACTTGAGAAGTTAGTGTACTTTGTTCCTTGTAGCTTCTAGCCGTGCTTGGCTGAGGTTGGGTATTCCTATTTGATGTAACTGAAGTTGTCTGAACAATGATCAGATATGTTTAGGCACCTGGTGCATATGATGCAATCCTCTTTTACGGGTCCACAAAGTCAGCTATTCGTAGCAATGCCAACAGAGAGCGAAGGGCCCAGCCCCCTTGACTATTGAATTGCCTAAATTCTGGATTTCAAGGTAGTTGTAACGTTCTTGATGCAGCATTGTATCAAATCACAAAAATGAACAAGGGAGGCAGGAAGTTCAGGAAAGTGCCGGCTCAAACTGATAGGTTTGTGTAGCCCAGGATTGGCACCATGCAAAGCTGCTGGCAGCAGCCTAGCTGCACCAGTTTGTCAGCTGGGCTCATCCTGTTGGGCTCGGTGCTGCGCTGGGAGCCTGTGCTCTTTCTGATTGTCAGCCAGTTTTAGTCAGCAGTAGCTCGGATCTCTGCTGTGACACCAAATACCCAAAGAGTATCTAAATTCATTGTTGTCTCTTGAAATGACTTCCTGAGGGTAAAATTGGGGAAAATCACTCTGTGCCTAGCGGTTTGTTTTGTTCAGGAGACATGTTTCACTACCTGCAGAACTCTGGGATTTTTGGCAAATAGAAAATAAGTCAGCAGTCTACAACAGATACTGTAATTATGTGGGATGAGCATCTCCCCCCCAGTTCTCCTGAAAGAGCTCATGTGTCTAGGTTTGATAGAGTGCCAGGAAAGAACAATTATATTTAAAACTCCAAAAGTCACTTTATGCCTACCACTTCTGCAGAGCACTGTAAGACCCATGAGAGTGCCTTGAGTGAAAATGGTGGTATCCTATGGACTGAGCCATAAGCACACACAAACTCTGCAGTGACTTCAGTGATAGGGACTTCACTTTTTCCTTCTGTCTGGCAGTAATGTGGTGTACATGCACCTGGAAAAAAAACGAGCAAAGTTAGGTATGCCAAGTATTACAGTTTCTCAGTATGATATCACAGATTTCTGTAATATCAGACAGGAAGAAAACTACAAGATTATGCTGAAAATTATGGTTGTGCCAGAAGCACCCTCATGCTGGGAAGAGGACTCATTAGAAATAGTACCAGGCACACACAGTGAAACTCGGAGATCTGCTAACTAGATAAAACATTAGTATCCAGCATCAGGTAAAACTGGGACATGTTGATTGACACAGTTAGAGGGGAACAGCGTGGAAGCTGATGGGGAAAGTTTACTTCTTTTCCTTGCAGGTGAGACCTCTCTCATTTATGCTAGCAGAAGGCACTGAAAGCTAACCATGAAAGCAGCAACTTGAAATGTACATTGTAATGATTACATTGTTACATTTTATGATTTTCTGGTAACAGGTCCCTTCAGTTTCCTTCAAAATAGATACTCTGAGATGTGATGAATATAGTATATAGTCGGTCATCCCACAGAAATCTGTCAAATTAATTCATGGTCATAATGTTATATAATAACATTTAAATAATATTTTGCTTACATATCTTTTAAGGGTATAGGATTTTCTTGGTGACTCTGTGGTGCAAGGGTAAGGCAAAAATGAGAAATGGTAAGGGTTTTACTTGAAATGCATAACAGAGTCTGTGATTTTGCTTTTAATACTGTTATGGAAATTTTACTTTTTAAATGAAAGCGTGTTCATGTATTTTTTCAATCCATTAAGAAAAATGTTCCATATTGACTGCTTATATGAAGTAAATAGCACACAAAAAGCTAAAGATAGAAAAAAATATTTCAACTGAATTATTTATTATTCTATTTACAGTCTGGGAACAAATATCATGAAAAATATTATTTGTAATTTAACAGGGTTGCTATAAGTCTAATCCTCAAAACATTGTATTTATTAATCACATCTGCCTTTAGCTTCTTCAGGCTGCAGTAATAGTGACATATCTGTCATCTACCTCAAAGAAACACTCTGATGATTAATCACTTTATCCTAGATTTCAAACAGCAGCCTATAGTTAGCTTCCAAAATTTATATTTAAGTATTCCCCAGTTTTCAGCTCCTGATAACATTAGCCATTCTGTTAATTTTTAAAAAGCAAAGTTCTTCTTAAAATAGTTTTGCTATTTGAAAAGCTATATTAGGCTGTAAACACTGTGGGTTGTAAGTGCCTGGAGAGATTTATATTTGTTATTAATGGTTTTCTCTGGTGGGAGGAAAAGGAGATATCCATATTACTTCAGGATGTGCAGAAATACACATTTTTACTGTAAGCACAAGGAAAATCTGAGGCATGCATTTTTTTTTTGCTAAGTGTTAACGTAAGTACGTGAAAAAGATGCTTCCAAACTGATGAATGAGTATTCAGCTTCAGAAAACACTATTAGACTTTCCTTTGATCCAGATGACAACACTTCTCTTCATTATAGCATCAGAGTACATCTGAAGATACAGCTATAAAAGGAGAGAAAGTCACTTATATTTAATTCACAAAGTGTATTTCCATAGAGTTGGGTGAAAACACTAAAATATGAGCTTGCCATAATGACTTTTTTCAGGCATATTTCCACCTCATCTTTATTCATTTTTTGACATCCTAGTTTGACACTCTTTGGAAGAATTAGCAATAAAACGACCATTGTAGTCACTTGCCCTCAACAAAATTCCCTTTGACATAGATAACCCAGGCAACTTAGGCAAAAAGTGTGAAATGCCTTGCCATGAAAAATTCATTTCTGTGAAGGATGTTATCCGAAACAATATTTCTATGCCCTCTACTAGGGATTTTGCTTTCAATAAGGTAATGGGGATTCACAAATTTGAAAGTTTCAAAGTCAGTTCTATCATGTACAGATGGTGTGTTAAGGGCATGGACACGGCTATATACTTTTTCTTCCTAAAGACCTTTTCAGTTTCTGACACTTTTATCACTCTGCATTACTGTGCAGAGTGGTAATGCATGGTATTTGTATATATTATATAGAATGATCTATTACAAGGCAGAACTAAAATAGATACTGAGAACCTATTTAACGTCTATGATAATTAAAAACTTTGCAGATAGTATTAGTTAAATTTTTTAAATTTTTTTTTTGCCTCTTAGTTATCAGATTTTGTTTGATAAATAGCTGCAAGGATGGCTTTCTGACGTTATCCTCCATATTCACCAGTGATAACTTCTGCTACACTGTCACCTGGAAAATGCAATCAGGACCATACTTTTTTGCTGGCTCTCAGTACAGAAGGAAAGATAGTCTTACTCTGAACAGCATGATAACTTTATCAGTTAAATAATAGTGCCTTCTCCTGAGGAATACTTGTGCTTGTTCTTTTTACAAGATTTCCTACACAGATAAAAATATTTCAGCATGCAACCGGTATAGTCTGTTTATCACTGATGATGGACCAGGTAAGTGTGTTCTTGACGAAGACGAAAGCACAATTAAAATTCAGTTATTAATGTTTTTGGTTTCATCCGTTCTTTTACAGCAGGTAGGTGAGTACAATGATAAGAACTGACTGGTTTTTATCCATGCTGAGGAAATCTGCAAGGCCAAGGGGTGGAGGCTGTGTGTGTAGAAAACAAAGGGTCAGGCACTACACTGCCTAGACGAAGAGCAAAAAATAAACTAAAGATAACTGCTTGAGAAACACACAGGTATGGAGAAAAGAGAATGCAAAGAAATAATGAGGCCATATTAAGTCAACACAAAAGGCAGCAGTGACAAGGTAGAGTCTCTATGTCTTGCCACACTTCTGAAGATGAGCTGTACACTACATCTACTAATCCCTTAATAGTAATAATGAAATAATTGATTTAACTTTTGTTAAATCATTTTTGTGGTTTTTATTTAATAGGAAAAACTATGAATTCAGTGCTAAATGCTACTAATGAGGTTGACAAACCTGTTCAAGGTGGTGCCGCTTCTAGCAAATACTAATGTGTTTGGGATGTTTTACAATACACTTGTGACACTCTAAGTAAACTGCAAACAGGCTTAATCATACAGTGCTCGGAGTTCAGTGCTGCCATGGGTAACATTCTGAGATCAATTCACCACACTTTCTTTGGAAGGGGGTAAAAGCTGTTAATTAAGCTACTCTCCTCCTTCTGCCTCTTATCCCTCCTACAGCCATTCAACACTCTCAAGTCCTTGCCTAAATCATGCTGTTAGGACACCCTGTAAAACAGATCACTAGAACTGTGATTATTTTTAAAGCTTTTCAGGAATCTGGCAACAGGGTGGCCTAACAACTGCTTGTCAAGGAAGAAATGAAAGGGCATGGTAACACAGAATGGTAAAAGTGGCAGAAACTGAAGGTGTCTTTAGGAAGAAAAAGTATATAGCCATGCCCTGGATATTGCCTCAGCTTCTCAGGTGTGCTTGCCTTCTGCAGTGTACTCCACATTGCCACACAAAGCCTTTAGCTGAAAGTGAGTGGAGGAATGCTTACCAAACTGCATCCATGATAGACTTTCAACTCTCATCACTACTTTTAGTAGTATTCAGTATTCAGGGTACTACAAAGGAAATAATCCTTTTAACTGGTGCCTAAGGGTGAAACACTGGGATAGTTTTACTGGGGCTTATTTGTTTTTTTCTTTAGTATTCAGTTTTTAAAACAATAATAAGGTTTAGGCACCACACCTAAATTTGGAATATGTTTTTTCTGAAATACTTAGCAAACTAACATTTATATCTGATTTGTGCAACTGGAAAACATTTAAATGGAGTTTTGAAGACTGTCTCCATCTTAGATAACAGGTGCATCTACTTTTTACATGCGTAATATACCACAGACAGAGAAAAGTAATTATGATTGCAATACAGTATTCCCAGGGAAAAGTCTTTATAAAGTGAATTGAGAGAACAGACATCCCTAAGAATATGGTTCAGTTCAGTTGTGGTAGGTGTTTCTTTATCTTCAATCTAGTATTTAGAGAATAAAAAAAGATATTTTAAGTGTCTGAATTCACTGATGATCTGGGTCAGCTAACCTAATCTGGGGGTAGACCCTAATGGAGCAGAGTACCTGAAGAAGCATTTTTATTTTAAAAATGATGGCAACAATAACATTCCATCTGTGTTTGCATAAAAGACTAACATTTAGCCTTTGCAGAAGTGGGAAGACCATAGTATAAGCTTTTTCCAGTTCAAACATACACCTGATAAATGCCAGAAAAGCAAAGCACTCTCTTCCAGCAGAAGCAGGTGGAGAGATTTCCCCTCTCATCCTGTGGAAGTCAGTTCACTGTTGGGCCAGGAAGGAAAGAATCCTCAGGCAGCCCAGAGTTCCTGACTCTCATCCGTCGTGGAGGATCTTCACCTGATCCCAGCAGTGTTTCTTTACTTTGTGTTAGGCTGTCACTGAAACAGTCCTGGTCAGAAACTCCCCCATACTTCCCAGCTGGCTGCTGTTATGCCAGGCTGAAGTTAAGACCCTCTTGCTTGGTCACTGGTAAACCAATGATGGTGGCCCAAGTGGCTGGGTTTGAAGAAATTAGTTGGGACGTGCTTTGATGAACTGCAATTTTATGTTTGGCAGCTGTGGTGCCCTCTTGGGACAGATTCAACCCAGACCAACAGTCTCCTGTACTGGTTCCAGGGGGTCCAGATAGTCAGCTTTCTTCAATAGCATTAAGTCAGAAGCTTCTTGAATGGCAGTAGAGTGCCAGGCAGGAAACCTGTCCTTCAATGACTGCAACAGGTACTTCAGCACAGGACCAAATGTTTTGGGACCTTGCAGGCCCATCAAGGAGACATTTAGCAAATTTAGGAATCTACAGGATAGACAGCACTACAAAGTGGGCAATGTGAATTTCAATATTAGGTTTGAGGCATTTTTTCATTATTTATTTCCAAATTTTTGGTATATCTTTTTCCTTGTAGACACCTCTTTTTTTCTCTTTTGTAGAATAAAGAGAATGCTACTGACCTCCTTTTTAAACTATGTCAGAAATCCACTGAAGAAAAATGCAATTAAAATTACATGTAGTAATGACACTTGAGATTACTTTTACACTAGTTAATGTGCTTCAGATCAAATATATATATTAATCATTGAAGTGAAAACATATAAAGACTTGTACACTCAGGCAGATAAATTATACATGCAGTGACTTCTTGTCTGTTGTGCATTGATTTATGGCATCTGAAATGAAACAAAATGGAGGGCTTAGGAAGTATCTTGTGGAAAAAAGATGATAAAAAGAAAAAGACACAACATGTAGCACAATAGAATTAGAAAAGGAAAAATAAGAAAAATATCCAATTTGCATCAATGCAAAGTAAACTTTGCAATGGTTTCTACCAGACTTCACTCTTGTAGTCTAAAAAAAGTTACATAGCATACAAATATTTTTTTTCCTCCTCAGTTTGCATTTGTATGGCATAGTTTCAAGCAAGTTCACCCTTTAGCAGTACTCGCTGCTCTCAGCTCTACACAGTCCTCTTTGCAGAACCAAATAGAAGTCATAGTTTTGAAAAAGAAAAATACCATGCACAAAACAACAACAAAAACAAAAAAAAAAAAAAAAGGAAAAGAAAACAATAAAAAGTTATGCAGAAATTAAGTGAATATGAATTCTCACATTTTGGGCAAAAATCTCTCATTTATCAAGATTTTGCCGCATATCCATTCAAGATTAAACTCTCCAGCTCCACAGTTGCTTCCTTCTTTACCTACACTTTCAAAGATAAACAGCCAAAGACATTAACACAGCAAGCATTAGGATTTGCTTCCTAGAGGTGGTGTCATCACTATCATGCAGTTAGAGTCAGGCAAGCTGGCTTAATCAGAAGGCAAGTTCAGTGTGCAGCTATGGCAAGCTCATTATGCATCATCGTTTGCTACTATGAAATTTGTACGAATAGTCTCACAGATGGGAGATTACATGATATGCTCTAGCCGTGCACTGTAACTAGGCAGGCCAGACCTCATGCACTCCTGACATCCAGTTTTTGCAGCTGAAACACAACACTGATTGGATTTCCCGGTTTCCAGAAACTCACTATTTACTGTACAGTATTTCTGCTTCTTAAGATGTGCAGCTCCTGATCTCACTTCCAGCTGAAATTGATGCCTTGAATAAAATTTCCAGTGCTGTGTTGTTCTGCCTCTGTTAAAGATGCTTAAGATGTTAAAGCTTAAAAATGAAGCTTTCTGCGTCGTTACATGTGGTATGTAATTTATGTCAGACATGGAAGCACAGAATAACAGGTTAATTCAGGCAGGAAGGGACCTTGGGACATCTCCAGTCCAACCCCCTGCCCAAATCAGGGCCAGTTCTGGGGTCAGACCAGGCTTGCTCTGGTTGGGTCTTGAATCACTCCAAGCATGGAGAAGGCACAGCCTCTTGGGGGCAACCTGCTCCACTGCCTTACTGTTCTCATTGGGAAAGTTTCTACTTATACCCATCTGGAACCTGTTTCAAAGTGTACTACCTGTCTCTTGCCCTACACTGCTGTGAGGAGCCCAGATCCATCTCCACGATGACCTCTCATAGGCTGTGGGTGTCTGTAAAGTATCCCCCGAAGCCATCCCTTTTCCAAGCTGTCCCAGCCCAGCTCCCCTAGCATCTTCTCACAGGGCAAGGGCTCCAACCCCATTACCATGGGGGGCCTCCCCAAGCTCCCTCCAGTTTGTCCAGGTGTTTGCTGAGTTGGAGCCCCAAACTAGAAGCAGTGTCTAGATGTGGTCTGATGAGTACCAAAGAGAGGGGGACAATCCCTTCCCTTAGTCTATGAGTTGTTCGTGCAGCCCAGGAGGCTGCTGGCTGCCTTTGCTGCCAGGACACATGTTCAGCTCGCTGCCCAGTACCACCCCAAGGCCTTTCCCACAGAGCTGCTCCCAAGCCCTTGTGGCCTCTGCCTGTCCCATTGCAGGGGCTCTGCCCTCCCTGGGGCAGCGCTTGGCATTTGCACTTGCTGACTTTCATGGGGTTCCTGGCAGCCCACTTCTGCAGCTCCCCCCGACACTGCCCACAGGTGCACTGAGTTGCATGGTGGCAGATTGTTATTGTGAAGAAGCCTATGGAAACATAATTGTACATATAAGGGTTCTCAGACTGACCTTATGAATTAATTTCAAAAGCAAAAGCTTATGAATAAACATTAGGAGTAACCACAGTGCAGTCAAGATCTTTGCTGTAATAGTCTTATTGTAAAGGGTGCTGAGGAATACAGAGAATAGCTGTGGATAGGCTCAAAAAACTTGAAATAATTGCAATGTTAGAGACTAGCATACTCCCCCATTACTTCCACAGATTTTACTAAACAGCCTCTTAAAGAGGAAAAATAGGAAGGAAACAAAAGAAAGTCTAATGTTGTACTCTATTTATTTTAAAGAAAATTACTTTGGTTCCCCCCAGGAAGATAATAATTAAGGAAACAAATGAAAAAAATTATCTGAAGATAGGCAGCATCATTTTTACATGCGTAAAGAAGGGCATCAGAGGCTTTAATCTTTATTGTCCCTTGGGACATTTGCTTTGAAGGAGAAAGAGAAAGACAGACTTAAGTGATGGTACCTGGCAAAGGAGCTGTGATCTTTCACTCACACCCCCAGACACGCACAATATATAGGCATTTGCTATGTTCAAACATTGTGTTGATAACTACAGATCTCTGAGCAGTAGAAGGAGAAAAATATGTCCATGAAGGCTGCCTGGTTTAAAGCTTTTGCCAAAACTGAAGCTGTTAATCAGTGGAGTTGTTAAGGAAACAAAATGCCCACACAGATCTAGAAAAACTAGTTGGGGGCAGAACGGCAAAATTCTAGAGCTCTGCATGCAAATGTGACCATGTAGGCAAAGAAACAATGAGATAAACAATTTCTTTTTTTCATAACCTTTCATTTGAAATGTTTCATTTCAATTTTGACCTTTCAAATTTTATCACACATTTTGTTTTCTGAGTAACTAAGTAATACATTAAGTAATTTACTAAACGTTTTCACAAGTAATTCATTCTCTGTGGTTTAATTGTTGTGGAATATACACAAGATTTTTTACAGAGGCTTAGATAAAGCTGCCTGACTTATATTAAAATTATATTTAAATAAAAAGTCAAGGAAAGGCTGAGGCCCAGCCTTTATGTGTAGAATCATCCTTATTTCCAAAATATTCAGATGCAGGAAGATCAGATGACTCTCCGTATGTTACAGAAAATTTACACTGGAATAACCTGCAGGGAAGGAATATGGCAGTTTTATAGAGGGTTGTATTTTTAGTAATTTTAAATAGTTTTACATAGCTTGACTTATAACTATGAATTATAGTAGCTTTGTGGGCTAAGAAAAGCACTGACGTATCATGCAATTGATTTTTATGTTCAAACATTTATAATGTCAGATTTGATGGAAAGAGTGCAGAGTAGTCTGGAAAGAAGGTGTTTCTATGGGTGTCCTTACACCTAGAGAAAAATCATAACTTAAACATACACTCAAATAATAGGGTATCTAGAAAAGCAAACAACTTGCATCACTGACACCAGTTAATTTCACAAACAAACAAACAAAAAAGGTGCTACAAATTGATACATTTGTATTCTGGTTCGCTATTTCCCAATTGCAAACAGTGGAGGAGAACTGAATAAATCAAAGGCTGTTATTACAACAGTGATATATTATATGGTACTTTACATTATCAGGAGATAATGCAATAGCATTTTTGTGGATCACTACAAGTCATAATTCCTGACAAATATAAGCATCTGTCCACAAAAAAGGTCACAGTTATGGGACACCACAGCCCATTGAATAAAATGAATTGCAATGCTGTGCTGTCATAACTACTTGAGTTGAAAAGGGCAGTAACAATTTATTGAGTAGCTTAACAACCTGAAAAAAGTCCACTGTTACAAAAGCTATTTTAATACCAGATGTATTCTTACGTAAGGCAGATGGGGATAAAACCATTTGAAGTAGAGGATTACACTAGGAGAAAAGTAGCGTATGGCTACACTTATGTTGCACGGGAGATGGGATTGCAACACCACTGTGCTGCAAGAAGTCAGCATCATGATGCAAATAAAATTTTGGCCATGCAAGCTTTATGGAGACTATGTAAGACACCTCTGACCATATGAAACTACTGAGATTGCTAAATCCTAGGATCTATGCAAGCAGTCTTGGGCTGTGTGGGTACAGCCTAGATGATAAGCAGGGAGGGGAGGGCATTATCAGACCAGCTGTCAGTATCTGAATAGTATTCATGGCTATGCTATATTGCTTCCTGAAGGGTGAAATGAAATTATACTGGTCTTCAGAAATGTTTTCCTCCTAAATTATTACTCACTACATGTTGATGTTCGAAGAATAATAGTGCTGTGGGTTGAGTTATACACAACTGATACTAGCTAACACATTTACTTCCTGTTTTTAAATTCCTTTAGATTTCTTCATAGGACTAGGTATAGCTAAAACAATAACTGCCTCTAACTTGAGTTTAAGCATACGTCCTAGTAAAACAAAGACACACTTGAGACTGCTGCAGAATGTTATTTGCAAGGGCAAAGGCAGCTTCTTATCTTGCTTTTGTAGACGTGGTGTGTGAGGGTGCTAATCATGTATTCATATGTAACCATATAATCACAGAGCCAGGCTGAAGAACTTATTACTTCAAGCTTTTCCTTTCTAGTTTTTCTGGGGACCTTTATTGCAGAAACTGTACTAGTTTATAACTTGGCATATTAACTTAAACCAGATTGTCCTGGTTTCAGCTAGGATGGAGTTAAATTTCTTTGTAGTAGCTAGTATGGGGCTATGTTTTGGAGTTTTGTTGGAAACAGCAGTGATAGTGTGGAGATGTTTTAGTTGTTGCTAAGTAGCACTTACACTGGTCAAGGACTTTTTCAGCTCCCCAGGCTCTTCTGGGTGCACAAGAAGCTGGGAGGGGACACAGCCGGGACAGCTGACCCAAACTGACCAACGGGATATTCCATACCATATGGCGTCATGCTCAGTATATAAAGCTGGGGGCAGAAGGAGGAAGGGGGGGGGGATATTTGGAGTGATGGCATTTGTCTTCCCAAGTAACCATTACGTGTGATGGAGCCCTGCTTTCCTGGAGATGGCTGAGCACCTGCCTGCCCATGGGAAGGAGTGAATGAATTCCTTGTTTTGCTTTGCTTCTGTGCACATCTTTAGCTTTACTATTAAACTGTCTTTATCTCAAACCATGAGTTACCTCACTTTTACTCTTCCGATTCTCTCCCCTGTCCCACCAGGGGAGAGTGATCGAGTGGCTGCGTGGTGCCTGGTTGCTGACTGGGGCTAAACCATGACAACCAGCCATCAATTTGCATTTACATTATTATTTTCAGGCTTTAGTTACACTAGCTGAGGGCAAGACATGCTGCCTGATGAAGTAGTAGAGCAAATAGCTAGAGCTAGGAATCTTTCCAATCACTGCAGCTAAATCCAACAGAGACTATGATGGGCAGCTCTGGGGAGGGCAGAGGCCAGGTGGAAGAGAAGGACACCAGTGAGCCAGATGGGAACCTCTAGATTTAATCAAAAAAGCCGTGGTGGCAGAGCAGTGGAGTTCGGCACCATGAGCAAGAAAAATTTTTCCATTGGTCAGGAAACTGAGAGTTTGGCCATTCTTCAGCAGTTTCTCTTTTGGAGGAAACTGGTTTACAGAATTCCAAATTTTGGTTTAATTGCTTAGGTCAAATAAGAATAACAGCTTCGACTGCAACCTAACCTGTCTTAGGTTCATGTCTTGTACAGAAAGACAATTAACCCCAGATTCCACTGAAGACAGTTATGCTTATTGTTTATAGTTCACTGTGGTAAATTTAATAAGAAAACCTTGGTTAATCTTCTTAAACCATCTTGGTGGGAAGAGCTATAGGTATGGACATCAGCCTTGACAAGTTAACATTGTCAAGAAAGGATATAATCTAGTCCTAAATAACTTCATATCATACAAGAAAAGATGGTAGAGCTAGAAAGAACAGAAAAAGGTACATCTATGTGAGCACAAAAGATAAAATAATCCACCTTTCAGATGAGTATGCCAGTTCAAACAACCTAAATGTAAGTGTTGCACGGGGACAAAAAACACTGAGCTCAGACTTATTACCTTAAGAAGACTTGAGTCTCTCAAGGTCCTAAGTTACCAATGTGATGTAGACTGCCATGTCTTCAGACTTGTGAACAGTTGCACAACTCATAATCATGTTGGGCCCAGGTATAGCCTGAATATGGTTTCTAATTTGCAATGCAGAATGAGCTTGGTCACGTAATTTTTCTGAGAGTATGAGCATGGAAAAAGTATGGCTTTTTCTGCTTCTCCATGTTTCTCATCAGTGTTAATCTTCCTCTGTTTTGCTGGTGTTTTTTCATTTTCTTCTCCATATGATAATAATTTTAGAAATATGGTATTATGGATCACAACATTTTCCATGTTCCTCATCAGTTGATGTCTGATTCGAAACCTATATGTATTTGGTTATCAATGCTGACTATTCTTTGCTTTATTTAGTTATTGGCATCCTTCTGTGGGACTAAGTCTGGAAAAGCCTGTGTATCTCTAGGTAGCTAATGGTATAACACTCTTCATCATAGTTTAATTTTTCTCATCACAGTATCATATTATTAGGTTATATTAAATCAATAATCAACTCAGCCTCAATATGTTTGATAACTGTGGAATGTATTACAGTCTTCTAGTGAACAACCAACCAAGTCCTTAAAGACAACACATATTTATATTGGAAAATTAGAAAATAATCCAAAAGTATGGGGTCTTTGAATTTGTTTAGATTCAACTTTTGGAGAGTGCCAAGCTTTGCTGACACCGGTAGCTTTTCTCTGTAGCTTTTAAGCATAACTATAGCATAAATCACATTAAAAACAACAAAAAAATATGCTATACTCATAATCATCAGATAATACTGGGCGACAGAAAATGCAATAATTTACATGCAAATAGCTTTGAAGCTGTACAGACTTTTAAGATGTAATGGACTGCGTTTATTAAGGTCATATTCCTTAGAGAAATTAGACTTGAATGTAGGCTCTATAAGCTGCTTGTGCCCATGCATGGCTTCCTCACAGCTATCTTGCCTTTACTCCCATGATTTCCTTACTTGTCTCACACTTTGCTTGTCTTTCATTAGTCTGTGTGTGTCAGTGTCTAACAACACAAATGAGCTGTGGCCTGAAAGCCTCAGGGATCTACACATGTCACTTGAAATAAATGGCTTACCTTGATGCAAGGTTTAGGTTACTGATAAGCCTGCAGATTATTATCTTTGTAACTTTTTTAACTTCCCCCCCCCCCCGTTTTTATCTCTTTACTGCTGGAGCTCATTCATTTGATTTCCTCAGTATGGGGAAATTCTGAGTACTGCCGCTGACCATTATTGTAAGAATCCAGAGAGTGAAGTATTTTCAGATCAAAGTAAATTCAGTAATTTTTTCGTAATACCACTGCTGGTATGTCACTGATATTGCAACAGATACATTAATGGACCCGGTACCAGGTCCAGCCTGTTTAACATCTTAATTAGTGATCTGGATGATGGGCCAGAGTTTACCCTCAGCAAGTCTGTAAATTATATCAACTGGGAGGAATGGCTGATATGCCAGAGTGTCATGCTGTCATCCAGAAGGTCCTCAACAACTGGAGAAATGGTCTGTTGGGATCCTCATGAAGTTCAACAAGGGGAAGTGCAAAATCCTGCACTTGGGGAGGAACAACTTCATGCACCAATATGTGCTGTGAACCACCCCTCTGGAAGGCAGTTTTGCAGAAATGAACCTGGGTGTCCTGGTGGACAGTAAGTTGAACATGAGCCAGCACGTGCTCTTGTGTCAGAGAAGGTGAATGTTATCCTGGTCTGCATGAGACAAAGTATTGCCAGCAGGTCAGATATTAATAAAGATTTGTGCCCCATCTCTATATGTTAAAAATCAGCAATATATCTGAGTGTTTGGGCCTCATTCGTCAAAGCATTGGAGTTGTTCTAGTGTGTTGCTAAATCCTATCAAGGTTGTAGAAAAACAAAAGTTAGTCACCCGGTCTAATTCAGCCCCTGGAGTAACCTTCGTCGCTTCATTAAGTATGCACAAAGGATCCTAATTTCTTCAAAGCAAAGTTAGCGATTGTGAATATTCCTGTAAGGGATAATTAGACTTTACAGTAATTAACTGTGCCTTTTGACTTCAAAGGTCAAGAATTACTCCCTGACACCTATTCACTTTTAAAAGAAAATAGTTAGTAGGCCACTTAAAATAGGTATCAGCTAGGCAGTTATTTCCAAATTTTCAGGTTAAATTTAAAGGAAACATTAGTTTTGAGAACCAGGAGCATATTAGTTGTAGTTTCAATCTGTTTCTCCTACTGAGCCTTATAATTTATAACACCACTGCTGGGACTCTTTACTGACTAACATTGATGGGGATGTCCTTCGCTACCAAATAATCAGGTATGTGAAACCTTTCTAACAAATTCAGAAAATTCTGAGTGATCAATGGTGTTGTAAACAGAATTCTAAATTTCTCCACTCCTCTGTAGACTTTTATTTTTATCGTTACAAGGTGATTTTCTAATTGCCCTTTATTTGCTGTCACTGCTTTCTCCCAAAGAATTGTAGAGGGAAACACATAAACATGTGATATTTTCCCGAGTGCCTGAAATGTTGTTGCACCTGCATTTGTACATGTATTCATTCCCCAAAAGCACACTAGGAGAAATAAGGTCTGGAAGAACAAATGCTTACCTGAAAGCCTGCTCATGTACTTGCTTGTTTCATAATATATATTGATGGCTGAGTTGCAAACTGTGAGGTTGATCATGAACAGGTTTCTTAAAAATCATACATGAGGTAGCCCTTGATTTGTCATTGCACAACCAGTCATCTTAATAACCTAAACCTGTACTTTAAGTATTAAGATATTTATTTGAGATCCAATGTCATGGCAGAGTAAATATGTGCAGAATTGTCAGTTTTCCTGTCAAGAACCTGCAGTGTCCAGTGGCTATTACAAAATGTACAAAATTATTTCTCTAAATGCTGCAAATTAATGCTGAAATGCTACATCTTTCTGCAATAATAATTTCTCGTTGTGAGAATATATTATACATTGTAAGCATCATTGTGGGTCTCAGCAGCATTTTAAATGTTTCTATTTACTATTGGTAGCTCTAAGTATTTTCTACGGTGTTTGTGATTAACTGATTTAGTCCATTACATAATTTTGAATGAAATATCAATTTTGAGAAGACAGGTTTCCAAGCCCCTGTAAAATTTAGTAACCCAGACTAATTATACCACCCTTGGCCAGTCTTGTTAAATATCTTTATCAATCATCTGGATGACAGGATCGAGTGCATCCTCAGTAAGTTTCCAGATGACACCAAGTTGGGCAGGAGTGTCGATCTGCTCGAGGTTAGGAAGGCTCTGCAAAGGGATCTGGACAGGCTGGATCGATGGGCTGAGGCCAATTGTATGAGGTTTAACAAGGCCAAGTGCTGGGTCCTGCACTTGGGTCACAATTACCCCATGCAACGCTACAGCCTTGGGGAGGAGTGGCTGGAGAGCTGCTCAGCGGAGAAGGACCTGGGGGTGCTGGTTGACAGCTGGCTGAACATGAGCCAGCAGTGGGCTCCAGCGGCCAAGGCGGCCGATGGCATCCTGGCTTGTATCAGGACTAGCGTGGCCAGCAGGAGCAGGGAGGTGATCGTGCCCTTGTACTTGGCACTGGTGAGGCCGCACCTCGAGTACTGTGTGCAGTTTTGGGCCCCTCACTACAAGAAGGACATTGATTTGCTGGATCGTGTCCAGAGAAGGGCAACAAAGCTGGTGGAGGGTCTGCAGAGCAGGTCTTATGAGGAGAGGTTGAGGGGAGACCTTATCGCTCAGTACAACTACCTGACAGGAGATAGTAGCAAGGTGGGTTTAGTCTGTTCTCCCAGGGTATCAGCAATAGGACAAGAGTAAATGGCCTCAAGTTCCATTAGGGGAGGTTTAGATCGGATATTAGGAAAAATGTCTTTACTGAAAGAGTGGTCAGGCATTGGAACAGGTTGCCCAGAGAGGTGGTGGAGTCACAATGCCCAGAGGTATTAAAAGATGCGTAAATGTGGCACTTCAGGGCATGGTTTAGGACACATGGTAGTCTTGGGTTGACAATTGGACTTGATGATCCTAGAGGTCTTTTCCAACCTTAATGAATCTATGATTCTATGATTCTATGATCTTTAAGTGATGACTCTTGGTTTTGTCCTAATTTAAGAACATTGTAAATAATAAACATATTGAGAACATGGTCATTTTGCAAAACATTTTAAAACCAGCTGAATATTTTGGATCTCATTTATCTGCTGAAACTTCTTTGATGAGTTATTTCTCTTTACATTGCATTGTTAAATTCAACAAAGTCCAAGCAAAGCTAATTGAGGTGGACATCCAAGTAGAAAAACTTTTTCTAGACTTTGCTTACACATGTTGGAAAGAAGTTTTCACTTGAAGTGTGAGAATAATGCATTATATATATATGTAAAGATATATGTTAAAGATTGTTAGATTTTAAAGCAGTATCATGCAAAATCTTAGATTGCTGTTGAAGTTTTATATTATCATCATCATTATTATGTGGTTCAAAATCTTCATTAAGGCTTGTGCTTGAGCAATACAGGAATTGAGAGCTACTCATTACAATTCCTCACTTCATCAATTTGTTATCATTTGCTGTAATTCTGTTACAGATGTAGTTTGCTGAAAAGTTGATAAAGTGCAAATCTAGGGTGAGAGAGATTTTCTTCCCACTAGAACATTTTGTTTTGATACACTGGGTGGTTTTGCCTCTCTCTCTCAGATAAGTTCAGAAAATTTATGTACAATTTGTGTCATAGTAACTGCTTTACATTTTGCAGTGTTGAACTGGTTGGTTAATTATGGAAGAAATGTAAACTACTAAACCAATCACTCCTAAAATTTGGGGTAACAGAACATACTTTTCAACTGAGGCACACACACACACCCCCGCCGTCTGATGAGTTCTTTTTCAAGACCTTTGCAGGGCCTGTGAAGAAAAATTGATGGTATTTGCATGTTATTTCACTAAGTCCATTATGAATCATATCTAGAATTTTTTTGAGGATTTTTATATTTTTACACAGATAGAAGAAGAAACTGTTGCCTTTCCTGTGTCTCCAGGGACATTAAATACCTGAGACAAAGGGCTGATGTAGATATCCTCATGAGGTCATCATTATTTTGTCATCTTCCTATGTGCCCTCGTCCAAGCTTTTGGACCTGAGAACCATTTTTCAGAAGAATTCTTTATGCAGATACCAAACTGCAAGTTGAGAGTAAAATTTGAATTGTGTATCATGACCCCAGAGGGTGGCTTTGCCTGACCCTCCTTAGAGGTGTCCACAAGTGTAAAGTGCCCAGTTTTAATCAAGGTCATTCACAAATACAAGTTTACTTCCACTTCAGATTTGGGCCAGAATACTCGGTAATGTAAATTATTACATACCTGCTGAGATCAATACTGATTTATACTTGCAGCCTGGCTCCTTCTTTCTCTTCACTTCACATTCCTCTTTTGCTGACAGTGGCAGGAAAGAATACTCTATTTTGTCTTTTTTACTCAATGTCATTTCCATTATTTCCTATCTGACTTCACTAAATAAATGTTCTCCTTAGCTGCCTTTCAGTTAGGACTTCTCCAGTACTCAGATACATACCTTTACCTTTCTATCCCATCCTTCTAGAAAACCTCCACCTCAACTTCCATGTTATAAAATCAGATTTTCCAGGCATGGATTTCAATTTACCTGTTGTATTGCCATTGTGTAATATTTTGCTGACTAAAAATCAATAAATCTTATTCCAAAATACAAACATTTGAAATTCAGGATGTTTTTCTTAAACCTTAAATACATTTTAACTCATTATTGTTCTTTGAATACATTTATCACATTTCCATTCTCTTTTATGGTAATTGAAAGTCATAAACCACAGCTATGGCAGAGTGATCCCAGTTTTTAATTAAATATGACTTGTTGAATTTTCCAGAGAAACAGAAAACAATATATGTTAGATGGCTGCAAAAAATGCATTTGTACACCTATGCATTGACAAAAAGAAATCTGACTGGCTAAAAATTATGTTAGTACTTCATAATTTTAAAAGTACTCTAGCACGGGATCTTGATTTTAATGTGACTCAAAGATACGTTCTTACTATGGCATAATTTGTTTTTTACAGTGGAGTGAGTCTATGGGAAACAGTTATCGCATCAGTGTAAAACAAACAAATAAATATAAACACATTTCACAATGGTGATGTTATCTGAACCTATTCAGCTGATTAATAAGACTGATCTGAGAAATTAGTATCAAGAGCTCAGTTGGTACAAGTGAACACATTGTGAGCAAAGCCAGTGAAACCTGATGATTTGAATCCCTCATCTAGCTAGAACCTAATTTACTGCCTACTGAAAGTCACAAGGGAAGAAAGTAAATGTGTATATATATAACCCATTATAACTGGAAGATGTGGGTCTTAAGGTCATTCTTTGGATCAACTTTATCATTTTCACACTCCAAATACTGAGGATTGTTAATCATCTGTAGCTACTGGGCAAGGTAAACAAACCTGCTTTGTGCTAGAGCCCTTACCATAGCTCTATAGGCCAGGGAATGGACGTGCCACAGACAGCACCACCAAGCTGTGCTGTGCTGAGGATAGAATAAGCACCAGCCCTCTGTGAAGGAGGTGTACAGTATACTTGCCAACAGTAAAAGTAATGAGCTGAACAGCCTCAGCCCATTACCTTGAATTGAATTTGCTCTTTGTCCTCCCTCTCTGTGGCTTGGTAATAGCGTGGGCAAGAAGGAACACGCAGAGACACTTTTAGTCATTTTCAGTATTCTTGCCAATGAGAAGTATACCGTACCATAGGAGCTATGGCTGTAGACTCTGCAGCAGTAGGAGGGCTGATCTCTATTGAAAGATCAATACAGCAGCCTTCTATTTCTCATTTTGAAAGGAGCCATTGTCAGATGGCATCAAAATGATTCTTTAAAAATGCTGAATATAGTTTACTCTTTTCTTTGAGGGCCAGGTTTTACCAGCCTAACCCAGACTGAGTATTATTCAAAGGTGACTTACACCAGCAGCAAGATCCAACCGCATTCACACATTTAGCTTCAAAAATTTGGAGCAGTAATAATTTTGGTTTTCCTTCTTAAAAAAAAGATTTTTTTTTTCCTATGCATCATTTCCATTGGATCACTTTGGGAGGAAAACACAGGAGACGGGCACATTCAAGCATTCTGAAATCTCTGTGCATTGAGACCCTTGTGCTGAAGACATGCTTACAGAGCATTTTCAAACTTCAGGGATGGTATAAAATGGTCACCTTTCTACTTACTGGTTTGCGTGCAAAGAGTCTTGATAGGTAAATTCCAGAGAACTTCATGATCTCCATCTTACTTCCAAGTGGTTTAGAATGTAGATGTATAAAGCTCCAATTAAAGCCATGTATCACAGCATCTCTCCATTCATAATTTCCCTGGACTGTTATTTTAGGGCAAGCAGGATGAGAGCAAGGTTTTCTCCAGGGAATTCTTTACACTCCACATTTTCATGCAGCCATTTGACCAACAGAGATGGAAGGAGCTGGATATGCTAGAGGATGTCTTCAGAGCTTTTGGGACTCAAAATCTGGAGGTCAAAAAAATGTCTGAAAAAAGCTGACAGGTCATTAGAGGATTTTGAAAGTGAAGTTATTTCTAATAATTGGTGACAGATTTATCCTTGAAATCTGCATGCTTCAATTAAGAAAATGTTGAGCAAACAGTATGAGCCATGAACAAATAAAATTGAAATTAATAATCAAATTTCATTTTAAAAGTTCATTTAATTTCACCTTGTAATTCAAGTTTGAAGAGCCTACAAACTAAGGAGTTGAACTTTGAAAAACATACATCTGACACATTCTAAGAATAATGTTACTTTACAATGACTCAGGAGATATTATTAGGTATTAAGAGAAGTAAAACTACCGGTCACTTTAAAAAGAAATCTTGGCCAGCTGTGTAGTTTTAAGTCTGTTTTTAATGGTAATACATGCTCTCTTCAGTAGCGTACTACTTTCTAGTACCATGATCCCATGGTACCAGAAAGATAAGTCCTTTTTATTTAATGAAATACTCTAATTATCTCTCCTTATAAAATCTTATCTGTGCAACTGCTTTCAATCTTTCTGTTTCCCAGCCTCCCTGCTTTACAATTACATTTCTGATTTCCCAGTATCAACAAAGCAAGAATCTTGTGTTGGGAAAAATTGGAAAACCTGGAATACTTCCTAAATGATAACAAACTTCTCACAGAGTTCAGAACAGTAGAATTAAATTAGCATTTTTCACTTACTTTAGTAATATAATTAATTAATGTTATTAATTAATAAAAATTCTTTGCATTTTGGCTGTTCCACTGAACTAGAAACTTTGTGAATAATTGCCTGCCACAGGAACCTCAGGCCATTCTTTACCTCTCTGTTTTGTGTAAAATTAGCCTGAGGGAATATACTGTTAAAATTCTAGAAGGGATCTGTCAAACAGTGCTGATCAGTTTATAAGATTTTCCTTTCAAGTATGTGTTATAGACATGGTTATTATCTGAAAGCCATTATACTGCAGGAATACTAAATTCAGACTTCAACTTCTGTTTCTGCAGGATGGTTTATTTCATTTATTCCCATTATTACTGTAATCAATTCATTAGCTTCTTTAGACTCAAAATGTGACAGAAGATCCCCTCATGACAAATGTGAGTACTGTATTCGTGCCTAAGAATAATATAAGTATAATTATACATATAACTAAATTATTATCCTTTTCTAGATAGAACCTAATAAACACAATGTTGATTTCCCTAAGATTAATTATTTTCCTCCTTACTGTTTAATTAAAAAGTCAGTTGCTGCTCTGGGAAAAATACGTTGGTTTTAAAGGTCAGACAATTGAAAATCTCATTCCCAAATTAAATCAAAAGCAACATTTAGATCTGAAAGAGAACATTCCTCTGCTGAAGTCATTCAAGCAAGTTGATTTCAGAGCGTGCTGAATGTAAGCCCATTCAGTCAGGCTTCATGAAAAGCAGCAGTGAAGAAAAGCTAACAGAGATGCTGCTGCTGCCCCGTCAGTATGATCACCTCCTTCCCTGGTTCTCCCTGAGAAACTCATATCAGCTGGCACTAACAAGTAGTGCAGAGCAATACTGCCAAATCTGTAGAACAAAAAACACTTGGTGCTGAGGCCTCAGTCTCTACACTGCAAGAATTTCAGAGCGCTTTCATTTGGAGTAGCTTTTGTTTGATCCAACAGGTATCTAGCTTATGTGTTTCACTGTGTAACACGAACCAAGACAGAGTAAGTGGGGAGAAGCAACAGATTTACTTTAAAAACTCATGTTTGACCTGAACATGCCTCACAACAGAGAAGGGGCTTCTGATCTCCCTACAGTGGGGATCAAATTCAGTATTTCTCACCTCTCTTAAGCACACAAGACCGGCTACTCTGGGGAAGAGCATATACTCAATGCCTGACACTGCAGCTCTACCAAAATAAGGAAAAAAATCATGTGATTGGGCAGAGAATGAGAGTGTGACCCCAGGCACTAAGTAGGGAGGAAAAGAATGAAGAAGGGAGGTCTGAATTCCAGTCCCTGCTGGATACATAAGGTTAAGAATAAAATGCATAGGCAATCCTTAAAATGGAAGTCAGTGTGTCCTAAGTTTGGCAGGTAAGCAGGTAAAAGGAGGAGTACATCGTGATTTTCATTCCCACCTTACAAGGGAATGATCAGTACAGGAAAGGCCACACATGCCTGTCTTCAGAAAGAATACTCCAAGCCATGGAAGGAATAACCTCCTGCACCTCTTCTCAGAGCACAGAGCACTGGGGGGTCTGTGGCTTCAAGCTTCCTCCCAGTCCATGGCATTTTCTATTGTCTCAGCACAGCAGATCTACTCTAAGGCTGTTGGGCTTGAACTTGAATGTAGCACACTTAATTATCTTTTCTGAGCCACCATTTTAAAAATAAGGTGCAAAACCCACTGTCACAGTACCCACATCATTCTTGGAGTTAGCCCTATGAGGAGCTTGGCGTTCAGAAAGAGGAACAATATATAAGCCCTAGAGCTGGAATGTGGTGTGCAGAGGAGGTTGTCACCCTGCCACTCAAAAATTCACTGAGAAATGAATTCACTGAGTGCCTGGCTCCCTGTGGGCCCTTTCAGAGCTCTGGCTTATAAAAATAAGTACCTATCAAATATCACATCTCTAGAGACATCTTCGTAAAAGCTGAAGAAACTGGCAATCAATCACACTACAATAAAAATATTTGTATGGGCCTTATTCCCCAAGGATTAAATAACTTTTTAACCCACTTTCACCCTGGTAGGAAAGACTTGAAAAAACCATACCAACCCAAAACTTAGGATTCAGATTTTAAAGCCAAAATAACTCCATTGTGCAAAAAACCCCATAACAGTCTATCATTTAAGTTACTACTTAAAACTGCAGAGAATTACTTTCCCATTTTGGTTGATGCTGTCTCTGGTATTCGCAAGAAGGAACAGCTGAACCCTTTAGAATTAAACCAGGACAGCTTAAGAGGAAGTTTTTGGGGTGTCTGTGGCAGGAGCTTCCCAAACGTGTTGTTAAGACAGAATGGCATGTTACACACAGCATATACAAGACTTCAGACAGAGGAAATTAAATGAAGGCAAGCTGATTACAACCTTCATACTACATACAGTACCAGAGTGATACAAATGCCAGAGAAGAAAACAGTGACAGCTGCTAGAGAAACTGCTAAGCACTGCAAACCTTTGGCTGCTATATGACATGTAATATTAGGTGTCTTAATGGAAAATTAGTCTGTTGTGAATGCTGTGACACAGACAGCTGAGACTGTCTCATAGAAAAGCCAGTGATTACTGGACTCCCAGAACAACTTTGGCTTTTTAGAAAAAAACCCAAACCCTTCAGTTTGTGTTTGGGTTTTTTTTAATTGTTGTTGCTCTGACTAAAGTTTAATGCAAAAACTCAACGGGTACCTTTTGAAAAAAGTAAAGAGCATCAAAACAGTTTCAGACAGGAGAATGGCTGTAACTGTGAGGTGTCCCCCCCATTTCCACTTGGCTGTTGAAGACCATAGAGATGTCAGGGTGACCTGTTGTCATGGAAATGACAAAATCAAATTAGGCAGGTGATGTAACCCAAAATAATACTTACTCTAATCAAAAGTGTTTTGGTACTCCGACGAACATTAGTAAACCACAGGTTCAGGATGCCAATGGGAATTAATACACAATCGATTTAAGAATTCTTAAGCCTTAGAACGATGACTCAAGATGTGAAATCACTCACCCAGTAAGGTGAGAGCTCTCAACCTGGAGGATTTACCTTGGGCAGTGTCCTGACCCAAGGGGAGAGTCCCTGACTGCGGACCAACAGCTCCAAGGAGGACCAACTCAGTTTGCCTCCCAGGGGGAACCCCGTTTATACCCTAGTTGAATCTGACCTGTGGTCATATATAGAATCACAGAATCATAGAATGGTCATCCCAGTTTCCTATTGGCTGAGGGCTCCATCCATCAGCAGCCGTTTATGGGAGAACAGTCACAACAAGGCAGTAAGGGCACGAAAAGAAAGGGTGCAAAACAAAAGGGTGCAAAAAGAATCAGCAGCTGCTTTGCTTCAACTATAAGAAAACCCGGTCTTTATCAGGGTGGGTGCACCTGCCACACCTATGGGCAGCAAGATTAAGAAACATTGTATTTTCCTGGGCTATTGTCACAGGAAATTCTCTGTCTCCTATTTCACATAATTGTTGGAGATTCCCTCTTTAATCTCTTTTCCCCCCCTGCATTTAATGTTTTAGCTCCAGCAGAGAAAAACATATTAGCTTATGTCTCACCAACCATATTAAAATCACAAATCATGTTTTGGGACCAGATGTACAGGCAGATTGAACATAGTGGGGAATCATGTATTTCAGAAATCTACACAAAGAGTTTTTGGAATCTGGATACTTCTATCTTATATCGTCACTTTTACCACCATCACATCAACATTTTTCCCAAGGGACAGAGGTTTAGGGTTTTTTTCCATATTTTACCTACACGTTATATTTCTCCATTTGCAAAACCTTATGTAGTGTGCTGTCGTTTAAACCAGACCTGTTTCCATTCACAGTCTCACTGAGGGGTTTTTGTCATTCAAAAGTTCACATCCATCTGGCTGGAGCCATGCATATTCCCCCCAGGGGTTCCAAGACCCAGTTACCTAGCAAGAGGGAGGGACCTACAAGCAAGAGAAAGGCTACATTTATTTCTGATTTTACCCAGTGACTTCAGTCATATTATCTGGGACATTAACAAAATTGCAGATTTTGGCCTCAGGAAGCCAGCTAATGTCTGACATTATTTACTTACTGATAGTCTAACAGCCATTAACTCAAATTACCCTCCCTCTCACTTTGACTTCTCCAGAATCAAGGATGAGCATAAATGGTGGCATATATCCAGTTCCTGAATCTAATTCTGGTGTTTGAATGAAATATTTATGATGTCCTTATTTATTGTTCCACTATTAAGTGGTCATGCCTGAGAAAAAAACAAGAGTAATGAAGGTGAAAAATCCCGATACATTGTTATAAATATAAATACATCATGTATATGTATTTTCCATATCTCTCTGTATACACATATATGATGTACTATTGGTCAATAAAACATCCTTCTAGGTTATATTGTGGTATAATAATTTGGGGCAGGAAAGACTCCTATGTTACATCCTGTCATATCTCTTCATTCATATGACAGAATATTTATGAAGAAGCTATGCTGTTTGAAAAGATAGTGTCAGTTAAGGTTTACATTCCACATGTAAGAAACTCAGTGAGACATGAAGCTATTTTTTCCCCATTTTCCTGACCTTTGGTCTGAACAGATACTCTGTATGTGAAAAAAAGTCATTGTCTCACAGGCCTTTTTCACCAGCCTGAGACAGCACAGCTCAACAGTGTTTCTGCATGTGGAATCAAAGTAGGTGCTAGAAAACTCCAGACTGTGGGCAAAGTGGAAGAAGAAAATCACCTTTGCCTTTCAGTCAGCACACAAGCCAAACCCGTGTCCTTTGCTGTCCTCAATTCCTCTTTGGGGCCTAATAAAAGAAGAACTAGTGTCCATCTTGTGATTACTGTGATGATTTCCTGATACACAGGCTATTCTCTGCATTGTAGAACTGATGGAACATGGGAACCAGTGGAAGTGCTAGTGTGGGCTTCAGAAAGCTCCTGTGAATACCCATGTTTGGCTCTGCATGATCACACAGGTGATGTCAGTTTGAGCACCCACGAATTCCTTAAAGAAAGAGAAAAAAAAAAAAAAGAAAGTATGATAAAATAGCTAGACTTATATAATGCCTTAATATAATGTGTTTCATTTGTATATCTGCACTTAAAGCAGGGGTAGCTACTTATTTCCACACTCCATTCAGAACTAAAGCACAGAAATACTAAATGGCTTGCCCAACATTACCTTGTGTAGCAAAAGTGTCTGGAAAGGAAGCCCAGTCACCTGATTGCAGCCTTCTGTTATATACCCTGAGCCAAACGTACTATGGGATTTCCAAAAAACACAGTACAAAAGGCTTAATGCAAGGAAGTTCTACTTTAAATAATGATAAAAAGAGGTTCAATTTAATTATTTGACCAGTCGTTATTAATTTACAAAGGTATTTTTTCACTACCTGTGGCAGAGAGAGGGTCAGAGACAAAAGTGAGACTACCTTACATGTGCTCATGAAGTAGAGTTTACAGTGACAGAGGCAATTGTCACTTGATGGTGCTGTGGCTCCATGGCTGTCTTTTTCCAGCTCTTCCATATTACCACATCTGAGATGCAGAGTATAAATCTTCTCCAGCAAACACAGATCTCAAAAGTTCAAATAAAGACCATAATATCAAAAGTGCCTTTAAGCATGGAGCCGACCAACAGCAAGGTGCTCAGGCCTGAGGAGAAGATATGCTTCCCTGTCAGTGTATGGTGGGTGCTTGAGGGACTGCTCACAGAATGGATACAGTTAGGTTCCAAGTGCTAAAGAAGAAATATAAGAAGATGATGAAACAAGCCATCCGAAACCAGGAGCTGCAAGTTTAGTGTCACCAATACTTTCACTCCGATTTTACTTTACTTTTTCTTGTGTTTTGACATTGACTTTGGACATGAGTGGTAAATCTATGAAGCTGGACAGTTGAGTTGTAAAAGTGAATGGAAAAGCTTACTCTTCAGGATGCAAATAGCTGTCAATCATTTACACCTACAGAGAGAACATTAGCATAATTGGAATAACTCAAACAAATACATTTTTAGATACCTAGAAGTATGTTTAGGTATTAACACACAAAGTTTCATTAACCCTTCCCTCCAAACAAATTCCAATATCCATTATCTTTTACTAAAGTAATTTTCCTGTTTTTATAGTTATTTTTATTTGGAGATGGAAAAGAGCAGGCAGCTGGGCAAAATAAATATAGAGTGCCTAATTAGTAATGTTGCCCATCACTTCCATTTTTAAGACCCTGATTTTGTTTGTTTATAAGTTTGCCAAACTTCAGCCATCTGGACTGAAATTTTCCAGCCTGTAGGCTGATTAAAAGAATAATAAAATACATTTTTAAAAAGGAATAAAGTTATCCAGGAATTTTTAGGGATTAGAATACAGGAAAACACTTTGTTCCACCATTGTAAAGAAAAAAAAAGACATAATTTTCTTTGAAAATTCTGGTCCCTTTTCTGTTGTAGTGAAAGGACTTGAAATGTAGCAAAGAGAGGGCCCGTATAGCAAATGTGACCTTTTTGTCTATGTTGCAAAAACCTGCACAAGTAGGTCAAATTTAAATACTTCTGCTTCTTAATATTGCAGTTCAGACATGCCCACTGAAGACTTGTTTGCTTTAAAAATCTAAAATCTTCAAAGATTTCAGTCCCACTGGCTTCACACTGGGGATAGGGAGTCCCTGAATCTGTAGCTGGGTTCCTGTGGGTCACAAAAAGTGCCTGTACTGATTGTGCAGACAACATTTTCGGACATGAATTTTTTTTTTCTCAGTGGAAACAAATGTAAGTAGAATGGAAAAAAATGAGTAGAAACTGAATCAAAAAACCTAATAAACTGGGGCTTGGAATTGCTAAACCAAAAACTGAGGAAGGAAGAGGCTGCATGGAAGATTTGAGAAGAAAGGAGCAGAAGAGCTAAAGTTTTTAAGAAATGCAGGAGTGAGTCTATGAACACCAAGGCATAGTTCTCATCAGAACCTGAAATTGTACCTAAAGCTTTTCAGTCCTATCACGTCTGTGCCCTCAGTACATGTCCATGAAAGTCAAAAGCCAAGTTCTCTCTCTTTAATCCTAGTCTGCATGGGTTAGCGCGATGTAAACCTGTTATTCTAGTATTTAAGGGCTAAAGATATGTTTAGTGAAACTTAATCTTATTGATGACACCTTTATTATAACATTAAGAAAGACAGGTTTTCAGGTGTGTGTTTTTATGTCTGATTTAACCAAAGAAATTTTACTATGCTAAAGAACATGGAGGACAGAGAGGTGATTTGAGGCAGCCAGCATAGCTTCACCAAGGGCAAGTCCTGCCTGACCAACCTAGAAGCTTTCTATCATGGAGTGACTGCATCAGTGGAAAAGGGAAAAGTAACAGATGTCATCTATCTGGACTTCTGTAAAGTCTTCAACACTGTCCCCCACAGCATCCTTCTCTCTTAATTGGGGAGGTATGGATTTGATGTGTGAACTGTTCGGTGGATAAGGAACTGGCTGGATGGTTGTGCCCAGAGGATAGTGGTCAATGGATCAATATCCAGATGGAGACTGGTGACGAGTGGTGTCCCTCAAGGGTCCGTACTGGGACCAGTACTGTTTAATATCTTCATCAATGACACAGACAGTGGGATCGAGTGCACCCTCAGCAAGTTTGTAGATGACGCCAAGCTGAGCAGTGCAGTTGACACACCAGAAGGATGTGATGTGATCCAAAGAGACCTGGACAAGCTGGAGAGGCGGGCCTGCGAGAACCTCCTGAGGTTCAAAAAGGCCAAGTGCAAGGTCCTGCACTTGGGTTGGGGCAACCCTAATATCAATACAACATGGAGGAGGAAGAGATTGAGACCAGCCCTCAGGAGTGGTGGTGGTAGTGGTGGACAAAAAGCTGGACATGAGCCAACAATGTGTGCTTGGAGCCCAGAAGGCCAACTGTATCCTGGGCATAGCCAGCAGGTCAAGGAAGGTGATTCTGCCCCTCTACTCCACTCTGGTGAGACCCCACCTGCAGTGCTGCACCCAGCTGTGAAGCCCTCAGTACAAGAAAGACATGGACCTCTTGGAGCGGGTCCAGAGGAGGCCACAAAAATAATCAGAGGGCTGGAGCACCTCTCCTACAAGGACAGACTTAGAGAGTTGGGCTTTTCCAGCCTGGAGAAGAGAAGGCTGCGGGAGACCTTATTGCAGCCTTCTAGTACTTACAGTGGGACTATAGGAAAGATGGGGGCAATCTCTTTAGCAAGGTCTGTTTTGACAGGACAAGGGACGATGGTTTTAAACTAAAGGAGGGTAGATTTAGACTGGATATCAGGAAAAAATTTTTACAGTGAGGGTGGTGAAGCACTGGAACAGGTTGCCCAGAGACGTGGCAGATGCCCCATCCCTAGAAACAGTCAAGGTCAGGTCGGACGGGGCTCTGAGCAGCCTGATCTAGTTGAAGATGTCCCTGCTCACTGCAGGGGGGTTGGACTAGATGACCTCTAAAGGTCCCTTCAAAGCCAAACCATTCTATGATTCTATGATTCTACTATGTAAACCCACCAATTCCTGATGATGCAAAGACAAATGTTTACACACACACACAGAGAGAGAGAAAGGATTCTGTTTTGATGAGATATTGTACAGTAGCTTTGAATTACGTTTTACACCTCAGGATGTTTTCCATAGGCTTTAAAGGACTCCTGTGTAGAAGGGTTTCTAGGAAACCTTACAGGAAGAGACAGTCTGAGGGTGTGTACAATGAACTAGATTTTGTTCAATTTTTGCTTCTGCTATAATCTGTGAAGCTTGGCAGCATATTTAAGTACTTAAGCAAATTTACGTTTTTAAAATTATCTTTGACTTCAACATATTCTTAAGTATTTGTCAGATAGTGGCAAAATGGAGTCTTGACTACTTTGCAGTCTCTCTGCCTCAAAATAGGGATGGGATTTTCCAGTGTATCCCTTCCTGGTTTTCTGCAGATTGTTTAGATTGTTGAAGCATTTCACTTCCTTGGTGTACACCATTATCAACCAGTTATAAAGCTTTGCATACTTACAGAGTATAAGAACACACTTTTATTGCTTTAAGCATACATTTAATGTCTTACACAGCAGCTTAAGCATTCATCATTTTGCATAAAAATAACTGTCATGTGATTTCTGTAAGGCTTTAGTGAAAATTAAAATAGCGTACAAAGGATGAACTACAAAGAGCAGACAGATATATTCAGAATACTTGCTGTGTAAAATGCAGAACTGAGAGAAGATGCTTGTAAGAGTAATCAAACAGCAGACTCATGAGGACAAGTGTACCACCATAGTTATGATGAATATAATAAATAAAAAGGTGTAAGATACCCTTGACGTATAATGAAGAATATAAACACAAAAAGAAGAAAAATGCTTACATTGTGAATTTGCAAGCAGTAGCATATCAAAATTAAGGATATAAAAAAAATCTGCTGGAAGTTGGCAGTTCAGAAGGGAAGAGATATTAACCTCAGGGTGATTTCCATCTGTTACTCCTAACTAATTTGAACCAGCTGAAGTCAGGCAATGTAATGTAAGTATATCTATAATAGATAAAATTATAACTTTAAATCCTTTACACCTGTACAATGTATTATTAAAGTAGGTTTTATTTTACCCAGGAGGAAAAAAACCTTTTTGCTTTGGTTCTTTCTTTTATCCTCCATACCAACATCTAAGTATTTCAAATATATCTAGTCATTAAGAAGTTGATGCTCTAATGAACTTAAATTACTGTTGCAATGAATGATAATTAAAAATCAGTGTATAACAATCAGCCATCTTCCAGTTCTGATCTTGGGTGTAGATTCTAAATGTTGCTATAAAACAGATTAGTGTAATGACGTATCTTAAACTGAAAAAACAACAACCCTTCTGGATTGTAGCAGAGCAGGTTTTTACTTTAACTTACTTCCAACTTTATTTTGGTTTTCAGTGAACAGGAACAGAGATGAGTACCTTTCAGAACGTTCATAGTGGCAATCCTGTATTACTGTGCCAATGAGTAAAGGTCATGGCGTATCCGTGCTAAGAGCAACAAACTGCATACAGATTTCCAAGCTTAGCTCCTCCAGCCCCATACTCCCAGTGCCCTGCTTTTAGGAGCGGGAGTACCATTAATTTTATAAACAAGACAAGCATATATTTTTTTACATTGCCAAGGACAAAAATAGCAGTTTCAGTTCTGTATCTACAGCTTTGGAAATGTGCACAAAGTAACTTGGCAACCACAGTATTTATAAATGATTTAAAAATAATAGTTCCAAAAGATTTCATGTCAGGGTCATTTATTTATACATATTTGTGTCTATTTATACAGCCTGTGTTACAAAACCCATGATAATTACCTAATGAATCTAAATTATAAACATTTTTCTTTCCACTGGGAAGGGAGGCAGGTAGAAATGTGCTGCCAGAAGTACTAACCAATCCATTTGTCATTTGGGAATATTTGTTCGGAGGCTTCTGTTATTCTGAGGGCAGAACAGAGAAATGACAGCTGGACACGCTCAGCAAAAGGTGTTGAGGGCCTTCTAACACGGCATTTGCTCTGTGCTTCATAGCAACAAGCTCACAATATTCATCTGAAGGCATACACACATTCACACACTAAGCACAATGTGAAAACACTTAAGCAGTCAGATATTTATTGTTCTTTGCCCCGCAAAAGACAGAGATAAGTGGCTGTTTCTCCTAAAGCTGGTTTTAGAGCAAGCTTGACAGAAGTTACAGGAAACTGTAACTGCAGTACCCTCAGTAACCCCTATATCTGACTGCTGGATCTGGTCGGGCTAAAGTTATCATATAGTAGAAAACTCTCTACAGAGATCTGACATGTATTAGTTGATGACTTATGCTTACGTACCACAACGAGCCATAGCATAAATTTATTCGGACTGCAAGGCTATGCTTTTCTTTCTGCATCCTATAATAAGTCCTAGCCCCCTTTAGTCAGTAGCTCCCTTCAGTCTGTAAGGCTTTCTGGGAAGGTCTGGTTGACTCCCCTCTGGGTTTCACACTGTGGCAAGGAACTGCTCGGCCTTTGATGGTCTGAGGACTCACTGATTTGGGTGCTGCACTTGCCCTCACCATGTTATGGGTGTTCCTCTGCCCATCACTGCTTCTTCAGCCCCCGTGGGTCTCTGTGTGCAGTGATTAGTCATTAGCCACATAACATAAGAGCAACTGTAAACCACTGTGCAAGAGAGCTGAAGACCATGTCATGTATAAAGGCCAGGAATAATTCTCCAAGCATGAGAAGGTTATCCCTCCTGATATTATTTGCCTAAATCATTAAATGACCTTCTATTTTTGTTTAATATCAGGAAAATAGTGTGTCTTTTAATCCAGAAGATTAGATTAAGTCCCTTCAACCAAATGATTAGCCTGCGAGGTTGGATTGTTACACCAACAAATAAAAGAAATCAGGGATTAGAATCAGAAATCAACCAATCAATTATTTCCTAAAAAAAAATTATGTTGCCCTCTTCCAACAGCATTAGATTTACTTTTATTTGTTTATTTATTTTTGTGGTAGCAGAGATAACACCATTGCGCTATGCATAATGGAAGCAACTCAACTAGCCACAGAGGAACCATGTCTGGTGAGTATCAAAGATCTTCATTAAAGCCTACTGAACACCATCAGGCAGGTGAAGGAAGGACTGAAAGAGAACAACTTCATTCTCTTTTCTTGAGAGAACAGTTTGATAGAGTTATATATTCAACCTTGCAAAACCACATAAACAGCCTAGAAAATGGCAAATGGATTGTAGGATTCAGACTTAAAGTGAGAGAAGGAACTTAATCCAGTCCTGGCTTGTATGTTTCTTAACATGGAAAAATTCTTTCCTCATGGGAATCCCTGCAATTTATCATTTATATCACATATTCCAACCACAAGATCTTGCCTTCCTTCTTCATTCACAGAATAAATCCAATCCTAGAATTCACATAACATTTTCTGTCCATTTCATGCAGCTTTATGCAAAGAGGAAACTGAAGTGAAAAATTAAGATTTAAGAGAGTAAGTCATTAATCAGAATGGATCATGCTTTTAATAGTGAAGAGAGTCAGGACAGTCATATTTGCAGCCTTCTACTCATCCTGTCATGTTGTTTGACCAGTTTATAATGTAGGCAAGCACCCACATTACCGTTGCTACCTATGAGTTTCCAAATGATCATACTTTGCCTTCCAGGTGGTACTTGAGTGAATATATACGCAATAACACTTTTTTCATGTACTGTGTTGTTTTAATGCTTTTTCTATTAAAATTATTTCCATTACAAAGTGGGTATTATCATTACATCAGTTCTAATGGCATATAACATGATATAAAACTATGATGATGTAAGTGGCATTAGGGGTATTATATTCAGCATAGATTATTAATTAATGCTATCTCAACATGCTCAGTGGGGTGAAATGGAGGAGCAATAAACAGCAATAGCTCTGGTGGCCTATATTCACATCTCATGCTGGATTCATTCCAAATGCCAGTCCTTCATCTTGTTATGAATGGTCATTTGGGCTGGAGCACTGAATATGGCCAGAATAGTATAATGTGAAACATTGCTCTCTCGTTTCAAAACTGACTGTAGAAACAGATGTGCCTTCTCCATGCCAAGCTAGTGGACCAGGAAAGGTGAGAGAAAACTTTGTTCTCAATCAATTAACTCAGGATTTTCAAGTAATGGTTGATTTTATGGTAGTATTCCTTAAGAAAAATAGACAAAGCATACTGATGGTGTTTATATATGCTCCAAAATTACTTAAAGCCAGCCATACCACCCAGCAATAGTTACTCTTCTGCTTTGGTGTACAAACTTTTTCTAAATCAAAAAATGGTTACCTAGTTTTATTCACCCATTCCCTTCCAGCAAGTCCCAATCCAAATGAGAATAATAAAATTTTATCTGTCCTTATTAGCAAAAAAATCCCCCCAAAACCCCACAACAAACCAAAAACCCCACATCATCCCGCTCCTATAGTGACAAAATACATCAATATAGCATCGGATTAATATTTTCAGGCTTCCATTATTTTCTCCATTCATAAAGTGTTATGACAGAGAAACAATGAACTTGGCTTTATTTTCAATAGAGTATGCATTTACTTCAGTTTGACTGTTTTTCATTTGTGCAACAAAAGGGAATTGTATTAAATATTTCCGTTAAAGTATTTTACTTTAAAACATAGCTTCTGAATTGTATTTAATAGCAAACCAGGGATAAGAAAAAAAAAAAAACATTAAACAGCTACATAAAACAGAAATTGGAAACTGCTGTGAAATTGTATCTAATCCAACAGCTCTCCATGCATGCTAGTCACAGAAGTGAGTATTAGATTGCCATATTTGCTCTTTTGTCTCCTTAAAGGGCTGTGAGCACAGCAAGAAGTAGTCTCAGTGTTTGCTCTGAGGCATAAATCACTGTGAAAACAACATCTTATTCTGATAAACTGTTTTAGCCCACAGAACTTCCTTAGGTGTCTAGTGTACTTTCTGTTTAATTGCATTCTAGTTTCTCTTTAGATGAAAGAATTTCAGGTAATGAGATAAAAGATACCCAGATTGGCATTAATCTAGTGCATTAGTGACCTGTGGTACTGGAGAAAGGAGTGAGGAAAGCCAAGGATTTACAGGACCCCACAATAACAGAGTGCAGTTGTAATGGTTAATCTATTCTGTGTTGCATGCATATGCAATGTGTTTGTATATATAGATGTGTATATCATTTATATATTTATACATAATGAGCTACAGATCCAGTGCTATGCAGCTAATGGTTTATAGCAGCCATTACTTTGAAAGTGTGGTCTACAGAGTGGTTCCTGGCATGAATAGTATATTCTGTGCCTTCCACAGTTATAGGTTCTATGGTTGTTATGCTGTCAACAGAGACTTTTGCTTGTGTATAACATTAGAAGAGCATTCCTGAATGCTCTGGACAGAATAAATACACTCAAATTGCATATTTTTGAACATGTGAGGTCTATTTTAAAATTTTGCTCTGATTTTGTTACATGCATTAATAAAACTCATTTTAGAAGACTGTTTATTCCTGTATAGCAAAGTATTAGAGGAATACTGCCAGTTGATTACTGGAATAAGTTTTGTGCTGAAGATCAAGCTATTCTTGACAAAATAATTAAATTAATGAAATTTACTCTTTCTCAAACAAAAAATAAATTTATGAACCTCTAGAAAATTATATTTTTTTTCTCACTGTTTCTTAATTCTTGTTTTAACTTTACTACAGAGGTATTTGTCTTCTATGCCCCAATTATTGTCATCATTCTGGAGAATAGATTGTCTCATTTTTCTCTGAACACCTCAGTGGTTATCCCTTCACTTGTCTTGGATGTGATACAGCCTTCTCCTGACTGCCTTTATAATTACTACATTTACTGATAAAAGAGTGCTGTACTGGAATAGATCTACTGTCCATCCAGTTCATCACCTTTTCTACAGAAAAGCTGGTTATACTGACCACAACTAAAGTGACTCATAGATGGTGAAATCTCTTCTCCCTTAGGTGATATTGAGGTCACCTGCTTCCATGAAGATCCCTTTTCAGTTTCCAATAAATAATAGATTAGGATTTCAGACATAAGATTTTGTCTGCTTTCAATATTTCTTCCTTTGGAGCTACTTTGTAAAGTGAAAATATGAACAAAGCACAAACAATTTTCCTTCTAAAGGTTTTTTGGGCAGGTGGTTTTTTTCAGTTTTTGGTTGTGTGTTTTGTTTTGGTTTTTTTCTTTGGTACATTTATAATTAAGCTGCAACTACACATCCTTTTTTGGCTCCAGCTACTCCATGAAAGAAGTTTATCAGCCCCAGGCCATTACTTGGTTGATCGTCCCTAAAGGTGAATGGCAGAGGATGACCATCGCCTCAGATTTGCCAGCTGATATACTCATTTGATTGCTCCCTAGTCTACTTCAGGGAAAATATGCCAGGTCAGTTTAAAACATTTAGACAGGGCCACTGCCACATAATTAATTTTGATTAAAAGTTTATAGAGCAGATCAACTGGCAGACTGGAGATGCCATAATCTCCAGAAAGTGGGGCATGGCAAGATGATGGAGACCAGGACTGATACCTTTCCAGTGGCAGGTAAGAACCTGAGGAAGTCATGTGTCTGTGTGGTTAGTTGTACTGACATTTTTTGTTATGTTCCTCAACAGGATATTTTTATTTGGAATCTCTGATGAAAGGAGACCTCTAGGCTCTCCCTCCCTCTAGTTGCTGGAGTTACTGGTTTCCATGCTTACACTACAGGGTTTGAAAAGAAAAATTACAGAAGTACTCTATATTGTGACCCACTATTCATCATGACAGGAAAAGAAAGTTCCCAATTTTCAGGTGATGAAGGAACAGTACCACTACGGGTTTTTTAGCAATTTTTTTCTGCCTGGTGAATTGGTGCAAATACATTAGTAGTCTGCAGAAGCAGGACCAGAATATTTTTCAGCTGGGTAACCATGCCCATTTCATCAGAGTCCTCTCTTTTAGTTGCTCAGCTGGTAGTGGAGCATTAACAGCAATTTACATTTCATCAAATCACTGATCGATCCCATTCACCCGGTTAACACCTCTGTCACAGAACAATGGAGGTATTCTCTAAAATACTATTCTTGGCTCAATAGGATCGATTAAATATAAATGCCTGTTACTGTTCTGTGTTTCAATGTGTCTGGCTAGCTCCTAGCTCTCAAGCTGCTTGAAATTTTATAGTGCACCATCATCATTTTCTTTTCCTTTTACCTGAAAGTGAAAAATTTGGCAACCAAAAGAAGAGACGAATTTTATTGTATATTACTAGCAATTGCTGTTAGAGGGCACATTTTAATAATGGCAATATTTTGTATTCTGAGGATTCGTGGTGGTATTATTCAAATATACTTTGATTTTAAACCAACAGAGGTTTGATAGAGGTTTTGTGTTCTTTTCCTTGTCTGTTAGAAACCAGCCAACATGAACAACAGCAACTTTGCTTCCCATTCTTCTGTAGGGTAGTTGTAAGTTACATATGTATAGGCTTGCATCTTGGAAAAATGAATGCAAAATTATTCATATGTTCCTAGGAGGTCTTATGAAGTTTAAATTACAATGTATTAGCTACAATTCTTAAGCCACTGCTTAGTGTTAGGAACATATTTATTTCAATGACTGTATGGCAACATCAATAGAGAGTATGCCTTAAGAAGCCTTGGGCTATTGCTTTAATGACTAGTCCATGTGAGAGTGAGCTGAGTCTCGATCTTCAGTTCTGGGCTTAGCATTTTAAAGACAGGAAACCATACATATCATCACCATGCCTGGCTGCCAGTACTGGAAAGCAGCACATCAGGTGAATTGTCACCCCTTCACATTTCAGTGCATGTGGACAGCCAGGAACTGTAGAAGGAACCGTACAGAAGCCAAACACCAGTTTTTTAAGGAACTTTCAGTTGAATAGGAATATTTCTAGGGAGAGGCACCTTCTGAGTAGCGGGTGACATGTGGCTTTTTGGATTTTGACTTAGCACATAGGAATGGTAAAGTTGGCCTAAGTCTTGGGCTTAGGTATTTCTGTCTCTGGCAAACACACAGGAATCTTTGTTCAAGTGCCTCCTAGCCTTGTAACAGTATAAAATCTTCAGGCATATATACCCTCACAAATAAGAGCACCTAGAGTTATTTTCAATGTTGTTTAAATGGTGTCTTCTGAAAGTAGCTGCACTCAGATAGCTAATGGGATACAGAAGCTAGGGGCTCATTGTCTGTTCTCATCCAGAGAGCTTCCTCTGTAGGAACACAGGGATCTCATAGTTGTGAGAACATCACTGCCAGACAGTGTTTCAAACAAAACAGAGTTAGAGGATATGCAGCTGATTTTTATATTCAGTAGCCCAGTGTTCATATGTAGGGCATTTAAGTCCAGTTCCATTCCTTGCCAATGTAGGAACCTATTGGTGAGCAAAAGGTGAAGGAGAAACTCTGGCTTGTGTCTTCCCAAACACAGGACCTGGCTGGAGAAGTCCCTGCCTTCTCTCTCCACACACACTGCACAGAAAGTGTTTCTAATGTTTGCCATAATCACTATTATTAATCTCACATTTATTTTAAAGAAAGTTTCAGAGGAAAGAAAGACCTCCTCTGTCTTTTGGAGCTCTGTTTCAGTCTACCTAACCTGTCATTTGGAGCTGAGACTTGGGATAGTTGCATAGTAGAATTGACAGGTCTTATAGCCGAGTAGCTTGCATTGAACAAATGTTCTCATACTTTTATTTTTAATCAGCTCATAGGCTATCTTGTCTCAACTCTCCAGCTGGGGTTGCTGGCTGGGGCATAACAGACATTATCTAACTGTTCTGTAAAGCTCATGATCCATGAAACCTGGGTTTGGTGGCTTTCTACAGTGAACACCTATGATGTAATAATGCAGATGAGGCACTCATTAACAGGCAACTTGAGTAGTATCTGAAATAATTTTGTCTTTTCCTGAATACCAACTCTTCTTAGAGTATTTGTGTTAACACCAGATTGTTTTGAAAGTGTTTCATGTAGGGGAAGACAAGGCTTTTTAATGCATTTTGATACTGCTTACAGTTTTTTGTTCAGAAGGCCATTTTACAGAGATATAAAATGGCCAAAACCTCATCTAGATGCTGCATTTTAGAGAAATGATTGTTACATGAGAGTATGGAAAGTTATGCCGAAGCCTGACATTTTGTGTAAGTAAAACCTTGTGTTGATTTTGATTTGTTTTGGCCTTTTGTTTTGTGGTAAGTCTTTTTCTTGGTGTTGGTCGGTTGGTTGGTTTGGTTTGTCTTCTTCCTTGTTGGACCACTAAGTGTTGCTCTGGTATTACTCATTCTAAGCCATTTATTTGCTACTGAAAATATTAATGGACGATTTATGTAGTTAAAAACACATGCTTAAGTCTTCTTCATTAATTAATGTAGCTCGAACCACATAGATAAGGTTTAATTGCTAAAACAGAAGTTGCCTTAATTGCCTGATCACTACTGGGCATATTTGTGGCACTGAGAAGGTGTTCCAGCTTGGCAGCCCAATAAACTTATGAAACATTAATCAATTAATATTGTACATAAAACCACAAATGTGTGCCTTTATTATTTCTAGCTATAATACAGATAAGTATTTATTATACCTAAATTGTCAGTTCTGTTTTATGTCTAAAATATATTTGTCTAGTAATAATGACAATAAGCATTCTTTTATCTAATTTATTATCTAATTGTCCTATTTCACAAACCTCTTATTTCAGAATGTTATGATAAAGATACAAAATGTGTCTAAATATTAGCGATTTCCTGTTTTGGTATGATAATTCTTTTAAGGATGTTACATTTTTTGCAATACTGAAATAATACAGAAATGAGAGTTTGAGGGGAATTAGTAACGCTCTTGACCATTTAGTGCTTTTAGAATAATATACATTTTCATCTGTTAGACTTCCTGGTTTGGAAGATCCTGGGATTTTATTTGTGTTCTGCATAGTGTTTGGCACAATGGGGGTAATGACCTATTCTGAGGTCTGTAAACAATGTTGGAAAGCAGATAATTCTACTGGACAGCCATAACAAGGAAAAATTAATGAGACATCTTCATGGAGAGTAAAAGACACACAATCCAGAAAACTTACTAGCCAAGAAAATTTTTCTTTCAGGAATTTTTCTTTTTACAAGAAGTATCACTGCTTTTTTTTTTTTTTTTTTTTTTTTAGTTATACACACATGAATGTATTAACAGAATTATTGAAAACTCTTTTGGTCTTACATATAACATTATTTATATGCTTCTTCCTATATACAAAACCACACTCCTCCCCTTTCCTCAGTCCTTACACTTCCAGTGGCAGGGGTAAACTTTAAAGCAGCCATGAGACTTTCAATGCATGGGAGCACAGCAGAAGGAACCAAAAGGGATGGACACTACTGAAGCTAGGGAGATTCTCAAGGTCATATGGAACATCTCTAGATCGTACGGACCATTCTCGTGATCATATGGGACAGATAGGAACAACTTCACGTTCAGAGGCTCTTGCCTAGTAAGGGACTTCAACCACCCTGATATCTGCTGGAGGGACAACACAGCAGGGCATAAGCAATCCAGGAGGTTCCTGCATTAGTGATATCTTCCTCCTCCCAGTGATAGAAGAGCCAATGAGAAGAGGTGCTCTGCTGGACCTCATGCTCACCAACAATGATAGACTTACTGAGGATATGAAGGTCAAAGGCAGCCTTGGCTGCAATGACCATGAGATGATGGACTTCAGGTTCCTGAGGGCAGGGAGGAGGGTGAAAAGCAAGCTTACAACCCAGGGCTTCAGAAGAGCAGACTTCGGCCTCTTCAAAGATCTGCTTGGAAGAGTACCATGGAATAAGGCTCTGGAGGGAAGAGGGACCCAAGAAAGCTCATTAATATTCAAGGATCACCTCCTCCAAGCTCAGGAGAGCTCCATCCCAGTGAATAGGAATTCAGGGAAAAATGCCAGGACGCCTGTGTCGATGAACAAGTTGTTCCTAGACACATGCAAACACAAAAAGGAAGCATACCAAAGGTAGAAGCAAAGACAAGTAACTTGACAGGAATTCAGAAATGTTGTCCAAGCATCCAGAGATGAAGTTAGGAAAGCTAAAGCCCAAATGGAATTGAATCGAGTCAGGGACATCAAGGACAAAAGGAAGGGCTCCTATAAGTACATGGGAGACAAAAGGAGGACTAGGGAAAATATGGGTCCATTGCTCAATGCGATAACAAACCTGGTTACAGATGACATGGAAAAGGCTGAGCTAATGAATGCTGCCTTTGTCTCAGCCTTTATTAGAAAGGCAAGCCTTCAGGAATCCCAGGTCTCAGAGACCATGGGGAAGGGGTGAAAGAGGGAAGATGTACCCTTGTTGGAAGAGGATGAGGTCAGGGAATACACAAGCATACTGGACATGAAGAAGTCTATGGGCCCTGATGGGATGCATCCATGAGTGCTGAGGGAACTGGCAGATGTCATTGAGAGGCCACTCTCAATAATCTTTGATTGATCCTGGCAACTGGGAAAAGTGCCAGGAGACTGGAGAAAAGCAAATGTCACTACTATCTTCAGGAGGGGCAAGGAGGACCCAGGGAACTGCAGGCCGGTTGGCCTCCCTTTGATCGCTGGGAAGGTGATGGAGTTGCTAATCCTGGAAACCATTCCCAGGCACATTAAGGACAAGCAAATTATCACGAGTAGTCAGCATGGCATGACTACTGAGGGTCATGCTGCAATCCAGAAGGACCTCGACAGCTGGCAAAAGGGGCTTCAAAGAACCTTGTGAAGTTTAATGAGGAGAAGTGCAAAATCCTGCACCTGGGGAGGAAAAATGCTGAGCACCAATGTATGCTGGGGGCTGCCCATCTGGAAAGAAGCTTTGCAGAAAAGGACCTGGGGGTCCTGGTGGACAATAAGTTGAACATGAGCCAACAATGTGCCTTTGCTGCAAAGAAGGTAAATGGGCCATAAGGATGATTAAGGGACTGCAGCACTTCACATATGAGGAAAGGGTGAGAGAGCTGGGACTGTTTAGCCTGGAGAAGAGAAGGCTGAGGGAGGATCATAGCCAATGTATATAAATACCTGAAGGGAGGGTGCAAAAAGGATAGAACTAGGCTCTTTTCAGTTGTGTCCAATGACAAGATCAGAGGCAATGGGCATAAACTTAAACACCCGAGTTTCCCTCTGAACATCAGTAAAGACTTTTTTACTGAGGGGGTGATCAAGCACTAGCACAGGTTGCTCAGAGAGGTGGTTAAGTCTCCCTTCTTGGAAATATTCAAAAGATATCTGGAGATGGTCCTGGGCAACCAGCTTTAGGTGTCCCTGCTTAAGCAGTGGGATTGGACAAGATGACCTCCAGAGGTTCCTTACAACCTGAACCCTTTTGTGATTCTGTGTGAGGCTGTGACTTTTTTTAATTGAGTCACTGAAGTCTTTGTCACAGCAAATGTGACCATCCTCACTAGCAGTTGTGTGTATTAGGCTGAGTAAGCTGAAGCACAAATAAATTTTACTGACTGAGGCTTTTAAACCAGTCCCTCTCCCCGCCCCCCGCAAATGCTTAGAAGTTATGAAAGTTTCTACTTTCTTACAGTAAACTGAGTAACAAGGATTATTTGTTTCAGACAGCAGAGAAAAATATCCAAAAGTGAATTAAAATTCAATAACAGAATTTGATCAGCTAATTTGCTCTTAAACCCTCCCATATGTGCAACCAATAATCACAACTGGTATAATTATCCAATTGTTGTTCAGTATGTAGCAATCATTACTGTAAACAAAACACTGTGTTAACATTAATTGTTTTTTAATGATACCTTTTGTGCATTGGTTACAAAACATCTATACTAAAATTAACACCTTGGAAATTAATGTTCTGTGTACCTTAGTTCCACCCACTCCTTCCACCTGGCTGGTGGAGAAGTGCAGAACACATCTGTGGTCTTTCAGTCCTCCTCATAATGTTTCAAAAATCTTTAGCTATTTGTAGTTTCCCTCCCTGTGTGAACCAGAAATATGGCAATATGGCATCTCATCACTCTTTAAATATGTCTGTTTTCTCTCTTCTGTATCATTGTCATTTCAGTCATATTTTCCTGACGTTGCTCATCTATCGATAAATATTTCACCCTCATATTTTCTCTTTCATTAAGATTTTGCAGTATTCTAATGTAACCCTTGTAACATTTAGGGTTTGGGGTTTTCTTTTTGGTTTTTTTTTTTTTTTTTTTGGCTGATACCAAAAGTAGTTCATTTGTTAGCATGGACACTGAATAGTCTTCCAGAGGGGAAAGAAAAAAAATATCAGAGCCATTGCTTTCTGTCCTGCTGAGTAGTTTCTGCACATCAGTCTATTATCCTTCCCATCACTTACATTCTATTTGTCTTTCTCTGACTTCCCTTACGCTCCTTCAAATTACCGATAGCAATGACACTCTAAACAGGAAACAATATAGGTAAATAGGTCTCATTTTTGCTAGCTTTTCACCCCTATTGTGCTAAGAATAACAGTTAATACTAGGGCCCTGGTTCTGCAAAGTACTTATTCAAGTTGGCAATTTAAAGGTACTTTGGTAGTTTATAGACCATGAATGTTTTGTACTTAAACAAAAATCTGCTTCGCTGATCACCTTAGAGATGGTATTTTCTTCTAGAATAGAAGCAAAAAGACATTGCCCACACCCCTGCTACCTGAAGACTGGAGGTGACAGAACTCTCTACAGAAATCCATGGAAGGTGAATGCAAGTATTTGCTTCACATGTCAAAAATGTTTCTTTCACCTTATCATTTACAAATTTTCTGGGGATAACAGTTATTTTTAGATATGTTTGACTGGCACCAATTTTAAAATTAGAAATAGCTTTACAGTTGCTTGAAACACTATTCCAGGAAAGGACCTGCTTCCTGTTGATTGCAGTATTACCACAGTTACCCACTTAACCCCTTGCTGTTGTTCAGATGCACATATAGCAAACCACTGGTTCTCCCTTAACTCTTCATTAAACACAATATAAAGCTAGCTTTTTCCTCGTAAATTTAATTACATATCTTTCCACAGTTTTGCCCAGGTTTGGCCTTCTCTTTCCATTTGTCCCAATCAACTTTAAACACTTAATTGTGCCACTTCTACTATACACCTTAACCTGAGGTTCATTTCACAAGCACTGCAGAGAGGGAGGTGCCTTCAGAGATCTTCACTGAGCTGTGGGAGTGCTGACTGCCCAATATAAGTTGAAGGTGAGAGTGAGGTTTCTGTCTGTGACGGGGTTCATCAAAGAGTCTGAAGCCCAATTAGACCAATTTGGCCCCAGAGTGTGAAAATCAAAACTAAACACAGAGTTGACATTGTGATTACTGTAGTTAACCAGAATCGGTGAGGGAAAGAATATTACTTACCTACATAAAAGTCTTGGAGTTTGAAATTTAACATTCACTAAAGGTTAACTATAGTGTTGAGAATTTCCCTAAACTTCTGTAGTAAACTGAGACAACTGAGCTCCTCTAAAAGGTGGGATGAAAAATCACTGTCATAAAATGCATATATACCCCCACGAAGTGTTCAGAGAACTGAGAGAGGCTCATTTCCCTAGTTTTGTGGAAATACCTCTCTTAACCTCATTCTGTTGATTGTTGACAGTGGTAATTGTGACTCTTCCAGTGAATCAAAAATGGTAATTTTGTCTTTGGTTTTTCTTTTTTATTTTTTTAGAATTATAAAAGAGTATAACAAAAATTCAATATAACAAGTAACACATTTTATACTTATTGATAAGATTAAAAAAATAAATCTTATATTAAAAGAAATGCAATCTATACATACTCATGGATTATTTAATTTCCTTTTAGCTGCTGTATACCACTGAAAAACAAGTTTTCTGGAAATTTTCAACAAGTTTCACTGATTACATTGTCATGTATATATAGATTTAAGTAATCCTGTCAAAGAAAAGTACTGCCACTGCCTTTGAAATGTACTTTAGTATAGTTCTGAAGTTCACCTTTAAGGTATGGGAAACAGGATCACATGTCTAGTTAATTCATGGTTGGAGTGTATCAATAACCCTGACATTGCATTCAGTGTAGAAAGTAAAGAGGCACTTTTGAGCCAGATAGGTAACAATTATGGTTATCACTACTGACACGTGCTAAATACAAACCATTTGAACTATGGAGAAAAACTTAATACTGTTTCCAACTCAGAATTCTAAATAAGAAAAATAAGAAGTAACTAAATACACAAAAACTTCACCCAAAACCTGTTTTGAAGTCACTTTTATTTAAGCGGATTTGAATTATAAGTGCTGTGTATTTAACTTTCAGATACAACCCTGCAGAAAGATAGTCATGCCTGTGAAACAAATGTACCACCAATAGAAGGCACTGCTGGAAAGAAAATTTTTAAAAATCCCATGTTTTCTGAAGTAACAGTAACAAAATGTCACCAGGGTTCCTGGAGTGACAGCCACTTCATTTTTATTTATGAAATTTAGCAACAGGAAGTATACAGAACACAACCTGCCATTATTTTTGAACTACAGATGAAACGGTACATTTTATACTTGTAATGATGTAGAAGATATTTTCACACTTGACCATGTTACTCTCATATTTATTGAGGTAAAGTTATGCAGTTTGGCCCCAGAGTGATATAAACCATTACATCAAACAGTGGCATGATCATGGTAGCTTTTGTTGGGATTGGCAACTGTTTCAGTGCAAACAGCACGCTTAAGCCTGTGTCTGTTCTATACAATCAGACAAATACTGTTGTAAACCACAGATTTTTCATCAAGCTATATAACTTTTTGGTTTAGTCAATTCTAATGAAAAGAATTGCTTTAAACTTTGGTGGAAAATTGATGTGGTCAGCTAAACTGGGTTTTTACCACACAACATTCTGATTAAAGCAATTAACACTATTCAAAATCGATATAGTACCTAGTCAATAGATGACAAAGTGATAACTGGTGGATATCAAAATGTAATCACTAATAGGAAATCACAGAATGAATATATAGCCTCAAGAATTAATCCTCAATCCAATGCTACTCAATGTATCCAGCAGACATGTGAAGAAAATATAAACAATTCTCTGTTAAGGTTCGTAGAGAACCAAGGACTGGTGAAGTGATAGATAATAACAGGGGTCATTTTTAAACTGAGCCAAACCATTTTGAAGAGGGTCACAGTCAAAAAGGAATAATGGGCTCTGTCAACTGCCAGTTTTCCAAGAGTCAGATGAAAATACATAAATATGGAGGGACAAAAGATTATTGAATGGAAACTGCATCCTGGGAAGAAGCAATGACCTTGACAAAGATTTAGTGTTTGGCCATGCTGCAGAATCATCTGACCATTAATTTCCAAAAGTATTAAATATTCAAGGGCTAAAATTGAAGGTAGACAAACTCAAAAGGGAAGAAAGACGTATTTTAAAAGTGATTAACCTTTTGAAACATTTCCCTGGAGAAGTGGTAGAGGAACCTTCATAAAAGTTTTTGAGCTAAGACTATCTTTGTAAAATCTGTACTTATTCATCCAAAAATTATTGGATTCAATGAAGGTATTGGAAGGTGAAATTTTATAGTTGATATTATATAGGAGCTTCAAATAGAAGTTCATTAAGGCTCATGTTAGCCTTAAAATTAGTGGAAGGAGAGAAAAAAAAAGGACCTGCATTATAATCTGGACTTAGAACTTCTGTTGAAGCTGCTTTTCAAATGGAAAACAAGCTTTAAATCATGCAGAGTTCATTCCCTCTCCCCGGAGCTACTGGTTCTATTTTGTATGCTTTTTGAAAAAAAGAAAAATCAAAATACAAGTAGATGTTATTTTAGAGAATCATCATGTTTTTCATGTTAGTCTTCTAGGAAAACATCTTGGGTTTAGTATAGTGAAAGTCTAAGTGACTGTGTTCAAGAGTACTCTAAGAAAGCCACCAGACCAAAGTGTATATGTGATGAAGATGCAGTAAAAATATTAGGGTAAAGAAAACGATATAAGAATGGGTATAAAACAGCTAAAAGAATGATAATATAATCAAGGGCAATTAATGAGAGTAGACTTCAGTATAAGTGCTTCCTCTTATGTACATTTCCTCCCCTCCCCAGTGAGTCATATCCACTTTAGAGAGCAGTAAGTAGGAACATAGCAAGACACCCCAGCTCTTTATTCAGCCTGTGTTACAGGAAGCATTACTGCTCAAACAGATGACTTTTTAGAGTACTGTTTGTGAATACAGGTTAATAAATGGGTTAACCAAGTCAAGTATTTTGTCCATTACAGACAAAAGGAATAGAGAGACAGAAACAACCTCCTTCTCCCACCTTTCTAGTCTCTTTTCCTGGTTTTCCCCCATTCTTTTTTATGTAATTGGTTAGCTACAAAAATCCACCTTTTCTCCTTCAGCGTGACTTTCAGATTTACAGAGAATCCATTTTAGAACCCTGCTTTAATTAGATATTGGTTAATTAATCCCTAAGCTCCTATGTATCTAATCCCTCATTAAAAAATCCCTATGAAAAATATGCATATTTCTTTTATGTATACTTTATACTTCTTTCCCTTGCCACATCTCATTCCAGTAGCAAAACAAGACCAAGATATCCTGGGTTCAAAAAAACAAATATAGTTTTAAGAAAAACTTCAGAATACCATGAGTGAAACCCTGGCCACAATGAAATCAGTATGCATTTACTACTGATTTACTGGGGCCAGGCTTTCAAACAGAACTTCCAAAAGGGTTCTAGTGCTGTCACATTTCTACATAACTTTTTAGTTTCAGCTGAGAAATTACCTATGAGTTATATTTATGTGATAAGAGCATCAGATCTGTAATAAGGAATACAGCTTCAACATTTGATATGTATCTCCTGTCCTAATTCTCTACTATTCCATAGAATAGCTTGATTTATTTATTAATAAACAGGAGAAAAACAGTGACAGAACAGAGGACACTTTAAAGTCATATCTAGTATATGCACCACCAGGAGAACGGTGCACAGAACACTTGTGTATACAATAATGAGACTCAAACAAATAATTACACTGATGCATGAAGATTGCATGGAATACAAATGCAGCATGCTGAAAGATCTGTCTTACTAGAAAATCCCTGGTACCTCAGTGGATGTGTTTATTGCCATACTGTAAAAGCAAATGTTACGTGCTGCATGTCTGTGTCAGAGAGACAGCTTTAAGAGATCATCTCTCTAAATAAGTTGAATATAAAAACATGCCAAGCACATACTGTATTAGACAAATACAATTTCTTCTTTCTAGTGAATTTTAGTATCTAGGCAAAATAAAATATATGGCTAAAATTAAAAAAACAAAGCTCAAATATGACAGCATGGTTTACAGCTTCCTAGTGAACAACCATACACAAGACAGGAATAAAATAAAAGGCAATAAATAAATAACATGTAAAAAAACTTACAGCAAAATACAATTATAGTAGCCATGATTCTTAATATTACGCCAGCATTGTTGTAGATGGAAGATGAGGTGAAACACAAGGAGGCAAGAGAACAATTTATCAGAATGGGTAGCTAAGATTATTTGGCAGCTAAATTATTATTTTATGTGTATATGCAGTTACCCACATGACATATATGGAATTTTTACATTATGATATATTGATATTGAAATACTTAGGAGCATGAATATTACATGTTCAGCAAGGGAGGCAAAGGAGTTTCCTGCAGGATGAAGTTAGTCAAAATCAGAGCAAACAGAAATATAATATAAATAAGAATACTCAGAAATCATGATTGACCATCATTAGTTTAAAATCTATCACTATTTCTAGTAAGATGATCCCACTAAATCTGGAAGAAAAGAGTAAAAAGCTTTAAAAAATCATAGCAAGGAGGAGCATGGGGAATGAGTTGTCAGAAACTATCTGGAGAGAAAGGTTGACAGAGAGAGGTATTCCAGGAGTCTCAGTGGGGTTTTACTGAGGCAATAAACCTCAGGGAAGAGTCAATAGATGTGTACAGTGTAGATCTTTCTTGTTTGCATGTTTGCTTTGAGAGCCCGAAGTCCTTTGTTTTACATAAACTGTTATTTTATTTAGGAGACTGCACCATCAGAAATCCCACTGTTGTTTTCCAAAGGGAAAAGAAACACAGCACTGGAGCTAATGCAGACTATGGAGCTATGGCTGCAGGACTGAGCGCCAATATTATGCTGGCAGCTGATACTCAGGAAACCAGGATAGATGCCTGAAGGACTACAGCTTAGCCTTCCTTCAGAGGTGAGGACTTAGAGCCAGAGATCATGAGAATATCGTATTTGCAGCTCCTAAAGAAAATGATAAAATACATGCTTCCAAGATAGCTTCCACAAGCATGCCAAAATAATACAGGGAATGATACCTTCAGTTTCAGCAGTCCTCATTTAACAAGTTATGTTTTTTGAGCAAGATACATAATTAAATGTTGTCTTTTCCAAATATCTCATGTTAAGGATTTTTCTGTGTTCATTAAAGACCTATAAGTAGAAAGGCATATGCTAACTAGGACTATTTGGTAATTTGAAAAAGTAACTTGAGTATCATCCTTTGATTAAGGACAATAGATTCTTTAGATAATTGCCTATGTAAGGTGCATCTGTATTTTGTAAGAATTATTGATGTTGTGCAGTTATTGCACTCCTTTGCTTTGATTTAGTGCTCATCTTGAAACCAGCCAAGTCTATTTCGAGAGAGGGTATCTTATGAACAATGATCAAAGTGTAAATTTATGCAAATTCAGTGCTTCACCTTAATTACCTTGATGGCGCTTGTCAGCAGCCTTTTCCATGCTTTCACTGATTAGCAAGCTATCACAAATAATTATTATTTCATCTGCAATTACAATGATGCTGTGCATTGGCTTATTGCCCAGCCACTGTATTGCATCCCGCCCCTCAGCCTGCTCTTCTGGAGTTATGCCATACTGCACATCATGAATTAGCATCCCTATTTTATTCAATCAATCACCATAAACTCCTGAACTTTATGATCCCATAAGGCTGATCCTCTCTAAACTTCTTCAAGTAGGATTACTACATAAAACTGTTAAATATATCCTCAGAAAGGTGCAAGGGCAATAAGTGGCTATTTTCTCCATGATCATTTTGCATCATCCCCGCTTTTTCTTCAAAAAACCCTTTCGCTTCTCCCCTCCCCTTTTTTTCCTCTGAGTACTTTACTTCAGCAAATCAAATGCTGCTACTGTTGACAACTGAAATATGAACTTTAGAGGTTAACAAATTGCCTCAAGACAGCTCAAGATTATCATTGTCAAGAAGGCTTTACAGCATGGGAATGGATTCTGTTCCATAGTGTTGGAGGCTTTGAGTAAGCTCCAATACCAGGTGCAAACCAAGAACAACTCAGGAGGAAAATAAGTACCTGTTTGGTCCTTTTCCCAGTTTATTAATGGAGCAGAAAAACCTAACATAATGGAGCCCTGCCCCCATTTCAAATAAACACTTTATTTGTCATTACAGTGGATATGCTTGCATGTATTGAGAAGGGCATGAAGAATATGGGGAAGTGAATAGCTGGCTGGTTTTCTTTATGAATGCTTACACATCATCTTAAATCACTACCTATGGGTAACATGCAAAAATAAAGCAAATATAAAAAACAAAAAGCAATTAAGTAGCAACATATGGTCAAATATGTCACCCCTTAAAGCAGGATTAAAAAAAGAAAAAATATTGGAAGAGAAGCCTGAAGCAATGTTTCCGTACTTTAACTAGGAAACAGTGTTTATTGACTCTTCAAGGTCAGATGAAAAACACCTGAAACAAAGATAAATGCTCTAGCTGCACAAACTCCTTCTAAGAAAAGGAAGCTGAGGATTATACAGAGAAACTGGAGTTAATAGCAGCCATCAGCTCTAAAATCATAAATGACAACTAGCTGTAAAGCACAAACCCAACATTCCATGAATGGAAAGATACATTTTTAAGTAGTCTCTGAAACATGACACAGGAGCTCAAGCGATACTCTAGAATTACTAGCTTTATGAAGAGTCGACCAAAGGAAAGAACTTTAGTTAAACCTGCCATAAATTAAAGGAGAAACATTCCAACTTAAACCAGAAACATCTGCAAGATATTAAAACACATTGCTTACTACCACACATTTTGAAACTACAATCAATGTCCCAGAATAGCAAACTAGATAGAAGAACCAGCATCAATTTAATCTAGAAAATCTGCAAAGAACACAAAGCTAGTACAAACACGCAAATCCAGCTATTTGGGCTAATAAAGCAGGGATAAGGTATTTCCAAGAGACATATAAAAGAAAGCAGCATCCTGACTGGATTCAAATCAGAGATGGAAAAACAAGTCTGTTGAAGATTCAGAATGCTGCTTAATAGATTGTAACAAACAGAGATTAAAAGCAATGTTAAATCAAGAGGTCAGGTACCTCTAATCAAAATTTCCTTTTTGAAAATATGAAGACAAACAAAGGTTGCAAATCAGCTGTCCTAGTATAATGTAAAGCAAAACAGTGCTACTATCTGGTAGTATCTGTGCTGAACTGAATCCAATGGACTCAGGAGAGCTACGCAGTTGAAATGTAAGCATCTACAGAAGGATGAATTAAATAACTTTCTATAATCCAATGACTGTATTTACCAGATCTCTGCTGGACATAATGGGAGCTTCTAGCTCACATATGGGCATCTAGGCTGGAACATAAGGGTCTAGTGCCAACCAAGAAATCTGCACCGGCTGGCAGATGCAGCACAGGACCTATAGGAGACTTATGCTTTCTGTTTTGGTATCTATAGACAGGTGGGATACCCACATGATCTTAAAAAAACACCTGCTATTTAGGCTTAAATAACTGACTCATCCTGTGTTGTAAATACTTAAATATCAATGTCCTAAACTGCATGTTGAATTCCTTCCCAAAAGTCTATTGGATTAAGTCAAAACCTGTAACACAACGAATTCTGATGGGTGGATATATGTATTTGTTGCTCCCACAGTTCAATTTGGTGAAAGGCTCAAAGCAGAGAAAGAGTCTCAAATATTAACCTAAATTATTGGTAGAAGTAGGAAGACATAAACCCCCACGTATACAGTCCTTCATAACTAGTGATTGTGTAATAGAAAAGCCCAGAAGAGACTGTAATGAAAGGAATCATCGTACTCCAATACCTAAAAAACATTGTACGTGGCAGAGTGATATTCTTTCAAATTATTGGTTTGCAGGAAGACATCAACTATTACACACTTACACTTACAACAAGGGAATGGTAGCAAAATGAACATTGTGTTATGTAGCAAACTTTTTCCACATTATCAACTGAAAACTGTAATAAAGATTACCATCTCAAATCTGTTTTATTGCCTCATCATTGTGAAGCTGTGTCTAATTATTATTTGAAGGGCTTTCTCCTATATGTTGGAAACTCCCTGGAGTCACATCAGAAAGTATTTATGAGTATTTATGGAATTGCAGAGAAAAAAAAAAAAAGAACTGGCAATCCATTTCTTTTCCTGCAACTGGGAAAAGTTGACAGGATTTCACTTTCATGGACAGCCAGTGGAATCCTTCCTGATATTACGGTGTTCCTGAACTAGTGAGCTGAACTAGAATGCACCAGTACTTTGTTTTGCATAGTGGAAAATGAAGCTATGCATATTTGAAATGCTTTACTAAAAGATCAGTAATTTTACTTCATATCATAAAACAGTAGAAGTTTGAAATAGAAAAGAACTATGCAATACAATTAAGCTAATTCTGACGTTTTCTCAATTGTACATTAACTGGAACTTTGGTGAGCCTACCTTTATGTGCATTAATGATGTTATTTGTTGGTTTGGAAAATATTCCACAACCTGCCAGAACACAGACAAGAAGATGTTCCAGCTATTTGCACTTCAGTTATGTCATCTCACTTCTTCACTGTTATGCCCTATCGACTGCTGTGAACTTAAACATGCGGGTGCTGAGTATTACTGTAAAGTGTTGTATACACTACTGAAATTTTTTCATCACCCTTGGCAAACTGAAATGTTTGCAGCTCAAGTGTTGCATGTGGGTGACTTTACATGCCTCAGAACGAGATACTCACTGCTAAATTTCTTTGCCCACTAGGTTTGATTTGTAAACCATCACTACTGACTGATGTTCCTTGAGATCTGTAGTACCATGCCCACGGAGAAGACTTTTTATTAACAAGACAATGCAGATTAATGCTTGGTGCAGAGCATATTGATGATACAACAATTTGTACATAATAAATGTGAGTGAGCATTTGCTAATGGAATAATTTATTCTACTGGGGAAAGAATGCTTCTGACTAAATGTATTTTATATAAATCTGATCACTAAATCTACTTTTGACTATCATTTGCTCATTGTCCAAGTCTAGAAACCCTATCATTAAAAACATAGGAGTTAATGTATCCTCTCTGTCATATGTTTATACTAACAGATAACCACAGGTTTTTATCTGCGGTTCATCTGCAGCTTGACATGATACTATATAAGCCAATTTTGTATTCTGTTGGCTTCACCTTTACCTGAAAACAACAGTAGCAACACATTATGTGTGAATTCACTGTTGCATTTGTCTTTGACCTACTCTCTTTATCTTCCCTCAGCACCTGGAGAATTTTCTTATTAATTACTTTCCCCCTGAAATTAACTCTGAAGTATGATTTAATTTAACCTCCTTCAAAGAGAAAAAAAAAAGAATCTGGACTGGATAAACATAAGCATCTTGCTATCTAACACTGGTACAAATAAAGACAACCTGGAAACCTGAAGACAAAATGAAGTGTCCTTCCAGCATGGCTGTAAATTTCTGTCCACCTCTTGCTCGCTCTACTACACAGCCTTTGGGTTCCTCAGTCAGAGGTATTCAATAATTTTTATTAACTTGTCCTTCTGGCTCATTGGCTAGTTTTAAAATCCATTATTAAAACAATATTTGACCAATGTAGTTCATTAAACAATTAATATTTGCCTCATACGCCTTGCACAGGCTGCAAGACTAAGTCTATTCTACACTAGCCTGGAGCTGACTGTGGCACACTACTGTGTGCTGAAGCCCAGTTCACTGCACAGCACATTTACCTACCTCTGAACCTGGACCAAGTGTGAAGCAAAGGAACAGGATGCCCAGGAGGGCATTTAGGCAGTGAACCATTGCAGGTAAGTTAGAGGAAAGACTCATGCACAGCCCATGCCTCTGTTGACAGAGCTTGCTGGAGCTATCATTCTTTCCAAAATCAAGCCTAAGTTTGAGCCTGTGTTCCAAAGACAGTGCAAACAAAGCCTTTGTCAGCCATTTTTCATCATCCCTCTATTGAAAGTGGTGTCTTTGGTTTCGGATGTTTCAGCAGCAGTTTCAGGTCAGCATTAAAAAGCTCTAATTCTGCCCAGTCAGTCTGTAGATGAGGTTGTCTGAGCAGATTCTCCATGTTCCCCTGGCAAGCTGTTGACTAGAAACACAGATAAAATTTATTAATGCATCTAGTGCAAAAAAGTTCAGAAAAAAACCCCAAAACATAACACAGATATCCAGAAATAGCCACCTGTCACAAACAGCTACTGTCAGCAACAAGAACAATGTTGAACCTGAATGTGTCTTATCACTTCATTCTATCACATTCTGTCACAAGCACACCCTCTAGCACAGGTGCCTTGTAATGCTAGCTATATTCATTAGGAAACCAAAATGTTCAAAGTCACCCTTAACAAAAGCCATATACACAGGCAGCTGCTTTCTACAGAATGTTAAATTTCCTCTGAGATTATTTCCATGAAATTGTATCAGAACAAATGAATTCTTTTAGCAACTTAGACGTTCGAGACCTTCAAGGATCTCTTTCTAGAGGGACTACAGAGTGTAGATGGCATCTAGGAAAATAAAACGCAATGGAAACAGTTTACAAGATTTCTTGTAAAACCTTAGCAAACCAAAATGTAGCCTAGGATGACTTTGCTGCATGATTCACAGCAGTATACCTGACCATTTTGTAGATAGCGGCTTTGCCACAGGTGGCATGACTAAAATGCAGTGAGTCTCCTTACAGGGAAATCTGAGCAAAGATGATAGATGGAAAGGAACTGAATCAGAATGAAGTGCATTCCAAAAGCAGGTACCGTGCTATGGAAGCAGAAGGGTAACAGATGAGTTCAGTCTGCTGAGAGATGGTGATTTATACTTTGGCTTGGTCAGATTCCAGAAAGGTTGTATATATGTTCATATCTGTTCTTTCTGATATACTTCTGCTGAGGTGGCCATCTCAGAAGCAAAAGAAGTAATTTCCTGTAATACTCTATTTATACTACTATAAGTGGTTTGTTCTTATCTTATAAAATGATGTTTCTAGATACGTGCACTTGTGCTATGTAACACAATGCCCATAAACGCTACTGCAATATCAATGCAAATACCAGTAGGAGCATATGGATGGACAAAATACATTTTTCTTCAATATAGTCTACTTCATCAAAAATTATACTAAATTATACTTAGTACTAAAATTTTTCCTGTCCTTCAAAAACTTGGAATAAAGATAACATCCATCTGATAAGAACAGTTTCTGTCCCAGCAGAATATACCAAAACCAGTTCTGAGCCAATGTCCTTATCATTCACCAAACTGAAAACATTTCACTGAGACTATTCAAATTCAATAAACTCCAAGGAGCTGTTGACATAGATTTTTCAGTCTTCAAAGTCCCTGGCCAATGTTTATATTTCCATTTCAGAAGCTGTACTGAAAGGAGACTAATTCTTCCACTTCCGCTAGAATGAATGCCTTTGAGAAACAAAAGTCCTCATCATCCTTCCTTTATAATAAAAAGCCCCTGACTTGGTGAGGTTGGAAAACCCTATTTTGAAGAAAATGGAGAAATGCTACAGGTCAAAAGCCTGGACTATGTGAGAATCCTGTCTTTCATTTTCATTCTATTCTTAAGTTACTTGGCCACTATTTATTTTAAAGAAAAGCCTCAAACTTTGCATAAGGATAAAGCAAACTTTTCAGGTAGTATGAAACGGCAGCTCTGAGAAACAATGTGTGCTGTGCATGTTCTGGACTGCTTCATCTTTCCAGGTTCTTTGTGCTGGAGAAGGGAGTTCTTTCTGAGGCCAGATATCACAGGGAGGCACAGATAAGCCCAAGTGATGGGTTTATTTATTTAATTTTCTAGTTTCTATAACCACCTGTCATTCTGACAGCTAAGTGCTCTGATTATGAAAAATTAAAACACAAAATGAGAACCAAGCAAAACCAGCTAATCAAATGCTGAACAAAATAAATAGGTCTTGCCTCCTGCCCTGAATTCATTCAGATTGATCATCGATTAGAGCTATAACAAAACATAAACTCTTCTACTCCGTTGTCACCTGCTTGCCAGTTAATAAGACAACCCTTAGTAATTTTAAATTTTCAAATTCCCATTCCTAAGCACGAGGTGCAGTAGGCAATAATAATAAATTCAGACAGCACCATTATCTCTCTTAAGATGAATTTATTAAAGATACTTTTGAATAGGTTCTCTTATTTCCCTTTCATTTTTATCCAGTCCTCCCAAGAAAATGAGGTTTATGTGACCAGGAGGGATTGGTGTTTCAGGGGAAGAGGAAGGAAGTCGATGCATCTTTGGGTAGGCCAACTGTTGAACCTGGTAGTATCCAAATAAACTCAACAGAAGTTTCACATTGGGAATTACACTGAGAAACATTCTAGTGCAATAGGCAGCCACACTGAGGAAACACATCTCCTCTGCTTGCTCTGAGGGAGATGTTATAGATACCCCAGCAATAGGAAAGTTTTAATCAAAGTTCACAATTCAAATAAAAATCTGCAGGAATTTGAATTTGATTCTTTCCCACACTCATGAGACCACTTACGCATTAGTGTTCTGGTATTTCACAGACTTGGAGAATGGTGCAGGACCTCTGGAGGCCAGGCAGTCCAATCTCTTAACATGGGACCAAAGCTCCTCACTGTGTGTAATGTGCAAAGGAAACTGGGCTGCAATATGCTGGACTTTGTAGGAATCTTGTATATCAGTCTCATAAAAAGTGTCACGGAGAAGGCAGGGGCCTGCTTTTGCGCATTTAAAATTGACTTCATGGTGAAGAACATGGTGAGGAACCTTGATAAATGTAAGATAGGGAGAAATTGAACTGGAATTGAAACTCACTTGAAAATTCTGTTCCATGTCTGACAAGCAGAAACAAGGAAGTTCTGGTTTAGCATGCTGGAATTTTTAAGTGACTGCTCCTGTGGGAGTCTGAAAGTCTCTTCACCAAGTGTATTTGTGCGCTTATTAATTGTACTGCTGAGGCAATCTGTGTTGAACATAAATTCATAGCATGCTAACTACTATAACAATCATTAAACCACCATTAAAATATAAGGCAGCTGTAGTGCATTTTTGTCAATAGAACAAGCAATAAAAAGTCTGTCTCATGCAGTTTAGCAGTCGTGAAGTGATAATGAACACCATGTTATAAACTACTAAACTCAGAGACTGCAGTAAAAAGTACTTTAAGATCAGTAACTTTCAACCACTGGAACATTGGTCAGATTATAACATTTTATTAGACAAAAAGAAATTAATACATAAAGATCAACAGATAAGATAGACATTAAATTTATCTTTACTGACTTTGAAGTAAAACTGTTTAAAGATCAAACTCCAACATTGCAATCATATCTACCATTAAAATGATCTTTTGTACTGAGACATCACTACCAACTATGTCTTCATCACCTGAATACATTAACATACCTGAAAATTTATAACTTTACCCCATTGTGGTCAGAATTCTTTTTCCCTTAAAAGATAAAAAAATCCTTTTTTCTATTTTGTTGTTGGATTTTGTATAGCTTTAGCCTTCAGACTTTTGGTCTTTCGAGGTTACCATGTAATCTTGAAAAGATATTATGGAAAAATTATTTGAAATAAAATTAAGTGAGTGTACGTAAACAGAATGAAATCTCAAGATTTCAGGCTGTAAGTACTACATTAAGAATCAGCAGACAATAAAGATCCTACATCCTAGATTTTTCCTGAAATGCACTGAGATATTTTATTTTCTATTCATACATTGAGACTCTGTGAGTAGAAAATATGCCCACATGACCCTATTTTATTTGATATAGTTGCACAAGTGGGAATGAGAGAAGAATTTAAAGGTAGTGTTCAACAGCTGGTCTATAACTTGTATTGAACTAAGATCCTGTAATAATATTGTTGGGTTTATGGCAAATAGAGTTTTGGGTTTTTTTAACCAATCGAGAGGTCTTGAAATATACTATTTAGCATATCACTAGTATAGTCTGTTTTATTTTTGTGTTTTTCTTTCTTAACTACATTGATTCCTCAGGTGTGCTGCTGTCTACAGGTAAGACCTATCTGTGCAAACATGCCATTATGCAGTGGCCATAAAGGAAAGTGCATTTTGGAACCCCAGAGATTGCTAGTACTTGCAAAATTTTTATGCTTATGTTCACACTACAGCATACTCCTCTCAGGAATGTAATCTAATGTCATCTTTGAAGTTTAAATGTTTTCAATAGCACTTCAACTCTCTCTCTCCTCCACTTCTCTCCTAGATGTTTGTGAAAGGCTGAAGCAGGAAGGGGAACTGGAAACATTTTACAGCAGTTGGTGATATGCTCTTTAAGGCTGTTGTAGACTATAATGCTTTCTAAATGCTTATTATCTTAAAAAAACATACATTTTCTCTCCTTAAAGCAAACTAAAAGAAGGCCTGAAAAACACAATTTGTTGCGGATATTTAAGGGAAAGAGGGAGTAAGTTATCAATGATAGATTCTTCACTTGCTACTTAGTCTTAACACAGTGACATACACTACTTGGGCTGGAAGTCATGGTGTGTTATTCAAAAGCTTAAGCTGTATTGCTTAAAAGGAATTCTGTGCAGCCGTAGCTGCTTATAACATTGAAATTACCTGTCCAAATCCACTGCTTGCACATGGCATGGAGAGACTCAGCTTGGTGAGTCACCATGAACAGTGTAGAGCTGCAGCTCTAGGACACCTTGGAAAGGGAATTTGGCACACAGGCCCATGAAATGAGATAGAAAGCAAGCGATTAAGTGTGCAAATGGCTATGCACAAATCCTTGTAGGTCTACATCCAGAGAGCAAAACTTAGGAGATTTTGCACAGACACTGTGGAGGCAGTTTAGTAAGTCCCCTACAACTAGCCTTGAGGACCACAGGAGCACAACAGCTAAGTGCTCCTTGCTTCCAATTAATAATAACAGGCATTTCTTGCATTATAGCCTTTAGTATTTCTGTTGTATATGCTATTATCTATAGGTTAAGTTGGCTTGTATTTACATTGGTAAGTCATTTTGCACTGGAAGGTATGCTCCTTAGTTTGGGCCTTAGAAAAGAACACATCACTAAAACCCATTGCTGCTGAAAAAAGTGAAGTATAGCAACCTTAAATTATAAATCACTTCAGGAGGTGAATGCAAATAATTTGTAGCCAACCACATGCTATCTATATTTCAATACAGTATTCTTTCTTTTAATCTTTCAAAGCACTAGAGATCTGTTATGTACTCTAAAGTCCAGATTAAGGCTGTCACATGTTCAAAACCTCCTGAAAAATCAAATCATATATTTTATCATTTCATGGGAAAATAGTAAAAGTAGATATGCTTTCTATTAGATATCAAAATATATTTTCTGTTGCACAGCAAAGTGAAACCCAGGACTGAGGTTGTTTCCCACTTACAAAAAATAAATCCAGTTTCTGTTATTAAAGAGAAGAATAACATTGAATATTTTTCATCTCGTCCTCAGAGTAGCAGATATGAAGAGGCAACGTTGAAAAAACTTTCTAATAAAAAGATGATAAAATAATCAAAAAAAATGGGAATCAGTGAAGGCCAGAGCGCTGACTCCACCCCAATGGTTTCTCTGAGCACGTAACACCCTAGCGTCTACAGAAAGTTTTAAACTCTTCACAGAGCTCAGAAGAGAGTTCTTGATTATTTATTTAAATAGGAACACAGGCCAGGGAGGTGCCATCCTAAATCAGTGACTCTAGTCCTCTGTGATCCCTGACCACACAGTGGTAGGGCAACTGCTTCACACACCTTGGGCCAGGGAGCTCCTCCTCTCCTATAGTAAACAAAAGCCTTACCACAAAGAGCAAAAGCCAAAGCCAAAATGTGCCCTGGAAAGAGAACATCTGCTTCACAGCCAGGTCCTCAGATGACTCTAGGAAATGTATCACTGCAAAGAAAGACAGACTTCTTCCGAAAAATAATCCCTGAAGGCTTTGTCACTCTGATCCAGGAGAAATATCCACTCTCTGCCTCACATATGGAGAATGGATAAGCAACTGGCGACAGACTATCTGGAAGTGGGATAGTATTTAATCATGTTCAATTAATTCTTATCTAATTTTTCAGTGAAAGACAAGAATAGATCTTACAAGTTGGGAAAGAAACGTCCTTTCACCAGCTGCCTCTTTTAAGAAATAGAGAAACATCATCAGTGTAACCGTATTCTAAATGGTGGTCAGAGATGCAGCATCAGCATTCAAAGGCTGTGTCACATGGGGTTAGACTACTTCTTAGCAATCTTTATATCTGGAAATATTTTTATGTTCATAATCAGAGGTTGTATGACTGCTTCAGGGGTAGTGGTCATATTTCTAAGAGTAGACATCAGCTTTCCATTACTAAGGTGAAACCATAAAATAAGATAATACTTTCAGAAAACTGTTTCATGTTGAAATACATTGATCTCAGTCTGGTTTCTAACAGTCCAATTTTCCACACCAGAAAATGAATACAAAATAAAACAAAATGCTGTAACAGTTTGCATTTGTTAACAACTTGGCTGGTTTTCTCAGTACAAAAGGAAAAGAAGGCAGAATGGGACTGAAAAACAACATGCTTTCATCCTTCAGAGGATCTCGTCGTCAGGACAAATCATGGCAGTAGGTCAGATGTGAGAATTTTATTTCCTCTTATTACTTAGCATATTTTATATATATAAAAAAAGGTCCATATGTTCCAGTCTGGCCGCTTTCACAGGTAGTGAAATTTCCTTTAGAAACACACAGTGAAAAGAAGAATATAGGAGCAATTTAGATCTCCATAAAAATGGCACAGTGAGAGGTCTCAGAAAGTTACCAAGGACAGTGCCAATGTTAATTTATGTGTGGCACAGAAATGCGCAAGTTAGTTATAGCTTTAAGATCCTAGTTTAACTTAAAGTTGTTGCTTAAAGAATTCTTGAATGAGACAATGAAGCACCTTTATGTATTTGGTAACAAGGAGATTTACACTGCTGTAGTAAAACCTTACATAACAAAGCTATATATTATTTTGTCATGCCAAACATGTAAGAGAGGCACAGAGGAGGAAAACGCTTTCACATGAGTCTTAAGGGGAAGCTAATGAACTGCCAGAGTTTAAATGATGTTGTCTGTATGGACACTACATCAAGCTAAACCCAAAACCATTTATTGAATTCTGTGATAGTGTCTTAAAAAAATCTTCTGTTACAGACCCGAAGTAGAGTGCCACAAATGAAAAAATGCAGCTTCATTTACACATTCATTATGCACACATGCTCACACATGTATAACCACATATTTATGTACAGTGTAAGTATAATAAAGGTCTTCCTTGATTTCCTGGGCAATTTAATCTTTCTCCTGTCTTGTCAGAAATTCTTCAGCCCATGCATTAGTGCTCTGTGTGGATTCAGTACAAAGGTGTTGCATGCCTGAATCAGCAATTTTGTCTCCACAGAGTACAGTGAGAAAAGTGTTGCTCATTTCTTTGAATACCACCTTGTAAGTTTCATGAATCATTGATTTCTTTTCATTGGCCCTGGGAAACCCTGGTATAGTGTTGGTATGTACAAGGAATACATGGCATCTGGAGGAATGCTTCATGCATGTTTATTTTTTACCAGTCCACTGGGGTGCCTTGGAACTGTTTTCCATTACTGTTCATAAAATTCAACGTCTCCTTGGCCAGTATAATATTAATGAAAGGTGATTGGAATATATTCTAATAGCTGTTTTGACAGTGCACAGGAAGTTTTATTCTAGACATGGTCGACTTGTTTTTAACCCAAAAGCTAATTTGACAGAAAAGACGGAGAGAAGGCTGTCTTTTAGCTCTTATCAGGCTAACCTTAGTGGTAGAGCTCTGGGAGGCTGTGAGTAGATTGATGTGTATCAGGGAGTCTGAGAGAGAGATAGATTACTGGAACTGCACCCTACCTTCCCTAGGGCAGTCGTGTCAGGCAGAGAGGACACATGATATGGAGGATTTCCTATTCTCTCTCCACCCAGCAGAATGCAATGACTAAAGGGATAGGTAGGAATGGCAACAAGTTCCTGTGTGGTGTACCACGCAGGTCTCCTCCATGACTACCCTACTTTCCCATGTGCCCTTGCATAATAGGTATGAGGCTCTGCAAATGGAACCAAACAATGATGAGGATGATGGTTCGTCTATGTTGGAGGTGTCACCAAGGTTAAACTGGCTTATGCCCTGCATCAAAACTGTTTCCATTAAGAAAAAAAAATGGGTCATGGTCATAGGAGGCTCTCTCCTGAGAAAAAGAGGAGGCCCAATATGCCAACCGGACCCACTTCTTAGGGAAGTCCGCTGCCTCCCTGGGGACCAGGTCAAAGATGTGACAAGAAGGCTTCCTACCCTGGTACGGCCCTCAGGTTACTGTCCATTTTTGATTTGTGAGACAGGCAGCGATGAAGTTGCAACAAGAAGTCTAAGAGCAATCAAGAGAGACTTCAGAGCCTTAGGACGACTGGTTAAGAGATCAGTACCACCAGTAGTGTTCTCCTCTGTCCTTCCGGTTGCAGGGAATTATGAAGAAAGAAAGAGGAAAAGCCAGCAGATCTAGACCTGGCTCTGAGCCTCATGTCAGTGGCAAAATTTTGGTTTTTTTGATCATGGGTCGGTCTACATGACACTAGGCCTGCTGCAACAGATGGGGCACGCCGGTCTTAAAGTGGGAAACTGATCTTGGCATTGTAGTTAGCAGGGCTCTTTGAAAGAGCTTAAACTAGGTTTGAAGGGAGAGGAGGATAAAACAAGGCTTGCTAGAGATAAGCCTGGGAGCAACATGCCAGTGTTTGAGGGACAATGTGCTAGCAAATTCCTTCAGTCTGCTCCACAGTGTGCTGAGTATACTGGAGCACATTTCAAGTGTTATTATACTAATGCACACAGCATGAGGAATAAACAAGATGAGCTAGAAGTTTTGGCCCTGTCCCAGAGCTATGACATCATTGGCACATTGCAACCTGGTGGAATGAGTCCTGTGACTGAGGTGTTGTGGTGGACTGTTATAGACTCTTCAGGAGGGATAGGCAGGGCAGGTGAGACACTGTATGTAAGGGAGGGGCTAGATTATATGGCACTTACATTTGGCAACAACATGGTTGAAAGCCTCTGGGTAAAGATGAAGAGGAAAGCAAATAAATTGTTGTGGGAGTCTACTATCAACCACCGAGCCAGGACAATGACCACACTGATGAGTTATTCTACAAGGAATTAAGGGATATCTCTAGATCAGCTGCCCATGTCCTTCTTGGTGATTTTAACTTCCCAGACATTGGCTGGGAATATCATGCAGCAGACACAAACAACTCTGGGAAATTTCTGAAGCATGTTGAAGATAACTTCTTGGCGTGGGTACCAAGGGAGCCTCCTAGATAGCTGTTTACATATAGAGAGGGGCTCGTGGGAAAAGTGGTGATTGGTGGCTGTCTTGGTCACAACGACCACCAAATAATTGAATTTCAAATTGTTGGTGATAGGAGAAAAAACACCAGTAAAACTTTGACCCTGGATATGGGGAGACCAGACTTTGATTTTAGGGCCAGTGCTCTTAAAAGTTTTTATAAATGATCTGGATGCAGGAATCAAATGTACATTAAGTTTGCCAATGATACTAAGTCAGGAGGAGCTGGGGACTCTCTTGAGGGTAGAGAGGCCTTACAGAGAGGTCTGGATAGATTAGAGATCTGGACAATCACCAGCTGTATGAAATTCAACAAAAGCGAGTGCTGGATTCTCCACCTGGGGTGGGGTAATCCTTTTTAGACATACAAACTGGGAGATTAGAGGCTGGAAAGCACCCCAGAGAAAAAGGTTGGGGGGTCTGGGTTGATGGCAAGTTGAGTGTGAGTCAACAGTGTGCCCTGGTAGCCAAAAGGGTCAGCCATGTCCTGGGATGCATCAAGCACAGTATAACTAGCCAGTTGAGGGAGGTGATTGTCCCACTCTACATCGCACTGGTGTGACCCCACCTTGAGTAGTGTGTGCAGTTTTAGGTGCCTCAATACAAGAAGGATATCAAGCTATTAGTGTGTCCAAAGGAGGGCAACCAAGGTGGTGACATGTCTTGAGGGCAAGACTTATGAGGAGTGGATGAGGTCACTTGGCTTGTTCAGCTTAGAAACGAAAAGGCTGAGGGGTGATCTCATAGCAGTCTATGGCTTCCTCAAGGAGGGCAGGGGAGGGTGAGCTGCTGATCTCCTCTCTTGGGTGACCAATGACAGGACACAAGGAAATGGAATGAGGCTGCATCAGGGGAAGTTCAAATTGGACATTAGGAAAATATTCTTCACTGAGAGGGTGGTCAGTCACTGGAACAGGGTCCCCAGAGAAGTGGTCACAGCACCATGATCACAGTGTCTGGACGATCCTCTTAGTTATATTATTTGGTTTTAGGTAGTTCTGTGAGGAGCAGGAGTTGGACTCACTGATATTTATGGGTCCCTTCCAACTTGAGATATTCTATGATTTTATGATTCTAAACTTGTGCAGTTTCCCAGACACTGAAAACCGAACCTACTTTCGGAAATGATAGGCTCTGAACCTCTTTGCTCTTACAGCATTCTGTGGCAGGCTGATCCTATAAAACTGAAAAAGTTGTAAAGCAAAAGGAATGCTCCAAATCCTAAATCAATCAACAAATTATTGTTATATTGCAAAGAGGTCTTTCAAGTAATCTCAGTAAGATAGTGTAATATTTTAATATTATCCATGGTTTACAATTTTATTTACAATTATATAAATTGTAATATTATAAACTATTTTATCTCTGATATTTTTTATGAAATGTAATTTGTGAGTTTTTATGAGACTAGGAAAAATTTTTCAATGCAAATCAAGTAATAGAGAAAGGACAAAGTCAGGTAATATGTTAATTCAACAGATTGTTTAAAAAGTGTAGCAAATCTGAGCTGAGAAATATTGAACTTATTTCAATAACATATTGAAGAACCTTTGTGTAATTCTGCAAGGACTTGAAACTGTGTTTTAACCTGGATTCTTGTAAGTACCAGAGATAATAAAAAAGGTAACATGATAAAGCTGTCTACGTATATTACTGAGGTTAGCAGACAGGTAGGGGTGGGTAAAGACCTCCAGGAATGGCTCTGAAGATTTGTTTGCATACAGTGACATCATGACAATGAAAAGTGGGACAGAGTGGGATAACAGAGCCTAAAAACTTGTCCTATCTTTAAAGGCAACACTGTAGTCATCTGCTGTTATTGAACTGTTCAGGGTTGAGAAAAACATCCTAGAGAACTCTTAAATAAGAGTTAGGAGAGATTTGGTTCAGATATGTTGCTCACTTTATAGATGTTTGCTTAGTAATAATCTTTCTAACCTTGCCACCAGGAACTTAAATTTTTCTTAGGTTTGTTTCCATTTTGACCTTTCCTCATGTTTAAGATTAATGCAGACATATTTGAGGGACATGCATTACTTTTTATTTCTTGGTATAAGCAAATCTGTCAAGACATGCTGAAAGTAAAATCATGCTACCCAAAGTTTGATAGGATAATATGTTCCTGGGGATCCCTAAATTAATAAAAGAATAATGACAGATAACATTTTCAAGAAAACAGATTAATTTTGTTGAAAAAAATTAAGCAATATTGACAACACTCTTGGCAGTTTTTCTTTCCTTGTTTGTTTTTAAAAAACATTAGTAGAGTTAATGAACAAGTGGATGCAGTTAAATGGCTGGTAAATCAGAAGCAGAACACTAAGTACTAGTCATTTGGTTGTATCTTCCCTGATCCTCCACCAGTAGACAAAAATAAAAACTTGCAGAAATGTCAAAGGAATTTTCATCTTAGTTTGAGCAGCAACACCCTGAATAATGTCAGACTTCAACTAAAACTGTAAGATGTTATGGGGAGATAAAGGAGAAATTCTGAAAATATATGAATTATGTCAAGAAAGATCTTTGACACCCGTTTTCTTAGAATATCTGAGTGACCAAGTAGACCTTATACCTTAACAGAGCTTCACAATGTTTTTCTCTTAAAGCAGCTATTCATATCCCTTTATTTACCTCTCTATTTGCCTCTCTATTTACCTCTCTGACCATCAAAATGGTCACCCAACATGAATTTATCTGAAGGACTTCTTTTTTTCTCCTGATGTATATGGAAGCGTAGTAAAGGTCCTGAGGTCTGCTGGCAGATAATAAAGCGTGTATTTCATTTGCTGGGTAGGATGCACTTTGTAAGAGATGCCAGTTTCTTGAGGCTGGGATCCAAAAGGATGTAAAGTGAATGGAAATGTTCCTGATGATAGAGGGTTTTTTTTGAGGGAGGAGGACTTGGTAAAAGTGGAGTTTTAACCTGTGGTGCAATATGGTAACTGACAGCTAGCCGCTGGCTGCAAGGCAGGCTCTGATATATAGCAGCTTCTGTATGGTGTTACATTTTCAAACGATGACCCTTTGAGCTTTGAATTTTGAGTGTCTGACTGCCAAGGAAAAATCTCCCTTTTGTCCTTTTTGTTTTAAAATAACTTTCTTCTATTAATTGTATTGGAGAGTGTGGCTTTGGATTCAGCATCTAATGACAAGATTGTGTGGATGACAAAGAAAATAGTTATTCTGCTTGTGGGAATGAAAGTGACTATTTGTCCAAACATAACTATACTTGCATAAGTGCAGCTTTCTCTGTTCTTATGATCTGATATTTTTAATTTTCTCAAAATTATAATGTAATTGTTACTTTCTTATAATAACATTATGGTAGAAATTTAGCTATGGGAATAAACAGGAATTTCTGGGGTTTATGATGCTTATTTTATTTTGCAGGAAAATAATCTAAGACATAATAAAGTTTTCTTGTGCTGAATACATTAGCTATTAGATGTGGAGAGTGCCTCACACTTAAGAAGGCAAAAGTATCTAATAATAGAATGAGGGGATGGAGGCTGGCTGCCAAAAAAAAGTTGGAATAGCTGGCAGCTGTGATGGATGACCTACTAACAAAGATGAAGAAGTCTTAGCAGGAGCGTGCTGATAGAGAATAAAACATAGGGTAAAAGGAGAAGAGACAAAAGGGAGAAAATGGATCTGAAGTGGCAAAAAGGCATTGTTAAAGGAGTAGGTGAAAAAGGTATCACTTTATTTGCCACAGATCAAAGGAGAGACAACTTGTCTTAGGAAATTGCCAAGTTTGTTTTAATATTATTTTTTCCCTGAGAAAAAAAATGAAGACAGTAATTAGGGAATTTAAATTAACAACTGAAAAAAAATCCATTAATGAGAAATAAAATTAGCCTGCTTCACAAATCACAGACTATGTCTAGCAGGCACGCTGTTCTTCTGAGGGTCTTAAAAGGACAGAAGATGTGCACCAATTATATACAATTTAGCAAGATACTGCATCCAACTCTTCTATGTGACTGCACAAAAAAGATAGATTCTACCATTTTCATGGAAGTAAAAAGAAATCAAAAATAGTAAATTGTGATTATAACAAGTTGTATTTCCAACAAAGGTCTGGATTAAAGCATTATCCTTAAGAAATATTTTCTGTATATGAGAATTTTTCATCTCTTTACAAATAATATAATGGATGGATTAACTAGGAATGCTTTCAAGCTAACAGAGAGTGAGAATCATACATTCTTATTGTGGGCATTATGGAGAAAAAAATAAACTAATTGAATTAAATAAAAAAGAAAAGCAGTGATGTGTGCCATACAATGATGTTTAGCAATATCCAATATAATATAAAAGAAGCAGCAAAGTTGTATTAGATGAGAATTTTGCCCCAGGCTACTTCCTTGCAGGAGAAGGCTTCCATGTACAGTACCGAATGAAAGGAGCCAAGGCATTTCATCCTCTGTCCTCCTACTACTTCCCTGATGTCTGATGCATCATGCACTTGTGTATCGCATCATCCTGCTTTGGCCATGTGCCTGCTTGTCCCTGTATATGAGGATGGAGTCCACTGCTGAGACATTTTTTACACTTTACTGTCATGATCACTCACTTTCTCCTATACATTTCTTTAACATTAGTTTGTTCTCTCTTCCTTTCCATTACTTTTGACAGCCTAAAATACACATTGTTCAGAAGGATACTAACAAAATTGTATAAAAGTCTATTAAGTGATTAAAAGAATTCCCTCATGTTAGTATCTAAAACCTTCAAAAAACCTAGACTGTCTTCCTACCTTGAAAAGCAGAATCAATTTACTTTCTCCATTTTCTAGAGGAATCTAAAGGTACTGACTTGACCAAGACCACGTAAAAAGTCTGTGGTATAGAACAGCATTGAAATCAAGACCTATGAACCTTAGGCCATTGACTATATTGGTTTATGTAATTCCCACCAATTGATGAAAATTTAGCAAAATTAATTTATGATAATGTGGACTGACTTTGTATATAAATCTGTAATAACTGAGTCCTTGGATTGTTTTACAAAATGCTTACTTAGTCCAGGCAGATGGATGTTTATACTATGCAGTTACCGTAGTGTTTTGTGCGGTGCTAAATCCTGCTGAAAAGACAGTATGTTTACTAAGGTTCGGCTGTGTGGTAATGCAACGGCACTACTTCCAGTCAGCTCAAAATTTAAGGACTGGCTCCCGTTCATCTGCAGAAACCTGCCTAAACATACATAAAGATAAATGATGGTCTTCTAGAGGCAGCTTACAGGAGTTGTATGAAGCCTTTCCACAAGGGTTTTTTCAGCTCCTGAAGACATGTAATCAGCCACATGGCCTGTAAACTCCAAAGGTAGTGAACAAATATGCTAAAAAAACACAGGCAACAGTTACCAGGTCTAAACATAATTAATTCTCTGCTGTAGAAGCAAGATTATTGTCATATTTATCAAGGGGAAAATGGATGACTTGGAGCCTACCACAAACACTTGAATGTGCAGGCTATGAGATTTACCGAAGGCAGAACAAAAACACAGGTCTCTTGGTGCCGAGTATTGCACTTGGGTAAGTGTGTTGTAATCCTCAGTGAGTTTTGTAACAACACATCTACCAAATATAAATTAACAATTCAAGACATCTTCCACAGAGTGTTAATGAAGTGTCTTTTTAAAGCCCAGTTTTGGGGAATGTTTTGATGAAGCTTAAACTTTGTCTTTTAGATTAATGTTAAGATTGGTACAAGGCCATAGGACAAGGTTTAAGAAGCATGCCCAAGTATGAGGAAATTCATAGCAAAATGTAAAGAACTAGTAGGACTGTAACAGATGAATTTTCTAAAGTTCTGCTGAGTTTTATAGAGTTAAGTACAATCTTCCATTGGACCAGCTGATATTCCTAGAAAAATTGGCAAGCTTTTAAACTCAGTGTCTTTCTGTTAAGTCTGATAAAGTGTAACGAAAGGCTAAATTTGGAATATACAATGTTGCTCCTAATAATATTCAATTATGATTATATACATTGATTGAAGTCATAAGCCTCTGAAACTGAAAGAAAAAATTATTAGAACTTTTGTCATGGGGAGACATCAACAGGAAATTATAATGGGTTGTAAGAAAATACATCTATTATATATCTGATTTTAGTATCCACTAGAGTTATGGATTTTAGTTGATAGTCTCACCTTTAAGAAGTATCTCTGTGCTGCTCATTGAAGAGCAGGTATAAAAAATCTGAAGCAGAATGGTTGTTTCCAATGGTAACAGTGTTTCTGCATTTCATCAATTAGCTGCATGAATTCATTCTTATGCACACCAATTCTGTTTCAGCCAGCCTTCCTCTGTTTAAATATCTTCATAAGAACATTTAGGAAGAGGAAAAACATGCAGCTTCATCCAATATTCATCTATTTCAGGATCCTTTTACAGGCCATCCACAATCAACAAGCAGAGAAACTTTGGCTGACCCATTGCATCTGAGAACAGACTCTTCTTCAATAGGTCTCAGAACCGACGTGATACAGGAACAGTCCTCAAAACCCTCATTGCTCAGAGTGTGCCTTTTTTGGAAACACAACAAACATTTTCCAGAAACCACAGAGACTAAACAACCTCCTTCTTATGCTATGGACATCACTGCAAGAATTACTAGCCTATAGACAAACATCTCATTCCCTGGCATCCTTATTGGTTATCTTTGTTGAGGAGTAGCTGAATCCAGTGCTGTTCGGTACACTGTAGGTTCTTCCTTCCTGGCCCAGGAGAGCCAAATCTGGTGTACTCACAGACCTGGAGGTCTTGCTCATGCCAGCCTGGTGTGTGCTGCTGCCACTTCCCTTTACCATTCCAGCCAGCAGCAAGCCTGAAAATGAACACCAGGATGTAGATACACACAACACACAGAGGATGCTAACACAGGCAGTCACACAGACCAGTACAGGTTACTTTACCAGTAACACATAAAAGCCCACAACACTCATAAAAACACAGACAGCCCAATTTCACTGCTCCTCTTTGGCTGAAGCTCACCATTGAGACGTGCACACACCCTTGCTCTCCATGATTGCAACACCCACAGACTCACGGGGTCCTTAAATATGAGCTCAGGCTCTAGGTCCATCAGATCTCCATGCCTGGGTCTTGGCACCCTCATCCAGTCACTGGCTCTCACCTTGGTCTTTCCAGATGTGGGCCTCACTAATTAGTCCAGCCTCAAGTTCACCAGTGAGTTGCACAAACTCCCGCGCACAAAGGCCTGGGTTTCAGGACGAGACCACAGAGTCTTATGATCCCTCCTGTTCTTGGCCTCCAGATCTATGGGCTGCTGTGTTACTCTTTGAACACCAGGGCTGGAAGCCTGGGCTTCCTCAAGGACTTCTGCAGCCCAATCATAATCAGGTATAAACTTTACTCTGAGATTCCTCCATCTTATCTCTGAAATAAAAGTAGGTTTTTCCCCTGACCGGTAATTAAAAGGAGACACTCTCGCAGAATAAAAGTTCAGGGCTATGTTTATATGTGCTCTACTGTGAACTGTAACTTGTTACAAGAAAGGAAGGAAGGAAGGAGTGACTCTATTACCAGCTGAATTATCTTATGCTTATGTTTGTCTCCATCTGTTTTCAGAGTCAGATACTTTTGTCTTAGTAGAGCCTGGGCTGAGACTACATAATGAGACCTGCAGTAAGAACTGTTTCTCTCTGGGATCATATAGACTCAGAGATATGATTTATTTATCCCCTTGCAATGCAAGACTTTTTCCAGGGGATATTCGTCATTGTTTTCCAAGACCTCATTACCTGACTCTCCTCTTACTCCCTACTATCCTCACAGTTCATATCAGACTACTTTTCTTTTCCTTCTCTGCATCGCATTTTTGCCTGTTGAGATCAAGCTCTGAGATGGTGATCACTGTTTGGACAAGAGTGTGAAAGCTTTTGGCAAACAGGATTAGTGGGGCTCTGTGGGAGACAAGTATGGGCTTGAACATACTGTATTATTTAGATGTCTTATTTTTAGATATGTCCTGTCTCATCAGTTCTGTAACAGAAGAGTGTACAGATGTATCAGCTTTTGAAAAATGCAAATTATCAAAAAGTCTATGAATTATCTTGCCCTGTGCACTATATGTAAGAAAAACAATACTTATAGCCAAATTGTTAACAATTAACAGTATACTGAAGCTGTACCAATTTGCCCCATGAACGGCAAAAATAATAGCATAAATGGGCAAATAAAAGACTCATTATAATGATGTAAGAAAACAGCACTATCAGAATATAGGATCAAAATATTTTTCTCTGGTGTTCTTTTTTTTCTTTTCTCTTCAGGGACTTTAACCAAGGCACTTAAGTTAGAAGCCAGCTTGTCCAATCTGCCTAAATGAGAGAGAGACTATAGAAACCTGTGAAAGGTGATGCATATCTACTAAGTTCTGTGCCTAAAAATGGGTATCAATTTGATCACATCTGTGTTTTTCCAGCCTGCTTTTTAGGAAGGCTAAGCAATGTTGTTTACCCATGCAAAGTACATAAGAGTAGAGATTTGCAGCCATCACCCTGCTGAAATCTGTCAAAGATATTACAATCTGTTAAAATACAACAGCATTGAGGTTTTCTTTTCATGATCTCCCTTTACATGATTGCATACTACTTTTCCCTTTCCTTTTCCTTCACTGGATGCACAAAGTAGGTCCCCTATGTTGAAAAATCAGCATTATGTAGTGAAGAAAGCTGTTGATTGCAGGATTCTTGCCTGTTGCTGAATTTAGAAAGAGCCTACTGAGTGACTAATGTGATTGCAAGCAGAGAGAAAAGGTCTCATTAGTCAAAGCAAACGAAAGATTCTATGGAAAATTCCTGTGTCAAATCCCTTAATCTGTCTCTTCACAGATGGTCACTATTATGTGTTTCTTATTTTCTGAATGCTCAACTTGACGACCTGATATCTAATTGGTGGACGTGCCACTCAGTCACAGTAACGAACAGGAATGAGTGGGAGCTAAGTCTTGGACGTAAGAAGTGCCATTCAGTGCTAGGCATTCTGCCAATAACAGGTACTAGAAATGTCAAATTAGGGACCTGATCTTGCAGAACATGTTCACACTTATCTTACCTGGCCTTGTCTTCCAGTGGCAAATGGAACTCCTTTCTTGACAGAAAAGTTAGAGTGATATGTTAAAAAAGGTTTTCATTCTCAAATACAGTAGTGATGGGTACTGAAGGAAAATCCAGGAGCAAAAGAAAAGAAAGGTGGAAAAGAAAGACATGATGCACTAGATATAGCATGTGATCATATTATTACATCTTTTTTACAGTGCACAAGCTTCCTTATATAGGTATTACCTAGCTTTTATTTTCTTAGCTCAGTGGTTTTAAGCAGTTGCATCTAAACAAGATGGGCTGATTTCAGTATACAACTCATTTTATAGTTCTAAGAGAGGCAATTTTCTCAAATTCGTTTTACATAAAATGATTTACAAATACTTTACATAAAATGCAACTTAGATTCCTACTTATTTGGTGTGAGGATCCAGCATGTCTTACTGGTTTGTGTGTAATGAACATTACTGAAGAGTCTGAAACATGAATTTTGCATCCTAACTTGAAGATCCTGTTATATCAGATCTTGACCATCATACATAAAGGTGCAAAATACAAAATGCAGGCATACATACAAAACCATTTAACTTTAGCAGATGCATTTGAACATTGAAGCTGACGCAAAGCATTCCTATATATGCTTTTCAAATGCCACATCTATGAATGCATCTTAATTTTCAATAGCTTTCTGCAAATATTTGAACACCAATTACATCTTAAGCTTAGATAGTCAAGTTCTTTCCTCAGAGGTGATACTTTTTTCCCCTGAATTGGACAGACAGAGTAAGGTAAAAGGGTCCTTAATTTTTCTTACCCTCACCTTCTTATAAAGCAATTCAGTGAAGTAGACAATGATCTATTTCCACTCTTCACAGGCCTGATCTATTCTTCAATAGACAGAGGTGATGATACAAAAGAAGTAGTTAAATGCAATTCTTTCTGTGTCCCCGTCTCTGTCTCTCTCTCTATGTATTCTCTCAATCACATACACTGTGTATATATATAATATGACTATTTACAAATATATTTTCAGGGAAACATACTTTTGCATTCTCTGCAGTTAAAATATTCAAAACATTTAATTGGGTTAGCCAGCTGGCTTTACTTCCTCATCCCAGTACTGAATGAGGTTCATTAATCTTGAGGACCTATATTTCCCTCTTTCCATACCCAAATTCTGAAGTGATGCAAAACTTTTATGAGAAATAGAGGTTAAGGATAAGGAATTGGCCAGATGGCCACATCCAGAGACTTTCGGTCTACAACTCAATATCCAAATGGAGATCAATAAGAAGTGGTGTCCCTCAGGGAGCTGTATTGGGGCCGGTACTGTTCAATATCTTTATTAATGACACAGACAGTGAGATTGAGTGCATCCTCAGGAATTTTGCAGCTGACACCAAGCTGAATGTTGCAGTTGATTCACTGGAGACAAGGGGTGCCATCTAGAGGGACTGTGACAGACTTGAGAAATGGGCCAATGTGTACCTCATGAAGTTTAACCAGGCCAAGTGCACTTGAGCCAGGACAGTCCCTAATATCAATACAGACTAGGTGATGAATGTATTGAGAGCAGCACTGCTGTGAAGGACTTGGGGATATTGGTAGATGAAAAATTAGGTATGAGGAGGTATGAATTCCTCCTTTCTCCAGATTTTTCCTCCCTCCTCTGGGGCCTGGAATGCCTGAGGACCAGTCTTAGCAGTAAAGGCTGAAGCAAAGGCAGCATTCAGTAACTCTGCCTTCTCTGCACCCTGCATCACCAGGGCACCCACCTCAGTCAGCAGGGGGCCCACTGTGTCCCCAGTCTTTCTTTTACTGCTGATGTATTTAAAGAAGCCCTTCTTGTTATCCTTTACATTCCTCACTAGATTTCATTCTGAGTAGGCCTTGGCCTTCCTCATCACATCACTGCATACCCTGAAAATATTCCTGTATTCACCCCAAGTGGCCAGTCCCTTTTTTCCACATACTGTGAACCTCCCTCTTCCATTTGAGCTTCTCTAGAAGCTCTTTGCTCATCCAGGCAGGTCTCCTGGCTCCTCTGCCTGACTTCTTCCTCCTGGGGATGCACCAATCTTGAGCTGGGAGGAAGTGGTCCTTGAATACAGACCAGCTCTCTTGGTCCCCACTGCCTTCTAGAGCCCTAGCCCGTGGGATTCCTCCAAGCAGGTCTTTGAAGAGGCCAACATTGGCCCTCTTGAAGTCCAAGGTTGTAATCCTACTTGTTGCCCTGCTTCTACTACACAGGATCCTGAACTCCACCATCTCATGGTTGCTGCAGCCAAGGCTACCCCCAACTCTCACATCCTTAACCAGCCCTTCCTTGTTTGTTAGGATAAGGTTGAGCAGTGCATCTCACCTTGTTGGGTCTTGCATCAAAATATTGTCCTCCATGCTCTGTCGGAACCTTCTGGATTGAGCATGGCTCACTGTGTTGCTTTGCCAGCAAACATCAGTGTGATTGAAATCCCCCATGAGGACCAGGGCCTGCGATTGTGAGGCTACTTCCAGCTGACTGTAGAAGGCTTCATCAACTACCTCTCCCTGATCAGGTGGCCTGTAGCAAACGCCCACAACAGTGTCGCCTATATTTGGCTGTCCCTTAATTTTTCCCCACAGGCTCTCAACTTGTTCTCCTTCCACTCCAAGGTAAAGCTCGATGCATTCCAGTTGCTCCCTCACATAAAGAGCAACTCCTGCACCTCAGCTTGCTGGCCTGTCTTTCTTGAAATGCCTGTAGCCATCCATGACCACATTCCAGTCATGTGAGCTATCCCACCATGTCTCTGAGATTGCAGTCAGATCATGGCCCTGCGACTGCACACAGACCTCTAGTTCCTCCTGTGCTGCATGCGTTGGTGTACAGGCATTTCAGAAAGGTACTTGAGCACATAGGTTTCCCTGGAGGGGTGCACGGGGACCCACTATAGCCATGTACACCCTTGAGGTGGTTGGTCTCCTGGTTGTCATCTTGTGAGGTAGCTGAGGCACCTTTGTCACTGCTCTGGTTGTCCTGCCTTATTCCCCCATTGTGTGTGATGGCACTAGTATTGCCTTTTTGTCCCCCACCCCACAAGTCCCTCAGTTTAAAGCCCACCTCACCAAGTTTGCCAGCCTGCTGCCGAAGATTCCTTTGCCCCTTCCAGACAGGTGGATTCCATGCCTCCCTGGCAGGCTATGGTTGCTGAAGAATGTCCCGTTGTCATCAAAGCCAAAACCCTCACGTCAACACCAGCCACATAACCAGGAGTTGATTTGTATTATTTGCCCATTTCTAGTCACCCATTTTTCTCTTGCTCACCCATGGCTTTATATTCTTCCTTGGTTCTGCCCAGCCTCTGGCTTGCAGCATCATTTTTGCCCACATGGAGGAGTAAGAGAGGATAGAAATCTGTGCTCTTGACAAGTTGTGGCACCCTCTCAGCTGTGTCTCAGATCTTAGCTCCCAGAAGGGAGCAAACCTCTCATACCTCCCTGTCAGGTCGGTAGATGGGTGCCTCAGTGCCTTTTAACAGAGTCACCCACTAAGAGCAATTGTCTCTTCTTTTTATGGTATCCACTCTGTGCTGCTGATACAGTTGCATCTTGCAGACCTTGCTTGTGGGTGTCTGCAGCCACTAAAGCTTCAAATCTGTTGTTGGTAGTGATGTTGGAGGGTGGGGGCTGAAGCAGAGCCTGCTTTTGTGGGTCACCAGGGTCCAAGGTTCCTCGTTCTCAGTGGTGTCTGTTACAGGAACGTTGTTCTGAAACCACCTATCAAACTCTGCCTCAGCTCTACCAATACTGTACAGCCTTCTAACTGTCTCCTGCAACTCATCCAACTGGCACAACAGATCATCAACCTGTGCACACCTTGTGCAGGTACTTATCTTTACACCAGGAGAAGGGTCGGGCACTCAATGCAACCTACCGCCTGTACTGAAGCGTCCTTCTGTCTGGGTAGATGCACCAGACATCTCTGGGACTTTCGCTATGATAACACTGGTTTTAGCTCTGCGGCGAGTGCTCATCATCCTGGCAGAGACCTAGAGCACTTCCCTGGGCTGTGGGCCTACAAGTGGGATGCAGCACCTCCACTGCTTGCCCTACCTGCACAAACTGCCGAGCCACGCCCTGGCTGACGTGCCACGCCCTGTTTGCCTGCTCTGTTCACCACACTTCTGGTCACTTGCGCTCCCTGGGGCCATTTAAATCTCCCCCGGTTGATTGTGGTGATGCCCAGTTTGTGTCAGCCCCGCTCGTGGGATCTGCTGGGAGCTGGTTACGCTGCTCTGCTCTTCTTCTGTTTTGTCTGGCTCTGGAAACCCCCTTGTTGGCCCCAATCTAGTGCCCAGCTGTGGAACTTGGTGTTGCCGCTGCTGTGTTCGTCGCCAACTGACCGGGTTGATGGTTACACCACGTTTTAACAACCTTACACTGCCTTTAAACAACCCAACCTAGTGAAAGATGTCTCTGCCATGGCAGGACTAGATGATCTTTGAAGGTCCTTTCCAATCCAAACTATCCTATGATTCCGTAATTCTGTGATTCTGATTTTATGAAACATACTTAGTATGACATTTTAAATAGTAGGACATCTAGGACACCTTAAAGGACGCTGAGTTTAAGAGTAGTGCCAATTACTGTGATGTTGAAATACAGAATAGTAATTATACTGTGAATTGTCTTAGCAAAACATATAAAAAGTACATCATTAGATGGCTCCTGCCAGGAAAAAAATGCCAAACCTAAAACAAAAAAAAACAGGAGAGTGATGTTTAACCATAGCTATTGCTACTGTTTATACACAGAATCTTCCTAATAAGTGCTTTTATGTCTCTCAAGTTTGCTTATGCAAAGTTCACATAACAGGTTTATAATGATAGGAATTATCCTCTCTAGTGTGGTTCCCCATTAAGCATTTTAGGTCCTAAAAATTATGCATATGTCTATTTCACTTGAGGGCTGCCATCACCACATATCTTTCACAGAGATGGTCAGCGGGAGTTACCTATCCCCATTAAGCAGTCTTCATTCTGGGTCTGCTGCCAACAAAGATCATTAACTGAACAATGTATTTAATCTCATAAACATTTGCTATGCTCACAATTTGCTAATGTTAACTTGCTAGAGACTGTAAAATTGCTATAATTTCTCCTGGGTTAAGCAAGTCCTGTCCTATTATCCCTAATTCTGAAAGACTGTACAGATGAACGATAAAAGTGTGAGACCATAAACTGGAACCTTTGAATTGCCCTTGACAGATAAATGCCCTAATTGTTCGTCTAGTCAATCTTGCACATGCACTTGATCTCTGACACATTCAATGTTTTGTGCTCTTTTGCAGGATGGAATGGATTTAAAGGAAGGATGTAGAATTAACAGCACCTCTTCACTCAGAATAGGCTCCAGCTTGTGATTTTTGGTACTATCCAGTGAAGGGAAAGCTAAGACCTAGGCAAAGGAGAGAAGTGTACATGTTTTTTCCTGTATTCGAATCTAGTGCTTTAGACCTAGAGGTGTTTAATAATAAGTTGTAGGAGGTTCCTGGGCTTCATCTGTCTCCATTTTTCAACGAAAGCTTTTGGGAAATTCCTAGCTACAAACCCTGAGTGAAAAGGGTCCTGGCTCAGTAAAGTGCCAAGATGCAAGGAGGGGCATTTATCCCACAGTATTTTCAGTTACAGCCTTAACAGGCTGTAGTTCATGTAACTGGGACTAATTTTTATAAGAGCTACTGGTGATACCTAAGGCACAAAGTTAGAGAGTGGGCCTAAAAGTTAAACGTTATTAATCATTGACATGTTTTTATTCCTTTTTAACTTGGGGTTGGATCTGTCTTCACTGGGAGACATTCAGTTAAATAAGTTTATATGAGTTTGCTGCATTTGTGTTGCAGTTGTGATTTAAGGCTGAGATTTTCAAAGTTGTCAGATTTGGTTTGGTGACTAGTCAAAAGCATGCAGTTTGGGTGTTGAGACTGCTTCAGAAAAAATCTCATCTTGCCTCAATATAGTTTACTCTGTGGAATCTTGGTCATATTCACATCAACAGGATGTTTGCTGTTGACTTTAATGAAGCTAAGTCTTCTATCCAGACCGTTTTTCCTTCAGGAAAATCAACCACAACAACTGAGCAGAGGAGAGCTTTGGATTATTCCCCTAATTATATTTTACACATTTATTTTCCAGTAAGCATAGTTCTGGATGATATATTCAAACAGAATATAATGCGGCTTTGAAGCTGCAAAAGCCTCTTCTGTTTTAATACATTTAACAAATACAAACTGTCTTATGAAGGTAAAGGTTTTATACAGAGAATATAGTGCATATTATGGAAAGACGTCATTCAAAAGGTATATGCACATAGAGGAAACCATTTAGACTTAGAAAAATTGAGGAAGTATATAGCGAAGATATTTTTAATACATGATGATTTAAAGTGTTTTAAGTAGATGGTCATGTAGCCTTCTGACCCTAAAACTAGAAATAAAGTAAGATGCAATTTGCCAATATAATTGACAGCTAGAGATGTAAGTAGCTCTAAACATTAGTTCTTATTTTAGCTCCTGTTTTTAATGTAGTCTAAAATTGCAGTGCAAAACAAAAATTTGCATGATTGTTTACTGAGTCTTTCCAATAAAAAGTTATTTCTCAACAAAAACTACCTGACACATAAATCTGAACACATTTATAATAACATAAAATTTTATTAGCCAAACTAGCTCTGTTCCAGTCTCAAGAACTTTGCTGCTTTCTCAGGATATTTTTCCCAGACTGTCAAGTTTTATTTAACTAAATAGTACTTTGACCAGTTGAAGCAATGCATTCTGTCACTCAAGAAATTTTCTGTAATGTGTTCCTAACTCTATCATGGTTTATTGGAGCTTTTCATGTAATGACTATGACAAAAGAAAATAAAGTGACTTTTAAGTGAGAATCATCCTCAAAGAAATGTTGGTTCCAGTTCAGTTTCATCCAGGTCCCTATAAAAGGCTGGGTTTCAACAAGACAAGTTTATATTTGAGAACTTAATTATAACCAAATTTCAACTTTCATATGCCTTTCAATCCCCCTCCCTAATTCCAACAACTAGCAGCAAAACTTGTCTAACAAGGTTTTTCTTTCCTTGAACAAGGCCACCTACCCACACTTTGAAAATTAATCCATATCATTTTTGTAGCGTGCAGTGAAGTATGAAACGTGCATCTAAGTGAGTTTGACTGGAGGTATTCTGGAGCTGTATTTGGAGATCCTTTCTACTAGGAATCATATGGACATAGCACCTTGGCCAGGAATAAGCTTGTTCTAACTTGAGTCTCTTCCCTTTACATGTCAGAGACCCCACTTTCAGGGCATTTTACCAGAGTAAAACAAACTTTTGTATTACATGTATATGTGTGCTTTGGTGCTACACATTTTTGACCTTTCTTTTTCAACTGATCTTCTTAGATGTAGTCTTAGATTTTTTTGACCTCTTAATTAATGGCATGAAAAACATTTTTCCTTCTGTAGGACACGAAGCTATTGCAGCAATTGAATAAGCTCTTTAATCCAGGTTCTTCCAGCTTTTAGCAAGGTCTCTAGGCTACTGTTCAAGATGGCAAGCAACAGAAAATTGGCTTATAAATGTACATGTATACTTACATAATAAAAACTAACATATGACTTAAATATTCTTAAACATATTAGTATTTTATCCTCTTAAATGTATTACTTTTTTATCTTCTATAAATGCTTGGTTTCTCTTAAATCTTATTTTTAGCAATTTTTGAATATTCTCATTAAAATAATTTTACCTTATTTCATGTTTAGCAAAAAATATGCAAAAATAAATAGTTCTAACTGGTTTATAACTCTTAACAGTTATATATCTAGGTAGAAAATTTTTGTATATGAAAATCAAGGAACAGCTTCTTCCCTATTATGGTCAGATAATTACATTCCATGAGCATATGTTCAGTCTCAGGTTAGATATTGGCTTTTTTAGGGTAACAATTGTAATATAGACACAGTGAAATGCAAATAGGTTGCTGCTTTTGCTCAACTATTAACGATAAAGCTTATTTATTTTTTCTGATATATTATTAACCTTTTTTCTTAATCATAATGTTCACAACTTTCAAACTATCAGAAATAAATGAATAAAACATGTTTGTATTCTGATCTAGAGAGCAAAACGTAAATAACAACAAAGAAGAGTATTGTTGTGTAGGCCTGGTAGTTGTGATCTGGTATGAAAGTAAAACTTCTAGCTTCCTCTGCTTTCTCTGAAAAGAATTCCAAAGACATTTGAAAAAGACAGAGACTGCTATTCAGTACTCCAGAAGAAACATGAGGGGATCAATAGACATGCCTACAATGTCAGTTTTGATCATAGAATAATAAAACATCCTGAGTTGGAAGGGACCCACAAGTATCATGATGTCCAACTGACGTCCCTGCACAGGACAACCCCAAAATTACACCATGTGTCTTAGGGTGTTGTCTAAAGATTTCTTGAATATTGTCAGGCTTAATACCGTGGGTATGTCCCTGGGAGCCTGTTACCAGTGCTCCACCACCCTTGGGGTGAAAAACCTTTTCCTAATACCCAGCCTAAACCTCCCCTGGCACATGTTCCTGCCATTCCCTCGGGTCCTGTCATTGGCCAGCAGAGAGAAGAGATCAGCGCCTGCCCCTCCTCCTCCCCTTGAGAGGAAGCTGCAGATCACGATGGGGTCTCCCCTCAGTGTCCTCCAGGCTGAACAAACCAAGTGACTTGAGCCGCTCCTCATACCGCTTCCTCTCTGAACCCTTCTCCAACTTTATGGCCCTCCTCTGGACACTCTCTAGTAGCTCTGCGTCATTAATGTACTGTGGCGCCCACAACTGCACACAGCACTCAAGGTGAGGCCACACCAGCGCAGAGGAGAGCGGGACAATCACCTCCCTTGACAGGCTAGAAATGCAGTCCCTGTCTGCAGAGCTGCTCTCCAGCCTTTCGTTCCCCACTCTGTATGTACATCTGTATGTACATCCAGGGTTGCTGTACCCCAGGTGCAAAATCTGGCACTTGCTCTTGTTAAACTTCATACAGTTGGTGATTGCCCAGCTCTCCAGCCTGGCCAGATCCCTCTGCAGGGCCTCTCTGCCCTCAAGAGTGTCAACAGCTCCTCCCAATTTTGTGTTGTCAGCAAACTTGGTTAGTATTCCTTCCAGTCCTGCATCCAAGTCATCTGAGAAGACATTAAAGAGCACTGGCCCCAAGATGGATCCCTGTGGAACCCCGCTAGTGACCTGCTGCCAGCCCGATGTAACCCCATTTACTATGACCCTTTGAGTCCGACCCATCAGCCAATTGCTCACCCACTGCATTAAGTGTTTATCCAGCTGTGTGCTGGGCACTTTGTCCAGGAGGCTACTGTAAGAGACCGTGTCGAAAGCTTGACTGAAATCCAAAAAGATCCCATTGACTGGCTTTCCTTGGTTTACTAGGTGGGTAACCTTGTCAAGGAAGGAAATAAAATTTGTTAGGCAGGACTTTCCCCTCATGAACCCGTGCTGGCTGGGACCAATGACTGTGTTCTCTTTCAGGTGTTTTTCAATAACTCCCAGAATAATCTTCTCCATAATTTTAGCAGGCACAGAAGTGAGACTGACAATTGATGAGTGAGTATACACTATACACTGAGACTGAGGAGTGACTGGCTGACAATATGCTTTGTTTTGTATTATAACTGACAGGCATTGCTATCAAAAAACGAGTCCTATCATGAAACTGAAGAAGATTTCTAATTGTAATTTTGTCCAGGAATCCAGTCCAGTAACCATGTCTAAATGTATGTGGGGTAAGTGGCCATGTACCTTCAAGTAATAGCCTTTAGCACTGAGGTTCAGTGGTGAGAACAAAGAAAGAAATCAAGACTCTTGTCTACGTGTGTTTCCAGTGATCAGACCCAGAATCTTGTATGTGGCAGAAGTCTGTACTTTATATTCAGAAGTATCCCACATTTGCCCAGATGCAACGTAAATATGTTTGTGTCTCTGCTGGTCTTCCTAGCATGGTTAGCATCACAGGGCAGAACAAGGAAAGGCTAGAGGGGTAGAACGACTGGAGTAACAGTAAGAAAGAGTGAGCAGAAGTAACTCATACCATAACAGCAGTGGACTTTGCTACCTAGAAAGAACTGACAATCCTAAACTTAGAGCAAAATGATATAAATTCATAATTATGTGAGGAATTAGGTACTGTGTGTTATCCTGTTTATCTATCTTGTTAGATTTTTCTCCCATTAATGAAAACTTTGGGTTTTAAGCTAGTTGATTAATGTTTGAAAATGGCAAAAAGCTGCTTATTGAACACTGGAATTAATTTTTCTGGATTTCTGATTTCAGTCTGAAGCCAGTCTGTTAGTGGTGACACCTTCAAATTCAGACTTGGCTTTTATTGCAGCCAGTCATACCTTTGGGAAAAAGTTTGGTATCTTGGTAAAGCCTTCCTGGGACATATATCCTACTGTTATAACAGTAAATAATATTATTCTGATCCCTTTTGTAGGCTGCACCCCTGTCAGCCTACTCAGCCCTTGGTAGTAATCTGTCTTCTGAAAGCAAATGTCAGCTTCAAAATTCATGTCCTCAGACAACTAACAGAAGTGCCTACACTTCAAATCCAGCCAAAGTTGCTTCTCTTTGTTGCCAAAGGTGACAGCTGGGCATCTTTACAGAGAATTTCAGATCCTGTACACTTACTGTTCACTGTCTATACAACAGACCTAAAAAGATGTGATAGAGGTCATCTTCCAAGAGGTGTATGATCACAACAGAAGATTGCAGTGGTTTCTATCAGGCCCATGGAAGAAAAATCCACCAATATTAAAAAATACACAAGCCATAGGTGGCAGAGATAAAAATAAGTGAGGATTGGTGGAGTATTGGGGAAAAATCACAAATTATTCCCCTGTTCTTACACTTCTTCAACATCAGTTTTTGGCCTTTGTCAAGGAGAAGATACTGGGCTGAAGAGACTGTTGGTCTAACCCAGCACACCTGTGTTCTTTAGTCTCAGGAAGGAGTAAGGCATGGGACATTTGGGGTATCTGGCAAAGGATCTGCAATGGAGACTTTTGACAGAGTACCACAACATATTGTGATATCAAGTACAGATCCCTGTGTGAGAAGTTTCTCTTTCAAGATCAAAGCCTAGTTCTACAATTATGCTGATGAAGGTATGATTTACACTCACCACACTTCAAATTACTTTCCTTTACTGCTTTTACTTTCTTCAAGGCACTCGGAACTTAAATAGATCTTGTCAGCCTACCATCTGCTTCTAGTGGCAGCCAAGGGGCAGAGACATTTATAACAACAGCAGTAAGGCTCAAAAATGACATATCTTCCATAAGTATTCATCAGTAATTAGGAAAAAAGGTCTAAATGACAAAAAGAAATATTTTTGTTCTGAAAAAGAGTAGCTACTCTCCTCATCTGAGTTTACTGAGACAAGAACGGGAAATGTTTAAGGTACCTTTGTGCATTGAACACATCGGCTAGTGAAGGAATTTTGGGAAGCTTCAAGGTCACTTACTGCATTTTTTTGTTTCTGCCTATATGTGTAAAAGGTTGATGTGCAATATTATCCGGGACACAATGTGAAGTTAACATGAGGAGGGACAAAAGAGCTGCTGACCAAGGCAAGTTTAGATAGAAATTCAAGTCATGAAAACACTGTAGCTTAAAAAATATATCCAGGAATTAGAATTTCCATCCTTCAGTAAAGAAGTATGTCTTCCATATATCTATTTAAAATCAACTAAATTAAGTGGAGATTTACACAGAAGGAAACATCAAAAAAAGATTTCTGATCTTTTAGGAAGTTAAGAGTCCTATAAACTGTGGTCAAACAAACACTGACACAGTATTTAAGAGCTGAAGCTCGTATGTGGTAGATTTTAATTTAAAGAATGCACTGAACTGCATAGTAATAATTAGTACTGAAAATATTGAGTGGAAAATCCTGGCCAACAGCATTCTTCCTATTAAATTCAGAAAATTTTTGTCTTGCATCATGATATCTATCCTGCTTTTTTTCTACCCTACCTAACAGGGATTAGCTGCCATTTCATTTTTTGCAGCCATAATGAAATAAGAAATATTTAAAATAAAAAACAACGGGCAAGCAGAATTCTTGGCATGGCAAGGATATCTGTAAAAAAGAGTAAACCTTTATTTTCCTCTGCAAAACAAGCAGTCAGGTTTGCTTGTCTCATATCAGTTGGTACTGGCATCCACACAGCAAATGACTTACAGAATGTGTAGCTCTTACCATCAAGAAATTGCTAAAAAAATAATATGGCATAAAGCGCTACCTCTCCAGAGATATTTAACTTCAGCTGAGTTCACCTTATCCTATAATCAGAGTGAGCATAACATTTTTTTCTGAATCTCTGGCTGTTTTGCATAAATGTAGATTGTGGGCAGCTGGTGATTCAGTCAGAGTTTTCGCATCAAGGCAATATATGTACATTTCCTAAAGCCCAAGAGGAAAACTGGTAACACTTGTCTTCCTTAGGGAATCTGATAAAGTTAGGCATTAAGTCTTTAGTATGAGACTACATAATGCATTGTAAATATAACATCTCAAGAGCTCAAAACTTTACAGAAAATGGAAATTAATTAAAGGAACAGTTAAGCATACTGTTTAACTGCTAACAGAGGTAAAAGAATTTTTTTTCCCCCCCAAATAAATCCGCCTTTGGAAATCTAAATGCTACTGAAAACTTTCAGTAGCAGTTTTTCTACTTGTTTTTATTTCAGTCAAAGAATAATTTTCATATATCTTTTAAGGATACCTCTTTTGTTAATTAATTTTTTGACCCACACCTGTAAGAAATATTACTGTCTTCTCAATGATCAGCATGAAGTGTGATCTAAACCAATGTTGCTGGGACAGCATTTTAAACTGAAGAAACAAAAATCGGCCTTGCAGTTTTCAGGACAGACTTTATGAAACGAGAGACAAAGTACAAGGAGATTTTTGGAAAGCCCTGGAGTCCACTTCTCAAGGCTCGTATACACTTGCAATTAACTGAATAACTGTCTCAGGTTAATTATCAATTATTAACTCCATGAGTATGCTCTTATTTAAGAGAAACTCTTAGCATTTGAATATATATCCAGGGGACTGTGGTTTTTTGTTACTTGCATGCATTTAAGGTTCATTTTTATAACCTAAAATAATTGGCCCCAAGTCGATGTTCAGAATAAGAAACTGGAACAAAACAAGGTATTTTATCTGAATCTCCTGGTTGAGGAGAACTTTGTTCAGACTCTAAACTCCTACATCCAAAATTATTTGAGTAAAACATGATCCTTATTTCCTAAGATCTTTAGTCAATTATACAGAACCATTTATCTAATTCTGAGGATGAGATTATTACTGTTTGATTTTTATTATTTAAAAATGAAAAAAATGGGAAGTGTTATCACATAATCGTTAGTAAGGAAACAACTGAGTGACAGATAGGTAGGCATACTCATCCATAAATAAACTAATAGATGGGTTTCTTAGGTAAAATATATTAGTCAATGTGATCTCATCTACTATTACTTTCAAAAAAGAGAAAAAAAGGAGTAGGTATAAGCAAAACATATGGCTTATTATTTGATATTTCACATTAAGTTTCTGGATTCTGTAAGTTTTTTAAAAGAAAGACACTTCTGGGTTTTAGAGAGTATATTTTTTCTGGTGCTGAGGAATGTAATTCACTACACAAGAAATAACAACAAATTCCACATTTTTGTCTCACCACAGTTTTGTTCAGTTATCAGGTTACACCTGTTTTGCTAAAACAGTCAGTGAGAACAACATTTAAGTTAAACAAACATTCAGGTACCTGGAAATGAACAAATCTGTTTGCATTATATTTAACTATAAATATATAAAACACTATAATATTACTAAAATGTAATACTTTTTTTTTCTTAGAATTTAAGACATTTTAAGGTTGTCTGCAATTGCAGTACAACACGTAGCAATGCAGATCCGCCTCAGGGTCACAAGACTCTTCAAAATTCTAAATTTTACAAACTGTAGATGTTACATGGGGATTTGAAAACACTTAAATTATGAGATAAAAGAAGTTTCCTAGGAAGTCAGGTAGTTTAGATGTAAGGTCTCCATTTGATGTCAGAGTAAAGTATAGGGGATTGTGACTGAATGCTTGGTATGGTACCTACTCACAGCAGGGAAAAAAAAAAAGACAGCTTTTTATTCAGTTTTCAAAATCAAAAAGAAATGCTTATTTCAAGTAAAAATCAAAGTATAAACTGCTACTACAGTAGAAACAGAGGAGGATCCTGTAACTTCAGCAATCCTTTATCTGAGTTTCTAAACAGTTAAGATATGATCATACGTACTCTATATGTGAGGAAAAAAAAAACTCGACAAGCAAAACCAGCAGTTCTATCGGAATGACAACCAGTCCCAACAACTGTATGGTCTTTGCTATGAATTTGTGAATGGTTGCTACCATGCAGTATTACCTCTGGAAATGCAATTACATGTATCCTAGTGGTCAGAGAACATTTTGTAATACACAGGGAAAAATTATTTGGATTTTGATCTGCAGAACCAAATGGAAGATTAGAAAGAAAAGCTTTTATACAAATTTACCAGTCGGTCTGCCTTTTTCCATTTCCTGCCACTTGTAGATCACATATGAAAGGATCCATGCGTTAGTCCTGCAATGAGTGAAAATCAGAGACTGCTGCCATAATGGGTTTGAAAGGCATATATCAAAAGAAAGTCAGGTGTTGGAGTTATGGACTTTGCCAGTTACAAAATGATACCACAAACATTTGTGTTTTAACAAAGGAGAGTTCATCAAGCTTTCTCTAAGGATATGCACCTGGATAACCACAAACACTACGGTTTGATGCCAGTCTGGGCTATACGAAGCTCAGCAGACAGATTTCTTATCACCTTTTAGGAAGTAATTGTGGTTATTTGAAGAAAGCTGCTTTGGGGGGGCCCCTCTAACTGTATTTTCCCATGTCCATGTTGGCACTATCTCACCTATGAGATAAATTGTGTTAAAGAAACAAGGGGCCCAGTTTGAACGGGACCAGCACACAACTGCAACGCTATTTCAAAATCAATGCAGAAATGGATCAGCTAAGGCACTGAACATGTTCAGCTGCCCTCACCATACTCTTGAGAAGAATAACAAGATTTTGGTCACTCATGCAAATCAGCTAGTCCCTTCCAGGCAGCTTGTAGGCAGAATTTTGTACTGCTCATATGCTACTTTAGGAGTTGGCCTACTGCATGAACATTAATGTGGTAGATCTTTTCCCCCTTGCCTTCCAGTTTCTATTTCTGTCATATTCTCTATTGCACAGATGGGCTTACGTGGGTCAGAAAACCCATGTTATTGCATGTATTTTATTCTGTATGTTATTTGAAGAACATATTTTCATTTAAGCCTTCATTTTTGTTCAAGGCAGAGCAAAGATGACAGTATATTTCAACAACATCCCCAGTATAGTTTAGGTTCACTGGTACAATCTGATGGAGCTTTTTGAAGTTTTGGTTGTTTTTCTCTGCTACCATTTCTAACTCACAAATCTGTAACATGGAGTGGCAGATCTAACAGTTTAAACACAGAACAAATTCTATTGAAATCAAAAAGAAAAACTTAGATCCTGATGAATCAAGCTGCTAGATAAGTCCACAGATAAGATATAGGGCTGAGAAAAGAACTGAATTCTAAGTCCAGATATTTTACCTTGTGCCTTGCGGCTTACTGTGAGCATTTGTTCTTTATGGTATAGGGTAATTTGTTGCACCATGGTAATATGACCACATTCTGCAAAAAACAACTAAGGATCACAAAGGTCCACTTAGTTGGAATTTAGAGACCTCAAAGACCACCTCAAGAAAATATCAGCATGTGAAGTTTCAGATAATAGCTACCACTGTACTGCATTGCATGCTCATCAGCTCTCTGCTTACTGCTGAGCTGACTTAGAGGCCTATCTTCTGCCAAAAACTATGTGACACAGAAAGGAATTATTCCCTTTGTTTTTTTCTATGACTGTAAAAGCAGCTGGTGTGTTAGGTTTGCTCAGATATCCAGCTGATTTAGACTGCTTTGAACTGTACATCCCTGCTAGCCATGGCATGAAGTGTGATGCAACATGAAATTGCCCCAAATGGTCTCCGTTAATAGATCAAACCCAGCCTTTTCACAGAAGGCCAGGCAGAGTGTTTCTTCCATTTGGACTAAGGACTACTTCTGTAGACACAGAGTGGCTCAGGAGAGGATCGTCCAGGTCCCAACATGGTGGTGTAATTCTGCTAAGAACGAACAACAAAAATCAGTAGCAAGTGATCATAAGAAATCACATCAGAACCAATGTTATAGTCATGCAGAGAGGGGGAAGAGGCAACACGAAAGGTAAAAAAAAGGAAGAGCTGGAGAGGAGGAGGGCAGATGTGCAAAGAGTATGTGCAAGCCAGATGACAGGAGGAAAAAAAAAAAACCAGCAACAGCAGATGGGAGGACTGTGATAAAGCAAACAGAGCAGACTCCCAAGTACTGAAACCTGTCTCCAGCTATGCCTATGCAAATAGTCCCTGGACAGTTTCCTCCCCAAACTGGAGTGATGGGTACATTCTAGTCCCTGGAAGAGACTGCCCACTAGTGCTGTCACAGAGTCACAGAATGTCCTGAGTTGGAAGGGACCCACAAGGATCATGATGTCCAACTCCTGTCCCTGCACAGGACAGCCCCAGATTTCACCTCGTAGCTCTGAGAGTGTTGTCTAAGTGCTTCTGAAAAAGCATGGCTTGGTGCGTGAGTATCTCCTGGGGAGCCTGTTCCAGTGCTCCACCACCTTCTGGGGGAAAAACCTTTTCCTAATACCCAGCCTAAACCTCCCCTGGCACATGTTCCTGCCATTCCCTTGGGTCCTGTCATTGGCCAGCAGAGAGAAGAGATCAGCACCTGCCCCTCCTCCTCCCCTTGAGAGGAAGCTGCAGATCACAATGAGGTCTCCCCTCAGTGTCCTCCAGGCTGAACAAACCAAGTGACTTGAGCCGCTCCTCATACCGCTTCCTCTCTGAACCCTTCTCCAACTTTATGGCCCTCCTCTGGACACTCTCTAGTAGCTCTGCATCATTAATGTACTGTGGCGCCCACAACTGCACACAGCACTCAAGGTGAGGCCACACCAGCGCAGAGGAGAGCGGGACAATCACCTCCCTTGACAGGCTAGAAATGCAGTCCCTGTCTGCAGAGCTGCTCTCCAGCCTTTCGTTCCCCACTCTGTATGTACATCTGTATGTACATCCAGGGTTGCCGTGCCCCAGGTGCAAAATCTGGCACTTGCCCTTGTTAAACTTCATACAGTTGGTGATTGCCCAGCTCTCCAGCCTGTCCAGATCCCTCTGCAGGGCCTCTCTGCCCTCAAGAGTGTCAACAGCTCCTCCCAATTTTGTGTTGTCAGCAAACTTGGTTAGTATTCTTTCCAGTCCTGCATCCAAGTCATTTGAGAAGACATTAAAGAGCACTGGCCCCAAGATGGATCCCTGTGGAACCCCGCTAGTGACCTGCTGCCAGCCCGATGTAACCCCATTTACTATGACCCTTTGAGTCCGACCCATCAGCCAATTGCTCACCCACTGCATTAAGTGTTTATCCAGCTGTGTGCTGGGCACTTTGTCCAGGAGGCTACTGTAAGAGACCGTGTCGAAAGCTTGACTGAAATCCAAAAAGATCCCATTGACTGGCTTTCCTTGGTTTACTAGGTGGGTAACCTTGTCAAGGAAGGAAATAAAATTTGTTAGGCAGGACTTTCCCCTCATGAACCCGTGCTGGCTGGGACCAATGACTGTGTTCTCTTTCAGGTGTTTTTCAATAACTCCCAGAATAATCTTCTCCATAATTTTAGCAGGCACAGAAGTGAGACTGACAGCCCTCTAGTTACCAGGGTCATCCCTGTTGCCATTCTTGAAGATTGTGATAACATTTGCCAGCTTCTAGTCAACTGGACCTCTCCAGATTCCCGAGAGCTTTGAAAAAACCATGAGAGAGGTCTCGCTATGACATCAGCTAGCTCTTTAAGTACACTTGCATGAATCCAATAAGGTCCCAATGACTTAAAGGGATCCAGCTGGAGCAGCAAGTCCTGCATAAGTTCAGGCTTTATTAGGGGTTTATCATTCCCACAATCATGGTTCACTTGCCCAGGGCTCTGAGGGTCCTGGAGCCCACCATCAGTGTTGAAGGCCGAGGCGAAGAAAGCATTAAACGTCTCTGCTTTGTCTCTGTCCCTGTTTGTGAGATGACCATGCTCATCAAGCAACGGGCCAATGTTATTTCTAGCCTGCCTTTTGACATTAATGTACTTTTAAAAAGCCCTGCTTATTGTTCTTCACAGTACTGGCCAACTTCAGCTCTAATTCAGCCACACGTATTTGGCCTCTCTGCAGTGGTGAACAGCGTCGCTATAGTCCTCCTGTGTCACCTGATGTTGCTTCCACTGGCTATATAATTTCTTTTTTCTCCTCATTTCAGGAAGAATATCCCTGGTCAGCCAAGCCAGGCTTTTGTCTCACCTGCTTGACTTCCTACACTTTGGGATTGCCTGCTCCTGCGCTCTTAGGAGGTGGTACTTAAAAAGGAACCAGCACTGATGGACCCCAGCACCTTCAAAGAGCTTGTCCCCAGGGGACCTTGCTAAGCAGTTCCCTGAGCAACCTGAAGTCTGCTCTCCTCATGTCCAGAGCTGAGCTCTTGCTGGCAGTTTTCTTTCTGTCACCATAGATTTTAAACTTGACTGCTTCATGGTCACTGTGGCCAAGGCAGCCACCAATTGCCACTTCACCCATGAGGTTCTCTCTGTTAATAAGCAACAAGTTGAGGAAGGCACCTTTCCTGGTCTGTTCCCTTAGTACCTGTACAAAGAAGTTATGGTCCTCATGGTTTAGGAACCTTCTGGACCTTTTGTACCAGTGGTGTAGTATTCCCAGTTGTCATCTGGCCAGTTGAAGTCCCCCATAAGGACAAGGGCAGATAACTTAGAGGCATCCCTTAGCTCCTTAAGGAATAACTCATCAGTATCATCCTCCTGGCTGGGTGCCCTATAGTAGACTCCCACAACAACAGCTGCTTTATTTGTCTGTCCCTTAATCCTTACCCAGGGGCTCTCAACTGTGCCATCACCAGCTGCAATCTCGGTGCATTCCAGCTCCTCCACTACATACAGTGCCACCCCCGCCCACCCTCGCCTGCCCTGCCTATCTCTCCTAAAGTGCTTGTAACCATCCATCGTGGCACACCAGTCACAGGACTTGTCCCACCAGGTTTCACTTATGCCAGTGATGTCATGCTGCTAGGACAGGGCCAAGGCTTCCAGCCTCTCTTGCTTGTTCCTCATGCTGTGCACATTTGTGTAGAAATTCTTCAAGCGTGATTCATTCTGCCCATCGCCACATGTAGCAAGCTGAGGACTCTCACTAGCGCACAGCTCCTTCAACTTTGGTGAGACTACCCATTGCCCAATGCTGACTAGCTTGGTACCATCCCCTTCCCCCTTCCAATCTAATTTAAAACCCTGTCAATCAGCCCTGCTAGCTCCTGAGCAAAACCCCTCTTCCCCTTCTGAGAAAGTTGAACACCATCAAATGTCAGCAGACCTGGTGTTGAGTGTACCATCCCTGATCAAAAAAGTTGAAATTCCACCGATGACACCAGTCTCCTAAAAAGTTCCCAGACATGTCTCATAGCTGGCATAGACAGGAGCCCACTCACAACAGTCAGTTTGGTTATGGCTGCTCTGTTTCAGGGTCTACAGCAGTTTACTAGCATGGATATGGACTATTCCATGGATCATTGGGCTCTCTGTCAGTCAATGGTCTGTGGGACTTGCAATTTGCTAGAGTATTTGTAGACTACAGCTGTGAAGGACTTGCATCATTTCACTGTAGTAGTATTTTTCTCCTTTTCTAACCATCTCAGACCAAAAAAACCCTATCTGTTTTGCTACTGTTCCTAGAATAGGACAGAACAGAGTAATAGTACAACAAACTTATTTTTCAATTAAATGGTATAGGAGTAACCATACAGTTCACAAATGATTCTTTGTAAGAAATCTTTAATAATCATAATTAGAGAAAATTATCAGGGAAAAGAAATCTGCTTGTCCCTCTCCCTCTCTGACACTCTGCTCGTACCAGAGATAAGCACCAAAGAAGCACAACAGTTGATCTATCCTATGTACTTAGGTTTACAAGGAATCCCCTTTCCTCAGGAAGCAAATTATGCTTTCAGACTATGGAAAGTTTGTACCCCAAAATCACCAAAACTTTTCCAGACAGAGACTGAATAGCACATCAGGAAGATATTTTGTATGAATGGACAAAATGCAAATGGGAACATTAAAGCTTTCAATTCCTTCTTCAATCAGGTTTTCTTCGGTTTCTCTGCAGCAGGAATGCTTCTATTAAATTTGTCTTTTCGCTGCGCACAGTACATATTGCTTCTGAATAGCCTGTCACTTCAGCTCATTTTCTGCTATTTAGAGATGTCTGAAGAAGTATAGAACCACAGAATCATCAAGTTGGAAAAGAGCTTTAAGATCATTGAGTCTAACCATTAACCTAGCACTGCCAAGTCCACCACTAAACCATGTTCCTAAGCACCACATCTACACATCTTTTAAATACCTCCAGGGATGGGGACTCAACCACTTCCCTGGGCAGCCTGTTCCAGTGCTTGACCACTCTTTCAGTAAAGAAATTTTTCCTAACATCCAATCTATACCTCCCCTGAAGCAGCTTGAGGCCATTTCCTCCCATCCTTTTGCTTCCTAATTGGGAAAAGAGACCAACGCCCACCTCACTACAACCTCCTTTCAGGTAGTTGTAGAGAGCGATAAGGTCTCCCTGGATCCTCCTTCTCTCCAGGCTAAACAAACCCAGTTCCCTCTGCCACTCCCATAAGACTTATTCTCCAGAACCTTCACCAGCTTTGTTGTTCTTCTTTGGGTACGCTCCAGCACCTGAATGTCTGTCTTGTACTGAGGGGCTCAAAATGGAAGACAGTATTTGTGCTGCGGCCTCACCAGTGCTGAGTACAGGGGCACGATCCCTTCCCCAGTCCTGCTGGCCACACTGTCGCAATACAAGCCAAGATGCTGTTGGCCTTCCTGGCCACCTGAGCACTCTCCTGGCTCATGTTCAGCTGGCTGTCAACCAAGATGCCCAGGTCATTTTCCTCCAGGCAGCTCTCCAGCCACTCCTCCCCAAGCCTGTAGCATTGCACTGCATTGTTGTGACCCAAGTGCAGGACGTGGCACTTGCTGAATCTCATATAATTGGCCTCAGCCCATCGATGCAGCCTGTCCAGATCCCTTTGCAGAACCTTCCTACCCTCAAGCAGATTGACACTCCTATCCAACTTGGTGTCATCTGCAAACTTACAGAGGGTGCACTCGATCCCTTTGTCTAGATCATTGATAAAGATATTAGATGGAACTGGCCCCAAAACTCAGCCCTGGGGAACACTAATTGTGACCGGCCACCAACTGAGTTTAACTCCATTCACCACCACTCTCTGAGCCTGGCCATCTAGCAAGTATTTTACCCAGCAAAGAGTGCACCTGTCCAAGCCATGAGCCGCCAGCTTCTCCAGGAGAGTGCCATGGGAAATGGTGTCAAAGGCTTTACTAAAGTCCAGGTAGACAACATCCACAGCCTTTCCCTCATACACTAAGTGAGTAATGTCATCATGCTAACATCAAGAGTATAATATCACCTCTAGTATGCTAACATCAAGAACTCGGCTACTTAAGTACCAGATGCTTTTTCTCCATTGGGAAAACTTGTCTCAACAAAAAGAATTATGACTTAGTGCCTCAGTATGTTCTAGTCCTTACTTAATTGACTTCCATGAATGTGCATATTTCCTTAATTTCTTCCATTATCTGTCTTTCATACAGTTTAAAACAAAAGGATAAATTTTTTTGTGTTCATCCTAAAGGAAAATAGGTGTGCACATGCATAAACATACATATATATTATATTCCACTTAAAATATGTACAATATGTGATTGTGATCCACTACTAAATACCCTGTTTCCTAAATATGTTAGTAATGTTTTTTGAAATGTTTTTTTTTTTTCTTCATATTCTCCTTTCTTTGTTACTGATTTTTTAAATTTAAAGGTATAGATTTTCTAAGAACAAAGATATTTAGGAGCGATATACTATGTAATTCTCAGTATAATGCTACCTGCAGGATAACCATTCATTCGATACAATCCTAATCCATAATTTTTGCTCTTCTTTTAAATTGGATCATTTTGGCATTTGTTTAAAAATGTGACATTATAATTGAGAACTATTATTTATTTTATGCCAAAGCAAGAAACACAAAAGCCAATTGATTGCTCTTCCTGAGGCAGACCTTCATACTCCTGGCCTCAAATTGTTTTTGTTGGGAAGATCACTTGTGCTTTGTCTGAGATGTGAAGTATTATCCTACATTTAGCATCGCCACTACTTTAAAGAGAAGAAAGTTCACCATTCAGCACTCTCCAAGAAAAACTACTTGAAAAGAGCTTTTGGTAATAATTATTTTATACAGCCTTACACTGAAACTTCTCTATATGCTCTCTCTATTGAAACTATTTTTTCTCAGTCAAGATCCATAGTTAATTTTATTCTATTCCTTATATTCATCAGTCTGAAGTGTGAATGCTGGTGTTGACCTACTTTAATGGGTTGAAACATACTAGCACTAAAACAAAGTAACATCTGTATTTTCACTTTTTTCTGTTGTCACTCTTGTGATGACTAATAGAAGAAAATGACGCTTGGCTACTGCCACAAAGGGAAAAAGACTTGTCTACTTTGCATTCCACTTCCCCCTTCTTGGAGGATTTTGTGATACCTACATTAAGGGTGATAGGTCCATCTTTTAGCTTTACAAAATAGACTTTTACATGTCAGTAACACATCTAGGTCTCCATTACAGCAGATTAGCTAGTCAGCTGAGGTTAGGATGTAATTATCTACATCCTGTATATTCCACATCATAGTGGAATGAATAAACCTCTGGAGGCCATGGATATTATTGAGTTGGTCTCAACAGAAAAAAATGAAGGTCTAGATACTCCAGCTTAAATGTTACACCTATGCTGGAGACACCTTAAGGTAAGTGAGGTGGTGCTACGCCGAATATCACAGACAAAATCTCAATACCAAAACATTTCAGCTCTTTGTAGATGTGCTAGTTCAGTGGGTCAGTAGCTACTATCTTTATTCATAAGTAGTATGCATTTAACTATTCATTCTGACATATCTGTATAATATGACACCATAATATTTAGTGAAACTAATCAATTTTTTATCGTGCTTAGCTTGAAATAAATTATTTACCATTTTGTTTTGCACCAGATGCAAAAGTGTTTGTCAGGCATGCAATTTTAAAGGCTTTAAAGTGCTTAGTTGTTACTTTGCCGTGTTTTTTAAAAACTACTTTGAAGGTAACAATCTTTTTTTCATTGGTGGGGAAAATCATGCCTTTTGTTAGTTTCTTGCATGACACTGTCACAAAGTATAGCACATCTTCACTTGTTAAATCAAAAGGGTTAATGGGAAGAGCAGCCATAGTTTCAATCCATGAGAAGAATTCTTGCTGAATCTTGTTTGCTGGCATTCATACATAATCTTTTATGTTAATATGACTAATAGTTACATTTCCCTTTACAGCATTTACAGTAGAATAAAATTTCACAAAAATACATAATTCCAATTCTGCATCTTACTAATAACATTGTTCTTTTCTTCAGGGTGCTGAGGAAGAGTGTATACAATCTTTGGGTAAAAGTTTACATGATTTATTCATTTATGCTTACACGGAGCTATAAAATAGTTAATAGTTCTATAGAATAAAGAATTAAAACCATGCATTTGGAAGGAATTACACATGTGTATGTGTACACATATAATTTTAAAGACTTATGGAAAAGTAAAATATTTATTGCTTTCATTGTATCACTTTAATATGATTATCCATTGGGCTGATGAGAAATTTTTAATATTTTTAACATATACAATGTCAACAACATAAAAAAGAAGTGTCTAACATACTTCTGTCCTATTAGGCTGTTACCCTATCAGTCCTATTCATTCCACAGTCTAAAGTACATAAATGCTACTCATTGTTGCAGTTTACCATCTAGGACTTGGGGGTGGACGCTTATACTGTGAAGTTTAACATGAAATGAACCAAGATGTTTATGTAACCCATTACATTTGTGCTGTTATAGCCTTGACATAAATGCATATTTTTTATTTTATAGCAAAGACTTTGTAAAATGACAGCTCATTCTTTTTATTCATTTTCACATATCTTCCTGCACTGACCTTGTTTTGAAAAAGGAAACTTTTAAGGAAAATAATAATTAGCTGTCAGAGGTATTTGTCAAAGACTTTGCTCCCTAACATCTATTTAATCACAGCTGACTGTCAAGAACCAGGTTTCTGTTAATATCTTAGATTAAGTTCTTCTATTTTTTTAGTCTAATGCAGAATTTTATTTTTGGATTATGTTAAAGCAATGGAAATGTGTTGCTTCCTAGTTCTAAGAAACAGAGACTACATTAAATATACTTCATTGTCATATAATTTTGAATTTTCATTGTACTAAGCTGTCTTTAGCCAGCCATGTGTTTTACATGGAGTTCCTCCAGTGAAAGCATGATGTTACCACCTCCATGTGGTCCTTTAGTTAGTGTCACACTTTAATCTCAATGAAAGAAATGTAACAGGATCTGCATCACTTCCAATCTATTGAGAGCACCATTGGAAAGGCGTAAAAGTCAGAACACCTGGAAATCTGCTCTATGGCTCTTTTTGCTGTCCCCAGACCATAAAGTTTTACTTAGTGGAAACAAGAACAGATCTTACTGACAGAAGGGTCATTGTCCCTGACCCGTTGTTGGATAAGCCTATTTCATGGATAGCAGCAGCAGAGTTGGTAGGTTTTGGAGCTTGTACACCACCATAACATGGGTACCACCCTGCCTTCTGCACTGCAAAGAGGATCATCTTCTTGCATTTTTTCTGTAACAGTTTTACACATACAATGCTGCAAAAGAGAGGGCTGTCTGCCTTGCAGATGTGGTACCCAAATGAGTAAGTTCACCCCAGTGCTGTAGAGAAAGAAGAAAGGGGTTTCTAAGGCCCTTAAATCAATGTAATACCACCTTTCAGTGTGTCTTATCATGTTTCTGGTGTGAGCTAGTCAATTTCCTGTGTATTTCTGTTCATGAGGTTTTGATTATGTCAAGTTGATAGGCATTCTGTCTCTATTTTTGGTTATAAATATTTCTGTGGATTGCCTAGATCTTCTAGGTGTTCAGTTAGCAGATTTTTAAAGCTTGTTCTATGTTCATACCATTATATAAAATTGATTAAATATAATCCACTGAGCCCCTGTAATTGTATTACTGTTTGAATTTGTAATTACAACACACTAAAAACAGCTTTGATATGATATCTTCTTGATCTCAATGTCTGTTTCTCTGTCCTGATCAGAACTGCAAGAGTCTAGGCAGGGATACAGACCTCGGTCAGCAAATCATCTTGGTTATTTTATAAATGCTTCTTCAGATCATGGTGTAAATTTTGCCAAAATACAACAGACTTAACACATTCTGTTTTGTTTGTTTGTTTTTTTAATAAGAGTGCAGGCAGACAGAAAAAAACTTTGTCAGTCATGTCATATGGCCCTCTGGTGCCTTTTGTTAATACCCCAGTGATGCAAAAAACAAGATTAAGACATTTTTTATTTGTCTTCTTTCCATAAGCTTTTTTTTAAAGCATGATATTCTCAACCCTGCTATAGCTGACAGCAAACCTGTTGATCTAACTGGTAGAAGGGTTTAATCTACAATTTGATTTATGTTTCCCCTGTTTAATTTGCATCAATTTTCTTGAGGTCAGTAAGAAATCCCTCTGTTATTAGTTAAATTAGCATAACTAGCTTGAGACTAGTTGAAGGAGAATAAATCTTGTCAATTTGCTGAAACAGAGGAGGATTGCACTCCTCATTACTGTGATGTAACAACAAAGACCAGTGGAGATGATTATGATTTGTCATAACTACTCTTGTTGATGGAACTGTACTGGCCTTCACCAGAGAGATTCTCCAGTCCAAACTGGATGATTTCTGACTATAACTGGTATGAGTTTCCTGTATCGATCACCCAGTAAACCAAGCCTATCTAAAGGATGCAGAAGACCCATATCAAAAAGCCTTTTTCCCATCAAAGTTTACAAACAAGGAGGGCCTTACTCCAGAAAAAGTAATAGCCAAGGGGTCACATACCCCCGGGGAAACACCAGATCAGAAAAGGAAACTGGAATCTCGTGTAAATATCTGTCCACCACACTTACGTAGCTCCAGAAAACATGCTTAATACTGATTCCACATGTCCAATTCTCACTGGCTACTCTTCTGCATATAGGGTAGCTGCATGTTTGCAAGCCAGCTAAGTCTCTTCATTGGGAAGACTATTCAGCACCCAGCAAAGAGTACCCAGCAAAGAGTACACCTGTCCAAGCCATGAGCCGCCAGCTTCTCCAGGAGAGTGCCATGGGAAATGGTGTCAAAGGCTTTACTAAAGTCCAGGTAGACAACATCCACAGCCTTTCCCTCATACACTAAGCGGGTCATGTTGTTTTAGAAGGAGATCAGGTTAGCCAAGCAAGACCTGCCTTTCATAAATCCATGATGATGTGCCTGGTCACCTGGTGGTTATACATGCCGCATGATGGCACTCAAGATGACCTGCTCCATAACCTTCCCCAGCACCGAGGTCAGACTGACAGGCCTGTAGTTCCCTGGATCCCCCTTCTGGCCCGTCTTGTAGATGGGTGTCACATTTTCTAACCTTCAGCCAACTGGGACCTCCCTGGTTAGCCAGGGCTGCTGCTAAATGATTTAATGTGGCTTGCTGAGCTCTTCCACCATCTCCCTCAGCACCCTTGTGTAGGTCCCATCCAGCCCCATACACTTGTATACGTCTAGGAAGTGTAGCAGGTCAGTAAACATTTCCTCTTGGATTATAAGGACTACGTTCTGCTCCCTGTAACTGTCTTCCAGCTCAGGGGGCTGCTACCCAGAGAACAACTGATCTTACTTTTAAAGGCTGAGGCAAAGAAGGCATTAAGTACCTTAGCCTTTTCCTCAGCCTTTGTCACTCTTTCACCCGACATCCAACAAAGGAAGGAGATTTTCCTTAACCTTTCTTCTGTTATTAATGTATTTATAGAAACATTTTTTATTGTATTTTATAGCAGTAGCCAGTTTAAGTTCCAGCTGGGCTTTGGCCCTTCTAATTTTCTCCCTGCATAACCTCACAACAACCTTGTAGTCCTCCTGAGCTGCTTGTCCCTTCTTCCAAAGGTCACAACTCTCTTTTTCTTCCTGATTTCTAGCCAAAGCTTTCTGTTCAACCAAGCCAGTCTTATTCCACTCCAGGTCATCTTTCAGCACATGGGGACAGCCTGTTCTTGCACCTTTAAGATTTCCTTCCTGAAGAATGTCCAGCCTTTCTGGTCTCCTTTGCCCTCCAGGACTGACTCCCAAGGCACTCTGTTGACCAGGCCCCTAACTGGCCAAAGTCTCCTCTCTGGAAGTCTAAGGTAGCAATTCTGCTAACCCCCCTCCTTACTTCTCCAAGAATCAAAAACTATCATTTTATGATCGCCATGCCCAAGGTAGCCTTCAACCATCATGTCACCCACAACTCCTTCTCTGTTCACAAATAACAGGTCCAGCAGTGCACCTTCCCTAATTCGGAAGCCCAGGCTTCCCTAATTGGCTCGCTCACCAACTGTATTAGGAATATGTCGTACACACATTCCAGGAACCTCCTAGATTGTTTCCTCCCCGCTGTCCTGTATTTCCAGCAGACATGTGGTAATTTGAAGTCCTCCATGAGAACAAGGCCTAGCGATTGTGAGACTGCCTGTAGAATATTTCATCCATCCCTTCATCCTCTAGACAGGTAAAACACTCCGTAACACACTGGGGTACCCCACCACTTCTCCTTCCTTGCCTATCCCTTCTGAAGAGTTTATAGCCATCCATTGCAGCACTCCAGTTGTATGAGTCATCTCACCATGTTCCCGTGATTGCAACTACAGCATAGTTTTCCAGCTTCGCAATGACTTCCAGTTCCTGCTGTGTGTTGCCCGTGCTACATACATTGGTGTAGATGCACTTCAGTTGAGCTATTGATGCTGCCACCTTTTTTAGGGTAGAAGTCTATGTGACTGTTCTCAGGCACTTCCTGGTTTTCTAACATATCAATAACCCTTGCACCTTTGCTGCCACATGGACCTCTATCCCCTACTTCCACTGAGATGGCAGACCTAAGGACATTGCTAGCACATTGTCCCTCAAACACTGGCATGTTGCTCCCAGGCTTATCTCTAGCAAGCCTTGTTTTATCCTCCTCTCCCTTCAAACCTAGTTTAAGCTCTTTCAAAGAGCCCTGCTAACTACAATGCCAAGATCAGTTTCCCACTTTAAGACAGGCGTGCCCCATCTGTTGCAGCAGGCCTAGTGTCATGTAGACTGACCCATGATCAAAAAAACCAAAATTTTGCCACTGACATGAGGCTCAGAGCCAGGTCTAGATCTGCTGGCTTTTCCTCTTTCTTTCTTCATAATTCCCTGCAACCGGAAGGACAGAGGAGAACACTACTGGTGGTACTGATTCCTTAATCAGTCATCCTAAGGCTCTGAAGTCTCTCTTGATTGCTCTTAGACTTCTTGTTGCAACTTCATCGCTGCCTGTCTCACAAATCAAAAATGGACAGTAACCTGAGGGACGTACTAGGGTGGGAAGCCTTCTTGTCACATCTTTGACCTGGTCCCCAGGGAGGCAGCGGACTTCCCTAAGAAGTGGGTCCGGTTGGCATATTGGGCCTCCTCTTTTTCTCAGGAGAGAGCCTCCTATGACCATGACCCATTTCTTTTTTCTTAATGGAAACAGTTTTGATGCAGGGCATAAGCCAGTTTAACCTTGGTGACACCTCCAACATAGACGAACCATCATCCTCATCATTGTTTGGTTCCATTTGCAGAGCCTCATACCTATTATGCAAGGGCACCTGGGAAAGTGAAATCCCTGTTTGCAGGTTGAAATACCTCCTGGAAAACGTCCATAGGAGTGGATGGCACATACTTGATTTCCCTTTTTATCTGTCCTCTCACAGTCTGCCAACAGTAGCAAACACAAATGTTTGGTAGCTTTCATGCCCTATCCCACAACGAGCAGTAGCAGGCACCAGGGAACAGCAGGAGCAGAGTAATATGTTACATTTAAGACTGGGCCTGAGACTTGTATCCATGTCTGCCGTTACTCACAGAGGTAGATTTTATGTGTTGCCATTTTAGATTTTTTCTGGTTTAAGAACTTGATACCGTAGATGTTGTTTCCTCTTTTAGTAGCCCCTGGAGTGTCTCAGATATTACTTCATGTTACTGATAGCAGACACGGCCATAGTCTCTGTGGTATATGGGACATTTCTGGTGAAACTGCTATCATTTACTGTTAAATCTAATTTGAGAAAAGAAACAAACTGCCTCACACATTGTGTATGTATTAGAAAAATAAAGGAACCAAACACTAATAATTCACAATAATGGAAGTTGTAGGTTTCCTTCTGTGGAATCACAGACTGCTCAATTGCAAGCCCTCTAAATTGTGCCCAAGCTCTCCAGACACCAGGGGTCTTTGAAAGGTCCCACTGTGAATTTTTCTGCTGTGAAACACAATAAAGTAATGTTCTAAAAAACAGTGAAACCAATCTATTTTGAAATTTTTAACACAGTAATAAAAATACATTTCATTTCCTTTATGGCTCAAGCATAGTTGTCACTGTCATATAGAGACTCAGTTTGGAAGTCTTACATTTTACTAGAGAAGTTTCTGTACTAAATCAAATAAAGTATTGACAGTAGGTGCATGCAAACTTTTTTACTTCAATTCTTACCTTTCATTCCTTGTAGCCCTTCAAACCCTATTAAAATGCATCACAGGTGTTTGAGTCCAATCCATTTACTTCTTGTATAACTGTCCCATAAAGATAATCTTGACAAAAAGCAGCAGAGTTTTAAATTATTGCCTTTTCCCAAGAGAAGGTCGTTATCCTGATGATGAAAATTAGATATAAACCAGTCCAAATCTGTGTCCCCCCAACACCACTTGAGTTTCATCTGTGATTAGTCCAGAAATTAGACCAAACCTTTAATGAAGGTCTGAAATATTCAGATAACATTTTATCTTTATGTATGCAAATTTTCCTTATGGGTTCCAGATGGAAGTGCAAATGATGAGGCACCAACAGGGTTCATTGTAGTATTTCAGAACCTACGGCAGAACAGCTCTAAATTTCCCAAGAAAATCTCTTCTTGTAACATCTCCAGATTTGTTCTAAAACCCAAACTATTCAAAAAGTTCAGCTGAACTCTGTGTACTCATCAAAATTTACTGTATTTAGATGAAGGAAACCTAAACTAAGATCATTTACAATTTTACCTACTTTAATGAAAAGATATATCAAAAGTGTTTTCAGTGGCAACTGAAAAAAGAAAAAATGAGACATGGAAGAATTGGAAAGGTGTGCATGGGGAGAAGTGAGAATACTGAAACTTAATTTTAGTGATAATGTTTTGGTACATATAGGGAGGAAAAATGCTCTGTGCATTGTGGTGGTTTAAATTTATACCAAAATTATTAAGACTTTTGCTGTCTTCTGTAACTGCTGGATCATGGTCCTAGTGAACAGGAAGAAGTAGAAAGAGATATAGAAAATTACTACTATCTGCCGTGTAACCAGCTATCACTGAACAATGTGTTTAAGATCCAAAACCACACGAATGCAAAAATTTGCCAAAACTATCTTATCAGATGGTTTGGCCCTTTAACTTCTCATCCTCAGTGCTAGCAGTTACTGAAAGAACTTAAGCTTGAAAGTCCCATTAATGGTGTACTTCATTACATGATCTGAGAATAAATTTATGGAAGTAATAACTTTCCACTTTCTTACATGGAGGAACTGGAAAGGCCAGAAAAATAAAGTCTATCACCGGGGCTTTGTTGCCTTGTGTGGTACATCAACCTAATTACTCAAAAGAAGAGAAGTATGTGTGAATATAAATAAACCAGAGTTAATTTGGTGCATGCATCTTGTTAACCATTTAGAAAATGTGATAAGGCATTGTACCCTGAGAGCAAATCAAGAAATGAATGTACGCCTTTTAAAATATAGGAATGCCATGTTCCCAAGAAAACTTTAATAGGGCATGACTGTGTAATTTGCTCTTTATAACTCCTAATTCTCTTCCTGCTTTGTCTAGAAAGTGGACCACCTTCCATTTGCTCTTTGTAACTTGGAATAATTAAAAATCCATTATACTTCCCTCTCTCCAATGACAGTACATAAATTAAGCCTCAGCAGTGTTGAAACACATACAAAAAGTGACATGACCCTTTCAAAGTGTCACTTATCCGCAATGCAAATTTCTCCTGGGTGATCAGAAATTCAGCAAATATTTTTCATTTAGAACTCAGTCTTTTACAACTAAGTAGTGTTCATTTGTTGATTCACAGTTTAGAAGTTACTGAGGTGATTATTTTTATTAACCAAATGTGCACTTCTCTAGTTATTTTTATACTCCAAAATTCCCAGTAGTCAGCCTCAAGGATGTCTCAGTGCCTCTGAGAGCTGCAGATATATACAGCTAGGATTTCACTTCAGAAAAATGTCCATTTTCAGTAACCCAACAAGATGTAACGTGAAGCCAGTTCTGCTAAAGTATATGTAGTATTTACCTGTTTTCCTCTTTTGTGTTTGCATATTTCTATCTCAGATTTAGGAAATAAAAATTAACCTAACTCAGTGCTTCTCAGACCTCTTTTACTCAAACCTAGTATCAGCTGATTGGATCAAACCTTGCAATTGTGAAGCTGCATGAATCCAGGGCTCACAAAAAGGAAAAAGTACCTGTAGTTAGCCTCGGTCAGATGTATGTATATAACTTTTCACAACCATCTGACATTATCTCTCTGTCTTGTTTACTGCTTTTCATTTTTAGTTTTATCCTGTGGAAAAAATTTGTCCTTCTAAGCTTTTCTGAAATGCTGCATGAATTTTCCATGTGTCATTCTCAAACCTTGGCAAATGCTACAAGTTCAACCCCTTTAAAGGTAAGGGAATTAGGCAGAGCAAAAGACCCCCTTTGGCTTAACTGTGAGCTTCTGAGTCTGCTCAAAATCAAAAGTGAAGTGTATCAGAGATGGAAAACCAGCCGAACACCTGTTGAGAACTACAAGGGCATTGCCAGGGTGTGCATAGATGCAGTTAGAAAAGCAAAAGCTCAGCTCAAATTGAAATTTGTCAGAGATGTCAAACACAGACCCACCACCAGTGAAGTAAGAGTTGGTATGTGAACTATTACAGGAGTTTCACCCCTACAAATTGATGGGCCCTGACAATATCCACCTGAGGGTGTTAAGAGAGCTGGCTGACATCGTTGCAAAGCCACTCTCCATAATCTTTGAGAAGTCATGGAGATTGGGGGACATCCCAGAAGATGGAAGAAGGCTAATGTCACCCCCACCTACAAGAAGGGCTTAAAGGAGGATCCAGGAAATTATAGGTACATCAGTCTTACTTCAGTCCCTGGGAAAGTTATGGAACGAATCCTCCTGGGAGCCATCACAAGTCAAATGAAGCATGACATTGGGAAAAGCCAGCACAGATTCACCAAGGACAAATTGTGTTTGACAAACCTGATCACCTTCTACAACAAAGTAACCTGATTGGTTGATGTGGGGTGAGCAGTGGACATTTTCTGCCTGGAGTTCTCCAAGGCTTTTGATATGGTTTCCCACAGCCTCCTCCTAGAGAAAGAGATGTGTTACAGTCTAGACAAGTGGTCTGTGCAGTGGGTGGGGAACTGGCTGACAGGCCACACCCAGAAGGTGGTGGTAAGTAGCTCCTTTCAAATTGGCAACCTGTCAATAGTGGAGTCCCCCAGGGATCGATATTGGGCTCAACACTGTTTAATATCTTCATAAGTGACCTGGATGATGGGCTCAAGCGTACCGTGATGAAGTTTGCTAATGATGCCAAACTGAGTGGGGAAGTGGACACTTTGGAAGGGAGATCCACACTGCAGGAAGACCTGGATAGGCTGGAATAGTGGGCTAACAAGAACCCTATGAAGTTCAACAAGGACAAATGTAAGGTCTTGCACTTGGGAAAACATAATGCGGGAGTGCAGCACAGACTGGGATCCACCTGGCTGGAGCACAGCTCTGTCGAAAGGGACCTGGGGGTCCTGGTGGATAAGCTCAGTATGAGCGAACAGTGTGCTGCTGTGGCAAAGAAAGCCAACAGGATGCTGGGTTACATCAAAAAGGGCATTGCCAGCAGAGATAAAGAAGTCATTATCCCACTCTACTCAGCACTTGTCAGGCCACCCCTGGAATACTGTGTTCAGTTTTGGTTCCCATTATACAAAAAAGATGTGGACAGGCTGGAGGGGGTCTAGAGAAGTGACACAAAAATGATCAAAGCACTGGGACACCTACCATATGAGAAAAGGCTGAGAGAAGTGGTCTTGCTCAGCCTTGAGAAAAGAAGGCTTAAGGGATACCTTATCACCACGTTCCAGTATTTAAAGGGTGGCTACAAAGAAGATGGAGACTCCCTTTTTACCAGGAGCTACATGGAAAAGACAAGGGGTAATGGGTTACTCCTGGGAAGATTCCGACTGAACACGAAAGGAAAATTTTTCATGGTGAGAATGATCAGCCGTTGGAATAATGTCCCCAGGGAAGTGGTGGGTTACCCAACATTGGACACTTTTAAGATTCGCTGGACAGTGTGCTGGGCCATCTTGTATAGACCATGATTTTGCCAAGAAAGGTTGGGCCAGATGATCCTTGAGGTCCCTTCAAAACAAGTATTGTATGATTCTATAAATCTATGATTGAAAATCAAGATGATGGAAGCCAAGATCTCTTGCAGTAATACTGCAGTGTTTTGTCCACTCAAATGGCTACGTCAAACCAGTGAAAAATTGGTGGCTTCTGTGCATCCTTCCCAAGACCCCAGGGCCCACCTGGCTGCCCATGCTCTGGATCAGACCTTCAGCCTGGCTCCTGGCCAGATTTTAGTCCTCCCCATTACTCTGGTCTTGCCCGGAAGTTGTGGGCTCTGGGCTAGCCCCAGTCACTGTCCCCAGTCTGGCTCTGCTCCCTCACCAGGTGCTGTGGGATGAAGCTGTGCTTCAGGAGCACATGGCCCTGCTGGACCCATGGCCACCCTTGGCTCCCTCCTGGGGCACAGCCAGTCCTCACAGACCCCTGATGGTCAACTCCGGTCTGTCTGTAGAGAACTTAGTGCATTTTTGTGAATTAGAGAGCATGTTGCATCTTTGAAGACCTCATTGCCTTTAAAGAATGTAGTAATTTTTCTGCTTTCTGGTGCTTTACCAGAAAAGCATGAGCATAAATCAAACTTAATCATTCCTATACCCCTAACAACTACTTTTCTATTCTTCTTACCTTGCAAGAAGACTACTGATTTTTGTCTTCATGTATGGTCTACCTCTCTATGAGATCATGGGTTCTTTACCAGAATTCTTATCACTGCAGCTGTCTTCTTCTTCAGTGAATCACACTTTCAATAACTCATCTAAAAGAAAAATGTTGAAAATTTGCTAATTCTGTGTGTAACTTTTCTCCTTTGTATTGAATAAGGCAGGCTTCTGGGAAAAACAGGAATTTGAAAAACTAAAAAATAGGTATATAAACTAGGAATTCTAACATAAAAAATGAAAAACTTTGAATGCTTGACTGCATGACTAATGACTATAATTTTTCTTAGTTTTGCTTTGTGTTCTTGCAAGTATGTCAGCAAATATTTCTTAGCATGAAATGGAAACTTACAAGCAGGTCTCTTCTTTTTCCTTATTTCTTTCAGTCATTGGCTTGAATCTTCCCCAAGGGGTGACTTGATTGAAGTCTTCACATTACTTTCTGATGGCTTGAACTCCTTGTAGTACTACTGCACAAGTGAGATGAGTAGAGGCCAAGGGTAAATCAAAGGGGGTAAGCATTCACTTCAGAGGCACTCGCATCACTGTTGTGTCTCTGAAAACATTCTGTTCATGTTTGCAAAATTTCCCCCACATTTATTCTAACAGCTAGAAGCCCTTTAGTTTTAGTTCAGTCTTGAATTAAATCTTAGGTTCTTTAAAAGGAATTAATTATTGCATTTATTATATGAATCATGAACATTTTCATTCACCTTTTCACTTTTTAATGCATCTACTCTCTGGTCTCATAGTATCTATTGTCTTGATGTATTTGTAAAGAACCCTTGGCCAGCTTTAATTTATGCTCATTTATTTTTGCTCCTTTTCACTTCTCTTTTTTTTTTTTTTCATACTTGAACTGATATCAGATTAATCTTGGTGTTTGAGCAGCCATTATGATGCTATTGGCTGATTCTGTGCACCATAGGTAAGATTCGCTGTCATTCAGAAATAATCCATAAGGCTGCAGTAGTAGCATTGTTCTTGTGTTCTTCTCTAGGTGGGACTTACCAGAGTAAATGTAAAATTCTAGCTCTATGTCTTAATTTCCTTAAGGTCCCTGTCTAGCTAAGTGAGTGAAGTAGGAACTTGCAGGTCATGATTAATCTTACTAATTAGCTAAAATAGACCAGATGAATAGAAGTCTAGAGGTGCCTCCTTTTCTCCGTTGTATTCTTCTATTGTAACATGTGACCAAAAAGACTGGGAAAATGGTGGTCATCTGTTCTTACATTGGATACTATGAAATAAGTTTTCTTATACTGGACGTGAAGGACACTGCATCATTTTCTACATCCCTAGCTAGGTCTTTCTTTCTAATACACTTCCAGTTAGAGTTCCTCAGAGCACCAGTACGTTGAATAAGTACAGACACCTTGCAAATGCAGACAACATGAATCTTATAACCTACTTGCCATCCCAGGCTGCTCTGGAATGAGGTAAATACTTAATTTTATCCCTCAGGAAACTAGGAAATCCTGAAACGTGCTCCTATTATGATCTCAAAGCTGCGGGGTGGGTGGGGGAAGGAGGAAAATAAGTAGGATTTAGGCAGGTACCTGAAACAGACAGGCTGACCTGGGGTGCCAGGCAGACCAGATGGGGTGTCCGAGGACAAACTGGTCTATACTGCACTTTTTGTCTAATCACTCAGCCAAACCACTTATAAGGAATCTGAAAACCTAAGGAAAAGGAAGGAAACAGAGGGACGGATAGTTCATAAAGGGTTATAAATTGGTTTGTTTGCCAGTTTAAGGTCTCCACTTTGGGATTGCAAAAAGAGAATGATTTTTCTCAGTCTTGGTTTAACAATTTTTGCAGAGGTGACAGGGCAGCAGGAAGGGGATATGGCAAAGTTCGTGAGATAATAAGTGCTACAAGGACTTTGGGAAGAAAGGGCAGAAAAGAACTTTTAAATGTGAATGTTCCAGTGAGTGCCAGAAAAAGAGATAAAAGATATTACACCCCTGTCTTTCTAGCTGAAGGTTTGGAGAGAGAAAAATATTTTCTTCACACCATTTCTTGGTTGTGTCTGTGAGTTTATAGGAACTTGTCACACATCCCAATATATAATGCCAAGATTCACAGATATTTCTTTGTGCTTGTATAAAGTAGTTGTCTTCTGTAGACAATAATCCAATTTTTCACTTTCAGAGCTACTTTGCTAAAATTTGCTGCCTGCAGCCACAAGGTATCTCCTGAGAAATTATTTTAAGCAAACAATGCAATGGACAAAATATCAACAAAAATAGAATCAGTAAAGCAAACTCTGCATGCCTCTCAAAATAAGTGTCCTTTTAGGTAATAAAAGAACCCCAGTCTTGAATTCCTCTGGCTCCAAATCCTTTCTAAGTTGCCTTTTGCTTTTGTATGTTTCTTTTCCTTCCCCCGTGATTGTTCCTATGTGCAGCTGTTAAAGATATTTTTAGGTACAGACAGAGATTGCCTGTAGCACCAACTAAATGAGACTGTCACATAGGAAGGCTGTAAATGCACACAAATAATAAAGCAAAATCTAGGACTTTGGCTACTGCCACCTGTTCCTAATATTCTCTCATGGCCCCTGGCAAAAAAAAGAAACTGAAGATGAAACAATACTTTCAATTGCATAAGGGGGTTGTTTTGCCTGGATGGTACTATGCAAAAGGTGTGTCACAGGAATCATTGGTGGGGGCAGGCATAGAAAAGACATAATGGGAGTGCTGGCCACTGTGAAAGCTCCCAGATAAAGCTTGTAGAAAGCTGTGCGGCACCCTCCGAAGAGAAGTGTGAGCATTTGGCCTGTTAAAACTTAACAATGCAGTTTCCAGATACACTGCTGGAAGGAAGAATGGGGCACTTGGAGTAGGGATGGAAGCAGAATGACTTTACTTCTTCTGCTCCAGAGGGTCAGTGCATGAGCTCATCTGTGGGTACAGCCCAGACGTCTTGGTATAAGGATGTGTTGTTTACTCAGAAGAAAAGGAAAGGCCAGTGAAGTATCAAAACATTTAAGAATACAAAAAGAGACCATATGTAAACTGTTATAATTGGCCAGTCCTTACAGGGCCCCCTTCTCCTACCAGCTAGTGGCTCCTCTGCCCCACTGGCCTCTATCAGCTTTCCAGGACATTTCAGCAGCTCTGCCCTGCTCATGTCATACCAGGTGCAGATGCTTTTCCACCAGCCGCAGCTGTCTCGTCCAGAGTTTGCAACTAACTCTATCTTCTTAAGGAAATGCATTAATTTAGTGCTTGACCAGCTTGACATTCCTTTTGTCAGTCAAATTTCTTTATCTGGGGGTGCTTATGGTACCTAACAAACCTATACATAGGACTGTGATCAAACAGCACAAAATTGGATCTCCTTGGTCAGCAGTCCAATGCAAAGAATCAAAACTACAATTCCTCTTCACACAAGCAAGCAGTTCCTTATGCAGTACCCTATTCATTTCCCATTGGTTGTTATCTTCCAACATGCATTTTTTAATTAGTCAGTTATGCTATTTGTATGCTGGGTATGTGCATAAGCAGCAGCCATTAGTAGCACTCTACTCAGTACACATTTTTATCTTTTAATGACACATTTGAACATTTTCCTCCATTAAGCATCATAGGATTCTTGCGTAGAGTTTTGCTAGTCCTTAGACAAACTACAATTTGCTCATTAGATTGCTCTCCAACTATTTGAAAGTCACATTTTCAAACTACTTAGCCATCATGTTTTTCAGATCTTAGCACTTTGATTTAGCACTGTTATTAAATGAGAGCAACAGGCGATCATTATTCACAGACCACCTATCTGAAACATGTTTCTATGTCCTGTCTCAGCTCTTCAGTCTTGACTTGTCTGAAGTTGAAATACCTGACACTGACACAAGAAAAATGTGTTGCCTTGTTGAGCTTCCTACCTGGCAGGGCTTCCCCTGAAAGAAGTATAATTATGTCTAAAACTGCAACAGTGGGGCCTAGCACCCCAGCCAGCTGTGGCCACCACAGATGAACAGCTGTCAAGCTCCTGGTGTGTGTCTCCTGAGGGGCAGCACATGTCTGTGGTTGAATTCAAGTGGGCAACAGCTGAAGCAAGAGTTTCTGAAACCTGCCATCATTACAACAGAGGCATACCCCACCAGCTGCCTCGCAGAGCGCTGCTGGGTTCCTGCACTGGGCGGGGGAGGGGGGGAGTAAATAAAGTGCACTTCCTAAATCCATACATTCATGGCACAAAAAGGAGCTGTCACTCACAGTTGATTGAGCACCTCTTCAGAGAACAAACTTTCTATTTCCTGACATGCTTTGATGAACAGTGAAATAGTTAACAGTCTTGACATTTATAGATTCTCAAGAACAAGCACACTCACTAGAGCATACTGCCTCACGGTGGACCAACTCAAGCCTTCACTGTCAGCTTCTTCTTACTAGTATGACAAGCCTATGCAGTGTTGGCATGAGAAGATTTTTATGAAATTAAAAAGAACAACAAATGATAATTTTAAATGCCTCTGGCAGAAACATTTTATACATGTGAATGTATACACAGTGGTTTTCTGTTGTATAAAGACAGGTAATGCATTTTTGGGGTTTCATATCTTTCCCAGAAATGAATTTTCTTCAATCATAACTGTAATCACATGAAAATATGAGACCTTAACATTCAGAGAGCTCATCTAAAAAGAAGATCAAATTCCCATGTTTCATAGTCTTAAACATCTGCTGGGGCAAGAGCAAAAAAAAAACCAGCTATATGAAACAGAAATAATTGGTACCTAAACTGAAGAAGTGTGGATGTGTGTGTGAGCAAAAGAGAGATGGAAATGTTTAATGAACCCACATCTGTTCCTTCTTCGCCCAACAGTTAATTCTGCCCCTAAATCTCAGAATCAATTTTGGTCTTCCCAGCATAAACCCAGTAATTCTGTTCTGCCTTTAAATCTGTTTCTCACATAGCATCTGGGATTCTTTAACAACATTCCTAAGGCTGAGATGCTGGTCTGTGCCTCAGTCCTCTCTTTGCTTTTTCAGAGTCTCTGTATATGAGCATTTATTAGGGGCCTGGGTAGTTAAGGATGTCTCCTGTTGCTGTCAGACAGATAAATGATGGAGGAATGAGTTGCATAGTCCTGGCTTCTGCTTTATTCTTTCCCTTTTTTTCTTGTCAATGGAAGAAGGGAAGGGAGTTCATTTTACTCTTCATAATGTTTGTCAAACCATAGAGAAAGAAGGTAGCTTCTTCAGATGACACTACATGTATGCTTAACTCTAGAAAGGAGGATCCCATTGTAAGGATTAGGTTCCTTTGTGGCTTATAAGCACTGAAAATAATCAGCACATTCCTCTGTAGGTTCAGGCAGTTATCAATTAACTCAAACTTCTGTTTTCTGAGCACTAGTATCAGAGCTTATGTAAAAGATGCTAATTTTCAAACATGGCCCTGCAGCAAGTTGTTGTGGGGTTGCTAACTTTTTTAAATAATCTGGGATGAGAGTTTAATCTTCTGTAACTGCATGGTTTGTGGTGATGCTGACCATTAACATCTGGAAAAATGGACCCCTGATAATGCTCTTCTTCATAGCCTATTTGTGAAAGACAAATAAAGTGGGTCCATCATTGCAGTGAAAAAAATGTTCACCTGACCAGACACTGACACTGATTAAAGCTGATGATTAAGCTGATGCCCATTCCCTAAGTTCCTCCTAAAACCTGCACGAGGGCTCAATAGTCTGAGTGTCTTCTTATCCAAACATAACTTTAGAGTAAAACCAACATAATTTAGAAACAGAGAATAAATCAGAGAGTATTAGGTTTATCTTGTACCCACTATAAAAGATAAACAGGAAAACATCTGGAATATGCCATCTGGGTATTAAATATACAGATCAGGTAATTAGACTAGGTCTAACTTATGTTAGACCATTCATAAGGCCATGTGAAATATTCAAACAGAAAACAGCTTATGATTTTTAAGTATGTTTTCAGGCAGGATGTTGGTAATAAAACTGAAAGTCTGAAGTGAGAATGACTGAAGTAAGGTTATCCACAAAATACAAGATACATGGAAAAAAAAATGTTACACAGCCAGCTCCACGTTTAAGAAACATTCACAAATTTCTAGCAAGCCAGAGGCTTTCTTGGTAGCCCTAGGGCCACCCTCTAAAAGTGATGTTGTTTTCCACTAATTCCACTTGTAGACTTGACAAGACAATCAATGTCACTTGGCAGCTACCAGGGGTAATGTAACCCGCTGCTCCCAGCAAGGAGTGTCAGTAGTCCTGGCGAGTCAGCCTCCTTTACAGCTCTGCCTCAAAACCAGAGAAAGCTCTCTGAACCCAAGACCTTTTTTTTCTTCTTTTTTAACATTTTGACCATAATAAATGTGCACTTTTTTCTGAAACTTTGCTTTTGTGAGAACTTTGAGGTTTACTCTGGTGACGATTTACAGCTCCCTTGCATATTGGCAATTGGGAAGAGGAAAGAGGTGAAGATTTGCAACTTTTGGAAGAAGGAGCAGGCAATTCAGGAAGAGGACAGAGATCTTGTTAGGTCTTGCAGAGACAAAATTAGACAGGCAAAATCCCAGATAGAACTCAATTTAGCCACTGTTGTAAGGGATAACAAAAAATATTTTCACAAATACCTTAATAACAAAAAGAGAATCAAAGAGAATCTCCATTCTCTATTGGACGCAGAGGGGAACATTGCCACTGAGGATGAGGAAAAGGCTGAGGTACTTAGTGCCTTCTTTGCCTCAGTCTTTAACTGTCAGACCAGTTATCCCAGGGTATTCAACCTCCTGAGCTGGAAGGCAGGGATGGGCAGCAGAATAAAACCCCCATAATCCAGAAGGAAGCAGATTATGAAATTCACAAGTCTACGGGGCCAGATGGGACCCACACAAGAGTACTGAGGGAGCTGTCAAAGGAGCTCATCAAGCTACTCTGCCTCATGTATCAGCAGTCCTGGTTAACACGGGAGGTCCCAGACAACTGGAGGCTTGCCAATGGGATGCCCATCTACAAGAAGGGCTGGAAGGAAGAAGGAAGGGCTGACAGGCCTGTCATCTTAACCTCGGTACTGGGGAAGATTATGGAGTAATACAGCTTGAGCGAGCTCACCAGGCATGTGCAGGACAACCAGGGGATCAGGCCCTGCCAGCATGGCTTCATGAAAGGCAGGTCCTGCCTGACCAACCTGATCTCCTTCTATGACCAGGTCACCAGCCTAGTAGATGTGGATGTTGTCTACCTGGACTTTAGTAAAGCCTTTGATACTGTCTCCCACAGCATTCTCCTAGAGAAGCTGGCGGCTCATGGCTTAGACAGTTGTACCCTTTGCTGGGTAAAAAAACTGGATGGATGACCAAGCCCAGAAAATTGTGGTGAATGGAGCTAAATCCAGCTGGTGGCAGGTCACAAGTGGTGTTCTCCAGGGCTCAGTTTCAGGGCCAGTCTTGTTTAATATCTTTATCAATGATCTGAATGAGGGAATTGAGTAACTTTGCAGATGACACTAGGTTGGGTAGGAGTGTCGATCTGCTTGAGTGTAGGAAGGCTCTGCAAATGGATCTGGACAGACTGCATCAATGGGCTGAGGCCAATAGTATGAGGTTTAAAAAGGCCAAGTGCCACGTCCTGCACTTGGGTCACAACAATGCAGTGCAATGCTACAGGCTTGGGGAGGAGTGGCTGGAGAGCTGCCTGGAGGAAAATGACCTGGGCATCTTGGTTGACAGCCAGCTGAACATGAGCCAGGAGTGTGCTCAGGTGGCCAGGAAGGCCAACAGCATCTTGGCTTGTATCAGGACTAGTGTGGCCAGCAGGACTGGGGAAGGGATCGTGCCCCTGTACTCGGCACTGGTGAGGCCGCAGCACAAATACTGTCTTCCATTTTGAGCACCTCAGTACAAGACAGACATTCAGGTGCTGGAGCGTACCCAAAGAAGAACAACAAAGCTGGCGAAGGTTCTGGAGAATAAGTCTTATGGGAGTGGCAGAGGGAACTGGGTTTGTTTAGCCTGGAGAGAAGGAGGATCCAGGGAGACCTTATCTCTCTCTACAACTACCTGAAAGGAGGTTGTAGTGAGGTGGGCGTTGGTCTCTTTTCCCAATTAGGAAGCAAAAGGATGGGAGGAAATGGCCTCAAGCTGCTTCAGGGGAGGTATAGGTTGGATGTTAGGAAAAATTTCTTTACTGAAAGAGTGGTCAAGCACTGGAACAGGCTGCCCAGGGAAGTGGTTGAGTCCCCATCCCTGGAGGTGTTCAAATAACATGTAGACATGGCACTTCAGGGCATGGTTTAGGAGGCATGGTGGTGTTAGGTTGATGGTTGGACTGGATGATCCTCAAGGTCTTTTCCTACCTTAATAATTCTATGATTCTAGGATATGCCTGTAGGGAAGGTAATCCAGCAAGAAACATAGAAGATACCTGATAAAAAAGTAAGTGGATGCAAACAGTTAAGGGGATATAAGAAGAAAAGTTACATGAAGCAAAAGTAGCACAACAGTATGATGGTGCCTACTGCAAATAAATGTTCTTAAAATCAATTAATTTTTTTAAAAAAATTCTGATTATCATTCATAACTGTGAGAATCTGATTTAATAACTTCATGTGTCTCAACTGTTAGATGAACTAATATTCCAGTTAGCTGATTTAAGATGTGTTGCAATACAAAATGGAAAGTTTTTATTTAAATGGCCATGTAACCATATTGCAATCAAATGTACAAATAAACATTTAAACATTGCATAAAACCTGTTCTAACTGATCGTATTTATAAGCTCCCACTGAAATATGTGGGAGTTTAGACCACAATTACAAAGCTCCTAGCCCTTGTTTATTAAATATTTCCAGTGACATAGCACAGCAGAGGGATAAACTATATACCACAATAGTTTTGGATGCCTCAAACCTATATTGCAAAATCTGTCTGTTAACTGTTATGTCAGCAGGGACTAATGTGGATAGCCTATAGCCATAAACAAAAATGTCTAGCAGCTATTGAGATTTATTTTGAAAAATTATGAGGATTTTCAGCTGAGCACTAAAAGTGAAATATGAACTGTGTTTTGAGGCTTGTGTTTTGAAAGCACATTGTGTATTAATATTTAATTTCTAATACAACAGTTTTATAATCTGTATTCATATAAAGCAGTAAGAAGTTACACTGTAATAAAGAACTATGACATATTTGTAATATAGGCTATCTTTACACATTCATTTGTGGGTACACTTAAGAGATCACAAGGCACATAGATTTTCATGCCTTCAAAAGACAGACAGTGTTTTGTTTAAAAGTGACATATAAGTACATGTGGATCATTGCCTGAATTTCTGAAAATATGGTCACATATTTCTGAGCTTGTGTTTCACCACAACAGTTTGCACAGAAAAGTAGAGGAATTAATATAGTTTTTATTTTCATTGGGAAAAGATGACAAACAGACTAAAGGATGGGTGAATGGGCAACCTAAATTGCTTCTAAGGTTAATTTAATTATTGCACCACAGAATCTTTCTATTTCCTTAGACAGAATTTTCCCCTTGCCTTCAGTATTCCTTGTATTTACTAATATGAAATATAAGGTAGGGTATACTAATTACAGGAGCTAAATTATGTGTCACATGCCATTTATTACATAAATATTTGTTTGATTTTATTCCACTTAAGTTGTTTTCCTTAACTATATTAACTTCATGACATCAAAGCATTTAAAGGATCAAAGGTGAATCTAAGTTATGTAGAAAATAATTTTTTGGCTGAAAATATTTCTTAAGACTCCAACAGACTTTTTCCCTTCAAATAAAATTTTAAATAAAAAGAGGCATTTTCTGCAGCTAAAAATCCTACAGTTTCCATAATTTTGTGCAAGATATGTATTGCAACCATTCAAAACATTACTACAACTTTTTAAACTTGAAAAATTCATCTCAACTTTAATCCTGAATCGTGCAATACTCATAGTTCTTGAGATGCCCTTTAGACACTCTCAACAGTAACAAATTGACCAAAACTTTGAGGGAGAGTATAAAAGGACATATCTGTATATATTTTATTTTCTGAAGCAGCTGACTTGCAAACAGGGATTCGTATTATCTATGACACCTATATTTAAGTGCCTGCATGTGGATATTTCCATTTTTTTCTTTATATCTGAATGATGTCTATATATTGAAATCAACATGTCTGGCGGAAGAGAATACATTTAAATAATTTTTTTCAGTTTTAAAAAATGTCAGAGGAAATCTTAAGATTTTTTACAAATATTAGAGGGAGCTTCTGTATTTATAAAGATCTAGAAAAGTTTGGGGTTTTTTTTTTCTCAACTGTGGCAGCCTAAGAAAATGCCAGGAGAAACTAAAATGACTGAAGTATCACTGACACGTGGGAAGATTCCAGGTCTACCTAAAATCTAACTTGCCCATTCTGTCCATAGCAAAAGTAAGAGTGTGGATGATGAAATTTCATTTTTATTCCTACAGCTGCACTGGAGGTGAGGAAATGAGGTCTTGGCAGAGCAGCTCTGGATGTATTAATGCTCTTGGACACAGATTATATGTTAAGAGTATCTGGGTATTCTGCATCACCTTGGAGTTTTTTTTCCTCCAGACTTCAGAGGGGGAAAGGTCAGTACAGAAGGGAGGGTGATTGGTTCAGTAAGCCAGAAGTAGGGATTAGGGATATAGAGTGTAGTGGATGCTTCACCTTCCAGCATAGAGAAACATTTGACCTTAGTAGCCTCTTTTCACATCTGAGTGATCTGATCAGGAAACCTGTCCAAGCGAGGAAGAATCTCTTCACTAACCACCTACCTAGAGGCCACCCTGACACTGCAGTGCAGTGAACCCCTGCACTGGGTAACCACAAAGGACCTGACCTTGTCAGCCAGAGTTTGGGCACTGTTATGTTGCTCAACTGTAGAGAGGACCTTGCTCTTCTGGACCCTCATCATGAATCTCAGAAATTATGTAGGTTGGGCTTGGAGCACACACCAAGGGTCAGTCTAATGCCCTGGAAACTAGAAAAATAGACTGCCCACTGACACCAAGTAGTTAACGCTGCATTTTCTTAACCAATAAGGGTCTTTTCATAAGCTGTAGTATTCTCTGTGTGTTTCTAAGCTATCTTATTTTACATCTACAAAGGATTCCTTGAAAATCAATTCTTCTATAAAAGTGTTTGAAATTGCAATATATCATTTTATGTGGGTAGGGTAGGGTTTGCTGAGTTTTTGTCGGCTTTTCTGGCAGGGATTTTAGAAATGATTCAGAGATTATAAAGCAACATAGAGATAAAGACCAGCTTTGAAAGATAGGATATACTGCTCACTATGATTTGTATGAACTAATCTCTAATGCCTCTTTGGGAAAAAACATCCACTGAAGCTTGTAGTCCAGTATGTACATCAGCAAAAACTACTTATTAATCTTATAACATTTTCTAATTAACAGAGTAAATTCTAAAATTAATACAAACTGAATATATCCAATGGTAAAATATATTTAGGCTGAAATGTGCCCTTACATTTGCTGAAAAATGTATGAAGTAAGCAGTGTGTCACAGAATAATCTGTTTTATTTCTTTTTCATTTGCTTATAGTCAACAAGAAAAGAAGTGCCAGCAGCTGGCACTTTGCAAGTAACACATCTGTGTCAATCATATATTATTATAAGCGTGGCTAGTAAAATTGCATTATTGTTGTTGTGGCTGTTGCCACTGCAGCTGTTGTTATTTACTATGTGCTAGCGTCCTTTCTTCTAAATGCATGACCAATGAAAAGTAGAAGAGAAATCCAAAAGGCAAATTTAGAGCAAACATCTTAAAGTCATAAAGTGCAATATACAAATTAATCCCCGGGAGAAGTGATGCTTATGAAAAAGATGTAAGTGTAAATAGACACTGTATGGAAATCCAGCTGTGCATGTTTCAACCAACAGTTTTTTCCATAAAATCCACCACGGACAAAAGATAGTGCACACAGGAACCATTACAATAAACAGAGGTACAAACACCTACAGAGATCAGGACATGGCAAGATGCAGGAAAAATAGCTATGATTATTCCCTAGCAGGAATCAAATTGTTACAGTTATATGAACAAGAAGCAAAAAGTACACGGAGATCAGATCTAGTGGTAAACAAAATTTTACAGTTTTGGTATCTCGAGGAAGGGAAAGAATTTATGTGCAGTCCTTTTTACAGGCACCTGACTCTCATTCCACTTTCTATGCAGGGAATACAGAAGCTGAATTAAACAACCCAGCTTGAATTGTTCATCCTTATCCAGGAACCAGACAGAGGTCCTAGAGTAGAGGTGATGTATTACTTCAGCTGGCACCTATTTAGGCAAACTGAACTCTAGAATAGTAGTATATATCTTTTTAATTTGAGGGAAAACAACTCAAATTCCAGGGCACATCTGCAGAACCAGAATTAATATTATACTGGGAAAAATTACTTAGAGAAAGTGGGAAGCATGAAGCACGTAAGAATAAAATCAGGGCTGGTTTTCATTTATACTTCCTGTAACAAAAACTCTAAACTATCCAGTTAAGACAACTGTATCAATTACAGCAATATGCCAAACAAGATAGGTAGCAAGAGGCATAAAGCTGAAAATAATAATTGTGGGTATATGTGTGTCTTTAAATATACATTTATGGGTGTAAGAATACATGTGTATAGGCAGATAGGAGCCAGGCTCTATTCAGTGGTGCCCGGTGTCAGGACCGGAGGCAGTGGGCACAAACTGAAACAGGAGTCTCCGCTGGAGCATCGGGGAACACCTTTTTACTCTGAGGGTGACCAAGCACTGGCACAGGTTGCTAAGGGAGGTTGTGGAGTCTCCATCCTTGGAGATATTCAAATGCCTTCTAGACATGGTCCTGAGCAACTGGCTTTACGTGGCTCTGCTTGATCAGGGGGTTGGACAAGATGACCTCTGGAGGTCTCTTCCCACCTCAACTATTGTGTGATAGTATAATTAAATAACGTGATCAAAATAAAAATCTATGACCTAATGAAGTTTTCTGTTTAATTAAGATAAGCAGCGTCCATAGTAATGCCATAAAGAAAAATTATGACTCCTTTGCAGTTGAGTAAGTTTTTCCCAGAGACATTTTATAGGTGCTAATCTGTGTGGCTGAATGTAGATATTAAATATGTTGAGTGTCTTTGGCCCACATCCCCAGAGGCATTTAGATGCTGAAGTTCAATGGACTGAAATTGATTAAATTATTATTAAATTGCAATTAACTGACTTTTCAGCGCCTAAATCTCTCTGAGTTATTTGGTCCTCTCTCTTCAACACGGAAACATGTCAAATATGAAAAGTCCATCAGTACATAGTTGCCTTGGTACAGCTCTTGATTCTTCAGCTGTATGACTGTCTTTGTGTTCTGTAAAATTACCAAAATTAAAACTGATTTTGAATGGAATTTTGTGTTCTTACTATCCCTCCAAAATGTATACAAATATTACCTAAAAAACCCTCAAAATTAAAGCAATGCAGCCAATGTACATACAATTTTATATTAATATTTTCCTTCAAATAAGGTAACTTCCTTACAACTTTCTTTGAATGCTGCTGTCCTAGAAAAAATATTAGATAAGCACAGAAAACAAGAAAGACCAGTGGAAAGTGAGAGCTAAAAATGCCATACAACATCTTTCTTGAATTTTTTGCTATATCTGGCTCCAAAAGGCCACAGGATTCTGGGACACCTTTTCTGTCTTGTAAAAATTATATTGTATGTACTATTGTATTACTATGATTACTAGATGATCATATCCACACACACCAACATTAATTTCTATTTAACAATTCAGAAGAAAGGATTAATCAGTGTTTAAAAATTAATTTCCACAAATTTGCAGTCGATATTCATTCATCAGAAACATCCTTAGTGTTTTTATTGTAAGTTAGCATACTGCACCCTACCACCCAGTTTGGGAATATTGGATATATCTGGCATAATTAAAGGAAGATTCTCACATCAAGGTTATTTGAGAGAAATACATCTATTAAAGGATTTGGTATTGATTTGCCATGTGAGACAAGTGAGGAGACAGAGCTTTGGACAGTATGGAAAAGCTGTCAGACATCTCAAAATCCGAGTTTTGTGATTTGCAATCCAAGCACACGAGAAAAAAAAATCATATTCATTACAGATGGGTGCTCTCTTGACTCAAAAAATAACAACAAACAAACACAAACACAACACCCCCCCTGAAAACACACATTTTGCATACCAGATAGAATATCTGCTGGAGGGAAACCAAAATACATTAAATTTTAATTTGAGCATTACTATACCCAGGTATTTTTCACTTACTTTTTTTTAATAATAGAGTTATAGACAGACATGGATCCACCATGGCATTAATGCAACTGTTCCTCATAGCAGTTATTAACTCCTGACATCAGACCATCTCCTTCCCAGCTAGAGCTATGGCAGGCAATACAGCACCAATTATTTTTTTTTGGTGATTCAAACAAGTCTTCATTATTAGAAAGATCTATGTTTTCATTTGGAGATTCTTATACGCTTTTTTTTTTTTTTTTTTTTTTTTTGTAAAAAAGCAACTGCTTTTGCAGTGAGGAGGAAATGGAGCAATGCAGAACAGTCATGCCTCTGCAGTCACCCCTGGTTAGCTTCAGCTCCAGAGACAGCACGACCTGGTAGGCTGCGATCCCTGAGTGAGAGTTTGTTTGCTTGCTGACTGGCAGTATCATTTCAAAAGTACGTATGTGGGTAAATACAGTTAATTATTCTCTAAATACAATCAAGCTCTAGCTCACTTAGACTCTTCTTGCATTTCACAAGGTTTTGTATCCACTGAAAATCTGAGCTGCGACACCACAGGCATCTTCTGCTGTTCAGCAAACAGATGACACAGGTGTTTAAATAGGACGAAAGTATTGGAAACAGTAGCAACATCCAAGCATTCTGTTTCAGCATACTCCACCATCTGCAGTCTGCCATCCATTTCTAGGCTACCATTCAAGAGTCTGGTTTTTTAAACTCTTCTCCTTTTGCTCTGATTTTATATGCAGACTAGCACCTTGTGAATACAAATTCCTAGTAGCTGTTGTGCACTCGGTTGTTTAGTTTGAGCACTTCCAGTGACAAACCATGCAACTGAAAGATAAAGCTCCATGCCTCCATTTATTTGAAACAAGGTGTCTTAATATTCTGTATATGTTAAATCCTCTTTGCTTGCTGCTTTCTCTGTTTGTCATACAAGTACCTTCTTCCCACTGAGATCAAACTTACAATAAAATTTGCATTCAATGGGTAACAGTCTTCCCTCAGATGGCTGGAAAATTATTCTTCTCTGCCTGGCATCTTTTATCAGAAAATCCAGTTTCCCACCATGTTAAGCTTACCACTGGTGCAATTATGACTGTCATGACACAGTCATCCCAGTGTAATGGGCTGAGTACATCCCACTGAAATAAGAAATAATTAGCAATTAAAGTTTTCGTTCTCACACATTCCATTCCATGATGTCTTATGAGGACAGGCGAGTTAAACACAGCCCCTGGCGGCTGTATAGGGTTCCTGACCCACCACTGGAGTTGTCTCTGTCTGAATTAATTTTTTTCCTTTGGGAAGAAATTAGAGCTGGCATTTTAAACTCATGTTTCAGGAAGCATTTCGCTGTCTTCCTCAGCAAGTACTCTTTCTTTATTCCCTTTTGGTTATATTTAAGCAACTTCCTACTATCCCTGTCCTCATTTTCAGGTTTCTTTCATACTTTAGTTAACTTGGTTGATCTCCATTCAAACATAGGGTGAAAGTTTTATAAAGCAACACAAACACTCCCTAGAATATATACCAGCTCTGCTTGGTGCAACATGGCACTTCAGAGTCACCAGTTCTTGGGGTGTGATTACAAGGAATAATGCAATTTGGCTACCTTCTGCCAGCCTGCTCCTTGTGATGGGAAAACTCCAGCCTCCAGTACTTTAAGACTCTGCCAGTGAGAAACATTTTGGTCTCTCTCCAGTCTGTAGGCGCTTTGTAGCCAATGAAAGCTCTTTTGCAAAGTAATCCTCCTCCACCGAGGAGGTGGCAGACAGGCACGGGCATGGGACAGGGTCAGAGACATCAGCCGATACCTTTTAAAAGCAATTGGTAGAGTGAAACATAAAAATCCTTTACCTTCAAAGCCGCCTTCTCCTTCCCTTCCCTCCTTCCCATTTGTCTGCTGTGTCATGTGGGCTCTCACTTGAAACACACGAGGAGTGATGCAGATAAAGCCAAAAGCTTGGTGAGGGGAATGGGCCAGAGATCCCTGGAGCTGCCTGCTCTGATACGGGGGTGGCAGGGGGACAGCAAAACTCCACCAGAAATATATCTCTGTTGGGGAATGCATCCAAATCTGATCTAATCCGGGGGGGGGAGGGGGGGAATAAAAAAAAAAAAAAAAAGAGGAATTGCAAGGGAAATGGCTTATGGTTGAAAGGACTAGAAGCCGATTGACTTTCAGGCTGAAGAAATGGCCCCACCTCAAGTTACTGATTTTCCACATGACAGAGCTGGCAAATCCCATTTTCCCAGCTAAAACAGGGACTATTTTCTTATTTTTATATTAAAAAAAATAAATAAAATTCTACAACTTTAACTTGTTTATTTGGTTTGTAAGCCTTTATGGCTGGGTTAGGAAAGGATCTCTCCTTTTGGGGAAACCCTGGTGCTGGGGTTGGAAGTTCCAGGGTTCCTACTGCTGCATTTATAAGAAGGGGATCCTGTGCATCATGTCTGAATTAATGGAAAAATATAAGTGGTATGTCATCCTGGTTTGATTGATGGCAAACAATCTTGTGCTGAGGAGGCAGGAGAGTCAGAGCTCTTGCAACACAACAAGGAAGATTAATGCTAAGTATATCAGTATTGATGTAGGCAGTAGATTACACATAATAAACTGTTTTAAACAGTACCAACAGCCAAAGAAAAGAAAATTAGAATGAAATGGATGCAAGGAACTCATACAGACTGATAAGCAACTGAATTTCAGAAGTTCTTTACAAGATCAGATGTAAAATAGTAATGCAGAATAGTTACAGTTCAATTAGGAACTTCTTTATTGTATCAGTGTTATAGTCAAAAGACTTGCATCCCAGCCCAGGGAAAAAAACATCAGAAAACCAAGAAAAAACTTCCCCCACAGCCCCTTCTTTCTCATCATTAGGAATCAGTACTATATCTGATGAACTTCTCCGGGATGAAGAATAAGGTTGTTTGTTATCTTGTACATTTTATGTGAGAGGCCATTGCACAACCTATAAATTCAAAGATATGGATGTGGTATAAGTACTACATATGATAGAGACTGATTTCTTAGCTATATGGTTTTGCATTGCTTCTGTAATCTCGTTCAAGAATCTGTTATCTAATAGTGAGCTGAACGGGACCTATCTGTGCTCTGGCAGTAACAGAGTGCCCTACTGAAATGTTGACTGAGATGATAACATGTCTTGAACACTGAAATAATGTATGTTTCAAAGACTTTTAAAAAAGGGCAGGCTCCACCATATGCTTCTAAAAGTGAGGTGCAGAGGGCAAGGAATAGTCACGGAGCAGTAATAAATATCAAAGAAAAAAAAAAACCCACTCCCTTTATTTGAGACAAAACTTTGTATTCCTTGGAGAAGAAAAGTCTAAACTGGCTGAGAAATGTCTTTTTAAACAATGTTGCACCACAACAAGATGTTATATCTGGTAGCAAAACATATGGTCTAGCTGTCAGAGTTAAGTCACAGATATCTGGAGGTACTTAATTTGAAAAATTATGCGCTGCTTCTTATGAGTTGATATATGGATTTATATCCCTGATTGTAGGCACCAGACATACATCCTTCCTCTTAACTTGAAATAATGTTTTTGAGAGTATACACAAGAGCAGTGCCTTACAGAAAACAGGGGAATGACAACACTGACTTACCAGCAAAATTGTTATTATGTTTTCCACGAATGGAAGATACCTTTTTGTCAAAAATTAAAGTTTTCATTAAAATATGTTCATGTTTGTCTCAAAAAAAGAAAGAGAAGGAAAAGCAAGGTCCAAATTTGCATAATCTTAAAAACTAATCTCTCATCAAAAAAGAGGGAAGAGAATGCAAAAGGAAGAAAAAGGGAAAGGAATAGCCCAAGAAAGAAAAATATTTTTGTCAAAATATTTCATTTGAGATTTAAAAAAAAATCCAGTCAGATTTATTTAATCCTGTTCTCCCCTATAATTAAAGAACCAAATATTTCATAGCAAAAAGAAAATTCACCAAGTCAGTGTGACCCCCTAGTATCACATTCATTCTTGGCCACCTTCAGATTAATATTCTGCTTCTCTACAAATAGTTCTTTGAAAATATTGTGATAGCTGGGAAATGTTTTCCACCATGACTACATATCTCACAGTTTGAATCTAAACTAGTGTGGTAAACATTTGAAAAATCATTTAAAATGTATATTCTATAACTAGCAATCATGGCTTTACAAGTACCACACAACACTGCAAAGCTTTCAATCACCTCCTGTAGCTCTAGCCTTTCATAGAAAAATGTTTTTCTGCTACACTTTAAATTCCCTTTTCTTCTGTGAAGAAAAACTGCTTACATTAAGAATCCATTTATGTTCCTAGATTCCTCACACACAACATGTATTTTTATTTTATGTTTTATTTTGTTTATGATATTCCAAAGAGCACTTTGTTCTGTGTGACTGTGGCATGCACTATACCATTCTTATATCTTACAGAAAGACAGGTGCAATATTTTCTTAGGGGAACATAATTATTGATGAAGACTATTAGAATCATTTTTACCCATTGATATTGTGGGTAAAATGAAGAACATATTGTCAATGTCACCTGTTCAGGCACTTTGCAAGAAGCAATTTAACAGCAACTGTGGAAAATGAGATCATAAAGGTTAACAGGGTACAGATCATAACAATCATTTTAATGGAGTTTTAGAGATTCAAGTTATATCCTTTTCCTTCTTTTCTCCCCAAAGGATATTCTGAAGGTTTATAAAGGAAACTTAATGATGTGCATGCTTGTGCATGAAGAGAATTTTTGCATCAGTATTCTAGAACTGAAAGCACAACCAAGGAGACCTCTTTGCAATATGTTAGTTGTTGGTGTGCCTTTAGGGTAAAATAGTTACATTATTTTATCTGGGAGCCATGGCAACGTAGAGGTGCAAGATCAAGTACAGATTGAGTTCAAAGGATCAGGTTGTCAAGCAACATCTTAAATGAACTCAAGTCTGGCATAGATCTCCACATATATCTACGCAAGTTAAACCAAGGCTTTTTAACTGTCAGTGTTACTTAATCTTGCTGATACAAGAACACTGAGAAAAAGATGCAAACAGACAATGCACTTGAACAGGCAGCATCACACAAAGGCTTCAGTACTTGCTTTCAAAGGGCTCCTAACAATAAATTGGTTTAAATAAATTAGACAATCTTTATTCTATGGAAAGCTCTAGGGTCTTTCCTCCAGAATTTTTACTGTTCAGTTATTAGTGGCTCTCACTGAATGCAGTCATCATGAACCACTATATATTTTCGTCATATGCCCTTGAATGATAAGAAGCCTATGTAGCCAGGGAAACCATGTAGTCCAAGTCTATTTATAAAAAGCAGCATTCAAAGGACTGATGGAAGTGTTGACTTTACTTTTTAGGGCTGAGAGATTACTCTGCTTTATTGTTTGGTGAAAACGGTATCTTTGTTGATACTATGGCTTTGTTTCTCTGGTGTATACGTTATTTTGTACTGATGCTTTGATCATACCTTCAAGTCTTTCTCCTCCTCACCTTCAATACTTTAGCTGGTAGTTCTCACTCAGCTTGTGTGCTACCTCCCTAACGATGGCTATCCAACCCCCCTCCTCTACATGTATGCCCTTTGCCGCCTCCACCTTAGCATTCTTACTTTCCCTCTCTTAGGTCTGGGAGATATTTGTAGAGGAATGTCAGTGTAATCAAAGATTTAAAATCCATCAATATCACTACACAGCTGTGAGTTTAGCAGTACTTCACCTGATTAAAGCATACTTGGAAAAAAAAGAAGAGAAGAGAGGAGAAGAGGGAAGGGAAGGGAAGGGAAGGGAAGGGAAGGGAAGGGAAGGGAAGGGAAGGGAAGGGAAGGGAAGGGAAGGGAAGGGAAGGGAAGGGAAGGGAAGGGAAGGGAAGGGAAGGGAAGGGAAGGGAAGGGAAGAGAAGGGAAGGGAGGGGAGGGGAGGGGAGGGGAGGGAAGGGAAGGGAAGGGAAGGGAAGGGAAGGGAAGGGAAGGGAAGGGAAGGGAAGGGAAGGGAAGGGAAGGGAAGGGAAGGGAAGGGAAGGGGAGGGAAGGGAAGGGGAGGGGAGGGGAGGGGAGGGGAGGGGAGAGGAGAGGAGAGGAGAGGAGAGGAGAAGAGAAGAGAAGAGAAGAGAAGAGAAGAGAAGAGAAGAGAAGAGAAGAGAAGAGAAGAGAAGAGAAGAGAAGAGAAGAGAAGAGAAGAGAAGAGAAGAGAAGAGAAGAGAAGGCATATATGAAATTAAAATTATTTAAGGGTGTTTTATTAGAGGTGTCCACCAGTTAAGAGAGCTTAGCTGCAGATTCACTTAACTGCATGGGTGTGTCTTCTGAAGCAGTGATTAAACCTTACTCCTGAACCTCAGTCCCCCACTGCCCTGAATTTCCACCCTGAATATCTCCTGTTAATCACTTCTTAAAGTTGGTAACAGTGTTCATCTCTTCTCTAGAAAATGCTGCTTCTCACTGATGATGAAAATGAGCAAAATCGCAATGGCATAAAGAGGACAAAAACTTGATGGATATTTTTAACATGGAAAAACTTTTCTGTCACACCATTCTCACCCCCTCCTACACTTCCCTTTGAAGGCTGAGAGTCCTTTCATATACTGCACTTAGGAATCATTTCTGGCCAATCAAAGTGACAATGACAAAAAAGCTCTTCACTTCAAGATACATCAATCATCTGCATTGTTCATGGCTGGGTAAGAATCTGAACATGGAAGATATGAACTTGAAAACTGCTTCTGGATTAGTGTTAGCCCTTAGTAGAACTTTAGTATTCTGGGGGAGGGAAACCACCAAAAACAAAACGGGAGAAGAGTATAAAAGAAAAAAACAACCCCAACACCAAAATCAAATAATAGTTGAATTTGAACAATAAGGTTTGCGGAACTACTGAATACATAAAAAACCACCGCTGTTTACCATGCTGGGACTGCATTGCTTGCTGCACGAACTTTTAGAGTGCTGCTGACTGTATGGGAGGAGGAGGGAAATTCTTAAGTGGAACCATAAGCCCTGTACAGTGTTGCCCTTTGCATTGGCCTGTGCATGATTCACCACTGGTATTATTCATCACAGAAATAGCTGGAAGTATACATTATATTATGGCCCCAAATGAAAATGAATTGTTGGGGTTTTGGGACACTTAGCCAAAGTGCTTTTTTTTTGGTGTGTGAATTAGGAATCAAACAGAGAGATACTCAGAAATCCAGTGGGTCATGTGGTGTGTGTTGAATTGACAAAGTGCTTTCTGTAAGCATCATGACCACCTTTCAAATGACAGTATCTTCATGTCACATGATGTACTCAGTATGGGAAACAGCATGTGTCCATGTATTGGTCAGCTACGAATCATTTACATCTTAAAAAGTATTATGTTAATCTCTGTTCTTATTTTAATGCAAAATTGGAATAAATCCTCTATTTGCTGTATTCTACGCTTTAACAGTCAGGGTTAATGAGCAGATGATGGTTGTCATATACTGTAAAATGAGATCACAGAAAAAAAAAAAACAGAAGGAAAATATAGACAGACATTTCTGTGAAACTGAAATTAATCTTTCTGCTGGAACCAGGTTACTGACTTCTTAACTATTTGGCACACATTTATTCCAATTAATTTCAATTATGCAAAAACAAGCATAAATTAATATTGAAACCTGGACAAAGGAGCCATACTTATTGTCCATAAGTCACTAGACATTATTTTCATCTAAGATGATTAGTGGAATTTGTAGACAGTCCACTAAAAATTGTAAATTATCTCTCCTAAATAACCAGTTACATTATTTGGGCTTCATAATTAACAGTCCTTAAATAGATTAATATGCTTTGAAATTTCTAATGAATGTTGACACATACATGTTACTCTTGTTAAGACAGTTAATAATGCATAAGAATGGAAAGTCTGCTGCTCTGAATCCTTTCTTTTTCACTATTTTATATTCCAGAAAGGTTTGCACACTAAAATATTCAGAAATATCTACTTCTTTTCTTGATTTCTGGAGGATATCTTGCTAATTTTTGTATTGTGTTCTTCTGTGAATTAGGAACTGTTAGTGACAGAAACAATCTGGATCACAGCCCATCTAGACAGTTATCTGTCCTTTCCATCAGAGGAAATCTACATCATCCTTTGCATATATTGTTTCTTGGATATATTGTATCTTGCTACTTTATCTGTTCTCTATAGTAAAGACAGTGCCAATAATTCATAAAATGTGTGGGGAAATGTGTGCTTGTAGTATTGATGCAAAAAGAAAAGCAAAGCATGTGCTATAGGTCTGAGTCAGATATTTTGCTAACATCAAATTTCTTCAGCTTTGGATATGGCTGTACTTCAGATTTCAGTGTAGCTAATGTAGAGAGAAGGAGCTTTCTTACTGAGCTTACCCAGCTGCTGGTTTGCAGTATAACCTTGTCAGCACAGAAAAGAACAATGGTTAATTTATGCTGCTAAGCAATGTTATTCACTATTGCTTTTGGAAGCTACATTTTAAGACGTTTTAGAATTTTATGTACTACTACTCCTACTAGTAGTAATTACTAGTATTAGTATTTTTTTTGCATTATATTTGACAAATTTTTTGACAATACTTAGGATCATGATGCTACATTGTAATAAAGGTAGGTAAAGAGCAGAGTTGAAGCAGGGAAGAGAAACAAGAATGCAGAATAACTGACTTAGTGATTCATACCATAACAAACTTACTTATCCCTAAGAATACATGTGTTTTAAACAAAATTAGAAACACATGTATATATTACATTTTCAGTCCAGGATCAGAGCATTAAGTCCAACAAATCTAAAACTGATTCCTGTTAACGTCTTTCATTCAGAAGCAAATGAAAATAAGACTTTTCCAAACATAAAATATTTTGAACATAGGTGAAGTAGAGAATAATTTCTTCATCCCTACAGCTAGTCATCCTGTTTCTTAAATTAACATGTTTTATCTGCCCCAGCATTTATTTTGTCTGTCTAATTATTTGGCATATTATAACATTGACCAAAATAGGCTGGAGAAATCACACTTAAATGTTTATTTCATTTTATTCAGGAAATAAGAGAAGACATTAAAAAAAAACACCACTGTTGATGCTGCTAAAGGATATCTTCTGTCCCAGATCTCCACCAGCTTCAAAACCACTACTTCTGCATTGCTTCTTCCTCTAAAATTAGCCTTGAAAACTTCTGTTTTAGCACATCTGGACGGGGAACCTATGTGTATGATTTTGTTGCTTACAACTAACAAAAATATGACCTTCCTTTAGAAACCTTCAAAGGCATCTATATTTCTGCACTAAATTTATCTATGAAAAGTAGGCATTCAGAGGAACTTCCTGCCCTGTGCACCCAATGATAGTGCTTCATAGGTGGCAAAATTAAACAGAACTTTTCCCATCCAAGTATAAGATTAGAGGATAAGCCTTTCCCTACTCATTTCAGTAAGAAATGTTTCTCTCTAATGCACCACCCACAGCAATAATCGTAAATGTGCTTTCTTATTCTAGTCTAGATTTTTTAATTTCATGTTTTCCTCTCTGTTTTGCTTATAAGGTCAGTGGAGCTCATCTACATTTTTTTTCCCTTTTTTATATCTTTCTCTGGTTACTTGTCTAAATCATATACTCCATGCTTGCATCCAGTTTTTCTATTTTTCAGTTTATTTCCAGTCCTGCCAACATTTTCTTTCTATGGAGCCATAAGCCAGTGTGATGGTAGTTAATGCTGGGCTTAGCTTATTTCTAACTCCATGTGAAAAACGCTTCTTCCATCTCTCATTTAAATATTTTTTGTCCTCTCTTTTTAACAGTGGAATCTAACAGATTCAGTGTTGCTTCTTGTGACCCATGTGAAAAGGTACATTTTATAGCTGGATAGTAGTTGAACCTCAGTGCCTTTGGATTTATCCCCTCTGAAAGCTTTCAATTGTTATGTTAGGTTTTTATTATCTTTTTTAGCCAGTACACTCTACATCATGATCCTTATGGTAAACAGTATCCTAGTAACAGAAGTAATTGGCTGTTGAACTCAGAAAAAAAATATTATCTCGCATTGTATTACCAACAAAAAGCAAGGCTGGAGGCAAGCTGACAAGTATCTGATGGACACAGCCTGAAATTTTGCAATGGGAAAGGTTGGAAACACCTGGCATTTAAAACATATACAAGATTTTTGGTTTAGAGTAAGTTAAAGATATTGACAGTAAGAGTGAAATATTATACATGAATCAGTCTGTGTATCTTCTGTTGCTGAAGGATGTCACTCAGCAAAGTTCCTGAACATCATGGGATGATGAAGACAGCTAAATTGCAAGCCCATGCTCAAATGCCTTGCTGAGCTTTCTTCTTGTATTCTTACTAGATATGTGCTTAGTCACATGATAATACAGAATATTAAGAACTAAAATCCATTAAGGCATTGTAACTAGTTTTATACCCAATATAATGCAGGGTAAACATTTTTAACTCAAGAAAAAAGTGCTAAAAAATGCTTAGCAGATGGAGCTCTAAAGTAATTTTTCATGCATAATTCAAAGCAGCTTATTTGTTTGCTTGGCTACAGAAGTATTTCTGAAGATACAAGAAGATGGAAAATGTATCATATGCATATAACAAAGTAAACTTTTTAACAGAGCAGGTGAATATTCACTATAGTAGAGATTGGCAGTTGTATATTAAATGTCATGACTTTTTACCAGAAGTTGAGCAGTATTCTTCAAGTCCAGTTCTTTCAACACAATCATAATTGACGTTAACAGAAAATGTAAATTGGAAAAGGTCTTAATTTACTGTTGGTTAATTTCTATTCTAATTGAAATAGCTCACCCTACTAAAATAATTAAAATATTGGCATACAAAATTACAAATATGACCTTAAAAACAAATTGCTTGACCCTGTATAATGATTGCACTTCTTTTAGATACTTTCAATAGGGTGTTTCTTCACTGATTTGCAGAGCATGGTGGAGACAAAAAGATCTGAAAGTCAGAGCCAAAAAAAGAAAAAAGCAAACTAACAAGCAAGCAAAGAAGGTTAGGCTTTAAAAAAGTGCCTTAAGTTAAACTTGGGCATTGAGTTGCAAGATTCTGATTGTGAAAATTTCCATTTGGCTACTCTTGAAAGCATTTAAATTTCATACATGCCTCACTTTTTAAAAAAGATGTTAACGATTCTAGGAGACAAAAGTGGGATTCAACTCCCTAAACACAGATGTCCTGAGATTTATGCTGTTTATAGTGGTTATCCTAAGTCTTTTTTTTTTTTAACCTATGAAAAAGCAAAAAAAAGAATATTTTTAGGCATGACTGATTTGATCTTTATGTAGACATACAAGCTAGGTTAGACACATCTTGTTTTTCTCTCCCCTAGGTAGAAATGGGGATGAGCTCAGCTTTAGATACCTACATTGTAGGTGTATGAACTTGAATAAGATAAGTCTCAGACCTACAACTACACTGCTACCTACAGTAATTTCTAAATCTTTCTGGAGCAAGGGAATACATCCTCCCTGTGATGTCTAAGGACTCTCATTCTGCGTTCAGAGCACTCCTGGCGATGCAAGCATGAGGTTGTTCCTGCACAAGCACAGCTTTTCTTTCAAAGCCTTCCCTCCTTGACATTTTTCTAGGTGGGACATGCAGTTAAAGCAAACCATCCCTAAGCAGCTTGCTGCGTGTGAGAAGAGGGTGGGCAAGGAGAAGCACAATGCACTTTTCTGCCCTTCCTGTACAAGCTTTGCTGCTCTGTAGGAGACTCCTATACTCACCTGGTCAGAGAGTGAGTAACAGCAACAGAAAGTGACTTCGTAGCCATAAGGTATATCCATCTCTGCTCCAGAGGCAATCAGTGTACTTCATGTGATTAAAAATACTTAATGAGTCATGAAGTTTTGCAGCAAAGCTGTCATCACAACCCAGGTGAGTGTCCTTACTGCTAGGGAATATTACCGTCTTCCTGATTCCCTGGATTTAAAATTGTTTGCTACTCAGTGGCACATTTTCAACTAGAAAAGGAAGAGTGATATTTTTTTCATTCCCAGCCTGTACACTTGATCTTGAATTCACCCCTCAGCCTCCTGGTAACAGTCTTGCCTCCTCTAAACTGGCTTGTAAATGCATGCTCTGATGAATTTCAGAGTCTTCTTTTTTTAAAAAATAAATAAAGAAATAAAAAAATAAATAGGCACCACGTGAGGTTGCCCATGCCCATTTGGTCCGCAGACACTGTACCTTCTCCCCTAGCAGAGCAAGGCCAGACAGTATGCAATAAAATTGTCTCTGGGGCCCATAGCCAGTGTCAGAAGATGGAAAGCATGCCTAAGGCCCCAGTTTGTAAACCTACCCTGTGTCCCATAAAAGGCATCCTTATTCTACCTCTTTCCTGACTATGTATGACTTTGGCTTTGTCAGGCTAGAGTAACTACACAGGCTCCTTTTTGGGATGAGTATTATTTAAAATCTTTGTCAGGAACATGGACAGAGCACCCTTGGCAGTTTGTGGATGACACCAAGCTAAGTGGTGTGGTTGATACTGTAGAGGGAAGGGATGCTATCCAGAGGGACCTTGACAGGACAGAGAGGTGGGCCCATATGATCCTCATGAAGTTCAACAAGACCAAGTGCAAGGTACTCCACCTGGGTCAGAGTAATCCCAAACATAGATACAGGCTGGGCAATGAGTGGATTGAGAGCAGCCCTGCAGAGAAGGACTTGAAGATACCAATGGAAGAAAAACTTAATATGATCCAGCAAAGTGTGTTCACAGCCCAGAAAGGCAATGGCATCCTGGCTGCATCAAAAGAAGTGTGGCCAGCAGGTCGAGGGAGGTGATCCTGCCCCTCTACCCTGCTTTGGTGAGACCCCACCTGGAGTGCTGTGTTCAGCTCTGGGGCCTCCAGTATAAGACAGACATGGACCTGCTCGAGTGGGTCCAGAGGAGGGCCACAGAAATAATCAGAGGGATGGAGAACCTCTCCTTAAGTACTCTACAAGCAGTTGGCTGAAGTCACACAATCTCTAGCCCTTGTTCTCGTGGGAGGCTTCAACTTACCAGATATCTGCTGGAAATGCAACACAGCAGACAGAAAGCAGCTTGGAGGTTCCTGGAGTGTGTGGGAGATAACTTCCAGATGCAGCTGGTAAGTGAGCCAACCAGGGGAGGTGCCCTGCTGGACCTGCTGTTCACGAATAGAGAAGGCCTGGTGGGTGATGTGGTGGTCGGAGGCTGTCTTGGGCTCAGCGACCATGACATGATAGAGCTCTCGATTCTTGGAGAAGTAAGGAAGAGGGTCAGCAAAACCACTACCCTGAACTTCAGAAGGGCAGACTTTGGGTTGTTAAGGCGTCTGGTTAACAGAGTCCCTTGGGAGGCAGTCCTGAAGGGCAAAGGAGTCCAGGAAGGCTGGACGTTATTAAAGAAGGAAGGCTCAAAGGCGCAGGAGCAGGCCGTCCCCGTGTGCCATAAGTCGAGCAGGCAGGGGAGAAGACTGGCTTGGCTGACTAGGGAGCTTTGGCTGGAACTCAAGAAAAAAAGGAGAGCTTACTGTCTTTGGAAGAAGGGGCAGGTGACTCAGGAGGACTACAAGGGTGTTGTGAGGTTATGCAGGGACAAGATTAGGAAGGTGAAGGCCCAGCTGGAACTTAAACTGGCCACCACTGTTAAAGATAACAAAAAATGTTTTTTATAAATACATCAGTGACAAAAAGAGGGCCAGGGAGAATCTCCCTCCTTTGTTGGATGTGGAAGGTAACCTTGCCATGAAAGATGAAGAGAAGGCTGAGGTAATTAATGCTTTCGTTGCCTCAGTCTTTAATAGTCAGACTGGTCATCCTTGGGGTTGTCAGGCCCCTGTGCTGGGAGATGGAGATAGCATGCAGAATGAAGTCCCAGTTGTTGAAGGGGTGGCAGTCACCGACCTGCTCCTTCACCTCGATGTTCACAAGTCCATGGGGCCGGATGAGATCCACCCGAGGATACTGAGGGAGCTGGCAGAGGAGCTTGCCAAGGCACTGTCCATCATTTATCAGCAGTCCTGGTCAACTGGGGAGGTCCCAGATGACTGGAAACTAGCAAATGTGATGCCCTTCTACAAGAAGGGTCGGAAGGAGGATTTGGGGAACTACAGGCCTGTCAGCCTGACCTCGGTGTCGGGAAAGGTCATGGAGCAGATCATCTTGAATGCCATTACACAGCACGTGCAGGACAGCCAGGGGATTGGGCTCAGCCAGCATGGGTTTATGAAAGGGACGTCTTCCTTCACTAACCTGGTCTCCTTCTATGATAAGGTGACCTGCTTAGTGGATGAGGGGAGGGCTGTGGACATTGTCTACTTGGACTTTAGTAAGGCCTTTGACACTGTCTCCCACAGCATTCTCCTGGAGCAGCTGGCTGCTCACAGTTCTAACAAGTGCACTCTGCGCTGGGTTAAAAACTGGCTGGACGGCCGAGCCCAGAGCGTGGTAGTGAATGGAGTCAAATCTGGTTGGCAGCTGCTCACAAGTGGTGTTCCCCAGGTCTCAGTGTTGGGGCTGGTCCTGATCAATATCTTCACTGATGATCTGGGTGAGGGGATTGAGTGCACCCTCAGCTCCTTTTGCAGAATAATATGTTTTTTAAAAGCTTGATGAGTGATGACATGTCACTGGATGACTGTGCTTTTCATGTGAATCAGACAGGCAGGTGTTAGGATCTAAAATTTCCTATTCTAACAATCTCCCTGGAGCATAAACAGTTATCTGGACAGTGGCATTAATCAGTTACTTCCCAATGTATTACGTAGGACAGTGTAAGTTTGACAACTACAAACCAATCAGCACATTTTCCTAAACCTCAATATTTTCTCTGTTTGGCAGGAGGAGGTATAACATAAAAGAGAAAAATAAAGAAAAATGAAAGATGTTCCCGTGTGGTACAAACTGCTAGTATTCTTTTTATGACTAACAGCACAGGCAAAATATTTTTAAACTTGGGGTGTTTTTTCTTCATAGCTTGGTCTTTCATTTGTGAGCAATGAAGACTACACTAAACAAAAGCTTTTCTCTTGCAGCCCAACTTGAGTCCATAAGGCTTTTGAGATGCTTTGTGTCTACTTTTTTGGTAGAAATATTGCTACCCAAAGCAACTTCATATCAAATTCTCTTAAAATAAGTGTCACAATGAAGAGCTCTGCCTTACAATTTCAGCTACTTCACAGTATTTTTTCACATAAATCAGGTACAATAAAATATTATCTGCATAGAAAGGTTTTATTGTTATTAACTGTAGAACAAATAATGTTGGAGGGTTTCTTGTAACTAACTGAGCTGACCATATATGCTGAATCTTTTCTTTTCAAATTTTCTTTTTCAAGGAAAATACCTGTGGCTCCATTCTTTTATAGATAAGACTAACATTAATCTACATAAGGAATCTAACATCACTTATATTAAAGGAGTATCTTTTAAGTATTCAGGAGATGCTGTAATAGCAATGCAAAGCTTATAATCCACATCCTGCAAGGTCTGCAATGTTTCATAACTTTGACAGTACAATTACAGATGTGAGCATAATCAAGCCAGTTTTTATCTTACTAGCCAGCAATAGTGCAAGCTTCAGTGGGAGTCTGGAATTCAGCATCTTTCCACATGGATAAGAAACATCCAGTAGCTGTACCTTTTCTTAGTGCAAGCTCACTGCTCTCAGTACTGAACTAGCAGGTTAAAGATATCGTGGGTAGTCTTAAGAACAATTTGCAACATCTTTTGTTTGCTGTACAGGTGGAGTTTTAGGCAGATTCTTATTGGTTTTGATGTAAATAAAAGCTACCAAGAACATAAAAATGTTTTGGAAAAGCCATATGATCTATCAGGGTGTTTCCAGGACACCCTGAATTGTTTTCAGTTTTATCAGCCTGTAAAAAAAGCAGCCTAGAGCCTGACTCGGGTCTTCTGGTTGTCCGGGGAACAAAATGCATGGCTGTTGAAGCCTTAGGCCCAGAGCTTCAGATTAAGATCTGTCACCTCCTGAATGTTGATTCGGGAGTAGCCTGCTTGGTGCGTGTACTCAGAGGCAAGGTGTCCTGCATCCTGTGGGCCCCCAGCAAATGTCCACCTGACAGTCTGACATGAGGGATACTGCTGCAGAACACACTGCAGTCCAGCTGGCCGCAGAGGTGTCCTCATTCCTCCTGGTCACCTGCAGTTCCTGGAAGACCCAGAGGAACCAGCAATTCATAGGCCTCTGTCTTCAGGTTGGCCTGAAGGACCCCCAGAAATCATTTGCTCCCTGGCGGTTCCCAGTGCAGAGTTTTGCTATGCCAGTCTTTCCTCCTGTCCACAGGGCCAGCCACTCTGCTCATAGTATACTTGGGAAGGATGGACTCCTCTTGAAAGTGAGCTCCTCAGAGCATATTTTGGATGGTGTGCAGGCAATGACGGAGGAAAAGGAAATGACAGAGAAAAAGTAAAGGTCTGTGTAACGCACAGAGCTATCATGTCCTAATGTAAGCCAAAACCCCCTATGTTTTAATATATGTATTCTATTAGAACATAGGATTTTTGTAGCTATGCTTGCCCTCTTTTTCTTTCTTTTTCCAGGTGATACCTTATGTGAAATTTTCTACATTGTCCACACATCCGAACACCCAGATCTCACATTGTTACAATGTGAAATAAGCTATTGCTGGCAAGTGATGATTTTTACTGAGCTGTGAAGGATACGGACCATATTCACTTAGTTCTCTGCAAACTTTCAGTTGGATTTCAGTAAGCTGACACCTATCTCCAAAGGCTCATATTTCCCTTTTTCTTCTTCTTTATTTCTTCTTTTTCTGACACAGTAATTTGGGGCAAGTCAGGACATCTCAATTTTTAAGAGCCAGCAACCTGTTACATCGAATCCCTGAGGGGAAAATACTATTTAAATAATTTCAGGTAGTTTCCTATGTTTGCTAAAAAGGAGAATAAATATAATTAGAAAAATGTGACTAATATATTTCTCTGAAACCCCAGTGTGCATCCATTTTAGCCATCTGTTCTCTTTCCTCCAGGTCCTGATCCTACATGTTCTAAACAGTAAGCACAGAACCTCCCTGCAGACCTGAAGTTAAGGGTATCTTGTACCTCCTAATATAGGGTTATCTTATACATCTTAGTTTTCCAGCTCTTAAACTGTACCTTTTGTAGAAAAGGTGCCTTATTGACTAGAAAGTGCACCTTTACCAGCTTACAACTTTCAGCATTTTCTGTTCTTTCAGTATTCCCAACAGTTAGAGAAATACCGTTATCCTTCTTCAGGCACACAGGAGGAACCGAGAAACAGCATTAAATTACTTGCTCTGGGCCATACAGGGACTTTGTGACAAACTAGGATGTGAAACTCTTAAATAATACTGTAGAGGAATACACTTTCCTCTGAAGCTTAAGTCTCAGTTCAAACTGACAAATTCTACAAATAGGCACCATGTTACAATACCGATGCTTGTTAAATGATAGATTGAAAGTCAGTCTCAAAGTACCAGAGCATCACATTCTCCTTGAGCCTTCCTTGCTAATAAATTGTGAACCATGTATATTCCATCAATAACCTGGTGTGAAAAACAAAACTTTTTTTGTTACTTCAGGCAGTGCCATTACAAAAATCATATATTGTGCGTCTCATTTTATTTTACAGATAAACAAGGCTACTTTAATTACCATGATCTGACATGCCATCTCCAGAACAGAAGGTACAATACTGAAAGGTATAATACATTTGCAATACAGGGATGGTTTATTTTAGGCACTAAATGAAATGGCATTAACACAGAGTATGAAAAATACTGCCCTATTCTTAATAGAATCTTTCTTGAAGGTACAATTGTAAAAATGGATTTCAGATTTTACTGCTTAAGTCAAAATATTAAATGTTATACTAAATTACACTTTGGAAAATATGAAGCTTGTGCTACAAACAAGAAATAACTTTTATTATTCAGGGTGTCTTAGGTGTGTTTTAATTTCTTAGATTTCATAATGCAAACTTCATCTTTGCTAGACCTTAAATAAGTAGGAGGTTAGCAGAGTCAAGAGCCCTAAAAGTAAAATCTTTTCACAATGACCCCTTTTCATTTTCTGATTAATTAGGGCAAAACAGCCATCATGATCAATATGACAAGCAAATGAGAGGACTGAGTGGCAAAGAAATAGGTGGAATAGTCAAGGGGTGTGCACATTTTAAGAAAGGAGATTAGAGAGATGCCACCAAAAGCCAAGGAGGGTATTGGTATTGCAGGGACACCTTTTTGTGGTCTTCCAGTATTTAAAGGGGGACTAGAGGAAAGATGGGGGGCAACCTCTTCAGCAAGGCCTTTTGTGACAAGACAAGGGGTAATGGTGTTAAACTAAAGGAGGGTAGATTTAGGCTGGATATAAGGAAAAAAAATCTTTACAGTGAGGGTGGTGAAGCACTGGAACAGGTTGCCAAGGGAGGTGGTAGATGCCCCATCCCTAGAAACATTCAAGGTCAGGCTGGACGGGGCTCTGAGCAACCTGATCTAGTTGGAAATGTCCCTGCTCACTGCAGGGGATTTGGACTAGATGACCTTTAAAGTCCCTACAACCCAAACCATTCTATGAATCTATGACTCTATGATTCTATAAAAGGGAAGGAGGAAAGGGAGACAATACCAGGCTAGTCAGTCTCGAGCCACGGGATGGCATGCCAAAGCTCAAGAAGCTGTGTGCTGGTGAGGTTTTTAGGCTGCTCCATGTGGCGATGGGCAGAATGAATCACGCTTGAAGAGTTTCTACACAAATGTGCACAGCATGAGGAACAAGCAAGAGAGGCTGGAAGCCTTGGCCCTGTCCTAGCAGCATGACATCACTGGCATAAGTGAAACCTGGTGGGACAAGTCCTGTGACTGGTGTGCCACGATGGATGGTTACAAGCACTTTAGGAGAGATAGGCAGGGCAGGCGAGGGTGGGCGGGGGTGGCACTGTATGTAGTGGAGGAGCTGGAATGCACCGAGATTGCAGCTGGTGATGGCACAGTTGAGAGCCCCTGGGTAAGGATTAAGGGACAGACAAATAAAGTAGCTGTTGTTGTGGGAGTCTACTATAGGGCACCCAGCCAGGAGGATGATACTGATGAGTTATTCCTTAAGGAGCTAAGGGATGCCTCTAAGTTATCTGCCCTTGTCCTTATGGGGGACTTCAACTGGCCAGATGACAACTGGGAATACTACACTGCTGGTACAAAAGGTCCAGAAGGTTCCTAAACCATGAGGAAATGCTTAGCAAGGTCCCCTGGGGACAAGCTCTTTGAAGGTGCTGGGGTCCATCAGTGCTGGTTCCTTTTTAAGTACCACCTCCTAAGAGCACAGGGGCAGGCAATCCCAAAGTGTAGGAAGTCAAGGAGGTGAGGCAAAAGGCCGGCTTACCTGACCAGGGATATTCTAGAAATACGGCAAAAAAGAAAGTATATAGCCAGTGGAAGCAACATCGGGCAACATGGGAGGACTACAAAGACACTGTTCACCTCTGCAGGGAGACAATTCATGTGGCCAAAGCTGAATTAGAGCTGAAGCTGGCCAATACTGTGAAGGAAAATAAAAAGGGCTTTTTAATATATGTTAATGGCAAAAGGCAGGCTAGAAATTACATTGGCCCGTTGCTTGATGAGCATGGTCATCTCACAAACAGGGACAGAGACAAAGCAGAGACGTTTAATGCTTTCTTCACCTCGGCCTTCAACACTGGGCTAGAGAACCATGATTGTGGGAACGATAAACTCCCAATCAACCCTGAATTTATGCAGGACTTGCTGCTCCAGCTGGATCCCTGTAGTTCAATGGGACCTTATTGGATTCATCCAAGTGTACTTAAAGAGTTGGCTGATGTCATAGCGAGACCTCTCTCAAGGTTTTTTCAAAGCTCTCGGGAATCTGGAGAGGTCCCAGTTGACTAGAAGCTGGCAAATGTTATCACAATCTTCAAGAACGGTAACAGGGATGACCCTGGTAACTACAGGCCCTTCAGTCTCACTTCTGTGCCTACTAAAATTATGGAGAAGATTATTCTGGGAGGTATTGAAAAACACCTGAAAGACAACACAGTCATTGGTCCCAGCCAGCACGGGTTCATGGGGAAAGTCCTGCTTAATAAACTTAATTGCCTTCTATGAAAAGGTTACCCACCTAGCAGACCAAGGAAAGCCAGTCAATGTGATCTTTTTGGATTTCAGTCAAGCTTTCGATACGGTCTCTCACAGTGTCCTCCTGGACAAAGTGCCCAGCACACAGCTGGATAAACATGTAATGCAGTTGGTGAGCAATTGGCTGATGGGTTGGACTCAAAGGGTCATAGTAAATGGGGTTACATTGGGCTGGTGGCCAGTCACTAGTGGGGTTCTGCAGGGATCCATCTTGGGGCCAGTGCTCTTTAATGTCTTCTCAAATGACTTGGATGCAGGACTGGAAAGAATACTAACCAAGTTTGCTGACAACACAAAATTGGGAGGAGCTGTTGACACTCTTGAGGGCAGAGAGGCCCTGCAGAGGGATCTGGCCAGGCTGGAGAGCTGGGCAATCACCAACTGTATGAAGTTTAACAAGAGCAAGTGCCAGATTTTGCACCTGGGGCACGGCAACCCTGGATGTACATACAGATGTACATACAGAGTGGGGAACGAAAGGCTGGAGAGCAGCTCTGCAGACAGGGACCTGAGCGTTCTGGGCGATGGCAAGCTGAACATGAGCCAACAGTGTGCCCTGTCAGTGGAGGGCCAACTGAGTCCTGGGGTGCATCAAGCACTGTATTGCAGCCGGTCGAGGCTGCACACCTAAGACAGATGGTGTGAAATTTGGGGTTGTCCTATGCAGTGACATGAGTTGGACTTGATCCTTTCTGATCCCTTCCAACTCAGGACATTATATGATTCTATGATTCTACGAAAAGAAAGGCCATATTCAGGGAAGAACAAATCAAAGTAGTATAAAAATTATCATTTTTGATACCCCAGCAGGCAGCACGGAACAGCTGTTATGCCTAACAGAACAAACAATGCTTGCACCTGCAGAAATACAAGAAATAATAGCAACATAGCATCTTCCTGATGAAAAGAAGTAGATGTGTATGTCCTTGATCATTTAATCTGAGATCCCGGTTAAGGTCACAGCCCAGCCAATTGTGGGAACAAGAGATCCAGTGCCACAAAACACCTATACTGCTGTATGCCTAGCACACAACATATTTTCTCCTGCATGCTTCAGAAGGATTATTTGCTTGAAAAGCTTTGTGTAAGCTGCAGCAGAGCTGCAGGAGCTGGACAGAGTACCCTCCCACACCATGGTGCTCAGTGCTGGGGCAGCTGGCACCCTGGCCGCAGCCTGGGCTGCCCACCCGCTGCAGAGGGCGGCATGCAGGCACCAGCACCGTGCCCCACGGGGCTCTTGAGCCACATGGTGAGGACCAAAAATTTGGGATGTATGGATCCTGCCATGACGTTGAGAGACAGCCACTGATCACTGCAGAAGAATACTTGTATTCAAACTGCAGGCATCTTTCTTCTTAAGTTTATGTATGTAGTACATTCAGTGATTAAATCAAGCAAAGGGAGAATTATGCTACATGAATGGCCATCTGACAGCTTTCCAGGTACGATATAAACAGTCCGGAGTGGTTAGTAGGGAAATACCTGAATAGACTAACTTTATCAGCACACACATGACTTTGCTGCCTACAGAGAGCTTGCAGAGGATATACTTAAGACACACAATCGTTAACACAAGGTGAAACATCAAAAACAGGACTTCAAGGAAAGAGCACATTTCCCAGGGCAGGCATCTCGATATTGTTAGGAATGAAGTTTTGACTGAAACTGCAGCAGAAAAATCAAATAAAGTCTAGGTTTTACAGACAGAGAAATATACCATACATCACAATATAATTTTACAGGACAGGCTCCAACAGCTCCCAAGAACTAAGTCACAACCATAACGTCGACTGACTGAAGTTACTGCATTACTAACATCACAGATCACTTTTGCATTAGTGATGTACTAATACCACCAAACAGATTTTAATAAATTACAATGTTGACATTAACAAGTGTTTTCTGATAAGGAGCAAGTCACCTTCTGTTATCGGGCATCAAATCATTTTAGTATTTTTCTGATATGTTCCCCTCTGGTACAACCTGCCAAAGAAAATAGTTTGCCTGCCTGTAGAGTAGAAAGAAAAATGTGACTGAATAAGATGCAGATAAAAGTGGATATAGAAATTAGCCCCGAAGTACTGTAGATTTCCCAAGGCCTTGGTAACAACTCAGAGAAAGTTATATTTGGCTATAAGTGCTCAAGCCCAATTTTTTCTCAGAAAATCGTACACCCTATTCAGAGAGCTTAAACAATGGCCAAGATATTTAATGGAAGGCCAAGTTTTATTTATTTGTGATGCACACTACATTAATCAGTGGAAGAATAGATATGGTAGATAGTGAAAGATACCTCTGAAGTATCACAAGAATTTGGAACTCAGATATCAAGTATGGACCAAATCTTTCATTTTAGCAAATGGGCTATGACCATAAGGGTGTGTCTATATCAGGGATTGAAGGATTTGTGGGTTTTGGGGGGTTATGAATTTGGCTTGCATATATGTATATATACATATATATACACACACAAACACAGAGACTTATAGTACACACTCAAGCACGTGACTGGAACACTTGAAGTGGTTTCCTTTTGAAACAAAGGTTGCTGCCATGCAATAGGCAGCTGGGGAGCACCACTTTAATGTGGACACAAGGTCTTCCACTACATAGCTCTCTACATTTTTATGGCACATGCAATGCTAGGTTGTTGACAATCTGTTTATTATTTCATATCCATGATGCTTGTTGATAGAGATGCTGTTACAGGTCTGCTCTTTACCTATCTATCAGTTATCAAATTATAGTCACAGGTGGGCCTCTCCACTACTATCTCTCTATTTTTAATTACTTGGTGCTATGTCCTACTAATGGTGGATAATACTTAGCAAAAAGGACAGGAAAGTGTGCATTCAGTGCTTGTAATTGACAGAAACTGTAGGTAAATTCCTTGCTATGTAAGAAAGAAGCTGAAGCTGAAGATCTAGAACACAACCTTATCTTGAAAATGCCTACAGCCTACACATTTCTGGATGAGAACGGCCAACACGTGCCTCATACTGATTCTTGTATTATAAAGTCAGAATAGGTGTATTTTGCCCTCCGTCTCTTGGCACATTTTCTTGACTGAAATCCTCTTCAACTGCAATGATGTATTTAAAGGCAGGTCCTCCTACATAACAAAACCTTCTGAAGGCTAGTACTGCAGTGGTTCAAGTCAGCTGCCCACACTCTCTTGTTGCAGTTTCTGAAAGGGAACTGCAGCTTGTTTATCCTGAGTGCACCTCCGACAGGCTCCCTTCTGAGTCATAGTCACAGTAGCAAGACTGAAAGAGAGATGAGCAGCACTGCTGGAGCCATGGCTTCCAGAGAAGGTTGTCCCACGACAGCTGGTCAGGGACAGCGTGCAGGGTGCTGGTGTGATTGTCTACTGCTAGGTATATGACCCTGAGGATTTCATAGAAACGGCTCTCTGTTTCTGGGGTCAGTGGGAACTTCTCTTCAGGGTCTCTGGAAAGATCGAAGAGCAGTGGGGGATCATGCCGTGTAATGAATCCACCATGGCAGAAGCAAACGTGAGAATCATAGCAACCATTGGAGTCTTCAGGACTGAAGTTTGGAGTGAAGAAGAAGGCTTTCCAGACAGATTCACCTGCAATTTACAGACACAAACCAGCTGGTGATGAAATGACAAACTACAAGTCCCCAAGTCTTATGAAACTCTAATTTACACCATGGAAAATCAGTCTTTTGGTGCAACCTTGCTCTGTACAGGAGCTCCCATCTACTGAAAAAGTAAAACAAAACTGAGCAAAACAAAAATAAGCAAAATATGGCAATTTTCATGCTACACATACTTATGAAATATTTATGATCATTTCATACCATTGGAAGAATTCTAATTGACTAAATCATAGAAGACTTAAAAGACCTTTACATTTGTACATAGACAGTGCTAAGAAGATTTGCATAAATATTTACTAAGCCATTGCACTGTCTTCTTCAAGACTTATTACAATGTCCCTGTACCTCTTGACCATATCCAGACACTGTTGGGCCATGTCTGCTTCTCATTTTGCTAATCAAAATAATTTCAGATTTACCTTTTTATCTCTTCCTCTCTTTGTTCTATTAACCCATTGACCTCTGCCACATGCCTTCATTGCCAACACCTGGAGACAGAGTTTCTCATTCTGTTAAATGGGATGACATGAAAAGGTATAATGGATGCTAAATTCCTGTCTGAGGCCTCTAGATGATTGTTCCAAAAATAAACAACTGTTACAGTAGTTCAATTTTTAGATGACACTCTGCTTTGTAAAATGGAAACCAAAGGTCTTTATTTATGGATTGGTCATTTTCTCTCAGCTTAATTTGCTCTGTACAGAAACTGAACTGTCTGCACTAGTGTAATTTCAGTCAGTATTTTAATTGTTAAAAAATGCTAATTATTTCCTGGATTAAGAATAAGCAGATATCAGCTGGTTCCTTCAAGAAGTACTCTTGAACAGAAAGTACACTGGAGAATCTGAAAATACTTAACAAGAAAGGTATAAACAACAAATGGCTACTATTTTCCTCAAGTATCACAGAACAGACAGGGAAGGCAGAAACAGACGGGGACTTCCAGGAAAGCATGCTGTCCTCCCACAGCCAGGGAAGCATACAGTTTTTCAGAAGTAGACTAGGGAATAGTTAATTAGAGTCAAATTCTATACTTTATTCTTAATAAAAGTAACATACTAAGCAGCTAAGGTCTATGATGTCAGACTACCTACCCACTTGAGTGTACACAGACACCAGAAATGCATATGCATCAGTAGTTTACATTCCTCAGCACCCTGTTGTGAAAGACATTGTTTGTATCACCTCATTTTTTTAAAGATTAGGGGAAAACCTCTTTTTGGTATTTTGTTGAATTTTGTTAATTTCACAGAAAGCTTGTTAATCTAGTAACAGATAGTCACAGATTTATGTGCACTACAGTGGTTAATATTCATCAATCAATTCTTCAGTTCGACAGAACGGAAAGCACTAGAATCTGTGAGAAGGCCAGAGATGAACTTGTACATGCCATGCTGTAACTATATCACACTCGCTTTTTAAAGATAAAAACAGGTTCAAAGAAAGAAATGTTTCAGTGGACTAAAGAGTCACAGGCTGTAGTGCTAGGCTACAGCATGAATTTAAAGGACAGTAGGTGACCTTAAGATTCTTTACAACTTCTTCTATCCTACAGCATTTTTCACATTATAAGAGATTTTACCTTTAGGAACCAATTCAATGACAGAGCCTGGAGACTTCCAGTTCACTTAGTCTGCACTTAAATCAGGGTCGGAGGGGTGATGGTTATTATACACATTAGACTGGGAGAACCCTCTGAATGCTGCTTGGAAGTCAGCAAAGGGGAAGGAGCTTTAAAGTCTGAGAGTGACTTGCTGGCACAGACAATAGGACGTGGCAGGCTTTAAAAGGCTCTGGTTGTGACAGCAGCAATGGCACAGTCTTACTGGGGAAAAGGGACGGGAAAGGCAAGGCAAGACAGCATTCCTTCATCCACCTTTTTAATAACATTTTGAAAGGCTGGTTTGATACTTGATTCTTTGCTGTTTTCTCAGAATTAAAATAAACAAACAAAATCTAACATTCCCCTTTAAATTTCTTTGAACTTACGCATGGAACATTTCCCAGGGCATAAATATGCCTCTCATTTACTGAGATTTAGAATTTACATTCTGGGAAGGTATATGATTTTATACTAAGCATTCCTTCAGGCTTTTTAAAAGTGTTTAATTGGCCAGACGGACAATGAAGAACAGAAAAAGCCAAAGGGCTTTATCAATCAGTGTGCCTTTGTAGACCACGCAACATTTGCCCGACCTGAGAATTTGATCAGGGCACTATAACACCTTGATAGAAGAAGAGCAGAAAAAATTTATATAGCTAGTAAAATGTCAACTAAAAGAAATTCCCGTAAGGCCATGCACATGATAACTTTGTGGTCAGGCTGTCTTACCACACATCTATCTTTGATGGTACCCTTGTGCTGAATGACATTGAAAAGAAATTTTCAGCCAACTTTTTTTGGTGTTGGGCACTGTAGCACCAGGCCAGTTCAAGCACTTACAGACAGCAATATAAAGTTGGGGATTCTGTATTAATGCAAGTCAGTACAAGCAGCTCATATAGGTAAGACCTGGGGAAAAGAAAGAAATAGGGAAGCTCTACCATCGTATTTTTTCCCCCTACAGAATAAAGAATTGTTTAGGCTTGCTTATATACAGATCATGCGGCATGTTACAAAATCATGTGTGTAGCTGGGGGCAGGGCATGTGTGACATCACATCACGTCTGAACCGCACTGCCAGTGTTTTGAAGAGCTGATGGCAGTTTATCAGCTGTGTTGCTATGTAATGTCATGATTATACTGTGCAAAACACCGAGCTCTGGGAGAGCGAAGTCTGTTACTGTGCAATGTTCATCTGTTGCGCTGCCACAATGTTTCAGCAAGGATCTGGAACTTCGTGGGGTGCTGGAGGAACAGCAGCACAGACTTTAACTGCTGATTTCCTAAGCATTATAAAAACTAAAGCATATCTGTCAGTGTCTGTGGCTGTGGAGCAGCCAGTGCAATATAGTAGGAGACATAAAGAGCTGTCAGACTTCTAATCTGTAAAGCTGATGAACTGTATAAGGGTTAATATTAAAAAGAGAGAGCTCTCTCCCAGTCTTTCTCAGCTGATGTAAAATCTCATTTTGTCAGAGGGTTAACTACAAGGATCAAGTCGATCTCTCAGTAATTAATGATACCATTGTTCTGCAAAGCATCTGGACAGTAAACTCTCTTTTTATATAAAGATAACTATGTCTCTTCCTCAGTGAAGTTAGTAGTAAAATTGTTGGGACTCTCCCACAGTAGAGTATATCAGGTCCCTTCTAAAACAGCAGGCAATCCTTAGGACTGCAGCACCCTTCAAGATCCTTTGCCCGTGCTTCACAGCTACTTTATTCAGCACCCATTTTTCCTGCAATTCTCCAGCTCTCTGAATTGTCCAACAATTTCACCTTTTCAGCTCTCAGAATACTCCTTTCCTTTATGATCATGAAAAACAAAAAGTTGTGCATATAAATAGTCTCAGATTAAAACAGATTGAAATTAGTTCAAGGAAATATGCTATTGCCATAATTGTTCAGAGTTTGATCTCCCTAACAGACACCTCTTCTGTTTTATTACCCTTCACCCACCTATTTATCCTTTCATACTCACACAACCATAGCTCCAAAAGACAGGTAGCAGCCATGAGATTAAATAAAAGTCTCTCAGTAAGATATATTAATATTTCCCAGATGAAGTGACACACTGGATATGGATGTCATTTCTGTTGTAAGAGCACTGTTCTTAATCACTGATGGCTAAATGGTGTTTTCTGATAAGCAGTTCTCGAAGTGAATAGAAGCTATTGCTGTGTTGTTGCCTGGACCTCATTTTTGCTGCATTTAATCTATAACAGTAGCCTTAAAGGTTTGCTGCTACTGCCATCTCCTTTGTTCATATTATTCTGTTCCTTCTTCCAGTAGAACAAGTTAAACAAGTCTGTTCTTCACTGTAAATTGGGGAGCTGGTCTCTCCTTGACTTCAGATGCCTTTGAGCATAACCCTTTGGGTGTAGCGCACCAATGTAATTTGCCCACTGGCTTTCCCTGTATCTCGAGTGTGCTCTGCAGCCCTTGTCAGCTCCCACACTCTAACTCATGCCAGCTCTTCAACATTTCTACAGAGTAGCAGATGAAAGCTGCAACTCACTTGAAAATGACAGTCTTCAGATAACTGTTGTTATTGTTAGATTGAATCCTTTCTTCCTCCTTCCTATATCTTTAGAGTAATTTAGAATGGTTAGGTTCTCTGCTAATCTTATACAAAGTAGATGTTACACGTGTATATATTCAAGCCTTCAATAATTTAGCAACTTAGAAAAGGTTTTGGCTTCTAATTCTTGTAGAACTATACATAGCACGTAGACAATACGCCTTGGTTACTATAAAGAAAATATATATATTATTTTTGTGAGTACATGCATTCCTCAAACAGCTAATAAAAACCTGCTATTTGAGTTTAAAAAAATTGTAACTTTACTGTTCCTTCAGTGAAATTTTTAATTATTTTAGATACCTGTTTTAAGTATGTGGGTATGTTACAATGTTATGTAGATACACTACTCAAAAGACAGCACGTTATGTCCCAGTGTAGGTGGAGAACAACTGAGTGATATTCAAAGACATATTGTTAGTTTATGAGAGTCCGCTGCTGCTAGAACAGACTTGCATAAAGAACTGTGCAGAACACAGTATTTGAGGTAAAAACATCAAAACACCCCAGTAGTAGCAGTGATGTTAAAACCTTAAGGATAGAAACTGCAGTGTTAATCATCCTCTAAAACAGAAAGGATTGCACATTGATGGATACCTAATAATCATGCTGGACCACTGCTGGAGGAAGAATACATGACATAGTGAAGCCATGCTCAGGCTGCTGAAGTCAAGACAGAAATCTCATGACTGAGCTCATTACCTAGAGTTAAGTGCTGTGTTACGAGAAGCTTCCACTGAATTCTGTTCAAAAGTCAAGATTATGTGCTGAATGGTAGCAGCTGACAAAGAAATTATCTTCCTGAATTTTTCATCATCACCTTCAAAAAGAATTGATTAATCATTTACAGTGTTTTCTTTTTTTGTTGAAGAAACTCCCAAATGGGAAGAATCCGTGTGTATAGAAACTATGCTGCTAAAATAGGAAGTGCTTTAATGCAATATTATGCCTCATAACTGGAAGTCTTAGTTAACAGCAACATGGAAGAATACATGTTGCCCTGGAAAAAATTTCCATCCATAGTAATGCGATGCACATAATCCAGACGCATGCTAAAGATTTGTTTGAAGAATCGATTTACTTGCTGAATTTTCAGTTCATCCAAGCAGCAGTTGATGGCATGCTGAAGACAGAAGCTAATGTTGGCACAATAAAAATTACTTGTCATTCCCAACCTATATTCAAAAGTCCTTGAAAACAGAAAAGCCTTATTTTATTGCTTGTGAGATAAATAGTATTGATTTGCATGCACTGGTTTTCCACTGGAGTCAGTAAGAAACACAGTCAAGAGCCGAGACAACACCACACTTAAGAACGTAACAAAGCACAGCCACTTTGCCAAAGATGACAAAATCCAAAGAGAAACCTATTCAGAATTGTGTTTTGTCTTTTGTGCTTCCTGTCCTTCAAAAAGGTTTTCTTAACAGAAAATAAATTGAGGACAATCATTACTCTCCTACATAAAGTGAATGCAATCATTCAGAGTGAAATGAATAGATCTGCAAGATTCAGACAGCAGTTTTCCTGATACTGAGCAGATATAGGAGACGAAGATGCAAAAGAAGCCCTAAACAACTTCTGCAAATATTTTCAGACAAGTTTGAACAAACCAAAATCAAAACCATCCACAGGAATTTCTTTATAAATTATTTTCTCCAGAAATTTTTCAAAATTTTGATGTCAAAAAAAAACCCCTGATGCACAGAAAGCTAATGAAGTATTCCAAATCATTAATCTGAAAATTGATAGCATGTTTAACCTTTAAATTATGTGAAGAATATCTAAAACCAAAGAAATAACTATGAAAATTTACTTTAACAGTGGAAAGTAGAAATTCTGTAAATGCAGTAGGCTGGAATTTTGTGTATTACCAAAGAATACTGAATATTAATTTGTTTTATTTTTAAAAGTTGAGGAAAAAGGTGAATTTGCTTCCTTACAGATCTCAGGTAGTTGAATCACTTTTTTTTACTTTTAAAAAGCTACTAAGCTACTTAGGAAATTTTCTGAAAATATATTTTTATTTTGAAAATTGAATCAGTTAAGCATAAATTACGACATAGCAAAGGGGTTCCTCTTGTTAGAGTAAAAAAAGAATGAGTTAAAGAAAGCAATAATTTCTAAGTGATAGGTGCAAAAATCTCAGTATCAGTCAGCCCTAAATATTTAAAAAAAAAATTCTGACTAACTGAATTTTGGTTTTATTGTAAAAATTATAGTATGTGTAGTTTAGCATCTGAAATATATGACAAAAGTTTTGTCCCACTGTTAGAAAATGCATATCTTTGCCAGAATCTGAAACTAGGAAAAGATTACAAATGGTGTTAAACTTTGGGGTGAATAGCTGAAAGTAAATAGGATTTTGCGTCCTTTGTTTTTATTAGAAATAAAAGTTGGATAAATTGTGTAGGCATTAAGCCATTTAGAACTACAAAAAATGATATCACCTGATAGCTTGGGGGAGTTCTAATACCCAGTGTTACAGCTGGAAATTGAGTCTTGGACGGCACAGGAAAGTTTAAACTTATTTCATTAAGTTTCTTACGAGACTATAATTTGGAACGAATACATCTGAAGAAATGGAACACAGAAGCTTACTGAAGGTCTGTGATGCAGAATAACGTGACTAATGAGTGTGTGTTCAAACAATGCAAAAATCCCTCAAAACACCACAAGTATGTATCACAGGATCTTCTCTTAAAGTTGATCAGCAGGGACTGTTCTATAAATTTATTCCTAAGAAAATTTCTAGAGGTCTATTTTCTGCTTTCACATGGACCCGTTCAAGGTTAAGGTATTTCAGAGAAATCCAGCAGTTTGCCATTGTGGAACTCTATGCAAAAACTAAACTTCATTTCACAGTCCTCCGGTCAGCATGAATGCCTGATTTTGAAGAGTTTTAGGAAAGGAATAGGAATATTTTCTTGTCTTGGTGGTATGCAAGATGGATGCAGAGACCTTCAGCTATTCTCCAGATGACAGTAAGTGATGGAAAAGGGAAAGAACCTTGACTCTTTCCTCCTGATTTCAAGCTTTAAGGAACGAATATGTGTGGCATAGTGAAGAACAGGCTTTACTCTTCTGAAGTGCTACAACCTGCTAAAATTTCCTTCTTACTAAAAACAAGAACAGAGAACTGTCTCCTGGGGCTGCAGATGAGATTAATACATTTTAACTGTTCCTTATACAGGACTTAAATGGACAGGTCAGAATTGTTTTGATGAAAGGTTACTTCAGATCTGTCACTCAATTAATCCAAAATCATTTTAGCTAGTACACTCTGTTCACTTCAGTCATGCATGAAATAAACAAAATAATAAAAGGTTTTGTGGAGCTTTGTTTGTTTGGTTTGTTTTTTTGTTTTGTTTTGGTTTGGTTTTTTTTTAAATAAGGAATGGTTCACTGGGTTGCTGTACAGGAGGTTTGGCTTGTGCCTTCCATACTGCAGTCATTCCTGTCCCTTAGTTTGCAATCTAAACAAGGAGAAAGGGAAGTGCAAATAAGAAAAGAAAAAACAAACAAACAGACAAACAAAACAGAAAGAAAAAGAAGAGAAGGCCTCTATTTCATTTCAACTTAACCAACTGGACTAGGAAGTTGGGTTTATGTACTATGTACTTACTATCATTAGGAATAGGGTAAATATTTTTTAAAAAGGTCCGGATTTAATTCTTTTTTTTTTTTTTCCCTTTATTTGTCTCTGTCTCCCAGAGTAAGTAGGGGAACGCTTCTAGGGAGAGGAGCACGGCAAGTCTCAGGGTATAAACAGCTCTGCCTGAGCCTAACAATAACTCCGCTGCCACTGTCACAGAGCAGAGCAGAGGCAAGAAAATACTGTAACAGTATTTGTCATGCTTGTCAGGAGAAACATTTTCCTACCTAAAATATTGTTACCAGAAATGCGTATCAGTTGATTAGCTCAATTTTCTTGAGCTTGATGTAAACACTTCTGTGATGTCTGTTCAGCCTGGAAATCTTCTTCTCCCCTTTGGCAGTTATGTTATTTCACACTTACCAAATAATATGCCCATACTTTGTCATCCAAATTCAGCTGCAGCTGCTCTGATATGAGGATCAAGATAGCAAATTAAAGTACTTAATGAGATAGTTTAGGTAAATGACACTTGATGCCTGTTCTGCTTCCTCCAGCTGTTGTGGTTGAAAAACAGAACACAAACTAGGGATTTGGGAGACCATTTGGGATGCCTCCATGAAATAGGCAAGATCAGGCAGAGAGAGAGAAAACAAAAAAAACCCAAACAAATGGGCAAACAAAGAGTGAAGATGATGCTCACAAAGCAAGTTAGGAAGCAGGGGAAACAAAATATCTTCAGTAATCAGGTAGATGAAAAGATTGTAATGGACTTCAGCAAGAAACAGTAATAAGTAACTCAAATGTTTGATACAGTGCAAAAAGTATGTCTTCTTGATATTATCAAAGAAAAAAACCAGGAGCAAAGAAAGAAGCCAAAAAGAACTTAAAAAAAAAAAAAAGAAAAAAGAATAAAAGCCAAAAAACAAACCAACAAACAGAAAAACCACCCAAAAACCAATTCTAAGATAAGAGGCTTCTCTAGAAAGAACAGTGGAAGTGAAGGAACTTGTGAGGCTGAACAGAAAATGCAAATGACAGGAAAACCTTCATGAGTCAGTTTATTACAGCTTCTGCAGTTGCAGAAGGGAAAGACAAGGGTTTGATCAATTAAGAGGATCAAATGGAGTTTCACTATCAGTGAGAACAGATGCTCAGAAAGCTTGAGGGAAAGGGGAGTAAAGAGATGAGAAAAGGATGAAAACAGGGTAAAAGGACATAGCTCAGAGGGAAGAAAGGGGCTGCTCTTAGTCCAGCAGAATGTGATGTGATTGAGTAATCTGAAGACTCATGAGTTATTACTGAAGGAAAAGTGAATTTTCTCCCACGACCTACATATTCTGAATTAGATACTTGATGCTATTTTAGTCTTTCACAGGATTGTGTAGCTGAACCAGTGGAGAACAGACATAAATCCACATCATGCTGACACGTTTTTCATGTGTTTTTCATGCATGGTGACCCTCAAAACCAGAGAAGTGATCTGCAGCACTTGCCTTCTACTGTTGAGGAAATCTCACGAAAAAAAAAAAACCACTTTGCTGTAGACTATAACATGCAAATGTGCAAATATCAGTAAAATATATATCTATGTATCTATGGAAACTTGTTACTTTTACGAGTTTCTGTGCAATTTCTTTGATAGACTACATTGCCATTGCATGTTGCTATTAAGACAAAGGCTGGTGACAAGGAATGAGGTTTAAAGAGACTTAATGAAGTTTATAAAGTGATTTTGGGAAAGGACATCTATGCCTCCATATTAAGAGCTGCCCCAATCACCAACAACATTTATCTGTAACAAAGAATAAAAAGATTCGCAGAGAGCTGATAGCTAACAGACAAGGTAAATGACTGTTTTAGTCTTGTGTTAAAAGGAAAATTGAACAAGCAAGCAAGTGGCATTTTCTTAATTAGATTTTAAAGATTTTTATGCCAGTGTAACTCAAACCAGAATCTGTATCTCATCCATGTTTTTCTTTTCTGACCATCCTTGTCAGTTCTTTCACACCACTGATGGATGGGTAAAATGTCATTCTGTACTACAAAGACAATTCTCTCTATATATTTTACTACATAGTTTAACCTAACCTGGCTATCTTATTTATTGCTTATTTGTAGTCAGGCCCTTATTTGAACCTCTGCTGATTTTTTTAAAAAAATGACACTGATTAAATTACCTGATCCTAAAATTCCCAGTCAACTTCAAGAGACTCCCATAGTGTCATTCCTGACACACAGCAAAATATTAATGTTTTTTACTATGTGAAAAAGTTGGCAAGGCATTTCTAATTTTAAATTCAAGGTATTGAGTAGGATTTATTGCTCATCACTATGCTCCTGCTTAGGATGCAATCTGACAATCTGGTCACCTCACCTGATTTTGGATCACTGTGATGGGGAGTTCTTTATGTAAGCTAGTTACCAGCCTATACTGATCTGCCTCTTACCTTTGTTAGAAGTCTGCTTTAGGGTGAGAAGAATTCTGCTTATTTCTCCTTTGATGAGCGTGATTAGCTCCAGCTAGCTCAGCTGTAGGTGTTTACACTGTAGACAGCTACATGTTGTCCTCACCATCTTCAGAATTTGCTAAAAATCTATGGTGTCAGGAGCCTTGAGGGCAGTAAAGAGCCTCATTGGCCCTGCCCAGCTCTAGGGTGGACCCCATCCAAGCACGCTGCCCATGGACTGCGATTCCTATTTCAGCTCAGCCCAAGGCCACCAGTCCCTGCCCAAGTGGTGCTGCAGGAGTGCTGGTTCCCAGCACTGTCTCTGGATGGCCCTAGGTTGTAGCCTTTCTTCCAGCTCTGTCTGTGCTTCCATCTCCTCCTGCTCCTGCCTGGACTCCCTGGATGGACCCTGAACTTGAATTACCACTTTGCCTTGCCAGGGACTATTGGTAGACCCTGTTATCAGCACCCACTTCTGCTCGCTCTGCTCAGGTGCTGGAAGATGTTGCTCTGTCAGTAGAGGCACCGGCAGTGCTGGGGTCATGTACAGTTCTGCTGGAGTCACTTTTAGGGTGAAGCATCACCCCAAGTTAGAGTCAAGCTTCTTGTCTTTCCAGCATTCTCCAGCCCATCTTTAGTTTTGCTTTCTATGATCAAATATCTATCTACAAGGTGTTGCTGCTTACGAAAGATCCCACAGTGTTCATAGATAGTGGATTAAACATCTCATCCTCTTAAATATATGTAAAACCTACATATTTAACTGACGTGGCCAGAAAATACAGACAGGCTTGCCTTCCTTGTTCATACACGTTACTTCTGTATACATTTTTTAATGAGCATTACTCATCCTTAACGATCACTCAATGACCTTTGAAATACAGTCACTAGCTACACGACATATGCATTGACTGCTTATATGATGCCCGTATTTTTCTCACATTAATGTATGCAGTTTCCTCTGCTTCAGTTGTAGCAAATAAGAACAAAAGCTCATTTTAGATACTTCAAATGAATTTTCTTTTTGTCCTCTAATTCATCCCCCTGCCACTGCACAATTGTTCCCTACAATGTATTTTTTAAGAGCTCTCCTGATGGATGGTGTCTTCTATTGTAACTTTTGTGCTACTATCATTCATTTCCTTTATTGCAGAAGACAAAGACATTCTATTGGCACATTACTTTCACTTAGTGCTTTATCTACTAACTTTTTCAAATACAGATCCTTCATGAACTTTCACTGGCGCTTAAATAAAGATTTTGGTGCAGATGATTGTCTCAGAGTTCATTTGGATTGCCCCATCCCTCAATTACCTGTTGCCTATTCTAAATTCCATTTCTATGCCTTTTGTAGGGTTGTGGTGCACTGAACTGAATGTGAATTTACTGAGGGGATGATTTCATCTTGTTTGCTTGCCTTCAGTTCAACAAAGTATTTCTACCTTAGCTTAAGAATGCAAATAATAACCTCATGCTTAAATTTAGCAAAGTACAATGCAATCTGTGACTGAAACTGCTGTGTGCTCAACTGATTAAGCAAGGATCTGCCTATGGTCCTCAACTCCCATCAAATCTCCTGCTTCAAACTATTTGAGAAAAAAAAATTTGAGTAATTTATTTCTTTTGCAATCTGTGTTGTTTCTTAATACAACAGTTAAGAAACACTGTTTTATGTCTTTGCTACACTGATACTGATGGATACACTGTGAGTGACTTATTTAATGTTGTCTCAAAGTCTATAGGAAGAAGAAACCGGAATCAAGTTTTACCAAGTCTGACAAGTGTCCTGTTCAATGGACAACCCTACCTTGTAGAAAAAAATCAGTGTTGAGCATTCAGATCCTGCCTCTCTGAAGAATAAATTCATGTCTGCTGAGCAAAATCCTCTAACTCCAAACATAAATTCCTCAGTTACTCAAATTCCCATTGGTAAAATCTTGTTGCCTCTTTTTCTTCTGGCATACACATGGATATGTATACGTCAAATACTACCTAGTACATCTTGGTGAGTCCAGGTGTTTTTGAGCTACGTGGTGCATGAACCTGGGTGCAGCACTTGAACAAAGCCCTTCCCATCCCTTGGGTCTGATGGAGAGATTCAGCACCATAGCATAGTCCTGCACAACATCCAGAGCGCTCAGCTGAGGTGCAATCAGTCCTGGAGTGAGTTTATCTCAAACCAGAAGAAAGCAACAACAAAGTGGGGAAACTCCAGCCATTGTCCTTGATTCTCTGCGTTATACTTTTATGTGTAAAAAAGATAAAATTGATAGGACTTCAGGAAATGTTTGATTTCTTTCCTAAAAATGACTATAATCCAGATTCTAACTTAACACTTTTAGCCAATCATTTTCATGCGCCACAAGGGGCGGGGGGGAAGGGTTGTATTTTTTTTCCATGATACAGGAGTGGCAAAATGAATTCCAGTTATTTTTTCCCTCCAATCTCTGAAGCACTGTTGGAGCAGGGTAGGTAGACCACTGCTGTGAATGAGGTGGTAAAGACAATGTTTCTTCTCTTTGGCTTTGCTTCCTATTTTTAACTAACTATATAATTCAGTGCAATAATTCTAGCATGCCCCAAAGTATCTTTGAAGAGGGAACTTACATCACAAAGTTAATCCAACATTTATTATTATTTATTGTGGCACTATAATATCCAGGTTTGTTATGCACGACAGTTACAAAGATGAGTTAAACAAAGACAGCCTCATCTCTGAGCATGAAATCCTACATCTTTTTACTGGTATAAAAGTATGTTCCTGTAGACTATGCTTTAATTTAAGGGCTTTAACCCATTATTTTAGGAAGTAAGAGAAATAAATAGAATATCAACCAGCTTGCAGTCTAAAGTCATTCAGTTACTCATTGTACTTCTTCAAAACTACTGGAAGTGCTTTTGGCATGACATGACAAGAGATAAATTTTATATGTGTTCTCCCTCCCTACTGCATTTAAGAGTGATGACAGCACTCAAAGGATATTGTGAAATACAAACATCTGCATACTGGTAGGTCTGTTGGGGTTTTTTTTGCTTTTGAAGCTTACTTTCAATTTTTAATTCATAGTTCTGGAAACTTAGTCTTCCCCTCTTGATTTTAGCTGGTTTCTTTGTTAAAATACTCTTTAAAGACCTGTGACAATAGTAACAGTAACAGGAAACACCAGGAAATGTTTTCCTGTTGTATACACTAACACGGCTTCTTCTTCTATACATTTTTGTGCTATTCTCCACAAGGCAAGTAACCTTATACACATTCCTCATCTGTTTCAATGGAAAAGAAAATGGATTACATGAATGATTTTCAGTTGTAAACCAGGTCTGTTTTAGTATTCAGCAGCGGTCTGCAATAATCTATTCTGCTTCATATAATAGTTCATTTCACACTGATGGACATTTACCACAAACTCAGTCTAGTGATTAAATAAAACATATTAATTCAGGCAATGTGTACAGGGTTGCTTAGACTTCTCTTACACTTCCAAAGATATTTCTAACTGGCTGGCATTCATGCTGAACATGCCCAAGCTTAAACTCGGTTTCTCAACTAATACTGAGTCAGTATTCCTAACTGAAGTCTTGGCACTTAGGCTGCGCAGACATAAAAAGGAACCTGAAATTCAGTTAGGATTAAAGATTAGGAAATATCATCAAACTGTGTTCAAATTGAAGTCTGTCCAGGCAGAGGGACTTGGTAAACAATTTTCCTATCACCCAGATCCTCCCCTCCACTTTTAGATGTTTTCCTGCCTTGCTGAATCTCAGAGGTCTGTCTAGTTTAAACTTCAAAACTTTGGATCACTACTTTCTTCTTGTCCATCTATAAAAAGACCAAAAACAACTGTAAAAAAGGCTGTCTGCTTTCACAACCATCTCCCCAAGAACAGACAAAAGTTTATCAGAGGAGGAATAATATGCCCTTATAAAGACATATTGCACAGCCATGTAGGTCCTCAGATGACCAAGAACACAGATAGTTTAAGCCTTTCTAAAGATGCTCCTCTTCCTGCCTGAGACATAATGTGTTCTCATACACCTTTTCAAATAGGTAGCAACTGAAATACAAAATCTAACAGTGAATAGTGCTAAGGATATATCTGAGACCAATTTAGTCCACAAAGTGAACAAATCACTTGAAATTGGTTAGGAAAGACCACGTATAATTGTCGTGGGAACTTCTTGTGTGTCTAAGCAGAGACCGCATTTACAGGCTCGGCCAAGCACTGAGGTTCACATGTCAATGAGGTACAAACATGTTGCTGACTCTTTCATGCCATGGCAATAACACAGATTTATCAAGCTTGACAACACAAAGAAATATTTAGTAGGGAATGCTCAGGCCGTTGTGCATGTAGACACTGTCTTTGTTTTTCGTAATAATTTGCCAGCATCTTTTTTGTTGGAGGTGTATTCACTAATGGAATAATTCTTTGCAGCATTCAAATAATTTATACTTAATTTTCTCACTTGATTGCAAGATAACAATCTATACACCTCTTCAAGTTTAAAGTATGTTAAAAAGACAAAGTAATACGTTGACTTTTGCATATTTTCTATCTTCAAAATGAACACTTCTCATGGTTACTTATAATTGGTTTAAACATTTTGAAATATCTGTACTCAAAAATATTCTGTGAAATACAAGTAGTACATTTCTTTCATTCAAGCTGCTAGTTGCTAAACATTCAAATATGCTTCTCAGAACTTAGATTTTTTTTCTTTTTTCTTTTTTTTTTATTTTTTTCCCAAAAATCAGTATGTCATAACTATTTAAAAGCACTGGCAGAAATTAAAGCACTTCCTAAATGGAGACCTGAAATATTTTGGCATCTGAAAGGGGGGAAAAAAGAGGCCTTTGATAATGCTTAGGAGCTACGGGCATTGTATAATCTATTTAGTATGACATTCCAAAATCCAGTTAAGGCATTTCTCAGCACCTTTTCTTGACTTAGAGCCTCATTGTGAACACCAGCATGGTTTTCTAAGCCAGCCTTTTGTTGCCACCAAATAGTCCTGGTGTTTGGAGCTACTTGGCATTCTTGAGATCACCAGAACTTCTAAATGACCTAGCAGCTCTGCTAGGGCAGAGCTGAATGAACTGAAGCAAGTGAGCAAACAACCTGTATTCTTGTACATTTTTTGAAATTTGTGGTTGTTTTTCTATCCACTGACTGATTATGTTTCCATTGAATGTGAAACTAAAGTGATACATTCGTTTTCAATACTTACCCTTGTGCTAAGATAAGCCTATTAATGCACTTGGCAAGATTTTCAGAAGGATAAACCTGCAAAGTGTCAAAGTATGATATTTAATAGAATAATTTAGTTGTAAAAAAAACAACTGTAAATGTTGCTGATTTTGATAAACCCAAATGTCACAATCCAAGTATTTTAAGTACCATTATCCATTTCTCATGTTTCTGTAGCTACATATAAACTAAAGATTATTAACCTTTTTTCCATAGTAAAAAGATAAAAATAGAGAATGAAAATCAAAATAATCTGTGAAGTCTCAAAGTTTTCTTTTGAAGTTTAAAACTGACCATTGCAAACAGGACTCCAGAAAGAACTGTATGTGCTTTCTATATTTATTTAAAAAATAAAAAGGTCAGCTATTCAAACCCTTAGTTTCAGCATGACACTACACCTACATTTTCTTCTCTCCCTCATTTGCTTGATTCTAGCTTTGGTCTTCTTATTTTGACCAGCTCTGTTAGGATGAATTCTTCCAGATGATATTTAGGATTTTAGCAAATTTCAAGTCTTTATGGCAAAACTTCCCTCTCACAGCACAATTCAAAACATCTTAACTTCTGTGAAACGTGTTTCTCATCATACTTACACATAAGCTCATGTCTTCATGGCATACATTTGAATAGTCCTTACTGATGAAACTGATTTACTCTGGAAGAAACAGAAGTTTTGTTTCCCTTTGGCTTTCCTCTAAGTTGCTTTCTGAAAACTGACCTGAACACTCATGGGCTACAGCTGTTTCTGAATCATAAAGATATATGATCTTAGAGCCTCTGGCTATAGCTGAAAATTGGCTTTAGCAGCAATTGCATTGTTTTCAGAATACAAAAATCATTGTCAGCTATAAATACTAAAAGTAATTTACCACTCAGTGTTATAGAAATATCAGTATCATGCTCTACAGGTGAACTCATAACTTGAGCTGGGGATCAGGCTTTGAGAAATCAGACAATAAAAATGTGATGTCATATAGTGCACCTGATGCAGATTAAAAAAATGGGAGCATTGTTTTAGCTTCTAAGTTAGGTATACTGCATAAAAAAGAGAGGGAAATGATAAAACAAATTCCATTTTTAAATAAATGCCTTAATATCCACAGTCTACATGCTGTAGGCAGGAACGGCATTTTCCCTTACTACAACATAACTGTGTCTAGGACAAAAAAGTAGCAACTGACTAAAAGCAAACAGAAATGTAGTTGCAACAAATCCCCACTTGCTAGGCTGAATGTTATGATAATTTGAGAGATGAAGAAAAGTAAAGAGCGAGCATGAAAGTGCTTCCATGACCAGCTGTAGGAAAAAGAGTAGACCTAGACCCTAGCTGGACTAAAGGATTTGCAGTTCTAAGACACCATGGCCATGAGGAACTAATGAGTCCTAATTTTAATGTTTTCCACAGCATTCTAAAATTGGTGAAAAATGTATTCAAAAGAAACTCCACAGAGAGTTGAGATACTATTTTTAGAGAATAAGTAATTCTTCACTCAGGTATATTTATCTACTCACAATGACTTGTCTAGCATTTCTACCTCATACTTCCATAGTGCTAGACACAAAATCTTCATGAGACCATTTACACTTTCCCATTCCCTCTCCCTATTTAACTTCATGTATATGTATCATAGTAGTGTTTTAGCAGCTCCACCAAATGATTAATTAACAGTGCTGGCTTTTGGAAGTCATAAAGTATTTAGAGTTTGGAACTGGGGGGTGTGTGTGTGAGGTGTACTTTGTGTATTCAGAAAAAAAAAGAAAAAGCTGTGAATCAAATCAAACCTTCCAAAATGACAATTCTATAAGGAAGGGCGAGAGCAGAGAATTATATTTGGTTTGGAATCAGCAGCAGCACATAGGTCAAGATATTTTTGAGCCCAAACTATAAAGCTTTGCTGGCTAAGTAGTTTTGTCATCAAGGATATGAACTGACACTAAGGTAACAATAATGTTTTTAGGACTGAGATTCAGTCTTCACTTGTCACTGAACAAGACCATATGGATGGATCAGAGCTACGGACTGAAAACCTGCCTGTACATCATACTATGGCATTGAAGCAAGCCCAGATAATATAATTAAGTTAATCTTGAAGACTCTACTGAGTCTTGAAGTCTCTACTTTTCTCACTGAGCAAGTGAGTTGACTGAGAAACTTGCTTCTGTGATATAATGCCATCTAAAAATTAATGTAAAACAGACAGTTAAAAGGTTGCAAATGAAAAAATTAGCACACATTTGGTAATGACAAAATTATCTTATGGATGATTAACATTTCCTAATACTAGAAGGCTCAGCCTTTCTTTATTGCACAAGTGCTAATTCAAAGTGGTAAAGTATCACGATCTTTACAGCACTTCTACGGTCTCGTTGACTTTTAGTGTTGTGACTGCACCATGATTTCTAAGTTCCCCCTCCTACTATGAATGGCAGAAACCTATACTGCTTTAAAATTGAGAGGAGTGAGTATCACAAATGTTTGTATTAGATTCCCACATCTAGGACACCACAGTGTCAATACAAAGAAATGCATTATAGTTGTTATCATTATAGTTATAATTATATGTATTTATTACATAGTTTATTATTTATAATTAACATATATATTATATATGATATATTATATATCATATATTATATATTATATATTATATATTATTATCTGCTGAATATCACAGAATCACAGAATGGCAGGGGTTAGAAGGGACCTCTGGAGATCATCTCGTCCAACACCCCTGCTTGAGCAGGTACACCTACAGCAGGGGGCAAAGGACTGCAGCCAGGTGGGTTTTGAGTATTTCCAGGGAAGGAGACTCCACAACCCCCCTGGGCAGCCTGTGCCAATGCTCTGTCATCTTCACAGTGAAGAAGTTTTTCCTCATATTTAGGTGGAACTTCCTGTGTTCCAATTTGTGCCCATTGCCCCTTTCCCTGTTGTTGGGCACCACTGAAAAGAGTCTGGCCCCATCCTCTTGACACTCACCCTTTAGATATTTATAAGCATTGAGGAGATCCCTCCTCAGTCTCCTCTTCTCCAGGCTGAACAAACCCAGGCCTCTCAGCCTTTCCTCATAAGGGAGATGCTCCCGTCCCCTGATCATCTTGGTAGCTCTCCGCTGGACTTGCTCCAGTAGTTTCCTGTCTTTCTTGAACTGCAAAGCCCAGAACTGGACACAGTACTCCAAATGTGGCCTCACCAGGGCAGAGTAGAGGGGGAGGATAACTTCTCTCAACCTGCTGGCCACAATCCTTTTCATGCACCCCAAGGTACCGCTGGCCTTCTTGGCCACAAGGGCGTGTTGCTGGCTCAGGGTCAGCCAGCTGCCCGCCAGCACTCCCAGGTCCTTCTCAACAGAGCTGCCTTCCAGTAGTTCAGCCCCCAGCCTGTACTGGTGCATGGGGTTGTTCCTCCCCAGGTGCAGGGCCTTGCACTTGCTCTTGTTGAATTTCACCAGGTTCCCCTCAGCCCAGCTCTGCAGCCTGAACTGCCTGAACTGAATATGACTGAATTGTAACTGTAGAAGTATTTTCAATAAATTTTTGGATAAAACTTTGAATAAATTTGAAAAGTGTCACAATCTATAGGAACTTGTTTTATACTACTTCATGGACTTTGCACTTCTACTAAGAGGTCATTGAAAGAACTATGACAAAAAACTTTTAGTGAAATGCAGTCTCAGTCAGTTTCAAAAAGCTTTTATTCAAATCCATCTACAGAATTTCCCTACTAAGAACAACAAAACAAGAAACAAATTTTAAAAGCTAGACTTTTTTTCCTTTCTTTTAGTTTTAGGAAATTCTGGATGTCTTAACAAAAGATACTTGAAAATGTAATGAATTATGTGTCCTCTCATAGTTTGAGACAACACAAAAAGCTCTGAAGTAAACAGATCACTGTACTGGGATGTGAGCTTTTCTCTGGCTAAGGACATTTACACTGATTATTGAATATTTCTGGTTGTGTTTGTCTTTCCAAAGTACTGATCAGGACTTGTATTCAGAAGCAACTACATGGTACAGAGTGCACATCATCCACAGATGTGCATGGGCTTCCACAATATTACTGTCCAGGTGCACCCATCCTCCAAGCACCCACTGTTTTCTTCTTATAATTATTTCTTCTGCCTTCCATGGCACAGTCTTTTAGGGCATACTGAGAAGTCATCTTTCTCTTGATAGTCAGGTTTCCAAGGAATTTCTCTAACAAACAAATACTTTGCCTTATTTTCCAGGAGTAATAGGACGTCAGAGGCTGCGGCACACAAAATACTCTGTGTAGGTTGTGCATGCATTAACTACTTCCTTTGAAGAACATTGCCTAAGACAACATATGCCATTTGAATCTGATTTTAAAATTAGGGTGAATCAGCACCGTGTTCTGGATGTAACAAGCAGAATGCTGCAGGCTCAAATACAACACTGAACTAAAGATATTTTTGGAAGGTTAATGCTCCAGAAATCATTAAAGACTCACTTTCTATGTTATTTGGTAAGCTGAAATTCATTTTTGAAAGTTGCAGTGCATTTTTATCTACTCTTTTATGTAGTTGTTGTTTTTTTTTTGTTTTGACTACCACTAACTTTATAAATAGATAAAAAATTATCAGACAGTTGTTCTAACTCAGGTTTTTTTTTCTATTTAAGTGTTAGCTGTGGAGTATACAGAAAAAAAAATCTGTAAGGTTTTTCTTTTGTACTGTCACAAGTGCATGACACAATATCTGACAGCAAGCCATTCAAGCTTAAATAATACTGAATTAGCTACTTTAAATGCCTTTGCCTTTACACGATCACTGAAAACTGTCAACCTTTCTCTGCTCACTAAGAACATTACTAATTTAGGTCACGATATCTTGAATTCAATAGACCAGTATGTTATGGTTGCTATTTTTATATGAAGAAAAAGCACTACAATATGATCACTGAAAGTCTGTGTGTACAATGTAAATGTCAAAGGACATTTACCAGTCTTTCACTGGGGGAATGGCTGTCTGAAACAAAAGTGTTCCTGCACCAGTTTTACCATGACTAAAACATTCTATTCTTTCTAGCTAGAAAGCAAAAATTTTTGTGACAGTAGGAAAGTCTTACTCCTTCAAATATTTATCCATTCTTTCTTATCCTATTTTATCTGTTCTTTTCCAAGGAAAAGATATGAGGTTGGTCTGATAAGATTTGATAAAAAAAAAAAAATTTCTTTGTAAGAAAACAAAATGTTTCCTTGACAGCAGTTATAATCACATGGTAGTATTATCTATCCTTTTGAAGATGCTGTGCAAAAGAAGAAGGTCCTGGATCAAACTTCTATTAAATTTACCTTCCTTTGTATTGTTAAGCAATGAAAGAAAGTAACTATAACTGCTGGCATTCTCAGGGTCAATGTGAATCCTTACTAATCTGTAACAGCATCCTCTAAGTCCTTTGTTCACCACAGAGGACGCAAGTAAACCATAAATGGAAAAAGCTCCTCAGGGAAGCAATCAAAAGAATAGGAGGAGAAAACTAGGCAAGGGTATGGGTTCTGCCAATGACTCTACCAGGTATGACAAGCACATCCCACAGTTTACGTATGCAGCTGCCACAGGATTCACTCACTGCATGGCAAAGAACACAACGAAAAATTGCTGTCCTGTTACTAAGATAGTAATGAGGAGGCGGGTAGGAAAACCACTTACGAGGCTTCAGGAAATGTATGAATTGAAATTTCTTGTTTATATTAGAGAAAGTAAAATAAATATTAAGAGATATCTCCAACATAACAAATATTTAGCAACATCTCTAATACTTCCTATTTTAGAGAAAACAGAACTGTTAATTTACTTTGTGGATGTCTGAATGATTATATTTCTTGAATGCTCTAAGAAGACCGAACAAGAAAGGGCTGGAATTTTCAAATAGAAGCATATTGTCATCACTTACACTCCAAAATATCTCTCACATACAAATTAATGCATTTCCATTTGCTACTGACAACCGCTAGCCTCACCAGCCTCACACTGAGAACTTGACTGTAGAAAAAAGGTTTTAAGCTGATTCTATAGAGCTTCATAGAGGTTTCCATTTTTGCTACCTGCCTAGACTCTGTCTCCTGCACTTTCTCTTCCTCAAGACAGTACTGTGTTCATAAGTAAGCACTCTTTATGCATATGAATTCAGTTTACAGTTTTTTAACTATTAAGACTCAATGTGATATTGCCAAAAATGAAGCTTACAATGGCACTGTAAATAATGCAAGCCCTCTTAATTAATAAAGTAACTGTTATTACCCCTTAAGGTATACATATCATAGTCCTTTCGAGAGATAAGGGAAAGTGCCAGGTATTCCTCTTCTTATTTTAATTTCTTCAGAAATGGGTGTTATTTTAATTCCATTTCACAAGAAAGGCTATACCTGTCCAAACCAGAAGTTGTTACAAAATGGCCCTTATGGTTCATGGCCAAATGGCCCTGCTTGGTTCTCTCTTTATTATGACTATAATGCCTTTAGCCAAACAGAACTGTGAGGAATCCCTTAAAAATCCCAGCCTAATCAGTAAATTTATCCTATGTATCCAAATCGGAAACTGCAAAACAGCAAATATTCCTCTCTCATTCTCTTTTTGTTTTTGACCTGTAACAGCTGATACAGCAGAAAAGGCTAAATGCATGACTAGGAATATCCCCTCATCTCTAGCCAAAGAACAAAATACCTCTCATGAAATATGGTAGACAGTTGGATGCTGGAGGACATTGCAAGACTCAGGAATCACAATAGTTATGAATTCTACAATAATAATGAAAAAATCCCTGGTTAGTGAATTTGATTGAACTATTTTCAATAATTGCCGTAAATCACAACATATGAGAAACTCAGAAGTGCATCCTATTTGTTAAGTGGAAAATTTCCACGTAAAGTTTTTCAGTGAACTTCTACTGCCTTTAAAAGTCATTATATTTGCATTTTAAGCTAGTTTGATTCTATTGTCTACTGTGCTTCAATTTAACTTGCCATAGCAGGTCTCTTCTTTTGTTTACTGAATGAAATTTTCCACTGAATAATGAAATCTATTTTGAAATAGAAAAGGTGAAGTGTTGCAAGTAAAGTCACTCTAGCATTTATCAGATACATTAGTGTATTTTTATTAGTAGTACCAAAATACTGTGAAGATTATTATTTCTGTATAGTACAGACTGTATTGCATTACATTTTTCAATGTTCATTACACAGGATTACATTATATTTCCTCCTTATCAAATGAAAATGTTGTGCAAAATCAGAAGAGTCTGAAAGATGCAGTAGCCCCATTCAACTGTAGATTTGCTCTGTATCTGATTAATTCTGTCCTTCTAATTAAGTTGTCATAGCAATGAATTTTTAATAGTACTGATTCATATGCCAGTAATGTTCCGGAAACAGAGCTCTTGATAGTTTTTTAGTATTCAGTTATGCTAAATTATAAGTTTAGCAAATACACAAGTACTGGTCTACTTGCACTAGCAGAAGAAAATGTGATCAGAGTTAAATTAGGCCAAAGCATAATCTGACACACAGCTAACAGAAAGCTACGTAAAACTTTGGGTGGCTCAGTTCAAGAAAGTAACGGCAAATCCTACACCTGCTTTGTTTTAAATGTAAATGTTTAATAATAAAAAAACCTAAGTGATTACACCTTACTAGGCAGAAAGAAAAGTTTTGGTTGGTTGGTTGTTTTTTTTTTTTCCAAATGTGTTGCTTTCGTATATTGGTACTTACACGGTACACCAGGCAGCCGTGGAGTATTCTCAATGCTTATTAGCACTGAAAATGAGAAATCACAGTACTTTGCTGACTGTTTTAGCATGTCTTCCTCTCTGTATCTTTAACAGATCAATGAAATTGCACATGTTTATAAGGTTTCAAAATAACAGGAAATCATCCTCCAATGACTAGGACTATATGTCTTGGTTGTTTCCAAAAGGCACTGGTAGCAAGTGCCACCATGCACGGGTCTGTGAGAGCAAGACATGAATCATGAGCAAAGAAGATGTTTCATTCCTTTTTTAATTCCGACTGTGAAGAATAATGTGCACTATATTTTAATATCAGGCAAAATGTAAGTGAATCAAAGAGAGATGAAGAAGAAGGCTGGGAAAGAGGAGGGTAGAGGAAAGAGAGATTCTTTTCCTCATGTTTCTCTAGAAAGGATAAGGCTTAACTTTTGAAGTGCTGGTTGAGAAGAGCATTATGTAGCACACATCCTCTAAATGCCCCTTCAAAGGGCTGATGAAGGGGAAAGTATATTGTGAATGCAGTAACTGACCTAACTAATATGTCTTAATGAAGATGTGTATTGATTTGGTTATGAGGAATGATTAGCCTTTAAATATATAAACATAAAATGGTAATTGTTCACCCTAAAGTTTCTGACCTTCCCTGGATAATGTGAGGAACACATCTGCTTAAGTCAGTCTTCAGAAGCTTGCAAGAAAGGGATAGGTGTGCAAATACTATAAATTTCACATACACTGAATTTACCTGTTTAATATATATAGCCTAAGAGTCAAAAATTAAAACAAAAGTCCTTTTTTCTGACTGAAGCACAGTGGAAATCTAACAATGGCAAAGATAAAGTTACTAAGGGAACTGTGGAGTGATGGAGGCAACACGGTACAAAATGACAGACTAAGCAGAAATTTTCCTTCCCTCTCACTTCCTGGTATATACATTTTTCCTTAGGATCAAAGCTAATCCTACACTTTGAGTATCTAGGATAAAACCTGGAATATACAAGCTGAAGCTAAGCCTTCCCCCAAAACAAATACAGTAATAAATATGAGAATATACACATTAAGAAGTGAATATATGCAATATATGCCCATTTATCCTTTATTTAGAATGGATTGTACGGTAGTTAATAAATAAATAAATATAATTTTCCTTAGCAGTTGTACGTTTTCTCTTCCACAAATTTCTGGCTGTTGCTGCTTTCTTCTTCAAAAAGTACATCTTTAAAATTAATAGAAATTACACATTTATTGGAGACATCAGCAGTCTATAATGTAGTCTCAAACTAGTTATCCTTTTAATAAGGATCCATCAGCAGAGCAGTGCGGGAGATGCTGAACATAGCTGGAGTTATTCATTTCACACTATCTCAGTTTCTTTCACTAATGCTCAGGACTAGTGAGAGGCAGAGCTAGTCAGCATTGGGCCCGTACATACAGGCACAATCTGCAGGTAGCATGGTTTTATTTAGTTCCAAAGTAGCTGCATTAAATCTAGTTAACTATCTGGGGAACACAGATCAAGAACAACATGCCTTTCCCGATCTAAAATATCATTTACAATACACAAAGAGAGACAACTGTTCCTGATTGACTTTTTTTTTTTTATACAAGAATGTCCTGATTTTTCTTAGAATAGGAATATCACCACTTCAAGACTATCCATAAGAATATTAAGTATCTGATTCTGGCAGTCCTCTGTGAACTGTTATTTGCCTGACTACAGTCTCTGGCAAGGTGCAACTAAAAGATGAGAGATCCTACAGCCATACTGGAAAATGTGTGTCCTCATGGAGGTGTGTGGTACTTACTTAGGCCATAAAGTGTGTTAGGCATGGAGTATGGAGATATGGAGATAGGAATGGTGATCAGTCTATACCCAAACCCCAAAGACTTACAGCCTTGTAACTGGTAGTAGTAGCATGCTGAGGTTAAGTGAAAGTTGCACAATTTTCCAGCTTTCTAGTCTGTCTTTAATGAACGTGCCCTCATCCACTTTCTGGGATGCACTCCTAAGCATAAGGAATGAACTGCTGCTATAGGATACTTCTAGTTCTTTGCTGCTAGGCAAAAGCTCTGCAACATTTTATATTAAATGTTTGAAATAATTGCTTCTCCAGGAAAAAGAAATAAAAAAGGCATTGCATTATATTTCTGCTTTACTTGTGTTCATTTTCATACACTAAAATATCACTTAATAGGAGCAGAAATAGTGACTGTGGATGGACTCTGAGATTGGCTGTAAAGATCGAGCTGTGGTGGGAGGCTAGAAGACAATAACACTCTAACTAGTAATATAATGCATGTTGAACTTACCAGTTACTTCATACAGAGCTGCTGATATATCAAAAGAAAAACCAACATTACTCATTTTTCCACATGAGCACCCACAGCAACGCTGATAGTATTGGGTGCATACAGCTGTAATGCCAGTATATTTATCTCTATACAACAATAGCACATGGAGAGAGATAAACAGGAGCCAACCTTAAGCTGACTGCAACAAATATCTTTAGAAATATGATTGCACTGTCTACGCGGAAAAGGCATTTTTGAAGATCTGAGACTGGAGATGTAAGAAAGAAGCAGGCATTGAGCGCTTCCAGGGGACTGGTACAAAAAAGAGTAGAGAGGAATATCTGGCTACTGCCTACTCTCACACTACCTGTAAGCTGACAATGTCATATTACAAAAATGCTTCCATACAAAAATCAGCCCAGTGTTATGAAAATGTTATAGCCAGGTTCTGAGTGGGCTTTCTGTTGTGATTGCCTTGGAGGAAGGATAAAGGAAGAACCACAATCTACATTGCTGCCCCTCAAGTAAATACAATGGACCAGCTCCTCATCATTGCTCCCGTACATTTCCCATTCAATTCACCTTCAGCGAGTAACAAAGATGACCCTTTCCTCAGACAAGGGGAACTTCATCTTGCAAAATTGTATGTCTGAGCAAAACAGCTTCTCTGCCCGCCTGGAGCTCTGCCTACTTCTCGTCATCCCACAGAATAATTTCATCCAACCTCAGAACCATAATGGTACTAGATAACCACTTCTTCCAATTGCTTGGTTCTTCCTTATGATTATTGATCAAATGAAGGCAAAGTAGTGGTAAATAAATGTTATATGTAATATTTTCTCTTTTCCTAGTTTAAAGCCCAAGACAGGTAGAGAGTGATCCTACAGGTGGCCAAGAAAATGAAGTTTCCAACTTGTTTTAAGTTTGTACATAAGTATTAAGCAAGTCCTTTCCCAAGGTACTTAAACTAAAAAATGGTACACCAAAGCCTGTCTTGGATCATCATTTTGAAGCTGTAACACAAGTTGTCACTTTGAGTGTCAACTGAGATGAGACAAAGCTGTGTTTGTCTTCATTCAGCATAGAGGTTTTTACAGAACGGGAAATATGCCTTGGTTTATGTAGAAGTTGCTACCGGATACAGTGAGTTGTTAGTTTAAAAGGAGTGGATCAGTAGGAAATGCTTTTCTCCTTGGCCTACAAAGTGGAATTATATCATTCATATAAAGCATGAAAAGGGACACTTTAATACTGCATTCATTTATTGGATAATTATAACTTCGACTTAGTGATTCTTCTATACTTTGCTATCTCAGGGATAAAAATGGCCAGGCTGACATCACACTTGTGCTGTTATTCAGCAAGCCATCCTATTACCTGTACGTTTTTAGGAAGATGAAACAGTTAACCGTGACCACTTCATTTCTGTGACACAGACTCTCTCTCAGGCAAGTTAGAAAAAGATAGTTTCAGATACCATAGGCCTCAGTATTGTATTGATATGTAACAGTAATGCATAGCAACAAATTAATGTCAAACAGTAAAATGGTGAATCGGTGGACTCTAGCAAAAAGAAAAGTGGATGCTTTTTCCTGATGCTTTTCAAGCTGCAACAAAAATTATATGAAATATTTAAAATGTGAACAGGCAAGTTTACTTACTGTTTCCTGGATGCCAGCGCACTGCATTTAAATATGCATTACAGTAATGGAAGAGAAATTCATGCTTGGATCGGGTAACTTTTCCTTGAAGTAACGGCATCAGATCATGTCCATCAATAATTCTGAGTAAGAAATAATTTCAAAATCAGAAGAATAACACAAACCTCACTTTACTGAGAAGATATTATAATGCTGCATTTCCACTCCTTAAAAAAGTAAATCTCATGATGTGAATGGCCTCCTCTGCTTGGTCAATTTGGAGAAGAAACCTTCAGGTACTCTTCCCCTTTGATTTCTACATTATTTGAGGAAACATTAATTTTACATTTTGCCATTAATAATGGTTGCTTCCTCAACCCGTTTTTATCTTTTTTCTTTTTATTTTTTTTCTCTGAGAAGGTGACCAGACATATATGAGTACATTGCTACAACACAGCCCTCCAGGTATACAGATACCTGCTCAAGCTATTTGGGAGTCGTCTGGCCAGAGTCACCCTAAACCACAAAATATATGCTGTGCCGTGTTAACATCCCTGGAAGTAATGGTAAGAACTCTATCCACCATATTATGCATGCCAGGATTTAATACACAGCTAGTAATTTTGAAATTGAAAATTAACTATATTTAAATGTCTGTTTATCAACAACACCACACACCCTCCCCCCCACATATATATAAAATCTCTAAATTCTGCTGGACAATTCTGATCATGCTTTGAAGTCATCAGTCAATTTACATCAAAATGGAGTTATAAAATAAGCAAGGCATCTAAATGTTTCCATAAATTAAGCCTATGAATTGTTAGAATCAGCTGACGGGGGAGAAAACACAATCTGCATTTTTGACCTGGTGTGAATTACAAATTTTACAATAAGTTTTATAGGAAATTACTTTTTGCTGACATACAGATTAGCAGGTAATTATTTTTTAAGTATTTTGAGCAACATCTCATAAAAACGTTCTTGAAACTTTTAAAACCTTAAATGTCTATGTTAATTTTCGTCACCATGTAAAACCCTTTTCACATTAGTGTAACCATTACAAGACAGGTACCATCTTCACTTTTTTAAGCCACGAGCTACATATGACTATGAAATTTTTGGCAGCAATTGGATGCAACAGCACAATTCTGAGTAGGACTTTCCTCAAAGGATGGGCAGGAAAACATACTGGAATTCCTAAAGAAATGTTGTCTGATAACTCTGCTTTCTGGGTGCATCTTTGTCCATGGGGGTTTGGTGAATTAGGGTCTTTCCCACTCTCAAATTTTCCTGTTTTCTTCCTGAGTAATGCACTCTTGTCTCGCCCCTGCAGGTCTGCCCACTATCAAGCTAAGAGCAGGACACACGCATGCCTATTGTGCACTTTCTGTTCTACAGGCTGTTGGAGAAAAGGCTGTCTCCAGTAACATGTGTCCAGTACTCTTGCATTCCCACATCTGCTGGTTTCAGGGAGGGTACATGAGCCTTTTCTTTCTGATGACTTATTTTTCTTCTTTAACTAGGAGAACCTCCTCCTTCCCTTTCTAACCTGTTCCCTCCTAGTGACTGAATCCTAATCATAGTAATTTCTCTTATTTCTCAGGGGGAAATGAATGGAGTGATAGGAATTCAGCTGCTGTATCAAAGATGCTTCAAGCTAGTCTATGGCATCCCACTCTGACCGACCATGAAGCAGTAATTACAGGACAGTCTACACAGAAGAATCAGAACAGAGCAAGCTGCAAGTGGAAGTTTTATTTGTATATTGGGATTTCTATCAAGGGGATCAAAATAAAACATCAGTGCTTAGTCTTCACTCAAGCAATATGAAAATAAAGTGCATAATATTGGACCACATTAAGAACAATTTCAACTGCTTAGGTTCGACTGTTACTGCTTGTAGGGGATCTCTCAGGACCAGTCTGACTAATTTTTCATGTCTTACACATGTCCTGCCCTGCCGTTTTCTTCAAGCACTCAATGAATCATCATTAGTACAGTGTCTCTGCTCACCACTGGTTTTCCTCATGCAGATTCTGGATGCTTTGTGTTCAAAAGCTGTTTGTGTATGGTAGAAGTGTTCAAAGCATATGCATATCACCTAGTTTCTCCACTTACAAGACATGGATGGCAACAGAGTTTAGGTGGAGACACCTTGCTGCCGTGACTGGGTATCTCCTGAACAAGACAAAGCACAGGGTTGTAGGAATGCCAGTAAAGCGTCTTACTAATTTTAGAAGTCCAGTGAGTTTTCTTATCAGGCTCCAAAACTCCATAAGGGATCATTTTCACTAACTTGGTAGACAACAAAAAATCCTGTGAGAAGGCATTTTGATGTGTTTTGTTATACTAAGAAGGCCAAGGTTGAGCTCGTAAAGTTTAAAATAATTTACGCTTGCATTTTCTTTTTCTACCTCGTTCACTCATGCAGAAGAGAGTCTTTTTTTGATACATTCATTTTTGCTGTTAGTAAATAATTCTAGGCCATGATTTGACAGTATGTTGCTCTTGGTGGTATCCTCTTACTCTCACGTTGCTCGGTGCTTGTTCTGCAAGTTAAGCTGCATGTACACACAATGTTTCTGTAAAATATATCAGTATGTCAATTTGAAAAAAGACAACATACTACTGTAAGTAATGACAAAAAAGTCCTTTTAAAATGTAATTTTGTCTTTTAATTCTAACCTGTATCTTAATAGACATCACTAGGATGTACAAAACGCTCATGAAACTTCCTCTAAAACAGAGATAACTACACAGTGTACCTGTCAGAGGGTAACTGTGCCTCAGCAAGTTTGACTACGGTAGGAAATATATCCATGTTGCTTGTTGGCTCATCGATATAGGCACCAGCCTGTATGACTCCAGGCCAACGGAGAAGCCCTGGCACACGAATACCTCCTTCCCAGTTCATTGATTTTCCACCTGAAAAATGAAAGTTTTGTTTGCCAGAAAATCAATTTCTTCTCAGAAAAATACGCCCCGCAAGATTCAATTTCCAAATAGTAAACGTTCTGTCTAGCTAGAATCTTTCATTAATTTATTTTATTTTTAATTTGCTAGGTTTAGATTTTCCAACTACAATCTGTACCCTTCTAAAAGTAAATCTACTAATATGTATTAGACAGAGCTTATAAAATGTATTTAGTTTATAAATAAAATTATATAGCAGCTGTAGGAGATGAAAAGGCTCTTTGTAGAAATAGCCATATAGAATTTGGTCTAGATAAGTGTGCCACATAGGTATGTGAAGATATAACCAAAAAACCCAGAATGAAAAATAAATTGATGTATGCCTATGAGGTATAAACCTAGAGAAGATATATGATATTTTATTAAAAATGGTGCTTAATAACTTTAGAATGTACTAATTAACTACGTTACTGAATTCTCCAATTCAATGCATATGGCTTTGCCATACATGCTGTCTACCTTACTGACTCCTCAATGATCTTCTCTATTTCAGCACTGGGGGATTCAGAATCCACATGTTTTTTCTACAGGTTTTTCAGTGCTCAGTAAGGTTTTCTACAGGTTTTTTACTGTTCATAGAGGTGAGTGGCAACTTCAAGAGAGAAAACTGTCTTTTGCAGCAATCTGTACCCATTATACATATAAACAGTCTTGTGGCTGCAAAACCTTTAGCTCATGATTCTTTGCTGTACCAGATTTTTGCTTACTTTTTTCATGGGCTTTAACAGAATTTATAATATTTACTAGTCAGGGACACATGATTATCTAGTCTGACATCAGAAAACTCAGACTTTCTAATATCCAACATTACTTCAAGCAACAGTCTTTGCTAAGTTTTTCTTGGAAAGCAGTGCCAAATTCAGATCTCAACAAGACTATCCATCTTTTAAAGCAGTCTTAAAAATTTACTTTTGTCACTGCGTCAAATGTGATTCCATTTTCACCATAACACACATGGCTACCTATTCTAAACCTCAGGAATGAGATGCATGAATGACTTTTGTTTGCATTCTTGTAAAAAAGAGATTTTCAAAACAAAAACCTAAAGAAAATGTAGATTTAAGTTTATAAAGGTGTTATTTGGTGAGGTTTAAAGCACCTGTCACCTGGCAGAAGGAAGTGTTCACCCAACAGTATGCCGACGGGTTGTTAATATGGTTAGTTTGAGACCAGTGTAGATGTCAATAGATTGTGTGCATCTGTAGAAAAGGTGATTCTATCCATGTACAACAGTCATTAGTATTTTAAAAGTTTGGTGGGGATTATTTGTTAGCTAGCAGGAAAGTGTCAAGATTAATATCCGGAGTTATGGTTCACAGATCCTGTTGAGTGGGAGTAGTTAAATCTGAATAAAAATCCAGGAAAAGTATAAGAACATAAAATTACAGATATCCTCAAAATAAGATATTGTTCATCTAACAATTATGCTGGGGAGATGATTTAGTTCATGAGCTGGATCCTAGTTCTGTGTAAACATCACAATAGCTTGTTCACTGGACAGTATGGACAGACAGAAAACTCTTAAGAGCTAATCTATACTATAGGTAGCTTTAAGTGTAACATTCCTTTTATTTCTGTAGACCTGTCTGAATCTACTAACAGTGTTAGCTAGATTGTATTGTTTAAATAAATTCTCAGTTTACTGTTGCCTCCTGTGTAACCTGAAGAAAGAGCAATTTCAAGGTAAGTGGTGAATCCACACATGTTGCAATTCTTAAAACCTAGATATTGGATCAGTTTCACAGCTCCTAGGTTCACAGTACAATTTTCTTGAATCATTACAGAACAGGACAGAAAATTTGCACATTACCCAAGCACAAAGGGAGCACTCAGCAAACTTGGCCTCCCTTCTGTGAGGCACAAAAAGCAAAATGGACTCCACAGCAGGGCCATCTCCTTGCTTATATCTATGGAGGAGTGACTGATGCTTTCCTTTCAAAAGACTAATTGGGGCATAATTTTTTGATATCTCTGGAGGTTAGGAATAGCAGTGAACCAGGGCAGGAATTATAGGTCATTGTGGAAGACTGTCTTCTATTATCTATGCCTATGTGGTGGTGTTCTTTATTAGAACCGTGTTTAGTGACATCACTAGAGTTACTTAGTGCCATTATATGATTACAAATCCCCTATTATAAAATGTCTTTAAAACTCTAGCTTTTAAACATTGTTCAAGCTATCTGCATTCCTTTTTCCTTAAAAAATAAATCAAGGTTTTACTACTAATGCTTGAAACATGAAGTAAACATCCAAATGGCTAAAATATTTGAAGGAAAATAAAAAAAAATCCACAAAAGGTCATTATTTAAAAATAAAATCTCTTGATATTTCAGGATTTGACTCATTAGTTTTGTATTTTGCTTGGAGTTGACAACACTGAAACAGAGAAAATGCAGCAACCTAGTAGTCTGTATGCCTGGCAAACCCTAGGCAGCCTAGCTATATATTATTTTTGTTCCCTTAAATTCTTCTAAAAACGTTTTTAAAACAGCATAAAACACCCCAGGCTGTATTTTCATGCTTAGCTATCTATGCTTTCTGAGTAGTTGCACCCTTTGGTGTTACACTGAACAATAGCCTACATTCACCTCTCCTGAAAAATCTGCAGGAGCAGGCAAAGTACAGACATAACTCTCTGCAGTCATCCACAACATGATGTTAAATTTCCATTTTAACCTTATTTCAAATCTTAGCTAAAAGAATATATATTTTTTTTCTCCCTCTGGTTTAAATTGACTGCTATTACCTAACTCTGGGAATAGAGCTTTTACAACAGATGATATATAAAGGAGAACTCTGTGGTGTATCACTATTAATATTTTGAATGATGAATGATGAAAACCATTTAAAATAACTTTCTTAGATCACTTGGATTATAACCATGCTACCCTTTCCTTCCTCCTTATATTCTTCTAAAAAGAAAGCTTCCAAACCCAATTTATTCTCTTGAATGATAGAAAAAATACAAGGAAATTAATTACTCTGCCCATCTGTAGTGGACTTTATGCTACAAATATCAACTATGAAAACTGGTTACTACTGCTTACCTTATAAAACATACAACAATTTCTTTTCAATGGCAAGGCCATCCTTTATTTTACTGATTTTTAATCTGTTCCGTGTACTGCTTTTGTTAATTTTCAGCCTGAGCTGTTTTTGTACAGGTGAATCTAATAGATATAGCTCATTTGGACATCTTCTCATCTGATCTTTCTTCCAATCAAATGAAATTGTCTCTCAAGATACCTTCTGTTTCAGTCAAAATTACAAGATGGGTTGATTATTTAAAAAAATTGATCACTTCAGAGAGAATATAAAAATACAGAACATTTGAAAAAAGGGTCAGTTCTTGCTCTCCTTAAAGTCAAAAGTGAAACTCCAACTAATATCACTAAATATGCAACAGCATAGTTCCTGAGGCCAAAGTAATGGTCAGTTTGATTTCTCTGTGGCTTACAGATAGGAAAAGGTTTACTTATAGATTCAAGAAACACTGCTGAATTAACATATCACTGCAGTAATGAAATAATATAAAAATAATAAATTTCAATAAAATATTAGACAGTCAATTCCTCCAGCCCTTTTTTAGCTCTCACAGAATTGCAGTAGATGTGATTTAAAAAATCCTTAAAGAACATCAGTTTGTTATTTTTCATGGATATTAACAAAGTAACTATGAATATATCTATTTCTAAGGCACAAAGCACTTAAAAATAATGTTTAAATGGTTTGCCATTAACAGCATTTGACTCCATTTCCACTAGCAGCATAACTCATAACCCACTCTAGAAGCATGACAGTAGCTAACTGTCTGTATCCATTGTGCTAAATGCTTCATAAATACAAAGAAAGACAGTGTTGCTAATGTGCCAGTCCAAGGTACAGTCAAAATATATTTATCTACATGTCCAAAAGGAGCTGACAGTATGAGTATTGAAAGATGCAAGGAGACTCCATAGAAAATCCCATATGTAACAGAGTGGGATAGATATTAATAAGTGATAATGAAGGAAGGCTTCCACTGCCTGCATATGTACTGGTGAAATAGTATAGTGAGAAAAGAAGTAAAGAGTAGTTTTTAATGGCTTGATTGTTTACTGCTATAAAGTATGCAACAGGAGATATATTTTTCGTAACACGCTGAAGTTAATTCAAGAAACTATTCACTAAGCAACTAAATAAAAATCACCACAAAATAATTAGATTCAGTATCTCAGAGTACCAAAGAAGAATATAATGCCATCCTTTAGACCAGTCATCTTAAGCTTCTTGTTTATTCAAGGGAGAGAATACTCCATTTATTTATTCTGGTCAGTTTATTCTAAAGTAGAGATTTAAATATTTCAGAAAATCTAACCTTATTTCTGTTCCTAAAGGAATGCTAAGGTGACTAGCTAAAATAAACATGTTTAAATTGCAGATGTCATACTAACGAGAAAGATAATGAAAAATACCTAAGGAGAAGTCAGAGCAGATATCCTGGATATGACGTACAAAAGCAATGCCTGAAAGTTCCATATGTTTTAACAGAGAAATGTTACAGAACTTGGGGGGAGGGGAAGAGATAAAAAAATTCCATTGAAAGTTTTAAGAAGAGACTTAAATTAACCACAGTAGTTTCCATATGTCAATCTGAAAATGTTAATATTAACAGGATTAAAAAACCCATGATTTATATAAGCCATAATCAATTATATGTTAGAAATAACTTAAAGGTTATAAATTATACATCATATATGACTTATAAGCCAATATATGAAAAAGCATTCAGTGATCTGGTATGAACAATAAAGAGCTAAATAGGAAAATGCATAGAAACAAAGATTTTTCAAAAAAATATATCATGAACTGGAAGTTCCCAAAGGAACTAACAAGCCCAAACGTCATAAAGGAACCATTGGCCCAATATGTCCACAGGAACTAGTAGGTTTCTGAGAGAAACTAAATTTCTCTGATCAGTTTCTGATCAAAACATTAAAAGTATATTACCATGTATGTACCAGGAAAAGTATATTACCATGTATGCACCCAGGAGTCCTTCAGATGTTCAGAAGATCTTGAGTTGTTGGGAAGAAATTAATACTAAAATAGCCACTGTTTTTTGTTTTAGAGGCTGCTGTATCTAGATTTAAACCTTTGAAAGATCGTTGACAAGGATCTTCAGGAAAAGTTTCTGGAGCATTAATCATGGGTTAGGAGACAAAAGGTTGCTATGAATCAAAATCTGACTAACAGGCAGGAAACAAAGAGATAAAACAAACAACATTTTGCAAAAAAGTCAATAGTAAGCTACCTTGATGCTATTCTGTATTAAGTCCCTTGTTATTTTAATATATTTACTTCAATATTGGAAGGAAGTGAGTTGTAGAATTGAAAAATCCATGTAGGACACAAAGTATCACAGGCTGATCAAATTCAGAAGAAAAGATAATGGACTTGACACCTTGTTGAATGAACAGAAAACAAGATGCAAGTTCAAATTCTGTAAAAATATTTGCAGTACAACGAAAATTAGAGAAAAAATAACTGAAATAGGGTCTATGGTCTTAGTTATTCATAACGTAACCTTCACTGCATACTTAAGAAAAAAGACCTATGCAAAAACTGCTGCTTAATGCACATCAGTAAGATACAAAGACAACAGGGAGTCTATAGGATGAAAAGGATAATATTAAAAAGTAAGTATATAAACAGGTAGTAGATACTTCATGGCAAAATCCAAAAGGTAATACTTGTAAAGTTGTTTTAAAATAATATATTGCACAATTATAAATAGTTCACAGAAGAAATTAACAAGAAATTATGGACAAGGAAAAAATCATCAGTTAAGATTGATGGAAGAGACTGACGAAAATTATTTTCTGAATGAGGTATTAAAGGGAAAGAGGCACATTAAAAGTATACAAAACAAAGGTAAGCTAGGGAAGGTATAATAAGTTTTCCCTACTTTATCCTATATCAGTGAGGAAACAGTATTATTAGGTTATGCTAAGAGTTTAGGAAGACTCAAAGTGGAATTCCATCTTTATATGATGAAAATTTATATAACTAATGCTAAAACTCTTAGTAGAATCTAAATTGTCAGGATTCACATCTTAATCCAAGGTCATACTATCTAGGATTAGGAAGAGATCGTCTTTATTCACTGCAGAGCTCCTGCATCTTCCTCTGAGGCTTCCGATCCTGACAACCATCAGAAAAAGGCCACTGGGAAGAGACACCATTATTTTGATTCATCACTTCAATATTACTATATAATGTCTCCTCAAAAAGGATACTGAAGAGATAAACCAGACTGTATATGACAGCAACTAGTTAAACACTATGTTAACTCTGGTTTCTAATTTCAAGGGCTATCCAAATTTACAGTGACCATTCTACAGTCAGAATCCAGAGTAATAAGATCTACAAATAGCAATTTCCTCTTTTTGCATTCAGCCTTGCAGCACTAGCCCAACTCTCCAAACTCCTCTTAAATTTTATTATTGGTGCTCATTTGGCTGGATATCAAGACAAATCAGTGAATTTGAATTGTGGAGATCTGTTGAGAGCTTTTGATTTTAGGGTGGAACCAATTATGGCTGAACATACTGCTCCAGCTCTGACAAGAGGGTTAAGTGGCTTGATTCATATTTGCATTCATGCAGCACTCATATTCTGGTAAGTAGTGGAGATTATCTAACAGAGACAGGGAGAAAGGACGTCCATGTCTCCCAGTTTTATAAACTACTCATCAGATGAAGCAAACTCCTAGTGCATGCACACATTATAAAGATTGTTCTTTTATTTTTTTAGGCACACTGATACCTCAGTGCCTGAGACTTAGGGCTTCACAGGCCTGGTTTTCATTAAATCTGCCAGAGATGTATAGACCTTTAACACTTTTCATTGAACATGGCTGTTAATATGAATTAATTCTTAGATATGAAAATTACTAATTATGCAAATAATTGATCACCTCCACTTCAGCCCTTTAGAAAATAATGCATAATATACCTGTTAAGCTGAGAACTGATATGGAGATGGAGAGAGTGGAAGATAAAGCAGAATTCATTGTATTTTAAAATGGTAAAAGTATCTTCAACTGATTGCCTGGCTCTTTTAAGTTCTTTTTATTTTATTAAGGATGTCTCTCACACAATTGTTACTTTCTTTCTTATATAGTGATTATTTTCTCTCCCACAGTATATTACAACATTTGCCAGCATAGCATAGATGGTAACTGTAAACCACACAACTGATCTTAAAAATAAGAAGCCACATCACTCCCCAAGTAACCCCATCAATCAGATTTTTTATTAATTCATGTAAGATCGATTTCAAATTGTTCTCCATTCTTTAAGTGAGTGAATACAAAGTTTTGCAAGGCTTAATAGAAAAGACTCCATTCAATCAGTGTTCCTCAGGAAGGCATATTCCCCAGTGTATTTGTCTTTTTTTTCCGCCTCATCATTTATCTTGTATCTTATGTCTGGCATTCTAGAAAGCAAATATTTTTTAGAGCTTCTAAAACACCTCAGGCTATGCCTACAGCTAGATATGTAACCATATGGTTCCTTAATTACTTAAATCACTATGTAAGGCCTATGTGCTAATGTTCAAGACACATTTCACTCTGGCGTTAGCCCAAGGGCACCCATGTGATAGCTGGTGACCTCATGACTTTGGCATTGCTTGTTTTGCTTGTGTGGCATTTCTTTAAGCAATCTTTAAAATGTAAGGGTCATTTCTCAGACAGATACCTACTGACTAAAAACTGGGGAGTATTCTCGCTTGAAAACCTCACTGTATTGTTATTGCTTACTGTGTACGTCTGTCGTTCTTCCTTTTTGCGGTTTTGCAGATGACACAAAACCAGTAGTAGTGGCTGATCCACTGACGGTTGTGCTACCATCCAGATGGACCTTGACAGGCTGGAGAAATGGGCCAAAAAGAACTTCATGAAGTTCAGCAAAGGGAAATACCAAGTCCTGCATTTGCAGAGGAATAACTTCTAGCACCAGCAAAGTCTGGGGGCTCACTGGCTGGACAGCAGCTCTGCAGAGAAGGGCCTGGGGGTCCTGGTGGACAACTAGATGAACGTGAGCCAACAATCTGCCCCCGTGGCAAGGAAGACCAACATCCTGGGCTGCATTAGAAAGAATGTTTTGAGCAAGGTGAGGGAAGTGATCCTTATCCTCTGCTCAGCACTTGGTGAGACACAGCTGGCACGCAGGGTCCAAGTGCAGAGCTCCCCAGTACAGACAGACATGGACATACTGGAGTGAGTTCAAAGGACAGCCATGAAAATTATTAAGGGTTTGGAGCATTCGACCTATGAGGAGAGGCTGAGAGAACTGGGACTGTTTAGCCTGGAGAAGAGAAGGCTCAGTGGGATGTTACCCATCTGTACAGATACATGGATTTACCTCAGTAGATACCACTCTTTTCAGTGGTGCCCAGTAACAGGACAAGAGGCAATGGGCACAAACTGAAACACAGAAAATTCCATTTAAACAACAGGAAAAGCTTTTTTTTTTTACAGTGAGTGTGATCAAACACTCAAGCAAGTTTCCCAGAGAGACTGTGGAGTCTACATCATTGGAGATTTTAATAACTTGACAGGACACAGCCCTGAGCAACCTGATCTAGTTGACCCTGCTCTGCAGGGGCAAGGACTACAGACCTTGGGAGGTGCCTTCCAGACTCAACCACTATGTGATTTTGTAGTTCTGCAGCACTTCTTTTAAAAAAAATGGTACCTAAAGGCAATTTACTTCTTTCTCTCTACAACTAGAAGTTTTAAGTTTAGTAAATGACTTTCCAAAACCTGCTGGATTTCCTTGATCTTGTCTCCTGAAATATGAGAGGAAAACAAATTATACAGCCACTTCCTAGTGAAAGAATGAAAAGAACTTTATCTCTGGTAAAAGGACAAGAATATTCACTGCATTTTATTATAAATAATAAACCCAAGCATTCTTACCCTATTTTAATACGATTGAAGATTACTAACAACATTTTGACTTTCCTTTTCCTGACGCTGTGTGTCCACCACTTGCACACTGGAAAACAGTTTTCTGCAGTTTGTGAAAGGCAATCCTTTATTTCCTATTTCACAATCTTGTCTATGAGCAATCTGTGACTGAATAATCATAATCTTTGATTATGACCAATCCGTGACTGTTATAGCAATACTATCAAGTAGAATTCCTCCATCTCCACATTCTTCATTCTCTCATCGTATTATCCTATTACCTGTTCTTCTGCCTTTCTCAAAAATACATAGCTAACAATAATTATGTTCATCCCCATGTTGGAATCACGTTCTCAGATGTATCCAGTGGTGTGTTTTTGTTCCTGCTGAGTGAAGGGATCACCATGCCAGGGACATGGGAATGAACAAAGTAAAAGCAGCTGTTTGCTAAGCTGGAATTTTTCTTTCTTCAAGGTCACCCTACTGCAACAAAACCAGTACCTTTCAGTATTGGTGTGTGCTATTACTGGGAGAAAGTGTATTACAGTAAGGTAGACTTTAAACACAATTTAAGCCTCCACAGAATAAATGGATTTTGGAGTATTAATCTCCTCAAGACCTTCACTGAAAGAATACATCTAAACTATGTCCTTTTAACTAAAGCCTCTCCATTTCCAAATCAGTCTTCAGTTCAGTACGTGTGTTATGCATTATTTTCAAAACTCTCTTCTCCAACTCAGTCTTTTGTGGTTGAAATCTTGTCTTCTTCTCGCTGTTGTTGAACTTGCCCATCCCAAACTCAATTCAACTCCTCATTTTTCTTTTTTAATCTAACTATCCTTTTCTAATTTTTCTGTAACAAATACACTGGACTCTGTTACTGGTTCTCCCACCTTTTCTATATCCTATCTTCATATGATCTCACTCACTCCGTGGTATTTAGCTCCTACTTACAATTCCTGATGGCTTACCAACCACCTTTTTTTCCCTCCTATTCTGCTGTCCAGCCATTACAGTAAAGTACTATGAACTGACATCCTTCCAAAGCTGTGTCTCTGCCCAGTTCAAGAGTATATTTGCTAGTGTTAAAACTCCACAGAGCTTTGGCTGAGTATGTACTCTGGTTAAGCTGCTGTATTTGACAAGTAAACCCCTTATATTTACTGCCTATGGTTGAATTTAGATTGACAATTGTGAGACGTTAACTATTAAGCAATTGACTTTTGACCTTCTTGGCCACAGAGTAAATTACAGTTTTGGAGAAAAACCAAAGAGATGATAGTTTCTGACACAGTTTTTAAGAATCATCAGAGAATGTTCACCTTTATATATGCCATTGTATCCTCCATGGACTTCTCCAGAACTGGATATTTCTTCAATATGAGCCCCTTGGTCAGATGTAAAGTATACAAGAGTTTTATTACTCAGATTATACTTCTCCAGCACATCCACAATCTGCCCTAAAATAGAAAAAAAAAACAACAAACCAAACCAAACAAACAGAAGAAAAAGAACAACTTTAATGTCTTCAAGTGGCTTTTTTCATTAACTTTGGCATGTACAAATATTTTTGCCCTTATGCCTTTTTAAGATTGCTTTCCATATAAACATTATTTATTATACATAACAATTGGCACTATGTAGCATACAGCAGCGGACAATTGCACAAGGCTTGCTGCGATCAAGACCACGGTTCAATTGCTGCAGGGTTTCTTAAAGTATAAAATGAGATTTGTGCATATCAGAGAAAAGGGCTGATGCACAGAGAGCCAGTGACCTTTGGAAGCAGTTGCTTTCAATCAAGGAAACCCCTCAGCAAGAAGATTCAAACTGCAGAGGATATCTGAAAGAGTCTCAGCATGCAGAATAGAGCTAAGGGTCTGGGGGTAAAGCTTTGCTGCCTAGCAATCTATAGAGGCAGCATGGCAAAAAACCTCAGTGTGAGTGTTAGAATAAGACATTCTAAGATAAAAAAGGAAGTTAATATATGGAGTGCTTCTGGACACCACATGGTTTCATTATCAAACCTACTAATTAGTCCCTAGTTTCTCATTATATAAGAATAGACATTGACTAAACTCAAAACGTGCAAGGTAATAAACACACACACGTGCAAGCATTTGAAAGAATAATCCACATGGATATGCCCTAAAACTCCAAGGCACTGTGGGCTCACATTTCATTTTCACAAAGGGCTCCTCACACTACCTTGGCACTGTGAGAGCCTTGCAGTGCACATAAATTACATTTAAACCTATTTAGACTGAGTTCTTTAAAGAGGGTTTCTGTATGAATGAGAGTGAAGTCGCTCTTTGTAACTTGCTCCAGTGAATTTTATACTGAATAGGAATCTAAAATTATTGGTCCTGGAAACCAACCAAAGTGTAAGAATATACTTCTTCACATCAGCCTGCAAATGAGCTTTAACCTTGTACTTTAGGGATCCCAGAGCATATAAAGATAATTCTGTCTTCACAACCTTTTTATCTTTATTCTTTTCATTTAACATCCAACAATGGTCCAATCTGAATGGCAATTTTGATTTGCTCACCTGCCCACCAAGAATTAGTTCATCAGCTGATGCCCAATTATTATGTCCGAGGATGAGATAAAAACTTTGAAATACAGAGTCTTCTTTAACTATTTTCAGATCATCACTTCTGTTGATATGCTCTTTTTTCTGGATAAGGAGTAGTTATCTTACCTTATTGCTACCATTTCTACTTGTCTTTTAATGTTATAGCATTCCAGAATTGCCTTGTTAAAAAGGTTGACTGTGTTCATTTCTCATCAGCTCAAATGATTGGGTCATGAATAAAGGAACATCAGCAGTTAAGTAAGTGATACCTGTTGGTCTTGTTTATAAACTAGGAGCAGAGAAGAAATGTAACAGTAGGAGAATTTGTTTATGTAAATTTTGAAACCTTGTGGGAGTTGAAATTTCCCAACAGATCTGCGGAAAATCTGTTTCAAAGGCTGACATTTTAAAGTTGGTGGGTTGAGGGAAAATCACGCAGATCCATCTTACAAGCCATTCACTTGCTGCAGCAGGTGGACTTAGTGCCAGGAAAGAAAGAGGCAATTTCCCATTGGCTTCTGAGATTGTTTGGAGAATGTACTTGCTAATAAATTATAATATCCCTTGGAAAAGTGGCAATGATGATAAAAAAGTGGAGTATCTTGATAGATTAGGACATTTAGTGTGGGTATTCAGCCACTTGATCTCCAGAGTACCCTTCCACCCTGTACCTATGTATGATTTTAAGATTTTATGATAATAATAAAAAATAGGATTGCACAAATGCAGTTTCTTATCTACAAAGTTTTGCATGATGAAATTGGATTTTCAAATTCATCCTGTATATAAAATGAAAATAAAACAAGAATCTCACTCAGTAGAGTACATTAAATGATCTCTGGTGATCAGAGACATCTGCTGTCATTCAATAATGGCCATTTTGATTTCCTAATTAATCTGGGAAAAAAATGAGAAGCAATGAAAAATGTCTAGCTATCACAATAAATTAAATAAATCAGTCATCGTTATGATGACTTTTTTTTTTGAAACAAGGTTCAGTAGCTTGAATTGGCCTGAAAAAAATAAAATTATCTGACATTCAAGTGTTAACCATTCCAGAAAAAAACACCCCAGTAAAATGCATAGAAAGTCTCATCTAAAGCTTGTTGAACTCAGTGGTAAAACTTCATTTTCTTTCATTTAGATTATTAAACACGAAGAGGATTGGCTACATTAGGGTTAATTAACAAATGCTAAAATGACAGTTTATTTTAGCAACAACATTTTTCATTACAGATGGACTATTAATGGTAATTCAATTAACACTATTGTCAGAGAATGGCAGTCACAATGCACTTGCAGAAATGAAGCAAAACTTCCATTTTTATTTTCATCTTGAACACTGACATCCTCTAGAATAAAAACTATAAATAAGCAATAAAGTGTGTGCTACCAGGAGATAAGACCCATTAAAGTGCATTTGAATGATGCGGCTACTGTTAACACAAGCAATACATTCACTTATTAGCATTTCTAAATGGTAGCCAATACAGACGAAAAATGCAAAGAATGTATTGTGGCTCTCTAAGAACAGATATCTTTTGCATGCAATATTATATCAATTTTGGAAGCAAACACTATCAAGTAGGCAAAATACATCCTTTACTGTTTCCTTATACCAATTTAATTTCTTTTTTACTCTAACTCCTCCACTCTTATTTCTGTAGATTTCACAGAGACTTTAGAATTAAGTTAAAATCAATGTATAAACATTCCCAGGAAATGCCAGTTAATGAGCAAGGAGGAGCTTCATCTAACCTATTTTAGCTTTCTAATCCTGGAAGAGGAGAATCACAACCGCAAAAAGGCCTTTTTTGCCTGTTGACTAACTAAAAAAAAGAAAACAGGCAATTAGCTCAAAACTAAACACCTTCATATTAGACATCAAGGGTAGTAAGATGAGTCCTACCCAAAATACTAGACATGCAACTATTTGAGCAACACGCTTTAATAAGTGTGGTGAATAGATAAATGACTTCTGAGTAAGAGAAGATGGTAAAACTATATTGCTTCACCCACAAAATACGGTTGGGAGGGTATCCTACATCATGTGCTCTTGAATTACAAGAATGGGACTTCAGCTGTCTTAGTATCCCCTTTGAGTCCCATTGCTGGTTGTAGAAAGCAATACAAATTTTAAAAGACTTTTTGGATGTAAAGAGTTTATACTGCATATGAAACTGTAGGATAAATAAGCCAGAACACTGGGAAAACTGTAGCTCTGTTCAAGCAACAATAGCTTGCTATCCCCAGTGTAAAACTTGTCAATAAAAATGGAAGGATTCTTGATTGAAAACACTCACTTGACAGCCATATTCTAAAAAATTAACAAGTGCACTGATCTCTGTGGATGCTACCATATACATTTTTTCTGATTTGAACAGAATAGTTTTGGAAAGACAACATTTCTGAACAACAAAATCAATCTAACACTGAAGGAGCTGCATAATTTCTGAAGCTATTTAGCATCTAGCATTTCAAATCAAGTTTCTTCTACTATTGCCATTTTAGGAATGTATACCCCAGTGTAGGTGGCTAACATTGTATCAGCCAAAGGGATTAGATCATTGGACGGTTTTCTTTCATTTGTATTTTTAAGATACAAAACAGTTTAAGGAGAGCATTAAAATGGTAGTTGTTTTAATTAGTACATTGACGTTCCAAAATTTAAGTAAAGCATCCTCCCATATATACTGAGGACCGCTCTCTACATTCAGCTCTCTACTCTTGCTTCAAACTATGTTAAATTATAAAGAGTTGTTTCATTCTTAAAGTGAAAATGCCAGTTTCAATGAAGCGATAGCCGTGTGAAAGTAATAAGAGCAACTGACTCTGTTCTTCAGAAGGAAACTGAGAGTGCCATGCCACTGTTCAACTTCTCTAACACAGCATGAATGGTAGCTGCACCAGCCTTTCTAATGTTGAACATAATTTCTGGAGTTTTGAACCATGTAAAACTCCTACTGTACTCATCTACATTAAGATATAGGGTTTATAAAACATTACTTCATTTAAAAACAAGGTACAAACATTGAAAAACAATAAAGTGTTTAAAAATGTGTTAGTGATTCAGAAAAATTGTTCAAAGGTTTAGTAAAGCAAGCAAATGAACAAATGTATTTGATTCATAAATTAGCTTACTGTCATCTGAAGTCAATAGGACAGGAAACTAATTTGGTTTAATTTTAAATAATGTAGAGTCTTGACGAAAACATGAATAAAAAGCTGTAGACTACAGAATACCTTTGTGTAATCTAGGCATTAGGACAAAATAGACTCTCTATTCATGAGGAAAACTTTAAAGCAGTTTGCCAGATTCGAAGAAACAGGATTCAGAATGAGGGTTAAGGATCTGTCTCCGGACAAGACAGTTCACAATAAAGGGAATTCCTGTAAATATAACATTCTTTTCCCACTCCAGCAGACTTTCACATACCTCTGTTGTATCCAGAGAGTTACAATAAGCTTGAGACAATTATTGGACAAAGAGTGATCTGGGAAGATCAGCCATCATATCTCTGCCTAGAAGAGGCAGTTTGGGTTTTGGGTTTATTTTTTATTTATTTTTATTTGCTGTTTCAGAATTCCCTACTGATACAAATGTTTGTTTTTGAACAGCTTCATTAACCAGAAATACAACTAACTTGTAGTCAGCTGAAAGGGTTCACCTCCGTGAGTGGCAAGCCAGGAGTGCATTGAATACATGCACAAACTCCTACAAATTAACCCTATGTGCATAAGCATCTGGAAGCCCGTACTTCCCCCAGAAAATATATTGATGCCATTCAACTATATAGCCATTACACAGTAAACCTCTTGGGACCCTCCTCCTACTACAGGATTTAAATTAAGGTAATTCCACAGTTCATCATCTCTTCAGGGCTCAAAGGCTAAGGTTTTCACCTTATGAAAACTTAATGTTGCAACTTCTGCACACCATCATTCACAAGCTAGCAATCATTTTAATCTCTATGTTGATTTTGTGTGATGAAAAAAGATACTTCACTTTTTAATGCACTGATCTGATTACAAAGTCCACTGACTAAAACTTTTGTATAAAAATAAGCTTAGTAACTAAGACCAAGATAACCCTATCTTAATTTTAGCTTTTGTGTATTTCAGGTTATAAATATGCAAATGTTTCTATGGTACGTTTAGAGCCATCCAGTTTCCCCTTGATAAATATGGAAATCAGTTTGTCTCTGTGGTGGGGAAGTAATTATCACTTTCAGACCTAGTCATTGAGCACAACACTTGAGGTAAAGATGGAAAATAATAAAACCATTGACAGCAACACAAGAAGTGGCTGCACATATGGTGAGCAGTCCATAAACTCTGCATGCAACTCGTTTAACATTCAGAGCTAGAACACAACCACTGGAAAGTGGAAATTCTGGGATGAAGCAATAGATTGACGTTACGGCACATTGTCTAGCCAGTCAGCAGAACACATCCACCTAAGAAGACAAGTGATTCTACATAGAGGAAGCATCAGCATATGAACCTCAAAAGTGAGTGAATACTAGCTAATATAACTGTTTGACAAGAACAGAAAATAAATGCATAACTAATTACAAAATATTTAATCATTCCTGCAGGAATAAACTGGAGCATAGATTCAGTGGGAAGTCTTGAATTAGCCTTACTATGCTACCATTATTTTTAAAGTTACGCAATGGGAACAGCCCGTACAACGAAGTCTTCTCCAGAGTACAAAGCTGGAGTCTCAAATGTGCTGATTTCCTACTATGATAGTTTAGTGGGATCTTCAATGTCAACAGGACATTCTGCCAACTCAGGGTGAGACATGTAAAATCAGTGTAAGGGCTAGGAGAAGGGTGGTCTTAAAAAAACCAAGGCAGCTTTGGTGTGGGGCCAGGTAAGCTATCAGTATGAATTTGCTTTCTGTTTGGATTTGGATTGCCATGTAAATGTAAACTTGTAATTGGCTTGTGACTGTTTATACAGCCTTATAAGTATAATGTGTCTTTCAGACCCTCAGGATAAATTCTCAGCTTAGTGCACAGCAGATTAGGCATGCACTGCTTAGCAGCTTAGCAGCTCTGAATAAATCAACCAAATTTTGACTTATAATTATGCATAAGATGTGTTTCCTAGAGATGAGTACCACATTCTTATAGAGTTCAAATTATTTTGTAAACGTGAAAGTTGGAATGATACTTTACACATATACAAATAAACGTGGATAATAAAGCAGAGTGTTAAGATGCAGTTATGAAAGTTGTAAAGACCTGTAAGTAGAGCTTCAATATAGACAATGCAGGATGGAAAGGTTTTCGTATTTACATCAGTACTACAACACTAAAAATGGATCATTAAAGGTCAAAAGTATAACTATTTGGTGGCTATCTACTTATTAGTATTTAAATTAGCTAATAAATGCATTGCTCAAAATTCACTTTTAGACCTTACATCTGTTGAACATAAGGCTATGTATTTCTAATGTAAATCTTAATTTTTAACCTACTTAAAATGCTAAAATATGAGAGATGGTCATGCAATTTTAGGAAGGTCCATCACATTTACATTGTGCTTGACAGTTGTGATAACTTTTTCAGTAAGTTTGCATCTTCATTCTGCACACGTATGAGAATAAGATGCCGGTTCACACATACAACTAAGAGGCATTATGCAAAAGACACTGTCTTGTTCCCCACTTCAGGTGTCCCATTTTTTCTTTCAAAATTTGGATGGCATTTCTTTAGGTAGGACGTAGGAAAACTGTAATGACAACCAAAGGATGATATTAATTTTTGAATTAGATTGTGAGGTGAAGTTAAAGGCTAAAACCTGTTTTATCATTCCAATATATGCTGATAGTGATTGGTTCAGTAATTGTGGGGTGATAAAAGAAACTTTATCTTCAAAGGTTTAAACATTTTTTAACATCAGAGTAAGTTTTAAACTGAATATGTATATACTCTTAGATCTAAATGCATAATGCCAATATTTTGCCAGATTAAAGTATGAAGAATTATGAAGAATTTAAAACCGGGCAAGTCATTTAACCCCACATTTTAAACCTTTGCACTTTTCTGAAAATCTCGAAGTATTTGTCAGTGTGTTTGTTTCATCTTTATAACTTTTATTAAATAAAATTGGAACTGGGATGAAATTGGTTGACATCAGAGGCCAAATATTTCATGTCTTTCAAGAGCCAAACTTTTTAAACTTTGCTGAATTTGGGAGCAGGTTTTCAACATTTGCTATGAATCATATATCATAAAGTTAAGAGGGGTTTTATCAAGACTGATTTAATAATCCTCATGAAATCTTAATTCTTTTAATTTCTGAGCTTTCTGATTTTAATTGTGCAAATATAATCTTACATGAAAGTAGGTGTGCATTAACTCGCCCCCGAAACAGAAGATGCCTTTTTTCCCCCTTGACATGACCACCACCATGCACACTTGGTAGTTCACCTACTTCTCTAATTGCTCTTGGGCAACTCAGTGGCTTTTGCGCCTAAGTACACTTGAAGCCTACTGTGCCATCACCAATTCCAAAACATGTTAGCTGTGAATGAATCTCTGTACAGACACTGTTAATACCAATAAGCAAGCAAGCCTGGCTGTGAAAATTGTCCTCAAGGGAATCTTCCACTAATGAATGTAAACTCCAATCCGTCTTCTCTAGATGACATTCTGAACTTTGGAAAAAACAACAAATAAATTGAAGGCCACAAATCTTTCTTTATGATTCAGCATTTGTTTCAACTTATTCTCCTTCTTTCTCTCCCACTCCCCGGTGTGTGTATATGTCCAATATGATAGTATCTATCTGATTTAAACTCCAGAGGATCCTTTCAGAAGGGAAGGCAAATAATTTTTCAGGTCATCCTCATTGATCATAGATGACTAGCTCAGAAGGTTGCTCACTAGCTTATGAAATAGGACTTTGATTCCTTAATTCATCTAAGTGCTCTTGAAAAAGTATTCCCAGCCTATTTGAAAAGATCTTTTGTTGAAGTGTCACAGTAGTATTCAGTAGATGTCTAAAACAAAAAAAACCCTCTGCCTTTTTCTGGTCCAAGGCCTGGAAAGAAAAATATATCATTCTCATCTTAAACTGATTTGGAAACACTTGAGGTCTCTGCTTAGGCCAAGATGTGTTTGATGCCCCCAAGACATGGGGGGGGGGCATGAGATAATGGAGGGTCCTGAGATCAGACCCATTTCTTTGCCTTTTCTCTACCTAATGTTTACTCATTAATAAAGAAAATATGTGATGTGAAATTACTAATATAGTTACTAATCTGAGTTTACAAAGTTTCAACAATATGGCTATGTGCCATTTGGTTTGTAACGGGAAGTTACAAAAATGGACCCATGAGACCTTCCTGTGTGAAGGCAAGAGAGATTTCTGGAAAGGCTCTGCTTGGCATACAAGGATCAAAGTGAGATGTGTCTTTTAGGTTAAATCTGAAGGCTAAATTTTAGACGAGGACGGATCATTATCATAGCAACACCACAGATCAGCTGAAATAGTAACATAGGTACAGAGAACAAATTAATCTAACTGTAAATAGATAGTATTTGGGGAAGAGAGGAGTTATTGCCAAGGTAAAGTCCCCAAAGCACAGATGGTAAATAACCACTGGAAGGCCCCAGCTAGCACGTTTCTTACTTATGGGAATAGCACTAGTCCCATGGATAGAGAGGTAGGTACAGGGTTAGTCCCTCCCTATTAAAATATTTTTTTAAAGGACTAGTTCTTTCTGAACCTATAACATCAAATCTATGGAAGTTGTATATAGATAGACATCCTTGAACAGGAAAGGTTTGAAATCTTCACATTTCACACGAATAGTTTCGTAACAGACTTGTGTTTCAGTATCACATACAGACAGATGTAAGTGCACCACAGCAAATAGATTTCTGCTCTTGAAGGTGCTGGAAAAGCATGGCTAGCTATACTCAGCAACTGACTGTACCGTTATCAAGAGTCAACAATTAAATAGGACTACAGTAGGATAGGGCATTTGCTTATGTTTCCTGATAGTGTATTTATTATACCAGTGCCTCCTATTTAAAACAATTATTTTCTACTCTCTTATTGTGTAGTCCTAAAGTTAATATAGAACAAGGGTAGTAATTAAATGTCACATCAGAAAATCAGTTTACATTCTGAGAGAAAAATGTGATATAATTCTCTAGTATTTTTTGCCAAGAGTCCTCAAAGCTCTCTTTAACTCAGCCATCTACTTTTTATGAGCAGCACCTGGGGGTTCTTGCAACAACTGCTTGATGAAACTACAGCAGAATCACACAAAAGTTGAAATGTGAATGGACTGAGAAATTTGGGATATAGGACTTGACTACCTCAGCTCTAAATTGGCAAGAATATTTAGGATATGTCCTACAGAAATGTTTTATGGATTTTTTTAAGGACAGCTGTCAATTTTGTGCCTTATTAAAATAAGACTGGTAAAAAAGCCATCATAGCAGCACTTTGCCCATAACACTGTGCTAAGACACTCAAACTCTGTTCTGTAGGATGTGCTGTGGTGGATACAAAGAACCTGCATTATGTTTCGCTCTGTCCTGAACCACATCTTTTTATATTGTTGGAAACTGGCCCCAGTCAGGACTGCATGACACAGATGGGGCATTTCAGCCCACCTTCAGCCGTGAAGGCACCATCATTACCTTTGGCTTTGATTTTTCCTCTAGTTTTCTGCTAATGGGAATTTGGCACTTGTGTGGTGTTGCTCCCTGCCTGTGAGCTGCTGGCAGCCACCTCTGCTTACCTCCTCTGCTTTACCAGCTATTGTTAGACACATACTTAGCACTGTCTTGCATGTACTAGAAAGGCGGACCATTTGTTTACCATCTTTCTGACATTATGGTTAAACTCTGAAACTATGTATATGCTTCTTCTATTACATGGTTTCCACTTTTTTATTCTTTTTATTAAAAACAAATCAACAGAAAATGCAGATTGTTTGGAAGGTTGTGATGCATGGTTTGTTTTTTTTTTTAAAGAATCACAGCCTTTTCATACAACATCCATGGTTGTTGACTTCAAGTCAGCCCAGTTCCACTGACTTCAATGCAGTTACATCATCCTATGCAAACAGAAATCCTAAGCCAGCATGGTTAAAAGAACAGGTGTTATTCAAGGAATTTAACATCTTGCTTAGTCGAGTGACCGCTTTCTTCTTTTCCAACCAAGTCCCTGAAAAACATCTCTTTTTAAAAAACAAAAGTAGTTTGAGGGGCCTGGATATCTGCCAACTAGAAACACTTCTATATTGCTACATAAAGATCCTGATCTTCTTAACTTAATCTCATTCTCTGAATTTAGGAAGGTACCTTCTTCAACTCTTAGGGAAGAATAACTAATACATGAGTTGCATAGAACTGAGAAATGTTTATATATAAAAGTTTAAATTAAATAAAAAAGTTCTGTTGGCTCATCTAAAAAGAGGCACATTCCAAAAGGTGCATTGTTAAAGTACATCAAACTGATATCACCCTTTTAATCTCAGTTGTATGACACTTTTGTACCTCCTTCTTAAAACCTAGTCTTTCCAGAATTGCCTGAAGAATAGTGTTCCAATAAGCTATTATCAATAGGACTGATCATTGTAAGAGATGCCAAACAGTGAAAAGGAGCCAAGTGGAGGGAAAAAAATAGTGTGATCTCCTGTGACAATCCATTGGGAAGAACTAGCAAAGAATAACAGAAAAAAAAAAAAAAAAAAAGAAAAATAATTATTTTTCTGCTTGTGGTATATCAGGAACTGACAAGAAAAGATCAGATTCAACTCTTAGGTGAAAGTGCACCTCTTTCACATCAGGAAGGCAAAAATTTATTTAAAGGAAGATAAATCTTGAATTGCAGATAAGGAAATACAGTAAAGTTATCCTGACTACTTAGTTCAACGGGACTGTTCATATCAATATGAAAGAGAGGAAGCTGGTGCTAAGGCTCTGCTTTTGGACCATTGCATTATAACTATATTTCTATATGTATACTACTGAACAGGCCAAGATGACTCTTGACATCGAGGGAAAGTAAAGAACCTACCAAAAGGGAAAGCAGTCTCATCTTCAGAGATAGTAACAGACCTACCACAGATGTTTTGTTAAAATACATTTCCCGGCTGCCACTGAAGTAGCTCAATTATGTATGAAAAGTTTTATAAATAGAAGAGGCCTGTTTTCAAATACTGGTTATCAAAGCTTCTGATATTTTCAAGGTATTGCATCTTTTTTTTTTTTTAATCTCTTGTTTCTGTTTTAAAGAAAATGCTATTTACTATTTAACATCCATAGCAAATATTTGAATACAATCATTAAAGGTTTCTTATCAACCCAAGTTGTCAGCAAGAAATTGAACCACAGACTTCTTTAGCAGACAAAAGAAATTCTGACTTCAGATTTACAAACTTCACAGCTAAGGAGTCCAGGAATTTTACAAGATGATAATCTGAAAAAAATGTAATGACAATGAATGGCTCTTTTACACTTTTTTGACATTACATGTCATTAAATGTTTCTGAAAGTTTCAGTATGATGTGATGATGTGAAGATCATAGAACCATAGAACGGTTTGGGTTGGAATGGACATTCAAAGATAATCTAGTCCAACCCCCCTGTGATGGGCAGGGACATCTTTCACTAGACCAGGTTGCTCAAAGCTCCATCCAACCTGACTTTGAAAACCGCCAATGATGGGGCATCCTCAACTTCTCTGGGAAACCTAGTCCAGTGTCTCACCACCCTAATTGTAAAAAATGTCTTTATTATCTCCAGTCTAAACCTCTTCCTGTTTAAAACCATTGCCCCTTTCCTGTCAATACAGGCCCCAGTAACAAGTCTCTATTCATCTTTCTTATAAGCTCCCTTCATATACTGAAAGACACCAATAAGATCTCCCTGGACTCTGCTCTTTTCCAGGCTGAACCACCCTAGGTGTCTCAGCATTTATTCAGAGATAGCATAGAATCAGAAAATCATAGAATGGTTTAGGGTGGAAGGGACCTTTAAAAGTCATCCAGTCCAAACCCCACTGCACTGAGGAGGAACATCTTCAACTTGATCAGGTTGCTTAGAGACCTGTCCAACCCAGCCTGGAATATTTCCAGGGATGGGGCATCTACCACCTCTCTGGGCAACCTGTTCCAGTGTTTCACCACCCTCATCTTAAAAAATATCTTCTTGATATCTAGTCTGAATCTACCCTCTTTTAGTTTAAAGCCATTACTCCTTGTCCTAACACTGCAGGCCCTACTAAAAATTTGTCCCCACCTTTCTTAAAGACCTCTTTAAGTACTGAAAGGCCACAAAAAGGTCTCCTTGCAGCCTTCTCTTCTCCAGGCTGAAAAAGCCCAACTCTCGGTCTTTCCACATACAACACGTGTTCCATCCCTCTGATCATTTCTGTGGCCCTCCTCTGGAACTGCTACAAAAGGTCCATGTCTTTCTTGTACTGAGGACTCCAGAGCTGAACACAGTACTCTAGGTGGGGTCTCACCAGAGCGAGGGGCAGAATCACCTCCCTTGACCTGCTGGTCACTTCTTTTGATGCAGCCCAAGATACGGTTGGCTTTCTGGGCTGCGAGTGCACATTGTTGACTCATTTCCAGCTTTTCATCCACCACTATCCCCAAGTCCTTATTGGCAGGGCTCCTCTCAATCCCTTCATCCCCCAGCCTGTATTGATACCAGGGGTTGTCCCTACCCAGGTGCAGGACCTTGCACTTGGCCTTGTTGGCCCTCATGAAGTTCACATGGGCTCACTTCTCCAGCTTGTCCAGGCCCCCCTGGATGCCACCCCATCCCTCAGGCATATCAACCACACCACTCAGTTTAGTGTCATGTGCAAACTTGCAGAGGGTACGCTCAATCCCACTATGTCACTGATGAAGATATTAAACAGTACTGGTCCCAGTGCGGACCCTTGAGGGACACCACTCATCACCAGTCTCCATCTGGATATTGAGCCATTGACCACTGCCCTCTGGGCGCAACTATCCAGCCAGTTCCTTATCCACCAAACAATCCACACATCAAATCCATATCTCCCCAATTTAGAGAGAAGGATGCTGTGGGGGACCGTGGCAAAGGCCTTACAGAAGTCCAGAGAGGTGACACCCATAACTCTTCCCCTGTCCACTGATGTAATCACTCCATCATAGACAGCCACTAGTTTGGTCAGGCAGGACTTGCCCTTGGTGAAGCCATGCAGGCTGCCTCAAATCACCTCCCTGTCCTCCATGGGCCTTAGCATAGCTTCTAGGAGGATCTGTTCCATGATCTCCCCAGGCACAGAGGTGAGGCTAACAGGCTGGTAGTTCCCAGGGTCCGCCTTTGTACCCTTTTTAAAGATGGGCACAATGTTTCCCTTCTTCCAGTCCCCAAGGACTTCACCTGACTGCCATGGCTTTTCAAATATCATGGATAGTGGCTTGGCAATTATGTCAGCCAATTCCCTCAGGACTCTGGGATGCATCTCGTGAGGTCCCATAGGCTTACGCATGTCCAGGTTCCTCAGGTGGTCACAAATCTGACCTTTTCTTACAGTGGGAGGGACTTTTTGCTTCCCCAGTCCCTGTCTTGCAGTGCATCCTCAAGGACGAGAGGTGTTCCAGCACTCTGACTTCCACTAGACCTGCACATCCATGTCTTTCTTGCACTGGGAGCCCCAGAGCTGGATGCAGCACTCCAGGTGGGTTCTCACCATAGCAGAGTAGATGAGCAGATTCACCACCCTCAACCTGCTGGCCAGTTTTCTTTTGATGCAGCCCAGGGTACAATTGGCTTTCTGGGCTGTGAGCGCACATTGCCGGCTCATGTCCAATTTTTCATCCACCTAACTGAACAGATAAATTACATCTGTTTGGATTGTAAATAGAGAAAAAGATGTATTCATTTATTACTTGCTTAATGTGTGCTCTGCTGTTCTGTGGTGCCAAAATCAACTGTACACTGGATTAGAAGCACTTTGATACCTTTCACACTGCCATATACTATACACACAGCTATACTTTTCACATTGCCAAAAACAGTATCTTCCATGACTTTGCTAGAAATGCTGAGACATCCCGAGCTACTCATTTATTTCAAACATCTGGCATTAAGTTATCTTCGGGTTTGCAGGAAGATAAAATTCATACTGCTTTTCTGGGCCAGGCCATTCTTTTCTTTAAAGCACATTTACAGTTGTATTATTTCTTGTTTGCCTGCTTTGTTTTTAAATTCTATTGTGATTCAGAAATGGAAGTAAAATGAATTTCTAACACACAAATATCTCATCCACTGAAATACAAGAGCCTGAAGAGCCTAAATCCTTTATCTTCATAACACAGAAATGGCATCAGTACTTTAAAGCCTGGTAAACTGAAGCACCTAAGGGCCAAGTTAATCACACATAATTTTAGGCAAAATAAGTGTGACATTACAGATGAGTCCATCTAGTAGTTTGCTAAAAGGGCGCTTGCTGAAAAAAAGATGCTTCTCCTCCTTCTCCTCCTTTCTGCTTTCCCTGGAAGCTGGTTAGGAAAAAGGAGGGAAGGGAGGGAAGGGTGCTCTGCCTCCCCTCTTGTGGTAACAGCAAGCTGCAATATCCACTGCAGCTGTGGAATATAACTTCATGCTGGTCTAAGGTAGGGATTTGATTATCCTGGAGTGTCTCCTTCATCATCTCAAGCAAACTCAGCCCTTAGGGGTCAGGTGTTCCTTTGGATATTGAGCTTACTACTGTAACACAGAATCTGTTGGGTGTTCTCAGGGTTACTACAATGTGCTCTTTGTGAGGAAATGTTTTAAAGAGGCTCCCAGAGGTGGGTATGGAGAGAGAATGATTTAAAAAGAGAAGTGTGTACACAAAATACAAGTAGTAAGCCAAAAGAAAGAGAAAACAAAAAGAAAGTATTCAAAATGGCAAAAAATACCCTGAGTACAGTAAACGAAATATGCAAAGAACACCCAAAACAGTAACATTAAAAAATAACAGGTAGGAAAGCATAATAAAGATTCAGTATCAGGTTTTCTTAAACAGCACCTTAAATTGAAACATAAATGCCTTTTTAAACAATCAAGTAGTGAGGGAAAAAGCTGGAGAAGAGCAAAGTTGTCACTTTACCAGCCTGCCTTTCACTAATCACAGCATCGTTACTCTAATGCTTTCCCTAACCTTAAAAATTTCATTATTTATCTCTTTATCATATGTCATTATTATAGAGAAAGCAATAAAAAGCTTTCTGTGATGCAAAATACACAACTGGTTTCTAGAAGAATAATGATCTTTGGTAGTATTACCAGCCTGCTTATTATATGGTGTGGTTGTTTTGGCAGTCAGATGTACCACTGAAAAAAAACAACCAGCCATAGTCAATAAAAAGGCAGTTCTACCAACCTCATCAATAAGGGCTTATTACCACCTGGAATTTGAGCTTTATGATTCAGCAGTTTGAGATTTCTGCATGGCAATTCACAAATAGGAACCAGCCTGCTGATGAACAACAGTTTACAACACAGGATTGATATTGTCATAAACTTTATTGTATAATTATTGTTTTCACTAAGAATTAGTTCCCCTCTTTTTTAACAGTATGGTCTCAAAATAATTAACGTACATTTCAAAAGAAGCATTAAGAAGTTTCATGTCTCTGTCCAAGAAACAGTAGGGATGATTTAAAAAAATAAAACAACCTCTAAGTTTCCTAGTATCAACACTTAAACTCAAATGCACATGGTCAGTTTTAGGTTTTTTCTACAGTTAAATTGAGATGCAGCCAGCTATGAAAAAATGGTAAAAGGCTGGAAGACGTTTCCTGAATCATCACATGAACTGTCCATATCATTATCATTCATATGTTGGTGAAGGTATTTAATTATCCTTTAAAAATATCACTTAATCCCCATGATCCGAAGAAAAACTGAGTTCCTGAGTCCAGATGCACATTCTAAACATTTCTCACCTCTAGCGTGGATCAAGACCTGGAATGCCTTGCTTTCCCCCCTTCCCCATTCTATGCCAGCTGAATTAAAGTCCTAATGATTTACTGTAGATCCAGAGCTGAATTAGTGGGTGACTGGCAGCAAAGCTATACCTCAGGAGGTAAATCTGAACATCATCTCTGTGCCTCAGTTCTTCTTCTGGGAAACAGATTAATGAGATCCCCCTATCTTACAAAGACTTCGTGAAAATGCTTATTTGCGAATCTGTTATATACTCTAGTGAAGTAATGCCGCAGAAAAGATGAGAGATGTCAAAGAAATCTGTCTTCATAACAGAACTTCAATAGTGTGTGTTAAATTAAACATGAGAATTTATATTTAACAGTGAGGAATATACCTACTGTTCAGTAGCTGCTCATTAAGGCACTCTGTGATGAGGAGATAGGGTTCCAATGGGAAAAGAAATGGCATGTAAACATATGCTTATAAAACTGTACCATAAGACAAAAGCATAAGAAGACTGATTTTTCCTATCTTTGAGTACTTGACTTCATAGCCTTACAATGTTCATTTGTGCCATTTGCATGTTTGTATGAATGAATAACTATTCACAGACTGTATCAGTTATATTAAGGTACTGGGTAATCCACTACAAAACTATCTGAAGGTACCAGGAAGGGGGGTGGGTGAGAAGGTTTAAGCACCCAAATTTAAAATCATTAGTATCTTTAGTTTCTCTGTTCCCTTGTTTCACATTTAGGCTTCTTTCACAGAGATGTAACTTCCACCAGCAATATCCTTCACCTACTAGCTCAGTTGCATCCTTTATTAAAACCATGATTACAAGCTCTATAAATACCTCGACAGATATTGCTTTCAGTGTTCAAGTGTTGAAGAAAAAGGATGGCAAAATCATGTTCATAAGTCAGTGCTGAAGGTTTCAGATTCACGACAGGGACACTTTCACCAAAGTGAGCAAAGGGAGCTGTAAATCATGTCTCTCCCACCCTGATCCCTTGCTCTGGGTAACTGAGTAAATTCCTGTAGAGTGTCTGGGACAGGGCAAATGCAATTCCTCTTAACAGCTTCACAGTATCTGTGCTAAAAAGGCTGCTATGCAGAGGCACTCCACCAGAAAACTCTTGAGTAGCTTCCTTTGAAATGCTTTCCCAGTTTTTTAACAACACAGCACTACCACCACAAGCTGCATTACACTGAAGTTTTCCATCATGGAGCGTGCATTACTAAGTCATTATTTAAACTTGACTAATTAAAAAAATGTTTTAGGAATGGCTGCTTAAGATGTGCTTTATAATCTTGTAAATAATGTTCTAAGAAGGAGCTTTGCTGTATACAAAGATATAATATGGCAAAAGGAAACTGTACTTAAGGAGGATTAGGTAGCTCAGGAGGCTTATCATAGTGGAAATGGAAGTCTTTCATCACTTAGCCACCTCTTAAATTCAGTCCTGTTCAGTAGTGACTGAAAGCCATTGCTGCTTAGTGCCATATGAAATGAGTTTGGGTTTTAGCCCATATCGTAACTGTAAAGCTTCCACATCATAAAAGGCGGAATGACAAATGCCAGTAATCTGCACACTTATTGACTATTCCCCCAGATCTGACCGAAAGAGCAAAGGTGCTTCAAGAGCTTAACTACTATCTTAGCCGAAGAAACGGTCTCTTAATGTTAGGGTAAGAGCAGGGTGGCAGAACAGGGTGGGAAAATGCTGTTCTAGTCACAGAGTACCTGTATTGGCTGAATACCTTCTTCCTCAGAGATGCTGGCTGAACACCTTTCATTATAACAAAAACAGCTTAAAAATAAAGCCCCTAGACTTGAGACATACACCAGTATAAATTCAGGAGAGCAAGGTCAAGGAATGCACCATTTGCATCAGGCATCGCTCTCCAGATTTTTAGTTCCATCTTTAAGTTTTCAGGCTCACCTAACTTTATGTCACATTCATAACAGCTGGAAAAAACAATCTAAGCCTGATTATCCACCACTTCTAATAATGTGGCATCATTCTGCTTTGCTTATCTTTTAAATCAACTTTGCACTGTTACAAATTACTACATCAGGTGAAAAGCAAGGATAAATTAGGTTTATCTCTGTGTACAAGATTTTCTTCTGAAAAAAATTAAGGATAACTCATTCATTTTTTACTCAAAGCAATAGGAATTTGTTTTTCCTTTCATATTATTAATGTTTATTTTGATTTTTAGCATAATTCAGAATTCTCAGGTGCTTTGTGGTACATTTTTAGATTGATCCTAATACAGTAGGATTCTAAACAGAAGTTGAAAGCATACAAACACTGTAAAGTGAAATAAAGATGTAAGAATTCACAATAACAGCCACTAAAAATGATATGTAAAAGAAGAGAGATTTCAGATGAAACATACCAATACTACGCTCTTTCCCAGAAGAACAGTTACTGCTTAATAAAGGAAAGAACATTTAAAAAACACCAAACAACTAGGAATAGAATTTCAGGGCAGAATAACTGGAAATAAATATTAAAATTATATTTTAATGGCTTTGTAATTAAAAATAATAAGTCAAGTTTAGGAGCTCATAGCTTTGTAGGTTTAAAATAATTATTTTAAAATGAGGAAGAAAATGCTTTTACTAAGGAACTGAAGACAGATCACATGCTGTTATGAAGGCACCTAAAAACTGAGAAACTGGGGGAATGTAACGTGCTTCAGAACCTCAGGAATTCTTTGGCTGTAACTTTTAGACCCTTCTTTTTTTTTTTTTTGTGTGTGAATACTTTAGACTATGATACGTTCATCAGAGTAAGAATTTTACCAGAAGTCTTGTGGGCATAGTTCAGTTTTCCATCTTTTAAATATTTTACAGTTTTCTGAATGTAGCTTTCATTTTGTTTCTGAAAACATCTGTTGCTAAAGCAGTGGTACATCTGTTACTAAAACAGAGAAAAAAGCTGCAGAGGTCAATAAAAATAGTTTATATTAAATCAGAATGGTTCCCACTTAGACCCTTGATTCATATCACTCCAGAGTTGAACAGAAGTTAAAAGTAAAGTACGTGATCAATCCCCATACATTGCATATTATCTATTTAAATATGCACACATTCATCAGATGAAAGGCATATAAGCATTAAGTTTTTATCATCTCACATTTAGGCACTGGAGGAATTAAAAGCCACGGCATAATACTGCACATTGATATAATCACGTCTACAACCCTGGGTAATCTAATTATGGAAGAATTAGATGTTTCCACAAAGGTCTGGAGTTGACTTGGCGGAGCTTTTGCTCTTCCCTTCCTCTTTGGAAGTGCTGTGTGTAGATACACATGTATAGACAATTCTTAATCATGATAACAGCTGAATCGAAGAAAAACTGTGAAAAGCGGTCTGATTTTCACTTAGTCCTACTAGACTGTAACCTAGCTGGCCTTTCTCAATGAAGTACACTTTACTTCTGCCTGGCTCTATTTCAATACAGGCCACATATTGCCCCAGAGGGTTGTAGAGCAGAGTATCACATATGCTTTGACAAGTCATAAATGTTCCTCAGGTAAGGTTCCATTTATTCACATAGCCAGGGTTTTAATTGTATAAGTACTTTCAGTTAAAAAAAGTTAGGCATTGTACTTCCTTGTAAAAAAAAACTATTTAAGATATCATTAGCATCCTCAAAATTTGTCATCACTGTAGTAACACAGAATTACAGAATGGTTTGGGTTGGAAGGGACCTTAAAGATCGTCCAACTCCTCTTTCACTAGACCAGGTTGCTCAAAGCTCCATCCAGCCTGACCCTGAACACTGCCAATGATGGGGCATCCTCAACTTCTCTGGGAAACCTAGTCCAGCGTCTCACCACCTTCACTGTAAAAAATTTCTTCCTAATATCTAAACTAAACCTACCCTCTTCCTGTTTAAAACCATCACCCTTTGTCCTGTCACTACATGCCCTGCTGACAAGTCTCTCTGTCTTTCTTATAAGCCCCCTTTATAAATTGAAAGACAACAATAAGGTCTCCCCGGAGCCTTCTCTTCCCCAGGCTGAAAAACCCAAACTCTCTCAGCCTTTTTTCAGAGAAGTGTTCCATCCCCCTGATCATTTTTGACCTCCTCTGGACCTGCTCTAACAGGTCCATGTCTTTCTTGTGCTGGATACGGTGCCCAGGGGAGGTCTCACAAGAGAGTAGAGGAGGATAGCATCATGGTAGTATCTTGCTTCTGTTTGCCTCAGTAAAGTGTTTCTTGGTTCCTCTAGATTGACTTTTAAAGGTTATGTCTGATTTTGTTTCAAAATATGAATTGACTTTAGTGAAGAACTTTTTTCTTCAGCATTTCACAGGATCACAGGATGGTTGAGATTGGAAGGGAGATCGCCTTGCCCAACAGCCCCTACTTAAGCAGGGCCACTTGGTGCCTAGGACTATCTCCAGATGGCTTTTGAATATCTCTAAGAAGAGGGACTCCACCACCTCTCTGGGCAACATGCGCCAGTGCTTGGCCACCCTCAGAGTAAAAAAGTTTTTCCTGATGTTCAGGGGGAATGTCCTGTGTTTCAGTTTGTGCCCATGGCTTCTTGTCACTGGTCATCAATGAGAAGAGCCTGACCTCATCCTCTTTGTACCCTCTCTTCAGGTATTTATATACATTAATAAGACCCTACCTCAGCCTTCTCTTCTCCAGGCTGAACAGAGCTCCAGTCCCAGCCTTTCCTCACAGGAGAGACGCTCCAGTCCCTTAATCATCTTCGTGACCCTTTGCTGGACACTGTCCAGTAGGTCCATAATCCTCTTGTACTGCAGAGGTACAGAGCTACTTTCTTCACATATAACTCTATGAAACTTTTTAAGATATTTCAAACACAAGTTACATGTAAGATGCCTTGGCATTTTAATTCCACTCCTTTTCTTCTAATTACCATCAGATTATGGTAATATTTTCTTGGCATAACTTGATCCTAAGACAGGTAAAAAAATCATGGCAGAGAGGCAGTTAAGTTTTTTTCAGCTTGCAGGGCATTCGCATAATAAAGATATCCAGACAAGGCCCCACTCTACAGTTACCTAGGTTGTCCAGACTACAATTTCTGAGACTTTTTTACACTTAAGCCATTCAGTTGTGATTGCCCTACAAAGGATTAAGATCTGATATGTAGTTTTGCTACTATTAACAGAACCATAAACAGCCATTTGCAAAAGTGGTGTTGAATTAGTGTGTCTTCACACAGTTTGCATGCAAGTCTACAGGGGGCTCCAAAACTCTTTGCAGTGATCTGTTTTGGATTAAATTAGTGTAATGCAATTTACAGCAAAAACAGTTTCTTAACATAGCCATTTCTCTTCCTATACTCAATCAGGAATGAAGGAATGAAGGAAGAGAAGGGAGGAAGAAAGAAAAGGATAATATTGCATTCATTCACCATTTCTTTTTCCAGTTTTAGACTGTAAGATTATTTCATCTGCTCTCATATGAACTATAATTAATAGCATTAACAAGGTGCTTAGCCTACATTTAAAGAAAATTAATGTTATTAGCCAGAGAATAATTCACATGCAGTGACATTGTAACTGTGAATGTTTTAAACATTGAATTCTGTTATACACACATCAGTATGCAGAAGCAGTAGACATATATGGTCCCAAAGCTTATCCAGAGACTTTGTATTTTTTATTTGTGACATGGACTGTAATCATACTCTTCAGTATTGGTTTAACAAGTCACAAACACGAAATATTAAAAAGAGTATTTTATTCCTGTGTCTTATAGGCTTTTCTCCTCCTATCATGGAGATTGCCTTATAATTGAATTATTGTCCAATTAGGTAATTGATTCTCAATAAATAAACACATGAAACGGGAGAGTTGCCTTCTATTTAGAATTCTGCATCTGAGTGGACTTCTGTCTTACTAGAAAGACTGTTACTTTTTCTCTTGCAAATGGCAGCTGAAGTCTTCTGTCTGATTCCAGCTGAACTCTCAAATCAGGAATATTCCATTTGCATTTCATGGTCCAATCTTGATATAACTTTTTCATCACTGGTACCTAACAGTCCAAACTTCTACTTCTAACTTCTCTTCTACCCTTTTGTGTTTCGTCATCCACAACGGTTTCCACAATATTTCCCACTCAGCAGATAACACATTGTAAGTTTCTTTTAGAACTGAGTTGAAGTTGGTGTTTCTTTTCCTGCCAGATGCCAAGTATTTCTGATGTTGTACTATACTGCAGTTTTCCATACACTCATTTTTCTTCCTATGCTTGTGTTGTCTTTAATTAGAAGCTTTTGCAGCATATTGTTATACCTGGGCTATTTTGTTCTCATTGCTTTTGCAGGTTACATTCATCTATGCGTAAATACTAATTTCTGTATAGTGAATGATAAAACCTCCCTTTGTTGAAAGCTTATAGTTTTCACTTTTTCAGCTTTTCCAGACAATTTCGTTTGACTTTTCTACTGTAACATCTTCAGAGGCATTACAAAAAAATATTGGTAACTGACGTCAGCAGTACAGTGAATAGATCTACTTTGTCTGACACAGTTGATGCATTAAGACTGGAATTTTCAGTGGAGGTTAATGGAAATAAGTACTCCCTTCAGTTGGGGGGGGGGGGGAAGCTATATTATTCCTTCAGACTCCTTTGGAAATGTCAGCCATAACTTTTTTTCCATCTTTCCAATAATGGAGGAGAAAGTAACAGAGGAACTAAACACATTTTCTACCTCCTGGAGCAAATACACAGTCTGTCAACAGAGGAGCCTTACAAGACATAAGCGAAAACAAGTAACCAGACTCCCAACTGAAACAAGATTTGATGCTTGTATACTACTTTATGACAGATGAAGATCTGTTTCCTGATTGATTAAGCTAGCTCTGCTGCCCCTGATGCTCCTGTGATGGATTGTAAAGGACAATACATAGGGAAACTTGTATATCTCCTCTCTGAGTTTGTTCAAAAATCCTATGTTATCACCACTAAATTTGTATAGCTGATTTATCCCAAGCTTTTTTAATAATATGCTTCTGTCCTACAATTTGGTTTGGTTTGTTTGACACATCTCCCAAGAGCCTGTGGTCATTCTGGAAGAGAGCAGTGGTTTTCAATTTGTTACCACCACTGCATCAGTAAATAACCTGAAACAGCAGCATGTCAGCTGCCTTGGTTTCCAACTTTGTTGTTTAAAGCTGAGAGCCACTCTCCTGAAGGAGGCAGCAAAACATAATGGCAGCAGCAAATGACCAATTAGCCTAGGATATGCTAAATATCATGGAACAGAAAAAGAAATAGTAAAATCAAAGAGAGACCGTAAGACCAGCTAATGCACAGTAGCTTACTACAACATGGATACAAACAGAAATGACAACACATGCACACTTTTATCTAATGCAAGCACTTAATTGAGGAAATGCTGGTGGCCTCTGACAGAAGTGCTAAAGATTCAGGGTGTAATACAACTGGAATGAAAGCCACTCTCTCTTTACAAAACATGATTTACAAAAGAGTTTGGTTTTTTTTCTGTTACCTTTCACATTTAAAACCTTTCCACAGTTTCCCACAAGTGTTTTCCCCGTTTTTGCAAATACTGCACTAAAAACATCAATCACTAAATGTACCGTGCTGCTGTTTGTCCCCTACCTTCTGCAGCTAGACCTCTTGACACAAAATATGCAAATAAATATACATGATACTTAGCTGCACATGCTTGTATATCTTAAAAATACATATGCACCAAAACCGAATATCTGTTTATAAGCAACTTAGTAAGGAAGCAACATTTTCTTGAAGAAAGCCACTTTGCACTGGGCTGTACTGAGTACAAAATCAACTTGGGTTACGTAATGTGAGCTAATCTTTAGCTCCTAATACTGCTATACTCCAATATGATTATTTTAAAATATGAACTGTTAGGCATTTTCACAGGTGATTACATCTGGTATTAGACAGTCATTCCAATACATCTAGAAATAAGGAAAGCCTGTTGAAAGGCTTAATGATCAACTGTTCTCCAGCCTCAGAGAGAATGGAAGGCTCTGAAGGGTAAGCTGTTTGGTTTGGACTGTTCTCCATGAACAGAAGTGGACCTCACCTGAGTGCCTTCACTAATTCAGAGAACTCACTGAAATAATTAGCAAACTAATTTTTGCTATCAGTGCATATTGTAGTCTCTTTATTCGAAAAATTTTTTATACCAATATCACATGGTCACTTTTCAGGTTAGTACCTTGTTTTATGAGGAGAACCTACAGAGGCCAGATGGCACCCAGAAGCTCATGGTGTTGGATTCAACTACTCTGCTTCAAATGTTCTCAGTTAAGGTGTCCATATCTCTGCTAAGTCCATACTGTATAGACTACCTTCATAGTCAAAGAAGAGAGCAGGCATTTATAGGACAGAATAAATTTGGCCATAAAGTAGATATTACAAGAGATTATTGTGCCTTTCTTTCCCCTAAATATAAAGGACAAGTATGTCAGATATATCATAGACATCCAAATTGCAGAAGTCTGCATTTGAAGGACATGAATGCAAGCCTTCCATCAAGTCCCTCCATTGATGTTAGAAGCACATGTAACATACCTACACTCCAGTCCATTTCCTCCACTGCATCCCCATATAAACCATGCTTGCTCTTTCCTCTGAAATTTTCTGAAGCATATAGAGCAGTATGGACATGAAGATAGGACAGGACAAGAAGAAATGGTGCACCGGTGTTCCTGGAAAACAAACCAAAACCAAACCAGACACCAAACCCTTAGTATATTTTATAACAAAGTTTCTACAAAGAAATCTTTCTATAGTAGAGCTAAAAAAAATTAAAAAAACCCCAAACAAACCAAAACCAAAACACAAAACCCAAAACAACTCAAAACCAAAAAAGAGGATAAGGAATACTGTAACTGATTACAGGGTAATCCTGAATGCACACACACACAGAGTAAAAATGCCATTCTTAACTGTATACAGAACTGAAAGCAAAAATAAACAACAAAATCTAACTAATTACTGTTTGCTATATATATTAAAAACATACCTTCAGAACTTCACATATATATGTGAAACGCAGCTACCTTCCTCACAGTCATAAGGAAGCTGATCAACTAGACCATGATGAGAATCAGGGTCAAACATCCCATAATATCACTGACTATGTCAAACCAAATATACTAGTACTTTTCCGTCTTCTTGATCCTGGACTAAGGTATAGGACCAAATCTTCTCTTGTCATTTAATGCTCTGTGTGTGTGTGCATGTGATCAGTACATAACACTACAAGTATGTTGTACCAAAGATTAAGTAATTTCAAAGTACATACTAATATAAATATTTTTCCTCTCACAATAATGAACAGCCTCCACCATCTTCAGTCTGTTTCCTGAACTGGTACAAGAGTGCAATAAATAGACTCTCTGTAAATTTGCTGTTCATGTGATCTGTCAACACAATATTTATGATCCGTTCCAGCAGTCTGTGAGAGCACAGCTCAAGTAAAAACTTTTTCTTATGCATTATTTATAGAACTTCACTTAAAATTGTGCAGTACTAGCGAAATTTACTGCTATATGCTCTAACAGCATTTGTAGAACATTACACATATTGTAAATATCAGTTGAATCACAAAAGCTTTACCCAGAAAACTTGTCTGGATCGCACCATAAAGCACACATATAATTACAGAGTATTTTTGGCTTTATTTACCACATTTTCCCTTGCCAGTCTGTGGTGGATAATACCTGTGATTCACGTTAACATCAAAGGGAGACTATATATTTCCTCACGCAGCTGATTCATCCACCCTTTAAAAGAGGAAGGAACAATACCGACATGCACATACAAACTGTTTCTTTAAAATGAAAAAAAAAAATCTAACCTTTAGAACCTGAAAACAGTCTTTTAATAAAAAGGATTGATATGATATCAGTACTTTACTCTCAAGGAAAAATAACTAGGTTTAACCTAGTATATTTATGATCCATTTTTCCTCTCTCCTTGGTTGGATCTGTTTTTGCACAAGTTGCATGGGTAAAGATTTCTTCTTTACTGGCACAGGCAGCAGTACATAAACAAAAAATGGGAAAATTTTATCCAGATTACTCACTTGATAAGTGTGTTTCTGACTAGGACTTATTCTTCCATAAAAAGTTTCTCTTTTTTTTTTTTTTTAAAATGACAGAATGAAGAGAACAGTTTTACATGGAAAATGGAAACAAAATTATTTTAATTCTGTTCAAATATGTGTGCATGTATCCTGTATTATCTTAGTATTATAAAATATAGATTCAGAAAATAAAGAAAAGGCAATATTTTTCATAGAAGATACATTTTCCATGAAGTTGTGTTTGTTGCTATTTGAGAGGTCATATATGTGAAAACCTTTCATTACTGTAGCAACAAATAACATGAGACCTCTGGAGCCAATTAAAAAGACTGAAAATGTCATCACTTCAAGTAAAGAAAGATGTATACTTTTAAGTTTAATATTTCATATGTATATTAATGTAACACTGACCTTTCATTAAAGAACATTTCTGCAAGGCAGCTGATTTTTGTTTTACAACCTGCATTTTTTACTGCATGGGATTATCCTTGACTTTTTCCTTAAACACAGTTCACTGAATTCAGAGTAATATGCAAACTCTAGGGTAAAACACCACAAAAATCTACTAAAATGGTGGAGGGACAACTTACTTTTCATGCAAACTGCCTTGTTCTACTGTCACAGAGATAGTGCATACTTCTAAATGTGTATCTCTATTGCTAAAGGTGAGGATCAAAAGCCTCCACTTTAAATGATTTTTTAAAGAGATAACAACTCAGGTCTGGTGTTTTTTTTTGTTAAATTGAACTGACACAAAGATCTAACTTTCCTAAAGAGTCATCGAATCAATGATTGATATGGAAGGGGACTACATCATTTTCTTCTTTGCAACTCAGATTGACAGGTTCTGATTGACAACTCGCTGTCAGGTAGAGAAGTGACTCACCTATTAATATCCTATAAAAGATCACAGGCAGCTATTTATCTCCTGCCAAAACACTCTGAGGAGAATCATAACTGACTACCTTTACCGTGACCTTGAAAATGGAATGACAATATCAGCTAGTAGGCAGGAGACAAATTTGACAATAACAGCTTAACTCTTAAAACACTTCAGTAAACAGCTCCTTCAAAAATGTATTGTCACTATCTTTTACATGGTTCTGTCCTGGTTTTGGCTGGGATAGAGTTAATTTTCTTCCTAGTAGCTGGTATAGTGCTGTGCTTTGGATTTAGGATGAGGACAATGTTGATAACACACTGAGGTTTTAGTTGTTGCTGAGCAGCGCTTACATTAACTCAAGGATTTTTCCTCTTCTCTTACTGCCCTGCCAGCAAGGAGGCTGGAGGTGCACAAGAAGCTGGGAGGGGACACAGCGCCAGGACAGCTGACCCAAACTGGCCAAAGGGATATTCCATACCATATGGCGTCATGCTGAACAGAAAAGCTGGGGGAATTGGCCGGGGGGTCACAGCCGCTGCTTGGGAACTGGCTGGGCATCAGTCAGTGGGTGGTGAGCAATTGCATTGTGCATAATTTATTTTTTATATTCTTTTATCATTATTATTATTATTATTACATTTTGCCTTCCTTTTCTGTCCTATTAAATTGTCTTTGTCTAAGCCCATGAGTTTTACCTTTTTTCCTGCTCTCTCCCCAATCTCACTGTGGGGGGAGTGAGTGAACAGCTGTGTGGCGTTTAGCTGCCTGCCAGCTTAAACCACAAGAAGTTCAACCACAGGGAACTTCTGTTTCCAAAGATCTGAGATTCACTTACCCAAACATAGTAAAATTTTCTATCCTAACACGATTCACAGAGTCTTTTCAATTTACTGAGTAGCCAGAGAGATTACACGTATCTGGCATAGGCCACCCTTTAATGTGTGCTTAACTGATCTTGAAAACATCTAGAAGCATCACATTGCTGGAGACCCCTCTGCATATTGCATAGTACGAGGAGTCTTTACATTACTCAAGGATTGAATTCAAGTCTGAGCTGTAAAACGCAGCTTTAAAGTGGGTGAGAGATTAAGTTACAACTAATGTGACTTTGTGCTTCACACATAGGTCTGTTAACTTTTTTACTGCAATTTTGCTCTAAATACTTGCTGCATTGAAAACTCCTGTGTACTTTTGTTTGTTTTTGCTGTGTATTGATGTTAACCTGAAACCGCTGCAATAGAGCAACAGGTGGGGCTCTGAATTTGTTGGCCTGCAGTTGTCAGAGCAAACTGAGATTTCAAGAATGATTCTGTACTGGAAACAAGATGGGAACATGATTTGACAGGGCTCCATTTTACTTTTTCAGAATACATTCTAAATTAACCTTTAATATGATAGACAGTACAATCTTTCTGAACAACATTTTTTTTTGCTAGATGTCACAGCTCAGATGATAGAAAACAAAAATGTTGCAGTATGTAATCTGAAGATACATTTTCAGCATAAATACGTAACAGTGTGTCAATACAGGCCGACACAAACCTAACTTTTCTTTCCCTGTAACTCCCCTTTTACTAAAAATATTATTCAATGTCCCCCTGTGAATACGTTCATTCAGTGCTTATTCTCCACGGCCCCCTCCTCTACTTCCAGATTAGATCACCAATTAGAGAGTGCCTTTGTGACTGGACTGGCTGAATTCATTTCATTAAGCCTTGTTCCTCCAGAAGAAAAAGGTAAACCTTGGCTTAGTCGTATCGAAGCAGGACTTTGTCCTACAAGCTGGATTTTGGTTTGTTCTGACCGCTGACAGTGCTAAAACCCTTGTTAGCATGAATTAATTAATGAAAGGATATTTCTGTCTTACTCTTTTAAAAGACACACCTTAAAACACAAATATTTTCAAAATTTTTCAAGATCAGAAAAGTGAACTCCAGGCCACTTAGGGGTAACTTCTCAAACCCAAAAAAGGTGTTGCAAATGGAGTAAGAAAGGGGGGAAAAAAGTAAAAATATGGAAAACCTGATTCTTTCTAGAAGATATTAAAAGTTGGATGTGTTACTGCTATATCTGCATTTGCGAAATGATTCTTCCACGCAAAGAGCGAAGATACTTTTGACATCCCTAAGTTCATGCCTATTTCTTCCTTTAAATTCTTAAGGTACACAATTTATGTTTTTATTTCCTTTGTATATTACCTTTTTTCCTCCCCTTCAGAAAGTACATTTTTGTAAACATGGGGAAAAATAAGCAATTTCTCACCTACTACAGACTATACTCATTACTAAATCCCTCTCCCCCACAAAACTTTGGAGCATAGAATACAGATATACTGGTTTTTAGAAGTGTTTTATTTAAAATGCAGTCTGTCACTCACTGCAGAAATAGTTAGATACTTAATCATTCCTAAATTACTTTAGTGACTAAAATCTTCCATTTTCAGATGGCCCTAAAGGTTATTAATAAATACTTCAGCTCTGCTGTTCAAAAGGAACAAGCAGAGGGCTGAGAGAAAGGGATGAAGATCCAATAGAATAGTTATGGCTAAAAGTTTACTACCCTTTTTTAATATATGTGCACATATACATCATGTGTATACAAAGATACACAAACTTTTCTCCATAATTTGTATTTTGCTGTAATCTATAAGGAATGTTCTTGTAGCATTCATAAAAACACTTGATTTCACAACTCTAACTCCAGTACAACAAACCAACTGCCTGATCTTAAGACCTAGTGATATATGGAAAACCGCTGAACTACTGTCTCCTGGATTACATGAAAATAAATTTGAATATGTGTTATGACAGTGTTTCAAGGACTGAAATAGAATAGATAAAAATAAAATAAAAATTGTATTAACTGACATCACAAAAATTTGAATATTATGGCTATGCAATCCATGATTGAAAAAACAGAGCTGCGTGAAAATTGTTCAATGTCAACTTCACCATTGCTTTTGAATATAAATATGTTTGCATGCAAATATTGTTTTCCAGAAGTTAGATGTCACAAGGGTTGTTTTTTTTAAATTTATTATTAATTGTGACCAGCTACCCGAAACTGTCAGAGAAGTATTCTGTATCATAGAGTGGTACTTTTTTCTTGTTAATTTCTGTTATGTTAAAAACAGGTCTCTGGCATTTTCCAAATTTGGATTGTCTGTGCAGCTGATCATTGAAGGTCATGCTGAAGACATGAGTGACAATCACATTGAACTTAACATGAAATAATTAGCATCCATTTGACTTTCAAATATACTGTAATATCTAGAAAGTGTACCGATAGGTTTACAATGTGTACACACACCTGCTTTGGGGAAAAAGTAATTAGAATTAACACATTGAGCTGACCTGCCTACTTACAGTTATGGTGAGCAACTAAATTAGTAGGTGCTTTCACACACTGGATCTGACACTTGTAATTGTATATCGTATATATTCTTCTCCAGTACCATTTCTAAGCATTCAATATAGTATTTGCTCTCTTTCAGTCTACATAGGAACAAATGAAAATAGCAATACACATATCCTAGTCTAAGGAAGAACAAATACAATATCACCTCTCCAAAAAACCGACCAAAGTAAGTATAACAGCACATAGCCATACGCTATGAAGAAATAAGATGACTTGAAAAATACAAAATATAATGGTAAGAAGTCATAAAGCTGACAATATGACTGAGAAATACCTAGAAAAGAGAAGAATGTCACGAATTCCATCGCCTGAACTCTGAAGAAGTTATAAATGTAAAACAGGTAATAGGTATAATAAACTTATATAGACAAAACATTTATGTTGTTATTGTTATATATATATAACTATATATACGATCATATATACTATATATAAATATAGCATAAAAGGGCTACATAGGAAGTACCAGTGCTGTTGAAGATTGGAGTTTCATCATATATTTATTGTAAAGATAATTAATCAGTTAAAACACGCATGACACATGATAATTTTTAGCCTGATGATAAAATGTATTAAGAACCAGTGAAGGTAAATGACTGAATTCTTCAAATTCAGGATTGTTTGAACTCTGGTATACTTGTGCACAGGGATTACTGGTGACCAGGACTAAGCTTGCTACTTAACGTATTATTTAAACAAAAGAAGCCTATATGACAAATCAAGTGCTGAGTCAAACAGGTAGCTAAAGGATGGCTGAGGGAGGCTGATAGAAGTGGAACCACAAGAACGCTGTGGAGCTTCCAAAAACCTGGTGGCCCTCCACTCGTGAGTGCCAGATGTCTGACTGCTGCGGCAACCTGGTTACTTCTTGATGGCCATTCCCCTACAAATGGCCAAAGCGAGTACATCAGTCATAAAAGCAATGGCCTACTGGTGCACTGGAGTTGACAGGTATGAACTATATAATGTCAGAACCAGTGTCTCAAAGCAAATATTGATTTTGTTGCTCACACTATTATATGGGACAGATCAGTTCAGTGAATATTAATCTAATTAATCCTATCTCTGGGAGCAAGATTTATGGTCATATACTTTGCATGTGAATTCACTACAGGGCACAGTTAAGATTGCTCGAATGCCCTAATTGCTTCTCAGTACCTTAATGTGGTTGGATATTCTTTAATTTAACATTAACTCTGAATTGTCTGGGTTATAATTCTTATTATAATTGCAACATTCCTTTAGTAAAGTTTATTGTAAATCATGAATATGTGCTATTAACCTTGATTTCAATTTAACATCACTTTTGTCTGGAAACAACATTAAGAACTGGGGCCAAGGTGCACAGCTGATATAAAGCCACTTACCCCCAGCTGAGTTAACAAAGCTATGCTGACCTGGATGATATGTTGTTTTGCCAGCTTTAAACACTGACTAAGCTATGCAATAACACCGTGCACATTAAGAATATTAATAAAGTTAAAAGATTTACTAGTTTTCTAGCATTGATTTCTGATCTTGAACTCACCCGTTTTGGGGCTACCATTTTATTGTCATTGCACTGAAATAAATGAAACATTGAGATATACAAAACATTATGAATCACTACAGGCACATTATATAATTGTAAACCATGGAAGAACCTGCTAACATATAGTTAATGTACTCAAGAGTCTTAAAATCACCAACTCCTTGGTCACTAAGCAAATAACTTCTCAACAATTTTCAAAGGGGGGTATGTGTGTGTGTGTTTGTAGTAAACAAAGTACTTCACAGTTAAATAAGTTAGAATGTAGATGTGAAGGTATCTTTATCACCATTGCCAAGAGGAAATAAAGATGCTTTATTTATAAATACTCATGAGAATGTTGATTATTGGGAAGACTTACTCACTTAAAGAAATGTTATATAAAAACCATTTTATTTTGGTATGATGAGTAGATATGGCTACATCAAATATTTATAATGATAGAAATTATAGAAAAATTGCAGTATGAGATCAAAATTTTAGATAAACATTTTTTATTGCTAACAGTCTTGATGACTACTGCATGCAGTCATTAAGTCTAGAAAATTTAGCCTCTGATTCTTTGGTATAAGTTTTCATTCAGCAACGACACCATGTGAATGTATCCACAGTAACTACCTGATACGTTCTTTTCAGAGGAGTAGTTAAGGGATTTCTTATGTCTTAGAACACATTTTTACTTTTGATTTACTTTTGCTTATTTTTAGCAATGGTGCAACCTGTTTCAAAAGTGAGAAAAACACTTTGGCGTATTTTTCAAGAACTTAAATGGATGAAGTATATTTGCTCCAAATTATTGATTTATATTTCAGAATATACAAATATAAATTTTTATTATTCAATCCCATTAAAAACCCAGTAGTGATAATTATGCCAAAGTAGCTAATTTTAGAAAAATGAAGAATGGCTTAGGATGATTTTGTACATCCAATGTTTTAATGACCCAATGTGATGGCTATCAAGAAATTGTTGCTTTCAAAAAACCATTAATTTCCTAATGTCTGTAAATCAAATCTTTTAAAAATTAATCTGGCATTAAAGTAGAGGCACCTAAAATGACAGTATCATAAAAAATTGGCCTTATGAATGCCATCTAATGGATGTGTCACATCAATTATGCAGAACAGTTTCCCATTCCAGAAAAGTCAGGGATTATGAGTCTGCATTGTGCTTTCACATAATTAAGTCACACCACAAAAGATTTTCATATTTCAAGTTACATGAAATTCTCAAGAATGAAAGTCCTAAAAAAGTAAGATTTTTTTGGTAAAATTTTTCTGAAACATGTAAACATAGACAGGTTTTAATTTTTATAGAGAAAATAATGACATACTTGATAGAAAAAGTCACTTTCACCGAAAAGATTAACTTCAGTCATTTTTAAAGGAAAAAAAATGATGATAATATGTAATGACATATTCCTCGTGCCCACCAGTTCACATTTCTTTTCTACTTTTTCAGAAGCATCGTCTTTGTGAAATGCCCGCATTAACTTATAACAGAGTCAGAAACCTACCTTCCTATAAACTGCACAGCTTCCTTTGTCAGTCTCTGAGTAAGATTCTCATAGGATAGTGGTTGCTGGATAATCTGATGGTCCCTCATTAAGAAGCAGTTCAGGTGTCGAAAATGATAAAAGAAAAATATCAAAACCGCAAGTGAAATAGCGGTTACTAAAAAGGAGTAAGCCAACGCTTGGAAAGGTACTTCGAGGAGGCCAACGAACTGCACTATTGCCAAAGAGACCAGGGTGATTCCAGCAACTTGGATTAGGCTGACAAGGGATTTCTGAACCCCTTTTAAAAATACACTGCCTTGGCCAGGTTTGCAGTCTCTAAAATTGGTCACGGTAAGCCCATAAAAGTAATCAAATCCATGACTGAGGGGGTGGTGACAGAAGTCATTACTGCTTTCACAGTTCATCCCAAGATGCCACTTTCCTACAAAGAGAGAAAGACAGGGAGTAGTTTTGTAGCTAAATCACCAAACTTACAATGTGTGTTATTCCAAACTGTCACTGTCTGAATGATATCCCCCATCCCCAAGATTTATTGTGTGGATCCCTATTTTCTATATAATCTTCCTTTATGCCTTCATCAAAGACTGTTTCATGTCTGCCTCTTCGTTTTAGTTAGAAATAGTTTGGCACAGCTCCTGATGGAGACCATTAAATTCTGAGTGGGCTAGCAGGCCAGTGAAGAACAACAGAGCCCTAACAGATAGTTGAATTTGAAAATTAAGCCTTTGTGCATGTGTAGTTAAGTAGTCGTAAGAAAATGCTGTTTTGTAGTAGCTACCACTTTTTTAGGATGAGCCAATATGGAGTTACAAAATATCCTTTCTGAAATTTTTCTGGCAAATCATTGACATTTTAAAAAATGACTAGTTAAAAAAAAAAAGCAGAAGAAAACAGTAACAGGAAATAAATCAAGAATAGTGAAATTACCAAGGCATTTAGGCATTTATTATTTAAATGATTGCAAAATCTCTGAAACCGCCAATCTCCCTCACTTGTGTATATAATGAGGAAGATTAATTATCTATTTATTTTATATATTATATATACAAATTAAAAAAGAAACAGTAACAAGGCTTCAGAATACACATGGTAGAAAGTATATGAAAGGAAGAAAGCACATATAGAATTTCCCCTTTCCCGCACCACCCCAGCTTTAACACATCCCTAAGAACAAGTCCTGATGCTGGCAGTCCTGAGCATCTCCTGGGTCTAGAGAGCTGCGTATTCATCCTGCACTTCTGCCTTTGGCAATGACACATGCGGGTACTGCACTACCGAGGAAGGTGAAGACAGGGGTCAGTTCTGATTTTTTGAAATAATACCTCACAAATGGGATCGATGCCATTATTTCTTTTTCATAAATGACAAAACTAACGTATGGGATGGGAATGCCGTGTGCCGAAGTTCACCCGTCAGCAAAGGGAGAGAAAAATACCACAGGAATCTTGAGCCTAACTGAGCGCTGAGTTGAGAGTCCAGTTCTCCTCATACATCTCTTGATGGTCTTAGATTAGAAATACCTTCTGTATATCACAGAAGCAGGCATAAAAGCATTTTCAGGTCTGCTTATGTGCCAGTGGAATGGGGCCTCTACAGCTTTCTCATCCCACCAGAAGTTTCCCCACTTACTGTCAGACGGCATCCCTCATCTGAGGTGGTATTCTGCTTCTGCAGGCAGAATGGCTCTATTCACTACTTTTGACGTGGTCCAGTGAACATTACTGTGGCCAATTACAAAAATAGCAATGCAGACCACCGTACTGAATTTTGAGACGTTATGATGGTGCCATAAAGGGAGACTGCAACTGCAGGGAGACTAAGACTACAACTCTGCAGTTGCAGACTAAGACTGCAACTCTGAATTTCATTCTCATCAAGCAAAGACACAGATTTTGGAAAATAAATCCTTCAATGTTTCCTCTTAGATTTACATGACTGTCTTTACAGAATAATTGTAAAGCCAGATCTGTAGCAAGGCCAGCGTGAAACAATTCTCATCAAGTCGGATAACTGAAACAGAGGTAGAGGCTTATAATCACGAACATAAATTATCTTAAAGCTTTAAGTTTTTATTTTTTGCTATTATTAGTCAATTGCGAAGCACCTATAATTCAGTAAAAAAAATATGAAAAAGAAACCCAAAAATATAACTATACTTTCAAGGTCATTTATTATGATATAAAGAAGTCTGTTGAAACTGGATCTCAATAAAACTAGACATAGCAAGCTAGGACAGAGGAGTCTTGCAACAACAAATTAGGACGGGGAAAATATAGGAACTATTTTTATCAAAACGTTTTTAGCAAGCACAACGAATTGTTCAATGTCAAGATGAACTTGGGCCTCAAAAAGAGATTTGTTCAGAAGCACCTTAAGCCAAACAAAGCAGAGCGCAGGTTAGCTGGGAACAGCAACAGAAGCACAGAAAGACACAACAGCCATTCTCAAATGGCTGATGAGGTAGAGGGGTTTGATTGGTCCTGCGCTACTCTGAAGAAGCAAGTGATGGCTGGGTCCACAACACATTTTGTTTTGTTCCTTGTGACAATAACCCCTGCCTTGAGGTGGCATTTCAACAGATTATTGTAATGTGCTTTACGCTCTGGGGCCTTTCTGTATCTGAGAACAGTGCACTTCTTTGCCAAGTGAAGCTTCATGGTATGGACATTTCACACAAGTATCATTTCAGCAGACTCTATGAAGCTTCTGAGTGAGATTTATGCTGTTAACTGTAAATTACAAGTGCCTTAATAGTTTGAGACCTAGACTTTTTTCTTCCTCCTTCTGCCACAATTAAGATTTCTGCACAGCAAAAGCAATTCAATGAAAGGCAGGTGGAAACGAGAGGCAAGTCCTATTCAGCCAAGAAACTTCATCTGGAACTCAGTTTTTCAGAACTCGGAATGCTGGGAAGAAAGGCTGCAAAAATCCATGGTTTTGGGAAAAAAAGGAGCAATCTGAAAACTGAGTTGTATATACTGATATATTTCTTTCGGTATGGTTTTGTGCTCTTCAGATAAATGGTAAGATGCAAGACGCAGAGCAAAATGCAAACAAATATTTTGTGTGCTTAAAGAAATATATAAGATATACATAGCAATAATAGTATAAAGTATATACACATATATTATTAATAGGATCAGATTTTAAGCTGTTCTATTAATAACTGTTCCATGAATCCTACTTCATAGACTCAGCCAATCTTGTATTTCTCACTACTGTGATGGTGTGTCCAAATATTACAACAACTCATTCTGGAGGAAAGATACACGTCCCAGTTTGTCCATTACTATTTTAAACTTTGGAGATAAGCTACACAGGAGGATTTTAAACTTCTCTGGATGCTAGACAACACATAGGACAACAGAGTATAGCAGTAGTTAAAATAATACCCATCTACTTTCAGTGAAATTTTTGCATTATTAATAGCTACTTCCTACAAAGAATCAACATTTCTTGCTACTCTCCAGCATCCTTAACTGGTGAAATATTCAGTGCATCTTCAGTGCATCTGCCTTTTTTGAGAAAACTTGGTTTTGTTGCAGATCTCCTGAATGTGTCTTTTCCTGCCAGATCTATTGGATGTCACCTTCTTTGTGTCACAGGGGAAAAACAATGAGGTAAAAAAGTGTATACATAAAATAGATTTATAGCTAAAATACATTTAGGGACGTATCAAGCAAGAGGAAGCATATATTCAGGGGAGGGAAAAAATTAAAGAGAAAGGAAAATGCATTTTGGAAAGAAAAACATGTCCTTAGAGAGTAAAGAGGAATAAAAAAAAAAAGAAGTGATGGTACAGGCTTGAGGAACTGAAAGGCTTCAAATTACCCTTATGCCAATCTATCACTGGTGCAGGATTTGACAGTTGTTTGGGAGCTGCTGAGTTAGACTGAACCAAGCAAAGGCTCCCTGACCTAGACCAACATGTTATGGTAAGAATACCAGCAAAGGCAGCAAATGGGCTGGTTGGGAATCAGAGTCTGTCTATCTAGTCTTCAAATCTACATAATTTTTCTTTTTGTCATTTACATATACTTTATCCTTAATTTTAATGCACTTCTTGATTTTTGGAAGTCTTCATTATACACTAAGGATATGGTAATATTACATCTTATGGTTTCATAGCTGTCATTCAGGCCACTTGGAAGAATTGTTCATTAAGCATCATGGAGATAATGTCTGGAGATCTAAGTGGCAAGCTGTCATGTTGCAGTGAAAGTAGTTAAAAAAAGAACATGAACTAGGTCAGCCCCAGAAAATGAGTTGTATTACAGTGCTTGTTACAAACAGACGAATGATTTTTTTGCAGTCTTTAATTGAATATGGAGCAATAGGAATTAACTCCATGATGAACATGATGAATTATGAATGGCCTTTTTGCACTATGTTTCAAATACACCTGCACTAAATATACTTCTGTGAAGATTTTGTTTTCTGTTTTGAATCTGTCAGGACCTAAGGTATTTTATACTTTCTAAGACTGGGGTATAGATAATTAGGATTTTTTCATTAGGAACATCAACAATGGTTACCTACATAATATTGATATTTTTTGAACAACAGTGTAAACTGTTAGCCTTGCTGAACAGCCTGAGTTTTAAACAAAAATTACTCCCAAAATTGCAGTCTTGTTACATTTAAAAATCAATTTGGGTGCATCCATCTTCTAAAAGAACGTTGTAACATTCCAGTATGATGTTCTCTAAACAACTACTTCCTGGCAATGCCACTATAGAAATGTACATTATGCACTACAAGTTGTATTTCACAAAAATCTTCTAAAATGTAAGCAGTGTGGAAGTCAGTGGCCAAATTAGGCAAAAAAATCACATCATTTAAATGCTATACCTCTACGATATTCATTTCGATTCCATTTAAAATTCACCTGGCAGGATGCATTCTACCCACCACAGGATATTTATGCTGCAGTTAGTTGTGAAAACTATCTTTATAACGCAAGAGAAACACATTTTTATATTAAACATCCACCACAGGATGAGACAAATTTCCTTGAAATACCCATTTCTGTCTGATGACCAAGAAGATAATCCAGATGGTTAGCACAGGTACTACATTATCTACTTTATGGATATTTGAAAACTGGTGAAATGAAACCCACCACTATGCTGACTCGTACCCTGAGATCGATCCCTCACTGTCTCCCCGTTGTAATCAAACTCCTATTTATACTGAAAACTTTTCAAGAGCTTGACTAATTTTCAATTTGTTCATCATGTTTCTTCAGTACCTTGCACAATGAGACTATAACTACACAAGTGAATTAGACATACTTACCTGATTAGCGTTTCACAGATGCATGGGAATGTGCTCAGCTTTGTGCCAGAAAAATAAACTCATTATGCTGTGGAGGAAAAAAGCTTAATGCGGACCTTTAACAGCCTATACAGGAAGCTAATGTTCTTTTGATTGAAATGAATGAAAAATAACGCTGTGTATGTATGCAATTTTACCTATTAGAGCTGTTGCGTAACCTCTCTGCTTCAGGAGTTTGGAAAAAGTTATTTCTTCAGAAGGAAGTCCCCCAGAAGAGGCGGAAAATAAGAAGACACCAACTCGTGAGAAGGCAGCCATTCCTGAATACAATGAGAATGAATGAGACTTTGATAATATAATGAAACACTTCATTCTTCCTGCATGCACTTTTTTGATTCAGGTGGTATCATTTAAATGACTTATTACCACCAGACACTAAATGTTGTGAGTGGCAGATACAATCACCCATTTAGGTGAGCTAGGCCTTTTCTGTATTGACACCAGAAATTCACCTGTGGAGAAAAAATTTTCTGCTTAAAACCGTGGGGCCAACCATCACTCACATAAACAGCTGCAGCCCCTTCTGTCGATGTTCTAAGGCGTAACATATCTGAAAGAAGTTCATCTTGCATAATTTATTTTCTTGTACACAGGGAAGGAATGGAGCTGAGGACTAAGTGAGATCACTCCCAAGTTCTACTCTCAGAACTTCCACTTTCCTCATACATGGCTTTCTACAAGCCTTTCGGGGTATTTGAGAGAAGGGAGTTGAAGTAGGTCAGTCTTACAGCTGGGCATGTAAATATCATGAAGTCAGAAAAAAGCAAGAGAGAGTCTGATCTGGAAACAGAGTGGCTAGGGCACTAAGTTTTGATGGGAAAGGATCAGTGCTCCAATGGCATGAAGACACGTGCTTCAATGCACACAGAGTGCATTAAAGCAGCACCAGGTATCAGCTAACAAGGCAACAACTAAATAAGGCACAGTAATTTCTATATACTGAGAATCTGAGGAACACAAACTTGAGCTTATAAACTGCTCCTAGGATGGGGAACTTGAGAGCTCAGGTCCATGAAAATTAGATTACTAGGATTTCAGATGAGAGTTGCCTCTGAGTATAGACAGACAGAACACAGAATATCTATGCAGATCTGTGCAGAGTTCTCCAGGAAGTCTGAATTATGCAACTGGATGATTGCAGTGCCAAAGTTACCTGACTGATGTAGATACCTCAGGTATCCCTTGTGGTTATATGAGAAAAAGACGTAGCCTGGTTTATTAAATAGAGCTCAACCTATCCTTCAAATGCTGACTTCATTTTTTCACCCCAGCTAGCTTTATTGATCAATAGTTTAGGTAGTCTTAGTCACCCTTACATATCTATACTTTATTTATTATATAGTTATTTATATTTATTTTTATGTATTTGATCTCTTGTAACTGAAATCAGTGTAATTCCCTTAAGTTAACAGAATGAAAATACAGAACCATGATTTGGGTTGGATTTTTTTTTGTTACCTTTCTCTGAGTTTGTGCCTCATCAAATACTGCATTTTGGAATGTTTTTCTTCAGCTCTATTAGCAGGAGTTTTAAATTTCTAACATTTTATACCACATCATGATTCTAGTATCTTCTCTAGTAATACATTTTCTAGTTCTTCGCTGATGTTTGGAAGTAGTCCATATTTAGCAATTCTGTAATTAAGAAAACGTTTAATTTTTGCACCTATATTAAAATGGTTAGGTATGACTAAGAGCAGATCAGTTAAGAAAAAAATCAGTTTAAATGCTAATTTTTCACAAATAAGAACAAGGATCATAATGGAAAGTGACCCGTGGCTTTACCTACGGTAAATATTAATAGCAATATAGCTGTTACAGGTATATAAAATCTTTCTTTGCAGCTGAATGTAATGGAAAATTTAGCAAGTTATATTAGCTGGCACTTTTGCAGAAGCTTGCTACTTGATTTGAATGAGCATGAACACATCAAGTAGGCTCCAGAGTCTTGCTTTGCTTTCATTCCCAGAAGCAAGGACAGGATGTTTTATCACTAATGAACAAGTGATCTGATTAATGTATAATGATCCTTGCTAAAAATGATGTTAAGGGAATGTTAAAGTTGCATGTCTAAGCACTAAGGGGCTCAGTCCCAGCACACTAAAATAAACAGACTGGATCTTTACTGAATCAAATGGGCTTTGGATAAGGTACTTTAAAAGTAAGAGAAGCTATTAAATGCATGTATTCATAGGATGCTTAACACTGTGTATGGGTAGATACAGAAGAAAAACACTCAGAAAGATGGGAGATTTTTTGCTTTCTTCTTCCCAGCTTTAAGGGATGCTGGAATACCTTAATGAACTGTCCTTCCTCCCCTCCCCTGAAAAAAATAACAATTTGTCTAATCCAAAAGGTTTTGTAGAAACAGAAATGTTGAGTAGAAGGATTCACACTGGGTTCTTCCACTGTGTCTTTCTAGATGCATCTCTGTCATGCTCAACACCCCAACAACCCACCAACATCCTGGGAGCAGCCTGAATACAACTGGGGAGGCAGGCAAAGAGCCCACGGTCATTTGGACAGCGGAGGAAGTCAATGGAATTTGTCTGATCCTTACATTAAATAACCATGATCAGATATTTTCCTCTGTATTTAAAAAAATATATTTCTCACAATAAAAAAAACCTTTATTTTTTTCTGTTTACTCTTCTGAAATGTGAAAATTTCCCATATGGCAGATTTCAGATGTTGACCAACTCCGCTGAGCTTGATTAGTCAGGGGAATGAGTACCTAACCTGGTAATGATAAAGATATCAAAAAAGGCCAGAGAAAAAACACACACAGTTCATTGCAAATAAAATATGATATTTATATATAAATAAAGTAACGGGATCTTACCTGCTCTGATAGGATATCGCCCTGTCAGGAAAGCTGCCCGGCTTGGAGTACAAAGTGGGGATGCTGCTATATGGTGAGTAAGTGTCACTCCTTCCTCTGCTAGCCTGTCAATATTGGGGGTTCTAGAAAAACATAAGCAGGGAAATAAAAGAATACACAAAGATGATTATTGGGAAATGGACATGGTGAGATCATGGCATTCAGGACAAAAACTATCAGGAAAATCAAGTAAAGATATACTGTATGCAAATTGTCAAAACATGGCGGTGTTGCAATTATAATACTATCATGCCAAATATTTTTGTTCTATGTGTCAATGCTGAACTGAGACACTGTGGCACTGTGCCAAAAATCTTTTTTCCCCACTTTCATCTATTCTTCATGGCCAGTGCTAAACTGTGACACCTGGACGTGTTATATTGAAACCCTTTTTAATGCATTCCTTGACCCAGAACTGTAACTTTGCTACTTAAATGGCTTTTCTGCTTCAGCAATGGGGAGGAACTGGAGAAAAGCTGTGCTGCCTTACCCCCTACTTGGTGTTACTTCTCCCTTTCCCCAGCAAAAGCTTTTCAGAGTAGGGCTAATGCTGCGTGGTGGTGTCAGTTATTAGGGGAGATTCAAATGGTCATGACTCTGTGTTAGGCTCTATATTAATGATGTTTACATGTCTGACATGACTATGTCTGCAATATTAGACCCAGGAGCACATCCAGGTTTCTATATCTGCATGGGAAACTTGCCTGTGACCTGGCTCATCATACAGATGAAAATCCGTTCCTGGAGGAAGAAATCCTGTCCCTTTGGTTCTACAGAAAGTAAACTAGGAATGCAGACTGGTCAGGAGCTGCAGCATGCTCCAATAGGTCCCTGACCTGGGAAATTAATGACCATGACCTCAAGGCACACTAGTGCTCCCATCATCTAAGTCTGAAGAGTCAGAAACATTACTTTTCCAACAAGCTTCTTTCCTATCTATAACATCACCTACTGGTAACAAGCATATATTATATATAATATATATATTATAACAAGTATAATTTCTTTACACTCCAAAGATCTAATTCTGAATTGTCACATCAGAGAACATCGAGCTTGGAGGAATTCTGGTCCTTGGGAGGGGAGTGATCCAAGTGTCGGTGATGTATAATCTTTTTTCCTGTTTAAAACCAGAAGCAGTAACTTGAGTGATTTTTGTTGAGTTTGAGTTATGAGGGGTTTTTCCTTCCAACTAAGTTCAGTAAGAACAAGAGTATTCAATATTTGACAGGATGGTTCTTTTAGTCTGAATGTTGCATTTAACTTGATCAAAGAGTTTGCACCACTGAAACACAATGACTAGGTACAACTTGTGCTGTTTACACAACTATCATACCTAAGCTGGTAGTAAGGATCATACTGGGGAACACTGCTGAATTACTCAGGTATATTAACATTTGTTTTAATGAATTTATTGACTGAAGCATGAAGATAAATGAAGGAAAAAAATCAGCACTTTATTTCCAAGCGGTTAGTGACAAACTTGTCTCAAATGATGAGTGCTTCAAAATATGCTTGATCCATAGTATTTGTGGCATGTATATTTTAGAAGACGACTGTTCATTATACTTCGCTTCACTAGACCTACCCTTATTTGGTTGGTTGCTCAATTCTTTGTTTATGATGCAACTTTTCAGTGGGACAAATATATCAGATAAGTCTTTCTTCTTTTTTACTGAAAGAAAATAAATATTGAGTATTCTATTCTCTGGAGATGTTGTTAACTTTGGTTACTTACAAAGAACTTATAAATCTGATAAACCTAAAATATAACAAACTAAGTATATTTTACAAAAGCTATGTCTCCCCCAAACATATCATCATACCTTAAGGTTCTGTTCCCATAACATCCCAGGTCTCCAATACCAAGATCATCAGCCATCAGTAAAATGACATTGGGATTTGAAGCGTGGTGGTTATTGATGCTGTTTACGGCACACTGGCAAATTACCAGAAATAAAAACAGTCTCATCTTCTTCCTGGTGTATAAGAATAGGTGGAAAACATAATAATAAAGACCTTTTTTTTTTTTATTGTTAATTTAATTTAAACCTATTATTGTCCTGGATTGTATAGTAGAAGAGAAAAAGAAAATGAGATTGTATATTTTCATTTGGCTTTTTTTTTTCCTCAAGAGGGTTTTTTTAAAATCTGTTTTCTCTGTTGCATTTTTAAAAAATAAAAATGCAAATTTTAGTATATAGCTAAACTTTCCTTCCACACCTTTACACAGATGAAGCCTTTAAGTAATGACGAACAAAGAACTAATGACAACATCAGTGACGATACTTTTGCATCACAGACGTATTACACAGGAGTAAATCATGAAGAACAAACAAGGCTTTTTTTTTTTTCTTTAGGTACGGGTGTGATTTCAGGAACACAGAAACTGAAATCATTTAGGACCAAAATTTCCAAGATTCATTGCAGAAAAAAAAGTTCATCAGTTCTGCTGCTGAATTCTGCTACTGACTGCATTTCTCTTCAAGGGAAAAAAAAATCCTGCTTGAGTTTCTTGACAGGAATAAGCATTACGGCAAAGGGGATGAAGAAATGCACTGCCAAATTATTGAAAAGGATGTTTAAGAAAAAGCTCTTAATAATTTTTTTAAAATATCAGGGCCTATAGGAAAATTATGTAAAAATATTTTATATCCTATCACAATGTTCTATAAACAATGCTCATGCTATAGCTAAGTTAAAACAGGAAGAACAATGTACTGTATACAATAATACACAAAATTATATGCTTTTATGATAAAAGCACAGACTGTTACAGATGTGTATGTTATTAACGCTATTTTACGTAAACAGGGACTTGTCATATCTCTGTTTTAAACTGCATTGACTATGCTCTGGCTGAAACTGAGTGCCTCTAGGCTGTGATGGACTGTGCCAGGTAGACACATCAAAAAAGAACAGAGACACCCTTCTGCCCCTAGTAATACTCCCATCTTTTCTGGATGCAGGCAGCCTTTTTCAAATGCAGATGAGACATGAGTCACACCTGCACTCTGGATTATACTGGGACAAGAAGGAAAGCAGAAGAAACCAAGACTGAGGTAGAAATTTGAAAGCGAAAGAGTAGAAACTAGAAACAAGAATTTCCAGAGAGAGTGGGGACAGCAGGTCACGAAAGAAAAAACTTGGAAATCAGCGAGTTATGGCAGATAAAAGTAACTGAAGAGAAAATAAAGAAGCCAGAACTGGAAGAGCTGGAACAAAGAGACTAAACATCAAGGGAGACAGATTCATAAATCAGGAAGGTGTGGTGGGTAGAAAAGTATTTGTAGCGAAGATGAAGCAGTCGGAACTGGAAGAGCTTGCACTGACTTGAATAAAGAGCAAGAAGGGAAGCTTGAGACCCAGCTGGAATGAGAATAAGAATGGCAGGCTGAAATGGTAGAGGGTTTAAGAAACTGGAAGGGATAGTATGACAGTAGATAGGAAAACAAATGAACGACAAGAGTGTCTGGGATGAAAGAGTTGAGGAGTTACGATTAAGGAAGATGAAGGGAACTGATTGGAAAGAAGAGCCTGTGCAGATAAGACTCAGGACTGATAACAAGTAAGAAGAGATGAAGATAGTGGGTATCAACCAAGACAGACTGGGGCTTCTGATTCCCAACCTTCATTATTGCCATTCTGTCAGAAAATATAGGTGCAAAGACGATTTTAACTTTTTTTAGTGCTCGTTCACATACAGATAGAACACTAACAAGTATATTAGCTGGTTTTTACTGCTCAATGTACACTTTATAACCCATTGACCTCACTTTGATGACAACAGTTCTGGTCTAGGCTTCAGCTGACGACACACGAAGATCCTGGCCTTATCACTGTAGCAACAGATCATTACCCGGTTTACTTCATGGGAAGCAATCTACTTTGTTTCAGACATGGAGAATACATACACAAACTTTAATACATTAACCAAGTTCTGCCTGGTGGGATGCACCTAACCAACCCCTCATCAAATTACCATACCAATGAAGCTGTGCAGCACCTGCCACAGTGCAGACTTCTCGTCTTTGCAGTAGATTCAACCTTCTTCCCTGAAAGGATAAACAAGCGTGAGTTGCTTCCCATGCACTGCAAGAGAACAACTAACACACTGACCTATAGGATAGGAACAACTTGCTGCCGTATCTTCTGTTCCTGCTCCTCTGCTCAGACTGCGAGGGTCTCAAGGCCCATGCTAATAGCGATGTTGAAAAGGGTGACATATATGTTGGTGACACTATGTACAGAGCTGCATGGATGCTCACAGGACCTGCACGTTTATTTCACAGAGTGCCTTCAATTTTGCTGTAGGCTTAACATTGTCTGAATAAAACCTAGAAATATATACTCCTGCCACTAATAAAACCGTCATTTTAATGGCACAAAGCTAGTTGTTTTGCAAGTTTTGCAGACAGTAATTCCAAGGTTTAATTTAACTGGTCCAAGCAAAACATCCTGTGTTTTAGTTAGAAGGTATGGAGCTATGGAGAGTAGTCTTTTTTGAATATGTGTAGGTCTTTAGCCGCTAATGAACAGAACAAATTAATTCTCCTTTTACTGAGCAAAGCTACTGTTGTAAACCAGAGTATTAGATGTATTTTATTTTCCAGAATGAAAAAAAGCTAAAAAGAAAAATCAGTGAAATATCTTAAAAATTCACTGACTACAATTTATCTGAATTTTAAAGTGATTTCAAGTCTGTGTAGAGACAACATCAGCAGGAAAATAACCTATTCACCAAAATACCCAAGAAAATCAATCACCTTGTTCAAAATCTAAAATCTTCTGCTGTATATGCTACATAGCCTCCTCATATAATATTTTAAAATAAATCTACACAGCAAAAGTAAAAACAGCTGTGCCCAGTATCAGCTGGATCACTGTCATTTGCAAAGTGGCTGAAAATCTCTTATTGTCTGGATCTGTTCCTGGAGAAGTTAGCCTCATTTAGTACTTCCATTTCTCATTTGGCAAATCAACAATAAAAATGTTATTGAAAGATGTCTCTGACACAACATCACTGAATACTCCTCCGGTCTGAAGGAGGATCTGTAGACACTCTCTTGCATTGGGCTATTTGCCTCCATCTGATAACATGCCCCTGAAGTGAAATCAACAACAAAACAGGAAAAAATTAATCCCAACAACTCTGATTTCTCTGGTGTACTCCTGCAGCAGATTTTCACGCATTCTGAAGGGACGTGCTTAGAAAGCAAGAGAAATTGGATGGATGAAATTGAGTGGAACGGACAACAGCAAAGAAGTACGGAGGAGTAAAAAGGGAAGGACGTGAGAAGAATGAAGCTCTGAGAATGCTGAGGCTCGTCTGTGTCACACCAGGGTTTTTAACGGTGAAAAGACAGGCACGTGCAGACCTAACATGAAAATTATTGCACCAGATCAGGTGAAGCTTTCACTTAACATAGCTGGTCTCCAACAGCAGCCAATCCAAATGCTTAAGGAAAAACTTAAGAAATTTGCCAAGTATATTCTTTTACTAGTGCGCCTGTTCTAGCCTTTAGCAGTCAGTGTTTAGGGTATTTTGGACAAGAGAGCACTGTATTCAGTAGGTCCCCATGGATCTTTTTACCTTCCTGAATTTGTTTTAGTATATTTTGACATTTTGAACCAAGTAACTTTTTTTTTTTATTGAAACAATTTGCTTTTTTCTTTTTTTTTTTTTTTTACTTCAACAGCATGCTTTAGATGTTCCTGCAGTAGGCTTCAGCTTTGGAGGCCTATGTTCTAGATTCAGGCGGCAACATTTTTCCTTAATTCCATGTAGGACACATAAGTGCAATTGCTAATCCCTGCTTCACTTTTCCTGTGGTATAATAGGAATAATAGTACCTCCTTTCTTCCCCAGGCTGCTAAGTTGAGCAGATTTAAGAAGGTACTTAATTTCCTACAAGAGCCAATACAATACTTTAATGATTGTATATGAACATATATACATGCATACACACATAGATGCGTTGAGATACACATCTGCATGTGCATGTGGGTGTATGTGCACACATATCGTGCTTTATCTACATATCTTCAAATTACATTATTGGAATTCTAATACATATTTTTTATTTGTATTAAAACAAATTAAGTATAAATATGTAAGAACAAATGGAGGGAAACAAATAATAGATATAATCTACTATTTGTTGTTATATCATATGAATTTACCAAACACTTCTTTTTAGTTTTCTAAATTAAAAAATGTTGGCAGATCATATAGAAGCCAAAGAGTTGCCTTTCCATGCCCACCCCAACCCCCCCAGGCTAACTGGCTCACGATAGGGCTAGTTGTTTCATCCTTATCCTGATTACTAATGGCATCCTAATTAATCACTGGTAACTCAATCTCAGTAATATGATTGCTCCTAATATTCGTTTTTATAGTGTAAACTCACTATTTCTTAATGCTAATTTTTTTATATTTTGCTATTTCTTCTCCTTCCTGGTAAGACATCTTCTGAAAATCTTCTCCAGCCCTGAGTGCCAGACATGCTCCTCCCATTTCCTCAGGTCCAGGCACATTTAACGTGCTTACTAGTTGTTCAATGTTTTTCTCTGGAAAAGCTTAAAGACACAGGAATCTTCCATCCTACCTATTGGTTAGGAACTCCAGATTCAGTGCCACATTAGGACAACTATTTGTTTTACAGGATAGAACTGATTTGCATTCAGTCCTCTCACAGTGTGGGCAAAGAGGGCTGGGTCTGTCTGTATCTGTAAATTGGTATTTGTGCTAGTAAAAAAGCTAGAATGTTTTTTGGAAAAGTGCCATTAGATTTCAATATGCATCTTCAGGTAACTATGTACATAAATGAAAATCTGTGTTTAATCTATTAAAAGTTGTCTCATTCTAAGACAGAAATTTCAATTAACGCAAGCTGGGAAAAACACCAGAACAAATAATCAAGTTTCTTGTTCAAGCATGATTAATAACTGGGTCTGAATCAAAGAGAGATAAAGCTGCACAGCCTCCATCAGATATAAGTTCAATGTAAGTATCTTTTTAAAATGGTCTCTCAATAATTTGCTAGTTTCACCTCAACAAAATTACAGAACTTGAGGGCAGTATGAGTAAACAATAAATATTATTTCTTGTAGTAAATTAAAACCTGAATAGAAGATTATCTTTTGTGATATAATGCCATTATTTTATTTGTCACAAAAAAAAATCTGTGTAATTACATATACATATTAGAGCATATACACTTTTCCATGATTCCTGTTGCACAATTTCCTTCTGTTAGCCAAATGCTCATTAGAAATTTAATTCTGAGTATGGGCTCTGGTCAGCCATATAATAAAGGAGAATCACAAGATAACACAGGGAGCCATCCTATTTGCCAGCTATTCACCATACTGAAAGAGAAAAAACTTTTCATTCATTCCAAAAAAAAAAACCGAAGCTAATCATGAGTAACTACTAGTGACTGTGTCATGTCAGTTCCTCGCAACCAGAAACAAGCATTCTAAACAATTAAAAGAAACATTTCAGATTCAGTAATTGCACATTACTAAAATGTGTGAGCACGTATGAGGGATGCAGCTGTGCTCTGTCTTTACAGTTCACCACTACACAAGGATTTTAGGTCTGTATCTCTCTGCATACGTTTTGTGTTTATCATAAATACATAATAAACTACCACTACATGTTGATGGAACAGAAAGATGAGAGAGATGAGAAAGCTTCATTTCTGAAATCCGTATCAACTTCTGTAAATATTACATGACGCTGACTGACACGTGTAAAGCTGTTGACATATGCTATTATTATCTGTTCTAATGTGTATGTCTATTAGAGTAAGAACTTTATAACACTATATTAACAGATGTAATATGACACTTGCTCACATACTTTGAGGGCTTATCTAAACCCATCCACAATATCTAGCTTAATTAATGGTTTTGAAAGCTGCTGAGTCAGGGATTTTTTAATACACCAGAGATAGACGATATGTGAAATGACTATTTTTGATACTGCCTTTTTCAGGAGTGTCAAATGGACATGAGGAAGAAGAACACGTGTGACTAAAACCTTGTACTTCTGTTTTTATGAGAAGCAAGCAGATAAAGACTGTATAGCTCTGCAGGACTGAAAGTCTTACACATGGAATTAACAGAAGAGTTTCTTTATGTCCATTTGAATTGCACCAAGATATAAACCATAGCTCCATCTCTTTGACTGGTTAGAATCACGGAATCATAAAATCATTAAGGTTGGAAAAGACATCTAGGATCATCAAGTCCAACCATCAACCCAACACTACCATGTCTCCTAAACCATGCCCTGGAGTGCAACATCTACACGTCTTTTAAATACCTCCAGGGGTGGTGATCTACCACCTCTCTGGGCAGCCTGTTCCAATGCTTGACCACTCTTTCAGTAAAGACATTTTTTCCTAATATCCAATCTAAAGCTCCCTGATGCAGCTTCAAGCCATTTCCTCTCATTCTATCATTACTAAGTTGGGAGAAGAGACCAAAACCCATGTCGTTACAACCTCCTTTCAGGTAGTTGAAGAGAGAAATAAAGCCTCCCCTCAGCCTCCTCTTCTCCAGGCTAAACAACCTCATTACCCTCAACCTCTCCTCATCAGACCTGCTCTCCAGACCCTTCACCAGCTTCGTTGCTCTTCTCTGGACATGCTCCAGCACCTCAATGTCCTTCTTGTACTGAGGGGCTCAAAACTGAACACAATATTCAAGGTGCGGCCTCACCAGTGCCGAGTACAGGGGCACAATCACTTCCCTGGTCCTGCTGGCCACACTAGTCCTGATAAAAGCCAGGATGCCATTGGCCTTCTTGGCCACCTGGGCACACTGCTGGCTCATGTTCAGCCAGCTGTCAACCAGTACCCTCAGCTCCTTTTCCACCAGGCAGCTCTCCAGCCCCTCCTCCCCAAGCCTGTACCGTTGCCTGGGGTTGTTGTGCCCTAAGTGCCCGACCCAGCACTTGTCCTTGTTAAACCTCATACTATTGGCCTCAGCCCACCATTCCAGCCTGTCCAGATCCCTCTGTAGGGCCTTCCTACCCTCAAGTAGATCGACTCTCCCCCCAACTTGGTGTCATCTACAAAATTACTGAGGGTGCACTTGATCCCCTCATCCAGATCATTGATAAAGATATTAAACAAGACTGGCCCCAACACTGAACCCTGGGAACCCCGCTCGTGATCTGCCACCACCTGGATTTAGCTCTGTTCAATACAATTTTCTGGGCTCCGCCATTCAGCCAGTTTTCTACGCAGTGAAGAGTACACCTGTCCAAGCCATGAGCCGCCAGCTTCTCTAGGAGGATGCTGTGGGAGACAGTGTCAAAGGCTTTGCTAAAGTCCAGGTAGACAACATCCACATCTACTAAGCTGGTGACCTGGTCATAGAAGGAGATCAGGTTTGTCAGGCAGGACCTGCCCTTCATGAAGCCATGCTGGCAGGGCCTGATCACCTGGTTGTCCTGCACACCTGCACATGCCTGGTGAGTGCACTCAAGATGTATTACTCCATAATCTCCCCCAGTACCAAGGTCAGGCTTATAGGCCTGTGGTTACAGTCTCTTCACCTTCACCCAACTATAGCCAAATCAGTCTCTTCCGAGTTTCCGTTTATGTTCAAAGTAATAGTCCACAAAATATTTAAAAAGGAAAAAAAAAGGGCTAGTTACACACAACATTGAACTAAGACACCAATACACTACCAATACACTGCCTTCACTGGGATAGCGCACAGATGTGAATATTGGTCTGTAAGTCCTGCTGTAAGTCTTTGGAAGGACAGTAAGACAAATGGCCGATCACGTAATACTAGATTTTTATTTCATTGAATCTGAAAGCAGTTTCTAAGCCTCTTTTAGTGAAATGGTAGTTTTTAAATGCCTATCAAAGGAAAACGTGAAACCTACACAGGAGACCAAAAAAACCCCCTTCTTTCTCCCCTGGGTTACTCACTGACATCCTCTGGAGTCTCTCAAGATCAAAGCTTTGGATTTTATAACATAATATTCCTCTATAAAGCACTTTTCCAGTTAAAGTGGTTTACCAGAGAAATTGCAGTGAAATGGCCAGTTAATTTCTCTTTGCTACATAAAACTAGCAAGCAGTACATCAATAAAATGATCCAATATTTTATACTATTTCCAAAAGGATGTCTCATTTAAAGAAAAAAGAAGTTGCATTTGCATTAATTTGTTCTTAAAGTATGGGATTATTATTTTTAAAACAGCTCTATTGTTATTTATACTTGCATTATGATAACACTCAAGGGCTCTCAACACAGCTGATTATACGAGATAAAAAAATTGATAAAAGGCTGTGTTCAGCCAATATTAATTTTACCCATGTAGAAGTTAAATGCCTAGACGGCCCATATCAACTAGACACTCATGCTGCAAACCAATCCATCTGAATTTATTAATCTTAAAGTTATGCATTTAGTCTGAGCTAATTATCTAGGCTTCCTCTCTAATTAATAGGAAGAGACAGGCACCTTAAGAGGATGATTCATCTTTTCTTAAGATTGGTATAATGAAATATTGGAAGTGATGCTCATGATCTTTTCCCACAGACTAGAAAGAGAGCCTAAACACCTAGTTTAGACTAGATGTATACAAAAGGAATAAAGTTACATGAAATAAATCCCACCTTCACGATGGTTTGCCTGTGTGTGCTCAGCATAAAATATGAAAAAACAATTTTATGGAATAGATAACCACTACATTTTTCAAGTAGTATAACGTGCCCTACCAGCCCTACTGGTATAACAGTTTCTTACTCTGTAATTTCACGGAAATCTGAGAACTAGGGACAACTCTTCATGAGTTTTAGTTGCATGGAAGTATTTTTCCTTTCCAGATTGTATATCAATCTGATGAATATTCCATTTAAAATATTTTATTGTTTCATTACTCTCAAACAAAATATATTTTATATGAGTGATTACATCCAACATCAAGGATTAATTTATAGAAATATTGGTAATTCTCTGATTGAAGTCAGCTATAGTCAACCCTGTATTTAGGTTACAATCACGTTTGATCAGACAAATAAATGTTATCTCTGACGGAGTTCTGACAGAATGGCAATTACATTCCCCACTGTTACTCAAGCCAGATGATATTTCAGGGAAGCTGTTGTCAGAGGTTACCAACCAACAGACTGTGAGCTCAGCCTGTCCGTGGTTCACAGCCTACTCCCTGCTGCCCTCTTGCCTATGGGCTACACACACAAGGCAACCAAAACAGCCTATGACTGGCCAGCCATTACTAGCTCCTATCACCTCCTTTCATGAGGTCCTTGTCACAGAAGAAAAAACACTTTAGGTCTTGATATATGACAAGAACAAGTCTGTCAATGTGCATGGGCACTGTCCAGCCATTCACATGGACAGTGAACGCTTTGGTCATGTCACTGGAATGCACTCATATGCTCGAGTATCACACATGTTCCCCAACCCCATCACACCATGGCGGATGCATTAATTCTCATCATGGGACAGTAATATATGTTTGGCTTGTCACATAAGGGGTAGAAGAGAGAGTAATGGTGTACTTATCATGCAATATACATACACTTAGATCATTTGATGGAAAAAGAGGTACTGCAAGCAGCTCTCTTGTTTGTCCACAAGGGGCTTGGAGAAAGCTTGTCCTTTTTCTTGTGTCTCAACTTTCCTTGGAGAAGGACAGTTCAATCTGTCCCACTGCAGAGACTGAGAATGGCTGTATGAGAAGGTGTGTAAACTAACTGAGAGGAAATGGTTGTGTCTGGACTATTACTTATGTCCAACCTTTGCATTCTTCCCCAGAAACACTATTAGAAAGAACATATATTAGAAAACACATTAGAGTGTAAGAAAACAACATGCCTCCCATGTTTATCAAAACAAAATATCACTTGTATCTGCATTTGGATTATCTCTGTTTACCAAGCTGCTAAAACCAACACCACTTTTTCATGGTAATGTATTGGATGCAGGCGCCAGCATGTTGGCAGCGGCTGGGCTCCAGGGAGGGCCTCTGTGAGAAGAGACCAGGGACTGCCCTGTGCCAAACACAGTCAGTTCCAGCCAGCTCTGCAATGGACCCACTGCAGGACACAGCCGGGCCCATCAGCCAAGCTGGTGGCACCTTGGGGAAATATACTTAAGAAAGAGCAGAAAACACTACGGGGAAGGACACACAGAAAGGTGGTGGGGGACAGAGAGAAAGGAGGAGGACAGAACAACAAGGCCAGAGCAGTAGGAGGACTCTACACTGGAGCAGGACTGTGGCCCGTGGAGGGCCCACACCAGAGGAGAGGAAAAAAGTGAGCAACAAGGAGTGGCAGAGAGAAATGGCTAAGCACTGACTTCGTCCTCCTGTGCCACCCATTGCTGAAGGGACCGAGTGCAACCTGCAGCACTAACACAGCAGGAGGAGATGTCTGGAGTGAAGGTGTGAAGTGGGGACTAGAAAGGTAGAAAAGAGTAATCTGAAGTTGAGCCAGTGAAAGTGGGAGGAAAGGGGATTTTCTTGCATGTTTCAGTGTTTGTCCTTTTTTGCTGCTTCCCAGTACTCCAATCAGTAATTAAATATATATGCTACCTGGCAATAAATTAAATTCCCCAAGTTGTTCTGCCATGACAGTACTTGATAAGTGTCTTCCCTGTCTTTATTTCAACCCATGAGTCTTCTCACTCCTGTTCCTCCTATTTTCTCCACCATCTCACTGGGGAGGGGGGAGAAGGAAGTGAGTGAGCAGCTGTGTGGGTGCTTGGCTGTTAGCCAGGGTTAACTCACCACATTTAAAATGCAAAGGGATGAATGGATCCAATGGTAAATTACTTTCATCGATTACCATTAGCCAAAAGTTTATTTTCTGTGATCCAATCCATCTAGATTCTAAAAGTGAACCTTTTTTCCAGGGAGAGAAATGGCAAAGCTTTTTAAGTAAAAAATAATTCAATTTGAGATCAAATGACTTATGGTGTTGCTGGTGTTGCTGGTGTAAGCAGGAGGCTCACAAGACATAAATGAATAGCTTCTCCTTCCTCTCAATTTGCACAAGTAAGAGACATTTAAAATAAGCAAGTGTAGCTGCTTCTTGAAGACCAAGTTCCTTCTCTACAGTTTATAAACCTAAGGAAAATCTGGTTTATGTTACTTCCGTCATACAACTAATATTCAGGGGATGGTACGTCCTCATTCTGCAAAGTCATGAACATGTCTCATGACAAATTGTCTGGAATTCTTTTGACAAAATCTTTCTAGTGGGGGGAAAAAATTTAAAGAAAAAAAAGTCTTTTAAAATGTAACAATTTAAAATTTAAATTTTTCTCCTTTTACACCTAGAAAAATAGCCTGTTTAGCATTTACAAGGTGAAACGAAACCACTTTTACTGTTCTTTTGGGCCAGGAGATATTTTTAATATGTTGTTTTGAACACGGTTAAAAGATTAAACCCCAAACCACCCATTTCTTATGACCTAATGCAGAATTAGAACAAAGAGGATAGAATTATCCATTCATAATTTTTATTTTCCTTTTCTCCAATTAACATGGTGAGAAAAAAAAGCTTCAGAAACGGGGGGGGGGGGAGTAAGATGGTAAGTCATTTCCTAACCAGCTCTAATGCAGAGATACTTCACTAGCATTATTCACTGTAAAAGCTAAAAGTACAAAATAACTTTAAAATCCAATACAATTACTGGAAAACAGATCTGAAAGCAAAAGGCAAGGATCGTGAAATTAGGAGGAAAATATTTACAAACCAGGAAAATATTTACGCTGGAAAGAACACTTGTACAATTAGAAAAAGAAGGATTACGAGCTGCATAGTGGTTATATAGCTGCCTGATTGAAACTACGTAGATCAGAATCTGCTAAAAAATGTGCAAGCCAAAGGGCAAAGACATTTACAAAATAAGGCATATACAGTAGCCAACCTTTTATCCCAATTCCAAAGATTTGATCATTTACTAAGTTCAGTAAGCATGCAAAGGAATAACTGACTTACTCCTCCATTAAGAAAAAAGAATAAAAATTAAAATTGTGAATACACTTAGCTTGGTGAAATATCTGAAGGATACAATTTAAGCATCATAGGATTAGGCAACAAATAGAATGGAAGTCTTAAAATGAAGGATATCTGAAACAGCAAACAATTCTAAGACTCAAAATATCTGCCTACAGTACAAGAGGCGAAGTGCGTCCTTAGAGTGTGACAGAAAAAAACAAATCTTGAACAGTGTAGAAGTGCATATATTGTACTTCAGCATTACAGGAAAAACAGCAGTTTAAGCCACAAGGTATCCAGGTTCCTTCTGCCCTGTGTGAGTAAAAACTCTTGCTCCTTCCCTCCCCTCTTCCTTCCCACTTCCTTCCCCTCCCCTCCCATTTTTTTCCTCTAGTTCATTTTTTCTCTCCTTCACAGGGACTCTAGGAAACTTGTAAATTCTTGCTGTTAAAACAGAACACCATCCCTTTGCACACAGGAGCTAAGAGGCAAAAACCCAACATGACAAAATAAAAATCATCATTAGCTCAAGACTATAGTAATTCACTTCATTTTCACCTTATTTTGTATGACATTTTAAGAGCATAAATAAATATAAATAGTATTCCAAAAACGCATTTTTCCCATTTTCTTGTGGTACAATTTTTCTTGTGGTATACCAGTATCAACTTCCTTTTAACATTTGAACAGTTTCTCAATAATAGCTCCAGGGGTCTCATTATTTTTTGGCCTGGACTGTAGCATGCTGCAAGTATGTTTGAAGTGAATAACATTTTCAATCATATCAGCATGTCTTTAAGTAAGATTTTCAGAAAGCACAATTTCCTTCACTCAGTGCCTTTACGTGCAACACAACCTTATGTTTTTAAAGGATGCATTCTGTTAATCAGTGAAGAACATATCACTCCCTCTGTCCAACATGCATTTTTCAGGACTGATACTTTACTGCTATTATTAGACAACTGCTATAATGGACTACATATCCAGTTGTCTACCTTAATAACTTTTATGAACTGGAGACATGCTACTTCTTACGTAGCTAACAGTAACTTTTGTAAACGACTAATTCATGTCAACAGCTTCTAATTTTCTTCATCATAGTTGCCAGTTCTGTCAGCAGTGCAGAATATAAACATTAACCAATAAAAAAAAAAAACACCAGGAGGATAAAGTAGTCTTCTAGCTTGCTGACTTCGACTTCTAAGTAAATAGATTTTCTAACACCAGGGATTCCTGCAGAAAGCATGTTTGCATACACCACCATACAACCACCAATCTGGCTAGTTTAAGAGAATGTCAGAGGAAAATAGGTCAGTCTGAGCTCTGTGCCCTAAGATTTCCTTATGAGTACGGCTGATCAACTGATTCTTTAGCACGGTAGAAAAAAGAAGAGGCCATTTTTACACCATTACCTTTTAATTTAAAACATTTGTCCAGGAAGTGAAAAATCATTATGAACCTGAAGCAGTTCCAACTTGCATGTTCACAGCCCAGAGTGCCACAGCCACAATTCTTGTTAAGCACTTCTTAACAATCCATCTCAAATGTCCTGTCTTCCCCCTATCACTCTTCTCACCCTAAACTTCTCACCCTAATTTTCATTCCTCCTCATCCCCAAGCTTCCTCTCATACAATGAAGAAGCCACACTACACACTCTTCTGCCATCCTTATCTTTCTAAACCATGCCCTACCCTATTCCAAATCCCCTCCTACTCAAGAATCCCAGATTAATGTGCCATTGATCGAAACTCAGACTGAATGCCTCTTGGATGCAGCTGCTCGACTCCTCCAATTCTGTTTGCCCAGGTACTGCTACTATCACTACCACTCTACCATTACCAGTCTTGATGCTGCTGTGTCTTGCTGGTTGCCTCCTCCATCCCTCCTCACAAAACAGGCTCTTCCACCCACCACAAGTATACAGTGCTCCCTATTGGTGACTGTGGCTCTCCTGGTATTAAGGCTGCCTCAGCTGCTGGTCTGACAGGGATTTAACACAGGACTGCACTTACTAAAATCCACCTAAAGAGCCCCCTAAGGGCAGAAGCAAAATACACGTTTGTGAGAAAACAGGACGTATGGAATCCATATTATTAACAGGTCATTACTAAACTGCATAGCAAGCAGTATGTGTGGCCGGATTCTGTTCAACACTTGTTTTGGTTAAATAGGCTTCTCCTCTTTCATCTTCATTCTTGTCTCAGTGTGGCTGCCCAAGTGTAGCCTTTCTGTTTAAGCCTGGCAGGTACAACCTATTCGGAAAGGATTGTTTTTTCCTTGCCTTTTCTCTTTCTCTATTATTCCTTGTCATACTCTCTCTCTCTTAGTGATTCCTCTTACAGATACTGTCCCCTCAGTAGCTGTGCTTACCCCCCGTCATGAGGTTGGTTGTGTATGAGATTACAAAGGAAGAGATTAGATTTATTTAATGTCATTTTAAAAGTTACAGTTGAGTCTTGCAGGATTCCACCTTTGAATCAAACTGATTTTGTCATATTACCTACACTGCACACGAACCAGACTCACTTCAAAACCACAAGCTTATTTCAGAACCTAACACCCTCCCAGACTATTTAACAATTCATCTCCATTTGATTCTTGAAACAGAGTCCATAATCAAAATTACATACACTTTTAACATTATTTTTTAAACAACCAGAGCTTAAGTGCTAAGAGAAAAACCAGTGTTGCACAGCTGGAAAAGGTTCTAGCTCATAAGAACCCTGCTTTCTTTCTTGTTCAAAATGCTTTCATGATTCAAGTAAAGCCTGTACTCTTCTTAACCTGTGGTAAGCAGAGAACGTTCTACTCCATTGCAATACCTAATAACGAACAGCATTTTGTTACTAAATAATTTGCCACTATAGTTCATAGTATCTTTCTTACAGACAAGAGTAGACAGTATTAGCATTCTTCTTTTCTTTCTTATATAGAATACACTGGATTAAGTTAATGAAGAAAAGACAACACTGCACAGTATTACTTCTCATAATTACTAATTTCCTGCCATGAAGAATTGGCTTTGAGCTGAGAAAGAATATGAACTCCAGCTACACGTGACCCCAGTGTTTACAATGAAACTATATATAAATTATAGACTTCAGGGCAGGAGGGACATTTTACCTTGCACCACAAAATTGTTTCAGTTTCTGCCTCTCGTTTTCGAACATGATGACTGCGCGCTTATGATCAGTAAATGGGTACAAAGTCCAGTCACAGAACTGAAACAGAAAGGTGGAGGGGAAGAAAGAAGGACAACACTGAAAAATACAACTTATTATACAATGCCAACAATATTTCTCGATAAGACATTACTTCACTAGCAGGAGACAGTCTCAACATGTTTTCATAATGCATATATACACATGCCTAACCAAGACACTTGTTTTAGCTTGTTGCTGAAGATGTCCTGTTAGGCTTTTCAAATGCTAGCGACTTGGCATCCTATTTTTGGAAAACAAGTGCAGTGCCGCAATCTCAGGTACCTTTCTGCCCTCGGTACATGTGGTAAGCATTTCTGCAGAATATCTACATAGCAACTTCTGAGAAACTGGATTAAAATACACCTTTTTAAGTATAATTTCCAGTCAGTGGTTTTCAAACTTTTTCATTTGAGTCACAGAACTGTTCAGTAATTCTCTCTGCATAAATACTGTACCATAGCCTGTCCTGGTTTGCTCATTATGCAGTCTCTTAGAAACTGTATCTGACCCCGACCCCAGAAAATGACTGCTCCCAGAAGTCCAAGCACCCTAATATGAAAGATCATTCATTAAACTTCTAGAAGTGCTAGCTAGTTTACTTCTCCCTCCCCCCAAAATTTATGCATTATTCATAAGGAAAATTGATCAGGAAGAGAAAGATGTATGCTCAAAGATGTGTCACAACTGATGCCACTGAAACTTAACAGAATCCAATCCTTACATTCTAAATATAAGATTTTACTTTTCTTCCAGGCAAAATATTAAAGCTAATAATCACTGGGAGAAATCAAACTGAACCAACGTTTTTGAACAGCTGCAAAGTTTAAATTATGTTTTTCTGTGATTTAAGAGATCAGTACAGCTTGTTCAGAGCTTTTTTCCTGCGTTTTAACTCCCTCTACTTTAAAATAACATTGTACAGTAACAACTTTGAAACAATTTTGAATTGCTAACCTTCCCTTTGTCTCAAATACAAATAGGAAATGCTAGCTCTACCTTAAACCTTTGAAAAACTCTGCACCTGCTGTAATGCAGAAAGCATTAACAAGTAGAAATAAAGACAATTTTAAAAACTCTTGTCAACCTCCCAAATATAACCAGCTAGTTTTTAATCTTTTTGATAATCATATTTTTAAATAAATCATAGTTTAAAAAGTACTGAGAAAAAATCCTTCACATTGACATAGGAAGCAGTATGAGAGGTAACAGATGAGATGCAATATCCATTGGCAAAACACAAAAATATTTGTACCTCACCAAGTTGCTTATGTACATACATTGCAACTCTTCAGAGATGTATAATAATATTTACTTAAAATAAATTTTATTAAAACAAATTATTAAGCAACATCAAGAGACCTGTGATCATGTAAATTGGAAGAAAGTAGTGATAAAACAAGGATATGTATGCCAAAATATAGATGGACTGAACAAAAAACAGATTTGTCTGTGCTAATTAAATGTGACAATTCAGGGCATTTGATATGGAAAAGCAAAACGCACTGTAAAAATATCTATGGATTCTAACTAAAGCAGCATGCAAAAAATTATACTGAGTTAACGAGTGAAAAAAACATCCTCCTGCTCTCCTATCCAAATCTGAGCACTGAATGGAGGGGTTTTCTTTGGGTTTCTCCTCCATGTTTGATTAGAGGTCACTAAAGGGTGCGAAAGCAACAGTTATTCAGTGACTTCAAAGCATAAGCAGGACTGAAAACTGAAATGCTACAGGCAGGCTGCATTTAGGCTATGGTAAATAGGGTACTACATTCCGCAGTAACATACTCCCCAATTATATGGAACAGATCTGTGTTGTTTAATGGATTATATCATGCGTTTTGACCAATAGGTGTTTTTGTGGTGGATTTTCCCCCATGCCCCCCAACCCCATATGGCTGTGAGCACAGAGTCCAGCTTTGTTTTTTCTTTCATAATTTGTTAGGAAAATTGTTTTTTAAGATACTTTAGTCTTCTTGTCACCAAGTGTGAGACAGTACGTACTTATTTATATATGAACATCCATATGTATAACAGAGTTCAACTCATCGAATGGTAAAGGAAATTATTTTTTAAGTGTTTGGGAAGAAGATGAGCTAGAAAGATGCATGACTGGATTTACTGGTATCTAGTGGAAGGGCAGAGCTGCAGTGAGATAGACCTTTGTCTCAGTTCATCAGAATATATCCACCAAAGCTTTAAAAGTTTCCACTAACTGTTCAGCTACCAGGTACAGTACATATATCTTTGTAAAAACAAAACATGATAAAGAACACTGCTGTCTTAGACTGGCTGAATATTGGTGCACATCTAAATGCTTACGCTTCCACATAAACCTGGTAATACAAACTTGCATTTGACAGGGATTCAAATGAAATACACAACTAGCAGACCTAAAAATGGAAAAAAGGCTGTTTGATAACTTCTTTTATCACAGTAAAATCCAAGGAACTTAGCTAATTTCAGAAGATATTTTTGAAAGCCACGCATATCCAGAATTAAAAGATACAGCTCTGCTGTTCCTAGGGACTTTGTACATACAGACTGGATTATTGGATGCTAGAGGACATTTAGTTTGCAACAAATCTTCAGTGAAAAATAGATGTTCCAACTTCATTCATTCTTCATCTTAGTCCGAAACCACCAGAGACAAGTTTCACTCTAAAAATTCTGTAGCCATGTAGTGAAGCCATACATGAAAAATGAAGGACAATCATCATATGAACTTGTGAGATCTGTGGATTGCAGAGGACTTTGTGCAGTTCTGGGGAAGCCACAATGGCTTTTATGTATGGAACTCAGTGACATGGTCTAATGATTTTGGTATTTTCTTTCATGGCCATGCTTACCTTTAGTTAAGACTTACAAATAGGAGTTTGCTGGACAGCTATGTCATGTAAGAATAAAGACCCAGGTTTTGTAGCCACTACATAGTTTCTGACTATCAAACAATACTTGTCTAAGCTACCTAAAATCACACACAGAACAGGATCTTTAAAGAAAGATGGGCTTGAACAGGCAGGAAAAATATATTTAATTGGAACTACATAATAAATTTTATTATATTTCCTGGATATGATATAGTCAGAAAAAGCAGGTGAACTTGCAGGTCCCTTTGTAGGTCCTTCAAGAAGCAAGAAATCACGGAGATAAATATATCAAAAAATTGCAACTGGGCAAGGGTTTACTGTATTTCCACCAACTTCAAAAAGCTTTAGTGTAGACACCACCCCAGAAGACGCTGGCAGAGGTTCAGTGGCAAGAGTGCCATCTACTGAGTGAAGCTCTATGCTTCCTGAAGCACGTAGGCTTTCCTCCCAGCTCTGCAACTCAAGAATGCCGCCTAACCCTACCTCATATCATGACCACAACACAAGGTGGCTAGTCTCTGGATGGCAAATCCTACTTAAGATATATTGCCATCTTAATATTAGAATATCTTGCTAATAGCTTTTGGAAATTTGTATTAGTCTAATTTTTCCAGATGAGAGCATAACTGTTGGCCTAAAAAAGAAAAGACAGTGAAAAACCTATTATGGAGCCATGTTGTCAAACGTGGTCATTAATGAAATACTTGTTCACTATTGCTTGTAGCATAGCCACTGGTCTAAACAACACATGCAACATTTTTGAAACAGTGATACAGATTCTGTAACACAGCTTCTTGCAGATAGTTGCCTCATCAGGCTTGCAAGATAATATATTGTTTTTCATACTTAAAAACACAGAAAAATCTTTCAAAGTGTATGAAGAGGTATGAAGCTCTTCATAGGCTAGACATGTTGCCACTGATATCTTTCAGTGAAGTATAATACTGACTATTCTTAACTAATAAGGATACAGGTAGAATTGATCCACGAAGAAATTTTTAAATTGGGCAAGTGATGACAAAAGTTTTCACCGTTTGGCTTGATACAAAATGGGCAACAGCCTGACTGAGCAGCAGTAGTTAAAAATATTTGTAAGAATTACAGATCGTTCATTAGTGAACAAAATAGAACTATGGCAAAAAAGGTTATTCAGTTCTTATGTTAATTCAAAGGAATTCTGTATCTCGGACTAAGAAAGCAGTCTATTAGTAGAAGATGGCCTTTCTATTTGTCACTTATAAAACACACAGCTACAAAAAATTACCTGAGTACTGGACTTCTCTAAGGATACAGAAAAACTAGAATCCTGAAGAGCAGTCAAAATGCTAAATGCTTCAGAAAGCATAAATTATGAGGAAAGGTTAAAGGAATGAAGTTTGTTAAATAAAAAAAGAGTAGAGGAAGAACATACGATATCTTAGTAGAGCAAAAGATTCACTGAAAGATTTAGACAATTTTAGGCATAATGTCTGAACAGACATTTTAAGCATTTATAATTCTGTCTCAATGAAAAGAATTTATCTAGATCTTGAACATCTCTTATGATCTTACCTATATGTAAGCACATGAAATGGCAACCCAGGAATTTTTCAATCCTGCAGTGTCACTGTGAGCCATCATGCACCTTACAGAACCCAAGATGAAATGTTTGAGATGCACTTAGTAGGTGGAGCTAGTTGGCTTCATAAAAAAAATAAACAGGTTCTCACTGGCTTGACAGCACTGAGACAACACTTCCTTGTAGGTATCCCTAATATCTAACTGTATCAGAATTTACAAATGGAGTTTCTTGTTTTATGAATGTTTTATGAAAACAAGTATCTGTTACTGATCTACTAAGAACATTTTAGTTCAAAGTATAATATACTAAATAAGGCTACATTATTTTATCATACATTTTGTTAAAACACATTGAACCTAATTCCTCAAGGCATGTAAACATATGCTTAAGTTAAAGTAGGTGGACAATCTAATGAAGGGACTATTTCCTCACCTAAAAATTAGTCAGTGCCCTACATGCTAGTGATCACAAAGCTTTGTGGATATTGGCTGTCCACAACTGTGTGCTACCAGTGCATGTTTGTGTGTCTGCACATGTAGGGAGAGGAAGAGAAGGCAGTAGCTTCGCAACGGAAGAGAGGAATTCCCAAAAGGGAATTATGACTTGGATGGGAGGTACACTAACTCCTCCAGCTAAGGTTAAGTCCCAACTCCCCCTAGTCCAGACCAGCCAATATATCTAATATAACTCAGCTGCAACAGGGTCTCAAGAAGCAGCTGGCTAACTCTGCTAGGCACTGCCCCCTCTGCCCTCCCTTACCACCACTTCTGCTTCCTGATCAGAGTTGCTACTTCATATGTTCCAGTACAGTGCTATGGCTTCTCTGGCTAGACGGATGTAGACACTCAAGACTGCTAGAACCACTGCGAAAAAAAAGAAAGATTGTGGTCCTGTACAACACTTGGCCTCCACAGTCTCCCTGAGCTACTTAGGCTGACAGCATGTTTGCCCCACTAGACATTCTGGGCTGTGTCAGCAAGTTCATTTATCTCTGACTCTTCTGGGCAGATACCAAATTGTAAGGGCATGCACCCACAAAGCAGGCAGAATATCTGAGCTCTGGAGATTTTAATTCTCCAGCTGGTCATGTGCTGAGTAGGGAATACGCACATAAAACCTGAATCTGGAGCATTACGGGTCAGTGGGTCAGAGACCTTGTGACCCAGAGAATCACAATGCTTTCTCCCTCTTTTCCATCTGAAGATGTAATTACTTCAGCTTTTGAAGAGGTTGAGCTTTGGAACACAAGACTGAAAGGTACCACTGGAAGGGTGACTACATTCAGTTCCACCCTTATTGCTGGCAACCAAGCGATAGATGTCATGCTCAGGAAGGCTGAAAGAATGCGTATTCTACATGACACTACAAATACAATTTTTTCCCAAAAACCTGTGACAAACTGTAGTAAAATGAAAAAAATATAGCCATAAACTCACATGCAGACAGGAAAGAAAACAAAAATCATAACCAGCATTTTAGGCTCCTGCAGTAATGGGAAGTTAGATAAATAAATAAAAGTTGCAAGTCATCCTACAGAGGAAACCTGTATCACACAGGAAAAACAAAACAAGATACAACACACCAGATCTTATCTGGGGATGCAATCCCTTATGCCCTAATCTCTCATAGTTTAAGGCTAAGTGGGACCCACCCATTAAGCACTTCAGGATTTCTATTACAATCACACTGCTAATCACCTGAACACTTTGCCTGTGTGCAGCCAGTATTTCACTGGAAGACCAAAAATGTTATGAAGCTAACTCACAAGCCATGGAGGAGAGAAAATGATTCTGACTTTAAAGCAAACAAAAAAAGGTCCTGAACATGGCAGTAAGCCTTCATCTCCCAGCTTCAGAAACTGTTCATTCTGTTGTCAATCCCATCAATAAATACAGCAATCGACATCTAAAAATATCTTAGATCCTCCGTTCCTTCTCATGTGCTTTTCTAGAATTTCACCTCGTTGCTGCTTATGAACTTTTTTATAGTGCCACATCTAAACTTAGATATGACCAAAATATCTTCACTTTGTTCTCCTGAAGCGTAACACGTCATTTTTCTTGCCTTTGCAACTAACTCCTTGTAATTGGTGGCAAATATTAAAATCCAGAAAATGGATGGCTCTCCTCCCCCCACTTGCTTGCCTGTAAGAACACCCATATGATTCATTAAAGAGGATATACTCCTGTTTGACTTATGTAATCAATAAAACATGACTTACATCAGCAGGTGTATGGTATTATTTCACTGCCTTAAGCCATATGCTCATTTTCCCTTTTGCAGCCATAAAAACACAAACTGAAACAATAAAACTCACTTAATTCATATTCTTAGGGTGAAAAGCACTTGTTTGGTGACATCCAGCACTGGGAGGGGTTTCATTTTCTGAGGGCTTATAGGCTCAACTATAGCAAGGGCTGTGAATCTCAGCTGATACCTGAATTAAATTACACTGAACTCCAAGTCATTCCAAGTAATTTGTTACTAATAGTGGGTTTAACAGCTGTTCATGTAAATCATTGTGAAAGCTTTTAAATTACTGGATTTATTCAAGTCTTTAGATTCTTTTTTAATATTCAAACCAAAATGGATTATAATCTGTTTATCCTCCTTGTCAAGGTGCCTGAAGAACAAGAAAAATGCAGTCATTTCTGTGTGAAACACATAGTGCATGATGCTCCTATCAATGGTATAAAAATAGGTAAGTGAATCCATGTTACAAGCACAATATGAAGTAGTGAAACAGCAAACTGCAATTCTTGAGTCAAGTGTATTACCTAAGAAAACACTTAAGCATATTCTGGAGATTTTACTCTCCAGGAAAAGAACTTTGTCAGGTAAGTTTCAGTGATGTGGAAAACTTTTTAGCTTCAAGGTAAAGAAAACCCAAACAAACATACAAAGGTTAAAAAAGGTTATGAGGACTGCATAGGTAAAATGTTGTGTTGCATACTTAATAACCCCATGGATATACACCTGAGTATTTCCACCTCATCTCACATGCAAGAACAACAAAAACAATGATTTTAACATGTTATTACAAAGCCAGAGAAAATACACTTGCTTGGGGTAAGAAGGGCTACCTATAGGCAGCTAATTTACAGTCATTCAAAAACGTGGAAACCCAGCATGGGTATGTACCATATAACACCATAAAATTCAAAATGCAGCACAGATTTATTCATCTGCTTTGGTGTGTGTCCAGATAGCAAGTTAAATTAATTAAAAGTGTACATGAATTTAATTGTGTCCTTCCGACTTTGCAGGATTCACGTCTATTTGCATGATTACATCTCAGTAACCCAAGTTCACCCTTCTCAATAAGGGGACATCAGGTTCGTAGGCATATAATTAACTATCGGTTTTCATGGTTACTGTACCTCCACTGCAGTACACTTCCCATACCTCAGAAGTTATTAAAGTCCTCATCACTTGAAACAGACTTAAAATAAATAATAAAAGTAGCAAACAAAAACATCAGTTGCACAGTTCTCAATCTCAACTTCTTTTCTCTTTGAAAAAATATTAAAAAACCACAGCTACCAATGCAGAGACGTTTGAGACAAACATTTTAAGACAGCTCAAATAAAAGTTAGATCTGCATTTCTGCTTACTTGTGCATCTAGAAAATTACGGTCCACCATGAATTAAAAGTTCTGCTTGGATCTTCATCCTATTTCATTCTGTTAGTAAGAAGACTTAGTCACGCTGAATAAACCTAAACAGTTTGTCTACATTGGGAAGATTTTCCTGTATTTGAATGTAGCTTTGAAGAATCAAGTAAGCTAACATTACACTGATTACCACTGATGAGCCAGAGTAAAGCAAAGCAAATTGAGGTCAGCAGCATGTCAGGTAACCTGACTGTCTTGAAATGTGCACAATAAGATTTGTAACACAGACCACTTAGCCCTAAAAAGGTTCATCTCGTGTATTACACTTCAATTTTGTGTGATTTTTCATAAAGGTTGTTTTTAGGATTTATTTCCACTTTAAATACTCAAAAGTTTTGCATAAGCCTTATATTTTCTGAGGTGAACTGGTGGTTTACACACAAAAAACAGTAAATATCTCCCCCTTTGAGGAGGGTGAAGGAGGTGCAGTTGTGATCCAAATACTAATGCTTTTTTCTAATTAGAACAATGAATCAAGATACCTGACTGATGTAGCTTTTTCTTGTTAACAAGTACAGGTGTTACTATGCCAGCAAATACAATTAAAGATAGATTTTTTTAGAATATTTCATAATTAGAAAGTAGATGAATCCACCTCAGGTCCAAATGCCACACAACCTCATTACTCACCCTCTTGAAATTTTTGCCACAACAGCATACCCTTTTATAGCACAAACACATTATTAGTAATATTCTGCTATTCAAGTATTGAAATTACTATAATGATTTTTTTTTCCTTTTAACACATTAAGGCTTTTTTGGACATATTTTATTTAGGACTTGACCTTTCTTTTGACACTATGCTCCCGTCTAAGTGAACTGCTTAGGAAATTAACGTATTTGCTGTCTGAAGCAAAGCTGGATCATTGACTTGTTGCACAGTGTTCACTGCAGAAACAAAATAGCTGCGGGCATTCTTAACACTCGTAAGGTTACATAGAAAAATTTGATCTGGAAGTGGAGGACCCATTTTCTTAAATCTATGCAAGAACTAACAGATGCATGTCATGACTATTCATGACATTTTAAAAAGACAAGGCACCGTGCACAGTCTTTCTCCTAGCCTACATACGTAGTGCCTAAGCACCATTATCAAACAGAATCATTACAAAATGAGCCAAGTTAAAAAAAAAATAGAAAACCAACCCAAAACTCAAAAAATTTTGTTTGAAAGTCGAGTTTTATTATTAAAAGGGTATGAGTAAAGGCCAAGGATGTTTTATTCATAATCTTATTTCCAAGAAAGGAGGAGGTATGAGGACATCGTGTCCGATACTTCTCACAAAGGTAAGGTGAGGATTCTTTTAAGGGATACGTTTTTGGGGTAGGTGAGATGTATAAGGAAGCTAAATTAAAATTCAAATATGATTGTATGACACCTACAGTTAGGGCTTTAAAAACCACCACTGACTTGCTGAAATGGTGAAGTATTGCCACCTCAAATGAAGGCACTGTCAGAAGAAAATTAATTGCTGAGAGGCCTACCTACAGGCAAAAGAGACGGGACTTCCCTTATGTGAAGCTGCAACTAACCACTGCCTTCACACAGAACTGCAAAGCAGCAGAAATCTTCAAGCCGGTATGTCACCTTGGTAGCCTAATACAGTTCTTTTCATGTCTGCTTCTGCAACCTGTATTTCAACAATCTTGATCCCAGCGGTGAGTTACCTGCATGAAAAAATAAAAGGGAACACTAGTGAGGAAAGTTACCTCCTTCCCTCACAACTGGCCAGTCAAAATCTGATGGTGTGCCCGTGCTGGAAGATTTTGCTTCGTCTGAAGGATACTGGCTTGTTGCTTGAACTTCAGGGTTCCTTGAACGTTTTGGAGAAAAACCCACAGCTATCCTCACACTCAACAACCCTTAAGAGATGGGTTTACACAACATCACTTTACTAATTCCGCACAGTTTTACACAGATTCGCGCTTTTTTGTTTACAGCTCCAGTTACGATCCAGCAGCGATATTATCCTCATAAATATCTGCGCAGGCACGCAAAAGCTTTGCGAGGAAACGCTGCCTAAAACGCCAAAAGGCGAGCAGCTCCCGTCCCGTCAGCAGCGCCAGGCAGAGTTTAAAAAGAAAAGTCCGCCACAACAAGAGACCCACGCAGATGAAGGGACTTCATTTAAAAACAAAACAGATCAACACCCCAACACCGAGCCCGCGCTGCTGTGCCCCGCCGGCCGCCCCAGGGCGCTGACCGCACCAGCACCGCCCCCCGCCACCACACAGCCCCGGTCCCACGGCGGGGCCGGACCTCCGCGCCCCCTCGGCTCCTGCCGCCGCGGCCGAGCGCGCTTGCGCCGCTGCCACACGGGCTCCCAGCTGCGCCGGCCTCGCCATGTCCGCTTCCTCCTCCTCATCGTGCTCCGCCGCCGCGCTGCGGCCGGTCACTCACTTGATCTTTGACATGGACGGTCTCCTGCTGGGTGTGTAGCCCTCGCCCCTGCCGCGGCCTGGCCCCCGCCCCCGCCGTGGCCGCTCCCGCTGCACTGGCCAGGCCTGGCCCCGCCGTGCGGGGGACGAGGGGCCACAGCTGGCCTCGGGCAGCCCCCTCCCTCACTCCCTTCCCCTGCCCGCCGCGGCGCGCCGCCCCTCCGCCGAGGCGCCTCCCGGGGCCGGGGCTGGGCGGGCCACGCAGTGCCGGCCGGTCTGTCTGTCGGTAGGCCCAGCCTGTCTGCTCGCCCGCCCGCCCCCAGCGGCCGCTCCTTCGCCGTCTCCTCGCTCCGGGCGGGCGGCCAGGGCACCCCGGGCGGCGTTGCTTTACCCAGTTGAAGGGATTAAAGCAACAGGAAACGATGTATTTCCTCCTTCTCCCCCTCCAGCCACCCCCAGCCTTCTGTGGGCAAATATATCCTGAATTAAAAGATCCGGGGCTAAGACTGAAAGGGGCGCTTACCCCTCACAGCGGAGGGCTGAACGCGGGCTGGGGTGCCTGCGGGGACAGAGCTGAGGGGCGGGTGTGGGGGAGGACGGGTTTCCTGCTTGCGGAGCTGGAGGAGCCCGAGGGCCGCCCCGGCGGGTGGGGGGCTGCGGGGGGCGGCCGAGAGCAGCCAGCCCCTCACCTTGGGCCTCGCTTGCCCGGTGCAGGGGCGCGTTTCTAAGCACTTTGAGTTGGCAGCCTCCGGCTGAAAAGTCTGGAGTGCAGTAGTCATCTCCCAATTTTTATGTCAGTAGACTTTCAGCTTTGCAGGGTTATTCTGAAATAACTAATAATATTACAGGGTTATTCTGAAATTTCAGCCTTGTTTAATATCTTAATGATCTGGATGAGCGGATCGAGTGCACCCTCAGTAATTTTGTAGATGACACCAAGTTGGGGGGAGAGTCGATCTACTTGAGGTTAGGAAGGCTTTACAGAGGGACCTGGACAGGCTGGAGTGATGGGCTGAGGCCAATAGTATGAGGTTTAACAAGGACAAGTGCTGGGTCGGGCACTTAGGGCACAACAACCCCATGCAGCGGTACAGGCTTGGGGAGGAGGGGCTGGAGAGCTGCCTGGTGGAAAAGGAGCTGAGGGTACTGGTTGACAGCTGGCTGAACATGAGCCAGCAGTGTGCCCAGGTGGCCAAGAAGGCCAATGGCATCCTGGCTTTTATCAGGACTAGTGTGGCCAGCAGGACCAGGGAAGTGATTGTGCCCCCTGTACTTGGCACTGGTGAGGCCGCACCTTGAATATTGTGTTCAGTTTTGGGCCCCTCAGTATGAGAAGGACATGCAGGTGCTGGAGCGTGTCCAGAGAAGAGCAACGAAGCTGGTGAAGGGTCTGGAGAGCAGGTCTGATGAGGAGAGGTTGAGGGAAATGAGGTTGTTTAGCTTGGAGAAGAGGAGGTTGAAGGGAGACCTTATCACTCTACAACTACCTGAAAGGAGGTTATGAGGTTGTAACAAGGTAGGTTTTGGTCTCTTCTCCCAACTTACTAATGATAGAATGAGAGGAAATGGCCTCAAATTGCATTAGGGGAGGTTTAGATTGGATATTAGGAAAAATGTCTTTATTGAAAGAGTGGTCAAGCATTGGAACAGGCTGCCCAGAGAGGTGGTAGATCGCCACCCCTGGAGGTATTTAAAAGGCGTGCAGACATGGCACTTCAGGGCATGGTTTAGGAGACATGGTAGTGTTGCGTTGGTGGTTGAACTTGATGGTTGGACAGCATTCTGATACAAGCCAGGATGCTGTTGGCCGTGGTGGTTGGACTTGATGGTCCTTTTACAACCTTAATCATTCCGTGATTCTAATCTGTCCATCGTTCATGCTACAGCTAGGTTGGATCTTGAGGTTTCAATAATCAGTATGACTGGAACAGTGTTTATGTCTGCTCTTAACTATTTGTTGAATCAGGGCCTTTCTGCTGCATGTGTCCTGTAGAATAATGGAATATTTTTGCATGTCACTTATTTTTTGTTTGGGTTTTTTTTTAATAGCCTGTGTGGATAATCGCACAGGAAGCAGCTTTGGATGTGGGTAAGTTCTTTAAAAATGGTGAGCATGAGGCAGTGCCTTCAGGCTGCAAAACCCAAATTGTTGCAGTTTCTAGAAAGACTGCTGTGGACTCTAATGAGTTACTCTGTTTCCAAGAATCATGCATTTTTCCCTCCTTCACACATGTAACAGGCGAAGGCAATTCGATTATAATGTTTTAGAATGACTTTACTCACACTATCATGGATCTTTTCAAGCATTTTAGAGCCTTTGGTTTCTCTTTGTTTCATCTGCACTCTCAGTGCAAAACACTGTGCAAAACAGTGATTGAGTTATTTCAGTTTCATTTTCATTTTCACCACTGGAGTCTCAAATAGCCGGGGGTTATGTTTTTTTTTTCTTAATCCAGAACCAATTATCTTAACTTCATTGCTACTTGGAAGTTCCAGGAAAGCTTTCGTAGTTACTACTGCTTTTTAGCATAATTTGAAAATCTGCTTCACACAGAATAGTCACCTGAGCAGGACAGTCCAGGTAAGAAATATAATTCTTTAGGCATTGATATGCATGCGTAAGGTATCTATCAGTTTTAAGTGAATTTATTATGCACAGGTATTTACAGGATAGGTGCTTTATCTTCGGACAGTATTCTGAGAACTGAAGGCATTTTTCTCAGATGCTGTCCTGTCTGTATTTAGAAATTGCCTTTCTGTAACATTCCAAACAGGCAAAATACAATACAAATTGAGGTTCTGAGTCATGTTTAGTTCTCAAAACACCTGGGGTTCATACAGTGAAAAAGCAGTAAAAATACTGTATGAACTGTATCTCATACTGGGAAAGTAATTACAAAGGTTCCATAATTCTTGGACATAAGTTTGCCAAGATTGAGACACTCAAGGTATAAACCTACTCCTTGCTGTTACTGAATTTATCAGTTTTAAAGTCCAGCTCCAGAGAAATACTTTGTCACTTTCTGGATTCAAATAAAATAGCAGACATAAATGATGGCATTTTGTGTGCATATATAAAAAATATACTTACATGAAGATTTTATGCATGCTGGTATAATTTATTTTTATCCCTAGATATGAGGCGCCCTTTGCACCCATAAATATTTTTTGTATTGTGTTTCCATTTCCCTACTTACTGTTATGCTATAACATGCAATTTCTTCTATTTTACAAAAGTTGCGAAGCAAGAATGTGTTGTATTTCAGTAATCTTTCAGCTTTGATGAAAGCCATAATTATGTATAAAATTCAACTGGAAATACTCTTCAAGTGTCTTCCAGTACAGAGGCATAAAAGGGACGTGACCTTGATGATTTTCATAATGTACACTAGCTGTCAGAGGACTTGTAGAGTGTTTCAGCGTCTAAATACTTTGAGTTCTGTCACAACTTTAACATAATTTTTGGTGAACCTATTTGTTTCAGGACAAGTTGTGACACATAGGAGGCAAAAAGGCAGCCAGGAGACTGCTTGGACTTCCCCAGGATTCCTAAATGTTTCGAGAAATTTGGAATAATTTTGGGGAAGGAATGAAATAAGGGATGCACAGGTTAGATGCTTTCTGCCCAATCTGTCTGCTGTAAATCTTTTGGATGAGACAAATGATTATACTGACGTAGACCTACATGAGGAATAAGATCCTTATCTTTAGTTTTCTTACAAAACTTTCAATGTATAACATAATGCTTATTGAAAATTATAAAATGAATTACATATTTCTAGATGCTATGGAAATCTGCATAAAATTACTTCTGAAAGAGTGCAAACAAAATTTTTGGTATTGGATATCTATAACTACACTTTTGTAACTTTCTAAAGTACCTCCATAGCTGGTTGCACTTTTCAGAATCTGAAGCTTTAGGTATTGCAATAATTTTCACAACAAGGTAGTGTTTGAAAATGTATATGACTGGTTTTGGAAGTTTTCATCTAAACCTTGCCGATTTTAAAGAACAAATATTAATTGATCTATAAATGATGAAAAATTGAACATTAAATTGATCTAATGTAACATGCCATTAAATTTCTTTCTATACCTCACATACTTGCTTCTGATTAAAGAGGATAGGCTATCTTCTGATAGGAAGATTTGCAAAATATTAATGAATACTTCATAACTGTAAGTGTTAAATCCTTAAATGAGGTCTCAGGTACTTACAGGGTTCTTGACTTTGGAAGCAATCCACGTGTTACCCTATAGAACCTGCATCCATATTCTTTAGGGGCTAACACTAGGCTATGTGAAAGTGCTGCTGAGTCTGATCTTCAGTGACTTTACCTCCCCATCTCTTTAACATAATTGAGACTGATTAAGTTGTCCTTGAGTCCCACCTTGATGTATCAGTTTACCTTCAATAGGGAAGTTCTTGCCCCTGAACTGCCAGTGGAAGTACTTCATCCCTTTCATTCCGAGTCTTTCTGTATCATTATTTGAAGTGTTAATCTAACACCCGTTTTTCAGCCCTTGTAATCAATGTGGTTCACCCTTCTGGAGTTTTCTCCTTTTGGATTACCTGTCCTTTCCATTTGAGCTGCTGGATGAAATCTTAGGGTTTTTTGTCTGTCGTTCCAGTTGCCAGGAAATTATCACACTGGAAAATAGTGCTCTCATTTAGTAAGTAAACTATGTGAACAGCACCTCTAGATAGCTTGTTATTAAATTAATTGAAGGACTTTTTGGTTGGTTGTTTTTTTGGTTTTTTTCGGAGGAAACTTCAGCTGTAATAGAAATACCAGCCTTTGTGCTAGGCTACTACAGCTACATCCTGCTTTATTATACATGTGCAGGAAGAATTAGTTAACGTAGTTTATAAGTGGTGCTCGCTTCACTGTGTAGTGTAAACCAGAGGAAAAGGAATAACTAAATTTTAATTGTTGGTGTACTGCTGTACTTTTAAAATGTATTTATTTATTTTTAAAACCAACACTTCCATAGTGTTAAATTTCTACTTGTTTTCCTACAGGCAATCCTAACAATAAATGCTCAGAACTTGTACAGTAGATTGCTTTTTCATAAAAAGCTTTAGTCTTTTCCTACAGAAGGCTACTATTCTAACTGCTAGTATGCAATGTAATTAAAATTATTAAACCTACTTATGTGTGCGCTTATCTGACACAGAGAGTACAGGGGTAGCTGCCTAAAATAAGAAATAAAAGAACAGAAGCTAAATATCTTTGATACCTAAATAAATACTTCTGTTATAGTTGTACTGTTTAATATCTGATCCTGCTATTTTAGCATATTGTAAAACCATACAAAACAAATAGTGAAGATACAGAAAGAAAAAAAATCTACTGAATTTGTACGAAATATGCAACTAGAGTAATGCTCCCTGGGATCTATCTTCTCAAGTTACTGCATAGATTGTATTTTGAGCTAAGACAAGTGGTTTTGTTGTGTAGTTGTAGCCATAATAGCTACCCCATCACCAGAACACAGTTAAGAGTGAATATTGCCTTAGTTGATCTGTGCCTAAACTGGTAGCGGGCTGAAAATATTTTAAATTAGAAATTATATTCTGTACAAGGTGCATGTATAATATTAACATTTCATAACTGACAAATGAACTTAGGAAATCTGCTGCAAAGATAAGGTGTTTCTTAGCATTGTACTTAAAGCTGAACTAAAGCTAAGTTAACATGCAGAGAACATGACACTTTAGTATAGAAAGTTTAGTCCTGTATTTATTTAAATTTTTGTTAGTAGTGTCTGTTTTATGTAAATTATTATCCTTGCCGGTGTCCATTAGTGTTGTGAGACAGCATCTTTACATAAGATAAGTCAGCATATTCAAGTAGATCTAAAAGAGAGATGGTTTCTAAAGCAGCTTAGTTTTGCAAGGTATCTTCACCGTAACTCGAAGTCGTGTTGGACTGTACAGGCGCAGGTATGCCAGCTTGCTCTGACCATTTGCAGAGAGGCAAGTAGTAGTTCAGGCAACTGGGATCAGAAGTTGCTGCTTTTGCAACAAATGAACACTGCTGGTTCTTGTGTGCCGCTTCTCAGCAATGCCTGCATGGCTAGTCATACAGGTAATCTCTGGTCTAGACTATAAAAGAAATTAACTTGCAGTTACATTCATTGCAGTGTTGTGAAATTCACTAGAGTTTTGGCATGTTCTCTTTCTCCCCAGTATTACTTACCCATTGTCACAAGGTCAGAAGTAAAAAATGTACTCTTACTCTCATTTCATTGCACAAGTTGCCTAGGAGATCGCTGTTACAAGAAAACTGGTAAGAGTTCTATGCTAGAGTTTGCTTATGTTCATGCTGTCTTTTATTTTACAGTGTGAATGGGAGGTTAAACCAGCTTCCTATTTCTTCTGCATCAGAGCAAATAGCACCAATTCAACTAAACATCAGTCCTCTCTAGATTGTCCTCTATTATGGCTTAAGTGCAGGAATTAATCTTCTTAGGCTATAAACTGGCAATCTTGTAAACCTATTTTCTGCTTCTAGGTAGTGGAAGCTTGCTTTCTTGCCATTCTCCATTTCCATCTGATTTTGGGGAACAAAGAAGGAAACAAAAATGCTGTCTTGCACCTGTGTTCTGTACTTGTATCTTGTTGCAAAAACAAAGAGATTAAGGATATTATTAGATTAAAATACCTCATAGATGCTTCATGAGCAAATTTTGGAGATAAGCAAAAAAGCTTCTCATTAAGAATTAACGAACCATGAATAGAGTAAATAAGATTTGTCAGGTGCTTGAAAGCTAGCATTTTAATTTAACAGCAAGGAAAATTTTGGCAAGGACATAACAAACGTACTAACCTAGAATCTAACTTCTGCTATTCCCATGATCATCTTGCAAATTGTCCACACGGTCGCCTGTTGTTTGAGGTTAGAATAATCCAGAATTGGAGTTTAGTTCAGCATCTGTAGAACAGGGTTTTTTTCATTTCAAATTGTTACCACATTTCAAAATGTCATGGGCAGCATTAGCAATCATCTTTTTTTCTCCCTGGGGAATTAACAGGGGAATGCTCCCAAGCTGAAAAATACATGATTTGATTTTAATATTGCACATAAATTGCACACAAATGCAATACATTTTGGTGCTTATTTATTTATTTATTAGTTGCACCAGACCCAAAGCATTTGGTTTTAAAAGAAGAAAAACCCAAATGTGCTAAATAAATTAATCCTGAGAGATTTCAGATTTCTGCTGTTAATAATGTGGTTTTCATTTTCTGACTCTTACACACATTCAGTTGTATAGAGGTCCTTTAACAAGTGGAGAAGTATGTTTTGAAGGTGCTGGGAGTCTAAAGGTTCTGGTCAGTGATTTTAAAGATGCACACAGCGGTTTTACCATTTATAAAAATTAGTCTCTTTCTGTGCCTAAATGCAGATTTGCAAATCTGTTTGTAGATGATAAGGTTTTATATTTGTTGGCTACATACACTGGTTTGTGTATGAAGTTCCAATTATTTTGCTTTGAATGTAAATAATAAGGAACAGAATTTCACACAAAGAAAAGGTGCATAGAGTTTTCCCTTATAATAACACTATTTCCAGCTGCTGCATTCCAATTTTCTTTTTCCTTAAGAAGAAAAACAACATTAACAACCCTGGGTTTATTATTCTGCATACTGGCAGTAGTTGCACTGTATGCTGTCTTGGGCCCAACTGTGCAGCTCCTGTCCTGAGTAGTTGTAATTCGTTCATGTAGCCGTGTTGTGACTTGGCTAATTGAAGTATTGAGAGTGGAATTTCTAAGGACACCTTAATTTGTCTGGGTAGGACAGTTTACCAGCAAAATTCTGCTCTGTGAGTTCTGCTGGTATATTTTCTGTGAGAGACAATCTTATTTTTGAATACTGGTGTTTATACTTCTAATGCTGGGGGGGAAGGGTGTTGGTTGTTGCTATTATTTTTAACCATTGTAAAACTTTTTTTTTTATTGGCAGCAGACCTTAATGGTGATGATAATTTCTACAATATGAGCATTGGTCTTTCAAAGGCTAGGAACTGTGTTAGCTAACAACATAAAAGCAATTAAGCTAAATATCTTCTCCTTTCAAACTTGATATCTATTGCTTTCATTATGAACAACTCATTTCCTTTTGTACAATGTAGGCACTACATGTGATTGTTGCTGCTTCTGTTATGTGTTTCTGTACCTCTCTGTACTGATCCTCATTTCTTTCACAAGACTACTGAGAAGTATTTAACCAATATCATTTTTGTATCTTGTAATGGTTCTGACAGAGAGTCCGGATCTTGATTTATCCCTTTCCTCCTCCTTAACAACAATAATAAAATCAGTGTTCTGACACAAAGTGCACTGAGGTACTGCCAACCATTGTCAAGATATTAATTTATCTCACTTTTGAATTCCTTTTCTTCACTAACCAGTAAGGAATGCTTGTCTCTGTTTCTTGTGGTTCTTTTTTTGGTGGCTGACAACTTTTTTGGTTTGTTTTTTTTTTTTGGCAATACTTTGGTTCTTGGAGGGTTGTACACCTTTTGACAGAATGAATGTTTGCTGTCTCTATGTATGCTTTCTGTTCTTGTGCAGCTTTTAATAATTTTTAATTCCTCTTCTAATAAATACTATTTTTCCATAGTAGTTCGGCAGCACATTTGATCCTGTAATTTAGAAGAACTTGCATCTAACTGGACACTGGTCTTTCCCGAATATGGTTTTGCTGTTGTTATATATAATAGCTGGTTTCTTTTAAAATGTATTCTTACTTTTCTTCCTTATGCCCTTTTGAGGTAGATGAAGTGATCAGGTAAGTCCTGTTTCTAGTGGACTGTGTGCCTCTGATGAGGCAGGTTTAATTCTAGTTCTTGAAATCTTTCCTTTGGGCACTGGCTATGTATCAACACTCCATATATTACTTTTCCCCTCTGCCATTAGTTTTTGTCTCTGCTGTTGTGCCTGTGTGTGTTTCTTTTGGGCAAGTGTCATGTTCAGTTTGTCTCAAGATAATGCAAGACAAGTGAGAGAAGAGCCCAGTTTACTATTATTTACTATATTAGACCAGTCTTTCTATCTAACGTCAGTAGGAATTTAGTAGTAACCTTTGTCATTGTATAATATGTACGGCGTTATTCCATGTTTCATTCTCCCAGCTCATTAATACATATTCTCTGACCTGGTGTAATAGTTCCAGCAGCCCCTGTGTAACCTTCGCTCTCCAAAGGATAGATCTGTGCCAGTCCTTTGCAGCAGTCCTGTGCTTGTGGGTGCTGAACCGATTGGGTTTGCTGCCAAACAGCTCTGCCCTCTTGTTCACTCCTGGGCATTGATTGTCTGCTGTGCATAAATATTGGTTCATTTAGGTTCTTTTTCACAGTGTTGCCATATATTGCAAATTGCCTGCTCATGTTACGGCATCTTTTTGAACATCATGTCTGTAAAATTCTGTTCTGCTTAAATCGGTCCATTTGGGTGTAATGTAAACTGCCACAGAGTACGTATTCAATCTAATAAACCCTTATTCGATTACTGACCAGTCATGAGAGGAAGTGTCTTTGTTAGGTTGGGAAGTTTAATGAGTTTGACACTGGTACTGTTCATTTGGGAACATTTCTAAGGAAGAAGAAAAAATATGCGCTAATACTGGAAGAAGAATGGAATGAAAGATAATGTATTTAATGGAAAAATTTGGATTATAGTCTATCAGAAGGGCTGAAGTGGGAGAAATTAATGGGTTTAAGGTGGAGCATAGGTACACTGAAACATCATTTCAGCTCTATGGTAAAGATTTTTTTTGGTTTTGCAACTTACATATGGAAAGCTCCTTTGACCTGTCTCTTCAGGGCGAGAGGATAGACCCATGTATGTCTGCAAAGTGACATAACCTTAGATTATGTCATAATGTCATCATTCTACTACAATACCATTACTGCAAAAAAATTACACCATGTGAAATGGTCGATCTTTTTATGCTTGGACTGAATCCTCTCTATAGCATTATATTATTATTGCACTAACAAAACTTTCTTTGCTTTGTGGCTCAGGGGAGATGGAGCCATGACGAGTGTACCACAATGCAATAAATTTCTAGTCTTTAAAAATTAAAAACAGTGTTTCATGGGGAACATATCTCAGGAAAATGAAAATATTTCAGCCACTAAGGTATCGTAGTGTATCTAATTGCTACTCAGCTGCCTAATAACTTGCATTGTTATTACTGTTGTAGATTATATTTTTATTATATTTATCTTTCTCCCATTTTTAATTTGAATTTTGTCATTTTCAGTGAGTGAAGATATCTAAGAGTAAAGAGCAAGATGTAATGTTGCTGTTCTGGTTTGTGCATTCTAGAACTTTAAACTTTTTATGTTACAGTTGATTGCTAGTTGTACAGTACTGTAAAATTTAGTTTCTCAAAAAGTCTGAGTCACTGTTGACTTTGCATAGTTTACTGTTTATCATAGCTTTGCCTTTTTCAAAAAAGAAGTGAACTATGCCCCTTCCCTCTCTTGGAACTTGTTACAGAGAGTAGGTAATTAGCGTGTGCACTTGGAAACTTCATAGAATAACAAAACTAAAGTTTTCGGTTCTAAGGGTTAAGTTAAAAAAGAAAACTTTTGCATCTTTATACCACTTGTTATAATAATGCCAGTTCTACCTTTTCTTTTTCTTTTTTTTTAAATTAAAAACCTCTAGAGTTCTCCCTTACAGATTTAAAAAAAAATATTTTGGTTTCACCTGCTAATTGTATTCAAAGTTCTAAAGAATATTTTTTAGCTGCCTGTTACTTGAGTCTTCATGCCTTTAGAAACAGCTGCATCTCCTAAAAACCTCACACTATACCACTGCAAAATTTCTGGGTGGCTGTAATGTGTCACACGCAACCTCCCCTGTCCAAGCTGGCCCTTGAACTTCCCTGGGAGGAGAGCTTTCTGGAGTCTGCTGTAGCAGACTGTTATTTTCTTACAGAAAGCAGGATGGTGGAGACAGGAGGCAGTCTACATGTATGTTGGAAAGAGATTTGAAATAACATAGGGCCTGAGTGCTTCTAGGTCCCAGGGTTTAGAAATGGCCTATGATTTCTAAAATGTATATATTGTACCTGCAGAAGTAACTGTACACATTAATGCCAGTGTTAACAACATATAAGAATTTATCCCAATACTTAATAATATATACAAATATACTTTGTATAGCAATCTTCATGAGGTATCTTGGTCTCTGAGAAAACTTCTGAATTTTGATGGCATGTTGGGAAGTGTCATAGCATTAGAAATTTTCTTTTATGTTTATTTTTGTTGTTGAGGTTTTTCTAATAGTATGCTCTAAGTTCTGCAGATATCATTCCTTGGGTATTGCTTTTATCTCAACTGTATTTCATAAACAGAAGAAAGTCTGTGAAGTGTTCATCGTAGTATTAGGCTTTCTGTATATGCTGTTTTTTTTTCCCCTAGGTATCTGTTTTACAGGCCTCAGAATCTTTCAAATAATATCCTCTCAGTCTGGAAATTTCCAGTGCTCTAGAAAACCCTACAATTCCTGGATAAAGCTTTAGAGATACAGGAGATGTCTTTTCATGTGTGTGTATGTATGCAAAGGAGAGGATTTCTTCCATTTAAAATAACTATTAAGATAATGAGCAGCTTTTCAGTAACTCTGAAGTTGTCAAAGAAAAATGCCTTAAAAATGTCAAAATTTTCTTGAAGACGTCTCTTTGCATAACGGACAGTTAACAATAAAACTGGATTACATGGTTTATGAATTTAATAGGCTTTGCTTTTCCTTAATCAAAGCTCTTGGCTTTAAGAGTTGGCATTTCAGGATCTGTAGGTGGTACCTGTCTGCATTATACTGGTTAAAGCTTCTTTCTACATACATCTTTCTATGCTTCCCCCCGCCTCTCCCCCAGCCAATATTACAAGATGATTAAATTGTGTATTCGGGTGTTTTTTCTGTCCTTATTGCCCTGGTTAATTGAGAAATGGCTATATAGTTTCTAATAAGGAGAAAAAGAAAAGCCATATTCTAAGATTTGTAGCAAAACCGTGGAAGTTATTCCCCTCTTCATCTGTTCCCTTTTCTAACGCTGTAGTTTAACATCTAATACATTAATGTTTTCTTTTTCTTCCTTCTGTTAAAATTGCAGCTTTCAGGGGACTAAAACAAATATTCCTGTTTGACCCAAATGTTTCTGTATTAGTATATAAAGAAAAGGAAGGCAGAATACATTTTTCCCATTTACTCTTCAGTATTTAGTTTACCTTCCTCTTTATAGTATCTTGAATACTGAAATTATGAGCTTCAGTTCTCTGCTTTATATTCTAATTTATGTACAAGAAATTACGTTTTGTTGATGTTCTAACATTATTCCTAAGTATACCTCAAAAGAGTTACAGTAACAAAAGTGCTTCTAGTACCCATTCATTCTTTCTGGGTTGGATCTTATATTTATCTTTCTTCTCTTCACCTATTTATTTAAAGTAGTCTTCTTGTGCTGTGAATTAAGAACAGACTTGCTTTTGAAAAAAAATACTCTGTAAGTTTAGGCCCAACTGAGATTTGATATGGTTTTCCTAGGAATTGTTCTTGCTAAAGTCTTGAAATCCTCATCTTATCTGAGTCTTCTTGACTTGGCAGCTGATTTGATAGTGCTTATCAATAAATTTTCCCCAAACCCGTGTTCTTTCATGCCATTCTTTTTTTTTTAGAGACGAGTGCAGAATGGAAATACATCATTCCGAAAGATTATATTTGTGCTTATGAGTGGGTACAAGGTGCCAAATATATAGGTGTTTTACCGTATCAGAGGTGTAATAAAGTGTATCTTACAGATATCGCTCTTTCCTTGGATAGAAGTAAAGGAGTTGACACAGATGTTATAAAACCTTACAGTTCTGTTGAAATAACAGTACCTACCCCTTTCCTCCAAACTGTGAGTTTTTATTGATAATAGAGACCCAGAAGCATAAATCAAATATTCAACAAAATAGTTTACAAAGATCAATGATTACAGGTATTGTATAACTGTACTCAGTGGTAGTCTAAGTTTGAAAAATGTATTACCCACTTGAATTGTCTATAATGGAGCCTTTGAGACAATTCCAGACTACCAAGGAAATAATGTTTTTCACAGAGTGATGATGATGCATTTTAATGGCTTCAGTACGGACAATGTAGATGCTTCCCATTTCAATTCAAGACCTACTTAAGTTCCTCTGACACTCCATGGGAGTGAGTTAAATTCTCAAGAGACATCCTAGATTTTCTGTAATTATTATTATTATTAATAATAATAAGGTAGAGGGTACTGTCAGAAGAAATCCCTTTCCTGAAGAAAACAGCTTTAATTCATGTATAATCTAATTTCATTTATTTGTTACTGGTAAAGTTAAAAAGCTCTAGAAAATACAAGTTTCTTAGCAGAAGTGATGACAAGCCAACAGCCCTGTGGCAATACTACAACGAACTGCGTCGACCTAACACAAGAAAAAAACCTCCAACTTCTTCACTTATGACAAGCTCAGTGACTAAAGTTGCCCTTTACATTTTAGAGGGTAGACTGCAGACATGTTCAATAGTGTTCAGGTCTGTTTTCTTTGATTGCAACATTTCATACAAATGGATTCTTATACTGATTGTGAGATTTGCTCTTCAGACAACAGAAGAAAACCAAGAGGCTCTTCAGCTTGTTGATGGGATACCAGATTTGCATTTTTGTGCAGGGTTTTCCATCTCTTTGAAAACTACTGTCCAGAGGCTGTGAGAAAGACGTATGGCCTATGGTGCATTTGCTTCTTTTCAGAAGACAAAGGTCTTCGGTGACCAACTGTGTTGTTATTATTGCAACCTGTATACCGCCTTATTCTTTTTTCCTTACATTTAGGAAACATGTAAATTACCCTGTTTAACTGGATATGCAGCTTTAACTATATGCCTAGGACATGGTAGTCCTTCTAACAGTTTTAAAACATAAGGGTCAAAAGGTGTAGCCTTAGGACTTCATCTTTTTGCCTAAAAGTCATTTAAGTTCAAGTGGCTCAGTTAAGTATTCAGTAAATGAAGCAGACACTTTATTTCGCTGATTGTAAGCTTGATTTTTAGATTAAGCAAAACGAAATTACTGGAATGGGGTCAGGGATGTTGTGTTTTGAACAGTGTCTGTTACAATTGGCACTGTTCAGATTTATTTCTTATTCAGGTGTTAGTAACTTCCACATCATTTTAGATTTTGTGTCTCAGATACTGCTGAATACGGCTGTTCATAATAGTTTTCATAGTTACTATATATAGTTACATAAGTGATGCTTATATTAATGGTTTCTAGCTGTTATTTTTGCCACACCTTGTCAGGTGTTAATGAGAGAGACTAATTAGTTTCCTAATTCCCTTAAACTTCTCACCCCTTTCTAACTGTGAAGCAGCTTGCAATGTACCTTCAAAAAGAATTTTCCCATTTACGAGCAGGATGATAGCAAATTGTTGCTATGGAGCAAATAAATTTTTGTTGTAAATCTAATTTCAGGTTAGTTACTGTGGAATTGGAAATGCATACCTTATCTAATGTATTTATATTCAGAAACTGGGAGTTTGATTGTCTCTTGCATATACCATTGTGACATAATTGATTTCAGTAGATTTATACCTAATTCTGAGTAGTGAGAGAAAGGCTACTGGATTTTTTTTTCTTCTGTAGTTTTTGGTTGGAGGGAAGGAAGTTGTGAATTTTTGGAAATAAAGTAGAAACCCTCCTCTTATCTGTTTATTGAGCATATACTTTGCCAGCCCGTCTTTTGCAAGTATTGTTGCAGTAGAACTGAGCATACCCCAGTGAAGTAACTCCTGTGTCTGGCTTATTAAATTCCAACAGCAGGAGAGTGAATATGCTTGTGTCTCAAGATGTAAACTTTGACCTCAGCTTGCAGAACTGAGGTAAAAGGGAGGAAAGATTGAGTGACAGTAGAATGACTCCTTGTTTGGTTCACAATATCTGTTTTTATTTTTAACACATAAAACATACGGAAGAATGAGATGACAGACTAAAGTTTCTTGCACTCTTTGAGTCTCTGAACACATGTTTTTTAATTTCATTTAGTAGGATATGCAGCGGTGTTTCTTGTAACTCTAAGATATTGCACTCAAAACAGAGTCATAATATAATATTTCCATTATGCCCACAACCACTCTAGCAAAATAAGATTCAGCCTCTCCCCTTTGAGATAGCTGAAAATATAACCTTAATAGCTACCATCAGAGAGTCTTCTTCCAACTTTCTATTTCTCCTGTAGTCCTCATGTGAATTGGGTTCACTGATGTGTTACTGAGATTCTCTCTCTGAACCTTTCTGTAATCACTGGACTCTTCCAGGATTGTAGTGTGGATAAGTTTTATGTCTTTTTATAAAATATCCCTGGTACTTTAGTTATTTTTCCCCTGTATTAAACAAGAGGTAGTAGAGTTTAGGTTAAGTGGATTTTGATGTTTGAAGACCTTATGCTAGTTTAGAACTGTCATAATGTGTTCATATAATACTAGGTCAGTTTGATCCAAGTGCAGAACTTAAGAGGTGGATCTGTTCTTAGTCACCTCCTCTCTGCCATGGAATGCCACTCTTAGAAAAGCTTTAAAAGCTAAAATATTTTACTTGAAAGTGGGACTGGATCCAGTACATTCATCTTTAGGTACCTGATATGTGCCAGATTTTCAAGTGTACTCTATAGCAATTCTTCTAAAATAAAATTATTTTTTTTTGTGCAGTGAAGAGATTGATGCTTTTTTTTCCAGTTGGAGGTCCCTGGGTTGCTTTAGAACTGAGGTGGTTTGAAACACTTTCACAGGTACTATGCACCAAATGTTTACTTTTTAAATGTCTCCTCTATGCCTTACAGGAACTGTAGTTGATGCCTAGTATTTGCGTTGGGGTTTTTTCAGGCTTCCTAACCGGTTTGCATCTGCCATATTAAGGAGAGGCTTTGTATGATGGGAGGTGAAGTACCTGGGCAGTTCACACAACCTCATACAACAATTTTCACAACAGAAGCCTAGCTCAAAATATGCTGATAAGATTTTCTAGTTAATAAAGGCTAACATATTTTTTATTTTTAGTGTGACTTTATATACTAGTATTACTAGGTAGACTACATCTTCTACGCAGAGAGGCCAAAGATTTTCAGCAAAATTGCAAATATGTACTGGGAGGAAAACCATACAGCTCTTCAGCAGCAGGACTGAGAATTGGTGTGTAAATGCTTATGAAGAAAATAAAAAGAATCCTGTTAACAACTGTTACTGCATACTGAACTCTGTAAGTGTAAGTTTATTGGGAACATTAATACAAAGATCTAGTACTAATGCAGTTGAGTAGCCAGACTGCCTTCATTTCCTGGGAATAGGAAAAGTCACTTTTGCCATACGAGCTGTCCTCAGTGCACAGCATCTGCTGTTCAGGTGCTGGAGTGCAAATGGTGCTTAAGCTCAGAAACAGAAAAGCATTGGGGGTTGGGTGGTGCTTTGGGCAACCTGACCTAGTGAAAGATGTCTCTGTCTATGGCAGGGGGGTTGGACTTAGATGATCTTGGAAGGTCCCTTCCAACCGAAACCATTCTATGATTTAGGGACCTATCTCTAAGTGGGTTCAACAGGGCTTAGTTAAAAGCTTGTATGGCCAAGTATAAGTATAACCATGCCAATTATAAGCAAGCTGATTATAGTCTAAACCAAATTACAGTCTTCCAGTAGTTCTGTGCTTCTACCAATGATGTTAGGAAACAAAAAAAGCTCGTGTATCGTCAGTTGTGGTAGTCCACTAACTTTGAGTGGTCCTGCTCTAGGCTGCAGGCTCTATTTGTCCTAGGAGTCAGTTAGGACCTGCCTCCAGCTTACTGCTGAGTCTGGAGGTAGAACAACTCTTGCTGTCACCATGTGAGGTTTTTGAGTGCTCTGTGAGAGTAGCTCTCTACTCTGATCCTCAGCCCAGGTGGGAGGGGAGGGCTGTGGTCATGCAACTTCAGAGAAACCTGTGGCTTGCCTGGGTAGAAGTCCACACTTGCCACATGGTGTTGGAAGTCCCTTAAATCAGTATCTGTACTGTGGTTCTGAGGTTTCACCTACAGTTTTCAAACAGTGATTACACCTCATAAAACATAATTTTTAGTTGGCTATATCATACTTGCCTCAAGGTTCTCAAAGGTCTGATTATTTTTTGTATTTTAGGTTCTAGTTAGGATTAGGAGTTCTTGATATATAACTTAAAGAGATATTATGATCAGTTCTTGCAGTATTTCTGACATTTTTCTCTTGACTGTAGGTGGTCACCCATGATGAAATATCCTCTCTTTTAGAAAATCAAGCACACTGATGATGTTTGGTTTCTCCTCTTAGTGTTACCACCACAGAGAAATTACTACAACAGTGGATTTACTTTAAAAATTTTAGGCACTCTTGAGTGGATGGAAGAGATCAGCTTTATTAATCTGTAATTCTTAGTACTTCCTTTGTGGTAGTATGTTTGACACATTGCTGCAATTAAGTTTAGAATATTATCCAAGGCCACACTGGAAAAATAATGTTTTTCTTTTCTATTAAAGTCACTCTGTCTTTTGAAATGTTTCCACTGTTTAGGAAACTGACTTTTTTGACAGTATTACAGAAAGTGATTTAGAAACATGCAACACTGAAAAGAAAACAACTTGAATTTGCACCTCACTTAAGTCTTTACATATATGTAGTCTCCTGGGCAAGCAAAAGCTTTCTGAGAAAAAGGAGGTTGATATTAGAAGAGAACTGGGTGTGCTGAAGAGAATTTTCTCTTTGGTCTCATTTTGATTTTTGTTTTTTTTTTCTGAGGGAGGAATAAAGCTCTCTGACTCTCTTCCCCCCACCCCCCCCCCTTAAATGTTCTGTTTTCCATTGCTGCTTGTTTAGGTTGTGGGTTAAGCACAACAGCTCTCAGATGTCTGTTCAGGGAAGGTTATATTTCTTACAGCTTCTCCTGAAGAAAATATATCTTAATTAAAAATATATATTTGGTTATTCTTCTGCTGACTTTGATAACATAGTGACCCTTCTGGTTTCAGCTACCTTCTGTGGTAGTTTTAGCCAAGTGCCTTGCAACATCTGCGGAACAACCCCATGCAACGCTACAGGCTTGGGGAAGAGTGGCTGGAGAGCTGCCTGGTGGAAAAGGACCTCAGGGTGTTGGTCAACAGCTGCCTGAACATGAGCCAGAAGTGTGCCCAGGTGGCCAAGAAGGCCATCAGCATCCTGGCTTTTATCAGGACTAGTGTGGCCAGCAGGACCAGGGAAGTGATTGTGCCCCCTATACTTGGCACTGGTGAGGCCGCACCTTGAATATTATGTTCAGTTTTGGGCCCCTCAGTATGAGAAGGACATGCAGGTGCTGGAGCGTGTCCAGAGAAGAGCAACGAAGCTGGTAAAGGGTCTGGAGAGCAGGTCTGATGAGGAGAGGTTGAGGGTAATGAGGTTGTTTAGCCTGGAGAAGAGGAGGCTGAGGGGAGACCTTATTGCTCTCTACAACTGCCTGAAAGGAGGTTGTGAGGTTGTAGTGAGGTGGGTATCAGTCTCTTCTCCCAATTAGCAAGCAATAGGAGAAGAGGAAATGGCCTCAAACTGCATTAGGGGAGGTTTAGATTGGATACTAGGAAAAATGTCTTTACTGAAAGAGTGGTCAAGCATTGGAACAGGCTGCCCAGAGAGGTGGTAGATCGCCACCCCTGGAGGTATTTAAAAGACGTGTAGATGTTGCACTCCAGGGCATGGTTTAGGAGACATGGTAGTGTTGGGTTGACGGTTGGTCTTGATGATCCTAGAGGTCTTTTCCAACCTTAACGATTCTATCTCATTTCAAAACAACTTTGTATATCCTGATTTGCATCCCTCAGGTCAGTGAACTGTCATGCATTGTCAGCAATGTATCAAGAGGAAGGGATACCACCTTGGTGACAGGCTAACTTCCTTTTGAACATGCTGTAAGCTTTTCTTCCCAGAGCTAGTAATTACTCCTATGGATGAAAACAGTCCTTGTATAATACTGTTGCCTTGTTATAGTAGCTCATATGCTAATAATAGTGTAACTGTCACCTGATTTGTGTCTTGTCATACACATTTTAAGAACTTATGTCTCTGTTAGCCGTAGCTTTTGGCCCAGCAAGCGGGATTGTGTGGGTACCATATCAACGGCTGTTTGCATAGTTCTGTTTGTAATGGTTAAGGGCCTGCGTGAATGCTTATGAAAGCATATCAGGCAGTTTATATGAATCAATAGCTTTTCTATTTTTAAACTAATGAGATGCTGTCACATAGCTGATGTTTAATAAGTACAGTTTTAGAATGTTTTGAATTAAGTCATATGTATTACCTGCTCTTTCAAAGTTGGGTTCCCTCATGCTCTGGAATTGAAATACAGACTTCTCTTTACTTTTGCATGTGCTATTTTGTATTGGTGGTGGAGTATTTGTTTACAGCTCCACATCAGAAGAATATTTGCATGGTTTGTTCGTGAACTGTTTCTGTCACTTCTCTGTGGCATTAAAAAGCAGGATAAGGTGCATATGTGAATGTAAGGTAGTCTTAAGATGTGTCTGCTGGATTAATGTAAACTAATAGCCTTTTGAATTTGTTTAGAAGCTTGTTCCCCTCCCTATAGAAGTAAAATGGTTTTTTTGCATATAAAACGAGAAATTGGCTTCCTCTGTAGCTGCAGTTGAAGAATTCTCCTAGTAATATATGCCCAGGGGGCAAATATGTGATACTTCTATGGGAATAACTCTATGCAGTTATTATTTGGGCACTAAACTTTCTTTTTAAGCCTATTAGCAATAACTTTAATTCATGGTAGTATGTCTCATATCAGAGAAGGGCAAACAGACTGACGGCACTTTGAGTTGGCAGTGTGTTTCTCTGGACTTAGTAAAGTAATCACCCTGTACTATATTCATATATCTTGGAGTGTACTTATATTAATAGTCTATTACAACAGGAAAAAAAATAGATTTGCAAAAATTACAGCTCCAGAATAGACTCCTACCTGCTCCCTACTAAAATGAATAATGGATTATTTCAGTGAATTTTTCTAAGTGCTAATCAAAAATATAATGATTTGCAAATCATAACTCAATTAAATTGGAAGCAGTAATTTTAATTTTCAGCAATTATAGTAATTATTTTTTCTTTATCTTTGGAAGTTATGGTTTATCAGTCACATAAAATGGTTTACTGAACAGCTTGGTCTTTTTAACTAGCTTATGATTTTGAAGTAGCCATTATTTGGTGCTTGCTGTTTATTTTAATGTAGTCTTTACCTTCCTTTAAATTCCAAGTAACAATAAGATGGACTTAAATGGTACTGGTTGTGAGAGTAGATCAGTTGAAAGGTACAAGACATAAAACTGCAGCAGCATTTGCTTTGCTTTGATGGGCCAGACTGCATTTAGGTTCAGCCTGCCTGGTTGGGTACATCAGTACTGCATGCCTTGAAATTTAGCCATGGCTTAAATATTTTGTTTGAGTATGCATGAAAGTGGTTATTTCCTCCTGTGACAGTGACTGAAGTGGGTGTCTCTGTAAGGTGATAAATATAGATTTTATTTTTCTTCATAAGTAAGTTCATTTGGAAGGAATGGGGGGAATACTACAGCAAAGAATAGATCATTCCTGTTGCTTAACTCCTCAGGAGGCCTTCTTTGCTAAGGGGTTTGAACTGGCATCCCTTTAATGAGCACTCGATTCAATAGGCTCCAGGTTGATTTGGATTCACGAGTTAGCGCTTAGATTAATTTTATTCTTTAAAAGGCAGCTTTTACCTTTAAAACACAATATTCTCTCTCTATAGATACACACACATTATATGTATATATAAAAATGTTTATATGCTTTATATATGTATATACAAGGATATAAATGCTTTATGTGTCTGTATATGTATATAGCATAATAGCATACAAAATCTCACGGGATATTAGAGAAGTAGGATCAGGCTCTAAGGGTAGGTTGAAAGGCTGAGTCTCATTTTCTGGACTAGTGCTGTAACACTTAGGCATTATACAAAAAGTAATTTCTGTTGCCTGCCTTCCTCATCCCCACTCTTGCCAAACTGCTGTAAGTGATTTTGAGGTCAGCTGTTAAACTGTTGTTTTTTATTCCTCTTAGCCATCATGGGTAACCATCATCACGCATTTTTAAACTAGCTTTCACAGTAGTGAAAGTGTGAATGGAAGGATATTGGGAGGGAACTGCAAGGCTGACCTTTTGCCAGAAATTGCAAGATAGCTGCCTACAAAAGATGGTTTATTTAAAAAAAAAAAAATCTTTGAATTCTCCTTTCCTTTTTTTTTTCTGATTGTTTTCCTAATTTAGGAGCCTTCAGCTCTAATTCTTCAGTGGTTCTGGGTGGTTTAAACTAATTTTTGCAATTTCACAGCTGTTCCAGTGACAGTTGTGTAGTTGCTAGTCTTTTGCATTACTTGTACTGGTTTTGTCTGCCTTGTTTGACTGCTGATATCTTAAGGGGAAAGTCTCAGACTCCCACTGAAAGAAATGGTAAGGACAGAAAAAGAATGGGGAATGAATTATACACCATGCTTTATTCACTGGCGTAGCCTATTTCTCCCTCAGTGACTCTTTTTTAGAACACTGTTGTATTTTTATGTTTCAGAATTTTGTCATAATGTATTATTCCTTCTTTTTTTCTTTTTTTTTTGAGATGCAGCTGTAATTTATCAACTGTGGATAGTAATATCTCGAGTTATTCTTCGGGTTGAGAGGATGTTCCTTGTTCCATTCTAAGTTTGCTGTTCAGAGGCTATTGGTTTCCCACTCTTTTCTTCTTTCCTGCTTACCAAAACCAGCAGGATCTTGCAAGTTCTGTGGATAGTTATGTGGGTTTTATCTTGGCAGTGGTATTTCCTAGACTCTGTCACAGTCCACATACCATTTGGAAATGTGGTGAATGTGCCACACTGTTGGTTGTTCTTAGCTATACGGATTTTTCAAGAATTGGTTCACTTCTGTAATCGAACAAGCTAAGAACATGTACTGCCTGTGGGGAGAGGTGCTGTAGAGCGGCAGCTTGATGATGGACCTCTTTAGAGCACAAAGCCATACTGAGAGACATCCGTCCCCCAGCTTTCATGCAGTGCAGCAGCATTTGTTATACTCCTGAGTCTCACAGACTTGACACAACTGGTCAGTGAGCTGATCAGGCACATCTTTTGTAGGCTGGAGAGAGAGGGAAGGGAGCTGCGAGTTCATAATTTTGCAGGTGTTGCAGTAAGTGGGCATGAAGCTTGGAGGACCACTGACTGAGTTCTCCATGTGATATTCAGGACTTGACAAAATTAGTCTTTTCGATGGGAAATCTGTCTCTATTTTGGTTTTGCCATTACTGTGTCTAAATCCTGTGTTCTTTAACACTGTTCTGTTGATATAGTGGGAGAATAAGCACACAAAGGCCCATGTTACACTTAAATCCAGAAATGAGAGAAAAAGTAAATGTCATTACTTTTGCTGTAACTCCACAAGTGGAAGAAACATGTATTAGTCTCTGGAATGTTGATTGCCCCCACCATTTCAATAATTGCATAGATTTGTTTGCAACACTTTATACTAAATGCCACGGATTGAGTTGCAAAAACCAAAGCAAAAGTTTCCCCTTCTCTAATTATCTTCTGGTTTATAATTATACTTATCTCTTGTACCCCAAATGAGCATTTCAGTAATTTGTATGGCTTCTAACACAGTTGCATACCCTAAAGAGATTAAAGGAATATTCTGAAAGAGTGATAGAAAAGCAAAATCATAGTCATTAGTGTGTTCATTCAATATTGATGGTGACAAAATCTAAGAGATTTTCTCTGTCTTGGGCCAAAATCATGGTAAAAATTACTAAGAGTGTTTGAATTTGGCTAAATCAAATACTGAAGATGGTTCTTTTCTACATATGGACAGAAATCTGCCTCACAGGTACAGACACAAGAAACCTATTGCTTGAATTAAAATTATTCCCTTTAACCATTTCTCTGTCCCTCATCAAAATAAAAATCTTGCAGAGCTTAGGTGTCCAGGATCTGATTTTGACTTACTGGAATATATTGAATGTACACAATTAAAATTTTGCTTGGACTCCTATCAGAAGGATAAATCACAGGTGTATTTCATCTGAGAACCTTGATGCAAAGATGGGATGGGTTATTCAAACAAAGAACTCAGAACCAATGGTTAAGGTGAGCTATGAGCTTTCATGCCTACTAACCTCATCTCCTTGATAAACTAGATATTATTTTAGAATTACAATAAAATAATTTTAATAAATTCAGAAGGTGTATAACCTTCTGAAAAAATCAAGTTTCATATTCATTCATTAAGTTATAATCCTACACTGTCTTCACATGTAAGTAAGTGGTTGACAAAGCTGAGGTTTAGATACTGCACTGATGCTTGCTGTACCCCCAACCGAGGCAGATCTGCCCTTCTAACTCTGCAGTGATTTGAGCAGTTCATACACTCCAGTTATGTGCTGTGGTCTGATGCCAAGTGACCTGTAGGTTTTTCTGAATATGCGTCAGCATATTTTTGTGCTAGATCACAAATTGAGTAATCCAGCGCCTCTGTCATTCTTGTCACTTTATTTGTATTTATGGTGACTAGCTTTTACACACTGTAAACAGCACCAGTGGAGTTGACTGTGTTTTTTATATAGAAGAAGGGTTGCTATAAAAATGACTAGAAGATGATATGTGTCTAGGGAATGAATATCACTCATTCCCAGTGAAATGTAGTGAGTGGATGGACAGCACGTCGTGCTGATAATGTCCATATAAAATATATATCAAGGGACAAGAGCTAGAGAGATGAAAAGTATTTTGAAAGGCAGAAGAGAATGAAGCTGAAGTTATACATTTACTGCAAATTGCAGGAGCTAAGAAGTCTTGTTTTTCCTTCCCCCTGTTAGAACAGGCCACTGCCACCTGAGTCCTGCTGTGTTCTCAGCATGTGTTCCTGATGGGAGCTAGTAGCTGGGGCTGGATTATCTTGCTGAAATGTGTGTGTTTATTACCACTTGGGATGCTGTAGGGCATCTGGCTGCTTATGCAGTAGGGTGTGAGTCTCATCCGGATTACTTTTTTTAATGTCAGCTGTGTGTGGATGTCTTGAACATACTCGGGTGCCTAAGATACCAGTAGGTGCCTCTAGTTAGGCACTTGAATTGAACTTCTAATTCCTCTTGCTTGTTTAATTTAATTTATGTATTGTATTCATGTGTGTGCACGAGATTTAATTTCTTATTGCATTGCAGATTTATAGTCGTTTGAAATTATGATTCTTTGCTGTACTTAAACTCTGATCAATCAGTTGTGCTATGGTTTATTTCTTGTTACAATGGCAAAAACACTAGCCTACCTCATATTTGTTAAGCACTTTCATTGAGATTCCTCCATTTCAATGGCAATAAGAAATCTTGAAGTTGTATCATGATTTAGTATTTATTTGCTGCTGTCTAATTATAAGGGGGACATACATATTTTCCTTTGACTTTGATGAAAAGAAACATATGTCCTTATCTGTTATACATGTACGTAGGAAGCATAGCTTTTTCAGCAGTAGTCTCCTCAGATTCCGATTTGAGATTTTGCAGTGTGTGTGTCTGTGTGCGTGCCCATGTTTGTGTAATTTTTCCCCCCAGATTTCAGTTTTTATTCATGTGCTGTAGTGAAACATTTATTTGAGCCAGTAAAGTGTCCACCTCTATCCTTTTTCATCCAATGTGATTTTAATTCTCATGATTGTTTCTCAAGAATTACAAATACATAGAATCTTAGAAGAGGCAAGCAAGTTGATGTCCAGGGTCCAAATGCTATGGCTTCAGACAGAGTGAAAGCAATCTTCTTGAATGAAAAGTTGGAGGTTTTGTAATCCAATTCTTTTCACAGCTAATTTAACAGATAATTAATGAGGAGAGGGAAGTAAAGAAGGCTTTCTGACATCCTGCGTGTTTAAGCATTTGTGTTGCTTTAAACATTTGAGTAATACGTGAGACTAACTCACATTTAAATTAAATGTAGCCAGCAATCAGGTGTGGTGTGTTGACTGGTTGGTTTGTTTGTTTGTTTTGTGTTCGAGTTTTTCTCTAAATTCTAACACAATGCAAATAGGATAACAATTATTTTAATAAATTTGACTCAAACTTCTTCATGAGAGCTATTCAGTTGACAAACTGCAACATTTCATAACATATTATTTTTAGGTCCACAATCTGGACATTATTAAGCATTTCTATAAGAAGAAAATGAAAATTGTGTTCATAAGTCTGGTATGTGATATTTAAAAATCAGGAGGCTATTAAATTGAGTGTCTTTAGCTATACAGTTGAGTCTTTCACTTTCAAATAGATTAGCATATAATTATCTTAGACACCTGTAGGAAGATTTTCATGTTCTAAAATTACACTTTTTGATTCCTTTTTCTTTTATTTTTTTCAATTTCTGCTTGGTTTGCTATGTATTACTTAATGGGATGAGGATTAATTTTCAGTTTCAGTTTTAAATCTGGGGTAAGAATTTTATGTCCTTCACCTGGTGAGTCTGTGATATGGAAGAAAAATTAGTGTATCAGAAAAAAGAAAAAGAGAGAACTGTGAAATTTTAAACACTGAATTCTTAATTCACCTTAGCTTGCAGAGCGAACCACTTGGCAGTATCAAGCAAACTGGGGGATATATTTTTTCTTTTTTCCCCTTCCTGTTGTTAGGCAGCTTAATACTTCAAAGCCCCTTTGCTTGTGTTTCTGCTGTGACACCTTTCCCGTGTGTTTTATGAGTCTTCAGGATTACTCTTAACTTTTTTTCCTTAAGTGTCATTGGTTAAGAAGCATTTGCAAAGAGTTGTACAGGTGCTAAGAGGTTTTTGTGAACCATTTTCTGCCCTGTTAAGCAGTCCAGACAAGGACGCTGGGTCTTTAGCTGATCTTTTGGCTCAATGTCCCTTCTAGTTACTGAAGAGGAACATGGTGAAGAGTGTTCTGGCAGGAGGCAGAGCATGTCTTCTGCACTGCTGTGTGTTCACATGATGACAGGTACGATGATGGGAAATGCCCCCTATGCATCTCATTTGATTTCATATTGGAATCATCTGCTGATCTCAAGACAAGTAGGTTACTGTTGTTAAGCAGCAAGCATTTGTCAGACTGCAGGGAAGATCGTCGTGTATATTGTAGTCATGGGCTCTGCTCTTCTTTCTTCTGTCTGTGCGTCTTCTTCATACTACCTATGTTAAAGCTTAAAGCTTAAACTCCATTGCATACTTCTTATCTATTCAGAAAGTAAGGCCATGTCTGCATGAATAATTTCACTATTTATTATCTCTGTAAAGATATTTTTACATAAAAGGACATGTTGATAAGTGGATTCCCCAGTTTCTCTAAATAAATCTCATAGAAGCAACTACTTTCCTCATTTTTGCCTTTCATTGCTAAAATGATAATAATAAACATACCTTTAGAGATACAGAAGGCAAAGACATGCATGAGAAGGAAATTAAAGCATGATTAACAGCAGTAGCTGGCATTTCAAAGGAGACAAAAAGATAAACAAACTGGTAGAAAAGTCACTGTTCAAGATCTTTGCTGAAATGAAGCCAAGAGTTGAAAGGACCTTTTTGTGTTAAATTAAATGTTATTGACCTTCTTTTTCAAAGATTTGTCTGGGGGAAAAGACAGGAAGGATTGTTTGTTTGTATTTAAAAAAAAGTAGTTTGAAAACTAAAACCACCTTTGACATAGAGGCTGATAGTTGCTCTTGCAGAATTCAACCTGAAGTTTACTCTTGCCAGAAACCCCCTGGAAATACAAGTGGGCGTGTTCTGCTTGAGTAATCTCATGTAAATGCAGAGATGCCAGCAGCACTGTAATAATGACTATAGTGTCTTTGAAGGCACTCTGAAGCTTCTGTTCAAAGACACTCTTAAATAATTAATTTTTTTTTCAATTTACATTGAATATGTAATGACATCCCCCAAGTACCAGATTTCCTTCCCTTCTTTTCTTTCTCCTGGAAAGAATAGAGTATTTTAATTAAGACACTGCTTGCTAACCTGTATAGTAAAAAAAAGTTATAAAAGAGCAGGTCCACATAGTTCTTTGTTGTGACCCTCAGTAACTTTTTCTTAACACAGAAGTGACAGCTTGAGAAACCTAGGTACCTCTGAGGTGATCTTAGAAGTCTAGCTTCCCCTGTGCAAATAAAAGGAGGCAATTTTGTCCACTTCGGTATGCTGTCTGGCTGCTGGCAGTTCATTCTGTGGTCCTACTTGTAGAATCGGCTGCTCAGCTGTCTGTATATGGTTTTAATCTTTTTTTCTTTTTTTTTTTTTGGCAGATACTGAGCATCTCTATACAGTAGTGTTCGAAGAGATCTGTGGGCGTTTTGGAAAGACCTATACCTGGGATGTGAAATCCTTGGTCATGGGTAAAAAAGCCCTAGAAGGGGCACAGATTATTCGAGATGTTCTAGATCTTCCAATAACCAAAGAAGAGTTATTACATGAAAGTAAAATGAAGCAGGAGAAGATATTCCCTACTGCTGAATTGATGCCAGGTATGTTTCTCGTCAGTATTCATAAACTGCCTGTGGAATTACTTAAATACTAAGGTAGAAATTTTTAATCTGCCTTCCACAGAACAGTTTCTTACAGATTCAGTTTCACCACTCACTCTTGTTTTAGCAAGTTTACTCATATCTACCTGTTAAAGACGTATTTTGCCTGTTAAAGGGTACTGAAAACTTTTTTTTTTGTTTATTTGGATAACAGCTTTTTTTCCTGTGTGTTTTAAAAGACAAAAAAAGACTAGGTAAATGTGCATTAATTCTGTTTTGTAAACCAGACATTCTTTATAATTGTTGTTGGTAGCTGTGTAACACAGCAAGTTAATTTTCTCTGGCTATAAGCATAGTCTGATTTTGTTGAGCCCAAATACACTTCTAAATGTGCAGGCAAATGTATGACTCCATGTGTTCTTTCAACTGGGATTCATATCATCTAACGTAAATATTGAAACTTAAGCAAGGTATCCGAGCCAGCTGCATGTCAATGGAGAGGAAGGGTTTCTCAGGTTATCCTAAGACAGGTAAGTTTCATCATCTTCTGAAGATACGTATCTTTTACCGGTGATTGTGCAGGAAGCCAGAATGAGTGGCTTAAAGCAGGTACCTCAAGACAAGCAAGAGGATGAATCTTATGTGGTGTGAATTCATACTTTTATATTCCATTATGCTTACATCTGAAATGCTTAGAGAAAAATCCTCAGTCATGCAAGACAGGCAATACCTAAAGCTAGAATTGCTGTTAACTTTTTGTACAATGTTAAACTTCCTGGAGCAAATATCAATAATTTATGAGGGGAAAAAAAAAGGAGGGAGGAGCGAGGGAGGAGAGGGGGAGGAATGAAAAGAAGTATTAAAAATTAAATAACTGCATGTCACTATAACAAGTCTAACTGTTATAATTTTTTCTCTTTGAATGTGTGCTTGTTTGTTCTGACAATCTCTGCAGCACATTAATGATGTTTGAATTTTCAGATGCTTTTTTATACCTAGTTTCATAATGCATTAAGAGGATGAAAGTTAAAAATACATGATATTTTAGAAACAAATAAGCAGCAAAAAAAAGTGTAATATTTTTAGGCAGCTTAAAAACTTGAGTACTTTGTGCAGCCGACCAATTTAGCTATCTCATGATGTCTTTTATATGCAAGATTTTTAAATTTGCATCTTTCTCACTTGCAGATCCACCTAAAACTCTAAGCCTAGTTAAACTCTCCAGGACAACAAGAAAGATGGAGTGATGTCTTTTTCATTTTTCATGTCTTTCATATAACTTTGCAGCTATATGTTTTGCAAGACAAACAACAAAACCCTCGCCAGGGCTTAGAAAACGCCAGATGGACAGACTGGGTGAAATGTTAGGAGGCACAGAGCAGAGTTGCTGTAACATAACAGCACAGGTAATAGATGCCATTAAGTGGATATTCTGTGCCTGCTGAGGATTGTGATAATGTGGCTGAGCTGGCTTGAACAGAGAGGTGATGGAACAGATTAGCTGAAGGAAACGTAAACTTTTGCTCTGTTTCTGCCTTCAAAAAGTGAATTCTGGGGTCACTGAAGCTGAGCTATTATAGATAAAACAAGCAAAATTATTACTGTGACAAGCAAGTAAACGTTTTTATCATCGCCAGAATTGTTCAACTGATTATCTTTTCAGTTCAGCTAAATACACCTGATAACTTTCTTCAGGCTGTTTTCTAAAGCAGAATTGATGTGAACTTCAATACTTTATGCTCACTGGCCATCGTGGGGAGCCAAGGCAGCCTTGATCACTGCAGTAATGGGATCTGGACTTTACTTGGTAGCAGCATATGAGGTACAAGTTGAATTGCCACTAATTTTGAGGAAACTAGTTTGATGTCAGCTAATAATCTAGAAAGAAGTGGCTCTGGCTGCTTACTATTTAGTTTCTTTAAGAATTGGCCTGTTCTTCAATCTGATAACCAGGTTTTTTAAATCTGATACTTTTCTTATATCCTTTTGTACCTTCTGAGGTTATTTATTAATGCAATCTTTGTGGATTTATTCTACAGCCTCTTTATGTTCTTTAAGAACGGACTTCATGCGGGTGTTGTGTAAGATGTAAGACTAGTGATATTTTGAGTTTACAGTGTTCTCTGACTAAACTAATCTTTCAGTTAGTTACAGTTAAATACAGGGAAATGAAAGTTAATTGTCAGATTCATTAATGGCGTAAGATGGCTTCTGACATGCTGAGTTTATGGCCATCTTTTGACAGTTAATAGGCAGGTGAGATTCTATTTCTCAATCAATTACTATTGTTTTTCCAAAAAATAAGACTTAAGTTTGGTTTGGTGGAGAGCAGTGCTGAATGACAACCAATGATGTCTGAAAAAGTGACTCAAGCAAAGCAACATTCTGGACATAGAATGAGTCAGCTATGCACATGTTTTTGCCAGCAATAACAACTTTGTTAATCCCCAAATCAAGTAATTGGCAGGTATATCAGTGATGGTTAAGGATCGTGTGGAATTTCTATGAACACACGATTGGCAAAGCAGTTCTTTGCCTGACAGGCTATATTACAGCCGTGGCACGTAATGTACAACACTTCTGAGGCATTAGTGGTTGAAGACAGAATTTTGACTATTTCAGTAGGGCTGAACTGACTGACAAGCTTCAATACATCAGGCTGTGGTCAAAATACAGATTTAATCTATGAAGATTTCATCAATCCATTTCTAATATGGAATTTTCCAGCAACTGTTTGAGAGTTTTTCACAGATTTATTTTTAGTTCTGAAAGAATCTTAGGGAAGGCTAGTTTTGATTCACTAGAGAAAGAAATTAATCCAAAACAACACCGACAAAATGACAAGGCTGCCACTTGGTCTGTTTTTCTAAATAGTTCTGTCACAGAATGCAGGCATTGTTATCTGCAAGAGTAACATAGTAGGCTTTCTGTTTCTGCAAATGCAGTACTACATTGCAGGGAAGTGGTTTACCAGAAGAATAAGGAGTGACATTCACCTATACATGTATAGGTGTGCTTTTTCTTAGCATAAACCCAGAATATACACAGAGCCAGAAAAACCTAACTCCCAAGTTTCACAGCTGCTAACAGTTACTATAATCATGTTAGGGTAATGAAATTAATGCAATTCTTTCATAGCAGTCTGGTTTTTGGCTCATTATCACCACAAAGCACAGATCCTTAAGGTTTGTGTGGTTGTGTATGCTTTTCAGATGTTTTCCATTCCTGGGTCATTTTCATGATAACTGGGATATTTTTTTTTTGTTGTTGCAGCTCCTGTTCAGCCAGTGCAGAATGTGATGTGCAAACTATTTTCTCGTTCAAGGACAGTTGACTGTCTCTTGCTGACATGAGGAGGTAATTTCATAGCTCAGCTTTAGAACCAAATGAAGCCAGTCAGAAACCACAAAAAGAGAAGAAAGAAAAACAGTTCAAGTTCCAAGGGTAACTCACTTTAAAGTAGTATATATTTTTTTCTTGAACAGTGCCATTCAACCAGCAGTGTACTCCAGCTGTTGCTTCATTGATTCATGATGTACCCATAACAGTTAAACAGACTTCCTACCATGTTATCTTTTCTTCTACTCGCTTTTATTGTTTTAATGGTAGGAAACTCTAGTGAGTCCATGTGGGCACAGTGAGCCTATAGTCCCTGATCTCTATCAATTAGCTGCGAACTGGAGTTATGCTGTTTGGCTAATTACAAACATTTGGCCTTTGCATTAAATCCAAAATTATTGCAACCCAAAAATGCTTTTACCAGGAAGTCAGCAATACAGTTGACAGAGGTTCTGAATTGTGTAAAATTTAGTACTTATATTTTTATGACAGCCACGCGTGTGTCAGTATGTCCAGACTAAAATGAGATTATCGATTTGGTGAACAGGTAGTCTCTTCCACCAGAAGGATCTTTGGTACTTTTTAGAAAGCAATAAGATGAGAAGACAGAATTCTTTATTAATAGCCAGTTGCCTTCCAAATTAGGGAGTAGGTTATTAGTTTCCACCTCCACTTTTGTAGCTCAGTGAAAGGATAACACACAATTGCTGATCATATTTTAAACAATGTCTCAGAACAAAAAAGAAACGGGTGGATCTGCGAGTTATGTTTCCATAGTCTCAAGAGATTCAGAAAAAGAATATAATAGACTATTCCAGTTGGAAGGGACCTACGATGATCACCTAGACCAACTGCCTGACCAATTCAGAGCTGACCAAGTTAAAGCATTCATGGCAATTACACCAAGTGGTGGGCAGCTCCATCTCTGTCACACTCTCACCTTCACAGCAGCAATACTGTCTTCACTTGAGGATTGAGGGCAAGGATAGATAATTAATAGCACTCTGCTGATGGGCTTGCAACTGTTGTATCATACCAGACTACATAAAAGATATTTTTAATCAGTTTGTGACTTACATGAACAGACAGCTGCTGCTTGTTCTAAGTGCGATTATTTTATTTGTTTTTCTTTGTTGGGTGCTTTTAGTGTTCAGTGGGTGCTGAGGTTTTTACCATAGAATTGCTTTTATGAACTTAAAGGGTTATCATTGGATTGGGTAGAAATCCACTCAACTCGACAAAGCTCTAAGTGGGAATGTTAGCTTTTCTTTGATTAAAGAGAGTGATAATATCTTGAACAGCTTTTAAGTTTGGTTTGATATCACATTCAATGTAGGAACTGTAAATGATTTTGAAAAAGAAGAGCAGTCTTTTCATTCAGAGGCTATATCCTTAAGATTTCCATTTGTGCACAACCGGACATAAATCATCAAGACATGCATAATGCATATGCAGTTACTTTAAACAATGTGTGGAGCATTTTGGTTTCCTTTAGTCTTTTTCTCAGCAGTAAATCTTTTCTTCCAAATATACACTGAACGCTCCTGGACAGCTTGTTTTGTGTAATGTTACAGCTAAATGAAGTGGACTTGAATATGGGTGTCTAAAGAGCCTTGATTTTGGTGCCCCAGAGGTCAGGTGTCCTCTGTTCTCATGTTGTCTGAGTGAGCAGAAAGCTAACTGTATCCACACAGTGGTGAATAAAGAGCAACACTCTGATAGATGTGTATGAAGATCTTAGATGGAGTGCTGAAAGTCTGCAAAAAGAGTGTGAAGTTGCATTTGGGCTCGGCATTTGTGTGCAAGCTATGTGAAGAAAGAACATGGTGACCACTATAGCTCTTCCAACAAAAATTTCAGTGCACAGGGCAAAGGTCTCTAAAAAAGTCTGTAGCCATGTTGTTTCTTCTGCATCTCAGCTACAAGATTTAGCAAGTACAGTTATATTAGCACGGGCTACATATTGTAGATGAGCTCCAAAAGTATAGCAGGGAAAGAGAAATAAAACATGCGCGTACAGCAGTGAAGGAAGAGAGAAACGGGATAGAAAGTGGTTTAGCGGACTAGTCAAAATTGATGCAAAAAGGAAGACAAAAAAGAATATTTTTTGGACAAGAGTAAGTAGCTCAGATTAAATAAATAGATTATCACCCCCCACACCCCGACAAGAAAACACAAGTGTATATAGGTACAATAAAATATGCATCAGGAAAGATTTGATTACCCATGAAATACAGGGTTTTTTTCTCCATTAAAAAGAACTTTGTGGGATGTTTCAATACCCCATTCCATTTTTCAAAGAAGGTTGTTTCGTCTCAAAAAGCTTAGGGAGAGAATCATTCCTTTGGCTTATAATTACAGCTGACAGTAAAATAAATGTGACTAATAGTACTCATTATTAAATTGTCAAATGAGAGTGGCCTGTATAGCTTACAGAAGTAAGGTGGATGAGTATCTTTTCACCAGTTAACTGGAGAACAAATTACATGTTGCAATTACAAAACACAGACAAAAAATAAGAATAGCACAGGAATTTAACCGGAGAAGTAATCAAATAATCAAATAACCAGTAACTAACTGGGGAGGCAGATAAGACAATTTAATAAGAAAAATGTCCTAAATAACTCACTTTTTCTAAAGTATTTCTGTAGTCCCTAAAACTATGTCAAATGATACACAGCCATTGTAGATAGCAGTAACATTGTTACTATAATCATAATGATTTGAGGCCTATATGAGAGGAGGTTTTAAATGAGAAGTAATATCTTTCATTAAACTAACTGAACTGTGGAGAAGCTTTTGGGCATAGAAAGTCATCTTCATATCAGTTTCAAAATACCCATTTGCTATTTTGATGGTTCTGAAGAGGTCATATGTGTTTGCTTTCTAAAAAGGCAACTATGAAGAGGAAGACACAAAATAATATTTTTAAGTCTATTCAAAGCTTTCATAATTTCCATAAATGTAGCCTTTAGCTTTCTGTAGTAGTTTAGCTTGAACTTTTACTTGGATCTGAAAATGAACAGGCAGAAACTATGGAAACTCCAAAATGTAACCTGATTTCATTGGTTACGTGCTGCTTGCATTTAATTAGAATAAGGAATATGCTGTATTTGTGGTGTTTTGTTTGTTCTGAGGGTTCTTCTTTCATTATATACTATCTTGAACTAAAGTAATCCTATGTTATACTATTTAATTGATTATGAGATGTCTGACACTGTAATTGTCTGAATAAGGACAACCCTGATCTGGAAGAATATAAAGTATTAATGTATATGATGGCTCTCTGTTCCAGCTTGATCAGAATGTTCTTAAACTGGTTAACGCCATAGCTAAATTAGTTGGAAACTATAGAGGAATATTATTTATGATGGTTGGTGTAGAACTAAAACCCCTGTGAGCTGTTTGGGTTTTGTCTGAGGATGGGAAAAATGGGGATGTGTCAGCTAAATGTCCTTCCTAGCAGAACATGTTAACTTTCAAATAACAAATTTAGAAAAAGACATAACACGCACACACAGAGTCTTCTCTATTGCCCACTGATTTCCTGTTTCTCTTCCTGGAATTATATAATGGTTAAAATACTAATAAATAGAAATTAGATGTAATTAGTACCTAGGTAGCACCCAAGGAAGGTCTAGAGAGATGCAAAAGAGGTAGGGTACGCTGTGATGTTCATGAAAGGATTTGCCACTGAAAATGCCACTGTTTGTTTATTTGAGGCCTTCTCAGCCAGGTGGGAGCTCTGTAATGTAATTTTGAAGCTTAACTTTGATAAAAGCTACCTTGTAAATTTTAGGATACTGACTGTTTACAATGCATGTTTTTGCTTAAAAGAAGGCCTATGGGAGTTCTGTTCATTTTTGAAGGGCTTTTTCTTACATAGCCTGTGTTCATCTTTTTAGGATTGAAAAAGGCATTAGAAAAGACAGTGTGACCGCCTGTGTAGGCCTGGGCATTTATGTGACTTTCTTCCTGCAGTCTGTGCTGGCAGTACACGAGCCAACTCTATTCCTGAAGCCATAAGACTGTAGGACTTCATCTGTGATAGTAAGACCATCAAACAGCGGATTTTCAGGTTAAGGTACTGACAGAGCTTAGTGTGTGATTGTCTGCCTGATGATGTAGTTATGCCTTCAAATGAATTGACTGCAAGTAGAAATAAGAATACCAGAAATCATTCAGCTGGTGAACAGAGGAAACTGAAATTATGGTTCAGTGCTAAAGCGGCATGAATAATCCTCATCCCTATGTCAAATGTTTGCTGAGTTTGTGATTGAGATCACTTTCTTTTCTATTTGAAAAGCATTCTTACAGTCTACTATAACATGTTCATAGCAACACTACTTTGGGAAAAGAGAAAAATAAAAAATGCTTTGTAAGAAAAAAAGTGCTTGGAGAAATATTTTAAAAAAAAAAAAAAAGCTTTATATTAGCTCCTTATTTGTCTGGAGGCATTTCACAAGAAATAGGTTTGAATCTGGGGTTCCAGAAGTGATATAAGTTAAGAACGGTGTTCTGTTCAGTGGTAGACAAACAAAAGAAAAGGGATGGTACAAAAATTTGAAAGTATATAAAATAAAATGTAGCAAAAATGTATGTGTTGTTCACAGTTCTGAAGTATTCTGTATGACACAGAGCTCATGTTTTTATAAAGCTAAAAGGAAAATAAAAATTCACTTTGTTTTCCATCAATTTGAATTAGCTCTCAGGAGTTTTGTATTGTAATTTTCACTTCATAATGAATAATGCCATTTGATTATAAAATGTGATAACTGAAAAAAACCATCATGTAGAAAACAGTGTTGTAATAGCATATAAATAATTAGGTAGGGACTATCATGAGATCATTTCAGCATAGCATTATTTGGTTTCCTGAACTCTTGCTGTACGTGTTTGTATTAGTCAATGAAAAGGAAGATGCAACAGTTAGCCCAAGGGTTTTGTTGTTCAGTGTAAGTCTTAATTTTAGTTTGTCAGTTGATCCAATGTATTAGTCACTGCGTTTTCAGCTGAATCTAAAGAGAACAAACACCACATTGGGAGTCTACTGGAGAAATAATACTTCTTTAAAAAAATATACACGTTTTCTGCAACTTTCGGAACAAAAGTGCTGATCTCTTCCTTTAAAATGTGTCTGTGGTCTCAGAAGAAATAACTTCTTTCTATTGGTTTAGTTTGTTTTCTTTTTCTTTTCCCAACGTTGCTAACTTCACTGATATTTGTGATGAATTGGGTTTTAAAGATGCTAACATTTAAATTTGATCCTTCTTTTCAGCTTCTGTATCTAAACTCAGCTTACAATTCTTTTCACCTTTTTTTCTTTCCAATAATCACCAATGTTTAACTATTACACTTAGATTATAGTAAGCTTCTGTCTGTTCTAAAACTTAATATTTAGAGAGATAGAGGAAAGAAACAGTATTTGCCTTTTTGATTATTTGAAATGACAGAGTACATTTGGAAATTAAATATCTCACATTGCTATGTTTTTTCTTGATTTTTTTAATGATTACTTGAAGAATTTATGTTGTACTGTCTCAGATTGTTATTGCATTTGTACCACATTGTGATACAAAGTGTATCCTTGTGCTGGAAAAAGAGAGTTACTTATTTCTTTGCATCTTTAATTTTTTTTTAATTAAAGATACTAAATGGAAAAAAAAATAAAAAAGAAAAGAACTCGCTTGTGGCTGAGCTTTCAGTAGGAGAGGTTAAGGATGGTCCCAGGAACTCTGGCAGATAGGTCCCCCTGCGATGGATGGGCCTTGATCCCTTACATGGTAGCTACAAGTAAGTTAGATGTTAGAGAGTTCACAGGAATTTTCACCATACTTCTTCATAGCCATTGAATTTTTAATTGGTTGTTTTTGATGTAACTGAAGTCTTCATTTGATTGAAAAATCTATGTAGCTATAGGAGTTATAATGGCAAAGTATATGCCAGGGGAAGTTTCTTACAGATCTTTAAAGCAGTTTCCTACTTCCCCTTCTGTTGACATATTCTGTAAAAAAAAGCACAAGAAAGATACTAAGAAAGATATTATCTTCCTAATGAAGGATTATATGCTGAATTAGTACAATCATTGTGTCAGTAATTTGATGTGGTGGCAAAGTGTGTGGATCTATACTAGTGGTAACTGATGCAATCAAAAATGGATTTTGTTGATCTATAGCTTTTACAAAGAAATAAACCTGGAATTAAAATGTTTTTCAGCTGCTACTATCTTGAGCTTGTTATGTTAGCTATTATTCCATATGCAATTTAATTTTTTTCCACACAGCTGATTTTCCCTTGTATTTTTTCCTAATCTATCTTGCTATGTTTACACATATGCAAATAATTTTTTTTAATGGCATATTTTTATTAAAGTGCATTTTCTGAATAATGTGAATATTTGCTCTCTGGAGCTGTTAGGGACAGCTGCATTTTAGCTCCCTTGTAGCAAGGGAAGGCAAAAGGAGAATGTAAACACACATATGCACACATTTACACACCAAAATCATGACACGTGCTGGGGGAATATAAAAGAGAACCCTGAAGAAATAACCTTTCTGCAACAGTGCTTTTCTGTGGCTGGCTACCTCCAATAGAAATATAGAATAAACATATCCTGTGAGAGATGAACAGAAGCTGTGATGCAGTGGGACTGAAGAAAATTAGCTCTTTGAAAAGAGCACAACTTTAGAGAAAGCTAACTATACCATAGCAAGGGCATAGGAGATAGAAAAAGTATTCTTACTTGTGTAATCTTGAGACGTCTTTATATTACTACACACAGGATATGCTAGCCTTGCTAAATGTTGTAGATTATTTAGAATAAATTCCTCTGAATGAATGCATTTTATTTTTAAAAAGAGACATTTAGGCTACTGCTTTACATCAAGAGATCTTAGTACTTCCATTAACATGGACTTACTTCACATGTTTCAGAATGAAGACATAATCTGTATCTGGAGTAAAAAGTTAACTTGCGTTCAGCATTATATTTCAATGAGAGAACAGAGTACCATCATTTGGGGAAAAATGCACTTGCTTATTATTATTATAACCAATTAAGGGGGCATAGGAAGGCTTTTAAATAGGTGACACGTTGACAATAGAGGAGGATTAACGCTGTTATTTCTGTCTAACTGGAAATCTAACGTCACAGAAGTGCATGTATTTATAGGTTAAAGGCTGTCTTCAAATACAAGCACAGAGCTGGAAATGTTAATTATTAATTGGTTAATAAGATTCTGGAGAATAGAGAAGAAATCTGCAAAGGGCCACATCTACAGGTCATATTTCCAGATAGATCATAGTATCATAGAATCACTAAGGTTGGAAAAGACCTCTAAAATCATCAAGACCAACTGTCAACCCAACACTACCATGTCTCCTAAACCATGCCCTGAAGTGCCATGTCTATGCATCTTTTAAATAGCTCCAGGGATGGTGACTTCACCACCTCTCTGGGCAGCCTGTTCCAATGCTTGACCACTCTTTCAGTAAAGACATTTTTCCTAGTATCCAATCTAAACCTCCCTGATGCAGTTTGAGGCCATTTCCTCTCATTCTATCATTAGTAGGTTGGGAGAAGAGACCAAAACCTCTCTCGTCACAACCTCCTTTCAGGTGGTTGTAGCAAGCAATAAAGTCTCCCCTCAGCCTCCTCCAGGCTAAACCACCTCATTACCCTCAACCTCTCCTCATCAGACCTGCTCTCCAGACCCTTTACCAGCTTTGTTGCTCTTCTCTGGACACAATCCAGCACCTCGATGTCCTTCTCGTACTGAGGGGCCCAAAACTGAACACAATAATCAAGGTGCGGCCTCACCAGTGCCAAGTACAGGGGCACAATCACTTCCCTGGTCCTGCTGGCCACACTAGTCCTGATACAAGCCAGGATGTTGATGGCCTTCCTGGCCACCTGGGCACACTGCCGGCTCATGTTCATCTGGCTGTCGACCAGCACCCCCACGTCCTTCTCTGCCAGGCAGCTGTAAGGATAAGAATTCATGCATTTGGAAGATGAAAACAAAGACTCGTTCTCAAGTTTGTTCAAAGAGCCAAAAAACAACTGGAGGCTTATCTACCTGAAACTAATATCCAGTGTCCAGCACAGTTTGGATTCATGCCAAGAAGCAGAGCCAAAATGATTTTACAGATATAGAGGGGTTTTCTCTTGTGACTTGGTAAAGAATGGGCATCCACTCTTGTTCACCATTAGACACTGCTAATTGTTCTGTCTGAGATAAGTATCCAGCATGTAGAATACTGCAGTGAAAAAGAATTGAAATCTCTGCATGCGAAACTCAAAACTTGCACCAGATGATGAAGTATGTTTCCCTCTTACACAGACTGCTGTTTTCACTGTTCCCTGCATTAACCTTCCCTAGAAGACTGGATCAGATTGAAGTTTCTACCCATTAGGCTTGAGGTGTTAGTCACTCTGGGTTCACAGCATCAACAGATAAAGCTTTGGTATTGACATCTGTGACTGACAGCTCCCCTTCTCTGCCCAACGTTCCGTGCTTTAGTAATTGCAAAAGAGAAACTGAGCTCTCTTAGGGACTGGCTTCAGCCAGTTGGATACCTGCTTCAGAAATTAAAACTGTGCCATTCAGTAAGAAAAGTATATTTCTTTTACCTTTGATTTTCTTTTTCAGGTGCATAACTCTGTATTAAACAGAATGTTCCCCTGTGTGCTTTTCTCTCACTTGCAGAGGGTTTGAAATAATAAACATTCATAATGTTGGGGACATTGCTTAATGAGCTTCTAGTGGGTGTACTTATGCAATGATGTTGAACCCATTTTTGGCATATTTTGAGAAAAGCATCATTTGATGACAGAACAAGTATATACTTTGACGAATGTTCCATGATTTTTGTGTGGAGAAGGAACGTTTCAGATATAACAAGAATTTTCTTCTACGCTAACTGATTGAAATAGGTTGTTATATTCAGTAAGACAACATCGTTGAAATACTGCTAAATATATTGTAAGTAGGTATAAATATTTATACATATACCTGCATATGTGCATATATATAAAAAATAAAATGTACATATGTCTTGCAGGAGTCGATAAGCTGATCCGTCATTTGCACAGACACAACATACCCATAGCTGTTGCCACCAGCTCAGCCGAAGTGACATTTCAGATGAAAACAGCCAGACACAAAGACTTCTTTGGTCTTTTTCATCATATTGTGTTGGGAGATGACCCTGAAGTGAAGTGTGGCAAGCCACAGCCTGATGCATTTCTCGTTTGTGCAAAGAGATTTCACCCCCCTGCACCTCCGGAGAAGGTAAGAAGGGGAGGGAACAAATTAACTGAAAAGTAAGGAATATTCCCTTTGGGCTGTATTTGGATATTTTTTTTTAATGTGATAAGTACTTATATTAATATTTAATATAAACATTATGAAAATCAGGAACTTCTGTTTTCAAAGATGTTTATAATGTTGAAGCAAGAGATTATTGGAAAGCATCATTTCCCCCCACTACGTATAATGTTTGTAATGCAGATTGCTCTGATTTACTACATGGTAGTGTGCAGTAATAGGAAAGTGTAATGATTTTCTGCTGTATGCATAAATCTGCAAACTTAACTTCACTACTCAAAGTTTGGAAACAGTTATTTAAACATAGATCAGTTTATTTTTCATACATTCATGGCTGATTTACCTCTTAAGTGTCTAAACATTAAAGATACTTCTTTGTAAAGAGGGCATATATTTTTCCTAAGCCATCTCTTTCCTCTTGCATTCTAAATCTCTGAGATAATAATTCTTGTTTTCTGATTTAAAACCAATCAGTGTGAGCAACTTTCTCAAATAGTAGAAGTGTTTAGTTTCTGATATATAACTTTCCAGACTTGGTTCTGAAATACAAAACTTTAGGGAGAATATTTGAAAGATAAATTGAGAGCTAGCTGAAACAATGTTTTTGCTTTTATTTTAAATTAAATTGCCTTTCTCCTTAAAATATTTTTCTCACTTCTTGTCTATCCTGAGTGGAACGTAAGTTCTGAAGTTTTAGAGTTTCATTACTGCAGAAAAATGCATTACATACTAATTTTTAAGGGACAATTTTAGGTGGATTAGACTGTGATTACTCTTTTCTCAGTAGGGTTATTGAGGGAAAAATGGTTAACAAATACATATGGAATGACTAGCTAAGATTCTTAAGCCTTTCATACTTCAAATTCTCACCAAGAGTCTAAATAGTATTTGCATTGCCTGGGAATACAAAGTGAAATAAGATTGATGCAATGTGACCTACTATGAACAGTGTTAACCAAACTGGTTTTGGTTTTGTTCTTTTTTTTGTTGTTGTTGTTGTTGTGTTGCAAGTTCTCTTGACATTCTGTGTATGTGCATCAACTTAATTTGGAAACTTAGATGTTCAGAAAAGATACACCAAACGTACATGCTGTTCATGCAGACTGAGGTTGTATGGACATGTTAGGTGCTTGTGTGAGTAGGCCTTGTATGTATGGTACGTTCCAAATGTTGAAGAATGTGAGCATTAAGGCTGTAAATATCACCTTAGAGTCAAGTAGTTATGAATTTTGAGCATGTTAATACTCAATTGAGAGCAAATATTGGGAAGCAGCCCAAAGATTTGGAGGGAATAAGAAAAAAGTTGAAAACAAGCTTAAACCACAGCTTAATGTTGCTTTCATATAAAATTATTCTTTCTTGCTTGACTGTATGTCTAGGGAACAAAAAATCAGGGTATGTTCCTGTAATGTTGTATGGTGTGTTTTCCGTGAAACAAAATGAGAGGTGTGTAATACATCCTTTTCAGCTGGATGGAGATGTGGCTGTAAGCTGTTCTGTAATTCTGGAAGTAAAAGAGCAAAATAATTGAGAAGTACTGAGAATTATTAAAAATAATAATAACTGATAATTTTTATAAAACTGGGTCATAACTGGTATTGTTTCTGAAGGAGAGGTAAGGAAGTTGAATGTCAGTTGTGTAAATGACAAATTATTATTTCATGTGAGGAGCCTAATATTAATATCCAGGGGGACAGCTTTCCCAAAGCTCTTAGTGTATTTGGCTCTATTTCAGAAAAGTCATGAGGTGTTAATAATTAAAAAGGACAAAAACATTCAAAAAAACCAAACCAAAACCAAACAGCAACCAATAAAATAGTGACGCTGTGTTGTAGATATTTTTATTTATTCCGCAATAAGTAGCCATAGCTGTGTTAACAATTAAAAAATATTTGAAGATAACAGCATCTGTATTAGACTTAATAATTTTAAACTTTAAAGGTGTTAGACAAAATTTCAGTGTTCCTCATAGTTTTGTATAGTTATTATTTTTAACCTTTCTTTGAAGAAGAGCATAAATGTTTGAACCCATGTTTTTCCTTTATATGAAGTTTAACAGTATTCATAGTTACCTTTAGTGCAGATAATTCCACTGAACTTTTTTTTGTCGTGTCTACAAAAGTCACAAATGTCGAAGTGTGGGAATTTAGCACAAGCACAGAACTCCCAAGAAGGAGGTGATTAAACCAGTACATGCAAAACTGTCTGAAACATTCATGACCAATTGCAGTGTAGTGATGGCATCTGCAGTGTTTAGTCCCAAGCAGTGGACTAATAGAGCTACAGGTTTGGATTTCATGCTAAAAATCAGTAACATGCAAGTTTGCAGGAAAATATCAGGAGGTGTAGGCAATGTCTGCATAAGCAAGTAACTGGACTCAAGAGAAACAGATTATTAGAGCAAGGTATTTGGTGCTTAGGCCCATACATCTATCCTATATGTGATTTGAATGTTTTCCGTTGGATGAGATTTACTCTGATCCCTGGCTGAAAACTGTATAAGGTTCTTTGGAGCTGTATGTCCACTTAAGCATTGAAGATTGCTTGATACGCACCTGGAGAGGTCTTCCACTTTAGCGTCCTGCTAAAGCAGCCTAGTACACACCAAAACTAGTGTTAGCACCAGTAGCAACTTACGACTTGTCAGATTTGCTTCAAAACTTCAGAGCTGCTCCAAGCAAAAAATACAATGTAGCCATTGAAGGCCAAATCCAGAATTTCACTGTAGTGGCATACCAGCCTGTGATTGTTGCTGTGCAGGCATACTTCTACAAGTAGGCAGTTCTAAAATGATATAAAAACGGATGATGGCTGCTTTACTATCATTGAAGGATGTCATAATTGTCCATGTGGGAATTTCTTAAATGTTGACCTTTTGGTTTGCAGTCTTTGGTTAACTAGGAACTTAATCAGCGTAATGATGAAACCATAGCACAGGAATTTCGAACAAGATGCATCCTGCAAATTCAGCCTAGGTCTTACTATCTGGTGGTGCATGAAGTTTCATATGAACTTCCAACACTAGTTAACAATGCACTGTCATATGAGTAATTCATTAAATCGGTCAGGTAATCAAAATGCAATCTGCAGATTTAATACTAGAAATTTTGTCTTTTACTAAAATTTAGGTTTTTTTTTTTTCTTAAATATATGCCAAATTCTGCTGTCAAATACACAGACGCAACTCATAAGAAAACCAGCTGGAGCTGTACATATGTAGAAACAGTGTGTGTGTGAATATTGTAGAAACTTCAGGCCATGATGTTCAAAACATTGTGTTCTTTTCCATATGTTTTATTTAGACAATTGAAAAAAAAATCAAGGTATAATTTTTTCGGGGTTTTTTATTATTTTCCTACATTTATATGATCGTAAGTTGTTTCATATTTTTCTAGAATTAGTTACTTGATTCTTTACTATGTTTCAAATTTTTGCAACGGGAATTCCTTTTAGGGGAACCTTTAAAATGTGCTGCAGAAGCAAAACTGGAGTTTCATTGATGACACTACTGTGAAATTTGATAAATTCAGCTATATAGCTGAAGGGATGTCAAAGACAACAAAAAGTGCTTCTATAAGTACATAGGAGACAAAAAGAAGTTTAGGGGACCTGTGGGCCCATTGCTAAATAAAATGGGGGACTTGGTTACACAGGACATGAGAAAGGCTGAAGTACTGAATGTTGCAAGTCAGGAGTGCCAGGTCCCAGAGACCGGGGGAAGGGTTGGAGCAAGGAAGACGTAGCCTTGTTGGAAGAGGATCAGGTCAGGGAATATGTAAGAAAACTGGACATGAAGTCCATGGACCCTGATGGGATGCACACATGAGTGCTGAGGGAGCTGACAGATGTCCTTGCAAGGTCACTGTCAATAATCTTTGATTCATCACGGCCACTGGGAGAAGTGCCCAAGACTGGAGGAAAGCAAATGTCACTCCTATCTTGAAGAAAAGCAGGAAGTAGAACCCAGGGAACTACAGGCTGCTCAGCGTCACCTTGATCCCTGGAAAGGTGATGGAGCAACTAATCCTGAAAACCATTTCTGGGCACAGTAAGGACAAGCAAAACATCAGGTGTAGTCAGTATGGCTTCACCAAGGGGAAGTCATGTTTGACCAACTTGATAAATTTCTATGATTAAATGACTGGCCTGGCAGATGAGGGGAGAGCGGTGGCTGTTGTCTACCTGGACGACAGTAAGGCCTTTGACACAATGTCCCCTAAGATCCTCATAGAGAAGCTGTTGATGTATGGGCTGGATGAGCAGTGAGGTGGGTTGAAAACTGAACAGCTTAGCCCGGAGGGTGGTGATCACCAGAACAAAGTCCATTTGGCTGCAGTGACTAGCGGTGTTGCCCCAGTGGTCAATACTGGGTCCAGTGCTGATTAACATCTTCATTCGTGACCTGGTTGATGGGCATTTTGCTGGTGAAGAGAAAAGAATGCTCAGGGGGATCTTCATAATACGTATATATACTTGAAGGGAGAAGGCAGAGACAGGGTCTTTTCAGTTGTGCTCAGTGACAGAACCAGAGGCAATGGCCACAAAAAATCACAGGAGGCTCTGTCTGAGCACAAGGAAGTATTTTTTTACTGTGAGGGTGACTGAGCACTGGCAGAGGCTGCCCCAGAGAGGTGGTGGAGTCTCCCATATTGGAGATGTTCAAAAGCCATCTGGACATGGTTCCAGGCAACAGGTTCTAGGTGGCCCTGCTTGAGCAGGGGGATTGGGCTAGATGAGCCCCGGAGGTCCCTTCCAACCTCAGTCACCTTGTGATTCGGTGATTCACTTCACAGCTTTGATCTGGAAAAAAAAAATAAGGAAACAAAAGTGCTTTCGCCAAACAATATTTTTCTGTTCCATTTGATTTAAAGAGCTGAAATTATTTAAAATCATGCTTTTGGAATTTATAAATATTAGAGTATTTTTGTTTTAAAAGAGTTCATCAGAACATTGCTATTTGTGTTTCTGTGTGTATCTTTATATAAGATATCTATCAACTATAACTTTCCAATGTTATCTTGAAGCAATTTTGTTTCATAGTAACAATAATGTTATGCCACTAAATTTATTTCAAATATGGCTTTAACTCAGAGGGTTTCAGACATTCCCATGCAAACACTTATACGTATTTCCAATATACTTATGTCAATAAAAACATATTAATTAATATACCTGCCTGAAGATGTGGCAGGTCAAGGCCTTTCTTTCCAGTATTTTGGTTGTTTTGCCTAAAGCTTTTCTGTAAAACAAAGGACCTTATCAGTAGTGTAGTCTAAAAAAAGCCAAATACTATTTATATCCATTGTTTAAAAGGAGGAAAAGGTTGTAGTAATACAAATGGTCATAACTCTCTTATGAAGAATCAGTCTGTTCTATTTAAAAAGTTCCAAGTGATGTAAATCATCGCCTTAATTTAAAACACCATTTATTTGCAGTTTCTTCCATTTGTAATTAATTAATTGATCCCATAGTTACGAATAATCTCTGTACCAAATCTAGGGAGAGCTCATTAAAATTTTTCAGACTGATTAAACGGCATTAGGATTTATGAGTCTCAGTGGACTTTTTATATCGTAGAAAAGAGAAGTTCAAAGATAATTTTTTTGAGACTTTTTTGCTGCAGAAGATGTAGTGAAGGAGTAATAGACATTCAGAACATTGTGACCATTTTGTAATTTTCATCTATATTGTACAAGAAAAACAGAGGGTGAAGAAGGCTGATTTAGCACTTAACGTGACCGTCAGTATTGTGAGCTTGTGTAAAAAAGATGCCAAAATCTATTTCTTATTTCTTATCCTCTCTCATTTTTTTCTTTTTTTACTTTTTCATCCCCCTTCAACTGCATCACTTTTAGTGTATGCATGTAGTGTATGTATTTCACGTAGTATGGTTTTCAGATAAACAGTTATTTTATTAGCGATGTCTCTGTTATTCCTTATGTATACCTGGAGGTTGAATTTATTAGGGGTACTTTAAATAAGGTACAGAAATTACAAAGGCATGAACAGATGTTCTAGGTGGTGTATTGAGCTGTAAATTGGAATCCCTGCTGTTGAAATCACGTATTGTAGTCATCATAAATCTGCTGCTTTTCGATTTTATTAATAAATTGACTTGCACTTTTTCCTAAATATTTACAATTCACAAATCAGGCATTTTATTTTAGAAATAACAAAAGCATTGCATGGAAAAAACACATAGACATTTTTCAACTTAGTTCAAACCTACATCAATGGTTGTCTTTTCAACTTTGGCTCTAGTCTGTCATTAGAATAGGCCTACGTGCCCAATTTTTCCTCAGCTGAAACACTCTTCTAAACAGGTGTTCATGGTATAAACAATTCTGATTTACCCACTCTTTGCTGTCTTATCTCCTTGGACTCACAATTTTTACCCATTATTTTAGCTTATTGCTAGATATTTGCTTCCTCCAGTGGTATAGCCTGCGATCGTAATGGGCATAGTCCACCTGGCTTTTAAAGCATTAGGCTGCATTCAGTGGAACACATGAAGTAGAGTTTGTACTAGACCACTGTTGTTGACATACGCTGCAGTCTGTACAGAAGCAGGTAGAGCATGTGCCAGCGGCCGCTTACTGCATGGGGACGGGTCAGCATTGCTCCGCAGCTCTAGCTTCTGGTGCATTTTGAGGTAGAAGACAGAATTTGGGCTTTCTCTTCAGAAGCCACTTGACTTTCTTGTTTGTACTGATGTAATTACAGTTCATTAATTAATTCAAATTAGGCAGTTGATGGATTAGAGCCAATAAAGTACTTCCTGTGCCGCCTGATTTGTTGGTGCCAGCTCCTGTGTAGCCAGGAGGTTAGTACAGTGACTGATGGCCTGGGCCGTTTGAGTGTTTCTGGTGTGTGTGTTTTCTTGTTGGGCTTTTTTGGAGATAATTTCCTCGCTGCTGGTGGAGTGCCCTGTTGGAGTCCCTTGTCTGCAAGGCTGTGCTCCCTCAGCATTCCTGTGCTGCACAGTGGCCAACTTCCAAACTGAGCAGGGAAGACTCCCTTGGCAGCAGTGCATTGTGTGGTGGGGACGGCCTCCCTGGGACGTGATGGCACCGCTGAGCAGCTGGTTCGGTGTCACAAGAGCTTGAAACCACTGCTTCTATGTACACGTGGCATACTTAAGTTTGCAGTAAAAGCAGAGATTGCTCCCTTGACAAATTTAGATTACATATGGAAGATTTTACTGTTACTGTACATGAGGTGATTGAGAGGTGAATGAAGAAGGTCACGTCATTTGCGTGCACCCAAATTAGTGTTCCGTGCAGACACACCCTTAACTGTTGAGAGTGGATAACAAACGAAATCTGAAAGGGTCATTCTATTGGCTTGAGAAGAGAATGTTTCCACTTGTCTGCCTTCTAACCAAGATGAGGTGCCAAATTCAGTAGGAACCTCACTCTCTGACTTTGTAGTTTTTTGAGAAACGAGGTTTTTGTTTTAATGTGTACATCCAAAATTGCCCAATCTCACCAGCTTGTGTGTATTTCTCAGGAAGTAAACATCTCTTGCAGTTGATCTTTTGTAAAGCATAATTGGAAAAGTAGTCCCAGTGCATTCCTAAAATGTGAAGAAAGAATGGCTCCATAGAGAACATCACAGCAATCTGGGACTTCTGTTTTCTTTTTAAAGCAGATCAGAAGAGAGGGTCACCCTTGTCTTCTCCACTGTGTGGAATACTTCCTCAAAAAAAGAGGAAAACAGCTTTTTGAGCACTCTTCAACCTGAGGAGTTCAGTCTTCCAGTTTCTGGGTTTCCCTGGGGATTGTCCTAGTTACTACACAATACACCAGCTGTTTGTCAGGAAGGTTCTTGTCTAGAACTTCTTCCTGAATTCATAAAGGCTTTACTTCTGTTGCTCCGCAGTGTGACTGAAGACTTATTGTGATTTGAGTATTTAGTATGTGTTGTTGGCCTGGCTCTTGAATTCCTGCTACTGTGGGGCAGTGCAAAAAAATAAAAAGCATAACTCCTGGTTTTACATTTCCGCCCCCCCTCCCCCCGCAGGAGAAGCTATTGAGTACAGACAGACACTGGAGAAATTTCAAGGAATAAATTATTAATAAATTATACCTTTAAATTGCCTAATAGGCAATTTAAAGTAAGTAGGTATTGAACAATGTAGAGTTTTATGTGTTAACACCTCCATCTTGAAATACCGCTAGAAGCTTACAGCTTGGGGTTCAAAGATCACAGCACTCTAGTGGAATGTACTTCTTAGGTGATATGCTGCTGGACAGTCTGTTGGCTGAATCATGCACCTTCCTCAGCTTCTAAATAGTCTAAGCATGTAGCCCTTATTTGTGTCTCTCACACTGGATGATGAAGTCTGTGATTATGAAGCTCAGCTTCCAGCTTCATAAGTGTAATGGACGTGGCTGTAGAGAGGAGAATGTGAGATATTTCACCACATCTAACAATCCAGGACTTCTGAAGATCTGCTATACACATGCACCTTTTCCCTAAATCCATAATAGCCTACTATTTTATATTTACAAGACAATTAAAGGAAGGAGACATTTATAAAATTGTTTTGTTTTGTTTTCATTTATCATGCTCTCATGATTGATTTTCTTCCTCTGTCTTCTCCTGAGGCATGTGTGCTTGTGTGTGCGCATGCATGCACACACACACACACCCCCACACCCACACACCCCTGCCATGCTGGCAGTCTTTATTATATATTTGTGGAAGAAAAATGAGATGTTGCATGGCTTGAAAGTAATTTAGCTCTTAAGTGTTCCAGACATTGCCCTTGTTACTGCAGTGCATGTTTATTTATGGATGTATTTGTCTTATGGAGATGAAAAAAGTCATTGAAATTCCATGCAAAAAATAACCTCACCAAGGTTTGCTTTCACTTAATGTATCTGATTGGAAGAGGAAAGAAGGATTATAATTGGTTCTTAGTCTTTGGGGTACCCTGCTTGGGGGGTGGGGAGGCAGGAATAATTTTTTTTCCTTGCATTTGTCTTGATAATGTATCAAGTAGCTGCTAAGGGACTTGATGAAATGTGATGCAGAATAATAAATTATGTTCTGCAGCCGCCTTTGCTTCTACGTGAGGTGAGTGTGTAAGCACAAAGAGACTGGTACACCTCCAAATTCTAAAACCATTATATTCAGATTAGCAGGTCACTGGAGATGCATTGCTAATTGTTTTAGGGAACTCATTCTGGGTATTATCACATATTAATTATGCATGATAAGTAGTAAAAAAGAGGGGGGAAAATCCTTCTTTTATGATAAATTGTTCACTGAGTTATCTTTTCTTTCTTTCAAGACCTTGAGCATTTTTTTGAGACACTAAACAGAGCAGTCATTGAATAATTAGATTTTAATTAACAAGAATTTTCACCAAAAATGTTTTCAATGTCTTTTGGGTTATAGCAAGCATGAATAAATCCTCTTTCAAAAAGATCTAGTGCACTGATCCTCTCTGTATCTCAAGTTACCTTTGTAATCACCCCAGAGCTTGCTGTAACAATGTTTTTCAACAGTTTCAGGACAAAGAATGAAAACTGAAACAAGGAATTGCATTGTTAGCAGTATTTTTATGGTTGCTTCTTTGTAAATTATTGTCAGAGAGACCTCCAGAAACCTTTGAAAGACTAAGTTCAACTATGTGTTGCTTTAATGCACTAAGGCTGGGGGAGGAGAGTTCATTTGTTTGCTGCTTTTTGTTTTGTTTTGTTTTAAGTTACTTGCACTTTGTGGAGATGCGGTTGTAGGTAATTTTCAGAGAGCTGGTATTTGTGACAGGGTTCTGCTTATTCTGATGCATGGTAAAGAACTTGTAAGAGTCTTTTTTTGGCACAGTTGCAGAAAACATACATACAGGACCATCAATTAACACTGACAAATTATTTATAGTCTAAACAGGGCAAAGCCTTTTGCTCAGGCTGATTGCCATATCAGAAAATAAGTGCACTTACAAGATGATTACAAAGTGTACTCTATAAAGTAATGTTTGAGAATTTCTTTTTATTATTATTGTGATAGACTGGTGGTATAAAGATAAAAGACCTTGTAGCACACACAAGAGCTGAAGGAGTGACAGCTTTATCTGCTACAAAAGGATGCTTAACATTTCCATTCCAGCATCTCTTCATCTTAGAATAATAGCATGATTCAACACCAAGAAGGAAATTGTTCAAGTTAAGCTTCAGTAAGACTGAAGCAATTCTAATTTAAAGCAGAAAGCAATTCCAAGCAGTGGTAGAAATGCTGACCTCCTATTCCATCAAAGCAAGCTTTTCTTTTTTGTCTAAACAGTAGTGAATATAGGAATTGCTGTTCATGCTCAGTTTCAGTGTCGATCTTATTTGGTACCATCTCTGATGACAGCTAACACCAGAGGTATTATAATATATAATATATATAATGGCTTTTTAGCTAGAGGGAGTTAATTTGTGCACTTAAATTCTGTTGCTCCCATATCAAGTTACTGAAGGCTCTTTTTTTAATTAAAAAAGGGGGGGGGGTGTGTGGTTATTTAGTAACCCTTTCATAGTATTTGGTTTTTTTCTTGAGGCTGATGACTACCTGGGACAACGAATTCTGTAAATCTTTTGCATATGTTCTGAATTTCTCACCTTTTAACTTCATTGAATGTTAGGGGGTTTTTTATGTTTCTAGTGAGAAAGGTAAGAAGCAATTGATCTGCCACTCAGTATTTTAAGTACTACTCATCACATCCCTTTTTATTTCTTGCCCTGTAGGTAAAACACTTCTGTTCAGACTCTCACCATCTGAAAGGGTTGTGAGTTTTTTCTGGTTTTTTTGGAGGGAGTGGTGGAGCGGGGGGATGTTTGTGGTTTTTTGGTTTGGTTTGGTTTGGTTTTTTTCTTTTGCTTACAAGCATTCTGATTGCATTTCTTCAGACCTTTCCTATCAAAACATTTTAACATGGAATAATGTCTGTGGCATACAGTACGTAGTGTTCCAGATGAGACAGCATTATATATGTCTATTAATAAATACAGTATCACCCAAGCTCTGAACTTTTACTGAGCTGTCTACAGTGATGCCAGTGCTTAAACTGAATGTTACAAGATGTACCTGTCATTTATTTTTTCCAGCTAATGTGTACTGCTTACATTTCTTGACCATTTTATTTCATTTGACAATTGACTGCCCAGTAGACTACCTTGTCCCTCCAAGTTTCTTACAGATGTTTCTCATCCCAGCTAACCTGCATAACTTTGTATCATCAGCATATTTTACCAAGTATAGAGGTAAGGATTACTAGTCAATAATTCCTTGAGTTACACCAGAATTCTTTTAAAATGCATTTTCAACTACTTTCTAAAATAGTAGCATGGTAATGAGAAATGTTTTTTAATGTTAGTAACTCCTTCACAGTATAGTTGCTTCAAAGCCTCAGGGTCTTGCTGACTAGCAAAGACTAGCTGATGAGATTTCATCCATTACTGAAAATATCTTGTTTTCCTCCATTACGAAATTGTCCCCTTTCTCCTGAACAGATACCTGGTCACAGTGATCTGTTCAACAGCTGTCTCCAGAACACGTTATTGCATCCTGCAGCTTCAGACTAAAGAGTGGAAACATTAGAGGTTGCAACCTATTGTCCTGAGCTTCAGAGCTGTTACAGACTCAAAATATTACTGCTTCAGAAAAAGTGCCATGGGCAAAAAGCATAATAGTATGTAACTTATCTTACTGCTTTCCACTTTCAATAATGCAGTTATCCCAAGAGAATGCCAACAGAACCTTTTATTCTACGAAGAATGATCATGTTTCTTAGGTAGAACGCATTTGCAGTTTTCAGATTAGCTATGATATATCCTTCGAAGATTGCTTTCAGTTGTGAGTTTTTAATTTTTCAGGCAAAAAATTTTCATTGAGAATATTTTTTTTCTTAAACATCATCAAAAAGTGTTTGCAGTTATTCTAATGTTTTCCTCAGGAGATAATAATATTTTCTAATTGTAGTAATAACTAGTACAATGGTCATATGATAACTTTGATGAAGAGTTATATTGTGTAAGGCAGGTGTTTGAAGTTTGGGAAGCTGGGAGTCCTGCAGTCAGGTGTTCTAGGAGTCAGGAATAGTGCTATGACTTTACCATACTATGACTATTACTAGACCTGGGAATGCTCCTGAGGTTCCTCATGTTTGTGTGCCATGGCTGCTCACTGTGTACATCACATTTGTATTTAAGTACATATTAAACCCGGGGGGGGGGAAGCATCAAATCCGTGTACACTGGATGATAGGCATGGAGCCTGCTCTGGACAACTGGCAAAGCATTGTGAAATACGTATAAACATCTAAGTCTATAAGAAGTATAGATGTAGCTTGTAGAAACTAATCACTCCCTACACATGCACGCTGATTGGCATTTATTTGATGAATGTTGTAGCTTTTTTAGTGAACAAGGTTCCAAGTTCCTGTTTCAGATTGCAAGCAAGTACCGTCCCTCCATTTTCCTCAGAGTTAAAGAGTTAACAGAGTTAATTTATGATAGAATTAGGAAGTGAATCAGCCAGTTCTGCATTAGCTTGCAGCTGTATTCTCTGCCGCCCTGGTCCAACAAGGAGCAAAAGTGTTTTGAGCAAGACAAATTTCAGTTAATAGCTCAGCAATAAGAAGAGGAAGGAGTGAATGTACCAATGATTCCTGAAAGAGTGTATTTTTAAAGATACTGCCGAAGAAGGATGAAGAGTGTAGGCATGGAGATTGTACAAGGCACAGAGGTCAGCATAATATAAGACATACAGCTGAAAGTGGGAGAAAAAGATAAAGAACGCAATTAAGTGAAAGGATAGAAGATGTCTAGGGAGTAGAAGGAAATAAAAGCAAGACATACAGTAATTGTTGGTGAGATAATATAGGCCCTTGAAGGTGAAAATGAAAACTTGAATTTGTGACTGCATTAAGTAATGTATATAGCTTCATTATAAATTAAGAAGAGTTAATAGCGTGCAGTAGCCCATTTGTCCTTCATGCTTTCCCAAACATTTTTTAGGGAGTGTAGATGAAGAGTGAGGAAACAGTAGATAAGTTAATGATGTATATACTGAAATAGTAAAAGGATTTACTTTTTTGAGGCTAAGCATTCTGTCTCAAGAGGATTGGTAGATGATGTGACAGGGCTAACATTACAGCAAAAACTCTTCAAACATTTAGGATGCTACATGTCTAAATTTAAAATCTCATTAAGATAGTGGAAAGAAGTCAGCTGCAAAAGTGTGCTTTGGCGTGTCTCTCAAAGTAAAGAGGTTTTCTTCAGAAACACTGATGTTGGAGTTTCATCTTCTATTCTGTCGTGCATTAGCTAGTAATTCTAAAGCATTTGGACAATTTATTACTGTCCCTTTCTCCTGTCACTTATTTTTTTCTTATCATCTTAGCAATCAATTGAAGAGCAAGTATGCTTGAAAGATGATAGTTGACTTTGAGTGGGCTGGTGGAAGTCTGTTTTACTGATATCTTACTATTTACAGCTCTTCTTTACAGCTGTGGTGTAAGTACATGACAGCCTTAAATTTCTTTAAGATGATTAATATTGAGTGGAATAACTTTCTTCTTGTTTCTCTGATGTTTTGGGGAACTGATTTTGTTTTAAGAATACAGTGTTACTGAAGGATGAATAAAACGTTCCATAAGTCAATTATTCAGAAAAAGCCTTCAGTGTAGTTTCTCTCAGAAATTTTGAAATGTATCCATTCTTTGCAGGAACAATTCAGTCTCACCAGCTTTCACACCATTTTTAAAAAATCTGTGAATTGAGTCCTTAGCTTCTCTGTCTGAGTTGAGTATGTGATCTGGCTTTGTGTAAAGTGATTACCAGTAAGAGCTTCAGGCTCAACATCAGTCCAAGGATGAAGAAATCCATCACAGAATGCTGTATTTTAATAAAAGGATTTCAGTTACCCGGCAGTATGAAGACATAATAATGCTTGTGACATGCTGTGCTGTATTGCTTTAGGATCAAACTGAACATTGGAATAATAGCAGCATTGAGAAGAAAGGAAGAGTAGGGTGTCCGATTTGAGCATCTCTTTTTCTCCTATTGATTTCTATATTTAGCATAGTGTATGGTATGCCAGGCCCTAGTTATAAAGACCTTCGAAAGAAACTACCTGGATTCCTGGTCTTATGTATTAAGAATCAAGACATAAACTTGCATAGAATTGGATAGATCCTAAGGAAGATCCACCACAGGATGCAGTTGTTAGGTTGTGTGACAAAAGCTCGTCTGCAGACCCACGAAAGGGCCCAGAGAGGCAATGGCAAGCGGCGGATCCCAAATCACACCCTGCCTGGCTGCTCCCAGGCCCACCACAGGAGCCATCAGCTCATCAGAGGCCTATCCCCACAAGGCCAGGGGAGCACAGAGTCCCAAAGGCAGACAGGAGCCCTGATTAAGGACTCAGAAGGAGGGACAACCTTTCTGGGCCCTCCCAGGGCTGTCCAGGAGATCAATCAAGGTTAATCATCCAGCCATGAGACCAGTCAAGGTGAATCAACACTGGATCCCCTTTTGGACTGAGGGGAAATGCTCCCTGGGGCATGGCATACAGTATGGGATGTAGGGAAAGCATTTTGGGATTGTTCAGGATTTATTACAGGGAAATAGAGGGATAAGGGGATAAAAAAGGCTGGATGTGTGTAAATAGGTGACACGCTTGTCTGGCCATGGCCTTCTCCTGACCAGTGCAGTCTGTTCCGTCTTATCAAATTCTACTTCTAACTCTTTTTGTGGCTGAAGGGCATCTGTTCCTTGTGTGTGGCCAGCAACTGGAGTTAGACCCTGGGCAGAGGCCCATGTGTCAGTGGTGCCAGCAGCTGGATGAAAACAAGTGCTAGTCCCTGGCGTGGGACCGCAGGTCACACGGCCTCATGCATCTCCAGTGCCAGTGACTGGACTGAGTGTGGGCAAGTGTGCGAGCACTAGTGAAGAGCCACCTGAATGAGTCTGTGGGTTCATGTAAGTGCTGAGTGTCGCTGCCTTGATCTGTGTGGCTAGCCATGTATATATATATTTATGTATGTGTTTGTGCGCATGCACCTGCTGGGGATACATTTTAGCCTAGCTACTGTTTGGTCCAGGGGGCATGTTGCAGCAGCTGCCTCCCTGCTCTCAGGCTACCAGATTAGGCCCTATTCCCAAAGAGCAGTAACGCATTCCCTGGGATCACATGTTTCTCTCCGTGAAGGGAGACTGGATAACTAGTTCAGGTGTAGATGTTCCAGGTAGGTATCTTAGTCCTTCTGTTTCAGTCTCCTAATAAAAACCCTCCTTTCTAAACATCTCTCACAGCCATTTGAGCTCTTCCATCCTAGTTTCCATTTCTACTGTAGGATCCACAGTAGATAAACAGTATCACATCTTCTCCCATATTTTCTACTGCAGTTCTGTTGGGACAAGTCTTGCCCCACTTGTTCCCATCTGGGAACATCAGCTTATTCTACCCACTTTCCCTACCCCCTGACTCAGGAAGTGAGATGTCCTCATAGTCTAGCCATAGACTAAGAGGTCAAAAAACGTCTAAAGTTAACATTGATTATGTTATCATAGAATCATCTTAGTTTACGGTAAGAAAAATCTTTCAGTTGTTCAGATATCTGTTGATTTTGCTTTGTATTGCAGAGATGCCAGGAAGTGGAGTGTACAAGAAAGAAAACATTTCCCTTTGGCCTGGCAGGCACAGCTTCTTTTAGGTAATAGTTGTTCTAACATGCAGTACGTACAAAAGGTCAATATCCAGTTCTTTGAGGGATTGAAAAGTGAAGCAGAGAGATGCTTAATGATACTTAATACACTGTTTTAACTCTTTTGTAGGGTGATTATGGTTGGAATGAACCTTGCAAAGTAACTAATCCAACCTTCTAAGAGCAGGTCAATACTGAATTCAGACCAGGTTGCTCCAGGCTTGTCCAATCAGGTCTTAAAAGCCTTTGAGGGCGGAGACCACGCAGCTTCTCTGGGCAACATTTTCCAGCGCTTAATCGTTGCCGTGATTTTTTTTTCCCCCTTCTCTCCTTGTATCTCATCAGACAGAACCTCTCCTATTTCAATTTAGGACCATCATCTCATGTTCATAGTATGTGCCTTGGTAAAGAGGCTGTCTCTGTCTTTTCATTAATGACCTCAGAGATACTGGGCAGTTGCTCTTTGGCCCTCCTGAAGTCTTCCCTGGGCTGAACAAGCCAAGCTCTTCTTCAGCATTTCCTTGTATGGCAAGTTTCTAGAAACCCAGCCATCTTGATGGCTCTCTGCTGGAATTCCTGAAGTTTATCAGCATCCTTCTGGTTTATTCTTTCCAAATTTTAATGACTAATAAACTTTTCAAACATAATCCTTGCATATTTGAGAATTTTGATACTAAATAGTGACAGAATTTCATAGTCAAGTTTCTGCTCAACAGATATATTAAATTATGAGCCAAATAGCCTTCCACAAATATTCAGATTTCCTTGGAGTTGTCATTTTGTTCTGTGTTCAAAGATTTGAAGAGCATACAGAAACCTGACGCTTCTTTTAGCTTCAACTCATGGCTAGGAGGCTGCATAGCACAAAGCACACAAAGTAAACAGAGAGCTGTGGCCCTGTTCTTCTTCCCCTTCCCCTCTCATCGATATTACCCAAATGTGGGGGGTGATCGACATCGTCTCCTGGGCCGAGGCCATCCTCCTTTCAGTATCATGACTATCTTTAAACTGTTTCTCATTTCTATGCCCCAATTTGATTTTGTTTGATGTAAGTTAATGGTACCAAAGAATTTTTTCAGTAGAGGTAGTCGCTGAAAAAGTCTGTTTTAATTTCTAACTTTAGACTTTTTATATCTTTGTGTAAGAAAGTTCATGAACACTTCTTTCTGTTTCTCTTAGAATTTCTTTCTCTACCATGTCTTTCTTCTTGCTTCAAGGAGAAGAAAAGGGACAGATTGTTTAAGGAGAATCTGGATTTTCTGTTTACAGAGCAATGAATGTTCTGAAATGAACTGCAATTGTATATGTTGTAAAATCGCTTTTGTTTGACAGGTTAATAAATCCCAATCGAAGGTCTGAATGACTAGACATATTAAAAGCTTGTGTTGCCTGACAAAAACAAACAAACCAAACAGCTTTTTGCATTTCTTTATGAATACAGCGAAGGGCTCAGTACTATTCCAGCTGACTGTGGCTTTCATTTTATTTGCAAATGCCTTTATTTACGAGTCTTCTGCACAGTTTGGGGTTGATTTTTTTTGTTTTGTTGTAGAGAGCATAAAGAAAAATCACCTTAATTGGCAAAAAGTTAAAAATGCTGTGGTTCTTCAACAAGTATACATGTTCATGGTGCAGACTATGCAGTGACAAACCTTCTGTTGACTTCATAAGCTTTTCGCAGAATACTTTTGCTAGTATCAATAAGCTTATGAATTTTGGAGAACTTAAATCTACGTTTTCAAGCCTGTACCTGAGTTGATCCTTTGGATTCATCTGTTTTGTCACTTTCATGCACAGACAAATGGGACAAATGTACCATATATTCCAGCTGCAACAACAGTCGACTAGAATATCTTTTCCTAAAAGGCTCAGGAAGCAGTATCATAAAAGTATTTAGGGCTTGGCTATTGATGTCATGATTAATTTTAAAAGCAGAAAATTATTTGTTAGTTGTTTAGAAACAGATTTTTAGTAGAATACAGAAGGACGCTGGGATGAATAAAACCAAAAATCTGTCTCAATTTTTCCTGTGTGCCTTCTTCAGATTCAGCAACAGTTTCTAGGATAGAAGCAGTTGGAGAAAACAGTAGGAAACTGGGTACAAATATCAGTGGTACACTGTACTGTGATACATAAATTCAGTCATGTTGGAGATACTTTAGTATCTATCAGCAACATCACATGGAAGTGTGGGATATGAATTACTGCTTATTTTGCTAAATCTGTTAGGAATTTTAGCAAGGATGTCACCCACTGATTTTTCCAATTAGATATCATTCAGACAGGCAAAGTGTATTGCATCTGTTTGAATTAGATTGAACATTTAACAATGAAATATCAGATAATGTAGAATTTAAGACTACTAACTTTGGTTTATCAATATATTCCCAAAACATGTTTGATGCTGTGCTGGTGGTACTTTTATATTGAATTTAAGAACATTTTTAGTTGTTGCCAAATCCCCATCACCCTGGGGGTTTGGTTCAGTCCTGACAAAGTGTCATGTAAGTTGCCTTTTTCTCCCCAACCCTTCCTGAATTACTGTTCTTGACATTTCACTACATTTGATTTTAGCTTTATAAATGCATGCAATTTTTTTTCTGTATAAAGATATATATCTGTATAGAGATATATGCAGATACATATTTTAAACTACATATACTACATATATGCATTTGTATATAACAAATGTGTCAAATCCAGGAGCCCAATAGCAGCAAGGCTGCAGCTCCATGACCCCAAATCCAGCCAGGAGTGAGGCTGAGAACATACTCCCAGTAGTCACACGAGCACACACAGTGTCTACGATACGCACATATGCACCTGCATATGCCAGCCCTGCAGAACGGCGCAGCAGAAATGCTCAGCACTCACACAAGCACAGAGAGCACCAGCAGCCTCATCCTGTTCTCCACGCTGTCTGATCAGGATGAAGGTCTGTTAGTGCAAAATATGTAGGTATTTGCAATGAGCATCCCTCCAGCAGCTGGCCTTAGGCACTCATGTAGCCCCGGATCTCAGTCTCCCCAGTTGTTGGCACCTGGTGGCATGAGCCCTCAAGGCCACTGCCCCACCCCAGCCCTCGGTGTGGATCCTTCTCCCCTTCCCCTTCCCATTCCTCTCACCCACACCCACGCCGTGGACGGTTTAGACACAGCCCAGCCAGTGGTCTTGGATCCTTGTGCTCCCCCCATCACCTCTCACAGAGAGTCTCTCGTGCACACACAGATGGGTCTCTCGGACAGCCCCAGATGCCACAGTCTCTACAGCAGCTGGCCAGGGCTACCCTATGCCTACCCTGGTCCTTTAAGAGACAGCGCTCTTTGTGCTCTCACTTGTAGAGGCACACCTGGCTCCTGGGCCACTTCACCTACTTGCCAGTTAGTCCAGCGTGCTCTTCACTAGCGCTCACACGCTCACTTGCACACTCTCGCTGCAGGTGCTGCACTGTGGGCACGTGGGACCCTTGGTCCCATGGCAGGGCCAGCACAGAGATCTCCACGCACATGTGCATGCACAATAGTAAGCCATTGCCTAGGAAAACTGTCAGAAATAGAGTTTAATTAGAGGAGACAGAACAAGCTGCACTGGCTGGCACAGGCACAGAAAGGCACATGGACTGATGGCTGGCTAACACCCCACCAGCCCCTTCTGTTCCCCATTCCCATGGGGTGCCCCAACCTGTGGAGAGCCTCTCCTGCTGGCACATCTGGGTGGGTCTGGCCCAGCCCCAGGGCCCCCGTGGGCTCCTGTGGTACCAGGATTGGCTGGGCCAGGGGCCTCCACTGCCCTTGCAGTGCTGCTGGGGCTCCCCCTGCCCCTGGGCCTCCTGCCCCATCAGGCAGCACAGGGATGAGCTGCTAGTAGGCTGATGGTTGCTGTGGGGCCTGGCAACAGAGGGGCAGGGTGCAATTCAGGCTCCCCCACCTGCCCTTGTTGCTCCTGCTGTGCTTCTTCCTGTGTGCAAAGATGAGCACTTCTATTTCATAAACTAACGTATGTTGTATATGGATGTGCAAATATATATGTATTTCTAGATATGAAAATGTACAGATACCCCTCTGTAGAAATGTCATTGGCAATTTTAACTGCTAATGCTCTATAGGTTCTCTTTGGACTTACTAGTAATGTGATGTTTCATAACCACAGAAGATTTGTAAGGAAAGATTCTTATTAATTAAAAACTGACCATCTAAGCTGTGCTTCTTTCATCCAAGGAGGGTAGTTAGAAAGGCACCCAAAGCAGAAAAACTTTTTTAGTTGATAGGGAAGTAGGAGAACACGTGGGAGTGAAGAACGTCAGCTGGCAGCCTGCGTGCTGCTACTGCTAAGCACAAGAACATCTGATTGAGAAAAGCAGTTAGAGTGTCATGAGCAACATCTTTGCTCTCCATCTAGATGCAAGATGCTGGTAATCTGAAGAAGCTCAAAATAACAATTGTCACTTGATTTTGTAAGATTTTCTTCCAGTTTCTTTTTTGTAACAAAATTAAAACTTGGCCTGGTTGAGGTTATAATGACAGTTGTTCTAGATAGAATAATTGTTTCATTCTGGCTTTAACCCATTATCTCTTGATATTCCATAGAACTACTTGTTAAATTACTGCTTTACTTGTCAGTGAGGAGACTTTTCTCTGTGGCTTTGAAGGTATTGAAGTGTTTTATGTGCAGACGCAGGGTCAATGAAGAAAATAGAAGTTTTTGAGCCTTTTCTCACATTGTTTTCCTTGCTAAGACTAGAACTTACAAACCTTTGAACAATACAAAACAGATGTGTTTAGCTATACCTTCAAGACCTGCAAACCTAGAACATATATCCCCAAGGCAGTCTTAATGGATGAGAAATTTCAGTCCTCGCTCGTTAGACGTATTTGCCATCTGATTTATAAATTTTCTCTATTCAGTAATGAATCTTACCTGTATCTCACTAGAAGTAGTTGAAATCGATTAGCAAAGTATTTAAATCTAATAGAGAGAGAAAACACTACAACTTCTAATCAGAAAAAAATAGGGGGAAAAATTACTTGAGATATTTCCTGTATACTGAATCATGCTGTTTGAGATTCTCTGCTTCTTCACCTGACAACCTGTCCTCCTTTTTTTTTGTAGTCACAGCATATTTTACCTGGTAGCCAGAACCTTTCAATAGATTGCGTGGCAGTGATACTTTGTCACCTGGGCATACCTGCTGCAGTCTGGTTTCCCAAGGGAATCCTTATATACTGTCTGGGAGCTGAAGCTTCCAAGTTATCAGCAAAATGCTGCTGGTAGCACTCAGCTGCCTGTCAGTTTATCCAGATTCTTGGCAATACCTGTGGCAGCATCTATTTCTGAACTGATCATGCTGCTGTATTAGAGGTGGTTTCTTTCAGGTCATGTGTTGCGATGGTTAGAGCAACGTAAAATCCCTGTTTGTGATATGCCATGGTAGTCTTACTAATATATAAATATACATAATTTGATTTTAAAAAGGAGGGGTGGCCTGTGCTTAGGCAGAGATGACTTAGGTTTTTTTTTCCCAAAATACGTATGTGTTATAGGCACGTTAACTCTCATTCGGGTGCTTGTTTGTAAGTTGACTGCAAGCATTTGTAGAGAACGAAATTTGCCTTTGACTTAATTGTGAAGAAACATGTCTATGTCAGTACTGGGTGACTGGGACACTTCCTAATGGTGTGGTTTATATTCTCAGCATAGGTTCTCTAATGGTCACTTAGCAATATATTTTGTCTGTAGTTTTTGCACATTTGTCATTCAAACCTTTAAATTTAGAAGTTCCATTACAGTGCCATCTGTCTCTGCAACAGTGAGTGTGGCTGCACACTTCTGAACAGGAAAGAAAAGCAAATTGATTTCATACTCTCAGAAAAAAAAGATAGTTATGATGGCTGGTGGACACTAAGTTAACCATAAGCCAGCCGCGTGCCATTGCAGCAAAGGCGGCTGATGATGAGGAGTGTTGCCAGCAGGTTGAGGGAGGTGATCCTGCCCCTCTGCTCAGCACTGGTGAGGCCATACCTGGAGTACTGTGTCCAGTTCTGGGCTCCCCAGTACAACAGACACATGGAGCTATTGTAGAGGGTCCAGCAAAGGGCCACAGAGATGATTAAGGGACTTTTCCATCTCTCATATGAGGACAGGCTGAGAGAACTGGGACTGTATAGCTTGGAGAAGAGAAGGCTCGGGGGGGGGTCTTATTAATGTATAAACACCTGAAGGGAGGATACAAAGAGGGTGGAGCCAGGCTCTTTTCAGTGGTGCCTAGTGACAGGACCAGGGACAGTGGACATGAAGTGAAACACAGGAGGTTCCCTCTGAGCATCAGGAAACACTTTTTTGCTGAGAGGGTGACCAAGCACTGGCACAGGTTGCCCAGACAGGTGGCGGTCTTCCTCCTTGGAGATACTCAAAACACTGTCTAGACCTGGTTCTGGGCAACTGGCTGTAAGTGTCCGTGCTCAAGCAGGGGACTGGACCAGGTGACCTCCAGAGGTCCCTTCCAACCTCAGTAATCCTGTGATTCTGTGAATCCATACAAGATTTATGTAGCATTTGCTTATTTTCTATGTAAATGTGTATGTATATTATGTGTGGGCATCTGTGATCCATAACATAGTAGCACAATAACATGGCAGCAAGCTTTAGAGTAACAATTCCAACCATCACAGAGAAATGGACACATTTAGTTTAAATGGCAAATTAACCCTCATACCTTTTCCAAAGACTCACTCAAACTGTTTAAGGTCAGCAAATGCAGTAACTTCAGATCAGTGGGTTTGTTAGGTAAGCACTGATTCTTATTTTTAATATAAAATATTTATTGTGTTGGATGAGCAAATAGTTTTCACTTAAGCATATGGCCTGTGGCAGTGTTTTGAGGGCTTTGCCCACGAGAAGTTAATTTACAGGCAGATAAGTGGTATTTTTCCTTTTATATATGTCTGTCATCTGTCAGCTTTATACCCCATTGACAGCTGGATATTACTTCTGATTGAAATATACAGAAGAGAGGGTTTTAAAATACAAATGATATTAAGAAAAAGTTGATGAAAACCCAGAAATTATAAATTGCTTGTTTGAAGAACAGAGTACCTGAAAGAAGTTACTCATGGCAGAAGTTGTGTGACAAGCATAGTTAGTGGCTGATACCATGGCTGGTGATTCCCAGACTAATAGTAATGTTAAGCCAGTGTCATGGTTCTGTTAATTGCTAATCTAATATATATTAAACTGAATAAGCCTTAGGCCACAGAGAAAGAGACTATCTGAATAAAGACTGTATATACACCATATATTTATACACATGCATACATACACAGCGTGTTTTCCTGTTTTTGTTCATTGTTTACACTGAAACATTCACTTACATCTTACGCCCCTTATTCCTTTCACTGAAAATGACCTGTTATTCTGCCTGTAAGCATGCTCGAGTCAAAATAAGAACCGATAGCCTTTGGTTGAGGTGACTAGTAGCATCCTCTTATCTGGTGGAGCTGGTCTAATAGAAAAATAGGCATAGCTTGATAACTGTGGGTCATCAATGCATTTTTAAAAAAGTGTTTCCATGCAGTGTTTGAAATAGCTAGATTATATTATTAGGGGAATTTTGACAGAAGTGTTTTGACATGCATTGCCACAGGAGATTAAGACTTAAATAACTTTCTACATATAAATTCATTTTTAAAGCGTGTTAATTTTCATATTTATAGAAATATTTGAACTTGGAGTTTACAGTGGGAAAATTTTTTTAGAGGAGTAGTCTGTTTTAATGATTTAATCGCGTAAAACTGCTTGATATTCACAGGCTTTCCATCTTACAGTTTTCATAGCTTGCAATACCTGGACAATTATTGCTTTCCTAAAATAAACACAGCAACCTGATAAAAACAAGCTAGAGATTAATGTGAAAGATATTACTTCTCTGCTGAACTCTTAAAAAAATAATTTGATGTTTTCTTTTAACTTTCCTCTTATTCTTAATACTTTTTTTTTAAGGATAATAATGGTTTCAGTCTAGTAGATCTTGCTGTGCACTTAAAGTTAATCCCTCATTCAGGGTTAGGAGAGTGATCTCCATTGAATTAAGTATTTCTCATAGTAAATAGATGAAAAGGGGTATATCATACATCGTATATGTAGAAGTATGGTGTTTATTATTAATTCTGTTACTTTTGATGGTAGATTTCATGTTCTTTAGAAATACTGTCTTTAGCACACAGGAATACTTTCTGAGGTAGAGAAAATGTTGTAAGAAATTTGGAGTTCTGAGCTCTGTTTGCCTGCACAGTCAAAGCAGCTTTCACAACTAAGAGACTGAGAAATCATCTTTTGAAATCATGAGGGCAGTTACTTAAATAGATCTGATGATCAGTGTAATAAGGCATTTCATTTCAGATATGGTATTTTAGATTGCTATGGCAAAATAAATTTTGGAATTGCAACGTTCATAACCGTAATCCCATGCCACAGTTGGGCTTGTGTTGAAAGAGCAGGTTCTGCAAAACTTTGCACAACCATTTTGTTGTTTTACACATACAGACTGCTTTAGGCAAATGCAAGGCATGCCAGGAGTAGGACTAGTATGAAGGGATGAAGCCGTCTATTATTTAAACACTGCCCAAAAAGGAGGATTTATGTTCCTCTTCAGTCTTCCTGTTCACTCCCAGCTGTTACGTGGTTGTTCTCCAGTTTATGAGCCTAATAGGAGAATAGTTTTCTATTAGGTTACAGAGTTGATTCACGGAAGGGCGCACAAACACAACATTCATCACTAGGAGACGGAAGCATACAACGGTTAACAGGAGATTAGAGAAAAAGAAGGAAGAAGCCATCTCTCATTGGCAGCAAGCTAATGGTTTGGCTCAGCTACTTTTGAAACTACCTCCTAGGAACAGGTTAGGAGCCTGATTAGGAGAAAATTGTCTAATTTGGTCACTTTTGCTTTTGTCTTAAACTTGTACATGGAATTTGATCTAATGGTATATGATGGAAATTCAATAAATTGAAGCATATACTATCCTTGCAGAGACGTAACAGACTAATTTTATAAAATGTTGCTACTATTGCTATTTTACAAGTTCATACTTTAGTGGAAATAGTACTTTTAATATCAATGAGTTCAAAAGAAAACATTGAAGTAATTCTGTTTTAGCAAGCATCCCCTAAAATGACCCAGAGTCAAACCTTCGTACTCTTGTGTTTCAAAACCCAAAGCTTCACAGGTTTGTATCCCTTTATGGTGTTAATTTATTTCCTTTTTCAAAACAGTGTTTTTATTTCAGATTCTAATGGTTCTTGCTAGCGCTGATTATCTTTAGTTTATTCCTCTTCTTTGGCTTTTCCATTTCTTTAACCCTCTTATGAGGTGTGACTATCTCCAAGATACTATATTTTTTAAAGATTTTAGGAATTCTTGGGTCTAGTTTGTACTGGAGTAAAACCAGCTTTTAATTCCCTGCTGTTGTTCTCTTGTTTTTTGTGAAGCCAGTACTATTAAGTTATTCTTCCAAGCAATGTCATAAAAAATGGTTTATTTTTTTCTTTTAAAAGTTACAAAAGCCGATTTCCAACAGAAGGTCTTTATGATTCAGTTCACGTTTACTGAAATTCAACAAATTAGAAGTTAGTATTTTTTCCAACTTACTTTTGTCCTTTGTTGTCCACCTTCCTCTTAGAAAATCTATATTGAGAACAAAGAGTTGCCATTTTTAGTATTTGTTTCCTGTAGTTGAAATATGAAGTAAATTGTAATTAGAATTTTGTTAGTGTTTTGTTTGTTGTACTTAAAGGTGCTAGTTTGTGGCTTCGTGCTTCGAGTTTTATGCTATTAATCTTAAATATTCTCTAAAAGATAACTTTCAGCTGTTTGAAGTTTGAAAGAAAACCGCTTTTGTCCCTGGCCCTGAAGAGTTAAAGTGCAACACAGCTACATCTCACCTAGTCACTCCAGACCAGTGACAGTGTGTTGTGTACAGTTCAATGAGAAGCTTGTACTGAATAGAAAAAAAGACCTTTTCCATGACTTTTTTTCACTCCCAATTAAAACCTGTTTAAAGGTGAATGCTACTTTTCACCCTTTCTTTCTTTCTTTGTTTCTTTCTTTCCTGAAGAAATTAGGAAATTACTTTCTGTCTGAAGCATATGTGGGTTGTTATTAACACTTTTGTCAAAGATTATACAATAATTAAGATGATGTTTAGATCAGATTAAGGTACATTTCTATATGCAGGCTGGTGTTTCTGTGTGGGAAAGTAACTCTGGTCAAGGAGACATTATAGAACAAAAAGAAACTATTAGCAAAAAATTGTACCGCTTGAAAAAATTGGATTGCTCCATGAGAATACGCTGCCTTCTGCAGCTCCTGCTGAGTTGGTTATAGGCAAGCGATGGTGTCCAGCTACACAAAACAGGCAGGGTACCTGCCATCGTCAGCCTACTGTGCTGCACCTGCAACTTTGTAGACATTCCCTGAGGCAAAAAAATCATTGCGTTTATTCAGGGAATACTTTTGATACGTACTCCCAGTTTCAGTTTGATACTTGGAATTTGGATTTATCAAACAGCTCCTCCATTGGATGTATCTGGTTTGTCTCTCTGATGTGTTTGCTCATGAAATGGGGCCAGCCTCTTTCCCAAGGTGCAGGGTGATCGTGCAGTAGGCAACATGCACAAGCTAGAACACAAGAAACTCCTCCTAGATGCTCAGAAAACCATTTTCACCATAGGGATGGTGAAATATAGGAGCACATTGCCCAGGAGGTATGTGGAATCTGCATCCTTGAAGATACTCAAAGCTCACCTGGTCAAGGCCCCGAGCAGCCTGCTCGGGCTGGACATGCGTTGAGTAAGGGTTGTTTCTAAATGGCCTCCAGGGATCCCTTCCAGTGTAAATTATCCTATGGTTCTGAGCTCTGCAGGCAAGATGCAGTTACTTGAACATGTTGTGTATTACATGTCAAGAAAGTAAGTGGTTATAGTAAAGCTATTTCTGTGTGGAAGGGAAGGCAGTACCAATTAACTATTTCATTGCACAGAATTCTTTTTTAGGCCACTTTTAGAGATAAGTGGCATAAAAAACCAGCATGCTACGCAGTATGAGTAGCCTCAGTAGAGAGCATCTTGAGTATTTGCCTTGTGTTCTCCATAAAAGAACAATACTCTTCTATGGCTAATCCAAGCTGCAGTTGATTGAGTTAGATTTCTGCTGCCAGGATAATTGGACACTGTTTCAGAAATGCCTGGGAATTTCTTGAGGCCTGTAACACAAGTTGCCATACAAAGTTCCCAGTGTGCTGTCCTCTAAACACACAGTCCTCTGTGAAAAGAGTGCTCCAGCCATCCGGAATGATCAGAGTAACCCCGCATGTAAATGTGACCTTCTCCCTGCCTCACAGAGCCGCTGTGTCTGGGTCCGACTGTCACTCGCAGAAGCACTTTCTTTGACTTGATCGAGTCTTAGAAACAAGCAAGAAATTTGAAATTTCTCCTCCTTTTTCCCTGTCCAAACCAGTCTACTCCTTCTGGGCCACCTTAACATAACATCCTGTGAACTGATTTGTGAGAGAGTAGGTGCTCGTGTGGGCTGAAATGTAAAGTGTCATTTATGCAAGAGCTGGAAATGCAGAGTGATCTAATTATGTGCAGATGTAACACATTTCCTTTTTTTTTCATTTTTTTAAGTTATGCTAGTGATTTTTTGTTTTATCTTATAAGTCTCCTGGTAAATAATTTGATTCCTGTACTGGTCTGCAATGTACTTCTAGTAGCGAGTTAATAAAAATCTGAATTAAAAAGCATATGTGCGTACAATTACCAAACAGTTCTTAATATGAATCATTGAATCATAAAGAATGGTGGCTGGTAGTTAGTATTCTGGATACTCTGATGCTTAATTCATTTGATTATAAGTTTCCAGCTTGTTTATTCATTTGTTATAGCATTTAAAAACATCTTGGCTTACTTCTCATTTTCCTTAATGGAACTAAGTCATGGGGCTGTAAGCTGCACGACTTTCTTAAACAGCATATTTAGTACGATTCTCTTATCCCTGGCTAGTCAAATTGGCATATGTCCTTAAAATAAAATGAAATGACATTCATTATTGCTATTGACTCTTTTTCTAGAAAGACTGTAAGTTCAAAGATTAGGAGAGAAACATTAATCAAGTCATTTCATTATTTTTTTTTTGTTAATTCTTCATTGAGTTAACACAGTGGGAGGCTAAAATTGCAAATACTGTAGCTGCTTAGAATGCATTTATTCAATAATGTTTAAGTAACTCTGGTGGTAAATGGGTCACCTATAAATACATTTTCCCCTTGTTTCTAGATACTTTGTATATCAAAGCATAGGAAGAAAGAAAACAAAAGTTACCTAAAAAATAGCCCAGCATCCATGTTATGACATATTAGTGAAGTTGTTGATGTTTCCTCTCTCTTTGTGTGAATTTTCATGACCTCCCATAAATCATAAACAGTGCCTTTTCAGTATCTCAATATTTTGAAAGGGATATAGATGGGTCTTTGTTGTATTTTGAATTATATTACGGTTCTTGAAAATCCCTGGGTCGCTCACACTGGTAACACAGTTGGTCTGTAGTGGAGCTTTCTGAAAATCTGTTATAAAACAGTAAATTGTAGTGTTTAATATGCAGATGAGTTCTATGTGTATAAATTATGCCGTCTTTAGTTTCATCCTTCATTCTGTTTTAGAGTTGATACAGTAGTGTCGTATGTAGTCAAGAATATTTGTCTGATAAGCACTCCCTGTGCATATATATTCTGTTCACAGGTTTTTCAAAATCTTAATTTCAAAACTGATTTTAACCTTTTGTCCTTCCAGACTTCTTGGTTATCACTAATAGCAATAACACTTATAGATATCCCTGTTAGTTACATAAATATTCCATCCAGACATTTATAGTATGTAGGTTGGAGAGGGCCTGCTGTATATACCAAGGGGCTAAATAACACTCTTCTCTTATATTCTTAAATTCCATGTAGGAAGATGAGGAAATGAGATGATGCAGTGATTTTATTATTTCTTCCTTTGGTTAAGTATTAATTTTTGTTTTACTAGATTCATAGAGTGAAAGATAAATTAGTAGGCTTTATTACTTTACTTTTTTAAGCATCTAGTTCATTCCAAAGTGAAAACTGTCCTATATTAGCATGACCTTTTGAGAGACCTCATAGCAGTAGTATTGATCAGTGACACAAGTTTTAGAAATAATGCAGAGAAGCAGCCAGAATCTCAGCTGAAGTCTGTATAAATCTCATCTGTCTCTCAGTTGGAGTGATGCTGATGTTGCAATACTTATGCAAAGTCGGAAGAACTTGGCTGCTTTCATATCTCTAAATTTAGTATGTGGGTGGGCTGGGACAGTGAACAGTTTATAACATCTCTGTGCAGCAAAGTTAATAAATCCATTTTGTATGCGAACCTCTAAACCTTTTGTCATCCATTAAAAATGCTGCTGTGCTGTTGACAATAAGTGTCAGTAGCAAGAAAGACTAGAGGAAGACCTAGTACACTTATTTCCTGTAACACTGAAGCCACTGGAATTATGGGTCATTTGCCTGGCTTCTTTTGTAATTAAGAGTTTTAATTGCTTCTAGTTCCAGGGAATTATTTAAGCTTTTCATTATGTATATTGCCTTCCGTAATCATTGGCTCCTTTCGGAACAGTAAGCTTAGTGACATCATGGAAGTCAATTAGGTCTTTCAAGGCAGAGCAGTGAAGTACCTTTCTTTGTACGGGATGGATTAGAAAAGGCTTCTGAAAGGCCTTAATAATGCTGTTCTGTGCAATATTTAAGCTTACTCTTCAAAAGGCAAAGACTGTCAGCATTTCATTTACTGTCCTCAGAGTGCTTAGGGTCACAAACTAAGGTACTGTTAAGAACAAAACCTATAGGCAGAACCACACTTCCATTCTAATAGCAATTGTTCCAAGCTTTTCAGGATCAGCTGGTTACATATTTGTAGTTAGTAATAGTGATAATGATCAATGTTTGAAAATATCACATTGTTCAAACTGGAATTCAATGACTGTACAAAGGAAATGAGCACTAAAGAGATTGATGTGATTCCGTTGGCTCACTAAAAATCATTAATTTGTACTTTATTACATGCAAGGTAGAAAGCACCTTTTACTTGCTCTTGGCAGACACCAATTGGTTGCTGACACGTTGATGGGCAAGAATCAATATTTTTAAAAGAAAAGAAAGCAGAAAGAAAGGGTTCATTCCATCTTCCTCTTCCAGTCATTGATATAGAGGGGTATATATAGTGCAGACATTTAATTCATGAAGTTCCACAAGGCCAGGTGCAAGGTCCTGCACATGGGTCAGGGCAATCCCAAGCACAAATACAGGCCGGGCAGAGAATCAATTAAAAGCAGCCCTGAGGAGAAGGACTTGGGGGTGTTGGTTGATGAGAAGCTCAGCATGACCCGACAATGTGTGCTCACAGCCCAGAAAGCCAGCCATATCCTGGGCTGCATCAAAAGAAGCATGACCAGCAGGTCAAGGGAGGTGATTCTCCCCCTCTACTCTGTTCTCATGAGACCCCACCTGGAGTGCTGCATTCAGCTCTGGGGCCCTCAACATAAGAAGGACATGGACCTGTTGCAGCGAGTCCAGAGGAGGTCCATGAAGATGATCCGAGGGCTGGAGCACCTCTCCTATGAAGACGGGCTGAGAGAGTTTGGGTTGTTCAGCCTGGAGAAGAGAACGCTCTGAGGAGATCTTATAGCAGCCTTCCAATACCTGAAGGGTGCCTACAAGACAGCTGGATAGGGACTTTTTACAAGGGCATGTAGCGATAGGACAAGGGGTAATGGCTTTAAACTGAGAGGGTAGATGTAGATTAGATTTAAGGAAGAAAGTCTTCACTCTGAGGGTGGTGAGGCACTGGAACAGGTTGCCCAGAGAAGTTGAGGATGCCCCATCCCTGGCAGTGTTCAAAGCCAGGTTGGATGGGGCTTTGAGCAACCTGGTCTAGTGGAAGGTGTCCGGGGCAGGTTGGGACTAGATGATCTTTAAGGTCCCTTCCAACCCAAACCATTCTACATCTTGCAAAAATGTTTTCCTTGAACTTAATAAGGTTTCTGCAGGTTGCAACTTGGTTCTCTTAGAGCACAGCCAGAACAGACAAGCATTGTACATGCCTACCCTGATGAAATGGTTGTGTGTTAGAAAGCATAGAAGAGTCAATATGCTGTTGTGTGTTCTCCCAGTCTGGATTCAGTCAAAAGTTTAACTAAGTTTAGCAAGTCATTACTCTTACCCATTCACTATTAGTTGCCACAGTCTATTGTGTTGTGAAGAAAGGATAAGAAAATCCATCCTGGGTATGTAGGAAGGGATTTGGTAGATCGATAAAGACTGTAGAGAAGGGCTTAATATATAGAAGAGAAATTTGTGATAAGACAGAGTTACACTGTCTGATGGGTGTGGGGAAAAGTGCACTAACCATCCCAACATCTGTGTTGAATTACTGAAACTAGTTGTGGCAGTAATTTTGGTATTATTAGTAGTAGCAGTGCTAATGCTATTGATAATTAATGCAGTCTGAATTGCAGAAGTGATAGAAACCACTTACCAGTGTAGGTCAGAATTTTTCAAATGGTTGGATGCCAAGGGTTGCTTTGGTTTGTCAATACCAAAAATCCAGACTCAAGACTGGGCAATGTCAAGAGGAGATGCTTCATTGTATACATTCTGGAATGAACTCCAGAGGCATTACCTGTTATTGTATAAAAGTTCACACTAGATAATTTGTTGTCTACTTATTTATTTTATATATTTATTATTCAAAACTCTGGTGTTAAATTACAAAATTAATGCAAATAATGTATTGACTATTTTTAAGAAATTTGCTTCTAAACTGCAATCTCAAATGATTGTGACTGTTGTAAGACATGGATCTTTTACCTGACTAAACGGTTTCTTCTCTAAAAGTACCCTTCCAGTATAATTGCTGAATTTCCTTCTCACCATTGCTTTGGAGGAATTAAGCAAATAGAGCATGAATTCAACAGCACTCTTCTGATAAGTGACTTCTGTCTTACTTTCCCCTCATCCAAAGTCCTAATATTGACCTAGGTAATATAGTTTCCCCCATCTTGTGTATGTAGAAAAAGCCACACCTGTAAGTGAAAGCACTGCTTTTACCATTTTGCAGGTTGTAAAGTTGGTCTTGTAGAGTTAAATTGCCTGCTTATAAAGGTATTTAAGCACTCGCTTAACTTTACTTTAAGCTTGGGCTTAAACCCATCCCTGTAAAAACAGTAATTTAGGAACATCTGGATAACCAGTTGCTGGGATTTAAGTATGTGTGTTCATGTTTTTTTGAATTGAAATGAATTTAAGGTTAATTCCCATGCAGATGTTCAAACTGAGAGGTTTGCCCTTGTTCTAATTAGGGGTGTCTAAGCCAGGAAGTGAATTTAGCTTTCCTACTAAGTTTTATGCGGCATCATTCTCTCTTTTAAAACAAAAAATTAGAAGTTCATAGTCACATTATTCTTTAATTTTTTCTCCTCACCTCCTTGTTTCTCAGTGTCTTGTGTTTGAAGATTCACCACTTGGAGTCAAAGGAGCCCTGGCAGCAGGAATGCAAGTGGTTATGATTCCAGATGAAAAATTAAATCCGGATCTCAAAAAGGACGCAACACTACTGCTGAGCTCCATGGAGGATTTCAAACCAGAACTGTTTGGTTTACCAGCATATGATTAACGCCTAATGGCTATGAACATGCACTTGCCTGGAGGTTGGTTAAGTGGAATGAAATTCTGTTACAGTTTTGTGATTGTTTTGCATCTTTTCCTCTCTTCCTCAAAACTAGAGCACAAAAATGTTGTTAACACCAAGTCTTCCACAAAGTACCTTTGAAAATTGACTGGATTGTTAATGATTTGTCCTTGTGATAAATGCTAAATTAAAGCAGCATTTCATCTTGTAAAGTGAGTCCAGCCTTGTTCCCTGCATATCGTAATGTTTTCTGGGTATATTATGAAACTGTTTAGACAATTTATTGTAACCGCATTAGAAGCTTCTTGATCTGTTTCCACTTGAGTGACTTACTCTTTAGATCTTAACCATAAATCTGTTCTGGATTGGCTTTTATACCATTACATTTTTTTTTATAAAGTTATCGCTATCAACTTGTTTATCCATTTCCTCATCCTGTACTTGCCCACCTATTCCCCTTTGTATCATGTTGTCTCTTTTTTTTTTCCAGTTATTTGCAGGGTTTTTGTTGTTCTGTCTGTGTTTTCTTATTTTGTTTTCTTCTTGGGGGTTGAATGAGATGACTCCCAGAGGTCCCTTACAACCTCTGTTATTCTATAATTCTGCCACTATCTTTTTTGGCACGGTGATCGCCTGCTAGGAGCTATGCAAGGTTATGTGATCCTACAGTTCAACCAAAATGCTCTCCATCTTCCTTCTTTCAGTTCTTTATTTTCTTCTCATTTTCCATGTTGCCACATAGCTTCCCTTTCATTCTTGTGAAATGAATCCATCCTGTCTCGGTGCTTCGATTCTGATAAAGTTAAGGCCTTAACTCCTTTGTATCCAAATAGCTTTCTGTAGGCCATCTGTATTTTTGCATTCTTACCTCTTTCTTGAGCCCTTTTTCTGCCAAGTTCCCTACAGAGAGTTTTGCTATCTATTTTTAAAATACAGAATTTGTAGTTTTGGTTTCTTTAAATACTTGAAATTTATTTTCATGGCTACCATAATTCCCTCAAAATGTTTATGTTGTCGTCTAACCCTCTTACTTCTGTCTGTTTCTGGCATCTTGTCAGGACAAGGGTAAGGGTCTCTTCAGAAAATGCTAGACATGTAGACAGGTTTTGGTGGAATCCGCAAGTATATGTATGACAGGGTGGAAACGATGTCTTTTGCTTTTTCTAAAGAAAGCTATCTGATGTAGGGTTCTATGAAATAAGCAATTGTATTCAGCATTTAAAAAACTAAGTTTCTAATTGAGTGTCCATAAGGTGCTCCAAAATCTTGGTAAAATATCAAACTCCATAAACACAAGGAGCATGATATATGTCAAATAAGATAATTTCCATGAATTCTGAGAAGAATTCTCTGACCTAATTGTTTTTTAATATAATCTATTTATCTATGATCTTCCTCACAAAAATCTTTTCTAGGCATTCCTGGTGTTTAACTGTTTTAGGTTTAAGGTTTTTTCACCAGGAACAAAACTTAATGAATCATAGACCTTTCAATAATCAGTGCGAGTTTCCTTCCATTTTTTTCCTCCTGGATTTTAAAAAAAACGCAAACTTTTACATCTTTTATGTAGTCTGTTATTATTTTCTGCTACTGTAGTCTGTTCATACCTCAAAACATTAAGAAAATTTTGTTTCATATGGTCAGTCACATATGACCTAGATGGTCCAGAAGATTTTTAGTACTTACAGTATAAAGGTTTGAAGTTAAATGCTTTTCATCTAAGGATCTGGAAACATTTTTTCAAAAAAAGGGTAAATATTGTTTCAGTGTAGGTATTTGGCATATTATGTTATTTCTTTAGGATATTGCAGTCATTAGTGTTTGTACAGTGACAGCAACCTATACCATCCAGTATGAATCCCATTTCTATTCTTTCCAGACAAGATAACAGAAATATGGCTGTATAATTCCTTCTTTGACTTACATTACATAACAGAAAGTGTTACTGTAGAGCACTAATTCTGAGCTTTCAAGTGTAAAACAGGTGCCTGTTGGGATCCCCTTCGTTCATAATTACTGAATTCCACCAGGGAACTTACTAGGTAGAACAAGCTTTAATACGCTGTAATTAGTAACTTTTTCAAAGTTTTGCATATATCTAATTTAACTAGGGAGTTTTACAAAAAATAAAAATGAAGCACATCTCATTTACAGTTACTTCGAAGGAACTGTCATCAAAGTCTTAAATTTTCTTTTTAACAATGTAGAGACATTAATAAATATATCACTGACAAAATCAGAATTACTTCATCATGACCACCATGATGAGATCAGCATATCCTGCAGTTCTAATTTAATAGCCTTATCTTTTGCTGAGAATTAATAGTCGGAAAACTATCACTTCTTAACTCGACACTAAATCCTATCCTTTAGAACTATTCTTCCATGAATTTACTATTCCACCTGACAGTTGTCAGTCAGATCATTGTCCCAGACTGAAATCTGTGAACCTGAACCATATGATATAACCTTCCCCTCCTTTTAGTATAATTCCCTTCCATGTACTTTACTGCTTTCTGTTGGCCAACTTCCCGGTCCTGTGCTGAACCATTTGACTGTTACTAAAGCGGGTATCAGTGTTGTGGTTAGCTTTTCTCTTGACTGAATGAGAAATCAAGAGATTACACAAAATTAAAGCCTTCGTCTATAGTAATCTTAAAAATCCTGTCATCTCCATCTCAGCACACAGACTTCAATCCCAACAAATACTTAAGTGCATGCTTAATTTCTTTTTATTAAGCATAGAAAGTAAGCACCAGCTTAATTCTAAGGTTACCTATAGTTTTATTTGGCTTAATATAGAACATGTGCTTCAGGCATATCCTGAGAAGAATTCAAGCCTCCACAAAATAAAGGCAAAACTTCATGACCAAGTTTTTACCATTGGAAAAATAGGATGAGCGCAGCAAGATGGAGCTAAAATCTGACATGAAAATATATTTGGGGAAAAAAAAAAAAAAAGTAAAAGTCAATGATGTATAAAGTGTTGTATTGGAACCTAAAGTCCTTTCTGCCTCACAAGTGAATTAGGTTTTACATTTTACTGGAACTCCAATGGGATTAATCTTGGTGGAATTTCCACGTTGCGAAGATACACATATACAGGAGTTTCAGCAGATACATTAAGGTGAAAATTCGTTGCATTGGAACAGCATGAATTTAAAAATTCAGTCTGACTTCTGTGAAGCTTGGTATTTGCCTTCTACAAATAAAGATCAGAAAAAGATGAGATGTTCATTCCTCATTAGGATTAGGTGTCTTTCTAAAGAATGGTATAGTTAAACCATAGAAACCTCTGCCCAGAATCAAGCTCATGTTGCATATATTCAAAAAAATGTCTTCAGCAGAAGCCAAACTAGATAAACTGGAAAAAAATGCAAGAAACTTCACAGTAAGAAGAAAGTAAATTATTTTCCTCTGCATTAATATTCATCCATATCTTTAACAATTAGAGAATGAAGCTTGAAATTTTCTGCTTTATTACTAGCTCTAGATACTGGGTATCCATACAGAAAACCATTTTTTTTTTCTTTGTTTCTTGATAAATTTAGACACAAAAACTCTAGCTAGGCACTAAATTCCACAACTACCTGGGCCATACGAAAAATTTCTTTCTAATATTTTAATATTAGAATAATATTAAACAAAAAATAAATGAAAATATAGAAACCTTTTTTCTAATGAATTTGTTTCCATTTATTTGTTTCTAGTTTACCATTTTGTAACATTACTGAACTTCCTGTGTTTTGACATTGAGAGGACAGAACTGGGTTTTTTTGGCAAATTAGTGGAAATAAATGGAAACACTGGACTGGAGGAAAAGGAGCTCTCTCAGAACACTTCTGTGTCCCAAGAGAAACATGACTGTCATCAACACTTAATGTTAACCTTCCCTTTGGGTGAGTTTTCACAAATTGTGGGTCCAATCACCTTATTAAAGTGGATGAGAACTCAAACTAAAGCCAGTACCAGAGCTTCCAAGAGCTGAGGAGCCCGCCCCAGCAGCAGGGCTCTCTGAGTGTGCCAGTGGCTCAGGTAGCTCAGCACAAAAAAAAATAAAAAAGGTTTTAGAGGGCAGGGGGTAGCATGAGAAAGGCTGTTGGTCTCTTCATTTCTTCAGCCCTTTGGCCTGTGGGCTCTAAGCCATCATACTCAAAATGTTAGGAGTTGACTTGCTCTCGTGATGAAAACAAACCTCAGCGGGGAGAAAGCATTTCAGCCATCACCCCTCTCTTTGCAGCTCTTTCCCCAGAATATCTGCAGTGTGCAACTAGAACATGAAGTGAAAAATTAACAGGATCATTGTCAATATCCAAGGTTTCTTTTATTCAAAGCATAGCGGGGAGGGCATTATTTGATGGAGGAAAAAATGGTAGAAGAAGGGAGCTGAAGACAAGGAAGCAACCCATGGTATAAAGCATCTAGAACCAAACACTCCAATGAAATGAAGGAAGAGGAAACAGAAGAGTCAAGTCTTCCATTTGTCCTTAGCAAAAACATAAAACCAGTAATTATGGAGGGAAAATCTTTGCATTAACAGAAGCAAAACCCAGGTCAAAAACATATTCAAAGACATTGTGTTATGAGGCACAGAGGTTTACAGAGATAAGAGTCAACCTCCTGAAACACATTTCTTAAAATCAAGGTCCAAAGAAAATGAAGCAGTTCAAATCCAGAATCAAAGAAGATGTGTAAATCACCTTTGATGAGCCTCAGAGCACAAATAAATACAGAAAATGTATCAGTTGAAGCCTCAGTTCAGATGCTGGTAAGATTGTGAAAATGTTTCAGTTTTGACTTCAAAATTTTGGATTTGTTGAACAACTACAAAACAGAAAGGTATGTCATCAGCTTGAAGGCAACTGAAAAAAACCTGCTGCATACCATTTTCCTCCATCATCTTTAGCTCAAACTGCATATTGAAGGAGTGAACTCTTCATGTCTTTGAAGTCAACAACACCTCTATGGCAACTAGAGCAATTTGCTCATAGACAGGGATATTGGAAATGGACTTTCAACTGTCTTTCGTCAATGATATCATGCATGGTTACTTTAAAAAGTTGTGTTGTGGTGGTGTCATTTGCTCCTCATTTCACAAAGAGCAATAACACTATCTAGCCAGCAACTCCTCCTCATTCAGAGAACTTTGGAAGCTGGAGAACAGAGGCTTAAGTTCCTGTAGATTTGACAAAGCAGTTCGCACTCTATCATCTGGATGTCTTGCTATTAATTTAATAGATTACTACCTACATACCTAGGGTGTGGGCAATGTGTCTAATAGTAACAGTATGCAATCCAAAACACCGTATGACTGCAGGTTAAACTGCCAGCTTACACTCAAATGTGATAAAATCAAAGAATTAGGAGCTTCAAACTAGAGGTTCATTGTCCAGGTCATCCTCCTACTTTCTGTGAAAGGAAGTGTTTAGTAGGGGATCATGTGGATCTACAACTGACGATCTGAAAAACACACTCGCCATGGGCTCCTCATACAAAGATGCGCTTGTCTGGGGAAGAATGTAAATGTGATAGTTCTACAACATACTTCTATTCCTAATGTCTTTTTCTGAAGGCAGAGCAGAAATGAGCAGGGGCAAAAGGAAGACCCACACAGGTCAACCATTCTGAGCCTCCTTTGATTCTCCCAGAGGAGGTGCCTGAGGTCAAGAAAAGGGGAGGAGTTCTTCTAGCCATTATTGCTTTGGCATAACAAATTCAGATACACAAATTTTATCTGTGTTCGCAGTTTTCTCTATTGCTTGTGAACTTTAGAGGTAGACAAAAATATGTGAAATGTAATGGGGCTTCAGTTGCAGAAAATTCTCTCTATACGTTGCCAGAAATTCAAACGCGTATCTCTGTGACATACCAGTACAACCGCGGTTCTCAGTGGCTGCCCCAGCTGCAGTTTCCATGCTCTTTAGTTAGTCAGCTGAGACACTCAGCACCTCAAGCACTGAACCGTGGTAGGTGAGCTCAAGAAAGAGAAGGTAAGTGCTACACTGGGAGGAAAAAAAATGTTTTCCCTCTTCATAAAATGCTGAAAATCATTCAATAGTGTTGCACCTTGTGAAATGTCTTATTGCTGTAACAGGATGTAATGTCAGCAAACACTATTTTTATCGCATACGAATATTTCACACATTTAACCTCCTGAAGAATATCCACATAGACATGGATGTCATAAGCCAGTTTTAATTAGGGAGGGCGCAGTTTCTATTGCAGTACCAAAAAAGGGGGAGGAATGGGGTGCACAAGATGAGAGAAACCGAGTGTTAATCTTCGCTAAAATACTACCTTGATTTAAAAATTGTGAAGACTGTGCAAACTGTATCGAATCATTTTATTACTGTGTCTTCATTGCTTGGATATGATCCAGAAGTGCTATATTTTACCTGAAAAATTGGAAAGCTGATTAAGTCAAAATGGATTTCCTGGTGGCCTATGAGTGCAGCCTTGTAAACTTACCGATTATGGCCCTCAACATTGTTCTTATTGATGGCTGCATCTGAAACATGTAAAACCCATGGCATTCACTTTCTTCAGACCGAATACATTAGGAAAGGGACTTGTATGTTTTCCAGTGCAATATGAGGGAGGAAAACAAGGTGGAATTTTTTCCCCTCTCTAAAGCAAATCTTTCTGTAAGGAAATTTATTAATCGTATAATTTCATCCTATCATATTTCCTTTGCCTATGTTATATAACTGTGGTTAGTAATGATTTTATCAAGGTTACAGAGCACATAACTAAAATTTGTGGCTTGAAATGCATTTGTCTGGTGCGTACTAAACACATTCCATGGCTATCTTATCAAATTATTGTTAATTTTTTGTGCGTATGGTTGAAGGAAGGTGGTTTGTGACATTAAGTATGGGGCATAGGTCCTTTCAGCTCTGATTTTCTAGTAAAGACTCAAGGGTATTAGGAACAGCTTGTAAACCTCTTCTGATACGAAGGACGTTTTGACATCTGAATGAAAGGAGCTGGTGCACAGCTGTCATCTGCACTTCTTAAAACCACTGCTGTATCTGATATAAAATTAATACTTATAAACTCAGCAGAGAGTGCTTGATGTTTAGTGAAGTTCACACCCATGTGAAATTTTGCTGAAGGGAAGTGAACAGCCAAATCTAGCTCTATGAAGGAGGGAGGGAAGGGAGGAAGGGAGAAAAGAAGGGAAAGAAAGCTGCAGAATGCCACCCTGCCCACTGAGTTGACTCCAAGCCTTCTCAGTCAAGTGAACCACCAGTTTGGCCCTGTAAGACATTTATGATTATGAGATCTGTTTGGCTCTTCTCCTTCCAAGCGGAGACTCCACGGGCTTTAAAAACACAAGGTATTTCTCAATAACATTTATTTAGATTACCAACCTTCCCCAGGAAGTAAACCCTTACCGTCATAAATTCTGCTTTAAAGAGAGAGGCTGCTTAAAGGACTAAACGCTTAATATGAGCACCCCACAGGGAGGTTTACATTCCCTTTTCCAGTGACACTGAACCGGGTGTAGACTACCTAGTCTGATGTTTAGTAATAACAGCACCTAACATGAAGCAGCCTTCTTTTCAGAGCAAGCTAACTGCATTAATATTTTCCTCACCTGTGGTCTAAGATTTAGTGCAACCTCTATCTCTGTGCTATTCTGTCTAGCTATTCTGTAGATAATCTGGACATGTGTTATATCAACTTCTAACTGCTATAATGACCACACCAAAGACTGCACATTTAGGAGGGTTTATCTGTGATTACATCTGAGTATCTGAGACATCCTCTCGCAAATGTGACCAGGACCATCCATTGGGAACTATCACAGTTATTTGTTCTAATCTGCCCATGATTTTTATACAAATCCCTACATTCTTAGTTTGATAATTTACAAACCTTTCTGCTTACACTCTTCTTTCTATTAAGCCATCTGAAATTATGTTCATAGTATCGGCCTTGTTGGGTGTTATTAAGATGTCTTTTTCTCAAGAGTATTAGTTTTGGGGGTTGGGTCGGGTTTTTCTTCTTTTTTGTTGGGTTTTTCTTTTTGGTTGGCTGGTTGCTTGATTTTTGGTTTCTTTATAAGAACTAAGTAACTGCAGAACAAAGTAGTCACTTCAGAGAAGCACCAGTAAAATGTATTTTATCAGACATGCTGTTTCTAACCCCCTGTTAGGAACAAGTGAACATCAGTGACTAGACAAACCTCTGACTCCAGGAGGGATGGCTTTTGCTGGAAGACTTCTAACACTGCTTTGCGCGGAATTTATTCTATAGCTAAATGTCCAATCCACTTTGTGCTGTGATGGTCAGCAAACTTGATCAACACTTAATTGATGTAAATTAACATGTCCTGTAGAATTGTTCACACAGCTCTACAGAAAATTTAAAAACAATACTGCAGACTATGATGATTTATGAGAAATCATCCCACCGTCTGCCTACCTGGTTCAGTGGTAGTGATAAGGGGGCCACACACATTTCTTGTTTGACTGTGATGGCTAGAATGAAGGAAAAATATCTCTCATGAGAGGTACAGGTAATTGCAGCTCATAAAATCCTCTGTTAAATGGGCTATACATCACACAAGTATATGCAGGCAATTTCCTTTTAGCCCACCTCCCTCTCTCACCCTGTTACCTCTCCTCCCCTCCCCCACCACATAGAAACATTTGGGTTTAGCATGTGCTAAAAGTTAAATGCAAGGATTGAAATAAGTTTTAAATTCCTAACAGTAGATCCATACTTTTGACATGGTTGAACACTATGGCTTGTTTGAATTCATCTGTGAACGTAAGAAGTTGTCAACGTACATGGGACTCTAATACTAGTGATTAAATGCCATCTTCCCTTCTGGGTTCCACAGCTGAGGTGTCATTCTCGGTATGGTATTTTTCGGTTCTGTTAGGTTTACATCAAAAGTATTAAGATAAATGCTGTCTTCAAACAAATATCCTACCTGCCTTGATAATTAAATAGCCCCTTAACTATTCTTGCCAAAGTATTATTCTTTTTTAATATTTGAGGTTAATACCTGTATAAAAAGTAAAAATTTATTGTTCCTATCTGGTTTATTCAGTACCTCATCTCTTTGTAAGTAAAATGTCCAAAGAAATGTCTGATAAAATTTTAGACAATCCATTCGAAACTGAAGATTCCAAGGAACCAGTTGTTTGCACTTATGTATTAGACAGAGACCTTGTCTTTGATATCAGATTCTGACCTAAAAGGTACCCAGGGAAAACATAAGCCATTTCAAATGTACAAAGGGAAAAAGTGCATTCTTCTAATGAAATGAAAAGCAACCTGAGATTTATTTGTCAAAAGGTAAAAATTGTCACCTCATCAAGAGGTCTTTTGGGGAAACACTACCTAGATCTTTGTTTTACAGTGAATCTCATTCTCAGATTTCTCAGCTTACAGCCCAGCATGCTGGCACAGTTATTGCTAGTGAGCTGAACACAAATCACTTTTGATGTTGAAGATTAAACTTAATACACTGCGACTCCTGGCAATACAAAGCCAACCCACTGCGCGGGCCACACTTGCCACGTGCAGTCGGTGTGAATAACTGGACTATCATATGCTGGAAGAGCTTCTACATGATAAAATAGCTGCCATTAGTCATGTTCTCTGAAGGGAAAGACAGCAAAAAGGTATCAACAACTATGAGCAAAATGCGTATACGATCAGCGATCGACTGATCACTGCAGAGCGGCCAGGCGGCAATTCAGAGCTCACTCGGCATCAGGGGCCTCCTTCAGTGCACAGGGCTCCTTGAAAGCAGAACAGTCAGTGTACCCAAAATGCTTGAAGTGAGAACTGTCACCATTACAGAGTTATATCCCTTTCTAAAGTCCAAAGCATAGCCGTGAACTCTTTGATTATAGTTCACTAATGACAGCATCATACTTTTCCCCTTTTGTTCTTACAGGTTTTTTTGGAAGTGTATGTAAACTAGTTGAGTTATTCAACTCCTTTAGTTGTCTGATTGCACAGCTGATTACAGATGTAATCAGCAGGCATGAGCTTTGCAGATGCAATTAATCACAAAACACACACACAAAAATATAATTCTGCATCATAAAAGTTAAAACTTGTAAGCCAGAATGTAAACAGAGATTTGAAATATTGGGAAAATATTAGTGATGCGTTTGGATTTTTTAACGGGAAATTTGCTTTAATGTTATTATATAATATTTTAAGTAAACCATTTGTAACTAGTTTTTTATAAGACCATTGCTGTCAGGAATATTATAACTATAACTGCACAACTTAATCACCATTGAAAGGAATATGTCAAATCTACCCAAATGCTGTATTTTACCCATATTCCAAATCCTTTCATTTTTTAATTACAGCTGTAAGTTTTACAAACTTCTGGTTAAGATTAAAAACTCATATAAAATAAAGTAAAACCTGTAACAGCGAATAAGAAATGGCTCCTAAATCTAGAATACTTGTAAATCCCTAGCTGTCCATTCTCTTTACAAAGAGACAACTCTTTTATCCCTTTTTTTTTTTTTTTTTTATCTTTTATCCCTTCAAATATGGAGCTTAGTCATGTGGGATTATTATGTGTACTTCCTCTGATCAAAACAATAAGAAGTTAGCATCTCATAATAATAAAAAGTATTAAAGACTGAGAAAAAAAAAACCCTCTCTGCCTACCTAAATCCAGGGTAACTGGAAGCGATACAGCAGTGCATACTTCGGGTCTAGGGGGATGGAGAAGGGTAAAGATAATCATCAAATGAATTTTGTTTAGATTGTTGATTCAGCTTCTTTTTCAGTTTTGTTCCAGTGCAAATGTGACCAACCACAATGTAAAAGGAAAGACATAGTGAAGTGAGCTGAATGTGATTGCAAACCTTCAGCTGCTTAGTGAAATTGTTTCTGTGCCTTTCCCTGCTGTGCGTTGGCTGTGGGCCAATGTGACTGTGGAGCTTCAGGAGGACTCCTGGGAATGCTCCCATCCATGCCCATCATGGCAAAGGTGTTCCAACACACTGTCCTAAGTCATGGACCCAAAGCTTCAAGGGTAGTAAATCAGCAAAGAAAATGTGTAGCTAATTTTCTGTTTGGGGCATGGTTTCTTTGTGTTTGAACATGGAATAAAATAAAATATAATGAATCCACAATAATTATCATTGGACAAAGTAAAAGGTTTCCTTCAGTATTTCTTTTCTTTTTTGGGGGGGAAACATCCAGATCATATAGTCCCATCATAGCCAATGATTAAAAAAATTTCCATTACAAAAGTTACTGTGAAGGATGTTAAGCTCTTTCTCCTTCTTACTTGGATGTTCCATCAGCATGCCTATGTAATTTGAATCAAAGAATTATAACAGAAGTGTCAGAGGAGTTATCTACACTGTCAAGGCTGATTTTCAAAGGTACTGAAACATGGAGGACATTCAGGAAACACCTGGAAGAAAAATTAATGTTGTGCCCATATTTAAAAATAATAACTAGAATAACCTATTTAGTTATAAGCTTATCATAAAATCAGTCTAAGGAAAAACAGTTAAACTCCTAATATGGACTTAGTGTATAAAGAACTAAAAGAGAGTAATTTAATTAATGCAAATCAACACAGGTTTCTGGAAAACAGATCTTGTTGAAGTAGCTTGAGGGCTTTTTTCCTGTATACAAATTTGACTTGTAAAAGAACCGTTGCTGTAATATTCTTGGATTTCTATTCTGACCTGATATGGCACAGTATCTTGATAAATAATGTGAAACAATTAAAAAAATCTGCATGCTATACATAAAGCCTATTAAAAGTTATCTAAATAATAATTCAGTGTAATTATAAGCAGGACTTGTTAAGTGGCTACGAACGTTGATTCACAAGGATCAGTTTTTGGCTCTAAGCTATTTAACAAGGATATGAATGTCTTGGGGGGAAATAAGTACTGATACGGTCTTCAAATGATGCACAAATTACAGAAGGAGGGAACAAGCAGTTGGAGGCAGAATGACTGGATACTGGTCAAGAAAAATCTTCACAGGTTACTAACTGTGCCTTTCAGTAAAGTGTTTATGAATGCAGTCCTTTCCCACAGGAACTCTGTTCTGGTAAGCCACAGCTCTGAAAACACTGAGGATCACACTGGATGGGTCCTCAGGAAGTGGGCCTCCCGTGCAGCAGCAGACGTACCGGAGAGCAGTTACAAAACCTTGCCGTGGGGAAGGTGCAGCTCCATGCCCCCACGTCCAGCCAGCAGTGAGGCTGAGAATGTATTCCCAGCAGCTACATGCCCGCTGAGCACACATATTCACCACATACGTTGTTCAGTATAGTGCGGTTCAGTAAATTGTCAGATGCACAGGTAACAGAGACAGACACACCGAGCACTCGCACAAACACAGGCGGCCCTAAGGGACTCACCCTGTCCCACACCCTGCCTGAGCAGGGTGGAGGTTGGCTACTGAGAATATATATATGTACACATCTATGGTCTGGATCCCTCTAGCAGCTGGGCTCAGGCAGCCAGTCTGCCCAGAAGTGTTTTTGTCACGCAGCTGAACAGTATCTGTACTCTGAGACCCAGCAACACATTAATTTTGAAGCCAGAACCGAGAACACACCCCCTACCCCTCCATGTACCCCCATTTCCAGCAGAGGCATCCTTGGTCCCCAGGCTGGAAGGCACTTGCCATGCTGGGTACCCCCATCCAGAAGGGCACCCGTGCTTGGGGGGCTCCCTTGTACACCTCTTCCTTGTACGAGAGGCAGAGCTGCCGTGAGCAGAAGGGCTGAAGCCAGCCTTGCACGTGTGCCTGGAGAAATGTCAGGCAGGAACAGAGTAGCCTCTGGGTTCACTACTCGTGCCACTGCTATGGGAAAGGAAACTCTGAGAAGCTCTTCAGTTTAGCAGGGTTTTTGTAAGACAGAAGTCTTAGATTTGAAGACAGAAAAATTAAGATTAGAAAGTAGGTATGTTTGGAACAGGATGCTGTTGCTAGGACAACTTGTCAATTGATGTTTTGAATTCACTATTTTTCAAAATGTTGAAATCAGAAAGTTCTCTGGTTTGGTTTCATTTGGTTGTTTGGTTTTTTTTCTAAATTTGTGCCTAATTCATGCAAGACCTAATTCAGGGAAATATTTCGTTGTCTGTCAAGGAGTAGATCAGATGCAAAGAGCATAATAATTTTACTTTGCCTCATAATCCATGAAAATGGGGTTTAGGAGCTGTTTAGCCCTTGCTGAAAAATGTTCCCAGTCTTTCATCCCATTGAAACATTGAGTTGAAACATTGTTTTACATCATGTCCAGGTCTGCTAAGTGAAGTTATTTTACTAAGAGAAAACAGCCAGGCATAATCTTGAATGCTTTTTTAGTACCAGATATATGAATTAATCTCAAAAACAATTCAGCAATTTTTAAAAATAATAGTACAGCTTTCTGGACAACCATCATTCTTTATGGGTATTAGAGACACACAGCTGTATTGTGAAACTTTCACTATAAAATACAATTTATGTTCCCAAATTAGATTCAGCTTTAAATCTCTTAAGGTAGGAAGGTATAATATGTAAAATATAATATCTCAGGAAATACCTTGACAATGAATTTTCATGGGTTTGGGTTTTGTGGGTTTTTTTTTTTTTCCAAAAAAGAATTTCAGAAATACGCCTGCTCACAGGAATGCAGAGAACAGTGGTGGCAATATAGCCATTAACTTTTCCTCCCTCCAGAAAAGACAAATCATCATTTTTTCAGTTTGGAAAAAGGAATGGTAAGGTGAATGAAGAGGTTGTCCCCATAGTGATCTTATGCAACCAGTGACATAAAAGGTTTATGAAAATATTAATCATTTTACAGTTGCTCTTAATAAGGTACTAACAAAAACAAAAAAGTGTGACCAGGGGGAGGATTCAAGGGATAATTTTCTTATTTTGCTTAAAAAAACCTCCCAAATCTTTACTTTGTTTCTATTAAAGTACTTATAATTAAAAAAAAGCATTAGGTCGTCATACCAGAGTTGATGAGAAGGGGAAAATATTTTGTCTAGCTCATCTGTAACAGTATTTAAAAGTTTGATGAAGACTACTATTTCTAACCATTATCAAATTCACCATGTCATATTCAAATTAAGCAGGTTAATAGACCATTATTTTAAATAGTTCATAATTCAACGTAAGAAATGCTATTTATGTACTCAGGGGGAAAAAACGAGTTTATGACCTTTGGTAGAAGGGGCAGGCAACAAGGATGTTGTGAGGTTATGCAGGGAGAAAATTACAAGGGCCAAAGCCCAACTGGGACTTAAACAGGCTACTGTAGTAAAAGACAATAAAATGTTTCTATAACTACATTAGCAACAAAAGGAGGTATAAGGAGAATCTCCATCCTTTATTGGATGTGGGGGGAAACATAGTGACAAAGGATGAGGAAAAGGATGAGGTACTTAATGCCTTCTTTGGCTCAGTCTTCAGTAGTAAGACCAGTTGTTCTGGGGTTACCCAGCCCCCTGAGCTGGAAAACAGGGACTGGGAGCAGAATGAAGCCCCCATAATCCAAGAGGAAATGGTTAGTGACCTGCTACACCACTTAGACATACACACGTCTATGGGGTTGGATGGGATCCACCCAAGGGTACTGAGGGAGATGGCAGAAGTGCTCACCAAGCCATTTTCAATCAATTATCGGCAGCCCTGGCTAACATGGAGGTCCCACTGACTGGAGGTTAGAAAATGTGATACCCATCTACAAGAAGGGCTGGAAGGAGGATCTGGGAAACTACTGGCCTGTCAGCCTGACCTTGGTGCCAGGGAAGGTTATGGAAATCATCTTGAGTGCCATCACACAGAATGTACAGGACAACCAGGTGATCAGGCCAAGTCAGCATGGGTTCAAGAAAGGCAGGTCCTTACTGACCAACCTGATCTCCTTCTCTGACAACATTACCACCTTGGTAGATGAGGGAAAGGCTGTGGATGTTGTTTACCTGGACTTTAGTGAAGCCTTTGACACCGTTTCCCATGGCACTCTCCTGGAGAAGCTGGCAGCTCATGGCTTGGACAGGTGCACTCTTCGCTGGGTAAAAAACTGCTTGGATGGCCAGGCCTAAGAAGTGGTGGTGAATGGAGTTAAACCCAGTTGGTGGCCAGTCACAAGCGGTGTTCCCCAGGGGCCCCAGTTCTGTTTCATACCTTTATCAACGATACAGATGAAGGGATCGAGAGCACCCTCTGTAAGTTTGCAGACAACACCAAGTTGGGCAGGAGTTTGAGGGTAGAAAGGCTCTGCAGAGGGATCTGGACAGGCTGGAACGATGGGCTGAGGACAATTTTATGAGATTCAACAAAGCCAAGTGCTGGGTCCTGCACTTGGGTCACAACAACCCCATGCAACGCTACAGGCTTGGGGAGGAGTGGCTGGAGAGCTGCCTGGTGGAAAAGGACCTGGGGGTGTTGGTTGCCAGCTGGCTGAACATCAGCCAGCAGTGTGCCCAGGCGGCCAAGAAGGCCAACAGCATCCTGGTTTGTATCAGGACTAGTGTGGCCAGCAGGACCAGGGAAGTGATTGTGACCCTGTACTCGGCATTGGCGGGGCCGCACCTTGAATACTGTGTTCAGTTCTGGGCCCCTCACTACAAGAAGGACATTGAGGTGCTGGAGCGTGTCCAGAGAAGAGCAACAAAGCTGGTGAAGGGTCTGGAGAGCAGGTCTGATGAGGAGAGGTTGAGGGAGCTGGGGTTGTTTAGCCTGGAGCAGAGGAGGCTGAGGGGAGACGTTACCGCTCTCTGCAACTACCTGACAGGAGATTGTAGCAAGGTGGGTTTAGTCTGTTCTCCCAGGTTACCAGTAATAGGACAAGAGGAAATGGCCTCAAGTTGCATCAGGGGAGGTTTAGATTGGATGTTAGGAAAAAAGTCTTTACTGAAGGGGTTGTCAAGCATTGGAACAGGCTGCCCAGGGAAGTGGTTGAGTCCCCATCCCTGGAGGTATTTAAAAGACATGTAGATGTGGTGCCTAAGGACATGGTTTATTGGTGGAGTTGACAGTGTTAGGTTTATGGCTGGACTTGATGATCTTAAAGATCTTTTCCAACCTGAATGATTCTGTGATGCTATGTATATGTGTAGATTGTACATAAGTATGTGTTCATAATATACCCATTTTTGCATACTTTTTTTTTTTAAGCAAAAGAATGAAAAAACAATTATTTAACATTCCATTGTAAATATTTCCTTCCACCTGTTTTTGAGTGCTAAAGACATTGACTTGAAAGAATGGAAAAAACGTAGAGGGCAAACCAGATTGTGTAGCAGAATGCTCTAGAATGCTAGACCTAAATGACCTTTTGATTTAAAAGATGCCTCCCTCCCCACCTCCCCCAGATATGAAAGATTTTAAGAGAATCACCTCTACTAACTTCTTTGTTCTACAGTGACATTTCTCTTTTATTCCATCGTGCATATATTATGTCCTTGAAGACGTACCCGCCTCATGTATTTTAATCTGTATATTGTGCTAATAGTGTAGCACAGATTTCCATAGAAAATGTCATAGTAGCCCAAAGGGCTATAGGCTCCAAAATATTCTGCTGAGGGATTTTGCTCCTCATTTTGTTAAAATAGAAAGTATTTTTTCTGCCCTCAGCAGTAGAAACAGAAAATGTAACCTTCTCTAGTGGATCTTCTAAGATCTACAGTTTTTCAAATGCTTGAATTTGCAGTTTGAATTTTAGTTAGTATTAAAAAGTTAGCAATTAGAAATTAGACAGTCAGCAATTTTGTGGGTTTTTTTTTTTGTCTGGACAATTATACAGGTACTTTATGAGAGAAATAATGCAGATTTACAGTCACAATACTTTATTGTAATTATTGGAACTTGAGTTTGTAGTATCCTGCCCATTAAGCATTTAATTCTTCAACGTTTCCTTAGAAAAGAGACTATATGGCCAAACTTGAAGATATAGACATTGCAAGAGGAAAAAAAAACCCTGCTGAGAAACTTTTTAAATAATGTAAGAAAGATAAACCAGGGTTTGAGGTTTTCTTAAGATAAAAATTTCCTTTTAGAATTTATAGCAAAAACTTAACTAAGGCATGAAAACTTTAAAAAGTAATTTGACTGGAAAGCTAAATGAAATTAGTTTTTCAATACATCCAACCTTAGAGAAGTAAAAAAAAAAAAAATAAATCTAAAATAAATTATAAGCATATATTGGATTTGGAAAAGATCTGGGAAAATATATTCTTCATTGCATAAAGGTATTACTTTTGTTGGTAGTTCTTGCTGGCAGAATGTCTTATTCATGAGACAAATCAGGATACATGCTTTTGTATACACACTACTGTCACGTCCCAACCCGAGAGGAGAAAGGAGAGTGACAGAGGCTCTAATGATCCCCTCAGACTAAATTAAGGTGAATCGACACTAAACAATCAATTAAACATTTTATTTCAATGCAGAAGTAACTTGAACTTGGAAAGGCAACTCAAACTTGAAAATATGGAAAAGTGTTGACTTTGGGGTTTATTAAGAATAATTGTAAAATAAGAAGAAGAGAAAAAGAAGGGGGGTGGGGGAAATAAAGAGAGAGAACATTACAAAAATGTTTGAGACATTACTTCTTTCAGTCCCTCACAACTACTTACCTTTAATCATAGTCCTTCAGTTTTCATGGCCCTTTTCTCCTTCACCACATGTCTGGAGCTAAAGTCAGGCACTGGACAAATGTGCAGATCCATAGACCTGACCATAATATTTTGTATCCTTAACTTTGTACATTTTATGCATTTGTGAAGATAGTAGTTATGAATCAGCTAACTGTTGCTTGAGAAGACAAGAATCCTTCTCAATACAGAGTTAATTCTTTTTGACCCGAAAATTAATGCAACTGATTCTCTTAAGAAACCCATGCCTGCTAAAGGTTTTGTACCCGTAAGTTTCCAGGCCCTACTTAGGCTTTTTTTGGAGGTAATCTGTGGATGAGGAGTGGATGAGCTTCCTCTGAGGTTAGAACATGCCATTCCTAAGGGAGGTATTTTTAAAGCATGCTTTTGGAATTATCACTCTTCCATAAAGACAGAAGTCCTTCCTGTCTCTTCTTAAGCAACTCATCTTCATCCTTCTCTTTACTTTGCAGGAACAATGATTCAAGAAGGCTGTGGACGTGTAAATTATAATGCATCCACTGATGTGGTCCTTGTAACTGAGCTACTCTGTCTTAGCCTACATTAGCTGTGTGTGAGATCTGCAACTTCTTCATCAAGCCATTAACAGTAACATTGTAACTAAGCTGACAAAAATTCTTGTATGTATTCAATTTTTAAGCAATGAGAAGAATTGAAGGAAATTAGCCAAAACACTTTGGAAGCTCACAGCAATATCCTTTTTGTGTATCTTAGCATTGGGGCTCACTTTACTCTGCAAAATGTGTACAAGAAGCACATTCTGCTGCTGGGAATGAGACAAAATGCTCTGAGTGTTGATATGATCTAAGTATGCCATACAGGATGTGCAAACTTTGAATTTAAACAGTGCACACTGAGGGAATCAGGGCGCACTTATAAATTAGCTTTATAAAGTATTCATCAGATCACTTTTGTGCATTGAACTGATGTATATGCATTATACATTTTGCTTTCCCTTCTACATCTGCCTCTCTTGATCCTTCTATATGTAATTCATGCAAGCTTAGTCTCTCAAGTTCAGTTAGAATCAGTGGACAAATCTGGAGATGATAAGAAGGCTGCAAGCTACATTTCTATGTATTCCTGTGATTTCAGTATATCCCTGTGACTCTGAAGGTTCAAAAATGTAATTATTTACAGACTTCATACATCCACTATGGCGCTGTTATGATTTACAGTAGCTGAGGTTAATGTACTTGTGAGTCTACCGCACAAAGACCGGTGCAGACAAATTGAAAGGACTAAAAGATTATAAATTACACAAATTTAAAAGTAATTATTAGTTTTGGTCTTATCACCATGAAGTTAAAAAAGTGAAATACAAACAAAAGTATATGTATTTATTTCTTACATGTTTTTGGTTTCCCTCCTCACCAACTCCTCCTATTTTCACATCCTCTCTGGAAAATGGTTGGCAGATTTCACAACAAAGGACAGATAAACCCAAAGATGGTTCCTTCCACTATGTTTCAAAGACTTTCTTTCTTTGACAGAGAATTTAAGGAACCAAGGTATTTGCTTCTACTCAAGAGATTCTAATCCAATTTAAGAAAAGTTGAGTGAAATGTGGGAGTTGAAAGTAGAACAAAAAGGTTATCCTACATATTCTGACCAGGACTGGAATAAAAAAAAAATTAGTAAATTATGCTTACCGTGGTTATGCCGATTTAGTTATCCAGAGAAACCTACTTTCTAATTGTAGTCAGTAGCTACAGTTTTAACATAGAGTTTTAGCCATAAATGTAACTCTAAAAAGAAAATTAAAAATAGATAGCTACACATGCTTATAAAACCAGATGTATTTCCAATTTATTGTCTTTAGCAATTACCACTTTCCGGTCTGCAACATGTATGCATCACATGCGTGTGCATGTGTCAAGGGAGCAAAAGTATTACTGTCCTAAGTGCAAGAGGTATTACAGTTATGATAACTGATAGCAATCCTGCATATATTTCAGTTCAAGGGAAGTACAGAGAGATGCAACAGAATGAAATATTACTTGTGTACAAAACAAATGCACAATAGTACTAAAAACTTCACTGTTATTACAAAAATCATGAAAGATAAAATTCTCAGTGGAGACATATAGCACACCGTCTATAAAGCAATGTATGGTCATGCACTGAATATTAACCTCTCAATCTGAGAAGCAGGGTAAAAATATGGTAAGAGTAAATAAGTATGTATTTTACTAAAGAGTAAGGTACCCAACAGCTTTTACATTAGCCCGCAGGTCATAAAAAGAGTATGACTGTAGCAAAGATTATCTCCACTGGGATTGAAAAGAAAATAAACCAAAACCAAACCCACCTGTAAAGGAGTCAAAGTAGCTCTTCTTCACTGTATACCTGTGATAAGGGATCTATTAGATGAAATAAATTACATGTTACCAAGAGAATGTCTTCCTGCACTGAAGACACAAGGGACATTTCAGTTCTGCTTGTGTGCTTGTATGGATGAGAGAAAGAGGGTGGGCATGACTCATCCTGACAAACAAAACCTATTCCCAGAATAAATGTGCAGACCCTAAAAATATCAAGGCAAGCAAACAAAACTTGTAAAAGAGAAAAAGAAGAAAACATCTTACATAAATAAAGGAGCCAAAAGAACAGATACCCATCTGAGATATCAGTTAAATATAAAATAATGCATTGGTATGCAAGCAGGGAAAAGCAATCATTCAGAGCTTAATGTCTTATGCCATTAATATCATGTATGCATAAGTTGTCTCTTACAATATTGCTTCTAAAAATATCACATTTTCATCTTCCACAATTTACAAAAAGAAGTGCACTTCACAACCATTAGCCACATCTCATTTCTGTGATAGATTCTCAGTTGATATAAACCACTGTGACTTCATCTGTGCCAGTGGAGCTTTTTTATATTAATTTAATCTCTTCATTTTTTCCTTAGATGTTCTGCACAACGTGGAATTTTGTGCAGTTAACAAAGTTATTGAACATAAAATGTTTTTAGTATTCATTAAAATCCAAATAATATGCAAAACAAATAAGCTTCCACAATCACAATATCTAAAAACATGTCTATTTTACGGTTGTATGACCACCCATGGAAAAGGTCCTTCATTTCTCTCTCTGGTATAACACTCCTCAGGCAATGTATTACAATATCTATTTTTCATCCAACAACCTTCCTCAGCTCTTAGACTGGCCAGAGGATCATTAGCAGGGAGAAAAAGTCATCTATCACAGACATAATGTAGTATTTATGTCTCATAAATCCTTGATTAGTTTAGAAGACCCAAAATCCTCTAGAGACTGTAGGAAATCCAAAAGCTGTTCCTAAACGACAGAGTAGATGCTTGCGTTTCTGACCTGCCCAGATGCTAGGTAATAAAAAAATATACAGGCAGGCAACAGTGTGTTATACTGAACACGTATTTGTCTACTCAACGTCAGGGCTATCATACACCCAAACTTTGCACATACAGTTGCAAAATGTAACACACTAGATGTCATTTGGTGCAAATTGGCATAATACTGCCAAATCAGCACCCAGAGAATCTAGTTGGTTGCTGTTATAGGTTTTTGTGTGAGGTCTAAGGTCTTGAAATCACTGAAAAATAGTGATTTTTTTTTTTACAGATTAAGATTACAAGGGACCTTAATCTTACTCTGTCTCTTGTTCTTCATCAGTGTTTCAGACCATTTGAAAATGGCTCTGACAGTAAAAGAGAATGGAAAATGTAGATATGTAGAGACAATATACTCACAGATCACAGCCATACGCTTTATAATTATTTTTTTCTGCATTGATAGTGATGCTGATTTCTACTTTTTGGAGGCAACTAGCATTTAGCAGCTCATTGGAAGATGGCCAAGGAATATTTCATTTTGATTTATTGTTTTAGAAGCAATGTCTTGGAATACAAATCTGATTTGGCTCTCAGATTAGGAGAGTAGTGCTAGGTGAAAATGTTAATTAGGATCCCAGTAGCCACATAACATAGCAGTCCTCAGTTTCAAAGAGCAGTCCTTGCTGTGCCACAAGGAGCTGCACTTTCTCACAGTGGTACCATTCCTCTGAGATTTTCAGCAGCAAAATTTCATTAGAAGGTGGCTAAAAATATATTACTCTTCTAATACTCACTTTCCATGCAAGCAGTTGCTGTAGTTGCCATAGGAATGTTATATAATTGCATACTGATGGTGGGGTGGCGTATGTGATTATTCAGCAGGAAGAGGTCAAAGTTACGAGGTATTCAGAGGGCCTTTGGCAGACTTCAAGGAAATTTTGAAGCATGATATGGAACTGCTTGGAACAGAATAGAAATGGTTAGTAATGGTTTCAAAATGCAGTTGTTGTACATGTTTATGTAATGCACAATCTCCTTATTGTAATGCATAATCTTTTCTCCTGAAAAAGAAATAAGCACCTCCCTATATTTGCATCCAGTTGTCACAAGCAACCTTGGGAGTGCTGTTATTGTCGCATTATGGTGACTATACTGTGTCTTTTTGGCATGTAATCCATGCAGTCAAGCTGCCCTAGGTTGTTTGTAAATGCTGTGAATGTGGAAATGTGACTGATTAGACAGATTTCAGAGTGCACTAAAGGATTTGGGATATGAACGCAACATTACCTTTTTAACAAAATGCCACGAAGACAGAGTCAAGCAGTAAATGCTTGCTGGGTATCATAAAGCAGAGTCCTGAGATTCAGTTATTGGGATGAAACTCGAAAAACATGGACCCAGCCTCAGGTCCTGCTGTGAGCCTCCTTTTCATCTGGTTCAAGTACTGAAAATCCTTGACTCCTGAATTCTGTGATGCTAGAAATATGGATTTGCAGATGGACAAGGATGTATCCCTGCTTCTGCCACAGGAATTATGCAAATCTGAGCCAAAAGAAAGACATGATCAATCCCAGACCATCAAAAATGAGAAAAGTTTAAGGAAAATTATATTTCTGACCCACTTTGCTAGTGAATATAACTGCACTAATATTAAAAAAAAACCTGGCCACATCCTGTTTTGTGGCCCTGGTGCAGCACAGTTTACACCTGTGTGACTAAACTCTCATCTTTCCACAGGCTCTACTGTCTGAACATTGGGAAATGTCTGTGCTCAAGCAGGTTTTATTTGGCACAAGGGAAAGCCATGCCCAAAAGCAAGCTAACCTCTGGGCAGAAGGGGTGCTCTCATGCCTGGACTTCAGACCATGCCTTAGCCAGATTTAATTTACTAGTGTAGATATAATGAACTATGAACTGTGGTGACAGTGAGTTTCACCAATACACTGAGTGACTGGACTTCTCAAGAAAGAGCAAAATATAGGAAGAGCAGAAATTATTATTTTTTTTAATTTAGACTTTATGTCTCAGCTGTTATCAGAGCAGATACTGACTGCAGCTCAGTATTGCCAAAATCAGCTTAACTTGTTGATAGGCAAACGCAGAATCATAGAATCACAGAATCACAGAATCACAGAATCACAGAATCACGGAACGGTAGGGATTGGAAGGGACCTCTGGAGATCATCTTGTCCAACCCCCCTGCTTGAGCAGGCACACCCAGAGCAAGGGGCACAGGAACGCATCCAGGTGGGTTTTGCATGTCTCCAGGGAAAGAGACTCCACAACCTCCCTGGGCAGCCTGTGCCACTGCGCTGGCACCCTCACAGGAAAGTTTTTTCTCATGTTCAGGTGGAAATTCCTGTGTTCCAACTTGTGCCCGTTGCCCCTTGTCCTGTCATTGGGCACCAATGAAAAGGGTCTGGTCCCATCATTTTGACACTGACCATTGAGATATTTATAAGGATTGATGAGATCCCCCCTCAGTCTTCTCTTCTCCAGGCTGAACAAACCCAGGTCTCTCAGCCTTTCCTCATAAGGGAGATGCTCCAGTCCCCTGATCATCTTCATAGCTCTCCATTGGACTTGCTCAAGCAGTTCCGCGTCCTTCTTAAACTGGGTGGCCCAAAACTGGACACAGTACTCCAAATGTGGCCTCACCAGGGCAGAGTAGAGGGGGAGGATAACCTCTCTCAACCTGCTGGCCACAATCCTTTTTATGCACCCCAGGATACCGTTGGCCTTCCAGGCCCCAAGGGCACAGAGCTGGCTTAGGGTCAGCCAGCTGCCCACCAGCACTCCCAGGTCCTTCTCAACAGAGCTGCTTTCTAGTAGTTCAGCCCCCAGCCTGTACTGGTGCATGGGGTTGTTCTTCCCCAGGTGCAGGACCTTGCACTTGCTCTCGCTGAATTTCATCAGGTTCCCCTCGGCCCAGATCTCCAGCCTGTCCAGGTCTCGCTGGATGGCAGCACAGCCTTCTGGTGTATCAGCCACTCCTCCCAGCTTGGTATCAGCAGAAAACTTGCTGAGGTTACACTCTGTCCCTTCGTCCAGGTCATTGATGAATATGTTGAACAGGGCTGGACCCAGCACAGACCCCTGGGGAACACCACTAGTGACAGGCCTCCATCCAGACTCTGCTCCATCGATCACGACCTTGTGAGTTCTGCTGTTGAACCAGTTCTCAATCCACCTCACTGTCCTCTCATCCAACCCACACATCCTTAGCTTGCCTGTGAGGATGCTATGGGAGACAGTGTCGAATGCCTTACTGAAATCAAGACAGACAACACCCACTGCTCTCCCTTCATCAACCCAGCCAGTCACACCATCATAGAAGGCTATCAGGTTGGTCAAGCATGATCTTCCCTTGGTGAATCCATGTTGACTGTTTCTGATAACCTTCTTGTCCTCTACATGCCTGGAGATGTCCTCCAGGATATACTGCTCTACCACCTTCCCGGGGATGGAGGTGAGGCTGACTGGCCTATAGTTTCCCAGGCTCTCTCTCTTGCCCTTTTTGAAGAATGGAGTGACGTTTGCTTTCTTCTAGTCCTCAGGCACCTCTCCTGTCCTTCATGACCTTTCAAAGATGTTGGAGAGTGGCTTGGCAAGAACATCTGTCAGCTCCCTCTGCACTCACAGGTGCATCCCATCAGGACCCGTGGATCTGAGAGGATGCAGTTTGCCTAAATGATCTCTAACCTAATTCTCCTTCACCAAGGGGAAGTTTTCCTTTCTCCAGATTTCCTCTCTCACCTCTGGGGGCTGGGATGCCTGAGGACCAGCCTTAGCAGTAAAGAGAGAAGCAAAGAAGACATTCAGTAACTCTGCCTTCTCTGCATCCTGTGTTACCAGGGCCCCTACCTCATTCAGCAGTGGGCCCACTGCATCCTGTCTTCCTTTTACTGCTGGTGTATTTAAAGAAGCCCTTCTTATCTTTGACATGCAGTGCCAGATTTAATTCCAAGTGGACCTTGGCCTTCCTCGTTGCCTCTCTGCACACAATGACAACATTCTTATATTCCCCCCAAGTGGTCGGTCCCTTTTTCCACATACTGTGAACCTCCCTCTTCCATTTGAGCTTCTCTAGAAGCTCTTTGCTCATCCAGGCAGGTCTCCTGGCTCCTCTGCCTGACTTCTTCCTCCTGGGGATGCACCAATCTTGAGCTGGGAGGAAGTGGTCCTTGAATACAGACCAGCTCTCTTGGTCCCCACTGCCTTCTAGAGCCCTAGCCCATGGGATTCCTCCAAGCAGGTCTTTGAAGAGGCCAAAGTTGGCTCTCTTGAAGTCCAAAGTTGTAATCCTACTTGTTGCCCTGCTTCTACTATGCAGGATCCTGAACTCCACCATCTCACTGTCACTGCAACCAAGGCTACCCGCAACTCTCACATCTTCAACTAGCCCTTCCTTGTTTGTTAGGATAAGGTCGAGCAGCACATCCTGCCTCATTGGCTCCTCCACCACTTTCATCAAAAAGTTATCCTTGATGCTCTGCAGGAACCTTCTGGCTCACGCATGGCTCGCTGTGTTGCTTTTCCAGCAAATATCAGCGGGGTTGAAGTCCCTCCTGAGGACCAGGGCCTGCGATTGTGAGGCTACTTCCAGCTGCCTGTAGAAGGCTTCATCAACTACCTCTTCCTGATCAGGTGGCCTGTAGCAAACACCCACAACAGTGTCACTTATATTTGGCTGTCCCTTAATTTTTCCCCACAGGCTCTCAACTTGTTCTCCTTCCACTCCAAGGCACAGCTCGATGCATTCCAGTTGCTCCCTCACATAAAGAGCAACTCCCCCACCTCGCCTTGCTCTTTCATCTTTCCTGAAAAGCCTGTAGCCATCCATGACCACATTCCAGTCATGTGAGCTATCCCACCATGTCTCTGTGACTGCAGTGAGATCATGGCCCTGCGACCACACACTGACCTCTACTTCCTCCTGTTTATTCTCCATGCTGCATGCATTGGTGTACAGGCATTTCAGAAAGGTACTTGAGCATACAGGTTTCCCTGGGAAGTGCACGAGGACCCTCTATAGCCATGCACACCCTTGAGGTGGTTGGTCTCCTGGTTGTCATCTCATGAGGCAGCTGAGGCACCTTTGTCACTGCTCTGGTTGACCTGTTTTATTCCCCTGTTAGATGTGATGGCATTAGCATTGCCTCTTTGGCTCCCACACCTGAGTCCCTCAGTTTAAAGCCCACCTCACCAAGTTTGCCAGCCTGCTGCCAAAGATTCCCTTGCCCCTTCCAGACAGGTGGATTCCATCCCTCCCTGGCAGGCTATGGTTGCTGAAGAATGTCCCGTTGTCACAAAAGCCAAAACCCTCACATCGACACCAGCTACATAACCAGGAGTTGATTTGCATTACTCACCTATTTCTAGTTGCCCATTTTTCTCCAATGGGGAAGATGGAGGAGAAAATGACTTGGGCACAAATATTTTTCTCTTGCTCACCCATGGCTTTATATTCTTCCTTGGTTCTGCCCAGGCTCTGGCTTGCAGCATCATTTTTGCCCACATGGAGGAGTAAGAGAGGATAGTAATCTGTGCTCTTGACAAGTTGTGGCACCCTCTCAGCGATGTCTCGGATCTTAGCTCCCAGAAGGGAGCAAACCTCTCGTGACTCCCTGTCAGGTTGGCAGATGGGTGCCTCAGTGCCTTTTAACAGAGTCACCCACTACGAGTACTTGTCTCTTCTTTTTACAGTATCTGTTCTGTGTTGCTGGAATACTCTCAGTGGACCCTGCCTTTGGGCTAGGGAACAGGCCAGATGACATCCAAATATATTTACATCATTCCTACAAATCTAAATAAACCACTGCTCCTGCCTTGGGCAGATTTCGTGGATTCTGACCAACGTTGTAGTTCTCTGAATAGTTGCATATGGTGTTAACAGGTCATAGAAACGTGATAGGAACAGGAAAAGTTTTGCTGCCAGGATCTTGGCCTCCTTGTTCTTTTGAGCGTCCCTCCTCCCCACAACAGGCGGTTTTCCATTACCACTGCTTCTTAGTTACCTCAGCACACTGGACCCACCAGACCCCTAGGTTAAAAGGAGATGATACGACTTAGTTGAATGAAAGCTTGGTTTTTCAGATTTGACAGTTCATTCACTGGCTGTATGCTGAAAAGTCCCCTTCCTCCCTCACATTCTGCAAGGAAGTTTGGATGGAAAGTTATTGCAAGATGATCAGTATGCTGCTACTTTCTCAGCTTGGCTTTTCTGACCGGAACAACCAATTTTGACTGCAAACAGAATTTCAATGCCAGAGTTAACATTGCCTGTGTTGCCAGCTTAATAAATAGAGCAAAGAAACCCTGGCACAATGCACAGCACAGAACTGGAGCAAAGTCGCTGCTAGCTAAAGTCTCCAGTAATGGAAAATACACTAATGATTTCCGTGTCTGTGGGTTTTTCTACTGGCTTTATTCCAGATGCTGGGATCCCAAGGATGATACATGCAAGGTCTCAATAGCTTTGTAATAAAAATTGTGTGGACTTTTATGATATTAGTTTCCAATAGATACCCTGTCTGACAATTCCTTATGGGTGATGCTTGTTTTAGATGGCACTGTTGTATCTGATATCTATGCCTATGTATTTTAAACTGTAGTATTTTGCAGAATTATCCACATAGGAGTGTTGTAGTCCAAGAAAGTCAATGTGGAAACAATGAAAGTAAAATCCCCTTCAAAAGATAAAATTGTCCCGTTTTTAATACTTTGGGCAGTAAGGCTGATGATTATGTGAGTTCCTAAATGTGTCTCTTGAGTCTTCTTAAAACAGTATCTATATTCTCACAGTGTATTTATGTTTTTAAATAAACCTCTCAAAAGATGCCAGAGAATAAAATATATCTATCTATTTTACTATTTCATTACTTTGAAATAATGTTCTTAGAGTACCAAAAGAGGGAAAAAAAAAAATCCCAAACCACCAACACCTCCACAACAGAGTTACTTTGTACAGTTCTGTTATTTGAACGTATGAACAAGGAAGAAATCTTCAGTGTTTCACCTGATTTATGGCTGACAGATATTAATATCCGCTTTCAGGTAAGAAAATTATTTGGAGTTTTGTCATAGTAGCAGCATCAATAAGACACAAGCAAGGATGGCGTATATGATATAAATGAAGAAGACTCTGTCCTCTAAACATTTTCATTTATTTGTTTCTTTTGCTGTCTTTGATGCTCCAAAGTTCACTGTTCACAAAATGACTGAAATGTTGTAAATAAATAATTTCACTTGCATGCAAAATATGACTCTGCTACAGAGTAGAGCTCAGTGCAGTATATCCTAACACTTTGCTGGCAGAAAACTGAGAATTACAAATCTGAGATTTTAGAAGGTTACAATTAGTTTTTAATCTCTGAGAATAAAATAGATTCACAAATTATTCAGAATTTCAATTACTTATATGGAAAATAATTACTTGCAAAGTGACATGGAGAGTTTTTGGTTATTGAGATTTTTCTTCTGTATTCAAATATAATTCAATATTTTCTATCTGCAAGTCTAAAAGTATCCCTACTGAAACTTTTTTTAAAATTAGTGAAGGCAAAATGTGTAAGGTTTGTGTGATGAATTAAACTTAAAATCTGAATATTAAATTCTAAATTCATTGCATTTTCCTGCTATACAGTATGATATTTTTCTACAATGGAGATGAATTTTTGATTCTCTTGGGAAAGACAGCTAATTAGCAGGGAAAAAAAACCTAGAAAAATGACCATAGTTATCTCCATACCCTGGAGACACATTGCAGAGCACAGAGACCTTCATCCTAAATCTGGTTACTTGAAATGCACAGAGATACTGATTGACACCATTCATTAGTGATATCTGCTCTTTATCAATTGTTTTATAATATCATAGATATATATCGGGGCTTTACAGAGAACTAACTGTGCTTGTTACCTCTTTGGTTGTCCAAAATGTATTATCTATTTTTAATGTTAGGACAGCACATAAAAGGCAGACTATGAAGTATTTATGGAAAATCATATCAGAGCAATTTTCAGCAATTAACTCTTTTGTTAACACAGACATGAAGGAGGCTGAAATTGACTCTTAAAAAAAAATTTAAAAAGAGGGGTTTTTGTCAGGGAAGAAACCTTCTGACAAATCAGTAAGGAACGTACGTAACATACCTACAGTATATCAGTCCATTGAATCAGTCTGCAGTGTTCAGGCACACCCTTGCATCTGTGGATGAATAAACATCAGATTATTACTCCATTTTGTTAAGTCCTCGTCTATGTTTTTAAATCACATGTGGTAATAAGATTTTCCACATGGCTGCATTCTTCTCTCAATCAACTCTGACTTTTGCTAGGATATTCTGTCTTCCCTTATGTGCCTAAAAACTTCAGAATCCAGATGTGAATTATATTTTTAAGTAGTATCCCATACCACAAGGATTTCAAACCTTAAAGAAGATGGTGGGAGAAAAGCCATATCCTACTCAACTAAGCATTCATGTTGTTGAAAAATTCAGCTGCATGTTCCATGTGTGGCTTTGAAGGATGTAAGACTGATGTACAGGAATCGATATTTTTACTTAATCAAAATGCTTGTTTTGAAGCAAAATATTTGGTAGTATTTGGACTATTATCTTTGAACAGTCATAGTTTCTTGGTTTGGTTTTTTTTTATTTCAAAGTATGTAAATACAACTTCTTTGGTAGAATTTTAAACAACTATATAACTTTAGCTTTACATACATAGAGGGAAAAAATAACTCTTCGTTCCCTCCTTTCTGCCAGAAGATAGTTCAATTTTCCTCACTTGTTAGTTACTAGTGGAATGAGAAAATAACAGATAAAATAAGATTTTCTCCATGGAAATGAACAGATGTTATTCTAAAAAGCATTATGAAGTTTTGCATTTCTCATTGAAAAAGAAAATTAGTGGGAAAATTGATTAAAACAAAAAAGAGGTGTTGTCACAGACTTCTAAAATGAAACAAACCAGTGGAAAATCACATTAAAATTCCAGTTAGAGACTGCCTAGGGGAAGAGAGAAATTCCAAGAAATGTTTGAGAGATCACAGTCTTCACCCTGCATGGCATCTGAGAAAGGCGCTGTGCTCAACTTGTGCAATTTACAAGCTCACTATGGGGAACAAACAAGGTTATAATGGAAGACGACTTACTAATAATAATTAATTGAGGTTCAGTCAACAGACAGCAACTCTTCCATGAATATAGGCAACAAGATGAATGAGACTGAGTGGAGATTCATCATTAAAAAACCACCTCACCTCTCATTATGACAATTTAAAAAAAAAAACCAAAATATTGCAGCCAGCTATTTTCTTCATATTTGCTTATTTTATTTGGCTTTTCTGTCTTGTTACCTTCAAGTGCTTTGGAACACTATTTTTCCTTCCTGCTGCTTTTGCATTCCCGGAATATTTCCAATAAAAGTTTTCTTTCCTACTCTCATGCTAATTAATACATGGTAAAGTACTATCTTGTGCAGTGTATATGCACATTACCGCTACTAATATTTTGCTGCTTCCTTCAGTAATTAGCATGAGAGGATGAAAGGAGACATTTTTCGTTAATGAATGCTCATACAGCACTTTGAACATGGAAAGCCCTGCAGAAAGATGAAGTGCAATGTTTCCGGTTCTCTCCCTCAAGCTTCAAGTCCATGTCTGGCTGGCTTCATCTTTTCTCCTGTGGCTAAAACCTTTCATTTACATATTGAATTTCAGTGATGTTAAATGATAAAATTAAAAGATTGAGAACATGGATGGGCTACAGTTCATATTCAGAGGATACACCTTTATGAGAAAGCAACAATGGGACTGATTTCCTATTACACATTTCGAGTTTATAATAAAAGAGTTTGTGAGGGGAGCAACAGTGGTGATCTAATCCTAGTGCTAGGTAGAATAAATAAAAAACACAAGTCTTTTAAGTATAATAAATAAATTCACAAGTATTTTAAGTAGAAAAAATAAAAATACAAGATTTTGTTTGTTTAAATAGATATAAATTATTGCCTAGACCTGAGCTGGTGTAATTTGATGATACTCTTCTGATAGCAAACTGAGTTGATGAACTCAGCTTGTACAGATGAAATGCTGTGCTCCTTTGTAGATGTCCATGTGCATTTTTATAAGGTTTGTTTAAATGTGATGAGGAAAAGTGCAAGATTTTTTGCAGGAAATAATTTTTTCAAAATTTAAAAGTAATTAGGATTTCTCGTTGATCAGCTGAAAATGTTTCATGTTCCACAGAGTGCTGAGCGCTCTTCTGGTTTAAAAATATACTAATTTTTTTTTCTCAATTTGGACACCCAAAAGCAGCTGTACAATGTTTTTCTTAGTTTCCTTCTCTCCTGCAGTTTACCGGAGTTGTCTCAGAGGATCTTGTTTCTTTATTATGTTTGTCCTAACTTTTTTTTTTTCTGCAGAACTGAAAATTTGGGCTCTGTATAGTTTTTTTCCCAGAACAATATAAGAATGATGGATGTTAAAACACAGGCACAGTTCATTAAAATTAAATAGTTGTGGAACAATAAAAGGAATGTTGGATCTATGATAGGACAGAAACTTAAACAAGCAGTTTTCTGTCTGAGAAGAAAATGCCACAGAGACTATTTTTCAAGAAAATGTAGTTAAGTAGATCAGTTTCTTTTGTTTTCATGCATTTTTATTGCGAAATATGACATTTCAGTATTTCAGCAGTACGCACTGGTGGAAATTAAAACATTTTAAAAGTTCTTATTCCATGTTCCAATACTGTGATTTAAAAGAAATTATTTATTCGGGAGTGGATTTTTGTACAGGACAGTCTGCTTCCTTACAGCTATACTTGCCAATGTGACAGGGTAAAAGACTTAAAGTACTTATAAATTACCATAGCAATAACAACACCTGTCAGCCTATACTGTCTACGTTCAGAGTCCTCTTGAACACAAAATACTTGAGCATGTCTAATTTCAGTATTGTTTCACTAACTTCTCTGAATGCTGGTGTTCTGTGGTATTCCACATGACGTAAGCATTCTGCCAAATTTACTGCCGCCCTTATTTTCCAAATACAGAGTTTTCTATTCAAGAACATAATGATAAAACATTATTTTTTACCCCATAGCACATTTCTCGATCTCTCAGAATTCCACCCTACAGCTCCTCTGAACACTCAGAACACGTAAGCTCTTAGAATATCCAGATCAATCGGGATGCTTTAACTGCAGAATATCTCCACAATTTTTAATGCAAGAAAATGAAATTTAATACAATACTCCACATGAGTTTTAACAGTCTTTTGTAAGAGGAGAAAGGAAAACTGACACTGACTTCAGTTTATGCGATGTATAGATGAATTGTTTCAGTTGTTGTCTCTGGTTTGGATAATTTGGGGGAAATATCATAGTTCATATATCCATGAAAGTCACGAACATTCTTCCCTACATTTGTGATATCCTACTGATCTGCTCATGTTTGAGATATGTATTTTCATTTTTTTACCTTCAATTATTGTATTTTTGACTTCCATAAACCAATAACACCTGAATATTGTCTCTTTCTTTCATTATGTTAGCTAGACTTCCTTTCCTGAATGTTCATTCCTATCTTAAGGAACTGAGCTAGAAATATGAGATGTGAGATTTTAACCTCACCACTGTGGCATTCTCCTGAGAGCCATTTATTACTCAGATTTTATAAATTTTTATTGTTTTCCCTGAATTTATGATTATTTCTTTCAGCTTTTACCTTCTGACAGTCATTCCACCTATCTTCTCATTCAGCAGCCTAGTTTTATGCAATTAATACAACTAACATGAATTGTAGTATAAGTCTTCTGGAATAAGTCAGCTTTATATATATCAGAAGAATAGATTGCAAACTTTTTCATTGCCCTTGTATTATAAATATATTAGAATCTGGCTACATCAACATTATGATCTCAATAGGAAATATTTCATAAGGATTAGTAAAGTAGCTAATGAAGTTTTTTTTTTTTCTTTGATTCCTAGAAACTTAAAAAGAGGCAGCCCCAACGTTTTCTTGGACAAAGTAATAACTCCTCTTCAGCTGAGTTCTCTTATTATATAACTAAACTGATACAGGGAAGTTTTATTGCTCAGTTCCTATTCAGTTCAGTCTAAAGCGATGCATTAATAAGCTATTTCCAAGATTCTGAAGGTGGATATGACATGCTTTTTTTCTGTGACCATGAAACTGTGATCTTCTACTTTATCTTGGGGGATCTTTCTAAGTCATTCTCTTCTGCTGGACCCTTGTGCTTGTAAGAATCTCTGTCTGTTTGCTGAAGCTGGATTGTTTTGGTCCTTTCATTATGGAAGACTGTTAGTTTCTTCTCTGTCTGCATTTTATTTCTGTGCCTCTGATAGCTTCAGCATGACCCATGGTTTAAGTAACAATTGCATGCAGTTCTAAAGCTTCTTTGTTTCCTTCTTAGATATGTCCTTCAGGTTTTGTTGATACCCTTCTGGCTACATGATGTTCTGGCTATATAATTGCTCCTCAGGTAATGTTTCAAAGGCTGACAACTTTTGTTCTGTAGTTTTCACAGGGTTTTTAAATAGTTTTCTAAAGCTTTTTCACTCAATCCTGCATTATCTTTACATTAAGATTCAGTTTAACGCTTCTAATAAACTAGTAACTAGTAATTTTTGCCTCCATTTCTACAATTTATCATCATATGTATGCTTTATTTTAATATTTTTATTTTAAAATTTTCTAGGTATTAGTGATTACCAGTAGCTGATCTAGCAGAAACCTGGCTTAACATATCGGTGTCATTATTACTGCTGTGTCAAGAATAGCTAAGCGAGATAGGGGGAATTTTCTATAAACCTAATAGCTTCCAGATTTCTTGATAAACTGGATGTGATATTTCGAACCTGAGAAATCATCATGGGCTCATGTTAAGCTCATATTGAACAGAAAAGTAAATTTTCTCTATTAAGAACAAACCTTCCTAAACAGGAAAAGCATAGAAATGGAAAAGAAAGAAGAATCAACCCTCAACTCAAAAGATCATTTAGCTCCTTGTTTTGAGACAATTAAAGTACAGCCAAGCAGTCCCTGACAGAAGCTTATATGACTTCTTTTAAAGCTTGAAATTATACTCTTTCTGCAGCCTATTAAACAGCCTGTTCTGACTTTTAACTATCCTTATAGTTAGAAGTGTGTTTTCCTGATCTATCCAAAACTTTCTTTGCTGTAAATTAAGCTGAATACTTAATGTACTGCACTCAGAGGACATAAAGAACAATTTATCATGCTTATTAATAGCAACCTTTTATACTGGAAAATTCAGTTGCAGTCTTTTCTAATCAGAGGCAAATACCTTTTACTTGTCTTCACATTCAAATATTCTAAATTTTTTAGTAATTTTGATGGTGTCATTTTGATTCTAAATTTTTCCTGAATGCCATTGTGAAATCAATGTATAATGACCAGCAGAGGCCTTTCCATTGCCACTAGTGCTCATTAGCTACCTCTTAGTTCAATCTTGCTCTCCTTTGCTTGTCTACCTAGTAAGCACTGCCCATTTGGTATTATCACTAGTATCAGGACTTTACAACTGATGTTCATGGCAAACTGCAGAGATCATTTTGAACTCTGAGCCTGTCTTCCAAAGGGCCCAAGTCCCCCTCCTGACCAATGTCGTTTTAACAGTTTCTAATCACCTTATTCCACTATCCTGGTTATTAATGAAAATACTGAGCACTACCAGACCTAGAAAAGGAAGTATATCCATGGTCCTGCAGCAGCTACATTCTGCTCTGCCACTTGGCTACTTATATTTACTGCTTTTAGTAGACACAATACTTGCTCTTAGCTGATTTAATCTACTTTCCCCCTTGCTTATGAGAACACTATTATTGTAAACAAAACAAAACTAAACAAAAAAAAGAAAAAGGAAGAAGATACAACTTGAAGTATTTTGGCTTCTTTCCTTCTAGTTACCATAGAAATGCATTGAATTGCTACACATTGCTTAGAAAATGACATTTTAATAGGCTATCAGTGGGGATCCTTCTTAAGGCACCTTCTGCAGGCATCTGAGGTGTCACCTGGTCTGCAGGAATACTAAAAGACAAGCCATAACGTACAGTGTTTGTTATAAGTTTTTCTTAGACCAGATTTCATCATGCTGTGTTAAACAAAAGCCAGTAAAAACTCAGTCTGTACTCTTTCGCATTCTTCTGTAATACCTAAAAGGGAGAAAAAAGCCCTTTTCAGCAGTAGCAAACACAGATGGAAATTATTACCACTATTACAATGCTAGGTCAATATTAACTTGTACAATGAATATAGCGAAAAGAACCTATTGTTTGGGGAGAAGTGGTATCTGAGACTACTTACTAAAATAAGGTGTTGTTGGATGCAGAGATGCCATTCACATCTTCCATTCTGATTTTCCTGGAAAGGACTATCTTCTGTATGATAGGCCTCTGCAACTACCTTGGTAACTTCCCCACATCCTACTTGATATGTAAGAAGAAACTGGATACTGCTTAGGTTCCTGAGGACCTTCCCAGGTGTTAACCAGCGAAAGAAAAACAAGCCTACATGTACTGAGGAATTCTGTAATGATTTCTCCCAGACTTGTCAGATTCACACAAAGTTTATGAGTGGACATTGCCTGTAGGAACACTATAGGTACATAAAAGGACCTCTGAAGTAATTTCTGAGATAGAGCTTTTTTCTGTGATAGGAATATTTGTCTAGGTCCCTACTCCATTAAGCAGTTAGAGTAAGTCCAGATCCCCAAGGTACCCTAAGGCACCCTCCTGATTAGAGTTTTGGGGTTGTTTTTAAGAAGTTTGTCTCATCATCATGCTCTCCTCGAATAAGATGCTGAATTCTCTGTCAGATAGCTTTGACGTAGGCAGTGTCTTTTATCCCAGTTTCTGACATACCAAACAACCCTATGAAAGTAAAACAGAAGTTGGATTTCAAGTGATAGCACAGAAAAGATACTTTAATATCAGGTCATTACTAGGGGTAACATTTAAAGATGTTCCTTTTGTCAGGTCAGCTCCAGGCAGTTTTCAGATACATTCTAAGAGGTACCTTGTTCTGGATAAACATTTTTTTTATGGCTGCATTTAAATTAGTCACCTGGGTCAAACCCTTTTACAATAACAAATATAGATATTGTTGCTGACTGTACAGGTTTTAAGTGATTTAGGGGTCTTGGGGATACACAGATTTAGATATTACTTAGCAAACATAAAGGTAGAAAGCAAAACAACGTAGCCCATAAAAATATATAAAACAAATGTGTAGAGATCCGTTCACTGCCACTGAAAAAAGGGATGCAAAAGATGATCAGATTAGAGAAGGTACATTTTTGCAGACACTGTGCGGGAGCATAAATAGCCACGCAAAAATGCAGAGTAATGCTGAATCAGCATACCCGTGGTTAGAAACAAAACATGAAAGAAAGGCTGGGATATGATGCGCTCTGGTACATTCTTTATTATTATATTCAGATCTGTTTATTTGTTGCAACTTATCAAGGTTGCTGACTGGTCTGGTGCCTGGCTGAGCTCAGCACATAGCTGACGAGGAGTTAATTGAAACTAAATCCGAGTAAGAAAGAGGTTATGCCTGCAGGCAGAAGAAAACCCCTAGGGAGCTTTCCATCATATTCGCTTCTTCATTTGAAGACATGTCGCACGAATCATCAAAACAGCCTTTGGTTTCTAGACACCCCTCTGAACCTGGACTTATAAATAGCAACCTATACACAAACACCAGGACTAAGACACTTCTTCTCACTTTTTGTTTGGTGCTGAAACAACCTTAATCATGTATACCTTCCTTATCTCATGAATTAATTATCATGATGAAGCTTACTGAAGCCTGAACACAGTGAGTACCTACATCCACTGTTCTGCTCTTGGCACTAGCTTGTTATAGAAAGAACACTGAGTCATGTTTAATGTTTTATCTAGTGTTTTCCAAGTCTCTGACCAGGGCCAGGGTTTCTCTGACCCTCAGAATTTAACTGCCTAACCCCATGAGGAAGGAGGTGAGTTATCATATTTTTGGAGATTAGAATAAAATAATGGAATTCACTGCTTGGAGAAACTGAGAAAGACCATAAGGTTCACCACTTTCTAGTCCAAATGCAAAGCCCAGTACTTTGAGGTTTCCTGTGGTAAAACAAGTTGAAGCTTTATCAATATTTAATAAAACTGACCTAAAAATATAATATTTTATATATGTTATTTTTATACAGGAAAATAATGAAATTTTTTTCCCTCTGGAAAATGGTGATTACTGGTGATATAAGTTAGGTTTCTAGTAAAAATTTTCAGGAAGTCGTAAGAATTAAAGAGAAAAAAAAGGCCAGTTGAGGTTCACTCCAAACTTTGTTTCTTGATCATCAACTCATTTAAAAGCTAATGACTTATGGCAACTTTTTTTTTTTCCCCTGGGCATTTCTGGCAATAGCAAACATTTACTGCCACACCAGAAATATGCAGCTGATCTCTCTCTCCACTTCTAACCACGTGGTTATCCTATTAGGATAGGATATTAGAAACCCAGTACAAAGCCTGCATTTCTGTCTCATCTCTGAAGCCTTCTTCTTCCTTATAGCAACTACCAAATCAGCTGTAAAGAGACACTGAGTTGTTTGCATAGATTTTGTTGAAACAGATTTACTTCATATAAAATTGTTTATAGACTAATAATAAAAGAAATCCTTGACACAGTGAGAAAAATTGGTCAAAGGACCTCTTCTGAATTAGGTAAGCAGAAGAGATGAGACTAGATTGCCTAATTAGGTTTCCTAGGGATAATTCCATTCATCAAAGTAATTTCACTTCTACATGAATGAAAAACAGTGTTTTGGAACTGCCCAAATGAACTATCTCAATATTTCATTTTTTACCCTTTTATCATTTAGTCATCCAAAGCTATTGCTTGAATTCCTCTTAACCAGCAATGTTATGTTTTGTTTTATTCCCTTTTGTTTAATTTTGTTTTTATAACCAGTTTTCCAGTATAAGCTCTCTCAGCAAATAATTTGCTGATGACTATACTCAAGGGGCTTCTGAGTCTCAGTTCTAGTGGTTCTTCAAAGTTCTTCAATACTTCTGAGGTGAGGACTTCCAAAATGCTACCCCAACCACTGTTTCCTACTGTAGAAGAGGTAAGTTAACACCCCTGGTATTATGATGTCAAGATCAGGAAAAACAAGATTTTGCTTCATGCATTTTCCAGCCTTTTTTCTCCTCTGAAAAAATGAAGATCAATGAGTAAATAGCCTGTTTTACTCTAAAAGTGTTGTCTAGACCATTACATGTCTTGATTTAGAGGCTCTAAGAACCTAAAATAGCTATAGGTAGATTTCAATTTTATTTGTTGCCTGTCTGCCCCCAAATCAGAGTTATTAAGGAACGGATATCTCACAAGACCATCCACATACTTTCACATATCACACAAGATCATAAAGGAGAGTTTGTGGTTTTATTTTCACCATCATCTTTTCATAAACCTGAGGAAGTTAATGGACAAGGGAAGAAGTGTCGATTTCCCAAGTGAAAAGGAAGCTTAACTTAAAAGGGGGCAAAAAGAAATGCTTTTAACTTTATCCTCACTGGAATCTCTAGAAGTCATGGAAACACTTGTGAGTAAAACCCTGCTCTTGCCCCCAGAAACAGAAAAGAGCTGTGGGAAGCATGGCCAAGACATGAAGGCCCCAGTGCTCACTTCAACCATAAATAGTCAATTAATATTCTTGGCAGCAATGCGGCAGTTGCTCCCTCTTGTTAGCCTTTTAAACCAGCCTTTGGGCGTGGGGGGGGAGAAAAAAGAGAGGAAAAAAAAAAAAAAATAGGTCTGAGACATTGCTAGAGACCAAAATTATGGCTTTTCAGGGAAGGAGAATGCCCTGGTATGGGAAAGGCACTGAATGCCATCAGCTTCAGGAAGCAGTTTTGTTAAAGCAATTTGTGCATAGTAGGTAGTGATGTAAAGGTTAACCAGCTCCCCTTTAACCTCTCTCTCTAGCTATTGCAAAAGTCAGTGTTCAGGTCACCTGCTTCTATCTTAGTCTTGCTGAATCAGTGACCCACAAACCTACCACCTCCTCCAGGGTGAAAAAATACATGAGCTTGTTCTTTAATGCATATCCTTAGGGTACATGCTTATTTTAAGTCTCTTCATTGCCTAGTAACATTAGCAAAGATTGCAATAGCTTTCTCCATTAAAAAAAAGAAAAAGAAAAAGAAAAATTGGACTAGACTTGAGTGTAATGAAGACTTTATTATCCTGACACAGCAAAGTGTCCTTCTGCTATTTTGCTTTAAAGAGTATAATCATATACAAGTGAAAGCATACAGATGATTAGTGCAGCTTTAATAATATTTTAATTTATTGAGAAGGTAAGATCTCACTGGATGCTCTGGGAATACCCATAATACACCCGGAGTTTGAAAGGTTTGGGGCAGTTATTGTGTTGGAATAATTTACATTGGTTTCAGAATGTCAAAAATCCCAACCATTCTGTGATTTTTTTTAAACTCACAATCTATTTTATGAATTACCCTGTTTTAATTTCTTTAATATCCTTTATGAGTGTAGGCCACTAGGAAGCTTGCCAAATAACTTTCAAGTCAATTTTAGATGTTCTGCCTTAGAACTTATGATTTTCTGACGTTATCAGTCTATTTAGTGAGTCTGCTCTTCCATTCACCAAATCATTTTTTGAGTCATCATATCAAGTATATAACTGCAGTGAACACTCATTAAAGAATTCTGTACAGTGCTTGAAAAGACTCTGTGTCTTTAGAGACTTATATATCCCCAGGTCCTGTCATTTTTAGGAGAGACTGCTGCTTTTTCAAAGTCACAGGTTTGTACTTTCTGCCTGACTTAATTCTTATGGAGACACTCACACACACAATAAAACTTTTTTGGAACACAAAACAAAAACAGTGAAACACAGCTTATGTCCAAATACCTTAAAATCCAAGTAGCTCACAAAATTAATTTCATTTTGACACAAAGGCACCATGTTAAGTCAACTGAAGTGTAAGATTTATTGATGCCATTTTCTGCCAACTCCAGGTAAATAGTACTGATCTACTTTTGAACTTGGACCTTGTCCTGTTTATATTTGTTCATGTTAAAGATTACAGTTGACTTTCAGGTAGACTCTTTGGGTGCCAGAATTTAATAGCTGATAGTGTTATTAAACACAGCATTAACAACCAAAGCATGTCTGGTCAATTTTGTCAACTCCCTCTGCTGATAATCCCTGTCTCTATAAACCAATATATTTTCATCCAGTTTTGAGGCAAAGTGTTTTTCAATTTGTTGCCAGTGTTGCAATTAATTTTAAAAGAGGAATTCATTGATCATTTTATACACTGAAAATATGATACAAAGCCATGGAACGATGGTGCTTAATCAGATGAGATACAATTATCAGGTATTTAGTAAATTGAGAGCTTTCTATTTCCACCAGTCCCCAGTTGAAAAAACCTAGATTCCTAAAGGAGTTTTAAATCCCCAGGATTCATGGAGGACATCTGGTAAGTTAAGACTATTTTAAGACTTACTTGGAGAACAGCACTTTTTTCTGATCCAAATCTCTTATGGGAACTTATATGTCCCATGACTTTATAAGTGTATAGCAATTCCTGAAATGTTTCCTGCTTGGTATGAGGTATCTATTGGTTGATCAGCAGTTCCTGAGTTTCATCAAGGAGTGATGTATTAAAATGCAAGGTTTAAATGAAAAGAAAAACTTTAGTAACTTGCAAGTTTCTCCCACATCTGGATTCTTTATTGTGTCTCTTGGAACCAATAGCCAGAACAGAGTAGAAAAGATGTATGATTATCATTTCTTTTACAAAGGACAAACCTTTCTTTTAAACAAACAAAGCTCCTAAAACTGCAGATCTGTCAGAAAATAAGGTTTATCATTTTCTCTATTGCCTGTAAAATGCCAGGAGAGCTTCAAACAAATAGCAATTTATGTGAAAAAGGGCCACTCTGTTCTCTTCACCTAACTGGAGTGCCACAATAGCCTGAAGTCTGTTTTAACATCAGAATATAAAAGTTTTAAATTTGAGTAAAGGGGGAGTACCTTTGAACCAAAAGATCTGCAGACCTACCTTAATTGCAAAAACAAGCAGAATGATAGAGACTTCTAAAACATTTCAGATGAGTAGCTATTCCATTTGTCATGCAGAGTGCAATTTATGGCCAATGCAGTTCATGGAGCATGCTTCTGATCCACATTTTGGAGCATATTATAACAAAGGTCTCAGGCATCAGAAACTTCAATGGACATGGTAAATTTCCTGTGCTCCCAGATGAAGCTCAGAAATCCAATGAAACACATATCTGAAGAAAACAAGAAATCTAGGGGAAATAATACTGTAGGTCCAGGACTTTGAAGGCATTTTGGCTTTGCAATGCCCAATTTCTAGGTGTCTTGTTGCCACAAGGTACGTGCCTTAGCTGAGGTTTTTCAGAGGGCAACTGCTTTAGGCAAGCCAGGGTTGAACTGCAGGGAAAGAACAGGTCTCTCATTTGTCTAGCTCTGGTTAGGCAGGAATCCTCCCTTGTTTTCAGAATTACACTGGAAAATTATTGTGTTTTAAATATATAACTGTTCTGGGGTAACACAATCAGATGTTTGGCAGTGCTTTAGGAAAGTTCTCTTTGTTCTGTAATTGACACCTGCTATTGATTCATGCCACTGACAAGACTGATTTGAAGGATTGTCTAAGCTTGAGGTTGAGCTGAGCTCTGAGCTGCTTACTGAGCTGAAGGCAGCATTGACTTTGCATAAGTCTGGCAGCAGAAACATGACTTTAAGCAGAAGTAAGTGGCACTGGCTACAGGGATTGTAGTAGAAATTTGACATTCAGATAGGCATACACTTGAGTATGTCTGAGATTTTAGCCCACACAGCATATTTTTTCTAACTTGGTGCTTTACGACACTTCTAGTGACTTGAGGGAGATTGCTGCAGAGTTTGTGAGACTGTTGCTTTAGTCAGTGAATATCTTGATTTAATCAATTTGCACAGGGGACAACCAAATATTTTACAGAGGAATTGGCTGCTTGTTTAACAGCCAGTTCTGCTGCCTTTACTGTAAAGGATGCACCTTTTATGAGATATATACTTAGCAGACCAAAATAATCAGACTAATTTAGTATGCTGAAAGAATCTTTCTAATGCCAGACATAAAAGTGAGAGGAGAGGAAAGGGTAAGGGTAAGGGTAAGGGTAAGGGTAAGGGTAAGGGGGAGGGGAGGGGAGGGAAGGGAAGGGAAGGGAAGGGAAGGGAAGGGAAGGGAAGGGAAGGGAAGGGAAGGGAAGGGAAGGGAAGGGAAGGGAAGGGAAGGGAAGGGAAGGGAAGGGAAGGGAAGGGAGGGGAAGGGAAGGGGAGGGAAGGGAAGGGAAGGGAAGGGAAGGGAAGGGAAGGGAAGGGAAGGGAAGGGAAGGGAAGGGAAGGGAAGGGAAGGGAAGGGAAGGGAAGGGAAGGGAAGGGAAGGGAAGGGAAGGGAAGGGAAGGGAAGGGAAGGGAAGGGAAGGGAAGGGAAGGGAAGGGAAGGGGAGGGAAGGGGAGGGAAGGGGAGGGGAGGGGAGGGGAGGGAAGGGGAAAGGAGGGAAGGGGAGGGAAGGGAAGGGAAGGGGAGGGGAGGGGAGGGGAGGGGAGGGGAGGGAAGGGGAGAAGGTTGCCTGAAGTAGCTATCAATGACTATCAACACATGGGAGAAAAACAAGGTGTTTTCACAGTTGACTACTAAGCTTTAGGGACAGCGATCTGAAGACAAGGAACTGCACTGTGGTTCTTGATGTTAGCACAGTGCTCATAACCCCTGAAGCCCAGGACGTGGTTAGCTGGCTACTCATCCCAAATGCAGCTCAAGATGACTGCACAACTTTTGTGCCTAGGTGCACTTTTCAGTCAAAAAGGGTAGAAAAGAGACATTGTGGGTTAAGTTGGTGATATCTTTAAAACACTTTGTTTCACAGAAACTTAAGAATTGGGGGAATATAACAGGCATTTATACTCTTGAAAGAATCCTATAACTTTCTGCCTTTTAGAAATGTTTCAGAAATATGCAATCAATTCCCCTTGGATACCAAGGGTTTCTCTGTCAGTTCAAGACTATGGAGTTTTCTGTCTCATTTTTTGTCCAAGTGAGAGTTTGCTGACATGCTCTATACAGGTGATTTGTTCCCCAAATCAAGAATCTCATTTGGAGATCAAACATCATCTTCCAGCTATTGTCTCTCCCTAGGCCTGGGTTCACTTGGGTTTCTTTTGCTCTCCCTGAAGAACTTTGGTGGACCTACTGTTCAGCAAGGAGCTGGATCTATATTTCCAACAGGAATTTAATATAAGATTACTAAGTGTCACAATATTATGGTAATGTACCTAGTGAAATACACAACTCTTAATTAAGCTCATAGGATATACATGTAAGAGTGCAGCAAGGGCCGGCAGCTCCCTGAAGGACAGGGAGCTGGTGGCTGAGGGTAGCCCCATCACAGGCTGTGCCCTCTCCAAGGGGAGGAGACCCACAGGGCCTGCACAGGGTGGGCAGCACCATGTGCTGGTAACAGGGTTGTTGAAAACCCCATGCACAGCAAGCAATAAGCCAGGGCCAGAGGCCATCCAGGGGCACCAGCAAGGGGCAAAAGGAGGTGGACACCTGAGGGTCTTCCCAGAGACAAGCTACCTGCAGAGAAGTGCCAAGGTGCTCCTGGGAGGCAGGGCCAGAAACAGGGCTGGAGATTGGCACTCCAGCCACGTGGCTGGGGCAGGGACTGATGACCCTGGGGTGAGTTGATACGGGGTTCCTGGGCCCATGGGTGGTGAGGTGGGGAGTAGGTGGGGCTGGGAAGGGACAATACAGCCTTGTAGTGCCCTCAGGGACCTGGTGATATATGTGTAAGGATATATGTGCAGGGTCCATAAATGTATAAGGGATACATGCTTTACAATCACAGGAGGAGGCAGACACCTAGATATTAGGCTCAGGTAAATCCATATGCTCACTAGGGAGTCACCCAGGCTAACTACTAGGAAATACCATAGACAGAGTCTAACTGATTAGTCCAATAACTTGACATCTAAATTTTAGACAGAAATTCTTTCTGGCTGCAAAACAGTATTCCCACTTTGGACACTGGATAGTCTTGCCAGACGTGTCTTCTAATTAAAAATTTGGTTTCCCATATTCTATTAATTTTAATCTTCATTTCAACCATGTGAAACAAGCTTTTATGCATGAGTTGACTCTGTATGTCTCTTTGAGGTATATTACTGTGTGGCAAAGTCTCTCTTGTTGAACTTCTCTGCAGTGAGGAGGATGTTAATGAGGATCTGGAGACCTGGTGATTGTGCTAATCATCTGTCCACAGAGTCATTGTTATTTTCTGGCAAAGCAAGTGTTATAGCATGCATAATAAAGCAGACCAGAGTAAGAATAAATAAGTTGCTGCCTGTGCTGTGTTACCGACAAGGAAGGAGGACGTGAGAAACTCAAGTACAAATTCATACTCCAGATCAACGATTAAAGAAAGGAATTTAATCTGATCTTCCATATTTAATACACAAACCCTAATTGCTTATTGAAAAGTAATTTCTTGGCTTTATTTATGCAGAGTCAGAAGCCCTGAGCATGGCTACTGAATCAGAGTACATAGGTAAGTGAAATAATAAGAATGGTTGTTTTGCAAATCAGTCTCAAATTTAGCTGAAAACTAAGCATAAAATCTGTTCAATCATCCACTGCACAAACAGAAATTTAGAATTGTAGGTGACAAATAACTTGGATTTTGTAATTGCCAGTGACACCTAACAAGACAAATACACATCCAAGTTGACTTTGCAAATCTTGCCCTTTGTACCTTTCTAGTTCTTCAGCATTGCCAGTGAAACAGTAGCTACTGTCACCAATCCAATTTATAATCAATCTAGTGGTGTAGATTTGCTTGAATGAACAAGGAGGTTAGTTTTAATCTAAAGTGAGACTAAAAATAGCAGTGTACGGTTGCTGCTTAAATTGCTTCTACAACTTCAATCAAATAAATGCAGTTTAAAAACCAGTAGCTTTTTAAAAAAGGCATTTGGAACCAGTTGGAGTGCACAGATGTTGAAGTCATACAACATCAGCTAGATACAAGATCAGCTAGAACTTAGGCATTGAGGTTTAAAAGTGTAAAACCCTTTTGCTCTGAGTGATTATTGAGCAGTGCATCTGGCTCCTGAAAGAAAAGTTAAGTTTTATATAGTATAAATGACATAATGGATTGTTATTAATTAGCTGCATTATTACTGAAGAGTCTGTAGTTCCTCTATAGTTCCTCTGTACACTCTTCCAGACACACTGAAAATACAGAACAAATGCTACCATCCTTTTGCAAATAATTTACTTTCTGCATATATCGTAGCCAAAACAACTTCCTCGCCTTGTCTTGAATTACGAACTGATCCTCTAACACATGGTAGAATGGAAAACTAATGCAACTTTTCTTTAGGGTTTCAGGGTCAACTACTGCAGCTTTTCACCTCTAAAATTAGTCTGAAATGCATCATTGGGCATAGGGGAGCTAGAACGGTATATTCTTTTACATTTGGGATTTTTAAATTCTTCCTCCATCAGTTCTGTTTTTCTGTTCCTTATGAATAGCTTTTCCTCCTTCCAATTTATAGGAACAGAGTTATTTTGGGGGTCATCCTCTGCTGAAATTAATTTATTAATTGCACAAATGGCAAAACAGTCTATACATGAGTTAAGTCTCACAAAGATGGGGCACTTTTGGAGCTATTAGTGTCACAGGAATAAACGGACCAGCAGGTACTCTTTATTTTCTGTTCAGTCCTAACATATTAATTATTCTTGTACTTAGAAGAAAGGATTTATGTGCTATTAAAATTATGTTATCAGCTGATAAAGCCAGAGTGAAATCCCTGTTTCTAACAGCCTCTAATAGCTTTCTTCTACAAATGCTTTTTTTTTTTTTAAATTTATATACATTTTTGACAACCACATGTTCCAACGGCTCTGAGCTGTATGTTTCTTGTGCCTTATAGGTATGTCCTGCATCTACTTCTGTTTGATACTGTTCCAAGGATTTTTGACCTCTAATTAGGAAAACAAAACACCAGACCCCCCTGTATTTTGTTAATGAATCTTATCACTTCAGCCAGTAAGCTAATTAGGAACATTTGCAGAATACAGAATAGAATGCATAGGGCTTTTTAAGCCATAATTTTATGGTTCTTTTAATCACAGTCAGGAAAAAGTCTGCTTTTTCTTTTTTTCTTTTTTTTCTTTTTTTTTTTTTTGCAAATGGAAAAAGAAAAAAGGCAATCTTGTAAGCATTAAAATGCAAGAAAGGAAGAAAGCTTCAATGTGGTGTAAAACCAGCTCACTCCCTTCTGCGAAGTTTTTACTGAGGAAGAAGTGAAAAAGCTAATTGAAAACTATTTTCTATTTTTCAGAAAGGATGTGTCAGATTTTTTTGTAACTGTATTGGGTGTAGATGTACAGGTGTTAGTAGTAGAGGAGGGACTGCAGGGCTGACTTCTGTGAGAAAAGGCCTGGGACTGCTCTATGCCGGATACTCCAGCTGGTTCCATCAGCGATGCTGGTAGTACCTCTGGAAAAATATCTTTAAGAAAGGGCAAAAATGTTGCATGGCAGCCTGTGAGGGAAAAGAGTGAGGATACAAATGTGTGAGAAACAATCCTACATATACAAGGTCAGTGAAGAAGGAGGGGGAAGAGGTGTCCTAGACACCAGACCCAAGATTTTCCTGCAGCCCATGGGGAGGCCAAGGTGGAGCAGGTTGTCCCCCTGCAGCCCATGGAGGACCATGGTGAAGCAGATATCCACACTGCAGCCCCTGGAGGATATAATGCTGCAGCAGATGGATATTCCCTGAAGGAAGCTGCAGCTAGTGGAGGGCTGACACTGGAGCAGGCTCCTGGTAGGAGCTGCAGCCTGTGGAGAGGAGCTCAATGCAGGAGCAGGGAGAGGAGGAAGGAGACCATAACCCTCATTTCAGGATGGGGTGAGGTTGCATAGTTGAGAATGAAGAAATGAAGTTAAGCCTGGGAGGAAGTGGTGGAGGGAAAGTGTCTTAGTTTTTTTTTCTTTGTATCTCACCATCTATACCTATTTTAACTGTCAAGAAATTAAATTAATTTTCCCCACATCAAGTGTGTTTTTTCTGCGACAGTAATTGGTACAGGATCTCCCTGTCTTTGACTCAGTACATGAGCTTTTTCATGCTATTTTCTCCCTGTCCTGTTGAAAAGGGGGAGTGAGAGAGTGTCTGGGTAGGTGTCTGGCAGTTGGCCAAGGTAAACCCACCAGAGTAACAAAACTTAGTTTTTCAAAACTATGCTATGAAATTCTTGGAACAAAAATGCTTTCATTTAGCTGAAAGCATAATTTTCTGTGAAGATGAGTTCTCTTATTATTATGGGACATGAAATTTTATATAAATTTTTATATCTTGTATGAATTTTTATATCTAAAATTCTCAACTTGTTCAAATTTCTAATTGGAATAATGCAAATTCCACCACAGTGATCAAGTCACAGGCACAGAATTTTTGAGCATCAAATTCTTGATGTAGATTTAACCTTATATTCCATGAGTTTTCAGCTGTATTCTTACAGCCTTCTTTTCCTGCTCTCTACAGCCTGTGTGATATGGGAGCCTGCATGAAATGGCTGCTAACCCTACTGAATCAAACTAATAAATTTGTTTAGTATGTGTTATCCTTTTGAAGACTTTCTAAGACTGCTAGTGATGTTTAAGAGTTGTTTTTTGGAAGCCATAAGAAAAATGATATCAGGAATATTAACCTTTTTTTAAGTTACATATTTTTGAAAAAATGTTTTCAGTCCTACTCTGTTTTCTTTATATTACTTATACTGCTTTTGCTGTGTAAAATGTGAAAAAAGTATATTTTGTACTTTTTTGTACTTATAGAAATGCCTGTCCTAACAAAAAAGTCACTCTTCTCATTTTTGCCAAGGAAGGATAGCCAACAGTCTGGTGGTCCTTTGGGACTGCATGCTCCTCAGGCTGAACAAAAACCTCGTGCTCAATCTTTCCACACCCTATGTGGGAAATGCCTAACCACATCTAACCTCTCAGGCATCTCTCACAAGTTGACTTATCTGTGCACAGCAATATGGAGGTAAATGTCTTTCTTCTCACAGCAGGGGGACTCCCCTGAGTCTGCCTGGGCCACTGGTTCAAGGAACTTGAGGTTAATTTGTGGTACCTAAAGAAATTAAGATCCACAACACGTGAACAGTCCTGGTAAATGGGAAAAAATGGGGCTAAGCACTCATACAGCATAAGCATACACTAAGTTTGGAGGTGTTGCATCACACTTCAGATACAGATACTTATCTATATCACTTGGAACCCAAGAGACAATCTCAGCTTTATTTTATTTCACAGTGCTCTCAGGAAGTTCCATTACAATTTTAATCCTGCTTTTATTTTTGTCTCCAATGTTTTATACTTAAAAATCTTAAGTGTTTTCAGCAATGTCTTCCGATAATATTAGATACTCACGTGTTTGTCAATATAGCCTCTCTTCTTTTACAAGAAAATCTATACAAACAATTTTTATCATAAGTGTGAAACATAAGCAAAACTGTTTTAATCAGTGTTTCCACCACGGTAGAGTGGAGGCTCTCTGTCATTCTAATTCATGAGGGAGCAGATTGTTTCCCAGTATTGAACGTCTGTCAATATTTTCCATCAGAAGTCAACGAGTCTTTAAACTATAGAAATGGTTATAATTATGGCTGGGACTTAAAGACCACAGAGAACGAAGGGCAAAATTGATTTGCATGCAGTTTGATTTGGTTTCCACTCACCTGTGCAAAACAACAAAAAAAAGACATTTTATTGCTTGTCCTAAGTAAGATTGCATAGCATCCCATGTATGTGTCAGATGCTGCATGTAAAAATACAAGTTTGGCCACCTGGCATCTATTTGTTAAATTGTCTTGTGAACCCTGGGACAAGGCTGTAATTCCCTCGACAGACCTATGCAGCAAAGAAGCTGGAGGAACGCGCTCTCTCCCTGCCAGACTAGCCTTACTGCAGTTGCAGCACCAGCTGTGCAGAAAGCTGCTCCCCGGGGTGCTTATCTAGGTGGCGAGACTGTAGTTCCTTGCAGGTACATTGGGAAGCAAGCAGTCTCAGGTTTACTCCTACTGAAGCAGGAATAACTGGAAACGAAACTGTGATTTTGGTTACAAACTCTCTGCAGTTTGTTACAAACTGGAAATTGAACCCTAAGCATTTAAAAAGTCAAATACTGACTTTGAAGTTAAAATCCTATTCAGATGAAAGCCATCCACACCTCTGCAGGTGTTATATTGTTCAGTCTCTCTTGACTGCAGAGCGAACAAGACAGAAATCTATTGATTTAGGGAATGAAGGCTACTTCCACAGGCAAAGGGTGTGAAAATTTATTTTTACATGAAAGCAATATCTGTAAAAAGATGTTTATGGAGTACATTACTGTTTCCTTCAGTGAATATTGACTTGGTATCCAGTGCTTTAAAATATAGGGTTTGTATAAGCTGTTTCAAAGGGTTCTGTGAAAGGCAATTGAGAAAAATAAACTTATAAATGTGATGCAATTTATGGACAGAACTTCTGAAGTTGTCTACAACTCCACTGAGAAGGAATAAAAAGGATGGTGAACAAGAAATCGATAGGGTTGAAAAACAGTTAATGGATCTTGAAACTGTTTAATTACCAGAATGAACAGCATTTTTATATGCTTCTTATTGAAGTCTAAGAGGTGAATTATTTTATGTCTTAACTAAGAGATAAACTTAACTTTACTTCCTTATTTAATTTTATCTCTTAACTAAGAGAGAATATATTTTGGCTGTATCAGCTGTGGGGAGCCTGGGGAAGTTTACAAACCACATGTTAAAGATAAATCCTGTTGCATATGGCCCATCACTTTCTGAGAAACTGGCACTTTCAAAGCCAAATAGAACACTCAGAAGCATTAGTCATTATAAACAATTGTGGCCCTACTACTGGTTTCTTGCAGTCTTAATTTTTTCTTCTCTAGGCATAGTTCATCAGAGCATGGAACAACAGTTTCTTAAACTCCAACACTTCTAATATTTGACAGTTGCATTTTCTGAACCAAAAGGAAGTAAAAATATGGAATACAAAAATAGCATTCTGGAAAATTGAAAACATTTCATTTGGTTTTATAAAAAGTTTCCACTTAAGTGTATTTAAAATAGGTTGGTTTTGGTAAGGCTGAAATGTTTTGGTTTGATTTTGTTGACACAATGATTGCATTATATTAATACAAAAGTCGATATGATCTATTTCTTTGACCTTGTTAAATAATTTGTACAGTTCTTCAACAGAAGTGTCAATGAAATGGATATTATTGTGGAACGAGTTGATTTTGCTGAATTTGCATTTTCCAATGGAAAATATTGCAGCAGGAAAAAAATTCGCCATTTCTCACTTCTGACACATGCTATTTGTAGATTTGTGTCATGTCAGTTCAGTCCATTGGTATCTCAGTAGCAGTTTTATGCATTCTTAGTGACTGCTGTCTCCCAAATGACTAAACTCCACAATGCAATATAGATGTGAACTATCATATTAAAAAACTCTCTCTGATCAGAAAGCCCACACCATCCCCATTATGTCGAGGCTTTTGTCAAAATCTTGCATTGGCTGATGAGCTAAAAATCTTAATTTCAGACTTGCTTAGTACATTATGAGTCCTTATATTAGCGGAACCTTAGTTTAGTCAGGTGTAAAAGTGTACTTCGGTAGTCTTCAGGTATTGTCCACAGTGATTTTTTACTTTAGATATTATTAGACTTTACAGATTATTAGACATTTCCTTGTTTACTGTAGCTGGAATTAGGAAAATGGGGCTTTTATATTGCTACTTTGAATAACAGTGGGCCTTTCATCAACTGTTTAAAAATGTAATTTTAAATTAGATTACTGTTATTAAAGTGTTACTTACAGGCTAATTAAGAAAGGTTGTAGTTAAGACAGTTAGTAATGTTTGGACTGCAAAATCAACCACATTCAAAACCAGCAATAAAATATTGTTTCTATATATCCTATAAACTAAACACTATATAATGGAAATGCCCTTAAGCTGTGTTGTAAAATCACAGAATTATAGAGTCATAGAAAATCACGAGTTGGAAGGGACCTGATAAGGATCATTGAGTCCAACTCCCAATGTTTTCTCTTTGCTATGGTTTTTTGGGAAACAGAAACAGAAGCAGATTTTGGATTTCAACATTAAATTATACTTTAATTTGAGACCCAGTAGCTGTTAAACTCTTTGTATCCATCTTCACTTCTTCTTTTCTTTTTGGTTTTCAAATGAAAATTATTATTTTTTGAGTAAAAAATCCCTATTAGCCAAAAAGAATGAACTAGTTTGCTGGAAAAAATCTCCATAACTTTACCTAGAAATGTTGGAATAATGTTTTAAAAATAATTTATTCACAAAATTAATTAATTTTTATTTAAGAAACAAATTATCATGCTATATTATGGATTTATTCCAAGTTCATATACAGCACTGCATAGTGAAAACCAATTTTACCTACCTAGCAATCAGATATGATGATAGGATTGAGTGATCAATGGCATTCACCCAGCATTTTCCTCTATACAAGCCTCCTGTATGAGGAAGCACTCAGTGGGAAGCTCTCAGAGTGTTTTCAGTCCATTCAGGGCTCTCCAGGCTCCTAGCTGGATGTCAGCACCAGCAAAGCAAAGGAGCACTGGGAGATTAATACTTTTGGAGCTACAGATCCCCAGAAAGCCTCAAACCCTTTCAGCCCAAGCCCACAGGATTCACCTTAGTGAATTATCACCTTAGGACTACCATGTTAGTGACAAATATTAGAAGCCTGAATAACCCTACTTCATATCTGGGATCTCATTGCTTCTACATTCCTTGCTGAACTGGTACCAGGAACTGATACCTTGAAAACACCAGAAATCGCCAGGACTGGCTTAATTCTGACTTCATGTTAGGATAAGATTTTACCCCATGCTGTCCTCCTTTATTTCTGTGATCTGATTCCCTCAGCAAATCTGCTCTGGACATGAGCTGCCACTTTCAGGCTTGGTGTCTGCGCCGAGGGGCTGGAGGCACACTCTGGAGAGACGCTTCCCCTGAGTGTGTGCGAGGCACAGGCTCACCATTTCCAGGCTATCTGCTGTCAACACTGAAATGGAGGGTGGAACCAGCACAGTGAGGGCATTCCAGCTGCCAGGTTCCCAGCTGTGCAGCCTTTGAAGGGCTCTGCACTGTGAAGCAAAGCAGAATCACAGGCCAGGCAGGTTTGCTATAGAAAAGGGGGACAGGGAATAAGTTTGAGCACACATGCACTGATTACCCACATAGCTCAGCTGTTAATTTTTTTTCAGTTTCTGTTTACACTTGCTTTGACTAGGTCTTGCCAATGCAATTCCTAGCTGTGGTCCTTTGGGGCCTGAGCTCTGGGGACCTATGGTCAGGTAGCAGTGAGAGCCAGCTGCTCTGCAAGGGAAAGGGAACTGGGAACAGAGGGTGACAGCCAGGCAAAGGGGGCGGCAGTGTCAGCAAAGGACCCTACTCCCACAGTACCCATGGAAGAAAGCAGGGAAATGACAAATAGGGCCAGCCACCACCAAGTGATTGCTGGACAAATCTGTAGTGACAAGGCAGGTCTGAGGCTAAAGGATGTTGAGTTCATGAGTCAGAGAAGGTTTGGCAAGGTACAAGCATATGTTCAAAACTGCTAACGCAAGCACTTATTGTATGGGCCTGAGCACAAATGCATCTCCTGAGCCAAGGTTCATGGGCAGGCCCTGATGAGGCGTCTCCAAGGACTTTCTGCCCTATCTCTATCCCAGCAGTTCGATCCCAGGTTACCCAGCTGGGCTGCAGCAGAGCTGGCCTGAGAACAGGCAGCCAGAGCCTGAGGAGAGGGAACGGTGGCAGAGCCTGGTGCTGCACTCTCGGCCTTGACACAAATCTCAAAAAGCAGTACTAACAAACACCACCAGGCTTGATTTTTTTTTTCCTTTAGACAGTCCATCTCTCTCTCAACAGCTTTGTATGCTCAGGCAACCTATAGAGAGCCTCACACCCCACATTTCCAGAAAAAATTATTAATTCATCAAATAGAGCACAAAGGACCCAGGGGAGATTCAAGGCAGAGTGCTTTTCAGTACACACATGGGCAATCTGCTTTACACAAGACTAGTTTTAATGAGTGCGGATGGGAATCAGTTTTTGCCACTTGATTTCAGGGTCATGGATCAGTCCTCTTCTATTTAGAAGAATTGACTAGGTCAGGTTCTTGGTGGTGTGGCACATGAGCTGGCATGAAACCTTGGAATTAATTCTGCCTGTACTCCTTCAGAAGGTTTTAATAATTAATATTGTTGTATTGAAATGTTTTAAATTAAAAAAACCTGATTCCTCAGAAAACTCAGACCAGCTGAAATTTTTAGTCTTTTAACAATTGCAGAACTTCAGTGAAATCTGAAATTAGTTGTTAATCTATCATTACATCATCATGGTATAACTTCTCAGAGCATGCACATTAATTCATCTGTCTGTATGAGTTCACCAGGCTTCTTTTACTTCCATCTCCTGACAAGAGCACATCTAAGCCGTTCTTGTTGCAAGCCGAAAGACTTTATCAGTAATGGTATTGACAGTGTAATTCTATCCTTTTACCAGCTTACATCAGATAAAAATGTGGATCATAAAGTGAAAACATGTGAATTACTTTATGTGTATTACAAGGGCACTAGTCATTTTAATTACATTATTACTACATGTCTGGAACAGAACTACTTTCTGAGTGATGAGTACCCTTAAAACATAATGGAAATTCAGTTTTTCAGGCCAGAGAAACCTATTGCATTCCAGAATAGATTATCTCGAAGTGAATGGAATAAGGCCATGTTTCTTTTTCTTTTTTCCTAATTCTTCAAGCAGCTTGTGATATTATGGGCACATAAAGTAGCAGTTCCTTCATATTTCTGACTGTGAGAACGCAAATTGTCTTTGATTATCAGTTTTCAGTCTGTAAGAATATGATTGGAAGTAATTTGAGTTACAATGATTAAGTGGTTTGAGTTGCCCAAACACACTAAAAGAACAAAATACATTTCTAAGATACATTACTTCCTAAATATCCTATCACTTTTAATGAAACACTTTGTCATCTCAGAAAGACATCAACTTCAGGTACACATATTTATTTATTTTCAGAAACCTAGGACAGCTGCATAAATCAGTCTGAAATTCCTGTCTCCGACAATGGCCATACTAAATACTGGGAGAATAGTGTAGTCAGTCATATATGATCAGGGCAATCATAAGATAATATTTTATTGAGATACTCTCCCATCCTTCAGATATTTGTAACGGGTGAGAGTGAGTGCTTGAAGTGAGAGGTATTGGTTTTGTGTTTAATAGTCTGATGGATTTTCTGCTGTGAGTTTGTCCAGTCATAAAGATTTTGCTTCTGCAACATCCTGTAGTAAAAATGCAGCTTAACTATTCATTGTGTGAAGAAATCATACTTTTTCTTGTTTTAAACCTGAAATAAAATGGTTTATTTTGATATTTATGAACCTTTGATTAGAAAAGACAATGAACAATTGTTCCCTGTTGACTGTTTTGTCTGTGCCACTCTGTACTCAAAGTGCTCAGTATTAGTTTACTTCTATTCCCATTGAGACTACACACAAAGGATTTGATGGAAATAGAGTTAGGTCAACATCAGGAACTTCTGAAATCACAATTTTATTCTTAGTTCTTTTCTCTTCCTGCTTTTGAAGGATGTATACCTTCAAACTACTTTTTCATTCTGTCATCTTGCACACTATCTCCCCTTCCCCTCTATTTTTTCTTCTTTAATGCTATGAACTATGTTATGCTGCATGCCATAAACATATATTGAAGCTTGGCAGATATGACCAGGGACCTCTTCCATTCCCCAGGAGAAAGTTGTACTGAGAACATATAACCATGACAATCAAAAATCTGCAGTCATTCCTTCTTATAAAGAACTCCTTATGTTTGCCAGGTAACTTGGGACGTATATAAAAGAAACACACAAAGTTTGTATATCTGCAGTGACCAATGATTCTCAAGATGACAGAGATCATTCATTTCTGTCTAGTTGCAAACAGAAGCAACAGTAGAATACACCTGAAATTCCTGCTTGATTTTCATAATATTTTACAGTAAGCAGGATGATCTCTTATTTAGTATATTAGACTTTGTTAGAAAAAATAAGGTATGTATTCAAAACAAAACCAAGAACAAAAAGTTTAATGAAATCCCTTATATAATGTCCATTAAAGCAATTTATTTTCCCCTGAGATCATTCAGTTTACTTTGTAGTGATTTGGCTTGCCTCTGGTTAAAAATTTTCCCAATCATAGCAAATTTAATCTAATATTTCACTGTTAGTTTAATCATTTACCAGTTAAAGATTATGAGTTACCTGCCTATTTAATGAATATCAAACACCACTTAGTCATTGAGTGATACTGCTCAAAGATTCTTTACGCATGTCTTTTCCTTTTGCATCTCCTCTAGAACAACGCTCTTCATGTTATCGCTATTAACTGTAAAATCTTCAATAATCAGTTGTCCTTTTAAGTAAGCTTGATTCAACTTTGACTCCACTGCTAACTTTTTCAGCTAGCTTTAAAAATTTAAAGAAGGCTTTTCCTTCTAGGGAGAAAATAATTTATAAAATAAAAATTTTAATTATGTCTTTTAACATGAATCAACAATATAGGTGAGAGACATACAAATCTGGACATAAAAAGAAATGAAATAGAAATATGAACCAGTCCGTGCAGTGATATGGTTAATGATGCTGTAGGGATAAGCTATTCCTAGGTGCCTGTAGGAACATCTGGTTTTGTATTTCCCTTGCATGTTGGTGAATTAGTTAAGTATGCATGCAGCTATTTTAAGTTTATGGACTACTATTTTAACTAGCTGTACAGACAAAGCAAACAAGACTATATGTATTTAACAGTTAATGTGGGAAAAGAGAAAGAGATTTGCTATCAGATAGGCTTTAGCACATTAAAAGGGAGATCTTTGGAGTGTAGATAGCAGACAGCTGTCAGAGTGAACCATTTACAAATGCTGACTTGTGCTTCAGCAGTGATAAGCAGCTCCTGCTCTTGCTATTGCTTTGTAATTAGCACTCCCTGAAATAGTTCACCGGAGATTTGAAGACTGCCAAGCTCTATACTTCTTGCCCTGGCCTAGTTTAGATAGCTTTTCAAGCCAATGATGGGGAAAGGTTAATGCAGAAGATTCTGCTCATTAGGAACGCTAGAAATATTAAGGGATTCCTTGTATTTTGTAGTACACACTGTGTCTATGAAGCAACGCATTCAGATTCCTTGGTTTCAAAGAATGAACAGAGGAATGATGTTAAAAGCAAAAAAATACTGAACAGGAAAAGTTGTCTCCTATCAGCTCTTTCATTGGCTATTGATTTTTTTGGTTGTTTCAGGGTGGGAGGCTTGGTTTATATGTGAAGTCCTGGTCTTTCAATGTGATAGATATGGTACATCCCTTCCCCAGTACAGAGTCCCACCAGATTCTGTAAAACTGCATGATCCAAACCATTTGTGAACTTAAATAAGAACAAAGGACTGATCACTGCAAAATATGTCAGCTAAAATCAAAGAACAAACTTCTAGGATGTTCTAGGGACAGAATTAAAAACTAAGGAGGCCTACATTTGTTCTTTTCTTTGGCATGTGGTTCTTTGGAGGGATTAAGGATTTTCTGGAGGTTACAGTTCTCTTTAAAAATATTGAGAAAATTTCTCCATCTAATCAGCTGGAAAGATTACTTACGATTGTAAGATTATCTGTCTTCCTCTTTGGATCATATGTAAAGAAGACCTGAAGTGTCCTATCATTTTCTGTTGATTCATCTTGTATACTGGACATGCTCACAATAACCACACCTCACTATCAGGACCCCTGGGGCTGGTGGCTCCCTGGGGGCCAGGAGGGTTGGGGTCTCCCCATGGTGGGCCAGGGCAGGGCCTGGCAGCCCGGGCCCGTCCCAGCCCAGCCAGGCGCGGGGCAGCCGGGGGGCGCCGGGGCAGCCCCGGCCCCGCCATCGGGCACCTCCCTGGGGACGGGGACGGGCCGGGGCCGGGCCAGGCCGCGGGCCCGCGGGTGGGCCCGGCTCGGCGGGGCCCGTGGCCGGGCAGGGCGGGGCTGTGGGGAGCTGGAGGCCGGCCCTGCCGCGGCGTCGCTGGGGCAGGGGCTGGCGGCCCCGGGGGTGCTGATGCGGGGTCCGGGGTCCTGGGCCCTGGGCAGGGTGCGGGGGGCCCCGGGGGGGCTGGGCAGGGACAGGCAGGGCTGGTGGTGCCCTCAGGAACACAATACTCTTCTCGTAACATAAACAGAGGTTGAACGCAGTTGAAAGAAGCAAAAATTTAGCATGATAATTCAGAATCTGCTATGGAGTTAAGCAGCAGTTTGATAAATGCCCATTTGATGACGGGGCTGTGTGCTATAGGATTACATGAGAACCTTAAAATCTAACTGCCTGTGGTAGCTATTTCTATTTGTTATAAATAAAGATTATATAGTCATGCAAGTTTTAGGCCTGTTTAAAATCACTAATAAATATTCAAATGTTATATAGCAGTGAACACAACCATGCATTTTTGCTGGGCTTTTACTCATAGCTAACTTGTTACCCTCAAAATTATGAGTTGTGGCCTCCAAGAGACATAATCTTTCCCTCCCCCCTGACTTGCCATCTAAAGCAGTAATAAGTGCTAATTGGGAAGACGTTCTTATCAGTTCTCAGGGAAGCATATTCACACTTGTCCTACTTAAGAAGCAGATTATACCCCTAAGAAGGGAAAGTGGGTAGGGCTTTTCCCATGAGTCCTGAAGGGCAGACAGCTCTAGATCAGGCACAGCAGTGGGTAAGGCTGCTATTTGGCTGGAAGGATCCAGATGATTAGTCTCTGTCTAGCACTGGGTGGATGAACCGAGTTGGTAAACCTCTTGCATTGGGAGCTCTCTATGACAGAGAGCTGCATTGTGTGAAGTATGTGTCCCATAATAAAAAAGGCTAAGTACTGTGTGCTTCCATATTACTTTGAAAAGTTGGTTTGTATAAATGTTTGTAGAAAAAGACATTGGGGTTTAAGGTTGAGCACCACTGTTTGACTGGAAAGAGTTTAGATTATTCAAGACTATTAAACCTCTGTTTTCAGACTCAGATTGTAAATTATTATTAGTCTAGACCAACCTGACTTACAAACAAGGAAGAAAATACAGAATTGATGCCATATAAACAATTGGAAAAACTCTCCATAGATCCCAGTGTTATGAACAGTTGTCTCACTTCAGGAGGGACAGGCCAAGTGAAAGTGTGTAGGAGTCTTTTATAGTATTACATAGGGGCAAGTCCAAGACTCCCCGACCATATCAGAGCATAATCCACATTGCAAACAGGATGACAGTTTAACATAGAATACAAACACTTGTAGAGATTAATGCCAATCAATGCTTAAAAACACAATGCCACTTCAATCACAATTTGAGTTTGATTAGATTTTTGCATGTTTTTCTCTCTCCCCCTCCTTTATTTCTGTATCCCACAGAAGGAAAACCAAGCAAACCTTTAAAATATACATCACCTTTAAAGCTCAACTTTCTTTTAATGAGTTTAGATAAAAGGGGTGGGGTCAGAATGGATTTATCTCTTTCTCTGTTTGTCTTCGGTGAGGTTCATGGAATTGACTTATCAAACATTAGCAACCAAAATAACAGTTTTACTCAGCAGCTGCTCTTCAGACAGTGATTGACAAAGATGATCCATCTCCCCACTGTACCTCTTTACTAGAGGGCTTCTGTTATTTATCTATAAAAAGAGTAATTTCAGTTTAGTTCTCAGCTGACTCATTGAAAAAAATACTGCTTTTGTATGAGAGAACAGTATGAAGCATTTTTCTTTCTCTCTGGAATGAGTTCACCTCTGTTATTTGCAGCAGCATTAAAACGCTGGGAAAAGGTCAAAAGCTACTTTGGTGTTTTTTCCCTCCTTTCCTTCATACTGCTTGAATATTGTATATAAAATATGGTACTACCTGAAAACCTTCTGAAACAAAGATGTCAGGAGCAAAAAGCAAAACTAAAAAAAGGGAAAAAATTAATTCACCTACATTTTCATCACATCTCTTCCTGTGTTATCTTCTTGTTTAATAGAGCCCTAGTGGCTCTTCCAGGGCGTGCTTTTGACTTGGCAGAGCCACTATGGCTTCACAGAGCACTCTTCATGCATGTCTGCATTGACCTAGGTGTAGGTCTCAAAACCTTGGCGTTGTGTGTGGTAGGTAGGTGTGATTCTCAGTGGGAGAATTTTAATGCAATCTCTAACCAAGTCAAATGGCAATGATTATTTCTGACTCCTCCCAACGTCATTGCAGTCTAATACTTAAGTCTCCCTAGTTAGTGGAATCTAGTGCAGGCAGAACAGCTGCTGTACATTTGATATTTGGATGAATTTGAGCTTTTTGACCAAAGGACTTGTCCTATTTCTATTTCTGGAAAGTAGGATACAAGACTGTCTAACTGACAGAGCTCATAGAAGTCATTTAATGAAACAACCAAGTGATGTAAGTATTCTTAATACTGAAATCTTACCTCACTAAGAAACAGAAAAGCAAAGTAGTAATGTATTAATTTCTGGTTTATTGATTTTAAGTTTTCCTTCTTTCTCACTACTTGCATACTTTCAGAAATAAAATAGAGAGTAAGCAATAAGAATAAGAAATACCAAGTATCTGTACTGAAAACCAGTTTTCAGTAATACAGACTTCTCTGCAATGTTAAAAAATAATTGCATACATTTTTTGTTGTTGCTTTCCCTAAACTATTTAAACAAAAAATAACAGTGACAACTGATCAAAGCAATGCCTAAGAAGGTAAAAAACTAGTTACAATATAATTACTGGTATACCTTCTCTCATGGCACAGTTATACAGAATTCAGAATATTTTAGCCACAAAGCAAATGGGTTTCTTTGCTCTGCATTTTGTCAGTATATACTGAGCTTCTGTGTAACATGAAGGAGGGGCTTTAGCAGTCAGGATAAATCATTTCAACACTGGAAATATGAATAAGTACCACAGTTTGTATGCAGAATATCGCACCAAATGATTATGTGGTATGTCTACAACTAACTACAACTTTCCTGCCCTAGATTGTTTTTATTTTTTCTTTTCTCTGGATTTCAAATTGTCCATTTAAAAACGCTGCAAAGACTGTAGCAGAAATTGCACTATTTTTTACAAAAATCAGGTGCTGCCTGTACCTGCGTCATATTTCATGAGAAGTAGTGAAGGGAAAGAACGGGATCATTCTAAGAACTGGACACAGGGTATTATGTTGGGAAGGTTGAATACTGTAGTGGTATCATGCAACTTGTGTGATTTGGGCTTGACCTGGTTAATATTCTTTCCTGTGGATAATTAGAAAATTCCCACTAGAATGTTAATGAGCAAGTGTTCCTCATCACCACTTAGTCACAAATTAAACCCACTTCATCAAGACATAGTGAGAAGCTTGGGCTTTTCTGTTTTGGTTTGGTTTTTTTAAGAGTTCAGATTTGCTAGCAAATATTAATCTTAACTTTTGACTGGTGCAAACTGCAGTTGTTTCAGGGCTCACCATAACTAGGATCACTGAAATTTACTGCTTTTACTTTTCATAGTGGAAATGTTTTAATGTTTGTGGGTTATAACTCCATTCATGAATGGAAAGACCATTACAAAATTATCTGCTCAATAAGATAATTCTTGTTCTAATTATAGTTGGGAGTTGGTAGGGGTGTGTTTTCTTTTTTTTTTTTTTTTTTTTTACATAGAGCTCCCATATAGCAGCCATTGCTGATGACCACAGAGAAAACAAACATTGTCACAGAAAACAATCATTGCTTTTCAATTTTGTTTCAGTCTAAAACCTCTCTGCTTTTGGTGAATCCTCACATAATAGATATGGTGGTTTCATGAATTCATTAAACAAGTTGTTGTGACTGCTTCAGTAATAAATGCTGATGCAGCGGGCAGAACATGTCATAGGAATGAGATTTTGAGAATCTAGTATCTGTCTACAATTGCAAGGTATTGACAAAAGTCCCAGAGAGCCTTAATGTGAAGCTTGCCCTCTTTTCTGCAACCTTTTTTTTAATGTTATACCCTTAGGAAGTGTTATAGGGAGTCATAAAATACAGACACACAGGATTTCTTTACTAATGCTAAATTAAAGTATCTGAATGAAAATGCTTTTCCCCATTATCTGTTAGGTTCTATGAGATGATAACTTGACAAAATACACATGACGTAATCCACCTGCTGTTAATTGACTTGGAATGTTTCTCTTGCTTTTTAACTGGAATCAGATGAAATGTCTATCCAGTAAATGCTAATTCTAATTTTATAAAAATGAAATATATAAGAAAAAATAATTCTTTAGAATTTTTTAAGATGTAACAAGCACTGTGGAAAGAGATATTTGCAAAGATACATGGAGCTGTGTTTTGTATGGTCAGCTGTTCTAAACTTGATTGTAGCACAGCCTTTTGGCCTCAGCGTTGGATCTTTGTACACAGTTATAACCTGATACGGTTCTGGAAGTTCTGTGCTAAAAGAGGTTTAAGGTATCTGTTTGTTCCATGAAATTTTGAGAGCTACTGTTCATCCTTTCAACCACAATCTTTCCTTCATCTGTCTCCTCCTCATTTCACAGAAACATCACAGTTTTGCCAGATAGCTTTGGTATGCTATGTTGCTGATATAATCTTGGAGGAAAAAGCAAACAGTTATTGCCTATACCTTTAATGAGAAACTTCTTGTATAACATCAAGACTAATTTGGATGAATACTGCAGGTATCCACAGAGCACAAGCAATATCTTTTGCAAAGAACTACCATAAAAAAGTCTTTGGGAAAGATACAATCTGCCTTATAGAGAAATAAAGCCAATTCTATTTCCCAACCTCCCTTAAATGTAAGCCGCTTAGTGGGGTATCTCAAAAAAGGATAAAATCTAGAGATTAAAAAGTCATATGACACATAAATCAAAAGAACAGAAGGGGATGAGAATGAGTTTGTAAAGAAGTAATTTTTAGCATTCACTATAATTGGTCTGCTACAGTACTTATCCATTATCTGCTTTTTTTTAGTTATCACCATTTTTCTGGAACATGACGGATAATTGTACTTAGGAATTTGAAAGTAAAATGTTGCATTTGCATAAAGAATTCATTTTTAACTCAATTTCACCTTTATGCTTTTTAGCCTCATCATGTTAGAAAAAGGCACCTGAAAAGCAAAGTTAGTTTCCATAAAGGCATATCTTATACTGCTATAAATCATGGGGCCTTTTGACTTACGAAGGATAGCTTCTTACTCTTTATAAGTTTTCTGTCCTCTGTGTCACTGTGACAGTAACCTTGATTTGATACTATAATGTAACTGACTAGATAAGCTGGCACAGTATCTCTGAGGATTAGAAATGAAGGTAAAAAATATCACTTCAAGAATATGTTCAGTATTTCTGAAGAGAGTGAGGGGATAAATCAGAAAGCGTACAAAACTTCAGGCTTTAAGTGCTACAAACTGCTGAAATATGCACATCACATTTAATCAACAATAGATTCCCTTTTGGTGAGAGCGATTTATCATCAGAGAGACATGGATTATGGTAGATGATGGGACACAGGAGAGCCTGTTTCTCTGCATGAGTCTGAAGAGGTATCTGCTCACGTGAAACATTAAGGTTGCTATACCTGGGAGAGTTAATAAGGGATTTAGTAGGGCATATCCACTTTTGGATTATGCTTCACTTTCAAACATTTACATAAACAAGCACTCACAAATGTGTGCTTGCTAAATGCTCTTGCTTCTACTCTTCCAGCAAAGGTAGACAGCTTTCTGGACTAGTCCAGTTTTCCCCCAAGCACCTTTCTGCTTTCCATTGTGCCCCTTCATGTGCATCACTATAGCATGTGCAGTTTCATCAGAGTTGGTAAGAATTATTCAGCTTTGATTTAACCTTTGAAAAGTGTTCCTTCCATGAAAATATCATAGCAACTATGTATCAAATAAAATAAAATTTACATTTCCATGTAATAGTTATCTTTCCATATCTCTTAGCTGATTCCCTTTTGTGTTGATAGGATGATTTCTTTAAAATACATCACTAACATCCGTTTCCTATGGTGCTTTGGTTATTAATAGATTTTTGTTATGGTTATTCTTGTGTTTGAATATTGTCTTTTTTTTCCTTACACTTATAGGTTTTTTTCCACCTGTGGTCCTTCCTCCTATTTCAGGGCTGTAGAGAGATCCTTAGCAGAAGTTAGTTGGAATAGCTCTGCTGATTTCAGCAAAAGTAGGGCAGTTTACACACAGAGAAAAAAGCAAAACTTCATCTCATTTTGCACCTGGACACAAGAATCGGGTTAACACATAACAAATTATATCTCAAATGTAAAAAACCTCCAAAACCACAGAAACTGCTATAAGCCTTACCTCAACAATGAGAAATTTAACTAAAAATCATTTAGGATAAATTTGCCATGTTTCTGATAACTTTCTTTAAAGTCATTGATTTCTTGTTTGCATGCCTCTCCTACTATCTATCACATTTCAGGTTTATGCTTTCAGCTTTGTCATTCATTCATGTTTTCATAGATTTCTGCTTGCTTGTCTACCTCAGTTGCTGAGGTCTTGTTCTTCACGTGAATTTAAAGATGCCTGGTGGGATTCATCTTGCCTAGTCTGCCTGCCCCAACTGAGATGGGTAAGTCTTAGTTGGTCCCTCAGGCTCTATTAACATTTCAAAAAATAACTAGTTACACAGTATTACATTCATTTTATTTTAAGAAAGGACAAGGAGTTCTCGTTATTTAATTCTCACTACAAATTATCAAGGAAATCAAGACACGCTAACTTATACCCAGAGATGCAGCTTTTAGATGCTTCAGTGTCAAAGATTTCACCTCTAATTACCTAATTAATGAGAAGAACAATGAGCAAAAATGCTTAAGATGAGGAGTGAGTATGTATACATATACATACATCTATGTCTCCAGCAGCAAGATGTTTGTGGGGGATATTCTGCTGACTACTGTGACTTTCAGAAGGACGTGTCATGTAGATCCTCAGTCATCTGGAATACCTTTGAAAACACTTCATTCTTTTCCCCTGAAGCTTGCTCCCAAACTTGCATTCATCAGTGCCTTCTGGCACAAGGTTGTGTGGGAGCTGCGGTCCACTCAACCTATACAGCCAGAAAGCTTAACACGCATCAGGAGCAGAACATTTTGGAAATTGCCTATTCCTCTTTTCCCAGTAGAGTTAGTCTTTTACACATTTAGCTGCTGCATTCGGAAGTCAAATGCCTTTATTACGATCATTCATTGCCAACAATGTGCTCTGCACTATGCAATATATGACACTGAGGGCAGGGTCTTCTCTAGGGACAAAGGATGTTGTTCTCTAGCTAATGTCAGGCAGTGAGACTGTAGGGATTTTGAAGGCAAAATATCTTCTTGGACTTTACAGCTACAACAAGAAAAAGGTCAAAGTCTTTGAACCAGACCGCGCAAGCTTCACAGCTCCCTATTAGAGCAGGGTGTTTATTTGTTTTCGATGTTCTTATGTTGTGGACACAATTCTAGACACTTTCTTAAAATAAGTCAATACTTACATTGCACTTTGCCATTGTTTGCTTGTTTACAGAGGAAGCCATTATCTTTCTGTGTATTTTAAGATGGGAAGTGCAATTGTGGAGAAGGAATAACATGTCCTTTAACATGGTATATTCCAGTGACAGAAACAGAACCTATGCTTTTAAACAGTACACTGTCTGTGTCCAGAAGCTACATTCTTTTAAATTATGATGCTTTGGAAGCAATGTTCATAGAAGCAAGTTGTGTAGTGCATACTAAAGGTGTAATGTACACATACTAGTGCAACTGCATCAGGCCAGTGAACACAAAAAGGATACTGAACCCTGTGCTAGAAGGTAGCAGTTGTATCGTCCATCATCAACCTCTGCAGATGACATTTGGAAGCATCTGCAAGAATCTGAGATTCCCAGTGCTACTTCTTCTCAGGCTCGTCAGTTACTATATGTTGACACACCAACTACTTCTAAAATACTTTCTCCTGTTGCTCTTTATAAGTAATGTACTTGTACTGAACTTTCGCACACTTGCTTCACGTTAATTCTCAGTGTAATGGATTAGGTATTCTTCATTTAACTGAGATATATGATGACGTTCTGGAATAGCCACTGAAGAGAGACGAAGTTTGAGTTTGGCAAATGTACAAGAGCTACTGTAATGTCAACTGGCAGTAAACACGCTTCTTCTAGCAGATGAAAATAAGAATGTCTAAAGGTGCTATTTTCCAATACTATGAATGAACAGTAAACTTGGAAGTAGCTACTATTAATCCATTTAGTGATGGATGCTACTATTTTTCAATAGTCTTAAATTATTTTATAAGGGGCCATGGCTTCATAACAGTGAATTGCTACTTACCTGAGCAGCCCTAGTCACTCTGCAGGGAAGAAATGCACAGTAATTGCCATATTTGATAAGAATGAAACACTATCTAACATAGTGTATCATTTACAAATGCAGCCAGCAGCAGATACTTCTTATAAAGGTTAGTAAATCCTATGATCTTCGAGCAGAAGAAGCCTCCCTAGCTATTTTACAAGATTTTACTCTTAGCTTCAGCGCAGCTTTAAAAATCTAGTGGCTGAAGTATGAGAACAAAATTAAAAGTGTATTACAGTTGTGTTAACACCAGCAAACATCATATGCATTTCATTTTCATTAGAAATACTGTTGGCTTTTGTATATGAGAGCATGAGCATAATAGTACTAACTTAGGATTGTTGTTTGAAATTTATTTGCCTTAAGTTGCTAAACTAGCAACTCGCTACTTTGGTTATATGTATTACTAGCATTTTTTTTCCTATTGCAATGAGATCACTATATCCTCAACAGAGAGGTGATAAGGTAAAAAGTATGGCAGGAAAAAAATAGTGGAAAACAGTCCTTAAAGCATTTTGATCACTTCAGGGCAGGATTAGGACCAGAAACTAACATCCTAGGCCCTGTGTCAGGGCCTAGAGAATGGATCACACTCTTTGCAACAGCTGGTAAAGATGTCAGAGAACAGTAAGTCAAGCACTTACCCTTCTCTGCTATAATAAAATCATATTCCTTTGAGTTTTACAGACCCCTATTGCTCTTTTCTTCTCTGGATCCAATTTTGGAGATGAGACACTGTCACTGGCAGTAATACTAGGCTTAGTCAGAGCTCGTGCTTTGTTTGTAGAGAGATCCTTTTATTAGAGGTGGAGGATTAGATGTTAGTATCAGAAAGAAAAAAAATAAACAAAAAACCAAACCAAAACAAAACCTCACAGAGGCAGAAGATTAGGCTGCAAACAGTTTATTTCACCACTGACAAATTTAGAGCTAGGTGCAAAGAGCTACTAGTACTGGATGATGTTAAATGATCTGATTTGGCTTGCAGCTCACAAAGTTTATGGAATTATCTTGTTAGAGCATCCCATTTCAATCCTTTTGTATTTCTTTCTTTCCTGTCTGAACTGACATCTTCCTAGAATATGCCACCTTCATTGGTGAAACTCTTTGGTAACAAGTCCAAGTGAACTGTCAACAATATTGATTTATATTAAAGGAGTATGTATGTTTTTCCCCAGCATTTATTTTTATAAATTCCTTCTTTGCATTTGCAAAATTTCAGCTATGTAAAATAGCCATTCAGTACTAATGCAATATCTCCATGCCATACCCCTGCTAAGAGAGGATTGGTCTCAATAATACAGTTTTCACTACTTTGTCCAGTCCATTTTTTTAAACAAATAGTATCTTAATAATGTTTCCTATACAACACATTGGCTTATTTCCCACCTTTAAGGCTGGTGAAACTTGTGAATCTAAGACCTAAGTTCTGAGGGAAATGGTACTCCTAGGGATGAAAGTTGCTCTGTAACAGTGTGGGAAGAGAGAGGACAGGAAAATCTTTCTCTGATGAGGTCCTATCAATATTCTTTGGTCTCTGATAGGTTAATTCCCTGTCAATTTCCCCAAAATCCTGTTGAACCTTAGAGCACAAGAGAGCTGTTCTGTGCTATTTTCACTCTGTCTATAATTTATGAATGTTTGTGCATGAGTTTGAAATGCTTCAGGAATGATTGGTTTTAACTCTGTTTTAGGTTAAGTAGCCAGAGGAGTCTGTTTTACTTGCTAACCCCAAATTTCTATCTAGTTTCTAAAGCAAAATGACATCATTTCTAATCTACTCAGATAGAGCCTGCTCCAAACTGTAAAAGCATAAGGTGCTTTTCTCTCATTGATTACAGCTAGACATTTACTTCAACAGTATTTTGAACACCACTGTTGTTTCAGGAGCTTAATCTCATTAATTTTATTTCAGTATTGTTCTTTTAACTTTTTTCTCTTCAAAGAAAATCTCTGCAATTTCTCTTGAAAGCTTTTGTCATAGCCAAGCTATTTGTATTTTCTGCCCAGTGAGGCTTATCTTTCAGTTTAGGCAATTGCTTTGGGAGTTTGCGTTTTCAGGTAATCTTCAGATCTTTTCTTCTTTCAATATGGAAAGGAAAGAGAAGAAATTCGCAATCAAAATTATTCAGCTGCAGAAACTTACACAATCGTGAATTTTATGGTGAATTTAACCTACGCTACAGCTGATTGCACAGCTGCTACATGTTTATACTAATGTGGGTTCCAGTTTTTCTTCAGACCCACGCCCCAGTCACCCATATTCTGATATGTCAGCTGACATTCAGATTCTACTTTTGAGTGAGCCGGATGGCTTCCTTGGCAGGAAAATCAGGGATTACATTCAAGTCTTTTCCCTGCACACTGTATGATGACCAGAACCATACTGATTAAAGGCAGTTCACAGTGCTCCTCTCATGTCTTCCCATACTCTCAAGTCCAAACCACATTGTCTATGCTTCCCTGACCTTGCCTTTTTTACTGCAGACGTTCATACAATGTTGGCTGCAAGACACCCCTCTTATTTCTGGGTAAGATTTCTGTATAATTCTTATGTAAGGAGCATGATTTGTATCACAGAGAAAAATAAAGTCCTCATCCATACTTTGAATGTGCCCACAGCTGAGTGCACAGCATCTGGTGTGAATTCTGTGGCAAGAAAAGAAGGCAATCTCCTAAGATCTCCTGTGCCTTAGCCAGCAGCGGAGCCACACAGGTTTTGTTGTTGTTGTTGTTTGTTTTTACAGTAAACTCAGGAGTGTTTATACTCTGCCATGTTCTACTGTATCTGTGATGAATCGCACAAAATACGTAGCAAGGAAGCTACAACTGGGACATCTTACAGCTCAGGCAGCTTTAACTAAGTTTCAGGACAAGTCCCATCAGAAGCCTCAGTGAATGGGAATCCTAGAAACTAAAGAATGAAAAGACGACCCTTAAACACAGGTAGGCCTGAAGTCCCAGTAGAGGTAATCTTCAGGAGTCTAAGGCTCCAGAGTTAATTCCTTAAGAGGTCTTTCAGGGACTTGCTCATTTCTCCCACAGTCTACATAAATACATTGCTATGTATAATCATTCTCACATTTGTGTAAGAATAGATAGATGTACGGGCTCTGGCTAGCAGAAATGTGTTATGAGATACTGACTGTTTTGTAGGACCGGGCCTCTAGGATGTAAGAGCCTTTAAGATACATTAAGGCATTCATAAGTCTTCAGCATAACTGTATCTTCATCATTCACAAGATATCATGGGAAGCTACCTTAAGTGTAAGTGAAGGAAACTTCTTTGAATAGTATGGCTGTGTATATCCTAAATAAACTGTTGGTAATGTGGTGTTCTGTGATTTGGGGCAAATCTATTAACCTTTTTTGCCTTGGTTAACCAAGCTGTAAATCCAATACTTTAGCACTGTTTTTCCTTCCTATGACACTATTTAATTAAATATTATTGAGTATTGAATTGTATACTATTGCATTGAAGGATATTATTAGATTTAAATGATGTATTTAACTCCTGTCAAGATCCTCAAGATCCTTTTGTATTGAAATAATATAAAAGATTTATTATTTTGTTGTTCCTGTATCTTACCTTCTTCATTTGCTGAATATGCAGCGTCTGTGATATATCAAGACTGCTGAATGTATAAATGATATTTTGTATTAAACTGCTTGTACTTCCAGTCTGCACAAGAACCTTTTTTTTTTGGCTAAGGCCAGTGGAAGACTAAAGGAACATCTTTCCCTAAAGTTTTGATTCAAGGGTTTAAAAAAAAATTTCCTAAATTTTAGCTTCAAGGATATACTCCATAATGAATTTTAGCCTTGGTTTTTGCTTCTACACAGCTTTTCTGAGTATCTTCCAGCCAGAGAACCTATTACAGAGTCCAGTTGATTCTAAGCATGGGGCTCAAAATCCCAGTGTCCTGGTTTGACTTTGTAGCTCTATGAGATTTGCCTAAATCTACTCAGAACAGGGCTAAGCTTTTTATATGAAATTTTGACAGGTCAACGTGATTTCTCTAAAATGGTACTCCATTTATTATCTATCAGTAGATTAAATAAAAGGCTTGGACTTAGAAACTCATGTTATTCTTTGTCACCTATAGAGCAGAATAGATTAAAAAAGTAAGAAATTATTTGTTTTGAAATGTTCTTTTTCTGTGATACATTTGACTTTAATCCATTCATATCTGTAGTTCTGTAAAAGGGTTGGGAGCATGCACTATACTGATGAGTGTGTATGCCTCACTGTGATATGATCTGGGACACAACTCTTCTAGAGTGAATCTTCCTCCTTGGGAAATCTTTTTCTGCTTTGAATAAACTCACTTTGAAAGAATTTCCTTCCTTCCTTTCTTTTTTTTTTTTTTGTAGCAGTAATTAATTTCTATGACAATATCACCCATGGCAAGAAAATTTCTACTGTACCTGAAGATACGAAGGTAGCATCTTATCTACTATAAAATTACTATTCATATAATTCATATGTATATGGATTATATATATATCTATATGAATTATATATATGCAGATAGAAATGCAAGAATCCAAAAAGCATATATAAGGCATACTTTATGCTTCATATAGCTAAAAGAACAATACCATGAGATAATATTAACAAAGCTAGAACTTTTATGTACCATCAAAAGATCCTCTATGAATCACAGTTTCTTGGTCTGTGTGTGTGGTTTTTTGTTTGCATTACAAATACAAATACATATTTACAAATAATGCATCATTTCCAGTTGCCCTTGACAGCAACACATATTACATTTAGAGGATGGATTCACATGTGTCTCAGAGGATTCTGACATTATTTCATGTAGCTGAGGGGATAATCAGAATCAGACTTACACTGTACGTTGTTCCCTCACTTATTGAAGTACTAGCACCAAGTACCCCACTAAGTGGAGATTTTTTCCTCCTCTAGATCTTTTTTCTTGTCTATGTCTTTACTTAAAACTTTTTTTCAAGTTACCATAAAAGCATACCTCAGGTAATTTATAAACAAGCAATTAACTGATAGAAAAGTGATCTTTAAAATAAGTATTCACAAGAACATTGTGTATTACCTCTAACACTCTTTGGTAAATGACTGAGATTGATGAGAAATAAATCAAGCTGTTTTTAGAAAACCCAGCGTTATGGAGAAGTGCACCTTGCAGGTGGAATTTATTTTTGTATTACAGATACTATTTTGCTTTTATTTTAGGTTAAAATAGTAGCAATATCAAGTTAAAGTATTCAGAAAGACTTATTTTTGAAAAGCACTAATAATGCTGTGAGAAAATGGAAGATTATTTTCTTGCTTCAATCTCAGTTGAAAGGTTTCTGGAGAAGGAGGGGTACCAAACTGAAAAACAAGTCCAACATACTTTTCATTTAAGTTACCTAAGGAACCTGGTCTGACCTCAAGCTGTCCTTACTTTGGGCAGAAGTTGGGGCTAAATAACCTCCTGAGGTCATTGCAACCTGAATTATCCTACAATCATATGGTTTAGGTATGATTTTTCACAGACTTTAAATGGAGTTAAGACAGATCCTTTTATCTGTTGGACTACTTCTGAATTACAATTGAATTTCTATAAATATCCTATAAGGTTGTCATCAGAGATATTATTTAGGATTAATGGTGTATCAAATTGCAATACTGATTTCACACCTCTTTTCAGCATCTTTGCAAAGACTAATTAAGGTGTTCATGAATGTATATGTTGTATGGATTTGAGAAGCACTAAGTGGAAACTCACAGTAACCCTCATGAGAAAAAGGGTTTATTCCCTTCTACTTGGTACTGATGAAGTTGCATTTGGAACATGGTCTCCTGTTATGGTTGCCCAGTGGACCCCAGGAGACTTTGCACCAGGAAGTGAAAATAGGTGAAAAAAATCACCTTTCTGGTAAATCTTCTTCTCTAACACCTCATAGATTTATGAGCAACCTGTATACCAGTCAATAAAGTGGGTTAATATGATTCCTGACCCACACAGTCCCATTAGTTTAAGCACTGTCCATGCCCAAGCACCTCCTGAGAGGGCGCTAGGTAGTCCAGGCCAAAAATGTCCTTCAAACAGTGATAAAAAATAATTATATGAATACCCATTGACAGTATCTGGGGCTGTGATCTGTCCATAATTAATTAACAAGTATAGATGAAGCCAGAGTTCCAACCAACTCAGTGATTAGGCATTAATATCCTTATCTGATAGGAAACATGCATCATGAGGAGTATCACAAAATTTTTGTTATAAATTTCTAAAATCAGTTTAAAAGAAAAAGCTGGAGAGATAAAGATTAATCATTATAACAACAATGGGCACTTAAAAACAACTCTGTATAAGATCTGTGAAACAGTAGTAATGTCAGAACAGGAAACTAGATTTATTGAATACTCCTCCAAAAAAGAAAGTAAATTAAGATAGTAAGTCAGAAGATATGTATGTAACAACTGTTAAAATGTGATTAAAGTCTAAACATAAAACATAGCTGGCAGAAAGAAAAAAGAATATCATTCAAACAATAGTGCAGGAAACAGGAGGCAGAACAGCTGGGTGAAGCTGAGAGTTTTGAACTTCTGTGATCAATTACCTCCATTCTTAGTCACAACATTTGGGTTTAGATCCAAATGGCTCCAAAGCTCAGCCATGTCAGTGTGTGAAAAGCTTTTGATTGAAATTCTATTATCATGTATCTGTCAGAGATCTAGGTGTGGCAGCTTCAGTTTCATAAATAGCTGTTAGCAAAAGACGGGTTTATTTTGTGAGACTGAGATCAAATGCTAGGGACTTCAAGGCAAACTGATAATGACTAAAATTGTGTTTGTTAAAACTATCTCTGTTAGTATCAACCTAGCAGACTTTAATTATCAAGTCTACATCTTAGGCAAAAGAAGGAACTCCTCAGCAGTTTTACGGGAAATAAAATAAAAGTTAGGATTTGGAAGTCTATTTCCACCAGTCTGAGCACTGGATTAAGGGATCAGTCATGGCTGAGTGTTTCCTAATGTCCTTGCTCCGAATGGGGATGAGGTGGAAAGAGGGACATGACATCTCCATCAGGGCTATAAAAGAAGAAGAAAAAGAAAAAAACCCAAACCAACACTTTAGCATTTGGAAAAGATTTTAGCAAAGTATTTTGATGTTCACTCATTCCAGTCACTTTCTTTACATATTTGCATGAATGCCATGACCTTATTACAAATTCCACACCTTCTGACTGCTTCAGTTGTTACTGTATCTTGAATCCCACTTTTAAAATTCAGCTGGTGTTATCTCAGTAGAGTAAGTTCCCTTTTGTAAGTTTAATTTCTTATCAAATCATTCCATCTTTTTTTCAGGTCTTATTGTGCCTGACTAAGATTCTTTTTCTTTGATTGATGCTAAAATAATAAAAAAAAAATCAGGCAAACTCATCTGACAGAAATGTTGCTTGGCAGTGAACAGACTAGGTATATGTTAAAGGCTTGACATTAAACCACAATGCTTGATTTAAAGGTTTCTTTAGCTAACTGGATACAACCTATAAGGTATTGAGAGTCAGATCAGATCTTCACACATCTTATGTCTAAGCAGTCTAAATTATGTTGAACAGCTGGGTATAAATAAAACAAAGAATTAATAAATACTAAAACATAGAAAATAAGGTTTATTTCAATAATCAGTTTTAACCCTTAAAGAGACATAAGTGAAAAGGATAACATTTTAATTATTTTATATGAGAAAACTTGGTTTTGGACTTTTAACTCTTAATCTCAAAGAATGTTTCCATGTTTTACTTGGAAAACTAACATGCACATTTTTTAACTGTTTGGTAACTTTATTATTTGTTTAGCTTGCTGTTTTATTGTATTATAACAAATGTACTATACAAAACAAAAACATTTTGAGTGGTGGAATTCCAAGATATTATTTGAGCTCATTTTTGTTTTTTGTTTGTGATAAGGAGTGATACTCCCCTGAATCTGGAAAGAGATTAAGCATAGTATAAACAGGCTTTTTTGGCTCAGTACAGATTATTTTCAAGCCACTTCATTTGGTCCACACTTACTATCAACTGTCTGTACGATGAAACTGAATTTTATGCAGTAGCGGCATAGAAACTTTCAGAGTGTTGAAATATGTGAATTTCATATGGATTTTGAGACTTTACACATATTCCTTTGAGACTTCCTAACATGGTAAAATATTTTAGCTTTAGCCTGTTAGCTTAATGCTATCAATGTTTGTCACTACTTTTCTTCAGCTTTAAACCTCTTGTCATTTTGAGGTCAACAAGTTGCTTTATACCTTTTTTTTTTCTTTAGAAAGAGAGAGTCTGAAAAGGAAAATAAATAGTGCAATTCAATATCTGAAATGAAGGATAAATTGTGTGTGTGGGATCAGCCGCTTGGCAAAATTTAGTGGAAATAAGTAGAAATATGTCTTGTAGCACAAATTATGGAAATGAATTCTGAATCTGTGTTAGTCTCTTGTTCCAAAAGTCCAAGAAATATTTTGTCTGCCTAAGTGGTCTGGGAATTTTGGAAAAGCAATCTCTTTCTGAATATTTTCATCTGATCTGCTTTTGGTCTCTCAGAAATTGGTAGTAAAGAATATGGGAATAATTTTGATTACATTTATTTAGTCCTCTAAAATATTAGGGACAGATATATGAATTGTGACAAGAGTACATATCATGGGGATTTATTTGAACAAGCAATTAAGACCATCAGGGTGTTGTTGTTAGCTAATTTGAGTGATTTTTCCATATTCCGCCTCCCCCATTCTTACTTGATGTCTACATGCAATTATAACCTGAGAAAATATACTGTGATACTTGAAAAGACTGTTTTTGCAGAAGCTGTATGTTTCCCTTATAACAAGTGACAACAACAAAACAAAACAAAAGTAGTTGTGTTGAATTCAGACGAAATCCACAAGAGTCACATTTGAAGCATGCTTGTTTCCTTTTTTCCTCTTCCTGTCAAGGGCTGAGAGGGGGTGGGAGGCTCCCAGCAGTGGGGTGGGTGGCAGCAGCCAGGGCCCACTTGGGCTTTGTTCCCTGTCACAGTATTGCAGAATCACAGGATGGCTGAGGTTGGAAGGGACCTCTGGAAGTCATCTGGTCCAACTCCCTTGCTCAAGGATGGCCATCTTCAGCCGGTTGCCCAGGACCATGTCCAGATGGCTTTTGAGTATCTCCAAGGATGGAGACTCCACAACATCCCTGGGCAACCTCTGCGAGTGCTCAGTCACCCTCAGAGTGAAAGTGTGTTTCCTGATGCTCAGACAGAGCCTCCTGTGTTTCAGTTTGTGCCCATTGCCTCTGGTCCTGTCTCTGGGCACCATGAAGAACCTGGCTTCATCTCCTTTACACCCTCCTTTCAGGTATTTATAGTCACTGATGAGATCTCCTCTGAGCCTTCTCTTCTTCAGGCCAAACAGTCCCATCTGTCTCAGCCTTTTCTCACAGGGGAGATGCTCCAGTCCCTTAGTCAGAACTCTGGCCCTTTGTTGGACTCTCTCCGGTATGTCCATGTGTTTCCTGTACCGGGGAGCCCAACACTGGACTGGAGAGCTTTTTCTGCCACAGCTTCCTCTCGGCTGCTGTTCTCAGTTGCTATGAAGGACGCTGTCTCCAAGCATATTCCAAGTGTGGCCCCTCTTCTGCATTTTATTCTGGTGATGGCTTCTTTCACTGTACCATCTTGTAGAGGAAGGGGAAGTGGTGAGTGTGTTGCGAAGCAAATAAGGTGTAAGAGAAAGATATTAAAGGCACAGGAAAAGCAGGTTCCCTCTTCTCAATGTAGAGGCCAGAACCTAAATGAGTTTCACTGTCAAATAACAATGAGCTGTAACTGAAAAAAATTCATATCAGTGTCCATTATGTAAACTTCATTTTCAGAAATAGGGGAGACTTCTAAACCTCTTCAGACAGTTAAAAAAAACCAAACCCATTCAGGATAATATTTTCAGAATGGAGAAAATCCCCCATCCTTTATCTAAAAGACAGAACCATTTTAGCTGATCTGTTAAAACATCATCATGAAAATGCCATCAATTTAAGTTGAGCAAAATTAAAAGAAAACAAAAACAGGCAATAGGATTTTAAAAACTGGCCAATTTTGACAGGCATCATTAGCATCCCAGATTATAATGTTATGAACCTTGGGGGTTTGTGGATACTGTTTAGTATTTCTTTCCTTTAATGAACATTTTTCTGATAATTTGGATAATTGTTGGGTTACAGTGTCAGGAAAATCACAGCTGGAAAAGAGACAATTACAGATAATTTAGCTATGTGTGTGCACTGAACTAGTATCAAGTACAGTTACACCTTTCTGGAAGATATTTATCTAACCTCTTTTTGATAACCTTTTATGAAGGTATAACCTTTCTCATTAATATCTGGAACAGTTCAAAAAGCCTTATGTATTCTGAATTTTTCTTACAAGAGAAAAAAAAAAAAGGATAGTTTTCCTCTGGTCCTCCATGACCTCGGAAAAAAATCTTTCACAGTTTTGTCTCCATATATTATCTAGTTAGTGGAAAACTATTATGATGTCCCTGGTCTTTAATCTTTGCATATTTAAACTTTAAAAGCCTGGTTTTTTCAGCTTCTTTTCTTAGCTATTTTTTGTTAACTAGGTACTAGTCAGTAATGTAATGCAGACATTACCTAGCTTGTTCAAAATCTTGAAAAGTGATGCCCAAAACCCGATGCAATATTTCAAGGCTTCATTAGCAATGTATCAAATGACATAACTGCCTTTTGTTTCTTCTATGTGAGATTTGTAATTTTTTTTCCAGTAGAATCAATCACAGTAGTGCCTTCAAATACAACTTGTGATTTATTAACCGTTTACTGTGGTAACGTTTTGTAACTGTTTTCAGCTCTCCATCATCAAAGTTATTACTGAAGATATTGAATTATTCTGACTCTTTGGAGAGCCCACTTCAGTTACCTGTCCACTTAGATAGCAAACCAGTGAATGTGATATATTCAAGCAGTTGTGCATTTAATTTATGGTGGTTTTAGTCAGACCATACATTTTAGAACGATTATGAAAAATATCCTGTAAGTTAGCTACTCCTAAAGTCAAGGTATGACGACCACATCTGGTATTCTCCTGTTTGCACTTGGGTTTGTTATCTGATCAAAAGAAGCAAACCAGGTATTTTATGATTTCTCCAGAAACCTATGGTGATTATTTTATCACTATATACCACAGACATTTATAATTGTCTGAATGATTATATTGCAAGTATTACAATTTAATTCTTTCCACCTTTGCTACTTGTGTTCAGAAAAGAAAATATACCATCATTCATCTATACATCTGTGGCCAAATTTGAGGATGGGAGGAGTTGTGGGAAAATATGTTTTCACTTTCATTACAGGCAGTATGAATTCCTGAACAGGAAAAGCTAAAATCTTAGTATCTCATAGTATATTGAATTCTTCCTCATTAAAACTGTCTGAAGACCATAAATGTCAACACCTTAAAAATGGGAATTTTGAAAGAGAAAACTCGTCACCAGATTAAATGACTGACATGATGATAATCAAGAGACTGTGCTTTTCTTTCTATTAATTTCCAGTGTAAAGTACAGGTGGAAATTCAAAACAAAAAGAAGGAAAAACATTTAAAATATAACATCCTTCCTCGATTTTTTAAATAGCTTTATTAAATCTGAGTGAGGGATAGCCTCAGGGACATTCTTAGGACCTGGTAGGCTGACATGGTTTTTTTAGCTTTAATGAACTTTGTCACATGATTGCGAATAAGTACATTTAAGTGAAAATATTGCCAGTTAGATTTTCATTTTCTCTTGACTTACTCCCAGCATGTGTAAAATATATTTAAAGAATGAACGTCAATTTAAAATAAAATTTTAAAATTACAGCTTAACAGGACAGTGAAATCACAGATTTAATAAGATTTATATTTTCTTTCAATTTAGCATATATCAAAGACACATTGTGAGAATAGCAAAGAAAAAGCAAACCAAAACATTTCAGAAGTCAAATGCAAGGGGAAAAAATAAAGGCAAGTTGGAAGTGGAGAGAAATATTCTGGAAAAACTGTATGTATACACGTATTCAATATGAGAAAAAACTTCTTTCCTGTGAGGGTGCCAGAGCAGTGGCACAGGCTGCCCAGGGAGGTTGTAGAGCCTCCTTCCCTGGAGACATTCAAACCCCGCGTGGATGCGTTCCTGTGCCCCCTGCTCTGGGTGTGCCAGGTCAAGCAGGGGGGTTGGACAAGATGATGTCCAGAGGTCCCTTCCAACCCCTGCCATTCTGTGATTCTGTGATTCTATTATTTTGTGGTTTTCCTTGTAATACTATATTTTACGACCCACTAGATCTTACTTCACACATATTTTTAAAAATTCTACCACTTGTTGATACTTGACATTTTGGGGCATGATTTTAGGTGAAGATGAGAATAAAAGAATAGCAGAGATAAGTGATAAGAAAACTCTGTATTGTGGCCATGGGTCTTCCTTTCAGATACTCTATTTTTGTCATTTTTATTGTTTTCTGTAGGTTAACTAGCAAGTCTTTTAAACTCATATAATTTGCCTGATTGCTTGTACCTGTGACAGTAGAATATTAATACTTGGACTAATACTAGCCTGTAGCAACAGACCATGTTGTAGTGCAAAAGTACTAGTTCATAGCTGTGTTCTCACTATGTTTCTTTAAGGTGCCATTATGCTATCTGATCGCTTGGCTATATTTTTCTCTTCTTATTTCTGGTTTTGTTTTGTTTTGTTTTTCTCCCATAACTATTACCTTGTATAAAAACATTAAATCAAACAGCAGAAAAAAGGTAAGTATGGTGGAATACCAGTTAGTGAAGCAGAAGACATAGAAAGGTGTTGTTAGTCTGGATGATGTCTTCTTTTCTGAAGTGCATACTTAATTGTTAGGAATTGTTTTTCACTTTTAAACTGCAGGCAGCTTTTGGATTTAGTATAATAAACAATATTTTTATTCAAGCTGCTCAGAAAAGTTGATGTTTCAGAAGTTCTTTTTGGTTACTGGTCTCTAAAGTCCATACAGCAGTGGAAAGAAAATAAGAAAAATAATGTATTTTGCTTTCTTCTTCCTACCCAGTTGGAAAGACACACCAAGAAATTTAAGCTCCCATAAAATTGCTGAACTGTAATTGTAAAGTACTAATTAAACAACACATAAAATTTCATTGAGAATATGATCAAAAGTAACATAATTTTCTCAAGGTGTCTTGTCTTTGAATAAACTATATGTAATATCATGATTATACACTACAGTTTGCAAAGCTTATGCTTCCAAAATTACTACAGCATGTATCTCAAAAATTAGAGGCTGGTGCCTCAGCTGGTTCAAGTCAGATACCCCAATGGACTTTGCTGGCTTAAGTGAGTCCTAGTTATTATGCTCCTCTTTAATATCTTTGTTGGCCTTCAGTGTAGTTTGAAACTGAACTAATTCACAGAGATATTCTGAAGAGGAGAAGTTCATACATCACCAACTTAAAAACACCAGCTGCCAGCTGTTCCTTCAATGTGTGAACATTGCCATTTTCTTGGAGCCCATGATATAGTGGTCCTATCGTAAAATCTGAAACTGAAGTGTGTTCCATATATAAATAGATCCTAGGGTGGGATGTGAGTCATGGGGTATCAAGCCATATTGAATAAGATGCTTTTATATAATAAAAGGAAGAAGAGTTTTCAGCCTAAAATTGTTTAGAATAAAATGAGCATGAAAAGTTAAAGAGCTGCACTCTGACTTGGAATATGACTCTCTCCCATGGAGAAAAAAAAATCCAACTTAGAAATGAGATAAAATCTCATGACACAAGTCACCTTCTTTTTTCCTCCAGAGTTACACAGTCTTCTGATTTGGTCAACAGAAGCCAGATTTGGTCCAAATTATTACTTTCCACATGTATATTTTTCCTTGATATGACTTTCTTAAATAAATTAATTCAAGTTAGCTTTTTAAAATGTTCATATTAAGAATATCTTACATGCTGAATTATATTTATAAAATTTTCTAGTAATTATTGAGTCAGGCTGTGAACAGCAGCTGCAGGCCTAAGAGCTATGTAACTCACTACCCTTTAAAGGTCTGGTGATCAAGACCTTCATGTTATTACAGTTAACTAATGCAATGATTGATCAAATCTACAAAGCTCATCTGACTGCTTTCCAAAAGTCTGTTTAACCTATAGTGGTGCAACAGAATAAGCACAAGCAGGTCTGTCATTCTTTGAGGAGGAATGCTTTATACTCTTCTGAACACCCAATGTATTGCAGCAGTGAAAACAATGGGTGATAGTAGTGTTTTATTGGGTTTCTTAATAGTTTAATAGTAATATATTAATTTTTTTAACTCATAAATGTTTGTTACAGTGCTCAAACGTGATAACTATGTTGCAAGATTAACACTTTATTTAAGGAATTGTACAGAGGATGTGTACAATATGCAGGCATTTAGATTCTGTCAAAACTAAAACCATCCTTGACGTGTTGGATTGGAAAACAAGTTTCTGAAATATCACCAGAAACAAAAGAAGTTCTTATTTCAGTAAACTTTTTAAGAACTGAAACATCTCAGAGAAAGATTGATATCAGAAGATGTACACAGGGGAGGAATTTGTCAGTTCTCGCCATCTTTGCTCATTAGGCTTTAATTTCCTTAGCCCCCCCTCCCCCCCATGTGTGTAAATGAGTTGCTCAGTTATTCAGACAAACAATACATCTGTAATCCCCCTGCAGGTATTTACATGTCTTGATCCGATAAATAATACCATAATGATGGAAGTCTACCATGACAACGAGCTCTTAAAGTAGCTGTTGACCCTGAGGGGTCTAGAGAAGTATCAGTGAGACACTGAAAAGGCAGGAATCTGTGGCTGTGGCTGTTTCCTGAACCGCAGCATTTCAGACCTTGCCCTACACAAAGTGGTAACTACCCACCACCATTCTAAAGTAAAAAGGCTGCAGATCTACAGTTCCTCCTTCTCAGCAGCGTTCCTTGAGAAGAAAACTTTTTGTAGTCAGTGAGTTTCTAAAGGATAAGAAAAAAATATCTGTGATAGACTTCGTGTGTGACCTCTGATGGATTATTCTACCTGTCATCAGTGCTTTTCTGGGTGGCAGGTCAGAGTGGCTGATAACATAGGGCTTGGAAACTTATTTTTGTGTCACTGCTCTTGTTAAATCCAAGATGAGTTCAGTTTTGGTAAAACATTTTACTTGAAGCCTTTAAGTCTGCAAAGCACTTATGCAAATGTTTAATTTTAAACATGTGAATAGTACTATTAACTTTGATGGGACTATTCACATACCTAAAGCTAAGGACATGCTTAAGTGCTTTGCTAATAACAGTGAAGGAGGGGGAAAGAACACCCATGACCTCCATTTACGTTATTGCTTCATTATGTTTTTTATTTATAGGCTCCTTTGTGGCATTCATCATCACAATATTGGAGCATGTCAAGAATATTAATGTTGCCATTCATTTGCCTTTGCTTGACAACTGTTGTGCTTCACAAAAAAGAGGATTCTGAGGAACACTGGATGGCTTCTGTATGCAATCATGAAAAGTTCTTAATGTAATTCGAAAAAACCCTATTAAATTTTTCCACAAATCCCTGAGGCTCTTAAAATTATAGAGGTCTGTAGTGTTTTCTAAGTTCTTCCACCACCTTAATTTTTATTTTTTTTGAGAAACACCACCAAATCAAGGAAATTATTTCTGGTGAACAGAAACCTAATATTCTCTATTTTATCAAAGCAAACCAAAGGAAGCTGTCATGCTTTTAAAATGTATGCTTAGAACCTACTAACCACTGTGTAATTTCTTCCTTTGTATTCCACAGGTGGTATGTTATAGGTCCCACCCTGAGAACTCTCTCTAGTGTTAAGTGTAGCACCCATGCATTTAATTCAAGAAATTCATATTCCCTAAAATGTTAGCAAGATAAACTATCAGTCCTTCATACAAAATGATAGCCATGCCACAAGGGAATAAATTTTGAATCTAGTCTTTTTTACTCCCTGTTTGGCTTCCATTTGCTCCTTTAGCTAACATTAGAAATGCAAATTTTAATGGTTGGCAGTGCTACAGGGTGATGAATGTGAGAACTAGTGGGCTGAATAGAAAGTAATGCCTAGCATCTCAGGTAGAACTGCTGATTCTCTTGGGTGGTCTCCCTAAGTCTGTGCCCAATTCATTACTGACAGAAAAGATTACTTAAATGTACTTTTTATAAATGTTATGAACTATAATAATGTCCTAGTTTCAGCTGGGATAGAGTTATTTTTCCTCCTAGTAGCTGGTATATTGCTGTGCTTTGGATTTAGCATGAGAAAAATGTGATAACACACTGATGTTTTAGTTGCTGCTAAGCAGTGCATACATGAAGTGCTTTTCCTTGAGCTTCCCATACTCTGCCAGCAAGGAGGTGCACAAGAAGCTGGGAGGGATTATAGGCAGGACAACTGACCCACACTGGACGAAGGGGTATTCCATACCATATGACATCATGCTTGTATATAAGCTGGGGAGAGTTGGCCAGGGGCCAGCAACTGCTGCTCAGGGACTGGCTGGGCATCGGTCGGTGGATGGGGAGCTGTTGCATCTCTTTTTTTTCCTGGTTTTTTTTTCCTCACTCTCTCTTTTGTTGTTTTCCTTTCATTACTATCACTATTACTATGATTATTATTATAATATTTTATTTCAATTATTAAACTGCTTTTATCTCAACCCACAAGTTTTCTCACTTTTCCCCTTCCAGTTCCCCCAGTCCCAATGAGGGGGGGATAAGCGAGCGGCTGTATAGTCTTTATTTGCTGGCTGGGGTTAAACCACGTCAAATAAACAAGAATGAAATATGACATAATTAATCACTTAGGCAGGATGATTACAAATTTCATCAAGTTAATTGGAAACTAAGCTATACAGTTATCAAAATGATACTGTTCAGCAGAAATATTTGTGATCAATTTGGAATTATGGTCTATATTTCCTTGTAAGGGTAAGACTTAAACTCTTGGCATTTTCTGCTGAAGGCAACATCCAGTCAGTTAGGTAGGCTTCACAGAATGGATCCTATCCTTAGGTTGTTCGTTGACCGGTTGGTGTTGCAGATATATGCTTCACCTTTGCTCTGATATACAAACTGACTCTGGTCAGAGTTGTACCACCTTCATGCTGTAGCTTCCAGTGGTAGTTAACTTTGGTAACTGTGAGCCCCCATCATATCCTGTCAATGCTTTCTGGGCTGGAGCTGACTTATGGGCAGCCAGGCTGGACAGCAGAGGCAGAATTAGCATGTTATACCTGATGCGTCCGTGAGTACATGAACCTCGAGTTTCCCAGCTCTTTCACTGTGAATCTTAATTTGGTTTATAACATGGCTAGCTAAATTTGAGTTCAAGATTCCACTACTGGAGGGCATCTAAAAGTTGCAATACTAAACCTCAGTCAGCGTTCATGGATCTACTGCTGAGTGTTTAGGAATTTTAAATAGTCACAAACTGATTGTCTTACTGAAGCCTTAATTTTTTTACTGACTGGTAGCTATATTAAATCATAAAGAGAATTTTTTTAGCTAATGTATATCAGCTCCACCTAGAAGGAAATATTCAAAACTTGTTCAATTCTATTGCATAATCTGCCATACATATTTTCATACCATTTTTATGTATTTTAACAACCTTGTCTTTGAAGAGCTTTTGTTCTATATAATGTTAACATGTATATACTTTCTGAACTGGTTGCTAAGAATAAGCAGTGGATTATTCCAATCTGGTTTGCCTCGAAGTTGTGCAGCATCAGATATCCAGGGTGACTCTGATGTGAGACTCCAGCAAGTGGAACACTTTGCATGTTACCTTATTAGAAAATGTTATGGATTAATGCAAAAGGTCAGTCTTATCACAGTTTGTGCAATGCAGCATGCTACAGTGCATTAGGAAGTGGAATATAACAAGGTCTAATATTCTAATACATTTTTTTCTTTAACAGAAAGACAAGAAACTAGAAGCTTTACATAATCAGAGTTAAAGGTTTCTGTAAAAGCTTAAAACGATGCCAAAGTATTCTTTTTAAACATTTAAACCTGCAATTAGAGGTGTATCCAAGACATACAACTGTGATTTTGAATCCCAAAGAGAAACTAGGCATGGTTTTAGATCAGAGATTTTTATAAAAGAGTTTGATTTGTCTCAGCATGTTTTTGTATGAGGAGCGGTTAGAAACAAAATGTAGAGCTTGTACCAGTTCATCTTCTGGTCAGCCCTGAGGTTGAATATTTGAGTCTAATGTTTTGTCATAGATCCATTTCCAATTATAATCTCACCCAGAGAGTGGACACATGATTGTCTTTCAGTAGGTCTTTTTAACATTGAATAGGCATATGAGAATATGTAGCCAATTTATTTTCAAAACTATTTTAACAGTTTAGATACATTATACAAGCTGAAATACTTTGGCACAGGGTCTTCCATTCCCAACACCTCCTGTTAATATTGTGGCTAGCATGCAGAAAGTGGTTCAGTAATATCAGAGAGTGCTGTCATGGAACTCTGGGACCCTACAGATGTTAGCTTATAATTTAAAATTTTTTTCATTGTTAGGATTTACTACAGGGAGCTTATTTTCTCATTCTGACCATACCATCCTCAGCTTTTCATGTATGACATGGGATTTAAGAAAATGGGATATATATAATCTCTTTTTTACCACTATTAGGCTTTTTAAACAGTACAGTGTGGTGTTCTGCTGCACTGAATCTTATGACAACCAATATTATTTATAACCTTTCAAAATTGTTTTAAGAAATTGTGTACAATATGTAATGAACAAGATATACATTATACTGGAGATACTGGTTGCTGCTGCCAGTTTTAGCTTTGTAGATACTGTGAGGTCGGATACTATAAGGTCAGATAAATATCACCTGGTTTTATTAAAAGTGAAATTATACAGGAACAGATACCTTAAGTAATCTTTTTCTCAGGAAAATCAGTTTAGTAAGTCATTATAATGCATGTCTATGTATTTCAGGAGGAAGCTGCTTCCAAAACCAATGCCAATATTGTGACTTTTTGGAATGTTGTGTACAAAAATACTAGTTGCTGCCGCCAATTTTAGCTTCATAGGTACTATGTAATAGCATCTAGTACATACTAAGAGTTCAGAATGAGTAGATTACAAGGTTCCTTATGTGTATACTTTGCAGAGATAAAGTAACTGAAATACTAGATCACAGTTATTCCAAACTACTAAAGGTTGCCCTTAGATTAAACTCATTCAGGAGTTGAGTTCCCATGCTGAAATCGGTCTTGGGATTTTTTCTTTTTTCTTGATTTTGTTTTCTTTATAGACTCAAGAAGTACAATATTTATCACACACAAGACTAAAAATTGCCTCATTTCCAAAAATGAGAAATAAGTATTCCTAAAATAAAAATGTTTGTTCTGCTTTCCACAAAACTTTGTTATGCATAATCTGCATTTCTATTTGAAGTAATCAGTATATTGTATGACAGCTGCTGCAGTACAAATATTTAGTAATGAAATAGCACCAAATAAACGATCTATAGGATAAAATAATTATTAGGCATATTTCTAGTATTGTACAGTTAGAAATTATGCTACTGAAACTTCATACTGAAACTTCTATAGTTGTTATTAAAGTTTCCTAAATCTGTGAAGAACTGAAAGCAGTAAGTTTAATGTTGAATGAATATAAGGAAAAAAACAATGTTGAGCATAGACAATGATGGTTTAAAATAGGCCCAAGCAGAGCAAGATTTGTAGGAATGTGTTATGGTTTTTATTGACAAACTAAAAAGGTGAAGAAAAATTTAAAAAAATTAAATACACTGGCAGCAGTGATATTGTATTGACATACTTTCTTTCAAGGCTGCAAATCTACTTTTTAATACTTTTCTGATAATCTAGTCTGACCTTGTCTTTAGTAGCATATCTAACTTATTCTCAAACAAAATGCCTCACACATAGGAAAGAGAACAAGCCTTGAATGATCAATACCATTGTCAATCAAATGTGTAATCTTCTTCAATAAGAATGCCTAGTGTGTTGGCAAGATTGTTTCTCCAAGATGTCATGAAGTTGACATTAATAATGCTTCTCATGTTTAATTCCAGAGGGATATGTAGACCATATCATCCTTCCTGTGATTTTGCTCAACATCCATGTCAAGTTGCCTGAGCTTGTAATTTTGCCAGTGTCTTTTCTCTGGAGCTTGTGGAGTACTCTACTCTCTCTTCCGTCAACTGTCATTGGTGTCTAAGACTGACTTGCAAGCCATTATTTTAAAACAATGAAGAGCTACTAATCTAATTTAACGTCTGTTGAAAGCGGTTGTTTTCTTAGTGTCCATGCTGATCTACTGTAAAAGAGGAAAACTTGTTATGAATTTTAAACTCTGAGTACACCCTTAAGACTGGAAATAAAAGAAAGAAATATTAATCAAATACTATTGAGCTTTTGTATAGTTTTACCGCCCTTCTTTACTAAAAAATCTGAATCAGTTTTAAAAATTCTCTTGTCCCTGATGTATACTATAAAAAATATTTAATGCCAATTTAAATGTCATTGAAATAAAAAGGCTAGTAGAGTCTAGATTTCCATATTTTATTCCAGCAGTGTGATGTTCATCCGCTGTTGCTGTTCCTTTTTTCTCTTTTCTTTGCAACATTGACCTCTTTTCCCCATTTCAACAACAAAGAAGTCATGCAATGTTACATGTTCAATAGTATTGTATATTAACACGTATTTTAAATTTAAGCCCATAAATTTGTATCCAGTAACCACTGTTATGGCATGCTTAAGAAGACAAAGCGTGTTTTTTTCTTCTTCAACGGTTTCATTTCTTTAGGGAAAGATTTTTGCAATTTATGTGTAAGACTATGTCTTCTCATCAGAGTAAGATATTTTAGCCAGAATAAGCTACTTTTTCTAGTCACATTAGTAATTATAGTCTAAGTTTATAACTACAGGGTTTCAGAATGGCCACGAAGTTTACGGATTCAGTAGGACAATCTGTCAAGCAAAAGTTATATACTTTGCATAAGGAAACACAACGCCGGCATGGCATTACAGAAAGGTTACCATAAGATATGTAGACATCTTAATTTATGGTAGCACATCAATTATAGAAGCAATGGGAAGTGACACATGCTTGAGAATTGAATTCTAAAAGCATGATTGCGCATGGCCTGCTATGGCGACCAAAAACCTGTAAACCTAAAGCATGCTACAGTCCTTGGACTGAATTAAGTCAATCAGGGTGGGAATACCATTTGCTGTAGGCGAAGGTTGCCCATGTTCAGAAAAGACAATATCCTGTAGTCAGTTGTTGAGAATTTTAATATCTTTAGACAGAAAAATAGATGGAGGTGGTGATAGGAGCTTTTAATCTATGAAACTGGAACATAAACCAAGGTATGCTGTACTAAAGCCAGGCAGTTTCAAAACAGGACCATTCTATTCTCCCCTTTAACAATGAAGATAATGAGAAGAACAACTTACCAAGATCATAGTGCATTCTCTGTGACTGGGAATTTTGGTATGGTCTGCCTTAAAATAGGAATCAACATTTTGGTGTGTGTGCTGAGGCAAACATGAGCATCACAATCACATGCATATAATTTATAATTTCTCCACAAAAGGCTGTTACCAAGAACACAAAGTAGTACAGTTATGACAAGAAAGATTGTTACAAATGCGACTGAGAATTGCACTGGATCTGACCTATGTGTAAATACAGAAAAGGATGTCAAAATTATACAGCAATGCCAGCATCTGAAATACAGTCAGATGGTTATAAATACCTCCCTATTTGTTTCAGCTTAAAAAACCCCACCAAAACAAACAAACACACCATACTTGAATATTCAACAGCATGGAAAAAAACCCATGAAATTACCGAGACCCTAATCATGACATATAATTTGTTAAGGATAAATTTTTTCCTGGCATTACTCTGATGTCATAAGTTTTCTTCTATTTAATTCTGAAGAGTTCTATCCAATATTTTCCTTCTTTAAAGAATGGGTGCAGCTAGTTGTAGCCATTTGTTTCCTTTGAATGCTTTGGGTTTGACAGGTCTCATATTAGATATCTTGCATTCTGTATATAAAAAGAGAATAAACTGTAAAAATTTTAAATTTTGGAAAGGTAAAAAGAAGCAGCATTTTAAAAATATCAATCAGTCAAATCAGGTTTCGTGAGGCCTGTGAGGTTATAATCTTAATGTTTTCACTGAAATCAGGATAAAAGGTAGAAACCCTCTGTTCAGATTAGGTTTTCTGTCATTGTCTTTTTTAAATACTAGTGATAGTAATTACACTAAACTACTTAACCAAAAGATAGTAACCATTTTTTTTCTGTCTGGTTACAGGACTCAGGCTTAATGAAATATTATGCGGAAAAAAAGGTCTAAGCTAGTTCAGAACTGGAAACTTACCAGGCATCACTGATGTAGAAGTAACTCGATTTCCTCTTCTAAGACATAATACAAAATAAAAATATACCTACTGATATTCCATGTCAAAGTCTTCTTTTAGTGCTGACTCCCTACAGGACAACAGAAAGATGACAGATATGTTGTAAAATCCCTGTGAACGTTGCTGACTGTGTAGTATGAACCAATAAACGATGTTTTTTTGCTGCTGAGGAATTGACATTTGCCAAATGCTGCTTTTGAACTAATTGCTGTGATAACAGATTGCTAAGCTGAATTCAAAGGTTCAGGTGTGGAACCAGCTGTGTTCAGAAGTAGTGGTAGTAAGGGAAAAATTTGTTTGAAAGGCTATCCTATCATTCAGCAAAATGTTAATTTTTGCTGTCTTTGCCTTGGGAAATGTGGACATTATTGCTAATTTTCAAGTTTTTTCTATCTTCTAACTCTATGGAGACTTCTGGGGTTTTCAGTGTTTTAGTACCTATTACACAGCTTGTGAAGTGACAAATCAGGACTGACATGGTATTTTTATCACCAAGAAGCAAGAAGCTGGAGAAACATTAAAAGAAAAGCAGCCTGAGACTAGAGGTCCCAGACAGGAGGCAGCTGAAATAGAGTAGCCTTAGGTGAAGCCACCTTAAAAGTACAAGGAGTTTTAGCATTATACTGGCACACCACTGTCCTAGAGGGAGTACTGGGCTTTGAAAGCATAATTAGGAGAGCCAGTCTGACAGTTTAAATGCAAGACAAGTTAGGGCCTGAGTCATTGGTTCTGGCCTGCTCATAACAGTGTTAAGATGCCCTAAGTTTACATTTCTGTTCAAGGTCCAAGATTATCACTATGCATGTATACTGTCTTTCCACTGATTTTAACATGAAATTGAAATAACAGTGCATTAATCCAACAGACAGGAAGACTGGGATAATTAATAGTCAAATGTATTTTTTCTTTTGGAGCAGGTATTTGTTTCGAGTCATGAAAGAGCACCTCCTAGAAGGGGCTATAAAATATCATACAGCTAAAGACACAGTGGTAGGTTTTGAAGCAGCAACAAAACTAGATGATCTTTCAGGCTGTTCATCAAAGTGTTTACAGTTTCTATTTCAAGATGGTTGAAAGAATAATAAATATTGAACAAAGAAAGTTAACATTTTTCTGCAGCTTTCTGTTTTACCAGAGTGGCAATGTTGAATAACTTTTCCTGTCCAGAGTAACAGAGACACAAGAGTATCATGTGTTGCACCTGCAGCTGCCATAAAATTGCTTTCTCCCTTGTGTGCGTCCAGTCTTACAAGCAGTGTGAATGCCAGTTTAAATTTGAGAATATGAGAGTTGTGACTTGAGAAGATATGACAGTGGTGACTTAATATTGTCTCCCTGAAAATCAGACGAAACTGCCTACTTTGTTTTTTTCAATTAGAAGACAGAACACCTCATCAGTAAGAAATGAAAACCAACTCCAACCCTTCAACTTCAAAGTTGTGTTTATCACCAGGGAGGTTAAAAATTCTGTAACTACCAGTTCTCATAATTTATGACATACAATGTGAACTTTATGATATAGGAGATGATGAGCTGCGATGTTCATCTGCATTAAATCCTGTAAATTCAGCTGAGACACTGACTAATGTCCACTGTGAATGCAGAACTGCTTCTCCTGGAACTGCTGGCAACTGTGCTTTAAGAAACAGTCTCTGAAAATTGTTCTGTATAGTTTCATATGTAAAATAAGACCGGCAATTTATTATGTCTTCTGTGAATCCTGTGGATCCTAGATATTCTCAGAAAGGAAAATGAGTGTGGGAAGGTAAATGAGTTACAAACTTGTGGCATATGTTAGAAAATCCAGAAAAATGCCATGTAATCTAGACAGCACCAATAGCTAGAAATTGCTGTGAAAAATATATAGGACTTTAGAGATCAAGGACTTCATTTGGTAGCAGACAAAAATGCCAAACTTCAATATATAAATTTATCAGTGAATTACAGAAAAGGCAGCCAGTTTATTGTATTTTCTCATAACAATGGCAGCTTTTTTATCCTTGAGTATACAAAATTTACAAAGCCCACTGCCCTCTACTGTCACAACAGTTAAGGGTTCTGAGGATGGGAAGACTGACCTGAAAAAAAAAAAGAAATTACTAAATAATCATGAATTTTGAGAAAAGTTCAGGCTTTCAGAAATAGGACTCAACTTAGTGAAACTCAAAGTTAGTCTTAATTGAGGCACAAAAGTCTTCAGTGGTACAGGATCAGTGCAGTAACCTGTTTTGGCTAATGAAAGAGGAGGAGGTGGAAGCTATAGTCTCATGCATCAGTGAAGAAAAAGGAGAGAGATCACAGTGGTACCGCAGAAAATACTTGATATCCATCTGCCTGATACTTCAGGTTTTTGCCTAAAGCCATGTCAATATCTTTGGAGAGAAGCTAAAATTGGATGTCATTGTTGTTGTAGTACTCTCTGAGACATTTCAGCATTTATTTATTACTTAAGCTTGCTTTTGTATTCACTCAGAATTATGCAACCAGAATGTCACATTTTCTTCTTCTTTATTTTTCCTAGAAGACTATTTTTATAGCACCCTTTCGTGAATAAAATTGCAAGTAATCCCCAGGTAGAATAGTTAATATTTACCCATATTTGTGAGAAGATATGTGAATACGCTTTGTGTTTTGGTGAATTTCACCTTTTTAGGTTAGCATTTCTTTACTTGTGGATCTGATAGTAAATTTTTTTAAAATGTTAGACAGTACAGACACCAAACAATCATTGACCCCAACAGAGTCAAATATTTAAGCATGTCTTCAGCCTGAACTGTATTTTTAAGTGTTCTCCTGATATGGAATCACGATGAATCAAATATTTCTTCTTTTTTTTTTTTTTTTTTAAGGACAAATGTGTCGATTTTAACCAAGTGGCTGTGGCCACAAATAAAAATCACTCAGCTTCATGATCATACATAATGCATGTTTATACAAAGTGCAAACTCAGAAGCATTTACAATCTGCCCAAAGTCTTCCTAATAAATTAGGTCAAATTAATAGTTGATGTTATGCATACTGACATCAGTGAAATTACATTAAAGATTAATTTGGCCTACTGCTTAAAATTCAGTTTTGAACCTCTAGGGTTAGACAATTTGCATTATGAAGAACTGATCCTTTATGAAAGTTACTTTTGAGTATGTATGTATGTATGTTCTGAAGTCTGATTCAAAGCTCAGATATATAAATGAATGGATTGATCAATTTTGAAAAGAAGAAATTATAAAAATATTAATAGTATCCACTGTGAAACAATGTCTTATTTTCAAACTGGCTGTCATTGCTTTCTTGGATTCTGTAAAGGCACAACTTGTTACACACATGCCTATAGTGTGAAGAACATGACAAGTGAGGTTTGGTTTGAGATAGACTCTAAATTGAACTCTAAGGTGATTGTATGTATGAAGGGAGAGCAGCCAATATCATCTGCCTTGACGTTAGCATGATCTGTAAAAGCTTCTTTCTATCTAAGCTGGGTTGTTATGGTCTAACTAGGTGGACTACTAAGTAGGTGAAAAAATCAGATGAAAAACTTATTGGATTGTTGTGGTTCAAGTGGAGTGATTAATGGTTCACCCTCTACCTGAAGGTCAGTTACAAGTGGAGTTCCTCGGGAGTGCTTGGATCTATGGTGTTTAATATCCTTATGAAGGACCTTGTGGGGTATGAAATATAGATATCCTCATCAAGTTTGCAGATGGCACTGTACTAGGAGACACAGGCAATACACTTGAGGGCAGGGCCACCATTCAAAGGGAACTCATCAAGCTGGAGGAATGGGCCAACAGAAACATTTTAAATTATTAAACTTCACTTATCTTTGTTAAGTTCTGCACCTGGGATGGACTAAACTTTTACAGTAGTTGGGATGGGGACTGACTAACTTGGGAGCAGGTTTGCTGAAAAGTGCAAACTGACCTTGAGTGAACAGTGCATCCTCTCAGCAATGAGGGCTAACAGCACCATGGGCTGTATTAAAAGGACAGTCACCTGTATATCGAAGGAATTGATTATTCTCCTCTACTAAGCAGAGACAATATATGGAATAATGTGCCCAGTTCTGGTCTCCCCAGTACAGGAAAGATACCTACAAAATGAAGTGAGCTCAGAGGATGGCCACCAAGGCAGTGGAGGGCTGGAGCGCTTGCCTCATGAGGAAAGGCTAAGAAGCTGGGAGAGTTGGGCTTGTTCAGTCTGGAAATTACTTGGCTGACTAGATGTGGAATACATGAGTCAGAAGACCATATGTAGGTAGTTAGTACTATTTAAGGGTAGGATATTTGAGACAACTGTGTAGCTCATATGACATAGGTTCTATAGAAAACCTATGTCCTGAGCAACAGGTAAAGGCCAGGCGGGATATTATTGGATGTCTAAGATGGATCTAAGAGCTTATGTTTGAGCAACTAGTTGCTAATCCAGTGACTAGCAGGTAGTAATAGGACCCCTAGTGACTGATTAATGGTAATAAGTGCACATAAAAGTAGCAACGATGAGATAGGGTAAGTTGGTAGGTTAGCTGAGAGACACAGTGGTAAGCTAACCAGTACTTATTACATTTTAATATGTGATGCTCAGTGCTGCCCAAAATGCATAACTGCAGCCATCTAGGAAAAATGTGAAAGGGAAATAAAAAGCGCTGGGAGGATATGTAACTTGCTAACAGTTCAGTGTACTGTTAATAGAAAATTATTATCAAGAAAATGAAAAAACTGAAAAAGGACACGAACTGAGGACATGTTTACCCCAAAGAGCTTTTCTTTTGCAAAGTTACAAGCACCTGAAAAAGGAATCTAATAAGAGGGTTTCTCAGCTATTACTGTAAAGTTGTTAACTAAAAACTTAATTGTCCTTATACTACCATAAAAAAAACCCCTATAGTTCATTGTGAAGCCAGGTTTCAAATGTAACTTCTTTCATACACCTCAGATTTTCTTGCTGTGACCTTTTCTTCAATGTGCCATAAGTATCTTGGAGGAACAGTGGGCATGTGCAGAGAATTACTCAGGAGATGATGTCTAACAAGTGTGAAACAAATAGTAAACTATTGCTTTATAAATCACGTTTCCTGTGACGTAGACTTTTCCCCCACTTTTGTGTCTTTGAAATATTTGGGTACAAAATTTAATAAAAACAGTGATACTCTGAAAACAAGAACATTAATTTTTCATCTGAGAAAAAAGTATATGCAAAAAATAAATATCTGATAGTCAAACTCCTATACTAAAGTTCCAGTTGCAGTATTTGTATGTCAACAATGCATACAATCACAAAGAAAGCCAAAGGTAGTGTTGTTATAGACATTGAACAAACACTTTGTAAGACACACTCTAATTCTTCCAGTTTAAAGAAAAAAGTTGAGAGAGAGGAATATAACATTGTTACACTCTTCTCAATGCAAGCACTGGTGCAGAAATTATATGGTTTATTTAAAAGTTTTGAATTTAGCTCTCTCAAGTTCTAGTTGTATATAAAGTCTCTCACCTGTCCATAAAATCTTTCACCTCTTTTGCTGATCTTAACTGATCCAGGAGTTCTGATATAATTTCAATTCTCTTGCTTCTTGCTTGCTCTCAGATTTACCAGCTGTCACCTCTGCAATAGTAGAACTCATTAAAAAAATTGTCATTCAAGGGGAGTATTCAGGGACATGTTACCTAAACTGCCTTAATCCTGAAAACCATGCTCTTTCTCAGTGACATGGTTCTAGTTAACTTTATATCTCTTAAGAAATAAATCTCATCTTCCAGAAGATTTCCCAGATTCCTGTACAAAAGTGTATTATTATTTTACCATTGGGATGGCAAAAGTTTTCGATATTAGAAAATGGGGCCACGATTTTTAGCTCATGTAAAACAGAACCATAAGTGCTAATAGAAATTCATGCAGCAGTTCCTATACGATATGTAAAATTTTTGAGTCCGATCTATATTGGAGAGCAGAATTTGGAATACAAAATATATTACTGAGCTTTGATAAATTTTGAAAAATATTTACAAATAAAAATAACTGAAGAAAAGTAGAAAAACATTTATTACGATACTTACAAACTTTAAAATTTCATTTTGATTAAGTTTAGTTAAACATCTGTTTCTTCTTGAAATAGAATAATAAAAATCTCTAAGATATAATGAGAATTGTATTTAGTGGAATAGGGAAATAATGAGTGTGAAAAAAATAATTTTTGGAGGGATGCAGTGCAAAACCATGCTTAAACTAAACAACCTTCCTTCTTCAAATAGCTTAAAAAATCAGGTTTTGCATAGCACTATTAATGTTTTACTCATATAGGCCTTCTATAGGCCTATATATTTTTTACTCTATAGGCCTTCTGTAACAATTTGCAAACTGGATTCAAATTAAGATGGCTATTGGACCTTAAGTGTGTTTAACTAAGAGGAGGAGTTTGAGGACACATGAACTACAAGAGGAAAAAGATATTAATTTTCCATAGTGGGACAAAGGGATGCATAGATGGGCATACACTTATTAAACCATATTTTTGCTCATTGGTAGCCAAAACATTGGAAACCTCCTGCCTGGTCATGAGGCCAAATGAAACCCTGGGAGTGAGGAGTCCAAAGTCAAAGATGAGGAAAGACAGAAAGTGGATCTGAGAGAAGCTGTGTGTCTCTGGAAGAGATCTGATGCAATTCTGTAAGATGTCTGGGTTAGTCTAACAGCCTTCTTTCAAGTATAGCAATACATTGAATCAGCTAACCTCTACGTGATTGGTTGGATCATCACAGCTTCCATGTTCCTGTCCTCTCATTCCACTTCTGACCTTGCAGTGCTACTGGGATAGTTGGTAACTATCCCAGTAAAAAGAAAGGGGTAAAGAAAGCAGGATAAAAAGCTGTGTCAGCTTCCCAAAGAGGCTCATTACAGAGTCACATGAGTGACAATGTGACTAGAAGGATGGGTTTTCAGAAAATATCTTAGGGTAAAATTACATTTTGGGTCAGTTAGAACCAGATGCAGTCACCTAATTTCCCGTGTCTGCAGTATAGATTTCTACGTGTCATTCTTGTTTATCTCTCATCAAAGTCAATGAACATCTCTGGTGGTCTTCAGTGCCAGTTTAGATGGTGTGAGCTATCCCACCTTGACCTCATAACAGCTTTCAGAAAAGCACAGGTTTCCCACATATTTTATGTCTGCTAGTCCTGTTTAAGTATCTCAAATATCTATATACGTCCTGAGTGGCACTACATACCTATGGGAAACCCACTAAGCTCAGACTGTAGTCAAATTATAACTGGTAGCTAGAAAACCATTAATCTGATAAAATCTAGATATTGACTCCTGGACAACAAAATATCTTTCTGTGTTCTTTTAATTAGATCTCCACTGGCTTAGACATAATGACTGCATATAGACACCTTTTGCTATCGACTTATACATTTATATTGTGTTGCTCTTCAACTGTCTTGCTAGGAAGCTAATCTTACCCATGATGTTTTAGATGATCTAGTAGGTCTTTATTGTCTGGAGGGGTTTGTCAAATTACCTACCAACTGAAAAATAAACCGAAAGAGGATGTAGATCCTTCACAGAAAACCTTTTCTTTGATTTCTAAAGTAGTCAGAAAACCATCCATCTCAAGCAGAATTATATCAGTGAACTTATATCAGCTTCATGTACTACTAGTGTTTCCTCTTAATAAACCAGAAGATCCAAAATGTAGCTAATTATGCAAGTAAAAAAAGATTAATTCTTTATATATTAGTTCGTCTAGTGCAAAACAAGTCAAAGAACTTAGCAACTGCTGCAGAAACAGTTACATACAAAATGTGTGTTTCAGATAGCATTGCTTTCTAGTAAAGTAATGAAGTATAAGATGGTCTTTGCTTTTCCACCTAACCATGTAGTGAAACAAAACCACTCTCCTTACCACTAAAACCTATTGGTATTTACCCAAGCGAGGATTCAGTGGACTTACCATATGTGCATTCTTACTCAGAGAGTGCAATCGCTTGTTCTTTACATGGTTATTTAGAACAGATATGCTGTCATTCTCATTGCTTTATGATTATTTGTACTCTACCAGGTAATTGTGTGGCAATCTAGATGCACAAACTTTAACCACACCTCATATGAGCATAAATTCACAAACCCATTACAGCACATGTTGTGGAGTCTATACTGCTTGGAGGTGAGGTGATCTTAGCATAGATCACCAAAAGGTTAGCACTTTTGGACCACTTAACCACTTTTGAATAGTTAATGCTTTCAGACCAGTACTGAAAGTTTATACTTGAGCAGCGCTCAGCAGCCTTTGGAAAAGGCATTTCAAATATGGAGCTATGAAGCTGAAGTCATGGAACTGCAATAATATGGCAGCACAGGAAAGTGCGGGAGGGGACTGGAGGTTGGTGTCGTCTGGATCTTTATGACTGTCAGGACAGACTAATTCTCTTAGAAAATCTTAGGTCTTCAACTTGCTCACCAGGCATCTAGCTTATTCAAATATTCTTGCTTATATAATTAGATGTGGTTTGAATTACAGTTTTAGATGAAAACTGAAAGCAATACATAGATTAAGGTGTTTTCTCAGATGGGTTAACATGAAATAGAGTGGGCAGAAGAGCAGGAGTGAGTTATGAGTATAGTCTCTTAATATGATAGTGTAGATCAAACAAGATCAATTTTGAAGACATAAAATGGATTTCTAATGTACTAATTTCTCATGAACAAAATTAGAATTTATCAAGTTTCTATTTGCTGCTCTTAAATAAAGGGTTCTTTGGAGGCATAATGCAAATAGGTAATCTCATAAACCATTCTCAGAAGTCATATTGCTTCTGGAGGGGCACCATGTTTAGTTCTCTGGCCTATGGACCATACTACATCTTTGAGTAACTGACCAGGTTTAGCAGAAACTGCATTCAAACACAAATGTGCAAGAATTTAATCTGTTCAGTAGTACCTGATTTTACCATCCCAATTTTGCTAAAGGAATGAGCTTGTTCAAAGAAGTTAGGCACAAACATAAACGTCTGTGAGACAGAGGCTTTGGGGAGATTTGTAATGGAAGAGCATTAAAACTGTAGTAAACACTAAGCTTAATATCAGCAAACAATTCAGAGACATAAGTAAAATGTTAATTTTGTTTTCTACTACATATACTATTTATGCCTGTGTTTGTACGTATCAAAGCAATTTCACATCTCTGAAAAAACTTTTCTGCAATCAAAACTTTTTCCTAAAGTAACACCTGTAATATTTATAGCACAAACATTTCTGTAAACTCTGGTAATGAGATTCTGAAACAGGAGAGATGAAGGATAAAGTATAATTGCTTTTTTGACTCCAGAGATTCTTGGATAAATTTTAACATCTGGCACCATACTATATCCTGAAAGACCTACAAGCTTTCATGGGAGAAGCACTGTCACAATTCTATAAAGCCAGGACACATTTTTGATAGCTGGCTTATTTTTGATTACTTTTATTTCTGTTAAAATGAGGTACTTCTTAACTTGTTTGCTTTACATAAATTCCTGTGATACCCTAGAAATAGCTGTATTCAAAGGTAGATAAGCTTTTCTTGCTTTTTGTAAATATAAAATACATAACTTGCCTTGCTGGAAATATTAATGATTAAAAATTAATTTTTCATAATGCCTAGTAACCTGTCCTCTGAACCTACCATCCTGAGAGTGGTCTATTACTTTCAGATAAGTGGTCTCTCATACTAGGTGCTTATTCTTATACAACTGTTATAGATACGTTGGCTGGTTAACTAAACCTTGGAAGATAATTCTTACTGGGACCTTGAAAGTTGTATTATCTTTTTCTCCTTTTATGACTCAATCATCTGTTTCCAAGAGGTCATAATCTATTACATCTTCCCTTCATATTAAAGGGTATCATACTAATATGTTAATACATGAAATGTGTTATCTCTCTACAATTATGAGATTAATTTATTTTTGTTTGGTTTTATTGTCATTTGCCTATAATCTCACAGTTACGCTCTGGTAATGTATTAACTTAGCATAAACCTCTGATTAATCTAAATTTCAGACAACTGCAGAATTTAACCTGTGATAAAAATGAGGTTTCTCTGAGTCATACAGAACTAAATGGTCCTTCATTAGGGGATGGGTTTATTTTTGCAGCAGAACAAAATAAGTATTTTAGTACTAATATTTCTGGATAGGAAAATCTGCTGTGCACAGCCTCTTCCTTTTTGGCTCCTGTGACTTTCCAAAGAAAATTTTAATCTTGTTTCTTTTTTTTTCTTTTTTTTTCCTTTTTCACTCTGCTCTCACACTCCTATTCCCTGAACCCTTCTACCAATATGAGGGCTCCTTGGTGACTGTTACGAGTTAATGCATTGGAAAATGTAATACTAATGGACATATCTCAAGATCGCAGATCTTGTCTGCTGAACATAACTTTTGTTATGAGAAAAAAATGATTTTTTTTAAAGAACATTAAAAAAAAAGTCGAATAAAAAAAAAGTCCTATCTTTCATATGCACAAGGGACACCCCGGCCCCCCCGCCCCCAAGATCAAATCCTGTCATTCCTGGATGAAAAGAGAATGTGGAGGCTGGTGTCGTTTAAATATTTTATTCCTTACATGTACGTCCTGTTTCTCGTGAACTGTGAGTAGGAAGTGTGTAGGGACTACAATACTCCTTGGATAATGTTATGATAGCTATGAAACTATTTTTTTCAGGATTTGAATCTATTTAATTCCTTGGAATGGGTTATAGGATAAAAAGTCCTGTAGAATTACGTGTACCTCTAGGCATCCTACATAATGAATAAATAAATAAATAAAAATAAATGTAGTACTAATCACTTAAAAAAAAAACCCCAAACAGTGGAGGTCTACATGAATATCTGCAATAATATAATTGAACATTTCTTTCTGAATCTGAACCAAATAAGGATTACCGTTAGAGTGACGAGGACTGTATGGAGATTTCTAGTAGTAAGACAGAAAAGATTATATCACAGGCTATAGAATAAGTTCAGATATGTAGCAGTGAAGTTTTAAAGGACTTTCTCTAATTTTGCTTTTTTTTTTTAAACAAGATTTATTTATTGTTATGTCTAGTATGATTCATTATAGTTTTGAAATTAATTGTTATTTTTACAGTTTATAATTTCTCAGCTTTCCAGTAAGAACAGGTATAGTTTTATCATTTTAGAGTTACTGAAGAGTATTTGATGGTGGTAACTACTGCATTTGCTACTATTATTCCAGTCCAGCATTCATTAATAAAAAAACCCAATAATGTAAGCATTTAATGATGTTTGTTATCAAATACAAAGGAAGCAGACATTAATACTAGATCTCAAAATCTCAAGTCCTGCTTTCAATTAAACAATGGAATTTTCCATATGTTAATTCAAACGGCATGAGACTCATTTTCTTCCTGATTAAAAATATATATTGTGGGCAATTTCAGCCTCATTCAGAGCCAACCAAAGAAAATTGAAAGAATTGCTAAGTACTAGCCTCTTGATTGGCTCATCAATGAAGGTTCAGCTCTACATGATGTTATTCATATTTCTTGGTGAAGACAGATTACTGTGATAAAATATCAATTTCTGACGGCATATTTTGAGATAGCGTAGGCTTACATGTGACATTATATTGTGACCTGTTTTCTATTGAAATAGTAGAACTGAAGCCTTTCTTTTTTCTGTTTAGCCTTTAAAATTGGTGCCTTTAAAATTAGCTAAGTAGGTGTTCACATTTCTAAATGAATAATGTTAAAAAAAGAATCAGTGCAAAGCTTTGCATATACAATCCAAAATATTAATTTCTAAGGGCTTACATATTAAATAGAGACTTTACATGATGTTTGAAAGAATATTCCAGTTTTGTTCTCAACTGGAGTTCTTAAAAACAAGCAAGCAAACAAATCTAACTCCATCCAGTATAATAAATCTCACCAGGCAGGTCTATCTCCAAAACAGAGACTTCAAATATTAATTTTTCTATCTCTGACAAAGATAGTAATTTTTTTTTGTTTGTTTGGTAACATGTCTCACAGGATCCCCTATCATTAGCAACTGGGTGTTGCTAAAAAATGTGCATTAAAAAAAAAGGACTAGCTAAGTGATACTACAGTTATTGAAAATGTAATGCTAGAAGTTTAGTTCCTTTTATTAGTTTCTAGCCCTTGGGTCAGACAAACAGATTTATATTTTTTCTACAGATTAATCACTACAGTTCAGATATAGAGAATGAACTAATTATATATTCACAACCCATTTTATTTCCTTAGATCAGGCAATTTCAGCTATTGAAATATGTCACATACCCATGTTGAGCCAGCAGTGACACCAAAGTTTTTGTCTGAAAGTGACTAAATTGGTCTAGATGATCCACGGTTTTTTGAGAATCTGAGATTATGTCAAACCGAGATTTGAGAACATTAGCATGTGGGAATTCAGATTTCACCTCCTTTCCCCCCTACTTTCATTCATCTAAATCCTCATAATCACAGGAAATTGTGAAAGAAAAAAACATTAGGACAGAAGGAACATAAAACAAATCCTACAAATCACAAAGTGCTAAAAGTTTTCCTCTAGCCCATAAGAAATTTAAGAAATGCATTGCAAGCAACAGCAACATCAAATACATTGCATAGAACGGGAGGGGTCAAGACCGCTGTTGATTTCCTATATCTCTGCATCAACAGGAAATTAATTTATATAAATATGTGAATGATCCTGTCATAATATCATATATTATTCAGCTATGCAAGAAAACAAACCAAATCATTTATCAACACCAAATAAATAATATCTCAAGAACTAGCTAAATAACCTTGTAGTTGTTCTTGGGGTAGGGAAGGGTCTTTCTTGATTTGACTTCATACTTGGGATTGGTTAGTTATCAGCAAGAGATGTTGCAAGCAAATGGAGAACCGTAGGAGAATCAGTGCACTGTTAATAACAGTGCATCCTTACACTTGCCTATTAAGGCAAAAAGGACACCAGAAATGAATCTGCAAAAAAACAACTTCTGTTTCCTATGGTAATTATTGGAATTGTTGAAACAAGGAAGTCACACAAAATGATGGAGACAAAACATATACAATCATTAAAATAAAAATATTTATTTTGGCTACATTCAGGTTTGATATCAAAAGATGCTTATCTGAACTTTATAATTCTACGATCATCAAAATCTTCTCCATAAACTTTCATAAAATCATACAATTATAGAATGGTTTGGGTTGGAAGGGACCTTTAAATGTCATCCAGTTCAACCCCTCCTGTGATAAGCAGGGACATCTTCAACTAGATCAGGTTGCTCAGAGCTCCGTCCAACCTGACCTTGAATGTTTGCAGGGATGAGGCATCTACCACCTCTCTGGGCAACCTGTTCCACCATTGTGGATGTAACAATCTTTTAAAAAAATATTCAATATTAATTTTAACATTTTTGTGTTATATGCTAATTATGTTTTGTATATGTGTATACAATATATATTATTATTGCATTTATGTTTATATAGAAATATAATTTCTTTTTGATTTATTTAACAATCAAAACATATTATGATATATGTTATTATATGTTAATAAGTTAAACAAAAATTTAATATTAATTATAACAGTAAAAACTGTTACATGACTGTAATACCAGTGTTTCACCACCCTCATTGTAAAAAACTTCTTCCTTATATCTAGTCTAAATGTACCCTCTTTTAGTTTAAAACCATTGCCCTTAGTCCTATCGCAGTAGGCCCTGTTAAAGTCTGTCCCCATCTTTCTTATAAGCCCCTCTGAAGTACTGAAAGGTCACAATAAGGTCTCTCCAGAGCCTTCTCTTCTCCAGGTGGAACACCCCCAACTCTCTCAGCCTTTCCTCACAGGAAAGGTGTTCCGTCCCCTAATCATTATTGATCCAGGCCCTCCTCTGGACCCACTCTAAGAGGTCCATGTCTTTCCTGTGCTGAGGACTCCAGAGCTGGACGCAGCACTGCAGGTGGGGTCTCACCAGAGCGGGGTAGAGGGGCAGAATCACCCGCCTCAACCTGGTGGATACACTTCTTTTGTTGTAGCCCAGATAGTATTTTATCAAATACTATCCGAGAGCAATTAAACTGATTGTCCCCACAGTCCTGCATATAGGCTTCTCTGAAAATTTACTTCATGATTGTAAATATTTTTTTCTTATTGTGTCTGGAAATGTATTCATAATCAATTTGTAGCTGTTTGCTTTGCACAAGCATTATCTTTCAATTTAATTAGTTCTTTCTCACTTCTTCCAAAGCCCCAAATGTTTAGCTTACCAAAATTGAATGACTCCTCATATAAACAAGTCAAGTCCTTTAACTGCTTTTCATAAGCTTGGTTTTCCATTACTGTAATTATTTTGGCATTTTGCTGAACCTGTTTCAATTTAAGTTCGTTAATGTAGGTAACCAAAACTGTGCATTACATTCTTTATGAAGTCTTAACTCTATTTTTTAGAGTGTTATGAATATAGAAGTGTTTTTCCCCGCCCCCATCTGTCTTTTCTGTTGCTTCCTAGAAGTGTGGTGCTTTTTTAAAAGGTTTGTTACACTGTTAGCTCAAAACCATCTTGTAGCATTTGAGATAGGAAAAGAAGTGGTAGTCAAACTGAAGCAAAGGACACCTAGCTTCACCTACAGGAAAACACTAATGCAACATTAGAGTAAATGGTTTAGAGGAGGCTGTGGAACAGAAGAATTCCAAGAACAGCTTAGAAAAATATCTGTCAGGAATTTTTTAAGTTTAATTCATCTGCTTGCTAGTGGGAGAATAGACTACATGACTGCTTAAAGACCCTTTCATTGTTAAGGCTCTGTAACAAAATATATTTCTATATCGTCTCAGTAAGTGTTTATGAATCATGTGTTTTATTATTTACAGCAGCAAGTACTATTCTTAATTTTGAAGTAAATTCTATTGGAAATTACTCTTCTCAATCCTTGAGAAACCAGGGTGAAATTATCTATACTTAATCTGAAAGATATACTGTTACAAGTGCCCACAATTGTATTTTTCTGTTACAAACATGATAATCAGATTTCTGACTTTACAGGATTTTTCCATCCATACATCTCTTTGTTAATAAATAATTCTTCTAACATTTGTAGTAGATGTGATCTAATGAGGGTCGCAGTCCTTTTCCTTGTTTTATGTATGGGCTGTGCCCCATTTGTATATTCCCAGAGCTGCCCAGTGTCCTAGTTTCAACTGGGACAGAGTTAATTTTCTTCCTAGTAGCTAGTATAGGGCTATGTTTAGGATTTGTGCTAAAAACAGTGTTGATAACGTGGAAATGTTTTAGTTGTTGCTGAGCAGTGCTTACACTAGTCAAGGACTTTTTCAGCTCCCCAGGCTCTGCCAGGTGCACAAGAAGCTGGGAGGGGACACAGCCAGGACAGCTGACTCCAACTGACCAAAGGGATATCCCACACCATATGACATCATGCTCAGCATGTAAAGCTGGGGGAAGAAGAAGGAAGGGGGGGACGTTTGGAGTGGTGGCATTTGTCTTCCCAAGCAACCGTACGTGTGATGGAGCCCTGCTTTCCTGGAGATGGCTGAGCACCTGCCTGCCCATGGGAAGTAGTGAATGAATTCCTTGTTTTGCTTTGCTTGCACATGTGGCTTTTGCTTTACTATTAAACTGTCTTTATCTCAACCCACAAGTCTTCTCACTTTTACTCTTCCATTTCTCTCCCCCATCCCACTGAGGGGGGAATGAGCGACCAGGTGGCTGTGTGGTGCTTAGTTGCTGACTGGGCCAAACCACGACATCTGGGCACACTGTGATAGATATTCCTATCACCACCCCAGAACCTTTTCCACAGAGCTGTTCCATTCCTCCAGCCTCGTTGGTCCATCTGAATCGCAACTCTGCCCTCAAGCATATCAACTGATCACCTCAGTTTGATGTCATCTGCAAACCTGATGGGCATGCTCTCCATTACATCTTTTAGTTTGCTGATGAAGGCTTTAAACATAAGAGGACCCAGGATAAACTCCTGTAGTATGACTTTTGTTAGAAGCATCTTGGTAGAGTACAACCCATTATCATCTGGGTCCAACCACCAAAATATATTTTTACCCATCTAATTGTTCACTTAACCACTGTAATATCCTAATTTTTCCACAGGAATCTTATGGGAGAGAGTGTCAAAAACATTGCTGAAGTCAAGGTATTGGACATGCACTCCTATCTTCTCACCTACACATCCAGTCATTTTATCATAGAAGGCAGTCAAGTTGGTCAGGTACAATATAACTTTGATAAACCCATGTTGACTGTTCCCAGTCACCTTCTCCTTCCTGGGCTTCAAGGATACTCACTCATGTACAATGAGTTTTTCAGGAATGAAATTGGGACTGTCTGGCCTGTAGTTGCCCAGATTGACCTTCTGGCCTTCTGAAGTTGACTGTGAACATTTGCTTTGTTCTATTTGTAAGAAATATCTTCCAATCTTCATAGATTTTCAGAGATAATGGGGGGTGGTCTTGTGAAGACATTGGGCATATCTGCCTTAGGTGCGGTCTGTCAGGTTCCTTGGACTTTCAGTTAATTCATGACTTGATCTCATACACTGTTATTGTCTTTCTTCCTTGAACTCTGCCTCCAGGCACAGATTTCAGATAATTGTTCCAATTTTGTTAACTCTAAAATAATTTTTTTTTAATAAAATATTTACAGTCATGAAATGTACTCATTAACAAAGTACTTAATCCAGCACAGGACTCCTAGCCTGGACATTCCCCAGACATTTAATTTTAGTTCATCAAAGTATGCTTTGTGGTATGTTCTGAAGGGTCATCATCACAAGATTAGAAGTTTTTTCTTGCTCATGAAGCCCTCTGCTTCAGGAGGAAGATTTTCACTTGCAGCATTTCATGTCCTGTTGACGACATCTATAAGTTCATTCCATTATATTCTTACAGCCTTAGTCAAGTACCTGGGACCCCTAATTTCTGTCTCTGTTTTACAAGACCCTTGTTATTTTTCAGAAAGCCATTCTGATATCAACTGAGGCTCCAAGTGAGTGATGGTGAAGCAATTCTCATTAGTTGTCTGTGTTCTCAGTGAAAGAGAGGGATATGTGACATAAGAGGATTTAACAGCACCGAAAATCCCCAATGTAAGTTCCATAGACTCTTGGGGAGAAAGGAGGAACATAACTTAAATGAACAAGTTATCTTTTGACTGTCTGGGAAACTATGAGATTATGTTGAGTGGATTTCTTCCTGTCAAGGCAGCAAGTAAAATTTCATTGACACATTTCCAGGATTAGACATGTCTTGCTACCATTGGCTGTGTTCACTTATGCCCTTGCTTTCTTTTACTTGTAATTTTTGCAATATTGGCTCATGATATTCTTTTTGTTAGAGCTGAAGTCAAAAAGGCTTTGAACATTTAAATGTTTTCTGTCTCATTCAGTAACTTACCTCATAAAGGAACGCCTCAGCATTTCCTTTAATCTCTTTTTAACTTATACTGTGCTTAGAGAACATTTTATTCCTACTAATATTCTCTGCTAGTTTTAACTCCTTAGGTTTTCTGAATTTGCACCTTATGTGCTTTTATTGTTCTTTCCTAGAGCATTTTGTTATGTTACTGTTTCCACTTTTTCTATGATTGCCTTTTGCTTTTCAGATTATTAAAGAATTTTTCATTTAAATACATTGGTTTCTGACCTCTTAATCTTACCTTTCCTTTGTATGTGGATAATTTACCTCAAAATTTTTAATATTGTCTTTTTTAGAAATATCCATTTTTCTATCCTTTTTCCTTTAGATTACTTTCTTCACAAATGAGCTCTCAGGGTTGTTCAAGCCCACTTTCCTGAGGTACACAAAATGCATTTTCTTTACTTTCTTCATCCCTTTTGCTTACTTTTCTCTCTGTCTTCAAATTGTAAATCATTGTGCAGAATTAACTCTAAAAATTTTGTGAGCTGATTCTTGTACTTTTTGCAATAAAAAGTCATCCACAATGTGTTCCAAGAACTCACCTGATACTTCCAGTCCTGTGATAATATTTTTTCAACATGTACTAGATAGTTAAAGTCTTCCAAACTTGATTGCTTTTCAATCAATAGTTGGTGTTTCTCTTCTGCTAAATTTGACTTCGAAATTTTCATTTGAACTTTGGAATTTTCCAAATGAACTTCCTGGTTTGTGCAAAACCAGGAAGTTAGGAAGCTTGGTTGGCATTTCTACCACTATTTTCTCTGTAGTTCTTGCTGCATTTCCTGTTTGTATTTCCTTTACCTCCATGCTGGACCAATTTATACTAGACAATATCTTGCCACAAACAGGCAAAATAACATTAAGCACAACAAAAATACATATAACAACTACAAAACATTCCTCAACTTTCCAGAAAGCATTCATTACCATGTGTAGAGTAAAACAGATTACTTCAAGATGTTAATAAAAAGCACTTTGAAGGAATTTGTAGTCATGTACAATTTTGGAGTGAGTGGCTTTACAAGCACTGCCAGTTACTGGCTATTACAATCACTAAGGCTTCCGTATTTTTTGCAATATTTCTCTTTAAGAATACATCACTCACATATTTCATCTTTACAAAGACTGTTATATATTCCAAATTTTTGCACTGTAGATTTACTGGTAGTGTTCCATTAAAGATGAAAGAAAACTGACTGATGTATCTAAACACATGACTCTTGTACCATTTTAAATACCTGTAGGCCATTAATTCCTTATGCTCTTCAGCTCTCATTCTAGGATAGCACAGTTATTTACTGGGATGTATTTGCCAACCCAGTAGAAATAGCTGAGATATTCTAGTGCGTCTAGAATGGCACTGGATGCCAACTCTTAAGTGACTGAGTTACGCTCATTTTTTCAGGTTATCGTACGGCTATTCTCCTTTTAGCTGACATGCATTGCTTATATATCAAGCTTCATTTAGAACTCCTTCAATTATCTTTCACATTTCTGGACAGTTGTGTTTTCTCTTACTTTCTTTCAGTTGTTCCATTCATCAGTAAGCAGACATTCAGGAAAAAAAAATATTGTTTGCTAGACACTTTTGCTATGTACTGAGTTTTAACTTCAGTGTTTGCCTTTACACATGTGAACACAAGAAGTTTCCCATGGATTAGAAAGTTGCAGAAGGAGATGCTAATTCAGGAGAGCATGTAAGTCTGGCACTTTCCTTGGTCCATCTCCTTTTAACACCCCCAGCATCTACAACTGTTGGAACAGGGATTCTAAAAGGTATGACTGTGCCTAATCCCTTTATCATCTGTTCATGGACTTCTTGTTAATAAACCTGCTGATATCTCTGCAGCTTCCTGTGGCAATAAATTCTGGAAGTTCACTATCTGCTGGGAAGAAAAAACTTCTTTCTCATATTTGTTCTCAACTGTCTCTCACAAGTTTCAATACATGCAATAAGTTCTGGTATTCTGTCTTTTGATAAATTATGATTCTTCATTCTTCCTATCCATCACCTTCATGTTTTTAGAAGTCTTGATCCCTCAGCCTTCTTCTCTTCAAATTTAAGAATATCAGATATTTTTTTCTCTCTTGTAAAGTAGTACTGCTATCCGCTTGTTTGCTGCTCTCCTCTTTACATTCTTTAACTCCAGTCTACTCCATTTTATCCCTCTTGAGATGCATAGAACAAACCTTTACACAGTACCAAATAAATCAGTCCAACAAGGTTTTTATAGTGAGGTCCTCTCTTTTGTTGTCTCTTTCTGTGGATGCACAACATTTTGCTACCTTTCTTTGTTAGCTTGCACACATTAAGACAATGACTTCAAAGAACCTTAGGATCTCTTACTTGAGCTGTAACTACTAGGCATAACTGACAGAGTCCTATGAAATACTTTGTAGTAAGGATACATGACAGTTACGGATTGCAAGTATGAACTATGTGGAGGAAAAAAAAACCTAATGATAATTTTTTAACAGAGTTTAAGTAACTGGTTTTAAACATTCTTAGAACTTGTGAACAAATATTATTACTGGAATTGCTGTTTTAGAGTTATAATTTCTGGCTCTTTCCAGAGAATACATAGGTTGACCCGTTTACTTAAGCCTAATTTCAAGGGGGAGAAACATATAGACATATGTAAGTCTAATGGTAAGAGAAGATGAGCATTGGAAATGTTTAAGTGTCTGAATACGCCTTCTTTTAAGTGTGTAAGTGTGTGATGTCATATAAGGATAATTTAAGGTTACAAAGATCTGGTATTAAAACTTTAATGAAATGAGTCTGGAAAGATCATGCATCATTAAGGACGTCTGTCATATGGTGAGCGTGTGAAATCCTTGCCGAGTGGCATGCTGGAAATGAAATACATTAACAATGTGTTCCAGAAAGAAAAATGGGACAAAAGCTAAGTGAAATGTGGGGTAAAGCCAGAAAAGGACCCTTCCACATTAGTATCTTCAAAACAACATGTGGAGGATTGGTACTTTGGCAAAGAAATATATACTTCACATAGATTCATTCTCTGATACTCCAATCTTTTGAGGCAGAAAGAAGTCTTTAATTTTACTGATTTCTGTGATATGGGAGAAGAGTGATCAGTTCAACTAAAAGAAAAAGCTATGGAGTATTACTACATTAGGTAATATATTTTTTTCCTCAAAACAAAATAACAATAAATATAGTAAAATAGTAATGTTTAGTTTTACAGACATTCAGAAAATATTCATGAAAATTAAATCTTTACAGAACATTTTCCACCTGGAAAACCTTTTAATAAAACTTTTGATCAACAAAAATGCTGACTACTTCTAGTATATTGGACATGAGCGGGCAATGTGTGCCTGCAACCCAGAAAGCCAGTTGTATCCTGGGCTGCATAAAAAGAAACCTGGCCAGCAGGTCAAGGGAGGTGATTCTGCCCCTCTACTCCACTCTCGTGAGACCCCACCTGGAGTGCTGCATCCAGCTCTGGGTTCCCCAGAACAAGAAGAGCACAGACCTGTTAGAGTGGGTCCAGAGGAGGGTCACAAAATTGATCAGTGGCCTGGAGCACCTCTCCTCTGAGGAAAGGCTGAGAGAATTGAGGGTTTTCAGCCTGGAGAAGAAAAAGCTCTGGGGAGACACTTTATTTTGTCCTTTCATTATATGAAGGAGGCTTAAAAGAAAGAGAGATACTGAGGCCTGTAGTGACAGGACAAGGAGCAATGGTTTTAAAGTGAAAAAGGGTACCTTTAGTTTGGACAAAAGGAAGGAATTTTTTTAAAAAATTAGGGTGCTGGGACACTAGAACAGGTTGCCCGGAGAAGTTGTGAAAGCCCCATTGGAAATGTTCAAAGTCAGGCTAGATGGGGCTTTGAGCAATCTGATCTAGTGAAAGATGCCTTTGCCCCCAGCATGGGGGTTGGACTAGACGATCTTTGAAGGTCCCTTCCAACCCATACCATTCTATAAGGCACAGTGTAGGGAGGGACTGAATAGGAAATCCTGAGTAAAATCTTTGGGACAACTAGTGGAACTTTAAAAATAAAACATTTCTAACTTGCTGAAGCAATGATGAATGTGAAATTGTTAAAGATAATTATCTCAAAGCAGTTCTAATGATCATATAGAACTGAAAATTATCACTCATTTTGTGGGCTACACCATTACATACCCATGGTGTAGTAATGTATAGTTCAGCAACATACAGTGCTGGCAAAGTATTGATCTTGGAAAGTCAGGAGGTGTGACGTGAAATATAGAACTACTAAAGTTTGGGGTAAAATACAGGCTTGTGTTCAAACTTGATTAATAGATCAATTTTTTTAAATACAAAAGCAATTATTCTAATGAGCGTAGACTTAATGAATTAATATCCTTTGGCAATGTGCCAGCCGGAAATGGAGAGACAAGTAAGTTTATGCCAAATTAATTGTCCTTTCCTTCTGAGTCAGGGAAATAAAAAGTGAGATGTCACTTTTAGTAAAATGAAAAATGAAGATCACCAAAAGTTGTTTTGGTTTTCTGTTTTATTTTGTTTTGTAAGATATTCAGACAGCTGTAGCTCTTAATTGTTGAAATAAAACCTCCTGTATTCAAAACCAGAAAAAAATCCGTTATGTCAACAGAAGGAAAACAGGTGCTGTGCAAAAATTACAACAGAACTCGAAGAACCTACAAATAAATGAATTAATATATTATGGACAAACAGAACAACTGTCAAAAACAGAGCAAAGTAAGTTGCTTGTACTTTAAAATGTTCCAATATTTTCTGCCATGGTGTGTAACAGTACAGAATAGATGGTACAGAAGATAAGTTGCTGTATGTTTTAATTAGATATAGAGCCAGAATACAAATGGAGTGCACACCCCAGCCTATAACCATGAAACATTCCTTAAGTTACATCTATTTTGTAAGATAAAAAGAACAAATATTAGTTCCTGGCTCTGAAATCAAGGAGTACAGACTTGCTTACATCAACACCATGTTCCTTTATTGGTAGATATAGAATTAGCCTAGACATAGCCACTGAATTTTGATTGTTGCTAAAGTCAAAGGTCTGGGTAAGTTGCAAATTAAACTTCACCATTTTGCTTGTGCTTGTCTGTTGCTTTCTCCACACAGATTTAATTTGGAAGCACGAAACCAGTATCGTCATTGCTGTCAGACTTCCACTTGTCATGACAGATGGGAGGTGTCACGGGAGGTGAGGACATTTGGAGAACAGCTTCATGACCCAAGTATGACTCATAGTTGCTTGTTGCATACAGAGAAATTGTCACATATGATAGTTTTTTAGAAGTCTGGCCTTATGTCTTCACAAATGTGACTTCACTTACTGTCATTTTTTCACCCTCACATTCCCTATTTTCTGCTGGTGTCCAAAAAGCAATAATTAACACCAATGAAATTCAGCAGGACTAGTTAAATAGAAGTGAGAAAAGAATTTGAGTTATTTTGTACTTTTTGTGTTTGCAATAGAGTGGTTTAGGAAAAAAAAGTGCTATTTTCCCTTTGTTCTCTGAGCTATTTTTCATGTACAAGTCAGGACAGAAGTGGTTACTGGCAAAAAATTCCAGTCTGGATTCTTATGTTCCTGATACATTTATGACTATTAGCAGTTATGTAGGAAGTACTACTTCACTCTTTCAAACCTTATAGGCCTATTTTTCCCCTCAATCAGGTTAAAATTTTCCATACAGTTGTGGAAGGGAATTGAACTTATAATATTTACATTTGCACACCTTTTCTGCTTTCATTAGCAGAAAGATATTTTACCTGTAGACCTGTATATTATATCGTCTGCCAATACATAGTTACCTGAAGTATAAAGAGGATGGGAAACTGGAAATTTAAGTATGTTCTGAGAATAATTTTCTGACCAGCTGTCTGCAAAAAATGCCAACAAACCCCACTTGATTACTTCAAAGGGAGAGAACGTGGTGAATATTATATTAACACCCAAGTGTGGCTTGTTTTGTCAACAGAAGCAATAAGGTATCTGCCACAAAGAAAAGTTAATCAATAGGGAAGAACACTCTTCCCTTATTGGAAAATAGAACTGCAGCTTTTTGATAAACTGATTAAATTAAATTGGAGAAAAATATATATCCCTTGTGCATCACTTGCCTAAAATGCATTATGCCCTAATTAATTGCTAACATCTAAGGAGGAAAACTTTTGTTTTTGAATATGCCACCAAAATCACAGACTCAGAGAATCACAGGTTGGAAGGGACCTCAGGGATCCTCTAGTCCAACCTTCTAGAAAGAGCAGAGTCTAGACAAGGTGGCCCAGCACCCTGTCCAGACGACTCTTGGAGGTGTCCAACGTGGCCAAGTCAACAACTTCCCTGGGGAGATTATTCCAATGGTGACTGTCCTCACTGTGAAAAATTTCCCTCTCGTGTCCAATCAGAATCTCCCCAAGAGCAACCTGTGTCCATTCCCCCTTGTCCTCTCCATGGGACTCCGTGTAAAAAGGGAGTCTCCATCTTATTTGTAGTTACCCCTTAAGTACTGGTACATGGTGATGAGATCCCGTCTGAGCCTCCTTTTCTCAAGGCTGAACTATAGAAAAAGACACTTATTTTCTCTGCAATTAAGCCTACACCAATGCATCTACAGCTTCTGCTTTGCTTATCATGGTAAATTAATCTATGATCGTCTTTGCTCATACATCTGGACTGTTCTCAGCCCCTAAGACGGCATACTGCTAACAGGTTTGGGTATGCTTGTGCTGCACTGAAATGCTTTTTGCAGAAGGCATTGTCCTCCATGACAGAAGAGGTCTGATCCGGACAAGAAGGTCTAAAACAGAGAGAGAATCAATTTGCAGAAACCTGAGGAGAGGAACTGTGAACAGAATTCATAGCAGGATATTTAAATGTGTGCGGTAACATGAGGACCTTGTCTCCCATCTAGTATTCTAACTACATTTGTGAGGGTTACAACCAAGCCTTGCTGCTTTAGCCTGGATTCTGTCTGCATTTGTAAGGACTATAGCCTATATTTTCATGCCAGCAAGTCCCTGGAAGAGTGGATTAATAAAAACTGGCACACCTAGTTGTTGGTGATAGATTCTCTGAAGAAGTGGGCTGGAAGACAACCAGAGCAAGAAGCCGGTCTGAGAAGCATTGGGAAATATAATCACATCACAGGTATAAAGGAAATTTTTGAGCACTTACATAATAGCTTATTGAGAGGTCTGTAGCAACATCAGCAACCAAAGATGATCTGATGCTGGCAGTAATAGCAAGGTAATCTGTTTTGCATTACCTGTCTATACAGCTGTCCCTTTGCTTTTTATAGACATGGTATGTATCTAGCACTGGCAACTTTTTGTAGATTTTGCTGCTATAAATATGCAATAGTTATACACAATGCTAGAACCGTTATGGATTTAACAGTGTTAACACCAATCTGACACTTGTCATTCCCACTTTGTGCTGCAACATTCAGAAATATAGATGAACCCAATGAGGAAATAATAAATTGTATCAGATAAGGAAATACTAGAATGAACCCAACACAAATCTGGACAAAGACCTAAAAGCCAAGAGGAATAATGATATTGACTATGTAGATGAGGAAGAGAAGTGATAGTCAGTAAATTTACTGCCAACCTCAGTTCTTTATTTACCAATAAAAAAGGATGAGGAACAGTTGTAGGAAGAAGTAGAATGCTTATTACATAATCAATACTGGAACTGAGTTGGTGTGATGAAGAATAATGGACAGATTTATCCCATTTAATTTTAGGAATAAATTAATTTCCCAAACTATCTGTGTCTAGTGCCATTGAAGGCACCCTGCTATATCTGAGATAGCAGCATTGGAATAGTAGACGTGACTTAGGAACTACCCTGCCCATCTGAGGCAGCAGCTGAAGGTCAGCAGGCAAGAGCACCAAAAGTAATATTAGATTACTTATACTTCTGCAGATGAATTGTGCATTGGGCAGCAATGGATGAGGCTCATAGACTTAGGCATTTATAATGTAGTTATCAGCATATGATTTAGTATTATATGAGCTAGGTGCCTGCAGTCCCACTGTTATTGGAGACCTAGTCAGTGTAGTGATATACTAATTCAGTCCCTTTTAAATATGCACCTAACTAAAGTCCTGATAGATTACATGAGGATATCTTAAAAAGAAGCACCAGTTCTTCCTTCTACACAAGTGAGTCATGCTGAGCGGAGTCTGAAGATCTATTCAGCTCGACAAATGCATCTTATACATTTCTGGAAGTATTTCCATATATGTAGATATAACCAGACTTTGGGTTTCAAAAATGCATGAATGATCTTTTTATATACTGAAAGGAGAAATGGAGGACAAAAATAAGGTTTTTATAGGCTTAACTGAAAACACTAGGGAGAAATATTGGAAATTTGAAAATAAGAGTAACTTGGATGAGAATAATTTTGAAATAAAAGAATTATTGATCCTTATAAAGGAAAGAAAGAAAAAGCAAACTAATGACAATGGACAATAGGTTTCTATAGATGCAAAGGAGCTCTGGGAAGCAAGATGCCATAGGAAGGAATTCTAAGGGATAAGATGTTTTAAAGAACTGGTAATTCCTTAACAAAACAATATTAGGGACACAGAAAAAATTGCTGTGAAGAAGAATGATAGGAAATGTAATGTGTTTAGATAGAGTAAAATGTAAGATCTTGCATAACCTTAGACTAAGGAAAAAAAGGTACACAGAAATTAGATAGTAGGCTAAATTACTAAAGGAATAGAGTTGCTAAATAGGCATAACAAAAGGCTAAGACTTACTAATTGAACAGCAGCAAAATATTAGCAAAATCAGAAAGGCACAAACTGAGGTACTTCAAGCCAAAGACATCAGAAGAGGACTGAACCGGCATTCTTAGTGTATTAGAAGAAAAAACCAAAACAACAGGAAAAGATATAGTTCATTACACAGTGGAGAAGGAAAGCTATTGAAGATTAAGCTGAATGGCTGAAATATTGAATGAGTTTTAGTTTTCTTGAGACTGTTCTGAGCTCTGATCATACAGCTAAAACAGTGAGGGGTCTGAACTATACATATAAGAAATGGGAAGAGAGTGCTCTGGTAAATTTAAAACACTCAAGTCATCTTAATGTGATTAATTCACCCTTGAGTACTAAGAAAACTAAATAAAATAATTACAGTTATGAGGGAGAATTCAAAGATAAAAGGAGGAATACTGAAGGATAAACCTAGTGCCTATTTTAGAAAAGATATAAAGGACAGCTAACAAGAACCCGAGTAATGTAAAACAACGTTAAACTTAATTTCTTCCTACAAAAAACACAAGAGGGTTTTCAGAAAATTAAGAAGAACGATGTACTTTATATTTTGAGTTTCTTAGGATTCTGACTGTTTTCATACATGATGTAAGATAAGGAATGTAAAGAAACATATTTTAAATGAAAATTCTAAAAGGGTATAAAACTGGGTAAATACTCAGGATGTTTATTGTTGAGATGTTACCCAGGTCTTCCCAATAGAAAACAATCTAGTAGTTATAGTAATTTGCAGCATTAGCAATATCATGCTGTTGTGAAGAAACAAATATTCAGCTGATATATACATATACAAATACCAATGTTATTGCAAAATTTATACTATACCAAGATTGGACTGAATATCTGAAGAATTCTGAAGGTCAAAAATTTGAAAATGTCTTCAGGAAAACAAAAAGTATGATCAATGGAATCTTAGGAAATAAAAGACCAAATGGTGACCTAATAGGTTTTAAATAAATGAAAAAGCTGTTAAAATAGGAGGAATGAATTATTTTCCATGTTCAAAGAAGATAGAAGTTGCCATTGAAATCAATCACTCCAAGAGGTATTTAGTTTTCACATTTAAGGGAAACCTCCTAATCAAAACTCTAGTTAACCAGCAAATTAGCTTGCACAGGGATGTTGTAGAGTATCCTGCAGGAGACTTATACATACATAATAAAACGGAATAGATGAATATCTCATAGGAATAGTTCAGATATAGCTGGTAATGAATTTAGAGGCAGGGATACATCCTAGATCTCCTTCGTGCATTGTTTTCCATTCTTTTTGTCTGCAGAGTAGATATTCTTATGTGCCTCAGTTTACCTAAGTAATTGGTTGGAACAAGATTTACTTAAGCAATTTTACAGAGATGAATTGTATGTTGCTAAACTTCTTTGACACCTCAGATTAAAACTGCTGCATAAGGGCAAAATATTATGTTGTACTACTAACTTCATGTATCACAGACATTTTGGGATGAAAGTAAAACATAAACAAGGTCATTAGACTGATAATCTTGCAGACCTTTCTCCACTCTGTCAACCTTATTTAGAATTTGCTCAGTGTGTGCATTTGGAACTGCTGAGTTTCAAGAACAGTTCAAAATAGTCTTGCTGCTCCAGAGTAGGTGTTTGTTGCACTGTAATGTTTCTTAAATATTATTGAAGAAAAGGACAACAGTTTGTCTATTTGAGTGTCAGATTTTCCACTGAAGATTAACAGCTTCCAAAAATGGCTTAAAACAAAAAAGAAGATAAAAAATAGCATAACTGAGAATAAAAATGTGTGATTAGTTTTATTATAACTTCTAGCTGATAAAAGCTATGCAAGTATAGAAAATAATCTTTACTCACAAGAAGTTTGTTGGATAATGTAGAATCATTAATAACATTGAAACAGAAATCTTACTTGAGGATATTCTAATGGAAAACATTCTCTTCTATGTTCTTTCCACATAAACTTATAGAAAGAAAGACAATTTCAGTTGTTCACTTGGAATTAGTACTTATTTACGATGCTTTTGTTTTCAAATTAAACATTCAATAGTATCCCATACGAACAGTATCAGATGGAGTAAGAAGTTGCTATGACCTCGGAGAAGAAAGTAATGAAGAAACAATGGCAATAAGATGTTTTTCATGCAATCTATCTTCATAGTTACAGATGAAGATATATGATCCTATGATCCTTTAGTAACAGCTCTGCAGATGACATTCTTTATCAGAGGACGAATGCTGCTAGTTGAGTTCTCAAAAGTAAACACTATGTTTTCTTTATATAAAATGTATTGCTAAATCTTATCCAACTTCAAACAATTCATCAGCTATTCAAACCTCTAATGCTAATTTTCTTCTCCTTAATATGTGATTCCATGAAAGACGGTATCATCCCATAAAGAAATTTCATTTTACATAGTAGTAAAATATTTTTACCAACATGCCTTACGGTCTTTCTTTTTTCTTGAAGTATGAGAATGACAGTTGCTGTTCTTCACTCCTTTTAAGTGACAGAAAAAGTGATGGTGCATAACTGGATACTGTTTTAATGTCATAATTAATCTTTCCAATATTTTCATTTATAAACTTACTATCAAAATGTTAATAACAGCTGCAGTTCTAGGAGTGCATCATAAACCTCTTAGGGAGGGTTGGAACTTCCTTGTGCTTTTTTTGAAAGCCTTATATGTGCAAAAAATTTAAAAACCTAATTCAAGAGTTAGATGGCAACTCACTTCTCTGGGCTTTTTTAAAATCTCTTGTTGTGGTGGGGCAGCTTCTAACTTTTATTCTTTGGTGGCTTATTTTCTGAAGTTTTTGGAAACTATGAAATAATTCATTAAATGATCAGGGTAGTACACTAAGCTTAGTTGCTCGTATGCAGTCTTATATTATTTTGCAGAGGCTGTTTATGAGAGAGTATAAACTCAAGGTAGATGTTTAGCAACTATGACATAAAATTCAGTTTTCTCCTCGTAAAAAAACCCACAAACCCTTGAGTTTTTTATAACTTCAGTATTACAGATTATCCCCTACTCCACCTCTGAAAACAAGGCCCATTTTCTGCCAAACAAGATCTGTTTTGATCAGAACTGAATCTCTGTCCTGTTTCCACTCTTGCTAGCACCCTTAGTGACTCTCTCTTTGATTTGTCAGACAAAGCGGTTTCCACACAGGCCATTCTGCTGAATGAAGTTTTGCTCTTTGAACCTTCAAACACTACTATCAAAGACAAGGAAACAATCATGGCAGATTTTTATGTTAACTGAATTTTCTTTTTTGATGTCTTATTACAATGTTCGTGGTTTTTAGATGTACTTAGTATGAAACTTTTTTGTGATTATCTGCTTTGCTCTGATGTAGTCATCTGTAGAAGCCATTTGTTGCCTTACAAAATTTTTCATAATAAATAGTTCTTGGAATCTACGGTAACTAAGTGTAGCCTAAAGGCCAAGATTAGCGTACAGGTTCTGGGTTATACTGCTGAAACTTTGTCTGTAGTATTTCTGTGTTTAAAAAGTCAGACTCTTTTCAGAGAAAAATCTTGGACAGAGGACTGGGGTGTTGGGGTGATTAGTCTCTGCACGGCACATTTTATTTAGAATTTTTAAAAACTGATATTCTGGCCCCTGACACAGTGCTCAGATCACCCCTGAGATATGATTAAAATAATTATTACTCTATCATATTTACATTGCCAAAATATTACTTTCAAATTATATCAAAACTCCTTTACTAGGTTATATATATTTATATATGTTTTATATATTCATATATTTATATATGTATTTTTATATTTAGACATTTAAAATGTATTTTTAAGAATTCTGCAAACAATGTTCCTAAGTCCTAAATCATTCATCGTTCTCCATGTTTCTTCAGTCATAATGTGTGCATTATCTCATACATGAAACTGAATGCCAAGGAATCAAATTTATATAACCACTATAAATTATTTCTCTGTTGCAATTTATTTTCTTCATATCCTGGTCTTAATTGTCTTAAAAATGAAAAAAGGCTATATTGTTTCAAATCAAAATCCCTTTGAATATTTTATTTGCCTTTACCACACTGTGAACTTCTAAGACATAAAGGCACATAATACAATATTTTTCACTTCTTTAATATAGTAAGATTTTGTGTTGAAGTTGCAAACCCCTGAAGCTTGCAAGTGGTGCTTTTAATAGAGCTAATTTGCATAACAACAGTACTATAAAATTTGATTTGTTTTAAAAGAGGAATTACTGAAACTTTTATTTTATTTCAGATGTGAAACATTTGACACTACTGTCAAAACGTCTGCTCATTACCATAATAAATATCAGTCTTTTTTTTTTTTTTTTTTGATAGCTTTTTATGCCAGCAATGACTTGGCAAAGAATTTTTTAGATCTCTCAGGCTCTCAAGATCATATATTCTGTTGTGGTAAGTATTGTAAATAGTGTAATAGCTCTATTTACAATCATAATACTACGTAGCAATTTAAGGTCAACTTGGATTTGAAAAATTTAACACAGGGTATAAGAAAATAGTTGTTGGCTTAGAGTTCTTTGCAGGTACCTTTGAATATAGTATTTAATTGCTTTGGAAGGTGTTTTGAGAACTGTTTTTTTGTTTTAAGGTTTGAGAGGATGGGTTTGTGTTAACTTGCATGAGTAAATGGAGTTGTTAACACCTATAAAACATGGAAAGCATTTCTTTAATCCATCATAGTTGCTTGTGATATGCAACCGTTATGGAAGAGACAGGAAATACCGTTCTCTGAAGTTAGACATAGATAAAACAGGAAGGTAACTTTTCATTTGGGAAAAACATACTTTTGAATGAGCGTCTTACCTTTCAACTATAGATACTCTGAACAGCTTATTTTTCTTAAAACAAATGCTTTGAACTGCTGAACTACTGAGACATTAAATATCAGTCTCCAGCATTCTTTTTTATTTTTAAATGTCTGAGGGCTAATACAGTGATGTCACCAGCTGTTCCATGACACACATAGGTTAGAGTGAAAGGCGTAACAAAGATGATATGTAAGGAAAAATTGTGCAGATGGAACAGGTTGATCATTATTAAGGAGAAAATGGCTGAGATGATTCTCAGAGAAAATGGGCTGTAGGGACATATCAGAGATAGAGGATCATTCAGTGGTAGGGGAAGGGTGACATAGACTGGGAAAAAGGGCTAAAGAGACATGAATGAGAGATGAGCAAACAGACAACAGGCAAGTGAAGGTAAATTATGAAAACCAAAAAATGTTTCAGCTACATGCTGAAACTTAAATATAGCTTACATTTAACACATAAGATACAAAATATTTATGAAACTAGGGGTGTGGTGAGAGTAAGAAGTTTAAAATAAGTGGCTTTTGGATAAAATTAAATGGGCAGATGTGTAAAAAATACCAGTAGTCCATCATAACATCCATGCCTTAGTGAAAAGTGGAATTCTCTATCTGAATTTGTGTATTGAAGGGATTTAAACTAGATACACAAACTTGTAGGTAGAAGATTTTATGCATTAACAATTTCATAAATTTAAGCCTCCAAAATTCCTAAATTGCATAAATAATTAGATTTTGGTGGACAGTTGGCCTGACCTTATCTTGAAAAATTGTCATGCTAACGTACAGCAGTCAAGGGTATGGCTCTTCCATTTAAAATAGCTTCTTATAATTATTACCTGTCACCTCTTTCATTTCTACACTACCTGTTATACGTATCAACAATTTTCAGGTTGTACTATAGTTTTAAATTTGACCTTTCTCTAATGTTCTTCTCTTCTCAGGTTTGAGTTCTCATTCTGTTGTCAGCACCAACGTGTTCCAGAGTATCTATAGCTTCAACCCCTTTTAGATTTAGAATTTCTACTATTACTCTAACTGCTGCTAGTATGACATATAGATATCAGAGCTACAACAGATCTTTGGCTATAATGTGATACAGAGCCTGAATAGCCCCAGCCTGATCAATCAGTCCTGGGAGGATCACCGTGAAGCTGTCATAAAGCCACATACTCCAGTAGATGGATATTATAGACACTACTGTAATGCACATAACTGCTTACTTTTCTGTCTCACTAAGAGGAATTCAGGTCAATGCTAAGATAACTAAATTGAGTTGTCACATGTAAATTATGCATCTATGCTCCTACTACAGTCAAGAGACATAGGAAAAGATTCAATCTTTTCATATGTTGCAGGTGTCCCGCCTGGCCAAGGGTTGCTGCTCAAAAAGGTGCCTGACGTCTGTAAGTCTTGTAGCCAGATATCTTAGATTTTTGTGCAGATGTCTTAGAAAGCCTAGAGAATTTCAAATGATGATATAAATATCAAATGGATCCCACCACTAACAAATAAAGTCAATGGAGATGAGAGGATATTTCACCTTACTCTCAAGCAAGCATGTTTGGTTCAATGCTATTGCCCAGAAAAGTGTGTCTAGAGCTGTGCCCTACAGCACCCAGGACATCAGCACAAGTTGTCCAGGTGTGACACAAAACGGTGGGAGACATGCTCTTCCGGGGCAGCAGCTGGAGGATTGGCAGGATACCTTAGACATGTCAGATTTCTGCATTCAGACCCTATGTTTGGGCAACTGAATTGAGTGTCTAATGGCTGAATTTTGCTCTAAACTCAGTTAAGTGTATTGCTTAGGAATCCTTTGACTTTGCTAGGCACTTTGGCTTGCTCACATGTAAACATCCAAAGTTAGGTGTGTTTATCTTCCACTGAATGTTTAGCCTTCTGCTAATACCTCCATTTAGTATTGCAACGGAATATATAATCTCTCACCTACAACTTAACAATGTTTTTCTGTATGCCCTTAAAAACAGCTGTTAAGAGGAGGCTACAAAGGGGACTCAACAGAAAAAAAGAAAATATCTCTCCACTGTTAATTCCACTTTAAACTTTGACTTTTCAGTGTAGAAGTGAAGAGTCAGTTTCTTTACAGTCTTGCACTTTGGTTTGTCACCAGCTGATTTTGAAAATGCATGATGTGCAATGAGAAAACTTCTAAATTCTCAGGACTCTCCCATGAACAAAGAAAAAATTTCCCCCCCAGCTCTTTTAAAGTGATTAGCTGTTTATCTCATATTATAACAACTCAGCGATGGTTTTAGAAAGTGGGGGTTTTTAACCCTAAGTCCTCAATGGCAAGAATGACAGCTTCATAATCCCTCCAGAAAAGACCAGGAGCTTGTTGAAAAGCAGGTTCTAGAAGGCAGAAAGGAATATTTTCAGTCATTGGAAGTGCCCAAAGTTCTATACAAATGCATATATATTTATACATTCTCACTGAAATAAATGACCAGCAAATGCTAATGGCTGTGATCTAGTTTCTTCCCTGCTCCCTCCTTTCTCTGAAGGATTGCAGGGTAGCATTACATTAAATTACTTTCCATATACTTATTCTTCTGGGACCTAATCAAACAGAGCCCGTGTCTCTAGGCTTAAACAGTGAATCTCTGCTAGCATTGTTGGAGCGTTGACTTCCCCATCAGTCAAGCTCACAGCTTTGGAAGCATAAGATGTTGCTAAACAGCACTGCTGGGATGCAGAGGACTTTGCTGCAAATTCACCTGCTGTAGCGTTAAAACGAAGAAATGAAATTTGTATGCAGCTGGTTGAACCAGATAGGAAGGTAGGCTGAGGGGCCTTGTGATTTTAAAAAAGTGTAGGAAGTTAACAAGAATAGGACCCTTCTTCCTTCTTAGAAACACAAGTAATTGACTGCTAGAACTGCTTCTGTTGCGGGTATTGATCAGTGACAGTTAGAGATGTTCTTCACAATCACTCGTCCTGTGAGGCCTAATTAACAAAGGCTGGCTTGCTGAATTAGATAAAACTCAATGTCCACTGAAATTAATGTGATGCTGTCTAAGCGTCCTTCAACTATTAAGGGAAAATCAAGTTAAAGTGGAAGAAATGAGGGAAGTCCTGTTAAGGGCTAAAACAATTGTGACTGGAAAAGTGGATTAAGACAACAGTTTTGCAAGGACAATGCAGAGACACAGAGACACTGTCTTAAAAAAAACAACTGCCTCTTCATTTTCTTCTTATATTTTTAATGCTGTTTGTGCTATTTACTACCAAAGATTATTTTTTTTTTTCTGGGAATCACCCACCAGCAGTAGAGACTGAGAAATTAGAGCTTTTAAAAATGAAGCTATTTTCTGATGATAGTTTGTGCCCTAGCTGAACTGAGGTTCAGTATTTTGCATCTTGCTGTAAAAGTAGAATAAGTAATTGTGAAAGAAGGAACGTGACTAAAGGAGGGATGACTCTGGACCAAGAAAAATGGGTTTCATGGACACACAGTTTCCTTCGTCCCTTCTGTCAGATCATAGTACAGAAGTCCTTTGCTTTACCCTTAGATGAAATCAGTGACACAGGTTTTCCTGAAGCCACCAGCGCAAGAGATTTCAGGCTCTGAGTCCTAGGTTCACAGCAGAACTAGGAAACTAAGTCTGCATTTAACCTTCAGAGCCAATATGGGTTGTGAGCTCTAAAGCCTTGGTCTCCGTATCGTCTAACCAGGAGTTAGGTCTCGTGTTATACCCAGGTTTATAAATCATCTCTTAAAGGAATGTAACCAGACCAATTAATCCCAGCCAACAAAACATTCAACAAGACACTTAAGAAATCCACTTAATAAAAAGTAAAATAATGCTTATGTCACTGTATACTACAGGACCTTGAAAAATCTGTGCAGAAGAAAAGGGGCAAGTGCAAAATTCAGTGGGATTTGTTATGCTCATATACTTAGTTCAAAGCTGGTTCTACCTGACCTATTCATTATCTTTAATGTGGTCTGTTCAGCAGTGTATGTTTTCTTAGATAAACTGCTTATTTTGTAGCCCATCCATTTTCACATAACTTCTTCATATGTGGACTGTTTATTTTCTCAGATAACCTTTCTATCTGTGGATGAAATCAGGGTATTTTTTTCTCAGATACACATTTGCATTCTTTCAAAGCATGGGATCTTTCACATATTGTTTCAAGTGTGGTTTAAAATAGCTTCAATGTATATTTGGCTAAACATATATTATTCTGCGCTCCTAGTTTTCCCATTTCCTATTTTCCCAATTTCCTGGAAATTGATGTCACATAACAATAGTTGAAGAATATGAATGCATGTACAGTGCCTTTCTAAAAGAATATAAATGCATGTAGAGTGCCTTTCTAACTACTTCTTATTAAAATGTTAACATGTCTCAATTTATGGTACTTTTAAAGGTAGTTATTAACCTTTTTCACTTAACTGTATTTGATTTTCATCAGGGTACACTGCCTGGACTCCTGAGATTGTTAGGTTTCTTTTCTCATGGATGATGAGAGTCTTTAGAGGTAGAGTGTAGTTCTGGAAATGTCTGTTTAGAGTCATGTGCCCTGAATCCCAGCTAGTCAATTATCCTGCTGTCAGGGACAAATCCACAGATGCACTGCATAAGGGGAAGGGAAGTATACACTTATATTTATATGCAAAATCAGTAAGATTATAGAAGTAACATTTAGGTTAGTGTAAATACTTGAGTCTGAAATAAAAAAGCCCTGTAAGCTAGGGATGAAGGAAGGGTTACCTCAGGAATACCCTGGCTTTAGAGCAGACTTTGATATGCAGTGACAGTGGCTGAAGTTTTTATTGTACTACAGGGAAGACTATTTGGCAGAATGACCCAAAACCTCATGTTTTCAGTAGTCAGCATTTTTGAGGCATGCAATGGATAGACTCAAAGTCTACCAGCTATAAACTAGACTCTTCTTTTCCCTTTGATTTTGATGACAGTTATTGAAAACTGAAATGTCTTAAATGATACTTTATCTGCCAGTTTACAGTAATTGCTTACCATCAGAGAGAAACTCACGAGAGAGGAAGGAATGTCTTGCCATCTTCAGGATACATTAAATTAAAATTTCAATTGGAAACTGAAATCTGTCATAATTAACCACTATCATCACCTTTTTTTTTCTGTCTGTAATCATTGTGCATTCATCTGTAAAATCTTCAAAGCTTAATTTGGTGGAAAGTATCTGCTTTTTTGACGGGATACTGAAAATCACAAAGCTGGAGTTTCAGTTGCCTCAGCCTTCCTATAACTTTATGAGAGAAAGATCTCAGCATTGGCAACAGGATAAGCTTTGAATCTAAGAGACTGCCCATGAACTACAGGACAGGAATCACATAGGTCTCTGTAGCTTATAGGGTCAATGACATAAGCTATAAGGTTATGGACATCAATGCACATCATTTTGCTTAATATCCACAAACATTCAAACAGCAGTTAGTCTTTTAAACACTATGAAAAATGACCTGCTCTGTTCTGTAAGTAGGGGAATAATATAGGTGCTAGCTGTCAAATGACAGCAATTTACACATCCTTTTCCTTTTTCACTATCATTTGTCAGAATCAGTTTTTTGTTATATGTAAAGTGGTTTCGATCAATAACTAGAAATCAGCTTGTTTTGCATTGATTTGCTGAGCAGATTATGTATGAAGATGACAAGGAGTTATGGCTGACACAGACCACTCTCTAATTGCCCAATGGATTTAACACTTCTCAGTCAATTCTGTGAATACAATAGAGTATCAGAAGCATTTTAAATATTTTTTATAGTATTTCAGTGACAATAAGAATACAATCTGGACAGCTTAATCTAGAACCATTGGCATGAGAACATAGTTTTTATCCTTTAGTCATCATTTAGTAAGGAATTTCTAGGTCAAGGATGTGCAGAAAGCAAACTTGTGACTTGGTATTCATAAAAATGTGCTGCTAAACAACAGATATGGAAAGAAAGTCAGCAAAGAAATCAGCAATGAAGGAGTCATATGGCAAGCATAAGTTAAATAATGGGAAAATGTGACTATGGAGCATAACTGGTACTTCATTTGCAAGATAGTATCTAAGCTCTATTCATTCACCTCATTTTATTAACAGACTTGTAACCATTCTCAACTCACAGCAGTTGAATAAAATGCAGCATCTAAAATGAAGATTTGGTTTATTTTTCTTTTAATTCTTTTCTTTTCATCACCAAGTGTTTCTTTTTCTTCTCTCCATTTGATAGAAATATATAAAAGGAATTACTTGAGTTGAATCAACTGGAATATTCCTCATATTTTCCTGAAATATGGTATGATTTTTGTGTTTTTAAATACTGGGTTACTTTTGAATGGCCTAGCCAATATGATGTAAGAGAATAAGGGAATAGAGACTGGAATGTCTTAGATGATTCTGGTTATGTCTTTTATGCTACATCTAGAAGGACAAAATCTTCAGAAAAGGGACTGCATCTTCCATCTGTTCAGGAAAGAAAAGAAAGATGTCATAAAAAGTGACGAAAATTACTTGAAACAAAAAAAATTGAATTTATATGGATCAAAAAAACTCAAAAAACAAAGGCATCAATTAAGAGTAAAAATATGTGACAATCTGAGTTTAATTGGCTCTTACATTCCTTATGTTAGTGAGTATAATTAAATATTCAGATTCCACGTTTTCAACCTGTTCTGCTATAGGAAGATACAAACCAAAAAGATGTGCCGTGGGAATTTTATTCACTGTAGGTAACTGAAGCCTGAAGGTGGCATTACAGAGATGTGTTATAATATTACAAGAGGCCATCAGACTTCATTAACTGGAGATAATGAACCACTGCTGTAAGAAAATTTCTTGTACCTTCTTCTTGTTATGTATGAGATTACAGTACTGGCTCATGAGGGAAAATGAGCCCAAATGACACAATCATATAGCCAGCATGCACTACTTTATTTTATAAACACATACATATATTTGTAGTTATATTTAGTCATAGCCATACGCATCTAATTGCTACAGATGTTTTGTCTTTGTAGCTATGTGAAGAAGTGAGTTTCCCTGCAGGCAAGTCAGGTGATCGGGCTTGTCCTGGTCCTGGAAGGGAAGAAGTCTGGGTTTGTGTGGATTGGTCTTGTCCCATTCTTCTGTCACAGATGTGTGTCACTGGTGGGATGAGCCATGGTACCCCTGCCTCACTCTAAGTGAATTTCATCTGGTTCCACCTGATCCAAGCAAGCTCTTATTTCATAACAAGATCAAGCATAGATCAGACAAGTAGTATTACATAGAGTTAAAAATATGTCAAGCATGGAGTAAAAAACAGGTTTGCATGGGCTTATATGCTATATTCTGAATATGCAGTTTATATCCTCTTTTAGAGAGAGCTTGCTGCGTTGAACCAGTGTAATGTAGGCTTGGCATTTCCTCTAAAATTAAAAATTACCCTTACAGTCCTTCTAAGGCCTCATTTAGGATATAGAAAGACAGACATGTATTTTTAAGTGACATTAAACAACAATTAATTTTGTTTATTTAAGCATCCAAGTGAAAGATGGTGGAAAAATGTGGCATTGAGCTTAAATTGTAAGTCTGGATGAGAAAACAATCTGTCCTCATCACTTCTGTTTTATCTTTTGTTAGATAGCACAGGTTGACTATCTCAGTTAAGAACATATTTTAGAAATTATTTCTGATATACCTTTCTAATTTTTAACTACAACAGCAATGTTTCATAATTCTTGAAAAAGTCTCATAAATTCAGATAGTTAACTGGGACATTTGACCAAAACTAACCAAAACTTAGAATCCTCTAGAATCCAGTCAGAATTGTCTCCCCTTCATTTTTGTACAGACAGCATTTTTCTTCAGAGCTGATTGGTTATTTATAACACCCTGATAGCAAGGTCCACCCTCTAAACCAGTTTTGAAGAGTCAGGGGGATATGAGTCATAATAAACTGAGGTTTAAAAGTATTTATTTTTTATTATATGTGGTTCTCTCACTTCTGTTACAAGAATTTTTGAAACATTGGTTCAGTGAGCAACAGATTATGATGTGTGCTATGCTTTACAAATGCAAAAATATAGACAATTTCATTGGTATCTAATTTGAAATCTAGCATCCTTCTACTCACAGGGAAAATTAGTGTCTGTCTGATTTTCTTTTTGGAAAAGTAACATATTGAAATATTTATCTTAAATTCTTTTTGGAAGAAATGCTGGATTATAGGATTGTACCTAGATTTTTTTTCTGAATTTTAGCAATATGGGCTGGAAAACTAAGAGAAAGTAAAATACATGTCTGTAAATAGAAAAATTCATCTGAATATATGTTTCGAAGTTATGTTTTTGTCAAGGGCACTTGTAATAACCAATCTTCAGCATAAGAATATTGTCTGGATCTATCTGCACATCAAAATTGTTATCTACAATATGCAAAACCCAAAATACTATCTCTGTTTGAATCTTCAAATGACAAATTTCTACAGGTTCCCATTTCCAGCTATGTTCCAAGACTTTGGCTGAGATCTTCAGTGCTATTGCACAGTAGCCTCTATGAAGAACAGTCCCCCATACCCCACATAGCTGAGGGGAATTGTACAAGATTTTTACCTATTTTTTTGCTCCCTGGATTTTCTGCTATAATACCTATTTTTACCTTCTACAATAAAATAACTGAACAATATGAACTTATGTAAAAATATCTCACTAATGGTGCTCTTTGTAAGTTTTAAAATTGCACTAAGAAGAACACATTTACAATGCTGAACAGTTCTTAAGACATTGCCATGCATGAAAATTATTCATGTAGTAATACATTTTCATTGCTTGTGGACAGGCCTTTAAAATCTTACTAATGAATATCAAATAGAAACCAAGTAATGACTTGCGAAATTTGTGACCGTTAAGCATTCATTTTCTCTAATACCCTGGGGTTAATAAGTAGCTGTTAAGTACATACATGCTGTCTGTTTTCTGCAATTAAAAAAAAAAAGAGAAACAAATGATCATTACATAGCAAACAATTACTGATATAAGTTGAATGGCATCATTATTAAGAGTTGTACAAAATTATAGCTCGAAATTATCAATAACTTGTAGCAACAAGTAAATATGCAGAGAAACAATGGAAAGAGGAGAGGGAGAAGGGAGAAGTACGGCAAATGAAATAACAGAATAGGATAGACTAGGAAGATAGAAGCATAGAAAAGGAAACAAAAACCTAAAAAGGATGTATTTTTAGGGAGCACAATCTATTACAGAGTCTGTAAAGGGGATTTATTTTGAATAAAACAGTCTTATTCAAAACTTTCCCTAACAGATTATTACTTTTATATATATATATTTATTTTCTTATATATACATTTCATTCATTGAAAACAGGTAGTTATTAAATCTCCTTGGAAGCATAATCTTTTAACACCTTTTAAAATTACCTGGCATAGTTTTCTTTTCTAAGGACAGGTTGGATCCTCTCCACTTCTGTGCTGCTTAGATTCTTTACACAACTTTGGAATTAATGAGTGACAACTTTAGCATCTGTAATAGGATCTTCTGACATATGCAAGATTATATCTGCTATCCAGAGCCAAAAGAACAGCGAACATGTTCCACTTTCTTCGGTGTCTGAATGATCATAGAAATCACAGGATAACTCAAGCAGGACAGGAGCTCAGGAGGTCTCTAGTGCACCCCCCACCAAGTCAGGACCAGCTCTGGGGAACGATCAGGCTGTTCGCAACTTAATCCAGTCAGTGCCTTCTCTGACGACAGAAAAAACACAGAATCTTGGGGTAACCTGCTCCACTGTCTCACTAGCCTCATGAGGAAAATTTACTCCTTATACCAAGTCTGAACCTCTTTTGCTGCAACTTGTGCCTGTTGTGTCTCAACATCCCCTGCAGCACCATGAGGAGCCTGACTCTGGCTCCTCAATGACCCTTCATAAGCACGGAGGGGCTGTTAGGTGCCTCTAAAGCCACCCCTTCTCTAGGTTGAACCAACCCTGCTCCTCCAGCATCTAGTTATGGGGCAAGTGCTCTGGCCCCAGCACCTTAGGGGTCCTCCACTGAGCTCCCTCCAGTATGTCCATGTCTTTCCTGTGCTGGGGCCCACAGCTGAATGCAGCATCTAGATGTGGCCTGACAAGTGCCATATATGAAGGGATAATCTTTTCCTTCAATCTACAGGCTGTGCCCCTGTTCATACAGCTCAGGAGCTGTTGGACACCCTTGCTGCCATGGCACACCATGGGTTCATGTTCAACTCACTGTCCACCACCACCCCAAAGGTCTTCCTGCAGAGCTACTCCCCAGCCCTGCTGTCCCCAGCCAGTGTTTTTGCAGGAGCTTTTCCCTCCCTGAGGTAATGCCTTGACATTTGCCCTTGTTGAACTTCATGGGGTTCCTGTTGGCCAATTCCTTCAGCCTCTTTGGGTTCCTTTGGATGGCAGCTCTGTGCCCTCTAACATATCAGTCAGTACGTCCCACTCCCACCCTGCATTTTAGTGTCACCATCAGTCTGTGATGAGTGTGTTCTTCACCATTGCCTCAACATCACTGATTAAAGATGCTAAATGACACAGGTCTCAGGACAGATTGGTGTCCGGTACAGCACTTGCCACAGGACCATGGCTCTCTGGGTCAAACTATCTGATCAGATTGTTACCTGTCTGAGTGCCCACCCATCCAGAACACAATGACCTAAGTTGTACATGAAAATGCTCTAAGAGGCAGTGCCAAAAGCCTTGCTAAATTCAAGATAGAGTGGACAATGACTGATCCCCCTGTGGCTAAAAATCCAGTCATTTTATTACAGAAGTTAGTCAGAACGATTTTTTAATTTGGGCTCTAAATATGTGGGCAATGTGTGGGTTTTTTTATGATCCACAACACATCTAGGTCAGTTAGGACAGGAGGATGGTTGGCCACAAACACTCTCAGGTTTTTTCAAGTTCTAAATCCTGTAGTAGTGGACACCTAAGTTCATTAAATTTCATAAAATATCACAGCGTACGAGAATGACAATAAAATTTTTATTGAGGTTGTGTGTTAAAAAAAAATAAATCTATGAATCAACAGTGTTACAACAGTTTTTCACAAAACTGAAATAATTATTTCTTAACATAATTTATTATATAGTCTTTCAAAGTTTGTAGGGATTTAGTTGAACATTCTGGGCATTACATTTTTCATCTCAGGAATTTCAGTTCATACACTCTTTTTACTTAGCTTGTGCTGACATTTTACACACTGAAGCCTTCACTCATCTCCTATTTGCAGTACGGTATTGTAGAACCATCTTCTGTATAGGATTGGGTACTCGCACAAAACTGTGAAAGTTTTGATGAAACAGGAAACAAACACATCTGATTTCATTCCAGTCCCTTTTAATTGAAGATTGTAACTTCACCACACCTAAGTGAACAGTATATACTTTGCTTTCTTCATGGACTCCTGCAGCCTTACTGTGCTGATAAAAAACTGACCATACTTGTGTTCTGTTAGTTTTCAAAAAGCATCTACCCAGCTACCCATAGGATATTTCACTCTTGTGCCTGGTAACATTGGCCATGGAGACCATCTAGATTGCTTTACAGAACATTTTCTCAAAGGAACACATCACACCGAGAGAGGAGTTAAAGAACAAGTGCAAACAAACTCATGTATTTATACCTTCATATGAAGATTGCTATCTCCACCAGAGCTAAGGTCAACCTACCTGCCTAAACACTATTCTTCAGGGTTTGCACTTCAATCCATCTACTCTCCCTGAACTACCACTGAGGGCACAGCCTTGTTGCCACCTATTTGGGAAAATTTTACGTATTCAGAATGTTTTTAATCTTAGTCCCTCAGTTTCAGCACTCTATGTATGCAACTTTTACCTGATGAGTACAAATGACCTCTTCCCAAACTGTGCTGTAGCCATGACTTTCTATCCTTTTATAGTTACATTTTTTGCTTGTAACTCACTGGAAGAATACCAAGAAAGTAAACCAAGGATATGCAGTGCAAAATTAGTGCTGATACCTTCTATGCCTTTGTAGCCTTTAAGTGTGTTTAAAATAATAAAGGATGTGTGGGCACACGGTTGTCTACCAACTGTTCCTAGGAGCATGAAGAAACCCGCAGGATTCTGCTTCATAAATACTAGGCCAAAACATTTTGTCTATTTATAATACAAAGTGTGGAGCTTAGAGAGAAGTTCTACATCTTTCAGACTTCTCAGGTGCACGAGAAGCACACCAGAAACTGGTCAAAATAATGTCTGATTCTCTCCTTTGCTACAGGACTATTAATAGTTACTATATTTTATGGCAGATTTAAATGGTTTGGATAGTCCCTCTGAATACCTAATTTCTCTTGTTATAATGCCTCATTCTGTCCTGAAATTTACTGCGTAGAGTTAGCGGAGTTCAGACAGCTCCTGTCACCAAGATAACAGCTGTTTCACCATGTATTCATCAAGCAGTTCTACATAATAAAATAATTTATTAATCTGGTACAAAGTTCTTTTTTCGGACATCATCCACCTACACAGTCTGGTTCCTGTGAAATGGTGGCTGAAAGTAGAACTAATGATAACTACAAGGATGACTGACACAAGATTTCTTCTTTTTTTTTTTTTTTTTTCTTTCTCTCTGCACTGTGTAGTACGGAACTACAGTTAAGGCGCTTAGAATTAAGTCATAAACCTAAAAATTTTCCTAGAGACAATTTCTGGTGCTATATGCTGTGTCCATGGAATCATCCTCAGTCCTAAAATATAAATTTTGTGATTTAAAAAGAGTTGAATACTAAACACTACAGCTTAGTTCCTTAGCACAAAAATCTGTTTTTTTTTAAAGGGTGACTTTTAAATATTTGATAAATATTTCATGCTAATTCTACTTGTTCTGTAACACAGAGACAGACCAAATAAAAACAACTGAACACAGAAGACCAGAAAACTCCAAGATATATTATCCAATTTAAGCACCTTTTGAAATTGGTGTCTGCTCAACAAAATCAACAAGAAGCAACCGTAGATTCTGCCAGAAATTTTAGTTGCGTCCTTTAGTTCTCATCTGAGAGACAAGTGTTTTACAGAAAAAGTTCTGCTGAAGTGTAAAGTGAATCTCTGCAGTTAATGAAGTTCACGTGCTGTTGGCACTTGTTTTGTACCATAGATATTGTTCGTGTAGACAGATTGTCCTCTGTAGAAAAGACATACATGTAGTAAATAAACCCTTTGTTCTAATTGTTAACCAATTCATCATGGATAAGATCTAGATTTAGTATCAATATTTAGGAATTACTTTTCCTCTTCTAGTGCAGAGGAGATTTTGTCAGTATAACGCTTGGTCTGAGAAAGGATGGTACAAAATGTAGGTCTTGGATAACAATCTTACTCACCAGAATGTGAGAAAGTGTTCATAAAAACCGTATCGATATGGTTTTTATAAAAGTGTTTCTTTTTTTTTAATTTCTATATGGTTTAAAAAAAAGTTTTCAAGAACATATTAGAAGAAACTTATTGGAAAAAACCCTTTTTTTTCTAGAACATTACATTGTTTCACTTTGATGGAAAATATTTTTGTTTGTTTTGCTTGTCAGTATTTCAATTTTAAATTGTTTATATTTTTTCTTCCACAAAATTGTTAGATAATTCAAATTTAGTATGGAAACTCATATTTAAATGTAAAAACATTTCTTGACAATATACTTGTATTTTATGGATGAGTATACAAAATATGCATTAAAGTCAATGAAATACAAAGATTTATGTCTGAGGAATAGAAAAACCTTTTGAATATATTGTGAGATTTCTACTTATACAGTTGAACGTCATATGGGAAGATTTTTTCAATAGCTGATAGTTGAGAGCAGCAACGTATAACTAGCTACAGTGGGACCAAAGGACTAAAGTAATTTATTTGTGTTACGATTTCAGCTTCTTCTAGGCTATTGCTGGTACTATTATCAATAGAATTCATTAAAAAGAAACTGATGATTTTGGATACAAATTATTAAAAAAACCCAATTAATAACTTTTTAATTCATTACTTGGGAGAATCCACTCACTTCCCATCTCCTGTAACAGGGATTTTATTCGTCACTCTTTATGCCCCTTCTGACCTGTGTATTTTTACCTATTGTCACACCATCAAATCACCGCAGAATTGTATTGCTACAACCTTAACACTTCCTTGCTCCAATTTCCAGCTTACGTCCACATCTCTGATTATTATATAGTCCTCTACCATGGAATATGCCTTTTGAATTTCTTTGTGTACTGTCTTAACTACACATTATGATTCTATAACTATTAGATATAATAATAATAATTAGAAATATAATCTTTGACCTTCTCCAAGGAATTAATAATTTTATTCTTAAGAAAAATTTCAAAAGGTAAAATGGGCAAAACTTGGTTCTTTTAAAATTCACTGTCATGTAATTTTCATGTTGGTGCACTTATTTCAGACCATTATATTCTAGGTTATAGAACTAATTTAATTTAATTAAATATGTTTAAGCCCTATACTCAAAACCAGAGTCTGCGGGTCAGTTAGGGTGACTAAAAAAGGGGAATGTATAAAGCACAGTCCCATCCTCTTTGTTCTTTATTTTCTCCAGGTAAAACTGTTACATCAGAGATAGATAATGCAACAGAACAAAAAGGCAGGAGCTAGGAAATTATTCTGTTGTAGGAGACAATTCAAGAAATTAAGGATTTCTAAGAGACTAGTATTAAGTGACCAGTTTACTCCTAGAGATAGTCATATAGATATTTTGAATGTTATAAGTGAACATCGGGTATAGAAAAACAGTTCAGTGATTAGATACTAAGTGAGGATGTGGGTACCTGATTTCAATTCCCTCATCCTACCTAGACTGCCTTTCTCCTTTCAAGAGATTCACTAATTCAGCACACCTAATTCTAGGGAACCATTCAGTAGTCCAAACGTAGGTGTCTTATGCTATTTGTGATACTTCCAGAGGCACCTGAGACATTCACAGAGGTCTGGCAGAAATGACATGGGATATCCTCGTCCTTCTGGAGGGCAGCTTAAGGCTGGAGAAGTTACCCAAAAGCTTTCAAAGCAACATCTTCATGCTTAGAGATTAAATACCTTCTTCAAGCTGGTCATGTAGGCTTCAGTTTCTCACACACCATTACCCAGTGCCACTGCAGGTGCCTTGCAGTCTCACTCCCTCCAAAGTCAATGCTGAGATGATTTGAGGAGGTGGTATCCACACTCCACCATAGCAGCCTACACTGAAGGGCTGAACCACTGTCTAGCAGTGCCTCTCAGTTTCCCTGGCCATGAATGCAGCCTAAATTACTAACTGAAACTGAGTGCTTAACTTCCGATGTGAATAAAGGTGCATGGGATGAATGCCATCATGTTTCCTCTTTCTTGGTGTTTCTGTTGACTATCCTACCTCACAGGGTGATATGAGAATAAATTCCCTAAAAATCCTGGAGCTCTGGCAGTGATGATTGCAACATAAATACTTGTGTGAAGCTGTGCTCCTAAGTGAGAATGGGAGACAGATGCCACATTAAAATGTCTTTCCAAAAGAGGAAAAAGGAACACTCAGATATATGGATTTATGAAGTTTAGTGCTGAAGGTGACTGGCTAAGCTAAAAATAAAAAAAAAAAAAAAGAAAACTTTTGTTCTGTTATTGTTTTTCATGTATAGATTTTCCCCTGAAAAGTGGCTCAGAGGATCACTTAAATAATATAAATATGTGAAACCATTCATATTGCTCAAAGAAACTGGGTTACTTTTCTGAGCAAGTGGTGCTTGGTTATAACATTTGCATGTGCCAATGAGGGTGTGGTTGTATCTGCAGTATATGCATTCTCTCTCCATCTTTAAAAATTTGACGAACTCATTGTAACACATCTGTTAAGTGGGCCTCAGAGGTTAACTGACCATACCAGATGCTTTTGTTTGAAATCATAATTCCCCTTCTCCTAAAGTTTTATGTGTCTAAAGAAGAAAAGCACTCTAATTTTTAATTAAGGTAAAGACATTTATATTTTTTAACAGCATTAGTGGCAGAAGAGATAAGTATTGCTAATACTGAGGCAATAAATAAGCCAAAGGTGTGAACTCACTATTAAAGATATCAAAGGAAAACAAGCAGGAAGAATAAAGTGTACAAATACCCATGCAGTTGTTGAGGACTACTACATCTGACAATTTTATTAGTTGGTGAAGATGCTATCTCCTCTGTGATGTTCAGTAGCAGAAGACAGCTAGATACAAACAGTACAGGCTCAAATCAGCATTCTGTAACAACAAAAGTTGTTAGTGAAAGCACAACACATCCCTAGCATGAAATGCAGATTTGGTTAGCTACCTAGAAACTTTGGTCCACTCTGTAAATGAAGAAGTGATGATCAGACTGTCATGGGTTTCACCTCCTGTAACACTGAGTAGTACTTATAGTGCAGGTAGCAACATCTGAGCCTGTAATCAGTGATTTCACTGATAGTCTTGGGGACTACTGGGCCATTCCGGAGAGTGATTAACATCCATGTGTTGTAGTCACTAAAAGTAAGTGAGGTGAGTTGCATTTTTGACTCATTTGTTTCAGATGCCTGAAAACGTGCCTCTGACTTGGTAAGAGAAAAAATGCGAAAGGATATTGATGAAAGTGTCCTGGTAGTTAACAGTGCCTACTACAGGTATCAAACAGAAAACAGTTCTGTCTGCGTATTTCTACATTAATGTTGTCATCCAGGGAAGCTCTCTGTTGCTCTCCCTCATGACACTTTAGCTTGTGCCACAGCATGGTCCTGGGGAATGACAGATGACTCCTTTTCAGAATAAGCTAAACCAAGAGATCTGCTCCAGGCATGTACATAAACCCCACCAACTGCTAATGTGTACAAACTCTATAGGACTAGCCTAGAGACAATCTAAAGTGAAACTGTAGAAATGCATATAGTGTATATGTCAAGTCCGGGACACCAATCATTTTGTTGTACAGGATCTGCTGCCAATATGATGCCCTAATTGTTACACTATAAACATAACCCTTAAGAACTAGGTCATATTATAATGAGTAAGACAGCTGGTGTACAGTGCTAGTGCTGTAGGTCATAGAATTAATTTTATGTTTTTTATATTCATTCAAGAAATTTCTTACTTCAATTTTTCTTATATTTTTTCTGCTTTCATGTTGCAGAAAAATGATCACACACAAAAGCACATACACATGCATTTATATGTTTATTAGACTAATTTATAGATAGTTCTTTTCCATCTCAATACAAAACAATATTTTGATTCTTTACTATGAAAATATGCATTATTGAAAGGAATTCCTCTACAACTGAATCCTTGAAGCTCCACCAGGAATTGCTCATCAGCACATTGCTGCAGCTTGAAAAGAGAATGGGTGGTGAAAAGAGAATAGTGGGAATATTAAATTAATCCTTCTTTATTGTTTCAGCTGGAACTTTTTCTCTACGTTTCCATTAATTCTAATCTCTCCCTCTATTTTCTCTCTAAATCTCTCTTCCCAGTCAAGCACCTCTTGTAATATGGTGCCTGAAGATGGATAAGCAGTGAGATACAACAGCAGAGAGGGTGAATAATTCATTGCCAACATGCAAGTACCTTTAGCATTTAACAGCAGCTGCTTCAGACAGACTTTTGAAAAGGCGATGTAGGAAAGAGGTGTTTGCTGAAGTAGGATCTTTCTCAGAACCTACACATAAAATAAAATAAAAATTTTATCAGAACTTGTGATTGTAGGTGTAGGATTTAATAACAGTTGTGAAGTAACCACTTATAGAAATAGTCCTCAGTTATTTCTGGGACAGCTGGAATTTGCTGGTTTATTCCAGTCTCCCCCATTTCAGTTTTTGGTTGTTTGGGAGGTTGCTTCGGTTTGATATTTTACCCTTTTCTTTTTGTTTTTTTTTTCCCTCCTAGTGAGGGAGTTAATTCCTTTCATGCAGCAATACAGGTGAGTTAGATTTCATGAAAGGAGATGTTGCAAATTTAAGAGCAAAGTTAATGGGACAAAGAGAGGAACTAATAAAACTTATACAATTGGAGACAGACTGAAAGGCCTTGTTAGGAGTGTGTAATGAAGCAAAGATAGAACAATCTACAAATCCCCCAAACAGAAAAAAATAGTGGACAAGAAGAGAAAAGCTCTACTACACAAGAAATGGGGTACAAGGAGGGCGGAGAGAGGAGGAACAGTAGAGATTTTTATATGGACAGGAAGTCTGAAGGAAATATTTTTACTGTGTATTTATGTCAGCAAAAATAAGGAACAGGATTTTTTTCATGTCAGTATATAAAGAAAATGGCAGAAATACTAGAAGCTATGAAAAATGTCGATACTATGTAACTATATTTTAGAAAATTGAAAGACAAAGTCCTACACAGATTAATACTGTGGAGTCCCATAGTAACAGTCTGAAAAGCAAAGACCTAAATATGCAAGAAAGGAGAACAAGAAGATGTATTAGGAAAAGATAAGCTAAAGAGTAAGGAGTAAGACCCTAACTGCCTCACTCAGTAGGCTTTTCTGCATCTTTCCAAGGCTAAAAATTCTAGACTGAATGAAAGCCAAGCATTAATAATTGAGGAGGAAGAGGGAAGAAAACCCCAAACAACCCATAACTACCGAAGTAGACTACTGATTTTTTTTTTTTTTTAGCAAATCTGAAGAATGATAGGAGGAACTTGCCAATGCCGATGTTTTTTTCCAAAAACGTTTTGAAAATTTAGAGACAGAAGAAATTTCTAAAGCTGCAAATATGATAGTTTTGCGGTAAAAAAAAAATATTTACAAAATCTGTTTTGAGACTCACTTTTGAGATTAGGCAAAACAACTCAAAGGAATATCTCATGAACCTCAGTGGAAACTCCAGTATTACAGGGGACAAGATTTGTAGGAAAACATTCTTGTACTGGATATAGGCTCAGTAGACTTTTATATCTATTTTCTGTTATTTCACACAGCTTTGGGTAGTGTTAAGGTGTGGGTTTATTTTTTCCTTAAGACAAGGAAACCTGTTCCCTACTATACAGGGATATTTTTCCCCCAAAAATGACATTGGCATAGCCTCCAGCATTATTTTTCTTTTCTCTTTGTGATATATCCATTTATAAAAAATGTAATATTTCATTTCTGATTTAAGATACAAATAAGGGATAATGACAATACTTATTCTTTCCTTTCAAACCCTTAGTCTGTCAGGAGAAAGATAACATAACTAAATATGAAGTCTTTTTTTTTTAATAGTAGTGATAACCATCATGACTTCAATGCCTGTGGGTCTCAAGGCGCCTAACCAAATATAACTAAAACAACTACAAGACAAATGATGACATGGTTCAGTAAGTTTCAGAGCCCTTAAGAAAAAAGCACAACCACCATTCTGGAATGACACAAACTAATTATTCAGTGAGGAAAATTCTTATTTTTTAATCATTAGCAGTGTGTTATGAACAATTAACTTGTTATGCTATAAATCCTTTTAGAAATGGAAACTACACTGCATGCTTTCCCAAGATGGGGATATAATTTCATAGATCCTTTTTGTTAACAGATGATTAAGATGAATTCTTGTGTAACCTGCACAGTGTTGCAGATATATAACAATGTATAGCAATTGTTATATATATAACAATTTTATTACAATGAACCAGATTGTTTCATCTTTGAGAATTTTTTAGCACATATTTTGCACCCAAGTGAATAGGTTATGAAATGTCTCTTTTTTTTCCCCTGCCTTTTTTTCTTCTTAATCACAGTATTTGTCACTGTATCTAGGGCAAATTCAACTTTTGATAACTACATTCTGCTTACAGAAATTACCAATAGTTTTAAGTTGGATAAAGGATCATTTTTGTATTATCCTGTGTTATTTCAAGTCACACAATCTACTGTCAACCAGCTGATATGTTCCACTAAAGAACTGGCTGGAGTGCTGTGACAAATGAAATGAGCATTAACTACACGGATGACGTTCTGTGGAGCTTGATGTTGGTCTTGTAACATGTTTCAAAAAGGGCAGGAAAAGTCAATTCATGCAATTCTAGCATTTAAGGTATATACTTAATAATTTGATAGTACTGTACAAACAGTTAATTAACTGCAGAGTGTTACTTCACTAGTAAATGAACACTATTATTATTTTAGATAATAGTCTTTGATGTCAGAAAGCTGCATAATGGTGATGACAATTCCCCTCTCCCACAGCTTGTTTTCATTCTTGAACATTAATCTTGAACGTATTCCCTTCTAAACGTGAAGGTCTGCATTTCTCAAAAAGAACATACTCAAAAAAAAAAAAAAGAGATTCAGTTGTAATTCACGTTATAAAAGATTAGCTTTAAAACATACTAATCCACAAAAATAATCAGTCAACAATATCAACTATACAATAGTTTTTAACCATTTCTCTGCATCAGGTGTTTGGGCTATGATGTGTTTCCTGACATGTTTGGTTTTGCATGTAAATGTTAAAGCATCTTTTAGTTCTAATTGGGATGGAGACAATTCCCATAGGAGTTGGGAATATCTTGATGCTTATTTGTTTTCCTTTCTAGAAGAACATAAATAATTCAACTAGAATCTGGATTTCTTCTGTACAGCTTAGTTCAGGATTTTTTTCCTTAAGCTTCAATTAATGACCACTTTATGCACATGATACTATTCCTAAAACATTCAAGTTTCTAATAGGTTTTCATCGCCTTTGGGTGCCCTTTCCTCCCTTTTGAATGTCTGGGAGTGTCATGCTTGCAATATCTCAGGGAATCAAGCCCAGAGTTTTTAGGAGATACAAAGAAAGCTGCTGCCTTCTGCTCTGACCTGAACACATCTTATTACAGGGCAAACCCTGAGCTCCAACTAAAACAGATATGGATGCACTGTAAATCCACCAGAAAACTTGGCTGATTGAGCTATTTTTCTTTCTGTTTTTTTTTTTTACTTTCTTTCTCTTTTTCTCCCTCCCCCCCTGCCCCCCCTCCCCCCTTTTATTTTAAACATACAATCAGCCCTTTCTAGTTTACTGACCTGTGCAAAGCAGGTTATAGCTAATAGTAACAACCTACCATTCTGAGATTAATGTTGTTATTCTTGTGACATAGGGACATCAAAAGCAGTATAAAAACATTCAGAGTGACAGGTGGCATTTTCTTTGTTACTCTGCTTTTGCACATGTCTGTGACATCTATTCATAGACACAGTAGGGCTTTGATTCCTCGGTGTTTTGCATTCATGTACTTTCCACAGTGCTGCTATGGATCTACAGTATGCTAGGAATTGCAGAAATTCAAAGCATGCATGTAAAGGGATAAATGATAAATTGTTGATGGGAAAAAAATGGCTGTGGTCAAGCATGGGAAATAATCCATGGAAGATTTGTATTCCAGAAAGAGTATAAACTCCCATGGGAACATAAATGATCACTATTGTTTGTCCTACAGTATTCAACCATTCCAGAGAGGTTTCCTACTAATACTAATCTTAAAAATAGATGGTAGTTAGCAGAGGCCACAAATGCACCCTCTCATAGCTGGGTAGTATATTTTATTCCTGTAAGTGTCATTGTGCCACTCTCTGGTTCAATGTTGGTTTCCCAGTTTAGTATTCAGAGAGCTAATTCATTTTGTTGCTGGCAGCAGTACATTAATGATCAAGCTACGACAATGAACACTGTCTGCATAACAAATGTGTCTTTCTCAAGCTGCAGTAAATACAAAGTGATTAACATTAAATAACTGATCCAGCAAACTGCTTCCCTGCTTTTAAATAGATACTAGTGTTTTTATTTAACCCTGCATTTGTCAGTTATGTCTTGAATGGGCTTGTTTGCACGTATTTTTGGCTGTTCTAAAAGCAAGGCAGGGGCGGGGGTTGCTACCTTGGAGCTTTATTTTACAGAGTGCATTCTCTTGGAGATCTGCTGTTAGCATACTGGATGCAAATGGTTATTAATACTCTGTTGCCTGCTTCTGACATTTACTAAGGCAGAAGCATCAAATAGAACTAAATCATATCATGCTCCTTCCAGCTAGCTTAATCCTGCTAACCTAGCTAAGCTAATGAAAATAAGGTCTGAGCAGGTTAATGTTGCAGTTGTTAATAACCTCTAAATCTAAAAGAGCACAAGGTGGAGTAGGTTTGCCTCCTGAGTCAGATGAGAAAGTACAAAGAGGGAAGGTGGTGGAACACTATGAATCAAACTGAGGTTGCTCTTCCCTCACAGCTCCACCCCCAGGTTTTCTTCTTAATCCTGGCATAATGAAAGATCTGAGCAATGTCACTGTATTATGAAAAGATGGGATTATGCTATTCTTAGAAGGAGTAAGACAGAGGCAGACAGAGACAGACAGAGAGAGTTGATGTGACAGTCGATGTCCCTTATCCTTGTTGCCACTCAATCCCTCTTGGGGGAGCCCCTACCTGAAATGCAACAGAGAAAAATGAAAAATATGGCACCCTCCACAAAACACTGAAATGGTTCTCTCATCATCCAGACAATCCTCTAAAGATGTGTTGTTCACATTCCTACTGTTATCTCACTTCATCTCATTATAATGTGCCAGTAGCGTAGGATTTCTATGCCACAACAGTCTTTTAGAGACAGAGTTTTATTGGAAGATGTTGCATAAGAGAGCTCAAGTATTTATTTTTATTTTCTGCTAAGGCATTGTTTTAAGGATTTATTGCTTGCACGTATTTTTAAAGGACTAGAAATTTTCCTCATTGAGATCATATATGAGACACTTTTACAACCAGGTTGTAGAACTTGAACAGTTATATCTGTTGTGGAAATACATCTTTCTACTGTTCTATGGAGCCCATTTAAATTTGTATCTCAGTGAAAAATAAACAGCATCATTCCAGTGTGAAACACAATCAAGAGGAAGAGAAAAAGAAAATCAGAGGAGATAAACTTGCTTTCCTCAAGGAGAATCACAAAAAGTCTTAACGATATGTTATTTTTTAAAGACATACTGACCTACTCACCATAAGTATTGAGTAAAGTTTAGAGAGGTGTGAAACAAAGAAGTATCTTCAGACTATGTTTAAAAATCTCAAACCAGTTCCTTTTTTATTCATTAAGCACAAGTCAGGTTCATGGGAGCCTTAAATCAAAGGAAAACAATCCCCTCTATTCCTAAGAATACAAACTGTGCATGGATTATTAAGAAGAAAGAAAGATTTGGGAAACATCCTTGCTTAGAGCAGGATGTATATGGACCTGTGACTGTAATATAACCTACCAAAGACCATGAGTAGAAGAGAAGGGAACAGCTGGTGAATAGGCAAAACAAGATTCCTGAAGTATTTCCTCAACAATCAGAGCCTCAAATGCAATAACATTTAAATATGATGAGATCAACAGAGCTGTCCTGATTCAGAGGCATAAAGATTCCCATAACTACAGCCCTCATCTTCCATTTCAGTAAGTTACGATAGTTCGAAGCAAGTGGCATCCAGATAGTGCGAGGATGAGGTGGGCCTGCTGTGCTCCACAGAGGAAGATCTGGAATACCTATGACCAGAAGGACCCACTGGCATTTAATCACAAAAGAGGTAACACCTTCTATCTCCTGTTTCTGCAGTACGTTAGGCATGCAATGAACTGGTATAACCACTTCCTCCCTGCTACTTTCCTCCCTTTTTCTCTTGTGGTGTGGGACTATAGGCAGACTGTCCTATGCAGCAAAGCTAGGTTCAGGAAGCCCGAGAACACACACACATCTGGCTCATGGGCAAATTTTACAGGCCCTGCTAGTTTCTGTCCCTGCTCTTTTAAAATTATTACTATTAATATTTTACAAAGATACTTAAGTTGGTTAAATCAGATTCACATTAGGGTCATTTAGCTAAGTTTTTGTGTGTGTGTGTTTCTTTTCTTAAACTAGGGGTTATATGCCAAGCTTTAAATGACAGGCCACTAACGAAAATTCTGTAATTAATGAAAAAAATAAGCTTTTGATGAAAATTATGAAAAATAACACCACACCATGAAAGGAAAGCAAGAACACCGGCTCAAAATCACAGCTCTCAAGTCAGTTAAGCCAATTTCAATTGATTTCTGAATTAAATAAAATAACTGACTCCCTGACAGACTGAATTAATGAATGAATGAACAACAAAAAAAGCATAAAAGAAGTTATGATTGTCATGCACTGATGGTAAAATGAAGGCATTATGCCAATATCAATTTTTAGGGAAAGTTGTTTAACTAATAATAAATTGCTGTGGGGCCAACAATCACTCTTGCTGCTGTTCTTTATTGCAAAAGGTCCAGAAATTCCCATCAAATCAAGGCAGAGTTCTTGAACACCATGGATGAAACCATATATAAAAGAAAATCTGTATTGCTTTAAACAGTCCAGTTCAATTTTACATTGATAAGATAACCCTTATTCTTTGCCTAAACTATTTGGACAGTTAGGTATGTGATCAGAAAATCAATAGCACGTGATGTCTCTCACACTGAGAAATAACTTTAAAAGCATATGTAAACCTGCATCATATGGGTTTTTACAAGGTATCCTACACCCCTATTTATGGTAAGGTAATGAAAAAAATGACCATGACAGCTATGGGATTTTTTTAAGAGAACTTTTCTGTTACGTATCCATTTTGAATCTTCTTTTCTCTGCTCTGGCTTTTCACTGGATCAATGTTAAATCATAAAATCTTTGTTTGTCACATGCTTTATGGCTACTTAAGCAGGAAACACAGCTGTGTACTGGAGCTGCGGTAAAGACATTTAACCATAATGAATTTTACTTTTAGATCCTGGTGTCTTTTTCTTTTCTAACTTGCTTCATTCAGGTAATTCTTTCTTTTCTCATTTTTCCTTCTTTTTCCCTTGTTCACAGACTTTCAGTGCAACGGGAAACATCAAACAGGTCAGAGTTTAATAAATAGTTTTGGCCTTGTGTTGGCAGTATTAATGTACTTTCTCTAACAACTTAATCTTATATTGTTTAATGCAAACATCTTTCTAATCCATGTTCTGCCTTCTGCAATGACCCTCCTACATTCTTTATGTCATTACTCTGTTTTTCCCAATTTTGTCCTAAAAATACATGTTATGTACTTTCTTCTTTCACATTTATTGCCTGCCTGTTAGTTAACGTATTTTTTGCATTATTTATCACGAAAAACATTTTAAGTTAAAACTTAAATTGTATGCTGTATAAAATTGCATTGTGTCCTCTTAAAAAATTATGTAGACTGGATGCCAAATCGTGCTTTGCTTATACAGTCTCCTCTGGAGTTCTGTGGTGTATGGTAAGCTACATAATACTTGGGGATAACAGATTTTTGAACAGCTTTTGGCAACCACTCTGAAACATTGTTAAGAAGCATTAAGGAAGAAAAGAGGGATAAAACACCACATGGAGTTTCCATTAGCAGAGTTGTGATAGATTGACAGTTTACTGCTTGCTCTTTTATTCATGCGCTATCACTGGGGAGCATCGGGCTGCTGAAGTAAACATCATGGATGGGAGAAACACACAGAGCACACTGCACTGTTACAAGGAGGGAATGATTTGGGAATTTAGCAGCATATTCTTAGTTATTTTGTCTTCCCTGGTGCCAGGCAACAATTTCTGCCCAAATATCGTTGCAGGTTTTTATTATCTTGCTTATGTTTCTTCAGGTTTGCTACACTAAAAATAGGGAAATCCACAATAATGCTGTGTCTTTACTAGTATGAAATTATAGTGTAAAGGATGGTTATCATACTGCATGATGTACCAGACTAGGAATATGGTTCTCTATGGATCTCGTGTGCCAAAAGGCTACTTTAAACTATTAGTTGATGGAAATTTTAAGGAACAGAAGTTCTTCAGGTGAGAATGCATTATGATGATTGTGTTCTAAATGTCCACGTTCTACCATATCGTTCTTATAAAAAGAGGTATTTATTTACTTCAGTAGCCAGACATTCAATTTATATTGAATTGTGAGCAGAAAACTGTTTATGATAGGTCTGTAAAGGAGGTCTTTGAGCAGTAAAAAAATGCTGAAATTATGTTATGGTTTTCCAGTTTTCTCCTAGATAGAGTACAAATGTGGATCATATTACCAACGATCAGAATAAGAAAGAAAGAAAATAAAAAAATAACACTTCCCTTCCCCCAGTAAAATCTCCGCTGTTTGTTTTTTGGTTTACTTTGTTGGATTTTTACTATTCCTACTTATTCACACAGAGTGGAAGGAAATGAGGCTCCTGACAACCTGTTTTGATGCCGCTTGATACTGAAGTGACGAAAAGCTGTTGGCTTCCTACTGGTTACCTCTGCAGATTAATGAAGGGTGAGACAGAAATTGCAGAGCTGCCATGCAGAATGACCTTACCTGATAAGACTGTTCTGCCTTCACTGCAGTAGGTGAGAAGGGCAGGCTGTGTGCAGCAGGCTGTTTTTTCTGTACCTTAATGAGAAAAATTGACCTGTTTATCCACCAGCTGTCTTCTTTGTTTTTGATTCAAGCCATTTTTGGAAAACCTTTTCTGTTAAATGTTGAATTCAAGCAGAATCCTCCAAAGAATGGCTTTTTGTCAGCAAAATCTAGTGGATTGCCACAAACTATGGAAAACCACCTGCCAATAGATCCCTTTGCAAGACAATAATATCCACAGACTACATCAAGGCACATAGTGTTACTGACTTAATTTATATCACATGTGAGTGAACACAGGCTCCCTTTTCCCACCTACTAAACTGTTTTCATTGTCTTCTATACATGTTTTCTATAGCTTAGCTTTGCTTTTAACTTTTCTATTGTATTTTTAGGACATCTTTTGGTGAAAAAGTAAATGATGAAAATCTCCAAATGAGCACTTTGATAGCAACACTTTCTTTGGCTTTGATTTCATGCTAAAAGATAAGTATTTTCTAATACATGCAATAGTAACACGACCTGTGTATGTCAGACTGTACAAACAAAGGAAGGAACTTTTAGGGTTATTGACTCAAACATTGAAAAGGTAGGAAATGCAAAATTAAAGGTGGAATGAAAAATTAAGTTAGAATTAAGGTAGAGCAAACAATTATCTGTTCCACTGCTCTTTTTATGTTTTCCACAGTTCTTGGATCTAGTATCTTTGTGCAATTCAGATTTCTCCCCAGATGCTCATCCCAGCATCCGATTCCTCATTCAGCCATTAGACTCCTGCTGCTCCTTGATTTTCCTTACTTGTTTCCAAATCATAGTAACATAACAGCGCTTCTCTCCCACAATGTGGTGTTATAGCCTTACCGTCCCCATCATCCTGGCTGTTAATAAATATATTGGAAAATACTGACACCAGTATTCTTTCCTGAGGGACATTACTGTTAACCGTCCATCAGTAGGACTTCGCACTGCTGATCCTTTGCTCCTGATGATCCAGCCAATTTTCAGTCCACCTTTTAGCTGACTTATCTAGTTCTTATCTTAACTATTTGGCTGTTAAAATACTATGGGAGACCATATCAAATGCTTTACTAAAGTCAAGGTAAACAACACACAGGGTTCTCTTTTTGTCCAAGGACCAGTCACCTAACTGCAAAAGGTAATCAGTTTTGTCAGGCACTACCTCCTCTTGGTAAATCCATGTTGGCTGATTCCAGTCACCTCCTTGCCTTTCATAAGGCTGGCAATCACTTCCAGCATTAGTTGCTCCATCGTCTTTTCAGGTACTGAGGTGAAGCTGACCAGTCTGTTTCTCCCTGGACACTCCTTCCTGGTCTTCTTGAAGATGGGTGTGAGTTTTGTCTTTTTCTCATTTTTCAGGAACCTCCCTCAATCACCATGATCTTTCAGATGATAGAGAGTGGCCTCACAGTGACATTGGATGCATTCCTCAGCACCCTTGGATGCACCCATTTGAGCCCATGGACTTGTGTATGCCCAACAGTGCTCCCTCACTCCAGCCTCCATTGCTCTGGGTAATGCTTGCTCCCACAGACTGCCACTAGGCTTTTGCCTTACCAATGAAAACTAAGGCAAAGCAAACATTGAGAACCTCTGCCTTTCCGTACCACTTTTCACGATCACTCCTGTCCCACTAAGCCATGGACTCACAGTTTCTTAAACCTTCTCTCGGCTGCCAATATTTTAAAGAATAATTTCTTTTTGCCCTTCACATCTCTTATTATTTTCAACTACAGCTAAACTTTGGCTTTCCTAACTCCTGCCTTTTTGTAGAGATTACTTAACATTACAAGGTTATTTACAGCAACATATCAGACTTTTTCCAGCACCCTACACTGTCAGACAAGTCACTTTATTAAAAACTTAATATGCAGATGGCTAATTCAGCCCTCAACATCTACAGACCAACTATCTACTATATATACTAGCAGAAAGTAGACTGAGTTAGTTGTTTTAGGCCATTTCCACAGCAAACTTAGCCTCTCTCCTACTCAAAACACAAATATTCAGTTTGTACAAATTGTCTGAGATGTTTTTTCTCTGAATGTTTTAAGCAACTATATTTCAGGCAATAGGTTGCTTATCAATTGTGGGCTGAGGGTATTGCTTTTAGTAGTAGCTTATGATTCACCAATCTGCATGTAGCCACACATAATTCCCATCTAGTATTGTGTTTCAGACATCCTAGAGCTTGGCTGAAATCAGTCTTGACAGCTCTCTCAGACTCTGGGACTGTGTGTAGCATCAGCATTCACAAGGCAGTTATGTTCAGTTAGCAGATAGTGATGTATAGCAGTATTACCACACATGCACAACACAAGTAGTAAGGACAGTCCAAGTCTCTTAGACTTCACTTACCACTCTGTGTTAGTTACAGTATACTTTTGCCACTTATGTAGGTGTTATTTTAAGTTGGGGTGGATCTGCAAGCACCTCCCTCCCCTAGTATTTCTGAAGTTGAGTCAACAGGGCAGCAATAAGCTTCCAACAAAAATCTGAAAACAGCACTGCCAAACACGTTTGGCTAGTCTCTCAAATAAAACTCCATCAGGCAAGAGCAAGAAGGGTAGTCAAAGACAGCTTTTAATGGAAATGTTGCAAAACGTTAGCATGTCACATAGTAAAGTTTGAACAGATAAGGATTGATGCGATACAATGAGTAGTAGGTATAGGTGTCCAGGTGTTGGTAGCAGGGGTCTGCAGGGTGGCCTCTGTGAGTAGAGGCCAGGGGCTGTCCTGTGCAGAACACAGCTGGTTTCCACTGGCTCCAATGGACCCAAGATGGTGGTACCTCTGTAAAAATATACTTAAGAAAGAGCAAAATGCCACACAGTAGTAAGAAATGAGGGGAAAAATGTGAAACAATCCTGCAAACACCAGAGAGAAGAAGGAAGGGATGAAGTGCTCCAGGGGCTGAAGCAGAGATTCTTCTACAGCCCATGAAGAGGACTGCACCAGAGCAGATACCCATGCTGCAGCCCATGGAGAACCTCACACTGGCACAGGTGAATGTGCCCTGAAGAAACCACAGCCCATGGGAAGGACTGCAGATATAAGCATCAAGTTCCTGAGTGTCATCAGGGCTACACAGCCCTAACTGGATATTATCTAAATCTGAAGCTGTTGGCCTCTCATTAAGAATGCCTTAGATATTTAAGTGGTAAGAATAGTACACATGCCCATGCCGGTATATCTCAGAAAACAAGACGGGCCTCTATACATGACATACACAACTTGATCTACATTATATATAGGCATGAGGCACCCAAATCTTTCTTATCACCTCCTCATTTTCTTCTTTCCACAAAAGACCACATCTTTTCCCTCCAAACTCAGTCATGTCCTAACTCATTCAGAGGCATATGCCAAAGGATCTGGTCCGTTAGAGAACAGGCCTTTGTCATCCTGAAAATCAGTGGCATTGCCTCCAGCAGTTTGGAGCAGCCTTGCAGCATCTCGGAAGACATTTAACATTATTTTTAGAGAAAGCTGTGCCCTGTATGCCAAGGGCATACAGAAAGCTGCAGTAGCTTGTTGGAGATAAGTCCCAGTGCTGGCCCTAACTTCTTGGCCAGGAAGACATTTCTGGCTATGCCAAGACATAGACTTATGACTGCAAATCTATTCTAGGACAGGAACTCCTGCTCGACTATTAATTCTGAGTGAGCCCTGTAGGGACACATTACTTTTTTGGCAGCATCACAGAGGCAATCTGGATATGTTCTGTGAGAGATGGAAAGACAGATAAGGCAGAAAAATGGAATAGTTACTGCCTTACGTTTTCAATAACATTCCTGGCCTGAACCAAAAGTCTACAGTACTAAAATTCATTGGCCTGTGGTCTGACTAAATGGAACAGTCGCTGGCACTTACAAGAGCTCAGCATCACCAATCACATCACAGCATCTTTCTCCTACATATATGTGCTAGCAGGAAGAGTGGAGTTAAGCTGAGTTGTTACACATGGTTTTGAAACAATTCTCCTGCTCCATCCCTTTGGTTGCTGTGCAATTCCATCTTTTTTCCAAAGCCTAGGAATTTTCCTGTGATGTGGGAGCTGAAGTGGCCAGCATAGACTAATGCGGTTGTGGGAACCACAAGGACTTGTGTTCCAAAGAAGACTTAGAGCAATTGTGAGATTTCAGGTTAGAAATTGTTGGGATTACATAGAGACAAGCAGAGTGGTGGATTGTTGCTTGGAGCAGTTCCTGAACAGTCCTGTTCACTGACTTCTTACATTGACTTCTTACCAGATGTGAGAGACTACAGCATGTCTTCTCATTCCCCTCTTCTGTCCTCTTATTTCCTTCCTCTCTAGGGTAAGTAGATTTTAAGAAAGGGGCATGTGGCTGTACTGTTAGCTACATTATTTGTAATGGCTTCATGCACAACTTTTCCCTACCTCTTCCCACATTGCATAGATGAACTCTCTATCTCCTTCAGTTCTTCTGAAGAATTGCACATAACTTTTCTGTTTGTACTACAGTTTGTTATCAAATAGGAGGTTTTGTCTTATTTGATAGATGCTATAATAAATTGCTATCCTTTTCCTCATCTTATGGATGCGAAACCTAGGAATGTGTAGCTCATTTTTGCAGAAATTAATGTAGAGATAATGACATGTAAATTTCCTACTATCAGTCAGTTATTAGGTAGAGGTCCTTACTGAAATCAATAGGATTTTTACATAAAAAAGATGTTTTACCACATCGTTTTATTATTGAATTAGGAAAGGCTTGTTTTTTTCCTTTTCTGCTCTCTCATTAGTATAAATTACAGTTCTATTTGAAGTTTTTTTCAAGACTGGAATTAGTGTTATGGAATTCCATATGAAAAGTTCTTTTGTTATCTAAGATAATTTATGTAAGTTAAATCTTTTGTAACAGATTTGTAGGGTATTGAAATGTGGTCAGAGGTATTCACTTCCTGCAGCTTAACACAGAGAGGGTGTCAAGCTATCAGCTACTCCAATAAAAAGTACCAGACTCCATAGCTAATTTAATATTGTCCTGTGGCTTCATTAAGAAGAAGGTATGCATACAAAAGAGTTCTGCTTTTCCAGCTGGCTTTATATGCAACATTTGTAGTGCTGCTAATGAAGTAAATAAAAGGAAAACAAATCCCTGATGGATCCTAGTTTGTTCATTGATATGAAAGGTCTCATTAAAAGAATGGCTATTGTGTATGAGTATTCCACAACATTTTGGATATTAACATTAAAATAAGGAGTGTAGTTGGGAGCATATAACATTTTCTAGCCTTATCTTACTACCAGACCAGAATTACCTTGCTCTGAAATAAAATTGGAAACATTTAATTATTAAATACAAAATTAACATCTCTGGCTTTCCATAGCAGATTTGTATTTAATAATTAAAGGTTTGTTTCAGGTAAACAATGCAAATATTGTTAATAACTGATCGGCAATATTGCTGGGGCATTATTTTACAAGCCATTTAATTTTTTTCTCTGCAATCATGTACTCTGTGCCACTTACATGTCACCTAAAAACTTCTGAAAACATTTTTTATATCTCAAAAACCAGAGGAATATAGATAACAGCTTCTCCTACTAAGTGTAAATATACTGCAGAAATGTCCTTGCTACTAGATGGCTAAAGTTATTACTAAAATATTTGTGGTAGATGTTTATCAGCATAGAAGGGAAGCACTCTAACTTTTCCAGCTTGCTTTGTTCAAGAAACCGTATAATGGTTAGAAAGCAGTTATAATACAGTAGTCAGTGAGCATATTAGCTCTAAGTTCATTTTCAGAGAGAGAGGAAAAGAGAGTTAATATTTTGTTTTTAGATAATAATAGTCATTGAGCCTACATATATAGCCTTCATCCATAAAAGAATGAATCAGAAACTTCTAAAACAACAAGGATGTCAGATAGAAGAGAGAACCTGTGCAAGTAATTATCCCCAAGAAGCATTATAACTGCAGCAGACCACTGTCCTTCCTAAAGCTAACATTCCCTCTAGCAGTGCACTCTATAGGAGTCTGAACATTCCTGAAAAAGCAGGACTGATGAATCTCAAATAAAAACTACAGATCTACTCATATAAATGTACTAAATTCACCTCTACTGGGACAGAGGAAATGAAATAGAGAGGATCAATGAAGCTTCCGTTTGTCTTTACTATCAGCCTATAGAGCATAAAATTTTTCAGGGAATTTTTATTAGCCAGGTAGCTAAGACATACTCACATTCTTATGCAAAATGCTTTATTAGCAATAAAATTAAATACTCAATATTGTGGAAATGGTGTGCAGACACTTGTACATTCTACTACTGTGGGAAAAAAATCATGTATCTTGACCCATCAAAGAACATTTAATGTAGATTAGACTACGCAAGCAATCCCCTACTTAGGTACAAAGCTGTTAAATACTTTTTTTCTGCCTAGTTATGTTTGCTTGCTTCCATAATGTGTGTACCAGTTAATATGTGGTAATCTTTCAGTTGACATGTATGTAATATGAGACAAGGAAGATGGAGGGAAGTAAAGTTTTCTGCTAATGATGACATGTCTTTGCATTAACCTTCCAAAGGGACACAAAGACTTGTATCCATATTACAGAAAAAGTTATTTTCAAGGCTGAATGGAAATTTTGCCACGTTTTCTTCTATATGGAGATACTTCACGGTTGGTTTTGGTGTGTGTGGTTTGTTGTTGTTTTTTTTTTTTTAACTAAACTATTGATGAGCAGGCTGTTTTCTAAATAAATTCATAACTAATAGAAGACAGAGCTTGAGGATGTAATTACAAAAACATGACTAGGGACAGAATTTTTTCTCAATCTCCTACTACAATTATTCTTTTAGTGGAAACCAGAGGCTTTGCAGAGGATTTTGCTAAGTTAATTATGTAGGAGAAAAAAGAAGGATAGGTCTTAAAAAGTGAGAACAAATACAAAGAGTTTCTGGTGACTTTTTTTTTTTTTTATGAATCAGTCTAGTTATGGTTGTGTTTAGAGCTAAGAGAAGTTGAAGTATGATTTTCCAAGAAATGCAGAATAAACCACCAAATCAGGTATTGTGTCTGAGAAGCAGGGAGTATGCACTTTCAGCAAGAATTACAATACATACCTCAATATTTTAAAATCCTATGACGGTATCCATAAAACTGTAAAATCCTCTAACAGTCAAGAATTTAAGCCTCAGGCAGTGAATGAACAGTAAACATTTAACAAAAACAGCTCCCACCTCATTTTTCCTCCTTTTGCTGTGTGCAGTTTCATTCATTTTATTGTTTCTTATTTCAGTTGATCTCACACTACCACTTCCCTCTCCAAAATACTAGTCAAGAAAGTGTATGGTAATTAGATAGCATGCCTCTGGCACAAGTTGTTCACTGCAGAGGAGTCAGAAGGAATTCCTTCCAGTCCGCAGTTTAGAGTTGCATTATGGGATATTTTAATTTCAAACATCTATGTCTTTTCTGTGGTGAAAAATAGCATTAAAGGAGTAAGTATGAGGCAAGGGAAAAGAAGGATTTCAAGGTTTTTTCCTTAAAACAACCAGAATTAAGTATGGCTGAAGGCACAGATGACCCAGGCTTCCTCCTGCTTTTGTTGCTGGATTTAGAGTGATCCCTCCAATTTAATTTCCACTGCATACAGATTTTTTTCTGCCTACTTATATTCTTTCCAACTCTAGCACTTTTCCCAGATGAATACATCTTTTTTCCAAGCAAACTCCCACAACTAATCTTCAGATGTTCTTCCCATCAGACTGAATGTCTGGATTTTGCCCTACGCTTCTTTCAAAATGGGCAGCAGAAATAGCTCAGGAACCTTTGGGCAACTGTGCTAACGGTGCAGGACGGAGGACTTAACAATACTTATTTTAAAGAAAGATTCTTCTAGAAGACTTCTGAACGTCTTTATATAGGAAAAGGCAGCAAGAAAAAAATAGAGGGGAGTGTAGATAACAACTGTGGGTCTGTAGAAGACAATCCCTATCCAAAAAGAAAATAGAAAATGAAGTTCTATTTTACCTCCCTCAGGCCCCAAATGTCAGTACACCAACATCTTTACTTTGGCCTCACAAACTATAGCTGTCCTCCAAGCATGTTCATAACGTATTTTTAGTGCTTGAGTTTCTGATTTCTCAGGGTCCTTGCTGGAGTAGGTGTTGGTGATGGCTTATGGAAAACTGATAAGCTTTGTTTTTTCAGGTGTGACTATGGTGCATAAACTAAATAGTCATGTTAGCGCACAGATATAGCTAAACTAAGCTAACTACAGGGCAAAATGTATTTTGGGTGTATTTTCCCTTAACTCATTTTTAGAAATTTCAGCAAAGTTTTGCTGTCCTCAGGATGTCCAGGTGAGGTTGGCAAGACTGTTATTTGAGTATTTCGCAGATATCTTCCACACAGATGAAGAGAAGATGAGGCAGGCAGTGGACACCTGTCTTAATAGCATTATTCTGCCAGAACTTCCCTGAGGGAGCCAACAAATTTTTCCAGCTGGCCCAACACCTGACTTTCATTAATGGTTATACAGTGGCAAAAGAGATACTCTTAGTATGCAGACAATGCCAGATCTGCTCCTGATTTGGACACATCCCTGAAAAAGGGTCTCATCCCAGGGACCATAAAGAGGATCATAGCACTATTTTCAGTGTTCTTGGATTGTGGATTTTGTATGTGAGCCAGACTGCATGTCACTGGGCAGGACTGTGATGGAGACGGGGAACTGAGCTGGCACATTGGCAGGCCCTGGCTAGGAATGTATGAATTGACCTACAAGTGTTGTGTGTTATCCACAGCATGTGCGTGACATGTCCAGATTAGCTTTCTTATGTATACCCATAAATTTGCTAAATCTTGGCCTGGATATGAGACAGTTCCATGTGGGTTGCATCAATCTGCCCCCAGCCCTTTGCCATGCTCCAAGATCCTGCAACTGTTTAGATTAGAATGGACATCTGGAAGTCAGTTAGTCAAAGCAGGGCTAAATTCAAAGTTAAATCAGGTTGCTCAGAGCTGTATTCAGTCACGTTTTAAATATCTCTGAGGATGGAGATTCCACAGTTTCTTGGGGCAACCTGTTCCAGTGTTCAACAACTTTCTTGGTGATGTCCCCCACTGCCACCAGTCAGGATTTCTGTTTTTGCAAATTGTCACAGTTGCCTCTTTTTTTTATTTTTTCCCCCTATCTGAAAATAGCTCAGCTCTGTCTTCTTTGTAATCACCCATCAGATACTGGAAAAGAGTAATTAGGTCCCTCTTTAGCCTTTTTTTCCTCAAGGCTAACCTCTCCACCAACTCTCTCTAGTTTATCAATATCTCTCTTGCATCAGGGAGCCCATAAGTGGCACATTCAAGATGAAGCCTCACTAGTGATAAATAGGAAAGAAAAATCATTTCCTCCAACCTGCTGGCTGTAATCCTAATAATGCAGTCCAGCACTCAATTAGGCTTCATCTCTGCAAGATGTACTGCTGATTCAGTCAGCAGAGTCTTTTTTTGCACAGCTCCTTAGCTAGCCAGTCCCCAGCCTGCACTGACATGTGGAATTATGCTGTAAGTAAACCTGTATCCAGCTGTGTCCAGCTATTCGTGAACAGCCATTTTGGTTTCCCGGTATGATGTTGGACCTGACTCACTAACCCAACCTCTCTGATGATCACTGGATCATTGAATGATCCTGTTGTTATCATTACCCCTGTTCTGCTCACCCTGCTCAGACTCTGCTTGGCCAGTTCTGGGTCACCTGTGGCTCCTGACTCACCTCTCCTGGGGAGGACCCCTGCTCTAGCTGCTCCCTGAAGTGGGCTTCAGGACAGGACTTCCTGCCAGTTCCTTGAATGGGTCAAAGTCTGTTCTGCTGAACTATAAGATCTTCAGTCTGTTACTAGTCTTCCTCAGTTTCCCCAGGCTCTTAAATTTTCCTACCTCATGGTCACTTCAGCCAAGGTTGCCATAAGCTGATCAGTTCTTCCTTATTTGTTTGTGCAAGGCAGATCCTCCAATGCACTTCCCATCACTTGCCTTTCCAGCAAGAACATTTACAAATTGTACCCAGCACACTCCAGCAATTTCTGTGTGAGCATGGCGTGAAAGTTCAAAGTCTTCTATGGAAAAAAAGGCCATGTGATTATGAGGCTTTCCTTAGTATTTCAGCTTGTGGAGGGACAGGGCATGCAGGAGATAGGAAGCATGGGACAGCTGTGCACGAAGGCAATAGCATCATAACCTGTGCAGCAGAGGCAATATGCAAAATCAGCTAAAGATAGCTAGACCTTTTTCCATTGTGTGTCTGTGCTGCACACCGCCTACAGTTACACACTCAAAATAGCAGCTACCAAGGATTTCAGAAATACGTATAAGTTTGGCACTGCATTACCATTTAAAGTGTGATGTGATTGTGGTATTCTGACATAACTCCTGGCTAGGAAAACCTGCATCTCTGGGTAACCCATGTGTCAACACAATACTGACAATACAGTAAGGTTTGCAGAGAATGTGAGACATCCTATCTCTCAAAGCCACCATGGCAGAGGAAAAGGGGTCCTGCTATGGCAGAAGAACAGCTCTCTGCTTATTAGTTTGTACAAATAAGGAAAGCTCTGGCTCTATTAATCATTATGCTCGCAGGTTTTTTGATTACATGACATATGATTCCTTGACAGTATGAAGCGGATTGTCCTGCTGCACAGGCATCATAGATGCATGCCCTGTAAATGATGCAGAGTTTAGTCTTCTGCTTGTGTGTATTAACATAACATGATGGCATGGTATAAACTCTGTTGTGCATCATTCTGGGGATACTTTAAGTATCTAAGGCATCTTATGAAAAGGCTGTTCAGAACTGTTGCATAGTTTCTGGAGCACATACTGTAACAGGTGTTTCCTGGGTGCTCCAGTTATGGCTCAGATGTGTTCCAAGGCCAAAATAGCATGGAAAGCCATGAAATTGGTCCCTGAGCATGTATCTAAGGCTGTTGAAAATAGGCAGTGTACACATAGTTAGCAACACCAAATGATCTCCTAAGACAATCCAGGAGACTGCTAGGGAATTTAATGTTGAGTTCAGGTTACCCGAGTCAAGTGCTTTCACGGTAATACCATAATTTCTCTGATGTTTATCTGAAGCTTCTGGCTGATGATTGCTTCCCACTTCCTATACATTGTATTGTGTTTATGTCATTGGTTTTTTTAATATTACGTTCTCAAAGATAAGTCCTAACATTTGCTACTGATGTTAAAGCTGATAAGAACTGATGAGAACTACTTAAGGAAGCACATACTAATGAATGGTAAGAGGTAAACAGCAAAACTAAGGAAAACAGACACTTTTAGTATCAGAGGTAATTCCCTAGCTCTGTTCCAATGAAGCTTCTATAGTGTGCATGAAGCTCTGCAGTTCCAATTTTTTGTTCTTTGGGAGTTTCTAGCTTAATCTGTCAGATAAAACATCAAAAACATCAGACAAAAGACCAGGGGAAAAACAAAAAACAAAAAATACAGCATAAACATCAGATAAAAAAATGTCACGGATTTCAAAATCTGTAATATTCTTTGATCCCTTTTTCTAAAAGTTGAACTACTCAAACTATGTGTTGTAAGACTAAAATGTAGTACAGAGACAGTGGACAAAATCAGTAATACCAATGGTAGCATACTGGTATATTCTATTATCTAATGCTTATACAACAAGCTGAATACAGCTATGGTTCCTGCCTTTATTTCTTTCTACTTTTTAGATTATACTTCTATGTTTTTTGAATCTTCATTGCTGCATTTTAATCATTCTATTTGTGTGTTGCCATACTTGTGAATCAAACTACAAGCCATTTGACAGGAAAATAAGATGGGTATGAAAGATGTTCCTGATAAAAGTGGTGAGGAAAAAACAGTAAAGCAAAATTTAAGCAGTCATTTCAACCTTCAATGAAATCTGAAATCTATCAGATAGTTTTTAATTTTCTTGCTTTGTTTAAGCAGACTATGATGAGAAGTCATATTCTCACAGCTTCCTATCACAACCCTGAATTTAGGTACTCTACATTAATACTGCAAGGTAGAAAAACAAACAAAAAAAAAAGCCCTAACTTCCTGTCCTACTCTGATGTTTTAAAAAAGCACACATAGATGAAATGTAGGCTGCTGTTCCATAAAAGCTCAGGCAAGGTGCTGGCATGGAGGAAAGGTGAGAATTCAGGTTACCCAATTTTAGTATCTACTGAACCAGCCACCTAAGCTGCCTTTATAGTCAATGGGACATATGTTGACAATTTTAGAATATGTTTCATCCAACCTATTTTAGATGCCTATTTGAGGATGATACAAACCACAGCCTATAAACAATTATTTATTTCTGCTAGCTAAAAAGGGAGAATAACTTAACCATTCAGATGTAGATGTTTACATTTAACCAGATGAGCTAAACCCCAAAACTTAGTTCCTTCTTCTATTAACTTTGATAGAACATGTAAACAGTAAAGGTCCTACTGATTTCCTTTGCCCTTTCATATTATAAGGCAAGAATATCTCTCCATAACTTCCCCTGAGAGTTTCATTATATTGCACTAAACAGGATGAGACATGGCCCTGGCCTCTTGTCCTGTGTTGACATGACAGTTTTTGAGGGACAACATACAAACCATTCACCTTTGCACAAAGGAAACCATTATATGTCCCATTAAAGTCAGATTTCCCACAGCTACACAAAAGAGAGCAGGGCTTGCCCTTCAGTTGTACTTCTTGGCTACTCTATACTAGTAAATTGGATAGTGTCAGGGAATGTTCCTGGACACTGCAACTCAACCATCCATGCTCTTATATTGTTAAAATGGTCCCTGGCATGGTTTTTGCAGTGGACAAAAGGGCATTCTCGCAGGCATCTTCTGGACTCATTATAGGAAGTAGCAGAGAGAAGAGATAATCCTCAATATGCAATCTGCATACAAGTACCCTTTTTTGGGAGTTAAGAGAATTTAACCATGCAGATGCAGGCCACTGCATACCAATGGATCTCAACGCTAGAAAATAGTTATCCTTCTTGAAATATTTATTTTTCTAGTGTAGACAAAATTCAGCACCCTAGCCGCCTAAGTGAAGGAGTTAATATCTCTCATTTTAGCATGCTTGTCAATATTTTTCTTCTTAATGATACTAACATTTTTAACTAGATAGAAACTTCCTCTGTAATCTCCTCTTCCTCCACAACCTCCAAGTACTTTCTTTTGCAGCAAGATGACTGATCACAACAGAGGAGGCTGTAATGTCAAAAGCACTTGATTTTGTTATCACTGAACAAAACAACTGGGAAAATATAGCATGTGTTAGCACTTCAGCTTCAAAATAGTCAATAGGGATAAGGGATAATAAAAAAGCTATATCACAGATTGATGAAGTTTCAGTAAGTCTTTCTAATAAATGTAAGTCTATTTCCACATATGATCACCAAAGATTATTATTGGTGGTGCAGATTATTGAGATTTAGGCATGCTTAACCTTAAAGTTAAAAGCTAAAAATAATTTTCTATACCGGTGGCATAGCATTTTTTGTGTATTTTTCCATAACTTTTTTTTGCTCCCTTTTTGCTTCTGTTTGATTGATTTCATAACTTCTGTGAAATGTGCAATGCACTCCTAAAGAAAAGCCATTACGATATACTGAAATGTTTTATGCTAGCAAGCGATATGTAAAATACACCTGAGATTAATAAAATGCTATTGTACTTCAGACTACATCTTCACTTTAAGTAAGTAGGGACTGTAATTAAAGGAGAAACAAAGGCAAATGAAAGTGCACCACAGGGATTATTTTCACTCCTTACACTCAGTGGTTTCCAAAATATCCTGCAGCACTTTCCTAGAAGGAGAATGTTATTTAAGATTGTCCCTATCACAAGGGAAGTAATGGAGTTTGGACTCATATTATTTTACCATAAAGAAGTGAAGGTCAAAAGAAGACAAGAATCTGGTCCCACATCCAGTTACGCTGTCACCTTAGCATCTTTCTGCATTTTTCTTATTATCAGTTCTATATTCATATAGGTTATTTTTATTTTTTTTCTCCTTATATACTTTTTTTATACAGACCCTTTTAAAATGAATAGTACTTGGTATCTACAGCCTAATAGATTTCACTGCACTACATGAAAATATATATTATCTTAATTTTGTTGTGTTATGTACGTATTTTTATTTCTTTAACTATTCTTGTCATGCTTTAGGAGTTTCAGTTCTTCAGTTCTTTTCATGCTGTTCTTGGAATGAGAAAAAAAAATCTTTCTTCATATCAGAATTGATTTATAAATATTTAAGGCACTCCTTAGTGTTTTACATCTGAAGCACTTCTCCTCCTCTTAGTAGATCATTTACTTTTGTCCTTCCCTCTTTCATAACAAGAGTTAAAAAATAAAACAAAACTAAGTTTTCTAAGTTTATTCAATCTATTATAGACTCTCTTTCTTGAATGAAGGCACTAACAAAATGGGAAGGAATCTGTGAGTCAAAACATGAATCACAGGACTCTTTGGTATTAGAAGGGCTTGATACGTATATATTTTTCCCAATAAATATATTAGAATATATTAGAATATATTAGAAGCAGAGATATAACAGATAAAATTAATCAGACATTTAGAGCCGTTGTGGTGAGATACTACTTAAGAACGCTGACTTCATATTTATTAATATCTTTCATAACCTTTCAAAAAAAATTTAATGGAACAAAGCTATACTGATTTTATATGCTATGAGTGTTTCAAAAGTTCTAGTTATTTCTACAATCCAACATAACTACTAAATATTTAGCTAACCAATGATGTGTTCATAAGAGCTAGCTTGAACGTAAGAAGTAGGAATTCATAAATCTAAACCTAAAGATTGCCCTTAAGCTCACCATCAAGTCATTTTGAGCTTTTCACTGACAGTGATGCGTACATACTTTGTTATTAGACCAAAATCTTTTGAGTACTCATCATGACATTCCTCAGTGCTAAAAAGCTAGGTCATTCATCTCAAACTCAGTGCTACCAGGTTTTTCAGAAACTAACAGTGAAACAATTCTTTTTACTCACTTTGTATATTTGTGTAAAATGCAGCTGAGAACTTGCAGCTTGTGTAAAAATATTTTCAGTATAGTTACATACTGAGCTTTAATTTGCCTTTCAGTCTTCAGAAGACATTCCAGTCAGAATGTGAACTCTATTTTCTACAGTCAAGCTAAACTGCAGATTGTAACAGTTTCCTTTGCTACCTGTGAGTCATGGCTCTGCATGGCTATATCTGATGGGTATTGACATTTCCAGTTTGCAGTGACTGGTAAGTTACAGGCATTCTGTTTCTGGAGTATGATTTGAAATATGTCTCTTTTACCATATTTTGCCATATTTTATCGACTATCACAATGCCCATCACTCCAGAACAAGATGCCAAAGAGGTAACATGATGCTTCCACACTAACCTGCACAGCATTGCTAGGATATTAATAAGGCAAATTCCAAATCTGCAAGGAAAATTCTGGGGGAAAACATTAGCCAGAGCATTAATATTCACAGAGAGGCATGAGAGATTAGGATGTCCTGTTCCTGAGAACTTCACTAAAATGTGAAGAGTATTGAAAGTATCTCCACAGCTATTCTTGGTACCATGGAGAATTCAATTAAGGTTTGCTTTGTTTTCTGCATGCTCATTTTCTTGGTTTTCTGTTCTGCAGAAGGCTAATTGTAATATAGCTACACGATTAGGTGTACACACAGGACCTTAGAAATATTCAAGACTCACAAAAGATTATTTCAGAAACGCATTGGAATAAAAACCATCCTTCCAGAAAAATCTCATCAGGATTTCCAGAAAAATTATATTTAATACAGCAGGTTCAGCTCTGAAATATGTGGCATATATTTATCTTATATTTCTTACCTGACAATATTGTCTTTTGCAGAATTCTTGCCAATTTCTTAATTTTGAATGCAAAACTTAATGAACCGATTTCATATATTTCGTTATCTCTTTTCTGTTTTTTTTTTTTTTAATTATATTTATTCCTTCAAAGGTTAGCAATGTGGATACGACAAACTACCTATATTTTTCTGTTTCTGTGACACTCCTTTATATGTTACTTTCTCATCATCTTGCTAAATATTTCTTAGCAACCTCTTCATTAAAACAACAGTGTGCAGCATCCTCACTAGAGAAACAAAGTTAATGAATTTTCCTATTAATGTTTTTCCTAGCTTTCTTTTGTATTTCTTCATAATATTTTATCCCAAGGCCTAAATGATTTGGTTTTCTCTCCTGGCTTTATCCTTTAATGTAAATATCTTTTTTCCCCCTTTCTCAGTGTTCATTTTCAGTGTGAAAAAATGCTTCTAAAGAGTTTTGAATTGTCATCTGTCTTCCGTTAATTGATATGACTCTTGTCAAAATTTCTTCTGCTGTCTCTACTGCAAAATGATGTGAGTTTTCAGGGATAATAGTGGTGTGAATCCTTTTTTAGCAGTAATAGATATTCTAGCAAAACAAGTTTTGTGCAGTCTGTTGGCTGATCACAATTCTCTAGTTTTCAGGATAAATAATTTTTTCTTCCTTTTTTCAGTTTTTGTTCCCACTCTTTCCCCCATGTTGAAAAAAATCCCCATCCCACCCCTTGCCAACCCACAGTAAAACTGTGGGTTTGCTCCTTTTCCTCTAGTAGTTCTTCTTCTAAAATCTGAAAATACATATTGCATTTTTTCGTATTTTTTGTTCAGATGCACTAGAAGTACACTTGTCATACAAACATTTTGTATTGTAACACAATGATAAAATCTATTAAATTTAGTAGAAAACTACTAAGAAATCCAAAAGGAAAATGTAAATGAGAGTAGTGGAAGGATGAAAAGTAGTCTGGTAAACTGAAAAGTAAATTACTTCAACTTAGCATCTGTCAGTCCACATGTTGACTATAGCTTATAAATTTGCTTCTTGGTATAAACTTTAGCCAGTGAAATGTTTACAGGAGGAGAAGGGAAGATGTATTTTAAACTGCACTAGAAAGTTGCATTTTTCCTGATCCCCATCCATCACTTCATTGCACCTGAAGAGACACCAGTTAATAAAAGGACTATTGTTTAACAGTAATACTGATTGTTATTTTCTTCAGATAGAAATATTGTCTCTAAATGTAATTTCTGGGTAAGAACAGTTGATTGCATAGCATTTTCTTAGCAGGAATTATTTTGGTGATTATATCTTGACTAACAAATTTGGAACACAGTGTTGCCTTCTCCCTAAGTTAACAGTAAGACCTGTTGTGATTCAGTGTAACACGAAAAGTCTGCAGAGTTGAGAAACTGCATCTTCATTTGTCATCACCACAATATTGTGCACCTGCAGTCGGCATTTGGAGATTGTGCTCAGCATAGGGACTGTGACCCAAAGACATTGTGGAACCGAAAACTTTCCCATTCAAAGAACATTCCATGTGGGATTTTGAGGTTAACAGCAGTCCCTCGAAAGCCCCATTTCTTTCATGGCTGCCATATTGCCCAGCACCTGGAAACTCAACTGGGGACCTTCAAGTTAAAGGTAAACTACTGAAGTTTGACCTTTGGTGAGCAGATGTACTTCTAATTTTTTAGAAAAGGTTTGAGGACACCTGCAAACACCCTTGCATATAACTGTCACACGGTTCACCTCATTAAATAAAACATTTTTTCCTACACATTTTTCTCTGTGATTTAATTCTTTTCAGGTAAGTGGAAAAGTGTGTTTTCTGCAATCTTCCCAACAATTTCCAGTGTTTCTGTGGAGTCTGACAAACCTGATCATTCTTTTCTAAGGGGGTAAATCACTGTCAACACATTTATATCCACAGGGTCAACCAACCTAAACCCATGATTCATTTGATTGAGACTGCACAGTATAGTATTTCTTTCTATGATAGTTGGTATAGAACACCTACTTTTTCTTCCACAAAGTTTCTTTTACTCTGCCTTCTGACATATAATCCTGCATCATCATAAATCTTTTCAATTTATCAGAGGCTATCCTCAAAATTGTCTTAACAAAGCCTTAAGCCTTTCCAGTTTTGGATTATAGAATTTACACATGATCCAAATTCTTCTTATCTTTCCAAGCAGTTCCATACAAGAGCTTAGCACATGTCCAGACATCTGTAGTGCTGGGTATCTTTCCTTCTCTCTTTTATTTCTATCTTAAAAGCTAGTACTCTGTATATACAAATTATAACCCTTTTAATACAATCTGAAAAGGTGAAATGAATAAATGAATACGCAGCATTTGCTGGAACAATTGCTTTGGAAAGCAGGCATGATTTTCTATTAATAAAGCTCATGTAATAATTAACTCTTTGGATTTAATGAGTACCACGAAGCTAATGTTAAATAAAAAAAGAATAATTCATTCTTGTTGCAAAAACAATCAACATCAATACTTTCCTCAACAGTCTTGTGCAGAGATGCAACATACATAGGGGCATAAAGAACTAGCTCCACTTGCATTGCAGTTCCTTTGCTACTCATGTAGACCAAATACCACAGCTGTGTTTAGTTCACACATTCTTTGGTCTCTCCTCTGCCAGGGCACAGTCCTTCAGTAATGATGTTGAAAATACTTCCATAATCACAACCCCCTCCACTGATCTGGGTAAGGTACTGTCCCTGCACTCTTATGCAATATACAGTCTCCCCTTTCTCTACCTTTTCAATCTTGAGTCTGCTTAAGGTACTTAAGTCAGCTGGCTTTGTGAGAGCAGTAAGTTGCATTTATGTTGTGTGCCAATGATCAGCCTTTTCAGCAGAAGGTACATGATGCATCACTGTTTCCAGAGGCAAAAGATAACTTCCTTGTGGTGTTAGAGCTCTGCTCAGTGCTTTGAAGGACCCTAAAAAAATCTTATTTAGCTATACATTATCTACAAGTTTATTCCTTTCTCTGGTAGCCTGAGAATTCTCTTGATACAGTTCTATGTCTACAGCTTTTTTCTTTTGTTATTCCTTCTTTTTTTTTTTTTGTCTTAGTCTTTCTGGAACAGCATTAGATCATATGCAAAGATTGTTATCGGTAAAAGTGACACGAAAAATGAACAGGCTGTGTTAACACCACCCTAGTAAAAAAGTACGTGCAATCCTGAATCTTAATTCTATGCTATTACAATGTTGACTGAAAATATATTTAAAAATCGTATTATACTTTTTTATACTATTTAATAATATTAAACCAAATATTGAATATATATATAATAGATCTAATTAAAAATGTCCTAAAAGTGGTAGGTAATTGCCTTCTGATTTTGATGGCCACTGCATAAAGCCATATTTTCTATGTTTCTTGTATTCTGCTGTTTGTTTCTAGTTGTCCATTGTTGTACTATTCTGTCTGCTAATGAGAGGCTGAACTGCAGCAAGATGTTTTGGCAAGCTGGACACTCTAGTTCCCCCACCAGTGCTCTTTCCTCCCCTGCTCAAGACCTTCTCCATCCTCCAGGGCTTTCTTCCTCTCAGCCCCATAGACTACACCGGCCTTTTGGGTTCCTTACATTTGCCACTGCCACAGACTGCTTCTTATCTCACCAAGTCAGGAGCAGCTGCCATTAGAAATCTGATGTATTTTCCCTTCTTGGCAAACCCCGCTGTACTCTGAGGTGCCAAAGTTGTGCACTGCTTTCAGCTGTGATATTGGACTTTTTGGCCATAGCTGCCTATTTTGACCTATTTCTGCAAAGAAAAATGCTTCCTGCTCCATGAAAGTTCTTTATATTATTATTTTTTTTCCCATCCTGAAATGAGACAAGAAATTAGTGTCTTAGGTTTTCATAAACACACTCCAAACTAGAAAATGGATCAAGGTAGTTGAAAAATTTCAAGTTTGAAATATTTATTCTTTAACTTTTCTTAATATAAATTAATGTCATCCTCAGAAGGAAGATATTACAAATTGATGAATGAAACTTTTACTTTAAAAAGTTAGAATAGAATGTTTTAGAAAAGCTTTACTTTTTCCTCTTAAATTATCTTTTTCTTTAAGACGCTTACTTAAATGAAGCCTTTCTCTCAAGGTGAATTTTGTCCAGTTTCTGTTAAAAAACTTCAGTGGAATATTTCCAACCTTTATTACCTGTAGAACGAATGATTTTTCATAGATATTTAACAAGAAGGAATGTACAAATGCTGAAGTATAATCAGAAACTAAAAAAGAGTTCAGAATAAAATTAAAAAAAAGAAAAAAAATCATATTTGAAATTACTGATGAACAAAACTGTTGAAAATAAGCTGTAGAGAATACTAAACATGCAAAGAACTAAGACAGCAAAACCAATATATGCCATATTTTCCAGAACTGTAACCTTGAAATGCAAAGCAAGAATGAGAAGTTATGTCTGACAGTAGGGTAAGAGCTTCTAATGCCCACAGAAAATAAAGGGTTTATAATATTTAGAAAGACACAGGATTAATATGTCTTTGCTGTGAAATTAAAGGGGAAAAAAAAAGGAAAAAATAGAACTAGGAAAGTTGAGAAAATGTAAGAAAACCTGAGACACCAGCCTTGTGTGAAGCAGTCCAGGAATAAAAATTAAATTAAGTAGATACTCAGTTGCTATATTTGTTGGAGTCACAAACTAGGAAGATCGTGTCCTTTACATACTGATTGACTAGGAAGAATCACAGTATCACAGAATGGTAGGAGTTGGAGGGACCTCTGGAGATCATCTTGTCCAGCCCCCTGCTTGAGCAGGCACACCCAGAGCAGGGGGCACAGGACCGCATCCAGGCAGGGTTTGAATGTCTCCAGGGAAGGAGACTCCACAGCCTCCCTGGGCAGCCTGTGCCACTGCTCTGGCACCCTCACAGGAAAGAAGTTTTTTCTCATGTTTAGCTGGAACTTCCTGTGTTCCAGCTTGTGCCCATTGCCCCTTCTCCTGTCGTTGGGCACCACTGAAAAGAGTCCAGTCCCATCCTCTTGACACCCACCCTTGAGATATTTATAAGTATTGATGAGATCCCCCCTCAGTCTTCTCTTCTCCAGGCTGAACAAACCCAAGTCTCTCAGCCTTTCCTCATAAGGGAGATGCTCCAGCCCCCTGGTCATCTTCGTTGCTCTCCATTGGACCCACTCCAGTATTTCCCTGTCTTTTTTAAACTGGGGGGCCGAAAACTGGACACAGTACTCCAAATGTGGTCTCTCTAGGTCAGAATAGAGGGGGAGGATAACCTCCCTCAGTCTGCTGGCCACACTTCTTATAATGCAGCCCAGCATACCGTTGGCCTTCTTGGCCACAAGGGCACATTGCTGGCTCAGGGTCAGCCAGCTGCCCACCAGCACTCCCAGGTCCTTCTCAACAGAGCTGCCTTCCAGTAGTTCAGCCCCCAGCCTGTCCTGATGCATGGGGTTGTTCCTCCCCAGGTGCAGTGAGGATGAGTGAGGTGAGTGAGGATGGAAGACAGTGTCAAATGCCTTACTGAAGTCAAGACAGACAACACCCACTGCTCTCCCTTCATTGACCCAGCCAGTCACACCATCATAGAAGGCCATCAGGTTGATCAAGCATGATCTTCCCTTGGTGAATCCATGTTGACTGTTTCTGATAACCTTCTTGTCCTCTACATGACTGGAGATGTCCTCCAGGATGAACTGCTCTACCACCTTCCCGGGGATGGAGGTGAGGCTGACTGGCCTATAGTTTCCCAGGCCCTCTTTCTTGCCCTTTTTGCTTTCCTCCAGTCCTCGAGCACCTCTTCTGTCCTCCGTGACCTTTCAGAGATGATAGAGAGTGGCTTGGCAACAACATCTGCCAGCTCCTTCAGCACTCATAGGTGCATAGCATCGGGGCCCATGGATTTGTGAGGATCCAGTTTGAATAGGTGATCTCTGACACAATCCTTCTCAACCAATAGTAAGTCTTCCTTTCTCCATTTCTTTTCTCTCTCACCTCTGGGTGCTGAGATGCCTGAGGGCCAGCCTTAGCAGTAAAGACTGAAGCAAAGAAGGCATTCAGTAACTCTGCCTTCTCTGCATCCTGTGTTACCAGGGCCCCTACCTCGTTCAGCAGTGGGCCCACTGCATCCCGTCTTCCTTTTACTGCTGATGTATTTAAAGAAGCCCTTCTTGTTATCCTTTACATCCCTCGCCAGATTTTGGTCCAAGTGGACCTTGGCCTTCCTCGTCGCATCTCCGCATACTCTGACAACATTCCTATATTCCCCTCAAGTGGTCAGCTCCTTTTTCCACATACTGTGAACCTCTCTCTTCCATTTGAGTTTCTCTAGAAGCTCTTTGCTCATCCATGCGGGTCTCCTGGCTCCTCTGCCTGACTTCTTCCTCCTGGGGATGCACCGATCTTGAGCTCGGAGGAAGCAGTCCTTGAATACTGACCCCACTGCCTTCTAGAGCCCTAGCCCATGGGATTCCTCCAAGCAGGTCTTTGAAGAGGCCAAAGTTGGCTCTCTTGAAGTCCAAGGTTTTAACCTGGCTTGTTGCCCTGTTTATACCACACAGGATCCTGAACTCCACCATCTCACTGTCACTGCAGCCAAGGCTACCCCCAACTCTCATATCCTCAACTAGCCCTTCCTTGTTTGTTAGGATAAGGTCGAGCAGCACATCTTGCCTCATTGGCTCCTCCACCACTTTCATCAAAAAGTTATCCTTGATGCTCTGCAGGAACCTTCTGGATCGTGCATGGCTTGCTTTGTTGCTTTTCCAGCAAATATCAGGGTGAAGTCCCTCCTGAGGACCAGGGCCTGCGATTGTGAGGCTTCCAGCTGCCTGTAGAAGGCTTCATCAACTACCTCTTCCTGATCAGGTGGCCTGTAACAAATGCCCACAAGAGTGTTGCTTATATTTGGCTGTCCCTTAATTTTTACACAGAAACTCTCAACTTGTTCTCCTTCCACTCCAAGGCACAGCTCGATGCATCCCAGTTTCTCCCTCACGTAAAGAGCAACTCCCCCACCTCGCCTTGTTGGTCCGTCCTTCCTGAAAAGCCTGTAGCCATCCATGACCACATTCCAGTCATGTGAGCCATCCCACCGTGTCTCTGAGGTTGCAGTGAGATCATGGCCCTGCGACTGCACACTGACCTCTAGTTCCTCCTGTAAGAGAAATAAAACAATTGAGCTTACAAAACAGAAGGAACTAAAAATAATCTTTTGAATACTGAATAGGATATATGGTGTTCATAATAAGCATTCATAAAGGTTTCATTCAGTCTTATGGCATTTATTAGTAAAAGCTGTAGTCCTAATCAATCTTAGTTGCCATAAATTCCTGTTAGCAGATCTAAACGGATGAAGAAATAACAAAGGGAAACAGATGTTAAGGGAAACTCAAGATAAATAATTTGCGGGAGAAAGACAATGCACCTCTGATTTTGTAGCATCTTTCGTAAAGCACAATTAGTTTACCTGTTTTAATAGTACTTTTCTATGTGATGCTAGTGAAAGCAGAGCCAGCAACAAGCTGAAAATTCCTTGTCTATATTTTCTATCTGAAATTTATATTTATCTGCTTCTCTTGTGTCTATAGGGTTAGCTTAAAATTATTAAAATTTGTCTTGTAACTAGTTCCTCTATTGCCATGAGAATTTTACTCTACTACTTGTTCTTTTGCTTTTAAATTTTCCTCTTCTACCTAAGTATTACAGGTTTGTTTGTTGTTTTTTTGTTTCTTATTAAGATTTTTCTGATCCTAATATATATTTAAGTGCACAGAAGTATTTAAAAACTGCATTTCAGATCTCATGATCTTTGTACATTCTCTGCAAATGGAGAAACTCTGGCTTTTCCTCTGTGATTTCACTTAAAGAGAATTAATAGGTGTCTAAAGGAGAATCCATTGAACCATTGCTTTGGTATCTCTGCCAATTCAATCTGCAAAGATACCTCTGTACTTCCCCAGAGAGGTCGTCAAAATTTCCCTGTGTGGAAATTTCTAACATTTTGAAAAAACTGTCATTTCTGACTGTAATGAAAATGGAAACCTAAAAAGTGGAAGGAAAATAACCCAAGCAAACTATAACTGAAACACCTAAAACATAACTTAAATCTTTGATTTGAAGTGCAAAGAAAGTCTTTATATCAGATATTCATTCCCCCCAAAAATATTTTTTTTAAATTCCATAGGTTTTATTCAACTAGAAGACTCTCTGGAGAACTGAACTCATCAAGAGTCATAAAGGCAGGTCTGAAAGAAATATTTTAAGCCATGTCATACCTGTGAGCATCCAGATGCTCAATGGAACTGAAATCTTTGATGGAGACATCAAAACCACATCTCCCAGGGCAAGAAGCCAGCTCCCCTACCCCAGGCTCTGTCTCAAATCAGTCTTGTGTTTTAGTAGAATTTTTCCAAAATGCTTTTGTTTTGTTTTGTTTTGTTTTGCCAAGACTAGATTTTTCACCAAAAATGTGATTTTTTTTTGTTTGTTTGTTTATTTGTTTTGTTTCCTTGACCCGCTGTATTCCCCAGTATGTTTCTTCAGGAGGTAAGTACTGGGAGGCAGGGACTTGCCTGGGCCAACAGGCTCTGTCCTATTCTGAACGTGGTTCAGATCAGCATTCTGCCTCAAGTGTAAGTAGGCAAATTAATGATAATAACTCCCTAACTCATTAGCACCAAATAAAGCACAATGTTGCCTAAGACAAGAACTGTTGCCTCATTGAAACAAGTGTTTCACAGAATAATAGGAGAGTCTAGTCGTGATGGAAGAAATTTAAGGAGATAACACTCTTGTGCTGATTACTGCAATAAATCCAACCCATCACGCTCAAATAAAGCTACGAAATTAACGTGATGCACTATGTTTCCTGTTTGATTAGTTCTAGCTACATAGATGTGGTGGACTTACAGTTATCCTCTTATTATCAGAAGGTGACAGAAAAGGCAGTAATGCTAAAAATAACTAATAGTGTTTCATGCTATCTTTATCTTTGAAGACTTCTGGATGTTTAGAAACAGAAAAGATCTTTCTTAAAGTCATCCTAGGTTAAAAATTTTAATACTGGCAGAGGGAAAAGACACCCCACCTCTTCTTCAATGTGAAGTAATGTGAAGTACTACTTTTCTAAAAATCTATTACACATCTGGATCAATAGATGAACAAAACATTAGGCAATTGGAAGGATATCTAGTATAAGTCATCTGCTCTTAGGAGTGCTACTTACAGCTGCAAGCATTCTGAGTGCTTGGTCCTGCTTCTTTACTTATGCATTTTTCTCTGGTAGTGTGCACAAATGAAATGCATGAACAATCCTCGAATCAGCCAGTAAACTTATATTCCCCTTTCCATGTGAATACTTAGTAAATCAGGCAACAAAAGACTATTAATCCTTGTGTTTCCTACCTCTGAATGAGTCTTGTATTCTTCTGTGTGAAGTTTCAGCTGGAGCAATATTGATTGCTTCTGATATTGATCATCCCAAAAAACCCTGTAGCCTACTGATTAGCTAACACACCAGGAAATAAGAGGAATCTGAATTTCCTCAGGCAGAGCAAAAACTTTGATCTCCCACATTCTCAATGGATGCTCTGACCATTACTCTAGACTACAAAAAGATCATATTGGAGAATCTGGAGGAAAGTCTGTTTGTGGATCAGTCTAAGGGCATTTTGCTCAAGGAACTGAAATAAAAGGCTATCCTTCCAACAAGTTTTCACTGTAGCAAGCATAAGAAGAACAAGAAGGCCATCCAGGTCTTACAAAATAACATTACTAACACCTTCTCGAGTATCAGAAAGAAAGCAGCCAGTTATTCCAAAAGCATTTTTAGATCCTCAGCAACTTCTCTCACAACAAATAGAAACTCTCCAAAGACAGAATCTTGGGGCAACTAAAGATTATTTCGAAGTCAAGTGACTTGCAGCATTTTAGCTTTCTCTTCAAAGAAATGTCTAAAACCTCCAGCCCTGCTGCACAGTAGAAAGGAGGCAGGCGCAACAACCAACTGTGAGAGAGTGCTGAATTGTGCAAATTCACGATATCTACAGTGGTTGGCTTGCTGTGCATAAGGGGAAAACAATTAAAAACAGAGTTCCTGGGCAAGGAGCAACCAAGTGTTGCCTATAAACTAATTGAACTAAATACCATGACATTTTTTAAATGCCTCCTTGCCATTCTGCACCACAGCTCTGCTCAGGAAAACTAAGAGCAATGAAACCGATCTGCTATTCACTCTCTACTTCAGGGTGAACTGAATAACTTTTTGACCACAATGACTAGATTTTTACATGAAAGAATGTTAGAGACTTATCTCACATGTGACCCCTAAATGGATGAGTTGGGATGAGCTGAATCTTACAGAAAAAAAAAAAGAAAAGCAGTCACCTTGAGAAGGGGACTATTCAATATTTTTAATGTATCAGGTAAATATGTAAAGTGTAGCCCAAGGTCTTACAAAGGCTGGATTTATTGTACAATGGGTTTTGTTATATTAGTTATTCGAGTAACTGAAATTATTCCGTTATACTGAAATGCATAAATAACACCAGCATAAAATAAACATTTTTATTTAGCATTTATCTAAGTTCCCTGGCTTACCAGTGTCAGAAGCTCCATTCCAAAAGTTTTGGGATCAAGTAGATTACGTATCTGCAGCAGAAAATACAGATAACTTTTTTATTCATATCTTTAAATTGTCTTCTCTTCCAGCATTCTTTGCTTCTACTTTACCTGAGCCATAGTCACTTTGCTGTTATGAAGTACTCCAACAGAGGTGTCAAAGTAATTTTAAAATTAAGAATATTGCTTGAATAGTCACCAATGCTTCTAATTTTTTCCCTTTATGGGTTCCATTATGTGAATTTACCATAAAATTAAATAAAACTTAATTCTCAATATCAAACGGAAAGACACGTATGACAGCAAAAGCATGGTGCTAAATTTTACAGTGCTGGAGCATCAACAAAAGAGTAAATCCATGCAAATGCATCAGAGATTTCATCCAAGTAGCTCAGCCTCAGACTGAACACTTAGTGGTAACATACCATTCATGCAACGTGCAATCTGAATATGGTAGAATTTCGGAAATAGGTTGCTTTCTTTAGTTTCTGAAGAAACTAAGACTCACCCATACTGTATTTTGGGTAAGCAAGTGATATTTTATATATGGGATTGCTGCAGGCACAACTCCTCACCATCAGTACTTTTTGCTAAAAGTCTAATGTTTGTACAATACAGAAACTATGGCTCATCTGCACTAATCTCTGATCTCTGTGAGCATGTAACTTGTTGACAATGTTCCTCAGAGCAAGTAAGTTAATTTACATATGTTTTTAATTTCTGTGCTGAGTGTCTTTCAGTATCAGATTTCATTAAACCGTGAAGTTGGAAGAACATTTTGTTTTCATCTCTTGGCTCTTCAGTCTCTTAAACTGTTTATACCACTGTAGCATAGAAATGCTGAAATAGAAGATGTGACTACCTTTTATCAACTTTTTAAAAGCCAAAGCTCATTATGATTATCCTAGGTTTTTGAGCACCATTCTTCACTCTTATCTCTCTGTTCTATGTATATTTTCACAATTTTCTGCTCCTTTTCTTGGGAGTCTTCAGGAAATTCTCCTATATTCTCATCAAGGTTTCCCTCTGAGAGAACCCATGTTCATTATTTCAGGGTTTAGCTTTGAGGACTTGCAGATTTTCCCCATCACCACAGCTTTACTTCCATTAGTTTCTACTGCTTCCCCTACAAATACCTTGTTCTAGTTGTCCATTTATGAATTCACCTAATGTGGCCTAAACAGAGCTATTTTATTTTTCAAGTTTTGCATTTTTCTTCTTTATGATAATCTCCATAATGTCTTGTCATGCAGATCTTGTTAGCTAGGGTTTGGTTTATCTTGGCACAACTGTAGTCCTCATTTCTGGGCACCAAGATTCCTATGTTAATCATTTTCGTATCATACAAACCATTTCTAAGCAAACTGATTTTCACAGTGATCAGTGAAAATTTCAATTATATTTTGACTGCCCCACACAATCCTTCCAATTCAGCATCATTATTTTAAGGTTATTCTATGAACAATTTTTTCCACATCACTTGTTCTTCTCCAGACATTTGAGTACCAAATTCATACAGCCTCCTATGCTGATAATTAGCCATAAAATATCTATATGAGAAAAAGATGCAACTACAGATATACTCAATTACTTTATCCTTTCCCAACACCACACCATTTCCCAAATATTTTCTTATGAATTAAAAAAAAAATATTTTATTATTGTCGTGCTTTTGACTGGCTAAGAACTAAATGGACAAAAATGTAGAACGAAATAATTTAGCCTGTGAAATAAGGAATATGAATGTCAGTCACAATGTGTTTTAAGACCTGAGCTCCATGAATATTGATATGACATTATCTTCCTACTAGGAAGAGGTTTGTGTAATACAGAGGTCTTTAATAATAACAGTTTAGAACTCCTCAATAAATGATTATAAAATTGCTGGTTTATCTCTTAATCACAAAAGAATACCATAAAAATGGGATCACAAAAAATGAACAATACATTTTTCTAAACAATATCAATGAATGGGTAAATATTAAGTACAGAACTTTGTTTTTCTGCTCCCATGTGAACAAATGGTTTCAGTTCTATTGATCTCACTATGACCATGTTTAAAGCAAAATATTTTTTTTAAAGATATCATTTGTTACCAGTTTACAATAATTTACAACAGTTTAATAACTATATTAATTACCAATAAAAACTGAAACATTAATAGACATTTAAGTCCATTGTAACTGCTTGATACGTATTTGTGTGTCTGATATACTTCTGTGATCATAAATACAGTGTACATACTGATGAATTATATTAATTTAAAATGCAAATTGAGGGACTGGATCATAACTGCCTCAGGTATGTCTTGCTAGAAGACATGCAAGTTATCCTAGTCTTTTTACAAAAGCTGAATATGTTAATAACATGTCATTGAAATAGAATTTTAACAAGCTGCAAATGGAGTTGCTATGGAGAAATAATATGGTATAATGGTATTGAGAAATGTGTACAGTATCATAATTGCCTGCGACAATTCCTTGTAGAGACCACTTCTATACGCTCAGATTTTTCTCTGTTGACCAATTTATAAATTCTGACAAATAGCAAGTCACACAGTCTCACTGATCACTGTGTGTGTAGCCGCACACACAAATCAATGATTATTGCGTCCCCAAAACAGATAGTGAAAGTCCTAATGTTTCATTTTCTGGAGGACTGTGTTTTAACATAGTGTCAAATCAGAAGGGCATATGGAAGCAGATGTAAAGAACTGGAGGCTATAGATATACTTTTATTATGCACAGCCATGTGTTGATGTGCCAAATCCAGATGCTCCAAAATGACCTCTGTCCACCCCTGCTCTTATGAGCAACAGGCTACAGATGCAAAAAACAGCTTATCTTGTCAGGCTTTATGAAAGTGCTTTTGCGCTATATGTGCCAAGTAAATTATACATTTTTCAACCTCACAAATATAAACATCCCCTGGAGCAAGCATATCATCTTTCAGTGAGTGAAGGAATAGATAAGATGAATTCAGCAAGTAGACCAGAACTGAACCAGAAGTGAAGAGGACAAGACAAGAGAGAAGGAGAGAGTGAGCTAATCATCTGAGGTACATCCAGATGCAGAAATGTCTCTCAGCCACCTGCTCCTGGGAGAGAAACAAGAAATGGTTTATACCTGCCACGGGAAATGCCTTCCCAGAAGTCAGTACAGTAGGGGAAATTTAAGCTCCCAAGTTGCTTCTTGACATCTTAACAGGAAATCTCCTTTAACTCACCAGTCTCACGCACAAGTCAATCCAAGATGCTGGCACTCCCTGCTTTGCCTGGATTTACTACTTCCATGCAGACAACATGAGTTTGTCAGTCTCACCCTGACCCAACCTGTCCCTCTCAACAGAGTAACAGCAACACTGAGAGTTACAGTAAAACTAAGAAAAGATTCCTCTGAAGCAAAAAATAAAGGTAGAATGTTGGTTAGAAGATCAGAAATAAAAAGCCACATGGAAAGCTAATAACAAATGATATCTTAATTGCAACTTTACAAGCACATGCTCCTTGAGTTGCTAAATCTCTCCTTCCTATAATTTAAGGCATAGTTCAAAAGGCAGAGCTGGGGATTCAGTGTTTAGAGTAATCCTCCATATTTCTAAATATTCTCTTCAGCTCTGAATGAACTTCCTATTTCCCTCCCTTGCATACTTTTGGAGTTTTGTTAGGAATATAGATGTAATTGCCCTTGATGATCAAACATGGAGAAATAAGTCACACTGCTTGATCAACTATTGAACAATATAATGTTTTACAAATTATCTTTGTTTTTGTTCTGAGACAAAAATTATTTGCAGACCAAGCATGATCTTTAAGTTTCCCAAAGCTGCGTTTTTAGCACATGGACTGTATATTCATACAAATAATCACTGGTTGTGGTAAGAAAAAAATACTTCGATTTGTCTTAGCCCAACCTTTGTCAGAGATAGTATGCAACCAATAGAAACTCTACCCATTAGAAAAATTCAATATATTTAAGCTATTTGGATTCATTTCCCAGCATCAAGTGTATTAAATTGTACTTGGAAATGCTACAGTTAAAGGTCTGTCACTCTCCTCAACTGTCTACCCCCCTCACATTATCAAAGTGCTCTTGACGGATTAAATGAAAAGTATACCCACTCAAGTGTTTGGGCAGTTAACACTCTAAAAGCGAGGCAATGAAACTTTCCCATATATTTGATTGTCTTGAAGTTCTGTTGTAAACACAGGTTTGGGTCTAGTTGAGGTTTAGTGCTTTCTGTTTGTATATTGTCTCACACGCTGCAGTCTTCCCTTAAGGATGACTACTATGAACCAAGACAAATGGTAATGAAGCAAAATCAACTAAGCCCTGAGAATCAAGTACCAGCTGCATAGAAAATAAGTACTGGTAGAAAATTCATATTGCTAGCAAAATTTAGCTTAATATATAGGGTTTTTTTTTTCTCAGGACATTTCCTCCTTTAGAGAAAATTGGAACAGTTCTGTTTCAAGGTCATGATATTATACACAGAATAGGATTTTAGTAGTAACATGAGCACAAACTGGATGAGTGCAGAAGATTTGAGACTTCACAGATTTTGTTTTCAAGTTCTTTCAATTTTTTTGTTGTTGTTCACTGTTGTTTCTTTGCCTCAGCTTCAGTAAATCTTTAAAAAGAATGAAGCTAAGACAAGAAACTAATACTTCAACATAATTTGAAATATCTAAAGCCTTCCAACCCACACTTCCTTAGCTTGCTATGGGGATGCTATGGGAGACAATGCCAAATGCCTTACTGAAGTCAAGACAGACAACACCCACATCCACTGCTCTCCCTTCATCGACCCAGCCAGTCACACCACCATAGAAGGCTATCAGGTTGATCAGGCATGACCTTCCCTTGGTGAATCCATGGTGACTACTTCTGATAACCTTCTTGTCCTCTACATGCCTGGAGATGTCCTCCAGGATGAACTGCTCCATCACCTTTCCGGGGACGGAGGTGAGGCTGACATGTATTTGCAGAAACTTTCTGAGGAATTTTCAAATATAGTTTCCCTAAAAAAGTCCCACAAAAACATTTCTCCATTGTCTTTAAAGGAAGCCCATGTTGATAAGCTCAGATGTAGATGTCTGCACTCTAGATGTCTATTTAAATTGATTTTAGTTATTGCATTTTTAAAGTTTTCCATTTCCAATTCTGCTCTTTCACAATGTCCCACATCACAAAGTGTTTTAAATAAACAATGTTGCATTCATGAAGATATTTTATTTGTCCTTTATTTTGTTTCTTGGTTTGCAGACCACACACATACCAGACTACTACATTGCTATATGTGGATGGTTCCACAAGATCATCCTTGGTCCAAAAAGGAGCAGAGGAGCTCGTGTTCTCACTGCTTAGGGATAGCTCCCTCTGGTGCAGCCTGGTGAGGGCCACATGCATGGCACTTGGTCCCAGGTCTTCTCAGGAAGGCTGGGTGTGCTTACATGCTCTCTTACTCCTTTCAGTTTAGTGGTGAAGGTGTCAAGATATTAGTGGTAGGGACATAGAAATACAAGATGTTTACCTCGGGACTACTTTGGTTTAGAACAAGTCCTGACTCATTTAGATGTGCATCGCCTTTCAGGGAACATGTCATTCAGTCCCCATCTTTGGAAGTAACATCCACAAGGGCTCTCTTATCACCTTCGCCTACCACTATCCACTGCTCTTTTCAGCCTCGTATTGAGATGATGTCTGAAAGGTATAAATGTCTTCTTTACGATACCATCTTTCTCCTATTCAAAAATTGTTTGCTTAATCTAGGAGAAATTATTCCTGGGCTTATGACATTTATCTCTAAACAGAAAAATATTCAAATAATTTAAAATGCTTTTATGCTTTGATCCTTCAGAGTCCAAGACATATGTTCCAGTGACTGACCATACTCTTGCCAGTGTAAGGTCTCAGACTATATCTGTGCAGTGTAAAAATTTTTAATTATACCCTAAATGAAATTTTATACAATATCCTGTTCTCTTTAGCTCACCTGGAGACATCTGTGCATAATTCAAAGTACTCAGTGTTTAGGAATGAATCATAGCTCCAAAGGGTCTCATTCAACCAGAAATTTCAAAATACTTCTTCTAGACATGGACTTGAGAGCAATATTAGGCAGGATTTTGATATTAGATGTCTCTCTAGCATCCTAGAAGAGCATGAGAATAATTGCTTTTTTTCCTCAGTGTCAACACATGCCTATTACAAGATGATCTGATTTTCTTTATTAGGTGAAGCAAATAGCTGAGTATCTGCCTCACAGTCCTAGTGCCTAAGAATTTAAAAACAGCCCACAGGATCTGATGCAACATACTCCAAAATTCAGAGCCTGAAGCCCTGCCTAATTATTATTAAAGTTTGACTCACTCACTGAAAACAGTGTGCATAATGACATAATCATTTCACCTAAAACTATACTTCCTATGATCAGAGCCTACTATCTGCATCATTAAAGCTATTCTTTCTTATACAAGTTGTTATCTAAAAAACCCCCATTACTCTAAGTTTTGTCTTCTCCCTGCCTTTACCATTCCTGAAAAGGTTTTGTCTACCAAACTCAGATGGCCTGTTCCAGGTCTTACAGGTGGTTTACGTACCTGGAAGTGATTAACTTAGAAATGCAGTGTAATAGAAGATACCTCATTTAGGTTACTGCCCATCCTTTTATTTTTTTTTTTTTTTTAACAAATGCTTTATGTAGCAGAGTACAAAAGTACAAATGGAAACCCCAGTACTAGTACATCTTTGTCTTTGTTTTCTATTTCTGACATACTGATCTTTGTAGTTTAAAAAATGAAATAGCACATCTAGAAATATGTGTCTGGCTTCTGAGGCTGTGTCTTCTGACTGTCAATTTTCTGTTTTGTAAGGCAAGCAATGCTCTTGCTCAGAAGGGTGCTCATGTCAGTCTAGGCTGACCTCTTTTTCGTTTGTCAATAACTTGCCAATGGCTTAGTGTGCACCTGCTAAATGAGTCTCCTTTCAGAGAAGTTTGAAGAGGAGTGAAGTTGCCAGATGGCTATTTAACTTAAAAGCTGTCTCTTACTGAGGCCAAAACCAACTGGCAAAACAAAGAGAGGAATTGTCCACACTGAATACACAAGCAGATGCAGGACAAGCACAACAAGAACTCTTTCCAAAAGGAAAACACATAGGTCAGATATGAAAAAAACAAGGCTAGAACAATTCATGTGATATAACAATGGGACCTTTTATGACAGCTCCATCAGAAGTGGCAGATTCTACCTCCTGTCCTGTCTAACTATTATATTATCTGCACTTCTTAGCTAAATTATAGTTTACTAGAGTTCGAGATTTGATACACATTTTTCTTCACCAGTTAGTTGGTGGCTATATGATATTAGAACAAACATGACTATAAACTTGGGTTGTTAGAGCTCTTGAATTGTACCAGTGCATGTAGTACTGGTAATATGAGACTCATGGCAGCACAATACAGTTAGACTTGATTATTCCCCAAACCAGTTGAGAGTCCTGTTTCAGTGAGGAAGACCCACAGAGCGATGTTCATAGTACCCTCAGTGCTATGGGTCTTGTCAGTGCTTCTGTGTCCAGAAGCTGGACAAGATATGAAAACTTGAGGTACTTTTTAAGACTCTGTTCTATCTGAGAATGAGGAAGCATTTTAAAACATAAAGTTCGAGTCCATTCAAGTATCATATGAGCCTCCAAACTAATAAGGGAGTATCATTTTTATTTCGAGTAAGTGTACATTCTCTCCATTTTCTGATCTTTTCATGATTTAAAGGGGCTAAAATCTTGAATTCCCACTAGGACAAGATTTCTTAGTTCAGGTTCCAGGACCACAGCCATGCCCTTGCTTAGCTGTTGGTAGCTGTTGTGAAGTTGCACATTTTTCAAGATTTCAGACCAAGATTTCCATATAAATAAACTGTGCGTTATAAGTATAAACTATTATCAGCAGAACTGCATGTTATATGCTTAGCTGATAGTATAAAGAAATGTTTAATAGATTGCTCTAGTAACCATCCTTCCTCAAGAGCTGTTGGCTTGATTCTTTTCTTACAAAAACATCCTCAGGTTTCATTTTATACATATTGTAAAAGATGGAGCTATACTCATGAAAACTTTATATCTTCCATAGATGGCAGCTTATTTAGCTTTGCAAAAGCAAAACTGGAGGCTTCTTTCTTCCCCAGAGTAGTTCATCAGTGGAAGGAACAAAATTATCACAGCCCACCAATACTCTTGACTTTGGTGTGAAAGGGGGGAAATCCATTTAGGCTATTTTCATTGACATGGAAAATGATTAGAAGATAAAATAAGAAAACTTAAGACAGCTGTATTTTTTCCTGGTTATTTTATTTTCATTCCTGTCAAACTTTTTCAATACCAACAGAGGTCAGTTTTAGGAAAAAAAATAAGATTAATTATTTCAAAATAAGTAGCAAGTATATTTATTTCTTTGTTATTTATATAAAAAGACAATTTAAATTTTTGACCATCCTTTCGTGCATCAGTAGTCATTTCCAATTTTGTCTTATGTAATGCTGCCATATACTAGTTCAGGAATAGTGAAAACATGATCAGTTATATAACTTAAAATAAAACAAACCCAACTTTTATTCAATTCAAATTTTTTCAGAACAAAAGACATTTTTAATGTTACAAATTTCTTAAAGGAATTACTGCAAAGGTTATATTTTGAAATAAGAACCAGTGAACTTTTCTCACAGAATTCTGAGTTTTGACCAGTTTCTAATTTAATTCTCCAAGTTGTATCAAGAAGCATGGCAGCAACACACAAATGCTGTTGGAAAGTGAAGCTCTTCAAATAACAAGTAGAACAACTCATCACATTATGTCACCTCTTGCATCTTAGTTGCATCAGTCTCATATCATACTGGAGAAAGGAATGGGATAGCAGTGGCTGTGAAGAGAGAGAATTAAGAGGATGAGTTATTTAGCTGCTAAAAACATGTAGTCCTTATAACTGCACTAAAGTTTTTCCTAAAAACTTTCCTTAAAAAAGGCCTTGATCTTATTTACTTCCCTTAAAAGCTTAGAAAGGAAGGAAAACTCCTATAAGAATAGACAAAGAAATAAGAATGTTTAATTTGTACTTGGTGCTGAAAATCTCCAAAGTGCCCTACAAACATTGACTAATCATCACAGGATCATTTTTGAAGGAGAGATGGATGTTTCTATGCTAATAAAACAATAAAAAAAATATTCCCCAGTGTTAAATGTCTTGACTCAGGGTGAAAGAAAAATATAGTCAGAGAATTTTGAGGTTTAAGTTTCACAGGCCTTCATCCACAGGATTGAAAGTACCTTGTAATTAGCAGAAAAAGGGAAAACTATACTATTGATAAGTGGTATTGTCACAGAAATTTAAAATTTTTTGTAAGAAATGTTTATTTATATATTTATTTTAATTCAGGAAAGGTAAGGCTCCATTTTTCCTCCATGCAGAGCAGAAGAGTCTTTCCAGCAGGTAGAAAGTTCATATGTCCAGTTAATATGTTAGCTCCTTTTCCTCTGGAGAATGCCAGGGAATGACCACATGCAAGCCCCCCAGGTTGGGAAATTGTTTGTTGGGTACAATTAAAAGAATCCATGAAGTCACTCTAAAAGACTGTGGGTGTCACCTGCATTTATCTACGCTTGCTGCCTATGCTGGTTGTCAAAATAATTTGAATTTTTATGTCAGGCTGCCCCTTTGTTACAGAAAAATTTTTCATCCCAACAAAGGGAGGAGGTGTCCTTAACATTGAGATACTCTGCCACCCATGTAACATGACTGCTTGCCACAGAAATCAAAGGCAGACAAAGCAGACCTTGCAGCCAGAGTTTTTAAGAAGCTCTGTTGGTCCACAGGAGATTCTGCTGAGACAATCTCTCACCTTTCCCTACAACAGTCATCTCCTCCTGCAACTGTGTGTAGATCTGAACTTTAAAGGCTATAAGAGAAAGGGAGAAAAAAAGAAAAAAATATTTTAAAGATTTAGAATGTGTCTACATGGAAGGGAGATCTTAGACTTTCTCTTTCTTTGTCAGCTCCACAACTGAAGACTCAGAGAGGTGACAACTGTGCATTTTATATCTACAGGATATCTCATCTGTGAAGGGTGATTATTACTGCTTTTTGTGGTGCTTTTGAGTTACTGAAGTCTTTCTCTGAAGTGAAAGAGAAATAATCATCACCCTTCACTGAAGAGATTTTATTTGTTCTGCAAGAAACTGTGTCTTCATAAAGGCCCACATTTTAAGACTGAATTAGTAAGCACATCAGCTTCAGTCAGTCAGCTTGTATTTCTGCTTGCTAACACTAAGGAGGAATGCTAGCCTTTACCTCTCCCACAGAAGGAGGCCAAGGTCTCTGGCAGAATGAGATGTCCTATGAACATCAGGAACGTACATGTCACAGGGAATAGCAACCCACAAGCTCTGTGGAGCTCAAACTTTTCCATTAGCTGGAAGTATTTGAAACTTTGAATGCTTCTTCAGATTAAAAATAGTAACCACTTTCTGAGAATTTTTCAAATATGTTGGCCCTTCCCCCATGTCTTGGAGACAAGAGTTTCCATTTAAAATTTACATATTAAAGTTACATGATTCTTGTGATGCTTCTGACAACTCTATTTTATAAAACACACATAGTTTTTCAAGACTATGTGTACTTTTTGATAACTGACCTGGGTAAAACCAGTGTGCAGCTGTAATTGAACTTCTTTGCATCCATTCAAGTACACACTAATTTTCTGGTCTACATTTCTAAGGAGTGTTATGTGCATATGAAGTCCTGCATGGTATTATTTTGTACTTCTGAAGTACTACTAGCACTGAATGTTGCATTAATACATTAACACACTGAGTGTCATTTTGTCCGTGACTCAAAAGAGATTGCACTTACAGTTTTCTAATTTGAAAATGGATGTAAGCTATAAAATTCAGAGTAGGCTTTCAAGACTCTAATCCCTCAAAGAAGGGTAGTAACACTATGCCTCACACAGTAAGTAGTGTAGTGCAAGTAGTATTTACTTTGAGTATTTTACTTTATAGACATGAAATAGAATTGGATAAACTTCTAATTGTATAAACTTCACTGAATTTGGGATCTGTCTTCCCCAACACATAGTTCTAGTGTCTTCACTGTAAGTCTTATCTGGATGATGTAACATTTCTATTCTTATTTTAGTTAGTCATCTGCTGTTTTAAACATTTAACAGCTCTAAATACACTTAGGAGTGTGGAGTTGTGTTTTCAGGATTTTAAGATTTTGCCATGCTGCCCACTGAAAATGTAGGCACTAATTCATTATCTTTGCAATCTTGGCCTTCCTATATGTTACACTTAGTGATTTGTCCTTGTTGTGGTTTAGCCCCAGTCAGCAACTGAACACCACGCAGCTGCTGGCTTACTCCTCCCACCCCTGTGGGATGGGGGACAGAATCGGAAGGGCCAAAGTAAGAAAACTCATGGGTTGAGATAAGAACTGTTTAATAATTAAAATAAAACAGCAATTACAATAAGAATAATTATGATGGTAATATAATGAAAAAGCAAATAATGAGGGGGAGAGATATGAAACCTTGGGAGGAGGGAAAAAATCCAAACAACAAGTGATGCAACTTCTCACCACCCACCGACTGATGCCACCCATCTCCGAGCTGCGAATGCTGCGCCCGCCCCAGCCAGCTCCCCCCTGTTAATATACTGGGCATGACATCATGTGATATGGAATATCCCTTTGGCCAGTTTGAATCTGCTCCGTTAGCTGTGTCCCCTCCACTCCTGGCTTCTTGTGCACTCAGCAGAGCATGGGAAGCTAAAATGTCCTCAACTAGTACAAGCACGACCCAGCAGCAACCAAAACATCTGTGTGTTATCAACATCGTTTTCATATTAAGCCCAAAGCACAGCAGTATACCAGCTGCAGTGAAATTAACTCTATCCCAGCTAAAACCATGACAGTCCTGAAATCTGCATACTGCAAAACACCATTTTTATTGCACAAATTTCCATTTGTAATCATTAGAAAATTATAGCAACCTATCATATTCATGGTAAATCTTCCTCCTTTTCGGCACTTAGAAAGCAGTGAAATATATTGGATATATTCACAGGCAATTTCACTGCTGCAGAGCTGTTCCTGAAAGCCACCCACCTGACGTAACCCAGGTTGGATTGCTTTAACACTACAGGCCCTAAAGTAGTCTCCAGGGACACCCCCAGAGGCTTCCTTGTTGCATATAAAAATGTGTCTAGTCCCACCAGCTACTGCAAAGCCTCTGAAGCACCCAAGAAAAGCCCTGCCAGTCATCATTCACTCTGAGCTTATTTTCCCATAGCCATTAAACCCGTCATAGACTCCACATGAGATCTGTGACCTGCAAAATTACCCTCTTGCAATGACATCAAGTGAAACAATTCATAGCTCATGAACCTGAAGGAAAACAAAGGAAAGACAGAGCAGAAGGAGAGACTGTTTTCATATAGCTGTCACCCTTTCTAAGTTAGCACATAATGAACTCACAACTTATAGCAAAGACCAGGAAAGATACTGATTTTCACCTACATAAATGCAGCTTGAAAAGCTAATGAAAGTAGAGGGTAAGCCTTAATTTGTTCATATCAGAAATTTGAATGTCTCTGATCTCATGTTGAGACAAAGAAATAGTCGTAATAAAAAGCTATTTGAACCCCTCCACTCCAGCCATATGTAAAATGTCAAAGTATGTTTCCCATAATACCATGCCATATATACTGTATATACCATGCTATGATATGGTGGGCTGATATAGGCTAGCCACCAGGTACCCACCAAGCTGCTCTCTAACTCCCTCTCCTTAGCTAGGCAGGGGGATAAAATAAGATGAAAAGCTCATGGGTTAAGGTAAGGACAGGCGATCACTCACCAATTACTGTCTCATGCAAAATACACTAATCTTTAAGGAAATTAATGTCTTTATTGGTAAGTAAAGATAGATTAGGATAGTGAGGAACAAAAACAAAACTAAAAATGGGGATTGCAGTCAGTTCATAACTTTTTTGTCTCTGATGCTCCTTTTTCCTCACACTCTTCCCCTCCTCCAGCTTGGGGTTCCTCCCATGGGAGACAGTCCTTCATGAACTGCTCCAACATAGATCCTTTGTATGGGCTGCAGTTATTCAAGGACTGCTCCATCACGGGTCTTTTCCTCTTGGTACAGCCCTTCAGGAGCAGACTGCTCTAGTGTGGGTCCCCCGCAGGGTTACAGGTCCTGCCAGAACACCTTCTCCTGCCTGGACTACTGTCCACAGGCCCCTGCTCTGCTTTGGCTGTCTGTGGGCTGCAGAGCACACCCACCTGCTCTGGCATCCTCTGTAGTGTGGATATCTGCTCCACTATGGTCTTCTCCATGGGCTGCAGGGGACTATCTGCTCCCATGCCTGGACCACCTCCTCTCTCTCCTTCTTCGCTGGCCAGGTTTTCTGCAGAGTTGTTTCTTTCATATATTCTTATTTCACTCTACCAGTTGCTGCACAGCATTTTTCACCCTTTCTTCACTATGTTATCACAGAGGCACCACCAGAGTTGCTGATGGGCTCAGCTTTGACCAGGTCCATTTTAGAGCCGGCTGAAACTGGCTTTGTCCAACATGAGGGCAGCTTCTGATCTTTTCTCAGAGAAGCCAGTTCTGCAGCCCACCCCGCCACCCCCCACCAAAATCTTGTTACATGAACCTAGTACACACCAATAGAAGAAAAAAAGAAAGTCCCATGTTGATGGGGAGGATTCTTAGATCTCTAATGTGATTGCTAGGTGCCTGTTTCCAAACAGATGCTTTGCAAATTTACCAAACCTTAAATTTAACCACTAAACAGATCAAAATGCAGCTAATCCAACAATTCAGAGTTGTGACATACATGGGAAGAAACACTTTTTTATGGGAACAATAGTCAGTGTTGAAAAGGAAAAAGAAAAGGAGAAGGAGTATAAGGAGCGAAAAATGCATCATAAATAGCTTGTTATAATCTGTTTCCACTGGAAGTAGACTACTGAGCAAAGTTCAAGTGAAAAGTGATAAGCATATTTGCAAGAATTCCAATTGGTCATAAATCAACCTCCATCCTCTTGAAAATATGCCTTACGGCCTTCAGAACTGAAACTAGGACTGCCTTTTTGTTAGATAAGGATAAAATATAATATATTTTTATTATAAAATTTATTGCATAATGCATCCAGATCAGAAGAACCTTAAAATTCATGCCTTTCATATAATTCATGATGACTAATGAGAAATGATACCTGATACATCCATGGTTCACCTTTTTCTCTTTTGCTGCCTCTGCTAGCTAGTAAAATGTGCTTTGTGCAAGGAGACTAAATTTGTTTGGCCTCTAAAATTACTATTAACACATTTGCTAATTATTACTTATTGGTCAACAGGTGTAAATCACCAATGCACAACCAATGCACAATGTGTAAATCACAACTGCACACTGTGCAGTTTTCATTGCAAACAGAAGTGGAGGAAAATATGTTTTTATTTAGAAATAAAAGATATTTCTGTAAATAGGAGAATACTCAATTTAATTTATTCAGATGAAATACACTGAAGAGTTGAAATATCTTAGCATGTGCAGTATAAGATTTACATACAGATAGGAATTTTCTATGGCTGAAATTCTGGCTTTGAAAAAATGTGTCAGAACAATAAAGAGAAAATCCAGAGCTCAATAGTTTTCTGTCAGCCCTTTTCACTAAGGTGATGCTACTCTAAAGGAGCAAATGCCTTTCTTGAAACCAGTATCTTTTTCAGTAATTTTTAGTAGCTGTTGTGTAACGTTTGGATCTTATTAGAAAACAAGTCAAAATTATTGTCAGGGGTTTACAGTGGATTGTGTTCTAAATGACAGAAAAAGAAAAAAGTTGCAGAAAATAAGTACAGCATATGAACACAAATTATTTAATTGAGAATTAAATCCACAAATCTCTAATTTTAACCCTTCCATTTCTTTTAACAAAATAAGTAACCAGCTAGAGATGAGTCAGGAGCAAAGAAAACTTGTTTCTCAGTATGTCAAGGAAAAACTTCATAAATATAAGGCACTTCAACAACAGAACAAGAAATAGAAATGCTCTGAAATCACTGTCTTTGGAGTTGCTTATGGCAAGACAAGAAACCCCATCAGCAATACAGAAGAATTCACTAAAAAAACCAACCCGTTGTAAATCCTTTTAACCTGAATATTCTGTGACTCTAGAAAAATCTCAGAAGTTAAAATTATATATTGAAAAACAGGAGCTATACACACAGTTGGATAAATTTGATTTTTCAATTTTCTCAGTTTTGAAGTGAGTTCTGTTTAAGGAAAGCTTAAGTTAACAATAAACTCCCTTGACTTATTTCTCCCAGTCCTGCACAGAGGCCTGCAGAGTCCTGTTCAGATGAAACATGAAAAAATATATTTTCCTCTCATGATTTGGAATTAAATTGGACTTTAATGAAGATGAAAATTACAGATTAATGGAATCTTTTATAAGTTCAGTTTCATCCTTATTTCCCATTTTACTTACTGACAAAAAGACAAAAATAGCACAAAAATATATTTGGCTGTTAGTATTTGGCTAGTATTTTGGCTTAACTGATCAATAAAAGTCTGACAGCTGTGAAAGAGGTGTGAACATTCTGGGTAAATATCTTAGCTTATTTTATAACTGCATTACTTCTCCATGTCGAGGTAAAAATTCCACTGACTTCAGCACAGCTACAGTAGTGCAGAAACGGGCTAAAATAATCGGTCCATTGAAAGTCTGACTACTTATGCAACTAGACAATTTTACAGATTTCCATTCACCAGTTACAGGTACCTCTAAAACCTAAATCTGCAAATATGAATGGCTTTATTAATCTGAGCTTCCATTTCTAACTAGAATAGATTAGACACACATAAAAATATTGTGTCAGGACTTTTGAGTAATGTTTTCCAAATCTAATTTCTTCATTACAAGTGCTTCATTACAAGGAAAACCACTTTGATCAGTGGTGTGGACTACAAAGGATGGACTACAGAGGAGCTGGGAAAAAAAGAAATGTTTCAGAACAGACCCTCCTGTTCCTCCTCAAGATGTCTGATTCACACTGACCAGTTGTCGTGGTTCAGCCCCAGTCAGGAACTAAACACCACACAGCCACTCGCTCACTCCCCCCACCCCTGTAGAAGAGCAAAAGCAAAAAAAAACCCAACTTGTAGGTTAAGAACAGTTTAATAACTATAATAAAACAATAATGATAATAATATTGATTATGATAATAATAACAATAATGATAATATAATAAAAAGGAAAAGGGAAAAAGGGAAAAAAACAGAAAACACAAGCGATACAACCGCTCACCACCCACCGACTGACACTGCTGCTCCCCGAGCCGCAATTGCTGCTTCCCTCCCCCAGCCAGCTCTTCCCAGGTAACATACTGGGCATGACATTACATGATACGGAATATCCTTTTGGCCAGTTTAAATCCACTCTCTTGGCTGTGCCCCCTCCCCTCCCGGCTTCTTGTGCACCTGGCAGAGCATGGGAAGCTGGAAAAGCCCTTGACTAGTACAAGCACTACCCAGCAACAACCAAGACATCTGTGTTATCAACATTGTTTCATACTAAGTCCAGAACACAGCACTGTGCCGGCTGCAGTGAAATTAACTCTGTCCCAGCTAAAACCATGACACCAGTCAAAGCAGTACAGTTGTTGTCCACTTTTGGCTTCCATTTCATAGTCATTTCATTATTCAGGGCTGGAGGATGAGGAGAGGCACAGTTTCTTGCTAGTTTGTGATCTTCCATCAGGTTATAGGGCCATAGCCTAAAGATACTGGTGGTGTGACTATTTATTTGGGTTAAGAAATATTTTTTTTCCTACTGGGATCAAACTGGTTGTTGCGTTAATGGTAGGATTCTGAGGAGTGGCTAGTGAGATACTCTACCGTTGAGTCACGAGGTTCAGACAGGACACCCTGGCTTTCTAAACAGCTTCTCCAAGAGGAGTCTAGATATGTCTAAGTCCAGTCTTAGTTTCAGACTTGGTCAATGGTTTATTTTCTAAGTGTTGTAGAAGTAACCACTCATCAGAGTACTTGTTGTTAGTAACCAATCTGGCAGATGCCCAGGACGGTGGCGTTCAGTGAGAATGATCATGGCTAGATTAACAAATAGTACAATTTATTAAAGCAGCAGATACACAGGTTCTTTGGATTACCAGTGATAAGGTTGCTCGTTACAAGACACACATAAATACCAAAGATATGAGTACACTGCTAAGCTGCAAGTGTGCTAAACAAATATGAAGAGACTCTAATATGAAGCAAAGCAACTCTAATATGTTAGGAATTTAAAGTGACTCTATAGAGGTTTCCAATCTTACCCAAAGGCGTCCCAGTGGGGGAAGAGAGGCTCAACCCGTCAAGTGGTCCCAGGAGTCAGAGTGGTACGCGATGGTATCTTCCCCAACACCCTCTTTCTCTTCACACGTTTCATACTACTTTTTATCTTTCAGGTGGAGCTTGAGTGACTCTAGTCATACATACCTTTATTACAATTGGTGTAAAATTCCCTTGCTTTACTTTTACCAGTGTAGACTAGAAGAAATTCAAAGCGCATTACCAGTGAGGGGCGGTCGCACCTTAGAAATAGGTAACTTTTGGAATGGAGGTGTGTTTTGGTATTATAATGATATTATAATGAGCAAAGTTCAAGAAAAGGACAGCATTTTGTCAAAAGTATGACGGACTGTTGACCCAGAGTAGCAAATATGCATCGTACTAGCTTGATGGCACCTCAAGTTCCCATTTATCACAGAGCCTGGCTGCGATGCCTCCACACCGCTCCACCCTCCAGACAACTCCTCTTAGGGCCAGTACGCCAAGTTCTCCTGGCATTGCCGACATTTAAGGTTACTAGAGGACTTCGTGGAATGGATTCCTCACATAGCAGCTGCACTTCACCCTGAAAGCTTCAATGCTGTACTTTTTCTAAAAACATATGTTTAATTTCCAAGTCACCTCCAGCGGTTATTCTACACTGGTAAAAACTTAATAGTTTGTGTCTTTTCACCTCAATTTCATCACTATTTATTCAATTAGGATTAAAATTAGATAGGCTTGTTAGTCTTTATAATGTGTATCTAATGCTCTGTGTGGACAAAGGAGCTATGTCATATAAATGTAAGAGCCCTAAAGAATCAGCTAATGACACAGGAATGATACGACTAGAGACTGATAATCCCCTATAATGCACTTAAATGCCTTGTATGTGAAGGAGAGAAGAATGAAGAGCAGATCATTCTCTTCTCCATTGTTGAGTGCCGTAAAATAATTTTCCTAATTACCTCTCTTTGTCTATATAAATTCCCATGCACATCTTGATGCTAGCCTTTTAATTTCTGATTCTTGGAAATAGGTTATTGACTTCAGTCAAAAATGCACAAATAGAGCATGAAGACCAAAACAGTAGAAATAACAATCACTAGTGAGAACGTGCCACACAGCGATGCCCTTTCTACTGCAACATGACATGTTCTTAAGGTACCTCCAAGCCATCGCAGTCCCAGTCTCATTTCAGACTTCAGAGGATATTAGTGCAGATTGCACTTGCAAGTGAACTCTTTCCTAAGCTCTTCTACTTGTCTGCTTCATGCACTACTGCCTTCACCTTGTTGCAGTTCAAAAATAGCTCATAGCAGAGGTGGCACATTGCATTTTTCGCTATAATAGACTTAATTCTTGTAAGTTTGGATGAAGAATGAAGAATTAACATGCATTGTTTAAAATACAATTATAACACTCATGGAACATGCATTCCTGCTTACCGGAAGAAGCAAGGTTTATTCACCTATAAAGTATTTTTATTACAAATACCCACTCCTTCCTTCTTTATTTACTGTGACCATGAACACTTACTGCAGCAAACACATGCACACTTACTGCAACTAACTAAGAAGCAGTTCTGACACAGTGCAGTTCTGGCACAGAATATTGAGAAATAGCCGTGCCTTTCTTACGTGATCTTAATCCCCAGCTGTCATAATGACAGTGACAAATGTCATGGCTTAGTGGAATGGATTAAAAAAATGCCTTTTTGAGTTCTTTGCACAGAGATGTTTCACAATTGTGATATTTATAAAATGTCATTAAATAACTCTCAGTCTTTGCATGGATTGATCTTTTAAATTTAATAAACGGCACAAAGTATCACTGTTTCCTCATTATTTAAGGTTTTTATTTTACACTATATTTTCATGATTTTGGAACTCGGAGACTGCAAAGAATCCAGTTACTCAAAATTATTGCTCAGTTGACTAGATCTACTGTACTGCAAATATAACATAATGTATAATACACATTCATATATGTGTCATCCCTCCTCAGTAAGAAATTGTTTAAACTACTATGATTATATTGTCTAATGTAATCTTTATTTATCTAACAGCTGTAGATAGTACTTTTGCATTCTTGTCCCCACCTCTCTCTAACCCAAACATTAATATTGTTTACTGTATTTATTTCAGAAATATATTTCTGAGAATTATTTTTGTGGTGTTTTCCTATTTTTCAGCTAAACAATAAAAATATGCTCTTGTGTTTCAAAAGAGGTCTAAGGCTCAGAAATCTCTTTCTTGACTTTTCACTTTGACAACTTTATCAGGAAATTTAAGCTTCTTAGTTCTTTGATTCTGAAAGTTCATATAATACAAATTATATGCTCTGTTTTATAGTCTTACTTGGAGCTTGTAAATTATAATTCCTGAGAGACACATTAATGAATATTTTTTGTCAAAAAAGGAGAAAATTATTAATGTCAATAAAATAATAAACTAAACTTAAAAAAAAAAAAAAACAACACACCAAAATTAATCAGAAAATGTGAAGGTTTATTAAAGCTGAAAAAAAACCAACCAGAAAAAAAGAGGCATTTTCAACATAGAACATTTCTTTTTCATCAAAATACTAATGGGAATGACTCAAACACACTTGTAGTACATATATATATAACACAAATAAATAAGAAGTTCAAATATCTCAATCAGATGCATTCTTCCCATATATGTAAATTCCCCAGTCTCCTACTTCATCTTTGCAGTGAATATTTCAAGTGAAGGTACACCAGTCTTCCAGATATGAAGAGCCCTAAGGTGCTGCTCTGTTCATAGTTTGTTTTAAAACATCTCTTCACCTTTTGGTTCTTGTTTCATTCCCAGAGGTGGCTCCAGTTCTGTGCTTCTGTAAATATTTGAGCTGAATATTCCTGCAAAATTTGCCTAACTACAAAATGTGTTATTTTCAAAGTGAAAGTGACAAAATTGTATATGTTGAATGAGGTATATGATATAAACATAAGGGATGTGAGTACAACTGTGAAAGGACATTTACCTCCTGCTTTCAGGACAGCAATAACCATACTTTCTCTGAATCGGATAGTTTTATAATAAAACCTTTTTGAACTGGTTTTAGCACCATGTATCTAAGAAATGAGTTAGCTGTTAAACAGAGATGATGTAAAGTTTTGTAGTGAAGAACCTTTATTTGAGTGGTCCTGTTGGTTGGTTATGTGAAGCAAACTTGGGTTTTGACTTGTGACAGAAGTCAGAAAGTCAAAGACTTGTGACAGAAGTCAAAAAGAAGTGCTATTAGCTTAAACAAAGATAATATTAATATTGCTTAAACAAAAATTATATTAATATTTCCTTGCTATTTGGCTTATTAACCCTAGGTCCATAAAATGCTATTAGTTGTACAGCTCTTTTTTTAACAGAAATTAGAATAACAGTGTTTGAAACAAACACCAGCTCAAGAACAAAAGAAGAAAAGATTACAATCAAGTGCTGGGAAAACTGTTTCTCAGAAAAAGAAAAAAGCAGTGTCGCATTTAGATGAAAGTAATACAAAACATATATTTTTAAAAGTGTATTTCTGTGGAAGAGCATTCCCTGTGTTTATACCAAAACCAACTTTATACTTAGTTTTCATACTAAAGAAAAATATAACTTCAAATAATTAAATAACAGCATCACTATGAATCTGTGCATGTGTTCCATCTCACCTGACTTCAGATGCTTATATAGGGAGGAAAAAGGCAAAATTATGCATACATGGTTGTCTAGTATTATGTTTGGCTCGTTAGCATATTCTACCTGGGCTCAGTCCCATCCTGAAGTCTTTGGTACCAACGCTAAGCTCACAGGCTTAGGCTACAGAATCACTTCTTCAGATGCCTGCATCATAGGGATAGGATTCAACTTGAGAACAGACACCCCAATTTAAGCGTGTGTAGGAAGGTGTCAACTGATAAGCCAAGTGTCTAAGCTCTGTATCAATGTATATGTAGTTAAAACAGGTAATGTAATCTAGAGAGCTATCAGATAACACTAAAACAATTACCTACTACTCAATTTGACCTCCTAAACATAGGGTTTTAGTAATATTTGAAGTGACCTAATGCATCCTGTCTGACCTTGGTATTACTGGTCTCTCATACGTATTGTGTTACTTCTGCTATACTGATATCCTGGATACAACATGGTATTGCAAGAATCATTAGATTCTTCTGCTTTGGGAGTTGAACCAAACTTTGTAAGTTTATTAAGGTAATCTATCTGGATTGATAGCAGAACATCATGCCATTTAACCTGTGGATTCTTAACTCTACTCTCCCTTGTTTGGACAGTGAGGTAGTTAACAAAAGAAGGGATATGCTTCATAAGAAGATGAGCTATTACTTCAGGTGAGATACTTTGCTGTGCCCTCTTACTCTTAATATACAAGCATTATCTCTTATATGTTTGAGAATACTGAAGGACAGCTCACAGAGCTTTGAGCTTGCATTTACTGCATACATTATTGGTTATTAATAAACTATCCAAGACATTATTCAGTCATCATTGAAATACTAAACTCATTTCTGTACAGAAAACATTTCTGATTCATTCCATATCTTTTCCTTATTTTGTATAAACTATAGTTTCCACCTCACAGTGGACCTGTTTACAAATTGTTACCAGTAGTCACATTGTCTAGGTGTTGGCTCCTTTCAGCCAACCAAGTTGAAATTTCTGTTAATTAGCTGGCTGCGATTGACTATGACTCTCAGTTTGATCTGTTTAAATAATTAAGCTCACTGTCTTGCTCTCTCTAAAGACAAACATGGGAATGCCACAATGCAATTTATTCTACCTTATCTTAAAAAACCAGGGTAAATTAAATTAAGAGTAACATCATTCCCTATGTTTATCTTAAAATTGCAGAAATCAAGATACTATTTATTTCTGTAGTGCCTGACACATACTCTAGCTCTACTTGGTCTTAAAGTTCCAAAAATTTGCATCTAGGCAGAGGATAAATTAATTTTGGTTAAAAGGGAACCAAGGGAATAGCCTAAGTTGTAACTACAGAGGAACTTCTTACAGAAGACTTAAGTCAGGTGAATAAGATTTTACTCTGGAGATTCACGCAGGTATTTATTCCCCTGTTGTAACAGTGAAGAATACTCAGGCCTTTCCTTTAAAAGGTGTACTTCTGTGGAGATCCAGCATTTGAGTTCAGATATCTGCATAATAAAGATGCCTTATTAGTAAAAACTAAGCTAGATTAGACTGAGATGAATCACATTCTAAAAACCTTGGAGTTTGTAGGCCTGGTGTTTTTTTTGTAACTAACTAATTAAAATTAATACTTTTTGTTAGCTTCATATTTGTTTGCCCAATATAAAATGCTATTTCTGGTATTTTATATAGGTACATACCACAGATCATCAACTGCATAAACTTGTCTGTGGTCGTGTGGTCTACATATTTTCAAGGGTAATTGAGGACATACTCTTTGAAAGTCAGCATACATACCTTCAATTCCTGGCTACTTTTAAAATTTCACTGATAATACAGATGGAAACAAATGTTTCTTTCTGTCTTGAAGAGCTATGACACTTTACAGTGATGTTCAGCAAACTTTATAAAACCTTCAAATGACTAGTACAGATGCAACACCTTCAGAAAATTCAGAAGACACAGCGAAGCTCAGAATCTCCTAACTCCTAGCAGCTGCTCTTTATAAATTTTGAAAATTCCATTGCTGGAGACCACAGGGATCACAATCTCCAGATACTCTAGACATGGTTTAAGGAACATCATAGACGATGTGGGCAGAGCAAGCAAACTTTGTAGGCTAAATATCTGTGATTTAAGGAACTCCAAAGTTTTAGCCACCTTTCACTAAAAACCTCCATAAAATACATCATTTAAATAGCTTAAGGCTTCTGGGGAAATTCCACAGCCCAAACACTTTTGCTTTCAAGGAGCTACAGGTGATGAATGGGAACCATAGTTTCACCATTTGAAGTGTTCAGTGGCAACACTTTGTCACAGTGCCTACCACTTGGCTTCTCACTCCTACATTATTGTGTGACACCTCCCAGTTTTGCCAAAGCAACTGCTTCTGAGTTCAACTAGAGAGACAGGCAGGGGCTGATACATTTTAAAAAGAGATTTTCCACTTCAACCTCTCTTTCAAAAAGGTTTTCTTTTTTTTTTTTTTTTTAAGAAAAATCAGTTACTGGTGTCAGTATGACTGAGAAGTGGTGCTTCATGACTGGCAACAAGGAGACAAGGGTTGACAGGGGGGGTGGGAACCCCTTGCATGGGAACTTTAACAGGCATCCCTTGTTGTAGATAGAAGGTCTGAGACTGATGGTCCAAGGCCTTGCTCTTCTGGGACTTGGACCAATTGACCTGAAGGCAAAACTAACATTTCTTTCAAACCACAGACTGATCCACAAAACCTTCTGAAAAATGTCATTCAGATTTCCAGATCACTCAGAAATAACTCCAATACTTAATACTGTTCAAAGGATCTTATAGTGGTGAAATCTAGTCATAAGACATTCCCAAGGCTATATTGGCAAAAAATATACCTCCACCTGGCACTTGTAAGTGTTCTTGACTTGCTGAGGGGCAAAAAAAAGAAGATTCATGTCCATGCTCTTCAAGAATGCCCTAGTCACTGAAGACCAGACACACAGCAACTTAGACCCGCATGCAGCCGGTACTGCCTCCAGGTGGGCAGCAAACAGCCAGCAGCAAGGCTGAGGAACAGCATGCCCAAAGTGCACATGCCTGGGTGCAGGAGGGACAAGATCAAATCCAGGCTAAGGGTAAAACTTTAATCTTGTAGAGCCATGTAATGAACTCACAGCCAGGTATAAAGGCAAAAAAAAGTGACTGATCACTTTTGGTCAGAGAAGAATAGCACCCTGACAACTCCAGGCAGAGCTGCCAGATGGGAGAGCACGCCACTGCTGCCAGAGCCAGGCTGTCCTCAAGCAGCTGACAGGCTGAGAATTACTTACAGAAATTTCTGAATGAATAAAGCTCATCTACAAATGCATGGAATAAAGCAACAAATGGCAGCCCTTAGTTCAGGAAGATGGGTAGGATTGATTCTAGGAGGTTGTCATCACAAATTAGGCCCAAGGAAAATCCGTCAGTGTAAACACCTGAATCTCATTTCCACCCCTACTAAGCTTAGACTGTCAAGGCAAATATACTTCAGTGGAACATGCAGCTCAGAAAAGGGATCAATAGTAAACCAATATAGATTCACTTCCCTGTAAGGAAGTTATTAGGAACAATTTGTTGGATGAAATTCGGAAATATCTTAGGAGGAGTGATTTGGCTAGAAATAGTCAACAAGATTTTATGAGAAAATAGAGGGGCTGGATTTCTTTTACTTAACATGTAGGACTTCTCAGAGAAATTACTACTACCGTCAACACAGAAGATAGAATATATGTAAAGTTTTTATGTTTTTTAAAAATCATTTCAGCTGTCTGTGTGGAGAGGTGTACTGGTTCTGGCTGGGATGGAGTTAATTTTCTTCAGAGCAGTATTTATAGGCCTGTTTTAGATTGGTGACCAAAGCCAATGCTGATAACACACTCATGTTTAGCTGTCAGTGAGCAGAGCTTGCACAGGGTCAGTGCTTTCTCTGATTGTTACTCTGTTCCCCAGTGTATAAATGGGTGGGTGAGTGTGTGTGTGGGTGTGTGCACAGAGGCTGGGAGGGCACACAACCAGGCAGATGACTCAAACTAACCAAAGAGGTATTCCTTTACATATAACATCGTGCTCAGCAATAAAAAGGGAAAGAGGGGTTTTTAGGGAGGTTAGCCATCTTTTCCTTGGGAACTGGCTGGGCATCAGTCTGCCTGCTGGAGGTGGTGAGTGATTGCCTTTGCATTGCTTGTTTTGTTTTGTTTTCTTTCTCTCTTCTTCCATTTCTCTGATCAACCCACAAGTTTTCTTGCTTTTACTCTTCCTTTCTTCTTTAGGAAGACAATCCTGAAGGGCAATGGGATCCAGAAAGGGTGGTCATTCTTCAAGAAGGAAGTCTTAAAGGCGCAGGAGCAGGCCGTCCCTGTGTGCCATAAGACAAACTGGTGGGGAAGACGACTGGCTTGGCTGAACAGGGACCTTTGGCTGGGACTCAGGAAAAAAGGAGAGTCTACCACTTTTGGAAGAAGAGACAGGCAACTCAAGTACAGGGATCTCATTAGGTCATGCAGACAGAAAATTAGAAAGGCAAAAGCCCACCTAGAACTCAATCTGGACACTGTTGTAAGAGATAACAAAAAAGTTTTAACAAATACATTAACAACAAAAAGAGAACCAAAGAGAATCCCCATTCTTTACTGGATGCAGAGGGGAACATTGCCACCAAGGATGAGGAAAAGGTTGAGGTACTTAGTGACTTCTTTGCCTCAGTCTTTAATAGACAGACCAGTTGTCCCCAGGGTATTCAGCCCCCTGAGATGCAAAGCAGGGACAGGGGAAAGCATAAATGTCCCAAAATCCAGAATAAAGCAGTTTATGACCTGCTGAGCCACCTGGACACTCACAAGTGGACACTCCACCTGAAAGTACTGGGGGAGCTGGCAGAGGAGATTGCCAAGCCACTCTCCATCATGTATCAGCAGTCCTGGTTAACAGGGGAGGTGCCAAATGTGATGCCATCTACAAGAAGGGCTGGAAGGAGGATCCAGGGAACTACAGGCCAGTGAGCCTGACCTCAGTACCAGGGAAGATTATCGAGCTGTTTGTCTTGAGTGAGCTCACCAGGCATGTGCAGGATAACCAGGGGATTGGGCCCAGCCAGCGTGGCTTCATGAAAGGAAGGTCCTGCCTGACCAACCTGATCTCCTCCTATGACGAGGTCACCTGCCTAGTAGATGAGGGAAAGGCTGTGGATGTTATCTACCCAGGCTTTAGCAAAGCCTTTGACATTATGTCCCACTATCCTCCTAGAGAAGCTGGCAGCTCATAGCTTAGACAGGTGTACTCTTTGCTGGGTAAAAAATTGGCTGGATGGCTGAGCCCAGAGAGTTTGTGGTGAACGGAGCTAAATCCAGTTGGCAACTGGTCACAAGTGGCATTCCCCAGTGGGCTAGTTCTTTTGAACATCTTTATCAATGACCTGAATGAAGGGATGGAGTACACCCTCAGTAAGTTTCCAGATGACACCAAGTTGAGCGGGAGTGTCGATCTGCTTGAGGGTAGGAAGGCTCTGCAGAAAAACCTGGACAGGTTGGATCAATGGGCCGAGGCCAATTGTATGAGGTTTAACAAGGCCAAGTGCTGGGTCCTGCACTTTGGTCACAACAACCCCATGCAATGCTACAGGCCTGGGGAAGAGTGGCTGGAGAGCTGCCCAGTGGAAAAGGACCTGGGCATGTTGGTCGACAGCCAGCTGAACATGAGCCAGCAGTGTGCCCAGGTAGCCAAAAGGCCAATGACATCCTGGCTTGTATCAGGACTAGTGTGGCCAGCAGGAGCAGGGAGGTGATCATGCCCCTGTATTCAGCACTGGTGAGGCCACACCTTGAATATTGTGTTCAGTTTTGGGCCCCTCAGTACAAGAAGGACATCGAGGTGCTGGAGTGCGCCCAGAGAAGGGCAACAAAGCTGGTGAAGGGTCTGGAGAACAGCTCTTATGAGGAGAGGCTGAGGCAGCTGGGGTTGTTTAGCCTGGAGAAGAGAAGACTGAGGAGAGACCTCATTGCTCTCTACAACTAACCAAACACTGACCCACCATCGGTGAAGGAAGAGTTACTATATGAACTACTGCAGGAGATTGACCCCCACAAATCAATGGGCCCTGACACCATCCACCCGAGGGTGTTGAGAGAGCTTGCTGACATCATTGCAAGGCCGCTCTCCATAATCTTTGAGAAGTCATGGAGAACGGGGGATGTCCCTGAGGACTGGAGGAAGGCAAATGTTACCCTTATCTACAAGAAGGGCTTGAGGGAGGATCCAGGTAACTATAGGCCCATCAGCCTTACTTCAGTCCCTGGGAAAGTTATGGAATGAATCCTTCTGGGCGCCATCACAAGTCAAATGAAGCGCGTGATAGGGAAAAGCCAACATGGCTTTACTAAAGGCAGATCGTGCTTGACAAACCTGGTGGCCTTCTATGACAAAGTGACTTACCTGGTTGACATGGGGCGGGCGGTGGACATTGTCTACCTGGACTTCTTCAAGGCTTTTGATACGGTCCCCCATAGTCTCCTCCTGGAGAAATTGATGTATTATGGCCTAGACAAGTGGTCTGTGCAGTGGGTGGGGAACTGGCTGACAGGCCGCACCCAAAGGGTGGTGGTAAATAGCTCTTTTTCAAACTGGCAACCTGTCACTAGTGGAGGCCCCCAGGGATCGATATTGGGCCCAATGTTATTCAACATCTTTTTAAGTGATCTGGTTACTGACATCAAGTGTAGCCTGATGAAGTTTGCAGGTGACACCAAGTTGAGTGGGGAAGTAGACACTCCAGAAAGGAGAGCTGCCTGTAGGGAGATCTGGATAGGCTGGAGGAGTGGGCCAGCAAGACCTTATGAAGTTCAACAAGGAAAAGTGTAAGATCATGCACCTAGGAAAACATAATGCGGGAGTGCAGCACAGACTGGGATCCACCTGGCTGGAGAGCAGCTCTGTGGAAAGGGACCTGGGGTCCTGGTGGACAGGAAGCTCAACATCAGCAAACAGTGTGCTGCTGTGGCCAAGAAGGCCAACAGGATGCTGGGTTGCATCAAAAAGGGCATTGCCAGCAGAGATAAAGAAGTCATTTTCCCGCTCTACTCAGCGCTTGTCAGGCCACACCTGGAGTACTGCGTACAGTTCTGGTCCCCGCTATACAAAAAGGATGTGGACAGGCTGGAAGGGGTCCAGAGAAGGGCCACCAAGATGATCTAAGGACTGGGAAGCCTGCCATACGAGGATAGGCTGGGAGAACTGGGTTTGTTCAGCCTTGAGAAAAGGAGGCTCAGAGGGGATCTCATCACCGTGTACCAGTACTTAAGGGGTAGCTACAAAGAAGACGGAGACTCCCTTTTTACACGGAGTCCCATGGAGAGGACAAGGGGGAACGGACACAAGTTGCTCTTGGGGAGATTCCGATTGGACACCAGAGGGAAATATTTCATATTGAGGACAGTCACCATTGGAATAATATCCCACGGGAAGTGGTTGACTGGGCCACATTGGACACCTTCAGGAGTTGTCTGGACAGGGTGCTGGGCCATCTTGTCTAGACTGTGCTCTTCCTAGGAAGGTTGGACTAGATGATCGCTGAGGTCCCTTCCAACCTGTGTGATCCTGTGATTCTGTGATTCTGTGATTCTGTGAACTATCTGAAAGGAGGCTGTAACAAGGTGGGTGTTGGTCTTTTCTCCCAAGTAACTAGAGATAGGACGAGACAAAATGGCCTCAAGTTGTACCAGGGGAGGTTTAGACCAGACGTTTATTTAGCCTTGGAACAGGCTTCCTAGGGAAGTGGTTGATTCCCCATCCCTGGACGTGTTCAAAAAAATGTGTAGACGTGGTGCTTCGGGACATGGTTTAGGAGGCATGGTGGTGTTTGGTTGATGATTGGACTTGATCCTAGAGGTCTTTTCCAGCCTTAAAGTTTCTATGATTCTTCTCCCATCCCACTTGGGGTGGAGCAGTGTGCTGAAGTGACTGTGTGGTGCTTAGCTGCCTACTGGGGCTAATCCATAAGAAGAGCATAAGGGGACAGATAACTCACTGCATAGGTAAATGGCTAGCAAATAAAACTGTTGTGATATGCAGGGAATCAATACTCCTTTAGGCAGGAAAAGATCTCTGCCTGAGACCCAGGGCAGGATTTATAGCTGTAGCATCCATTCATTTATCTTTAGACCTATTTAATTTCCTATATGGATTCTGAAAAAAAAGTGAATGTGATTCCAATTTTTGTAGTAAAATTATGCCTTCAGTACATATATAACTCCCCAAAATTGTAAGTTTGTATATACATCATGGCCATGATTTTTTTTCTTTGCACTGTAGTGACAGAATATGTTAGGTATTTGAAAAAAAAAAAACCAACCCACATGAGACATGCATACATCAGTAGTGTAATGTATTTATCTCTAGCTTGTGCTAATTACAGAGCATTATTACACATTATTACACAGCTTAATATATCTTCATTTTCAATCTAATCCACTTCAGGAAAAAATTAGAATATCTAAACATTTCTGATTAAAAATTAAAGAGGAGATTCAGCTAGTGTTTTCGGAGCTTAGAGGGTTTTTTTTTCTTTTTAAAGATGAATATATTTAGTAGCACAGTAAAGAACAATGCCCTAGCTACTAAAAAAGGTGAAGTACTTGCATAATGTTTCCATCCCTTCATTTTCTGAAAGAAGTCTAATAATAATAATTACACTTTATAATAGAATTTAGCGGCTGCCTAACTGTGTTTTGATTTCTTAGGATTAGCAGTTGGTGTTGTAATTGTTATTCCTTCTGATTGCAAGAGGCACAGCACTTAACCAGTCAGTTCTCATTTAGCATTTCACATGCTGCATCCTTTCTGAGACTGATTTACAGGTAATGAAGTAATCTATATTTAGATATTTTTCAGGGGATGATTCTTTCAGTATTTTTAGTTGGAAGTTAAATATGTATTTTCCAGGTACTAAATGAATAACACTGTTGATATGCATAAAGTTATGGGATTTTTTTTAAGCTGGGATTTAAAGTCTTAGTTATTTTTAATTGTCTTAGAACAGGGAACAGAAAATAGACTTATGTATCTGTGTTCTATTTAGTTGGAAAATTCATTCCAACAACACACACAGTATGCAAGAACAGATCAACTATTAGATTCATAATATGGAATATTTCAATAGTGATTAGCTGCTGAATCAATATTTACTTATGTCAAACAAATCTACTAACTTGTTTTATTTCTTAGATTATATAGCACCTGTCTCTGACATTTATCAAAGTATGACTGAGTAAGGAAAAATGGCCATTATTAAGTTTTCCCATTTCGCTCTGGGTTTGTCTTTTCTATAGATAAGTTAAAGCACGGTTCTGCTCTTCCTCAGTAACAATAACATTATGTCTCATCCCCACAACAGTCAGGGACAAATTCCCACTGATCATCTGTGAGGCCAGGATTTCACCATCAGGACTGAATAATATAAATTAATAAATTTTATTTCTGCTTATCCAACATCAATATATACTGTTCTAAGAATCACAGAATGTGGAAATGTTGGCTGAAGGGAATCTTTGGACATCACTATCCCAATGCTCTGATAGAAGCAGGACTATTGCCATGAGCAGATCGGTTCATTCAGTGTGACTTGGTCTAATCTAATCTTGAAAGCTTCCAAGGAGGGAGGTTTCATAACCCCTCCAAGCAAGCCAATCCAGTGCTGCACAGTGCATAGAGAATTTTCTTTCCTGATGTTCACCTGACCCTCCCAAGCTGCAATGTGCAGCCATTGCTACTTCTATGAGTGCCCCTTGCACTAACCAGAACGGTTTAGCTCCATAACTTTGCAACTGCCTTTCAGGTAACTGCAGGCCTGTGCTAGACCACAGTTTAGACTCCTCTTTGCCAAACTAAACAAGCCCAGCCTTCTTGGCCTCCCCTTCTAGGTGATGCCAACTAGACTGTGAATACCCTAGTAACTTCCTCTGGGCAATCTCCAGTTTATCAATGTCTTTCTTGGACAGGAGAGCTCAAAACAGAACACAGTCTACCGGTGTAGCCTCACCAGTGCCCACTAGAGGGAGAAAACAACTTCTCTTGATCTTGTTAGAGCAAAGCACGTGGTTTGAAATTTTATCAGCCAAACTCAGATATCTATAATGTAGGCATCCACATCTGAGCCCATGCTACGTTCTTTTCCTGTAATCAATGCTAAATGAGTTGCTAAAGATTCCATCCACCTTCCCTGCTATAGTGTTATGCCATGTAATGAGTAATGCCTACTTCTATCCTTTGATAACAAAGGATCATCCTGAGGTTATACCTACTCCCTTCTTTGGTATTCCGAGGTTTCTAAGTCATATTCACAGGCTGGCACAGGACATTTCAGTTGTATCTATATCTTAGAATCAACACTAAAATTGTGATCCTGGAAGAGATATTATGTAAGAGATGCTGGATCTACTGGAGATACACATCCTATACACAAGCTGTATGTGGTAAGTATGGGGTGATCTTTTCGATAGGTATGCTAAAGGTCTAGCTGTATTTAGGTTGGGGTAAACATATTCTACACTTATAAATTCTGTATATAAATATACATTCTTATATAAATATAAATTTATAAATTGCCTGTATTATTCTTACCTTCTTTTCCTGTCCTACTGGATTACAGTGAAATAGATTTGATCTGTTACACTCTATTTACATTTCAGTGCCGCGCTAGTTGCATTTGATTTCCCTTATGGCACTTCAAATAGTATGAGATATAGAAAGCAACAAAAGAAAAGCTTTTTGTTCTCTGGAATAAAAGTCAAAGGACTCCAGTATTAGTAATAATAAACATGAATGGGGTCAGATGGAGACTCTATACCCTCTGCTTTTCTATTATGTATCCAAGAATACAATGTTATGGCTTTGAAGTACTTAAATTTCCAAATAATTATATCTACCAATCCTTTGATTCCTTATTACTTGCAGACTACTACTAATATCTGTGGAAATCTGTGTGGTTACAAAGGTCCATCTAGACAGAACAAAAGGTAGGACCAGATAATTACTTTTTCTAATATCCCTGTGTATTTTAGGACATGACACTTTCTAAGGCTATGGGAGCACCTAAAGCTACATGCACTGACATAAACAGTTTCACAGTAACCTCTAATGGATCAATGCTAGAAAAAATCTTCTGCTGAGGCTATACAAACAACTCACCCCTGTGTAATGATTTCAGGAAGAATATCTTCTAATACTAGAAGGTTGTCTAATGGGCATCTTTATTTTTCATTGACGGTGAATTCATCCTTTTCAAAGGGCAAGTACAAGGTCTATGGACATTTAGGTCCCATTTGAGTGCTCAGAGTAGAGTGAAATAGGAAGTAAATGGTCTTGTTATGGACTCAAGGTAAATTCTACACTGATTAAATAGGCCATAGTGTCTCAGTAAGAGACAACGGTTAACAGCAATAAGGGTGGAAAAAAGCTGTTCAAGTGATAATGTCTTCTTAAAAGTGCCCTCTTTGCCACTTCAGAAATGTAAAATTAAGCCTGATGAATTTAGGACCTTGATTATAGCCTCCATGAAGAATTTGCAGACATGCAAACTGCTATCAGGTAAATTGATGTTTAAGTGCTATCACCTAATTTCACAGAGTACACATATTTACCCTAACTCTTTCCAAACCTCTTTGCTGGTCTGTGTTTGTATATGCAGTTGCTTTCTCTGCCATCTATTAATCTACTCGAGAGGCTACTTTCTGTGCTACCTCCCACAGAGCCTGAATATCACACTCCTGAGAATTAACACTAACAACTCCAGTTCTTAGCCTTCTAACTGTAATTTTGAAATGAAAGGTAAAAATCTCATTTTAATAAAATAGGAAATAAAATAATTTCTAGATAGAAAACCTCTGTTGACTCTTTTATTTTCAAAATATTTTCAGATTTAGAGCTCTTCTGTTACAAAATAACTGAAAGATCTGTATCACCTTCTGTTGGGTTTGCATGGCAAGGTTTTGGTAGTGGGAGGGCTACAGGGGTGGCTTCTATGAGAAGCTGCTAGAAGCTTCCCCCATGTCTGACAGAGCCAGTGCCAGCCGGCTCCAAGACGGACCCACTGCTGGCCAAGACTGAGCCCATCAGTGATGGTGGTAGCACCTCTGGGATAACATCTTTAAGAAGGGGGAACAAAACAAAACACCTTGTGTAATTGCATCTGGAGAGAGGAGTGAGAATATGAGAGGAACAACTCTGCAGACACCAAGGTCAGTGAGCAAGGAGGAGGAGGAGGTGCTCCAGGCACCAGAGCAAAGATTCACCTACAGCCTGTGGTGAAGACCATGGTGAGGCAGGCTGTCCTGCTACAGCCCATGGAGGCTAACAGTGGAGCAGATATCCACCTGCAACTTGTGGAGGACCCCGTGCCAGAGCAGGTGGATGCCTGAAGGAGGCTGTGACCCCGTGAGAAGCCCATGCTGGAGCAGGCTCCTGGCAGGACCTGTCACCCCATGGGGGACCCACAATGGAGCAGTCTGTTCCTGAAGGGCTGCACCCTGTAGAAGGGACCCACGCTGGAGCAGTTCATGAAGAACTGCAGCCTGTGGGAAGGACTGACATTGGAGAAGTTGGTGGAGGACTGTCTCCTGTGGGTGGGACACCACACTGGAACAGTGGAAGAGCATGAGGAGTCCTCCTCCTGAGGAAGAAGGAGCAGCAGAAACAACATGTGATGAACTGACTGCAACCCCTATTCCCCATCCCCCTGCGCTGCTATGGTGGAGAAGGTAGAGAAAAGCAGGAGTAAAGTTAAGCCTGGGAAGAAGCGAGGGGTGGGGGGAAGGTGTTTTAAGATTTGAATTTATTTCTTATTACCTTACTCTGACTTGATTGTTAATAAATTAAGCTAATTTTTCCAAGTTGAGTCTGTTTTGCCTGTGACAGTAATTGGTGAATGATCTCTCACTGTCCTTATCTCAACCCACGAGCCTTTTGTTATGCTGCCCAGTTGAGGAGGGTGAGTGATAGAGCAGCCTTGGTGGACACCTGACACCCAGCCAGGGTCAACCCACCACACACCTGTATATAAACACAAGGTCTGAGCACATTCATAATTTATCACATAAATTTTCTGGAGATTTGAACAGATGATGAATGAAAAGTAGAAGAGAAGTGTCTGTGGATAATCCCAATGCTTCCCCTAAAATATCCAGGTAGTAATGATAATTTTTATTTCTTTAATTGTAAGTTGATTATCCATACTGCCTATCTGAATGGCATGATTTATACATGCTCCTTTTTGGTATTTGTATCATGAGATTGTTCTCAAAAGAAGGGACAAAAAAAAATTATAAGGATACATCTCTATGGTATCTATAGATCTGAAGACCTGTGCGTGCTCAGCTTTCTCATTTCTTTTTGTCATCCTCTGTTTAAAACCATGTGTGTCTTTTTTCCTAGTAAGATATCACAGTTCTGTGCTCAAGAATTGGTATTATTCTATGATTTTAGTTCGTTTACCCACTGGGAAAATAAAATGCTTCTGTGTGTACACAGAGAAGCAGTGAATTAAAATGGCATCCCATGGAGATTATCTAGCAAAAAAAATTTACATTTATTTTATGTAAACTTGGTGGCCAGTTTTTAATTCATGCAGTATTTAGTTTATAGTCATATTCATTTAGTGTATATTTCTTGAAACTGATAACGGCAAGAATCTAATGTTCAGAAAATGGTTGTCAGCATTATTGGTAAGTGTAGTTAGTCCATCTTTCCATGCATCTGTACACAATGTCAGCTAATATTGGTATACTAGTTATGAAATGTGAAAAGACATTGATAAAGTCATCATTCTAAATGTGAATAGCTTATCCAGCTTGAATGCTACTCTCTGGTAAGTAAAATACTATCCTAGAAAATAATAATTTGTCTGTGTTTAGCAAGATTTTAGAATAAACCATCAATCATGGACCACTTACCAGCTAAGTGTTGTCTGTTTTAGTTCCAATTCAGAGGTACTTATTTTTTCGCGAATATCCCACTGGGTCTTCCAGAAGTGGTAGGAGCAATATGTGTAATCCCACATACAGTACTACAAGTTGTTTCACTAGGTAGGAGTGTGACACCTTGCACAGTGAGATTTTGTCTAATATGAATAAGACATATCACCTAACTTCAGGTGGCCCATCATTTTTCAAGGAAGTTTTTTCTCACAGACTAACTAGATAATTAAATGAAAAGCATTTTATTAAGCTTATAATTAAATGAATATTGTTGTTAAGGTTATTCAGCTTAGGCATTTATTTTATAGACTGTTAATGGGAAGAGAGAAAGGCAGAATAAAAATATATTATACAGTAAAAAAAGTCATAAGGATTAAAAATAGCGATCACCTTCTGTTTAAGCTGTTTGTCTTCTCTGCTTTGGTCAGGTCATTGTATGAGCCTGTATCTTTTTCATGATAATGGCCTACTTCTGAGAGCTAGCCACCTGGATGAGTCATGTATTTAAAGATATGACTCACATATATTTAAAATAATATAAAAAGAAAAGATACAAGATTGTATTAGGGCTGAATGTTATTGTTGTTGTTTAGCCCCAGCTAGCAACTAAGTACCACCCAGCCGCTTGCTCACTCCCCCATCAGCAGGATGGGGGAGGGAATTAGAAGGGTGAAAGTGAGAAAACTCATGGGTTGAGATAAGAACAGTTTAATAATTAAACTAAAACACTAATAATAACAACACTAACAATATAATGAAAAGGAAAATAACAAGAACATAAGAGAGGCAAAACCTGGGGGCAAGGGGGAATAAAAACAAGTGACGCAACCTCTCACCACCTGCCAACTCAACACCACCAGTCCCTGAGTCATGATCACTCCCCAGCCCAGCCAACTCCCCCTGTTAATATACTGAGCATGACATCATATGATATGGAATATCCGATTGGCCAGTTTGGTCAGCTGACTTGGCTGTGATCCCTCCTCCCAGACTTCTTGTTCACGTGGCAGAGCATGGGAAGCTGGAAACCGGCTAACTAGTATAGGGACTACTTAGCAACTCTTAACCACTACTTAACAATGAAAACATCAATGTGTCATCAGCACTGAAGAAGCTACAGTGAAGAAATTTAACTCTATCCTAGCCAAAACCAGCAAAATTGTTCAGAGTTATGTAGCACCATCAAAGTATTGTTATAGCTAATATATTTTCTATGTGTACTTGTGCTAGATGTTACAGTTCTAGTGGTTGGAATTACTCTTAGGAAAAAAAAAAGATGGTAGGGGAGTTCAGTCTGACGTCTACATCTCCTGTTCATAAGAACACTGAAATTATATCTTGATTCATAAAGTATATATTAGATGTTTGACGTAAAACATTTCAAAGTATTGTAACTATATACATACAGACTGGGGAACAAGAGGCTGGAGAGCAGCTCAGCAGAGAGGGACCTGGGGGTTCTAGTGGATGGCATGCTGAACATGAGCCAACAGTGTGCCCTGGCAGCCAAGAGGGACAAAGGAGTCCTGGGGTGCATCAAGCACTGCATTGCTAGCCAGGAGGTGATTGTCCCGCTCTACCCTGCGTTGCTGTGGCCTCACCTTGAGTGCTGTGTGCAGTTCTCGGCACCACAGTACATTAATGATACAAAGCTCCTAGAGAGTGTCCAGAGAAGGGCCACAAAGTTGGTGAAGTGTTTACAGGAGAAACCATATGAGGAGTGGCTCAAGTCAGGTTTGTTCAGCCTGGAGAAGAGGAGACTGAGGGGAGACCTCATTGCAGTCTACAGCTTCCTCACAAGGGGACGAGGAGGGGCAGGCGCTGATCTCTTCTCTCTGGTGACCAATGACAGGACCTGAGGGAATGGCAGGAAGATGTGCCAGGGGAGGTTTAGGCTGGGTATTAGGAAAATGTTTTTCCCACAGAGGGTGGTGGAGCACTGGAACAGGCTCCCCAGGGAGGCAGTCACGGTGCCAAGCCTGATGCTATTCAAGAAGCACTTGGACAATGCCCTCAGAGATATGGTGTAAATTTGGGGTTGTCCTGTGCAGGAACAGGAGTTGGACATCATGATCCTTGTAGGTCCCTTCCAACTCAGGACATTCTATGATTCTGTGATACCGTGATTAAGATCTTATGCTAAAATACTACTAAATTCTTTTTACATGACTATGAATTTTTTTAAAAAAATCAATTCATTGTAATAAATTGGTCAAAATAGGAATACAATGTTGATCAAATGCAGTGAGGGCTTCTGTTTTCATGTGTAATGCCAACACAACCAGTTTGTAAAGAAATTCAAGCTGTTGTTCTTCATCACTGTGGGACATCCCCTATTTGACGATTTAAATGTGTGTAATTTCTGGTCAAAGGGTTAGTACAGGAGGTACCTGTCCATTTCAGTCACCATCTGAAAGGTTTTCAATTCTCAAAATAAACTAATTAAACACATGCTTATTTCAGTTCAGGTAGCCATCTTTTCCTAAACTTAAAAGGATGTAGACACCTGAGTACCCTTAAGGTAATATAAAAAAGTAACAGGACTAGTAAAAAGATAAATTTGTGTTGCTTAGAGATATTTTTTGTTTGAGGAAAAAAATATTAAAAAAATAACTGCCTTGCTCATTGGCAAGTTCAGGAATTGATTGAAGTTGTGCTTCATTATGCAAATTCCTTATTTAACACTAAAACAAAAATAGAAAAGTCAATGGAACTTAAGATTTTAATAATTGAAAGTTCAATGAACAGTTATGTTTACCAGACCAACATTAACACTGCTACACTGAGTTACATATTTTGCCTCTCATATTTTATATTAAAGCTTATCATTTTCCTTGTATATGATCCACTAAAGTTATTAATAAATGCTAAAAATGCTCCTCTGTTACACAACCGGGAAAGACTGAGAGACTATATGCTTTTGCCAAAGGTAACAATATCTGTATTTAAAATTAATAGGACTAGGATGACAACTCATTATTTAGTATTTGGTGGAGCTCATATGCTCATTTAGACACTACCATAGGGTTTCTGTTCATTGGTTAGCAGAAAGCTGTCAGAATATTTTTTGAATAATATCTTGGTTTCCATTTTGTCATTACAAAATATAGGTACAAATGTATCTGAACAGCTGCAGAATTATATTGGTTGGATAACATCTTAATCAGTAAGCTTTCTCAGATCCAAGACAGACAAAAGCGGCAGAATTACACTGGACTGGGAAATTGCCTCATAGTTAAAGCCTTCGCCTAAGAAAGTAGGCACACAGGCTTGGATTCTAGCTTTGGTTAGCAAATGCAGATTATTGTTGTAAGGACAGATAAATATCTTTTCTGCCAGCCTTCTCTCTCAAGAAATGTTTTAGAAAGAGCCTAATCCTCAGCCAGAGAGACAAGAGCCTGCATATTGCATGAAAATTCTCTCCAGCCACTAGATTATAACTATTTTGGGTGAGATCCATTCTTTGGGGATTTTCTTGCCTAGTTTTTCCAGACGAAAGAAGAAAAGGGATCACAATCTCATCCCAGTAAATTATTTAACCTAGGTCAGTAGAGAATACCTCACAACTGTTCGCTTGTCTGTGTAAGGCAATTAAATTAACGTAACTGTGGAAAGTCTGGGTCTAATGTAAGTGAGAACTGCACACCAATATTTGAGCTTCCTGACTTTTGGGCATTCAATTCATATCAATTAACTTTTTATTGAAAAAAATGGTAGTTCAGTACTAGTGGGCATCATTGGTTTGTTAACAGCAGAAGTACCATTTTGTTGGGGGGTGTGGCTGCAGGGGGGCCAGCATGTCTGGAGAAGCTCCTGCCCTGCTGCTTAGTGCTGGGTAGAGGAGCTCTCTGGCTGAGCACACTGGAGGACATAGCCTGAAAAGATGAAGAGCAGAAGTAAAACATAAAGTCACTCCCTGTGGAGTCAGGAAAAAATGAGTCAGAGAAAAAATCTCTGTGGAGAGACCTACCAGGGAGTCAGCTGGATAGTGCACCAAGAAAGCGGGGAGGAGGTTTCATGGCTGAGATGACCTGAGGCTGACTGGGGCAGAACAATCTGGGCACACGGACCACGAACTGCAACATATTTTGAGCAGACAACCAGGTTGGGATAGTACCTATAAGAAAGATCTGGTGAGTACTGTGAGAGGTAAATGTATTGAAGTGTCCTGGAGGGTGAATATAAGAATACCATTTCTGATGTCCATGAACTGTTATTGTAGTTTGTATTCTCAAATTCCTCAAAGTATGCCTGAAGTACCTCTTATCAAAATTTCTATAATGGGATTTAAGTGGTTTTATTTCACTTTCCTCACTTCTTAGTGTCTTTCTTATGACTTTCAGACTTTACAGGAGTTAAACATTTACTATTTATTCACTGTCTGTGCTAATATTGTTTACTTGACAAGTCAGCACTTTTAGTACTGGTGTTTGTTTTAAAATTTACATTGCAGTTCTGTTCCTGACTGAACTACCTTATGATGTGATACACTCTCTCCAAATCTCCCTTCACCACCCTGCAGAAAACCCACATAGGTTGAAGAAATAGTTACAATATCCTGGTAAGTATGTTATTCTATTGTTGCTTACAAAAAATGATTAGTTTTTTATATATATTAAAGAGTAAATAGTACAGAGAAGGCACTTATAGACTGAAAGGTTTGGAAACTGTTGCTCAAGTCAGAAAATGCTGCAGCAGGTGGGAAAGGTGGGCAATTGCTTAAGGGTTGTTGGAATTGTTTCCACAACTGTCCTGTGAAAGGGAGCTAGGAAAATCAGTCAGAAGGTGGGAAACACATGTTCTTGTCATTAGGGAAGAAACAAAGAAAGAAAGAGAGACATGTTTTTTTGGGGTTGGTGTTTTGGATTTTTTGTGGTACCCCCCCCCCCCCCCCCCCCCAAGGCTGGGTTCTCAACTTTTAACAAGCAAAAATAATATTTTGGCATTTGGGAAAGGGGCTAATTTTCATCCAGTGAAAGATTAAATTAAAAAGAAAATCTGGTACTTATTGCTAGAGAAAAGATTGGAAAAGAAGACAACAGTGAAGTTATATGATTTTGACATGAAAAATATTTCTCAAAGGATATAACATTAGGATATTGTTGACTAATAGAAAACATGGTGGTTGTCTGAATGACTTAGGTGTTTGCTGTCAGGGCACAGTAGTAGTAATAGGCCAGCCCCCATTTCATTCTGCTGTGCTGTTACCTGGCATCCAGCACCAAAGAAGAGCTGTCCCAGATCACACTTCCTCCAAAAGTTTTCCACAAAATGTCTGTGTGCCTTAGGATACAAACATGCACATTAAACGGTTGCAAGCAGAATAAACAAGTTGTTTCTTTTCTATTACTTTTTACTCACACTGGCAGGAGTTTTGCTAAGATTGAGCTTTAAAACAGTGAGGGTTTTTTTTGAATACTCAGAATGTTCTTGAAAATCTATGACTTTCTTTACTTTTCCCGGTAAAAATTAAATAGCACTTCTTTTTCCTTCTTTGACTTTTCACTTAAACTTTATTGAAAGTGAAACATGAAGGGAGGATTGATGGAATGATGTTCAGGATTTCCAGTCAGAATACTCTGTAAACTTTCTTTTAGAGTGTATGTATTACAGAAGAAAACTACATTTGAAAACATGTTTTCCTGTTACTCATGTTATTTCATGTTATTTGCCTTTAACGTTATTCATGTTTCCAATTATGTTTTAAGTGTTGTTTGGATCCACTATGTTTATGTTCTTTAATCTGTTGCATATGAAAATTAGTAGAAATATTTTTTATTATTCCACACCAACATCTGGAAATTCACTGAAAATTTTTCATTCATTCTTATAAAAACCTAGCTGTTAGAAAATTACCTTTCTTCTTTTGGTTATCAGAATATTAGTACTATGTCACTAGGCAAGAATAAGACATTTTTCTGGAATACTATTTACAGATATGGTCATTCATTTTCATAAAAGTGGTTAAACATTACTAGATTCAAAGGCAGTTACTAGGATATATAAAGTCTATATTACAAGAGTACCTAAAAAAGTGTTGCTGCTTTGGCTTGGTAAAAGAAAGCTTGGGGAAGAACATGATTGCTTTCCACAAATACTATTAGGTAGTTTACAACTAGCCTAAAGCTGGTTCTAAAAAGGGACTTTGTTATATTTATGAAGGGATTACATTATGCACAACTCTATTAAAGTAGGAAATGGGTCCAAGCTTCTTGTCTAATCCTTAATTTGTGTCAGTTTAATTCACCTCGATAGCAGCTGTGCCTTTACTTCTGCCGCTCTCTTCTGTACCTTGCCATTCCTTTCTGCCTGGGAGGAGCTATCCTTATTAGTTATTCTTCTCACACTTTGTGTACTAACTCTGCTACAACCCAGAACTAACAAATACCCCTAGGATTTACTTTATTTACATTGAATCTCGTGCAACAAATCTTCCTCTTTACAGTTCCATGGAAGCTGGACAAAGCTTTCTAGGATTATAATATTGTGCCTTTTCCCAAGTAGAAACTATAAGCATTTAAGTGATGGTAAGTATGTAAGGGATGTTCGGTAAATAAATCTTATGAACCAGTGTTCTTAGTAACCAAAAAACTGCTGTCTGGCCACTTTAAAAATGTGTGGTATTAATGTTATTCTTCTTATATTTTGAGATAATCAGTTCCATAGTCCCTAAAAATGTAAGATGGATAAGTATCCATTTGCCTCACCTGCAGGCTTGTTTGTTCATTAGCATGTGAACATCTGCTGCTTCATAATTATTAATGTAAAGAAGGTGGCATTTATGTACAATTCCATTTTACTTTGATGAGGCTTTTTTGTTTTAACTATGTGGTTTTTAGAGTCAGGACTTTCACTCTTGACAATACACATTAATTTTTTCTGTAGGCTGCAGTTTAAAGGTACCCAGGTTTGTTATACATAGTTATTGTAACTGAATTTTTGTAGTTATTTATATTAGATGATTTAGAAAAATTATTATAGTTGAATCACCCTTCAACTTTATGATAGGAATGAACTGAACTGTACTCAGAGCAGAATGTAATGCTTAGATAATTTCTAAAATGTGGATACAGAACTTTGGGGAGGAATCAGAATCTAGCACCTCAGGTTAATAAAGTGGTGTAGAGACCATGTTTTCCATGATATTTAAGCTCCCACCAACATAAAATTATTCTTCGTTAATACATTGAGAAGGTAGATTTTGTAATGCATGATGCTATCTGTATATGTCAGAAAAGTTTCAATGCGTGTAGCTCAATACAGATTTAACTACTCTTTTAACTTGATATTGACTTCATACTTCAAAATATCTATTTTTGGGGGGAACAGGCACTGTAGTTTTTTAATTAAAAATAAAATAATGTTGTATCAGCTTTAGTATTACTCAAGATAAACACTTTTATTTCAGTCAAGAGAAGGTCTGTCTTGAAAACATCTGCTGTGAACAAAGTGTTGAGAATTCCAGACAACTGCTCTGGCTCATTGGTGTTGGGATTTCAATTTGGACATCCACAGTGGTGCTAAAAAGAGAACAGGAACCCAAGACAACTGCTGACTGGCAAAGTAAACTCATCTTACAGTCTTGATATATTTTTCAAGTCACTTTATAGAAACCAAAATAAGAACTAATGAAAATGTAAGGTAACATTATTTATAGATCTTTTGTGTGTGTCAGTATCAGTGTTAAAAGGTTAATAAATTGAGGTACTACCGAAATCAAGTTCTTTGTGGTGCATCTGCTGCCAATGAGCATATCTTTTTTAAAGGAGCAATAAAAGGTTACAGGCCAAAATGAAATGCTTTAGTCTTTATATGCTTATTCAGTTTTGCACAGGGTAAAACTGCCTGTCCTGGATCAGAGAAAGAACTCTGGAAAACTTAAAACTTAAAAAAAAAAATCCCAGAGTATGTAGCTCTTTTTTTGTTGTTTTATTTTAATCTTCTTAATGACAAATGAATAATGGGAGAGGAAAGGGGAGCTTATCAGGCTACCAATATGTACTGATATATAAAAAAGTGCCAAAATTAGGCATTAACCCTGTTTACAGGAAGATATTCATTTTGAGACAAGAAAAGCAGATGAAAGATTGTTTCAATGCATTCCTAGAACTGAATGCAGATGCAGAACTGAATACAGAACACTGAAAGCCTTCCTGAAGTTTGTATTTAAGTAATCCTTGAGGAACAAGACCAGTTCATGGAAATGCCTTCATTATACAGAAAAGAATGGAAGAATAGAAACACTTGAAAAAGTTAGCGTTTTTATAAAGTCAAAATGGAAACTTAAGGTAAAAGATGAAAGTGACACTTAAAGTATCAAACCACAATACTACCAACAAGAGATTAATTTCTTTTTGCCATCATCTGCTACAGGAAGGAGAACAGGACCTCCAAAGACTTTGACTGGGCTGCATAGCTCCTGTCATATATTTTTCTATGTTTTTCTGTGGTTTTGCATCCATTAAGGATGCCAGAAATCAGGTGATGAGAACACAAAATTGTTGGGAACTGCTGTAAAAATGTGGCTGGGAGTTGGTGGGGGTCAGGAATTTGGAAACTCATGGTATGCTCCAGAACGCCGGCATCCTGATTAATGATAATTTTATATAATGGCCTGCAAAAGTGATTTTTCTGTTCCTGTTCTGAATTCTTTGCATCCCAAACTATTTGCAGTGACATTTCTTTTCCTCCCTGTGAACATACACTTTCTCTATCCTGTTCACACATTCACAGGAACTCTCCTATGGAAATGTAAAGAGAGAATGGCCTTTCTTTATGCATAGGTAATTCTTTCTGGCTTCTGTGTGATTATTACCTTGACGTGTACCATGCTGTTATATAAACAGGACTTCTAAATCGAAATTTTCTTAAAATGGTGGGGTTTTCTGATCACTTTTACTACTCTCTCTCTCTCACTTATCACAGGCTAAGCCTGCTGCACTAGGCTCTCCAAAGACATAACTAGAGTCCTTAGATAAGGTTTATGTGCTCAGTGCTAGTCTAGATACCAGTTTCTGCATATTGACTGTAAAGATATGCTTAGACAAATAGGTTTGGTGTGAAAATTTGAGATCAAGATAACTGTATTCGCTCTTCTTTCTAAGTCTCAACGGAGCTGAGCCTGCAGCTAAGTTGGGAGGATAAAGATACATATGGATACACATATACCTGTACACATACAGTCTCTTTTGTAGTTCTTGTAACATCAAATCTACTGAATTCCTGCATGGCTCCTGGACCATGACTTAACAGTCTCCAGAAGACTGATCTAGATGACTTGCTAATATCAAGAGGATTATGCCTCTCTGGAGCTCAATGCCAAAGCTTTCATTCATGTCAACAGGACTTAGGAGCAGGCATGATTTTTAAAAATAGGTATATTTTATTTACAATGTTATTTGTTTCTGCTACTGCATTTGCTCAAGGGCTGTAATCTATGTACATTTTCTGTTGTTCTCACTAAAGGCCACTGACATGGTGGTTAGTCTTCTTCTCTCTTTTACTTCATCTCTGACACAAATCAATGGACAATAGTCACTATTCATAAGTGAATAGCAGGTTTTTTCTAGCAGCTTTTTTTATGGTAGAAAAGAATTAGCATTGTTGGTGTGGTATCATAAAAAGGGCCATCCTTGAGCCTTAAACAAAAGGCTCTATTTCAACAAATATCAACTAGAAACTTGGATTTACAAGTTCCAAATGGAAAAGCCAGAATGCAAATCATAAATTTAAGTTACATGGTGTAAGAAAATCTAGAAATATCTTCTTGAAAGTCGTAGTTATAGTCACTTCAGCTCAACTGTATCTACACAGACATTGGCATCTACTGTTATTTTTATTTCTCTAGGTGTCCTGGTAGGCTACTAATCTATTGTTTCTTTGCCATATCTGTCACATGCAGGGGTTTGGGATATCCTGCAGCTTTTCAGATGGCACTCAGCATCTATAGACATGGCAACTATATTCAGCCTTGTAGTGTCAAACTGTACCCTACCTTCTGACTCCATAATGCTTGTGGTATTGGCAGCCCAGCTGGAAGGAAGGAAACTGGTGATGCTTTGTATCCTGAAGCTGGAAAGGAAAACAAATACAGGTGAGTACTCTATCTACTTATCTATTACAAAAATCCTTTATACCATGCTGAACACGTATAAAGTTTTCTATTTGCATCTATTGTGTGCAGAGCTAGCCTCCTGTTCTGGAATATCTAGGGACATAGAATGTGAACTAGTAAGAGAGTGAGATTAATGTGCTTTTTCACTCTTGATCTCAGTGTTTCTTTATTGATACTAAAGAAGAATCTAGACAAATAAGTTTGATGTGTAAGTCCATGGTATAGATGTCTGTATTTAGTCCTTCTTTTTAAATACCAGGAGAGTTCAGGGTAGAACTAAGTGCCTGAGTAGGCAGCAGGACGTTCTGCAGCCTGGGAACAGCACTTGACTTAGAAGTTGATACTCAGGCCAAGGAAGTTGCTGGTGTTTTAGGCATCTCCAGCATGAGGGTGTTGTTGAAGAGATCTTTCTAGATCCCTTTCCTGAAGTTAATTTTTACCTTGCACTTGTTGAAATTCTTATCCTACTTCATCTTAAGATCTTAATAAATGCCCTGTGTAGTGGAAATCATACCCATGGCCTTGTCATCCACTGCTGTAAATTGGAGTTTAAATTGTACTGAATGGATAGAAGTACTGTCACTTAAACCAGTTATAAGTCACTGTAATTGTACTTAAATTGGTGAAATATTTGCTGATTTACATCAGCATGCTGAATTTATTTAAAGTTTAGTGAGTTCTATAGAACTGGTAACAATAATGTAGTAATTGCTGTGATTTGTGTGATATGTTGAAGTTTTCAGTATACTTAGTGCCAGTGAAAATGCAATGTAATCCCAGATTTTTCTTACAAATGCACAAGAGATGCTGAATATTTGTCTGTTTGCTTTTTTAAGAAAACAAAGTATTTGTCACTGATTCTGGAATGTAAGCTAGTTGTTATTGTTTTATATCTGCTGAATAAAATCAAGGGTTCACTTCATACATTAAGCAGCATGGATCAGATTGCATATAACACCTCTCCTGTGTGACAAATGGGTTTGTAAAGTATTACTTGCACAGCATAATGGTAATTTGTCTACTCAGTGGATGTAAAAAATGCATTACATTTTTGTTTAACAGTTATAATTCATCATTTCAATACACAAAAATACATGCAGATACTTTGTTTCTCAACAGGGGATAAATAGGATGTCAACAATAAAGTTATGTTTGTTTCCCAAAAGCAGTACTACTAATTCATTCTTGTGTCTCCCCATAAGTAGGAGCCAGGTTGTGACTGTGGGACTGCATTTTTAAGAACAGTCAAAAATTATACTAAAGAAAGAACCATGCTGCATGAATGCTCCATGCTCATTTGAACAGGTGTAACACTATGTGGAGATGTCATAGGACACATTTATTTTCAAGTCTACTTGACACAGAAATCATGACTGCTTTATCTACATTTGTTAATATGAGCTTAGAGAATATCTAAATTTCTAAGTAAATCTAAATGATTAAATCTCTTTTTTTCCTATATAAATGCTTAGAAAGTTTTGCTTTCCCATGTCAGCTTAAAAAAAAAAATCCCTGGCCTTTTAAAGTACAATGGTGAATCTAGAGAGAAAAATACTCTCATATTGCGTAAGTATCTGCAATAGAAAGTCTCAGTTACAATATTTAAGATAAATAGAGATATACACACCCATTGCGGCTTTTCTGTGATGGACATGTAATAAATGTTTTCAGTCTATTATATAAACCAAATGTATGATAATCATTATTAATCTTATTTAGTGTTACTGTGAGATGATCTCAGCTGGGTTTTAAGGTCTCAACAGGTTTAGCACAGCAGTGGTCATTTTTATATGAGTGAATGGGTAATTAAGAGTTGCAGAATTCTGAAGAGGATTTCTTTTAGGTTAGAAAATGAGAAGTAGGATTAGTATTTCTTCAGATGCAGTTTATGTCTTTAATCTTAAAGGCAGAAATTTAGATTTTCCTCATGGGTTTGGAATGGAATGGAATGGAATGGAATGGAATGGAATGGAATAGAACAGAATAGAGCAGAACAGAATAGAGCAGAACAGAATATTTCAGTTGGAAGGGACCTAAAATGATCATCTAGTCCAACTGCCTGACCAGTTCAGGGCTGACCAAAAGTTGAAGTCTGTTATTAAGTGCATTGTCCAAATGCCTCTTAAGCACTGACAGGCTTGGAGCATCGACCACCTCTCTAGAAATCCTATTGCAGTGTTTGACCACCCTCTTGGTAAAAAAACTGCTTCCTAATGTCCAGTCTAAACCTCCCCTGGAGAAGCTTTGAACCATTCCCTGTCACTGGGTACCAGGGAGAAGAGATCAGCACCTCCCCCTCCACTTCCCCTCCTCAGGAAGCTGTAGAGAACAATGAGGTTGCCCCTCAGCCTCCTTTTCTCCAAACTAGATGAGACCAAAGTCTTCAGCCGCACCTCATAAGACATTCCTTCCAGCCCTTTCACTAGCTTTGTTGCCCTCATCTGGATGCATTCAAATAGCTTAACATCCTTTTTAAATTGTGCATCCTTTTAAAATTGTGCACCAATTCTGAATACAGCGGGATAATCACCTCTTTTGACCGGCTGGTTATGCTGTGTTTGATGCATGGCAGGATGTGGTTTGCCCTCGTGGCTGCCAGGACACACTGCTGACTCATATTGAACCTGCTGTCGACCAGGACCCCCAGATCCCTTTCTGCAGGGCTGCTCTCCAGCCACTCCTGTCCCAATTTATACTTGTGTCCAGCATTACTCAGTCCCAGGTGCAGAATACGGCATTTGGACTTGTTAAATTTCATCCCATTCATGATTGCCCAATGTTTCAACCTGTCTAGACCCCTCTGCAAGGCCTCCTGTCCCTGGAGAGAGTCAAAAGCACCTCCCAGTTTGGTATCATCAGCAAACTTGTTAGTGGTGCATTCAAGTCCTGCATCCAGATAATGGATATATTTATTAAAGAGAAGTGGTCCTAGGATTGAACCCTGAGGAACACAACTGGTGATCAGTCACCAGCCAGATGTGGCCCCATTCAGTACAACCCTTTGAGCCGTGCTGTTCAGCCAGTTCTTCACCCCAAGCACAGTCAGAAAACTTGTACAGAAGGATGCTGTGAGGGACAGTATCAAAAGCCTTACTAAAGTCCAGAAAACAACATCCACTGCCTTCCCCTCATCCACTAGGTGGGTGACCTTATAGAAGGATATCAAATTAGTTAAACAGAATTTTCCTTTTGTGAACCTTTGATGACTGTGCCTGATGATGGCATTACTCTTTAAATGCCTTTCAATAGTACTTAGTATGATCTTCGTTATAATTTTTCCAGGAACAGAGATTAGACTAACAGATCTGTAGTTCCCTGGGTCTTCTCTCATACCCTTCTTGTAAATTGGAATAACATTGTCTAGCTTCCAGTCAGCAAGGACCTCCCCAGACTCCCAAGACCTTTGATAGATGATTGAGAGGGGTCTTGTTGTAACATTCACTAGCTCCTTCAGAACTCTGGGATGAATCCTATCAGGCCTCATGGGGCTTGTGAACATTCAGCTGATACAACCAGTCCCTTATAGTTTCAGTGTCCACAGAAGGACAGTAACTGTTCCTGCATTTGTGGTCCTCAAACTCAGAGGACTGGGCAGCCCAAGGTCTGCCAGTATTACTAAAGACCGAGGCGAAAAACCACATTGAATGCCTCCACATTTTTCTTCAATCTTATTTGTCAGGTGACCTTTTTCATCAAGCATTGGTCCAATGTTTTCCTCGTACCTCTTGTTGCTATTAACGTACTTTAAAACACATTTCTTGTTGTCTGTCCCAACACTAACCAGTTTAACTCCAGTTCAGCTTTGGCCTTACATGTCTTCTCCCTGCATATGCAACCCACAGCTCTGTAATCTTCCTGCAAAGCCTGACCTTGCTTTCAGAGATCATACAATTTCTGTTTCTCTTGAGGTCCATGAAGCCCTGCTCTGTGAAGTCAGTAAAACCATCACCAATCTATTATCTATTATGTTATATTAACATATGATTCTGCAGAACTAAAGTTTAATATGCAGCAACCAGTATCAAGGGCAATAAAATTTCACATAGCAACTAATGTGAGGTTGGCAATGGCCTTCTATAAAATTCTTAAAAATACCAAACAAGAAAATATAAAACAATTTATTGTATATTTCTTCATTCCTTGATGTTTCTTGGGGAACAAAAAATAAATCTATTCCAGTTTGCACATGGCCAAAGGAGATGGAAAAAGGTCTTTAAGGAAAATAAACAACAATTTTGTCCTGATAGTACCTGTTACACCAGCTAAAGCAGAGAGACTTTCCAAAGAGACTTTCTCTACTTTTATAACTGTGTGTCTCAGTTTAAAAATTAGAAATGTTATGACTATGATTAAAAAATAAGGCATTCTTTCATTAAATTATATTTCAATTGAATGATGGAGAAAAATGACAATTTATAGCATCAAAGTAACTGATTTGTGAGAGATGATAGCAGTCAGAAAACCCACTGATTTTTCTAGCTAGAAAATAGGCTAAAGAATTTAATATTAGATCTGAAATTCTGCTTTGCTATGATGGAAATAACATGAAAATTATCAGGAAAAAAAGGAATTGCAGCGGAGAGTGAATGAACATGTATAGCTCCCTAGATGGGAAAACTAGAGAGCACTGATACACTGCTGGCTGTATATATAAGCTATGATGCTGAGTGCTTAGTTAAAAAGTATTGAAAAATTCCAAACTAGAAAAGGTATTTGGGGGAAAAAAAATCAGTGGAATGTAAATGCATAAAGCAAGATAGACACTATTTGCTGGTCAACAGAAGTAGTTACCAGACTTAAATTAACAGAAAACAATCAATATTCAAAAGCTCCTCCTCGCCAACTGTGTATCTTTTAAATTAATACTAGAAATACAGTTTAATATCTTTCTTTGAAGCAGATAGCTTACCCTGTCTTTGTGGACAACAGTTTGGAAACCTCTGATTTATACTGATGAACTTCTGGGAACTGAATAGGGAAATACATTCTTATACAATATATATTACGTAAAGATCTCTTAGGATAGCAAAATTGGTATTTTATATAGCACTCATTTTGATGTTTCTTCTGCAGGAGAAGTGGGATTTGGATTCGGGAAATAGAAATATTTTTCTTTATTCTTGTCTAGGTGTCTGAATTCTCGCAGCTCCTTAATTCACAAGGGCTACAAATACATTTTTGTCTCAGATGGCTCTGCAGAATTATGTAGGGAGGTAGACCCAGTAGCTAAGGTCTTGCCAGCATCCATGATGTAGCTCCTTAGGGGGCATCACAATCCATAATGCAAAATGAAAAATAGGAAACTGGAAACAGAGAACAGTTTTTAAAGCTGAATGTATCTTACAGTTTTCCATGGTAAAAATTATTTTTCATGTATCTGAAAAATTAGATGATGCATAATGTTTTAAGTTACCAATAAGGCAAGATGGTGTCACTGATACTTATATTTGATTATACAGAGAGAATGAGAAGACATACACACACAGAGGTCATGTGTAACTTTTCTTCTTTTTAGATAGGCATTACTATACTATATTGTTTATTCCTCAGGCATGAAAAAAAGCCATCTATAAGATATTTACGTCAATCCACATGAATAGCCACACTTTTACATCATAACTATACCATGGTTCACTTTTGCATGGGACTGCTGCCAATTACTTCATTTACGTGTGCAATATAACATTTGGAAATACTTAGGGGTTATTTTACTTGTGCACACAGTCTGGAACTTTAATTATAATAAGGCCAAATGCAGATTATTCAAATAAATTTTACAAGGCTTCAAAATATAAAAATTCTACGAATTCTCCATTTAGTAAAGAAAAATCTGATGTCTCAGAATTTATTGAGCTTTTAAGTAAATCTCCAGAGTCACGTATTCTAGATATGAAAGGTCATGGGATCATATGCCTTAAAAGTGTATCATGTTTCTAAATACAGAAAAGTTGTTTGTCCCAAGACTCTACATAGTGACCTGAGGCAGCACAGGGTTATGTTTAGGGTAAATTGGGCCATTTAGAGGAGGCAGAAAGGTGTCTTAGCAGAGTCACAAGAACAGAAAAGTCTATTTGTAGCCCTTCTGGGTCCTAAAACAGCTAATGAAAAAAGAATAGCAATTTGAAAAATGCAAGTATCTGTAGCTCTATTTTTCCTATGCATAATATAAAAATAATTTTTATACAGGTTATTGAATATCTATAATTAAAAATGAAGTCACTAGGAGGAATTCTTTCTTCACCACCTTCTTTCTCCTTGTCCTGGGATTTGGTAGTGTATGTGGAAAGGAGACTAGTACTTTCAGTCTACCTTCTCTGTTCCATACCAATGAAGAAGGGCCTGTTCAGTGGGATCAAAAAAAACCAGCAAGCTGAAAAATGGTTGTTTATAAGCAGCTAGTGGGCTAGCTGACTGGTAAAGGCAAGTTCTGTAATCTTGCATTTCCTCTATATTTCCTCTTCATTTCCTCTATATTTTGCTGATTATTGTGAAAATTTGCTTTTATTTACTTGAAATACACAATCTGCGATCCCTTTTCTCATGTAGGCTTCACTGACAGTATTTTTTTCAAAGACTGGATATTTGCGCTGTGGTAGAGAGCGCTGTTCTTGATGCTGTCCCTGTCTGAGAAACAGGAGACCCCAGATGAAGTTCCTGTTCAGGCTTAGTAGATTGAAAGTCAATATCTTGCTTCCTATGATAATTTGGATGAGGGAATTAGGAGTTATTTCCTCCCTTTGAAACTGTGACATTATATACATACACACATATATAATCTATATAAAACTGTGATTAACAAGGGCAAAGAAAAAATATATAAATAAAAATACATTTTTCAGGAACAGGTTGATTTGAGTTCTGCCCAATATTTTATATCACATTTATATTTAATAACTCAACACTTCCAGATGTACGATGGAGATAAGGAGTTTCTTTTGAATATGAGGAAGCTAATTAATAATTCTGCTGGTGGAAATATAAAGCAATGAAATATTGCTTGGGGAGTCTAAGGAGCTTTAACAAAAAAATTTAGAGAAATAAGATACTTGGTAGTTTGAAAAGGTGAAAATTGTTCAGGAAGATACATTCTGAAAGTAAAGTGAGGGTTTGGTTTTTTTTTTTTGTTTCTTCCTTGCTTCAGACAGTAGTGATAATATGGAGCTATTTTTCTACTAGTGCAAAAAATTATCTTCTCTGTATCTGGGTTGCATCCAATTTAAATAGCTACGTCTCCAAGTGGATGCGGGGACAAATTTATGCTAGATGGGCTTCTTTGCAATAGATATATGCTTATGGTTAATGTTCAATGATAAAACATTAATTAAAAGCTCTGTGTAAGACCCATGCCAACACAGTATCGTAGAGTGATGGAGATATGAATGCAATTTCTAGAAGAAATTCTTGCTAAATTTAACAGTTAAACTTGAAATAAAAGGATTATTATCTTTCTAGAGGATTTTTCTGGCCTATCTCTTCTACTTCAGCATGTATAATATAGGGACCTCTATTTGAGAGAGAAAAGCACCTGCCCAGCACAAGGTGCTGGATGAACATAGTATTTTTATACATGTGGTATTTATTCTTTGATCTAAGTGAGAATGAGAACATGTAATACCTGACAGATATTTTTGTTTACTTTCAGGAAAAAAATATCTAAGATTAATTAATACCTTTTATCTGACTTACCAAAAAATCACAGAATCACAGGTTGGAAGGGACCTCAGGGATCATCTAGTCCAACCTTTCTAGGAAGAGCACAGTCTAAACAAGATGGCCCAGCACCCTGTCCAGATGACTCCTGAAGGTGTCCAATGTGGCCCAGTCAACCACTTCCCGTGGGAGATTATTCCAATGGTGACTGTCCTCAATATGAAATGTTTCCCTCTGGTGTCCAATCGGAATCTCCCCAAGAGCAACTTGTGTCCGTTCCCCCTTGTCCTCTCCATGGGACTCCGTGTAAAAAGGGAGTCTCCGTCTTCTTTGTAGCTACCCCTTAAGTACTGGTACACGGTGATGAGATCCCCTCTGAGCCTCCTTTTCTCAAGGCTGAACAAACCCAGTTCTCCCAGCCTATCCTCATATGGCAGGCTTCCCCGTCCTTTGATCACCTTGGTGGCCCTTCTCTGGGCCCCTTGCAGCCTTTCCACATCCTTTTTGTATAGCGGGGACCAGAACTGTACGCAGTACTCCAGGTGTGGCCTGACAAGCGCTGAGTAGAGCGGGAAAATGACTTCTTTCTCTCTGCTGGTGATGCCCTTTTTGATGCAACCCAGCATCCTGTTGGCCTTCTTGGCCGCAGCAGCACACTGTTCGCTCATGTTGAGCTTCCTGTCCACCAGGACCCCAGGTCCCTTTCCACAGAGCTGCTCTCTAGCCAGGTGGATCCCAGTCTGTGCTGCACTCCCGGATTATGTTTTCCCAGGTGCATGATCTTACACTTTTCCATGTTGAACTTCATAAGGTCTTGCTGGCCCACTCCTCCAGCCTATCCAGATCTCCCTTCAGAGCAGCTCTCCCTTCTGAGAATGGTGGTGAATAAACAGAGGATTTCTTCTCTTAATTTTATTTCATCATTAATAAAGAAACGTAGTATTCTCTCTTCCCTTATAATAAAATATATATATTTGGAGCCTGTTACATCAAACTCATGAAAGTACCACACATTTATGCAAATAGCTTTGAAATAGTTCCTGTTAAATACAAGCAAAGAAATTACAAATCAGAATGAGTATAACAAAAATATGTTTAGAAGTGAGGTATTTTTGAGAAAACTTATCCCTCATGTAGATTTTATATAGCATGTTGATAAAGAATTGGCACAATCTTTGTGTAATTTCAAAACTATCTTTGCAAGGATAATTTTCTTTATTATGCATTTTTTATGTTAATACACATTATATTTATGTACTGCCAGTTCTAGTTTAGATGAGAAAGGTTTAAATCCCTCAGGCAGAGAAGGATTTTCAATCCTCTCATGTATTAGATGAATAGAGTAAACACAAGATGACTAATGTTAGAGGAACCAGATAACCAAAGTTCTGGCTGACAAAAAGCAAAGCTGCTTTACCTTCCCAGATGTTGTTTTCTGCTATCAAGGAATAGCTCCTGTACATTTCTCATGAAAGCCAATATCCTAAGTATCAGCAATCTGTAAATGAGAAAATGCAAGTGAGACTAAGTGACAGCATTTTTGCAAAACATGAGAAAATGCTATAATTCCTTTCCTTTCCCTTTCCCTTTCCCTTTCCCTTTCCCTTTCCCTTTCCCTCTCCCTCTCCCTCTCCCTCTCCCTCTCCCTTTCCCTGCCCTCTCCCTTCTCTCTCCACCTTCCCTTTTCTGAATTTAGAGGGCATTCTAATTAGTTTTGTGTGAGACACTAATAATTTAATCTTACTTTCTTTAACAACTAGATGAATCCAAAAAACTTTTTTTTAATTTCGTATCCTTGAATTTTACTGAAGGGGACTTAATCTCCCTGAATTAACAAAAATCAAAGCTAATTTTAAAAGTTTGACAGGATAAACTAAATTAGATTAAGAGATAAAAATTGTTATATAAAATCATTTTTCAGTTGATACTTGTGAGACCTATAAATTATGTATCACTGCTTTGAAAGTCTGTATAGAAATTCAAGTGAGAGGTCATTTCCTTATGGACAGAAGATAGCCTTTAAGATATTTTGGAATGAGGTAAAGGGAAAGCAGGATAGAAAAGACCTGAAAGGATTTTATGTTTATTTCACATAAAACTCAATGTGGTAAGTATTCATAAGCTTTCTTTTTTTTGTTAGATATGAGAAATCCTTACTTACAATAAATCTGATTTTCTTCTTTTCCTGTTTTTTATCAAATTTAAGATTTGGAGGTATACCAACCCAAAATAAGATTTTTCAGATGTTGGAAGTCAGATCTCTAATACCAAAACCAAAACAAAGTGCCCTGACTGTTACGGTATCAGGCATGAGGGTGGTATTCCTTCATTCCTAATCTGTTGTGAAATCTAGTTATGATGTTAATGACAGTTTGGGTCCACTAGTGAATTGAGGGGGAGAATGCTTAATTTTTGGCTGTCTTGGGATTGATTTCTTAGAATGAAGGCAGAAATATATTGACTGCCAATGAGAAATGTGATTCCTGTAAGCATATATCAGCAGGTAAATGGTAGTTAAAATATATTTATAGAGCAGGGAGAGCCTTAAAGAGCTGAATAGTTGCCTAAAGTATAACTATAAATATATTTTGGAAAAATAGCCCAATTCATTAACATTAGAGCAAGGGAACCAGGGAATCTAAATGAAAGAATTTGTTCCTGCACGCAGTTTTATCATTTCACATTTCTATTTAAGGAACATAGATGCTCTAATGTAAGATCTCCATACCTTAAAAAGATATATTTCAATAAAACTTTGGCAAATAACAAGTGTTAAATGATAAATACAGGTTTTACCTAAAAATTTTGTTTTCAGAAGTATAGACAAAATAAAGCTCCTCTTCTGACCGATCAGCATTTGCTATACTTCTGTTTACTCTTAATGTTGTATCCATACACTGTCAGTTATATCAAAGAATCATAGAATGTCCTGAGTTGGAAGGGACCTACAAGGATCATGATGTCCAACTCCTGTTCCTGCACAGGACAACCCCAAATTTACACCATATCTCTGAGGGCATTGTCCAAGTGCTTCTTGAAGAGCGTCAGGCTTGGTGCCATGACTGCCTCCCTGGGGAGCCTGTTCCAGTGCTCCACCACCCTCTGGGTGAAGAACATTTTCCTAATACCCAGCCTAAACCTCCCCTGGCACATCTTCCTGTCATTCCCTCGGGTCCTGTCATTGGTCACCAGAGAGAAGAGATCAGCGCCTGCCCTCCTCCTCCCCTTGTGAGGAAGCTGTAGACCGCGATGAGGTCTCCCCTCAGTCTCCTCTTCTCCAGGCTGAACAAACCAAGTGACTTGAGCCACTCCTCATACGGTTTCTCCTGTAAACACTTCACCAACTTTGTGGCCCTTCTCTGGACACTCTCTAGTAGCTTTATGTGCTTAATCTACTGTGGTGCCGAGAACTGCACACAGCACTCAAGGTGAGGCCACAGCAATGCAGGGTAGAGCGGGACAATCACCTCCTGGCTAGCAATGCAGTGCTTGATGCACCCCAGGACTCCTTTGTCCCTCTTGGCTGCCAGGGCACACTGTTGGCTCATGGTCAACTTGCTGTTGACCATAATCCCCAGGTCCCTCTCTGCTGAGCTGCTCTCCAGCCTCTTGTTCCCCAGTCTGTGTGTACATCCAGGGTTGCCATGCCCCAGGTGCAAAACTGGCACAATTAGTTCCAAGTTCATAATTAGTTCCAAGTTCAATAACTGAAAATATTGTTCTTCCTCCACATTGACATAACTTATATGAAATGGCAAAATCCTTCATCTCTGATGGATCAAAGGACAGCCCCGCATTCCTGTTTGTGTTCAAGCAAATTCTTGATTTTGAAGGGTTTTTGTTGCTTCTTTTTAATTCCCTTGGTATTTCTGTAATCACAAATTACAGAAATTGATTTAAGAGATACTAGTGATACTTTTAGAAAAAATAAAATCCTTTTACTGGACTTAAATTTATGGTCAAAATTCATACTTGACTCTGTAACCCAGAGATCTCTTTGTAACCAAGAGACCGTCTCATGAGAAGTCAGCTGCAGAACTAGTATCTTCACAGTATTTAAAGTGATTCTTTAACAACAAAGAACAGGAAGTTTCCTTTCAGAGTTTCAGATTATTGAAATATTTTTTCTATTCAATGTGGAAATGTCCTCATACCTGGACACAAATGGTCATGCTATGCTCTATGAAAAGATCATGTTACTTTTGAAAGCATCCTTCATCTGTTTTAAATGAACTTGGTTCCATTTGGCATGCATTTGCTGTACACATTTCAGAATAAAATGCAAGAACACCAACACATTGCATTCAGGCTCTGAAACACATGTAAACTTCTACTAAGCAAACTTCGTCATAGCACAGTTACCTTTATGGACAAATGCCTACTTGAGAGAGTCCTTCTGAAAACCCTTAATCATTACAAGTCTCTGCCTGAACATTGGTTCATTTTTATAGTCTTGACTTGCCTTTGTACCTGTTCATATATTATTTCTCTACCTTGCTGAGAGTACTACACTGTCTATTGGTTTAATGTGTGTACCTATTTGATTCAATAACTGTAACAGAGTTATCCTAATTTTACTCTAGGTTAGTTAAGAATACGTACTGTGTTCTTCCCATAGGAAATATAGTTAAAATGAATACCCCACGATATTTTACCTTTCTGTTCTTCTGGTTGCTTTCTGTTTGTGATTGAGTATTTATATTTTAAGTTTGCACAAGAAATAACCAAAGGTTGAGGAATTTTTTCCCCACCCCCAACTGGATGTGGTTAAAAAACTTAAGGAAATCTGCCAAGACAATTTTTCTCCCCACATATAATAGGTGTATTGAAGCCATCAAAAAAAAAGAAAGAATGTACAGACAAGCAGCTAATAATAATATTTGTTTCTTGGAGTGCAAATGTCACAACATTGCAATCATGTTCCATTAGAAGATCTTCAGTGGAGCTTTTGGATAGTGTGTCAACCACTGCCTTCTACTGGAAACTCTCTTGCTTCAGTCTAGCAAGAAGGCAAAAGTATTTATTGTCAGTCTACAGTACTTCAAACTCCATGAGAAAATTTGCAGCTCTTATTATGATTCACAATCTCTATCCCTTGGCCTTGTGCAGTGCAACATGTGATATGTTCACACGTAGAGCCTGTGTACCACTGGCACAGTCCATTTGCGTGTGTGTTATGGTTGGGTTTTTAGACTCATTTGCAAGAAACTAAACTGAACATTAAAGACAGAACTAATTTCCTATAAAATACAAATCTCAGTTCTTAAAACACAGCTCAGTTCTTAAAACAGAGATGAAGTAGAACCTACTGCAGAGTTATATATGATTTCAGCCTACTGCCAAATCTGACTGCATAGTGGTTATAAAAGGAGTATATTACGCACAGGTCATGGTGATATGCTGACCAACTGAAATGTATCGTGCGTGGGGGTTCTATTTCTCCCCAGATTATAAACTGAAAGCACAACGTACTGCTCTGTTTCTATCACTTTTATCCTTCACAGTGCTTCTTCAGACACAGCCGGTTACATGAAGCCACTCAGAGAAAATGCTTTTCTAGAATGACTTACAAGAGAACTTCAACTTTAGTAGCGATTTATTTCATAGACTTTTTATTTTTCAAGCCTTTAAAAGATAATGCCCTAGTTGGTAAAGACAGTGCTGAAATGCTTCACACTGTGACTTGTTCCATTTACCACTAGCTTCCTTCCTGCTCCCCCATGGATATTCAAGCATTTTCTCCTTGTCTTTGTAAAGTCCTACAGGATCATTACAAACAAATTTTAAGTCTTCACAGCTTTTACCCTCTTGTGGGAATGGTTTCACTGAGACATACTAAAGGTCCGCCTAGACTATAATTCTTTCTCTGCCAGCCCAAACTACTGATGTCTAGGCAATGTATAGGAGAAAGGGCTGATACAAAGTGATAGATCGGTATATTCTCCCAGCACCTCAAAATCCAGTTTGTATGGATTTTATGGGTAGAAGCAATATGAAGCTTGTTAAGCACTGACAGATTTTTTTGGTGAAACAAATCTTGCTTGTCTGATAGTACATTTTTTTCTCAGATAACATGTCTTTTGATATGGTCCCTGTAAACTGCATGTCTTTTGATACACACTGAAAGCTGCAAGAAGAGTGGGGCTAGATACTAAACATATCTAGGGCTTTTGGATTAGCCAGTGAAATGCTGAGTTTTCAGCTGATGCTTTCCTGTGGTATTAGAAGACTCTGTCTTGGAGATACTGTCTTCCAAATGAGGATGGGTGAACCTGGACCTGAGGCAGGTCGGGTAGAAGCTCTTTGCTTGTCCAAATTCTCTAGAAAATCTCCCACACTGACAAGTTAAAAATTATTCAGATAATGTTCTGGTAGACAGTTAGGCCCTTTGGAATGACTTGATCTCGGTTGTCACAGGGCAGCATGGGGATTATAGGTATTTGTAATATGGTGTTGTGTGCCAGAAAAGTACATGGTACTCTTCCAGGTAGAAGGCTAAGAGGTATATCATTCTCATTGCCATTTTCTATATTTTCTGTCATCAATATGACTAGTAAGCAATATGGAAGTCCCTTCTGTCTTACAGATAATATGTAAAAATACTGCAAATAATAAAGCAATTTTCACCTCTAGTCCATAATTTGATTTTTAGGATAATATTTTAAATATTGAATTTACAGTACTTTTATAACTACCGTAATTATGCCTTTTATATGGTTGTGTTTATTCTGTTTACTGTGTAGGTGTAGAAAAAAAAACGGATAAGTTAAAAGAAAGTAATGAACTCAGGAGCTGGTGAGGTACTCAAAACTACATTTTTTTATTTTTTTTAAGCTGGGTAAATTGATTCATATATCTAATAATGGACTTTCATGCTGTAATTCTCATATAAATGGTTATTTTGAGGCAGACAGATTTTGTTGTGGGGATTAGGACTATTTCAGGAAAAGGTGAAGGACGTATATTCATGGTCATTGAATGCATGGGTATATTACAATAACAAGGCAGTTTTAGCTACTAAAATTAGTTAAAATAAAGAAAATCTAAACAAATAAATCTGTGCTGCTTTTTTTTTAAGTTTTCTGAACTATACTGATTTCATACCTGAAATAAAAATCAATACTCTGACTTCATACTTCAGACTGCTTGCTGAAATGTCGTAATGTTCCAGGCCTCACTTTTAGGGCTCAGCAGCCTGGCAATGAACAAAGAAAAAAATACATGGAATGCAAAATCAATTTAAAGTAGCAAATGATTGCCACATTTGGGACTAGCATGTTTTCTTCCAAATACACTTTCACTGCATGTTGAGTAAAATGTGAATGAAATAAAATGTTTGAAATGTTTTATCAAGTATGCACTTTCTAGAATAATTTCAATACTTCAAGGTAGGCTGGAATTAGACGAAAATTTCTTTAAACAGGAGAGGACCTGTGCTTTAAAGAGCTACTGACAGGACTGGAGAAGCCCAGATGACTGTGAGAAAAATGCCTTAGAACTGGACAGTAGAACTGAACACAGAAACTGCCTTCCTTTAAGATCAGGGTTTAGGAAAGTTAAAGATTAACCAAAACTGAAAGGGAAACTATCCAGCATTCTTCAGACAATATACGGTGTTCAGCATCCACATAAAGTGAGACAAGGAACTAGGAACAAGTGAGCGAAATATTGCAGGTACTTCTTCCTCTTGCAGTTTTCTGAATGATTAAATCTGGACCTGTATTTTATGGACCAAAACTTCGTTTTCCAAAACCAACCTTTTCTTCAGGCAAACACGTGTATGTATGAACACAAAAGTCTATAGCTCGCATTTATGTAATGCATATAAAGAATGTAATGAATCTTTGAATTTAAAAATTCTATATAGAAATTGCTTCACCATTGGACTAGAAGAAAAAACCTGAAATATATTGTGAGAATACTAAGAGATTATAAAAAATTACTCAATATAAGATTGCTTTCTATTCCCAAGCCTTATTTTCTGAGGATGATTTTTTAGCCCAAATAGTTATGATAGACAAAATACATGGTATCGAATAAGATACAAAATTTGCCTAAGAAAATTCAGCTTTATGAGAAGAAATTTCAGGATCTATTTTCTGTTTGTTACAGATCTGCAGCTCTGCTTATGCCCAAAGCCATTCAAATATCAAAATATTTTTATAACCTCTCATTACTTTGTAACTGAAAGGTGAACCATCTATCAACTTTTCAAGGCAGTAATGAAATTGCATTATGAAGATTTGGAAAAATATTAAAGCATATGAAAGTGTAGTAAAATCAGATGTTTTGAACTTTGATGGTGTCCTTGTTTGAAGTTATCAGGGCTAATATAAACTTTGGGTGACATTGTTCTATCTTCATAATACCCGCAGTAAAATGAAAATAATTATTTGCTTTTTGATAATTGCTCAGATCATTTTTCACGATACAACAGAACAGACTATCTATAATTCCTTGCTTGGTCTTGAATTATGTGTAACAAAACTCGTACACAATTTTTTTGTATCTTTCAAAAAAAGACACCTGCAATCAGAGAACACCTTTCAGTATTTGGAAGACTTGAGGTGTTGTCACGCTAATATTTTTGGCTCAATGTGATCATGTTGGAAAGAAGTTTAAGTGCTCTGTTTATTAAAAGGTGTTGTCTTTTACACTATGTGTCTCTTATTAGCATTTATAAGTTTATCAGAAAAAGAGATAAGAGATATTTTCAGTCTTTTACTTATGATTTCTTACACTGTGTTAAGTTTGACTTTCTGTACAGAAAGTGCTAGCTATATTGCCCAATGCATTCGCTTTTATGACAAATCATTAGAATTCATCTGTCATCTACTATTTGATCAAAAATGTAGTTCTTATATAAAAATACATATAGTAAAGCAAAAAGCCTTTCAGAAAGAATTCATGTGTGCTACCTTTTAATTATTATACCCAACAACAAAATTTGTCTGAATATTAATTTTCTGCTTTATTTGTAGACATGCTAACTCATCAGAAAATCATATTAGTTTTTAAAAGAACAAAACCTGACAAAACAAATCACAGTAAAAAAAAGACTAGGGAAACTCTGGGCCCGCTGCTGAATGAGGTGTGTGCCATAGTGACACAGGATGCAGAGAAGGCAGAGTTACTGAATGCCTTCTTTTCTTCAGTCTTTACTGCTAAGGCTGGCCCTCAGGCATTCCAGTGCCCAGAGGTGAGAGAGAAAATCTGGAGAAACACTTTCACTTGGTCAAGGAGGATTAGGTTAGAGATCACCTAGGCAAACTAGATACTTGCAAATCCATGGGCCCCGATGGGATGCACCCACAAGTGCTGAAGGAGCTGGTGGATGTTCTTGCCAAGCCACTCTCTATCATCTTTGAAAGGTCATGGAGGGCAAGACTGGAGATTGGCCAATGTCACTCCAGTCTTCAAAAAGGGCAAGAAAGAGGACCTGGGAAACTATAGGCCAGTCAGCCTCACCTCCATTCCCAGGAAGGTGATGGAGCAGTTCATCCTGGAGGTCATCTCCAGGCATGTAGAGGTTATCAGAAGCAGTCAGCATGGATTCACCAAGGGAAGATCATGCTTGACCTACCTGATAGCCTTCTATGGTGGTGTGACTGGCTGGGTAGATGAAGGTAGAGCAGTGGGTGCTGTCTATCTTGACTTTAGTAAGGCATTTGACACTGTCTTCCATACCATCCTCATAGGCAAGCTAAGGACGTGTGGGTTAGATGAGAGGACAGTCTGATGGCCAGAGAACTGGTTCAACAACACAACTCAGAGGGTCGTGATCAATGGGCAGAGTCTAGACAGAGGCCCGTAACTAGTGATGTTCCCCAAGGGTCTGTGCTGGGTCCAGTCATGTTCAATATATTCATCAATGACCTGGACGAAGGGACAGAGTGTAACCCCAGCAAGTTTGCTGATGAAACATGTTGTGGTTCAGCCTCAGTTGGTAACTGAATATCACGCAGCCACTCGCTCACTCCCCCCACCCCTGTGGGATGGGGAAGAGAATCGGAAGAGCAAAAGAACTTGTGGGTTGAGATAAGCACAGTTTAATAACTACAATAAAATAATAATTATAATAATATTGATTATGATAATAATGACAATAATGATAATATAATAAAATGGAAAAGAAAAAAATAAAAGAAACACAAACAATACAGCCGCTCACCACCTGCTCACCGATGCTGCCCGTCCCCGAGCCGCGACGGCTGCCTCCCTCCCCTGGCCAGCCCCTCCACGATAACATACTGGGCATGATGTTACATGATAGGAATATCCTTTTGGTCAGTTTGAATCCACTTTCTCAGCTGTGCCCCCTCCCCTCCTGGCTTCTTGTGCACCCGGCAGAGCATGGGAAGCTGGAAAAGTCCTTGACTAGTACAAGCACTACCCAGCAAGATGCAAAACATCTGTGTGTTACCTCAACATTGTTTTCATGCTAAGTTCAAAGCACAGCACTATGCCAGCTGCAGTGAAGAAAATTAACTCTATCCCAGCTAAAACCATACAATATAGAACTGGGAGGAGTGGCTGATACACCAGAAGGCTGTGCTGCCATCCAGTGAGACCTGGACAGGCTGGAGAGCTGGGCCAAAGGGGAGCCTCCTGAAATTCAACAGGAGCAAGTGCAAGGTCCTGCACCTGGGGAGGAAAAGCCCCATGCACCAGTACAGGCTGGGAGCTGGACTACCGGAAAGTGGCTATGCTGAGAAGGACCTGGGAGTGCTGGTGGAGACCTGGCTGACCCTGAGCCAGCACTGTGCCCTTGGGGCCAAGAAGGCCAATGATATCCTTGGAGTGCATTAAAAGGAGTGTGGCCAGCACGTCGAGAGAGGTTATCCTCCCTGTCTACTCTGCCCTAGTGAGACCACATCTGGAGTACTGTGTCAATTTCTGGGCTCCCCAGTTTAAGAAAAACAGGGAACTACTGGATCAAGTCCAGTGGAGAGCTATGAAGATGATCAGGGGACTGAAGCATCTCCCTTATGAGGAAAGGCTGAGAGGCTTGGGTTGTTTAGCCTGGAGAAGAGAAGACTGAGGGGGGATCTTATCAATACTGATAAATATCTGAAGGGTGGGTGTCAAGAGGATGGGTCTAGACATTTTTCAATATTGCTCAATGACAGGCCAAGGGGCAATGGGCACAAGTTGGAACACAGGAAGTTCCACCTCAATATGAGAAAAAGTTTCTTTCCTGTGAGGGTGCCAGAGCAGTGGCACAGGCTGCCCAGGGAGGCTGTGGAGTCTCCTTCCCTGGAGACATTCAAAACCACCTGGATGTGTTCCTGTGCCCCCTCCTCTGGGTGTGCCTGCTCAAGCAGGGGGGTTGGACAAGATGACCTCTAGAGGTCCTTTCGAACCCCTGCCATTCTGTGATTCAGTGATTCTCTGAGAACACATGAAAAAACCTGTGAAATAAATTATTTGGCACAGCTTTTTTGCATGTATCAGGAATCCTGTCTTAGAAAATGATCTAGTGTTTTATCTTCAGATAATGTATTTCTCCATTTAAAAAAACTCAAGGAATTATTCACATCATAGGTGAATTACGAGAAATAATAATTTTCTTGAACAGGAAATTTGCCTGCAAGATATTGACTCTGTTGAGCTTGAGCTTCTAACTGACGTTTATTTTATCTATACATATAAGTAGTCATTATTTTGTTGAGAGTTATACTGAATACTATAAAACCCGGAATATTATTATAAATATTCCCTGCTTGATTTAGCCAACAGTGTCTTATTCGGGTTTATACTCTTTAATAGCTACTGATAACATAGCCATTGGTTATGGAAAACTTACATAGTTGTGCAATCAGTGACCATATGAGATTTATTAATGGTGGGCAAGTGGATACAGTTCTCTTTTCTTCCATCCAGCCACTGAATTTGTACTTTATTTGCTTTACCTGATGTCTGGGAATATACTTCTATAGACATCCAAGGGCTGTGGTTCTGTTCTGCTTTACAAAACAAAATGAATCAAAAGGGTCACCATCTGGAACATGCCTCTGTAAATCAGAGTTAATGTTCACTTTTCACGTTTCCCACTGGCACCTTGCATGACTGTCACATCTAAGTGTTTGTCACAGAGCACAGAAGCATCATTTTGAATACTTTGAAGAGGGATTGCTTTTGATTATCTGCTGCTATGAATGGCAGCTGAGGAATTAGACCTTTTTGTTAATTTTTCTTGCATGGTTGTCAGTACCTGCCTTAGTGCCTGGCCATGATGGGGCTACAGTTGATCATACATGTCACATTGTTTGGAGCTTCGCTGTATTCTCTTTCCTTCCATGCACAACCAGTGTTTTGTCTTGATGTACCAGGAGTGATTCCCAACTTTCTAGTAATGTACCTCTCCAATGATACTTGGGGAATGTTGAGAAGTATCTGTCACTCTCCTGATCATACATAAATACATATTTGAGGAAGGCCATTGTAAATAAAATGAAGGATTTCTATTGTCACTAGCAGTCTTTTCTAAAATTAAATACTGGGGTTTTTTTTGTAAATTGCATAATTTTGAGGTATTGCCAGGTGCATTGTCCTGTGCTGAAATGTAATACCATTGGCAATAGCCAAACAGTAACAGCCACATAGAAGCACAGAAACATTTTGGTAAAATAACGTTTCAGTCAGTCTGTAGGAGACATACTTTTTTGGGTGACCCGGGTTGTGTTATATCCATTGTTATATTATTTCATTAATTCATTCTGAGAAAAATTTAAAATGTTATTTTGTTTCCTTTCAGAAACAAGGAGCTGCTTTGAACTCCTTTGCATTCAAGACTGTATAAGTGCTTCTTTTTTGATTAATACCCAGTACTTACTCAAGTTAATGATGACCTAAAATGTATTGACCAACATGCAATTTTCACTGAAGCCTTAAGACAAAAATTTTATAACTGGATGTCCAACAAAGAATGACTTAAAATCTATCTTTCCCTCATGTACAAAACCACCAGCTTTTCTTTACCTTTCGCAGTGCTGGCAGTTCATAAGAAAAAAAAAAATATTTCAGAAAAGGTGTATTTTGAAAAGCATAAAGCACTGCAATCATAAGAGTAGAGTGGGCTTCAAAAGGTCACTTGATTCACTCTCCTTCCCCAAAACAAGATTAGCTATACTTTAATCATTCCTGACAAATATTGTCTAGCTTGTGGCTAAAGATACCAGTGATGAAGATTAGATAACTTGCCTTAGTAACAGATTCAGGCAATTTAGTATTATCAATAGTTTGATAGTGTCTAACCTGTGTATTGTGACAATCAAAAGCAGCATAGTATTTTCTTTGCAGAGAAGTATGGTTGTTATTTATTGCACGACTGAAATTTGGTACCCAAGATTTGTATGTCAATACACTGTCCTTTTCCTGCCTACCTTTCTATCTCCCATCCATGCCCTTCATTTCATGTCTAGTACCCTGCTTGTCCCTTTCACAGTATGTTAACAGATGGGATTTCAGGATCTAATGACGAGCTACGAGCTACTACCCTCTGATTTCTAGAAGTCAGCTCTATGGTGAGCTGAATCAGTTCATTGATTCAGCTGAAAATGAATAATCTTATATTAATTTTTGGTGTTCATTTTCAGCTGGAGCAGTAATGACATTTCTGTTGTTGATGCAAGAGATTGCCAAATAAAACACCAGACTGAATGCTGCTTACATCCCTCTTGGGAATCAGTTCTTTAACAACAACAACAAAAAAATCTGTCAGCTCCAGTGGAAGTTCTGTGTTATATTGGTTTTTAAATAAGGAAAACAGGGATAATTTATCTGAAATTGATAATTCATTTGAAAATTTTTATGTTTTCCATTAGAAATATAAGAAATACTCATCATTTGCTGTTTAAGAGTATTAAATACTATATCATAAGTACAAAAAGAAGAAATCTCATTAATAAATGCTACAAAATTAGTGGTAAAGGAGGAAATATTATGAAAACATTGAAACACAGGTGACTACAAAAATCTGCAGGTGAACATCTAAATCTTTTCCCATTTTCTCCTTTAAATTGTTTGAACCCTATGTTTTGTTATTTTATTTTTAGTTTGCTTTTTCTTTAAATCTTCTGCTCCATCACAGCTATACTGAATATTATTAGATAGCCTTGCTCAAAGAGTATAGCCTCTTGAAAGCCCAAAAGACAATAGTCAGGCAGAAGGTATCTCACTGGTGTAAAGAGATTCCTTAGTTCAGTTCTATATTATTGCTTTTTGTTTGATTTTTCTTTTCTATAGCTTCAGGGGGGTGAGTGTTGGGTTTGGTTTTTTTCGTTTGTTTGTATGTTTTTCTTTGGGGGGGTGGGTGCGTGTCTTTTTTTTTCTCCCTCATGATCTGGGAAGTATACTATAAGTACTAGAGTGCCTAGTATTATGTGAAGCTCTGAAATAGTTTCATTAATACAAAAATACCAGTCTCACTTCAGTGCCTGGTGAAATGACAGAGAAGGTTATTCTAGGAGTTATTGAAAAACACTTGAAAGACAATGCATTCATTGGTCAAAGCCAACACAGATTCGTGAAGGGAAATTCATGCCTTACTAACTTAATATTCTTTTATTACAAGGTTACCTACCTCCTATACAAAGCAAAGGCAGCAGGTGTGGGTTTTTGGACTTTAGCAAAGCTTTTGATACTGCCTGTCATAATATCTTTCTGGACAAAATGTCCAGCATACAGACAGGCATGTATACAATACAATCATGAATAATTGGCTGAAAAGTTTGGTTCCAAGAGTTGTAGTAAATGGGTTCACCTCTGGCTGGTGTCCAGTCACTAGTGGTGTTTCCCAAGGGTCAATTTTAAGAACAGTTCTCTTTAATATTTTTATTAATGATCTGGACACAAAAGTTGCGAGCAGACTAAGTAAATTTGCTTATGATACTAAACTAGGATGAGCCATTGATTCCCTTGAGGGTAGAGAGTTCTTATAGAGAGATCTTAATAGCTGAGAGTTCTAGGCAATCACCAACCATATGAAATTTAGCAAGGACAAAAGATTCTTCACCTGGGAGGGTGTGATCCTGGATGTATGTATAGATTGGAGGACAAGAGGCTGGAGTGCAGCCCTGCAGAAATGGCTCTGGGGGTTTATGTTGATGATAAGTTCAATATGAGTCAACAATATGCCCTCGTGGCCAAAAAGGCCAAAGATAGTCTGGGGTTCATTAAGCACAGTATAGTTTACTGATCAAAAGAAGTGGTTATCCTGATACACTCAGAATTGGTACTGACTCACCTCAAGTGAGCCATGGAATAGCTTAAAGCTGTGTCAGGGGAAGTTGGGACTGGATATTAGGAAAAGGTTCATCACTGAGAGTGTGGTCAAGCACTTAAACAAGCTCCCCAGGGAAGTGATCATGGCTCTAAACCTGTCAGTGTTCAAGAAGAGTTTGGACAACACTCTTAGATATATGGTTTAACTTTTAGGTGTGGAGTCAGGAGTTGCACTCGATGACCTTCCTGGGTCCCTTCCAACTCAGGATACTCTATGATTCTATGAAAAACTTTTAAAAGGATGTAATTACAGCTACTAGAACTGGTTTTAGAAAAGCATACTCTTCCATTTCTGTAGTTTAAGGAAAGATTTCCTTGTGTTTTATTTGCATAGAAACTTTTGTGGTAAGAACTATAATGTCCTGCTAGGTCAAAACAGCAGTCCACCTCAGCTGATAGTCTCCCTGCAACAATGTAATTTAGAAGGACCTATTTAGGAACACCAAAATTTTCCAGCCATTTTTTCAGCTACCCTGGGCTTACTATCAATAATTAGATAGAATAGACAATACATTCCTACATTCTCACTTTACTATCTATTTACAGATATCCAATTCAGAAATTTCATCCCTTTTGAACCCTCTCTTCCTGCTTCCACAATCTGCTGTAAAAGTAAATTTCAAAAGTTTAACACACACTGTATTAAAAATGTACTTTTTAAACAAAAAAAAAGTCCATTTTAGATAGATTTCCTACTAGGTTCAATGCACATCCTCTACTTCTAGTGCTGTGATATTTGATGAATAGCAGATCTGCATTAACTTTTTGGTTTTGTAAGCCTCAGTTATACCCTCTCTCACCCTTCTTTCTCTACAGAGAGTCACAGCCTTTTTATTCCCTTCATGAAAGGTAAATTCTTCTTCCCCTTATTCATTTTAGTTGCTCTTTTCTGTACTTTCTCTAGTTCCAATATTTCTTTCTTGAAAGGTGAACAACAGAGCTCTACATATCAAAGACCAGGAGAGATATTGGCAAACCAAAATTTTGCATAAACCTCTACCTTGTTCTTAGTCCCATTTCTGTTAATACCCAAGATTAGCTAATTATTGGGTTACTACTATATGTTAAGCTGATGATTTCAAAGAACTGCCAGTGACAACTACACATTCTTTTCTGAGATGTAACTGCCATAATAGCTTTCCTTCTCCAGTAGCACAGCCTTGATCTTTGCATATGATAAACAGAATATGTATTTTTTTTTAAAGAGTGACAGTTTTCTATTTTTGCTTTCTGGTGGAGAATCTGTCAATATAGGTAAAAGATACAGATATATAAATATAGAAATGATTGCAGATACTATTGTTTTTTTAAATCAGAAAACTTCTGCTGAAGACCTAGAAAAACTCAAAATTCTAATATTTAATCAAAGCTTTTACTACTCTTTCTGATCTGGAATGAAAAATAGGAATATTTAAGTGTTTAAAGATTTTTTCCTTTTACAGGAGTATTTCTAATGGATTTTTATTTTTCTGTTTGGAGTTACAAAGGCCTTCAACATATTATAAAAACCTTGAGGGCTATTTTATTTACTACAGTTTGCCCTGGAACAGAATCACTGTACCTGTGTTTGGTGTGTCCACTCTGCTTCTCTTAGTTTTAAGTGTGCAAGCTTCCTGTTCAGCCCATGGTGCAAGTTAGTAGGAATATCACAGATACCTGACACATGCCATGTAAGCAGGATTTGCTCAGAAGTTTGTGAAACTAATAAGTTTCCACAAAATATATTATTATGGTTAATCAGTATTTGAAAATCTGACCCCACAACTCAGGCTGACAGTGCCCAGATGAAAATCTACTTTCCAGTTAAATTATATTCATAACCCAGTTGTAAAATCTACAGGGACACATTCCAGTTCCTAACTTCCTCTTATGACTTGTCATGTTTTCTGGGGTATTTTTTCCTTCCTTTTTTTTTTTTTTTTTTTTTTTTTGCTTCTTCTAACACAAATGCCTCAAAACAATGTAAGTGATGTTTAATGTTGCACACAAGATATTTTTGTATTTTTTCAGTGACAATACTGGAATGTCAGTGTAGAATTTGATCACAAATTAACACAGATTAGACATCACTACTGCAGGTTGTCAGTAAGCTTTTCCTTTTACTGATGTCTGATTAGCACTTAAATTGTTTCACACCATTAGTTGCCTAGGATTTAGTGATCATTAGTGGGTCTGAAAATGAAAAAGATGAAAGGAAGCTTTGTTTTCAATTCAGGTGATGGTTTACTTTTTCCACACAAGGTCATTTACCACTAAAGAGGTGTGTGGTGTTGATTAAAGTTTAGTTTTATGCGTCATTATATTCTGTTATGAATATTAATGGAAGTTTAAGGTTATGGAGGATATTCTTCACTTTCTCCTCCAAACGTTGTGCATCTGCATCAGTGGTGTGCATCTGCATAAGTTGGATGTAGCTTGCTTTAGTGTTACTACTTACATTCATTTCCACCAACAGCTGCATTTCAGTACTGTGCTCTGGTTATATTTATGCCTACGCAGAACGTGCATCAACATAAACATGCACAAAATGGACAGTACAGTTTCACACTGGCTTGTATGACTGGTGCTACTGCCTCTGAGCTACGGTGTGGTATACCCTATGTGGGGCTGGATCACTGTGAGGTTGGATACTACTGATGCGAGGGATATCCTTAACTGTAATCAATATTTAGGTCTTCACTGTCAGTATGAAAGCATAATGATCCTGCAAAATGAAAATTAATATGCCAGTTTTTAATGCAAAAGCATGATACAAAGGGTAAATTACTTAAGGATGTTGTGATAAAATCACAAATAAAGGTATCTTGTCTTGAGTCTTGAGTTGGCGGGTTAGTCCATTAACATCTATTGCCTCCTTACTTGAATATGAACTGTATGACTAGTGTGGATTGTGTTTAACAGGTTTTATTTCTTTTGTTCTGAAACTAACAACAAACAACAACAATAAAAAAAAAATGTGATTAATTACCTCTTACAATGTATCCAAAAAGGAAGGAAAATGTTGGGCATTTTTTCCCGAATCTCTACTAGAAATCTTGCTGTTCCCACTGCGTAACATTACTAAAGAGAAAATCCAGACCTTGAAAGCTACAGGCTTTTCATTTATTCCTAGATGAAATATATTGACTATTGTATTTGCAGTTAGTTTGTGGTTTGGTGGTGACATGGAGGAGAGGTAGGGAGAATTTGTGATCTTTTTCCACAGCAGTTTGATCCAAGTGCTATGAAAAACTGTAATTGGGAAATTAGACAGACACATCAAACTTGCTCTAAGAAACAGTTTATTTGTGTTAACATTTTTTAAAAAAGAAATTTAGGAAGCGATTGTTCGGTAATTGGAAGAAATTGAAGAATCTGATAACAAGTAAAGTCTGTTGCAGACTGTTTATCTCGTGACGTTTTGGTTCAGTGACTCTAGTAATGTGCTACATCAAACAAAAAAATACACCTTGTAGTTTATGATATCGCTAGCACTGTGAGAGGCAAACAATGGCGCATAGGGACAGCTCACATGCAACAAAACGTTGTCTTTTCTTTGTTGCTTGAAGAAAGGTTTTCTGAGGTCCTGGCTCTCTGATAATATTCTGGAGTTATAAAATAAAGAAATGTTCTATATTATTCCTCTTCATCACCATCATACAAAAAAGGCATACCTTTCAATTTCACCTGAGATAATCTTTTTGGTAGTCTTTATTGTATGAACCCTGTAGGCACAGGAACCCCCTTTTATTCTTTCAGAGTACAATAGAACATAAAGATTAATTTGGATGTTGATAAAACACAGAAGCATGCAATTTTGCTGTATGATTGGTATGTGCCTTGCTGAGAGGTAAACTCTTGAAAGATTTTGAGATTGTACAGCAGCAACTAAAGCTAAAAGACTTTACTGAAGAACCCTGAATGTCTTTATAGAAAGGAAACATGACAGTTTGCTGAAATTGTGTAGGTGAGTATATGGATGTAGACAGCTGATATTTGAATTGAACTTGTTTCTGGGTTTGAATGAAACTCCAACAGAGTTCAATGTATAGAAAAAAAACCTGAGTCTCATACTGAGCATTTCCAAGAGAAGTTACTGCAGGTCTCAGTGGAAGCGTTGTGATATTAGAGTAGCAATCTCAAACTGTAACCACAGGGGTGATTAAAATATAACCACTCTCTTCTTGCAACAGAGCTCAAAAGAATTGTCTTAAAACAAATATAGTGTGCATATATTACAGTTGCTTTCCATTGTGAAAAGGATGCGTAATTTTGTCATTATGCGTTCACTTTTTCTTATCTGGGGTGATCATGAAACTATACCAGAGCCACTAAAGTTGCCTGTTGTTGGCTCTATTTTCAAAGCTTTTAGAGCAGAATATGGTTGTCAACGTACATATCTCCACAGGCATAAAACATCAGTGATGGAAAATGCCTGTGTATAAGCTAGAGTCTTAAGATTGTCTTATCATGCACCAGAGCACTGCTGCTAGGTTTCAAATGCATAAAAACATAGAGCTTTAATTAATTTTCTAGTCACATAAAGATTTGATTTGATTTAAGAAACTGCAAGTTGTCTGTGCTAAAGGTTAGGCACCTCTATTTAAAGACAATTTTCACTTCCTACGATTGCTTTGATCAGCATCATTATAAGAAAGAATTAGGAGCAAAAACACTATTGCAAAATGTATGTTTAATTTTGACATATGCCATAGTACCTCTTTTGCAATTCCCTTTTAATTGCTGAACAAGGTGCAATAATTAAGACTTGAACTTGAAGCCCTTCATTTAGATTGTACTGTTTGTTAAAGGAAAGAGGTTATAGCACTATAGTGAGAGTGAGATTTTCTGCACTCATGAACGTTATTTTGATTTTAATGACAATTTTGAAGAAGCACTAAATTTTCCCTGATTTTCTCTCTGGTGAAGACATGGAGAATTACTTTGATTTAACAGTGAATCCATCTCAAATTAACCCTATTTTCTGCAGGGTAAACAAATAATGGAGGAAAAAGAGAACACAGATAATAAAACATTTTGAAAGCCAGAAGTAGAGGGCAGGTCTCAATTCCTTCCACCCAACCTTCGTCACTAAATTCAGGAGCTGCATTTGGTAACCTTACTTGGTAAGGAAAGAGACAGGCTCATTCAGAGGTGGTTGAGATTGCCTGAGATCTGAATCATTCTGTAGAAACCTGCCACTCTTTAATCCACAATGAAGGGGTACTAATTTTCCAACTAGGACTTTTCAGCCTACTGTGATTTGCCACAGAGCCGTGCTGATCCAAAAGCAAATAATTGCTGAATGATTCAATTGGTCTGGCTCTTCTTCTCTGCACTCTTGGATGATGTTTCCTAACCCTTTCCACCTGCTGGCACTGGCAGTGGTTTGATTCTGAAGTGATTTAGGGCTCCAAATATTCAGGAAACTATTGACTCTTATTATATTATAATATTAGCTTTTGATGCCTTGTGTCTTTGAATGGCTTCAGTGCATAGTCAGAGGAGCACCAAAAGCCCCTTATGCCACCATCTAGTTGGTCAGCAAGCCCAGCTTTTTCATGAAACCTTATCCTTAGCTAAAAGATGAGGAGGATGGTATAGGAACAGAATGTTAGTTTGTATGAGAAGAATTTGAGTTTTAAACGTTTACATTTGAATCTGCAGAAGCTACCATAAATTAATATGCATATCAAAGAATTATTGAGGTATGGGAAGAGATAACATATTAATATCTAAGTTTCAGTGTCTCAGGTTAAAACTGACAGACATCATTCTCTGGTTATTTTAGATTCATATTTGTTCAGAGTGTCTTCTGCAACTATAAAGATGAGAAAATGGTTTCTTACTTTTAGATGAAGATAAAACTGCAAACTCCAACTTGTCATTTTCGTAAAAAAGTGCTAGTCAGTAGACTGACACAGGCAAATTATTGTGCCACATAATTCAAAGAAGAGTTTCACATCGGGCATGTAATTTGCTGCATGTTCTGTCACTTTACTAAGTGAACTGGCAATCTATATTAAATTATTTTTCTTTTTGTCTACCTTGGCCTTAAATATCAAAGTCAGGAGTTATACATTTGCAACAGTTTACCATAAAACCCTTATTACTGCAAACAATCAAGGATTACAGGAGCAGAGTACATATAGAAAACTATCAATTTAATATATTGTGTTGACATCTCTATCACATTTCCTCTGTGATTCCACTTTCAAGAACAACTTCCAAACAAATACAAATTAAAAGGAACATAATTCAAACTTTCCCTTACATTTAAAATTAGAGGCACCTTTTGCAATATTCAGGTGATTTAGGATAGTATATGTTAGAAGTACAGAGACTTTTGACAGAAGATATCATAAAAGAACCAAAGATGTTTTTCTGAGTTTATGAAAAAGTTGAAAATACTGCTTGTGTCACAAGGAACTCTTGTTTACAATATTTCCAGGCCAAATTTGAAAACTCATCAGATTTGAATGGCTTGTGTTGAGAAACTGGAATTGTAGTAGAATTGAATCTCAGCCTTTGATTTTGATATTGTTCTTCTCCCCCGTGTCAAACTCATTAAAATATCGATAGATTTCTCAATTGTGTTAGTGAATACAAATCTTTAAAGTGAAACGTAAGAGAGTGCTGAATATTATTTTACTCTGTAGAACCTTTCTTCATTATTATTTATTATTGGGCTTTGTTATTATGACTTTAAAAATCATCAGGAAGAAATATTTTGCTGTTAGTGCATCAGATCAAGCTAAATAATATTAATGTTTTTTTTAAAAAAAATTGCATTTGTACTTTAGAAAAGATGTTGTTTCTGACAGCATGTCTGAGAGTTCTTCAGTGTTAATGAAACATTGATGGTCTTCTTACGTTACCTCACTGAAAAATCACAATGAAATCCACTTGGTGTCTGGTATCCAAAGAATATTTTATTTTCTTCTGTGTTTGCAATTAAAAGTTTCAGTCCACAGAGGCATTTTGAAACAGGTTTACCAGATTAATCATGGCATAGTCCCTGTCATGATATACTCACCAGAGGGGTATTTGTGAGGATTAAAAGCTGACCAGTGTTGCTTTTGAACATGGACTATGAGAAACCTGCTAAGGAATGTATAGTATAGTATACATACAATCTCACACATAAAGGAAAGATATATAAATTAGCACTGACTATTCATAATAAACAGCATGTATGAGGATTACTGGTTTTCACTACTGGAATTATTTTGAAAAGAATGCAAGAGATTTGTGGATTTCGTTAATATCTTAAGTGTGCTCAGGAAAGTTCATCCTAGGCACCTTTGGCTTGAGAAGAGTTGGGTTGGTTTTGAAATTGAGAATGTAATTTAATAAAATGTCAAGATCTTTGATTCTCTCTCATGAGTTCTGCTCTGCTTAGTTGAACTACATAAATAATAGATCTATGGCTTAAACCTTGGGGTGAAGGAGGAACAAGCCATTAGGTGTGTTGAACTTTTCATTCTTAAAAAGGTTCCTGTTTTAAGAACAGCAGCACATTCCAACTCTATGTAGATTCAAAAAGTTCATACAGTAGTCATTCCAATCTGACATTATTTTATATATATATCTTCCAGAATGAGAAACTGCAGTAATGATTTTTCCTCCCCATCAACTGCTTTTGCGTGTCTTGTTTTCTTCCTGTTCCTCTTTTCACCTCTGAAAGATTCTCCTGTTTTATCTTCCCTTCTACGTCACCATTATGAGATGATGACAGTTGTTTTTATGAAAAACACAGACTGCATTAAGTCATAAATAGAGGATAATCTAGGAAATCAAAAGTGATTTTAATTAATCAGAAATACATCGTTGCATCTAAGAATGCAAAAACTGAGCTCCAAGCTACAGAATTGAAAACAATTTGTAAACATTTAAATTTTATTATTCCTCCAGCCTAGTTGTGAGACCCTGGCTTGGGCAAAAATTCTAGACTACAACAAAAGAAAACAGAATACTTGGGGGGAGGGGTGTTGGTTTTTTCCATATGTATATATAAATATAATTATTTTGTGTATATCTATATATGTTCTAAATGAAGTGCTTTAACTGAAATGATTGGTGTAAGAAGAGAAAAATTTCTTGGCAGTCACTGAACTCTGTTTTTCTAACGCGTCTAAGACAAGTGTATATAGCTCACATTTAGGTCAATGGTTTTCACAGCTTAGTTAATGAAAGGGTGTGAAACAGATGTCACAGATGTCAAAAAGATTAAAAACACTGGAGGCTTGCTTTCAATCACGCTTGTAGGATATCTTTCTAAGATTTTTTTGGGAGACTACAAAAGAGCTTGAATTTGCTGACAAAAGAACAAGTGTGGGAGAACAATCCAAATAGCTATAATGAAGAAATAAACTCTTTGCTATGGAGTGATTATCTTGAATTCTGCTTTACTAGATAAACAACATAATTTGTATCACTACTTCATAGCCTTCTTTCATGGATTATTAGATTAAAAAATATAAGGGTGAATATTATTTTACTTTAGCATGAACTGTTTATTAACAATCTCTTACCAAATGATTACTGTTTCAAGCTCATGACATCTGGTGAATCAAAACCACATTTTTAGAAATGTACCCTACCTTGATTCAGAATTTGCATCCCAAAAGAGAGGTGTGAGATATTGAAGATGATTATAATCACAGACTCACAGAATCACAGAATGGTAGGGGTTAGAAGGGACCTCCGGAGACCATCTTGTCCAACCCCCCTGCTTGAGCAGGCATACCCAGAGCAGGGGGCACAGGAACGCGTCCGGGTGGGTTTTGAATGTCTCCAGGGAAGGAGACTCCACAACCTCCCTGGGCAGCCTGTGCCACTGCTCTGGCACCCTCACAGGAAAGAAGTTTTTTCTCATATTGAGGTGGAACTTCCTGTATTCCAACTTGTGCCCATTGCCCCTTGGCCTGTCATTGGGTGCTATTGAAAAGAGCCTCGTCCCATCATCCTGACACCCACTCTTTAGATATTTAAAGGTATTGATGAATCCCCCCTCAGTCTTCTCTTCTCCAGGCTGAACAAACCCAAGTCTCTCAGCCTTTCCTCATAAGGGAGATGCTCCAGCCTCCTGATCATCTTCGTAGCTCTCCACTGGACTTGCTCAAACAGTTAATGGTTTATTACTGCACCACACTTATTCAGGTATACTACAATTTCCTAATGGAAATCTGCTATTTCAGTAGCTGGCTGTAGGTTTAGCAAATTGTGAATTGCCTACATACACAGCGAAGCTTTCTACATAGCTTCTCTTCATTGTCTCAGTGGTCTGCATCACTTTGCTAGGGCGTGTTCATTTCAGTAATTTCAAAACAATTACAGACTAAATTAGATTGTTTTATTATGGTCCCATCCTCCTCATGCAATTTATCACAATAATCATGTCTTTCTTCCTGATATCTGAAATGTAGTTCCACTTTCTACAGGTGAGATGTTTTTTTAGTTCCCAGATATATGGGTTTTTTTATTAACTGTACTGAAACACATGCATGAATATGCCTCAGCCAAAGGAAATAACCTATCTTTTTTGTTACCACTCCAGCAACTTCTGTAAACTTTATATGTTTTGCCAGTGTTCCTGTTTTCTTTCAGATTGTTGATAAGGTTTTCAGCAGACACAGTCAAAAACAGCTTACTACATATTGTTACAGTGGGAAGTTCTGTTTATGGGGGTTTTTTTAGATTTATCATGTAGGTAGAGTTTAAGCTATTGAAATTCTATTTTGATTTGCACACTGGCAATTGTTTTAATAAAAAGACTGGGTTGTGTCTTCCACACCTTGAATAAGTTTTGTGATATCTGAATAGTGAAGCAGATCTACTGAAAATCCCCAGTTCTAAGAGGCTGCAAAGCAATGTACATTTCTGAAGAGCTGTGAAAAGAAAGTGTTGCCAAGAAAAGTTACAGACAGAAACAAAGAAAAATTAATTTGCCTCTTGTGGTCTTAGTGCAGCAAGTTAACTTCATTAATTAAGTAAGTTTATTTCAAAATAGTAAAGCTCAAAGGTTTTATGACCAAAATTCCCATTATAAACAAAAAAACGGTTACTCTGACAACTTAAAGTCCTTTAGACCCCACTGCCTGGTGTAACTTTCTAAACTTAATCACTTTCGCAGATTGTTGATGGCCAACAGCATCCTGGCTTGTATCAGGACTAATGTGGCCAGCAGGGCAAAGGAAGTGATTGTTCCCCTGTCCTTGGCACTGGTGAGGCCACACCTTGAATACTGTGTTCAGTTTTGGGCCCCTCAGTACAAGAAGGACATTGAGTTGCTGGAGAGTGTCCAGAGAAGGGCAACGAAGCTGGTGAAGTGTCTGGAGAGCAGGTCTTATGAGGAGTGGCTGAGGGAGCTGGGGTTGTTTAGCCTGGAGAAGAGAAGACTGAGGAGAGACCTCATCGCTCTCTACAACTACCTGACAGAAGGTTGTAGCGAGGTGGGTGTCAGTCTCTTCTCCCAGGTTACCAGTAATAGGACAAGAGGTAACAGTCTTAAGTTGCACCAGGGGAGGTCCAGATTGGATATTAGGAAATATTTCTTATTGAAGGGGTTATTAAGCACTAGAACAGGCTGCCCAGGGAAGTGGTTGAGTCCCCATCCCTGGAGGTATTTAAAAGACGTGTACATGTGGTGTTTAGGGACATTGTTTAGTGGTGGACTTGGCAGTGCTAGGTTAACTGCTGGACTTAAAGGTCCTATCCAGCGTATACAATTCTATGATTCTATGATAGATTTACACATTCCCTGTGAGACATTTTTTACATCCGTATGGACAGTCTCTACTCCAAGGGACAGTGATTTTTGTTTGAATTTGCAGACAAGAAGGAATTTATTTGCAAGAACTAAGAAAAAAAATCTCATCACAAAATTTCTAATGCAGCTCCCAATGATGTCTAACAATGACTGTAGATGCTATCATCAGACAAGGTACTCTAAATAAAAAATAATATTTTACTGAACTCGTGTAGGTTTTCACAGAGACTGAGTGAAACCAACAAAAACACCAAGTAATTTTCATGGAAAATTCTAAAAGTAAATCTCTTAAAAAAAAAAAAATCTTGTATGATTGCAAACCTCCCATAAGGTTCTGATAACTGAATTTGGTTTTGCATGCCTTTTATTGTTGTTATGGTTGTCACTGTTAATAAACCTGGCTCAATCTAGTAGATAATACTGTGACTGTACTGTAATGCTTTACGCATTTTCCAAGCTGGCACATTAAGCTAATAATGTCATACTTCATGCTCTCACACAATGGAGAAGGTTACTAAGAATATTTGCGAAGCTCATAGTTATCTAAAAGACTAACTGGATTATCCAGGATGGGGAGTCTTTTGTTCGTTCAATTGGTTTCTCCATATAAGTATTTACAATAGGAGATTCCTGCAGCTGCAAGCATGATTTTACCACTGTGTGAGAGAAAGAGAGAGGCTTGGGTGGCCAATTAAGAGATGTAGTGTAGTGATTGCTTTAGGTTCGAAGAATGTCAACATCAATTTCAGGTTCCTCACATTAAACCAGTCAGCAATAGACTTTGTTTCAGCCTCTGCTCTCTTGCAGGTTTTTGGTTAAATTAAATTTTATAAACAGGCAAATTGAAATGAGCCCTTCACCGTTTTGAAGAAGGTTTTGTGTTTGTGCAAATGAAGGTCAATAAGAAATGCAAATATCATAAGCACACCAATTATTCTTTTTAAATATTTTACCTTCTGCACCCCCCTTCAAGTCAATTTCCTTCCACATAGAAGTGCTTCACAGTAAGTTCCCTAGAGTTTAGCCATTTGAAAATATATAGGCACCATGAATATAGATTGTATTAAATATTCCTGTTTTTTAAGTGATACCCAAATGAGATGTGTTGTCCAATTTCATTTAACTACAGTGGTTTGATGATTTCTGTAATTTAATCTTGTTACAGAGCAACTCCTCCTCCAACACAGAGAAGTGATGCTTTCCAGCTCTTCTATTAAATTCATGGTTGCTACAGTAAAACATCTGAGGAAGTGTTCCGCTCAAAAAGTGGTACGGACATTCCCCTTCTCCCAATATGCATGTATAGGGTATAGATATGGGCTTTGAGGGCAACCTTTGTTTTTTTCAGATGAGTATTAACTCCCAAGTGCTTCTGTTTGAAGTTTCAAGTGCCTTGTGTGCTTTCTTTAGCCCTAATGGTGCTTTTCTGAGGAAACTGTCAGATTCTGGTCCTTCCTAGCTCAGACTTCTTTCATGGTATCATGCAAGCATGACTCTAACTTTTCAGTGTGGAAAAACTCAGGGGCAGATAGTACATTCTTCCCACAACTGAGCCCTCAGATAAAATTTTCCTTCCCTACTAAAGAGACAAGCCTTTCAGGTTGATCTAAAGAATAAATCATTCAGATGAATCTGATCCAGCCATGCAGCAAGGCTGTTCTAGCCTTGTAAAGAAAAGGGAAATACTTATCTGTTATATAGTATGACAGTTTCAGGTCTTTGGACTATAATCATCACAACTGCTCTGATCAGCCCACGGAAGGGTGTCCTCCTGAATTGTCCCACTAAAATTACAAATGTGATTTATGAGTACTTTTGCATGCGATGGGTGCATCAGAGAAATTGTCCGTATAAACATAGACAGCATTTTCCTCATCACAGAGACCTTAAAAACTGTCCAAACTTCCTGATGCTATTGGAGATATCATAGGGGTGGAATGTGAAGTTTTTATGTGAAAAATGCTGAGCGCAGATTACTTCTCCTTTATACACTTCTTTGTCATGGTCATTTAAAAGCAATTGATACAAAACTTGTTCTTCTACAATCATCTTTTTTTTTTTTCCTGAAAACATTTTAGTACCTAGTCTTATCCTTTCCTTGCTCCTGTAGCTGTAAACAGTTATAGACAATGGAGTTGTAGACAGTCTGGCAGGATATAGATATCCTCTGCAAACAGATGATTATGTGATCCTTTCAAAATCACAACTTTTAAAGATTTATTTAGATTCTTCATTGAGATATGATCAAACATGCCATTTGATCACAAGATCATTTCTAGAGGAGACCTTGAAGATTAGACACGTATGTTCTTCAGCTGTTAAGGGTGGGTCTACCTAAGGCTGTCTGAAATTTATGCCAGCAAAGTATTCTTAAATGTATGATCACGTAATTTGTGTATGAATGTCAGTCACATTCTCAGCTTGCTCCTGCTTCTCATGAAGCTTCTGGTGCTATATGCAGTCTGTAGCAGCTCAATGCAAGCTTAAAGATAGCTTTGCCATTGTTTGTAGTATCATGATTTATCTGGTACCAAACCCACCAAGATCGCACATTTGCTTGAGAAAAAATAGCCTTTTGTGAGTGTGCTGTTTTCTTGTTTGCAATATGAAAGTAAATGAAAAAAATCCAAGTAAAATTATATTTATAATCAATTTTATGAGTTATATGTTTTTTCACAGAAAGCAATATACCTGCGCTTTAAGGAGCCTTGTCAGGTGGTTATATGATACTTTGCCGATACTTTGCCGATACTTTGCCAATACTTTGGAATAGACAGCCTCTCTCCTCTGTTCATATTTTAACATCTGGGTATGAATGCAATGCAAATGTTGCTCTTCTTTGGCTGTCTTAATAATTTCTGGAGTCTAAAGATGCTGTATTTCTCCATGTGTATTAGCTGCTGGTTGCAGTGACCGAATGCTTTGCCTGTCAAAATTACCTTATACCTTTCTACCAGCAGGATATATCAAGGCTTAGAGATACTCATTGGAGAGTTACCTACTTCTGAATATAATAAAGATGTTCTATCAGAAGATACAGACACACTTACTTCAGAAAGAAATTCTTGCTTCTTATTTTGTTTTTCTTTTCTGAGTTAAAACCTTTTATAATTTCTTAAGAAAAAAAAAAAAGGACAGCAGAGCTTTAAAGAACTTTTCTCATACTGAGTTTCTTTTCTAGGGAAAGGACCTGCATGCACTCCAATTAGTGTGAGCTACCCAAGTTCATGACAAATGGAATAAGTAGAAATTCAGGGCAAATTAACATAATGAAACTTTTTGTCATGAATATTTAAGAGTATCTTGATTGGTCTGAGAATAAGACCACCCTGTCTGGCTTGATGTTTCTGACTGTAAACAGTGTGAGATGGTTATGGTTTAGTTAAGGAAAAAGTAGTCCTGTGATATTACTCAGCTTCTGGGAATCAACAGTTTGAAGCCTTTTAAGTTGGAGGCTGCATCTAGACGATTATGCTTAAATATGATGTCCAGCAATAGATATTCCCCTTTAATATCTGAATTATTTTGTTTTCTTTGGTATACTTCAGCAATGCATTGCACAATGCAGTAATTTTCTGTATTAAAAAAAAAAAATTCAAAAAATCTTTCCCTTTTTGCTGTCTTGAGATTTACTACCTTTTAACATGACTTCCCAGTTCTGTTCTGAGAGTAAATATTTCCTGTTCATTCTCACCATATGCTTGGGATATGTAGACTTCTTTGGCTCTTGGGCTCTTCAGTTAGGGCATCTGATTTCTAAAATATTTAGTCTGCCTACTAAATTTAAAGTAATTCACTTGTACAGAATGCCTTGTCATCCTTAATGATTTCTCTATACCTTTCTAGTTAAAGGATTTTCTTTTTGAGATGGAGTAGCCAGAGCTGTGCATAGTATTCAAGATGTAGACTCAGCAGCTACTGTTAACATCACAAAGTTTTTTTTCTAATTTATTCTCAGTTTCTTTCCTAACGATTTTTCACACTGTGTTGTTTTTTTGACTGCTGGGGAAAACTGAGCTGACATTTTGAGAGATAAGCAACTGTGGCTTTGAATTCTCTTCTATAAATGGCAATATCTATTCTAGGGTCCATTGCTGTCTATAGGTACAGTGATGATTAACCAGGTTTTTAATGTTGACCCCTTTTAGTGAAAAATAAGCACACCCCCTCAAATAAAGTTTCTCTCCACACCATCATATGATGCCTTACCTTACACAGAAACATACAATATGTTTGGTTCGGCATTTCTAAATTAAAGTTATCTTAAACACTGTTTATGTTTTTTCAAGGGTATAGAATATAAACTGCTCATTTTTACTGCTTCAGGGTTTCACAATTTTATCTTACTTACATTCCCTGAATTATAACATTGCAATAAAAACATTATGCATTCAACATTATTTTATAGTAATTTGCAGAGAAGAAATATTAGGTATTATTTTGCCATTATCAATCAATAGGACAATAATTTTCATTTTATAATTTAGTAAAATTGCAGAGTGATGTATGATCTAACTGCCTTCTTTGATCTGTTTAAGAAAGAGAACAGACAATTTCAGGAAACGGAAATGAACTGCATAGAATCACTGCACAATGAAGAACGGTGGTTTTTCAAGCTCTACATACCTAAATATCTAGAAGTATTGAGTCATTATATAATATTAAGAACCATATCTGTAAAAAATCCAACCTATAAGAACCTGTGGGAAGAGGAATTTCTGTACTATAGGAGATAACTTTTAAGAAATTATTAACTCAGATCTGGTGAATCTCATAACCTGAGAAGATGATTTGGCCAAAGATGAAAAACAATCTTCACATAAAGAATAGTATGCATGCAAACCTTAGCTGAGTTTAGACTGTCTTATTCCCTGCTTTTACATCAAAGGTGAGGTCTTGAATACTCAGGCAGAAAAGGAATATAAATAAAAAGAACAAGTCTATGATACTGAAGCTGATTACCCTACTCAACAGGATTTTAAACAGAAGAACAATTGCAAAGACACTTGAGCTGTTTTAAAGAAAATAAACACCCTTAGCTGCCTTGGAAGGAACAGGAAAATATCAGCCAGGAGAAGGACACTTCTGAACACAGAAATGAAGTTCAGGGTTTGACAGGTAAATGAATATTGCTGATGATACACAGTAGCAATGTGGACATTACTCTCATTGCACATTTCACAGAGGAATTCAGGAACCTGTGCAGGGAGCTGAAGGTGAATAATGCCTCTTGAACTTTCTCGCAAATAAAGGTAAAAAGAAAAACAGCAGAGCCCTTGGTCAAGTGATAGAGAGATAAAAGCCTGAATTTAACAAACACAGGGCATCTGTTTCAGAACATTTGTTGGTTCTAATGGATTCTTCTTGTCTTTAACAGCAATTTTGTCTTGAACAGCAAGTTCGTCTTGAGTTAGCTCACCAAGCATGTGCAGGATAACCAGCCAGCATGGCTTCATGAAAGGCAGGTTGTGCCTGACCAACCTGACCTCCTTCTATGACAGGGTGACTCACCTAGTGGATGAGGGAGAGCCTCTGGATGTTGTCTACCTGGACTTTAGCAAAACCTTTGATACTGTCTCCCACAGTATCCTCCCAGAGAAGCTGGTGGCTCATGGCTTGGATGGGTGTACTCTTTGTTGGGTAGAAAATTGGCTGGATGGCTGAGCCCAGAGAGTTGTGGTGAACGGAGCTAAATCCAATTGGCAGCCGGTCATGAGCGGGGTTCCCCAGGGCTCAGTGTTGGGGCCAGCCTAGTATCTTTACCAATTATCTGGATGAGTGCACCCTCAGTAAATTTGCAGATGACACCAAGCTGGGTGGGAGCGTGAATCTGTACAAGGGTAGGAAGGCTCTGCAGCGGGATCTGGACAGGCCAATTGTATGAGTTTTAAAAAGGCCAAGTGCCGGGTCCTGTACTTTGATCACAAAAACCCCATGCAACGCTACAGGCTTGGGGTAAAGTGGCTGGAAATCTGCCCGGTGGAGAAGGACCTGGCGGTGCTGGTTGACAGCCGGCTGAGTATGAGCCAGCAGTGTGCCCAGGTGGCCAGGAAGGCCAACAGCCTCCTGGCTTGTATCAGGACTAGTGTGGCCAGCAGGAGCAGGGAGGTGATTGTGCCCCTGTACTCAGCACTGGTGAGGCTGCACCTTGAATATTGTGTTCAGTTTTGGGCCCCTCAGTACAAGAAGGACATCGAGGTGCTGGAGCGTGTCCAGAGAAGGGCAACAAAGCTGGTGAAGGGTCTGGAGAGCAGGTCTGATGAGGAGAGGTTGAGGGAGCTGGGGTTGTTTAGCCTGGAGAAGAGAAGACTGAGGAGAGACCTCATTGCTCTCTACAACCACCTGAAAGGAGGTTGTAATAAGGTGGGTGTTAGTCTCTTCTCCCAGGTCACTAACGATAGAACGAGAGGAAATGGCCTGAAGCTGCATCAGGGGAGGTTTATATCTGATATTAGGAAAAATGTCTTTACTTAAAGAGTGGTCAGGCACTAGAACAGGCTGCCCAGAGAGGTGGTAGAATCGCCACCCCTGGAGGTATTTAAAAGACGTGTAGATGTTCCACTTCAGGGCATGGTTTAGGAGACATGGTAGTGTTAGGTTGACAGTTGGACTTGATCCTAGAGGTCTTTTCCAACGTTAATGATTCTATGATTCTATGACATATACATATAATCTTTCTCATGTGTATATATGCTTTTAGGGACAATTGGTGCTGATATACTTGACTGGAAATAATTAAAATTAAAAATTATTTAATAGAAATGATGTATAAAACCTCATGGATTTATAAATTATGTGTTTAAAATGTACATTATCATTTGGGGAAACAGTTAAAGCTAAGAATCTTAAATATGTATTAAGAACAAAAAAAAATCACAAGTTACATATTCATCGCTAGATACTGAAAACATTTCAGATACTTTTGATAAATGCTTCTATGTTGCATCTGAATCAAACACAGGCATGTATAGACTCTATATGATGCTGTAGCAAAGAAGATGCATCAGGCTAAAATTACACATTTGCAAACTAGCTTGTGCATATAATATATGCTAAAGAATCTTAAAAGGGCATCTGAGAATTCTCTGACCACTAATGTGAGTTATTAACACAGAGTGGAAATCTTAGGAAATGCTACAGAATAAGGCACAGAGGATGACCCTGGGAATTATGTACCAGCTGGAATGTATGTTAGCCCTTAAAATATACCAACAGCCATGTGTTTTAAATAGTGTAACAGATGTTTTTTTACTTTTCCTGCATTACATTTCAATTAACTGTTGGAACAAGTTGTCCAGAGACCCTGTGGATATCATCCTTGGAGGTTTTCATGACCCAGCTTGGCAAAGGTCTAAGCAACTGGTCTGAATTCAGTGTTGACCATGTTTTAAGCAGAAGGTTGGTCTTAGTGGCTAACTAGAGGATTCCTCACCCTTCCTCTATACTTTCTTGCTGTTTTGTCGACTGTGCCAGGGCAGAAGGACATTTGGCAAGGTACTCTTCTAATGAGGAATGGCTCATCTTATGTTAGGTTTAGATGGAATCTGAAGAAAATCATTTTTTCACAATATTCAAAACCAACACTACAGTTAACATTGACAAAGAAATATAAAGCGAATGCTTAACATTTTCACATGAATGCTTTGGTTCTGTAGCAAATGAGTATGTAAATGAAACAGGAGATGGGTATAAACACTACCTCCCTCTTACAGTAACAGTGCTAATCATTGTGGAACTCTTCAATTTCAAAATCAGAATGTTCTCCTGCTTAATTTTCCAAAAGACCTGTTGTAATCTTTCTTAATGCATGCCTGTTTGGGGTCCTATCCCCTCTTTCTCCATACACTACACCTCAGAATGCTTGGAAGAGCTAGAAATATCTGATCTTGCTTTTGAATCCCCCAGGAAGATTTTAATCTTCCATCCCAGGTTTAGTCTGATGCTTTCATACCAAAGATGACTTCTGGTCATTCATCTTTACTTACAAGGCTCAAATGCCTCTTTGTATGACACAAAGTGTCATACATATAACATAACATACTTCACCACCAAAATATCTCTCCTTGCCTCAGTGAGACATGAAACTCTCTCCTCCTTCCCCTATTGCTGATGGTAAAGTAGTGTGCACGTGCATGCGTGTTCTTCAAGGTGAAGTCTTTCTCTCAGAAGATTCTCTCTGAATCAGCCTGTTCTTTAACAGTCATACTTATGCCATCATTTTGCTAGAATAAGTGCACTGATGAAGATGAGGCACAAGCATCTCATTTGTACACCTTCAGGTAAATGGTGGGTTTGTGTCACTGAGCTTCAGCATCTGTTTCTGAGATACTGTTCAGCAGGAAATCAGATTAGATAGTTTCCTTGTGCATGTCAGGTTTTAAGTAAGAAACTTATTTCTTGCAGAAGTTTTGTGTGCCTGTTCACATATATCATTCACATTCTGGGAACTGCCTTCAGAGGTCCATAACCATAACTTGTTTTGCTATTTGGATTGCTCATAGAATGCAGTTTCTCATTTGCATGTAAAAGTTATATAGCGACATCTCTTTATGCATTGTTATCATTGCTGGACTGCTTTAGTCTGGAGCATGACAAATAGAATGAGTTTGCTCAGACTAGAGCCAATGGTTTGGTAAAAGACATTGTCTAAATCCCCATTAAGAAGAATTAAGTGAACATCGTAGGAAGTGTAAGTGTTCAAGGCAGTGAGATAAATCTTCCACTTTTTCTCAGTAACAAAAATATATTTGCTACAATTCTCCATTAACCCAAGGCAGAGATGATACTGGCTTATAAATACACACTGGGAATTCATGCAGATGACACAGTTTTTCTTTTCACAGTTAAAAATGTTTTCTTTAATTTCATTAGCACTTGCTGCGCCAAAAGGACTAGATTTTTAAGATATGCATATCTGTAAATCTTATATATTATTTATGCTGCTATTATCATAAAATCTGGTTTGGTATGAATACATATCCAGTTAAAATATGTTTTCATCCCAAACCAGAGCTATGTAATTTTAATTGCATTCATGTTATCTTTGGTAACATCAATAACAGTCTTAATTTACTAACAGAAAACATTAAGAGTTTCCATGAATATTAAGTAACACAAATCAATATGAATTTGTAATTACTTGTCCTCCACAAAAGTAACCATGGTTTTAATTTCTTGAAAGGTCTTTCAGGTTCGTGAAGATGGAATAGTTTTGTTGTGTTTATACATGATGGTACTTATAGGGGGGGGCTACCAAAACCCATTCCTGATGAGAAATCTTGTATTTTTGTGTGCTCAAGGATTCGAGACAGAATTAGTTTAATAAAATTGTAGCCCTCCTTTCTCTTTATCAGTAAGAGATAATTCACATAAATAATAGAAAATGGCAGAAGGAATTAATATAGTTCAAGAATTTTATTTGTAAGAAATAATTTTCTGGAGGAAACTCTTGTATGGTTGGTCTATATACAGGAGGAGATAAAGGTAGTGTTTATCATATTTTCTCAGTTTCCATCTAAATAGAAGTTAGTATTGAATCTTGCCTCAAACTAAGAGCTTTTCAGGAAAGGATTCATTACACAGATTCCAATCAGTCATCCCATTGTAAATCTGGATTGCTTCTATTGAACTCACCAGCATAACTCTGGAATTACTGCAGTGTAATTTGACACATGCAGTATAACACGATAAAAACCCCAGTGGCGTGATACAAAAGAAAATATACGTACATAAAAATCATAATTCTTTCTGCAACGCATTTATCAGGTCTGTGTAAAGTTCTTTGCAAAGCAGTGTGCCAGAGAAGCAGGTTAAATGATATGCACAATGTTCCAAGCTACAACTGCAGGAGCTGATTTTTCTGCAGCTGGTCTTGGTATCTGCTCACTGCACAGTAGGCAGAAGTATGGACAGTCTGAGAATCACTTCAGGAACTGCAGGGTAATGGACAAGGTCTTTTTGTGCAAACATTCTGTAAGTACTTTTAAATGGCTTAACTAGTTAAAATCACCCAAAAATTGCTCTTTCAATTTTTTTTCATAAATCTCTTTCTGAACTTGAAATATTTGTTTTTACCATCACTGAAGCTGAAAAATACTGAGATAAACCCCAAAGATTTCATAGATTATATCTGTCTTTCAAGAAATGAACTTTTCCTCATTGATTCTTGTGTGTGTATATTCAAAATATATATAGTTGTGTGATAGGATGTAAAATACTATTCACATGAATTAAAATGGTTGCAATTCACAGGAGAGGCAAAATGGCAAGTGATTTATACAGCATACCCTTGGACTGTGCTTCTGTGAAGTTTTTCATATCACATCATATCTGACTTTATTGTAATATATGAATGTCATGTCTGAAAAAAATAATATTTTTGTAATAGGTTCTCTAAGTAAAAAGGTGAAAAGGTCCGTTAACCTAGGTGTTCTTGTTCCTGTTAATCACTTTCATAAACAAAATAAATATAAATGAAAAGCAACCTCAATTCAGAGCCTAAGACAGACCTTACAAATGTAAGCGTGACACCCAAGAAATATATGAAGTTTTGTAAATACAATTTCTTCTAGAAAACTATTACAGACTCTTCATGTTTGGGAGGTGTCAATGACAAGTGAGGCAAAAAGACTCTCTTCCTTATGCAATTTGCCAGGACAGTATCTCCTCCTAGCTTTAGGTATCCTGCCTTGAAATCAAGGAAGAAAAAATACCATAAATTTATGTAGATGAACATTCTGGGGAAAAAAATGCACAACTATGATGAAGTTAACTATCTACAGTAATATAAAGGTTTTTACTAATTCTCTAACTATAAAAAGACATGAACACCACTAGCTAAACTAAACCCACTCCACCAATAATAAATAAATTCTAGAACATTTACAAATCATTAAATATTAAGAGCTATTCTCATAGTCTTGAAATCTGCTGTTCATTACCTCCTGCCCCTGTGCCAAATACAAATACGCACAATGTTCACTGGCTAGTTGCCAGTATCCCAGAACAACTACCCACTTGTTAAATTATATGTGGCATTTTGAAACTGACAGCCTTGTCTCTCCAGTCTGCTTCTAGGAATCTGTCCAATAAAATAGGTATTAATTAAGAAAATATTGTATATTGTGTTCTAAACACAGTGCTCTTCATAACATGGGAGGGAGCGTAAATGAAAGAAGTGGAAAAAATAAGCTGCTGTGTTCTTCAAGAAGCTGGTGGTACATTCCAAGTGAGGAAGAAATAAGCAGCACCTTATTTCATGAGCTTTGTTTAAAAGGAAAGATGTCTATTTACTTGATTTACAGTGCATGTTCCCCTCCTCATTTGCACACATATCTTTCTCCTATCTTCATTTATATGAACATTTTATATAAACATTTAAAGATAAAATCTACCTCTATTAAAAGGATATAAGGGTTTGCCTTTAGCTAACATTTACCTGAAACATGGTATTGATTAACAGAAACTGATGGAATCAGGTCTTGCATTTTGAAGAGGTTTACTTTTTTTTTGGTTGGTGGCGGGGGGGGGGTGTGGGGAGGGGCCAGGAAGACTATATACTAAGATTTCTGATACCCCTGACTGGTTTCTCAGTTTTCTCCTCTTTGAAATCATTGGAATTTCGACAGCAAGAGACAGAATTTGTAATTTTCAAAAAGTTGACTGGGTGGTTTTTTTTCCCAACACTGGGAATAATCAAGATCTTGGGGATGCATAACAGTTTAAGACTAATATGAATAAGTTACTTTTTAAATTTACATCACACTTTCTAGCAAAATATGCTGTTTCAATAGATCTAATAAATCAAGAGTAATTCCTTAGTTCAAGCACTTTGTCTCTGATCATCATGATGGGCTAGAAAAACAAGCTAACGAGAGAGACAAAAACCTTCACTCCAATCATTGACAAATGTTGGAGAAGCTTGCATCTGAACTTTGTGGATTATGCTGTTTTTCCTTAATGAGCCTAAGCTTTGTTAGCCTATCTGTAGTAAAATAGAAGGATCTTTAAATGCATTGCATGCATACCAGGCTGTGGAAAAACGTTGCAGCTCCTGAAGTTAAATGCAATGCGATTGATGCATCATTAGAGATATAAAGTTGGAAGTTAAATTAGTTATTGAACTACCTGCAGGCTGATACCATCTATTTAATTGTGACTGGACAGTAAGACTGACAATCACATATATCCTCATATCATACCAGAACTAGTTCAATACTTTAAACATATGGATACTGTTGTCCTTGAAAACACTGTTAAGACAGAAAGGCTGGTTTTGGTTGGGAGGGCTTTTTTTTTTCTTCTCTTCTTCTGAATGACAAATAATCTCAGCTGTAGAAGGATGGTTGTACTGGCTTTGAAGAATAAAGGGTGCATGTGTTCCATGTCAGGAGATCACAATAAAAGTTATGCCTTAAAATCATGATGGTCCAGGTGGTCCACGTAAACATGCTACTAAGCTGTCTCGTGAATATACACACACAGTCCCACAGGGAGCCAAAAATTTATAAAATAAAAACTTTGTGGGATTTGCTTCCTTGTTTTGTGTGATTGCATTGTTCATATATTTTCCTATATTTATTTTTAATGGCATGCCTATACAAACATGATAGGGGATAACCTAAAACTGGCCTAGGACTCGCCCCAGTCCACACCTGTTATTCTAAGACAAAAGTGGCGTAGCTTATCCCTGTTCTACTCATAACACTGAGAAGACGACCCTGCAGATGGGTGCTAACACAGTGAATAGTTAATGTACTGCAAAACCACTTCCTAACTTGCCACTTCACACTTGCACATGTTAGTAAACTTGGGATAATATTGAAACTGGTAAGACAGTATGGTTTAATAATGCATTCCAAATTAGTTGTTGGCCACGTTTCCTAAGACAGATTCAATGGGCTCAGTTGCAGGCACTTTTAATAATGCATTCTAACATAGTTATCAGCCATGTTTTCTGTCACAGATACAATGGCTTAATTACAGTCACTTTTTTAAGCAACATTTTGTCTACATATTGCAGTCCTTGTATAGCGGAGAGGGTAGTGTCCTACATTGCATATTCAGGAAAAGAAAGCCCACTCACTGCATAAGTTCATGGATAATGCAGGAGTTGCTATCATGTCTTTCTCAAGTGGTTGCATTTACTGTTTTATATACATACTGCTTTATATCAGTAGCTTACAGAATTTTTAATACTTCTTTAAATATACTGATAAAAAAATAAGCTTGCTTAACATACAGAAACAAGCCAAACATCTTTCTGAATATTCTGTGTCATGATGTGCTATTTCTTGCTGAAAGAAATTTTTGAATTACAATGAGTGATACTTGGGAGATAGCTTTATTACCGTGTGCAAGTTGATTTATTTTAAATAAATTCCTGACAAAATAATTCTGACAAAACAAACATATTTCAGAACCTTTCACCAAATAAAATACTATATCTGGAAATTAGTTCAGACAGATTCCAACTAGGAACTGTCACAAATTACTACCATGACCAGTGGGATACAGTAAGGTGAAGTGAATCTCTGGCTTCAAATAGAAATTCTAACTTTTTTAACATGTAATCTTTCTTGGAACACAGTGATCTCTGAAAAAAAAGAAAAATTTGACTTTGACAAGTCTGATCTTTTACTACTATTTTAATCCATAGAATTCACAAGAGAAGTACAAATGATTCAGACTAGGTTGAAAAATTGGGCAGGCAAACTAACAAATATAAAGCATAATGTTTTTCCTGTTGACCAGTTGAGTGTGAGCTGGTGATTTTCTGCAAACAGCTGTGCTTGTAGAGACACACAGTCATGGAGCTCTCTCTTCAGCCCCTTCTTCATTGAAACAAGAACCCAAGGGAAGGCAGGGAAGTATGTCCCCCTTTTCTGCACCTTTCTGTACTCTAATGACTGTTGTCTGCCATAACAGCATAAGTAAGGTTTTAGTGAATATGCATGTAGTTAGCTGCTGCTCAGAGAGAAACATGTTCATTTTAAATGCCTGCTATATGGCAGTGTGCAGCTCCACACTCAAATTTCCTTTGTTCTTAGCAGGAGTTAGACGTCATAAGTTGAATGTTTTTGTTATCTAAGCTTGCGTTCAATTCATTCGAACTTCATACAGCTCCATGTAGAAGATTGTATTCTGAATATTACCATAACAGCACAAGGAACTTGGACAAATTTACAGATCAGCCAAGTCAAAGATCAAGTAGAGATAAGAATTTGGAGAGCTGTGACATATTCTGAATGGTAGTCAGAAATATTAGTGCACAGAATTGTTTTTTCTTAAAAAACCCATTCTATAAGCTTGGTTTCGATTGTTCATTTTTGCTATCAGTAATTTACTGAGCAAGCAAGATTAAGTGTAAACAATAATAGAATTTTCATAGCTTCTTTTGAGGATATAATTTGTGCTTGACAAATTATATGTATGTGTGAGTGTGTGATGAAAGGGACAAACTAAAAATGTTAATGTTGCAACTATAACTCACATATTATTTTCTTTCCCCTCATTAAGTTTATAAATAAAAATTCTTCAGTTCCAGTTCCAGTACAGAGAAGATATTTTTAATGATGAATGAATTAATTTATGAAAAATAATGTAAAAGGGATATTTATCTTAGACAAAGTGGTGTTATTTTAGTCTTTTCATTTTTTTTCCCTGAAATGTAAAAATTCATGGTTGCTGAATGTTGTAAGTGAAATTATTGTTTTATGACAAGTTTGTATTAGTCATTTAAGCTACATAATTAAATAATTAATTAGCTTGTTTTATTTGCTATGTGCAGTGTAAAGTATGATTAAAAAGAAACACAGTGACAAGTTTTTGTTTGGGTGGTGTTTTCTTTTTCTTATTGACAAGCTTTTTTCTATTGGCCATCTTCTTTTCCCTGATAAAATAATATCCAGTTTAATGAATGCTTGGTCTCTCTCAGCTAAAAATCTGCATTTTTGGGCCCGATCCAAAAAGAAGTGAAATCAAAGAAAAACTTTCCATTTGTTTTAGAGGGCTTTGAGTCAAGCTCTTAGCTAAGCAGCTGTTTGGTACTTCTAAGCAATATAAATCACTCCTTGGATGATATGCATTTTTCTGTACTGTACAGCTACTCTATGTAAATTTTGAGTTTAATAACAACATGTCTCTTTACAGGTGACATTCTTCAAGTTCATCATATGTACCTGATCTGAATATAACTTGTAATAGGGATAACTGTTAAATGTTATAAGTAATTTGACTGAGGTAAAAACCAAGGCTGTCAAATCAGAAATGCTAAATAATACTGTTTCCAGGAAGCAACTAACACTGGTGACATTGTCATCTATTCCTGTAAAATGCTATGGTGAAAATGAAATATCTCAAATACAAATTCAGATGATTCATGTCAAATGCAGCCTTTAAAATACTGTCAGGACAAATGAAAAATGTAATGTCATTTGCAGCCAACTCCACATAGTTCTGTCATTAGAAACACAGTTGAGGTTATAAACAGCTGTTTTTACACAAAGCCAATACTATATGTGAAACAGATAATTTAAGTTTTCTCCTATCAAAAATAGTCCTTACATGCAGTAGTTCAGGAACAAATTTTAAAATGTTACAGGAATACACTTGGAAGGGTAACAATACCTCCATTCTTGAAAAGATATTTTAGCAGGAGAACATAATGTTATCATGCTGCTAATAACACTATTGTTCTCAACATGATGTGCTGTCCTGAATGATCCTAAATGAGACAGACTATTGGTCTAATGCTCCATGGGGTAGCTATACAGTAGTACATCAGCTAGCACAGGAGTTTTGTAACATTGGCATAGTACTACTCTCCAGAAATAGGGGAATGGTTGAGTCATAAATTGTACATATGGCCTCATTCTGCAGTAGTTATGTACAGACTGTATTTCTTCCCTTCTGCTCTTGAATGTGGGTTCCTTTTCTCTTCCCATGCCCCATTTCTTTGCTATCCTCTCCAAACTTTTGACATGAAATTGCATCATTCTTAGAAAATGCACTGCCTATATTGCAAGTTTTAGTCCTTTTCCTGATCAAAATACTTCAGACATTATACACTCTGCTGAGTATTAATCTCTTGCACCCACTGAAATAATTTGATTTGCAGTTAAAAGGGAGTGCAGAACGTTGTTCTGTCCAGCACATTACGGTCCAGGAAATAAACTTTTCCTTTAATTGCCTAATATAATTAAATAGTTGTTTTCTGTTAAAAATCAATGACCAATGTAATTTAACTTATACAGATTCTTCTGAAATTCTAAAGGACCTTGCAGGTGCTCCAGGCTTATTTTTAACCTTCTCAAAATCACTGTTTAAGCCCATCCTGCAAAAGAGAGTTGAAATGTCAGTTTGGCTTACAGCTAGGGTGAGTTTCCCTTCCCTATCACATACCTTGAATGCAGAATCACACCATAGGCTGTCCAAAGCTGGGGGCACCTCTGGAGTTCTTCTAGCACAAATCTGTACCCAGAGCGGGGTCAGATAGGGTAGGCTACTCAGGGCTGTGTCCAGTCAAGTTTTGACTAGCAGCAAGGATGGAGGCCTCACAACATCTTTAGGCAACCAGTTTCAGTGTTCATCCATATTAGAAAAGTGTTTTCTTACACTCAGAATTTCTTGTGTTTCAATTTGTGCCCGTTGCCTCTCTCTCTGTCTCTGAGCACCAATGAGAAGAGCCTGGCTCTGTCTTCCTTACTCCCCCAATGGGGTATTTATACACATGGGTAAAATCCTCCTGAGCCTCTCTGTTCCATGCGGAGCCATCCCAGCTCTCTCAGCCTCTCCTTATATGCCAGATGCTCCAGTCCCTTAGTCATCAGCACACTATGGGAAGGGCTCTTTCTTATGGTATTTCTATATAGTATCACCATAAACATTGGCATGCAAATGAGAAAGTGTCAGTCAGTGAAACAATATTTCAGCAGTCAGAACCAGTCCTAGCATGACAGAAGTATCACTTTATGTTTATTGTTCAAAAATAACATATTTCCAGACCCATATTAATTCCTGTATGACCTACTTTCAGCAGCAGCTCTTATTTCAACAACAGAAGATTCAGATCTGTGAGTAGCTCATACTGCAACTCAGTTAAGTGCCAGTTTCTTATAATCATACAGAACACAAGCAGCAAAATCAACTGTGATTGTTGTGGTGTTCTAGTGTATTCACACCAATACATATTTTTAATTCTTGTCCATAGCTAAGGCTTTGACCTTTATGAGTCCCTCAGAAAACTGAACCTGATAGGCATAATGATTGAAATGTCTCCTAGTAAAAAAGGAAAAAGTGGAACAGAAATCAGTGGCCATAAAAAGTTGAAAAGAACTGAAATCTCGAGAGCTGCAGCCTGTGTAACACGGATTGGGAAGCACTCACAACACTCACAACAACAAATTTGGTTTTGGTTAGATGAACAGAAATGACTGACTTATTTGATGGCAGTTTTCAAACTCAACTTTGTGAGGGCTTTTTGGTTTTGATTTTTTATTCTGTTCCCTGTTTGTTATAACAAGGTAAAAGAATTTAGGGCAGATGGGAACCCACTAGAAACTGGGTAAATGGCTTCTGAGAGTATTCTTCCATCTGTTTCTATTTTCTTCTCTACAGTGACTTTTTTCACTCTCTTTAAATGGTAGCCAAATAAGAAGGAACAATTTTTTTATATGTTCTTAGAAGATTTCTTTTTCTTTGGTCCAAATCCAAAATCTGCAGATCCCTTCCTCAACAGCTGCAAGAAATGACATAATTTGGGCATCAGTATTTTCACTTTTTAAAATAAATTCTTTCATGAAACCTTTTCTATTACTTATTTCCTACACTGATAAAATATATATTGAGAAAAATATTGAGCATGCTGCTGAAAGATATTTGCTTATAGAAGGCACATGGAGCATGTTTGTCCTATGAACTGTTTCCTTGAACTTTTGTTTTCATGCCAAGTAGATGGATATGGCCACTAAAAATACTTCTAATATTAATTAAATTTTGTTAAAATGTCTAAAGAACTTACCATACCACTTCAGTATGGATTGTAGGAAAGTGCAACAGTACATAATAGCTTGCACATACAGACACTAATTACTCAACACTTTCCTAATATTAGTAAAGACAGAAACTGTTTAAATGGCTTAAAACTATACCCCTCTTGTATTTGATGGAGATTTCCAAAATGAAGATAAAAGAAACTGTTAAAAGAAACCCATTAAATCAATCAGAAATTTGTTCTTCAGAGGCTTTGAGTACTTCTGGAAAGTTTCTTTTAGTATAGATTTCTTTAATAAATTAACCTTAACTCAAATAGTTTACATTAAAAGATCCGATACTTTCAGGGGAAAAAAAAATAGGTAACTTCAGTTTCCTACTGCTATGACTTCATGGTGTATATATATACATATGGTATCATGTCTCTTTCTAGAATGAACAGGTGCTATTCTGTTCTCATTATTTCATCACTATATAGAAAAAATTGATTTATATGAAAAATTAAACACTGAAAATGTGAACACTGGGGTTTTTTCAATGCAAATGATGCATTTGCTGCTATTTTTAAGGCTGAGTGCACAGGATAGTCTAAAAAGGTAGAATCCATTATACTTAATGAAGCATGTGAATTTATAGGTTTTCTGTAAAGTCAGTCAGGGGCAGTGAAGGTAATACAGTACAATAATCTAACAAATATTCTAGACTGACCTCTTCTTGTGGCTTAATGAGATATCTTGCACTACAGTCTAAGATTCAGAAAACAAATAAAACCCAAAATATTTTAAATAAAAGGCAGGAAAAGTCTCTGAAATTTCAACATATGCTGTAAACTGTTAGAAGAGTGAAATATTATTTTTTCTGTAGAAGTACATCATCTGTCACATCATCTGTATGGTTACATGGGCCATTTCACCCTTTTGTTATAGGAATAGTTAAATATACAATGTCCTTTAATACACAGAAATCAACTTCTGTGTTTGTGAAGGGATAGTTATTGAACTCCAGAGTTATAATGGCATAACCTAGCTGTAGCACTGAGGGATGTTTAGTTACACATAGACTTACTGAATTATTCTTTTTTTAGATAGTGTTATGGTAAGCTAGAAAAACTGTAAATGTGGCTATTAAACAGATTTTGTTTTAAAAAAAACCGAGCAAATTATTAAAAACTGGTGTATTGGGTTTCTATGGCAAGGTTTTTGTAGCAAGGGGGCTGCAGGGGTGGCTTCTGTGAGAAGCTGCTAGAAGCTTCCCCCATGTCAGATAAAGCCAGTGCCAGCTGGTTCTAAGACAGACCTTTTGTTGGCCAAGGCTGGGTCCATCAGTGACAGTGGTAGCGGCTCTGGGATAACATATTTAAGGGGGGGAAACCCTGCTGCACAACAGCAGCCGGGAGAAAAGAGTGAGGATATGTGAGAGGAACAGCTCTTCAGACATCAGAGTCAGTGAAGAAGGAGGGGGAGGAGGTGCTCGAGGCACCAGAGCAGAGATTCCCCCCTGAAGCCCATGGAGAAGACAACGGTAAGGCAGGCTGTCCCGCTGCAGCCCGTGGATGTCCATGGTGGTGGAGATATCCACATACAGCCCATGGAGGAGCTCACACTGGAACAGATGGATGCATCCGAAGGAGGCCGTGACCCTGTGAGAAGCCCATGCTGGAGGAGGCTCCTGGAAGGACTTGTAACCCTGTGGGGGACCCACACTGGAGCAGTCTGTTCCTGAAGTCCTGCACCTCATGGAAAGGACCACACTGGAGTAGTTCAAGAAGAACTGCAGCCCATGGGAAGGACCCACATTGCAGTTCTTGGAGGACTGGCTCTCATGGGTGGGAACCCATGCTGGAGCAAGGGAAGACAGTGAGGAGGAAGGAGTGGAAGAGACAATGTATAATGAATTGTCTGCAACCCCCATTCCCCATCTCCCTGTGCCACTTGAGGGGAGGAGGTAGAGAAGCTAGGAGTGAAGTTGAGCACAGAATAAAAGGAGGAGTTGGGGGGAGGAAGGTGTTTTAAGATTTGTTTCTATGTCTCATTATCACTAAGCAATCACCACCCTCAGCCAAAATTTGCCTTTTGAAGTGCTACACGGAATGCAACAATTAGTCTTTGTGTTTTGGTTGTGGAGCTGTATCATAGTGAAGTCAATTCCCATACAGCATAAGAGCTATACTACCTTAAATGGTAATTAAGACATAATAATGAGTTGAGTGGGGTTTCAGTACATACTGGAATTTGTGCAATTCCTGGTCTACATATGCAATTTCATCTTCTGAATTCTGTCTGTCCTGCTTTTTGTCAAAATTGCCTTTAGTAATGTGGCCTTTACATTCTGGAAGTAGTGAAAATGTGGGTGTGATTACAGCACTGAGCGCTAAGTTAGCAATGGACATCTATATATGTGTGTATATATATATGTCCATTGTCCATACATACATATGTGTGTGTGTGTGTAAATAATGCAACATCTATTCTGAACACCAGTTCACAAATTTGACACCTGTCCGACATACCATTCCAACTCTCCCTAGCAACACACCAACTCTTTGCAGTAACAATCCATCTGCCTGTGTTACCAATCCAACTGTTCACAAGAAAACCCAAAATCTTTCCAGGATCAATCAATCTCAGTATCCGGCTATGCTATTTTCCCCTCCATGATAAAATGACACAAGTTCTTATGCAATAAACTATTTTTTTCGAAGGGCCAAATCTGTTGTTGTCCTCTGGTCTTCAGTCGGTCATGCAGCTCAAATTTCAGTTACAAAAATTACGTTACTAAAAAGACAGAGGAAAACCAATTAAAGTTCAGCACCTGTGCCAGATAAAACAGAATAATATTTTTAGAAGTCATATACTCTTACAATGCCTTCAACATTGGGCACGTCTCCATATGGGAGTATAATGCGTAACTTTGAACTGAAATTGAAAGGAAGATAATTTTCTGCAGTCACAGAGCACATTTCACACTAGAAAATATGCAGCATTTTTTTGGGTGAGTGCTGAGTACTTCATATATATTGCAAAATCCTAAATGTAATTATCTGTATTCATTTCTCTCTCTAATGCTGTGAAAATAAACATTTATGCATGTCGTTTACCCTATTTCGAGTCTTAGTTATTCTGTCTTTAAGCACCAATGACTCTGTGGTTCCCTGTGTCATTTTTCTTTATCTCACTGTATTGGATCACAGAATAATTCCAATGCATATCTTCATTTTCTATGGCCCCAAAGAACAAATGAGGCTGGCAGGGACCTCAGGACATCTCTAGGTCACCCCACAGTCCAAAGCAGGGCCAGCTATGGGGTGAGACCAGGCTGTTTATGGCTTGGTCCAGCTGTGATTTTGTATCCTCCAAGGATGGAGATAACACAACTTTCAGAGCAACCTACTGCACCGTCGTCATGAAGAAAAATTTCTCCTTATCTCCAGCCTGAAATTCTCTCGTCTCAATGTACAGCCATTGTTTCTTGCCCTCCCTCCCTGAACTTCTGTGAGGAGCCTGGCTCCATCTCCTTGATGACCCTAGTGTCAGCTGTGGGGTCTGTTAGGTGCACTGAAGCTGTCCTTTCTCCAGGCTGACCCAGCCCATCTCCCCCAGCCTCTTCTCACAGGGCAAGTGTTCCAGCCTCCACCACCTCAGAGGGCCTCCCGTGTGTCCATGTCCAACCTGTCAGAAAAAAATGGGAAAAACTGGGTGCAGTATCTGGATGCTATATGATGAGTGCCATGTAGAGGGAATCAAGCCATTCCCTTGATCTACAGGCTATGCCACTGTTCATACAGCCCAGGAAGTTGTTGGTTACCTTTTTCTGCCACCACAGACACCATCAGCTCATATTAATCTTGCTGCCCACCTCTCCCCAAGGCCTTTTGTGCAGAGCTGCTTCATGACCTCTCTATCCCCAGACAGTATTGTTGCAGGGGCTTTTTTTTGACCTGTAATGGGAAAAATTTCTTGGAATTTGGAGAGGTTGGCATTTGTACCTGCTGAATTTCATAATGTTCCTGGTGGCTCATTTCTTCAGTCTGTTTGGAGCCCTGTCCTTGAGTGTATTGACTGGTACTCCTCATATGACATCATCTGCAAGTCATCTCCTGCTTATCACTGACAGAGGTGTTAAAGAGGAAAGGTCCTAGTGCAGACCTCTGTGGTAGTCCACTTGGCACAGACATCCAAGTAAAGTATGACCCATTAACCACTTTCTGAGCCACATCATTCAAACATATTTGATCCATCTGGTTGTTGAGCCATACAGACTGAAACATCCCAACTTCAATATCATGGACGACAGTGTGAAAATCTTGCTAAAGTCTATGTAAATAACATCCACTACTACCGCTGCATCCACAAATCTAGTCATTTTATCATAGAAGACAACCAGGTTGGTTAAGAACAATTTACTCTTGGAAAATCAATGCTGGTGACTTCCAATCACCTGTTTAACTTTGTATGCCCAGAAATGTGCTCCAAGAGGACTCATTCCATGATTTTCCCAGGAACTCAAATGAGGCTGACCATCCGGTAGTTCCTGGGGTTAACCTTTTGGCCTTTTTTGAAGAAGACTCTGACATTTGCCTTTCTCTAGTCAACAGAGACAACCCTTTCCTTCTCAAAGACTATGAAAATAAAATAAAACAAAACCAAATTGCTATTTTTAAATCTTTTCAAAGCTTGCATGTTTGTCATTGTGTACATGTTTTGTTGAATAACGATGCAAACACTGAAATTACGCATTTCTTCTGCAGATGGCTTAACATTTGATTTCAGCTGAAGTTGTATTCATTTGCATGGTACATAAATTCTTCTAGGTATGAATTACTGATATAAAGTTTCTGGCTACAAAATATATCTTGGAAATCCTTGAGACGGTTATTGTGTTGGCTCACTGTCAAGTGTACTGTTGCTTGTAAGATGTCAGTGGAAATTAGAGCTGTATGGACATTAAAATATCAACAACCACCTTAGCTGAGGAATCCTTGAATGATTTTAAATTAACCTACTCTTCACTCAAAGAAAATTCAGGCAGTGTGTCAAGTGAACACTCTAAAGATTATTCATGTGAATTAATAGCATAGGACCGAGTACACAAATTTTCTAATTGCAATTAGAAAACAGTAGTAATTAAATATGCTTCCCGAGAATTTAGAAACCATTTTTAAATAGTAGCTATTGTTCTCATTACTACAATTCATCTGAAGTTCAGTAATTCATACTCTTTAAGTTACAGGTTCTTTAAAAAAAGGTTAACATATTATTTATTTAAAATAATAAAAATTATGGGGAAAAAAGCCAACACGACATGTACTAATAAGTTACTTTCCTGCCTAGTCTATTGTACATAATTTGTCTTTTAGATCAGTCCTTAAATAGATATGTCTGCATGACTTTTAAATCCCATTCACCTGCACAACTAGATGGCATTGTATTGTTTTTGTTAAGCAGAGAAATTAATTTATTCTCTCTTCTGTTGGTACTGTCAGCATTTAGTGGCTAGAGTTCCTATCTTATGGTCTCATGCTCAAAAACCTCAGTACCTAGGAAACTAAGGTGGGGGTGGGTTCATTTATCATGAATTAATTTTTGAGGTACCTGTGGAGAACAATGGCAACATGGAAAAGCTTTAATGCAAGATTTTCCACTCCTGTTGCTGAACAGTGTTAATAAGTGAGTTTTGTGCCTTATTTTGCTTTATTGATGTATTGATGTGTGAAAAACAGTTTTATTTATGCTTATAGGACAAGTAGCACATCTTATTGGTCCTACTGGCTTTTAAAATAGCCATCTCCTTGTAATGATCTTCAGTGAAAATCAGGTCAACTTTATTTTTAATGTTCAGATCAGCACTGAGATGCTGGGGATAATATGGTTTTTGTCCTTTATGCAAGTTGTTCCATCCATGCACATGTACTTACTCTTATTTGTATTTTTGTACATTTTTCCAGTGTCCAACCTGTCCTTTAGAGGACTTAGCAAGTTAAAAAATGGATCATATAGAATATGTAGTGGGTTAAAACATAATTTGAATGCAAAAAAACAGCAATGCTAAAGCTGACTAAACTAATCAAATTGTTACTGATATTATATGGAGATCCATAGATATTATTGGCATTTTATTAGTTAGAATTATTTCAATCCATAGCGGTAATCTAATAGTCCTGGTCAGTAAAATCCAGCTCTCAACAGATGTCCTTATTCAGATGAGTTGCCCTGTACATCCTGAATAATTAGATTGTATATGGTTGTCTTGAACTTCATTGCTTGGTGCAAAGAGCTGACTGGCTTCTGTTCAGGTCATGTGAACTTAATTTGGGATCTGTAATGTAATGGAGGGTAGGTTTTGTGCACAATTCACATGCCAGAATAACAACGCGATTCGCAGGGGTGAGAGGGTTGAATGGATGAAAGCACTGCTGTATTATCGACTCACACTTTAAATCTAATTTGGAGATAGAATTTCACCTTTTCAACTCTTCCCTACATTCTGTTGCAAAACACAATTGCTCAGACTTTATACATGCCACGACTTTGGCCCTGCAGTCATAAACAGAGATGTCACAGTTAGTTGATCTAAAATGTGTATCAGCACTAGGCACCACTTAGGAAAATGTTCAAAAACAAGTAAAACTAAGCACTGAGCATTGAGAAGTTGGCTACCGTGTTAAATTGATAAGACAAAATGTAGTACAGAGTCTCGTGGGAAGCAAAAGGAGGAAACAGCTGTAGATCTAATACTGCAGACCTGTTCTCCTCCCCAGAATGCTGCAGAAAGAAATAAAAAGCAGGGATGTTAAATTTTCCATGTTCCGTTTTACAGGTGTTCATTCAATATTTTTTTACAGTAACTGAAGAAGGAAGGCAATACCATAGTTATAATTCCCTTTTCTTGCTTGCTTGCTTTCTTCTACAGTGACAGAGGATGTTGTTAGTGTTTTGTATGCCCCTGCTAATTTAGAAGGCTAAAGAATCCTATGGTTTTAAAAACTAGATGGTGGCAGATGAAGAATGGTGATGTTAGAAGGAAAAGAAAGGTAGATAGAGGAAAAAGAAGAGAGCTAGTGACGCAGAAATACAGCCTGATTTTATACACTGAAGGAAACACAGGCAAAATAGATTTCCTACCACAGGTAAAATCGAAGTGGGAAAAATAAAATATTGGGGGGGGGTGGAAGACTGCATTATACTGAAGTTCCTGCATGTGATCAGGCTATTTTCTATCTTTCTGATGAAATTACAGATAAATGCCATAATAATAGTGTTTTGTGTTAATGAACACACATGATATTTATTTAGTTAGTTTCACATTAGAAAAGTCTGGATGAAGAAAGGCTTTCTATGTGAGATTCATTTTGCATGTCATCTTTATAGTCTGACTGACTTGCTTGTGGCATTAGATGGAACACAAATGGGTACTAGAGAACAGGGAAAGGACCAAATTGGGATAAAATTTCACAGGAAAGTCTTATGAAACTAAGTAAAAGTGTTTGAGTGCTTTATCTGAGAAAAGCCAATAAATCTATTTTTTGAACCTTTGATTTCTCCTTGTCTTAATTAGATATATCTTGTGAAAAGTTCATCAAAATAAATGTTTGGCATATTTTTTAAAAATTACAAAACCATTCCTTATTATAATGAAAAAGAAGCATTTTGAGCTTGAAAGTATGATGGAAATTACTACACTTAGCCTATAGCAAAACATTCTGCATCAAAGAGCTGTGCTAGCTGAGGCAATAGTCAATGTTTAAAAAGGAATAATGAATGTAGAAAATAAAGCTTGAATTTTAATTTTCACAGCATGTGGAAACTTAGATAGTTTTATCTGTGGAGTTACATTCTTGTCCTTAAATCCAGACCAAACTTCAATCTGTGATCATGATATAGTTCGTAAACCCACAGTCCACAAATCTGGCAGATCTGGAAAAACAAACCAGAAAAAATCAGAAGCTGTCATTTTAATATGCCCGAACGAATGTAGTGGGCTGTCTTCTGAAATGAAATATTTACATAAAAATTAGAAGATTTCCTAAAAGAACTGCAAAATCACAGATTGGGTGAGGTTGGAAGGGACCTCTGGAGGTCATCTGGTCCAACCTGCCCTGTGCAAACAGGGCCACCTAGAGGTGGTTGCCAGGGTCTGTCCGGATGGCCTTTGAATATCTCCAAGGTGGGAAAGTTGACGACTTCTCAGAGCAACCTGCATCAATGTTCAGTCACCATCACAGTAAAAAAATGTTTTCTTATGTTCAGACGGAACCTCCTATGTTTCAGTCTGTGCCCATTGCCTCTGGGCCTGCCACTGGGCACTAATGAAAAAAGCCTGGCTCTGTTCTCTTTGCACCCTCCCTTCAGGTATTTATGTACATTGATGAGATCCCCCCTGAGCTTTCTTTTGTCCAGCCTGAACAGTTCCATCTCTCTAAGTCTTTCCTCACAGGACAGATGTTTCAGTCCCTTAATCATCTTCATGGCCCTTTGTTGGACTTTATCCTGTATCTCCATGTCTCTCTTGCACTGAGGAGCCCAGAACTGGACATGACACTCCAGGTGTGTCATCACCAGTGCTGGGTATAGGGGAAGGATCCCCTCCTTTTACCCACTGGCAGTACTTCGTATAATGCATCCCAGAATACCATTAGCCTTTGCAGCAAAGGCACATTTCTGGCTCATGTTCAACTTGGTGTCCACCAGGATCCCAGGTCCTTTTCTGCCAAGATGCTATCCAGCGGGGTGGCCCCCAACATACATTGGTGCATGAGGTTGTTCTTCCCCAGGGGTAGGACTTTACACTTCCTCTTGTTGACCTTCATGAGGTTCATGTCAGCCCATTCCTCTTCCTGAAGGAGAACCCAGAGACTGCTGCAAAAACCGCTTCCTCGGTTGGCTGCCTCTGTTATCTGCACTATTACAAAGATACTTCTGAATAACCTGCTACAGAAGCAGGACAGTTGAATTGTTGCAGTACTCTCTATAGGTTAATTAGTTCTGAATAGAAATAGACTGTTAACTTTGCTGCATGTTCTGGCTAATGTGGCCATCCTGCTTTAGAGTGTACTTTGTAGACATACAAGATTCCTCAGTGCTAGGATATATTTCTGCACAATAAGTCTATCAATGTAGGACAATATTATATGCAGACTACTGAAAAGATCAGCACTGGCATCCTGTGAGCATTCAGCTTTCATTCAGCTTTCTAACAGTCACTCTGAATAACCAGTTACTAATTGTAGGGAGCAGTTCAATCCTCTTACTTTTTTTTTATTCTATTCTTTTTAGGCAAAGAACAAATAACTGGTGTAATTTTCATGCTTTGTCTTACATTTGTGTATTTTGTATTAGAAAGAATTATAAGAAACATTACCTATAATACATGCAAGAATATGAAAATAAGCAGCTATTTAGATTTAAGGTTTGTAAATATTTTTTGGAGTAAACCAACTTGATTCTTAAGCATTCTTTAAGATAAAGGTTTTTGAAGGATCTGGCTCCTCATTTGTCTACCTAGCTTTATCTAATATACGTAAGAATCTAACTATAAAATTCAGCATGAGAAAATCTTAAAGGCCTTTAGTCCATTTTAAAATGTTTCATTTTATTATTATGTTCATAGTAACAAGAAAAACTTCTGCTTATAAACCATTCCCACTTAGATCAACCAATACATTTCATAGTTTTGTTTACATGACTTGGCTGGTAGTTCTTCTTCAAACTTCCTGTTTCCAAGTTTCTGTAACTGTTGTCTCAGCTCAGGTCTTTATTGTGAACTTGGATAGCATCAATGATTTCAATGAAACTGGTAATTATGCACAGATTCAACTCTAAACACAAACATGCAGGGCTATAATGTTGGTCTCTTTAAAAAGAGGTTCTTTCCTTTATTTATTTCAGCAAAATTAGGAAGTCCACCCCATTCCTCTTTTATTCCAAACTTCTGACTTTTCTTTTAAACATTTTTAAAATTGGGCAGATTTGATAGTTAAAATCTGCCATGGAAACAGGCCCCATTAAGAAGTGTGTATTTTAAGTTTATTTTGGAAGGTGGAAAGAAAAAGAGCACAGAGAATATATTTGTTCTAGTCTTCTGAAGTGTGCAGGTAGTAAAGACTCCTCACCCATGGCTGCAGTGAAAACTGTAAGGAATAATGTTGCTGAAAACTAATCAGGGTATCTGGGGGCTGGAAAGACTTATAAAATGAAAGGTGTTGCAAATGAGCTCCTAGACACTGTCAAATGGTTGGAATGAGCTTTGCTTCAGCATTTCTCCTAAAAGCCTGCAAAGATGGCCAGCAAAAAAAAAAGCCTCTCCTTCACACCATATGAGCTGTTTAGGTGAGAGCATTCAGGCAAAAGTTCTTCTTGATTATAGAATCATCCTGTTGCAAGCCTGAATGGTTTTTATATTCCTAATGAATTATAGCTCACTGTCCTTCTCCTACAGCCTTTATCATAGACTGACTCTTTCCATCTCCTTGCTTCTCAAATATGAAAGGGAAAATTCTTTACTGAAAAAAAAATCCAACAAAATTATGGAGCCAGATGTCAATGGTGTCCTAACCTTTTTTTCATTTAGGAACTGTAATATGGTCTTCACTTACATAATCAAATGCTCCTTCTCAAGTAATTTATTTTTACTTAAAACCTTGAGTTTCATATTTTTCACCATTTTTTTTTTCACACAGAAAAATTGGTGCTTTTAAACAAGTATGCATTGGCTGTACTCTAGTTTAGCTGATATTTTTTGCTTGCTCTTCCTTATATTAGAACTCCATATTTTTCTGTGCTCAACATCATAGGTAACTCCACCCTTTAAAAAGTATTCTTCCTTGAAAAGAGATGTTCAGATAAGTATTCTTAAAAGTCTTCAGATAGCCTCTCCAAAAACAGGGAGAGTAGCCATTACCGAAGGTGAACTTTTTGTTTTATTACCACACATGGAGATAAATCTTATGACTGCTGAATTGTAGATTCTCTTAAAGATAACTTAGAGGTCATAGATATGAAATACACAGTAGTAAATTGTTTAACTATACTGCTGGTGAAATAGTTGTCTAGCTAAAATATAAAATTTTTTCCTTTCTAGCAAGCAGAAGATCCATACTTTCGTTCAGCTACCAGCTTTCCAAGTCAAATTTTGGAATCTGTTAGTTACAAGACATTGCATATCCTACAAGGTATCAGCTTGAATTTAAGATCAGTAAATCGGTAATTTACTTTTTTTTTTTGTTTTCTTCAATTATCATTCCTTAAAAAAAAAACTAAAGAAGAAAAATCCATTCAAAGACAAACTTAATCTTTTGTTGGACAAAAATAAATAGCTATCTCTGATTCTTGACTTCTTATGAAGGCAAAGATCTCTTTAAGCTTATGAGTAAAGGCTACAAAACTGCATCAAAAAGTCTTTGAAGGGAAAATAAGTAACACATTCCTGTGATGCATTATGTCTTCTTTAGTAAAAATGTAGTCCAGACTTGCCTATACTCTCAGTCTGATGTACACTGATCTGGGAATGCAGAGTAAATGTAAACCTGCACAGAAAGGAACATGAAGTCAGAGCGAACTACATTTTGACACCTTTAGCCATAACCAATAGTTGCTTACTCCAGGAGTGGTTTCATTTAATTCAACAGACCTCATACCAGTAATATATGCTTGCTTTCCACTGGTGTGCCTCTTGTGCAAAGTACTTCCTAGTCAGAGTGACAGCAGTCAATATCCACATCCCACAGGTGGAATCAACTACACAACAAGAGAATCAAGTCCTTGATAGACACACGTAAACCAAAATGTACCAAACAGTTACCCACAACAAAATGTACCAGAGGGATTGTTTTCCCTCCTGTGAATTTTGGATCAAGTTTTCACAAAGAATTCGTAAAACTGAATAAAGTATATCTAAGTATACTTTGAAGACTATGTAATTCAAGCATTTTCTATTAGAAGTTTCGAAAACCAGTATTGCGCATATCGGATAATTGGGTGACAATTCTATTTGTATTCTCTATGTAACATGAAGGCTACAGACTGGTAAATATTCCAAAAACTAGTGGAAAGCGGATGATTGAAGCTTCCAGAAAACTTTGATTCAAATACAGGACTACTTGTTAGGTTTCTCTCAAACTACTTCTAGCGGGAAAACATTAAAAAATCACTGTAAGTAGAACTCTGTTATACTTCTATCTACTTAACGTGTAAGTTTTATGTGGCATAAATCTTTTAATAGCTTTTCTCAACTGTTTCTTACTTTGTATAATTTATTAATAATATACTGTAAGTTTTACAAAACTAAATGCATCGAGGAAAAGGAACAGAGGAGTCTGGCACCGCACCACAAGGGGATCTTGAATTAAACTCTAGTGGGCATTTCAAGACTCCCACATTCCCTTCTAGGAAAGAGATTACTGCAGCAGTATATTCAAAATGCACTATACTGTTATTTTAAAACATGGTCCTACAGTATTCATTTTAACACAATTTCTTGTATTTCCAACCCTGGCAACCCTATCAAATTACACTGTAAACAGCTGTGTTGTACCAACACTCTTAAAAGGAAATCCCATTTCTTGGCCCGTATAAACAACATTATGAACACTATTTTTCTGTCCTTGTTTAGTTTCTGGAATGCAATACGACAGCATGTTAGAGACAATTACAAGTCATGATTAAGAGTATTCTGCATGATTCCCTCAGAACTGCCTGAGATTATTACTAAGTACAAATGAATAGTGCCATGGAGAAAATGGAGGGTATTTTAATCCTTCATTCCAAAGCAATGAAATAACTGTGAAGCCCTGTAAAGAGCATAGACAAATCTTTTAGAAGTGATGTATTAAAAATGTATATTTAAGTCCTTGCAGTTTGCTAATATTGACATTTCAAGGTCAAAGTTCTTTCAAGTAGGGACAGATCTTGTAAAACACAGATACATGAATGGACATAAAAAATTTTAATTGCAAACCTAAGAGCAAATTTCCAGCACAGGGTACATAAAATACACATGCAGTTACAATAAATAGTGAGATTTTCTGTTTTCTGAGTATTTTAAAAATTGACTCCACATCTGATTTTCTTATGGAAATGTCAGAAAATATTACCTTCATTTTATTTCATGAATATTTGCATTTTTATCATGTTAGAGGATATTTTAATGAATTTAATGAAACTTGATGAAGCCTTATAAGTTCCCTCAAAATGACACTTGAAGCCTAGGAATGCCTAAATGGTATATCTAGTTCCAACCAAGAGTTAGATCTTGTATCAGTTAAGTACTACCTTTCACATTACCTCTTGACATTAATTCATCTGACCTTTTCATCAAATGTCATACAAAAATTACTTCTCTGGTCAGTGGAGATGAGCAATTGAGGTGTAAATCTGAGACTGAAATCTCATGAGAGGTGCCTCTCTCCCTCCAGTGCCTATAGAGGGAGCCTGGCTGCCACATTTTTAAAATTCTGTAATTAGGTGAGATGAATCCCCATCCTTCATATGACAGTATGACATATGACCCATGATACATTCCAAACAGTTAAGCAAGTAACTTCAAATCTCTGCATCCTCATATAGTAAGTTATACAACATAAAATTAAGAAGCTTTTCCTAAGAAACACTGCATGTTATTAGGAAAACAATAACACAAAGAGTGTATATAAGCTTGTTATCAGATGATGCTAAATGGTGCATGAGTTGAGCATAGATTTTGCCTATGCTTTACTTTGTATTTGTCATTAGTGGTGACTAAAGTAAAACAATATACCAATGAGAAAATTGTAGAGTAACAAGGTTTGGGGACACCTGCCATAGCCCATTACACTAGAAAGTTCAGACAAAAACTCCTTTTCAGACAACTGAGAAAATAATTTTTAGCACTACAGCAATAGCAAGGAGAAAAGTAATATCAACATGGCTTGTCAAGAACAAGTTATACCAAGTTAGTTTAATTTCCTTTCACAACAAGGCAACAAATCTTTTAGGCAGAGCAGAAACAGTTGTCACATATTTTGAATTTTAGATCTGTTCTGTGTTAAGCCTTGTAAGCAAGTGAGGGAAACAGAAGAAAGTTGCTAATCACTCACTATAAATCTGAAAGGGTGTATTGAATGATGCTACTGAAGGTTCTGTCTTGGATCTCACTTTGCTGGCTTTATCTCTGACTTGCTTTCTGTTGTACTGAATTTCTAGGTAAAGACAGACTAGGAAGAACAGTAGCAATGATGGATTACAATGCAAAGAGGTCTTGACAGATGTAAGAAAAAGATTAAGAGGTAATTCAGTAGAAATATATGCAAAATTCCACATTTTGTTCCCTGTAAATGCAGCTGAATGAACAACAGGCTGGACATCAGTTGTAGAATATTCGAACAGATGAGGAACAATTGATGGCAATGGTATTACTTAGCCTAAAGAAGAAAAGCTTGGAGGGAAACACGATAAAAGTTTTTGGATATTCACAAAGTAAATACTTATTCTTGATTTCTACTGCTGCAATGACAAAAAGTATGGATCAATTTGCAATAAGAGAAACTCAAATTACAAAGAAGAAGAAGAAAGAAGAAAGACGAAAGAAGAAGAAGAAGAAGAAGAAGAAGAAGAAGAAGATGTTGATTATGATGACAAAGTAATAACAATGCAGTTCGAAGGGTAGTGATGCCTGGGAATTTCATGGGACCTTATTGGTCAAGGAGGAGCGGACAAGATTTCTTCTTAATTTTTCTTCTAAGTTTACATGATACCATGATTCTTTACTTTGGAAGTAGAACTTTGTGAGTCATATTTCTTACTTGTTTCTTAAGATGAAACTGGAGCTATGCATATTCCCAAAATTGACAAATTGACTGGTGAAAGAAAGTCCTTAAAGTTTGAACTATGCTAATGAGGTGATCTGCTGCCCTGTTATCTTTTGTGCTAGTTAGAGATGGATCATTAAACCCAGAGAAGATATATCTTTTATTCCTCTTTGTATTACTATTTCTATGGAGGATCATGTTTTCCTTGCACTCTAAAGGAATATATCCTTTATACCTATACCTATAGGTATATATACCTCTATATATCCTGTAGCACCTCCTTTTTACTGTTGATCTGGGAGGAAAAGAAGTCCCTTTTTTGGCTCTATTTTAAAAAATACTATTTCTAAATTTAACACAAACACATTTCAAAAAGGAAAAAAAGCCAGGAAAGCTTCTTCCTTTTTGTGGCTTAATTCAGAAACAACTTTATAGCTATTGCTATCCAGTGGTTTAAAACGTTTGTTAAGATACTGTTGCTCTCTCTTATAACTGTGAAAAATCCACTGCAAATTTTGGTTCTGACACATAGCTGTATCAAGTATTCACAACACTTTCTTAATTATAGCCTTGCATTTCAATAAATAATTAGAATATAAAAAACTCATAGAACAGTGTTTTACACTTCTTCTAGTACACCTCCCTAATTCCACAGATTCTGCATTGTGTTTCCCTGTGTTTGATGTGACTAAATACTGTGATTGACTAAAAAGAATAAAATGTTGAACTGAAATGTCTTCTGCGACCAAGCTGACTGAAGTAGCAAAGATGGTTAATATTTCTTCCAGATCAAGTTGCATGGCTGAAATCCGGTAACCACAATACTGTTCCCTTTTGAATAAATAATGACAAATACATATATATGAATATATGAACATGTATTCCTATATATGCTCTGCTACTAAGGGAAAGTAAACTTCTCAATTATATCAACAAACATGTTTGTTGCTATATTATGTTGCTGAGCATTTGGAATTTATCCATGTGTGGTATGGAATCTGTTTGAAAAGAGAACAGAATAAATTAGTTTTATTCTGTCATCTCTTTGCTTTGCATCAAAAATTTAAAACCTCAGGGTCAAAGACTGCCTCTGTGGGATGTATTTATGCTGCTGCTTTCTTAGACTTTGTGTTGTCTTTATATCACTAAGAATAAAGAATATTCTAAGAAATATAAAAATATAGAGCTAATATATAGAAATGTAAAAGCAGATTATTTATTGTTAATTTAGCAGTAGAAAAGTTCTACCTACAGTAAATTTTGAGAAAAAGAAAACCTGAAAGGGAACCAAGTCTTAGGTATAAGCAGAGCTCAAAAGCTATTGCAGTGTTGAAAGTGGATTGTAACAATGCAAAGTACTATCCTGGAGGTTGACCTTGTGCATTTAATTGCATGCATTCTAAGTAGTCCCAGCAAAATCATTGAGACTACTTGGAGTGCTGGAAGCATGTGCATAAATCTTTACAATAGCAGGACTCAAAAACCAATATACTATGTACCTAACCATTTTATATTAAGAAAATACTGGTGTAAAAATATAGAGAGCCTAATCTGTCAAAATCTGAGGTATCTATTTTCTTGATTAAAAATGACTGCTTATAGGGCATGACCCTCCAGTAGAAGAAAGTAATCTCTTTGATCACTAAGTAGCTGATAGAGAACAGATTGAAAAAATTCTTTTGCTGCTTTTGTTTTGCTTAGTTTTCTCTACTATTTTGGGAAGTAGGAGAAAACAACATGTCTTTCTCCGTTGTGAAAATAGTGACAACTTCAACATTTTGCAAAAACCGAGGGGATAGAGCAATGCTTTACTATGACTATGACAATCTCAGCAACCTGATCATTTTCTGAAGTAAGAAAATATGAAGAAATGTCAGAAAAACTTGCTAATGGTAATCATTGCATATCATCTGTCTGTCTTTTAAAAAGGAACTTTAAAGTATCATTCAGAAAAGATATCCTGGTTCAGTTTTATTTTTCTTTAAATCAACAAGGATGAGATTATATTTTACAGAATCACACAGACTCACAGAATGGTAGGGGTTGGAAGGGACCTCTGGAGATCATCTTGTCTAGCCCTCCCTGCTACAGCAGGCACACCTAGAGCAGGGGGCACAGGAACGCATCCAGGCAGGTTTTGATTGTCTCCAGGGAAAGAGACTCCACAACCTCCCTGGGCAGCCTGTGCCACTGCTCTGGCACCCTCACAGGAAAGAAGTTTTTTCTCATATTGAGGTGGAACTTCCTGTGTTCCAACTTGTGCCCGTTGCTCCTTCTCTTGTCACCGGGCACCACTGAAAAGAGTCAAGTCCCATCCCCTTGACACCCACCCTTGAGATATTTATAAGTATTGATGAAATCCCCCCTCAGTCTTCTCTTCTCCAGGCTGAACAAGCCCAAGTCTCTCAGCCTTTCCTCATAAGGGAGGTGCTCCAGTCCCCTGATCATCTTCGTTGCTCTCCATTGGACTTGCTCAAGCAGTTCCGCGTCCTTCTTAAACAGGAGGGCCGAAAACTGGACACAGTACTCCAAATGTGGTCTCACTAGGTCAGAATAGAGGGGGAGGGTAACCTCCCTCAGTCTGCTGGCCACAATCCTTTTCATGCAGCCCAGGACACTGTTGGCCTTCTTGGCCACAAGGGCACATGGCTGGCTCAGGGTCAGCCAGCTGCCCACCAGCACTCCCAGGTCCTTCTCAACAGAGCCACTTTCCAGTAGTTCAGCCCCCAGCCTGCATCGGTGCATGGGGTTGTTCCTCCACACGTGCAGGACCTTGCACTTGCTCTTGTTCAATTTCATCAGGTTCTTCCTCTCAGCCCAGCTCTCCAGCCTCTCCAGGTCTCACTGGATGGCAGCACAGCCTTCTGGTGTATCAGCCACGCCTCCCAGCTTGGTATTATCAGCAAACTTGCTGAGGTTATGCTCTGTCCCTTTGTCCAGGTCACTGATGAATATATTGAACATGTCCGGACCCAGCACAGACCCCTGGGGAATACCGCTAGTGACAGGATCTAAATCCAGACTCTTCTCCATTGATCACGACCCTCTGAGTTCTGTTGTTGAGCCAGTTTTCTGTCCACCTCACTGTCCTCTCATCCAACCCACACTTCCTTAGCTTGTCTATGAGGATGCTATGGGAGACAGTATCGAATGCCTTACTAAAGTCAAGACAGACAACACACTGCTCATGCTGTATCAACCCAGCCAGTCACACCACTGTAGTATGCTATCAGGTTGGTCGGTTTTAAAAGAGTTTATGGTAATGGCCTAAACTTGCCACAGTTTGTTGCAACTGTTTAAGTATATAAACTCTGAATATGTTGAATGGTGACTGATTTTCAGAGGGCTGAGTTGAGGGTTATATATCTCTTGGGATCAAACACCTCTGATTATTGAGTTCAAACTCTGAAATGCTGTGGATTTCTGCAAGAAAATTACAGTGAAGTGTCAGCATTGCTATAGTTGAGCATGAAACCACTTCTCTGTATGAAGGTCAAGTCTTCTATCTAGTCATATATTAACATATTCATTCAGATTGTCTCGAAATCTGTTGTTGCTTAGGGACTGCAGGATAGGCTTAGTGACCCTTAATTATGGTCTCAGAGAAAGTAAGTCATTAATGAGAGAGTGCCCTTTGGCTCCCATACACAGAGCAAAATCATAAACAAAAAACCCCAAACCAATAACAAAATAGCAACAAAACCAACAAAACAAACAAAAAATGCCTCCAAGGGTCTCCAAATGCAATTAATATCAATCTAACTTTTACAGTATTTGGGAATATATATATCATAGATATAGATATCTAATAAGGCAGTTAGCCCTCCCAGGTTCTGTTTTGTTCTGCTGTTGGAAGACCAACTAAATGGTGTGATTTAAGGCAGCAGGGAAAAAGACAGATAGTGGGGACCCCTGAGAAATGCTGAGAATTAAGACAAGAAGCATATTGGGGCCATAAATTTCTGCCACATTCTAACAGAAACTGGGAGGCCATTGGGTAGCCCATGGACTAACGATGAATACAAGAATTTATGGTGTTAAATATTATCCTCAGTGTAAGGGAAAAGGAGATTAAAAATAGAATACACATGGTGCAGTTGCTATAAAATAGGCTAAGTGAGTTTGGGACTTACACAGATTGCTCCTGTTTAAAAGCACTCACAAAGTTTGCATTAGCAACAGAAGACATCATAGTCTGTCCATAAGTAGTCATTTACTATATTTCTAAAATATTCTGCATTGCCAGGTGATGAACGGACAGTTTGGATTTATATATTTGTATTAACTCTGTTATTGTCTAATTTTACATGGTAGGAGTGTTGTTAAATCTAATATGCTGAAGAGGCAATTATGACATGTTAATGAAGGCATATTTTATACCTTTTATATATATATTTATATTTGTATATATATGCACATACATAAGAGGAAACATATGAGGACAGTTGTGTGTGCATATATATACATGTACAAAAAGTGTACAGTGTGCCTATTTTAGAAGCTTAATGTGTACCGTCACCCTGAAATATAAGTGTTGAAAAAAATAGTGCAGATCAGTTTATGAGCCATACCTTCCTAAACTGAAAGAGAAGTAGACATCCCTGAAAGCCTACTAAGACAGATCAAATCTACCCAAGTAGGACACCTCCTTCTCTAAGAGGACTAGTGATTGTGGAAAGGAGGTCAACTAAATTACTGTAAAGACTGTAAGTGGATTTAAAGCCAGCCTGGAATTGGGTTCCATTCTGTTTTTATTGTATATATCATTGTTCTTAATCTTTGTAATAGATGTTGAATTCCTCTGATTCACATCCCAAATTTAGCTGTCTACAGAGGTGGTGATTTACCCCAGTTAGTGTCCAAACTCCCATTAAAGTAAATCAAGGAAAGGGTTCAATTCAGATATTGAATATTCAGTTCAGATACCTGTCCACACACAGGTATCAAGTGTCCTCTGAGGATATGACACGGGACTGGAAAGTAAGCTATACATTTCTGTACGTGAACCTGAACCCCAAGTAGGAAAATCAAAGTCATCCCAAACTGCACTAAATGTTTAGATGTGGGCAAGTAAATTAAACCTTCCTCCAGGTCTGTATAGCTAGATTCAGTCCAGAAAATGGTTCCACTGACCATGAAAGGATCTTGAACACATACCTCATATATAGGTATCCCCATATAGACTTCTAAATGTAAGCATTTGAATTTAAACTAAACCTCACCTCTAGTATAATCTTAAGCATTTTCTAAATGTCAGCAGTTTTTACTCTTGTATTACAAAAAAGGTATCTTAGCAATTGCTCCTGCTTTACTCCAGTAGAGATATGTTTTACTCTAGCAGTGTATTCATCAGTCATTTAACACTCTTTTGAGTTTTGGGTTTAGTAAGTTATTATTTAGTTAGTATTATTATTACAGGTAGCTATGAAAAGATATTTTTTAAGTACAAATTCAACGGATTTTTTTCAGCATTTTCTACTCTGAACTTTAATGTCCATCTAAGTACAGCTTGACATGTATAGTATTCAATTAGTATCATTTAGCGTATTCTAATATAATGAAAACCTGAAGAAAATAAACATCTTGTTTAAACACCCAGCTGCTGTTGACCAATGGGCGCAGTACTGAGAGGGTAACATACTGCAGGCAATGTCACACTTGTTTCTTTTTGATAGCTTCAGTTTTAACTGATGTTAAAGCTTGATTAAGCAGTTTTAAATTCCCTTGCCTATAAGCAATTATTTCTCATGGGACAACATGTTGCCTGTGGCCATTAAGTGAGGTCACTGATTGATGAAGGCAGACCTTCTTTTGATTAGTAAAATTGAAAACTAAAAGTATCAGAAAGAAAACACAGATTTGTAAAAATCTGAGACAATGTTTTAATGAATAAATCAAAAATGAAATGTACTTTGAGGAATAAGACAATTCATATAAATTATTTATCAAGAGGATTTTCCTCATCAATGATAATTTTACTTTTGCTGGGAAAAGTGTTCAAGCTGTTGTGAAGGTTTCACTCACGTTTGGTGAGCAGTTCTCAGTGATTCAGTCTAAAGGACAGGAATTAAAATCCTTGATCTTGCAAGATGCTTGAGGTAGATGATGGCATAAGTACCCATTGAGGTAAACAATTTTCTTTTTGTGTGCATTTGCTTATATAAATAGGCTATAATGAAGAACTTTAATATTGGTTAGATAACTATGTAGGGAGAGAATAAAACTGAAAAACTCCTGAAAAAGACAAAGGGTAGGAAATTTTTTCATACCAGATATATATTTTGTGAAAATTTCATGCTCTATAAAACATACTGTAGATTTGAAATATACCTCTAAGACCATCAAAGAACTACTGATTTTCAGTGATTACAAAATATGTAATAAATCAGTAAGAAATAGGATACAATCACCTAGATTGAATAAGCAGTAATTCTGTCACATTAGAGAAAATGACATAGGGACATATTTTTATATAATTTATAGATATGGGCATTCATAATTTGTCTAAATGAATATCTTCATATAATGTACATAGGCACTGGATCTGGTTAAGAAGTCTCTTGAAGGGCTAAAGAAGCTCTGAGATCTGAACACTTCTAGAAATCTAGCCTGTCAAGAATGATCTTGAGCGTGTATTTGGGATTGAAGCAACACATACTTTTTGAAGGATGATTTTGCCTTTCCCTTATCCTAGTAAAGTTTTATAAACTGTAATAGGAACCATGCTTTTCTAACCAGGAGTAGGATTTACCTCTACACTTAATATAATCATTCTATCACCACATAAATGTTTGAAGAAATCAGTTCTGATAGGAGTAGAGAAAGCAGACATCTAAGGGAGTTGAACTATACAACCTCCTTCTTCCAGGACTGATATTTTCATGCTCATGTTCTGAGCTTTAATACTGATATGCAACGAACCAAAATCCTCTTACACAGTAAACCTGAAAATGTTATTTTGGAAGCAAGTAGAGAAGAATATGAAGTATTTTAAACACTATAGATCTTGCTCTTGAGTCTTGAATATCAACAAATCAGATTCTGTAAAGCAGACCTGTTTTTCTAATTTTCAGTAGAAGTTGATAGAATAATGCTTCAGTAGTTTTTCTGTTTTTTCTAATTAAACAAACAAACAAAAACACTCCCAAGATTAAAATGCATAGAGAGCTCAAGAGAAATTTAATTTAAAACAACTTTACAGGAGGGACATAAAAGTAGTTTACTGCCTCAGCTTAAATAAAATTGTATACAATGAAGAATATTACCAAGAGTATGAAAAGAGAAAATTGCATCTACAAGAAATTAATATGTAGCTTGTTGTGTTTCGCTCAGAAGCTAGGGGAGTGAGTATGACTGGGGGATGTGAGAAGGATGACAACAAACTCCCTCCCTCATTTAAAGAATCCTCACAATGACGTCCAGAAAATTTCCCTGCAAATAGACCTTTATCCTTTTTCTTTTCACATGCAAGTGTAAAACAATCTTTCCATAAAGGATAATCTCAGCAAAGCTTTCCACTTCCTAAAGTATACACTGGGTATGCATATCAAAGGGATGTTTCGTGGGTGGTTTTGAACAAACACTAGGAGAAAACCATGACAGGTGAGCACCAGACAAAAGCATAGTTATACTGTTAAGGGCTAAGGCATAGATATACCATTAAGAGCAAAGTAAATGAATGAGCTTGACTACCATGCAAATGTTTCTTCAGGCGGTCCTATTTCTTTGCAGGAAATTAATCAACATGAAATACCAAAAGGTTTTCCATTAATATTTTCCTTTTATTTGAGTACGACTTTGGTTGAGTGGCCTACACTCTATAGGACGGTAGCACACCTTCTTAACATAATAGGGTCTTGTAAGAAAAGATGAGATAGGAATTAAAATGCTGGTGGGGAATTTTCTAGTGTGGTTTTTCCAGTAACATAGGGCATCACATCAAAACCTAGAATTCTAACCAATATATGTTCAAATTCCAACACAATTTTTCTCTGAAATATTTTCCAGTTCAAAATTAAATTCTGGATATAAAGAGGTGGGCAACAAGAGCTAACATAACCCATCACCGACTCAAGGGTGTAAATGTGACTCACCTGGAACACTGGAGACCTAAGTTTTGATTCCTGCTCTGTCTGATTTAAAACAGTACCGTTGAACCTGCGTCTTTTATATTCAAGGTGAGTGCCATTACAGGTAAACGATAAAGTTAGTCTCTTTCTCTGACCTAATGAAGATTCATTTATATAAACAAAGTAGAACAGTCTCAGTAAGAATGAATGAAAGCAAGAGCAATTTTGGTTATTCATATGTATTATACTGATTACAGGGGCCAGAAATTCAAAATGAAAGCTGACATTCACACATTCTGCCAAAAGAGAATGATAAAAAGCATGCAAACAAGAATGGTAAATACTGATAAAATTACATGTTTTAAAGACTGTGGATGTCTGTAAGAATGGCTTGTTTCAGTAATAGCTTGAGTAGATAGAATTTGTAATTTTCAGCAAATGGATTCTTCTATAGTCCTTATGCCCCCTCCCACGCCCTTCCTGTTAATTTAAACGCTGCTTGTGCTGCTACTGTCAGCTCATCACAGCTGCAAGATCAGCCCTTAAGAGAGCCAAGCAAACTGGATGCATCTTTTCCAGGATGTATGCTACAGCCAGTCATTTGTCTTATATAATTTATTTACAAAAGAAAAATTGCAATCTTTGTAAGTCTCACAAATGTAACTTCTTGTGCCAGCCAGGATATCAATCCCTAATGCTTTACAAGCTGCTTCTGTATGTCTCTTTCTGTTTCGGATGTCTGAATCTAAATGACTTTGTTACTATTCAGATTGATTTAACCTTTCTTCAAAAGCTATCATATCCATTTTAAAGATGAAAAACTGTGATCCTTACATACCAGAGGTATGATGAAGAACTGCCAAAATGAAAAACTAGTGGCAGAAGTGAAAGTTTCAATGTTTCATATTGGTAAAAGCCATACAATTAAAATTTAAAAAAAAAAAGTATTCAATTTAGATTTGGATTTGTTAGTGAAATGTCTACCCATTTTATAGATACTTGAAAGTCATGAGGATGGGAAAACCACTTCATTGAAGAACTTTTAATTTATATTTTTGAAGCATACTCATATACTGATATCATAACCTAGAAAGGAAGAAATAATATTTATCCCTAGAAAATATATCAAAGTGTACAATTTTAGATTTTTAAAATCAGTATTTGACTTTAAAAGCTCCCATATTCTATTACTTCTTTTCTCAGCTGAAGGGCTGCTCCTTTGGGTGTTAGTTGCAAAAAAATTCGTGACTTTCCACTACATTGTCAAATTCATATTCGCTTAGCAATACACATTACCCCTAACCTTTCACCTTAATGGTTCCTACATATTAAATCTACATTTGTATTATTTGATGTAATAATATGTACCTGTTAATGCAGTTCTCTTTAAAGGTCAAACAAATAAAGTACATGAGCTAAAAAGGGAGGGTACAAGACTATAAACTGTTCTGTGTTAGTTAGTTTTCAAGTCGGAATACTTTAGACATGTTTCTAGTGCTTTGCGTCATGGTAAAGGAGTTATAAGTAGGTCAGATGGGTGCTCAGTATGAGAGTCTCTCTCTGCGTAATGTGGTTCAACTGGCTGTAGGGGGTGTGATTCATTGTGCATTCCACATTGCTTCCAAATATAACCTGGCATTTTTTGTGTGCAAATCACTGTATAAAGAAGTTATGTAAAGAAGATTTAATAATAGTGTTACCTTATATTTTTCTGCATTGTGTTTTATCAATTTCTCCATGTTAAAGAAAAATAATTCTGTTTATTATTATGATGTATTTGCAATGGATTGAATTTATCATTCACCATTGTAAACACATCAAACAAATATTGTTTAGGATTATATGAAAAATATTTTGACTAGCACTTTCCTCAGTATCTAGTATTTAGAATGCATGACTGTATATATGTATGTGCCTGTGTGTATGAAAGAGGCATAAAGAGATACCAGGCATGTGGGGAAACCAGCTATTGTGTTTACACATGCCTGAACAGCAACAAATTTTCTAATCTAACTGGAAATGTGTGGTTCATTTCAAGGGCAGGAATGAACATTATTAATAAGCTGAGAAAAGACATAGATATTTCAAAAGAATAATTTTTTTTAGTTAAGGAGATATTTGATATTAAAATTATCCACAATATTAAGGTTTTAGTGTAGTAGATAATATGATTTTTTTCTAAGTAATTATTATTTCAGTGGTACTAAATATTTAAATTGGTAACCCTCATTTTTTATCTTTTTTTTTTTAAAATGGAATTTTTGCAAGGAAGGTGAGACAAATCTTAGAGGAATGTAAAGGACTACCTGCCCATCTGGGAAGGAGAGGTGGATATCATCTTTGTGGTAATTTCACACAGAATTAGATGGCTGGAGAAGGAAAAAAATGCCTCTTGGGATAGCTATCCATGGAGCAATGGACACAGCCACGACTGCACGATTACACTGCTTGGCTTTTAATCAGTTTTCGCTTCATAACTGGTTGTGTCTCAAATGGCTGTGGGCTTCATGTTGAAAATGTTAACTCAAGAAGGGGAGCTGAAGTTCCCCTGGCCTAGGGCTCTAGCTCCAAAAGCAGTCAATAACTATTGTCTAGGCAGAGGAACACAGAGTAAGCAGAGCCTGATTCTCCTCTTGTATGCTCTTCCCACCACCTGTCAATCAAATATCTAAGCAATTACTAAACCAGTGTAGGCGCCCAGTCAGTTGCGGTCTTTCAGGACTTCTTGTGCTCTTCAGCCGCTTAAAAATTTTTTATCACAAATCACAATGTGTTTGTAATTTATAAAAGCGTCATGAGGTTTTTTGCTTAAGTTAAACTTGATAGATCGATTCTCGTTACACTGGACAGAATGTTTATAACTTACAGGCTCAATGTTATTGCATGTAGAACTAATATATAGCTCTTACATTACTGTAAAGAAGTAATAACTGTTTTGTAGTCAATGCTAGGAATTTAGTGTTTCTATATTTTGATTTAAATATAATCTAACTAACTACTGGGATTAATACGCATGCTGCAAAAGTTTGAAACATTGCTAAACTATACTACTGAAAAATATTAATTTTTGATAATTTATAGAAAAATATGGGATAATTTTGATAATTTACAGAAAGTGGGATGTCAAAGCATGTGGCAAGTCAAAATGGTGCTTCGGGCTGCAAGTTGCTGACGAGGTCATTACTAGGCTATGGCCTAAGTCAAACTGTAACTGAATGGGACGTAGAATATGGGAGAGGAGAGGAGAGGAGCTGCAGGATAAATGGCCAATAATGGTATCAGAGGTGCAAAGTTACAGACAGTGCCATGAGGAATGTCCGCATTGCACTGATGGCAAAGGAGGAGCTCATGCAAGGGATGGACAAAATCTATAACTAGAAGGGATGGGCAGGCTCCTTTTTGGGATGCAGAACCTTGCAGAACCAGTAGGGACCAGTTCAACCTTGTCAGTAAAACCATGTAAGGCTGAGACTACCTATGTAGTGGTGTCAGGCTTACCAAATCAGGGTACAGGTGCAGCAAGACTAAGACCAAAGAGGGAAAAGTAATTGTTTGTGGGTTATTTGGGAGGAGTCTGGGGCAGAGAAAGGGAAGCTGAAGAGTGGTAAAATGGAGGGTTAAGAAAAGGGGAAAGGGGTATAAGAAGTAATGCAAATGAAGTGATGGGTGATCTCCTGGCATACCCACTGGGCAGTCCTGCTCTTGATCTTTGCAATGGAAATCACAGCCACAAACTCAATCTTTTGCTCTGACCATACCATATATGTCGAACGTAATTTTCCAGTCAGGAGTTCCATAGGGGAGAGGGTATTTTCCATGACTGGGGAAGGACCACCTGGTATGACTCATGTTGGTAGTCATATCCAGCCTGATAACAGGGGCTTCTTCTCAATCCCTTCCTAACAACTCAGGTGACTTTTCTACAATGCGCAAGCTAACATTTGGGGGTGGTTCTCAGCTTGTTATTGATGACATTTCTGCAAAAGATGAATTTCCAGACAATGAAATAAAGTTCTGTGCAGCCAAAACATCTCAGCAGTATCCCATCCTCGCATCCTTTAAAGTTGCATTGAGATTCCCTTAGTGCTTTTGAAACTCCCACCCTTTTCAGAGATCTTGTTTGTTTAGGTTTTTTACATAGCATAAATGACATGATGAAATCTGAGAAGTCTGAACATCTCATCTTCGATTCCTGCTATTTGTGTCATCATTAAAAAATGATAATTGGACTTGAGTTGTAACTTTGCTAACTCACATTATAAAAGTGTATACATTTACACTTGTATATATTACGTAAGTGTAATATAGTCGGTGACAACTGCAGTCAGCAACGAACACAGCAGAGGTAATGGTAAGTTCCGTGGCTGGGTGCTAGACTGGTGTGGACAAGGGGGTTCCCAGAACCAGGGAAGCCCAAGGAAGCATAGACCGGCCCACCAGCTCCCAGCAGATCCCATGAGCGGGGCTGACACAGCCTGGGCATTGCCATGAGCAACTGCAGGAGATTTAAATGGCCCCAGGGAGCGCGAGTGACAAGAAGCATGGTGAACAGAGCGGGCAAACGGCGTGGCTCGGCAGTTCACGCAGGTAGGGCAAGCAGGGGCAGTGCTGCATCCCGCTTGTAGGCCCACAGCCCAGGGAAGTTCTCTGGGTCTCTGCCAGGATGGTGGGCTCTCGCCGCAGAGCTAAAACCAGTATTACCTGGATGAAGGTACAGAGTGTAACCTCGGCAAGTTTGCTGCTGATACCAAGCTGGGAGGAGTGGCTGATACACCAGAAGGCTGTGCTGCCATCCAGTGAGACCTGGAGAGGCTGGAGAGCTGGGCTGAGAGGAACCTCATGAAGTTCAACAAGAGCAAGTGCAAGGTCCTGCACGTGTGGAGGAACAACCCCATGCACCGGTGCAGGCTGGGGCTGAACTGCTGGAAAGCAGCTCTGCTGAGAAGGACCTGGGAGTGCTGGTGGGCGGCTGGCTGACCCTGAGCCAGCACTGTGCCCTTGTGGCCAAGAAGGCCAACAGTGTCCTGGGCTGCATGAAAAGGATTGTGGCCAGCAGACTGAGGGAGGTTACCCTCCCCCTCTATTCTGACCTAGTGAGACCACATTTGGAGTACTGTGTCCAGTTTTCGGCCCCCCAATTTAAAAAAGACAGGGAAATACTGGAGTGGGTCCAGTGGAGAGCTATGAAGATGATCAGGGGACTGGAGCACCTCCCTTATGAGGAAAGGCTGAGAGACTTGGGTTTGTTCAGCCTGGAGAAGAGGAGACTGAGGGGGGATCTCATCAATCCTTATAAATATCTCAAGGGTGGGTGTCAAGGGGATGGGACTTGACTCTTTTCAGTGGTGCCCAATGACAGGACAAGGAGTAATGGGCACAATGTGGAACACAGGAAGTTCCACCTCAATATGAGAAAAAACTCCTTTCCTGTGAGGGTGCCAGAGCAGTGGCACAGGCTGCCCAGGGAGGTTGTGGAGTCTCTTTCCCTGGAGACAATCAAAACCTGCCTGGATGTGGTCCTGTGCTCCCTGCTCTAGGTGTGCCTGCTCAAGCAGAGGGGCTAGACAAGATGATCTCCAGAGGTTCCTTCCAATCCCCCCACCGTTCTGTGATTCTGTATATATTCACATTACATAAGTGTATGCATGAGCACAGCTGTATAAGGGCAATATTCAATTAATCTCCTTAGGTATTAAGGCAGTGACAAAGTAAAGGTTTTCATGTAATGTGGGGGTAGGGGGGAAGAAGAGAGAGAGAAAGAGAGGAAGACATTTATTTAAGTTATAAAATGTAAGTCAGTGCAGTGAGGAAGACATTTTCTGGAGCTTCATTGTAGCTTATCAATATTAACACTTGGACTAGGTTCTTGGGTAGTTTGTATGAATAAAAATTTCCTTGCAACCTGATTTCTATCTTATTCATTTGCCCCCAAAATTCAGTTTTCATATGCAGTGCTGTGATTGAAAAAAATAATTTTTTTCAGATTTATTCATTGTTTAATAGATTTTAAATTATTTGTAAGAATGTGTTCACTTTGTATACTCCTTTTTTCTCTGTATTGTCTTGCTATGCATTTATGATTTTGCTCTTATTCTTGTTTTTAATACTCTGGAACATGAATTGATTTTTTTAACTGTTTAAGAAGTCATTAGAGACACAGCTGGATGGTCAGACTCCTCACCCAGTGAGACTGTAGCTGTGGAGTCCAGTTTATTCTTAATTTTTGCCCATTCAAGCCCCCTGATTCTGTAGGTTTTGTAAGCAAACACAATTTATCTTTTCAATTCTGCTTAGAGAAGGTAGTTCCACAGCTAAATGTACTCATCATCATTTACTACATACATACTCACACAGTATTCTGTTACAGGTCAAAATGTACTGCTAAGTGTTACATTGTAAGTTGCACTCTACCATAATTGGGAGTATTTTATTCTCTCCAAGAATTTTCAGGTGAAAAAGACTATGCTGTGTCTCAGGGCTTCATACTCCATTGATTTAGCGTACGTGCTAGAACAAGTTATAACAATCCTATTGAGAGCAGGAATTATCACGCAATATAATAATCTTAGCCTGAGTGGGTTGTTTTGCTTTGCTTTGTTTTTGTTTTAAGTGAGGCTGAAACAATATATTTCCATGGTGTATCATGCATTCATTTTTCCATATTTTATGGAAAGGTTAGAGCCTTAAGTAATAATGTAATCTTAGACAGGTAATGTACTTAGTTGTATGGACAGAAGTATCATAATTCAATGTTCTTCGTAACCATGGTTTATTATGATTAATAAGAAAGTCAAGGATTAAAAAAATATTTACAGAGGGACAGATTCAGTCTCCTTTATTAAACATATTTCCAATGCAATATTTTGATCTTACCTTTGTTTCATTAAAGCAGAAAGAACTCCTTTAATTTAAATGAATCACATACTATTTTGACCTCCCCAGCAGTGCATTTTTGGTGGATTTGTTATTTGTTAAAAATAATTAACCAGTTGCAGTGATAAGGGTATTCAGTACTTTTACACATCTTGTCTCAAATAGTGTGTTGTAGAATCTGACTCATCTGTACATAAAATACCATTAATGAAGTGGATGCTGGTTTTGGTTTGGTTTCCTTTTTTCCTTTTTTCCTTTTTTTAAAAAATTTTTTTTAGTTTTATTTGGGGTCTTGTGGGTTTTTCTTATTTTGCAATTCAATGTATCTTTGAATTACAGTGTATACTAGCTGAGAATTAATTTAGCTGTTAATTAGATTTCCCTATTTAATATTATAATACTGTAATGAATATTTAATTGCAGTGATTCATAGAAAGGAAGATTGAAAAAAAAATTCATTTTGAAAAGATGTCTATAGCTGAGGGAAGAGCTTATGTTTACCAGTCTTAAAAAAAAAACCAAACCTAAAATTGAAGCTGAGACAAAATAGAGAAATATCTAGCTCACTAGAGGTTCCTTACAGGCCTGCACCCAAACTGTGTCATCCATTTCCTGTGACACTGCCCTCTTAAAATATGTTACAGATTTTTGAAGTAAGTGAAAGACATTCTGTCTTTCCAATAATTATATTTATTGTGAAATAAAAATGAGATTTGGGATTTCCTGCAACGTTAGTAAGAGGAAGAATCACATTGCCTAATGAATAATCAAAGTGATATTACAATAATGATAATAGTAATAAAGTAACAACAAAGTATTTCCGAAATAAATCTTCGTGTTCTATATGCCTCCACTCTTCTCGTTCTTCCTGGAAATTGCCACAGTATTACCTGCACATGTTTTTTTCCTTTCTCTAGAGAGTAGACAATATATCTGGGTATCATCTCCAGCAAGGTGCCAAAAGAAAGACAGCTGCTCAATGTGACCTATCAGTGTGGACCTGGAGGAGGTGGCTGGAAGGAGACCAGGTGAGGAGTTCATTTGTGATAAAGGGTTTCATTGGCTTAGAGCAATCCTGCCCCATAATGGGGTCATAATTCTTTGTTTTCATATTGTGTGGCAACTTCCACTACAGAGGAAAGTATCTAGTAATATTAAATCAGTAGAAAAGTAGGGAAGGAAAAAGAGATCTACATCCTCCATGCACAGTTTTTCAGGCCTTACTGATTGACTGTTCAAAGGTTTCGTGATAATGCTTACTGAGATCAGAGGAGGACACTTTTTGGTCTCAGCACTGTGAAATGTTCAGATGTCATCACCTGCTGTAGTGCCTGCCTGTGTCTCAGAAAGAGTCTGGTTGCAACCTAACTTCAGAGATGCTTTGTGATCACAGTTCACTGCCTAGAGGAGAGCACGTATATCACAGAAAGACTTGCCCCTGTATCACAGTACATTCAAAATGAGACTCAGACTGAAGTCAATCTGTTAACTACAGCAAAATTAGAACATTGGGGGAGGAAGAAATTAATCAGTAAAGCAACTTGGTAAAGACCTCTCAAGCTGGTAATAAAATTACATTTTATAACCAATAGCGGTAGTAGTTTAAAAAAAAAAAAAAAGAGAAGCCTGGGTGATTTTGGCACAACATGAGTAAATAGATACTTGCACATTTTACAAAGGTGACTAACCAACCTCCAAATCTTTCTGAATATTATTTAGCAGAAAATAGGCAAAAATAATAATAAAAAAAGAACAGAAGTGAATAGCAATTTTTCTTTCTAAGTTTCTTTAAAAAAGAATAAAACAAGACCATGAATAAAGCACCTTGGATAGCAGTCTTCATATACTACTGGGGAAACCATTAGTTATGAGATCTGAACAACTGTTTGAAATCATGGAGATGTCCATCTGAAGCCTTTGTGGCTCAAGACCACAGTGGTTTTATCCCCCTTAAATGTTGAATAAACCCCAAACATGAAAGGAGTTGGATGCATTTTGTAGGCCGTCTATGAGCCTCCATTCACTAAACACCAGCTTGCTTACTGCTTTTGAGACAGAAACATAAGACTATGAAAAAGAGAAGCAGTTTTTGCCCTATGTATGACTTCATCAACTACATATTACATATACTTGTGGGTTTTCCTACATTGTCAGCTTGGACCGTATTTTTCTTGTCCTCTCACTCCATTGCCTACAGTGCTTTTATGCTAGATGACTGTCAGGACCCCTTCTGGAATGGGATAACTCCATCTCTGAGAAAGCCAAGCAATTGTTCCTGCAGACAACAAGAACCAGATGATGTTAGGTCTCAGTCCTTCTACCTAACTCAGTCCTCAGGCTTTCTTCCAGCATTCCTTACGCCCTAACATATGGCATGCGTCGTGTGCTAAGAGCATGATACAAGTAGCCACAAAGACCTCCGGTCATTTACTCAGCTAGAAACTATTCCAAGTGCTTTGCAGTGTGGGCACAAGTCAATGCTCAGGAAACTGCACAGGCCACAGGCTTTTCTCAAAGAGAGTTTGAACCCTGACACCCTGCTCTGAGAGGGAAGAAACCTTAGCCATATGGACACAAGCTGGATCGTGCCACCTAGTCTTGGCAGCGCAGGGAAGTCCCTGGACTGTTTTATTTACTTGTATTTATTATGCAGACATAGTATTAGTGACAACTTAACAGGGATGCTGACAATTAAATTATTCTTTTTTAACATATTTTTGTCATTATTATCCTTATTAACATTCTGATATGATCTGGCAACAAATAACAAATGAAAAAGACTACAGTGAAAGAGTAAGACCATTCCAAAGGGTGTAGGTGATGCAGGAAATAATGATGTAGACTTGAAAATAGAGCACTTCTTTAGAAAAGGGGAGGGTAATTACCCTGCAGACATGTCATTCTCCTCTGCTACTCATCTTCACCTACCACCTTTACAAAGGTATCATGAGCAGAAAGATGATATCTAATTTTTTTGCCACAGTGACATTAAGTTTGATTTGTTAGTTACTGGAATACATGTGAGGAAAGGAGCAGGTCATGAGCTGCTTTCAAGATATGCTGTTTAATGCAAGATCAGGGGGCTAATTATTTTAGTATTATCTTCCATTATTCAGGCACCACTAAGGCTCTGAACTTGGTGTATAGATATTGCTAAGGGATAATACAAGGCAATTATGGCTGTAGCTTTCTGTCTCATAAACATAGCACAAGACTGTATTCAGAGCATGCTAATTATGCAGACTTAAAGCCCATAATCACAGCAACAGAACTATCAGGAGCATATGCTTTCAGACTCACAGGACCTTGTATCACCCTACATACTCAACATGGCAACTAGCAAGCACTTTCAGAAAGGAATCTGCAAGCAATCTACCCTCCATGACTACACAGACCTTCATAGTTCATAGGAAGAGAGATGGAGTGGATGCATGTTACGTTAACAACATGCTATGGTCGCGTCTGTATATAAATATTTTCTCACACATAATCTTAAGTTTTAGTAGAATCTGTGACTGTGTTTCGTCTGTATTTAAATAAAGCTATCCTCTTGTTCTAGAAAAAAAGAGAATGGAGAAAGGATTTATGTCTGTCACATCTGAATGTAAGGCGTGGTTAAATACACTTTCTGTATACACAAGAGCTACCCTGCAAAGCTTCTCAGCCAGAATTTTCCTAGCTGCCTGCTAATGCCAGTATCTGTACAAGCATTTTTCTGTGCCAGTGCCAATGACCCCTTATCAGTCAGCTTTAAATCATGGTATTGGTGGTGATACTATTCTATGATTTTAATATGTATTACGGCAGAACCCATATCTTAGCACAGTCAGTGAACTGGCAGTCTAAATGACTGCTTAATGACTTGTCCATGTAATGCAATGCGAAACACATCAAAATCATGTACCTAAAGTGCAGGTATTCCTGCTAAATTAGAAATTCACAGTCATGTAAGGGGATTCCCAGCAACACATAATGTATATGTTCATTACCATCATTGTATGAACAAGTAGAGGTCTGGCTTCATATTTCTCAAGTGACGTCAAGCCTTGCATGGAGGCCATAGGGATGCTGAGAAGTAGAAGCTGTCTGTGGCAGCCAGAACCATTATTGGGCCCACACTGTGCTGCCCAATGTTTAAGGGTCTTGACAAAAGTCTTTTGCAAAAACATTTTCAGATGTAATTTTTAAAAAAATGAAAGGTACCTACCCCAAATGATGTATTTTAGATTTACATTTAAAAAAAAAGAAGAAACATCTTGGACAGATTGCAGTGCAGATGCGATGCTATAACTCAAGTTGTTTAAATAACTTGTTTGTTTTTTCCATTGGCAGAATGAAACAAACTGTATGGGAATTGCTTCGCTTTGAACAAAATATATTACTTTATGCACAGAGGGGTTTAATTAATTCTTAAAATTTTATGGTTTTGTTAGGTTTCCTTTAGTTTTAAGTAAATTTCAGAATGCCATTTACTCCATTACATTTGAAAAATGTAAACAGTATCATCTTTTATTTTTACTTTTTCAGATTTCCTCTCCCCCCAGGCCTTTTCATTATATTCAGGAATATTTCAGGAAGTCATCATTTCGTTAATGCAATGTTACACTACTTGATGAATAAACCTCAGACCATAAATTTTATCCACCCGTAGTCATAATCTAAGGAAGAATAAAAAAATAAAGTTGTCAGGTTCTGTTGCAGTATGTAGGGGAGCATGGTACACACACTCCAGTGATTCATAGACAAATAGATTATTTGTACCTGGATACAAACATTTCAAACTTCTTACTTCACTGTAAGTGTAAAGATGTAATGTAAATGTAGTGTAAGAAAGTATGATATCTGCTTTGTACAGCAACACGGGTGGATGCAGTACCGACTACAAGGTGTCTACTTTTAAGAAATGGCACCTGTGAGAATTTTGGATCTTTAAGCTTTAACTATTTTTTTCATTCCCATGACCTCCTGTTTTTTGTTGCTATCATCTATTGAATTCTAGCAGGTCAGTAACAGACTATGATTTCTTTTGCTAAATCTCAAATAGCACAGCAAGCTGTGCTAAAGGAACCTCTTCATCCTTATGACGCTACTTTTCAACTTGGAACTATCCATAAAAGATAAAGGTATAGGATAACTGTCATCTCCAGGCAGTTCTTATTTTTACACTCCTAGCCACTCTTTTCTGCCATGCTATTCTCATTCCAAAACATTATACGTAGTATAATAGATAGATATAGTAGATAAAATCTGGAAAGTTGTAGGTAAAACAAGTTGTAGGTAAAACAAGAGAACTGGAAAAATGCTGATTTCCTGCAGTTACTCTGGCCAGGCATTGAATAGCTTTTATTCTGACTGCCCCTCCACATTTTGTCTTCTAAAGTACAACATTCTAATTTCCTTTCCTCTGTAAATTGTCTTGATGCTGCACAAGCTGTTTTGCTATTCTGTTTAAAACCTGAGCCCTTTGGATTTTTTTCTAAAACAATCTTTTTTGATGATGCAAATGTTTGTTAATACTAGGTATAGATGCTAAATAAAGTTCCCTAGGGGGAATGAAACTAGGTAGCTGGTATATTATCTTGGAATATTTACAGGCAGTCATGTTTGTATTTGAAAATATCACTTTTTCTTGTCATTTTGTTTTCAGCTTACAAGAAACAATTAATATGCAAAGTTATTTGCTGGATATGATGGGGGAAAGCTTGGAAAGAATATCTGCTTTGTTTTTTTTGACACAGAGAGACATGAACAATAAATTCTAAGTCTTTTATTATCATATAATTTAAGTGTTTCTGACACAGATGTTTGTATTTATAATTGAAAATTTAATTTGGCTTCAGATTTCCCAGGAGAATGTACACAATGCTCAGACACTTGGAAAAAGAGAAATTATGTTTGAAAGTGATTATAAAAGAGAAGCACAAGCAATTAAAATATCTAAAACTTTGTTAAATTGTTTATGATTCTTTTAGACCTTTAATTGATTGCTGGCTCTCAGTTAGTGGTGCAACTTACTTATTAAGCAGAGGAGTCCTTCTTTCATGTTGAATAAAGATTCTAAAATGATATAGCAAATAGAATATGAATATAATGGATTCAATTGCTCGTATTGTGCTTTTATTTTATTTAATTTAACATCTCAATCCTGTTAGAGGTTTTTAATCAATCCTGTTTCTTTTCATATGATGTAAGCTTCTTTCATTTTATGGTGAGGCCAATAACATCAACATTAAGCCCTTCTGAACTGAAAGTTATCCAGTCTAACTCTCACTGGTCTTCTTTCCATCAAAATCTTTTGTTCTTAAATTGGACCATAACATAGAAGAAATATGGCCAGCAGGTCAAGGGAGGTGATTCTCCCCCTCTACTCCACTCTCATGAGACCCCATCTGGAGTGCTGAGTCCAGCTCTGGGGTTCCCAGAACAAGAAAGGCATGCACCTGTTAAAGCAGGTCCAGAGGAGGCCCATGGAAATGATCAGAGGGCTGGAACACCTCTCTTCTGAAGAAAGTCCGAGAGATTTGGGGTTTTTCAGCCTGGAGAAGAGAAGGCTCTGGGGAGACCTTACTGCAGCCTTTCAACACTTAGAAGAGGGCTTATAAGAAAGATGGAGAGAGACTTTTTACTAAGGTCTGCAGTGACAGGACAAGGGACGATGGTTTTAAACAGAGAGAGGGCAGTTTTACATTGTATATAAGGAAGGAATTTTTTATGATGAGGGTGGTGAGACACAGGAACAGGTTACTCAGAGAAGTTGTGAATGCCCCATCTCTGGAAGTGTTCAAGGCCAGGTTGTGTGGGGCTTTGAGAAACCTGATGCAGTGAAAGATATCCATGCCCATAGCAGCAGGGTTGGAATTAGATGATCTTTGAAGGTCCCTTCCAAACCAAACCATTCTATGATTCTATGATAGCATTCATTATTTTCTTATTTTTCTGTGTATGAAATGGAACAGAAACTCTCTTCACCTTGGTATAATTGGTGAATTATAAACAGCTGAAACATCTTCCACCTCTGCCACAAATGTCCTCATGACTTGCAGCAAGCTTATTACACCTAAATCCTCAAAATGATGTATGTGTTGCAATATTGATTAAATAACTATCTTTGTGGCCTACTGCATTGTGGACTCCTCAGTTGAACAGTTTCACAATGCCAGTGGAGAGTTAGATACCCAAGTATCAAATTCACAAAAGCTGCAAGTTAGGAAGGCAACCTCTCATACAAAATTTTGCTGTAAGTTACCAATTAGAGACAAAGGAGGAGAAGGAAGAGTTTAGTTCTGATCATAATTGTCAGCAATTCTCTCCAACTTCTGGACCAGGAATAAAGTTTGCCTATCTTTATCTCTGTTGGGCCTCCACATGTACCATTAAGGTACCTTTATAATTCCTGGTTCTTTTTCTAATCTAAACAATAAGTAATGGTTATTTTAACATTACAGAGAGGAAGAGGATAGGTGTTCTTTTGTTGTTCTTGCTTTTTATAATTCACAATCATTTTACAATTTAAGTAGTTATGAACTCTAGTTCTGTTTAGGTAATACTCACCCAGCATGTTTCCTTTTTTTTCATTTTATATATTTCTAAAGCATCTGTTAATAAAGCATGGACACTGCCTTGAAATGTAAGCAGCATTCATCACATGTGTTTAAATATCTTCTTAATTTATTACACAGCAAAGCTTATCCTCCACTATAGTGTAAAGGTATGCTTTCTCAGGCTTTTCTTTTGAAGGAAGAATCTGATAATAAGGCATGTTGGATATTTTTCTGTACTCAGATTTTGGTTGAATTTCTATCTGAACCCCATTATCACAGTGTCTCTTGGCAGTATGGGCCATGGACTGAGGGACTGAGAAATGATCTCACATGTAATTAACAATGAAGCTAGTCAAGGGTTTTGAAGATTAATATCAAGACCATAAAGTAGTTATGCAATCAAGTAAAGCAGCAGGAACTGAACAAAGTATTGTTGTGAAATGTTCCTGTAAGCGATTTTTATTTAACTACAGGTTACTATGTGCAGTAATCCAAAGACATACTTATTTACACTATGTACAAAAATCATAAACTAAAGATATGTACTTAATTTTAGAGTGAAATAAGTTGCAACCATTTTGGAGGAGGGGGCTGATAAGTTATTAAGCAGTGGGTCACTCACTTCCAAGCAAAATTAGTAAATTCTCTAGGATATCAAAGAGGGGAAAGGAAATCTTTGCCACCTTTTTTATTTCTATTATAAAGAGCATCACTATCCCAGAAACTTTTATTCAGCTGACAATCAGAGGATGTAAGATATTTGAAGATAATGCTCTTTTATTACTGACACTCAGTTAATGCTTAATTATGAAGAATTTATCCCAAAGTTTCTTTCAACTCTTTCAAAGGTGCTTTTTTTCAAGGATTTTTTGGTTTAAGCTTTGAATGATGAGGGTTTTGATGGTTTATAGATGATACATTGATTGAAATAAAATGCAGACTAAAGGTTCTATTTTAGTTCCTTCCCAAACGTTATAATATACAAAATGGAAAAAAAAAATCTAGCTTGAGAACATATTGGCCCTAAGACCTAAGAAGGCTCTTGCAGGACAAAAAGCTAGCCTGTTTTACCAGGTACATCACGTGTACATCAGGTACATCAGGTCTATTAATTGTCCCCCCCAAATCTTGCATTCCTACTTAATTTGTTGAATTACAGGCAATAAGAGTTTAACGATCTAGATAGCTCATGAAGACTGGAAGGAGTTTGGTTCTCCAGAGAAAGTTCCGTGAAGACATAAGGACATTCAGTAAGATTCTGAGGATTTGAAAAGGATTTCAGTGGGCAAGACTTAGGAAAAAACGTAGCATAACAATAATTGTATTTTTCAGCATATAGAAAATAACTAGGTCACACACTTCCTGGTGTGAGGGCTACCAGACATTTAAACCAAAAAAAAATCTATAGTACCCTCCCTTCATGTGACAAATTTAAGACACTGCATTTTTTTCTTTATAACATTCACAGTCTTTCTCATTTTCCTCTGATAAACCCAGGACTCAATAGATCTACCAGGGTAAGAAATTTTAGGTGACATGAATATTTCTGTAGATTTTATTTAACAGTCTTTAGTCTTTCTATGATGGTGCTAATGAGTTGGAGAGAACATTTCTTTTAGCTGCCTGTGAGGTCTGCAGGTTTCTGAGACAAAAAAAAAAAGTAATTTTTAGTTTAAGATACCACTGCAAATAAGGTTGGACTTGGAATGGAGAAGAGACCCTATCTTCTGTTTGCCAAGGGCAATATTTTAGCAGTCTAGATGACTGCAGCCAGTCATGCATCTGTCTGGGGACAAAATGATAGTCTAATCACACATTTGACTGCATGTTGGACATTTTTTCTGCCAGGATTTTAATCTCTGAACCAGGAGCAAGGTGACAAATGTAATACTGATGCCAATCCCCTAAATGCATTTATATCTAATTTGTAGCAAGGACATATTCTGATTATGTCTCTAATCTACCAGCCACTGCTGTTGTAATTTTTTGGTGCTTGTTTTTGCTAAATTAGTTAGAATTCTTTTAAATTTAATAAAATATCTTCTAGTCCAACAGTTAACACACGGTTCCAATCTGGGGGTAGTACTAGAATCACACAAAATCACAGAATCACAGGTTGGAAGGGACCTCAGGGATCATCTACTAGTCCAACCTTTCTGGGAAGAGCAGAGTCTAGACAAGATGGCCCAGCACCCTGTCTAGACGACTCCTGAAGGTGTCCAATGTGGCCCAGTCAACCACTTCCCGTGGGAGATTATTCCAAAGGTGACTGTCCTCAATATGAAATATTTCCCTCTGGTGTCCAATCGGAATCTCCCCAAGAGCAACTTCTGTCCATTCCCCCTTGTCCTCTTCATGGGACTCCTTGTAAAAAGGAAGTCTCCGTCTTCTTTGTAGCTACCCCTTAAGTACTGGTACACGGTGATGAGATCCCCTCTGAGCCTCCTTTTCTCAAGGCTGAACAAACCCAGTTCTCCCAGCCTATCCTCGTATGGCAGGCTTCCCAGTCCTCTGATCATCTTGGTGGCCCTTCTCTGGACGCCTTCCAGCCTGTCCATATCCTTTTTGTGCAGCGGGGACCAGAACTGTACACAGTCCTCCAGGTGTGGCCTGACAAGCGCTGAGTAGAGCGGGATAATGACTTCTTTATCTCTGCTGGCGATGCCCTTTTTGATGCAACCCAGCATCCTGTTGGCCTTCTTGGCTGCAGCAGCACACTGTTCGCTCATGTTGAGCTTCCTGTCCACCAGGACCCCCAGGTCCCTTTCCACAGAGCCGCTACTACTAGATATGCCTCTTGATTGTGTGCATAATAGTGTGTCCCCTAACATATCTATGTCTGTGTGTGTATGGCATATTGGTAATCAAACAATTTTTTAGGGAAAGGAAGCTTTTTTATGGACAATTTCTCTGTCTTTGTTGTAGTCCAAAAAGACAAATTTAATGTTAATGTTGAGCATAGCGATATATTAATAAATGTCAGCATCGACAATGCTAGAAGCTTTTGGAGCCCTAAACCAACCCTCTGCTAACTTTCTTTCTGAGAACCTCTTTCTATTTTGCACCTTCACAGTGTCCAGTAATGATTATCATGAGTTAGGCATGCCTTATATGAAGCAGTACCTTTGCTTCTTAAAAAACCAAAATCTGCCTGATAATTTATTTCCTTCTACTTCATGTATTTTATAATTAGCAAACGAGTATTTCCTGTAAATGTTTTATACACATGAGATTCAAAATACATACATATTTCTCCAACTCACCATTTCCAAGCAGCAAACATCTCATCATATCTTCTCTACCTTTATAAGACCATCAGTTCCACCCTATATCCTCCTGAGACAGAATAAACCAAACTAAAAGCATGGATACATGATGAAAGGCAAGTGGCATAATTATATTTTCTTTTTGTTCTCTATTCCATTCTTACAGCTTGCCCCGCCCCAACCCCATTACCGAGCATTCAGCTGTTGTCAGTGCTCTGTCTGCAACGGCTCCGCGATCTTTTTCCCAAGTAGTAAAATCTGACTTACAGTCTGTCACCGTGTGTGAACAGTCAGAGGTGCATTCTTTTGTACTTACCTCACCCTGAATTTTATCTGCTAATCATCTTTGTATATGGCTATCCTAAACAAGTTTGTGACATTTGCTCTGTTGTTTCATTTTTATCCTTCTTTTTCAGATAATGTAGGGCTTTATTGAACTGTGTAAGTTCCAGTGCAAACAATCCAGTAGTACCTGCCTTCCACTGTTGGTACCAGATCACATATTACTACACTTTTTTTTCCTGGCTTAACCAGCTGCTACTCTAAAAGAAAACGTTACCTCTCACTGTAGGGATACGTTGTTGCTTTAATACTTCTGGTAATAAATGAATAAAGGCTTGTCAATTCAAATATGTCATACCAAGTACGCTATCTTCGCCCACAACAATCTTGGCCACTTCAAATACTCTTCTGCTAGGTCAGTTTATAGAAACATTTTTCTGTGTGATATTTGACCATCTGTTTAATAATTATGTTTATCATGTTTTGTATTAATTTTCTTGGTACAAATGGCAGATATAATTCTTAGAATTATTCTAGAAGACTTCTTAAAGATAGATGCTACATTTCTCATTATTTATTCTTCTGGGACCAGGCTATGGGTGCAGCAACACTCTGTTGAGTTTTGGGTTATCCCAAGGATGTGTTTAGGGGATGTTGCATGACCTTCCTTTGCAGCTGTTTGTTCTGTGTTCCTGCTCCTGCCAATCCATTAACACCCAGTTTATCAATGGGTTTTTTTAATTCTCTTTCTGTGTTGGCACATTATTCTCTATTTAGTGGAATAGTACTAGAAGTGCTCCTTATGGGCACCTCATATTTATTTTTAATTTCATACTTTAAAAATATTACAGAATAGTGAATTTTGAAGTCATTATATGTTAAGATTGTGGCTGAATGACGAAGCCACTGGCTGGGCAATAAGGCAAAGTAGCTGAACCAGAGGGAGAGGGAGAGGGAGAGGTGAGGAGGGAGAGGGAGAGGAGGGTGAGATAAGGGGAGGAGAGGAGAGGAGAGGAGAGGAGAGGAGAGGAGAGGAGAGGAGAGGAGAGGTAGAGGAGAGGTAGAGGAGAGGAGAGGGAGAGGAGAGGAGAGGAGAGGAGAGGAGGGGAGGGGAGGGGAGAGGAGAGGAGAGGAGAGGAGAGGAGAGGAGAGGAGAGGAGAGGAGAGGAGAGGAGAGGAGAGGAGAGGAGAGGAGAGGAGAGGAGAGGAGAGGAGAGGAGAGGAGAGGAGAGGAGAGGAGAGGAGAGGAGAGGAGAGGAGAGGAGAGGAGAGGAGAGGAGAGGAGAGGAGAGGAGGGGAGAGGAGAGGAGAGGAGAGGAGAGGGGAGGAGCTGCAGGATAAATGGCCAATAATGGTATCAGAGGTGCAGAGTTACAGACAGTGCCATGAGGAATGTCTGCATTGCACTGATGGCAAAGGAGGAGCTCATGCAAGGGATGGACAAAATCTATAACTAGAAGGGATGGGCAGGCTCCTTTTTGGGATGCAGAACCTTGCAGAACCAGTAGGGACCAGTTCAACCTTGTCAGTAAAACCATGTAAGGCTGAGACTACCTATGTAGTGGTGTCAGGCTTACCAAATCAGGGTACAGGTGCAGCAAGACTAAGACCAAAGAGGGAAAAGTAATTGTTTGTGGGTTATTTGGGAGGAGTCTGGGGCAGAGAAAGGGAAGCTGAAGAGTGGTAAAATGGAGGGTTAAGAAAAGGGGAAAAGGTTATAAGAAGTTATTCAAATCAAGTAATGAATGATGTCCAGGACTTGTTCAAAATATCTTTGTAACAATGATTTAGGTGAGTTTTCTGCAATGAGAAATCTAACATTTAAGGGCAGGTAATTTCCCATTATCGATGACATTGGTGAAACAGATGAATCTCCAGAAAATGAAAAAGAACTATTAAGATGGATTTTCAAAGCAACTCATCAGGATTGAGCATCCTCGTATCACTGTGTTAGTGACCATTCTGGGCCTGAAAACATTGACAACTCCTCACCTCTTATTAACATATCAATTTATATAGTCAGTTTATCATTGCCAATAGTGAGGGAGTGGCAGCATTTTTTTCAGTATCTTCCCACCTCTTTAGGAAAAGAAAAATAAAAGTACTTGAACCCAAGCTATTCAATCATGTGCATATTTTCACAGAATCATTTAGGGTGGAAAAGACCTTTAAGTTCACCAAGTCCAACCATTAACCTAGCAATGCCAAGGCCACCACTAAACCATGAACCTAAGCACCACATCTACATGTCTTTTAAACACCTCCAGAGATGGTGGCTCAACCATTCCTTGGACAGCAGTTCCAAAGCCTGACCACTCTTTCAGTAAAGAAATTTTTCCTAATAGCCAATCTAAACCTCCCTTGACGCAGCTCGAAGTCATTTCCTTGCCCCCGTATCACTTGCTACTTGGGAAAAGAGACCGACAACAACTTCACTACAACCTCCTTTCAGGTAGTTGTAGAGAGCAATGAGGTCTCCCCTCGGTTTCCTTTCCTCCAGGCTAAAAAGACATGGAATCATAATATCACAGAATCATTAAGGTTGGAAAAGACCTCCAGGATCTTTAAGTCCAACCATCAACCTAAAACTAACATGTCTCCTAAACCATGCCCTGAAGTGCCACATCTGCATGTTTTTTTGAACACACTGGGCAGCCTGTTCCAATGCCTGACCACTCTCTCAGTAAAGAAATTTTTCCTAATATCAAGTCTAAACCTCCCCTGATGCAGCTTGAGGCCGTTTCCTCTCATTCTATTGCTACTGATCTGGGAGAAGGGAGCAACATCCACCTCATTTCAACCACCTTTCACGTAGGTGTAGAGAGAGACAAGGTCTCCCCTCAGCATCCTCTGCTCCAGGCTAAACAACACCAGTTGCCTCAACCTCTTCTTATTAGACCTGCTCTCCAGACACTTCACCAGCTTTGTTGCCCTTCTCTGGACATGTTTCAAAACCTCACACAACCAAAGACTCAAAGAATAGTAGGGGTTGGAAGGGACCTCTGGAGATCACCTTGTCCAGCCCCTCTGCTACAGCAGGCACACCTAGAGCAGGAGGCACAGGAACGCATCCAGGTGGGTTTTGAACGTCTCCAGGGAAGGAGACTCCACAACCTCCCTGCGCAGCCTGTTCCACTGCTCTGGCACCCTCACAAGAAAGAAGTTTTTTCTCATATTGAGGTGGAACTTCCTGTGTTCCACATTGTGCCCATTACTCCTTGTCCTGTCATTGGGCACCACTGAAAAGAGTCTAACCCCATTGTCCTTGACACCCACCCTTGAGATATTTATAAGGATTGATGAAATCCCCCCTCAGTCTTCTTTTCTCCAGGCTGAACAAGCCCAAGTCTCTCAGCCTTTCCTCATAAGGGAGGTGCTCCAGTCCCCTGATCATCTTCGTTGCTCTCCATTGGACTTGCTCAAGCAGTTCCGCGTCCTTCTTAAACTGGGGGTGCCCAAAACTGGACACAGTACTCCAAATGTGGTCTCACTAGGGCAGAGTAGAGGGGGAGGATAACCTCTCTCGACCTGCTGGTCACAATCCTTTTAATTCAGCCCAGGACACCGTTGGCCTTCTTGGCCACAAGGGCACATTGCTGGCTCAGGGTCAGCCAGCTGCCCACCAGCACTCCCAGGTCCTTCTCAACAGAGCCACTTTCCAGTAGTTCAGCCCCCAGCCTGCACTAGTGCATGAGGTTTTTCCTCCACAGGACAAGGACCTTGGACTTGCTTTTATTCAATTTCATCAGGTTCTTCCTCTCAGACCAGCTCTCCAGCCTGTCCAGGTCTCGCTGGATGGCAGCACAGCCTTCTGGTGTATCAGCCACTCCTCCCAGCTTGGTATCAGCAGCAAACTTGCTGAGGTTACACTCTATCCCTTCATCCAGGTCACTGATGAATATGTTGAACAGGGCTGGACCCAGTACAGACCCCTGGGGAACACCATCAGTGACAGGCTTCCATCCAGACTCTTCTCCATTGATCACGACACTCTGAGTTCTGTTGTTGATCCAGTTCTCTGTCCATCTCACTTTCCACTCATCCAGCCCACACTTCCTTTCTTTTTTTTTAAAAAAAAACTACAAAATTTGCCACTAGGAGTCTGCAAAAAGTTGATGGCATTGTACAGTGCTTTATAGAGGTGCAGCCCACACTTCCTTACCTTGTCTATGAATCTCATTCTGTCTATGAACCTCAATATCTTCTTGTACTTAGTGGACCAAAACTGAACACAATATTCAAGATGCAGCCTCACCAGTGCTGAGTACAGGGGCACAATCACTTCCCTGCTCCTGCTGGCCACACTAGTCCTGATACAAGCCAGGATGTCATTGGCCTTCTTAGCCATCTGGGCACACTGCTGGCTCATATTCAGCTGGCTGTCGACCAGCACCCCCAGGTCTTTTCTGCTGGGCAGGTCCTCAAGAACATCGACACTCCTGCCCAATTTGCTGTCATGTTGTCAGAGAAGTTCAGTTTAGTAAAGCAGGACCTGTTTTTCATAATCACATGCTGACTGGGCCTGATCACCTTCTTGTCCTGTACATACTGTGTGACAGCACTCAGGTTGATCTGCTCCATAACTTTCCCTGGCACCAAGGTCAGACTAACAGGCCTGTAGCTCCCTGCATCCCCCTTCTGGCCCTTCTTGCAGATGGGTGTCACATTTGCTAACCTTCAGTCAACTGGGACCTCCTTGGTTAACCAGAACACCTGATAGATCAGCTCCCCCAGTACCCTGGGTGGATCCCATCAGGCCCCATACACTCGTGTATGTCTAAGTGGTGTAGCAGGTCACTAACCATTTCATCCTGGATTATGGAAGCTTCATTCTGCCTCCTGTCCCTGTTTTCCAGCTCAGGGGGCTGGGTATCCAGAGAACAACTGGTCTTACTATTAAAAGCTGAGGTAAAGAAGACATTACGTACCTCAGCCTTTTCTTCGTCCTTTGTTATTATGTTTACCCCCACATCCAAGAAAGATGGAGATTCTCCTCAGCCGTCTTTTTGTTGTTAATCTATTTATAGAAACATTTTTTATTGTCTTATATGTCAGTACCCAGATTAAGTTCCAGCTGGGCTTTGGCCCTTCTATTTTTCTGTCTGCATAACCTCCCAATATCCTTGTAGTCCTCCTGAGTGGCCTGCCCCTTCTTTCAATGGTCATAAACTTTTTTTTCCCGAGATCCAGCCAAAGCTCTTTGTTCAGCCAGGCCAGTCTTCTTCCTCGCCAGCTCATCTTTCAGCACGTGGGGACAGCCTGCTCTTGTGTCTTCAAGATTTCCTTCATGAAGAATGTCCAGCCTTCCTGGTCTCCTTTGCTCTTCAGGTCTGACTCCCAAGGGACTCTGTTGACCAAGCCCCTAAACAGGCCAAAGACTGCCCTCTAGAAGTCTAAAGTAGCAGTTCTGCTAAAACCACTCCTTACTTCTCCAAGAATCAAAAACCATAATTTCATAACTGCCATGCCCAAGATGACCTCCAACCATCATGTCACCCACAACTCCTCTCTGTTCACAAATAACAGGTCCAGCCTTACCTCATTGGCTCGTTTACCAACTCTGTCACGACTATGGCTTACACTCCAGGAACCTCCTAGATTGTTTCCTCTCTGCTGTCCTGTATTTCCAGCAGACATCTGGTAAGTTGAAGTCCCACATAAGAACAAGGGCTACTGATTGTGACACTTCTAGCTGCTTGTAGAATATTTCACCCATCCCTTTATCCTGGTTGGGTGGTCTGTAACAGTCTCCTACCATGATACCTGCCTTGTTGGCCTTCCCCTGATTCTTACCCAAAAACACTCCATCCTTTCCTCACTGTCGTCAAGCTCTAGAGAGTCAAAACAGTCCCTAACATACAGGGCTATCCCATCACTTCTTCCTTGTCTAGCCCTTCTGAAGAATTTATAGCCATCCATTGCAGCATTCCAGTTGTGCAAGCCATCCCACCATATTCCTGTGATTGCAGCACAATGTGCATTTGACCCCTCAAACATTGGTGTGTCACCCCCAGGCTTATCTCTAGCAAGCCTGGTTTTATCCCTTTCCCTCTTCAAAACTATTTTCAAGTTAGTTCTGTGAGCCATGCTAACTACTGCACAAAGATCCTTTTCCTGCTTTGAGACAGGTGCACCCCATCTGTCACCAGCCATCCTGGTGTCATGTAGAGTGACCCGTGATCAAAAAACCCAAATTCTGCTGGTGACACCAGTTTCAGAGAAAGGTAATGATCTGCTGCTTTTCCTGTTTCTTTCTTCATCATTCACTGCAACTGGAAGTATAGAGAACACTACTGGTGCTCCTGATTTGGAGCCTTTCCACCCCATATACCATTTGCATGTCAGATCTAAGGATAGAAATACACCCCTACTGAACTTCAAAAATATTCTCCAGCCTTCACATTAAGGTGATAAGAACTATTCATAAATGGTGAGTTTGTTTGGGATATAAGAACCAGTACAGGCCAGCTTGGTGGAGAAAACCAACAGTAAAACAAGAACCACATTTCCTATCAGACTGCTAATACTTTCCGTTTATATTTTAATGGTTACAATTTTAATTGTTTAAACATGGTAACTTTTTTTCCCCCTTTTTATAATGGTGTGCCACCAGAGTATATTTTAGTCATGAGTCACTTCTGACTTTGGGAAAAGAATTCAGCTTTCAGATTAAGATATGTAAATCTCTATGCTTGTAATTGAAGAAAAACTTTCTAAAAATCCATGCTCCTGTAAGTCAGTGCAAGGGATGTTCCTGTAAGTGAACTCTTGAAGGGGGAAGATTTGTCAGATGGGTGACAGAATTAAATATTTTGTTTTCTTTCTTTTTCTTTGACTTCCCCCCCCCCCTTTTCTTTTTACTTTACATATTTATTTTAGTTATGTTTTGTCCTCAAATTTTGACCTTGATGTTTTTGATTTTTCAGGTCCTGACCATCATCAGCCCACGTATATGACTGCACTATGTCAGCAACCCTGGAAGCACAACTGGTAGCTAAAAGCAGAAATGTCATGGGTTAATTTAGCACCTCAGAGAAGAAGGTTGGCAGCACAGTTAAGAGAGTCTAAAGAAGCTTTAGAAATTTATCAATATTAATTTAACATGTGGCTGAAAGCTTATTCAAGAATAAAAGAAAAAAAGCATGGGGGAAGATTAAAATCATTTATCATGCTATTGGCCAAAAATAAGTGTGTGTATAAGTTTCTATGCTCTGCCTCAGTCTTGCTGCCATAGTTGAGAGTGTTCAAGACCTCACACTCTGAAGAAGCTGAAGTAAACCCAAGCTTTTAAAATGTTGTTAGGATATTTCTTGATGGCAGAAACAGGGGAAAATACGTTGTTTTATTCATGCTTTCAGACATCATAAGTCTCACTTTCCATTTGTTGAAACTTGTTTAGTAGGCCCTTTTAAATAAACAAAACACTTGGTGTTATATATTGCTGCATGCCAGAAACTCCATTAGAAACAGGTTGATTGTTGAAACAATAATTAGTCCATTACAGTACTTCTCCAGTTGTAATACAGCAGCTTTGTGCTGTCATTCAAATACATGCACAGAAAAAGAAAAGTTCAACCCTATGGTACTATCTTCTGCTTTCCCTGCTCATGTTGATATGATTCTCTGGGAAAGAGTTTTATTTTATGTAAGTTTCAAAATACCACCTGATACTTCATATTAGTGGCCAATGTTTTCAAAGTATCCTGGAGACTTACATGTTTCATGGGGCCTCCTGAAAATATCAAATGCCTTGGTTAAGAGATGTGACAAAACACTAAATAAACTAAAATCAGACACCTAGCAAGCATCAGAGGAGCAATGATAGGTGGCTGAACCCTAATAACTTTATTACTTAAAACTTTATTAGTGAGAATTAGGGCACACTGACTTAGCTGCTCCTAAGACTGTCAAAGGGAACCAATTATCTCTTCATAAGTAATCCATCAAGAGGACTCAACCAAAAAAACTCCCCAGAACACATGCCAGACTGAAGGGGGTTAACACCTAAAGAGATTTAGGACTTACTGTGGGATGCAGGAAGGAAGTGCATTTTGGGATTGAGTAAATCTTATTAGGGGAAGCACCAAAGGTGGGGAAAGGGAAGCAAAAAGGAGGAACAAGTGTGGAAAAACAGAGGGTTAAAAGGGACCAGATGCCTGTAAACAGGTGCTGGTCGGTACATGTGAGTGAAAGCCCTGCATCTGGGCAGTGCAATCTGTCCCACTTCCTTATCAAATCCTAGTCCTACCTCTCTTTTGTGTGGGTGCCCTGTCTACTCTGGGTGTGTGTGAACACTCATGAACCTCAAGATGAACAAGCCAGCAAGTGGGAGAGGAAGTCTGAGCACTGGCTGCTAGAGAAGGACCATGAAATACCCATGGCTTGAAGGTCCAGGTACCAGCAACTGGGAGAGGTACCTGGGGCCAGGTACTAGATAGACTACATGTCGAAGACTAGCTCCTGAAGAAATGTGTGCATGTGCGTGTGTGTGTTTATGTGTTAGAGTGGACTTCAGTCATGACCATCGGGAGAAGAGAAACAGAACTAGGACATCTGTGTTGTTTCTGTTTATGTAGATGCCTGTAAAGGCACTGTTCTCTGCCTGTTTAACTTTGTGGTCAACCATGCTATTGCAGCACACATGGGTGTGCATGTGAATGTGTGTATTGAGGCTATGTGCTGCTGGTTGAACCTGGGGACATGGAACTGCAGCAGATGCAACACTTGGCTAGAAAGAACCTACCTTCGTCTACAGCCCCATAACATTTGGCAACCCCTAAGACTTTCCAACTGTATCACATAACTTACTATAATTGTTATACACAAGTATAAGGTGTCGTGGTTTAGCCCCAGTCAGCGACCAAGCACCACGCAGCCACTCGCTCACTCCCTCTGGTGCGACGGGGGAGAGAATCGGAAGAGTAAAAGTGAGGCAACTCATGCGTTGAGATAAAGACAGTTTAATAGGTAAAGCAAAAGCTGTGCACAGAAGCAAAGCAAAACAAGGAATTCATTCACCACCTCCCATGGGCAGGCAGGTGCTCAGCCATCTCCAGGAAAGCAGGGCTCCATCACACATAACGGTTACTTGGGAAGACAAACGCCATCACTCCAAACGAACCCCCCTTCCTCCTTCTTCCCCCAGCTTTATATACTGAGCATAATGTCGTATGGTATGGAATATCCCTTTGGTCAGTTTGGGTCATCTGTCCCGGCTGTGTCCCCTCCCAGCTCCTTGTGCACCCGGCAGAACCTGGGGAGCTGAAAAAGTCCTTGACCAGTGTAAGTGCTACTTAGCAACAACTAAAACATCTCCACATTATCACCACTGTTTCCAGCAAAACTCCAGAACATAGCCCCATACTAGCTACTACGAAGAAATTTAACTCTATCCCAGCTGAAACCAGGACATAAGGGTTCACTAAAAAAAAAGTGAATTAAAACATTAATTTCTGGTTTGCAAGGCTAAATGCTTGCATAGTGTTATTTAATACATTGATTAATGAAGAGGAAGAAATACTAAAAAGAATAAAATCATTTCAGTGTTCAGTGCTGTTTCAGTAATATTTTGGTCAAATTGCAAAAAATAGAGGTAACCGGTTACACTAACAATATGGTTACCTGTGGAGATTGGAAAAGTATATGCAGGAGATAACAAAATGAGAGTTAGCCAGGAAAATGCAAAACAGTAAAAGAGAGATAACAAAAAGAGAGAAATGCAAAAGGTAAAAGAGTCTAGAAAATTATCTAGCGATAGTGAAAAACACTGTAGCATACATATTCAAGCAGCTGCAACAGAGTATAAGACATCAGTCAAAAAAGCCTATGGAACTTTGGGCTGCAAATGAGGAATCACACAACAGTCAAAGCATTGCAAAGAAAAGAGGGTTTCTCACTTTACTGAGCAAAACAGGGAATGTACAAGATTGAGCAGCTCAATATACAAAATATTCCCAAGAAACTGAATTAAATTCAGATGGCAGCAACCCAGAAACAGAGGGACATCTACGATATTAGCCTAATATGGTCTTTCAATTATCAGTTATTCAGAACAGAAAGTTTTCCATAACAGTATTGTCTAAGACCTATTTCCCATATACCTTGTTCTTCCCAAGACAGTGTTTTCAACACACACGAGGAAAGAAAGTTATTATTATGAAGGTAAATCATTTTGACTGCAAAATATATTTTCTTGTTTATAGGTCACTCTAGACATAAAGAGGTAGTTTTCATGTCTCATCATATTTCTAAACTACTCTGATACAAATATACCAGCTGTATTTTCTGTTACTATGATTGCTATATGCTTCTATATGTGTAAGAATTTTACAGTACACATAATGGATGGAAAAGAACAGAAATATTTTTCCATTCCAAAGTGTCATAAGAGATTCCTATAAACTAGATGTTTTTACCTAATCCTTTTAATTTAAACGCATAAAAATTAAGTTCTTCTGTTCCACAAGGGCGTTAATTTTTGAATGGCAAGATTGGAAAATCACCAAAGTATTTATAAAAATTATAACATTTTATAATACACATTTATTACCATATTTTATATTAATTTGTGTAGTGGCTAAAGGCCACATCCAAATCCTAATGTCACTATGAAAAGAGTTATACAGGGAACTATTATAGTATCCCTACTTTAATCAAAATCCTGAACTCTTATCTGTAAGACTTCCTTAAGAAGCTCCTTAAGCAGTGATTATTAAGAAGTTCAGAGAAATAGCTATGTCTCAGTTAAATTCTGCTAACGTCTTTGATATAATTCAAAAGAATTTGAGTAAGATTTTGCAAAGGAAAAAGATGGAATTTAGTTTTCAGACTTTTAAATTATGTCAGTAGAATAGACTTTTTTGGGGAAAGGGGGAAACTCAAGACATAAAGAACATTCATAATGAACATTTTGCTAACCTTGAACTTATGTGACATTTGGCATACTCTAGACTATTAAAGATGTCTTGGATATCTACATGGGACTGATAGAAAAAGTTATACTTCTTATGTGGTTTGTTAAGCATATAAACGTAAACTTCAAAATCTATTACTTGTTTTATTTGCCTATGTCTCAAAATTCAAAGTATTCCATAAAATCGTATATCTGAAAAAAAGACATTGTAAGCATATGTGAAAGGTGAGAGCATTTGCTTCTCAGAGGTTACCATACCAAGAACCTCTTCAGTGCAAAGGGGTAATAAGTAAAAGGGGAAGTGATAAGCAAGATGACACATAGCCACAAAGCTGATAAACAAGTGACAGCAGAGACAGTGCCAAGGATGAAAAATCTCCAGCCACCAACTGATGGGCCATTGAGAAACTCCATGAGAAACCCTAAGCACAGCTTTGGTGAGGAACATCCTGGGCTTTGTAACTCATAAGGAGGGGAAAACAAGAACATGGGGATTTGGGATATTTGAGGAGACTACACAAAACTTAGGAGGGAGCATATAGGGGAAGGGAATGGAGAGGAGCAAAGGGAGAATAGGCAGACAAGATTGTGTATAAGAGGGTCCAGCCGTGTGCAGACTGCGGCCAGTCAGCCAGATTGTCTGACCTAACCCTGTACCTCATGTACCCAGCCTGGCCTGTCTTCTTAAATCCTGTGGTAGCTCTTCCTGCACATCCTCACTTGCTGTCCTTTGCAGGTGTGAGTGCCGTAGGGACAAGGTGCCAGCTGCTGGGACTGGACGGTGAGTGAATTTGGAGTCGGAGACCAGCATCAGATGAGGGTGCAGGTGCCCTGGGCCAGTGGTGTCAGCAGACTAAGGTGAGCAAGACGAGTGAGGGTATCCATGCTGGCAGCTGGAGCAGGGCAGCAGACACAGGGTGGGTGCCTGGTGCTGGCTGGTGGGGTATGAGTGTCTGTATCTCCCCAAAATCAGGTGTGTGTGGGTTGCACATGTCAATCTCGGCAAACCCCATGCTGGGCCTGCTGGCGAGCAGGAAGTCCCAGGTCTGGGCAGGGGCACCAGGCAGGCAGAGGATCAGCCACTTACAACATCCCTTAGTGGAAAATGTGGCCATAGTTGTCGCTTTATTATTAGTTGTTATCTGTTATTATTACATCTGAAAATTATCATCTGGAGTGGGAGCAAAAAATTTAGTCCATGTAAAATGTTAATGTCAAGCCCTTTAATTCTAGTACTTTAGGGAAATTCATTCAGCCTTTTGTGTTTTTGGAGTAATCTATTGTAAGATTTATTAGATTATATTCCAAATATTTTTAACACTAGTTGATTTCATAGGCTCATATGAATTACTAATTATAGTTTTTCATTTCTTCAGGTAATTTTAAATATTTTGAAGTTGGTAAGCAGCTTCATTTATTCCAAAAGTCTTGTCACCCATAATATTTTTCAAACATTGTTTTACTCTTATGTATTAGCCTTTTACAGAGGAATTAATTTCATTTTCTAGCCATAAAAAGTCAAAGCAGGAGCCCAGGGACTGTTCAAGTTATCTTAGAACAACTAGCAGGAATTTTCCACATTTGCCAAACATTCTGGTAGCAATTACATCCTAATCTTGCATTGTTTGAGTAAATCTTGAATTCTCTGACTGAGCCTTTCCTCACATGACTCTGTTCAATACCCATAGGCACTGAAGGGCAGACAGATTGCCAACAATATTATATTGTTTCATGAGGTATTATGAAGTTATAATTATTTGCACTTCTGAAGTATCAAGGAATCTTAGTCTCAAATGATAAATTATTCCTCATAAATGCTACACAAATGTAACAAGTAAAGATAGTCCTTGTCTCAGAGACTAGAATATTAGTATAAACCAAAATTACAAGGGATTGATGTGCACTGATCAAGAAAAGCAAGGAAAGAGTAACATCATTGATGTAATTTTATTACACAGGCAGCCAGCTAAGTGTCAAGTTTAAGGGACATCATAGCAACTTAGAACTAAGTAAATTATAGGAGGAACAATCCAGGGAGTGTTTCTTAACGACATTATAGCTTAACAGACTTTTCAGGACCTCCCCATCTCGAGCAACACTACATAAAACTTTGAGTGATCTAATGAACTATTCCTTACTAAAGTTTTACCACTTCAGCAAAGAAGCATGTCCAAAGCCATATCAGTTTTCATCCTGGCACAGATTCCAAGACCAGAATTCCACAAATGTAATTCCTTCTGATATTTTGTATTCTGACATTTGTTTCTACAAAGAACCATAACAGGAAACTAGAACATACACATATCCTTGCATGACCTATTTTATTTACTAGATCAAACACACCTGAGGGTTTTTTATTCACCTCTGTTTTCTCTTCAATTGATTTTTTCTGCAAAGGTCCACAGATGTCTCAATTACCACAACATACATACATATAAATAACTGTAAGTATATCAGTATAAATAAAGATCCTGTTCTTAATTATGATTTTTTTTCAAGGTACTTACCTTTTTGGGGAATAAATGGAAGTCTTAAAATGCAAAATTTTTATCCAGATATACATGAGATCTGAGATACAGGCAAGATTGCTATGTGCACTGATTGAATTTTTTTTACCAAAATAGCTTTCTTTCATGTGGCCAGATTCGAAATCCAAAGATTTGTCTGGGGTTTCTTAATTTATCTCAGAAATGAAGAAAGATTAATATATGGATATCTTGAATCTGGAACAGGAGAGATAAACCAACTTGTTTTGAGAGACTTATGTTTGTGTCAATAAAATTATTAAAAGCATCTAAAATATTAGTGTTGTAGTGAAGAACAGGGAGAACTGGGTTATCTAATGCATGTAGCTATCCTTTAAAAAAAAACTGGTTTATGGCTTTTTTGTCTTTTTTTTTTTTTTTTAAATCTGTGCCTCTGTCTTTAGATTTCTAAAAATTAGGTGGTCACCTTAGGCGCCCTTTAAAGTCACCATGAGGAACAGAAAAATTATCAAGGGAATTAATCTCCATGCTTATATGCACTTATTTTAGGATGAGAAGAATGTCTTCCTGGAAGTGGTCATTTCTTTTTGCTAACTATTAGGGGAGTGTATAATAATTAATGTGTATAAGCCATGTTTAGCTTTCCAGGTAAGGGGTAATGAATCCCAACGTTATTTTTCTGTTTATTTTCAAAGGAATTTATTGGAGGTTTAGCCTTTAGTATATTATCTTAAATTATTCATTATAATTCCTGTATTCTGTAGTGTTCACATTCTTTATTGTCATGAACTCTATAATTTTTCTTAGGGTTCTCTTATTCAAAAACCTTTAAGTAGGCAAAGGATGTATTTTTCACTGCTTGAAATTATATTTACTATAAAACATATATAAAATGTCATGTTTAGTAGACTTTCTTTCAGTAGACTTCTCTAAATAACATTTGTTCATCCACCACCTCTCCTTTCCAGTCTCAGAAATTATCTCTGTAAAACTACTTCACTTCTTATGAACCCAAAGGTATCTAAACCTCACAATATATTTACATTTCTTTCTATTACTGTAATTAAAATTTTAATGAAAGGTCACTCAAAACAATCTGTCAGAGAAGGAAACATTGATTTAATTTTCATGGATCATTCTGTAAGCTGCTAATCTTCTAAGAATAAAATAAAAGAGATGCATTAGGAGGCTGAAATGTTGGTTTTATCCACACACAAAAACCTCAAACACCTCCTGATGCACATTTTAATGAGCTTTTCTACATGCACTTTTATTTTGCTTCTTTTATTCTAATAGTATATTTTTGAGGCACAGCCAAATATGCTACTTATGAGCAATGTCATTGATAACAGAAATACATAGAAAAAATAAATATTGAGCATGAGGCGTTATGATATACTACCTTTTCCTTAACAATACAATGGGATGAAAAATTTACCAGACAGCTCATGTTTTTTCTGTTTGGTTGGTTGGTTGGTTTTGGGTGGTTTGTTTTGTTTTGGGTCTTTTTTGTGTCCTAGATTCAAGGTGGCTAGTAACCAAGTTTTTGATCTCCTGATGTGGATTTTCATCTCCTAGTGGCTTTAAAGCTGACCACATGGTGACATAAAAAAGACAGGAAGTTAAAAAAGAAACAAGGTTTGATTTAATAAGAAGCTTACCAGGCAAGACAGAGGACAATGATGTGAAAGATGGAGGAAAGAACAGAGTCAAGGTCATCAGACACAGAGAGTGACTTTGTAACTCTCACAGCAGTTTCCAGTCTTCAAGTGAGGAAAGTTAAGGTCAGGTTAACACTTCAGCCTCATGAAAAATAAGCAATTCACTAAAGGAATAAAAACTTAAAAGTCTTGAACAAAGTAAGGCAATTTCTTTTCCATGCAATTTTATACTTAGGTTTAATCTCTATCTGGTCGCACCAAGAGTAAAGAATGTTTTGATAGGGCTCCTGTTCTTGGGATAGACATCCTCCTGTTCTTTATTTGATTAAACTGTCTTACATCTGCAGAAGGCATATTGAATTCATGAATACTTAAATGTGGGAAGTTAGCCTAAAGTTTGGGCTGGATACCTCAGGATAGTTTGTGTCTAGAAGTACAACCAAATAGAGACTCTAGAGGTAGTAGCTGGATACCGTTCAAAATCAATATTGTAGTTTTGTTTTACTTTGCTTTTTTAATCAACATTTAGGATCAAGAGCTTCAAGCCAAGCAAAGTAACCCATTATGCATCCAGCAAAAGGCTGTGACAAAAAGGGAATTCTGTAGTGCCTTCAAAAATGGAAAAGTCAGATACCAATTTAACTGCCATATTCTTTTTCCTGTGTTTTTTTTAGTTTTCCTGAAAACACCCTCTTTTTTCTTTTTTTTTCTCTTTTTTTTAATATTTTTTCATTATTATTGTCCATCTCTTTTGTGCATGTCTTCGAAGGAAAATCAATATCTTTATCTGTGTTCATGGCATCTATGACATTTTTCTTTTCCAGGTTAAAATTTTTGTAGAATTTTTCAGACGCCTGAGTTCAGAGATGGGAATTAGTTAGGGTTGTCTTTCAGCATTTCTAGGAACCATCTGAAAAAAAAATAAGACCTTTCCTTACAAGTTTTGCTTTACTGATAGCTTTAGTCTATCACAGCTGGAAAAACAAACAACAAAAATAAAACAAACCAGCACAAATTAGAGGACTCTTATGACAGAAATGCTTCTTTTAAAGAATGCATTGTTAATCTAATTTCTGGAAGCAAGTCAGATTTCTGTATGCTGGTGCTGGTGCTTGAGCAGTTAATCTCTGCTGCAATAATAAAATAATCTAGACTATATGTAAAAAGATGGTCACCTGACTCTGCATCATGCGTTCTAGTTGAACTTTGTGATTCAGTGCCGACCCATTTTCATTGTAAAACTTGGGTACATAGAAGAAAACAAATACTGTCTTTGTAAGCACACATAATCCTTTCTATGTAAATGTTATGCAGCACTCCTGCTATTCTTAGCTTATTTCTTCAGGGAAGTGTGGTAAGACCCAAGAAGGTGTGGACTGCTTTAACAGCATGGATTTGAAAAACTTTATATTCCGTCTCTCTAGGTATAACAGACATGGCAATTCAGGGGGGGAAAAAAAAAAACACAAAACCCAAAACAAACCAACAAACCAACAAACCACAAACAAACCCCACAATGTTTTTTGATTTTTCTACATTGCCATTGTTTTCATACATATATTCCAGTACTCTACAATTTTGTTTCACTTTAAGAGTGGGCAAAAATGAAACAAGGGTTTTTCCATCAATGATTGTCATCAGAAATTCCCCATAGGAATCTAAGTAAGCAATTTTTTTATAGGCATACCACCCAAATTTGCCAGGAAGGTCTGTGCAAGACTTGTCTTTTCTGTAAGTTTAGAAGGTAAAACAATCCTCATATATTTTAGAGCTTTTGTCAGGTTACATGCTGGGTCCAGCATCTCCATATTTGCTGTTCCTTCAGCCTTGCCAGAGATCTGGCCGCACACAAAACAAATTATGACAGCGTTAATTTATTGACCACTTGCTTTTCTTTTTCCTTTAAGTATTTTTACAGAAATTTGCTAGGACCTCCCATCATTATTCATAACTTATATAGTACCTCTTTCTGTTCAGTAGAGATGGTTAGAAAATATTTAGCCCTCGTCCAATGGAAAATGGAAATAAAAAAACTCCTTTTCACATGAAAAAATAAATGGGGTTTAGGGTATCCCTTCACATTCTATTTTCCTTTCCAGTGATCAAAGACTAAAATTCCTTGGCCAAGAATGCCTGAACTCCAGATCACAGAATAAGGTAGGTTGGAAGGAACCAGTCACCAAGCACCTTCTTTGAGTGCCATGATTGCTAACCTTCAAAGATGCTGTCTTTCCAATGTCATTATCCAGACCACCTAGGACCTTGAGCGTGCCACTTCAGGTCCCATGAACTGGTATATGGCTTATGGCTTTTGATGTATACCTTCTAATTCCTTAAGTACTCCTTATCCATGTCTCTCTCCACAGTGGATTGTTATATCTTTATCTGATTTATTAAAGTCCCGCTTCTACGCATACATACATAGCTCATATATCCATAAAAGAAGGAAATAAATTTCTAAGACTGACTACTGCTCATTTTTCTCAATGTCCTGTTTGCTGAATCAGGTATCATTAACTCTTTTCAATTAAGCTGACAGAAGAAGACTGAATGTTCTTAATAACCTGGTATGCTAAACCATTTGATAGAAGATCATTAATTTTCAGGCTAGCTTGTTCCAGCAGTGAAGGTATCATGTTCTATCTGGAAATCCAGATTGTCACCCTTCTTTATGTGTTTTAGACTCTTATGAAGACTTGGTGACTAACTATTTATAAATTGTCGCCAGTTGTCTAACATTGGATGTCTTTTTTTTAGGAAATTATACCTTCGTTATTATATCTTAACATATTGCCTACCCTTATTCCATTTACCAGGTTCTGAGTCTTAAAAAATGTTATTTCACACTATTAACACATTTTTACAACAAAATGCTTAACTATTAATGTAATAAAAGGAGAATGACAAAATACATGAGAGGCTAATTAAACTGATTTGCTCATGTTGCTCTATTTTTAGGAAAATAATGGTTGTTTTGGACATATTTTCAGTTCAGAAAATCAGAAGATTTCGCTGCTTATAGACAAAGTGGTTTGGACTTTCAGTTAGGAAATGGAAAGGAATTTTTATTTGCTAGAGGATATGTTTTTCAATTAAAAATGCCCAGTAATTAATGATTAGTCTTTAGAGGGCTAAGCTTTGAGAATATTCATTATCCATTGCTACCAATCTTTGTTTTGAGCTGTCCTAGCTTTTGTGATCAGATGTCCTTTAACTTTAGCTTCTGTAGTTATGTGTTCCTTTTTTTCAACTCTTTATGCCACCTAGCATCTATCCTTTATATTTTTTTTCATTTAGGAAGTGATGGGTCTCTAGCAAAGTGCTGCCTTCTCTGGAGAACTAGCTTCACAGCTGTTTCTCTATAAATACAAAGTGTAAAAGGTGGGAGGTTTTTCGTTGTGTTTGGGGTATTTTGGGGGGTGTGTGTGTGTTTGTTTGTTTTGTTATTTTTTACCCCAGAACTTAACCTGTACTGGATTTTGTGTGTTGTTTTTTCAAAAATGTTCTTTCACCATGCCTCTTACACTGGTAGCACCCCCATTTGTTTGAAGTTTTTTAAAAAAATATTTACTAGCCTGGGAAATGAGTATCAAATATGTTAATCTTAAACTGTTTAAATTGCCTTTGAATCTATTTGTGTTTCGGGTACTTTCTTCCTCTTGTCTTTGGTTATTACTCACAGATTTATTATTTAACCAGGCTTTGAAATCATTTGCTTAGGAAGACGTCATTTTACTTTTCCTTTATGTGGTTTACCACACACATGATTTATGCTTCACTTGCTCTGATGGTAGAAAGAAAGCCTTCAAATTACCAGTATTGCATTTTTTTCTTGAAAAAAGAGATGTCATGACTGCCCATCAGCACACTTCCAGGAAAAAGACTAACTTTTATGCCTCTCTTAAGGTCAGCAATACCATGGATCTGCAAGGATTATTAATAAACTTACAATTGGCTTTAAACCTACAAAGTGATGTATATATCATATCTCACCATCACTGTACCCATGGGAACAGGTTGATGATCTGGAGAAAATCTACTCATCTCAAAAAATAATAAATAATTGGGGAAAAAAGAAAAGCCTTCTAGTCAAAATTAATGAAGTTACTTTCTGAAACTAGTTTATTTTGTGTAGTGTATACTTCTATAACAAGAGTTTATTTAAAATATAAAAAGAGGAAGCAAAACTTTGGAAAATAATGGTTCGCAGATAATATGAGTGCATTTTTCACTCTTCCAGCTATCATATAATCTAGGTTGAATTGGACTGAAGCTGGGTGATATACACTGATCGCAGGCTGGGAAATCACTGTCTGGAGAAGACCTGAATTTCTATAGTAAAACACTGGGAACCATGCATAAGAATTCATGCTGTGCTAAACTAAAATGGCCTAAAAATTTGCCCTGTGGTTTCCCTAATACGTATTCCAGTAAATTTCACTTTCCAAATGTTAATAAACTGCAGCCTCCTCATATTACATATTAGTTAAGGTGCTAAGGTGCCTTGGTGTGAAGGACTCTATACCAAGAGATCATTAATCTGCTTATGTTCATGAAGTAAGTAGTGGTGTGCAACTGCCTAGATTTATATCTGAATATGTCTTGTGTGAAAAAGCCTAAATATTCCATGCAACAATGAAAAGGAGAAAAAAAGAAGACCACTCTCCAACCCCAAAAAACTGAGATTTAGAAATGTTGCTGATATCTAACTCTTCATACAGTGTTAAGATACCTAAAGCTATTAGCATAATATTTTATTCTTGCATCTCTATAAAACACTGTACAATGCCATCAACTTTTTGCAGACTCCTAGTGGCAAATTTTGTAGGTTTTTTCAAAAAGAAATATATGAAGGGAAGTGTGGGGTGGATGAGTGGACAGTGAGGTGGACAGAGAACTGGCTCAACAGCAGAATTCAGAGGGTCATGATCAACGGAGCAGAGTCTGGATGGAGGCCTGTCACTGATGGTGTTCCCCAGGGGTCTGTACTGGGTCCAGTCCTGTTCAACATATTCATCAATGACCTGGACGATGGGATAGAGTGTAACCTCAGCAAGTTTGCTGCTGATACCAAGCTGGGAGGAGTGGCTGATACACCAGAAGGCTGTGCTGCCATCCAGTGAGACCTGGACAGGCTGGAGAGCTGGGCTGAGAGGAAGAACCTGATGAAATTGAACAAGAGCAAGTCCAAGGTGCTGCACGTGTGGAGGAACAACCCCATGCACCGGTACAGGCTGGGGGCTGAACTACTGGAAAGTGGCTCTGTTGAGAAGGACCTGGGAGTGCTGGTGGGCAGCTGGCTGACCCTGAGCCAGCAATGTGCCCTTGGGGCCAAGAAGGCCAACGGAGTCCTGGGCTGCATTAAAAGGATTGTGACCAGCAGGTCGAGAGAGGTTATCCTCCCCCTCTACTCTGCCCTAGTGAGACCACATCTGGAGTACTGTGTCCAGTTTTGGGCACGCCAGCTTAAGAAGGGTGTGGAACTGTTGAGCAAGTCCAATGGAGAGCTACCAAGATGTTCAGGGGACTGGTGCATCCACCTTATGAGGAAAGGCTGAGAGACTTGGGTTTGTTCAGCCTGGAGAAAAGAAGACTGAGGGGCGATCTCATGAATACTTATAAATATCTCAAGGGTGGGTGTCAAGGACAATGGGGTTAGACTCTTTTCAGTGGTGCCAGGGAGGCTGTGGAGTCTCCTTCCCTGGAGACATGCAAACCTCACCTGCATCTGTTCCTGTGCCCCCTGCTCTGGGTGTCCCTGCTCAAGCAGGGGGGTTGGATGAGATGATCTCCAGAGGCCCCTTCCAACCCCCCCACCATTCTGTGATTCTGTGTGAAAGAACATATCCATTGAAACACAACCTTCAACAATTGAATGTTGGTAGAGATATTTTGGGAATATTAATATGTTGCTCTTCCTTGATAATTTTGAAACAGGATGGATTCAGACTTGAAACACAGTCGAAATTGTACAAAAATGACAGCTATTAACCATGGCAGGTATACATTGCCAATGTTGTATTATCAAATTTTGTGGTCCACCTTCTATCAATGGTAAACTTAATATAATGAGTAAATATTTTTCTGACATATTCTCAATGAAGGGCGATGTAATTTAGGGAAATTGTTTTGTCTCTGTTTCATAGATCACAGTAAACACAGGTAAATTACATATCAGCAGATAAGAAAATGCATGGAGTTTTATCTCAGAATATAGTGCATATTCCATTGTTAGAACCAGTGAAAGGCTTGTTCAGATATATGTAGCAAATTGCTAATTTTTTTTTTAAAGAGGTTTTGGTTATAATTATCACACTGATTTAAGTGAGTCAAAGGAGATGTGACTGAAAAATAAAAAACCACAAACCCCATTCTTTGGTAGAAATAAATTCCTTATCTCTGACCTTTTATAAAAACGTCTGTGTGTTACATCTAGTAGAAGGCAGCATTAAATAAAAGAAAAGCACTGACAAAAATGGGGTCAGTGCACCCATATCAAAGTGCAGATCTTCACATAATGACTACAGCAATGCATCATTATAATTTTAGGCATAGAGTATTCAGAGTTCCCCAAAGTAATTAGAAATTATGGTGTAAATGACTATTCCATAGCTTTAGAAATATATTAGTCTGACTCTGTAATAAAATCTGCATAAATTATATTGCAAGAACATCCTAAGTTACATGTTATGATTTAAAAAATATAATCATAATTGATATAACAAAACATATGACTACTAATTATTCTTGTAAAAACTTATCAGTACAGCGAATTTTGTATTGTTTGAACTAGAAAAGAAATAATTCTGTACCTGGAAAAGCTGTTATCCAGGTGTTTGTTTTCCTGTTTTAAATGCAGTCAAAGGGATTTGCCCTTTTTCAGAACTTCTTAAGGAATTAATTTTATAAATGACCTCTGACAAAAAGGATAATGTAAAAACCTATTACTTGCCACACTTCACTGGCAGATAGTCTGCTTCCAAGTCGTAATTTAGGAGTACAAAAGAAATCATAGGGAAGGGTTTTATAAGACACTAGTGGTAGTAGTCAGCTCCCACTTGAGCATTTGAAAAATTTATTTCAATCCATTTTCTACTTAAGTCATTGATGCATCTATATTTTTACTATGTCTGATACTAAGGATAAAATTTCATGTGAGACACATGTGTGCCCTAATGGCCCTAATCACACAGCCTCTCATCAGTGACTGATGCAAGGACCCATCGCACTGTGGTTGTGTCTGATTCAGAACTACAGGGCGGATTCGGTTCCAGCTGCAGCTCAGAAACATCACAGAAGAGCTGTTTTTCTAGGACTCTTTTTTTTTTTTAACATGTTGGGCTCAAAAGTTTTATGAATAGTGCTTAAAAGTTTTGGGCACATGTAATTATCTACAAGATCTGGCTACTGAGATGTTATCACTGAAAGGGAAGTTTGTGCATTATAAACTTATATCATAAACTCTGGATTTGTTCCAAAGCTTGCTGTAAATGGTTGAAGATTTTTGGTTTATTACAGTCAGCCTTGGACAAGGCCTTCTCCTGTACTAATAGTCCTGCTAAAGAAAGCAATGGAACTCAGAAACTTCAAAAACCCTTCTAAACTAAAATATTTTGGAAGCATGCTCTGAGCTCTGTTGTCACAGACTAATCTCATTTTTCTTCTTCTCTGTTGCCTGAGAAGGTTTATGCCTCCCTTTCTGTTTATCTCATAAATATCAGCTTTGTTCTCTAAGAATTGTGTTGTATTTCCTGTATTTCTATTTTCTTGCCTTACACAGTAAGTTGGTCCCTCTCTGTACAAATATACAGTTCCTGCTAGGATACAAAATAAAGAAGTCATCTCCACCTGGCTGTGACCAGAATCTTTATCTTCTTTGTCTCAATAGGAAACAGTAGATGGGCAGTAAGGAGATACATTTTAATGGACTTTTTGCAGGCATTTCTTTTCACAAGAAAAGTACCCCAAATCCTACCAACTTGCATGTGTAAGAGACTTGGACATGTAAATCAAATCAAATAAAAATATAGTGTACTATAGGGTGGTACAGTATGGTATGGTATGGTATGGTATGGTATGGTAGTGTTATTTGTACAAATTCTGTCTGTCATTAGACTCCTAAACTGCTAGGAGCCTTTGATAGCTTGTAGCAGGTGAAGGGGAAATCAAGGAAATTTGAGATGATGAGGAAAATTAAAGACCAAATCAGACAAAGCTGATGAGAATTTCATCTCAGCCTAGTCCAACACTAAGCCTGGTTCAGAGAGAGAGTTATTCTCAAACAACGTAGTTATTCTCAAACAACGTAGTTATTGAACTATGACCAGCACAACTCCGATCTAGCATTGAATGCTATCAGCTCCAAATACGTGTGCACTGATCTAAAATCAGTACTTCAGATTGTTGAAAACTATCTTGCCGCTTCTTCGAGAAAATTGTACAAATCTGAGTTAATCTTTTTGGAAAACAGTCACCAAATATTCTGTGAGGAATAAGTCTTAGGTTTTCAAAGACAAAAGTCTATTAAAGTGCCAAAAGCAACAGAAACCATGTGCTATTCAGAAACATATTTCTTATGGTTAGAAGAAGAAATCTATGACATACCCGACCTTTTCCAACAGAAACTGTGAAGACTTTTTTTTAGAATAGCATGTAGTAAATTACAGTGGTTTGAAAATCACTTAACAAACTGTCTAGAGCCTCTAAAACTACTGAATATCCAACCTTTTTTCAAGAAAATAAAAAACAGAAAGTAATTTTTAAGATAGCTGTTTTTTCTTCCCTCCTTCATGTGCTATATGACTCCTAAGGAAGCCTCTGTTTATGTCAGAGAAAGTAAAAAGCATTGGTGACATTGGATAATGATCGTGTTTAGCTGACCAACAGGAAGAGGACATTAGTATTTCTGAAGAAGTCAACAGTAAGCAGTATCATAAATTACTTCATGGAAGTGGTAAGGGCTACTTCTTAATTAATGTTGAATGAATATCTCATCTAATTACTTCTTTTGCAATAGCAGTAGGGATGAGTTGCTTCCCCTCCAATGTAATTTCTTCTCTTTACAATGAAGACTCTTCAGTTTCGGATACAACTTTCTTCACAAGGAAGCAACAGGCACTAGGTTGTTCTGTAACCAGGATATCACTATCAGCTACCAATCTTTACTGGAGGCTGAAATCAGCAAACAGAAGACAAGCAATGAGAAAGTTTTAATCCAAAGAAGGGGACAGCAGTGATTCATTCTAGTGGTACGGCAAACCTTGAAATCTGTAGTTAATGACTAATCTGCAGTACTTTTTGAGCAATCCTGGTAATCAAAGAGCTTCTGAAGTTCTCTGCTTTTGGACAGTATGGGATATCAAAATTACCTTCTTTCACTGGTGTCTGGTGGAAATGTTATTTATCCTTTTGCAGACTGTGTGTCTGCTTCTTAATGATTTCCTTGCTAAGCCATTGCAAGTGTTTGTACTTTATGTTTGAGTACAAAGTTGCTTAAAAGTCTCTATTGATCAGTGGCCCTGATTTCCTTCGAGAGTTGCATTTTACAAAAATGAAAAAACTAACTGTAACATTTTAGTGAAAACTAGACAAGTCCCAGATGTCATGATTGTTAGAACAGAATCTAAGATACACTTATTTATTCTTCCCAAGATACAGCAACAGCAGCAAAAGGAGACACTCAAAACACAAATACGCACTTAAAAAAAAAAATAGAAAAGAAAAAAAAAAAAAGAAAAATGCATCCCAGTAACATTTTGGAGAGTAGGGATAAACACAGTTCACTTGTTCAGCCGTATCTTAAATTAAAGTTCCTTTTTATGAAGCACTCAAATGCAATAGTGATGTTCGCCTGACTAGAACTCACACAGACAGATCTGAACTTTTCTTGAAGTGGAAATGATTGATGATGTCTGCTATTACATGAAGGATGGATAAGTGGCTGTGAATGCTATTTTATTGACAGTGCTTGAACCTTGACTGATCTCAGAGGAAAAACAATGGATATATAATGTCACTTCATCACACAAGGAGCTTTCAAGATGCTTCATAAATGATTTGTAACAATGTTTTACCACATGATTTTCAGATACTACTTTACTATTATTTATTTCTTGTATTCAAATGCAGATAAATGTAATTAAGCATTGATTAACTGTTCATGTTTACTGAAGAAAACTAATGCTTTTTGAGAACGAATGTCATATATTATTAGTTTAACATGTACTTCAGAGACTAAACTTTTGACATGAGCTTTGCAGCAATGACCACTACCGGGACTCAATTGTTTTCTACAAAAAAGGCCTTTGGTACAATTCTGACAACATAAAAAATGGATTAAAGTGAAAATTACTTTAACAGCTTCTTAGATGAAGATATTACCTCACCAGTAGTACAATGTGTTACTGCAATCAGAAAGAAGACAATTGTTTTATTAAGGTGGCCATGCTGGTTTTGGAAGTACTATTTCAGCTATTAGTCATGAACAAAAAGATTATTAGAAAGTTACAGGAGCTCTTTTTATGCAAGAACTAAGCTGTACAAAATTAAGTAAAAGTGGCATATCCTGGGGCTTCTGACAAAGTCATGACCTAAGTTTATGCCCTCCACCCATGCTAAACTTCATTTGGATCAAATGCTAAGCTGTTTAAATTTCTCCTATAAACTTTCAAAGATCAGTTTGATTTTGATTTGTTGTAACTTTTTTGTCTTAATTTCATTGTAGTCCATGCAGTGAACTCTAGCTGTCAGGAGCTACAACCAAGTCAGCTGTCCGTGAACTAGAGAATGGAGCAGATGACTGGTAGAGGAGGTAACCTTCTCAAGCCTCTTGAGCTAAATCATCTTCACTCAGCAGCCAGGCTCTTAAGTGCATGTACAAACACTGGGCATACAATGTCAGTTCCTGCTTCATGCTCCATACCATCAAGACAGTATCTTGCATTTCTGAACTAATAAAGTGCTATTCCTAATACAGTCACTGCACCTAAAAGTTCAGCCATAGAAGGAAAACTTGTTTCAGTTAGTTATCTTACTTTTTTTTTTATGTTATTGGTTAGGATTTTTACTTTAGCCGTTCAGAGTGAATTTGGATGAGAAAATGCTTAGTATTTTGTCAGAAAGTCTTTCTTGTTCCTTGCTTCCTAATTCCTTTCACTGCTGGACATTGATCCCCAATACTTTCAGGTGTCTGGTGGCCTTTTTTTTTAAATAAGAGGTTTTACTTCAATTTTAAATAAAGTTTTCAGAAGATTCTAATCTTTTGATATCACTAAGATTTAATCTGCAGACAAAAATGCTTCAATTTAATTTGATTTGACATTTGATAAAGCTGTAGATATAGATCCCCACCTCACTCCTTCCCATCTAATCTCTGGCACAGTTTTGGCTCACGCCAATGAGCTTCCTCCCAGACACTACCTAAGCAAAGTTTGGACATTATCATGGGACAAACGCCTTTCTCACTAGGTAGTACAGATGACAAAACATTTTTTTTCCTGGTTAGGAAGCATGGCGAGAGAGAGAATGTAATGCTTTTATGAAAACAGGTAACTGACTCATTTCTAATAGTGTATATGTAACCTAAAGGAGAAATTAGGGATTTATCATTGGGAAATTTAGATAAAACATTCTTAGCCTTATTTTGACCTAGAAACCAGACTGTGTTCCTGATAGTGACTATTTTTACAGTGTGTGAGAATGCAGGGTTCTTCACTGGCTCTCACTCAGCCTTTTGTATTGAAGTTTGCTCAGTATCAAAGTGATCAGGTTTTAGGGGGTTTTTTGCCTTGGTTTGGTTTTTTCCCTTCTTGTCAGACCAATTAATTCAATCTGAGGTTAGAAAATTGGTCTATTCTGTCTCTTTTTTCCCTGACTCTTATAATCTATAATAAGGATTCTTGAATCAGAATCAAACATAATATCAAAAAAAACTCCAAACATCTACATGAAATGGAGTTAAATCCAACATCTTTTATAGCTGAATTAGTACTCTAATGTTAGCTATTGTAAAAGGATACTTTTGATAGGAAAGTAGACATGATTTACACAAAGAATAACCAATATGTTAAATAACAAGCTCTACATTGACAGCCACTTTTCTGACTATAACCACAGTTTTCAGCAGTCCATTCTAACAGTCCATTCTTTTGACAGAAAATTCACCTATCAGATTGAATTTAATAAGGCAAGGACAAGCACCTTATTCTGAAAATATCACTTGCAGTGCCACCAACGTTCATGTTAAAGTGATAATAGAACTCTGCCACTGATAGCATTTCATTGTATTTCATAGTACATAAAATACCACAGAGGCAGGAAAGTTTCTGTGAGGTTCACAGACATAGGTATAGGTGATCAACAAAAATCAACATATTCGTGAATAGCTGTTTGAAAAGGACACAAGTTTTACCTTTGTACTTTCCTGTCCCTGCTGTAGTCCCTGGATAGTGTTAGTACCTGAGACAAAAGCAGGTGTGCAGATAATCTCAGTGACCCAGAAAGGTCACTAAATGGGTGGCTAAATAACTTACAGAAGTTTCAGTTTATAACCCCTTCACTGTTTATTATATGACAGGGATAGCACCTGACACCACCTTTTCTCCACAGCATGAATGATCCTCAAGTGACACAGTTCTGGCACCCTCATTTTGCTAACCCAGATTTAGAGTGAACGGAATGGAGGAAGTGCAGCATCATATCATATAATTTGAGGCAGGGCACATGGTTGTTGTCACAGTTGGATTGTTCAACAGACAATTCCTGTACCTGAACAACAGCTAGAATCACAGCTTCTCCATCGTGCCCTATATTCTGTGAAACCCATTTCTTTCCTGGCTTGAATATTCACTGAGAGTGAGGACAGTGCTGTTTAAAATCCATTGTATACTAAGAAGTTTTTCCATGCTCTCAGCTTTCTAAAACACTGCAGGTTTGAAAGGAAATAATTCAGTGTTATAAGTGGGTTTATGCCTCGTTTTTTTGTATAGAGTGCTGTTAGAGTGCTCACCTGAAATACAGGTACTTTTTGAAGTGTGTGTTTTAAAGTGTCTTGCTGTATGAGTCTTGATACATAGTATTGAAAAGCTACTTTTTTTGGAATGTCAACCTCAAATTAGATAAGAGTTTATAATGCTGGTCTTAAATGAACAGCTTTCAAGTCTCGATTTACAAATGTGTCATTTGTATCTCAAGGGCAAGGAAGATTTGTAAATCAAAAATTTACATTTAGGATTTATCAGTGTGCTAGTTTTGGCTGGGAAGGGGTTAATTCTTCTCACTGTGGGGGTCGGCTACCTTTCCAGCTTCCCGCGCTCTGCCGCGTGGCGGGGGGGGGCTGGGAGGGGCGGGGCCATGGTGGGGGCGGCTGACCCCGACTGGCCAATGGCAGGTTCATTCCATACCATGTGACACCGTGACCAGTACATGGAGGGGGGGGCAGTTGCAGCTCGGGAGCGGCGCGGCGTCGGGCCGGCGGGCGGCTGCGGCGCGTGCGGTTCGTTTCAGCGGTTCGTTCCCCCTCTCCCCTCCCTTCCCCCTCCCCTGGGGCTTTGCGCCTCTCGTTGTTCTCCTTTACATTGCGTTTCTGTTGTTGTTTCTTTTAATTTTAATTATTAAACTGTTCTTATCCCAACCCACGAGCGTTACCCTTCTGATTCTCTCCCCCATCTACCGGTGGGGGAGTGAGCGAGCGACTGTGTGGGGCTGAGCTGCCGGCTAAACCACGACAAACAGCATGATTTAAAAATGTGTAGTGAAAAATGCATTTTACTGATTTATGGAGCTAGGTTTTAACTAGAGGTTATTTTTAAAATAATAATTTCTAAATCAAATTCTTCTGTGGGTTTTAGCACAACATTTTTATAAAACCCAGGGAAAATATATTATTCAAACTTTTTAAAGTGTCCATTTGGGCTATATAAATAAAAATTAACAGGAAAAAAATGCAGGCATCTATGATGTCCATTTTTCCTTTGATATGGACAATTTCTGGGAATTGTTTTCCGTATCTCTTAAATCTTTGACATGAGACTTAATTAGCACTGCAAACACTGGCCAGGTTATGGCTGTCTGAATCATGGTGTTTAAGGGCAATCCTATAAAAGTTGTATTTTAAAAACGGCCACATGGTTACCAGTTTTGCTGTTCAGTGACCTAACAAACTAAAATTACCAAAAAAAGATAAAAAATTAAAATTCTGTTTCAAAATGGTATGCCTTTCTATCCTACTTAGATAATCAAGTTAACAAAGTAGTATGAAACTGCTAGCTTAATTACAGCTTTCAGTTTATCTTAACTGAGAAATATAAGGATGTTACAATTTTGTTATACTTTCCGATACCAATGACAAAGGGCTGATGAAACTACGTTTTTCTCAGAAGATTATACAACAACTTGAATGGCACATTAGGAATTCACATTTTCTAAATGCATGTAGCAAAACTCCCACATATACAGAAAAGCAGTATAAACCCATGTCCCACTTAAATCTTCCTCTACTTTAATATATTTGCATAGGACTATATAATTATATAGTTGTTACATCTCAGTAGTATCAGAATGAATTTATGAAATATGTATTGTCTTTTATTTAAAAAAAATAGTCTTTGTTTTAGTCAATGACTGAATATTCCCAGGTCAAATCGATAGTCCTTGCCTTCTCTGTATCATCTGAATACCAGCTTTAAAAGAGGTTTTTTTCATGACTGTAGCACTATATCTAGATATAGCAAAGCCTAGAACATTAGCAAAAGAGGTCTTTAACTGCTTTAGCACTTGTTTGTTCTTAGGATTTCCTACCTATCTTGCACTGTGATTTTGTCTCTCTACAAGGTTTTCTGAATTCCTATGAGTAGAAAGTTAACTTTGACTTATTCCAAATAATAAGTCATAATGTCACAGAATCATAGAATGGTTTGGGTTGGAAGGGACTTTCAAAGATCATCTAATTCCAACTGCCATGCTGTGGGCAAAGGCTTCTTTCAGTAGAACAGGTTGCTCAAAGCCCTGTCCAAAGTGACTTTGAACACTTTCAGGGATGGAGCATCCACATCTTCTCTGGGCAACCTGTTCCTGTGTCTCATGACACTCATCACAAACAATTTCTTCCTTATCTCGACTCTAAATCTACCCTCTTTCAGTTTAAAACTCTTGCCCCTTATCCGGTCATTGCAGGTCCTGGTAAAAAGTCTCTCTCCATCTTTCTTATAAGTCCACTTTAAGCATTGAAAGGCTGCAGTAAGGTCTCCCAGGAACCTTCTCCTCTCCAGGCTAAACGACCCCAACTCCCTCAGCCTTTCTTCAGAGGAGAGGTGTTCCAGCCCTCTGACATCTTCATGACCATCCTCTGGACCCTCTCTAACAGGTCCACATCTTTCTTGTTCTGGGAACCCCAGAGCTGGATGCAGTACTCCAGGAGGGTCCCATGAGAGCAGAGTAGAGGGGGAGAATCACCTCCCTTGACCTGCTGGCCACACTTCCTTTGATGCAGCCCAGGTTATGACTGGCTTTCTGGGTTGCAAGCACACATTGCTGGCTCATGTCCAATTTTTCATCCACCAGTAGCATGGACATCAAGTCCTCCTCCACAGGGCTGCTCTCAATTCCATTAATTCCCCAGCCTGTACTGATATTGGGGATTGCCACAAACCAGATTCAGCACCTTGCACTTAGCGTTGTTGAACTTCATGACGTTCACATGGTCCCACTTCTCAAGCCTCTCAAGGCCCTTCTGGATGATATCCCTTCCCTCTAGTATATCAACTGTACCACTCATCTTGGTGCCATCCACAAACCTGCTGAGGGTGTATTCAATCCCACTGTCTATGTCATTGAGGAAGTTATTAAATAATTTTGGTCCCAGTATGGACCCTTGAGGGACTCCACTGGTTACTGGTTTCGACTTGGACATTGAGTCATTGACTGTAACTCTTTGAATATGGCCGTCCATCTAACAGTCCATCCATGATACCCATATGTCTCAAATTAAGCAGCAAGAATGTTGTGGGCGACCATACCAAAGGCCTTAAAAATGTCCAGGTACATGACATCAATTGTTCTTTCCTTGCCTACTGATGCAGTCACTTAATTGCAGAAGGCCACCAGATTAGTCAGGCACAATTTGCCCTTGGAGAAGCCATGTTGCTGTCTCTAATCACCTCTCTGTCTTCCATATGGTTCAATATAACTTCTGTGAGGACCTGTACCATGATCTCACCAGGCACTGAGGTGAGGCTAACTGGTCAGTAGTTTCTAGGGTCCTACTTTTTACTCTTTTTAAAAATCGATGTGATACTCCCTTCAGTCACAGGGGACTTTGCCTGACTGCCATGGCTTTTTAAATATGAAGGAGAGTAGCTTAGCAACTGTATTGGCCAATTCTCTTAGGACCATGGGATGCATCTTGTCGCATCCTATGGACTTGTGTATGTTCAGGCTTCTCAGGTGGTCTTGAACTTGGTCTTCTCCTAGTCAGGGCTCTCTATCTTTGCTGTCCACATTATTTGCAAACTAGAACAGATTATGATTCTGGAGAAAAAAAAATTTGAAATGTCAAAGTACCTGCAGTATTCCATGCATTCAGTGATATTTTTTTCAGCTTTTTTATTTCCCCCCTTGTATATTTCCACTACTGGCAAAGGTCACAGCAATTTAGAAGAATGAAACAATTATACTTATCACACCAACTAGATCCTAAATACCAACCCAGAATGAGTACTCTTTGTAGTAGAAACTGTACAAATACTTCACTATTTTCAAAGAGATGACATGTTGAATAGGTGGAACAGACTGAGATATGGGAGAAGTATAATAGTCAAGTAGGAACTGCAGTGTTTGATGGCAGCAATGTTGTGGTTAGGTCATTTATTTTTGTTTCATTATCTATGGAGTGTGGGGAATTAGTTAGGAGGGGAGTAGCATTCTAGAGCAGTGAAACATGCGAAGGAATTACACATTGGCATGAAGCAAAAATTCTATTAGAAATATACATTAGAAAGGCACTGGGTTGAAAGCAAAACCAGAATTCTCAAACTTCTGTGTTTCCACTGATTGGAATATCTTTTTGATCCTTTTAAATCTCCTTCAACACCATGTGATGTGAAGATGGGAAGTTGTTTTTTCTTGGATTTTAGAGCTAGAAAATTCTTGGTAGGGAAGGAGATAAGTAATGATAGGTTGTTCTTATGGTATATTGTGAATATAGACAACTCTGGTTATTTAACTAGCAAAGAATATTGAATTTAGTTTACTCATGTAATAATATCCAGAGAGGAAATTAAAGATAGAATTACATTTCGATATCCACATATGGTATCTGTGAACATCCAGAAAAGACAATGTGTGGCCCAGTTTATGTCACAGCAGAAAGAATAGACACAGAAGTGAGCCAAGAAAATGTCTTCAGCTTTACTTTAGATCCAACAGGAATATTGGAAGGATAACCAATTGATTTGTTAGCATAGCAATACAACCAATGAAAGTCAACATGGATTTATTAGGACCTCTAACAAATCCTTTGAATAAAGGAGAAACAGTAAATCTAGAGTTCATCTAACAAAGCAGAGATTATTCTAGGTTCCTTACCCAGTCAATGTAGAGAGCTAGGAATCTGGGGGGGCAAAGTTTACAATATCTTAAGTGTCTGGTTCTGGGTATCAAACTTCACAAAAGAAAAAGATGGTGTTGATTTGTGGTCCAGAGTACAGCAGGGAGAACGAGCATAGGTTTATAAATAATTACATGTGAAAAGAAAATTAAAGACTTATGTCTCTTTAGTTTACAGATGGGCACAGAAGAAGAGAAAACATAAGATGACTATGCGAACATGTAAAAGGCTACTGTCATAAGGAAGGGAATATCAAAGGTAATGAGAACAAAGACCAATAGATTTAATTCAGTCAGGGAGATAGATTTCATTTTAGAAAATCTTTCTAGAAAGAACAGTGAATTGTTAGAATGGATTGCCTGAAGAAGTTGTGGTAGTGTTCTCATCATTTACAAAGGGGCTGCATAAACTTTTCTCAGGTATGACATAGACGTGTAAGTCATGTCTGGAACCAGAAGATCAATGTGGATGATATTCTGATGTCAGCCTTAGTATTCCATGTTTCTACATCTCTCTGTTACCTAATGATGAAGCTAACTGTTCTCATAATATTATAAATTGAATTAGATATATTCCAACACATATTGATTTAGGGATGTATATCTATATTTTATAGACAAATGCCAGAATTTGGGGTTACCAAAACAGCGTAAAACAAATGATAGCTGCAATATTATTTTACTTTGAAAACTGCCTACTTGGTCTGCTCTGATCCTTTTGCACATTTTATACCACTCCCAAAGCAGGGTGACTAGTTGTTCTTTCCCTGCAGGTATTTTTAGTATATTTTTAAAGTTTCCCTTTGCAATACATTATCTATCCAGAAGGTGATAAGGAAATACAATTTTTCTTCTGTCAATCTGCAAACCAAATTCTTCTAGTTAAGTTGCACTGTTATGAGAAAAAAACACATCTTACACCTACTCACTGAGTTCTTGGGTATTAGAATGATGAACCATAGAACTTTGAGGGCTTATAAAATTTTAACTTGCCTCAAAACCTTTAACTTATCAGCAGTGACCTAAGAAAAGTTTTCTGACTTTGTTTTAAGGCAAAAGATATTATTAACATTTCAGAAAACAAATAGTATTACTTTCATTTTCTGTGTAGGAAATAAGTTTAGTCATTGACAAGATTTTCCTGAAAGGAAAAGATATGAAGAGTTGAATAGTCTCTAGATTTTAACTGATCAAAGTTTCTCTTGAGAAAAAAAAAATAAAAAAGATATTGTATTTTGTTAATGACTAAAAATCTTATTAATCAATAACAGCCTCCAGGTAGGAGAATTGCAATGAATTGATGTTTACAATTATAATAATTGAATATGTAAATTAATGTATCATTTCAATTAACAAAGTAGGGCACTTCACAAACTGCATTTGTATCCCTACTGCATTTATATCACATTATGTTGAAGATTATACATGATTTTAGGAAACTCAGGTTAAGACAGCAATCATAAAATATTCAGGAGAGTCTAACAACATACATGAAACCAATTTAGTTTCCTTTTTTCAACTGTAGTTGTAATTTAGTTGTACTTTTCTTTCAAAAAAAGCAGATATATCCACCATTCATCATAATTTCTTAACAGGTATTCTGATTTTACCCCCAAAATAGGTAACACTTGTCAGAATGTTCACCTTGTAATTGCAGGAAGCTTTGTTACTGTCCAAACAAACTGAACTTGGAACACCATAGGTTTCTTAGAGGGAGGGGGCAGAGTGAGGAGCAAATAGCTAAGTGACCTTGCATTCAGCTGACACAGCACAAATTCAGGAAGTTTTTATTCCAAACATTGCAAAAGTCATCTAGCACAATTTTAGGTGTTTGCCCCTATTCATGAAAACAGCAATGCCATGGTGGAAGCAGGCCAGCCAATGTCATTTTCCCCCAAGATATCGCATAGTTAGTACCTTCAGAAACTCACAGGGTAAAAGCCCATCTCAAATTACCCATTAACTAGAAGTGTACCTTTAGCCAAAATGGATGTCATCAGGCTTTTCATAAACAAATTTTACTCTCTTATCCGTCTCTCTGAAACAGAGAAGTCTCTCTATTAATAAACCTTTTCGAAGTCTAAAAAACAGGAGCTCAGAAAGTTCAATGGGCTTGTCCCAGATTACTTCAGGATTCTCTGTTATACCCAGGAATTAGAACCTGTCTTTGAAGTTTACTTCCATAACTGCAAATCTAGTAATCTATTTTTGCTCTTAAGAAGGAAAGATATTTCTCCCTTATCCCATTGTTATCTTCTATTTATGCCTTGTTAACTTTTCTAAAGAGGATTTTTTTTCTTTATTTTTATTACCTATTCTTTTACATCTAGAAGAAAAGACTGCTGCTGTGACCCAAAGGGTCAGTTTGTCTTTAGGAGCCACAGGTGGAACTGTCTTGCTCTCTCCTCTTGCTGGTGAATATTTTAGCTGTTGCTGCATTTTGTGTTTCTTTTCTTCCAGAAGTACCATGGCATATCCTTACCAAGGCATCCTCGAAATAATGTGAATACATTATTCACAGCTTTAATTTTCTACAGATACTAAATGCATCATTTTGGAAATAACCTAACAGCACAATAAAAATGCTTAATTTTAATGGCTACTTATCTGTAGGTATCTGATTACCCTCTATAATGTATACAGTAAAACACCCAGGGCACATGACAGTTATAAACCCTCAGTAATTGCTGCAAATGAATTTGCTCCATTTTAAGGGTTAGGAATTTTATTAAATACGGCTTAGATAAGCCTCAGCAAATTATTTATTGGGAAATAATCCTTAAAATGAATTTACTTTTGCTGGTGGTTGACCAGTTATAGCTGTTTAACAAACCATTCATAATAAAATAAGTACAGGCATAAATGCTGCATAAACATCAACCAAGCCATTTTAAATTAATGTAATCATCTGTTTATAATACTTGATTTGGTTCAGTGATTATAGCAGCCTTTTACAAGAAAAGAAAGCCAGCCAGGGTAATTCTGTTTGGTTTTATTTTGTACATGTACTTCTTGTAAGTTTGTGGGGAAAATATTGAGATAATAAGGTCCTGCAATGAACTTGTAAGTCATAGATTTGATAGGTGCATATTTTTGCCCAAGATGGGCAATACGTTACAGCTGTTATTGGCCACTCTTTTGAAAAATGTCTTTGTAGGGAGGACCTTTTCTTGGCTTCCAGAAGTTAGCTCTTCTTAACTTTCACCTAATCACCGTGGACAGTAAATCCCCAGCAGCTGTGGTGATTCACTTACCTGATAGAATTCTAAAAAGGTAGAGCACTACTACATTAACTATTTTTACTTGCAGTTTATTAGAAAAATCACTGAATTTTCAGCTTGTGTTAGAAAATGTCAGCTGACAAAATAATATTCCACAAAGTCTTTGAAATCCTGAATTTTAACCATTCTGATGGATATTTTCCATGGCAAACCTCTGCCTCAGGTTGAAACTTTCTTTTGAAAAGTTCTGCTAAAATTAATTAGTTTGTGGATCTGTTGCTGGTGTTAACTGTTTTCTCTAAATTGTCCTTGGATTTTGGAGCAAGGATTTGGATTTTTTCAGTGGATTTTTCCCTTTAGTAATTTGGGATGTTTTGTCTATTAATATCTATCACAATAAAATTCTCTAAAACTTTGTGCTTGTTCACATAACCACCTTTTGTGTTCAGAAAAGAATAACTGGAGCAATTAACTTCCAGACGAGAGCAGAGTAGAAGGGAGGAACAGAGCTTTGATGTAAGAAAGGTTGATCTTGATTAAAAGATAGAAAAAAATTGCAAACTTTGACTTCTCCATTGTTTCATGTTTCTTTGATTTTCTTCAGCCATTACTGTGAGAAGAATCACTGGGGGACAGGCAGGTATCGTTCATCTATTTTTACAAATAGGAGAATTAAAAGATTACAAAAGTGCATTTGATTTTAAAAACAGAAGAACAAACAAACCCACAAAAAAAACCCACCCCAAACCAAACACAAAAAGCAAACCAAACAAATCCACAGACTTCTAACATGATGACTTCTGAATGAAGCTAAAGTTACCTCTTCTTTTCTGTAAAGGCTAGCTCATGCTTTCACAGGGAGAAGGTGCTCTTGACATACAACAAATACTATTAAGAACCACTGGCTACATCAGGATCAGATGGAAAATAATAGTTCAGTCAGTCCTCTACAATATATAGAAGATACTAATTTTTTAATCGTAAACTGCCAAAATATGTGACTGTTTGTTTCCTCTGGTGCTTTAGTTTTCCCTAAGTCTTCCAACTATGTGTTTAATAAAGTTATTGTTCTACAGATACTGAAAGTAGTTTGATGAGTAAGTTTGTAATGCAGAGAGGAGACAAAAAGACAGTTTAAAGTCTTATGACTTTCAAACTCAATAAAAATAAATAGTAATAAACTCCTCAGCCATTTAGGTAAAAAGAAGAATGAGCATGGCATTATGAAATTAGAAAGATAATCTAGGTATAATTCCAAAATAAAATTGAACAGTGTTGTCACCTTTCAGGACACAGCCACTGTGGAAAATGTGAAAAAATGCAGGGAAAACAAAAGCCTGACGATTACATCTGAAGCAGAATGAAAAGAATGCCATGTGCTCAAATTAGATTAAATAGACAATATCCTGTCAGGATTTTGAAAGAGCTGGTACTTGAATATTCATGTTATTCTGAGCTTGATAACATGTGTGACTTTAGAACTCTTTTTTTTGGAAAGAATTATAAAATGTAAATGGATGCATGCAAATATTTTACCCATCCAAATGGCAAATTATATTGCTGTAGCGTGGTATCTTTCTTTAAAATGACTGGTTTTCTAGATGATGTTAACACAGAGACATTAAACCTTGACCTAGACTTCAGAATATTTGATATGGAGGCACACAGAATTTACTAGTTCATCTTGAAAAGAGTAGCTGATTAACCAGTAGGAAATGTTTATTCATGTATTCATTGACTAGAGGAGAAGATTCAAACAGGTTTTGATAAAGAGAGTGTTTACAGTCATAAAGGCTTGTGATTAATCTTGTGTTGGAAAGAGGTTTCTCAAAGATCACTTTAGAGTTGATCATGTTTAATTTTTTTACCTAACACAATAGCTAAAGCAGTTGGTGACACTTGCTAATGGCACACAATTGGGAAGGAATCAAAAAGTAATATAATCTGGATAACTGTGAGGAAAGAAGAAATCTGCTTTGTGACAGTAAATGTTTGGCTTCTGTAGCTTAATAAAATGGAGGCTGAAAGAGAATATCTTCATTTTCTGCGATGATAGTGAATCAGAAACCTTTGATGGTGGAATGCATGAGTTCAGATGGAGGCAGGTAAGAGCTCCCTCTGATTACTGCTGATTTATAGAGATGTTGGGAAGCTGGGAGCAAAATTAGGGAATTATCAAAGATATTAGCAGAGATTCTCCTTTTTGGCTGAAACCACCCTCAACATTCATAGAATCATAGAATCGTTAAGGTTGGAAAAGACCCTTGAGATCATCGAGTCCAACTGCTAACCTATCACTGCCAAGTCCACCACTAAACCATATCCTCAAGCACCACATCTACCCTTCTTTTAAATCCTCCAGGGATGGAGACTTCACCACCTCCCTGGGCAGCCTGTTCCAATGCCTGACAACCCTTTCGGTGAAGAAGTTTTTCCTAATATCCAGCCTAAACTTCCCCTGGTGCAGCTTGAGGCCATTTTCTCTCGTCCTATCGCTTGTTACTAGGGAGGAGAGACCGACCCCCACCTCGCTACAACCTCCTTTCAGGTACTTCTAGAGAGCCATAAGATCTCCCCTCAGCCTCCTCGTCTCCAGACTAAACAACCCCAGCTGCCTCAGCTGCTCCTCATATGACTTGTTCTCTAGGCCCTTCACCATAGGCCCTTCACCAACTTCGTTGCCCTTCTTTGGACATGCTCCAGCACCCCAATGTCTTTCTTGCAGTGAGGAGCCCAAAACTGAACACAGTACTCGAGGTGCGGCCTCACCAGTGCCGAGTACAGGGGCACGATCACCTCCCTGCTCCTGCTGGCCACACTAGTCCTGATACAAGCCAGGATGCCATTGGCCTTCTTGGCCACCTGAGCACACTGCTGGCTCATGTTCAGCCGGCTGTGAACAAACACCCCCAGGTCCTTTTCCTCCAGGCAGCTCTCCAGACACTCCTCCCCAAGCCTGTAGCGTTGCATGGGGTTGCTGTGACCCAAGTGCAGGACCCGGCACGTGGCCTTGTTGACTCTCATACTGTTGTCCCTGGCCCAATGATCCAGCCTGTCCAGGTCCCTCTGTAGGGCCTTCCTGCCCTCCAGCTGATCGACACTTCCACCCAGCTCGGTGTTATCTGCAAACTTACTGAGGGTGCACTCAATCCCCTCATCCAGATCATCAATGAAGATATTGAACAGGACCGGCCCCAACACTGAGCCCTGGGGAACACCACTCGTGACTGGCCACCAACTGGATTTGACATGTCTATGTCTGTTGTAATAAGTATTGCATAGTCTTGTCTTGTTTGTTCTTACAAGTAGGTATGCTGAAATTCAAAAGAGGTTCACGATAACTATTCTTTTGTCTCACACATTATGGGTGATGTTAGGTAAGGCTGCACATGCTTAGGAAGGAACTGAATTCAGGGTGTGTGGGCACTGTTATCAATGGTGACTGCTCTCACAGTAGGGGTAGCAGTCACACCACATCTTGTGGCTAGATGCCTCCCATTAAAACACCTCATCTGCCCCTCCTCCTTGTCTCCTGACATTCCCCTTTTGAGAATACAAGGCTCAGCAATTTCCAATTACGTGCCTATTTATGAACCAGCATATAGTATTAAACTGTAGGGATCACATGTCTCTTGATTAATGTTAGGTCAATTATTAAGATTGTTTACAACTTTTAGTACATGTCAGAGGATATCTCTAGTTTGGTTCTGTGATTCTGTCCCTGTTAGTTGTACTACTGGTTACGGCATGCTGCTGTTACCAGCTTCCAAAAGACATTTTGCTCCAGTTTTTGTATCATATGTTTTCAGTTTCAAAATAATTTAGTGTTTTTCTTTCTACAGCTTGCATTTAAGTAAAAATAAATGCAAATACAGACCACAAGTTAAAAAGTACTTAATCGCAGATCTAGCTTTACTTCAGTTTCATGGGGATTTCTCATATCCCTACAGACATATTTAAATACTTTCTGAACCAGAACTCTTCAGGATGAATTTCCAGAAATGCCTATATCACTCTTCAGTTCCAAAACCAATGTTTTAGCAAGTCTGTTCATGTGGGAGTTAAGTGCTCTTTGGACTATATACCTTTTAAAAAGAAAATTTCAGGAAAAAAACATACTTTGAAGGAGGAAAAGGGGCTCTTTCTTTTATTATTGGATGAAGTGAAAGGTATTAGATCTTGATAAAGTTAATCTGGCATCTCTGTCATGAAAAATAATATCAACATTTTCACTTCAATACCAAGTGGCACTTCAAAGACTTGACTCAAGTAAAGACTTAAAAACAAAACAACAACAAGGCAGCATTAAGTGAATTTGTCCAAACGGAGGTGGGAATAGGCAAATGTCTCTTACAGATTTAACATGGTTAAAATGACAGTACTGAAGCACCTTAAGGACTCACTGTATTCACCATTTTCTTATGCTTATCCCAAATCTTTTTCAGTGTTTGCACATTGGCTTAGAGAAATGCTCATGGTCATACTGTGTATTGCTTTCTTCCTAGAAAGCTGTCCAGAGGGAGAACATACAATTCCTCTTTGGCTTCTATCTTGAGTAATCATTTATATCTCTAATAAAGTGATGTAATATGAGGAGATTAAAAAAAAAGTCTGCTTTTACTAGTTTCGCAATGTTTTCTGTGCATGTATTTATTTTAAAGCAAGTAATTATGTCTTTGTATGTGTAGAGTCTGTGAGTATATTATTAGGAAAACCCCTGGAATGCTATAGAATTAAATGTCTAAACCTTATGGTTAATTTCATTTAATTCCTTTATTTACATGAATTAGCTGACTTTTTAGCCAGTCTCCTAAGATTTTACCTGGGATCTTGCAGCACTTTTCACAGCGAGAAAAGTGTCCAAAGCAAGCAGGACATGACCACACCCACTAGAACTGGAAAATATTCTTGTAGCAAATGATTCAGCATCCCATTTCATTTACTTCTACTGTTAGTTTAGAAGCATCTGTAAGGAAGTCAACAGAGTTTTGCTATTGTAAGTTAGAGCACAACAGGATAGCAGTTATTTTTTCTAGCTCTTAGCACTATGTGTAGAGTGCAGAGTACAATACATTGTTCTGTCTCACTGTCAGATAAGTTGTCGATGAAGCATACAGAAATCCTGGAGCAGAGCATGATCTCTAGCAGAGCCACCTCTAGCACAAGTGAGGACATGCCCACCCATCTTTTTTTGACCCCATTTTCTTATTCTTAACAAACTGAACTTCCTGGAAGAGTGTGCCCTTCCAACTTGCTCATGCAGCTTCTGGGCCCAAGGAAGGAAAACTTTATGTCATTATTTTTATAATAACCATTGAAATTCAGTTTTTCAGTGGATCAAGTGTAATCATGTTTAGAAACTTTATACAAAAATTGCATGGAGGTTAACTTACGTGCTCAACATTAACAAACCATCAAATTTAAGAGTGTGGGGGAAGCCCAGTGGGAAAACATAACAAGGTTAAATCTCTTCTGGTGTGGAACAGGATGAATGTAAATTATTTAGAAGAAATATTGATATTTCAAGAGGGAAAAATAAAGAAGATGTCCTAAGTTGTTATAAATGGAAGGGATTTATAATGGCTATAGTCTGGACATGCTTCAAACACTAATCAAAGACTGAAGGTGTATAAATATAGCAGAAGTCTTCCTTGACTGAGTTCCAGTGGCAACAACCCAGGGGGAATAATTGATGAAATTATAAAGGAGTTACACAGTTTGAGTTTTGTAATGTTTTATTAAATATGGGTAATTCAGGTCTTGTATGTTAGCGTGCAACATTAATTATACAATGGCAAGTGGACTAAAAAAGAAAAGAAAAAAAAGAAAAGAAGCCATTTTTCTGTGAGATCAGTCTTTGCAGAAAATTACAGTGAACAATTACTATAATGCAGATTTCTTACAAATTCCTCACAGCAGGGAGTTAGTTTCTGAAAGAATACCAAAGTGGATAATGGAATCAAGACTGTGGAGAAAGAACTGCATTGTATAGTTTTACAGTTATCCCTTTTTATTTTGCCTTTTATTCTAGCACCTAGCTTAATATAGGCAGGTTTATCTTGTGACAAACTTTTTCCCTACAGTGACCGCTCTAGTTGATCACAATATTCCAATTTCTTTCCTGAAGACAAATTTGTCATCTATCTGAGGCAAGAACAGTAACACGAAATGAATCCTGCCATAGAAGTTTCCTTTCTGTATTTCTGCTTGACATCTAACATCCTCACTGTAGGTGGCTGTGAAATCCATCCATCCTTCACCATGATTAGTATATCCTTCTTCTGTCCACTGAAACTTTTCCCTGATGTTAACAGTTGTTTCAGCTTGTGTTCATTTGCCTGATGGTGAACAGATAGATCTCCATTTTTGCTGTTTTCGCAGAGTAATTAAACTGTCCACATTGAATGGGAAAATCACACTAAACTGGTGTCTTCTCTGTAAATTCTCTCCATGTAGTCAGACGAGCAGGAACATGCTCTTAAAACTGGGGGGGTGGGGGGGGGGAGGGGAGATTAGGGGGGAAGAAGCCTTCAATTTACCTATGATTTACAGTAAAACCCTATTCTGTTTACAGGATCACACTCTGGAAGTTGGGAGGGCTTAGGAATAATTTTTGTGTGCTTTCCTATACAAGCCATCAGCCTCTGCTACCCAATATACTCAAGAAAAGTACTAAAACCTGCTTGTATAATTCCTAGTGTTTCTTCAAATTCTGTCAAAAAATATAGGACTGCTTTGCAATTTCTACCAGTACTATTGACACACCCCCAAAAATTTGTGTGTTGGTGTTTTGTTTTCTGGAAGAGTGAGTTTTCAATGAGATTAACTATCAGGAACCGCTAAGAGGTGGTTCTGAAAACTCTTGTTAGGAGGACAGAATTCTGATTGTCTTTCACGTTTTGCTTTTCTAGCTCAAATTTCTCAGGAAGGTGGCTATAGGTGGTGAACAGAAGCTGGCTTCCCTCCCCCTATATCATATAGTAATTTTGGTATGCATATTTATGTGCATAAAAACCACCCCAATATTTATACACTAATATGCTCTTCTGTTTTCTTGCTGTATACACAAAAGTATAAGAACATATAGGGTTATTCACTTTTATGACACTGTTGTCTATAATTGCTTATCTTGGTTCTCTGCCATGGTTTAATTGAGTTATTTGTTTAACATCCCAAAAGAGAATATTCCTTAGTTGCTTGACGTCAAATTTGTGTTTGCATAACATTTTAATTTAAGTCACTGGTTAAGCACATAATGAGCTCTGCATGTTCTGAGATAAAAAATATAACAATGTGCCTGTTTTGAATACTTTGCATAAGAAAGGAAGGTATGTATTTTGAGTTAATTTCCACAAGGTATACAGAGTATAAGACATACTGAAATTACCCTTTTGGTCTATTTGAAAAAGTCAACGTTTTCTTAAAAGTGCAGTAACCTGAAGCATGTCTCCAAATGTTTTAAAGGTCTCTTATAGAATATAGGCATTAAGAAATTGTATTTATGTTGCATGTTCAAAGTTGTCTTTGCTACAGAGACAATGGCAAATGGGTGAGTTGCTTTATTTCTAAATTGAATGAGTAATTTTAGCTCCTTTTCTGTATTGAAACAACTGGAGGCAATAAAAAATTGCAGTGGTTAACATCCAGTGGTTAACATCCATCCACTGCCTAGCACGGCCTGATCAGAAGAGAACCTGTGACAGCTGTGAGACCTGCATTTTGAAAAAAAAAACCCAGGAGTTTGGAGCTGTGGAGCTGTTTGGTAAACTGGGTGAAGATGTGCAGCAGAATTGCTCTGGTACGGAATATTCTGGGGATGGACTGAAAAGTATGAATGAGAGAAGTGCTTTCTTTTGATAATTGTATATCTAGGGAAACAGGGTTTATGTGTATGGTTTTTGCATGAGGTACTTTATCAGTTTCCCCTATTACAACAACCCTGCTGGATGCCAAATATTGCTAATCATTGTGGAAAAAGGAACAGTTATGTGCAAAGGGTAAGTTAAAATGGGTGCTGTCAGTGGGTGCCTTTTACTGGCCACTTTGCCGTGCTAGCAGTGACATTAAACTGTTACAATAACAAACACGATATATTTGCATTGTAATCTGCCATTAGACAGAGATTGGTTTCTTTATCTCTCTAGGTATATAGCTTCTAGTGAAACAGAGTCCGTACAAGCACTAGTAAGCACCTCTGTGAAATTAATAACTACTGTCATCTGTAGCTGACCTGAATGGTTGTTCATGAGCCTGATCCAAAACTCTTGAATACTATGGAGGCTGACAGCTTCTCCTGTATCCATGTGAATAAGGAATCCAAGGTCCTTCTTGCATTTTCAACCTTTGATACAGGTAACAGTTTGATCTTCTCAGATATTGGCTGTATCTATTTCATGTACTATTTAGGAAAGGGAGGAAAGTATTTATAATATTGTATTTTAGAATATGTATGTTGACAAACTGGCATATTTAAAGCCTGTTGGATATGCTTGGAAGCATAGGTGGAGCATTGTCTCCATGTTCTCCTTTTGGTAGCCTTTAAAACTAGAGCTCCTGACACATCATAAGACATTCATTCAGAGCAAATCCTCTTTATGTGTGACTGATCAAAAATATACTATATGGCATTAATAATAAGCTTGTGTAGGAATAGTGTTCGTGGGTTTGTGAATCTGGTTATCTCCAGCAAAAATTAAGGGAAAATAAGTTATGACTTTCTTTAAGCACGGTTTTCATCTGAGACTTACATCAGATAAACCAGCTGATTTTTGCTGAAGAAAATCTAGTGGTTTATTTACTCTTTCTTCCAGGATTTCATATGATTTAATATAACCCATAGGGTAAAAGGAAACTCACACGCTGTATCACAGAGAGGCAAACTTTTTGAGCAATGCCTGGTAACTTAGCAAGTGCTTTATAATAAGTTATAAACCTCATCCCAAAATAGTAATAAAGAAAGAATTAATAATTCTCTGCTTATCTTACTTTTCAATAAAATAGAAGAAAAAAATGTTGTGGGGCACTGCAGAAAATTTATTGTATATGACATTATTACCAGATATTATGTCAGCTCCACATTATAGAAACATAAAAAGATTCAGAATTTATGGAGGGGGTGGGGGGGTGGGGAGCGGGGGGGTGGGGGTGGGGAAATTAAGCTGTAGAGCAAATACCTGCAAAAAGCACAAAGAGTGGGAATGAATTTTCAGAACAAGATGACTTGTTTGCAGACTTCCCTTTGGTAGGATTTCCAGATGAGCACTGAACAGGAAGACAAAATCAATCTGATTCCCAAAGACAGCCCTACATAAAAATTGTAATTTGCTCAAAAAAGAAAAGGGAGAGAGTGCAGGGGAGGGGAGAGGAGGGAAGCACTCTGCTATCCCTATCAGTATCTCAAAAACAGGCTTTTATTTCTTGATTGTAACTCATGCTGACGTGGATAAAGGAAGCAAAAATCATCAAGGCAAAGATTTCAAGAAACAGTTTACATCATTCAGTCTTCCTGTGAACAGGAACATGGGCAGAATATTAAGAAGAAAAAATGTTGTCATTAATAAGCTACAAGGAAGTACATGCATACAGAGTACTTCTACATTCACTCTCTGATCATGAGGATGTAAAGGCTTCAGTTACAACATTAAGGACCAAAGAATCTGTCCATAGGTGTTGCTCAGGAAGCGTAACACTGAACAGGGGAGGGAAGAGAAGGGAGGGTTATTTCTCTTGGGCAGGGGTGGCAGTGGTGAGGGTGATAGAGAGTGTAAGTATTCAAAGCTGTTACAGCCAAGTAACTGTTCTCAGTGCTTTGAAAATGTAAGTGCTAATAACACAACATCATGCTCAGGTGGACCTGTGGTGTCCCTAAGCTAACTGGTAGGAAAAATAATATGCATTTTGAGCCTGGAAGAATGAAGAAGCAGTGAAAAGGCATAAATCATGCCACAGCTTTTAGGCAGAGCTTTTCTGGAAGTACTCAATTTGGCAGGCTTAGCACTAGGTGACAATAGAGGAGCTACCTTGTAGCCATATGAACACCTAAACAAAGCTTACAGTAGCATGCCCCTGAGAGGAAGAAAATGGAGTTGTCTCATTTTTTCTCCTGACTTTTTTTTCCCCTGTTTTTTCACATCCAGCTAAAAGATTAAATAAAAGAAGGCTTAATATACCAAGGCCAATCATTGCAGTTTTAACAACACAGCCATCTGGAGAAAGATCTTTGAAGACTTTTTTTTGAGGTGAGTTCTCAAAAATCTGTTTTTTCTTACTTTCTGAAGGAATAACGCTAATGTTGAGCATCCTGAGCACTTCAGATTTCAGAGTAAAAATTATATGACCTTATATGTGTTCCTTCACTGTATTAAGAAAATAGTGAAAACCTTTTCCCCAGGGGAGACTTTTCATTCACATGCAATTACTCTTACACTTGTTTACGTTACAGACTTAAAATGTTCACTGTGAGCAAGGAAACCATTCTGGATTCACTGAACAAATAATAGTAATCCCACAATGCTTGTAACATTGCCATATCTGGCCAAATGTATTACAGCTGGCAAGATCAATGAATAGCATTTAGGCCAGGCATAACTTAAGACTTTTAAAAGTAATAAATTGTTATTGTGTTTTCTAGCAGAGAAATTGAAGTCTATTGTCAAAGAAAAATCAGACATGTTTCTTATGTTTCTTCAACAGAGACATCAGTCTATATGTTTAAGTGTATTAAATGTTTGTAAGCACTATTCCCTGCTCTTAATTTTCGTCACACTCTCTTGCTTCAGTTCTCATAAGACACAATTCTCCCAAAAAAGCTGAATGAACTGCCTTGGTATGGCTGTCTGCTGATATTGATACTTAAATAGCCTAAAAGATATTTTCCCCACATTGCCACAGCTAGTGGCAGGCCAGGGACTTCCCTTGCTTTTTGCTGCTTTCAACAGAAGTCTAAGGCTGTCTCCAACCTGTTTCTTCCATTTTCTTATATTTCTTACATTCCAGGAAGAATGTGATTTATTTATTTATTTGTTCATCTACTTATTTGTTTATTTGGCCATAAGCAACAAGAATCTGTCTTACATTCAGGACAAGTCTTACATTTTGTGTTTGAATTGGGGGGGGGGGGGGGAAGGCAAGGCAAAAGGAGCATTAACTGTGGGAAGAAAAAATGTTTGGCCTTGAAGATCTGTCTGTTTCACACCTTTGTCATGATCACTCCTTGAATGAAGAACAATAGATCCACAAAACATTAATGGCCATTCTGGGGGATTTGTTTCACCCCAGACAAACTGTCATGGAGAGACTTGAAAAAGAAGTAACTCAGAGCTGTTATTTAGATGTATTTGTTGGGCTTTCATATGTAAGGGAAATGAAAGGAGATACTGTGGTAGGAACGTAATGATATTTCATATACCTGTTGATGACTACAGCCCTCATGGGAAAATATTTTATCCTCTCTCTTCGTAGTGGAAAAAAAAAAAAAATTCAGGTTTTGTGGCTGTTATAAAGGAAGTTTAGATAAACATTTTGTATTGAAAGGAGACAGCAGAAGTATGTGTAAAATGCTGTCTTGTATACATATATTTTTTAACTTCATTTCCTCAGCCTAAGCAAGAGTAGGAAGGCAAAAAAGTGAGGTAAATAATATTTATGTTATTCATTTCACACATTTAAGGGATAACCTCTACTTGAAACAAAGGAAGGAGCAACATATGGTAAAAACTGTATTGACTTCCTTTGGCACTACTGTATTGGTATCCAATACATCTGTTTAAATAGCCACAGTCCTCGCACCTGTATGTTTGTTGTAAAAGAATTCAGTAATGACATTTTTGTAATCAGCTTCTAGCACATCTTTTGAAACAAAAGGTGCTTTAATCAAATTAATATTCTACTCCACATAATGAGTTTCAAAGATATTAAGTTATTAACATGGTTGGAGGACTTCAGTGAGGTTTACCTGTCAGTTAGAGTTTTCTAAATTTGCTTTATCATGGCATGGACCAGCTCTAGAAGCAGCTTAGAAAACCCTGCCTGGATAACATTGGGTCGTTTCTGGATTTTCTTTCTATTAACAGTCTGTGAATAGGAAACGTGACTCTAAAGTAAAACAAAGTACTTTGCGGATCTCAGAGATTCCACTGTCACTATAAACTCTTAAGTTTTAGGGTCTAGCACTGGGTTGCAGGAAAGGTCTGGATTTAAACAGCACATTAGTAATAAAAATTATTTTTCCAGATGTTTATTATCATCTTAGAACTATGAAATTAAGCAGCAGAGGCTCTGTGAACTCTTGCTTTTTGTCCATTTGGATGAGGAAGCTGATGGTCTCAACAGGGAGAGAGTTCATTTTGATAACTATAGGCTATGTAGCAAAGTCAAAGTGCTGAAAACGTAGAAGGAATAAGGAAAGAAACAGGAGTGCTTATCAGAGGTAGCTTTTGTTATTTATATATGGAAAATATCTCCATGGAAACAACTGATGTTTATACTGTGATTTGTCTCTTAACTGCTGCTGTTGAGAGCAGAGAAGCAACACTGCACATAAAGGAACCTCCAAATTTATTTATTTTTTTCATTTTTTTTCTTCAATTGTATTTCAGAGATTCATTTCACAATCCTAGGTAATGTGTAACAGAAAGGAGTATCTTCTTTCTTAATGCTGCAGATAAATTAAAATGGTGTGTTATGTGTGTTATCATCCTTTTAGAACTAAACATGCAAAAGAAGCTGTTGAGGATATAAAGTTAACATCAGAAAACTAAATATAATTGTATCGCAAATTGTTTGAAAGGAGGAAGAATGAGTGGTGAATGGCTTCAAACAGAAAGTCTGTCACTTAGACTAAAACAAATAAAAAAGAAACCCCCACTTCCCAAAACCACCAAACACAAATTGACACATCTTTTATTTTGCTATGCCTGAAATTGCTGACCAGGAAGCAGTGTGGTGACCTCTGCTCTCAACCATGATCATGGCATCAAAAAGTGTTATTGTGAGAAATTGCAAAAGCACAGAAATTCCATCAATGACTGAGTGGACACACACAATACAGGATGTGCTTGTTATGGTAAAAATTGACACATTACTTATAAATGTAACAACAAGGCTGCCACCTGGTACCCTGCTTTTTTAGTTTGTTGGTTTTTTTTTACTTTTTTCCTTCTCTCCAGATGTTGTATACCTTCTTGTCCGCAAAATCTGAAGTTTTAAACACTGAAAAGAATATATATAAGCTAACATGTATGAAGAATCTAGCTATATGTGCGCTGCCAAGATGATGGCTTGTGGGCTGCACTGGGGCTGTCTGTGCTGTAACAACAACTTAATTTACAAAGCATAACATATCAGGGACAGCCAGTGGTGGTACTGCTAGTGGCACACAAAGATTTCATTTACAACATTAAGACACAGTATAAATTGTTCATGTATTCCAGGAAAAAGAGTTGGACGTATTCTTGTTTAGAACCACCTAAGAAAACCAAAGAGCTTTGAAATTACATTTTTAAGTACACTTTATGCTAATATTTGTCTTTTATTCGTGTTATACAACCACAACATTTTTAGGTGTTACCTGCTATCCTATTCCTTTCATCATTCATGTATTGAATATCGTCTCTCAATAAAATGATAAATATATTTTGTAGTGATCTTTAATGATAATTAAACAACACAGATGTTAAGTTTTTTGAGACAGGATTGTAAAATATGCTTTTCTGAAGAATGGAAGTGTAACAAAACTCTTAAAGCACTCCAATCCCTATTAGAAATAGTTTTCACTGCATCTCTACCTCTTATGGTCTGACATTACTTTGTTCTGTAACCTTGTCAGAAGTATAAGCTGACTTTCTTTTTCACTAGTAGAGCATTTGAGGTCTGTAAGTACATTAAAAACCTGTACATATCAGGCGAGTGCTAGATGAGCTCACTTGTCACTCACTGGTGAAACTCTTGTTCTGCAGCTTAAACCAGTGCATAAGTAGTGTTGCCAAGGCTGTGTAGACTTGAACTCTCCAGTCACATATGGCACAAGAGAAGGAAATACTGAGGTCTACTTTTTGCAGATGTACCTAAGGCCACTATCGCTCTGGTTACTAGTAAAACCAAAGTGATTATAGCAGGCTGAATAACAAAGTTGTTCAAAACACTTTTAAGTTTATAAAAATGTATGAAGATACATTACCCAGTGTACGGAAAGTCCTTAAAGAAAGCATCAGAGGTATTGATATAATGAATAATCTTTATCTGCCTTATTTTATAGAACTGTATTACATGGAAATACTTGGAGAGCAGCATACTACACCGTGTACATGAGAGAGATTTGGGCCTTCAGTCATATATGCAGGTCATTCACAACAGAAGTGTGACTCATATGGTATAGAAATGGCTTTGATTAATGCAATGTTGTGACTATAGTCACTGTGCTCAGTTTCTAGAGGGAAGATGAACTGGACAGGGTTTGCTATCATTTGATACGTTCATTAGTATGAGAGAAATAGGAATACTTACCAAGGGAGGCACCATTCAGTCTAAGTAAGTGTATTGTACCATATCCTTTCATTTGGATTCAGGATACCCTGTCTGTAATAACTTCAAATATCAGCTTCGTGTTCCCATTCAATTTACTTCTACTTTCTGTTGTCCTACACACATGGGAGGGTCATGAAATTCTCTTGGTGGAGAAGACAGCTTAACTTGCCAGATTTCTGATAAGATATCAGTTGGAGGGGCACCTCCAAGGAATTTCCTGATCTTGTTAACTCTGATCTTGCAGAAATATTATTCCATCTAAAGAGAGGGAAAGGTTCTGACTGACTTGACTGGTATTTTATTTCCAAATTGTCCTATTCAAGAGAATACAATTACTATAGATTACTTTCAGAGTAAAATATTACTCATTGTAGATTACAGCATGGGAATTTGGCCTATACTCTTAATATTTCTCCCTTTTGATGAGAGGGAGGGAAAGGTCATAAAAGTGGCAAACCTGACCACCCCACTCACAGGAAGTACTTTCTACAGATATTAATGTCTGAATGGCGAACCTAAAAAATTCCATTTTTCCTACCCAAACTTTTCAGTGTTTGAATGAGATATGATGCTGTTTGTCACATTTTGGTGTATAATATGACTTATTACAATCTTAAATAGCTACATAGTCTGCCTTCAGAGCTGTGTTTCACTCACATCAGGTGTTATGTCAGGTGATTCCAGAAGCAGTGAAATAAAAGGTACTAGAAAAAAGCGAAAGCTAGTCTGTTCCTCTGGGTTTTTTTTTATAATCATGCACTAAATCTTTTTTTGAAGTCAGGTATACAAGAGAGCTATTGCTTCCCTGGAAAAGCAGTGGAAGCTGAAGTACACACTGGGAGAAGCGAGTGCTGGTCACCCACTCTTATCACTCACTTGCTCTGTGACCTGAGGAACCCTCGTTCTGTACTTTTAATCTGCTGAATGAAAACCCTTTAACAGCTGCTGACAGCTGTTGTGCACTTCATGCTTGTGCTTAAACAGTGAGAAATGTAATGCTTCCATCATGACAGTATGTCCTAGATATAAGCATAATAAAAAGAACAAAGCAAAGCAAAGCAAAACAAAGCAAAGCAAAAAATTTAAAAAGCCTCTGAGTGAAATGGCAAGAACTGATTATATTGTAAAACTGAAGTTTTCCTGCAAACCAAATTTAACTGTACTGGAAACTTCCATCAGAAGATTAAGTGTTCCCTGAGAAGATAAACCTGAAATTAATCTGGGGTGAGCTAGTCAGATGGTTAGGCAGTAGCTTATTAAAGTTGTCAAATGACCAGAGATCAACATGTTGTGGTGTCACATTGGGAAATACAGCAGAACGCGTAGCATTGGAAGTAACAATTTATTCCCAAATTTGTTGAGATTTGCCTTTAAATAACATTTGTTTTGAAGTGGAATGGTAGTTTCAGGACAGACGTAACTCATCATTTCCTCCAGAGCTTCATATGCAAATCTGGGCTGAAAAATACTAACCCCCAAGCCAGCCCAAATGGAGGGGCTATTTTTTTAATAGCAATGATTTGTTGCAAATGCAAATTTCTGGAGAGACTTGCATTGAAACCCCACAAAGTTGAGAATAAAGATATTCCCATTAGTGAGCAAAGAAATTTGGATATTGAAGTTTCTGGATTCTTGATGTTGACACTTGCTAGCAATGCCAGTGTAAAGAGTTTGTTAGGCGCTATCTTGTCTCACAGGTGTGTCAATAATCTGACTAACAGATCTTAGTATCAAACAAACTAGGAATCCTCTAATCAGGAAAGTACGGGCATCTGGGATAGGATGGGTCACCAGCATCCTTACAAGGGTGCAACTGCAATTCTCAATCTTTCAAACTATGATTAGTCATCTAATTGTGCGTCCAAATTTAGTTGGTGCATTTTGCATGCATAATTAATTGATTTCCTGAAGATCTCTCCTAATTTTTAATTACTGCTGAAGCTAGCGTTAAATATGGAGTGAGCCAGTCTGCACACCAATTTCCTTTAGAAACTGGATGCAGACAGCTTGTGACAAGCATGAGTATTCGTGGAATATGGAAACTAGCTGCTATCTAGGCTCAGATATGTGAACTCGACCACGGGTTCAGGTTAATTTACTTACTGTCTGACTGAAGTAATTTGGTCTTAATTGGTTACTAAAGCATTGCCCAAATATTGGTACAGGAGGAAAACTTTTTACATTTAAAGAAACTCTTCTGAAGCTCTTGCCGTTTACACCTCTAATTATATCAAAATGTAAAACCATAATACAGAGTGACAGAAAATCTTATCTAATCTGATTTTCAGTGTGGAAACCAGAAACTGGTTGACAGTGTATCCCCCTTGTTCTGGTGTATACTTCCATACCTTGTTAATCAGATGAAATCTCTGTATGCAACAATTATCTGAGCAGCAATACCACTGAGACAAACAGGAGCTTTGCCCAAGTAAGGACTTAGTGATTTGGCCCACCTCTTTCCTCTAATCCATACTGCTTTGTGAATATGAGGAATTTTTCCTTTAGGTGTACATCCCAAAGCTCCACAGTTCAGTCAACATACACTGAAAATAGTAGTAGCATTAAACTGATACTCTTTGTGAGAGAGCTTTGCATTTTGCTAAGAAAAAGGTCATGAATTTGCTGAATATGTCTCTATTAGTAACACCCGATTTCACTCCCCTTTCTTCACCATCTTACAACAAATGGCTTTATAAAAGCTTTGCTGCTGTGTTTCAATTTTCAGCTCAATCTCTGCTCTGCTTCTGTAGAGCAAATCTTAACAAACCAAAAATGGAGGTCCTAGCTGCATTTTCCATTTGTTCTTTCTTGCCTTGTTAAGTTAAACTCTTAATGTGTAAATTAACTTGAATATTGTCCACTAGCCTTTTCCAAAGGAAAGGAGTAGCGTTTGTCAAACGAGATCACAGGAAATAATATTTTTCACTTGTATGGCTTCTTCTTAACACCCCAAAGCACTTCACAAAGTTTGACTGCATTAAACCTCGGGCGTTGTAGGGAGTGAATGTTCAAATCCCAAGGAAGTAAAAATAAGGAGAAGGAATAACTGATCCCGTCATCTGCAGGAAAGCTGTAGGTAAGGTTTAATTAATTCATATAATTACCAAATTATTTATATGTATAGTATATTCCTAAGATTGAGATTTCTGTACTGGCATGTATTTAAAGCAGATTTTCTGTTATGCATTTTCTCTCTATAATCAAGCATGCTTTTTATTTTATCACCACTGTGATGGTAGATGTTATCAGTAGAGTCATAATGGGGCTAGACAAATTCATGTGCAGCAGATCCATAAAGGGACATTGAAAGTACCAGTCTGGGGTGTCCTGTCTAGCTTTTCTAATGCAACAGGTACAGATTTTGGTGAATACAAAGGGAACAGAAAACAGAAAGTGACCAAGCTCATGTGTTTGAATAGGGTTTCCCATTGCTACTGCCAGACACAAATATTTGGCCACAGAGACTATTGGCTATATATAGATTATACTGAACGAGTAAGGCATTTCCTCTGTCTTTATGTATAGTTTCTTCCTGTTGATATGACCAGCACCAATCCTTCTGTTCTAAGTAAAAAGTCTGACTTATGAATTACAAAAAGTATAAAAGGAATTTTCTTTCCTCCTCCTTTCAAGAATGTACTACATATGCTTGTCACTTAAATTTATCAACTACTCTAATTTGAATTTTGGTTTTAAAGAAACTGTGAGAGTGTTCAAGCAAAAAGTTTAGTAAGGGTTTACAGGCTTTGTTTTGTTGTAGTTTTTGGTTTTTTAAACTACATCAGGTCTTCAGCTGAAAGAAAATCCCAAGCTTTAGACTGAAAACTCCTTCTGTTTTTTAGATTAATGCCTCATCATGGCTCAAAATGATTTTGTGTTCATACAGATGTGGCTAGTAAGCCTTTCCTTCCACTCATCTCTTCTGATGGTCTATGTTATTTTCACTCTGCACCTCACTTGTACACTGTCTTGTCTTTAAAGAAAATGGTATCTGTTCACAGTTAATTGTATTCTAATAGATGACAACCTTTAAAATAAATGGAGACCTCCTTTGAGCCACTTTTAACTTTTTCTTCAAACTGTAAAACCCCCTTTGTTCCCCCCATGGAGTTTCAAAATTACAATAACAATTATTGGTTATTAACATACTTTTCTATAATTCAACCCTTACTTATGTGCACATTATTACACGTTTCAATCTTTGTTTTCTTGATTATTTGTATTCAGGTACCATATTTATGCATTAGTTTATAATTTAGCAGAAAACACGTGCAGGGTGTTATGTGCCCTTGTAAATCTGTTGATGAAATGTATATCATATAAAAAAGCAGTATCTTGTACTGATATTCCTCAGTCTTCCACTACAACCAAGAATATTTACTACGGTATTAAGACCTTCAGTGTCAATTCTAACTAACATAAGAGTAAGACTATTAATATATCTAGAGAATATCATAACAGTAGCTCCACCACAAGAAGATCTCTTAGTTCAAAGGCAATAACTTATTTAATAAATGCCTTAAGTAATTAAAAATTGTAAAAATTCAGTTTCCTTGTGTCAAATAACAATAGTATGACGTGGTTTTTGTTGATCTTTCCAAATATTGTAGTAGAACTAACTTGGGAGAAGTTCATACTTAAAATCAAACTTTGTCTGCAAGAGCTGAAAGTCTTCCACATGTATAATAGATATAGCGATACTAATTTCATCATTGGCTTTAGAAAATTGACTTTAACTGTGTGAGAATAAAAACTTGTCCAGGTGTTTTATGTGACTGTGGGCTTTTGTGCTACAGACAATAAAGCTTGTCTTGCTATCTTGTCTGACTTGCTCTCTTAAATTCCAGACAAATTCTAGCACCATTTTTCACATGAAAACAATTTTACACCCAGCGGCATGTGGAATGTAAGCTGATGGGTCCGTTTGGGCTTGCACTCAGTGCAATTATGAGATTTGGGATGTAGTTCTCTATGGTTACTAAAGAAGCAATACTGTGTAAGAACCACCATTCTTGTGCATAAGTATCTTTGCTACACTTTCTAAATACACAATCCTTGTTCTGAGTTTGCAGAGAATCCTTCTGGAATGAGATCGTGTCTCTCTGATGCTTCTGCTGCAGTATATAACATGCAATGTAAAAAACTATGGAAATATGATCTTTTTTAAAAGCTTTTAGAGACTTTAGTAATGTTTTATTACAATTTTTCTTTCTGATGTCTTCTAACTTCTGTTTCTAGCATATAGATCCATTAGTGTAACATCATGGAAATGTTACTGAAGGGAAGTATCAGAAAGTAATTGCAAGATTTTCTTAACAGCTGCTGCTGGTTACACAACTGATTCTGCTAAATTAGGAGAGGATTATATGTCCTTCTAATAATGCATCCCCAACCAGCTCTTTCCACATGCATTGGACCACCGGTTGCACACTGCGGTTGTGACAGGGCAAGGCATGAGGAGAGATTTGTTTGGATACATTCCATGTTGTATAGGAATATACAATACATTTCAAAGATTTCTGAAGTCAGATTCTGAGATCTTTCTTAAAGTTTCTGAAATCAGGTTACTCTTCCCTCTCACTCAAACACACCCAGGAACAGAGGTTTCATGTCCTTAAGAAAAAATACTGTATTGTACTACTGGGATGGCACATTCTGGACCCCCTGAAATTCCTTACTAGATATAAAAGATAATTTCAGAATGAAAGCCAATAAACTTCAGGTACAAAATCAGCATTCAAGAGCCAAGCTATATAAAAACTGAAAGAAAAATACTGCCCTTGCTATAGCTACCCTTTGGTTTTTTTGCTTTTTTTTTTTCTGAAAACTGTAAACTTAAGTGATCAATAGCAAACACATACCCACTGTTCAGGGTGAAATTATTAGTCCGGCTCCTAGACCTTCCTTCTCCCTTCTCCAGCCAATAGCATTAATTGTTTTTTTGTCTGGTTGCTTTTCTGCAATCATTTCTTACCCTTGAACACTGGATAATCAAATTAAGTGAAGCAGATACAAAGCTGTAAGAACTGATGCAGAATAGTTAGATTAACTTACACTGAAAAATTAAAACAAAATTTGGTGTGATTGTGAGTTTGTGTACATGCCCACACACACTCTTGCATATCTGTCACATGTATAAAATTGATTTTAATTATAGGACAATATGTCACAAAGAAAAACTTTAAAATATTTTTTTCATTTCAATTTCCTACCTTAGTATTACTAAAACAGTCGATCTTTCCTTCATATGAGACAGAACAGTAAGAACAGGAACCACTAGTGTCTATAATATTACTGACACATAAGATACCTCAACAATTATAGCGTATATGTGTATATACACGCATATTTGTCTATACTTTTGCTTGTTCAATTCAGTAATAGAAAATCTTTATGGGCAGAATCTGCTTATTCTTAACCTAGTGTGTTAAGGACCTCATTTTTGATCTGGGAGCTCCTTGTGATAGCGTCATATAGCTAGGTTCAGTCTTGTCCCAAATAACATTTTCCTGTACTTTTCACAATATTCTATTCATTATTTTGAGAGCTGGGTAATATCAAGCCAGCCTGTGCTGAACAAATGTGACTAAGAGAGAAGTCTCTACTCTAAAGAACTAGCTTATAATGTAAATAGAGAAACAAAGAACATGTCCTATTATCAAATAATGCAATGACTCACAAACTTAGTATTTATTTCAGAGGCATGACCTTAAAGAAGTCATTTGACTTCACAAAGACATTTCCATGTACTTAAACTGATGTGTCAGAAGGGAGAATTCACTCAGACAGGAGGTTGCTGGCAACTTTAGGTTGATATTTCTGATTAGGAATCAGAAACATGCTATGGTTTCTCTAATTCATTTGGCAAATTGAAAAGTCAGCGTTTTATCCTCTGATACAGCTGTAAAAGAGAGAGAATAGAAACTGTCTTATGTTTGCTTTTAATTTCTGCACATTCTAAACATTAACAATGTCCTGTACACTCTATCTAATAGGGAAATATTCCAGTAAATGAGATTCTTTCATCAATGAATAACATCTATATTTGCTAAGCAACTTCTGAAAGCTTCTAAGTGTTATGATTAAAAATGCAAATATTTCAGAGGATTGTATTTTTATATAGTCTAAATATTTTTACACACACACAATTTTGTGCCTATATATGATGCTGCATGATCATACACAAACAGTGCAACATTTTAATTTAATGAAAAAATATAGTACAACTCCCTGAGTAGGCCAAATAACTGCAATTTTATTTTATCTCAGTGTCATGTGCATATCTTAGTGACATGCACTGTGCTTTCATCTGGAATGCTTGGGGTACTACACAGATCAAAATTCTCAATATCTACTCATCTAAAAAGGTCATTCGTATTTGCTTCAAGAGTAATATTAGATGATGAAATATGTTTAATAGTTAAATCTGAACTCCAGGAGCATTTAGAGACGGACATCACAAAATTTTCCATGGATATATTTTGGCAACAAATGCCTGCAGTATCAGAAATGTATGTTGAAGACTAGTAACAGTCATGATCCTTTCTCTATAATTCCCTCAATTTTAAGTATGATGGCCAATTAGCAGAGGCCAATGACCAGAATTAAAAAAAAGGGGGGGGGGGGGGGAAGCCCCATATATTTCTATAGCAGAAATCAGTGAAAGATGGTACTTTATGATTTTTGATATTCAATTTGTGACAATCATTAGCTACAGCCAGGACCTACAGAATGGATCTGACCATGCTACTCTTTGTTTTGCTTTGTCAATAGTTTATCTGAGCTTTTGGAAACTTCTCAGAAAGGAGAAGAGTACAGCTGAAAACTAAAAGACTAAACTTGCTTGACATGAGCAATAATTATAGACTGATTAGGTGAGCACCCCGGAGCAAAGACCTATGGATCTGGGGACATATTGAGTTTCACTGTCACCAGATCTCTATCATGAATATTAGTTGATCATTATTGCTCTTAATTTTTATAAGGTGAGTGATTGCCATAATAAGAGTTTTTTTCACAAGGTATGAAAATATACCTGGTGGAAAATAATTTATTATATTCAGAATGAATGATAGTGTGTTACAGATACTCATTTGTATATTGTCTCCTTTTTTTTTTCTTTTTGTGTAAAGAATGAATATATTTTTTGACAGTCAAAACAAAAGAACAAGTGACGATATTTGAAGTGTTATAATTATTCACGACTTGGGAGGAAGAAAGCCCTCTTTCTCTCTCCACGTTTGCAGGCCCTCCAAAGCATGCACCGTTAAACGATCAAACATTCCAGTCATACTTAGGGAACAATTTAATGTGTGCTGAAGTCAATGGGAATCTTTCCACTACTCTTTGCATTTGCTTGTTAGATCATAGAATTTTTCGGATAGGGATTGTCTTTTCATTAGAAGCAAATCATGCAAAGCAGATATGATCTCAACCTTGATTACTTAGTACAGATACAATTATAGAAAATAGTAGCGGTTTTCAATCCAATGTGTCAATATGTGGCCTATGTGAGGAAAAAAATTGTAATCCTTTAAAATACTTCCCTTCTTTTTCCTCTTTTCAGTGCTAGGTGAAATCCCAGCCTCCTTTACACTAACTTGCTTTTGGTTCTGGCTTTAATAGTGCCAGGATTTTTCAAAAAATATCAGTTTAGCAGATAATTCTACATGATTTTGTGAGGTAATTTGATACCACAACGTTCTTCATTCTTTGCTAATTGATTCCCATCTGCTACTTTCTAACAAATATTTGGCTAAACAACAAATAAAAAAATGTTAAATACTGCAAGACAGATGACACTAGATAAGGTATTTTACAATACTTCAGACTTGCAATTAATCCAAGGGTTCCTATCGCTTGGAGCTTGTTCACTGGCTAGCATCAAATTACGGTAAGGTATATAATCAGTTTTCTTTTTTTTTCCATACTCAGAAGAAGTATAAACTATCAAAAGAATATCCCGTTTGCCTAGAAGCCTAAATATTTTTAGGTCAATTGATTCACATCTACTACTTACTCTGTGTTATTAGGTTAGTCATCTACTGATAAATGTAACACAGATTCCAAATAAGATTATTTTTATATCACTGTTTACAAATCTGAGTTCTAAAATGGGATTAGGGAGATTAGGAAGCACAAACCATTAACAAAAATCATGAAGATGTCTTAGCTTGTGGCAAACTAACAAATCTGTTATCATCTCTGGTCATCTTGTCTGTGTTTTGAACAAGCAAGTTCCCTATGGCTGAAATTACTCAGTAGAAACAAACAGTAGACACACATGGCACATCCACACCATGCACAATGTTCAAAATACAAATTGGATTTTGGGTGCTAGCTGGGTCCAGCTGGCCTCTAGCACAACCTTAGGGCTTATGTCATCTGCACTGATAGACAGAAATGCCCAAGGAGCTGCTCTGCCAGAAAGAATCACTCAGTGCCCACTGATCAAGCCCCAGCCACCTCTAACATACCATCACGATGCCTGGAGTTGGCAAAAAGTCAATGTCTGCTTGCATCAAGATACTCCTGCCTGAAGATACCGTTCAATTCCTTTACCTTGCCAGACTGATGCAAGTTGTATTTGTGGGGGGCAAGGCCTGGATTCCAAATTATTTAAAACATGTCTGCAATAAGAATGTAATGTCTCCACAGCTAATTGAGTCAAATCCAAAGGGATCCATAAATGGGAGCTTTTTAGCCTTATTCACTCAAAGCCCAGCATATAAAGGTAAACTGTTGTAAACTGTTGCTATAACAAAATTTGACACTTATACTAGTGAATGCTAGCCTCAGTTAACAGAAAACCGGTAAACTCCAAAAACTGAGGAGCAGACATGCTACCCATTATGTTGCCCATGCAGCACCTCACAGAGCAGCAGGACAGACAGCTGTATGTAATAACCTCCTGAATAATAGTATCTTGTAAGCCAGAACACTTAGAAACCACCTTCTGAATAGACCTAAACAGCTGCTGTGTTGTTCAAATGTATCAGCTGATATTCGAAAACTTGCTTCCTCCAAACAAAACTTGCACAGGCACAGACCTGTGCAATTTTCTGTGACCTTATCGAGTCACACCTCACCTCATGTAATCTCAGGGCTTCAGCTTGATTGGGTTTTCTTATTTATCAATTTATTACTTCTGTAGATACCTAAAAACACAGTTACACTGACCTCACTCTGCAGGTTAGGTAGGAGTAGCATGTAGTCCACTGAGAGCTAAGCCACAGCTTTCTGGAGTCCTCCCAAATTATTTTGATGGCAATATCCATTGTTAACATAAAGTGCCACAACAGTATTACTGGATTCACTATGATCTCCCAAATTTCAAAGGTCAAACCACGTGGAGGCAGAGCAGCAACAGTGTCAATGCTAGCTGTTATTTTACCTTTCAAGGAATCCACGTTTACAAAATTATTTATGCAAGTTATTCTCTTTAAAAAAAGCCATCCAAAAAAGGTAGAGACAAGCTTTTTAAAAGTATTGATCCAACAATTATTCAAAATGTGTAGGAAAATTATATGCACACTCTGTTAACATGTGCCAGAATACAGCATTTCTTTCCCAGCTTGCTACCTTAACTGACTCAGTTGAAGGAAAGAGGCAATTTCTTCCACCTTTGGTCTTGACAAGTACACTTTTAGAAGTGGGTTATAAAGTGGATTTTGAGTCATGTCAAATAGTGACAGAAATCCACCACCTTCACCTCACTCTCTTGAGTCCAGTGAGTGATCAAGGGGTGCTGGGAGACAGTAACTGCATTTGATCATAGCGGATTGTTTTCACTCACCCTGCTGGCTGCATGGAATGACTGACAGCCATATGAGGAAATAAGAAGTCCTAAAAGGGGCAATGATATTTTGGGAGAAAGGAAAAGAGAGACGTAAGTCACTCTTTTGTTATAAACAAATTTGTAGGTGATCGTTGTGACAGTTGCTTAAAAACACTTTTTGCGCGTATTTTTACTGTAATCTTATGCAACTCCGCTTCTGCCTGCTGCACCCGCCTCTTGCCTCCTATATCAGATACATGTAGTAAGGGCTTTAGGGTAGACGCTGCCTTTTTATGTGATTATACTAAGCTTCTTGGGATGAAACTGCAATAAATATAATTGTTAATTTAAATAAGGCATCAATTAATATTACATTTTAATTAATAGTATGAGGTCAGGAAGGGCAGGTGGCAATCCCTTAAGTCTGTCATTAGGGATGACATTGTTGTGCAGGTCACCTTTTTTAACAGGATAATACAATGCATCTTTTTTTTTTTTTTACAGTAGTGTAAAGCACACTGTCTGCGGTACTGTTTGACCCAAAGAATGGGGAGACTTTTTTTAGATTGTCTAGTGTTAGATGTATCCTTCCCCCTCCCTTTCCCAGGCAGTCATACACATGTAGACACATAAGACAAAGAAACTATGCAAGCCTGAATTTTCATTACTTGGCATGAATTTAACACAGCTTTAAGTCAAAGCAAGCAGCAGAGTCATAAAACTAATGCCGTAAAACTAACCATTAAACTATGGTGTGCTTAGTTACATTTATTACATATAACCATATTAGTTTTAAACATGTGTACTGTGATGGTGTCCAAAGACACCTACCAAAGTTAGGACCTGAGTGGAGACAGATAAGGAAGTATCTCTCCCAGAGTTTATATTCTAAATGTCACACAAGAAGATGAAGGCTGAGAAGGGTATGACCTATAAATAAATGGACATGATGATGACTGACACAGTTTTATTTATTAAATATGCTTGTTGTTGCTGCTTTTCCCTAGATAACTCATCTTGAGGAATTATCTTACAAACCTGCTGAAAATAATTAGAGAAAATATCCAAGGCAGATGAGGCTTTAAAAGCTTTTGATAGATCCTGTCTAGGTCAGTGGAATATTTTGCCAATGAGGACTTTGATAGCGCTAATGGAAGTCCACCTGAGCCCCTACCGATGATAATACTACCAGCAGACACACTGATAAATTATAATGGGCACAGCAGCAGCAGCAGCCACTCCAGAAACATCCTTAAAGTGAATTTCCTTTAATGGCTGGGAAGACAAATGGCTCACATTTTATCATTGGATTCCTCCTCTTTCAGAAAATTGCCAATAAACTTCCTGTTCTTAGCTGAACATTTGGCAGCAACTTGGACATAACAAATTTAACCCATTCAGTGGCTTTCATCTGTTTATTTATGTGAATTATTTGTTCAAGCTGTTCTTCTTAAGCCAACCGATCTTATGTCTTTTCATATCTGAAATTAAGATAATTTGTTTTCTAAATGGCTCACAAACTGAAGTAGTGTTTCTGAGGATGTCAGACCCCTGTAAAGTTGTTATACAGAAGTCATTGCCTGTACTGTAAGTACCGAAATTCACAAGATACTTCCCATTTAGATTTGGGAGTTTCTCTCTGGCCTTCCCAGACCTGCTCAGCATAACAGCTTGTACCTAACTCTTCCTAAACCCAGCCAGAACCCCAGAGCATTAACTGTGGGCATACAAACAAATGTCACAAAATTTATGTGGTTTAATGAGCTACCTTGCATTGGCTGAGCCTGTGTGCTCTGTTAGCACTCCGATTTTCTTTCACTTAGCAAACAGTTGCAACAGTCACACGTTGGGACATTATTCCCCCCAAGTTGTTTGCTCTTGTTCTGCTGCTGAAGACCATCCTTGCAGCCAGCGTGGCAGAACAAATATTCCTTTTCTTTTACAGGTTAGTTTAAACTCCTATTCATTGCTCATTTAATCTAGTCTGTTGCCTCATACTAAGTGGTTAACACATATGCAAACTCCTCTTCCGCTGATTTAATTTCAGGGAATGATGATCTCTGGCAGAGGAACAGCAATAAAGCTGGAGCTAGTTTCACTAGTGCTTGTCTATAAATGCCTTTAGCTCTTTTAATTACAAAGTAAACCACATTACCTGGAATCTGTGTGAAGGAAATTGCCCCACGTTTGGGAGGGGCTTAACAACATGCTGATGAATAGGTGGCTCAGCTGACTGGCAGAACTTGACAGTATTCTCATAGCTTCGGGATCTCACACACAGGTCCTGTAAGTGGCTTGATACTTGAGACACTTTCAAAGAATATCTATGCATACTCAGATCTCCTTATGAAAGTCACTGTCAGAGACACTAAGGTTTCCAGAATTGCCTGGTCACTATATAATAGCTCTTTTTGATCAAGCACTCAATGAGAGAAGTTAGGAGACTTGGATTCAATGCCTTTATCGGTCTGCGGAGTTTCAAAAATGTATTGTCAAAAGACTACAGTACAATAGAGGTTAGTTTAGGTAGAAAGCACTCTTCATATTCCAGCTGAAACTGTACTTTGGGTAGCAAAAGAAACAGCATTATTTTGGCCAGGAAAAGCATGAATGATATAATCCAGAGAGAAGTGCCTTTGGAGACAGGTATCCCTACCTACTACCGAGACCATCGTTTAGGTAATTATTTTGCAAAGAGAAAAATAATTCCAACACTTCTAATCTTCTAATTGCCTCTGTAGTCCAAAACCAGGAGATTTTCTAACAACTTCCAAGAATGAATTTTGTGGAAAATTTGCTTACTATTTGAAGCTTGTAGCTATGATGCTCTTTTGAAGTCCACAGGTCTGTGAGCAATGTCTTACAGACCACCAGTTGTCAAAGGAGTTACCTGCAGAGTTATTATGTTTGGTTTTGAACATCCTGATCGTTAACATTGTGGCTGTAGATGAAACCTAAGTTGCTGAAGAGAGCTGGCTTGTGAATGAATGTGAGCTGTGACGTAAGCATTAGGTATTTAGGGACTGCATTTCATTTAATGATATTTCTGCTCTTCTTCCTGTGCTATTCAAATGCAGTTAAAGTGCAAGATGCACGTACATACTGGTAAACTGTTTTTTTGTTTCCTATATGGTGTTAGGCATATGGTTTTCTGTAATCCTTAAATTATGCTTAACAGTCTATGTAGCACTTTAAAACCAAAAAGGTTACACAGAGCTTGTAAGGTCTGACTCCAAGGCACTTTGTGTCTGCATCTAATCTAAAAGAGAACGGAAGCAAGGGTGGATAACTAGCCTCTGGTTAGCTCAGTCTTTCATATCAATGAAAGTTACAGACCACATCAAGATGAAATCAAGATTTCTATGAGTATGTAGGGAAAACTGCACTTTCAGCATTTATGTGAATGGTACATGGAATTGCCTAAAAAGTATTAATCTGAATCAAAATCTAACCATATAAACCCTTTAAAAAATGGGCTGATTATATAGCACAGGGAATTATTAGGCTTATCATTGAAGAAGACATGGTTTTGTCTGTTTGCCTGCAGTAGGAGCTTTTTTAATGTTATTAATCATAGCCTTCAAGGAGCCTGATTGCAACATACCCAGATAATGCCTAATACAGAACATATAAGGGTCTGTCCTCCAAAGACCTAAAAGGCAATAGGGTCATAGGCTGCGAGTATGCATAGGCATTGTCTGACTCAGTATAGTAATAAATATTACCTCCGGCCTTGTGCTGTATTGATTATATGCTGTGGTTTCTGGGCAAAGTGCATGGGCAGAACAAGTTTTCAGCTGTCCAGAATATTCCACAGAAATACACTGTGTAACTTTTTTGCATGTTTCCAAACATGCAAAATAAGAATAACCACTAAGTTAATCTCATGACTAATTTATCCATGCTTGAGTGATATTTTGAAGGTTAAAGACACCACACTACAGGAATGCTGTGTTGTGGTGGTGTCAGATATTGATCAGGAGTTTGACTCCTTCATTAGGACTAGTTTCAGGTAAGAGGAAGAACCTTGTTTTGAATGATCATGAATGCAAAGAAAGGGTATACAAGAACTGGAGTCAGTTTCCAGTTCCGTGTCATCACTGGCAACCCGTATTTTCTTTTGTGTGTGAAATAAAGCTAGACAAGCACATTGATAACAGACGGGGGTCTTCACATAAAAGTATTAGCTTTTTTCATCATTGTTTTCTTTTCCTTGTAGAAAAAATCAGCAAAATCTAAGCATGTAAGATCTTAGTAAGGATCTCAATGCAAACGAATAATTGTAGGAAAAGTTTGCAAACACTATCTATAGTGGAAAACACCAATGACAACCATTTTTCTACAGATGTTAGGAAACATCTATGCATTGTAAATTGGTATCTTTATAGAATGTTTTGTGTATTAAAACTGAGAACATAGGTCACACTTTAAGATGAGAGGATGCATTTTTGTAAATCAGGGAAAAAAAATGTTGAAAACATGATTAGTAACATGGAACATGAGTTCCCAGCTCACACAGAGGCCAAGAGCAAATGTGATCCTTGTGTAACTAAAAAGGAAAGTTCAGCATAAAATACTGCATTAATATGACTCCAATGACAATTCCATATCCTATTCCAGGGTTTAAAGTTTTAAAAGGATATTGATAAATGGTGAAGGTTGAGAAAAGCCATGCAGGGATGAATCATAGTGTGGAAAGCCTGCGTTGTAGTAAGAGACGAACAAAACAGAAACTAATTATCTCAACAATAAGAAGGTTAGAGGGTTGACTAATCGTGATCTGTAAAGTATGTAAGTTGAGAAAAGAAGTTAATGCTAAAAGGCTCTTTAATTTAATAGACAGAGCCAAAATGAAGGTCAGTTTTGTGAGACTACAAGTCATGAACGTGATTTTGACAGGGAGAGTAATTATGTACTGGTAAAATTTACACAGATGTTGTAGAATTTGCATTATGAAATATTTACCTTTTTTTTTTTTAAGGGAAAAACTGGCATACATTAATTCAACAGTAGCTAGATGGCTTTATGAAAAGAAAAAAAAAAACACAACCCCTACCCAAACCCAACAAAAAAAAAACCTGATGAAGCACTTTGCCTAAATTATATGAAAAATCTCTGTAAATAATTACAACAGCCTTTTTGAGCTTTGACTTTACACAAGGAAGTCCAGACCCCAGGAACTGCTTCCACTTTTCCAGGATTAAAATACTGGCTCCGTTAAAGTCAATGTCCGTATCCCCATCATGAAGATTCAGGTTGCATCTCAGGAGTTGTATAGCTACAGATTCCTGTGTTTTGCTCTCTAAAAAAGACCTAAATGGGTGAAGTGATCTTTCTAGACTATTGTCTACATCTACAATATTTTGGGTTTGGACCTTTCTCAAAAGGAGAAAATAACACTAAAAGTTGTAGAAGAAAGATGATAAGGAGAATGCAATTAGGATGCAACTAAAAAGCCACACATGTATCATGGCAAACATTGTATTGTCGAGAAGCTCTAGTTGGTATTTGTTCTCAGAGTACACTATTTTGAAATTATCATATTGGCCATGCAGCTGGGACTCTACGGTATATTTCTGATTTATCTGGCATACAGCATAAACAGCAGTACAGTGAGCATTTCATTTTACTGTAGATGAAAGACTGTGATTTTTCTGGGTGGTATTTTTGTTAGTCTGTGTAACTTGATGTGAAAATAGTTACAGATCAACTTTTATCAGCAAGCTATCAGAAGATAAGCCACATAGGGAACAAATTTCTTTCTTGAAATTTAGTAAACAGCATTTTGCGGCTACTCAGCTAGGAAACATTTACTGTTTCCCCCAAACCTTCTTTTTCTGCATGCTCATTTCAAAATTATCTCTCGATTTTTCCTGTTTACTTGGTGGACCTGGTGGACTCATTCTACTTCCTTTTAATTCCTTTCTGTTCTGCAGTTTGGCATGAATTTCTTCTGCAGTTCTAATTTACTTGAAGTCTTATGAAGGACTATGCCTGCTATGTATCATCACCCTTGTACCCAGCAAGTGAGCTCATCCAGTGAGCTGAGTAGAAAATTCATTGTGGGTTTCACTCTATTTAAGGTGAGGCTTTTGCACCATGAAGCTAGTGAAAGATCCCCTTCCAGCTGCATGAAGTATATTAGGGCTGTACTGGTTCACCCTTGCATAAAGGGGAATGGAAGTCTGTTGGCATTACGAATATCTGAGTGAGAAGACGAAGCAGACAATAGGGAGGGGTAAAAAGTCAATTGCTGTTCATGCACTTGTAGAAAGCCCCACTTGTTCCACTTCGAGTGTGCATTTTTAATATGAATTGTTTGGAATGAATAGCTAACCAAACAACATTTACGAGGCACTTTTTCTTTTCTTTTCTTTGTTAAACAGTTATACGTTCTTGCTATTAATTTGAGCATCAGTAGGCAACATGCTATATCCGATTCAGAAATGAACTGATGGAAATTTTACAGTGATTGGACATGGGAGACTGAATCATGCCTCAGTTTGACTGACACAAAAAGAGGTTGCATGGGACGGAACCCAGCAGAGTTTGGCCTGTTTTCAGTCAGACTGTCATGTACTGTGATTTCTTTAGGTTTCACTGTTTACAAGTAGAGTCAAGTTGGGTTAATACTAGACTACAACGCCTCCTTGTACAAAGTGATGGTGTTACTTAGCAAGTGGCATTCTTCTCTCTGAATGATTGCTCCTGGACTCCTGCTTGCTGATATAAATACGCAGCGTTGCATATGCTGCGTATTGCTGCAGATATCTTCCCAAATAAGTCACAGCTTGCAATTGTATGTTTAGCTTTTTAAAAGTTGTAAGAGGGAAAAAGTGCATTCCACTGTTCTGACCAAACACTGTTTACTTACATCCTTTGATCATATACTTGTATACAGTCTATGGAAAGTTTAGCTTTATTGCTATGTTGGAGAATATTTGGGTCATAGTTGCAAACATTAGTTGCAGACATTAGTTGCAAACATTACAGATGATCCTTTGGTTATCTGTAATAAATTGCCTCCTGATATTACAACACAGGTGGGAGATCATTATTCAGATTAACTAGTGCATACTTTAATATCCTCCAAATTTATCTTGTAAAATGCATGACATACTCATCAAAAGAAAGACTGTCCTGCAAAATTTGGGACAGATGGCAGTGCAAGATGACATCTTTTCTAAATGTGTCAAAATGTTCGCTCAGTCAAGCAATATGATTGGTTGCAGATTCTTGGTGCGTTATTAAAATAACAAAAGCAGTAAAATTCACTTGCATGAACACCTGCTGCTAGAGTCACTTAAAATAAGGAAGACAAAACATATAATTAAGTAATATGAAAATAATTATTTCACTGACAAATAGGTTAACAGTTGAATGTAGCTATTGCATTCTTTAAAATGTTTTAAGTCAGTGAATTACACCTGTACTTAGATTTACAACATTCAAAACGAAAACATGCCTTCCTAAGTCATACTGAAGGAAGTATCCTTCATACCGTGTAACAAAACACCATATAAGAACAGACACACAACAGGCCTACTGTTGCCTGCTAGATGGTATCTTTAAATCAGTATATATTCCTTTACCACTTGAAACAAGAGAGCATGGAAGTGATTGATAAGCCTGATAGTCCAGCCAGAATTCAGATTTGAGAAAACAAAACACTCTTTGCTCTCTTCTGAGGATCTGTTGTGGTGGTAGAAACAAAGCATCTAGAAAAGAAGAGCTGATGATTTATTTTTCTTCCCCCCCCCCCCCCCCCCCCAGCATTTTTGAAAATACAAAAGACTCAGCTTATGATGTCTAGTCCAAGACTTGTGGCAGAAAGTCTCATCAAGACATGAATATGACATTTGTTTCAAATTACTGAAATATCTTCAAGACCCCTTTCTTTAGTTCTCTGCTTTGTTCTCAGAGAACTCGACCAGTTCTCACCTGGTCTCGGTTCAGGGTCTCGTGCTCTGGGTAACGTTAAGTGTTGCTATTAAATCAATCAATGGAACAAGCTGTGGAGCGAAACAAGACGTATCTGTTGGAGGCCTGAGCACATATTTGCTACAGCACCCACCGTCTGAAATTGTACACAGGAAGTGAACCAGAGACCCTGCGTTGTAGTACTCAGCAACAACCACAGGGCCCCCTCTTCAGCCCTTACACTTGACCTTCACAACAGTGGTTAGCTAACTAAAATATGAATGTTAAATAACTGGTCTGCTTATGAAAAAAAAGAATCTGTGTAAAATGATTGGGCACTGAGCAAATGTCTGCTGCTTTTATATGGGAGGAAGGGGAACAGGAACAAAATGCTTCAGCGGTCGGTATGCAATTATACAGTCAGCTCCATGTAAATGCATATGGGTGAATACGGTAACAACAGGCTGGTACTGTGGAAACTGCAGCGTTAAAGGGTTAACCAAGGCTGCACTTGCTGTGTACGATCAAGGAGCCGGGAGAGCGACAGTCTGAATTGTGTGATCCCCCGGCACACGCACACGCACGCACACACACACGCGTTTACTCCTCCGTGTGCCAGATGCCCACCTGTTCAGCCCCGCAGGCTCCCGGGCAGGCTCTGCCACCGCCGCTCCGCGCGGGGATGCGACGCTCCTCGCAGGAGGCTGAGGATGGAGATACGGTTTCTGTAGTGATGGGGCTGACTGCGGAGAGCTATTGGCTGCCGGCTTTGGAAATTTCATTCAGTTTGGTCCAATAGCAGGAGGAGAGCGCCTGGTACAGCCTGGACCCCTTCCCCCCCCCCCCCCCCCCGGCTCTCTCTTCCCCCCCTCTCCCTCTCTCTCCCAGCTCGCCTTGCCTTGCAGATCAGTCTCTCCCCGGCTCGGTCTCTCTGCATAGGCAATCACAGCTCCTACTCGCAGACCCAACTCTCTCGCACTGATTGCAATGAATTTTCTGCCTGAATGTAGGTCGCTTACAACCGAGAACACGAGTTTCCTTCAAATCCAGTGTTGTTGTCTTTCTTGTTGTTATTTTTAATATTTTTTTTCCCCCGTCGTGGCCGTTGCATTCCTTTGGAGAAGCGAATCGCGTTGGATTCCAAAAAGGAGAGCAGGAACCGTGTGTGAATAATCCCGGCTGCATGATAGTCCGAGAGGATTTCCTGAAAGAATCTGGCTGTGTAAAAAAGACCCCTATGCTTCTGCAGCTATTCCAGTGTTAAGGTAGGAGTACTGGATTTGCCGTTTTAGTGTTCATTTTCATTTTTTCTGTTGCTTCCCCCCCCCTTTTTTTTTTTTTTTATTTTTTTTTTTTTTTCCCGGCGAGGGTGGGGGGGAGAGGGAGAGGTGTTGCAGTTGGTACTCTGGCAAAGGGCGAGCAGTTTGCTGCAGTCGCCTGTGCTGTTACTTTTCCCATCATGATAAAGCGATACTTTCTTTCTGCCATCTCCACCATCACACGCGATCTCGTTGCCACATATGCATACTTATGCAAATTTGTTTCTTTTTTATCCGTTCCGGTCTCGTCCCCTACATCCCCCTTGCACCATCATTTCTTTGGAGGCATTTTGCTGCAATCAGCTATTTGGAAAGGCTCTGGGCTTCTGTGTGAGATGTTTACAAAGTAGCTCTGCCTTACGGCCAAATAAACAGAAGAGTGTGGAGGAGAGGAAGGAAAAATATCTGCAGTACAGGGAGAGAGAGAAGGAGCGAAGCTACAGTTTCGTGCAAGCGCGGAGAGGGGCAGGAGCGGTACCTCATGCGCTGCGTGCGCCGGTGGTTTTCGGGGAAACACAAAACCGACACGTAGGTTTTTGGTTAACCGCTTCCCCCGCCACCACCACAACCACAGAAAAGCGCAAGGGGACGCGGGGTGGCGGGGAGAGCAAGGGAGGCGGCTGCTCAGAGGAAATCTTGGCTCCTCTCGGATTAAGCGGTTCACCCGTTTTGGCTTTAGCTATTCCGTGGCGGGTTTTCCTTCTTCTTCTCCCCCACCACCCCCCCTTTCTCTTTCTCTTCTTTTTCTTTCTTTCTTTCTTCTCTGGGCTCGGGTAAAATGCTCGCTTTTGTGATGGGCATGGGTTTCCGCACGTGATGGAGCGGGGACTGGCACTGGGGAGAGCCAGCGTGCGCGGGGCGGCGGGGGGCGGCGGGGGGGGGCGCAAGAAAGGGGAAAAAAAAGACACACACCACCCCCGCCGCCCCCCCACCCCCCCGCCCCCAACTCGATGCAAATCGGCTTCTCCGCAAAGCTGGGGCGGGGGCTGGCGGCGTGAGGCGCCTCCGAGGCTTTGCCCCTGCCCCGGGGGAGCGGCCGCCGCCGGCCCCCCACGGCCCCGGGTAGCGGGGACGGCCCCGCTGCGGTGGCCCCGCTGGACGCCCGTCAGGCGGCGGGGGCTTGGTGGGGGGAAGCGGGGGCGCCGGCAGCCGCCGTTCAACCCCCCCCCCCCCAGCCCCCCGTTTCCGCGGGCGCGCAGGGTCGGGGCGGAGGGGTGCGCGGGGGGCGGGGGCGGGGCGGGGCAGGGGTGTCCCGCCGTCGTGCCTTGAGCGGGGCTAAGAATAGATGGCGGCGCGGCCGGGAAACTCGGCCGGTTTGGGCGCCCGGCGCGGGGGGGAGCCACGCGGGCGGCGGAGGGGGGCGCGGCAGCGGCGGGGCGCGGCCGCCAGGTGGCGCTGCAGGCCCTTCCAGCCGCGCCGCAGAGCCGCGCCGCGCCGCGCGCCCCGCCGCGGGGCCGTCCCGCGCCCGCCGGCGCTGCGCGGCGCGCGGGGCGACTTAAAGGGCAGGTTATGTGGTGTTTATTTACCGGTACGGGGCGGGTGTGGAGCGGCGGCGGGCGGGCGTGCGGCGCGGGGGCGGGGGCGGGGGCGCCCGGAGCCCGGCGCCCGGGAGCCGCTCCGCGCTCGGCCGGGCAGCGCGCCGCGCCGGAGCGGGCTGAGGGGCGCGGCAGGGCCCGGGGCGGCGGCGGCGGCGGCGGCGGCGGCGGCCTCTGAGCCTGTGCTACGCGGTGCCTGAGCGCAGCCCCCCAGCGCCTGCGGGCTGCGCGGGGTGCCGCTCGCCTCTCGTAAGGGTGGCGGGCACGCGTGGGCGAGTTCAGGGGGTTCGTATTTAAAAACAAGCCACCGCCACAGGAAGGAAAAATACAAAAGAAAAAAAGAAAAAGAGCTCTTCAGCCGTGTTTGATCAGTGTTGAATGCAAGAGCCTGTAAATTTACAGACCAATTTTGGGTTTTAAATTATTATTAATGTTAAGGACATATATGCGTATATTTCGAAGTAGGTGATCAGGAGACAAAGCTTTCAAGCAGCTATGCCAAAACAAAAACCTCTGATATTTTTCCCCTCCTAAAACATAAACCCAACTGCTAAATAAGATATCTCATAAATGGAAGGGCAATGGGCCACATCCCATGGGACGCAAACTAAATTTATTAATTATTAGACGTATAAATCCTCTGTTAGCGCTAAAGAAATAAATGTTCTTCTGTCACCCCAAGAAAAGAAGCAATTATTTCCGCTAATTTTAATTCCTAGGTAAGAACAAAACTTTGCTTTGTAAAGGCGGGCTGATTCTATATGTCAAACCAACCCTGCATTTTATTTTCCTCTTACTTACAAAATACGCGTTTGATACCAATATCACCGATATAGGCTTCTATATAGGTAGCACCTTTACAGAGGTGCGTTAAGGCAGGACATTTCAAATATTTCTTACTTATACTACTGAGTAGGGGGTCGCATGCATTGTTTTACAAGTCATATTCCAATGAATCATTAAAAACTGAGAACATTAAAACATGCCATGCAGTTTCTGGTAACCCAAAACGAGATCTACGATGGCACGTAACTTGCTAAGAATAATATGATTTAATTTGTTTTAATTTTGACCTACCCATATTTTTAATCTTGAAATTGTTACCGCGATGTATATAAATACAACTGTTATTGCTCTCTCTCTCTCCTCTATTCATATGCCTGTACATCATATAGATGCAACTACTGTTGGTATGCTGTGTGCAAGTGCAACCTATTAAGTTGTATAGGGTACTAAAACTGAAATTCAATTTGGTGTCCAAACGCCTTGGTCCTCATGAGGATTTCTAACTCAAAGCTAATTTAAATCCCCCTTTTTTTTTATTTTCATTATTTTTTATTGAACTTAATGGCCCTTAGTTTTGGTCTCTACTGAAAAATATTCATGCAGACAAGAAAAATACATATTCTTCCTTCTGCATTTCTGGAGGGAGTGAGCACTTGCCTAGTTTTGTTTTAAAATGCAGTGCTGTATCATAAACATGAAGACGGTTAAATTCAAAAATTCCCGATGTTTTTTTCTTCATCAGGAAAGTGCAGTGGTCAGTGATGAATTGTCATTTCTTTCAAATGCATCACATCACAATGCAAGCAAACAAAAGCAATCCTTAGCGTGAATGAAACAGGCCAACTGGATTAAATTAGGACAAGTGTCAAAACCGGTAGGTTTACTGGAGATGCTGGGCTATCCTACGTATTTTTTTAATCTTACAAAGTCTTTATCTTTTTAGCTGATCCAATGTTCCTGGGCAGATCATTCACCTGACAATTTTTACTTTTGATAAAATTGTCAATCGTAATAGGCATCCTTCAGCTGAAGACCTGTCATGTAGAGATGAAGGCAAGAGGCAGAAAGAAAAGCTGTTTAACTGAAGCTTTGTATTAAAGATACCGTATAGAAACAAGGATTTGTTTGGCTTTTTTTGTAACAAAAGAGTGATTCAAGGAACATTTACTGACTGCTGCATAGAGGTTTGCACATTTGTTTTTGACAGGTTCTCAATACAGCCTCCTCTTGGCCTTTCAAACACGCATACTGCTATTTGATGGCTGAATCACATAGTGTAAAGAACAGCTCCACCTGGGTAGGACAGGAATAAGCATCATGCTATAAGAGGCATATAATTTAGTCATTCTGTCACTTGAAGACTTGTCACGGAGATTCAGGATCTCTTCTGCATGAGTAAGATCGGTTAGTTATGTGCACTGAATTATTAGCGTGTGAGTCTTTAAAAAAAAATATTCTAATAAAACCAAAACATAAACACAAGCTGCACAAATCAATGTAAGGCTCTGATGTCCGACTGCAGCTATCCTCTGGCAGAGTTCAACTCGGGTGCTCTCCAGCAATGTTTGTAAAGCATTTATGCTGTGAGCCATTTCCATCCTCACAACCGACAGGGTTATGTACTCAACTCTGTCACCTTTTAATAGTTCTCTACTTCTCATTTTATTTGTTTTAGTAGTCCCCAGATTGGATTTGGAAAAATAATAATAAAAAAAAGCACCAGTAAAACCCCCCCAAACACCAAAGGAAAAAAACACCGTGCTGTCTAGTGGAGTAAAACCAAGGTGTTTTTGATAATACTCTTGGAAAATTATTTGCAATGAGATAAGGCACAATGCTAATCAACTTTTCACACATTGAAAATGGAAATAAGGGTAGACAAGGGAAAAATGAAAAATATAGACAGTTAAAAGTGGTTGAATTTAAACGGTAGGAAATTATTCTGGAGATGTTACAGGCAAACTCGTCCCTCTTTAACCCATGTAAACTAATGGGGATGAGTTTTGACATTAAAAATGAGCTTTAGATGAAACAGGATTACTTTATGGCTTGCATGCATAGCTCGCATGAGGGTCTGAATAGAAGCAGCCCTTGTCGGATGCTGGCTTTTCCCGTGAGATCTGCAGTGGGGCTTCACCAGTAGCATGGCTAATCCAAACCAAATGCATGACCACATGCTGGAACGATCCCTGGCTGCTGGAATGAACCTTAGCTAGGAATGCTCAGATTTGTACTGTAAGAATCTAAAAATAAATTGCAGTCACTGATGTCACAATGTATGATTCTTTCTTTTGGCTGTCTTCTGTGCTGAGCCCACACACCACTTTGTGTCATAGGGCGTATTTCGGTAAGTGCATGCCACTGACTAGTTTCAGTGGAGGGTTAGGATTTTCCATGCTTGTCTTTCTTCTGTTATTTATGTGCTCACTGAGATTTGCAACTTGATGGGGAGGCTGAGCCTTTCAAGAGAGGTAGGCTTTGAAAATGAATGGCGCTCTTATTAGCAAAAAATATTTGAGACAGTATCACAGTGGACTGATTCAGTTCCCTCTGAAAACTAGAGCAGAACATAGCTGTCATAATTTACTGTTATTCAAATAACTTCCTTTAAAGAATTCTTTTTCATTGCTTATAGAGAGACTATTTTTAAATATTGCACATATTGAGACAGACTCACACTAAAGAATGATTCTTTTATTAGATAGAATGTAATACTTTCATAATAATGTAACTATAGAAGAGATCTGTAGAATAAAATGTTTGGGTTTCTTCCTAGATTAGCCAACAGTCAATTATAGCTAATTCTGCAGTGGCGGTTAGGATTTCATAGATAGAATGAATTAGCTCAACTTTATTTACTTGTGTATGAATTTATTTTTAAAGTAATAAAAAAAATAATTTTGAGGTTAAGTTACACAAATCACTGAGCCTAAGCCACTTCAATATTTCGCCATAACAGATGACAGATGAAATAGTAGTGGCATGGCTTGATGGTAGCAAACTTCCATCTAGCAGTATCTTTCTGGTTTGCATCTGTTGAATGCAGTAGACAAAAATAGATAGCCTACTGCTTCTTACCGCAAATAAGTCCAGAGGTAAGACCTTTCCTTTGTCCTCCAAGTGGAGGTAATCGCTGTCGTTTAGGAGAGGCCTAGTACAGACAGAAGTGGAAGAGGACCATCACAAATAGCATTTCTGTCCCAAAGTGTTGCTTGAAGTGGTCTAATGGCTTGATTATTTTGAAAATGCCTATTGCTGTACTGTATGGGTCGATTACAGACCCGGTATAGACCTGGAAGGACCAGGTTTTCAAACTCTTGGGACTGTGCTCTGTAGCGTTGCTGTCAAGTTAACGGCCTTTCCAAGGGAGGCCAACCAGCCATGTTGGCCAGTGCCACCATGTGGTGATCTTGTGATATTGTTGCCAGACGTCTCCGGGTTGGTGATCACACTTCTTTAGGTCTTTATCTTTTCAAGTCAGTTTTGAACCCTAGTGAAAAAATAGTTTAATGGCAACAAGTCTTCTTTCAAAAAACTGGTTAGAAATACTATGGAGGGGGCTCAAATAAATTAGTTATATTTTCTGTAATAGGGTTTGGGGTTTTTGTTTCGGTGGTTATTTTTTTATTTTTTCTTTTGAACTCTGGTGGAAAGTAAGTGGATAAGCTTCAATAACTCTTCTGTTTGATATTTTTCTATTCCAAAACAGACTGTGCAGTATCAGCTCCAAAAACCTATTTGTTCTATTCCAATAAACAAATACTACATTATATGTCATACTTTTGAATTCTGCTATATAAAAGCCCTACCTCCTATCCATCCAAATGTAATAAAACAAGGACAAAGCTGCTAGCCTCATTTTGAAATAAAGAATTTGGAATGGACTCAGATTCTTTCTGTCTAATTCTTTATCGTTTCATGCTGACTCTTGTAGTCCAGATTTTAGACTTAATTTTTAAGACTTCCATAAAATTTAAGCTTGAAAAGTGGATGTGCTAGCCAGTTTCTCATCTGTTAAATAAAGTTGTTTGCAGACACTATGCGGAACTCTGCTATTAAAGGAGAGCCGGGAATTACTCAAAATAAATCAATAGTGTAATTATACATCTGAAAATTATTTTGCTGAAAATAAATAAAACTTTTTTTCCTTTCTCTCTACTACTTTACTCCACCAATTGCTGTTGCTTATCCATGAAATACCTCTTTTGAGCACTTGGGTATATAAAGAATGTGTTGCAAATTACCTGAAAATTATATAGGGAACATATTTATGTTTTGAGATATGATTCTATCTTTTCTGATGTGTTGTGGAAGATTTTCAGAGCTGTCTTTTGAAATAAACAAAATTAGTATATTATTCATATGGGATCATGTAAGATACAAGCTATATACGCCATCTAACTTAGAATAATTTTTTATTCGTTTTCTTATTGGATTTGGCATAGACCATTAATATTAACAGACTTGTGTAATAGGACCGAGATTAGCAGACCGGTGACAGATTAGTGTCATGGGACCAGGTCTTGTTGGATTCAGTGTAAAGATTCCTGTTAATTTCAAAGGCTTTTGGTCAGGTCCTATGAATAAGTAATATTTAGAATTATATGGAGTATTTGCATAGAACTGTCAATGTCATAGAGCTTAAAAGTTTTCTGCCAACTTCTTGTTAAGTTCTGCTAATGAAATTGCTGTCAAACCTTTGAAAATGAAAAAAAGAAGGCAGAAGGCTCTGCAAAATAACGCATCTCCATCCCTTCCTTGAAGAGCTTGTTACAGGCCTGGATGATTATGCACAGTAGAAAAGTATCCTAGGTGATGTAGGAGCACGTACAGTCTCAACTCACGTTCTGTTGGTGACGGTGTTTATAAAGACAAATGGTTGTACAGACTTGGTACTATCTGTGATTTCTTCCTGAAGTTTCTCGGATTTGCTTTTCAGCAGAAGCTGGGTATGTTAGTAACCAAACTGATGGAGTGCACACATCCAGTTTGTACACCTTCCCATGCAGTCATCCCGCTAGCTAGGGTTGTGCTGGAGAGAGTTTTTGCCTTATCTCCGAACTAGCTTGGTATACTGTTACGTCATCTCCCTGGATGTTCAGTTGTACTGGTTTTAGATCATAGATTTCAAGATTATTTGAGGTGATTGTGATAAAAAAGGGCAAAAATCCTTCCCTGGATTCCAAAGGAATTGTGGAAGAGAGGTGAAGCCCATGTGAATTTTTGGTATGTCTACCATTACTGAAACTCTCTGAAGTTTGTAAAGTAATAGGACTGTATCTGGATTTCATGGGATGTCTCAGGCAAATAAAGACAAAAAATCCAGCAACAACCAGAGGAAGCAGCTTGTGAGTTATTGCTATATGAAATATTCCCTTCACCCAAACTTAAGAGCACATAGTTCCATACGGTACTTCAAGACAACGTTCATCAATCAAAGTATTGCTTCTCAATCAGGTACATAGTCACTGATTTGTTGGTTGGAGACTCTGAAGCCAAAGGTATCTCTATCACTAATGTAATTATTATAATGCCTGCCTGCTGCATTTGACATCGTCTACATGAAAGCAAAGACAAGTTCTCAGAACACAACGGCTTGAGGGGAAGTAGAACTTTCTGCACATTATCCACAGCTGGACAGATGAATTGTGGCGCCTGTGGCTGGGAATTTGTATTAACACAGCCAACAGTAGGTCCGCTGCCTGAATTAGGAATGTTCCCTGTGTGTAGTTTCCAAAGTTCAGGTGGTGAACTGGGGGACAGATGATGCAGATCCACTGGTTTTGACAGATTAAATAATAGCAATTGGAATAACTGTAAATTGGTCTTGGAGCTGAAGGAGGTCTCCTTAGGGTAGAGCTAGCATATAAATTTCATGGTCATTGTGATACTTTGCTGTAGTTCAGGTGCACAAGTTATAATGCAGCATAGGTGGACTTATTGCTTCAATCTGAACAGGTTAACAGTTATTAAGAAAATACATTAATTTGTTTAATCTTCCATTTGTTATGTCTTTCTTTTTATCAGATCTTGTAGCTGAACTGTGTTTGAATTATGGCTTTTGAAGAGAAATGTTTAGTGTTTATATTGGTTTGATGTAAACTTTACATATAGATAATGTTTCAGATACAGTGCCTTAAGAATTAGATAATGCAGGCCAGCTGGCACTTATATTTAAAGGACAGAGTAAATTAGAAAGATCAGTAAGATTTTTATGCTACGTGCCTGTGAAAGGCATGATGCATTGATTTGTCTGCCCTGATCTGGTACAGAGGTAAGATGTTACTGAAATTCAGTGGATTAATGGTGCAGTTAGCATGTACCATTATCTTACATTGAGTTGTTACCGTCACGGAGTGGCACGCAAGCACAAGCAAAAGTAGTTCCCCACTAGCAGAGCTGGCCCATCTTCATTTGTGCTGTAGTGCAGCAAATAAATCTCCTTGGAAATGTTGGTCTGAATTTTCCTTTCCCTGTTTGCTTTGGAAATAAGATGTTCTAGTGAATTGCTGTCCTGCCCAAATTTATCGTGTCTGAGACTTTTGGCTTTGGAAAAATGAAATTAGAACATGTAGTTAGGATCTTCCATTTTCTCTATTTCTGCCTTTCCTGAAAATTTTGTTTGTTTGTTTGTTTTCTTTTCCTGTAAGTTTGTAATCTCTTAGCATCCCAGATCCTGTGAAGTGCTTTCTTCCATTCATGACTTACTACAGGTGTATTACTGGTCAATATGATTATGATGACTTCAATACCTAGAGTAAAAACCCTATTATCTCTTGGGTGATTTGCATTAGAAGCTCTGTTATGCTGAATTTGAGTGCCTTTTTGTGAAGGATTTCTTGTTTAGGCAATAGAAATTGTATTAGCAATATAAAAGTTATATTGGCAATGCTGTAGAAGGGACAGGAGATGGGAGCATTTGTAATAGCAGTGGTGTGTTGAATTCTCTTAGCTATTAGCCAAATAAGAAGAGAAAACTAAATAAGTCTTGCATTTGGTATATGAGTAAATGATCACTGGACCATAACACTTCACAGAAACATCCTTGTGTGGTAGATTTTAGTTTATGTTTGCCCCTGCAGGGTGGCCATTTGGTTAGGCTTGATATTTCACTGCTTTCTCAAACCAGTTACAGCTGTTTTTTCAAGAGCAACCAAACCGCATAAACTTGGACACGATACTGTCTGGAGCCAGAGGTGCCAATTAGGATGATGGAGAGATGGTCCAGTTCCATTTTGGAAGAAAATTTATGGGTTTCTTAACAGCAATGATGGCACTTGTAACACCACTTCTACCTCTTAATGCCTGAAAACTAAGCACCGAGCATAATTATGTCTCACATGAGGATACTGCATATTCCAGTTCTTAACTTTTCCTCTGTGCAAGATGAGGATGCTTCTTAAATGACCCAACCCCTCCTCTTATTCATCATCCCTAACTTGATGTGGTGATTTCCTTCTCATCGCCTCAAGATGCCCATCCTAGTCAGAGACTGTAAACAGGCAGTGAGTAGCAGACAGATTATCAGTTTCAAAGGAAGGTTAACAGGATTAGCTTTCACAGAAAAAGAATATGAATGGAAAATAGTGAGTGGGATGAGGTAAGAAGTCAGTTGCAGTTGGGGTAGAATCTCAAAACAAATACAGGGCATTAAAGAAACAATACGAGAATGTAAGAAAAGGATAGGGATGACACATAGGGACAGTAGACATACTAGAGCATAGATAGTAGAGTATTAAGAGGAGTGGCAGTTCAAATACTGTATTCTAGAGAGCTTGTAATAGTGGGAAACGAGTCAAGGCAGACTTAGAAGAGGAGGAGATGCTTTTGAACATCAGAGTTTGGTTTAGTCTGGGGGGCTACAATATATTAGAGGTAATTTCACTATGTGGATCAGGGTAAAAATATCATTCTTAGTATCATCATCACTCTGTAGGGTTCTAGATTGTAAACCTTGCGATTGAGTCTCTTTTCTTCTGAATAATCTTCTCCCCCCCCCGCCCCCCCCCAAATAAAGGATTTGTTAAATTGTTTTTTAAGGAAACCATATCTAGTGGTATCATCACTGAATATATTTCTATTTAGGATTGTTTGTTTGTTTTTATCCAATTTTTCCCAAGAATTATAATAAGTCATCTTCTCTGTTTCATTTCAAATGCATGGGGATTTTGGGTTTGTGTGGGTGTTTGTTTGTTTGTTTTTGGGGGATGGGGGTGGTGATGTTTCCCAGCATGGCAAGTTTTACTATTAACCTGCAGTTCCTGGGAGAAATTAGTCTTGCAGAGAAGTGCATGCAGATTGTGGAGAAATTTACCTGGGATTACATAAAGGCAGGCTTAACAAATGAAATTAGAGTAAAATATATCTTCATCCTACTCATATACATCATTCAAAGATGTTAATGTAATAGTTGATGAAGGGTCTGTGCAGGAGCTGCTGTACTATTACCTCACATTTAAGCTATACTCAATAGTTACAAGTCTTTTCTTTGATCGCTTTTTAGGATAAAATAGAATTGATGTACCTCTGCCTAGCCCAAAATGTCATCTTTTAAAATAGTAAACCTTTGGTGATGTATAAAGCAGCCAGAAGAAAACAGTTTTTCTTCAGAGTATGCAGAGTACTAGCCTTCCTTTCATGTCCTCAGTAAACAAGTTTCCTCTATACACAGAAATGGACATAATGCATACATCATCACTTTTAAGAGCCATTTTTCCTGCTGTGAGCTGTATATCTAAGAGACTACAAGCACCACCAAGACCTCATAATGTTGTTTTTATGTTGGCTTATACCATTGTCTTCAGTGGCGCTGTGCCTAATATTTGGCTCTCTGGAAATATTAATTTAGTGCTTAAAAAAAGATAGTCGGGTTCCAGGATTTTTCTCCTCCTTTTGCAGCTAACATCTCATCAGTTAATGTATTAATTTGGCAGGAGTCTCTTTTCAGCTAAGAAGAACTTGTTCTCTGTGGAGTAAATTGTTTACAGGCCAGCTATATATGTTTGACCTAGTGAATGTGAGTGAAATGGTCCATCACAAATTCATGTAACTGCATTAACCTTCTTGATGCTGTGATTCTGAAAAGTTAAGACAAGGTGAATGACAGGAGGTGGTGAAAATGTGATTCTTGAACATGACACACATTTTACTATGTGCAAATAGGCTTAGGACTTAAATTATTTTTTGAGTTAAAATTCTACTTTAAATTTATTTGTCATCTTTAGATGATTCTTGTTAAACAGGAGGATTTTGTTTTATCAGAATTTAGAGTCAGGTGGAAATGTTTTAAATTCCGAACCCATGCTAACTTCCAGTATGTGCTCAGATTTTGTGTTTAGAAAGGTAGAAGTTTCAAGTACAGGAGGATAAAAAATTAAATGGAGGAGGAAAAGAAATCCACTACAAACTACTTTATTACCTTATACCAACTTCTTTTTCTACTCTGACATGCACCAGGATTTATTATTTATAGTACAAATATTCTATGAATAAATAAGCACTGCATTTTATGTAAGGAGATATCTCAACCCAGAAGTAGTTTGCTAGAGAATATTGATAAAAAATTTGGCTGAAGAATGCAATTTTTGTAGAACAGTATTTTGTCTTTATTTGCAAAAACATAAACATTTTTTCCACAAAAAATAAATGGAATAGATTAGAAAAAGATAAAGATTCTAGACTTTGTCTAGACTGTTACATGCTTTCCAGAGTCTTTCATATACTTCTGTGAATATTTTTTTTTGAAGGGGTGGAGAAAGAAGCAAAGGAATTAATTTCTTGTTAGCTTTTTGTTTGTTTGTTTGTTTAGTTTTGATTTGGCTTATATTCTGTAGAAGGGAATACGATTTTCAGGTATCTAGACTGAGAAAACCCCAAACCTGCAATACCACTCAATCCTGCTTCAGAAAAGCACAAGATGGCCACTTTGGGAAGGAGAGGAGAAGGTGAAAATGTGAGCCTTGCCTAAACAGAGAATTGGGATATGGCTCCAGTACTCACACTGGGAAATGCTTCTGGGTTCTCTGATCTGGATGTAACTAAAGTCATGCCAGAAGTCACTCTGGCCTATCCACCACTATTTTGAAGGTAGTAAATTGACTTCAGCTCTTTTCTTTTTTCCTGGGCTGGCAGCCTAGAGACATAGGAAAGAATTCTCATTCCAGATTTTCTAAGTATTGTTACACAAAGGGTGTTGGAACAGGCTTACATACACAGAGTTTTATTAGTGTGGTCTAATGAGGAATGTTACTTTAGGTAGAAAATACATGAAAAATAGGAATCAAATGGGAGAGAAGAAAGAGAAGGGCAGACTCTTCCCACTGGCAGTCCAGGAAAAGCAGTGTCAATGATGGGGAGTCCCTGATGAGCACCTTTCTCTGGGGATTTTCTGTGGTGCAGCACACAGAAACAATGAAGATGACAGGGTTGATGATTTTTTTTTGTCGTGCTTCTCCTCTCGCACTATATACTGAAGACCATGTGAAAATTCCCACTGGTTGTTTCAATTCTTGATGCTATTGATGCTGATTGGAGTATGGTAATTTTTAGGTTCAAATGTTGCATGTTGCTTATTATTTAAATACTTAATAAATATTGTCCAATAATATAAAATTTATTATTATCTATTTTGCTGTGCACTATATTTTGGTTTTCTCTATTATAAACTAAAGTCTGCAAAACAAAATGCAAGGAAAGATGGTGCGGGAGGGCAGGCGAAAGAGGGACCATTCCCACTGCAGTGGTAATTGCTTCCACGAGTGCCTACCATAACAAAACGACTGGGATTTGCAGTTGCAAGACTGTAAGAGTAACAACACAGGACCTAGAGTTTGAGAACGTCAAGGGAAAAAGAAAAATACTTCTATGGAGGCTCTGGAAAACACTGCCTCGATGGCTCAGGTGAGAGTTTACAGAGCTGCGAATTGTGGACCCTTGGCATTACTAAGGCTGAGGTGCTAGCACACTCGAGGCAAAACATGCTTTAACAACATTCAGGAATCAAAAATTCCTATTAGATCACTTAAGCTTAAAATCAGAGATCTGAAAAAATCGGATCATGTAGACATAGCTTAGAACTTTAAATACTGCCTTTTTCTCAAAAAGGTAGAGAGAATTCCAATGATCATTTTGTTTGTTTAGCTTGGTCTAGGCAATGGCATAGCATATGAATATAATACCTCTATTATAAAACTATTCCGTGATCTTTTAAGGAAAAAAATATTACCTTATGCTTTGCTATATTTATATAACTAGAACCAGTACTAGTTTGTACATTGTTTCTAAGTATGAGGTGACTTTGTATCCCCTTACAACTTCTAGTATTTCATAATGTATCCTTTGGAAGGAAAGGTGCCTTCTCATCTTAAGACTACATCGTTTATCAAACACTAATTGACATGGTACGTTTAGATGCGCTATGACTTTGTAAATCAGCAAAAGAATTGCCCGATATCCACATTACACGATGCCTCAAGGTATTCCAAAATACAAAATCTAGCCACAGGCATTAACAACACATAGAGTGATTGCTGTCATATCTTGGTGCTATTCCCAGAAATGCCACATTCAGAAGACACTACTTTGAGGAATGATGTTGCAGGATCAGATGGCTAAATTCATTAGAAGCTGAGGTACCACAACAGGGAGGACAGATGTACTGTATCCTGACAATGTGTTGACAATGACAAGATCAGGTATCCTTGATGATCTTGGCTTTTGTAGTGGCAAACAGCAATGCCCACAGAATTTCTTGAGCTAGATACCACCTGATTCAGTCTTTCAAACTAATCTCAACAGTGGAAGAATTTTTTCATTTCATTTTTAAGTCCTTCTTTCCTTAAAAAGTTATGCATTGAAGGAATGCAAAAGTTTCTCAATAGTCCAAGTAACTACTTTAGATCATAAGATTAGCTGTTCAGTGTCTGGATGTCTCAGACTTGGCTGATGTGAACTGAAGAAGCTGAGAATTTGTGACTGTGTAGATTCTGGATTGTTCTGACGTAAGAACTGGGAACCCCCATCTCCACCCCCCCGCCCCCCCCCCCCCCCCAAAAGAAAGAAAAAAAAGAAAACAAAACAAACAACAAAAACCCAAAGCCAATAAAACAAACCCCATAATACCCATCAAAAAAACCCCACCACCTTTATTTTACCATAAGCCTCACGTATTAGTAGTTGATGAAAGATCCTTGCAGGGCGGCTGCACTGTTTCCCACTGTGAACTGTAAATGTGTTCAGTGAGGCTGTGTCTAAAAACTTTTATCAAACACCCATTGAATATATCACACAAACTAGGAGAGCCAGGAAGGAATTTATTTTGGCTTTTAGGTCCGCCTATTTTAGATAATCAATTCATTCTCAGATGTGCTGAGCTGTATGACAAAGATTTCGCACTGATGTTCAGTGAAGATGATCTTGGTGTGAGACACCAACAGCCTCTGGATTTCAGTGATTTCCCTCCTGGTGAATGAGCACCTCTCTTTCTCAAAGATGTCTCTGTCAGATCAGTGAGAGCTCTACCTGTCTTCCAGTGTCCTTGACTTCATAAATCAGGCTTTTATACCACTAGTTTAGCTCAGATGCCACTGAAAACCAGTACCATAGTTCTGAATCTCTTGGAAATGCAGCAGGTTTTGGTTATAACTAAGAAAAACTGTAATTAAACTTAATATTTATTACTTTTCCTTCAGTCTAGATACTACCGGGTGCTGACCAGATTAACTGGCTAGCAGGATCATTGAAAGTATATGTGGATGCTTGGTAAGATTTTTCTAAAGTTTTTAAGGAAAGACCTTCTTAGAGTACCCTGTGGGATGGTTCCTCTTGCATACCACAGGGGTCTACTTTCAAACTCTAGTCAGTTGTGTCCAGGCTAGTTTTTCTAGGCTTTCATTGCAACTTCTGGGAAGAAATAAGATCTTTGGAATGCAATTTACCTTTTTTAAGGTCTTATTTAGAATGAGATTAAGCACTTGTGATTAATGCGTGTAAGTAATAAATTAATTTGATCAGGTGAAACCTGATCAATGAATGTAAATACGATCTTGGTCAGTTTACGTTGTTCCACAGACTACATGTTGACTTTCCTGTTCTAAGGCCTTGTCTGAGACAACCATGTTATTTCCAGAGCAAAGGTCTGTTACAATTGTACTTTATCATTATTTCTGTTATATAAAGTTATGGGTTTCCTTTTAACATAAAGGGTAGCTCTTTTCATGGCAATACAGTTCTTGATGTTTGACCATTTGTGTAATTTTCAAACCAATTTTCCTTACGAAATTGTGGAATTGTTGGACATCTGATACCCTTGAATGGCATTGATAGTCTAGGCTCTAGCCTTAATCTGAGGTTATTACTGCACATATCAGAGGCCTGAATGATCAGACTATTGTCCTTTTTGAATTTCTGCATGCTAGCAGTTTTTTCACAGTTTGTTGTGTTATTGGTTATTGGTGTCAAGAAACTTCATTCTCGAATCCAACATTGTCATTCAGTAGTTTAGTCATATGTGAAAAATAGAAGCTACTCATGTATGATGGATGCAGATCATTATGGATGAAAGAAAGAGTATTTTATATGCTGGTTATCTACAAGTACATTCTGTGTGAGACATACATACTCTTGAAAAAAATGTGTGGAGGTGTTTCAAAAGGTTTTCAATTATTCTGAATTTAAACGGGGTGAAAAAAATTATAGTAGGCATAGCATCTATTGGAAATAATTTTAATGTATATGTTTTACTGTTACTGAGGTTTAAAGACTCAGACTACCATCTCTTATTCCTTTGCAAGTTTTGCTAAGCATAAAACAGTGGAGATGGCTGATTTTTTTGGGGGTAGGAAAGTGCAATGCAGAACACTTATATTTAAAGTACTAAGTTCACAATATAGTCACTGGAAATTTCATAGGTATCTCAGAAGGAAAATCTCCATGTGAGTTGCCTGCCTAAATATATTTAAGTCAGGACATAAAATTTAAACTTCCAAAAGCATCAATAAAACCAGCAGTTTACATTTCTAGTCAATCCTGGATGTTCTAAACCCCAAACTTTTTGTGGCATTATGAATTAATTGCAATATGAAAATTTGGAAGAGGAAAAGAGTAGCTTCATTATTTCAATTCTATTTTAAAATTTTACAAGAGCACCAATGAAGGCAATAACCAATATAATGGTTGTTGCAACACAGTCTCTCAATTCAGCAGCAACAGTTAATATTTCTCACATGAAAAGAGCTAAAGGATTAGACATGTTTGGATTTTTTTAATCAAAACTGACGTTAAAATTTATTTTTCAAATAAATTTTTGAAGTTCTAATTTAAAAATAATATGCATATGTGTATGTATGCATATACATATACATATACATACATGTATTCTTCAGCTCTTTTAAATGTCTGGTGGTTTTTATTGCCAAACAAAAGATTGCATGCATCCACTTGATAATCTTGGATGGCTTTTATGAATAGCTTTTTTTTTTTTTTTTTAAATGAGTGATTTAAAAGAATAGATTTGAAACAAATGCAAACTCAAATTCTAAAATAGAAGATGACCATCTGTAGTGGTTCATGTACTGTGAACATCTGTCTCTTGAATAGCTGTCTTAGCTAGGAAGGTTTGTTTTTGTCCGGTAGGATTCTTGAGTGAAACAGTAGCGTTTCTTTGTGCTTGGATAATCAGACAGTGACAATTTCTGTTTACATGTTTGGAACTGATTACACAACAATAATCTAATTTCAAAGGAATATGATCTGTGTTTTCTAGATATAGGATTTTTTCTCAACATCTCAAAGTCTGTTTCAACTTCTGAGAATATTAGTAAAAGAATTTAACACCTTCCCTAAAATAATGCAGGAAGAGCTCTATTAAGAAACAACAACAACAATAAGCTTTTGACATGATGTCCTATTGTCTACTGAGGGGATTTAATCACTGAATTATTAACTAAAATCAACTGACGACTACAACAAAGGCATTTCTCACTTGTCCATCTATGAGTCTCAATTGCATCTTAGGTTAATAGAACAAAAGAATGAAAAAGCACTGCAAGCTGCAATGCTTTTATGTGTTTGTATTATAGGTTATGTATTAATGGAATATCTAGTGTATTTGTAAAAATTCAAATGGTTACCTGCATGCAGAATGCCTTTGTTAGCATAGTTACCTACGGTGAGAAAATTTTCTATAAATAGGAAAGTACTTCTTGAAAAATACACATACACAACATTTGGAGTTTGCGGTTCTCAAGAATTTTATTGCTGCGGTGGTTTGACACCAGGGGGGTCTTTTGAGGTATTAGGTTTTCAAAGCTTTTGAAAATCAGGCCACTTAGCTGCCTGATGGAAGCTTACACTTTATCATTGTCCCCCATATTAATACTGACCGCACATGTATGTTTCTGGAGTCTGTGTCTACTCAGAGTAATAATTCTACAAACATCTTGCAGCACTGTGTAATGCGTAACTCCAAGTTACTTGTAGAGCTGGACTCAGTACCCATATCGGCACAGTGACATGACAGTGCTGTTCAGCCCTCCAGATGCTGGGTGCTTTGCTTGGGCAGAAAGTCCTCTGACATTCAGCTTCTGGGACCTGAACTGTTGTCTTCACACAGCACTACAATGCAATATGAAATATACCAGTTTGGTCAGAGTTAGCTTTGTTTCTCTATATAACTCAGGGTATATCATCAGTTCTTACAGCTTCTTGAGGTAAAATTTGTCTTGCGGTCTGCAAAATGGAAGCAGTTTTGGTTTTGTGCAAGACTTCTAAAGTATGTTTCTCTTTAATGTTGTACTTGAGACCTTGTGATAGTTATGGCTGTCACAACCGTGCTTTTAGGTATGATTTACAATTTTCCATTAGCGGCTACCACTGAGTATAGTTACCTATGTCCTGTCAGAATTTCCTCCCAAAATTTTGTGTCCAATAGGCTGCAGTCAAGTATGAGACAGCAAATATGAGACGTGGATACTTGGACCAACTCCGGCAGTCTACTGATCTCATGAGGACTTTTATTGACTTCAAAGAGCTCTGGATCAATGCCTTAGTTTCTGCCCGAAGCAACTGTAGTCTTTCTTCAATTTTAGCAACTAAAATACTGAAAGGCCAACACATAACTCATTCACTCCTGAATATCTCTATTCTTCCAAGAAACAGCAGGGCAGAGAAAAGCAATTGGCTTTTCAACCAGATAAGTGGAAAAAGAGTGGAGATATTAGACTCATGGCAATCATAAATTTGTTTTTGTTATGACCTGTAATCAACAGCATATGATATAACCTATTGTTGCAGGCACATCTAAAGATGACTGACAGCCTTGAGCAAGCAAGGTCTAGCTGAAATCAGAATGTTCTAAATACAGAACAATGACTTTATATATAGTCCTACAGTGAGAGAAATCTTTTCATTTCTTGTTCTGATGGGAGACAGAAGAGGATTTATTAGACTTTTGGGAAGCTTTAGAATCTTCAACAAATATTCCAAAACACTGCACTGGAAACATTTTAGGCAACTTAGTTCATGTAACAGAGTTTAAATAAATTTACCAACTTATTGATTTCCTGCCCTAAGGAAATTTAAGAGCTTTTATTATTATTCTGTTTGTTATTAGCTTGTTCAGTTAATTATTCTACACTGTCCAGTGCTAATTTTGGAGAATTCTAAATCTAATAGATTCAGTTAGTATATGGAGCGGTTGATCAGCTGAGGATTGAGACAATCCAGTGTCAGGGGCTCAGGCTTTTCTTGTGAGTGTTCTGTTCCAGGAATCTGTCATCACTCTTAACCTTTATCTAACATTTACTACATGGCTGATTCAACATGATAAAATTATAATGAATTATTAAAGTATAATTAATGAATTTAACTTTCTGCATTTGACTTAATTCTTAGTAGAAACATTAAATAAAATGCATTTATTACACAAATATCTTTGGAATATGTCAGACTTATCAAAAGGTTTTAGGGCCACCTTCTCACCTGTTACGTATGGTTTGAAGACAGCCTCAAGTCATCAAGTACAAAGAAGGCATACAGAGTTCCCTACTAAATTCTTGCCTCAGTGGTTACTTGTCTAAGATTTGTTTAAGGAACTTGTGATCCAGTTTGCTACAATAAGAACGTATAATTTGATATATGCAAGTATAGATGCAGAGGCATTAGTTTTAAAAGTGAAGATAATATTCAAAAACAGGAGAGGGACAAAGGGAAAATTATTACACCATAGCATATGTTCAGAAGGTTCTTTGTCTTTTTTTTCTCTAGCACATCCAGCAAATTAAGAAGTTGAGGTGAGATCAGAATAATTTGCACTGTAGAGGATGTATAGCGAATGGCAGTAAATAGTTGAATGGTGATATGCTTTGTTATTCATGTTATATTAGTCTGCAAAGTAGTTCAGATGAAAACGACAAAACACTCAGAAGTTGAAAAGTAGCATATTTAAGGTTGCTTAGGAAAAATACAAATTATTCCAGTTTGTGCATCCAGAATGTTATGTTAAAAACCGGGTAATGTACTTTAAAATTATATCCTTTAATAATGTCAAATCTTAAGGGGATCAAATTAAGATTGCTTTGGTAAATTCAATTGCACGTTTGAATTCAAAACTTTGCATAAAAGAATAATATTCTTTCAGCTTTATGACTTTTTCTGTTATTTTTTTGTATGTTTTTCAGAGAGTATTGTAAGTTATAGGAAAAGGAAACCAAAACCCATACAATTTGAAGTACAACATTTAAGACACCTTCTGCAAAACACCTTAAAGTCAAACTTTCAAGACTCAACACGGCCTGTTGCCACTTGACCTACAGGACTTCACATTGTTCAGCTGACAGTAGAGTAGTCTGGTAGTGAAGAGGGATGTTGGGCTGCAGGTGCAAAGCCCCAGTTGTAGAGGGAACCTAGTTTAGTTTTCTGTCCAAAAAAACCCACCTCATCATCTGTACCTGTCTCATTTGCTTCTTGAGATCAGGGAATGGGGTTGGTCGTAGCATTCCTGTCAGATCAGGATCCCTTCTCTTTTAGTCTCCTCATGCACCCCTGGTATAATAGTAATGCTGGTGGCAGCTGCCGTCATTGCTGTTATGTCACATTTGGCTGTAAAAAAGGAAACACATTTTAAAATATTTGATTTTTATATACCATGTTTTTGGTAAACTGCCAAAACTTTCCTGAAAACAGATAGCAAGAGAAGGGAAAACTGATAGTTTCAAGTACAGCCCAGATAAGCCAGAACGGAATTTAATTAGAGGAAAAAATATTTCTAGCAGAAAACTGTTCTCCTCATTGAATTTGAGGGAAAAGAAATGGGAACCTTAGATATAAATTCTCTGGTTTTGCTTTTTGTTACTGAAGTAAATTCTGGCTGTATTCAGACTGCAAGCTGGAGTAGGATTTGGAAGAGGGGCAGACTGGGTTATGGGCAGGTTGAGCCATGATCTGGAACTGCCCTATAATCTCTTTTACTCATCCCTTCTTGTTTTCTCCTACTTACAGTTATTGTATCTGTTGGAAGGAAACCCCACATATGCAAAAAGGAAAGGAACTGTGATTTTACTAGGAGGCCTTGCGATGTAGACAATTGTGGGAATGAGGCCTAGGGTAAGGCAGTAGAGACAGAGCCATTAAACTACAAACTTAGAGGGGCTGTCATAACAGTCATGTGAAACAGAGCCTTGTGGGTTTCAACTGTCTTTGAGTTTGCTCACAAGGCTATGGTTGCCAGGTAGAGACTTAAATGCTTTTCTTGGCACAGAGGCTTAAAGAGGTGTAAGGGTGCCTAGATCCCATTTCATGTCATTGAGTTCTTTGTAGTGCTGGAAGAAGATGAAGCCTTTTCTTTCTCCTTGTTCTGCCTCTGTGACTTTCCACTGGCAGGCAGGTGATTCTGTATCATGATATAAATCAAGTGAGAAAGAGTCAAAATATGTTTCTTCCCATCTCTTTTGAAGACGGAACAACCCCTGGAGATACAGGACTGTAGTAATCCCTGTTCTGCTTGACTTGAATCAGGCTTTTGCTCAGTTTTGCATAAAGATATTCACTTGAGATGTGGGAGATTATAGTTCAAGCTGGTCTTCCATTGCTAATACCAAATGACACTGCTCCATAAGGAGAAATAATGATCTGAGTAATTGATGAAATAATTCCCTGGCATGAATTAGACATAACCAAACACTGAACATCTGCTATAACCTTTGCAACAGGAGTCTGGCTTCTTTGAATCAGGCAAGACTCACTTTTTGATGGCATATTCTGTCTTTCTTGAAAAAGGTACCTATATTTACAGATCACAGAAGCACAGAATGACTGACTGGTTGAGGTTGGAAGGGACCTCTGGAGATCATCTTGTCCAAACCTTCTGCTCAAGGAGGGACACCTACAGCTAGTTGCCCAGGACTATGTTCAGCTTCAATATCTAAAGGATTTGATCAGCGTTTGAATATTTACGAGGAGGGAGACTCTACAACCTCTCAGAGCAACCTGTGCCAGTGCTTGCTCACCCTCACAGTAAAATAGTGGTTCCCGATGTTCAGAGGGAACCTGCTGTGTTTCAGTGTGTGCCCATTGCCTCTGGTCCTGTCACTGGGCATCACTGGAAAGAGCTTGGCCCTATCCTCTTTGCACCCTACCTTCAGGTATTTATAAACATTAATAAGAACCCTCTGAGCCTTTGTCTGCTCAACCAGCCTAGACATCATCAGCTTCTCTGTGAGGTTCTTATGGGGAACATTGTGGAAAGCCTTACTGAAGTCCAGGCAGACAATATCCACTGCTCTCCCCACATCTGCCAAGCCAGTTGTTTCATCAGAGTTTATCAGGTTGATTGAGCATGACTTGCTCTTGGTGAATCCATGCTGACTGTTCCTGATGACTACCTTGTCCTCCATGTGCCTGGAAATGGATTCCAGGATTAGCTGGTTCATCACCTAAAGTTTTGAATTAAGAAAAGATGTCTAGAGAAATCTATTTAATCAATACTTGAATGCTTCTAGCCATAGTGGTTGTTTTTAAAGACTGGTAAGATGATCTTATCAGACTGCTGTTGTACTTTAGGTTTGTTGTTCTCTAGTCCCCTACCCCCTCACAATTATTTTTTGTGATAAGATTGTTCATTCTTCTTCACTGATCATTTTGAGACAAGGAAGGTAGCTGGAGAAACGCATTCCTTGCAGTTTGAATTAGTCAGGTTTAGGCCATAGGTCTCTGCAAGATGTGGTTATGTTTGCCCCTAGCTTGTAATGATCATCTCTACACAGGTAGAACTACTTAGAATAAATAAATAATTAAATACCTTTTGGAAGGAGAAGGGGCAAGTGATAGGGAAGGAGATAAAATGTCAAGGTAAATGAAAGGGAATTACATCTAAATGGTCTGAGGCTGTAGTCCAGTGATGACCACCTCTATATATTTATTGCAGTTTGAGACATTTATTTTCACCTAATGATTTAATGCAAAATGCAGAGCGATGCAACCAGTAACCTCATTGCCCCTTCTTTATATAATGCTTTCTACTACGATGAAAGCCATTCTTATTTTATTTCATTTTTGATTGTTCAATTTTAAGGCAAGTTCTTGTGTTAAAATTTCAGGTAGTCTCGAAGTTTAGCAAGGTTTGTAAAGAGAGTTAACATCAATTATTTATTCATTAGAGATAACAGAAAATATTTTTACAAATACACTAACAACAAAAGGAAAGCCAAGGAGAATCTCCACCCTCTGTTGTATGTGGGGAGGGGTGTGGGGCAGGCAACATTGCCACCAAGGATGAGGAAAAGGCTGAGGTACTTAGTGCCTTCTTTGCCTCAGCCTTTAATAGTCAGACCAGTTATTCCCAGGGTATTCACCCCCCTGAGCTGGAAGACAGGGATGGAGAGCAGAATAAACTCCCCATAATCCAGGAGAAAGCAGTTTATGATCTGCTCTAACAAAAAATGAGGGCTTCTCCAGAGAAGAGACATGGAGACAATAGTAAGATTCACGTCTCTGTGGACTCTGTAATTCTGAGTACTCGCTGGAGATAAGGAATTTAGTACTCAGGATGATCTTGGAGGTTTTAGTTAGTCTGTGTGGAGAAACAGGAAAAGATTCAGTAACAGAGGAATGTCATTCAGTGGTAACTAGCTGTTTCCAATCTTGACTGATTGTGTGAGTTTATTCTGCTGCAGTGTTTGGTGTGGGTTTTTGTTTGTGTGTTTGTTTGCTTTTAATCCACATAGTTTCCATAAAGGTGACTGGGGAAAAAATATCTCATAGGTTTAGGAGATGTGGATTTTGGTGGTTCTGTTACAGGCAGAATGACAGATGGCACAAGAAGGATGTGCTCTGCATTTGTCTCTCATCATCGGTCTGGTTAAAGTTGGGTTTTTTAGCTGTGTGAACAGTCACTTGCAGTTCTAGACTTGGTAACGTTGTGCATGGCATCGCAGGGGCCAGGAGGGTTGGGGTCTCCCCATGGTGGGCCAGGGCAGGGCCTGGCAGCCCGGGCCCGTCCCAGCCCAGCCAGGCGCGGGGCAGCCGGGGGGCGCCGGGGCAGCCCCGGCCCCGCCATCGGGCACCTCCCTGGGGACGGGGACGGGCCGGGGCCGGGCCAGGCCGTGGGCCCGCGGGTGGGCCCGGCTCGGCGGGGCCCGTGGCCGGGCAGGGCGGGGCTGTGGGGAGCTGGAGGCCGGCCCTGCCGCGGCGTCGCTGGGGCAGGGGCTGGCGGTCCCGGGGGGGGCTGATGTGGGGTCCGGGGTCCTGGGCAGGGTGCGGGGGGCCCGGGGTCTGGGCAGGGGCAGGCAGAGCAATGGGGACATTCAGGGATATGATAGGCTGGAAGGTTTTTTTGTGTATATTTGTTTTGGAGATGCAGTATAAGTGGGTCGCATTCTATGATTTGGTTTACTAACATTTTAATTTCATTCTGGGGAACTGGCAAATACTGTGAAGGTGAAAATGAGTAAGAGCTCAGTTTTCAAGACAAGGAAATCTCTGAACTTCTGGTGATGTTGCCATTAGTCAGGGCCCACTGTCTTGTATTCCTGGCAACTTCTCAGTTGTATTGCACTGAACTGGAATAGCCTCCCTGTGCATGTCCTATCCATTGGAAATATGTTTAGACAGTGTAGGAATGGAAATTTATGCAGCTGGATAGGCAAAGACCTAACTGAAGGCAGGTTTTGATGTGCTGATTTCAGTGTGATGGCTGGGATTGCAATTTCTCTCACCTTACACTGCATTTTTATGGGGAGGGTGTGTGAAAAACAGCTCAATGGCTTATATTTTTATTGTGCATTAACGAACAATGGTAGTATTTGACCCATCATTTTTGTAAAGATAAAAACTTTATAACTTGTGGGAGGGTTTCATGTATGAATTTTAATTGAATGAAATTTCAGTCATTCCAGTCTTTCTGGTTATGAACATTTTAAGACAATTTCTTGCTGAATTACCTAGGCTCTTAAAAAATACCATATGGGAGAAAAGCAGATATCTTTATCAGAGCTTGCTTGTGCACAGAGAGGTGTATATGATTTCATCAAGAGTAATTGCTTTACTGGTAATATCTTGGAAGTGACACAGATAGTCAACATTACCTTGAGCATAGCGAGAGCCTTGCTGTAATCGCTGTTTAAGTGCCTTTTGGCACATTTCTTGCTGTTAGTTTCAGAAACACAGAAATAATGTTAAAAGGCCCAAGGAGACTTAACTATATACTTGAAGTGAGGACTGAATAGGTGATTTGAACTTCATGCCACTGGGTGGATTAATCTGTCTTCTCTTCATCTGATTCCCTATCCACAATCTGAAAGCTGTACCTTAACAGGCTTGAAGGTTATTATGTGGAGCTCTTGCTGTTCCAACTGATCTTTAATTTCAGTATGTCTCAGCATGGTCTTGAAGCTCTCTTTGGATTCTGTACCTTTGGCTTTGGGTTTGTCCTTAATCTTTTTTTTTTGTTCTTAACCTTCAGATCGGTCTTTTCCCCTCCCCTTTCTGCTGCCTTTCCCCTTTAGCTGTATCTTGTCCTCCTTTTCCTCCTCCTCCTTAATGTCAGGCTTGGCCTTTCTCTTATTCCTGACTTGAGAATCAACCTTTTCTTTTAACACAGAACTGGCACTCTCTCCCCTTCTCTTTGACCTTAGACTTAGCCTTTTTTATGTCCTTCATTTTTACTATATCTTATTCTACATGCTTTCTTGGCATTGCTACTTTCTGGCCTGGAGTTCCCCTAAGGCGATTTATCGTTCCATTTACCATTCAGAATTTCTTAACACAGCAAATCACTCTCTTCTGCATCATCAGCATTCCTCTTGTGTGTGTTACTGTTTTGGGCTCAGGCTTCATGAGTTTAATTCTTCCTGACTTCTTATAGCAGTTTGCAAATTCTTCAGAAGATTTATTTTGTTTTGTTTTGTTCTGTTTTGATTCAAACTGCATCTAACATATTTGTTTTCAGCCTGCTGGTTGTGTTTTAGTTTGGTGGTGGTTTTTTTTGGTTTTGTTTTTGATTGTTTGTTTGTTTTAATTTGTTTTTTTTTTTCTCTCTCTCAGCATTTTTTTTTTCCTAGAGCTTTTCAGTTTTTTGTCCTGCAGTATTAATACTAGGTTCGTTTGGAACCTCTTTGTACTGATACTGTCATCCTTTCATCCTTTAGATTTCCATTTGTTGCTATTGCAAAAATTTACAAATTTTCTAATGAAATGCACATTATATGCTTTTCAAATATTTACCCTCATTCTTTCTTCTGGTGAGGAGTCTTATCTGCTGTATCACACATTATATCCTTGTTTTGATAGGTAGTTCATGGTGATTCTGATGTAGCCCACATGAGAAATGAACTGGTGTTTTGCCAGTCTTATTAGCAAAGATTAGTAACTAAATACTTTTGAGAGCAAGAAGACTGTTCAAGAAATGTTAGCACTTTTTGGAAAAAATAGGGACCTCTGCAAATTCACGTAACTTCTTCCTAGCTGCCATTATGCCTTACAAACAGCTTCATTCCTCTTTCCCAGTCTGCATCTTGTGGAGAGGGCCTCAGACTTTCTGTTTCAGTATTATCGTTCCTCTGCTGCTGCAGTTTTATATTTGGTAGCAGCCCATTTTCTCTGACGAGCAATCTCTGGTTGGTTGTATTAGGCTGCACTGCCTGCTTTCTCTGTTCATCTCTGGTCTCTGCTAGGGTTTTTCCTGACCTTGTAGGCCTTGCCACAGATTCATACATTCCTATTCTTTCTTTTTCTTGTAGTTTCTCTGTGAAACCACCCACCTGTTCTGTGGGATATTCTAGCTGCTTGTGGCTGAGGATACAGTCCCTAACCTCTGACTTCAGAGGAGTGTCAGTCTCTTTTTTTTCCTGCTTTCTCTGAGTGTGCTGCCACAAGGGGATCCTTATGGGACAGGCAGGAACACAGACCAGCAGCACAGGTAGGTTCATAGGTTTAACTATGACATAGGTTTAACAGAAAGAGATGAGCAGAGAATCATGAGAATCGTGAAACTACTATGTCAGAGGGAGAAAGAAGCAACACAGGTTCCACCATAACTTTCTGATCTGCTTGAAGACAAGGAATACAACTCAGAATATATTCATTCAGGGGGACTGTGTGGGTGAGAGGCTTCCTGTCTTCTGGTGTGGTGCTTTTGATTAAAATTGAAAAATGGGTCCCCAAAATGGGACTTTTTTCTTGTTGGTGAATTTCCTATCTCTAGGTAAAGAGAGAGTTACTGCACATTTGGCACAAGAGAAGTTACATTTCACTGCCTTTGCATTATTTTATACTTACATTTATTTTAAGTAAGGAAAATAAGATACCACCACTCATTTCTTCGATATCTGTAAGTCAGCATTACCTCAGTTGGTATATATGAAGAGTGGGTTGTTTGTTTTCTTACTTAAAGCCCACAGTCTGACTCATGGAGATAAATAAGTCTTCTACCATTCGGCATGCCTTTTTTTTCCCCCACTAAATACAAGGGAAGCCTGAGGTCAGATTTAGATATTTAGCTTTCAAATACCTGAATTAGGGAAAAAGTTTATTTGATTTGCATATCTCTAGCTGCTCTGTGTCCATTTCCTGCTGTGAGATATACCTCTGTCTGGCTTTCCTCTTCTGAAAAACCCCCTCTTCCCAAACTGTCCAGGCAATAAACAGTTAAGCATCATCTGCTTATCTGATATTCTGACTTCTGGGCTATTGATGTTGAGGGAATACCACAGAACTGCCCAGATGCATTTACTTATTGTTTAGTCAGTGATTTTCTATTTATAGTTAAAAAAATGTGAAAAATTATTTGCTATGGAATGTGTCACTGTGTATGAAATTCTTGAATTTAGCAGGGTGGGGGAGTTTGTTATGAAAATGTCCAAAAGAAAGAACTTGATATGAAACTGAATCAATGAGGAAAAGTATGTAACACTGTAAAAGATACAGCTTTAAGTATGTATTTAAAGATGCTGAGACTGAATTTAAAATGGCATTTTCTCAGAGGGACTTCATGAATCTGTCTGCTCAAACTGAAGCTAACTACACTAGTCCAGTCATTGTGATGAATAAAATTGAGCATCAAAGAATAAACAAATATTTTTAGCCTATACGTGGGTACTGCAAGAACTGTCAGAGGTTTTTGGCATAGCTGGAGAGAGTGGGTCATCATGTTCAAAACAAAAACAAAATTTTTATGAGACAGAGATTTTATTTTTCGGGTAAAGACTAAGATAACTATAAATATAATGACAGTACATCAGTCTTAGTTGCTTCTTGTTGTGTCACCTTTTAAATCAGAGGCTGTTGTGATAATTCCGAGCAATGAGCCAATTAAATAAATTTAAACTAAGTAATACTAAAACTAGCGTGATTATAGCATCACCAGATTTAAGTTACCTATGAGTCTGTGGACCGGTGAGAAAACCTGTTTTAGACTTCAGGAAAATATGCTTAGAAGGACTGCCAGATTCCTTTAACATTTTTAGTAAAATCTTATAATTATGAAGAAATCAGTTGTCAACAAATATTAAGATAAAATGACACTTTAAAAAAGAAAAATATGAGTAGAATACATCTATATTTTGTCTTAGAATTTGACTACTACTCTTTTAACATGTGTGCCCATGCTTCCTGATACAAAGGAAGTGCAGTATTTGCAGTTGTTATTTTTGAGACTAATTGTCTATTACAAAGTCTAAACATGATCTGTAACAGACAAGAGAGAACAGTGTGGTTTCCTAGAACATATAAAGCCTAAACTATAATCTAGTCATCTACAATTAAAATCAGTCTGGCAAGGATAATTAAAAGATCTGTAAGACAAACTGAAGGTGAAAAGGATAAATGCATAGGTACAAGATAAACTGGGAAAACCTAGTTCACAAATAGCACTTTCTTCATTCATTTTTATGCTTTAAAGCTGGAGACTATTTTGGTGCCATGGAGAGACAGTAAATGCAATCCCTGTGTTTACCAGTAAAGCCGAGGTGAGTTTTGTTCTCTTCCTGTAGCTCGAATTAAGCTATAAAGGCTGCTGAAATAAAGAAGTGTGGGTTTAAAATAACAGAGAAGGGAAGCTGTGTTAACCTTAGTGGATTTTCACTGTCCAGCCATTCCTTAAATCCTTCCTTATTTCTTATATCCTAGGTTTAATCACCTACTACTGTTGGAGAACAGGAATGGCTGTCAAAGTCTACGTGAGCAGTGAAATCTCCAGTAAAAGTGCCACTGCCATGTGGAGAGATTTAAGACATTACCGTAGCTTGGAATAAAGATTGCCCTAAACTTCAACATCTGATTCCTCAACGGGTGTGTATGAAAATTTGCAGTGTTGCCAGGCTTCCCCTGCAGCAAGTGTCCAGATGGACATTTTCACAGTTTAGCTAGAGTATTTCACACGTTGCTTATTCATAAGGAATTGCTTTGCTTCCATATTCCTGAATTTCTGATTTTCAGACTTATATTCAGATAGCCATCCTCTGGTATTTATTTCCAGTTTATAAAGTTAATCACCTTCTTTACACAGAATTGAGGCCTATGTTTGCAGCTATTACAATGAATTGCACTTATAGGGAGTGGTTTGGCTGTAGTGAGTCAAAAGATTAACGAGAAATAGTTATTCAGTGTGATTAAGATTACAGAATCTGCCAGTAGCAAGTAAGTGTTAAAGCCTGATTTAATTTTGTGCTGGTTTTGGCTGGTTTAGAGTTCATTTTCTTCATAGCAGCCTGTATGGGGCTATGTTTCGCTTTGTGCTTAAAACAGTGTTGATAACACAGGGATGTTTTAGTTATTGCCGAGCAGTGCTTACACAGAGCCAAGGCCTTTTCTGCTTCTTACCCCACCCCACCAGCGAGTGGGCTGGGGGTGCACAAGAAGCTGGGAGGGGACGCAGCTGGGACAGCTGACCCCAACTGACCAAAGGGATATTCCACACCGTATGGCGTCATGCTCAGCATATAAAGCTGGGGGAAGAAGGAGGAAGGGGAGACGTTTGGAGTGATGGCGTTTGTCTCCCCAAGCAACTGTTATGTGTGATGGAGCCCTGCTTTCCTGGAGATGGCTGAGCACCTGCCTGCCCATGGGAAGTGGTGAATGAATTCCTTGGTTTGCTTTGGTTGCGTGCGCAGCTTTTGCTTTACCTATTAAACTGTCTTTATCTCAACCCACAAGTTTTCTCACTTTACTTTTCTGATTCTCTCCCCCATCCCGCTGGAGTGAGTGAGTAAGTGGCTGCGTGGTGCTTAGTTGCTGGCTGGCGTTAAACCACAACACATTTACACCACTGATTTTGGTCAAAAGTGAAGTCTAAAACCTGATGGTTTTTTCTTTAAATGGTATGAGAAAGTTTTCTGAACAACAAGATGGAAACTCAGTGCCGTGATCCTTAGCATCTTTATTGCTAAAAACTAATTTATTTCTTAAAATACAGTATAAATGCATACACACAGTTGGACAGAAAGTGTTTGTATGTGGATGTGTGTGCATAGATACATTGTTTGTGATAGTAGTCCATACTTTATTAGCTCTCTGGAAGTCATGTCTGTTCCTGCTGTTGAGTAACATGCAGGTGGACCCTGAAAGCCGCATAAGTTTGTGGAATATATTTGTCAGCTTATTGCAGAAGTGTTTCTACAGTATTAGTAGGCACTATACTGTGGCCAAATGCATTGAGTGATTTTTCAGAAATTATAAGCTTGCCTGACATATTAGCAAGCTAATAGGAATTCTTGATGGCTCACCCTTGTTCCCATAATATGTTTGAAATGGTATTTTTCACACAAAGCGCTTCTCTGTGTTGATCAGCTAAATGAAAATAAGAATAAATGATATGAAATTCCTTGGTACTTTAAGAGAGATACAGAAAAAAACATACAGGCAATGCATGAATTCCCCTAGCAAAATTGTGCAGCTATAAAGGCCATAAAATCAACTCTTCTGGCCTTTGAGGGAAGAGAAGTATTTCAGCTAACAGTCTTGGAACCTATGCAAATTACCTGAAATAACTTTTTTAATAATATTAAGGTTTGATTTTTAAATTGCAGTGTCTCAAAATAGTCCTGACAGGAGAGACTGTTGTTAAATATTGGTATTTATTTTATCTAAATAGTCTATATAAAATGGATAGACTATTAGTAAATAGTCTATTCATTGAAATATCATTTGAAGTCTAAGCTACAGTTTTGAACTACCCATAGGAAAGAATTTATATTTTCATATATTTGAATATTTGATTTTTTGTATTTTATATTTGAATATGTATAATATATGTTTACAGAAATATTTTGTATAGAAATAATGTAAAATCCAAGGGTTTTGTGGTAATTTTTTCTTCTTCCTTTATTTTGAAGTACTTGCCTTATATTTTTCCCCAAAATGTAAAGTTCTGTGTTATATAGGTTTAAAGACAATTCTATTTTTGTAGCAGTGATCAATCTGCAAAAAAAAATATTGCAAATAATTTTTATGACAGAAGTCAATACATTATGATCAATGTATTTATTCTCTGGGTATCAGTATTATGATTTTTCTTTTTTTAATGCTGGAAATCAACATTATAGGTGATTTAATAACTTTTTTTCCCTCCATTTGTGATTCATAAGCATGCATTTTTTTTCTTCCTTTACTGAAGAGCACTATATATTTCTGCCTAACAGGAAAAACTTCTGCTGTGACTAAAATGACATCATGCTGCCTCCTGTGGGGGAATTCTGAAGCCTTCTGAAAAATACGCCACAGTGGTAAGTACTTGAAGTATGCTCAGAACCATTCTGTTTTCTGTAAAAATATATAAAAGAAATGAAAGCAAATCTCTATTGCTGGTGTTCTTAATGTGTTTGAAGTATATCTTTGCAATATATACATCCAGTTAAAATGCTTGGTTGCCACATGTTCATGCAATGAGACATGGAGTACAATCCACTCTAAACATTAGTGCTGTTTATGTGTTTTTTCACTATAAGCATGAATTTTTATTAGTTTTCAGTTCTGTCAGTATTGACTGATACCAATCAGTTTGTCGTTAAAAGGTGTAGCATTAAACCTGGCTAATGTGTCTCTCTAGTCACTAAGGTTTGGGGTTTCCAGGCCACACTGTACCAAAACTGAGCTGAACGTCTTCTCTGCAAAACAGGGTTGGGTTCCAACATTCTTATGGGGCCATATAAATAAAGGGGCTTGGCTGCTGTTTCATATTGTAACCATAAAGATCTATCTTTTCCTCTCATTTTATTAGCAAAATATGAGATAACATACTTCAGTATATAGTGTATGCACAGACACGCATAGATATATGGATATGCATATATACACACACATAAAAATATTCATATGATATCAATATGAAATATGTGACAAGCGTTTAGTTTAGAAATCTATGCATAGAATAGAACATATTTATAAAACATCTTTGATTAAACTAATTACCATTCTCTCATACTGTGCCTGACATATTGATTAATGAGAGGGAAAGACATATACAAATGACCAGAAAAGTTTCTCTGATGCGTAGTTCTGCCTTATCACTTTATATGCTCCATGAACTTTAAAGCAGATGTGACTTTTTCTGTAATCATTGTGCTAGCTGCAGTACAACGACATTTCAATTTAGTGTTATCATTGGGCCCTAAATTCAAGGAGAATGAACAGTAATATATCTGGTGTGATAATAAAGTTGTGAATAAGCAATAATTCAAAGTATGACAGGTTAGTTATATGATCCGAGGGTACCATTATGTGAAGTGTAAAAATCAGACAAAGAAAATAACAGCTTTGAAAACTCCTGTGATATTTGCATCACTGAACCATGTTTATTCCAATTTGTAGCAATTTAAATATAATTGAATAAAAACCATTTTATGAACAGGAGCCTGTTTAATAGTTAGCATCCATGCTGATCATGATCACAGCTGAACTCTTACTGGTTACTATGATGAATAGTACACATACGCATGAATACTATCCATAGGATTCAATTGCTTACTCTCCTCAGAGAACTCATGACATCTTTTCAGGAAGAAGGCAAGTAACCCATCTAAAGAATATAATGCTGATAAAAAGAATTAAAAGCTGAATTCAAAGTCGAAATAATCACTTAATTTGTTTGGAACTAACAATTTGTGATAGATTTACATTGTCTTGCACTAGAATTAGCCACAGTTATGTTCCAAGAAGGGAGAGAAAGCCTCATCTCAAGGTCTATCAGAGTACACTGAGATAAACCACAGAAGCTGGGGAGAGGAGTCTGAAGGGGAAACTAAGGGATGGTATGATTTTAGTTTTCACTGTTTTGTCATCATTTTGGTTGTTCTTCATAATGCACAGAGGGAAAGCCAGGGAGAAGGAAAAGAAGGAGAAGCAAACAACATTAAAACAGAAAAGTGAGATAAAGCCTATTGATGTCTGTTTTTTAACTCCCACTGCAATTTAGTGGACATCAGAAGCCATCTGTGCCTTTTGAAAATTTCCCTGTTCATGTGAAGTGATAATTGGACTATACATAAAAAAGCCAAGGAGAGTAGAAAATGAAGTTGTAAATCTGCATTAAATTTATTTCAGCTTCTCTGCTTGCTAATTTTCTGAAGCGTATGTAGCCACAAACATATATGTTCAACTGCCAACTCCAAGGTACTAAAAAATACACAACAGAAATATAGCAATATATATTAAGTAATTTGTTATTTTGTCTGGAAGAAGGTTATATTCTTATGAGAAGTTTTCAAAGAGACAAATTGAAATGGACCTGAAGGCTTTCAGGAAAGTGTACAACCCAAGCCAAACTAACTTTGCAGATATATTTGCAGCAGACACTAGGGATCCATTTGGATGAACAGAAGAACCCTGGGAGTGGTGTGTATCATTATCAGTATTGGTTCAAAAAAAACCCTGAGATATGATAGCTCGGGCAGATTGTAACTGTGACTTTTGCTATATATAACTCTCGTGTTTAAGATGAATACAGAAAGAAATCTGCACACCTTGTTCACTTTTACTTTTTTCTTGCTATCATTCCCATCCAGAACTCCAGCTAAAATTCTTCAGCATAAACCAATGATCAGAATGATCTTTCTCGAGAAGGGAAAACTACAGTTTATGTTTAGATTACGTGAAAAGCGCTTGCTGGCAGTGCACAGTACAGTAATAAAAATGAAGGCAAACAAATGGCCCATGCTTTGTCCTCAGCTTTTGGTCTTACATCACAGGTATAAACTAGTTTAAATGGTGGGATTTCATTCTAAAATCCTGACCTGACAGCTGAGTGTGCAGATGGAGCCCTGTGGTAGTCTGTGGGGTACTGTGTAGTTTCTTTGATGTAGCCACATACTGTCAGATTCTTGATCATGTTCTCAGACTCTGATCAAGCCTTATGTCTTGTATCATTTATGATAACAAATGTGAAGGAATAATAAAGCTTTCATATTAGACGGCAGGAATAAATTGTTCCAGCTCTAGTCTTGAGGGTTTTAGGAAATGGATCAGCTCTTAATTCTCTGAGGAAAATCAGGGCATAACATAACTCTTATTCTTTGAGCTGTCAGCTCTCCTCAGCCTGCATTTCAGCTCTCGGGATTCAGTGTTGTTGATCAGAGTCTTTGGATTGCCTCCTCTTGTCAGGGTTTATGGCTCTAAATGGAAGTGCGCTCAGCTGAGCAGTCCAACCAGTGGTTAAGCAGTGCCTTTAGCCCTGATTTCTAGTCTTCTTTTTGGGTTGTCACTGTATTTTACACTCGTGGAAGAAGAATACTCCCCATGTTTCTTCTGTCTTGGTGAAGTATTAGCATAATTTTAGCATGGACTGAAATCCATCAATTAAGTGGACTCCTAAGATCTGTAGTATGATATAGAGGCTGTGCTGACATTGTCTACAGTGTACACTCTTCCCACTGATTATTTTAATTCTCCTTAAAAGGAGGAAAGAACTCAGTTTTAATTTGTTCCTTTTGTAAAGATAGCAGGTGTGTTTCCATGCTGAAACATAACTGGTAAGCAGGAGCAACTAATGAAGTTAACAGCTGAACGCCCCAGAACCGATGGTCTGGTCACGTTAACTAACTGAGGCTGATATTCAGTTTTTCGGTAGCTTTACAAATTGGAAACTGCATCCTCTTCAAGAAATTCAGGTAGTGTAAACTGAGTTGATCACCTACTGTCTGGGAATTTAACAAGGATTTAACCAGAGCCTGTCTACATGTGGTTGCAGAATGACCAACATCTTTCTGTGCATCTATAAATTTATGTGTGGGGAAATTATTCTGGAATCCTAAATCCAGTGTAGTTAACTATGACTCAGTTGAGTTAGAAAAAATAAATTAAGGTGCATCACCTGCTTTGCTCGGAGATGTTGCTGGTAAATCTAACCTTAGCAAATTCATTACATCACTGATATTGTGTGTTTGCCATTAAAGGTAGAGACACTCAGTGTTAGACCAGTATTCTATGAATACTGGAATCAAAATGTTCATATTCTTTAATTTATATAAAGGATTCCTTACCTCCATTTGAATTCAAAGTGATGTATCCATTCATTTTTTATTGCAGTATTTACTTATGTGTTTCAGTATGACCGGTCTAAAGTCCTTAAATGTAGATAAACTCTACTAATGTCCACCAATATGTGGATTTCTGAAGAACCCAAGTGAGAAATAGAAGTATGAAGTATTTGCAACTATTATTCAAATATGAAATAACAAATACCAAAACTTCCCAGGTCATTAAATTTACTTTCAGGTGGCAATGTGACTGAAAAACTTTAACATTTTTACCTAAAATCATTAGCTTTATTAAAAGTTTTTAGGATATAATTTAACAGTTTTTAGTGATTTTTTTTTTGGTCAAAGTACAATTTCAGTGGTGAGGTATATTGGAAAATAAAAGCATGAGTCATGATTGCCTTAAATCTTTAAGAAGCATAAACCATTCTTATATAAGTAACAATTCCATAAATACAATTGATTTGGCAGAAATTAATTTGAACATTCCATTATGTAAAGCATCATACAAAAATAATGAAGAACTGTAAAACTGTGTAATTTCAACATTATGCAGACTGGATGGCTAATGGGAGTCCACTGAATCATAACATTGTGTCTAAGCAAGTGAAAGTGAAATAGAAAAAAATCACATTGTGTTTTGCATAGGTAGCTCATTTGATTGATTAGAGGTATTTTTTTAAAGTTGAGTCATGTTCAATACAAAGAACCGGAGGGCAAATTTTACTACTATCTGCAGTGCTTGAACTTGAAAATATTTTACCACTCTGACTCGTAACTGAAGTTTATTGTCCTGAACAGCAAGTAGTGTTTTTATAACAGTTTCTACAGGGAATTTGTGCTGATTCTGGCTGGGATAGAGTTAATTGTTTTTTCATAGTAGCTGGTATGGGGCTGTGTTTTGGATTTGTGCTGAAAACAGTGTTGATAATACAGGGATGTTTTAGTAACTGCTGAGCAGCGCTTACACAGAGTCAAGAGCTGCTTCTCCGGGATGGGCTAGGCATCTGTTGGTTGGTGGTGAGCAAATATTTCATTTACATCGCTTGTCTTTCCTGGGTTTTATTTCTCTCCCTATTTTATCTTCCTATTATCATTATTATTATTAAAGTCTTAAACTGATCCTACCTCAACCTATGAGTTTTCTCACTTTTACCCTTGTAATTCTTTTCTCCCCATCCCACTGCGGGAGGAGTGAGCAAGCACCTGTGTGGTGCTTAATTGCCAGCTGGGGTTAAACCATGACTCTCAAACAAAAAGTTCAAAAAACCTCAGTGTTGTTTTTTTCTAAGAACAAAAGTAAAGCCTTTGAACATAATGTCCCAGTGTGAATGAATTATACGTAGGAAGTTGTCCTCATGCTATCAAGGTTCCAAACACACTGAATCTTCATTATTATGAGTCTTATTATTAACCACAAGACTGCAATATGTTACGTTTGTTTTGTTTGTACCGCTCAGTAGTATGGCAAGGGAAGACCATCTATATATTTTCTAAATATCCCTTTACCTTCCCATTAGCCATTCAGCAGCTACCTTACTCAGTATTTATACAAAAGGAATACCTCTGTGTAACAGCAAAATTTTGTGTCCTCCTGGAGTCCCCATGGTGTAATTTGAGCTCTTCACACTGCAGTTTAAGCTGCTTTTAGAAACAACTGACAGAAGATGATCTCTGGGATTATCAGGTACAGTTTCTAGAACAGAAGACAACCATATCATGTAATCCTTTTTATACATGTTATAATGTAGGTTATGAAACGAAGGGCTATATTGGTTACTGGTAGAAACCGGTAACGAGTCATGCCCCTCAAGGGTCCATACTGGGACAATACTACTAAGTATCTTCATCAGTGACATAGGCAGTGGGAATGAATACCCCCTAGCAAGTCCATGGATGACATTAAGATAGGTGGTGCAATTGATTCGCTTGAGGGAAGGGATGCCATCTAGGGGGACCTTGACAGCCTTGAGAAGCATGTCCATGAGAACCTCATGAAGTTCAACAAGGCCAAACACAAGGTCCTGCACGTAGGTTGGGGTGATCCCCAATATCAGTACAGGATGGATAATAAATAAATTAAGAGCAGCCTTGCATAGAAGGACTTGGGGATACTGATGGATGAAAAATTGAGTATGAGCCAGCAACGTGCACTTGCAGCCCAGAGAGCCAATAATATCCTGGGCTGCATGAAAAGAAGTGTGCTCAGCAGGTCAAGGAAGGTGATTTTCCCCCTCTACTCCACTCCTGTGAGACCCTACCTGGAGTGCTGCATCCAGCTCTGGGCTTCCCAGAACAAGAAAGACGTGGACTTGATAGGCCGGGACCAGAGGTGGGCCACAAAGATCACAGAGGACTGGAACACCTCTCCCATGAGGACAGGCTGAGAGAGTTGGGGTTGTTCAGCCTGGAGAAGGCTCTGGGGAGTCCTTATTGCAGCCTTAACATACTTAAAGGGGGCTTATAAGAAATGTGAAGAGAACCTTTTTACCAGGCTGTGTAGTGACAGGACAAGGGACAATGTTTTTAAACAGAAAGAGGGTAAATTTAGATTGGGTATAAGGAAGGAATTTTTTTACGATGAGGGTGGTGAGACACAGGAACAGGTTGCCCAGAGAGCTGTGAATGATCCGTCCTTAGAAATGTTCAAGGCCATGTTGGATGGGACTTTGAACAACCTGATCTAGTGGAAGGTCTTCCTGCCAATGTCAGGGGGGTTGGAATTAGATAGTCTTTGAAGGTTCCTTTCAGCCCAAACCATTCTATGATTCTATCATTTGTCTAATATCATATAGTGATTATCTATTCATGCTTATAAACATGCAAAAGTATTAAAGTAAATGGCCTAGTACATACATAAGTGATTAGTTTTAACACACATATAACACTATAGGCAGCTCAGAATCGAAACTGGAATTTGGGGATAAAATAGGTGGAAAATCAGTAATGATAGAATCGCAAAGTTTGTGTTTTTTTCCTGAATTTTTAAGAAATTATATAAAGTTGAAACACTTTTTGATAATGCTGTCATTGTAGCTGTTTTCAGCTAGTTTCATGGATGTGGCACTAGCCATGGTGCGAGGTTGTTTATTAAACAGCAAATCAGGGGAATTAAGGTTTTTGCTTCTTTGACAGAGATTTGGGTTCTTAAAAACAGGCTTTTTAGGAATAAATCTTCCAGCACCACTCCAGAGGGCCTGGATGTCCCATAAGTCCTATGTAATATCTGCTAGGTCTGTGTAGAAGGGTTGCTTGCTCAGACTTATGCTTCTATATTTCCATGTTCTGGATATGTTTCTAGACTGCATTAACTAAAATATCTAGATCTCTATTGATTGCTAGATATGCTGGACATCTGGGCAGGTACAGAAGCGTATTTTTGTGTGTCTAGGGAAAACTGTGGTTTTAGTTAGCTTTACAGATGCCTAGAACATTTACTGGGATTTTGAGTGTTACATCTAAAAGTTTACCTGGAAATTTTTGTGGCTCTGGACCTCCGAGAGCATTACAATGCAAAAGAGAGTGTCTCTGTGAGTTTATGCACTTCTAAGGTTAACTAGTAAGTCACATGGAGACCATTCTGATCCAATTCTGAATACAAATCTTGTGTTCAATACCCAGGATTTTTTGGATTTAACCTCAGCCCTCTGGAAGTACATCTCATGGGAGGCAGAGGACTGAAGAGATCTTCAGAGCTCTTAGTGAAGACTCTGGTGAACACTTCACTTCTAGGTGAAGTGAATGCTGGCAAAATGAGACACAGTTGTTCTGTACTGCTAGGAATGAATTTGGGAATACCGGTGTTGCAGAGACGGCTGGAGGAGAGCAAAATAGTCTGGGTTTTGTTTTTGAGAACAATGCTACTTCGTTTTATTAAGTGTCTTTAAAAATCCTACTATTGCATAGCTTGGGGAAAAATGTAGCATAGTTCTTTAATGATGAAAAATACTGAATTATTTCTATTCTGTTCCAAATGCAAGTAATCCACCATGATTATGCTAATCACTGCCCTGAAAACAAATTGATACAGCTGTTGAGAGACTAGGGAAGATGATGACATATTTCTTTCTTATTCAAAAGAAAAAAATAAAATGTTTTTGCCAGCAGGATGCCAAACTGTTTGTAGAAATGCCTTAGAACTGAAAATCAGTATTTGATTCTGAAGGTAAATGTGTTTGTTTGTATATGTGAATATAAATTGCATTTAGCTTTAATTGCATTCCAATTTAGACCCAGATATCTGGTATTGTACATTTTACAGCAGTACTTTTTTTAATTTTCTATTGACATTATGCACAAGATACATACAGCATTTTTCTACTGAATCTTACAATAAGGAAGCTGAAAGTATCTAAAATTCTGTTTCTACAAGGTTCATTTAAAAAAAAAAAGTCATTTCTTTCATATGCACCTCTTTGCATTCTGCTGTTCTTTCCCAAGAAAAAGCCAAAGAAAGGCTTTACCAACACAAATATAGTTATATTGATATCCACTAATTGAAAAAAAGTTCAGAATTATTTGTGTCTAGGTGAAACTACTCAGGTCAAGTAAAATTTAGATTCTGTCTGTTTTCAGCCATTATAGTGTCTACTTCTCCTGAACAGGTATGAACTAATACTATTCTCTCTGTCACCTGGTTGCAGCTGCATTGATAGCGATGGAGATTTGCCCAGCTGTGCTCACAGCATGAACATGGATTTAAAGCTTACACAGCTGTTCACAAATTGTTAGCACAACCAGCCTCATTTTTATGTTTTAATATGACTTTAGCAAATAACTGACAAAGTTTGGTGTTTAGTTATAATCTTAAAACCCTGCAATCTTTGTTGGTATAAGAAATTCATAATCTCCAAATATCTATTCAAATTCTGGTTTGGCTCTCTGTGGTGGAAACAAAGCTCTTTTATCTGGAACTAAATTATGCATTTAATTCTAATGTAGTGTGCAGTCAGTGGAGTTAATTGTACTGAAAAATTGTGTTGCTTCTATAATTTTTGGCTTTATGCTTTGCTTTAAAGATATGTAGGTGATATTTCCTATGCTATGCCGTATCACTGTGGCTACTCTTTTCGATAGACATATGTCATTAAGTTTGTTCATAAAGATGAGATACAAATCCTTGAAAATTATATATGAATAATGAGCAATCTAACTGTTAGTCTGAGTTGCAGTCTCCTCTTACTTAGGAATAATGTTACCAAAATAGGATGTTAGACTAGAAGACATTTTTTTGACTGCTAGTAGACAGCCTTTAAAATTAGTATCTCTTACATGTGAAGTTATAGTGCCAGAGTCCCTGCAAAGAGCATAAATTTGTCTTAATTATGAAATATTACTAAAGTGTTTCAATAATCTTAATTCCCTTCTTTCATTGTAGCTGTTTCTAATTTAATAATAGTTTTTGATACAAAATACACAAAGCTCTGTGTAAAGCTCTAAAAACTAACTGGTTTTCCATTTGTCATGCACATAGACATGCACATACACATAGAACAACCTAAAATGTAAATCCAAGGAAATTATATAACATATTAGTAGGCCACACACCTACTCTGTAACACATGGTATAACAGAAGATATCTATTACCATAGCTAATTTACACTTAAAGTTACTAGTTAGTTTTCACTGTGTAGAAAAACACTTGCACCGTGTTTCCAGATTATTAATTCAAGGAATAAAAAAGAGGGCTTTTTTAAAGCAGAAGTTATCTCCATACACAGGTTTTGTTTTCTAAAGCTGATCTAAATACTATCCAAACTCGTATAATAGCATTCCTGTCCTTTACACTGGGATGACTTTTGCAAGGTGAGTGCATGTACATTGCCAAAATTCTCTGGGGAATTTAAGTTATGTGTTATTCTGATCCAAGTACTTTGGTCCTGTTGATTTTAGAGAATCACAAAATCCCCAAAAAACCCATCCCTCAAATCCAAGACTTTTGACAGAACTATAAAGATCTATTAGGATAATTATTAAAAATTGGAAACCAATAAATATAAGAAAATCTCTAAAGAATTTTTTCTGTTCTGCAATGCACACTAATTAAAATAACATTACAGCATAAACTGATCATAAACTAACCTTAATTTAGCTATAATTCAGTTTTTAAAAGGTTTATTTCAGATTCTGTATTTCTATGTCATTTTGTTTTGAAAATGCAAGCTATCCTTGAAGAATTGTAATTCTTTTATTTTTAATTTGAATGATAGTTGATCGGCTTGTTTCAATGACATTTTATTTTAAGAAGTGTCTGATACTGAATTCTTGTAAGAAGATAACATATATTCAACAAATTGACTGGAAGTCTATTGTTTGTTAGTGAAAATGTTATTTTGAATATTGTCTCTGGTGATTATGATACACCATTCAAGAGTGAAATAGTATTCATTGCATATGTCCCAATCTCTTAAATATATTTACTTTTAAGGAAAATGGTATTTTATCTGGGAAACAGATTGAATATTTTTTTCCTTCAGAATATCAGGATCTACCTTTTTACTGTGAGGGTGACTGAACATTGGCACAGGTTGCCCAGAGAGGTTGTGGAGTCTCCCTCCATGGAAATACTTAAAAGCCATCTAGACAGGGTCCTGGGCAACAACCTTTAGGTGTTCCTGCTTGAGCAGAGGGGTTAGACCAGATGACCTCCAAAGATCCCTTCCAACCTCAACCAATCTATGATCCTGTGATCTTCATTTAAAAGCAATTCAATTTTTCCTCCCATGGATTTAAAATAACAGTATGTCCCTTTCACTGTCATTACCTGGAATTATCACACAGGAGGGAAAAACAAACATAAAAGTTATATTACAAGCTTCTATAATGACGATCAGTCATTGAAACGTTAGGGGATGCAGAATTAGAGACTGCAACTAAACAGAACTGTTGTTACAGCAGTTTTGTTTAAAGGGAGGTGGTTGGAAGAAATATACTTTATTTCCAAATGAAATGGAAGTAAATATTTTAAAGGCTACTGAAATAATTTTTATTTCAGATTTTTTATTAAGTATTAGTGAAATACAACTGATTGAGTGTAATGTTGTGAAGCTACGGTACAAAGTTCAACCAATGGCAGAACTAGAATCTGTTTTCCATAAAGTTAGAAGCCATTACAGCTGAAAAGTGTAAATGGTGGGGTAATAAGCTACATAAGGGCACAAGAAATTCGGATCTGTTATTCTCAGTATAAACTGTAAATTAATTTGAAAGAACAAATAATTTTAAAAAGGTATCTGAATGACAAATCTTTGATGATAGTGCAGAAACTAAGTAATCTGTGTTTATTAATTTACAAAGAAAGAGTTTTCAATAGATGAGCTTGACAAAGAAAACGAATGTATTTCCACTATGAAAATTGGAGCTGGGACAGAGCAATCACAACAATAACACTAAAAAAATTAGTCTCTTGGCAGCTTCACTGTGTTTTAAAGTGTGGACTTTTCAGTGCTTTTAAGTATTAATATAATATTAGTGCAACAGGGTTCTGATCTTGTTAACTTTGAAATATTACCACAGTATTTTATGAGTTATTTTTAAAAAAAGGAGTTGAAGAGTTATCAAAACCTTTGTGCTTGTTATGATATGATGTTCTGGACTGAAACATCAGACTTTTTTTTTTTTTCCAAGTAACCTGTAGTTAACAAATTGGGGTTCATGTGATGCAGAGTTTTTTTGTGAAAAGTTATCTGATGAAGAATTTAATTTAAATCCAAAGATGAACAATTTTTACCTATGGTTGTTTATGGTTTAGCATCTGAAATATAGAGGCAGGAAATCAGCAAAATCAATAGAAAAACCCAAAAACTCAGAGTTGCTGTTAGTGCAACCCTTTCTGTTCAAAATATGAAATACATAATCAGTGTTGCCAAGATATAAGAACAGCATTTACTATTACCAGTGAAGATCTGAGGTACAGAAATACAACTGTCTTTGTGAAAGAATTTAGGAAAGATAATTGTTACAAATATGCTGAAATTCTTATAAGATTTCCATATGCCAGGAAATCAGAGCCAGGGAAATAATGAATCAGGACTCCTGGATGGTTATGTCCAGTGCATATGGGAGACAATATTAAATTCCAGAAAGAAAGTGGCTAGCAACTTGCCAAGGTGATAGTTATATCATCCCTTTGGGGGGCAGACGTCAAGGAGAGTAGCAGCTGTCTAAACAGAAGCAAAAAGGATATTTGATTTTCTTGTCCTAGGAATCAGTAAAAATACTGCTAAAACATATGTGCACTTTCCCACCACTTTTAAAATAAATAATGATATACAGCAGCATGCAAGACTTTTAGAAGATGGATCTTTCTCTCTCATGCTGAAGAAGGCATTATGGAAGGAATTATTTTGAAGAATAAAAGTGTAAGTCAGATCAGACAGGAATTACTGACATATCTCCAATATGAGGTAGAATAATCTTCCTCTCTGTCAAAGGGATTTAATTGTCTGCCCTGACCTCCATCTGTTCTATTAATTGACTGCATTAGTTTGTGGTAGATATTTTTGGTTGGTATTATGTTTTATTAGTGGGATTTCATAAGATGATATAATAGTAGCACACAGGAAGCTGTAACTCCTGCCATGTGACAAGGTTGTTTTTTTTCAATCCAGACCTAAATCAGTTGACCGAGGGCAGGAAAAAACAGATCAGTTCTTCCTAGTTAACTTGGCAGCTGCAAATTTTCTTCTATTCTATTGTTTCTGCAATATCATCCCATATGTAAATGAGAAAAGAATAAAAGGGAAAAAAAAAACCAGAAATCCTTTACAAAAGAAAATAAATTCCTTTTATAAAATAAAAAGCAATTTGACATTGATTGACTTGATGGGCATATATCTATCTGTATGTATCTTGCATATATGTATGAAGAGACAAAGGGAAGCTAGAAATAAATAACCAGGGAGAAGAAAAGACCCATAGGAAAGAATTATGATTTGGAGAAAAGTACAAACCAATGGTGTGTACTCTGTGAGAAAGATTTGAGATTTAGACAGGTGACTGCAAAGGCCATGTGCACAAGAGGAAAAGGATGGAAGATACTTTCATAAGAGGACAGATTTTCAAGCAGGGGAGAACAAGAATAAGACAGGTCTTGGAGATGTAGTGGAGCATAATGTTTTGTCATGAAATCATGTTAAAAATTATCTCTCCTCATTATGAAAGGTGCTAGTGTATATGCTTTCCTTCTCCCGTTCTCTCTTTTCAACTGCGATCAGAAATTTATGCCATGTATAAATCTTCAGTGCAGTTAGTGTGAGTATTGCTGTATGTATTTGTTACACGGTCAAAGAAATCAGTGAAAAATCATATAACTTCTTTTGCTATCTCTCTGTAATTTTGAAAGTATCCATGTAGTTTTGCAGTCCTGTGAAAATAGGTGGAGTGTGCTAAACAGTATGATGATAATACTGTTGCATGGGTCCTGTTAGAAAGTAATTCATCAATAGTAGTCATTGCATCAAAAAAAGTCATGGGAAACGTGTTTTCTGTGAAGCTGAGAGACAGAAGCAAAATATCCATACACTTCTAACATAATATTGTTTTTCCTTAAACCTATCAGTTCTATGTTAGTAAAGACTAACGTTAGGTGTAGATGGTGAAAATTAATGGAGAAACTTGTTCACTGAGATATGGTTTTGCTTCAATGAAGATACCATGCAGCAGATTTTAAAAATAACTCATAGATGGTTATTGGCATAATAATTATAATAATGATAATAGTAATAATAATAATCAGAAGATAAAGGGAACTGAGTGGTAGGTGAGAAAGTAGCTGAAGTTTAGTCAAAACTCTGTATACAGAATTTCTTACCAATGGAGGCTGCATCATCTTTAATCAACCATCAGCAGACCTAGTGAAAGAAGAGAAAAAGCTGTTAGAAATTCAGAGCTTAATATGCTCTTCCTGATTTTAGTTATGAGGACTAAACTAACAGGAAAATACAAATTTCTTAACTTTTTGTATCATGGTTATAGAGATAATTCTGTATATATTGGTAAGCGCTGAGAGAAGGGCAGTTAGCTGTCTAATCTAGTCTAACGACTTGGACTCAAACATAGTCTTCAGGATGTTTTCATGGTGGTTGGCTTTCACTAATTTTAATGTCAGATACTTATGTTACAGTAGTGTTGTGGTTTAGCCCCAGCCGGTAGCTAAGTCCCACACAGCCGCTTGCTCGCTCCCCCACTGGCGGGATGGGGGAGAGAATCAGAAGGATAAAAGTGAGAAAACTCATGCGTTGAGATAAGAACAGTTTAATAAGTAAAATAAAACAATAATAATGATAACAATACCAACAATAATAATAATAATGAAAGGGAAATAACGAGAAAGGTGAAAGCCGGAGCTGGGGGGGAAGGGGGAATAAACAACCAAAACAAAGAACACATGATGCAGCTGCTTACCACCCGCTGACCTGATGCCACCAGTCCTGAGCCACAACCGCCCCACCCTGCGCCAACAACCCCTGTTAATATACTGGTCATGATGTCATATGGTATGGAATATCCCATTGGCCAGTTTAGGTCAGCTGTCCCAGCTGTGGCCCCGCCCCTCCTGGTTTCTTGCCCACGTGGCAGAGCACGGGAAGCTGGAAAGGTCCCTCACTACTACAGGCACTACTTAGTGACACTTAGGTGCTACTTAACAACTAAAGCATCAATGTGCCATCAGCTCTATAGCAGCTACAGTGAAGAGAATTAACTCTATCCCAGCCAAAACCAGCACAAGTAGGAAGAATTGCTGCCTGAAGTGTATGCTTCTGGTTTAGACAGAATATCTAAATTTTTCAAAGTTAGTGAGATGAACATGAGCTTTAGCGGTGTGTCTGAAGTAGAGGAGTCACTTTGTGCTAGGCAAAGATGGAAATGTCCCAGCAATGGGAGTGGTAGGATGAGCAGGAGGAGAAATGACAATTTCTATATTCGTCGCTGGCTTTCCTTTTCTGCTTGGATACCAGTTCTACACACTACAAAGCAAATACAATATGTTACTTTACAGTTCCAAAAAGCCTTTGATGCAAGAAAATATAATTAACTAAATTTGAGATGGCTTTGAAGTTATGCGTGTAGTAGAATGATAGGGGCTGTCATGCAGATAATTTTGAGAAATTTATTTTATTTTTTTACCTAAGAGAAAAGCATTCCCTTAGTAATTCTAAGATTTATTTTGGAATTGTTAAAAGACCATGAAAGATGATCTTTCAACAAAAGCAAGTGCAAGGTCCTGCACCTGGGGAGGAACAACCCCATGCACCGGTACATATTGGGGGCTGAACTACTGGAAAGCGGCTCCAGTGAGAAGGACCTGGGAGTGCTGGTGGGCAGCTGGCTGACCCTGAGCCAGCACTGTGCCCTTGTGGCCAAGAAGGCCAACGGTATCCTGGGTTGCATTAAAAGGACTGTGGCCAACAGGTTGAGGGAGGTTATCCTCCCCCTCTACTCTGCCCTAGTGAGACCACATCTGGAGTACTGTGTCCAGTTCTGGGCCCCCCACTTTTAGAAGGACAGGGAACTACTGGAGAGACTCCAGTGGAAAGCAATGAAGATCATCAGGGGACTGGAGCATCTTCCTTATGAGGAAAGGCTGAGACCTGCGTTTCTTTATCCTGGAGAAGAGAAGACTGAGGGGGGATCTTCTAAATGCTTATAAATATCTGAAGGGCAGGTGTCAAGATGATGGGGCCAGACTCTTTTCAGTGGTGCCCAATGACAGGGCAAGGGGCAAGACAGGAAGTTCCACCTGAATATGAGGAAAAACTTCTTCCCTGTGAGGGTGCCAGAGCAGTGGCACAGGCTGCCCAGGGAGGGTGTGGAATCTCCTTCCCTGGAGACATCCAAAACCCACCTGGATCCGTTCCTGTGCCCCCTGCTCTGGGTGTGCCTGCTCAAGCAGGGGGGTTGGACAAGATGATCTCCAGAGGTCCCTTCCAACCCCTGCCATTCTGTGATTCTGTGATTCTGTGAAGTGCATAATTGTGACATTATCATATGAATGAAGTCAGTATCACCACCTGGTAACTGAACTAGGTAATGCAATGAAAACGTCATGCCTGTGTCTCCTGTGTAATTGAATTCTATGAATTTGTATAATAGAGCAGCAACTGGGTTTTTTGGCCATATAATATATTGGTGTGGGAGATGCTACATGCCCAGCTGGTTTAAATTGCTTTTCCCACCCTATTTTTGGTTATTGTAACATTTGTAATGTTTCCTCTTCTTAGACTGGAATGACAACAGGAAGGTATCAAATTCTAATCATTAAATAACCTCAAGAGATCAAATTGCCTAACAATCAGTTCCTCAGACAGTTTCTCAGTTGGTTCAGACAAGACCTTTAGTTTCTTCCATCCTTGAGGAGGGCACACACATAGGCTTAATGGCAAAGAGAAAGAGAGGAAGGAGACCTGTGAGTTTCCCTGTTAAATATTTAGACAAAACCTGATAGATTCCCTTCCGAATTTTCCTTTGCAGTCATTTGACCTTTCTTAACGGAGAGAAGTTAGACGCATTCCATGTTAGAAATGTTTATTTTTTATGTCTTGCAGTGATCATAGGTAGCAAACTTCAGTATTTTTGAAGATATACTCAAATTATAAAGGTCTATTCTTCAAACCTGAAAAAATGTATAAAATAGTGATTTTTGTATGTATGTTTTCATTTTTTTTATATCCATAATTTTTTTTTTTACTCAGGCATAAGATATTTTACTCTACAGGAGCTTTTTCCTTACAGAATCTCAGGGCTAAATATCCTCTTTCAGATCATAACCTTTTGTTTTGGAGTAACACATCTGAATGTAAGAAAACAGAGGGGCAGAAAAGAAATAGAGACCTAGAGAGTGTTACTTTTCTTTTACAAGGTCATATCAGGAGTAAAAGCTAGAAATTAAGTCAACAGTTGTGCTAGACTGTACTGATGCTGGGTTTTGTACATTTCCCTGAAATACGTACTTGAAGAGTAGTATTTTCTTAAGACTTTGCAGCCACAATTGGACAAAGACTATCAAAGAAATAAATGTATCTTGTGGTCATTGTCCATGGGCATATTTTAGGCATTAGACTCTTTTTGAACAAAAAAGTCTTTGTACCCTGTCATACTACCTTGCAATCAGAGTTAATTGCTGCTTTATTATTTGAGTGTGTCGTGACCTCTCTTGCATTATAGCTTCAGACATTTGAATGGCTACAGTGTTCATTCAGTCATAAGAAGCTTAAATCCATATTGTGAATGGTCAAATTTGGATCTGAGTAGAATACAACTGGAATTTTGGGATAATTAGTAATTTAAAATGTATTTTTATAAACAGTTTATGCCATGGGTTTTTTTCCCTCCTAATATTGAGTTCTCATATTTATTTATGATCTTCATCAATTTATCTCAAGAGGCAGAAAGTATAATGGAAATTTTCTAACCACTGCAAATTTTCCATGCTTCTTATGTGTAACACCAGTTGAAATTAGCGTTCAAAAGTCAGTGAGATAGGTGCAACTGTCTTAACTGAGCATTTCCAGTTAGTCTTGGGTCCTCCTGGCCTTAATGTTTTTTGTTTGGTTGGTTGGTTTTGTTTTGTTTTTGTTTTTTAAAAAAACAGGAAGAAAAGAGGGGAAGACCATATCTATGATAACTTTTTATAATTAGATCCAAACACCTGATTGTTTATAGAATGCTTAAGAAGTGTATTTCTTTGTTTTTTCTTGAAAAGGAGTGATGATCACACTTTTTCTTTCCCTCTGCTTGCTTTTCAAATTGTTTTCATTATTGAGAGAATTGCAGTTTTCAAAAAAAATGTGGGGAACTTAAAGCCTTTTCTTAAAATCCCATTCTTCTTTTTGATAGTGTATGAGACTTAGAAGTTCAGAATAAGAGTGGTAGCTGTAGGCAAGAAGCAATGATATGAATAAATGTTTGTCTGGTTTCTGAAAAGTAAATGGTGACTGTAGTTTCTAACCTGAGGGATCTACTAACATTGTCCGAGCCTATCTGAGAGACTATTGCAGAAATTCATAGGAGGGTAACTGCAGCATGTTATTTGAAAAAAAAAAAAAATAATTGGGTAGTTTAGTGTTTGTATATAATTTGTACTGCTTTTCAGGCTTTATTCCATATTTAAAAAAATAATAATATAAATTATCTACCTTTGTGCTCAGTTATTTGTAACCATTGTTGGTCTAAGACCAACTTTGAGATCCATAATGATGTTTGTATAGTTGGCATTTATTTTCGCTTTAAGAAAGGATACATCACAGTTCTTTTAAATTTTTATCACTGATATTTTACTTTCTTTTCATTTTTAATCTTTAAATCCTCAAGAGAACATTAGCTGTGAATTAATAAGATATGCTATAGAATGTGATGTAAAAGACAAATGACAGTGTTCTGAATCACTAAAAGCCCTTCTGATCTATATTACCTGCTGAACTCCTGCAACTAAACAGCAGTGTACAACCACAGAAATCCTACTGACATGCAACTTGGTTAATCCATTAATAATGTAGATGTATAGTTCAGATACTCATCCCTAGTGAAGTTTATAATGCTAACTTAGAGTTACAAGCCTGGATATTTTGTGGTTTTTTTCTTTTGTTTTGTTTTGTTTGTTTTTAATAATAATGTAATAATACATTGTTGAAATCTATGCTTACAAAAATCCAACAAAATAAACATATAGCTTCTGTTAGGAAAAATAATTTCTCATAAGACTCTGCTACATGTTAGTTTGAAGCCAGGCATTGCTATAGTTACAGTTCTGAGATTTAAAAATATATATGATTTGCCAGTTTCACTTCACAGAATCATAGAATCATTAAGGTTGGAAAAGACCTCTGGGATCATCAAGTCCAACCGTCAACCCGACACTACCGTGTCTCCTAAACCATGCCCTGAAGTGCCACGTCTACATGTCTTTTAAATACCTCCAGGGATGGCGACTCCACCACTTCTCTGGGGAGCCTGTTCCAATGCTGACCCCTCTTTCAGTAAAGACATTTGTCCTAGTATCCAGTCTAAACCCCCCCTGACGCAACTTGAGGCCATTTAATAACCTTCCCACCAACCTTCTGAGTAATCCAGTCAAGAAACTACACATTAGTTCATGACAGTTCCTTTGTGTTGTTCACTATGCCGTTGTCTGACTTTTCTGAATGATTTTATGTAGGATGAGGAAGAATGAACCTTAGCTCATTTCAGTATATCAAGAAAATAGTCCTAGAGACTAGGGAAAAAAGCCCTGAAAGCCTAAAAGAAATTAGAACTATTTTTTATTTGAAAGACAGTAGGCAAAAACCAGTATGCATTTACTGATATTTTGGAAGAAATGATCTTTTGTTATTGAGCAAACATGTCAAATACAATAATGGTTAAGAGACTGCAGTGCTGAATGTGAGGAAGAGGTGCATTTAAACCTGCTTTGGGAAGAACTTTTACAGAAAACAACTGTGTGATTAGTTTTATGCTAAAGTTCAAGATTATAAAATTATATATATTTATTGCTAAAATGAATACTGTAGGCATATTCATAAATTACTATGCCTTGGGTAGTTCTTACTTATACTGTCTTGCCACTATGTTAATTTACTATAGAGTTCTATGTATATTTGACACAGGATAATATTTTTAAATTACTTTTATTTCAAAAACCCAACAAACAACCCCACAACCTCCCCCCCCAAAAAAAACCCCACACCAAAATTCACCATAAAATCACTTTACTTCATAACTTTCAAAATTATACCTTTCAAGGGAAAAAGAGAAGGGAAAGAAGATAAGCCACAATTCATATTCCTGGTAAATGAATTATTTCTGAAATCCCCATATACTGTGAAATGCATTAAATACTGTACAAAATATCACTGTGAGGAGAATCGGAACTTTTATTGATTACATTATTTGTTATTTTTGTTCTGGTGAGTAGCCAGTGATGCTTAGAGTTCAGCTAAACAAGCCAACTGTATGCTTTCAGAGCATATGTCTAAAGAGGGGGATGTGGGTGTTTAACCCTGATTGTGTATTGAGATGAGACCTATGTACACATCAGAAACCTTGCCCCAGGGAATCTGAGCAGAAGGAAGGGTCAGAGGCTGAAGGTGGGCAGCAAATGAAAGCTGGAGTGCACAGTAGTGCAGTGGTTGGTTTAGATAAAGACTGAGAGACCCCAGGAAATCTGTGCAGTCCTCAATCTCCTGTGCTCGTAAAATTTATATTTGTGTTTGGTTTTCTTGTGACTGTCTGTGACCTGGTCAAAAAACCTTGAAATCACTTTAGAGTTTGATATTCTACCCTGGAGCAAGGAGGACTTTTAAGCCATGTCTCATACTTCCCCAGCAGGTGCAGAATTAGTATAGAGCGACTAACATATTCATCTACTCAGGCTGAAAAAGTGCTAACTGCAGATCCTGAAAACCATCAGGTTAGCCCTGAAGGCCTGATTCATAGACTATTTAAGCATCACTAAGTGTGTCTTGGGGCACAGATTTATAATCGAGTACAAACAGTGTTTTTAGTAGAAGCACATCCGTGTTAACTTCAGTCTGCATTTACTTCAAAGGCCATAAATGTCTCATTAGCCTCAAATTACACTCCTGTGCCAATAAAGAAGTCATGTATGAATTTATGTGATTTCAGAACTTCATTGACTTCTCTTTGTGTGTTGTGTTGCTGGAAGTTGCCATTTTAAATGGAATATTTTGATTTGGATTGATTCTTTCTGATTATTTGAAGTGGTGATGCTTCCAACTAGCAAGTTTTTGCAAGCAAGTTTTTACACATTCTTCTAACACTTGAAGCAGTAAAAGAAAAAAAAAATGGAAAAAATACAACACAAGTACTTTTCTTCCTGTAGACTCAGTATGTAAAGGTGAATTAAATAGCTGACTGGACATATATAGATGTGTATCAAACTGTTTTTGGTACAGTATCCAAAAACATTCATAAATGCATGCAGTTTTTTACTTAAGATTAGTCTCTAATTGCAATTTATGACTCTTGGTGTACATCTTTCAGCCTTTTTAATGATGCACATACAAAATCAGCTAGTTCAGCATGCCCTCTTCCTTATCTCTTGATATTCTTAATGAAAATAATTATCTGATTTATCTTTCTCTTTGTATGAATGTATATGTATTTCACGTAAGAAACCAACCTTATGAAAATGGTAATTTCTCCAGTAATAAGTCACTAAACTGAAAAGTGGGATATTTTCTGCCTAATACTGTCTTTACAAAACAATTTTTTTCATGAGACTTCTGTTTGAAGACTTATACAGTGATCATGCACAATTTATTGCTTATGTAAACTTTTTGAAGAAACCCGCTTATAAGAAATTACGAAAAACTTCTATTGCTTCTGTTGCCATTTAACTGGCTAACAAGAATTGCTTTTAATAACCAGAACACGTTACAATAAACTGACTTACCATCTTAGAATTGCTCTGTTATGGTATATACCTTCCCTTGTTAATGGACTTGTCACTATCTGCCGTTTGTCTGTATCTTTGCACTGGTTGGCAAAGCCTGCAGGCCTGTTATAGGTCAGGCAGTGGGGCTGAGAGAACTGGCTACATTCTGTGTGGTAGCCGACAGTATGTTTCTTTATGGATTCAATATCCTGAAAATCAAAATGTCTATGTGTGCATGAATCAGAAGTGCAAACTTTGTGTATGCTCCTGTTAAGGTAAAGGGGAAAATAAAACACATTTTATGAGAGGATTTAATACCCACAAAGCTAACTTTTGTTGGTCTTATTTCCTAGATAAGGAATCAGATAGCAAATTCAGTTCCAGGTCAATAATGAATGTTTCCCTTTTCCTGTCCTTTCACCCTATTCAAAATAATGACATATAACCAGATATTTAATCCAAACAGTCCCTGTAATTAGTATGGATAAATACTACTTATTAAGTCACATTTTTGACAGTTTTATATCATCTTTAGCATGTTTATCAACTGAGGATTTCCACTTTCCTTCATGTTGTCATTTTTCATTCTCTCCATGCTGATAATGTGTTCACTCATTTATTTGACGTTCCCATTTTCTTCTCTTGTTTTGTTTCCTCTTCTTTTCATTTGCTGTTTGCTCAGACAAGTTTTTTCTCTATCCTTTTTTTATCATCTGGATTACTGTCTTTCATTCCACCTTGTCAATTTTCTCAGTGCTTTATTCCACATTTCTTTTTCTTATTATGTTATTACAAATTTCTGCAGTGTGGCTGTCAAGGGAATAAGATCTGTTGCTCCTCCCTGAGCACAGATTAAATCCTCAGTTGGGGACAACTGGAAAATCTGCTTTGTGCTGCATAGTCAGAAAAGTGTACAAAAGTCAGGATGGGAGAGAGCATGAGGGAACACTACCCAAAATCATTTACCTGCTGCTGACTTCTGTCATTAAACATGGTAGCAGAAGTCAGAAGGGAAGGCAGTGCTTGAGGAGGAATTTTGGGTGATGACTCTTGAATGCCAGGGAGCAGCTGGAGTAGGGCTGCCCCGTGGGGGAGAATGAGCTAGGAGCTGTGGGCACTGCAGATATGGCAGGGCAATAATCTGGTTGACGGGGCATCCTCCTAAAGTACCCCACTGAGGCTGGGCTGGGGACAGGACAGGACCCTGCCATCGCCCAACAATCATCAGGCCAAGCAGGGTGAGGAGTGAGGTCCAAGGCTGACCTGAGGACCCAGTCAGGGCAAGATCCAGGCTGGGCATGGGTCTGGGCACAGGGCTCCCTGCAGTATAGCTCAGGCAGGGACTGATGGCCCTGGGCTGGGTTGAAATAAGGTCCTATGGCCATGGGTGGGGGCAGGTCCCCAGTGGGGCTTGGCAGGGTCTGCAAAGGCTGGTGGTGGCCTCGGGGACATGACACAGCTGTTACTGGTCTATCCTTCAGAAATTACGCTTAAGTTGCAAGTCCTTTGGAGGCAGCATCTAAGCCTATTATCTACTAGTGAAAATGTCAATAGAAATTTTGGTTCACCATAAATAACATGTATCTGACATTTTTCTGGCCTCTGGTGTTCAGGTGTTTCAAAAATGTTGCGATACAAGTGTTAAAATGAAGTCATTGAAAAATTCCAGGAGTTTTGACAGAATGAAATATATCTCAGGTGCCTTTCCTTGTCTAAAAAGACCACATAGACATTTTCTGTGGTTATTTTTGGGTTGTTTGGTTTTTTTTGGTTGTGGGTATTTTTTTATTATTATTATTTTGAAATCACTGTCAAGAGCTACTTACCTTGGGTTTTTCTGCTCTTGAAAACCGGTTTTATATCTTAATGAGACAGAGTACTGACTGAAAACAGGACATGGTATTCCACGTATATATGTTTTACATACAAATGTGTGTTCATCCTGTTAAATGTTAAATGTAAAATATCAGTATTGGTTTCCTATAACAAGGATTGTTTTAGCTGTGGAATTATTAGACTTCTTGATTTGAAGAATGGGTAAAAAGGAACTCCTCCATTTCTTTGTTCAGGGAGAAGAATGTAAGTATTAATAAGTGTAGTGTGTTTATTTTTGCTACTCTTAATGGTTAGCATATATATGAGTGACTTGTATTTCATTAAAAATTAACAGCATTGTTGTATGACTTGCCTTCTGTCTAAAAATTAAAAGTAGGAACATACAAGAAGGTAACATTACATAGTTGTAACACTATGTAGGTCAAAATCTGACTTTTGAGATATTGTATCATGCTTTTTTCTTTCCTATTCTGTTTCCATAGTCCCTTTTCGTCAGACCTAGAACAAAGAAAACAGATATGAAAACCAATAACTTTGTATCTAATTTTGACTAACAGTTCTCACACTTGCTTCAAACTAATGTAATGCTATTACATTAATTGGAATTTCTCAATTAGATGGAGGTAAATTAGGTTGTCATACAGAAGAGGCATACCTGTGAAAAATACTTATATGTACAAGTCATATCATGACAAAAAGAGATTATCCAATGCAGCAAAGCATTTAATAAATGTTTGCTGTAGGAGCACAAATACGCTTAAAAGGGAGCTGATGTTTATTTAGGGCAGAGAATACCCTGGAGCTAGCACTTCGATGTGATACCCTTCCTGAAGGCAGCGAAGTTTGGCCTGTGGTTTGGTTTGGAAGCATATATGGGAGCAGAAATGTTTGGTTTGTGGTATAACCCCTGACAAGTGTGTGGCTTCAATTTTCAGCTCTCTTACCTTACGTATCTTTGGAAACACATAGCTAACCATGGTGCCTGAAGTTCATAAAACATTTGTGGGCCTTGGTGTGGAATTTAACTGGGTGTTTTTTTGTTTTGTTTTGTTTTTCTTTTGTTTGTTTGTTTAAGATTTACATCAATATGAATGTGTCTGTTGATTTGAATTGGTTGTTTCCTCTTGGCTACAGGCTGACTGAGTGGGCTGGACTTCACTGGAAGAAGCCATTTCGCTGAGGAAGTGGAATAACTGTGGATCTCTCCCTGCGCTACTTGCTGGGAAGTGCTGTGCATTTCCAGGATTAAGCCAAGGCTGAAGCCTGGGATGGGCCTTAGGGCCAAACACTCCCTTGTTTCTTCTGACGTTGGGATTTGTCTACGGCCAGTCAGCTGAGGCACCTACCACACATCAGCTTTTGTTTTTCACTGCCTGAACAAGGTTACTTTTTCCTTCACTTCACCTCCTTTTGACTACTTTTTTATTTTATTAGTTTTCATTTTCCTTGACTGATTAATTTTCTCCTGGCTGTGGAAAAAAGAGCCCTGCTGATGTTGATTTAAATAATGTCGAAACCAATGGGACTCCTATGGCTGCCTTTGATCTTCACCCCAGTGTGTGTCATGTTGAATTCTAACTTCCTCCTGTGGATAACTGCACTGGCTATAAGATTTACTCTCATCGATGGCCAAGCACAATACCCAGTTGTTACCACAAATTATGGCAAAATACGTGGTTTAAGAACACCTTTGCCCAATGAGATCCTTGGTCCAGTGGAGCAGTACCTGGGTGTTCCTTATGCCTCTCCTCCGACTGGGGAAAGGCGATTTCAGCCCCCAGAGCCACCGTCATCTTGGACGGGTGTCCGCAATGCCACACAGTTTGCCGCTGTTTGCCCACAGTACCTGGATGAGAGGTCACTGCTTAACGACATGCTGCCAGTCTGGTTTACAGCCAATCTGGATACTGTGGTGACATATGTTCAAGATCAAAATGAAGACTGCCTGTATTTGAATATCTATGTGCCCACAGAGGATGGTAAGTACTCTTAAGGACCTCTCTGCAGCGCACTCACCAGTTCTGCAAATGAGTAGTAACCAGGTCCTTAAAGCATCTTGCTCAGTTTCCTCCATGTTTTGTCTGTGGAAATGGATCATTCCTCTGGACATACATTATAAGTAATACTTTGTAGACTGAACATGCTTGCATGAATTCTCCCTCATGTTTCAGTGTAACATCAAACCGCAGTTTCATTTGCAGGCAGTGGCCAGGGCGCGTAAGCCAGCCTTAAGTTTACATCTGAACTACAGCTGAACATCATTCACAAGAGAGGAAAGGAGAAATAAACATGAACCAGAAGTAACATATTTTTTTTCCATGCATGAACGGTACAAATACTGCCACATATTCATTTTTAAAGGAGAATTTTCCTAATTATTTTTTCTTTAGTTTTATTATACTACCTCTGAGCCTACTATTAACCCTGCTTGATTTAAATAGATAATATAAAGTTGTTGTAGTGGTTCAGTCTGCATTTTTTTTCCAGGATTTTTACTTATGAAACTTTTCAGTCCAACTTGTTTTTCTTCATTCAGTGAATTTAAAATGAAGTAAACATGATTGTATTTTTCAAAGCTGAACAGAGAGCCTTAAACTTTCATCTGTTTTCTGCAATCCTCTCTCAAGAGGGCTACTTTAAACCACCTTCTATATACAAAAAGGATGAACACAATTGGTAACACACAGTTCTTTGAATGTTTTCATTACCTCAGTATTAAAATTTCTATGGCAGGCTGAATGTATCTGTTGTGGTTCTGAATGGTATTGCTTCCTATAGACAAGACCTGTTTTCATCAGGCCCCAAATGAGTAAAGTTTATTCTATATTACGGGAACTAAAAAATTCTACCGGCAATTATGTTTAATATTCTGCTAAAAGCCAGTTCATTCAGCCACTTCGAGTGTAGTTACTGATGCATAAGGTGACACATTTCTCCTAGATATGCAAATTCCTTCACATTAGCTGAGGGTTTGATTTGCATAACCAAGGCATTGTTATTTCTCAGTAACCATACTCTAAATATGCAAATTTTGTACTTTATTATAATCCTTCTGCCTTGATTGGCTTCTTTACTCAGTATTTCTAAGCTCTTTGCCAGCAATAAACATACCACCTCCTTTTCCTGTTCTCATCAGCTGAAGCAAAAACCTCAAAGCTAAAAATAAAGGACTAAAATTTGGGAATACTGGGAGCTCTGCAAATATAAATACCACCAAACTGCTTAAAAGAAAAGTGGTCTGAAAGAAAAGCTGTGTGTATGGGGCTATGTGTATGCATGTGTGTGTGTGTGCGTGCCTGTAGACGGAGCAGATCTTTCCACTCAGTTCTTTGCCTCTTCCAGTCTCATTGCCCTGGATCTCACTACTTGGATAATAACAAAGATCATTCCTTCCCATATTTATTTACGTTCTGGATTTTATCCTGCAGCTTTTAATTAGTCACTAGGGTAATTTTGCCCTAAGAAAACATTTCAGTGTAAGATTTTATTTGTTCTCAGTAAAGGAATATCAGCTTTGCTAACTCAGTCTTATTTTAAAGCCCAGTGTTAATAAATTCATACATTCTTCCAGTCTAGTTATAAGAAGTTTCATCCATTAATTAAGGAAGACAGGAATTTAGACATGGAAAAATATAGATAAATGACTAGGAAAAGAATATTTGATATCAAATGGATAACAATAAAATACCATGTGCTGAATGACTAACAACCTATAAAATTCCTCATCTTGCATGTAATAGCTAATGGCATTTGCTGTTAAATTAAAAATAGAAAGGACTGATAAACTTAATTTTACCTGTTGTAGACCTTTTTGTCCACTTAATTCCACAAAAAGTGTATGTCTACTCTTCCTCCTGGTTTTAGGGTGGTTTTTTTACACTAAATAGCATGTAAAGGGATTCCATTTTCTTTTATATATCCTCTTCAAAACATAAACCCATGCATAAAACAGTACATGGCTGAATAATGAGAGACAAGGTTTGATGTCAGATGTTAGATGAGCTGAAGGCAAGATTGTTCCTGTACAGTATGACAAGCATTTTTAACAGGTTTCAATGGGGAACGAGAAACTTAAAAATGAATAAATGTAATACATGATGTTTTAATTGTATGCTGTATATCTTGTCACTAGTTAAATGTGACTCAGTGTGGCTTTTGTGGTGAGAAAAATATGCAGCCTTCTGCTCATAGAGATGATTAAGGAGAACTGACCTACAGATCACATCTCCTAAGTTAGTATGTCTTCAAATCATACTAAACATAAAAAGCCTTAAATTTTAGTCCATACAGTCTGATTAAACACATTATGCTTCATTACATGAGGCTTAGTTGGCAAAAATAAGCTACATTGCTGTGAAGACAGACCATGAAATTTGTTTTTGAAGCAAGGTCTCAATGTGAAGTGACTTTGAGTTAAATTCATATTTTCCTTTCTTCCTCAAGTACAGATTTATTTAAAAGAGTTTTGAAACAATTTTGTGTCTGGAAGAAAAGGTGATGGAATAGTCCAAACCTAATAATTGTTCTGAGTACAAAACGTAGTCTGAATCATCTTATGTTATCTTTATTTTTTAAAACTTCAGTGAAAAGGATTGATGAACAACTCTAATGTATTAACTGTGTTCACAAGCAGTGCTTACCTTAAACCAATTCTAGTTAATAAACAACCAAAATGCAGCTCAAGTTTGGTCGGGTTTTTTTTTGTTTTGTTGGGGGTTTTTTTTGCACTTTATAACATGACCTGTTTTTTATCAGTTGCGTGGTTTGGTCAAAGGGAACCAAATTTTGATCATGTACTTTGAATAAATAATTGAAGAATAAATGCACACATGCATTCATCTGATTTCACAACTGCTTCTCTGGAATTTTACCAGTATAAACTAATGGAAATAAGAGTAGAATACAGTCTTCAACCAGGTAGATAAGATTAGTTATTTATAATATATAGTTTGAAATGTTGCTGCTTCTGTCTAAAGTACACTGACATTAAATGACACAAAATTCTGTAGTTCCTTAGAATAGTTGGAGCATCTAGGTGAAGAGATTAAAATGCCCTGTTACACAGTTTATATCTGTATTGATCATAGCCGTTCCTTTGACCCATAAGATTCTGGATTCCAAATGTCAAATAGCAGCAGAATCCTGGCAGAACTGTCTGTGTTGAAAAGATCCTACAAAGCAACAGGTATCTTTGGTTTTAGGAGCTTTATTTTTTTAATCTTAAGTGAAAATATTAGTTATGACAAAAATCAAAACACATACTTAACCAAATATTTCTGCAATTCTGTTCTTGTGAATTTTTGTTCTTTTTCTGTTTTTCACTGGACAAATGGTTTGCACTGACATTTTCGTTAGAGTAATACTTACATTTCAGGGAATCTAGAGTAGCTGGAGAATTTCAGTGTTTGTTGTCCTTTGCCTTTGGAAGGGAAAGGGTTGCAACCACTGTAATCCCTTGAGGGTTTTTTTGAAGGGTCATAATAAATATAAATAATAATGCAGTTATTTTAAAGATACACAGTAAAATCAATAAAGATAAAATTTAGCAAACTGCTTTTATTTCATATGTCAAACCTGTAATAATAAGAAATTTCTCAGAACTGAAACAAATAAAATATTTATAGTAAAATTATCATTTTATGCAAATCAATTTGTAAACATTTTGCTTGATCTTTGGAATAATTTTTGTGGGTATATGTTGTCTTGTCTGCTTTTCCAATTACTATAAACTGTAATTTTCCACAAGAACACTTGAATGTCAGTTTTGAGGAGGTCATCTAGGGAAATGATGTTGAGGACAGTCTGTTTATTATAACTTCAGTCTGAATATGGGTTTATCTACAGTGGAAATGCTAGATTGAAGAGGACACAGACTGTTAATCGGCTGTGCTTAATCCTTGGTCTTTATCATTTGAATCTGTAGATGCTGAAGGAGACTGCTAACTCCTGTCATAACTGGGTAAAAAAGTATAATAAAAAGCAAACAGAAAACACCCTTATTTTAGATTTCTTTCATGATAAACTTCAAAACTGTATTAATAGCAAGATAACAAAAAAAAAACAAACACAAAACCCAAAACAAAAACAAATCTCTTCTTGAACTTGCTCTGTTCACATCAAAACAGAAAATAAAATTTAAAAGATGACTTTTTGTTGTCTTTGCATGATCAGTAGTAATAGGCTTTACTTACTTTGGTATATGCATAGAGGGTACATTTTACACAAGTGAGTAGCTACTCAACCACTGTATATCTGTAAGGGATTAACTGATGAAGTATTTGGCATCTTCAGAGCTTTGCTCAATAAAAATGTTCTGTGAGCTCTTTTCTCATTTACATCACAATAAATACAGTTGAAGTGACAACAAAAAGTGGTAGGCCATGATACTTCTGAAGGCTGAATGGGTAGGTCATGATTTTTTCATTAGATTAGGGAAACAGAATATTGCCCAGGATTAGTGGTGAGTTTAACTGTGGGCTACCAGGAAGAAAAAAGTCTTGGGAAACAGCAGAGACCAACAGTGTTCCTTCTCTGAGCAGTGGTGTGAAGGAGAGGTACCTGCATCTTTAGACTGTGTCTATTTGACTAAGAAATAAATTTAAAACTTGAACAAAGTTGATAAAGGAGGTATGCATTAGGTCATTTCTATAGCTTGCATGCACTATAGTACTGCGCTACTTTTTCATATTAGTAAATGTCTGCTTAGTATATAACTGAGTGTTTGCAGCCTTCTCCTTGTTGTTGCTGTTGAACTGCACTGTCCGTTTAACTTGAGAAAAAGCCTTTTTATCAAAATTATACTGAAAAAAATCAATAAAAAGTTTTTTTCCCTTTTTTGGTGGGAGGAGGAGAGAAAAAGACAATAGAAAGATAGGTCCCATCTTTACAATTTTTTGATTGCATGGGATAAAGAAAAGTAAGCTATTCAATGGCTTCTTTATTAATACAAGGAATAAGGATCCATACATAAAAATAGTAACATAGTGTACAAGATACAGACAATACTGTCTAACATTATTTTTGTTAAATTATTAGTAGGTGATAATAGTAATAGTAACTTTTATTTTCCAAATAAACCTTAATTTCTGTAGAGTAGATTCTCCTAAACTTCATGTAGTTTCAAATTTCAGTAGATGCGTATCTAGAATTTATCAGGTAGTCTCAAAGTTGCAGTTCTGTTATTTCCTCACTGCTTTTGTAAATTTAAGTAGGTACTTAAGAAATCAAGTTGGGATTTATGTTTATAGCTTTAAGAAATTAAGAATCCGGTATCTGTTCTTTACATGTTTATAGTTTTGATTCTTCTTCAAATTCTTTATTATGTGTTTTTTAAAGTAAATTACAATTTGCATAATTGGTACAGGAACGTAGAATTTTACTTTTGTTTTCCAAAGTATTTTTAAAAGCAAATTAATTAAATTTAGTTATATTTTTAAAAAATATTATAGATCTGTTTTAAAACATATTTAGAAGTGTTTTTTTAATGGATGATAATGTTTGAACAATTTCATATTGTAAATAATATTCTTCTGAAACAAAGCAGAATATAGCGAGGGTTTGTTCTCAGTTTCAGGATTGTCAGTTTTTGTCAATGACTGGTTTATTTTCAACCTCCACCCGTTCAGTCAATTCTTTGTTGTCTTTGGAAACATACAAATTCATTATTAAAATTCTGATGTTAAAGTCATTTCAGCTCACACTGTACAAAAAATATACACAGTAAGACATAACCTTTTATAAAATGCTTGTATAGCTTTCCAAAGTGAGAGGGATTAATAATAGGTAACAATTACCCTACAAAATTATAACATTGGAATTACTTCATATAATCCCAGCTGAACGTAAACATAAACTTTTTAGTGACGGAGAGAAAATCACTCTCCAATGTGAAAGATAAAGTCCCCGTTGTGTCAGAGCGCCTCAAGCCAATTTTGTCACCGTTAGGGTCCAATATATCCCGTCCTCCTAATCCAGAATATTGCAGCATCTGTGAGAAAGAAGGCGGCATATGTCTGACTACCCTCTGCTTACCCAGATAAAGCTGTGGGTAATCCAGGCTCTTATTTTACAGTCTTGCTTTTAACAGTCATAAATACCTGCTGACATTAAAGAACAGGACTCTAATCTAGATGAAATAAAGTTCTTAAATCCTTAGAGCTAAATTCAGATTTAATTGCTGATTTCAAAATGCTGTCCTTCCTTCCAGGAGCTACCCATTCCACAGGCACTTTACAGGATTGCACCCAAATGGCCTTTTCAGGAATTAATATGCAGTGAAGCCAAGCAAGAAGGCTCAGCATCCAATATGACATTATCTAATCTGAACAGGATTTTTGGCACAGTTTCCTGGAGTCTCATCATTACCTCATGTTGGAAAACCTGCTAGTATGGGGAAAATGTTCTTTAAAGCACGATGAATTAATGTTTCTTCCGCAAAGACAAATTAATGTTATCCTTTTAGTCAAAGAACAGTGCCTTTTGAGATCTAGAGGCTTTGCCATTTGGCTCAGTGACGCAAAAGAAACAGTCTTTAGTCGTTTGGGTCATGAGACAGCTCAGACAGGCAATTTTTCCTTCATTCTGCCCATTGACTCCCACTTGTCTCTTCAGGGTGTTTTTTGGGTTTTGTGGTGTTTTGTTTTGTTGTTTTTTTTTTTTCTTTTTCCGTTTTTTTTTTTTTTTAAGTGTACTTTTTCCTCTGCATTCCCGCAAAACATGTCTTTGTATGTTGCAGCTTTTCACTATGTGTCTTCTCGCTTTCTCATAAAATACAAATCAACATGACACCTACTAACATTGAGGCAGTGCCTCTGCCCTAGGACAGTGCAGTGGGTCCTCAGCAGACTTCTGGGTAGTGAATAGCATGGATTATGCCCAGATCTTAGCAGTGACGTGGCTGTACCATTTGTATTAGCTTTGATTTCCTGTTAAGGCTATGTGATCGCATTGATCTTCCTTCAGGTATTCTTTGTATAGGTCAGAAAGTTTTGAAAGTTATTTGTATCTTTTGGTTCAAATTTGGTTCAGTTTCCCTTACTCAGCACGTTAATTGCAGCTTCAGACAAAACCGACACTTGCTGAGTAGCTCAACTAATTCACAAGGCTCAAAAATCAGTCTCAGTCTGTGGAAATAATTGAAGGAATTGTCCCCACGTCAATGTGATAGTCATCGGTAGTGTGTGAGCTAAGCAACTCAGCGATTCTGTTCTAGAAATGTTTCGGTTACAAAAGAAATTAACACAAATTCAAAATAAAGCAAATGCTTGTATTTGCTCCTCAGAATTCCTGACAAAAATTGTTGACAACTGAAATGAAGACAAAAATTTCTCCTGCTCATAATAGCTTTTTGCACAGTAATTCGGTTTGTCATCCTTTTTAAAGTGAAAGAATATCTCCAGCATTCAAGTATTCATGTCACTGCTTCCTGCTTATGATTCCAGACAAAGTTAAGATTCTCAGAATGGCATATAATCAATTATATATGCTCACATTTTGTGATATTACTAGATGAATGTATTAGTTGTTATCCAAATGGAAAAAAAGAAATAAAATAAAAAGAATGTTATAGATAGCGTATTTCATTTGTATTTGCGATATTATCATCATCTGAGGGAATATGGATGAATTTAAATGCTTAAGGTTTAGGGCATTTTTAATGTGGACGTTGCTGCTGATACCCAAAGAGACAGACAATAAGAAAGAATTATTATAAAACCATGAAAATTAACTAATGCTTACAGCTATCTGGTGCTGACGTGTTAAAAATCCATTAAAGAAATGTTATAATAGAAGGAAAATTTGTCTTTTACAGTTCTTGCTGTAGGCAAACTTACAGTGAGAAATAAGTTTATTTGCAATGCTAGGCCAAATTTCTACGCTATATATAGGGAATTTTAGTCACGAATAGAATTTCTGGTGCCTCGTTCCAAAATGCTTATTAATGCTGGGTTGGTGTTAAATGGATTTTTAATTGACAGGGTGTGACGTATTTAATTTAATGGAGAGAAATTACTTTGTGCTGACTCAAATGACTATCCGATTAATCACTGGTAATGTTTACAAGCCATCATAGCTGGAAATCATGGATACATTGTCTGATTTAGTAAATATGCAGTAAGGCAAATGAAAACCCAATCCAAATATATACATTACAACCTCTTACAAATAAATTAGAATGAAATTATCTTTTATGTGGTATTTTTAGTCTGGCTAGGAAATTTCAAATAATAATTCTGCATTTGTAATAGTGCCCCAATGGTTATGCTTTTGCTTGTTCTTCATGCTTTATTCAGCCAGCAGAGGGAGCACAAGTTACCAGCAAACTAATTTTTTCTGTCTTGACATCATTGAGAGCGCTGCAAATGATGCTGGTGAATACAATAATAAAACATGCAAGCAAGTGCTGTTTTATGCCTTTAAACAGAAAGGAAATGATCCTATCCACCTTTTCCAAGCTGAAAATTAATAACAGTGCAAGTGTTAGTTCTATTTTTGTGGATCAAAGAATTAAAAATGAAATAAAACATACCCAAGCAAAATATGTACTCACACTGACAAACTTACACAAAACTAATTTATTATAAAATAATAAAGTTTTAGGTGAGAAGCATACTGAGAATGCACCAGTTTGTCATTGAATAGCAAATAATATTTGCTTTGAAATTCTTAAAAGGCATTTGATGGCAGAATTGATTCCAAAATAGAGAATTTGATCTGTTCAGTTATGGTGAGTTAGTAGAAACATTCCTACGTAAACAGGAATAATTTTGTTCTTCTAATTCATAACCTCAACTTAGACAGAGGCAGATTTTTTTTTCAATGATGCCATTGACTCTCCATTTTCTGTATTACAGTTATACAGCTGAATCACGCAAAATGCTAAATATATTTTGCATCCTTTTATTTCACTGAGACAAAAACGTTAAGCATGCTGAAGTTTCATCCTCACTGACAGTACAGAGTGTTAAAAGTTTTTGCTATCATCATTGGAATTAATAGTATAACTAAGTTGTATGGAGTCAACCAAAGTGCCAAATTACACAAATTTTGGAGGGCTTCCCCTCCAAAATATCTTGCTTTCAGGTATAATTATCTGATTCAAAAGGACTGATATGTTTATGGTCTTGCAGATTTGAGATGCTTTTATGATTAGGACTCCCTCCACCTAAACAATAGGTCTTGTGCTGCCTTTTGGGAACAGGGGCAATAATCTGAGTTGCAGTTGATGACTAGGGTGTGTCCTTGGGAGTTGGATCAAATCAGATGTTTACTGCAATGATGTGTAAAATTATCTATATGGAGTAATTGCCATGCTTTGTCACCAACAATTACCTCAAAGTGTATTTAAGTCAAAGAAAAAGACACAAACTTTGTAGTTTAGTATGACATTCTCTCAGTCAGAATATTTTAATGAAAACAGATTGAAGAAGAAACTGAAAACAATTAAATACAGCAACACAAACTTAAAAAACCTGAAAAAATTCTAAAAATCACGCTGCATAGTTTATTCCTTATTTTCATTATCAAGGGATGATCTATAATATCTTCAGTCTTGTTCCCGGAACTAAACCAGAAGAGAGACTGAATAGGTAAAGTTATATTCTTAACTATATCCATTTTCACAATAAACCCCTGAGGGACATTCAAGCCATTATTCTTTTCTCTTTATTCACTTTATTTCACTGTTCCTTGCAACCATTTGTTGTTACTGACATTTGCCACCATCTCTTTGCTCCTTTTGTAAGTGAATACTTTTGCTCACTTTAAAAGTGAATACCATAAAATAGATGTAGCCTCAGTTTCAATTTTCACAAAAGCTGTTAGCCAGATATTCTTAATTCTCTTTCTTTTTTTTTTTTTTTTTTTTCTTTTAACCAAGGTTACAGCAAAAATTGAGGAAATATCAGCTACGGCTCTTAATTTTTGGAAAGGACACAACTATCCAATAGGTGGACCATAAAATTAGCTATGCAGTGGGTGTGAATGGATCAGGTGAAGAGAGAAAGCCCGATACTCTGTCATGTCTTAGTCCTTGTGTACTGGATGCCTTGAGTGGGCCACTCAGCTGTGCCTGGCAAGTTGCATTTAGGGTGTAGGTTGGTACATGAGGATCCTAATGTATGCTACCCCATTGTATAATTATGCCCAGCAAGTATTTGGGATATTGCAAGACTTAATAAGGGAATAATGTTCAAAAATTGAAAGTGTCAGTTCTCTAAATGCATACAATGGCCTATAAAAATGCCCGAGCGTCTAGGAAGCCAGTGAAGGATCTCCATTCTGTAACACCTATCTTGCTTTAGTTCAACCAGACGTTTTCAGCTTTTGGCACCTTTGAAAATGTGGTTTGTAATACTTAAGATAATCTTCTATTATTCTTAAATAATTGAAGAAGTTAGTAAGTAATTATAAGTTTAGAAAGTACCAGCATTTATCAGGTTTTGAAAATATTATTAAATTAATAGTTTATCCCATTTGTGTGTATTGCTTTGGGCTGTGATATTTCTTAATACTGTAATAAACTTCTGAATGCATGCTATTTTACCGTGCTTGTTTTGCATATCTAATACAGTCAATCAGGATGGCTTAGTGTTGGGATTATTAACCGATTTCTTTCAAAATCCAGTTAAATAGCTTTTGGATGTGCTTGTCTATGTTAGGTTTTTTCTCATGTGATCTTTTTCCCACTTTGCCTAAGCAGAAATAAGATGGTCACCATTAATTCCTAAAACCACATGACAAAACAGTTATTTCTGCATTATAAGTGCAGCTAATTTTAAGTGTGTTTTTCTTCATGAGGCACTCAGTGAATGTGTTAATTTACCACAAGTTCAGTTTTGTGACTTTTCTATTTCTTTTGCAAGCATTAGTTGGAACCACAAACACCTACTAATTTACCTTCCAATTTTTCTGTTTCTTGTACAGACTTGTTACAGATTTCTTGTTTAATACAGTGATGTGAGGCAAAATTTCCTGGGGTTTAGTCCTTCTTTTTCTTTTTTTCTTTTTAATCTACCAAAAGAATTGTATTGCTTAGGCGCATTGGGACTGAGGTAGTGCGAAAGCATTTCTAAAAGAGAGAGATGTGATATAGACTATCTGCTGCCTTTGGGCCTTGGTTGTCCACTTAGAAAATGAGGATCATATTGATTTTCTCTGATTAGGGTTAGAAACAACTGCAAGAAGGAAACGCTTCTGGGTGATAAAAGGCTCATGTTGCTTCCTATATACTTAGAGCCTACAAGACTGCATTCTTTTGTTTGTGTGCATAGATTTTTCTATGCTCTGTCTTATTCCCCCCTCTGTGACCCATGTACTGGCAGCACTTTCATATCATTGGATTGTATTGTAACCTCTAAGCAAAACTCTGGAAGGCCCAAGGGGCAATAGGTTTGGGAGCCATTGTACCGTGACAATTTTAAAGAATTCAGAAAAGAGGTTTAAAACTAGGGGATGCAGAAGATGATCTGACTCATTTAGTGATAGAAGAGTGAAGCCGTGCTATCAAAGTTAATTCTTTATTCTCAGTCTTCACAAAGTAGAGACATATAGGAAATATGACTTGTGCCAGAAGAGGATCCTAAGGCATTCAAATACTGAAAGATGGGAAAAACTTTGCGGTTGGGTATGGCATATAAGCTGCCAGTGTAATGTATTTAAACTCAGAAGGGATCAGGAAAATTACTGATGAATGACAAAAAAAATAAAGCTGTTACTAATATGCGATGCATAGTTAATAGGTTTCTCTCATAAAGCTTACCAAAAGCATGTAGTAGAAATGGATTTTGGAAGAAAGTATGCCATTTGCAGATGCAACATAATGGCTTGGAATGTTTCTGTGGGTCTTTTAATTTCCTTCATTATCTCTCAACTAATAAAGAAATTACTCCTGAGTACAATATAAAGTGTTTGCTCTAGCGGATCTGCCAGCTGGCTATGTCCTAGTTGGCATAACCCTTGCAGATTATTCTGAAGTGAACACTTTGCATGACCTATAAACACCCTCCTGAGACTCAGCCTAATGGGATATGGACTGGTATGCTGGCTCCAGCACTTTGGGACCACCAGATAAATTCTTTATGCATGTGACTCATTTAATGTCCTTTTCAGTCAGCTAAGATTGCGTAGACCAAAGACCCTAACCCATGCTTACTATATTCACTTTCTTGTGGCTGTTAAACAACCCTTACAGGAAGCAGGCAAACCCTTTTGTTTTCAGAGCTTAATCCTTCCAAGACATTGTATTCTTTATGCATGCAGCACACTTACGTCTTTGTGTAGAACTAAAAAAATGTTGGTTTTAAGTAATGCAAGAGGTGGTTATTACTAGAAAATATCACACCTTTCCCTGGTTCCCATTTCCATAGTACAGCATTTGGTTGTGTATTCCCTAGCTTGCTTTCTCTGATCAGAACCTTGTCTGTAAGCTTGATTTGATTTTAAAGTCTAAATGGTTCCATGGTGGATGTGTTCCCTCTCTACTGGCAGGCGCATTGCTCTGTCTCCGCCACAACTAAGAATGACTAAAAAGAGTTCAGACACAATTGCGCTATTGCAGTCTAAGAGTTGACTACATGAGTTGACTATATGTGCATTCTTTCTCTATTATAAATCCCCTGACTTTTAACCTAGATGTAAAAATATTAACAAAGGATACTTAAGCTAATGCATTTTAGCCTATGTTTATGGTAAGTTTGAGGTACACGTACTATGAACAGCCACAGTTTATCTAATGTCTTGTAATGGTAATGATTCACACCTTGAGAATTCAAACATGTGTCAGCTCTAGTAATCAAGATGACATTTGAATATGTAATTGGTAATTGTATCCTAGTCATATCTGAAGGTAATGTGAACTTCAGCTGAAACAGAATAAAATAGCAAGAGCTAGCACTCTGTATGTTCATCAGCATAAAACAAGGGTGATTCCTCCCACCCCCACATGACACATTGATACATTGATCAAGTTTTCTGTTTTCTTATCAATAATATGAATTTGGTCATTTGGAAATCACAGACAGATTGTACCTATGATTTTCTATGTTCTTTGTGGAAATTTTGAGACCAGCATTTATTAGCGCTTTTTTTTAAGCAACATAGAAAATGACATTGCCCTGCAGCCTTGATGCCACCCATATATACCCTATGACAGTTCCTGAAGTTTATGAAGAAACAGTTTTAGGAGCCTTATATGTTGCTTTCCAAAAATACGTTGGGTTGCCAATAGCCCAGAAAGTACATACACTCTTGTGAATTTATCATGGACAATGAAAAAGCACTAACCTATTTGCCTGATAATTGCTTTGAAAATTACTTTTATAATTGATTGATATTTCCTTTAAAATTACCTGTATACTGTGATAATTTCATTACACTTCAGTACTCCCTACTGTGCAATAGGGTAACATAGATAGCTCTCAGGAAAGAGAGCTAAGGACAAACTCTACATTTTCGCTGAAAAGTTGCACTTCATAGGGAAAGTTGCTGACCACAGAAATAAGTAAAGAAAAATAAAGTGTTCCTTTACTCTCTGAAGAGGGCTGTCAGTGCAGTAGCTTGGAGGAAATTAGTTTAAGGAAGCTGGTAGACCTCTCAGTTCTCCCCCGACAGGAAAACTTATATTGAGTGCAGCCCTTATGTTTTAGGGGGGGAGTGGTATGTTCTGTTAGATGAAATATAAGCACTGCATTTGTTTTCTTAAATTCAGAAGACAGTAGGTTGAATCTTTCTCAGTCTGCTGTCAGAGCATCCATTAAAGGAATATCTGATAGCAGCCAAGTCACTCAGCATGCCCAAGGTAAATACTTGGGCTTAAGGATGGATGGAGAAAGCTGAGTACCTGGGGGGAGCAATACAAAGCTCTAGCAAAGTGGGCGACTGCTAACAGTTAGCAAATGGCCATGACAATACATTTCTCTAGTTTGGACCTCACTGAGCAGGACTGACGTGCTAGACAAGGTTGCTGAAGGAGGAAACAGCAGCAACCACCCAAAAAGCCAGTAATTTTTACAGTAACTGGGAAGGTGTGTCCCAAATTTCTACCAGACCAAAGAGTACAGAGAGACCGTTGTTCATCCTCGCTGGTGAGACTGGACCATGGCAAAGTAGATCTAAGCTGGTAAAGAAAACCTACATTTTTTCAGAAATAACAGTACAGATACCAAAGGATAAATGGTTAAAAAAATTTATGATGGGATACAGACATTTAATTATGACCTTTGCTATTTTTTTCCCTTAAAAAACAGAGCATGCTCACTATTTCTTAGCTATGCTCCCTTTAGTAAATCTATCCTCTGCTTCCTCTGCAAATAAGGTATTTTTCTACATCAACCCTTAACTTTTTGTTTTCTCCTTTTTGACTTTTATTCACAGGTCTGAATAGGCATATTTGATAGTTGGTTTTTTTATTATTTTTTATTGTAGGCAAGAAGCAGTCTTTTCTTTACTCATAAGTGTATTTTTATTTTCTAGAAAAGTCCTAATCTATACTATGATTATGTTGAGATGTCTTCCCAGGTTTTTACCTGCAGAGATTAGTTCTGGAGCCAGTTGCATGATAGGCCAACATTGACTTGTAAAGAATTTTCATCATACTTTAAAAGTTTAATTGTACTGCAGTAAGTGGAAATGAGGTCCAGGCAGTTTTTGTACTGGGTTAAACGTATTCATTTCAAGAGCAGTTTAAATGGGCTTTTGCATAAACAAACTCTTAGCATATAATATATCCCAAGTGTGTATATATACATTTGCTTGTAAATACACACATATACACACGCACACACATATAATAAAATTCATTACTCTTGCCAAATTTCATTTTATCTAATCCATTCTTTATTAATCCCAGATGAAATGTTTTAGCTGAAGGTGCAACCTGATCCATTTTAAGGGCCGATGAGAGATTTCCATCTCAGAGAAGATCATAATTACTTTGAGTCATGAAATCTGAGTAGTTCAAGGGAATCTATTTCCATTTGCATTTGAATGTATTAATTCTGCAGTTATTAGTGAGCATTTATTGCCTGGGTAATTAGAAACTTCTCATGTTCTCATGTTCTTAAGCATCTTGCATATTCTGTCTCTTGAATTTTTCACTCTCATTCCTCTCCAGTTGTGATATTACCCAGGATCTACTCCTAGCCATTTCTTTTGATTGTTCTCCTTCATTGATACATCCTATGAACTTTACTATAGATATGGCTTGGAGTTCTAAAAACCTTTTTGTAACACCTTTGCTATCTTGTGGGCTTCTTTTTCCTCAATTCATTAGTTTCTTTTCCAGTATTTCTGATTGGAGCATTTGAAAATAATAGTGCTGTACTTTTTTTTGCACACAGTGGCTGCCTGCCTACCTGTTGCAGATCAGAAGCCACCTATTCATCCTTTTCTTTACTGTTTCTAACTATCCAAATGGATGTTCCTGTTTAAAGAAAAAAAACAAACAGATTTACCAAGGTTTTGACATCACTTGTAATTGCCTACTTACCTATTGCACAACTGCAGCACTGCATTCACTGGAGGTTTCAGTATCACCTTGTATGCTTAAGATTTCACTGGACTGCTAAAGAAACACAAACTTATGCCCTTGCAAAACTGATAACTTCCTTAGTTAACATTATTTAGCTTAGTAATTCTTTGTTTATTTCTTTTACCTCCATTTCTTCAAGCATGGGCATGTAGGAAATGGGAAGTATTTGGAAATAAAATGCAAGCGTCATTTTACTGTTTCAAGTATCTTCACTATAAGACAGAAACTCCACTCTTTGATGTGACTCAGTAAGTCATAGTTAGGTTCTTTTGCTCTACCCATCCTGTAGATAAAGAGAATATTTCTGTCTCTAGAGCTGCCAGCATAGCACATTCATTAGCAATAAATAGGTTTAAACCTTTTAAATTAGCAGACTAACAACCTCAAAGCCTGCAGAGCAGTATCCAAGTTGTATGGCAATTTAGCTGGCTTTTAGGAAGGCTTTTCTATAATTTAATTTATTCTGTCATTTTTTTAATGAACTCTTCAATTTGCTGGATTTGGATATAAATGAGATTTCTCTTTTTACTCCTCCCCACCAGTTATTTTCTGCTTAAACAACCACAGAACATATAATGCTGGTACTGATCTTTTTTGTTGACAATGGTAGGTCTAAATTTAGCTTCGCAATAAGCAGAATAAACTCCAAGTAGGAAGTCCTTGTTTTAAGCATACACATTGCCAATAATTAGTATATTCCAATAATTAGTATATTAGTAGCCATGTGAATTGTCAGATATATGTTCCAATTTAATATACCTGGAAGCTTTGCATTTTTTTAAACATTATTTTCTTTTTTTTTTCTTTTTCTAGTCATCATTATTTTAGTATTTTATTATTGTGAAATACAGTAACAATTGTTTCAGTTGGTATTTTCAATCTCAATATTTTTTAGGACACTGATAGAGGTCACATTTTTAAAAATTATGTAAGACTGAAGAATGCAGAAGAGGGCTACTTGAGAACCAGAGACAATGCCTCACAGCAAAATATTTAAAGGACTCAATCTATTTATCTTACTAAAAAGAAGGTTGCAAGTGACTTGACTACAGTGTTTAACTTCACGGGGAGAAAATAGCAAGCACTAAGAGACTCTTTAATGGAACAGAAAAGGCATAACTAGAACCAAGGCCTGAGATTTTGAAGTGAGACTACTTCAAATACTTAAAGCATCCCAATTTTATTTAATTCAATTTAACTTTATTTTATTTTATTTTTCTTATCAGTAAAGGTAATTGAATCTTGTAACAAAATCCTAATGAAAGTGAAAGGTTGTTATTCATATCAGGAATGTATCTGTCCATGGTATGTATTAGTGTAATGCAAGTCATTGGGCTCACAGGGCTTCATAATCTAAAATACTTTATGCATATGTTGAGTTAGATTTTTTTTTAACTTTAAAAACACATTTTTAGTATCTTTGTTTTCAGTGATTCAGAAAGTGCTCATTAGATGCTAGCATCACCTTCCCATTACCAATCTGGCTAGACAATTTATTCCTATCAGAAAGTTTCCAGTTCCGCTGTGGGGCGTGTGTGTGGGACTGCAGCGGTGACATTCAGCAGGCCCGAAGTGGAGTGCCAGAGGAGAAATCTACCTGTGATCATAAATTATTGTTGTTGCTGTGTCCACTCAGCTTCGTTTCTTGGAAATAAATGCAATGTATTTCTTCTACTGAGAGGGTCAAAGCAGCATGTGTGGAATTAATTGAAAATAATGATGTCAGAGTAGAAGAAAAACTATGTTGTATAGAGTGAAGTTTTATTCTATGCTAAGAGTATATTGTTTCCAAGTATATCAAATAAATCCTAAGTCTAACGAATCCTAGAAATGTTGATTTCATTGTGTTATTATTGGTGCATATGCAGATTCTAGAGGTATTTTGCCAATTGTGTGGGTTTGCCTAAGCAAACCTGTTTTTTAGGTGTTAAATAGTGGTTGTCTAAAACAGGAGAAATGATTTTTGATTTGTGTTTTATTTACAGCTTTATCACCAAGGGGCAAAGTCCCTTTGTTGCATTGCACACATTTATAATATGAACTATGTTGTAGCCTTTAGGCTAATATAAGGTTTAAAAGCAAATATTCTCAGTCTTTTAACCCTTTTTTTCTGGGGTGGATTCAGGTAAGAGGAGAACAGAAGTGGATTCATTTTATTCACTATCAACATTTAAAGCATTTATCTAGAGCATGGCAGGCAATCCATCCGTTTCCTCTGCTAAGGAAATGTGAACCCACACGTTCCCCACAAGAGGAAAGTGATTCAACCACCATACAATGGGGTATTCTAGAGTGGCTTTTTTTAGTCATTTCAATTTTGAGGACATCAGATTGTTGAATGTTTGTTGATCTCGACACCCTCATAGAAACGGTTGTTCAGGTGCTGTTGAGGGAGAATACATCTGGTTTCTAATTCCTTCTGTAATCCTTACCTATTGTTAGCTCTAGGCGTGGGAAATGAAACTACCTTGACAAGAAAGTTTAAAGTTTTGAAGAACAGATTAAATACTTCAAGATAAAGAATATCAGTTACAAAAGCCGCTAAAATAATTTTTTCTTTCTTTTAAACCTTCTTTAACACTGTCAAATTCTTCCTCAAGTCTTCTATTTCCTTCAGTCTTGCCACTTTTAAGACTGAATCTCTTTCTTGATACCTTTGTTGGTATGCAAGTAAACTTCACTGCCTTCATTTCTCACTGGATTTCTCATATAAATCTTGATTATTTGGGGTTTTTTAATACTAAATAAATAAAACCTTTTTTTCCATGGAAATTTTCATTGTGCAAGTTTTATGCTTTACTCCAACCTAATACAAATATTTAATGAATTTTTACCCTTCTGTTGTGCGGATAGTATTGTTTCTTGGCTGCCAACAGCTTTGTGTGGGCCACCAATGCTAAACTGTGTCAGTAAAACACTACTACCACTATATGAAATAAGAAAAACATAAAAGCAAAATCAAATCACAAGGTTTTCATAATATAAGTTATCTGTAGCCTTTAATTTGGTCCTGTGGAATCACCATATCTTAATTTGTATATATTAACATGTGAAATTAATAAGAACAGAGAACTGTGCCTTTTCCCTGCCCCTGCCCTGCCCTCTCTTGTATTTAGTGTTATGAGAGCTCTTACATAGTAATAATAAATAATAATCATTTGGATTAAAAAATTAATACCTGTTTCTTAGGCATTTGTATCTTCGGTCACCTATTCAATTCCTCTGACTCCCTGCCTTTCACATTATTCCCGGATCTTTCCATGTCCTGTGTGGCAATTCAAGGCAGCAAGAGATGGCATCATTTTGGGTATTCCTGACTTACACTGCAGCTGGGCTGGACTGGTTAATATGGTCATGCTGGTTGGGCTGTCAATTGTTGCAGTAGAGAAGGTAGAGTTCCTGAGTCAATCCTTGCTTTCCTCAGAGGCAACACTAATTTAGAGCTCCACTATTCAGACTGCAGATGTTTTTTTGTGAAACTTTTGGCGACACAAGGCGTTGAAATTAAAGCTGAAATTAATTAACAGTATAATTATTTGTAGAGAAGGAGAGACATAATTCCAGGAGGCTCACTGGCCTATGAAACCAAATGAGAAATGTAATTGCAAAATAAATCTTCCAATCTTTCTCAGGAAATATCTAGACCAGCTATGCGAATGGCAGCCACAAAAATGAAGACCTTCCATCCTGGTTGTCATCAGATGTGTCAAACCGATTTGTGTAATTAATAAGCTTGATAAAAGAGTTGTTATTTGTAAAGAATACCATATGTACTCTAATATAAAAAAATACCTGGAAGTTGTCAATATGCAATATACAGGGTAGTGTCAGTTAGCACTAGTAACCAAAAGAGAGCAGTCAAACACCCATGGACCAAATTTACTGTTTGCCCGTGAAGTAAGAAAGCAGTATCATATGAATAACAACATTAGATATAGAATAGAGCCAAAGGACTCTTACTTTCTCTTCTAGAACCTTAATTAAAGCAGCAGAGTAAAACATTTTGCATAGAGAAGAGATTTAATGGTATAATAAAAACCTGGTTTGTGACTTTCTGTATGAGAAATCTACTGTGATCTAAGGATAAGTCCGTATTTAATTTTGGACTGAAAGTTTGTTTACCATTGCATATTTTAGTACAAAGGTCTGACATAACTGGTGTTTTCTTATTATGTTGCTGTTCTTGCCCAAACTGAACACAGCAATAATCCTAATGATGTAACTGTATGTCAGATGCTTTGGAAAATTTTAGCTACATTACATTTTCAGAGATACTTCTTTTTGTAGCAAGTACCCAGTATTAAAAAACAAAAAAAACCCCGCCAACAACAAAAAACCCACAACAGAAAACCAAACCAAACCAAAGCCAAACCAAACCTGAAAAACCCCCAAAATGTTGTGGGGATACCAGCTTCCTTCAAAGCTTGTCAGTTGTCAGGATGGTAACTTTGCACAAATGTTCAACTCATATGTTGCAGGTATTTCCACAAAAATGAATGCTAGTCAAAATTGGATGAAGCAGAACACCATGGATTTATAAGAGGGTATGCTGAAGGTGTGTCCTCATGCCTGTGTGGCACCCTTCCATGTCGTTTAATTGTAACTCTCTAACTGGATGTAGAATTTGGCTTTTTCTTGTTACCCAATAATATATATCAGAAAGTCTGAGATTTCCTCAGACTTCTCAACAGTAGAAATTAAGAACATGTGAGACCACACATGAAATCTTAAATATAGTCAGACATGTTGGAGAGCTTCATGCCAGCGGACTCGGTCATTGCAAGTGAGGATGTGTAGTTCACAGCAGGAGCCAGTGGACGTGCATCCCAGGAGTGAGCTCTTCACCACAGACCACCTTGCAGATTCATTTCCTTGGCACAGCTCAGTGCCAGGGGCATGTGAGGTTATAATTAAAGCAAGGGATTGTGAGGACTGGATGATTGTCACAGAGAATTATCAAAAGGGCATGGCATTTTGGACTTCACTGGTCTGAAGCTGCCTGAAAATAATACCAATAAATAAATGGTATGTTTACTCTGGGGAAAAGGAATAGAACAGTACAGATGAGGTGAATTCAAATTCATTAGCTGATATTTTGTTGGAGCATTTTCACTCATGTTGAACTATTTTAGCTGATTTTGCACAACTATATATATGTTTTATAGTCTTGTTTAATTATTTTTTTTACCTTTGAAGACAATTCAAGTAAAAACCTACCTGAAGTACAGTTTGCCAGTTTTTATTTGGAAATCTAAATTGAAGTGCAAGTTTAGGCTTCTGAACTGTATTTGTCTATGACTACATTTTTGTAATAATGCAGCATGTTTGACAAGGGAAAGCAAACATTTGTAATGCTATAATAAAAAGGTTTTTTCTCCTGCAATTCTTTTTTTTCCCTATATAAACATTGGTATCGGATAGTACCAAATTCCTGGTAAATATTCAAAGCAGATGCCGTCAAAAAGAAAAGGATATGTTTGTTAATTGGACAATTTAAATTTCTTAATTCTGTTTAAAGAAGCTACTTCAATAATCACATGAAATTATATATATGCAGCCCTTAGAAATGCAAGGTGTTTCAAAGAATGGATATAATATCAATGAACCTCATCGATATATGAGGTTCAGCTACTAGCAGCAGAACTTTGAGAGAATGTTGTCACTATAATATACAATATTGTTTTAAATATTCCTATGCTTAATCTAAGATTACCCCAAATAAACCTATATATCTACAGTGTGCAGTGCTGTGTGGGGAACATAATGAGTTGCTCCACCTAAACTAGGCATTCTTGCCACTTATCAGAGCTAATTAGCTTGAGTAGGAAGAATGTGTTATTGTCTTTCTACTTCTAGTCGCCAATAAGCCTGTTTGGTGCTAGCTCAGGGATCTCTGGACACTGCTACTTCATACACTTCATACAATCTCTTAGGGACTCATTAAAGCCATTTTATTCTTCCCCATATTTGAAATTTCTCTGTGTTGCCTGGATTATATATTTATTAATGTAACCTTTATTTTACAAGTATGCTACTCTTCTGAAAGCTAATCTGCATTTTAATATTACATTTCAGAGGGTTTTTTCAGTTTTCAGTCTAGTCAATGCTTTATCACTTGGTGATGTAATCTGTAGGGTTGGGTTTTTTCTTGAAGTAATAGGCTGGACAGTAGAAACCGTGTTTACAAGAGAATTGTAGGTACACATTTTAGAACTAAACTACTTAGTGAGGGTTCATAAATCCTGCCTATCACGGGTGGCATAAATTGCTTCCTGGAGAGGCTTCGTCTCTGTAGTGCTCACTGAGGCTCCATTTTTCTCTTTTTTTAGGGGCCCAAGTCAGGTTTTGGAAGTCAAAATTTTTACAGCCTCTAAGTGTATGTAGGTAAGTAGGGCTTAGTTCTCTGGTCCCTAGTTCTCTATTCTTTTGCTAGTATTGCACAGTAAGTATTTACTCCTGTGAGTAATTACATTGATGTCAGGCTATTCCTAGTAATTTAACATGTAGTATACGGAAACAGAGCAGAAATATCACCTTGAGTTTAATTAGGGATTAAATCATCTCGACAAAGAAAGTCATTGATGTGTGTAGGAAAAAACCTACAAAACAGTTAAGGATGTGAAATCTGGAGTCTGGAACTGGAGCTGTTCGTAGTTGTCACATTTGTTACATTAGCTCTAAACTAGAGAAACCAAACATAACATCCTTAACTGGGGACTGATATGCATCACAGGATCTACAAGACCTAACAATATGCAGTTTACTTTTTCTGGCCAAATTTAAACCTCACATCTGCATTTTGGTCAGAAGCTGTAGAGCTGTTCAGAATGCTTTGAAAAAATAATGAAGGTGTCATGTATGCTCTATTTGTTTGTTTGTTGTTTGTTTGTTTTTTTAATTAAACTATTTATTTTCTTTAACAATATTCTTCATTTCTTCTCATGAAATTAATATTTTGCAGGTTTCCATTTCACTTGAATGAGTAGTTTAAGTGCTCGTGTGTGGATTTCTGACTCTTGTTCCTCTCTGAGTCTTTCCGATGCCTTTGAACATAGTACAAAACACGAAAATATTCCACTATGACCATTTATTCTGAAGTTTGGTTACCTTTCTTGTTCCTCTAGTGTTTCTGGTAGGTTATTGGTTTCCTGTTCAATTCCTGTCCCCCAGGCAATACAACTACTTTATATGATATTAGATGTAGCCAGGTTATTCAATCGTGTGTGCCACGTATGGACTTTGATTTTCAGAAGTAAACTTGACAGCAGCTTTTGGCCAATAACCATCACACTGTTTCCAGAATGAATTCCCAAGGGAACAGGGTGGAAGCTGGTATCTTGCAGTGTGGTCTGAGGCAACAAGGCAATGAAGGACAGTAGTCAAGAACAATAATTGATTTCTTTCTATGCCACATCAAGGGGTAATAAAGGTCTCATCAGAGGTTTCATGTAAACATGGTTCATTTCTTTATTGCCTGAACTGATAATTAAGCTCCTGTTCGTAGGACTTGCTGTCTGCTTTCTACACTTTCTCTTCCAGTCATGTATGGCAACTTTCAAAAGGGACTTTAATGCTGGAACTGTTAAGGGTAACTTACATGAGCAACTTTGTGTAGCATGTCACGGATTTTTCAGACTATGTTTTGCTGTTAAGACAGCTTCTTCAAAATTCAGTCCCTAGAAAATATTTTCTACTTATCTATAAATATCCCATTTATTTGGATGGACTACCAGAAGTAATGAATTAGTAGCACAAGATATGCAGTTTCTTCTTGTAGAAATTTCATATTTTTACTTCTCTTTTAAATTGCAGGTGGACTTGAGATTTTAGTTCTCTATTAAACTCATGCTTTCCTTTGTATCATTTCCAGGTTTCCATTTGCAGTATGTGTATAAGCAATGGAACAAGCAGTACCTGGACATACTTATAGTTTGTCATTCTAACAATGTTTTTAGAATTAATATGACAGTCACCCTAACAGGTCTTATGGCAAAGCTCACGTTATGTTTGGTTGTACTGAGGGTAAAGCAACGACCAAAACCTATATAATCAGTTTGCCTCTCTGCTACCTGTTGGCTTTTTTACAACTTCTAGGATCCACAAGCACACACGTGCACATACAATAGAATCCATTTCAGAAAAGAGAAGATACTAAATGTAATGAGGGCTGAGGACGCAGGATTTTAATGTACTAACTTTGTCCTTTTCTAATTCATTTTTCCTAAGCTGCTGAAGGCCCACTTCTTCCCTGATACTGTCTTATTACATTAAATGTATATGATAAAATAGTCTTCATCTCAATCTACACAAAATAATAATGATATTTTATGTGGAAACAGACATATTGTTTCATAACGTTAATGAATGTAATCTGTGCCTATCCTAAAGTCAGTACTTGTTTCTGCTGCTTACATGAAGATGCATTTCTACAAGTGCAATGAACAGTAAGATTATAATCTTTAAATAGTGGTTAGGGCTTCAGTATTACAGCAGTGAAAATACTGACAATGTAATGACAGAATAAATTTTCAGTGTTCTATTCAGAGTACATGAGCTGAAAAGAGTGCATCTACAGCATTCAAGATAGTAAATCATGCTATGCAAAAAAAATCGTGGTGGGGTCAAAGCTCCATGAGACTGGAACTTTTAAAGGCATTATTAGGTTCCACACAGCCCTGCTGTATCTCATCTAGTTATGTACTCCATTTTAAATTTCAAATAAATTTGACATTGTGGTTAGTTTGCAAATATGTGAATGAGACAATAAGCAAATATCTGTGAAGCTGTACTTCAGTAAAAAAAAGAATACACTTACCAACTCAGAACTGGTTTTCTTATGCCAGGGTGCATTTTTGCAACTTCTGCATCATAAAGGCTGTTCTCAGACTGTATTCCACCTGTTTTTTCCATCCTAAATGTGAAATATTATGCCACACACTTCATAAACCAAGACATGGTTTTGCAAATGACTTCTCTTGTGGGTGACAAATTGCTGAAGTTTTCGTTGTGCCAGACTACTTATTCCTCTTTAGCAGAAGTCTGATTATTATAACTTAGCTTGTCATGTCATGAATCCTTGTTGCTTGGGGGTAGAAAGAACATAGTACATTTCACTAAGGTGGTAGAAGATTCCAGAATAAACTGTCCTACTAATTATAAGGAAATGCAGATATTTTAGCGTAAGCCTTAGAGCAAGCTCATCTATAAAAATAAATTTTTCCTTTACATAATCTACAGAGGAAGACTTTTCAGTTTACTTAATGTATATGGGATTCTGACCTGATTCAGAGTTTAACATTCTTGATTTAGAAAACCATGAGTCTTTCCTGGAGTCAATGATATGAATAATTATTTATGGCTAGATTGTGCCTTTAGGCAAAGCCTTGAGTGAAAGCTGTTGGATAATTAGCATTGTCCCAGAAGGAGCCCTGGAAGATATAGTGCCTTAGGGACAACATTCAAGCTCAGTCCCTTGTTTCTTCCCTTCTTGCTTCAGGGATTCAGTTATTTTAACACAGCAGAGCTAAAAATTGCTGTTCAAACACAGCGTCTAAAGACTGTATGCTCCTTGTAAACCTACCCATACTAATACAATTACTCTGTCTGCACCACTGTGTTTACATTAGTCTTTTTTATCTTTCCCCCTTTAGAATGGGTCATTTAAGACATAGCCCTTTACTCTTATCCTATTTTCAGTAAAACTGACCCCAGATTGACCTGATTTCAGAGTGGCTATATGCCTGATACATAGACTTTTCTGAAGTACCAGAATCAAGACCCCATTCCAGAAATGTTTGTTTTTCTTTTGTCAGTCATAGTCAGTCACATTGACTGTGTTGTGATCTGATTTTAGGTGCTTCATTAGTATTTTTTTAAGATATGGGATTTGATTTATGTATAGCATATAATTAAAGGAGGAGGAGTAGGAAGAATGTGAACAGAAATAGAATGAAATATTTCTTTTGCAATTTGGAGTCACATATTTTTGAGAATCAGCTGAATTGAGTGTCTTGAGGATTGTTGTTCATTGGCATCTACTCTTTCATCAATTGTAGCTCCTGCTTCCTGATGACATAATACCACCCTGCTTTCCAACTCCTTTCTTAGAGATTGAATTAATGTTTATCTTTCTCCAGCAAATTCTTAATCCTTCCTTCTCTGCTACTGACTTCTCACCTGCTTAAATATTTCAGAGAAGCGGATACATCCTTTTCCTACTGCAGCTGTACTAGCAGTCATTGCTCATCACCCTCCAGGATAGCAACTGCTGCTTCTGCTAGTGGAGCCACTCAGATGACTGTCTCCTAAACCATTTCAGTCATAGTGTTTTAGCTTAATCAGTTTAAAGAGTTGTTCTTTGTTAACCTGACACATTTTTGTCAGAAATGAGCTCTGGAGAAGTCATATGTGCAGTTGAATTAGCTTCCAGCAAGAAGACAGTAATAAGCAGATGACAGAAGGTGCAGAAAGGCTGGGATTTAGTCAAGAAATAGTAAATGCTTTCATGACTATACTGCCAATGGAAGCGGATGTATATTGACATCTAAATTGAAGACAAACCTTAAAAAATATTCAGTTTACAATCAGTTTTTCAAGAGAAATTGGTATTATCTGTTTCTGAACTTTTGTGTGTATGTGTGAGCTATGAGCAAACTGTGTAAGGTGGAGAGCAGAGTAGAAAATCGGCTGGACTCTATACACTCTCTGTGTACGCCTTTTGCAGAGATAGGCAGAATCGCAGAAACATTAACTGAACATAAAAAAACCAACAGTGAAAATGTAATGTGTTCAGTAGATGAGACATAACTTATGCTCAAATGTGGCAGCAGAAAAAGCAAGAGCGTACTGGCATATGACATCAGACTCTTCTTGCCAGTTTTTTTGCATCCTACACTAATGGCCATTTCTCCATCTAAACTTGAGTATTAGGACTATGGAATTAATAAAAAATTTAATGGTTTTGAAAATATGCCATTCATTTCTCCTATGTTTAAACATTTAGAAAAAAGAGTGCTTCCCAAGGATAACATGGAAAAACAAAGTGGGAAATAACAAACTTACTGTGGTCTATGACAGGGAAAAGCTACAACTGTGCATTCAAATATCTATCACATTTTCATATAGAAGATATCTGTAAGTCATTTCTTCATCTAGAGCCAAAGCCTGGTATGGTAGTACAAGAGCATTACACCCATGACATATAGGAAAAGTTATTCTAAAACCCTACCTTAAACTTCTATTTAACACATTCCATTAAAAAAAAAAAAGAAAGTCTGACTGAACAGAGACATGTATTTTATCCTTGAAGAGGAAACATGCTTATAGTGAAAGTGAAGCACCTGATATTTCTCTCCTGATTTACTTGCTCCTAAGCTTACTGTATAATACATTCATGTGGGTGGCTTTTCATATCATCATCAGACCAAGCCTATCTGGATGTTCTACACATTTGGTTTATATATTTAGAATACATTTTAGTTCTATTTGCCTTCCTTCTTTTTCTTAAAAAATGAAATATCTATTCATGAACAACCAGAAATACCATAGAAATACACTAATTTTAATGACCACGACCAAACCTCTCTTGGCCATGGTGATCATGTGGACAAGCTGAAAAAGTGCTGATTGAATGCGATGTGTGCATTGCATTGCGACGGGTTACATCACTAGTCGTAACATGATGTAACCCCACGCAGCATGATGTAAGCGTCGTGATACATTGGAGATTTAAAGAAACATCACCATTCCCTTGTGTCCCTCTGCCCCTTCCCAGGAATGTGCTGTCATTCTTTGTCTAGTAATTAATAACCCATCCCCGTTGCCAGTCTGTGAATGCTCATGTCTTATTCTTATTCTTTCTTATATTAATAGTCTCCCTTCTAGTTATAGGTAATGCAGTCTCAATCCTTAAAAGACAGATGTTATTTGTTTGGTTTTTTTTCCTATGTATACATAGGTACAGTTGCTCTCTGTCAGTTATCATAGATTTCTGATGAAAATTTTTTAAAAATCATGCTATGTTTAAAAACGTTTCACATATCTCAAGGGTAGAAATAATTTATTCCAAATTTTCAAATTTTGTATCTAAATGCACGGAGTTAAAATACTTTTGATTTGCATTGCTAGTTGCACATGGGAAGGAGTTATCTTTTTTTTAGTTGCAACTTGATTCATTTTTTACATGCCATTGGAGCTCTGAATCAGTTCAGCCTGTCTTCTGCTTGGATGTTAGGGTGATTTGCCCTGTGCTTCCTTTTGCCATTGCTTCCTTCAGGACAGATCTCTGTGTATTCCTTTTATTACTGAGTCCATCCTGAAAGCAAGTCAGCGGGCACATATTACACTGCAAATCTGAATTAACCTTAGAAACTAAGGTGCACTTCTTTTGTGTAGTTGTGTACAAGCAATTGTGTGGTTGTCTTTTGTTTTGAGAAAGTATATTTTAAGAAAACCGAAAAATGCATAATTTTCTAAAGATGAACAGAGGCCCACATTTTATCCCCTAACAAAATAGTATTTCTTTTATGATATTAAAGTTGGAAGAGAATATAATCAAATAGTACAGTAGGTTTTGAAGACAGAATAAAAGCAAAACAACAATGAAAAAAACCTCTCAGTAAACATTATTCTATCATTCTATGATTCCAGGTGAGGACTAGGGCCAGTAACAGGTCCTGTCTTCAATCCTAATGCCACTCTAGCACCTGCTTTTGATTTCACTGCTGTCACATCTTGAATGACTACATTATTATGAAAGTCAATTGAGTCCATGACACCGTTAAAAACCGAAGCTGAAAGTGGTGTATGAGACCACACCAAAAATTTTTATCCTATTCACTTCTCTCAAACTAGCAGCTTTCTCATGCATGAGGGTAAGGAATCCTGATGGTGCAAGAGACTTATATCTCAACTAAACTTCACTGGAATTTTCTTCCAAGACAGTTTTGTGGCTGATCTAAGCTGGGAAAAACACAATTCATTCTCTCTGTCCCATAAGCTTAATTTTAAACATAAAGCAATCCCGCGTATCTCAATAAAACCAGACATAACTGTGTTGTCTTTTGTTGAGTTGTTGCTGTAGGTTATGTGGTGTAACATGCTTAAAAGTTAATACAAAATACTAACAAATGTATGGTATTTCTTTTCGTTATGACTTCATTGCTTTTTTTTAAGTATCTACCATTGTTGAGCTGTGAAGATTAATAGCTTTTAAATATATTCAATTATTTAGAGGAATTTAACACTCCTTGTATTCACAAAATAGTTAAGACTCACTTCATACATATTGTAAGTGAACAGTACAATAATGGTATCCCTTTTATTTTTCTGTTCTCTAGATGGAATTGAGGGTTCTAATCAAATATCTTTTCATACAGAACCATTTTTGTTTTCCAGCAATATAAAGTACTGATGAAAGACTTTCTATTTTTGCTGTGTTCTCTGTGAAAATGAAAATGGATGTGAATGTATCATTCCTGATAAGACTTACCACATCTGGTTATTTTATATTAACGTACAAAATTACTGGTTTTTCAGAATTACTTCATGCTTTGACATTCTGAGTGTTGCATTTGGCTATTTTTTTGAGGCTGTTATCGCTATGACTAGAGCAATAACCAAGCCTTTTACTTGAGAAGTTATGGATAATTTGGAACTTTATTGTTGTTTCCACTGTGCATGACTATTAGTTTTTAAACATACTGCTGTGTAGGTACCTCCATCTCTATACTAAGCTTACTTTTTATTCAGAGAGAAAAAAAAAAAAGGAAAAAACCCCACACCCTGTTTGCAAATTGTCTTAACCTGGGGCAGAAATTCTTTATCTCATTGGCTACAGAGTGAATAGGTCATATTTCATAGGCATTTAGATGTGTGTTTGACTTCAAAAAGTAGCACCTTAAGTGTCACCCATCATTTATCTAGCTTTATAAACTCTCTTTGAAGATATTTGTATTATCTGGCCTTGGCTTATGTAATTTCTGTTACTGGAAAATTGTACAATATTAGAATTCATCCCTTTTTCGAGATCATTAACAGAATGTTAAACAACATCAGATTAATATAGAGAATATTTCACTACAGCATTAATCTTTTGGTGTGTTGAAAATTGTCCTCTTCGTATCTTAACATACTCTGTGTAGCTTTTTTTTAATCCATGACATTACTTCACCTCTTTCTGCATAACTATGTTTTCAACATCTTCCCACAGAAGAAGGTGTATCAAAGTCTTTTTGAAAACCCAGATAAATTTTATCGACAAGTTTCTTTTATCAAGTATTCTTTGGGGAGGCCTAAAGATTTCTAGCAGATCAAAGAGTAATGCTTTTTCTTTAAAGACAGCTGTCGGTTATTTTCTATCAATGTATCTAAATGCTTTATGATCCTTTTAATTGTTGTTTTCATTAGACTATAGTAACATTTTAAAAATTTTATTATTAATTTTTTTACTAATATATAGTAGCTCATTTTAATTAGACACTGATGTATTTCACTGGAAGATCAATAAATTTATCCTCAAACTCTTTTTGAGAATAAAATACTGCTTTATCCTTAATGCATCTAACAATATAGGTGCTATTGTTTACTCTTCTGACACTTCAATTTATCAAAATATGGCTTGCTGTAACTCCTTTTCATGTATCTTTAATTCAATTCATTCAATTATTACTGAATGCTGAAGATGGGCAATAACTGAATACAGCATGGGGTTGAATTAATTTTGATAGTCTAGGGTAGTAGGTTATGTATTATGGGTAGTTAAGCATGATCGTAGGGTAAAGTTAACTGAAAAAAATAGAACATCATGAAATAAAAGAATGAGGAAAAAGAAGGATCAGAGCCTTGTAAGGAAGAAGTAAGAGCATCAGTTTAGGAAGCTAACCAGTGTGAAGAAAAGGATGGTGCTAGAGTATGTATTAAAATGTGAAGAAATGAAGAAAGAGTTGTAAGAAAATAACTTGTCAGGTGATGTCAGTTTCTTGGTGTGGAAATCTGTGAGCTGCTCTTGAGTGAGGGACGATTATCAACTATTTAATGGTCTGTTTTGTACTATACTGCTGATATTAATGGATTTGGAAGCAAGAGTCTGAATCACAAATTAAGGGCTGTTACTGGAATTGCTGCTTTTTAGAACAGAAATTCATATGAGGGAAGAGGGAAGCCATGTAGAGACCTATGAAATTAGATACTAAAATGAAATGTGGTAAAGTCAGTATGGGACAGAGAAGGGCAATGCCCTTTGATCACTGGGAAAATCATATCAGAGTTAAAATGCGAGTGACATCAAAGGTTTATTTAAATGCTAAAATGTAGAAAGATGTTTGCACTGAACTCTAGATGTAAATTTTGCATAATGTCCCATCATAGTTTTGTTGCAAGAATTATTAAACATATGCCAAAACTAATGTGTCATAGATTTTAGGAAATGTGCAAAATAAAACCACACCCCTCAGTAACACTGGCCACGCTTTTTTTTATGCAGCCCAGGGTATGATTGGCTTTCTGGGTTGCGTGCACACATTGCTATCCAATGCCCAATTTTTCATCCATCAATATCCCCAAGTCCTCCGCAGGGCTGCTCTCCATTCATCCCCCAGTCTGTACTGATACTGGGGATTTCCCTGACCCAGGTGCAGGACCTTGCACTTGGCCTTGTTGAACCTTAATGAGGTTCACATGGGCCCACTTTTCAAGCCTGTCAAGGTCCCGCTGGATGGCATGCCTTCCCTCTGGCATATCAACAGCACCACTCAGCTTAGTGCTGTCTGCAAACTTTCTGACAGTGCACTCAATCCCAGTATATCACTGATGAAGATATTAAATAGTATTGTTCCCAGTATGGACCCTTGAGGGACACCACTGGGAACTGGTTTCTACTTGGACATTGAGCTGTTGACTGTAACCCTTTGGATAGCAGCTTTGCAGCCAATTCCTTATCAATCTAATAGTCATCATCAAATGCATCAATTGCATCTCTCTCCTATTTAGCAGCAAGAATGTTGTGGGGAACCAGACCAAATACCTTGCAGAAGCCTAGGTAGGTGACAGTCACAGCTTTTCCCTTATCCAACAATGCAGTTACTGCATCGTAGAAGGCCACTGCATTAGTCAGGTGTGATTTGCCTCATTTGATTTTCTTTCTTTTCCTTCCTCCAATTTCTATGGCAAGTTTTGTCAGGGTTTGCTGGTAAGAAGTATGAAATTACCCACTGTGGTGCCTGAAAAGAAAACACAATACAATGGGCATTCTCAATATTTTCCTGCATTGCTAAAAGATCCAGGCATGGAAGGTTAAAAAGAGTGTGAGAACACAGTAAACGTCACACAGACACACATGTACAAACACACTGAAATAAATGAAATTTGCCTTTTGGCAGTTTTCTAGAAGAGCAACAACTACTAGAAAAATTACCTTTCTCCTGGTGCTTTTTTTCCTTTCAGATTTTGCCTCAGGTGAAAAACAGTTGGCAGAAATTGGGTGTTCTTTAGAGTGGAGGGGAGAGTTCAAGGGCACAGAGTAAGTTCATTCTGCTACACCAGGTAGTCTTGTCAGGAGGCTTTGAGCTTGGACAGGAGGTTTCATCAATGCCAGAAGAATACTGAAGTAATACCCTGAGAGATTTGATCACAGCAATCTTTTTTGCTGTGTTTTTAAGCCTCATACCTTCTTGTTATTGCTGTTAGAGGTAGGCAAGTTGGCTGTGGTGCCAGTATTTCCATTTATTTTTCCTGTAAGTGTATTTCAGTACTGATATGACTGACAGAGTAACGACAACATACAGGCAGGTATAATTTGGACTGATGCTGTGCCAGTTCTACCTTCAGACAATCTTGCTAACTCACTTTGTCAGTGACCTTCAACACACTTCAGCTCCGTGACTTATTTTCTTGAGCAAAACTGTCAATTACACTTAATTTGCTCAAATAGATCGTAGGTGTTTTAAATTGTAAATTGCACTGATTGAGACAAGGAAACATTCAGATCTCTTTTACAGTTGAATACAAATGCAGTACTAAGTTCGAAATTTTTTTTTCCTGTAGGAACTGAAGTAAATATGACAACATCATAACACAGATAACATCAGCACACATACAATAATATTGCTTACATAAACCAAAGGAAGAAAAGCTTCACCTATTCCTTTTCACAAGAACTATTTATATGTAGCCAAAGAACACTGGAATTTTATTTCTCAGAAGTAGTTGCATACATAAGCTGTATCATTTCATATAGAATTCTATATAGTTCATATATGATTCACTTTAAATGCAAAATTCAACTTTCTTCAGGTGGTATAATAAAATATTATACAGATATTATATAGTTCTATAATATAATACGGTATCAAATGACATATATCATGAATAGGCATCATACTACAGCAACAGTACCAGGACTTTGTATTATTTGCTCCTAACTTCCTATTTCTGACACATAATGATAATTTACAAGCTACTGTTGTTCCTTTCTAAATTTTGAGTAAAGCATGAACTCCAACATTGAAAATATTAATCTTAAATTATACTTGGAACATTGCAAAATGGAAAACCAAAATGAGACATGAATTCTTGTAATTTTGGTCAATAGAAAAAAGGTCATTCCACCAGAACAGATATATAATCCACAAACATAGTATGCATCAAAACCAGCTCACTGATATTATCAGTAATGTAGATTAGATGGATCAGATACTAGTGAGATCAGTGCTGTGGTGTTGAAGTTTGAAAGTTTAAATTATCATTCTGACCTGCTGTTTTGATGCTAGCTTAATATAATTAATAATTATATCAATGTTCAGCTTTAACATTTGTAGATAAAATCTCGCAGCTTCATAATATGCGTAGAACTTATGCTTTGAAACAGTTAGAACATAAATAATATGGAATGCTGCAATTTCAGTCTGTGCCTTCCCCCTCCTCATCTGTCTTCCCTAATATTTTGCTCTGAAAACATCAAAAAATCTTACCAATGTGAGTACAGAAAAATATCTCCAGAAATATTGTCTTTTCAAGCTCAAACTAGTGTGGACTGAATGTATTTTTAAAACTTGATGCTAGTATAGATTAATGAAAATCAAAATCCTCTGATGACTTTATGCATAAAGTCCTGCAGCTGCTTAACCCTCATGCTGCATGCATTAACTTTGCATGATACAGACTGAAACCTCACAAACAATAACATGAACATAAAAAAAAAATTCTGTTCTATTCCTAGATATTTTTGTTTAAGTCTAGATCTGCTCCATTTAATTTCCAGGATCTTAGTGAGACTGGGAAGTGGACTGCTCATGACCTCCTTGCTTGATACCCTCTAAATTAATCTCCTGACATTTGGATAGAGTTGTACTTTTTCTAAGTTGCCCAATCCTACCATCCTGTGGTCTTCAACTATCCTTCTGTGGAAATAATGAAAAAGTAGTGAAAAATGCAAGATTTTCTTCTTTAGAAGTGTGGTTTCTCTGTGTTTTATTTACAAGCTCTGGGTATCCCTTGGTATCTTCTCACAGCATAAGTTCTTTAGGACAAGGACGCTAATATTTCTTTGGCAAAGTCATATATGTTTTCAGTACTGAGTAATAATGAATAAAATGAATAAATGAACTTTTCTTTCCAGCATCTGCTATTGAATCCTCGGGTTAATCTTTTCTGTACATGTACTATTTTTGAAAGTATTAGACTAATTAAATATTGATATTTCATATTAGAAAGCTCATAATCATATTCACCTTAGATCTAGTTTTCCCTGAAATACCTATAGTATATTTTATCCCATAATTTCTTTTATTTTTTAGTTTTTAACTCATTTTATTAACATTTTAGTGGTTTCATAGTCTTTTTAGTTGATTTGATATTGCAAATTCCAATAGGAGTAAATACATTGTTCTGTGTAGATGAATATGTCATTGAAACACCGGATTATGTGCTAATCCCCCCCCCCCCCCAAAAAAAAAAAAAAACAACCAACAAGCAACCTGTAACTAAAAGAAAAATCCCTGAATGAAATTTTACATGTATTTCCTTTGGATGTCTTATACAGACCTCCTACTGACCTGTAACTAACACTTCAGTGATTCCCAAACAAAAACTAAGAGGTCAGAGATCCAGTAAACATCAAAATACAAGTAAATATGGTGCCAAACTATTGTATTATCTATTACAATGGAATAAAATTATATTCTCACAGGATCCTCTGAAATAACAAACACAGTTATTTCCTGAATTCTCCAAAGGCAATTGCAAATTGAGCTTGTGTTGAAACTGAAGAATTAAAATAGCTGCATCAAACAATTAGAGGTATTCTTAAGAGTTGATTATTCAGCTCACAGCTTCCAGCGGTGCCTACACATGCCCAAAGGAAGAGTTTGCACTAACAGCTTCGCCAGCAGTTGTTAAATGCAGAGTGTCTGCTTGAGTTGTTCAGCAGTCTGCAAAGAGGGTGTAACAGTTACCTTTAGTTATTGAAACTGGCTATTAATTCACTTTTTTTTTAATATATATACACATTCATTCACATTCATTTTAAATGGGACATAGGTACCTACCTCTTTTTAAGGTTATTTGAAAGTACTCACCCTTTAGTTACAGGTAGTGTTAGGTCAATATTACTGAATTCTTTCTGCAAAGTCTAGTTACTTGGATTACCTGGAGCGTAGTTACAACTAGGCTTGTGAATTTTGCTTAATCACAAACTCTGACTTTTGCCTTCTAATTTAGAAGTCCTATATGTTCTTGGAAACCTAACTGTAGCATAATGACCATGCTAACAACATTATGCCCCTCTGTACTCTACCCATAGCATACACCCGCTGGCTTGCCAGTGCAGTATCTTACACATACTTCAGGACAAACTTTGCAGGTGACATTTATATATCCTACAGGGGCTGTCATGTTCCTGGATCTTTACTGCAGCATTTACTGTAGACTTACTCATGTTAGTCCTCAGAAAGGACAGAAGGCAGCTTCATCACATTGTCGAAGCTTATGCATACTGGTATTTCCTTTGAAGTCAACAGGACTTCTCATATGCTTTAAAACTGTGTGCCCAAGAGCTTTGCCACAGCATGTGTAACACAAAGGGGAAGAGTGTATTTTTAAACATTTCAGTATATCAAACTGATTGGTATGTTTTGTAATTTGTTGTAATTCAAGAAAGTAGCAGGCAGGTATATTTTCCGAATTCCAAAATGGCTTCACTGATGAGGGAGGTGAGATGGATGAAAGCAAATGTTGTGCTTCTACATAGCAGTATTGTGGACTCAGAAATGTTAGCATTTTTACATTCACACCTCATCAAATGCACCAATTTAGGAGAGAAATGTAAGCTATTTGAGGTCACTGCCTCACTTTTATACTGACAGTGTTCCTCCTGATGCTTGTGCAGAAAAATATGTGCTTCTGTCTGAATTAATTTAAATAACTCTATGGTAGATTTATGTTATTTAATGAGTCTTTCATTATTCATTCAGGAAGCATTGCAGGCTCAGTCCGGTCCTCTGTCAAACAGAGCAGATTCGGTTACACTGGAAGTGCAAGAAACACTCCCCTTATCTGTCGCAGGTCACTGAAAGGATAGGCCACACAATGCCTTCTTTGTTTTGAGCCATCATAGACAGTTATGTCAAAACAACGTACTGTATTTAGAAGACTTTAAGTTCTAGGTGTGTTGTAACTTGTGTAACAAAAATCCTTATTAAAAATATTACTGAATTTATGTAGCTACCTGATTTCTATAGCAGTTATCATTGTTCTAAAATAATGATGCATTCTTTATTCATAATTATAAATAAAAGCAATCTGTTAAACCTTAATTTAATAGTTTCAAATAGTATTCAAATAGTATTCAAAGCAATTTTTTTGTAAAAAGTGTACCAAAATGTATTAACACAGGACGAAAGATAAAACTTACTAGTCTTATGGTTTTCTCCAGGATAAGTACAATCTAAATAAATGCAGTATTTCTTCAGAATAAGAAATAACTTCCAGGTGTGTTTCTTTTAGTAGCTATGACAAGTGCAAATGCCAGTGTTTGCCTTCCTCATAGTCCAATGTTTAACAATCTTCTTAAAACAAATGGCTCACTTTCCTAAAGTGAGATATATAGGAAGCTTTGAAAAGTTTGACAAAAAGGAAGAGAGACTCCATTTGCTCCAAGTTACATAAGTTAAGGTTTTATCTTTTGCATCTTGGAATAAAAGTCAACAGCATTCAGCTGCTGAATACAGAACAGTATAATCAGAATGTAGACAGGCCAAAACTTCATGTAACAACGTAGCTCCTAAGTGATAACTGTTGGTGTTATTTTTTGTAAGCTCTTTTTAGTCCTAACCAGTGGTCAGCATTACATATCATCTATTCAGATGGTTTGAAGATTTTTCCCTACCCTGCAATATGTGTGAATATTATATTTTCTTCACTGAGATGAATCCATATCAACATACTGGTATGGAATAAACTTGTAAGGAAAGGAACTCCTGTACCAATCACAGAACTAATAACTCTTATAAAATTGTAGTAAATAATTATTTCCACAACATCCCTACTTTTGAAAAGTGCCTGTGTCCTTCTGTGGAGCTATATGGGAGAGCACAATCACTCTGTGTGACAATTAATATATTCCGTTGCCTGCCGTTGCATTAATTTGTTGGAAGCCATAACCTCATTTAAAGCATGTGAAACTGAGTGATGGACTGATTTAATGCACTTATTGTTGTCCAGGAAAACAGCATGTGGGAAGCAAATAATTTATGGCATGTAGAAGTCATTATTTCTACCTTTATTTGGGAGGAACAGTATACAGAGTACTGCCATTTGTAAATATTAAGTATTTCATCCCACTTTCATTCTCTGTACATGGAGCAGTTAATGCATAGAGAGATACAAGCATTTTTTCCGAAAACAAAGGAATGTGTAATCAGGTAATTGAAAACTATAGGCAACATAAAGTACAGAGCTGAGGTAATATTAGAATTTCATATTTGTTATGCATCCCCTTTTTCAGTCTTAGGATTTTTCTTTCTCAATAGAAGTGTCTATGTAGATTTTTTATTGGTTCTCTAAAACTATTTGAAATAACATTTTCTTTTTGTTTTAATCCTCACTAATGCATGGAACACAAAATTCTAGGGATTTTTGCTGCATTTTGTTACAGTCCATACAATTTCAAATATGACACAAAATTGTCATTTAATTCGCTTTTCTTGAAAGGAAACATTTCTTGGCTACATAGCAGCATCTACACAATTGCTGTGGTCTCGAATTCTAGCAATTTTTGTGTGTGTGTGTGTTGTGGCTGCAGTCATTAAGAACACAAATTAAAATATATTACATGTTCCTTAGTTAAATGTTGCTGTTATACAGAGCTAGCAGTGGCAATCCAAATGGGTTTTTTGTTATTGTTAATGGTTTCAGAATAATGGCCGCTGTAATCGTGTGTCTTCTGCTGTTGAGTGATAACAGAGGAATTAAAAAAAAGCAAACAAATAAATCTAATTCAGGCAAATTTAAGTAAAATTTTGAGCTTACATTGGCTTCCACATTAAAAACTACCTAGAATCTAAGTCTTCCTATTATTTAGAGAGAGATGGAAGGCATCTAATTTATGACTAAGGACTGCTTTTAAATCATTGAATGTGTTTTTTTCTTGGAGTTATGCACCCTGTTGACAGATTATCATTTCCTTTTATCACCATTATAGGAAGGGAGTGCCAGAGAATAAACCTGTGTTCTTTCTGGAAGACTATTAACTATTTTGAGCATTTTCATGTACAGATATGTGTATATATTTGCACATATTTATACGGGCACACACAATTGCACACACATGTTGCCAGTATTCAGTAAATAATTAAGAAATAATGGTTATTTAAATTTAGACAATATGCATATATTTCTTTCTTCAACTCAAATCAGCAGGCTTCTAAAAATACAGGTATATAGATAGATATGTTGCTTTTCTTTGTGATCTCTCCTAACATATTTGATCCATAGTCAGCTTCTAAGACACTTTGACAAGCTGTAATTCTCAATAATTGTTTTCCTCCACTTTTATTCTAAATGCCAAATGCCTCTTTTGACCTTTCTTCAGCTGCCAGATGAGAACTACAAAGGTAGCTGGAGAGCCTTGGCCATAGCTGTGAGCCAGGAACAGTGTTATAACAGCCAGACTCCCCCACTGATAGACCCCTCTTTCTGGACATGAAATAACTTAAGGCTTGTGCATTAAGTGAGGCCCAAAGTAAAACTAACCCACCAGCCTTGGGAGAAATGCAGAAAGGGAAGTACAGTTCTGCTTTCCTATTTCTCCCTCGAGACTGTAATGAACTATTGACTTGAGCTGATTGTAAAATTGTAATAGTTCTCATGGGATGGGAAGCCAAAAGCTTTAGAGATCTATTGAAATGGCTGTATAATAAGACATCACGGAGAGAATGACTATGAAATCCTCTATTAATCTGGTTTGAGCTGGAAGTTTCCAGAAGGTTGAACATGCTCTATGCAAAACTGGGAGGTCATACAACTAATAATGTGCTGTGTGATTTCTGAAAACTGAGCCTTTTCCCAAAATTAAATGGGGTCAAAAGGTATCCTGTGTGACAGATGGAGCAATTACATATAAAATGCAAAGAAATGGCATCAGCTTATGCAGCAGTTGATAATTTTTTTTGTGCCATTAGAGGCTTCAGAATGGATACCTAAAATGCAAGCACTGGTAAACTGCATGCATGGGACCTGACTACATTACATATATATGATACACATTATCTGAATGGAGGAAGATGTAGCACAAATTGTGAATACATCTGGGAAGACTTGCAACACCAGAAAAATCTGTTTCTGAATGAGATTTTTATTCATTGTCAAAGGAAATGAGAGCCAGAGGATATGCTTACAGTGGGGTGACTTCTTAATTTGTGATAGATGTTATGCATGGCATCGAGAATGAATCTGGGAATACAAGGTAACTTTACATCCATAGATAAATGAAATCAAGTATTTTTTAAAAGTTAATTAGCACATGGGTCAGTGTTTCAGAATGAAAAACTTTTAAAGAGGTGCTTAACTGCATTGCACATAGAAGTTCTTAGGGAGGAAAAAAGTAGCCCACATGAAACCCTTCTTTATTATGGCTACACTGACTGGCTCTAGTTTGGAGCTGGCTCATATATGCCTATGTTATTCTGTATCTGTATTATCACACTATATCTTTAAAAAAAAAAAAAAAGAAACATTTTCTGGCAAGCAAAAATCCTCTACAAATGAGGTTTGACAGTTCAGTAAGGAGTTACACCATGCCTTTTTCACTCATCGATGAATGGAATTGTAAGAAAAATGAAATAAGGTCACCTGGCATTTAATATATATGTTATGAAGTCACATCTTTTTCTAGTTGTCATCAACAGTAAGGCCTCTTAGAACTTTGTAAACCATGAACTTTTATATAAATGTAATCTTCAGTAGAGCTACGATATCTGCAGCATATTTCATATATGTAATTTAATCATTCCTGGACTTGAACATTTGGAAAATAGTTTCCCGTCCTATTAACATTTTGAAATATTTTACTCTAGTACTTTTCATCAGCATGAAAAGTGAAACACAAACTTTGCAGACCAAGAACTCCAGTGAAACCCTAGGCTGGTCAATAGAGATACTCCTGGAATTCAGTCTTTAATGTGTTATATCACCACTGCTATCTGCCCTGCTCTCCACTCTACTGCCAGTTCCGGGATTACAGTTAAGATTTACGTCTATGTTTCATGTGGGATGAATGAGTAAACACTTCTTAGACTGCAGAAGAGCCGATCCTATAATGCAGTAATAATGTTCGTTTGGTGTATGGGAATCCAAGGCAAAAATAGGTGCTCCTGTGATTTTTACATATATGGGGAGGAAAAATGCCCCAACCCTGAACACCCCCAAAAGAAGGGCCAAAGCAGAGGGAAGCACTGGTTTGCGGGACAAGCAGTCGGTGCAGGCAGGGAATTCTCAGCCACAGGAGATACCAAGTGACATTCCCATTCTGTCCCATAGATAAACGACTTCATATGCAACCTTAAGCTAACCTTAGAGGGACAGCAAGTCTTTTTTCTTTTTTCCTTATAACCATCTTCTTACAGAAGTTTCAGGACAAATGAGTGAACATTTTTAACAAAAACCAGACAAAGTGGGTAGAAAATTCCAATTTTTCCTCTCTGCATGAGACAACATATTTCTGGAAGCTTGTATTTTCAAAATAATCAGTATAGTTTTTCTAAACAATGCTCTTGGGTATCTTACGTGGTTTTGGCACTACTGAAATAATTCCAACAATAACACTTCTGTTCTCAAACAGTTCTGTACCAACGTTATTACCCACATCCTGGCTTGTATCAGGACTAGCGTGGCCAGCAGGAGCAGGGAAGTGATTGTGCCCCTGTACTCGGGCACGTGTGAGTGAGGCCACACCTTGAATACTGTGTTCAGTTTTGGGCCCCTCAGCACAAGAAGGACATCGAGGTGCTGGAGCGTGTCCAGAGAAGGGCAATGAAGCTAATAAAGGGTCTAGAGGACAAGTCTTCTGAGGAGTAGCTGAGGTAATTAGGGTTGTTTAGCCTAGAGAAAAGGAGGCTTATTGCTCTCTACAACTACCTGAAAGGAGGTTGTAGTGAGGTGGGTGTCAGTCTCTTTTCCCAAGTAGCAAGCGATAGGATGAGAGGAAACAGCCTCAAGCTGTGTGCCAGGGGAGGTTTAGATTAGATATTAGGAAAATTTTCTTCACTGAAAGGGTTATCAAACACTGGAGGAGGCTGCCCAGGGGATTGGTGAGTCTCAGTCTCAGTAGGTATTTAAAAGACACGTGGAGTTGCACCTACATGGTTTAGTGGGACTTGGCAGTGTTAGATTAGAGGTTGGACTCAGTGATCTCAAAAGTCTTTTCCAACCTAAAAGATTCTATGATTCTATGGGTAGTATCTGCAGTATGAAAAATTCCAATGTGGTGGGAACACAGAAACCCAGTTTGAGAAGTCAGTGATGTAAACCATTTTATCAGATCTCAAAATTAATTTAAAAACCCCTCAAACCCAAGAACTTAGTTATAAAATATATTTCAGTTGCCAATAGACAAATGAAAGATTGTTCCACAACTCGTAGGAGAAACATCATTACCACTCACATTGTAATTAAATACATTTTAGAATTACATTTAGGTGTTGTGAAAATTGGTTACTCCATGACTCCTTCAAGCTGTGAAGAATGAAAGAAGAAGAAAAAAAGAATGTTTCAAATATTTCAGATAACCTTATGTTACACACCTGTGTTATATGATATTTGTGTCTCATCACATCTAGTAGCATGGTGTGGTGACATTTTCTAAATTCTCATTACACTTGTGTTGTTCTTTCTGAATGACACCAAACCAGAGTCACTTCAGGGAGCACAACAGAGACAAGATCCTTGCAATATGTTACTGATATATATATTTTGATGATTTGGGGGGGGTTAGTAGCTGAACTAAAATGTTTTGGGACACATCTACTTCTTTCACTCAAAGTACATTAAATGTGGATTACAATCTAAATATTTGCACATACAGATTTTTGTCTACAGGCACTATATATATATGTGATTATATTGATTTTTGTTATTCTTAAATACATAATAATGATATGTGGTGGTTCATATTGTATTTGGCATACGATGATCATATATTTTTAATCAAACAGAAGACTACCTCACTGGGGGAACTAAGATCAAAATTTCTTCTCTTATGTACTTTCAAACTTGTGTCTAGATGTATTTTTTGTCTATGAATAATTATTTCTTATTAATTTTTTACATTAATCAAAAATAGTTTAAGGGCACTTCATAGGTCAAGTACTTGGTTTACTTAAAAAAAATATTAATTTTATTTGTATGGCACTTGAGAAATCATTCAACCTTCACTGGGCTAAAACTAATTTGGAAAAGTATTTAAAAAAAGGGCAAAACGTGTATGGTGACTGAGTTTTAGAGCCTGTATCTAAAATTCCTCAAAGAAATTAATAGATTAGAGAACATCTATATTTCATCAACAGTGATATTTTACCTAGTTAATTATGTACTGAATACATATAATTGAATGCACTCATGTACTACATACACAATAACATCTGTACGACTGCATTGAAGATGCAGGTTCTGTGTGGAGATGGAGTCTTAGCCACTGCTTTTCGCATTTTAACTCACTAATCACTGTCACTGCACATATAATGTCAGTGTTTCCAGGAAATTTCTGTAGAAAATCTGTATTCTGTCTGTATCAAGAACACAAGCAAACTAGTGCACAGAACCCAAAGCTGCGTATATTAACAAATCTTAAGCACTTTAGTAACAATTAACCACATTCTGTCTTGCTTGCAATCATAGACTAAGATTTACTTGAAACCTTGAATTTTGAGGGAAATAGGGACATTTCAAATAGTAGAATAAAAGGAGGTTATCAAATAATTATTTTAGCTAAATATGATATCTCTGTGATGTAGTCAGACTTCATACACAGGCTCATACGTAAACAAGATAATTAATTATACTATTCTTTTTCAGTATGTCTTGAAAACGTATTTCCAAATAAAGATGATTCAGGAAAAAAGTGGTTATAGTGTTGACCTAGACTATTTTATTTGTTTAGTAGTAGTATTTAATTTCTAAACTGAATTAGAAATTGAGTTTCCTATTCATGTTTCATTCTTTTTCAAGTAATCTTCCAGATTACAGAGGGCTACTTCCTACAGGAGTAAGCACAGTATAATGAAACTATGGGTGCAAAGATAGTTTGATGTAATTCTCTTTTAGTTAGAAAACAAAAATATTGCCCAAGGAGAGGGGTGGGGAAAAATATATTTATTTCCTCTTGCTCCCAAAAGCAGAGGCTATGGCATGTATGGACATGAGTGTGTATGCATGTGTGTGTGCATGTATACACCTCAAAAGTATTTTGAGAAAGCATATTGGATACAAATTAAACCGTGTTCTTCACTAAATCTTCTACTAAATAAGTGCAAGTTCTTTATCATGGTAAGTAACTGTTTGCAGTTAATTTCCAGGTTTTTCTAGAGAGCATGAAATGTGGCATAATATGAACCAAGGCTACTTTTGGACCAGTTTAATGCCTGGGTTTGGTTAAACTCTGTTTCGCCTTTGTTTACAATCTGTTATTTTAAATCTTTTTGTTCATATGGGAAGCAAGATTAGATTTTAAGGAGGTCTTTGTGGTTTGTCTTGATCCATTCAGGTTGTGTAAGACTCAATGATAATTTTATTTGCATTGGTTCCATCTAAGATTCAGGCTGTGGCTAATTTTTAAGAAATCCTAATTAGGCTGAATAAAATGTTAAGTAATTGAAGATACTGACTGAAGGATTTATTTCTTCAAAGTTACAGAACAGAATGAAATAAATTGCATTTCTTATGTAAAAACCATAATTTGGTAATTTTTAATATACTTTTTTTTGTTTGTATTATTCTTTTTTAATAGCACATTAATTTTGTTTTTGCAGAAATCACTTTTAACTGAAGTACCTGCATTGTCACAGAATACAATACATTTTTCCAAATATTTTCAATTTGTTCTTCTTGCCATTTTATGTTTATGTGCAGTTTGCATCTTTTTTTGTTTTTCAATTTCAAATGTAACAGATTTTGGCATTTTTGTTACATTTTTCTTTTTTTTGTAATAGTTTTTTTTTATATATAATTTTTGAGAACCTGCTGTTTTTGAATTCTCTTTTTTCCCTTTATTCTCCTCCTCACTATGATCCCAGGAGCCAACACAAAGAAAAGCGCAGATGATATAACCAGTAATGATCGTGGTGAAGATGAAGGTATTTTTTGTTTTTTCAAAGCTCGACCCTGATGCATGAACATAAACTTTTTAATTTTTATTATATTAATAATTATTGTTATTGTTATTGCTGTTATTTTGAAATTATTTTTAGTCCCTTATTTGCAGAAGCCACTTCAGTGTGCTTCTTTATTTTCTTCTTTAGAAATTCCTTTCACTGTTTTTCTTTTTAAAATCCAAATTGACATATAGATGACTGCAGTTCCCCTGTGGCATAGGTGTAAAGGTTATTGCTAAATATGTGTGAAGTAACATAAATATTGTTTGAAACCACATACTTCTCCCCCCCCCATTCTTTCTTAGGTTGAGAAAATGGAATTTAAAAACATGCATGTGTTCTTTTCCCTCCTACACATTTTGTAAATTCACCTGTTTGAAATTCATGAAAAAACTCACATATATCCTTCCTTTCACTTGCACTGTTTCCCCAGTGTACATGCTGTACATTGATGCAGTTGAATTGTGCTTTGCCTTTGCTATTTTTATTTACTTACTTATTTTTTTCTCACAGGATGTGGTTTATTTCAGGACACAAAAATAAAGGAAGCTGTTATTGTTGCTTTATTGTTTTTTCCTATAATAAGCTAGCCTCTGAGATACATTCATTCTGACTCTGACCACATTTTCACTGAAATCAATGACAATCATTTTCATTCACTTGTTTCAGAGTCGGATTGGATTCCCTGAAAGGAAATGCTAAAGTTCACAGTGAAGTACCCCAAAAAAGTTTTACAAGGAAATACTTTTTTCTTGCCTTGGCACAGCAAAGCTATTTAGGATGCACCAAAATAGAAAGAAGTCATGAAATCTTCCTCTAGTCTCACCCCTCCTTTTCATTAAAGTTACAGTGACAGTTTATTTTACTTTATATATTTACCAAATGAAGAAAAATATTTTCACATTAATTGAGAAGATAGCAAACTTGTGTAGTTAATTGGTCTGGTTTTGAAGCAACGTGTTTCTTATTCCTCTCATGCTTGGCCAATCTGAAGTGTTATTCCGTGGCTTTTTTTCCTGTTTTCTTCTATCTTATATCAGTTCAAACAACTTTGGAATATTTGTCCTCTCTGTTCCCCTTAAAATCACTCATACTGCAGTGAGAACACTGTCTCCTCTCTTCCTGGGAGTTCAGCTGAATTGTAGCTACTCTACCCATTATAAAATACCAGAATAAAAATCTCTGGTCTTTGATTCACACTGGTTGCCCTCTACTGTACCACCCTCACTGCTGAATTATGCTATTTCTTAAAACAAAAATGCTGTGCAGAGTACTCTAAAACTACTGTTATTTTCTGAATATCACCTTCCTATTTCTGTGCAACATATGATTTTTTAAAATTATGTTATCATTATTTACTATACCAAATCCTGTAGTTAATTTTGAAGCAAAAGATTAGTAACAAGCAAAATCAAAATTGCTTTAAAAACTTAAGATAGATATTGGATTGTAAACACATTATTATTCGGACTTCTTAAAATTAGATGTTAAGGTTTCATGATTAACAAGGGCATCCACTCTAGATCTAAGTTCATAGAGCATGGAGCTCATTTCCTTTATGTTGAAGCTAATGATGTTCCCACTGAAGTGGAAGAGGAAACCTCCCATTGACTTCAGCAGTGAAAGATTCAACCCTGAGGTAGAATTATGTAATAAGGAAAGATTAAATGCAACCAATCATGCCTTGACACTTTGGAGAAAGAAGGGAAAGGTAATTCAGTGACACAAATAATGGTGTTGAATAATTGTTGCATTCATTTTTTGAGGGCTTAGCTGAGACTTTGCAAAAGAAACACTTCCGAGTACTTTGCTGAAGATGATGAGAATAAAAAAATACATCCACTAGAATGTAACTCATTGCTTTATATGATCTGTTTAATGGCTGCATTACTTATAGTCACAATAATTAAAAAGTCTTATCACAAAACCTTTTGTTCTGCTGCTCAAGTACAACGCATAAAATACAGCACATAAAGTATGTATCTTTTTATGTAAAGAAGGGGGATTCTACAAGAAGCCTTAAACTCTGACATCTAGACGGGTATACATTGGAGCCTGAACATGTTCCCTGCACTCAGCTGACAATTTTTGGTATTTAGGGTAGTGCATACACGTGAGTAAAGTAAAAGTGGGCCATAGGGATATGACCAGTCATAATTTAGCTTTAAATATCCTCAGATTAGTTCCACATATACAAGATATTATATATGTCATACCTGATTGCTGACAACATTTTTGGTATCTTAGAATATTTCCTAACAAACCTGAAGAGAGGGAAGAGTTTTGTAAGGCTTTCAAACCCAGGTCACCTACCTCTAGGTATTTAGCTCGGGTTTTGCTTCCTCCACTTCCCTTTCCCACTGTTCAGTATATGCCTACCCTATCCGAAAGAGAACATGGCGCTTTTTTTTTTTGTTTGTTTGGTTGTTTTTTTTAAAACCTGATTGAATATTCAAAGACACTGCTTTCCCTTGTCTGTTGTACTATGTGATTGAAAGAAGTGCTCCTATTCCACATACAGATACACTGAATTATTTTTAAAAGGTGTATATGTTGCCATATATCTAATGGTAGCTCACTGAACTGCCCTCTGCTTTTTAAAGGAGCTTAGCCCCTGTTCCCATTGTTTCGGTAGAGAACATATGTCCCTAACTTAAGTGGTCTGAACCATCCCTGGTGTCAGGAACCTAACTTTTCGGTTATTAGAGGAAGATATATTAATGCAATGCTAAATATACCCCAAATCATTGTTTAGTGCATCTTTATAACACATTCTGAAGTATGGAAATATTACTATCAATTTCATTTAACTTTCATTTAGAAAGAAAGACCCAGCTGTTTATCTGTTTGAAAAGAGTCAAGAGCTTTTCTGTGTATACAAAAGATCAGCCATACCATTAAGGAGCATTAATTCAAGGTTGTTCTTTAAGGCTCAGCTACCACAACACGGAAATGTATAACACAAAATACATAATTTGCTTTAAATACAAAAAATCTGGGCCATGAATTCACAAGAATTCTCTGTTTTTAACTTGTAGGCTATTTGAAAGACAGAGCAGTTTACTGTGTTTACTTCTATCAGAACAAATTGATTTTGTGATATTACCTCTTACTCAACTATTGGGAATATAATTTCAGCAGTTATGTCTCAGTGAGGAATGGAAACTATAGATCATTATTGTAATTTTATTATTAAATCTACAGATATTTCTAAATTGGCATATACTTGAAACAGAATGTTCAAAAAAAAGACAAAATTATTTCATAATATGATTTTTCTCTTTAGGCTTTTAGACTTTTATACTCAAATTAAATTCCTTGTAATACTGAAGGCATTTCAAGTGTAAAGAGAACATTTCAGAGGAAATAGTATTTGAAGTAACCAAGAGAGATATTCAAACTATAAATATTAGGCTTGTAAGATGACCCTGAACTGTGTAAACTAGCTGATTAAAGTGGTGGTGATGACATTGAAACCATAGGAAATAATCAAGAATATTTTTAGCAGTGTTATTTATTGCTAATTCCACGTTTCCTTAGTTTTTTATTACTTTATTATGTTTTCCTTACTTGAATTTTTTCAGACATTCATGATCAGAACAGCAAGAAACCCGTTATGGTCTACATCCATGGTGGCTCTTACATGGAGGGTACTGGCAATATGATTGATGGCAGCATTCTCGCAAGTTACGGAAATGTCATTGTTGTCACTCTCAATTACAGGCTGGGGGTTTTAGGTAAGTAACTCTTTTCTCCATCACCAATTGCATAGAAATATTCTGTTGCTTAATTTATCTACCGATTGATCACAGATCCTTGGGCCAATCTTGTTTCACAAACAGAAGATTCTTGCTGGTGCATAGTTTGACAGTATTATATTAATTTTGAATTCTGTTCAATATTTTATGGAAACTGGGCTAGGCTGCCTTCACCTTAGAAAAAATGACTGTATGTTTATAGTTATGTTAGTGGTGGTTTATATTAAATTTATCATCATATCATATTTACTCTTGGGTCTGTGATTTGACAAATTTTGAGAAATATATCTTTTTCTCATTAAAATAATCTTGATTCCATGTTAAAAAAAAAAAAAAGAGTACTCTCCAATTTCAAAACAGTTGGTAATGGTAGGAAGAGGGAAAATGTTACTGTTTGTATTATTTTTGTACGCAAATTGTTTTTTAGGGCAGAAGATGTAGAGGTAATACAGAAAAAACAAGGTATATACTCTGATGGACTTTATGGTGCAGGTAATATGGAGTCAAGGGATTTAAAGAAGTGATGTAAAATTATCTTCCTAAATATAAGGAACTCCTCAATAATGAATTACAATATTGGGATAAATTAATACTTCTGTTTCAAACAGAACAAGAGTTGCATCTTCTTGACAATATATTATTCTGTCAGTATTAGACTGAATAACTAATTAACCTTAGACCCATGACAACAGACCAAAAATCTTTCCTGCCTTCTCTGTGATTCCGACTCCTGGATGTTTGCATGTACCAGGCTTTTCTCCAAATGAAGGTTTATTTATTGTGGTTCTACTTTTTCATAGAAAATTAAGCTAAAAATTTAGTCATAATAGCATACATGAGAAATATTTTTAACCTTAATGAAAAAGCATATAGTCTGTACAAAATAGTCTACAGACTGCTAGAATGCTCATATTTCCAGCATTTTAGATATACAAGGTATAGTAACTGTTTTGTGTGTTTTTTTCTTTTATTTAGAATGGCTTTTACAAAGATTTTTAATCTTGGTTTTACTGATGGAAAATCTGACCTATATTCTTGGCGTGTGCTATTTTGAAACACAGGAAACTTTTTATGCTAAGTTACCTGTTAATGTGGTTAATGTGTTTTGACAATATTCTAGCTCATCGGAGTACTGATAATTTTTCTTGTCCCTTATTTTGACTCTTGTTTAAATACAAAAGAGCATTGTTTCTATGTTAGAGTGAAATTGAAACCTAAAGCCAGGAATATCAAAAGATATTTTGGTACATATACGAATGCAATCCTGGTACTCAGAAACACACCTGAAAAAGGAATAAATAAGAAAAAAAAAAGGAGAGTAAAATAGAAGTGAAGAACTCAAGGAGCTTAAAAAAGAAAGGATTGTTGTTGTCGCTGTTGTCAGATAAAGTGTATACCCAGGAACTTGGTAATAGTTATTTATCGGCAAGAAAGGTTATTTAATGGATCTCTTAAAGGGTTTTATCTTGGTTTCTTAAAACTATAATTGTCGAAGGATACAGGTGATTATAAGTGGTTTGAATGTTTCATTATCCAGCTGCCTGATATCCATCTAAAGGAAAAAATGAAATATTTGCACAGATGAACTCCTATTTTATGTGATTATATTAAAAAAAACCAACAACACATACACACACACAAAACAAACAAACAAAAAACCAAAACCATAATGCTATATTTTTGTACTGTGGCATTAGGAAAAAAGGCAAAGCATAGAAGTGTTCATATGAGAAACTGAAAAGTAATAAATGTGAAGATTTTAAATGGATTAGGAAAAATACACATACAAATAGATGTGTAATTCTATCACTATTATCACATCCTGTGATGGAGGAATATGTATTGAATTAATCACAATGATGAGTTACTGAAGACCCTTTATATATTTTTTTTTCCTTCCACTGGAAAATTATCACTTGAATGGACCTGAATACTGAATGCTATTATACTTACCATAAATGTTAGTTCTGTTCCTAAGGCACATTAAAATATTTTCCTTTCAATATGGATTGTGTCATTAACAGCAGTAGATAGAAAATCAATTAGGACTGCAGAGATAATCACTGGATTATATTAGCCAGACAAATCATAGAATCATAAAATGGTTTGGGATGGAAGGGACCTTCAAAGATCATCTAGTCCAACCCATCTGCCATGGACAAGGTCATCCTTCTCTATATCAGGTTATTCAAAGATCCATTGAACCATGTCCTTGAACACTTCCAATGATGGGGCATCCACAATGTCTCTGGGCAACATGTTCCAGTGTCCCACCACCCTCATCATAAACAATTTTTCCTTATATCCAATCTAAATCTACCTTCTTTCAGTTTGAAACCATTGCCCCTCGTCCTGTCACTACAGGTCTTGGTAAAAAAGTCTTTCTCCATCTTTCTTATAAGCTCCTTTTAACTATTGAAAGGCGGCAGTAAGGTTTCCTGGGAGCCTTCTCTTCGCCAGGCTGAACAACCCCAAATCTCTCAGTCTTTCTTCTTTGGAGAGTTGTTCCAGTCTTCTGATCATTTTCATGGACCTCCTCTGGACCTGCTCGAACAGATCCATGTCTTTGTTGCACTGGGGACCCCAGAGCTGGATGCAGTACCCCAGGTGGGATCTCACGGGAGTGGAGTAGAGGGGGAGAATCACCTCCCTTGTCCTGCTGGCTACTCTTCTTTTGGTGTAGCCCAGGATATGACTGGCTTTCTGGGCTGCAGACAGGCATTACTGGTTCATGTCCAATTCCTTCATCCATCAATATCCCCAAGTCCTTCCCCACATGGCTGCTCTTAATCCATTCATCCCTCAGTCTATATCCACACTGGGGATTGCCCTGACCCAGGTGCAGGACCTTGCACTTGGCCTTTTTGAACTCCTCAAGGCTGTCAAGGTCCCTCTGGATGGCATCCTTTCCCTCTAGTGTATCATTTGTACCACTTACCTCAGCATCATCCACAGACTTGCTGAGGGTACATTCAATCTCACTGTCTGTGTCACTGATGAAGTTATTAAATAGTTTTAGTCCCAGTATGGTTCCTTGAGGGACAGCACTGGTTACTGGTTTCCACTTGGACATTTAGCCAATGACTGTAGCTCTTGAGACTATGGCCATCCAGCCAGTTCCTTATCCATCTAACAGTCCATCCATCAAACCCATATGTCTCAAGTTTAGCATCAAGAATGTTGGGGGGGGGCGGTGTGCATAGCAAAGACCTTACAGAAGTCCAGGCAGATGACATCAGGTGCTCTTCCCTTGTCCATTGATACAGCCACTTCACCATAGAAGGCTACATGATTAGTCAGGCACAATTTGCCCTTAGTAAAGCCATGTCCCCTGGTTACCATGAAGCTCCCTGTCTTCTATATGTTTTGACGTGCCTTCCAGGAGGATCTGTTTTATGACCTTGCTGGGCATGGAGGTGAGGCTGACTAGTCAGTAGTTCCCAAGGTCCTCCCTATTACACTTTTTAAAGTCACTGCGGACTTCCTCTGACTGCCATGACTTTTCAAATATGATGGAAAGTGGCTTAGTGACTACATCTGCCAATTCCCACAGGACCCTGGGATGCATCTTGTTGGGTCCCATGGATTAGTGTATGTTCAGATTCCTCATGTGGTCTCAGATCTGATGTTCTCCTACAATGGGAGGTACTTCATTCCTCCAATCTCTGCCTTGAGGTTCAGGGATTTGACAGATGTATGAAGAGAAATTACCAGTGAAAACTGAGGGGGGAAAAGTTGTTGAGTATCTCAGCCTTCTCCATGCTAGTTTTTACTAGTTCACGTGTGTTATTTATCGTGGGGTACATCTTCCTTTTCTCAGCAATGTACCTGTAGAAGCCCATCTTATCATTCTTCACATTCCTTCCCAAATTCAGCTCCAAATGTCTTAGCTTTCCTGATCACATCCCTACACACCTGGGCAGCATCCCTATGTTCTTCCCAGGATACACGGGCCTGGTTCCACTGTCTGTGCATTTCCTTCTTACATTTGACCAGGAGATCCTTACTGAAACAAGCCAACCTCCTGCCTTCTTTGCCTGATTTCTTACACATGGGAATCGAGAGCTCTTGCACTCTAAGATAAACAAACCTTAAAGAGCTGCCAGTTCTGTTCTGCTCCTTTATCCTTGAGGGCAGTTTCCCAGGGGCTCCCATCTACTAATTCCTTAAAGAACTGAAAGTTTGCTCTCCTAATATTCAGGGTCCTGAATCTACTCTTCACCTGGCCCATATCCCTCAAGATTGTGAATTCTGCCAGGGCATGATCTCTGCAGTCCAGGTTGCCACCAGTCTTACTCACTCTTATTAGCTTATCTGTGTTGGCAAACAAAAAGTCCAGTAATGCTTCTCCTCTGGTTGGGCTGTCTATCACCTGGATTAAGAAATTATCCCTGATGCACTCCAAGAGTCTCCCAGACTGCTTACACCTTATTGTGCTGCTCTTCCAGCAGATGTCAGGGTGGCTGAAGCAGGATTAGAGCCTGTGAGCATGATGCTTCTTGTATTTGAAATAAGAACACTTCATCAACATCCTCCCCTTGATTGGGTGGCCTGTAGTAAACAGCAACCACGAGGTTTCCTCTGTTAGCTTGACCTCTGATTTTCACCCATAAGCTCTCAACCTGTCCATTTCAGTTTTTCAGATGGCTGTGTATAGTCAATCCATTTTTTTATATAGAGGGTAACCCCCCACACACCAGTTTATAGCCATTGATTGCGGCACTCCAGGTATGGGATTTGTCCTACCATGTTTCAGTGACAGCAATTAAATCATAGCTTTCTAGCTGCACAGTGGCTTCCAGCTCCTTTTGATTGTTATCCACGCTGCATGCATTAATATAGAGACACTTCAGTTGGGCTATTGACCATGTCACTTGTTTGGGGAAAATGCCCTAATACCTTTGGGGCACTTCACAGATGTTACCCTGTTAGTTCCTAATATATGAGCAATCCCCAGCTCTTCTCTGTTACCCAAAACTCCTTACCCTGCTAAATCTAGTTTAAAGCTCTCCTTATAAGTCCAGCCAGCCTTTTGGTGAAGAGGCTTTTGCCTCACTTGGTCAGACGAATCCCATCAGCTCCCAAGAGACCTGGCTTCTCAAAGGTGTATCCATGATCATAGAAGCCTAAACCTTGAGTATAGCACCAGCTACACAGCCAGGCATTCACCTGTTCAATTTGCCTTCCCCTTCCTGAACTCCTTCCTGTGACTGGGATGATAGAGGAGAACACCACCTGTGCTCCTGATCCTTCTAATATTTCTCTAAGGCGCATATAGTCTAAGATGCCTTGTTGCAATATCAGCAGACGCTACATGGAACAGTAGGAACAGATGATACTCTGTAGGGTGCATCAGGCTTCACAGCTTCTCAGAAGTGCCACAAATGCGAGGTCCTGGTAGGCAGCAGACTTATCTAGAGAAATTGTCTGGGTGGCAAATTGGTGCTTTGGCTCTCAGTAGAGAATCTCCAATTCCTAATACCTTATGTGCTTTTCTGGTGGCAGTGGTTCTAATGCAGGTAGGTGGATCAGGTTTGCATAGTTGGCTTTTCCTGGATCCTGTCCATTCCTCACATGCTTTTCATTCTCCAACCCCAGAACATTGTGTCTGTTACGTAGGAGCACTTGAAGGGATGGGGAAGGGTTCTTCTTCTGGCCTGAGCAGAGACAAAGGTCCAGTCTCCTTCATCTTGTGAGTTACTTGTGTTAGCTCAAGGTTGGATTCAGGCTTACCTTCCCCTTGTACAGCCTTAAAACAGGCCTGTCCCTCAGGCTGGGACAGTGCACAGTACCATGTTTCTATCCCCTGCTCACATTCCTGGATACGGCATTGCCTGTTAGGCTCCTCTGGTAACATATCTACTTGTCTGAGGAGTTCCTCCGGCCAGGCCTACTTGGCGGCTATGACAACCACTGTTGCCTTCAGTTGCTAAGGGGATTTCCAGATACTGGATCTCCATGCCACTTAAGGTGTGGACAGCTATTTCAGTCCTTGGGAGGTCTGTTTGGGAGGATTCATCAGCATAGGTAGGCTGTAGTGCTTCCATTCAGGTTTCAACCACAGCTTTGTAGTTGTGGTGGGTGGACACCACTATCTTTCAGCAGGACACAGCCTTCTTGTAGTTCTCAGAAAAAATAAGCCACTTATGAAATAATAATTATTTTGAAGGCATTGTCCTTGTAATTCCCTGAAAACCTCAAGATTCTGGTTAGGGTTGCACAGCCATCAGCTAGCTGGGGTGACCATCAGGGCTGCAGTCTGAGCCTGCAGGCGAGCAGAGCAGGCAGCAGCCCAGTCGCTGGCAGAGTTGACAGCTCTTCCTGTGCGCCCTGCCACATGAACCGCCACACAAACTGCTGACACCACTCGCACCCGACACCATCCCTGTTTGCACAGACTGTTAGCGGTGTTCCCTGTGGCTGGCATTCCCCAGGGGCTGGATATATGCAGCTTCCCATGGTTTGAACTGTCACGGGGACAGCCAGCACCACCGTCCCACTCTTGCCCACCCCTCCCATGAGACCTATCTCCTGCTGGCTGGTTCCTCCCCTACCAGCAGCCCAAGGGTCCTGGGGGCCCAGGAACTCCCTTAGATACCCCTCAAGAACCTCACAAGCCTCGCACTGCTCTTGGCAGGAAGCAACTGCTGCTGCTGCTGCCGCTGCTAGCATCAGCTTCCAGAGGTTTAAACTGCAGGAACAAATCCCAGTTTGAGATCCTGGGAACAAATCAATAACAGTGATTACATATGCTTAAGAAAGCCTGGATTTTGAAAATACATCTTCATAGATGAGGGAAAATGAAAATTGTTAAGGACCACTTACTTTACCTGACTTGACTGAGTTTGCCCTCAAGACACATCTATGCAGCCCATGTAATATTTGTCAAGGTAATAGAATATAAACTATATGGGTTTATTTTACTGCCTTCTGATATAATTTTAATCATATTTAATGGAATTTGTGATCATCCTATAACTTAGTAAAAGTCTTATGATTTGAAAAGACCTGGTTTTAACACACAACACTGCACCCTTTGAATTTTAAAACCACATTTTAGCAGGCACCATAAAGACAAGGCTTCTCCATCTTTTGTAGTTGGAAGTCTGATTGCCTGTTGGCTTAATGAGATACTGAAACTTCTAGTCTCGAGTTAACCAGAAAGCAGACATCTCAGACAGAAAAAATGCTTTACTTGCGTTAGCTGTAACATGGTGACCTTTAGGGCTATAACACATTTTAACTGGATGACAGAGGCAAATATCTTCGTCTCTATCTTTTAATTTTGCATCTGGCTAAAATATAAGCCTTTAGCTTGTGCACTGAACAATATTTATCTGTAACTCCAGAATACGAAAGAACCACATTTCTTCTCCGTTGTAGAGGACTGCAGAGCTGCTCTGGGGATAAGCACCTCATCTCTCTCTCTCAGTGTGTTCAGTAGAACTATGGCAAAATAGCAGACAGGTGGGCCCAAGACTTTCCAACTTTTTAGTTATCCCTCTCCGTTGAGTAAAAATACTTCTGGAATTATTCTTCCTGAGATTTCTAGACCCCCAAGCATGCATGCGTGCAACAATTATATGGGTTGTTGATGTTATTTATAAGGCCATATTTTCTCTTTGAGTATAAGTTTACATTTGTCAAACTATATTCCCTGGATAGGATCCTTTTGGGACTATAAAACAGAAACATTTAGCTTTTCCTTTTGCCTACTCTAGTGGGCCCTATTCAAAGTGGAGTTCTGCGGTGCTGTGTTTAATTTCTTGTGCACTTGCTTCTTGTGCCTCTGCTCAGCTCAGCAGTTTCTGTTCCTACTCATACCTCATCACCGTGATGACTGAAGACACTGCTGGAGATAGAGGAAATTGCTAACTTGTCCCAGTGCAAGGCAGTGCTCCCGTATCTTGGTAAATTCAATACTGTAACGCACCAAAGTACTAAATCCCGCTGTCCCCTCACCCCCACCCCCACCCCACAATGCTCTGAGCACTGTGTAGGATGATATTATTTTTTATAAAAAGTTTAAGTTATTCAACAATTGAGTTGAATTTTCAAAGTTCCCAAATTATTTAGGGAATTATTTAACTGAAATCTTGGAAATTCAGCAGAGTGGGAGGATTAGGTAAAATAGATATCCTAATTCAAAGAATGTTCCGGTATTACAGAAAATGGGATAGTTAGAATGACCTGACTCACTCAGTCTAGACACCACTCAATTCCTCTTCATTATCTACATTCTTAGTCTTCATGGATATACTTTAAGAAGAAATAACATCTTTCCAACCTATCTATAAACACCATTTCAGTGCCCCTTTCAGGATTATGTTGGCAGGAAAAATACAGAATAGGGATTTATGATTATTACTGTTTTACTGTGACATGACCTAAATTGTCTCACGGTAAGACTTCAATATGCTGAATCCCTGTTTAGCTCGTGTAGCAGTAAAAATTAAATCTGACAAATCACTCCCTCCAAAAAAAAGACCCAACCCAAAACAATAAAACCAAACCCCAAAGCCCCAGCACAATTTTTTTATGCAGTTAAATTCAGTCATGGTGTTATACGCTTTGAAGAAAAAAATCTTAAGTAATCTTCAAAAGAGTTATCATATTCAAATATGAACTTGGTGTTCTTGTGTGATCTATTAAAGGCAAAACCAGAGATGAATTCTAGAAATATGAATCAGGCATTTTGGAAGCCACAGTGTTATTAGAGAAAAAAAGGAAAAGGTGAAACCTGAGATGAATTCTAGAAATATGAATCAGGTATTTTGGAAGCCAGAGCTAAATGAAACATCTACTGCAGTAAATGAGATGCACTCAGAGTTGAAAATAGTAAAATTGACTTAGCATTTCCGAGACCACTTGCAATTTAACATATTCTTCCTCTCAGAATTCCAAATCATGCAGATAAGAATAGTCTATCTCTTACCTATCTCCCTTTTTGGCAATAGCATCCATTTTAAGTACCCTGCCTTAAAAGGCTAGACTTCCTTTTAGTAGAAATTATATCTACACGCAGCTACAGCTCTCTATAAATGATCATATTAGGCAGTGTAATATAAATTAGATTTCAGTTTACAAGGAGGCTCGGTACTTCTGCAACTTACTGAGAACCTTAGCTTTCTTAGCTTCACTGAGTGCCTGATCTGCAAGTTAAAACATCAGAAATGGTGTATGTTGTAAATTAACTTCTTAGTATTTGACTGACCATTGTAGGTCCCTTCCAACTGAACTTCTATTCTATTCTATTCTATTCTATTCTATTCTATTCTATTCTATTCTATTCTATTCTATTCAGTAGTAATCAAAGCAAGTAAGTAGTGTATGACTTTGCAAGCCAGATGCTTTCATATTGGCAGTGCACAATAGCGTACAATACTTTGAATTTTATCTTCAGTAGTGTCATTGTTGTGCAGAATGGCTCCTTCATCGGTATTTTAAATTCAGACATGCAGATATCTACTCCCTTTGTGACTCCGGACAGCCCTCCTCTATCTCCAGTGCGTGTGACTCCACTAGTACAGGAAACTTACAGGTGATCAGCTGGTAGAAAAGGCCAGAGGTAGATTAGTACACATGGGAGTGACCCAGGAACTGAAGCGTGCTAAGAAAACCACAGTTTCATGCTTACACAAGAAAGATGGTTTATTTAAGCTCAATTTAGCTTATAGTGACTGTTTGCACTGCTGAAGCCAATGCAAACTTCACTACATTGCCTTACCTACATCTCTAAGCTTCCTCAGGAAGCAGCAGCCCGTTCGGTCCCTGGCCTGTCTTGTTAGTTGGCCAATAATTATGTCAGCTAATGTCAGTTGTGGTAGCTGATTTTCTACTTGAATGCAACTCCTAAATTCCCAGCAATGATGTATAAGTATTAATTCCATTGTTATCAACATGTTTTGTAGACACCAATATTACGCTCTTTGTTAATTATTTCTTGTAAGTCTTATCTTTTTCTCTTATTTTGAATCTACTGTTAAATCACAGAAATTATATTTGTGCAAATGCAGCTGATAAACTCCATCCAAATCCCATTGGTTTTGGACTGCCATGTCACTACATGTTCTGTTTCAAACATCAGAAGCAACAAGTACATGTTAAAGTATCATCATAAGCTATGTGTACATTCATAAGCTTCTAACATTAAATACGTTCTTTTCATACAGCAGAGTACACAGTACCACTGCGATTGTGTCTTACAGTCACAAATGAACTTAATAGCTTGTTCTGCTTTCATATGGTTCACTTTTATAGTGTCTGTACTCCCAACAAGCTCGGATAATCTGTATAGTCAAACAGAACAAAAAGCTACAAGACGATGTAAGAGAAGTAAAAAAGGTACGATTTTTAGGTAATTCACTGAGTTTTAGTAATTCACTAAGTAAGCTGATGCTTGTTCATCACTCTGAGCATACTTAGTTTTTTTTAAGAACATTTTGTGTTAACTAAGTTTTATAATATATTCTTTTGACAAGTTTGTCCCTACTGTGCATGAAAGAACTAGAGGTTTGGTTTTTGAAATTATATGATTATGCTGGTATTTGGGCTGTGCAAGAAGAGTGTCCTGATGTGACAAACATCTTCAGAAATTGGGAGTAACGGTTACGTGTTTTGTGTCTTTTTGAGACTTTTTGTATTGATGTTCAAATATGGATAGAGTACCTGATATTTAGGCGGACAACAGTGAGGACTTCTATATCTTTATAATAATACGTGAAGGAAACCCAAACAGTTGTTGATACTTTGAAAAAAGTCTGATCTCATGCATTAGCTACTTCCAAAGGAAGAATCAAATGAACAAAATTCGCATGTACTGATCTGTGTGTGTGTTACATGCAATTTTGAAAATGAGGTAGTCTTTTATAGTCTTACAAAATAGAAAGCTATTTTTTTAAAACATTCTATGAGGTTATGTATGCAAATAAACTACAGTGAAAATATTAAACATGCTTGTATACTAAATATAACTCATCCAAATCTGTATGACTCATATGAAAGTCACAAACATTTAGGCACATTTTTGTAAGGTATATTTTTATGTAACTGAAAGGTTATTCGATAAGATTTCTGAATATGATAAAATGTATATGTATCAGTGAATTATTGTCACATTGATTGATAGTCAAAATTCTGTTTTCATGATATATTTAAGTAATAAGGTGGGGTTTTTTGTATAGCCCATGGAAATTTTGTGGAGATTCCATAGTTAATCAGTTTATAGAAAAGACATGTTTTTGTAAAATGTAAAGGACATTTTTTCTGAATTGTATGTAAAGAAATGTTGAACTGTATTCCCTATTTTTTCCTTTGATATTTTGAATTCATAATCTCTTTAATGATATTCTAAAAAAATTATATTAATCAGTGACCTATTGGCACTAGAAGTTAACATGCTATGAGGTAGTTCTAGTTTACTTAGTTTAGATTCCTTAGTATTGCATACACATGGAAGCTTGGCAGTCATCAGCTGAACATTTGTGCAAAACATCAAGGTAAGTGTAACTCTATCTAGATTAATTTAAAACAACGTTATGAATTGAAATGTGACTATGAAAATATGACAATTTTTTCCTACTATATTTTAATTCCGTTAACGTAGTAATTTCCTTTTTTTCCTCTGTAATAAAACTGACAAGTAAGAATTTCTGCAGTGTCATTTATTTTTCAAATATGCTTTTAGATGATTTATCTATATTTTTGTCTGAATTCCTGATTATTTCCTTGAAACAGCATGGTTTTATACTTATTTGGGCACTAATCATTCCATATTATTAATATTCCTCTTAACAAAGATTGGAAGAAAATCAAACAGGAATGATTTTTTCAGAATGTGCAGACAGGCGACAGTGAAAATTTGTACTTTTAAGATTAGCAAATCCTAACCGTGTTGGATTGTGGGGGTTTTTTTTAAGACTAGAACTAGATTTAAGTTTAGTTTCAATTTGTTAGTAGTGAGTGGATCTTTTGCCTGAAAGCCTGCAAGAACAGATCAAAGTTAGGGTCAAATTCCATCCTCACATATACCTATAAACTAGGCTGAGTGTAATAAAGCTTGGAGTATAGGCTGGCACTTATTGTTAATTTTTTATACTTAACTCATGGACTTTGTTACTATTACAAAATTCAGAAATTAACTCAATGGCAGTGATAACCTGGAATAAAACTGAAAGTATTGCCTTACTGTCATTGTCTTAATTGGTGATAAAAGATGTGTACCTAGCAATTGAAATAACCTGAGATTTAGCAGTTGTCACTATAAAATGGTAGTTGGTAAGAAAAGAAAGTGATTTTAAATTTCAAGTGAAGTTCAAATTTCCTTCAACAACTAATGCAGTATGTACTGATTCAGGAAAAAACAACACAACCCTTACTATAAAACCTACTATTTAATCTTTGATATTGGCAAATCTATTTAAATCTGGAGTTACAGTTGTTCTCACACTACAGAATTTTGGTATAAATTCTAAGGGGAGAAAATGGAAGTTACTGGTTGCTCATGCTCCCAAGGACGTGCTGGTCTGCTCTGCAGTTTCTCTCAAAAAATCTCTTAAAAATGCAGAAATTAATGATTTAATAAATTGTCCAGTTGACTCTTCTTTCATAGTTCTCTAAGCCTGTGATGGCCAGCAGGCAGCTGTGCAAGACAATTTGTGGTGGGGACTCAAAACTTACTTGCTGACCACACTGGTGTTCTTTTTCTTCCCTATGCAACTAATATTCCTTTTTGCAAGAGCTAATCTGATTAAAGTTTTCAGTTTCAGGAACACTAAAAGAGGTTGGAAGCCACAGCACAGCACAAACTGGAGTGCATACTGTAAGGCATGTAGAGTTGAGCTTGCATTTGAAAGTGACAAGTTGCTCTTAGCAACTTGCAGGAAAGCCCACTTCCAGCTGCATTTTGTAAAGACTTACTGGCAGCTGTCAAGTTTTTTATTAAGGCTGTTATAGAAATCAGATGCTTGGTATTTTCATTTGCCTGCACCTTGTGAACAGTGATAAAAACTCTTACCAAAGCATAAATTATACCCTTTTTTTTTTTTTTTTTTTCCCAATTAAGGAATTACAATGTCCACAAGAGAAATTAAAAAATGGTGGAAAGAGACTGTAGGAAATCTGAAACACTTTTGAATCTGTGCAAGAAATCTTTGAGTGAAAAGGCAGGACTTCTTCATTGTTTTCTTTTCTTTTTCTTCATATTCTGGAGAACCAAGTCAGTCAGAACACTGGGCTTTCTTTATAATGCTGTTCATATCTATGGGCTAGATCCTGTGGTGGAATAAATCATAAGGACTCTACAGGATATTGCCCATGATGTAAATTTCTCACTTCTTTTGCTTTTTAAAATTTGTTATACAATATAATTAAGTTGTCTTGTAAGATTGGATCATAAGGATTTCATTCACTGAAATCTGAAACTTTACACTTGACTTCATGTCAGTCAAAAGAAGGTGAAAGCTTTGGAATGCTTTTATATAATAGAACAGGCATAGGGGAAAAGGAAGAGTCCATCTGTAATTTAAAACATTTTCGTACTAGGGTTGTAAAATATTTTCAAAACATTTTTTAGATTCTCAGACTTTAACAACTCTAGTTTAGAGCATCAGGCTGAAATGCAATGATGGTATCATGATAATACATACATTGCTTATATAGCAGCTTACTATAGAAAAAGAACTGTAGATAAAGTTCTAAGTGCATTTAAGTCAATAAGAAATAATTGAATAAGAATAGAAATTCTTAATTGAATAAGAATAAGAAAGTTCAAATGGGTCAAGATTTCAATGTATTTTATAAGAAGCCATCAACACGACAGTCTGAGTTTTTAAACAGTGTTGTATAGTCTCCTCAAAAGTGTAAATGCATGATTTTAATACTATTATAAAGATTCTGGCTGACTAGAAGAAATACATGCTAAATCTTTCATTTTATATTAAAACCTCCATAATTGCAAGGCATTGTAATATTTTCTACAGAAATTAGAAGGAAAAAAATGCAAAGCATAACTCAACCTAACTATCCCTTGGAAATGAGCCTGATAACAAAAGCGAATGATAATGGTGTGTGTGAGGTAGCTGGTAACGTCAATATGCTGCTCATAAGGAGGCAGGAAACCATTTTTCAATGGTTCGTAGAGTTACAGTTGTACGATTGCACCAGCCAAGGAGATGTACTCTTGGAACGATAGCACAAAACAAATGCATTTTTTTCCTGAATTATTTCAGACCTTCATGTCATTCCTTGCAATCACAGACTGCCTCTGAAGGATCAAAATATGTGTACTGCTTTACAATACCTTATCAAGCCTCAGCTCTGTTTTACTAGCCACTATATGAATATACAGCATATAGAGATAAAAATATGCTCCCTGTATGCTTTTGGGGCTTCCATTTCAGAACAGACAATTCAATTTTTGCTTTAATAATTCCTAAAGCTGGTGTAAGGTACTGGTATGGAATGAATAAAGCTGATGGATGTTAAGTGCATTCTTCAATAGATACATGCAGGTAAAGGTTTGCAGCTGAGACAAGCCAACAATTTTCATATTTTCACTTCTATTTTCTATTTCAAAATTATGACTTCCTTTTAGGGAATCAAAATAATGTATTCTTTCAGTGTTCATTAGTGCCAGGTCTCCTGTGATAGCACTGGTTCATTTAGAGCTTATATCTATTGGGAGAATGTATAGCAATGCAATATGTAATAAAATTACTGTTGGAAAAGTGGGAAGGCTTATAACAGGCAAAAAAATCTTTCAGAATTTTCCATTTTTATTTTTTTCCCCACTTCCCACACCATCTGTGGAATGTATTAAGTATTTTGCCTAAAACTAAGTACCCCCTTTGGGATCTGGGAAAGGGTAAAATAGATGTTTATAGCCTCTAGCAGAACTTAAGAAAAGAGAATAAAACCAGAAGGAACATAGGTTTCTTCACTGATACAATGTTAATTTGCATAAAATCAGATCTTAGACATGTAAATAAAACCAAAACCAATCTCTGTAATATACTGTGTTAGTTTGTGTTTTCATTTCTGCTAGAAATGTTAAACCAATGTTTAACATTTAGTCAGGTATGTGACTTTTTTAAACAATATCATAAGTATGCTTTTTCACATTTCATTTGTGTTCCATGTATAACAAATAATGTCTGATTGTAAATATTTGTGTTCTGTGAAAATATTTTTACGTTTGAATAGCAAATAGCTACCTAAATCCATCATGTTTCTGTTATAATCTCATCCATAACTAATCGAGTTTCTATAAAAAATTATTTCAAAACAGTAGAAAAGTATCAAATAATACATTGATTTATACAGAAGACTGTCTAGCCCACAGTCAGAACCAGATTGTGACTAATTAATCATGACAAAAATTTCATGCCCTTATACTTTCAATGGGATTGTGTTTGTCCTAGCAAGACATAATCAGTCAAACTTTTGTTTTGTTGAGAATCTTTCAGGGAGAATTTTCACCATTAAAGCTTTATGCCTTTGGTACAGATGACTTGGTTACTGTAAGCTTTTAGGAGATTTGACTGTGAAGATTCTTAACTTCTGTATCATTTTCCTTTTACCAAAGAAATATCACCACAATTCCTGTTTCTTGGACAGAAATGAAAAAACACCAAAACCACATTAAAAAAACCCCCACACTCTCTACCTATAATTTTTATTTTACTTTGGGTAATAGGAGGAATCAAACACACATTCTGCCCTAGACTCTCAATTGTTTTTCATCAAGGACTTGGATTAGACTTTGGTAAAAATAAAGAAATTCTATTCTGAATATCCTTGAATAAAGGGTAGCTTACAGATGTGCTCCCAAAATAGAAGAGAGAACAAACTATGAGTCATAAGGTCCTAATTTCACCTCTACTTTTCCCTTGCTCTTGGGAAAAATTACATTGCTTCATTTGATGAACTCTCAAAGAAGTGAAAGATTTCTATTTTCTTCTAACCTGGATTACAGGGTGATAAATGGGGCAAACCTGTTTGTTCATAGAGTAGAGTGATAGGAGGATAATTGCTTTTCTCCATACAACCATAACCAGGATCTCTGAGTGTGATTATACAATTTACATCATAAAGTCTCTGGGAATGGAACCATCTTTCTGATGGTTGGTTTATCCAGTGCAATGGCTGTCCTTGGCTGTGACCTAACTGTTAATGGCACAGAAATTATTAAAGTATGAAGAAAAAAAGAGCTTCCCTGCTGTTGTGCATAAGACTAAGAGCTGTCAGTATCATCCGTCAGATTAGCACCAACAGATCCATGGCTTTGCTCTCACACCTCATAATGAAGGTACACTACAGCTCCCAGCTTGCAGACTGCCTGCTCAGAGCTCATGACTATTTGCATCTGCTTGGTCTTGGTGATACCAGGCTCACCACCTTTTTTCTCAGAAATAGTCTCATCTTCATTTGCGAATGCTAAAAATCGGTTTTTAAAGGAAAGACATTTGAATCACTTATTGATGATTTGTGACTGAGAAGATGATCACTTGGTGCATGGAAGTTTCTGCCGTTTGTTAGAAGTGCAGAGTTAAATCTCTTGGTTATTTTATCAGGAAACTAAAATTGGGCCTTTGTGAAAAAACTATGGACACTTATTTGATTTTTCCCATGACTGTAGTCAAAGTCGTAGACAACGTAATAATTCTGCTGAAATACAAGGTAATTTTACTGACATCTTTATAATGCCTAGTGAAGCCAGCTAGCCCTGCCTGTGTCTGATAAGAGAGAATCAAGCCTAGCTAGCCTTCTACTTTTCTGAGTGTTGCTGATTTCTTTTATCTCTGAGGCCCCCTTATGAAGTTATTTAATAAAAAATCTAACTTTGTAAGGCATATTTTTAGTAAAACTTAATAGTTTGCCCACCCCATTTATGACCTTCATGGAGGATGTGTATATGGGCAACATTTATGAGAAAATATTCTAGGGATTTACTTCAAATACAGCCTTCTAAAAAAGAATATTTATAGAGAAGAAAAAATCCATTGTGCATACCTGCAAAAATAACACAGAGCTTGAATTATTATTTCTTCTTCATAACTGCGTTCAATATATTCAATAACCTGTGGGACAAATTTTTCTCACATTCATGATGAAATCCTCCTGCTGTTTAAATCAATAAGACTTTTACCTTTCTATTTAAGGCATCCAGTTTTCACCTTCAGATTGCTCTCCTTAAAAGGCAACATCTTCTCTTACTGCAGAGAAGGTCTTCCTTTCATTTTAATAACTTGACTCTGTCATTTGCGAAGATAATAACAGGAAGCAAATCACTCAGACAAAGAAGCAGCTCAGTCTGGTAATCAGTTACCTGTATAGCTGACTCATGAAGGACAAATTTCCTACATCTTGGTGTCTGTCAAAAGATGGTACCTGAAAGAAGAATATATTAATATTCCCTTATCTGGAAACATCTATGTCATCTCAACGAGGAAAATTTGCATTTAGAAACATAAAAAGGCAAGTCACTTCAGAAGTTCTAAACTGGTGACATTTTATTCTTTTCACTTTTTTTTTCTTTTTTTTCTGAAGGCAATACTCAGTGTGCATAACGTCAATATACCCTGCTTAAGGGAAATTGAGTTGATGGCTTAGGGAAATAATATATAGAGAGATACTGCTTCAGCAATTCTAGTGAATCGTGTATGCAATTTTCTTTTAATAAGAAGAAGTAAATAAAACACAGGATCAGAAAAATGGGAAATAGCAACATTGGTCAGATATTAATATAGTTAATATGTATACAATATATTTTACTTAGGAAACAACTGAGCATCTTCCCTTTATTGGTAAAATGAAACATGCTCACTGTTGTTTACAGGAAAAACAAGACTGCACAAAAAAAATTCTGAGCAGGGTCTTTGCTTAGTCTTACTGGTCACTACCACATGGCATTGGTTAACAATGTAATTGAAGCAGCCTGGTTCAGCTGAAAGTTCCTGTACTCAAGAGTACGATAACAGAAGTTAAGACTCAACTCAGCATGCTGGTAAGCAAGTCGGGATTTTTCTGACTTTTTTCTTTTTAACTTGTAAGGACAACTGCAGGATCAGCTTGAAGTATACCAGTATTCAAAGAACTACATCCAATTCAGTGTGCTGTAAGTTTGTATTTTAAATAATTGTTTTCCATGTTTCATGTTTTATTTTTCCTTGGTAATTCCCAGGAATAGAATCATCAATCAAAAATAGTTGACAATGATGACATCCTACAAGTGGCAAGGCTGATCTGCAGATATTAAACAAATTTGGTTGAGTTGCCTGTAAGCAACTACTTGCATTCTAGCAATTGTGATGTTTTACAAAATCTTACAAAATATTCAAGTTATATTGGTTTAAGGTAGGGGTTTTGTTCATGTAACTTGAATCCTGAATACATAGATTCTTTTTAAGGTTAGGAAATAGCAGAGTCCCCTTTCTGTTTAGGCATGTAAGACAATAGTCTGGAATATTTACAAAATATATGGGAGATGTACTGGAAGGGCTATAAGAACTTCATCTTAAAAAAAATCAAGGAAGCAGCACTTGCAGATAAAAGTTGTTTTTTAGTTTTGTTGAATGCCTTCTGAATTACAGTTTAAGGAGTAACCCAGAATTCTGAGCATTAGACACTCCAAAAGTTATGACTTATTTACTTTGCTTTACAGATTGTGAGGTAGAATATTATTAAATATCTTCAAGTAAAATTTACTCTTCAAGAAAAAAGAAGTGATTAAAGATGTTTATTTTAGCCAGACTCTGTGAAATTTGTACATCACTCAGGAGATTAGGAATCAGAGTACACCATCTTAGAAGAAACTGTTTCTTTACTGAGCTTCCTCACAGAGGTCTATATATATACACATGTTGAAAGTAAGCACAAGTAGTGAGAACATAGCAAGATGTAATAACTTCATAAAGACGTTCAGAAGGTCAATGGTTAATTCAAAAATACAAATCCCATTCTTTGAATCCCAGTCTAGTACATTCTGTAACAGGCAATGAGTATTTAGAAGCAGCTGCTGTAGAAACCTTCAACGTGACCAACACATCAGCTATGGACAGAGTCAATTCCACCAAAAAAAAAAAAAAGCAGTATATTTATTTTGTTTTTATTAAAAGGATCCCTAGGTGACCTTTTGTGCCATATAGGAATATTTAATTCAGCAGGAAACTAGTTTAAGAGTTTTTAAATTTTTGCAGAGAAAATAAAATATACTCTTTTAATTTAATACAAATGGAATTTCTTTTAATCTTTCTCTGCCTTTCTCCCTTCCTGTTTGGTTACTGAATAGAAAATGAAGTATTTTTTTGAACATACCCAGTTTATTTTTCAAAGTGTTATGCATGATACTGGTGGTTACTTGAATCTGAGAAATTTGTTTACAAAATTAATTAAAAGTGTGTAAATATTGCCAAACTTTTAAATAATAAGCCTTAATTACAATCAGACATTTTTAAATTAAGAAAATCCACAGTTTTGGAGAAATTGCAGGTGTGACTATTCTATAATTTCTTAATAAATATCCACTAATGTATAAAGAGCACATAGTTCTGGAAAATATGGACTAGTTAAACTCCAACATTTGGCATATGTCTTCTGGGCCTAAGGTGTTAAGTCTTTTACCTTTTTATCTTTCATAATAGGATAAAGTTGCCAAGTATGGTTTTCAGATACAGTGATTATTAAAATACTGGCTAGTTGGAAATATGAGGATCTTAATAATCAAACTAACAGCGAAGCAGTGAAGAACCTATTGACTAGAATGTTAATTTCTTCCTATACTCCTTTGACACTTATTTTTTTCCAGTTTTACACAGTTCCCTAATTTTGGCAGCAGTCAAAATAAGGTCAAACATTTCTAATAGCAGCTGTTACAAGAAATATCTTCTTACATGGATGTTTCCCTAAGGCACTGACTCTTTTCTGTGTCCTATAAAATAGGAGATTTCCTGATTAAAGTAACACTTTAAATATTGAAGCATCTGGCACTAGTGCTGAAGATAATAATTTCTTATATTGTAAAGCCAAGGAATAACTGAATGCCAGCAAGTATTCTTTCTTTGGAATCAACCAAAAATATGACTACTAAAAGAACATTTTTAACACTATCTATTGTTTAGCTTTGGGAGCAAAAATCTATTCCCCTACCCTGAAGTGTAAGAGTGAGATCTTGTGTAAAGCCGTACCTCCTGATTCTTGATTCTTTTAACACACAGTAGTTGCTCTTTTATTCTGTATTTTATTTTTTGTTATATGCAGCTTTAATTAAAAGTTGCAGTTTGGTCATGATTTTGTCTGAAAATGAAGTACTTGCTGACTTTGAAACCCCTGTAAGAGTCTTTGAGCACTGTATTTTTTCTGCTCTCATTTCCCCTTTAATGTTAGATTAGGACTGGGATGCAGGTCTGGGATAACTTGCCTTGAACTGTATAATGAGTAAATCAGAGGTAAAATTCCTTTCTTTAACCTGTTCTAGCAAACATGCAGCTGTGGGCTGAGAGAAAGCTTTTCACAGATTTGACTGAAATCAGTTTCTGCAAATGGTAGTTGTAGATTTCAGCAAACTCATTGATTTCACCTATGGCCACATAAGCATTAGAGCTGGCATAAGCAAGAGAACAGGAATGTGAGCTGGTGTATTGCAGCCTGAAGTTTAAAACAATCATGAAAGTTGCAATGCAAAAAAGAAAAAAACCTTTCTGTTTCAAGCCACTGATATTTTTATTTTTTAACTCTACTCGGTGTATTCTATCACCTATGCCACATAAAGCAGTAATATTTGACCCATTGATGCAGGGACATAAAATGTCATAGTTCCTTAAGCTGACTGCTTTCATGTATTCCTCCTATTTATGCTACGTATCTGTTCTTCCTGGTAACCTAGGAATCACATTTATATTGTCTTAGTCAGAGCTGAGTCTTTTTCATATGGTATGAGCATCAGACTGTTTCTCAAATACTGCCTAAGTACAATAGGGCTGAAGGTTACCTTTGACATGGTTTCAAGGTCTGATTGCACATTGTGCCATAATCATTTTCTGAAGCATGTTGTGTATTTTGCACATGGACTGCCTGGACAGTTATGTTCAAGGGGATGATTGGCTTCTAAAAAAAAGAAAAATTAAAAATCAAAAGGGAAAGAGAGCAAAACTGAATGCCATGAGCAGAGAAAATACTCAGATGCCAGGTGAAAGAAAAGACAGATACAACCCAACTAAATATCCTGTTGAATTCTGGCTGAATTTGATGACGAGGCTTAAGATAGAAGGACCTCCAATTGGTGGAATGGTTATTAAGTCTTCATATATTTTTAAATATATTGTTTTAATGTCATGCCCTTTTAGTTGCTATGTGGATTGCCTTCTACTGCATTTTTTTGTAACTGATTAATTATCTAAAGCTTCACTGCTTTTATATGACAGAGGCTGAGAGGCAAGAATAACTGAATGGATGCTATAAACATACACCGAATGGAAGGCTTATTGTCTGCAACAGAAGTATTGTGTTCAAGTATTGTGTTCTGTGGCTGTCACTAAGCTGGCTGTGAACTGGCCTAGTAAAAGCCCTGGTGGTATGTTCAACAGGATCATGTATTTGGAAAATAATCTGATCTGGAAAACCTATCTTAATCCAAGAACAAAGAACCAATTAAGAATACCTAAATACTATTTACTTTCAAAACAGATTTTTTGAAGGAAGGAATAAACAAATAACAACACATTGTACATGCACATATTTTCATCTGTATTAACTTTTCTAAAGTCATGTCTCTACTAGTGTTCAAATCTGTTTGAGAGCTTTGCTTACTTTTCATATTCTGGTTACATTGTGTTATGTAGTGTAATTATTGTGTTCTTTAAATGAGCTGTTTTGAAATCCTCTGAAATTTTTTTGGATAAGGATATTCAAACTTACTTTGTGATAGTGGAAGTCTGGGTTTCATGTAGGCAAGTTCTGGACTTTGTATGAATGTGGAAAATAATAGAACAGATGTAAAATTTTTATGTGTACTTCTCAGGAGTAATATTTTGTTTTAAGTGACTCTAATCCTTATCTACCCAATTTCATTTGTTTATGTCTCTGCCTATCTTCCATACACAGATAGGTATGTAACATTTTACAAATGCCATGATCATTATTGTGGAATAAGTTGAAATAACATTCATTTATTTACTCATGGAGTGAAAAATCTTATCAAAGGCCTTAGAAATAGAAGAAAAACAATGACCTATTTCTGAAGAGCAGTGTCTGTTTCAGGGGGAATTATGACGTTCCCCACTGATATTAACAAGTAGCCTTTTTGATGAAAACAGTTCTATATATTGGTCCTTACATGACATACAAAACTTCAGTGCACTGACACGTTCTAATCATTCTAAGCACATTCTGAACTGTTCTGTATTTTTTTGCCATAAACTACTTTCTCTTCTGAATTTTGTTTTTTCCCACATAAATGTTAACACAAAATTGAAGGATCAAATCCTGCAGTTTAATTTTTCCCATGCAAGATTTTCAGCAAAGAAGTAGGGATTTCAGTGGCAGCTTTAGAAGACAGAACTTCTTTATGGTCATGGAAGAGACAAACAAAAACTATCACAGTCGTGTCTATACCAAGCTCTGACTATTCAAAGTAGTGGTTCCTTAAACATGAATAAGAACTTGAATACATGTTTGTTTGTTCATGGATGTCTTTGTGATCAAATTAAAGTGAATTGCATTTGAAAATCTTGAAGAAATGACCTTTTCACAATCAATATGTACTCAATTTATGTGTTGAATTGTCTTAGTAAATTCTTGTCTAATGGTTATTGATCATTACTTATTTAGTGGAGATTATGTCCTAAAATCTAATCCCAGTCTTCAAATAGAGCAGAAAAGACTACAGTAAATAATCAGTGAGAACACATGTATAGACACAAAAGGAAAAGTTGGTTATTTAAGAGTCTTCTTCAGTGCTATGAATACCGACTGTGTTTTGTTAGTATATTATAGCTTAATAACAAAAAGCAGTATGACACGTTTCTTATAATTTCCATTCATTCAGTTAGAAAATATAATATATCTGTTTGTCTTGCCCTGAAGAATGGACTCCGTTGTGTATACAAGATGTTGTGTTCACACAGATAACCATATGAGCTGATCTGCACACTAGTCAAGATGGGGGAAGGACTGGTCTTATACTGGGTGGAAGTAACCACAGAAACTATTTAAGCAAATCCAAAGAGAATTGCCATGCTAAAAATACTTAATGGCACCTTGTCCTGTAAGATAAAGGAGACCATGAATGTCAATGAAGTATTGTTGAGGCCTGAGGTCTCGAAACTGAAGCCAGGAACTTCAGGAAGGAACTACATGGAAGGGGTTCTGCATAAATGGGAGACCTCGCTCCCAGAACAAAGGACATGTGTTATAGGTGGATCCTGGGCCCTCAAATAGATTCTGAGTATATAGAAAAGCTCTGGCACACACCTTTTTATTTTTACTTTGTGGATATGTCTAAGGTTCCTCTGGAAAATCTTTATTCATGGCTTCCAAAGAGTTAAAGTATCACTAGTAGTACCCCCATAAAATTAGAGATCTTGGTCTTTCCATGAACACATTTATACTACTAGCATGACTGATGGACCATCACAATTCATACTGAAATGCCCGTTTATGGCTTTCAGCAACTTTATATCCAGGGGCTGACTGGAAAACAGTGAGGGTGTGAAGTAAGCAGGCTCCATACACATTCAGCAAGGGAAAGAGGCTCCTTCAGGGAGTATTCCAGAACAGGAGCCTGATTCAGTTGAATCACCCTCTAGGAGAGGCCTCAAATCTCACTGACTGGGCTAGGAAAGCAGGAAAGACTATGTTCCTTATATAAGCACTTAAATTCAGTTGCTTCACTAAAAAGAAGTCAAACAACTTCCTTCTGGGGGGAAAAAAATCCTCCCTTCTGCTTTAAATAATTCCTATAAAAGAAATAATTTCTGTGGTTGGTGTTTTGTTTGTTTTTTTTTGTAAGAGCTAAGAACTCTTAAAAGAGAGAGGAGGAAGGAGATCATAGGGCATAATGCAATGAGAGATGCTGATAATATTTATATAGGCTTATATATTTATCTTGCAGCTATGGTGGGCACAAATCACAAAAAGAATAGAATGGAGAAAAAGGGGAGAATATAGTGAGGTGATGACAGAAAACTATTTTAAGTTAGTAACTGAAAACTCCTGTCCAAATAATAATGATTGGTCTAAAATACTCTTAAATTTTAAGGTTGTGTTCAGATTTTTATTTATTTCTGTTAAATTCTGAAAAATGTTAACAACTCTATAAGAAGCTAATAAAATGCGGAAAAATCAACAAGATCAATTAAAGTTCAATGCCACACAGAAATTGGACGCGGCTGTTAGGCTTGGCAAGGCCCAAGAAATATTTGGTACCGTAGATACAAAAAGATGCATAGGAGAACTGATGGAAAACATTGTTCAGTGGCCGCAGGGTCTGGGACCATCAGGAGCTCCCGATGGTTGGCGAGTGCTCATCCCAGCCCAGCCAGGCGCGGGGCAGCCGGGGGGCGCCGGGGCAGCCCCGGCCCCGCCATCGGGCACCTCCCTGAGGACGGGGACGGGCCGGGGCCGGGCCAGGCCGCGGGCCCGCGGGTGGGCCCGGCTCGGCGGGGCCCGTGGCCGGGCAGGGCGGGGCTGTGGGGAGCTGGAGGCCGGCCCTGCCGCGGCGTCGCTGGGGCAGGGGCTGGCGGCCCACGGGGGGCTGATGTGGGGTCCTGGGTCCTGGGCAGGGTGCGGGGGGCCCCGGGGGGGCTGGGCAGGGGCAGGCAGGGCTGGTGGTGCCCTCAGGGACATGACAGAGGCAAATTTCAATGGAAACCTGCAGAGTGGCAAATAGAGAAAATTATAGTAGTATGGAAACAGTAAGATTACTTTAGTCCTCTTGCTCTTTCCGAGGTTGTTTCATAGCTGTGTCAGAGCATGTTACCAGACAATCGGCACATAAAGTTTTCCTTTTCAAAATGACAAACTCAACCATAAAATAAATTAATTTGACACTTGATTTTCTAAGGTGCTGAGCAGTTGGCTCTGACCCAGCAAAACGTTTCACTTCTACTTCAATCTCAATACCTCTATTCATTGAAAAAGCACTGGAAATTCATTATTAGAAAAAAGGAAAAAGCAAAAAACCAAAAAACCCTCTAAACCAAAGGATGCAATTATAGCAGATTAATTAATCCAGTGAGGCATTTTAGTGTTTTGTAACGATCTACTTTTAAACCTGCAAAGGCTTGCTGAAGGTTTGATTTGAATTATTTTTTTGTTGTTGTTGTGAAAGCATTATTATTCCTTTCCTTCAGCAATTTTTTTTTGTAAGGTAGGTAGGAAGGTATTTTCTCTTTGTGCACACTTTTTTTTTTTTTAAATGAGGAATAGTTCTGATCCTACCTAATATTTTTGAGAGATCAGATGAGGATCCCTCTACTAAAAAGGTATACAGTGTATACATATTATCATAATTATTTTATTGAAAAGTTACCATGAAACATGAAATCTTTAATTAAGTATTCTCTGATTCTCTGATTTAGAATATTTGAGTGGTTTAAGTTTATCTAGACTCAAGTTAGGAAAGGGTCAGAATAGCAAGGACTAAGTAAAAGTCAAGCAGCACTAAATAGAACAGTATTTGTATATTTTCAGTGCTTGGGAACATGAGAGCTTACAGGAAAAACAAGCTGAAAAATAAGCCAAACAAAACAAATAACCAACCACCCCACCACCACCTCCCCTGAGCAAGCTTAAACTCACAGCAGCTGTCTTTCTGACTGTAAACAAGACACCTGCTTTTGAGAAAGAACAGAAAGAAAAAACAACTACAAAACCTAAAATTAATTGGGGGTTGAGGGTGTTGGACGATTTCACCTCCATACCTACCTGATGCACTGAGATCCAATACAGGCAGGTCTTGGATAAGGATCTGAGGACCTAAATCTCTTGGATAAACCTTAGAAGCTAAAGCTCAGGACTATAACTACCTTCTTTTGACCTGGTTGTTGTGGTGGATAATAGTTTAGTGGTTACAGTACTCACTTCAGAAGAGTGAAACTGGGGTCCTAACCTGTACTGAACATTGTGGGAAATGTAAACAGTAATTCTGTGCTCACATGGATTTTAATCTGACTTCTGCCCTTTTCCACCCTAAATTTTGGCTTGCTCTTCTTTTTCTCTGTTATTCCCGAAATCTCACATTCTTAGCCATGTATTTTCTCAGCTTGATAAAAAAGAACAGTAGAGAGTACTATGCAAGGATTCAACATGTCTGGGTGGATAGGACACTTCTGGAAACGAGGTGTCTTCTTTGCATTGTCTGCACTTTCTTTCACCTAATACACTTCTTGTCTTCAGAAGAGAATGTTTTAACCTGAAGTTCCAGTAACATTGCATAGTGTTTAAATAACATTGCATGATATTTCCTGTATTTGGTGGTTCAGGCTCATCTCTGACATGGGTAGACAAGATCACCTTTCTGTATCTATGAAAAGGGCCTAAGTCAGATACTAAATTGAAGAAAGGAGATTATACTTCTGCTCTTTGAAACTGGATTCAAGCAGAATCAATACAAATTGCTTGTTAAATAATTTGGCTATGGAAGTGACAGACTACCTGCACAAAATTCTAATACAAAAACATGAGAATGGAATGAAGAAAAATTCATAAAGGCTTTTAATCCTAACAGAAGTTCTGATCACTTATACTGCCCTATATGATTCTTAAAATGGCATAATATCAACCTTTTTTTTAAAGTGTTCCTATTTAGAAATATTTTTTTTACTTTAATGTTTAATAATGCTAACTGTATCTAGAAGCTTGGTTTTATGGAGTTGGAATACTTCATGAGGCAACAGTATCACCTCTTGAGGACCTGGGAGGTGAAGTCTAATTGGGAGCTCAGCTCATTAAGAAGACTGGGAACATCCGCAACTTGGATGCCTGTCTATATGTGATGTATCCTCTCCACATAGTAGAGGTAGGCAAAGTTAATCTGATTAATTTTAGGTAACTAATTAGGAAGTAAATAAAGTCTTAGAAGTACCTTCTTGTCTGAACTTACTGCAAAGAATATCTTGGCAGCTCAGATTGATCTAAAAGTCTGTATGTTTGGGTGAATCCTACCTTGTACTTGCAAATAATGTTCCTCTGAGTTATTGTGATATTCTTCTGAATCACCTATTTTCCTTCTGTTTTGTCTATGAAAAAATCATTTCAAGGTGTTGTAGTATCGGGAAAAGTTGAAGTCTTCTAGTGATGGTGGGAACTCTTCACAAAATGTTCTGCTGAGTCTAATCTAGTGTCTAGTTACAACAGTTGTGGTCTTTTAAAGTTACTTTCACTTTTTTGTGCATGCTCCTTAATACTTGAAACTTTAATAATAATAATAGTGAACCACAAGTTTGTTTATTGCTTTGCAGTCCTGTCATTCCTACATGAATTAATGGTAACAATGTAATTATTTGGATTGCTTTCATACAGTCAAAAGCATTCTATAAAACAGTTTGTTGTTCCATTTTATATATGTTATTTTAATGAGACTTTTAAAAATAGATAGCTTACATGAAATCAGCAGTAGAAGGTGAGGTGGCATAGCAACAAAATTTGTAGTGAAAGAGATACGCCTTTACTGGTGGTTGTGAAAAAATACTTAGAACACTTAAAAAGCAATGAAATTTCTAAGACAATGTCCTCTATGCTCCTGCCACATGTATAAATGCCTCCTTAGAGTAACTATACCATCTTCAGGGTGCAAGAGAAAAATAGAAGCAAAAAAACCAAACCAGTCTTCAAAGTTTCTGGCTATCTTTTTGATAGGAGATGGTGATCTAAAAAGTGACCTTTCACAATCAGACAATAGCTTAAGAAAAAAAAAAAAAAGCTTGTCTGTCATTAATTCAAAACATGATCGCAGTTCTAAGAATTTTTTTTTCCTGAAAGGTTTTAAAAAATTAATAGGAATGAAAAAAGTACCATTAAAAAAAAAAAGAAAAAAAACCCAAACCCCTAACTGTGACGGTTTTAATCTGAAGGAATTCAAAAGCAGTTAAAATTATATCGACTGACTTGGAGAATAACATTCTTACAGAAACTTATTAAGAAATTGATAATCACAGTAGATAATGCTGATTATATTAAGAGAGTAGTCAGAAAGTCTATGAAAAAAAGAGGATATTTTTCACGTGCTAAATGGAATACAAAAATAATAACAACCTTGCAAGCTACAGCTGTTGAAAAGGAGTTAAAAATTCCCTTTTTTTCAGCACTGTCATTTTCAAGTAAAGGCAACCAACAATTTGGCTCAACATTCAAGTAATGGTAACAACTATTTTCACTATGAAAAACCTTACTCTGTAGGACTCCAATAGATCTGAAATGTTTAAGGGATTGCAATTTGTGTGTAATGGAATTCAAAACACAGGCTTGTCACTGGAGAAGACAGCTCTTTTCAGTTTCTCTGTACAGGGTAACCAGCAAGACAAGGGCAAGGACTGCAGGTGATTCAGAATCACCTGTTGAGGTGGTGGTTCTGAAAAGAAATAGTTTCTTGATGGTACAGGAAGGAGGTGCTATTTCTTGCACTATTTCCTGCACTATTAAAATAGTATTTCAGACTGGAGCTACCTGTTGTTTGGGGTTTTTAGGAGTCCTTTTGGGTTTGGTTGTTGTGCTTCCCCCCCCCCCCCAGTGGTCATGTTTTGCTGGATTTTAGAATATGAAAACTCTGAGAAAAAAGCACAATTGGCTTCATGGAATATTTGTTTTGTCTATGACCTGAACGGTGTTACTACTTGACACTAGAGTGTATGTACAGGCTTCGTTTCTGCTGTTAGATTTTTTAGGAGGTAATTTTATAACTCAGAGAATACCTTTTGAATTCTTTCTTTATACTGTATATTTATTTTCTAAGTGGAATTGTTTAGAGACATGCTTGAATAAGAAACTTGCACATGTAGTCTTTCTTAACTTTTGGAGCTCTGTAAAGAAGGGCTTGGTTTGATCTCATTGATCAGATCAACAACAAAGGTAGAATCAAAACTTACATTTACTTCTGATGCATTTGGAGGCAGTCTCTGGAATGAGTTGTTGTTCATTACCATGGTAAATAATATTTTTTCCTGGGAAACAATTTGTCATTTTCAATTTCAATTTTCAATTAGAAAACAAACAAACAAACAAAAAAAACCACAGCAAAATACGTAAGTTATTCTGGAGTTTCTACACTTGGCCATCTAGTAAGTACTAATTTAATGGGATTCCCAAGAATAGAGAATCTTATTATCCAATATCCTTAGCCAGCCTTTTCAACTATGTATTCTTCCCTGAGTTGGTTGAAGGAACAGTGTGACAGGATGTGTAAACTTTGGAGATAAAAATGACATTATATGTGTGAAACACCAAATAGAAGTGGCAGAATGACACACACTAGTGTCACTTACAGTGCAAGACGTTCTGAATTAAAAGAATCTTGACACTATTCCCAGAAGGGACAATGTACACAATATATTATGGGAACCCGGCACCTCAGTTCACAAACATGAAGAAGACCTGACAGTGCTAACAGCTTTGAGATCAGAAGATGTAGCTCCAGTGTATGGCATCTGACCTTTAAGAAAAAATTCTGTCTCTCTAATTAAATGCAAAGAATAAAAAGGATTTGTCAGAATGGGGTGACTGAGTCACCATTTCCTTCAGCATGACTAAATCCAGGACAGAACAGGACACAAATATGTGCATATACTGCCTTTTCATTTTGTTCCTTCCAAAGTTGGCAATTTACTTTATTACATGGCAAATAAACATTATACCAGAGAAACAGAATATTTTTTTTAAAAAATTAAGATTCATATACTTTGAAATCAAGAATTGAAATAAGTATATTTTTTACATGACCCCACTAGTAATTATGTCTTATTAACATAATTGTCTTGTAGACAGTTGGATTCATGGCAATATAACCAATGAATAAGAGAGCTCTTTGTATGGCAGAGGAGAATATCTTCATTGTAACTGAAAGGTCCTCAAAAGATATCTAAGAGCAATAAAACAAATTAATAAAATCATGTACGTAAGACATAATTTTCCTATTTTATCATGAATATGTAGCAATTTCAGTTTGGAATTGAGATGTTTCATGCATGACTTTCAGATGACATTAGATATTCTAGAATAAACCACCTCAAAAACTGTTTTGTGTTTAAAAGGTTCAACTATTACATTGAATTGCTACATAAGATATTGGAGCAGCTCAAGAAAGGAGAAAGGAACAGAGAATCAACGTAGAAAACAAAACATGGACTATAAAAGGAAGAGGAACACTTATTTCTCTACCTTGGGGCTTGTTCAACAACCTGCATTCAATATAAGGCAGGTTGTACTTGCTGCCACTGTTTCATTCATATAATGAATAAATATCTTCCCCAGAGAAACAAAGTCTTCAAGCTTGACTCTTGCTTTGTAATAATCCTGTGAGGTTACTTTAACCACTTCAGTGCAGTTTTTAATTACTGAAGTTACTAATACTGATTTATCTTCTAATGGCCCAATGGGGGGAAAGATGGAGTTACTAGTGAAAATAACAACCTACAGTTATGAAAAGGAGTCATCATTTTGCTGTCCCTTTTGTTCTTCTAATGCAAGGCAGTATTTCAAGTAAATAAAAGTAAAAACTAGGGGATATAACAGTTTTGAAATAACCTGAAATGTCTCTAACAGACTTAATTTTAGTTTTCACTGAAAATTTTGATTGTTTCAGTTATCAAATACCTGGATACATAAAATAGTTTCTTCCAGAAAAGCTACTGTGATATTGTCATGAGATCTAATATGTTTGACTTTTGATCCTGTTCTTCTCAATTCTCCTAATAAACTTCACCTCCTATTGACTGAACTCAAACTCTACCCATACACTCTCTCCTTTCTCCAAGAGGGAAGTTATTTTGAATTCTAGCACATACACCAATCAAGACAACAAGCCTTTAAAAAGGAATTAATATAGGGCTAGGATCCTCTCCCTGAACACTAGCCCAGCAGTAATCCTGGAGGGTCAGAGCTTGAGAATTGGAGAGTTTTTAATAAGCGAACTTTTAATTGCAGAGAGAAGCCATTTTAAGGTGCTTTAGGAATTTTGGCTGCAGGTTAAGTTGTCTCTTTTTATATATTGACTGTTTATATATCACAATATTCAAAGAAATACATGTGCTTTAAAGCTATGTTTTTGTATGCAACTATTTTATGATGAGGGTACCTTCACAATACAGGTGGCGTATACAGGTTTTGCTTCGCATGCTCTCAAGCTAGTTTATCTGGACAGTTTTTGAAACTTTCATCTGTGTTTAAAAATGAAGATAAATGTTTGTAAGGTAAAACGTGTCATTTATCTTCTGGTTTGTATAAAACTATGTAGTAATGTAGTAAGGAAAAAGCAGTGTGTGTCTATACGCATTTCTGATATGAACAAGTTAGTTTGTTGATATAAATAGTTGTGAACTCTGTTCTGTGCCTTTTCTATTACATATTATATGTGGAAAATGCCTAAATTTCCTTCTGAAATTTATATTCAAATTAGAAAGTTAAGAAGGACCCTGAAAGAAAAAAGAACAAAAATGTGATATACCTTCTTCATGTCTTGGCTGAGCTTTCGTTTTAGGCAATAACATATGTAAATTCTTAAGCTGAATTATTTTACCGTGTTTGAATAAATTAATATTTCACACACAGTGAAACTTACTTTACATGAACAATTTGTGTATAAAGAAATAAAAATATTAAGTAGCCTTTAATTAGGAAAAAGCTAAAAATCATTGTAGCAGACAGCCTAGTAGGGAGAAGGAGGAATTCAGGTCTAGTTTCAAATAATTAAATTTAGATGTCTTCACTGTGGGTTTTACATGCAAGTTAGGTCTGATCAGTGGAGTCAAGGGAGCCACTCATCTCTCGCTAAAGTAGATGCCTACATTTGGCCAACAAATACGCTCAGTTCCGTTGACTGCATTATTTAGAACTGTATTACTTATAATGGGAGCATAGACACCTATCTCAGATGTTAACCTTCACCCTGAAGAAATCTGAATTTAGATTTTTTAATATGAAATTAATAAAGTGCTGAACATGTACAGGCTCTAAGGTTTTACTAGAGTGAACAGATTCATGTGATTAGGATTAATATCCATAGACTGGATATTGACCACACTAAAAATAGCATTAACTTAAATAACTGACTTAGTCCTTGCAATAACAGAGGAAAATAAATGGAAAGAGAATCACTGTGCGGTAAAGAAATTCAGTCCTGAGCCTTTTTCTTATTGTCTGACCAGATCATCATTTTTTCTGCCAAAGTGCAAAGATGCAGTCTAGACAGCAAAAGGATTCAGATATAATAAAGATTCAGATAGTCTTCATAAACAGATTGGCAGGATCTTAAATAATATTTGATTTCAAAATCGTGTAGCAAGATCTTTCAAAAATAATCAAAATTGGCCTCTGCTGATAGTATTGAGGGTGATATTTTTATTTTCTTTTTGATCCTATGTGATTAATTTTTAGGAATAATTTTGAGACTTATGTTGACTGGTCTACTTAGAGTCGAAATCTTATTTATGGGAAAAGGTACCAGCCACAGCAATGTAAACAAATCTGTCTGTTTCATAGATAAAAATGTTCATCAGTGGGTTTTAAGTACTTTAGTTCCTAGATAGAAATATAATCCAATGGATTAGACAACTGAGCTCCTTGGAACATTTTCTGTTTATTCCCTTGTCTGGTTCTAGTGAGTCTCCTTTGCTGCCTCATGCTTCTTGAATTCCTGTTTCTTCAGCTTGGTGTCAGTAGCAAAAATTCTGTTAGAAGGATTATGTGTAGAATAGTCTTTGGCCTAACGTTTGGAGCACACTTCTGGAGTGTAGGAAATGTGATTTCAGTCCTGTGTGGTTGAGCAGAATGGAGAATCAGGGAGAGAGAGATATTGTCTTAATTTTCTGACACCCACCTCAGCTTCCATTGATACCCTAAAGATGACTAAAGAGGTTCATCCCGTGGATTATAGAGGATGGATTAGAAGGATAGAATTCAGCCTATCTAGTAGAGATGCCAGTTCTGTTAAATATTGCATGGCTTGTTCCAGAAAGGCAATCTAGTTAAATGACTGACTTTTTCATGGAAATACCAGGAAAATACAGAAATCCAATCCTTATAATACATTCACTTTGTATGCTAGAGACATCCCTCTCTGTCTCCCTGGATTTTGTTGTTTGGATTTTTTTTTTAAAAGATTATTTGTAATTCCACTTTATGTGAATATAGAGGTCCCATTATGTTGTTTCACAATCCACATATTATTTATTTTACTTTGAAAAGATCTCTGACTCAACTATTGCCACCAGCCTCTACCCCAATTGACCCCTACACACTAGCTTTATTTTCTGCATTAGTACTGCATTATGTTGGCACCCGAATGCTGGGCTTGTCTTTGGATTTTGCCTGATGATATTTCAAAAAAAAGCAACATTCTCTGCCAATGTAAAATAAAACAGCTACACTGATGTAGCTGAAGTATTACCCATTTACATCAGCAGACAATTTGGCCAAATTTTTAGCCATTTGTATCAGAAGATTTATTAAGTAATACAAGGGTATTGCCTCTTTTGCTTTATTGGAATGATGAACTAAAACCCCAGTATACTTAATAATTATATTAGTCACTAATTTACCTGCACAGAGTATTGGTTTGAGCCCTTGAATCCGTGAAGAATAGCTGCTGGCAATATTCAGTAAAATAGTATTTCCTAATAGAGGGCTTTCCCACTAGACTAGTTTCTCAGTGCTACTGTTCATCATTATGTACAGTCAGCTACTCTGTTGCCACCATCTTTCACATAAAAGGAGATGTTGGATTGTTCTCCCCCTCAGAGACAGCGCTGCACATCAACAAAGTCTTTACGCCTTCTGTAAATTCTTCATGAACATGTGAACAATAGCAAAGAATTTCTGTTGTACTAAAAAAAACTAGAAATTTTCATATATAAAATCATGTGAAATATATCCATTGAAATAAGTCAGCATTTAAACTCCCCTTAAACTTAAAGTGGATGTATATTCACTTGTAGAGAAAATGGTTTTTTCTCATTCCTTAAAATAAAGATATTAAGCATTGTGAAGAAGTGTTCAACTTAGACCTAGTTCGTGCGCTTATATTCCAGTTTTTATTGCACAAAATTGTTGAACTTCCGAGTGTGACTGTGGAATTTGAGTCATGAGTATTTGATATTCTGCTTAGCTTTTGGACAATGAACCTACTTGCCACAGTTTTGAATATTTTACTTTTGTGATTAATTGAGGAGAATAAATGATACAATATATTAAGATGATAAAATAATTCATTTAGAAACTGAAAATTGGCCGTTTCAATCTAAAGGAGTTTCTGTGCATTGACATGAAAGAATTGCAGGATTAGAATAACATCTAAAACTGGTATTGCTTTTTTTTTTTTTCTTTTTTTCACTTCGGGAAGATTTCACATAAACAGATCTTCCTTTGAGTGTTCTAGTGTATAAAATGCTTCATAAACTTATCAAAATATTCTGAGTGTCTAAATCAAACAAATTGTGTGCATTTTGTCTAAATGTGTCAGTAAAATCCTGACCTAACAGCAAACAGCAACAAAATGTTTTCCTGAATTAAATAAAGCCTGCTTAAAATCTCTTGAATTTTACTATTACTATTGTTATTGCTATTGCTATTACTACTATTACTAATGCTGTTAGTATTATTTGCCATGTGACATTTTGATGCTAGGTACACAGATTTCCATTGATAATCTCTGAAAATTGAGTCTAATTTTTTGCAGATGCAAGATTCATGCATGATACATTCTAGCTATAGGCAGGAATACATACTGCTATTTCTCACAGACACTAAACATCATAAAATGACTGATTTTTGAGGATTATCCCTTGTTGTAAATGCTATTTTTACATTTTTTTATAAAATTTGCAAGTGCAATTCTTTCCTTTGTGTTTGCTTATGAGCTTGATAAAGATAAACTTCTATGTATTTATTTCCCTAATAATCCTGTGAGATATTCATTCTTTATATGATTTATTTCCAAAGACTGAAGCTATAATTTTCTTGTTCTGCTTTGTGTTTGTATTCTTCTGTACAAGCCTTTGACCTATTACATTCTTAAGGATGATGGCCAATATCTTGTTTCATAGCTACTACAGAACTAATTTGGGGATCTTTTGAAAAGATGGAGACAGACTGATTTTTCCCTGTTCAATATCACTAAGAAAGGATTGTTGTTTGGTTTTGATTTTGGGTTTGGTTGAGGGTTGGGTTTTTTTGTAATCCTGGTATGTACGCTGAATATATGCTATGAAATATGAGTTACCTTAGTGGTGTCAGGGGAGATATTTGTGCTCCCTTTAGGCAATGAGTGCTTGCCTTTAGGATTAATCATGTTTTCTTCCTGTGAGACTTACAAGAATGATACCTGTCCCTCTTAAAGTATGCACAGACACAGACCAGTAGGCAGTCTCTCTCCTAAAATCTTATTTTAGACAGGCAGTCACAGGCTAATGAAAGGAGGATAACAGAGGCACATAAAGAATATGGTCGTGGGAGAAGTAATGGATGATAATTTATTTGAAGAGAAGGCATTCTTAGGATAATCTAGTGGAAAGAGACAGGAAATAGGCAGAGACGAAGGATGATAAGCTGAGGTGAACATGCTAAATAAAGGACAGCTAGGAAAAATGAAAATGGGAAACAGATTTCGAAAAATGTAAACAAATAAATCTCATTCAAAACTGCTAATTATTTCTGTGCCCAAATTTTGCTTCTAAGTAGCTGCTTCTACTAGTCTGATTTCTTTGTTGGCTTGTCTCTGCTGTCTTGTACCAAGCATAGGACTGAGCAGAAATGTGCCATTTAATATTTTTACACCTGGGGACAGATTCCTCCAGTAGTTTGCATCAAGGGAATGTAAAAAGGGAGGAGAGTCTCTAGGCAGTGCAGCCTTTGGTTTGGTTGCTTGTGCTCTTACCAGTTTCAGCTGCTTCTTGTCTGCAATCTTTCTGTGTCTGCTTTTCCTTATTCGTTGACCTACCCAATGATTATCATTCTTAAATACCATAGGATTGTAGTGGAATAATATAACATGGAAAGGTAAGCCAGGTACTGCATGTCACCAAAACAAACAAACAAACAAACCATCATTTTCCATTTTGATTCAAACAGTTTATCAATTTATTTTTTGTGTTATAATAAATCTTTGCTATTTAGTTGTTTCCAAAACATTGCTTCCAGTAAAACTGGTTCAGTGCTTTTTGCACGTAACACTACTTGAAAAGGTAAAAAAGAACAAGGAGATACTGTTTAGAAAACAGACTACAAAAAACAAGAGGTAAAGAAAGTTAAATCAGATGGCAAAGAAGACAAAGGGAAAGATACAATTTGTTTATCTGTACTTAGAAAGAGCTGTACTTTTTTTTTCACTTATGAATGATTTAATTACATTTAAGTTTTTCTCATCTTGTAATTTTTATTTCTCTGTTGAAAAGATACTCCTCATTTCCTTGTAGAGTTACAAGTAATTAGCTTTTGGCAGCAGCCAAGTCCACAGTAGAAAAGGCTGAGAGGCTTTGCAGTTTCTCTCATTTGCATACATTTATTTGGGCAAGCATTCATAAATTCTGCACTCTACAGAATTAAAAATGGAAGGAAAGCCATAAAGCAAGTACAGTTTATTTTATGAAATGAAACATGTAAAAGTTGGATCTGAAGAACTGATTTTCTGACCAAAATCTCTTTCACTAGCAAGTCTGATGGCATGGTTTTCTTATTCACTTATACCTCAGTTGTTACCTGTATGAAGGTTACGTCCTAGCAAAGAATACAAATAAGGAAAATAAGTTACATCGAATTTATCATGTATTACTTTGTCTAATCTCTTCTTGTAACAAAATGGTCTCATTCTGTCAATTGAAGTTTTTCACAACCTACCATCAAACAGCATACTGAATTTTATCCTTGATTTGGTAGGGATCTTTTAATTAATCCTTTCCTATCAGAACACCATATAGAGGGGACTGATTTGATCTATTGCTGTTCTTATCTCTGTTGAAAAATTTACAATAATGTTTCATTTTATGGAAATAATAAAAATGGAAATTATGTTTTCATTTGTAATCTGCAATGAATATTTTATTATAAGTTAGCATTTCTCTTCAGTGTTTGGGCATTCAGCCATTGTAACATTCATTGATAACACTTAACTGTCAGAAGGACTGATTTACTGAAGCAGGTTTTGGTGGTGTTTCTAAGAGTTTGCAAGAGTTATTGAAAAACAGAAGACAAAGCCTATAGTGTATAGGAGGCTTTTAAGAGTATCCTGTGGAAAAGATGTTTTAGAATGATACTGTAAGAATCAAACAGTTAGTCTTCCACCACATGGTATTTTTTTAAAAGTCATGCCCATTTTACGTTTATTTAATCATTGAAATAATCTAGGTTTGTGTAACAGCTTCGCTGTGAGAGCCACAGTACTGAAATGAATCAGAAGGCATTGGTGTTGCTTTCTTTTCTGTGAAATAGTAAGTGAAATATAGAAATAAACTGACCATGAGTCTTTGTGAGGGATTAGGTAGCAAATAAAGTGGCAATTGAAATAAGCATTTTTGCCAAAGAAAATAAATTGAGCAAGAACAAAATTAATTCTGAACTTAAAGACCACTAATATTGCAAATGCAATATATATCCAAATATGTCAGTATTGTTAAACATATATATCATTTTTCCGTAGTGTCAGTTTAGACCTGAACTAGAAATGTGGCTGATAATGATCTGTGTACGTAGTATAAATATTTGTCTAGACTTGAGCACAGCAGATTTATGGGCAATCTCACAAAACTGTCTTGCAGTAAAATTTATTTCAAGGATTAAAAGGCATGAATGATTTTTTTTGTAAGTTTATATTCCCACTTTCTGAAATGAGACAGCTTGTGTTGATTTGAGAAGAATGAATCTATAATGAAGGAAAAAAAAAAAAACCCACAACTGAAAAGAAATAACACCACTCCCATCTCAGGGTAAATGTGCCTGCAGCGGAAGCTATACCTACTTATACCTACTTATACCTATTTGGAAGAGATACCAAAGAATACTTTGTAGCTAGCAACCAGTTGATCTTTGTGCAGGGGTACTGGGCTTCGTGCTTCTTAGCTATTTAGATGATACAAAGAACCTTAATTGTCTCAAGATTTCTTTTTTTTGCTGTTGTGTTTGCGTTGGTTCTTTTCTACTTTTTCCGGGCATCATATGGACACTCTGCAATTCCTGGGTACAGAGTCATGGTGATAAGAAAATTATAACTTTTTATAGCACTGATAATACCGCATGCCACTCTACCACTGAGTGTGCTTGGGTAATAGGACAAGAATACAAAAGGGTACATCATTCAAAATGTATTTATATCAGTTACAAATGCTACTCCTTTGGCTGTACTGGATTATGTGAGAGCTCTGAAGATCCTGTATAAAACCTGTTGTATAAATTCTGCATTTATAACTATGCAGCATTCATGTGTATGTAGCTGCTGTAGAATTTAGTGTAAAATAAGTGACTATGCTTTACTTTACCATTCATTTCAGAAATTCTGAGAGTCTGATAGTAATCCATTACTATTAACTGCAGCACAGGAGGATTGAAACAAAGGCTCGTAACTCTTAGCCTACATAAAAAATGGGCAGAGTTGCCATTAGGTAGTTTCCATTAACTGACTAAAAGAAGAACCTGGATGATAAGATTCACAAGGTCCTTAAGCTTGGTAATGTTACATGAAGAGGAGTCCTACTCTTAACAGTTTCCCTGAAGTCCCTAAGTTTGGTTAAGCTTCTTTAATACCTTAATACTTTCAGTTGAGCTTAGGTAGCCGTGTCACTTTCTTCGCTACCTGAGTGAGTATTTTGAGGCCCACTGTAGAGAAAGGGATTCAGCTCTGTATCCTCTTTGCTCTCTGCTGTGTATGTGTTCAGGCTGCATGCATAAGAAAACTCTCATAAGTAGAGCAGGATGGTAAAAATCTGAAAGGAAGACAACAATCTAAGACATAACCTTTCCGATTTGATTTTTACTTGCTATGTTAAAAAACATTTTAATTAAAACAAAAAAGACTTCCCAAAATGACTGAGAACACATCAAACATATATTAAAATTTTGAACTGACTCATCCTTTTCAGTATTCAAGACAAAAAATTACTTTTCCAGTGCTAATGGGGCTTCAAACTGACATTGACTTTTTAATGTATAAAGTTTAGCCTTTTTCACTTCTGTGTCTTCTGTTGATAGCTGAACAGACATTTAACATATTTAATGCTCTACGTAATGCCAAAGAACAGAGTCTGCCAAAGCTCTAATTTCATATTTTAAAAGAATACTGTTGTGCTAATTGTGTGGTAATGCTTCGTAGATAGATAACTCCTGTAGTCCTTGTGCATAGTTCAGATTAGTAGTACTTATGGTCCTTAAATCTTTTATTCAGAGTTTTAAATGAAACTCTCACTGATTTTAAGGAAGTTTATCTGAATGAAAACCACCACATTTGTTATTATGGGTTTTTTTTACCCAAATCTTCTTGAGTCAATGGGCGTCTTCGTATGGACTTTCATGGATTTGGGATTTATGCTGTCGAAAAGGAACGGTGCCCTTTCAGTTAAGTTTGATAGAATGGGGCTCACTTTCAAAGATTTACAGACTTCACACCTCATCTCAAAAGAATATAAGCACCCAGTGTTAGGGTTTGTCATGTGTTACACTATTCTGTCTCATTGCCCTTTCCGTAATAGAGTGATGATTACACTTTCTCTCACCAATTGTTCAAGCTATCTGCCTGGTGTCTAGGGACAAAATTTAAAGCAGGTAAGTACTGATATCAATGGCTAGCTGACATCTTCAAAACCCCATTCAGATACTGTCTAATCCTTTAATAAGTTAGATCTCCTTAAGTTCTCAATCTAAAGTTACTCACAAAAAGTGTTTCCTAGATCTTAATAACATTCAGAAACTTTTTCCCCATTTTTCCTCTTTCATTCCTTTTTCTCAACTCTTTCCCTAAGGAGTCTTAAAAGACAGCAAGGAGATTGGCATAAACAAGTATTTTACTTTATTAATTTAGTCTGCTTATTGCAAAATGTGTTATTATTAAAATAAGAAACTTTTTTTCTTTAAATAACAGCTTTCAAGCTGACTTCATGCTGACCATGTAATAGTAAAGAAATATCCTTTAAATAGTTATAGTCTGATTCTTTTCTGTACCACAGTATGTTATAGTGTCAGAACTAGCCAAAGATAGCTTTGAAAGCTGAGTAAAACATACAAACGTAGATATGGAACCTGTTTTGAGATGTGAAAAGAAATAAAAAATGTTTAAGCATAAGAACTGAAATTATTCAAAGCTCTAAACACATAACCTCCAGTAATCCAATCTGTTACAAATGCTACCATTTTAAAGCAGTAACATAGAATTCTTTAGCTGAGGATCATAAATCCATCTATATCTGATCATATGCTAGAAAGATCCAAAACTGATCTTCATGAATGTATAACCTGACCATAAATGAGGAGTTATCTTTTGTTTTGGGCTGTCACACCACTCATTTCTGTATTATTTATTTCATTGAAATAAGCAAATTTTTTAATACACTATCAGAAAGTATATGAAGACAAACATAAAATGCAAAAGAACAGATGAGGTGAGTGGGAAAGAAAATCAACAGCAGAATTCAATATAATATAAATATTTCTTTTTACCTTGTTTCCTGATTTGCCAATGGCCAATTTTGTCTTGCTGGAAAGGTCTAGTCTGTCAAAAGCAAATGTTTTCATTAAAATCCATTTATGTAGGATACATTTCAATAGCAAATCAAGGACAGGATGACTGTTTGGGAGCGAGTCACTCAACAGTGCAGCTAAAACACACATACCAAGGTATTATTTTTCTTGGGGGTGGAAGAAGTGGGAAGATTACTTAAGGGACCCAGTTTTAAATCACTGCTCAGCCTAATTTGGAGAAGAGAGATAAACTTGGGACTACCCTTTACCAGATGAGTACACCTAACTATCACTCCCAACAAAAAATGACATGAAATAAATCCTGTGTGCACGGACTAAATTGTATTCAAAAGTGTCAAAAAACACCTGAAGGAGCAATGGTCATTTTAGCTTGAGGTGAAAACTGTTTCTTAGTTTATTGTATGTCTTCCCTAACAGAAATAGGCAGGATTGCTTACATTGAAGTGTATAAGGACAGAGGGAAAAGCTCTCCCTAATATTTTTTCTTCCTTTGTCACTGCTGACAATTGGGAAAGTACATATTTTTCAATTGCAATCTAGTTCTTAAGAATCACCAGCCTTTCATCGATATGACTAGGAGGGGAGAGAGAGAGATGCCAAAAAGGACACAAGAAAGGCCCCTAAAAGCTGCCCAGTGAAAGTACCTATTGCCTCAAAGCTCAGTAGGTAGTATTGCACATATTCTTCTGCATTGTTTTGAGAGCAAAAACAAAGACTGAAATGAAATCATAATAGTACAATTTAAGAATTATGTATACTAGGGAAAGTCATGTTTTACTACTGCTATGAATGAGAGGAAGTTTATTACAGGTTCTCCCCTTTGTCCATAACCCTTTAGATCTGAAATGTTAATAATTTACTGCTGTTTCACATTCATATGTCATCATTTTGAGAGGTGTTTTTCCTTGGAATTTTGAGGGATGTGGTCCTTATCAGTAATGGGATCTGTACAAATCCCTCAGTGTCTAGTTAATTATATTTCTGCATGATTTATTTAGACTATTATTTCCCTGTCTCAGTGGTCTCTTCCAAATTGTTGCTTTTATATTAACCTTTCCCATTGACTCTTCTCTATCTAGGGCTGAGCATGGATTCTTCCTTCATGCTACTCCAACTTAATAATACACAAATATCTTTATATCAAATGTAAAATACATCTTGTATCTCAGATAATAAAATATATCTAGATTTTACTATATTCTGCATCATTATATTATGATTCCAATATTTCTTTGGAATTTTCATCTAATACTAACTTATTCTTTTTTATGAAATTTTAAGTTTGGGTCATTTTCTTAGCAATGTTTTTCATTCTTTAACTCCTATGATCTCATTTACTTACCTGTGAAACTTTTTCTACTGACAAAGTTTACTGTAAAAGGGGTGCTGTGCTATGGTGCTTCTCCTGAGCTCTGATAGATTTGGTTACTGCTGGAGAAGCCATGCTTCTTAACTCTGCCTTTTGGTTTGATATACAGGCTGCCATTGGGGGGAGTTGTTCCTCCTGTAATACAGATGTGGTTGCAACTGGAGAAGACAGTTTCACATCATTTAACTTTAGACTAACCAGGGAAATAAGTAACAGAAAAACCTCTTCTCTAGTTGAAAGTACACCACAGTCTGGTATTTTTAGATAAAGCCTAGTTTGTTGGCAGATGGTAAACAATAAATTTGCAGCTACTAGATTTTGCATTTGGGAAATGGTTCCCACAGGATACGCAGTCTGATTTTGTAAACAGTTAAGAATGTGAGTGGCTCCATTGATTGTAGAAGACCTATTCATGTGTGAAAAGCTATCCTTGACTATAAGAATTTGTAAGATTGGGATCTAAGCAGGTCTTCTGCCTTAAAACAAAAATAAATAAAAAACTTGAACCAAACAACAAAACAACAACAACAAAACCCAAAACATGTTATCATAGCTGTGTTAGGCTAGAATGGTTAGGGTAATTTCTCATTTTAGTATTTTATTTTACTTCACACAGGAGGACTGTTAAATCACCAGTGAATCTGTTGTTTGGTTTGGGCTCTATTTAATTTAATTTCTTTGCATTCTCATGGCAATATCCTTTTTACAGACACTGTGAGGCACTTAATAAGTAGGCAAATGCATTTTAAGTTCTACTATGAACTGCTCAGCTTAAAAGATACCGTAGATTAGTCTGTGCTGTTATCTTAAATAACCAGATACTGAAAATACTGGTTACAAATTCATTTCTTTTTTCTCTGTGTTCATTCCATGACTTTTCTCTACATCCCTTGGTTCCTTGTAACAGACTAGTTAAAATCCAATTTAAGATGCAGATTTGAACCATAGTTCTTCAGTGATTTACGCCTGTGGTCTAGCCAGTTACTCTCTTTACAATTGTGTCATATTTAAATGCAATGATTATTTTTAATTTTTCAGTTCTCTTTCTCAAATAATCTTTTAGAAAAGGGCTAATTTCTGTGTAAAATCTTTTTTACTTTTTTGTTTACTTCAGTGACAGGAAGAACATATAAATATGAACATTCATGGCACAGCAACAATATAATTATCTTATATTCATGGCATAGTAGTAACATAGTTAGATTGTGTTACATTGTTTCTATTATTAAAAATATTACTTTTAAAGGAATATGGACATCAGTTTAAACCCTAAATTCCCCCTCCCCCAATCCTCCTGAAATATGTTACAAACTTAGTCTATGAATTTTTCTCTTTACTTCCCAGAACATTGATTCCTTTTACATAAAAAATTGACTCACCATTAGAAGAAAATAACCCTCAGCTACAGTTGTAATAAGTAACACAAAATTCCTATAAAAGGCACCAGGAAAACTGGGTTAGCATGTAGCATTCAGAGGAAATCACAGGCAAAGCTAATATCCACTTTGTTATGCAACTTAAGACTTTTGATTTTAAATGGAATTACCGGTTTGTGTTGCCGTAATCAAAAGACAACATTTCTCATACATTCTGAGAGAAGCACAGTTTCTTACAGAACTGTTGATTTGATGCTATAGTGGAAAGCAGCTGGGCTGCCATCCTAAACAAACTGTGCAGGACAAGATGAAGGGACAAACTGTTCCCTGATTGTTGTATTAGTGATCAGAAGTTGCCACATGAAAATCACTCTTTTATCACAGAGTAACAGCAATACACATTCACAACATTGTGTTCACCTGCCTCTGTTTAAGACGTGCAATTCAGGAAGCTGAACCAAATACAACCCAGTGCCTGGCCTCTAGTATAATTAGTAGCATAAGGGGAGGAAAACTTGGTCAGGAAAAACATAGCTACAAAATAAAGTAACTGCGTATTATTAGAAAAAATGCATTGAAATAAGAATTGTTCCTTCCGTGTAAGAAAAGGAGTTTCCACCAATCTACAAAACTGACATACTTAAAGTGTCAAATCTGATGAGTGGTTTCTTATGCCAGTACTTTGCCTATTGCTGCCAGTTTAATTCTTACTCTATGAGGACATTATCTTCCCCAGTAACTGCTACTGGTGGGTTCATAGTTAGTTATACCATTCGCTTGCTGCACACAGGAGCTTATATGTCATTTTTAATGGGTATGCAGAAATTTAAATTTAGTCACCTCTTGGTTCTAGACTAGAACATAAACTTCAGTTCCCTTCTTTATTGACAGACTGACAGATAATCTGTGTCCATTGAAATTGTAATAATATAACCACACAGCATCTTCAAAGTTACCTTTCAGTAGGCAAAGGTGTGTTTCATGAAATAAAATAATTCCTCACTTAAATTCTAAGCTACCAAATCTACTTCTCTAGTGGGGTTGTATCAATGTCATGAACTAACCATTAAATTAAAGCATTATCAGTATTTGCTCTTTTTAAAAAAAACCTGCATGATTTATATCTCATTTGAATTTGTCCCACTTTAGCTTATAACCTTGTTGTTGTGTGAATTTCCTTGCTAAATAACTGACATTTTGTGATCAGAAGTATATTTTTACCTTACAATTAAGTAATGTATCAATCTTCTTCTTGCAAAACGTCAGCAGACTAGGGCTCCAAAGTCTAAGGAATAGGATTACTTTCATTAAATGTATATGCCTAAAACGTAGTAGATATTTATTGCCATTGACAATAAAGGGGGACCTAGAGGACTATCTCAGCTGTCTACATTGGCAACATTTGAAGGTTGGGGAGATGAATCCTATTCCTTTTTTCTCTGTCATTTTCCTGAGTTGCTACATTTTTTGGCTTATCCCTTATTTGCTCAGATAATCTTTTAAAATAAAAACCTCAGAATGGAGTGCAGTGTTCTTAGTAGAGATGAAGTCACCCTCCTTTTCTTACAAACTGCTTCCTCCTTATATATCCAAAGATAGCATCAGTCAGTCACACTGGAGTCCTGTCTTCACTTGCTCTAAAAACAACCCAAACCACCAGGGCTTTTTTAGTCCTCGAATTGTAGGGTTCTGCCCATTGCTCCTCTCGCATCCACATACATTCTGTAGCTATGGTTTACGTTTCTTGTTCCTATATAAAGCTGTGCTTTGCTTCGCAAAAAGGATTTTTGTTTGAAGAAAAAAGAACAGAATACTAAGTGGATTTGTATCATGCTGCCTAGGTGTTTTGTCTTCATTGGATCCATCATTTGTAAGATTTATTATCAGTGATTTTCTATTTACTCTCAGATCATGGATGAAAACATTCACTTTACAGCATGCTGAGCTTAGGACTGAGCTTAGGAGAACCATGTACTTCTTTATTCTATTATTAATTCTAAAAGTGGTTTTCTCTGTGTCTCCTTTCCTCTCCTTTCCAACTCTCAGAGGCACAGTACCAATAAAGTACCATGTCCTGGCACCCCAAAAAAAAAAAAAAGCCGTTGGAAAGAGAGAAGAGGTGAAGAGAGGGCAGAAAGGAGTGAGATAAAAGTAATCCTACCACAAAAATTACTATGTAGGCCTATACTCAACAGATGGTAGTAATGGTGTGGCTAGAGAGCATTTATACACCCTTGTATATCTCTCCCATAGTCACCTTTTCCATTGTTCCCTGCTCCAGAAGGGAAGTGAAGCAGTAAGGATTTGTGTGCTTATTGTGCTTACTGCAATATTAATTATCTGGGTGATACCAAAAGAAACACTGACATAGACTTGTAATTTCAGATAAAGTCCCTTGATATTAAATTGTAAAAAAAGATATGGGTTTTTTTAACACAAATTCACACCAATTACTTAACTTTATTTGAAAAGAGACTTAGATTCTTCAAAATTCTGTGTAAACAGGTTTTCTTTTTAAACCCAAATTATGAAGTGAGGGAGTTGGGAACCTGGAATTACAAAGGAACTTGGAACATGACACTTTCAGATTTTCATCCCTTTGTGTAGCTGAATATTTCTGCCAAATGGCATGGATATGACCTAAAGTTTAAGACATTGGAAGCAAAAGATATGGTGCACTTATAAGGAACTAAAAATTCTCAAATCAGCCTATGAAAATTAAAATCCATCTATCTATCTATCTATCTATCTATCTATCTATCTATCTATCTATCTATCTATCTTCCCACTGGAAAGGAGATTATGTATATTTAGATTTATGCTTATTTTTTAATATTTTCTAATGTGTGTATGTGTATGGTAAGTATTTCAGATCAAGGAAACTTATTAAAAAACACTGAGCTTCTGTCCAGGGTATTTTCTTATTCTAATTTTCATTCTCAGACACTATGCTCTGGTATTAGGCAACACAGATAAATATATCCATGCACTGATGATATATGTCTCTGCATCTCTTTCTCAGGAGGCTACTAATGTGATGAAAAATCTTTGATAAAAATAGGCAACATAAATATCCCCCAAAAAAGCTGTGAATGGGCTCAATGACCCATCTACAAAAATATTTGGTGACCTGCCATGAAATAGTTAGAGAATGAAAAAGGCACCATAAAAATTCTGCATCCTGTTGGGAGCTCTGATATCTTCAGTAAGACTATTGGTACAAAGACTTCTTGTCGCAATCAGACAAATAGCGCTTGTGAGGGAGTGCTTTGATCCCAAAGTAGCATGCAAGCAAAATTATCTCTTTACATAATGCAACAAATTCAACAAACGATGACAAACAACTCACATAAAAGAACACTCACAATATCCAGGCTACTTTAGAAGTTCCACTAATTGTTAGGCAAATACCAATTACCACTGACTGGTTTACTGCTAATCATGTGTTCTATATACATTTGCAATACAAAAGCAAAGTCCTCTCTGTCTTACAGACATGAGGATCTAAAGGTGGGGGGGGAGTGAGGATGGATTATTTTATATATTTGTAGACATGTGGAGATGTTTATTTGACAGCCCTGCCCTTTAGTTACTGGTACTTGATTTGATGCTCAACTCAGACACTATGGCCACGGTCCTTGCAGATGCCTGATTCCATAGTTAGGGTCCATTCTACAGAAATAGTGTTTAACTTAGTAGTGCGGTCATTGGGGAAAGATAGGCAGCTCTGAAGACTTTAGGAAAGACTGACTTTCTTTCTCCTAAGTTAAGACAAAGCAACCATCCTACAGAAAGGAGACACCACTGGGAGCCTTCCCCTTAGGAACCCGTCTGACTTGCATTCAGAAGCAGGCAGTGTATAGAAACAGCTGTTTCTCGTCTTACCTGGTAGTATTCACCCAAGATGTGGGAAACCTATTTTACAGACTCATTCAGCCCCAAAGAAGATATTCCAAGTGATGATAGCCTCTAATCTTTCTGGTAAACTGCGTAACTATTCAAACATGCTACTGAAATCATGGGGTCATAAGAAGAAGAGGCAAAAGAAAACTGGAAAAAAAAACCCACCAACAAACAAAAGCAAAACAAAGCAACCACAGTCCAGAGAGTAGGTTCTGCAACCGTCTCCCAGTTTAGCAATTTGTTTTTCTAACATTTCCTTTTTATAGCAATGAATGCCACTCAATGGGTTGAAGTGTTTGACAAAAGACAGATTTCTTTTTATTGTTACTTAAAACACACTAAATACACACACGCACACATATCTCGATATAAAAATTCCACTGGAGACCAATATGTACAGAAAACATACATAGGGGAAAAAAAGTACAGTTCAAATTAAAAACAAGCAAAGGAATTACAATTTCTGCTTAATAACAGTAATAAGTTATGAAGTTCTGCAAACACGTATTTGAAATAATGTATTCTATTATTTTTCATTTTATGATGACCATTTTGAACGAGAAAAGACTTACAAAAACAGTATTTCTTTAAAATTGTCCCATGATGTAAATTGGTAAATACAATTTAAGATAATCTTATGGGTTTTTCAAGAAAGACACTTTGCATCATATTTACATAGAAATAAATGTAGAGCAGTAAGTAAAGCTAGGAATGTTAAATGCCATAGCTTATCCTCCTTTTTGTGCCAGCCATCTAGTGAATGGGCACAATAATCCATTTAATAAATTAGCTGGTGAAATGCTTTGAATGTAAAAGACCATAAAATCCTGCTAGGGTTGTGGGTATCTTCAGTAAGAATGTTTTTATGGTGACAATATATGAAGTGACGGTAACAAAAAAAAGGTAAAGAAGGGTAAAGAAAATAGTAGAATAAAGAATAATTTTTATCTGTGATTGCTTTGTTTGTTCATGTGCATTGGTTATATAAAGTAGCCTTCTGTTCTGTATCTAGGCAACACAAAATTGTTCCATTTTAATAGTAAACTATGAGCGTAAATAATAATTTTAATAGGCACATACTAGAAGAGAAATAAATGACGGGTTTACCCTTCTGTTAAGGGTAAAGAGAAGCAAATAATATATTTTTGAATAAAAGGTCAGCAATAATTAGATTTACTAAAAACTTTCAACAAAGTACAAGCATAAATATGAAAATGTCCTTTAATGTTGCCTCTAAATGCATGACTACTAAAAGACTTTTGTACAAAGTTCCTCTCACTTTTGCTTCTCTTCTTTGGGAAGAATAGTTTCACTCCTATGATTGCTGTATGTAGATAGATCAGAAATAGCTACTTCTGGGGATCCAAATAAGAAAACAAATTCACAACTTATTTTTTTTCCTCCCAGATTATTTAGTACTTAACACTTTATAGTCAGTATTCTTTACAAGCAGGATAGTGTGGAGGGGAAAAAATAGTGTTCTGTCTAGTCATTCCTAGATATTATTCTTTCTGCTGAACAATAATCTAGGGAGAGACAACATGCAGTGAAAGTGCTTTCAGTGTGGTTAACGATAACTTTTTTTGTTAACTTTCAGAGGACTGAGAGCCTCTTAAAATTAAGATTGTGTTGTTGAATATATGATAGTAGGGAGAAATATGTCAGATGAAGATGGTTTAATTTTCTGCAAGCACTTTTCCTCTCTTTTCTTCAACCTTATGAATTCCTGGAATCAAAGGATGGGAGCAACCAATCATCTCTGGCTTTCTGTAGAAACCAGCACAAAGAGCTTAGCCAAAACTGTAGAAAGTGAACTCCTGGTCTTCAGAACTGATTTCTAAAGAAACAATTACTTCTGTCACCTTCTTTGGTTGAAAATGACAAATAGAAAATAATAATTTTTATAATACTGTTTTGAAACATTCAAAACATGAATAATTAATGTTTCCAACCATTTTTTTTCTCTCCAAAATAATATGTTTCAGAACCAGAAGAATACAGGATGGAAACAAAAAAGTCCATGTACTCAACATTTACATTTCATAAAATAAGATGGATATGTGCAAATACAGAAGCATTTTCAGCTTTTCTGTATATTTAATGCATCTTTTAGGACTTTCTGTCTTAATCTTTTACTATCTTAAAGAATCTGAAGGCATCAGAATGGTTCCAGGAAACAAATATTTTTTATTTTATAACCAAATTTAATCAAATCTGTTCATGCTTCTCAGATATATTTTCTCCTATGGACAATCATTTCAGAACATCTGACTTTATCTCATCTGAATAACCAACCTAATGTCTGGAAATGGTCATACTACACTTTATAAATTACTTCAATATTTTCTTTTGTTGCACAGATAGATTACTTTTTTCATCATTTATGCCTGGTACTGTTGGGTGATAATTATATTCTGAGAACTATTTTGCTAACTTTTGAGCATTGCAATCTCTTAGCTTTGCTTAATTTGTAGATGATCTGAGTTAACTTCAACACACTAAGGATAATTTTTTTTACTGGTGATACACTGAGTGTAGGTGGATCAAGAGTATGTGCTGCCTTAATGCATGCCAGTTAATGTCAGAAGGAGAGCTGGATTGATTCTGCAGGAATAAGATTCATGTGAGAGATTTTAATAGCATGTTTCATTTTTTATAAAAGAGGTGGTAGTACAAATTAGGATGTGAAATACCACAGATTTCAGAAACACGTTAATTGCTGTCATAACCTTGCCTAGACCTGACAGGCAGCAGCAGTCTTTCCAGCGGTCTCTCTGATCTGTGCTATTTCTCAAGAGGAATCTTTGTAATTTCCGTCTTCCTCCTAATTTCTTTAGAGGGCAGTAAGTGATCACCTCCTTCCCTGCTCTTTCAACACCACTTTTCTGGATTGGAAGATGAGTCCCATCTGATACACCTCTGAGGGCGTTTCCCTTGCTTTCCCCTGGTACATGTATCAGAAGGTGCTGAGGTTGCACTTGCTGTGCCCTTAGAGATTAGTCCCATTAAACTTCTCTTGTCAGCATGAAGAGTGATTCCTTCAGTGGCAGTTCAGAGCAGGAGTGCAATTCAGTGTTTTAATTTGCCCTCCAGAAAAGGGGGGTGGGGTGGGGGTGGGTTTCTCTCTCTCTCCCTCAATAACTATAGAAGATGTTATGAAGATTGTTCTTCCTTCACAAAAATGTGCCCTGTGAGTAGGATCCTCCTACTATTTGTATCTCTGTCTAAAAAAACCCAAATTCTCAATACTGTTGTGAATATTTTCTAGCAACTGATCAAGGATTTCTGTCATTTTATTTTTGAAATGTGTTGTGTGCACATCTCTCCCCAGTGTGCATTGGGGAGAGGAGGGGGAGGGTATCCCCAAAATCACCTCTGAGAGTAGGGGATTGTCTCTAAGAAAACAGAAAAACTGAATACATACTTAGAAAAAAATTAAGAGCTAGAGCATAATTTGCAGAAATTTAGAAACCCCAGAATGTGTTCTAAAGCCAATGCTATTTCAATTTCTTTATTCCAGTATTTCTAGACTTCTCACGTGGTATTAAAATCACTACATGGATACGTAAACACAGTGTTACAGCTAAAACCATCAGGCTGAACAAAGTTTATCCTGAGATTCATAAAGAAAGAGTTTTAATACTAGAGCATAATAATTCATCATTGTTAGCCTTTATAATGGTTTAATGGTATAAAACATATACTATTAATTAGTGAAGTAAGCACAAAAAAAAGCAGCAAAACCCAAACCCAAGTACAAATATACTATTGGGAAAATCCCACATTACCTGGAAGATTAAATTAAACAAATCTAATTGTCATTTTCTTTTTTAAATTACGACTGTAATAATTGAAAATCTAATTCCTCCCTAAGGCCCAGAGTAATTCTATTAGGAAGCCATTATATAGCAGTTAAAGAAGTTTATGTGATGCCTATGAAATGTAGGCTATTGTAGTGTGAGCTCAGCCACCAATAGGTGACTTTTATATCAAAATGTCCAAAATTTACAGGTTGGTTCCTTCCTCTTATTTTTACTGATAAGATTTGCCTCACCTGTTATTACAACTTTGATAGGACAAAAAAATCAAAGAAAAGCACAGAAGACATGAATAATTAGATACAAAGACGAAATATTGCCACATAAGTAAAAAGTGAAGAAGGAGTAGGACAAAATCCCATCAGGACTACATCATAGAATAGTTGACTTAACAAGTCCCTTTCCCCACTCTAATTTATCTTTATGGTTATTTTGTTGTTTATATATTATATTTTTATGATTGTATATTTCTGATTTATGCCTATGTATAGTATGATTGAGAATAAGCCTAACTGAATGCCATGTAAAGTCCTCAAAGCAATACTTAATTTAAAAGTTAACAACTGCAAAGTTGAACGAAGAGTATATATATCCTCTAAATCATCAGAAAAATAGTCAAGACTGATACAAAATAGCAAATAATTTACCTGTTTTGTTAATGTAGTAGGGCAAGATTGATCACAGTCTTCCAAATTTATTCAGAGCTTTATAGAAAACTTATGAAAGAATGTGTTAAAACAAAGAAGCAACTGCATGTTTTCATTGGTTTGAGCATAACGTATTATTATTTTCAAATATCTTCTTTTTTTTTTTTTTTTCAAGTTGAAGAAATTCTTCTGTTTACCAAAAAAGCCCACTTAATTTATGAAACAACTATATGGAAGTTGTTTGTCAAACATCATAGTTATAGATATTTAGTTTGATGTTTCTCTAGGAATTCTCTAACTTAGAATTGTCAAGTATACTTTAAAATTCTTAGGATCTCTGTGTGTAAATGATTGGATTAATAAGAAGTGATAAGAAGAAGTTTATACTGCTTTTTTTCTTTTTAAGAGAGTAATTGTGGCACATAATAGTTTTATTGTCAAGGTAAACTCCTCCTTAGAAACACTAATTCTGAATACTCTGTGTGTTTGAACGTGCAGCAGAATAGATTTAGTTCACTTTGTTAGAACTGTGAATGCTGAGGTACATTATTTAAATCCATTTATTTTGCCAGGGGATTCATGATGTGCACAACCAATCTGAGACAATCTATTTTAATATATTCTGTGGACTTCAGTGTCAAAGACTTAGAAAATATAGTTTTGTTAAAAACTTCTTTTAAATAAAAAGAACGTAAATTTGCATATAGGATTTGTAGTTCCTGAAATATTACCTTATCTTAGTCAAGTCTTCTAAAGCTCTATTTTGAATAGTAGATGGAGATAGAAGTGCATGAACAATTTTATTTTTCTAAAAATTTTATTTTAGCCATTCATTTTAGGCCTTTCAGCACAGGCAACATGTATGAGACGTGTGAGGCATGTGAGATGCAGTGGCAATATTGCTCTCATCTGTGGCTTCTGGCATTGGGATGGTTGCTGAGGGCCCTGTAAATCACTGGAAGAATGAAGTTGAGCTTTATCACAGCCTAGTAAGCCCACCTATAGCTGCTGGGTCGTAGGGATACAGACAGGCCTTGGGATACAGACACCTAAGACATCCTTACACGCTAACCAGACTTGTGGTCAAAAAGATTAAGTACATCCACATGTGATCCTCCTGAACTCTGCCATTTTGGCAAATTCAGCAACAGAACAGTATTTGCAGTCTTGTTTACCAATTAGGTTTAATTAAACACAAAGTAAGTTTAACCATTTATCGACCATGTTAAGAAGGAAAAAAAACTAGAACACCAGAAGATATTATATTTTTCTTCAAGCCTTCCTTAAAAACTAATGGCAAAGGAAATTTGGTATTGGAATATGCCAATATCCTCTGGTGTAAAAAATAGATACATGTTCTATGTAATCTAGTGCTTTAATACATCATGGTTCTGTTTAAGTGGGAAGCTTTGCCCACATCCACTGACAGGGTTCTTCAGCAGGCATCTTAGATGTTGCATAGGAAATTTCATTTTAAAGGAGCATTTAGTACAAAACCCTAGTGGATCAAGATAAAGAATTATGAATCATTTACTGTCATTGAAAACCATTTATGCTATGCTGTTGTCAAAGAGGTCTGTATAGTATAATTATTAATCATTTTTAGAATATATATACACAGTATGTAGCATAAAAAGTCTTTTAATAATAGTCTCACTTTTCAACTTTATTTTTGGGTCCCAGGAATTTTATTAAAGGTTTTGCCAGTGATTAGTCCCTGACAGACTAGCGAGTGGTAAGGGTAATTTCTCCCCAGTCCCTTTCTTCAAGTCTTTGTCAAGGAGCTGAGCATTTTTCAGATTATTAAGGATATTACGAATTCTAGGCAAATATTATCAACAGAGCTGATTTGTCTACTTTCTCAGAAAATCCTACTACATGTTACATGAGCTTTCAGAACAGCATGCTATTTACTTTATAGGTTATTGACACGTATGCACCACAAAAAAATAAGGCAAAGGCATTATCAGCTTTTTTGAATAAAGAAGTCAGAATGTAATTAGCTTCTCAGAACAACCATTTGTAAAGATTAAACTAATGCAACATTCCTGCTTATTTTTAACAATTCACTATTAGCTTAAAAATATGTACTTACTTTCTGATGATTTAAAAATCCACTGTACTCCACATTGTGAAAAGCTCAACTCTTAGGTAAGCCTAAACATAGTGTTATTTATGATGCAAAATAAATGCTTATGAACTTTGTTTCACTTAATAGTAAAATTTTTTTGAAATTAAAAACACAATGGAAGGTAAAGAAATAGTGCAAGTCCTTTACTTATGCAGAGTCAGTTTAGCTTTTAACGCAGTACCATGTGTGCTTGTTTTCTGTGCTTATCAACAACAAGCATTTTGCTCCACCAGCGTTCAAAGCATGTTTTTGCAGGCAATGTCTAGAATTGATCCATATCCAATTGATGGCTCCCGCGCAGGGCGCTGATGAGTGTCCAGGCTTCAAGCCAGCTGAATATTACCAACACAAAATCTCTTTCCTGAAAGAAGAAGGGTCAACTTGGATGCTTTTTTCATCATAGATTAACGGGCACTGATGCAGTAGCTTCTGCCTTTCAAATGCTGCTGAGTGAATAATAGCTGGTGCATTGGGCCAGGTACAGTTGTTTTATTTGAGTTCTGTGCTTGTAAGCGTAATAAAGGAAGCAACAGCAGCCACAAATAACTGAATTGAAGTTTGTGGACATATTGTGGACATATAATGAAGTGTTGTGTGATCAATGTCATTCTCTCAAGTTAATGGTTAAAAAGAACTTGCTCTTTAAGTGTATATATTTGCTATTGTGATAGATGGCAATGCACTTATTCTTCCTTAAAGCCCTAAACTTGAAACAAAGCATTATGAAAAAAGAAGACTCTAACTGGAAAATGAGGAGTTTGTTCTTTTCATCTGCTTAGTTGCATAGTTATTTCCATCCTAACTAAAAAAGGATAACTTTAATTTTAATAGCCTTCTAATTCTGAAGCTGTTATTCTGTATTCTAGATGTATAATATTTTGCTTTCTTTTAATATTTCTACCTAAAAAAAAAAAAAAAAGGAAAAAAAGCACAGTTCATTAGAGCCTAAGCCCTCTAAATATTATGCTCTGTTTGCTAGTTTAGGGGAATAGGGTTTATACCTGAGAACAGGAATCAACACAACCCACTGAGGTAACTCGTGTCTGCTTCTTGCAACTGAGAATGGTGCTTAAGAAGATAAGACAGTTGTCCACGGAGCAGAAGACAAGTGAGACCATTGCTAATGAACATTTATTAACCATCGCCCTCTTCCAAGTGGTCAGTCCTCATAAGAAGTCTGCCATTTGAAATTACATAGCCTTTTATAATAGATTAGTGATGTCAGGCTACCTATCAGGAAAATGTTTTATATTAGATGCTGCATTCTTTTCCTTGCGTTGTCCTGTTTTGCATTTAAAAGTGCTTACCTCTGCAAGTACTTTTATTGTTGGTTTTTTTTTAATGAGTGCCTTGTGCGGTATATTAGTTGTTCAATATGTGTTACTCCTCTGCTTTCTGATGTTTTGCTGAGTTCATTCTTCTAACTATGCATGCAGCCTTAAGCTCAAAATAAGACACACAAGAAAAAATGTGAATGGAGGCACAAAAATTCAGCTTCTTTTGAGGGACATAATTGCCCTACTTTTTCCTGTTAATAGCGGGGCCACTCTCCCATCAGATCAGCTCACTGGAAGCCACAATTTTTGCCAGCTACCTCCGTGTCACTGAGACATTTTTGAGGCTTTTTTGGTCACTGAAGATTTTTCCCAGATCATCTGTTCCAAGGGGGATGAATGGTGCTGATCTGCAAATGCCTAGGACAGTGTTAAGGGTGTTACAGACACAGCTGCAGGAGGCCATAATTAATCCCGAACTGGAGTGACCCTTGCCACATTTTTTTTGTTCTGCATTACTCCCTTCCCACTATAGGTCCAATGCAGAGAATGAGCATTATCCTACTTCCAATTCTTTGCCATCCATTGAATCCTTACACTCAGCTGGTCTCTGTGAAAGAGCTGGATGTTACCTGTAGGGTGTCTGTTGCACCAGTATGCATCTGCCTTGACTTCATTGAACTCACAGAATCAAGGTCACTCTGCTACGCTTATTAGATAACAGTGTTATTTTATTTAGTTATTTAGTTTATTTATTTACAGAAACATACAATTCCAAGTGTTTTTCCATTGGAAGTAGTGGGCATCTATCCAATTAATGACAAGTTGAGTGAAAAGAATTGTAGGCAATGGGAATAATGCACTCTGACTGACATGGAAATAGTCCTTATCTACTGTGTACAAAACGCTAATTCTATGCAAAACAACATTTTCTAATAATTTCTTTCAGTCAAGACGAAGTGGTTAGTTTTGATACAGCTAGCTGCCATCCAGTTCTTAAATAAGACAGCAAACAGCAGTATTCTTACTGGAGAAGAGGAGGCTACAACATAAGAAAATAAAACTAGAGTCAGAAGGTATATGTCAGTGTTGGTGACTACTTCCTACTGCTAACAGAATTCACTGAAGGGCCACTTGGGGTGACTCTTAATTTGGTTGAATACTAAACTGAATATATGGCTTAAGAGGACATCTGCCTTTTTTCAGAGGTAACAGTACCATTATACTAACAACCGATTGACCAGTAGAGAAATTTCTATTTTGGTGAGCTTCTTTACAGTTCAATGGAAACTTATGAGTTTACAGTGCAATTTTATTTCTCTTAAAAGTAGCATTACATAAAAACAACAAAAACTGTTTGGTAACTTTAAGTACTAAACAAAAAATAACCCAATGAAGTTCTTAACACTGTGAGCCCTTATTTCTCATTTTCACAGCAACTTGTAAGCGCTTGTTTTTTGACACCAGTATACTAATGTAATAGTTTTGTCCGCTTAGTCACGTAGTGTTTCTCCTAGCAAGAAAAAATTACACCTGATCTCCTATAATCCTTTTATTAGAAAGATTCAAATCTTTTGAAGATGACAATTAAAAATTAAAATCCCCTTGCTGTTTTTACAGCTGGTTGCTGTTTATATCATGCAGGTTAACTTTTCTGTCATTTTTAGGGGTAAACTTAATGTCTTTGTTTGGTAAAATATGTAAATTTTTTTTTCCGGTGTCCTGTCAGGTATTCTCTGTTATGAATGACCAGATAAAGATGTTGTCTCTTCATCATAACATTGGTCTTTTAGTTGAAAAAATCAAAAGTATGTTAATTTAGTCTTAGTTTCTTGTAGGTTTCATCTATATTTTGTAATAATAATAATAATAATAATAATAAAATTCCAGCTTTCATAGACCTGCAGCACGCCTCTTCTTGATGAAATAGGCACTTCTAAAAAGTGACCAGATGCTTTAGAAGTGGACATCTGTGCCACAACTATGAAATAATGGACTGGGTCTGGCTGGGATGGAGTTAAATTTCTTCAGAGCAGCCCCTATGGTGCTGTGTTTTGGTTCTATGGCTAATACAGTGTTGATAACACACCAATGTTCTGGCTATTGCTGAACAGTGGCTGCACAGGGCCAAGGCTTTTTATTTTTCTCACTCTACCCCGGGGCCAGTAGTCTGGAGGTGGGCGAGAAGCTAGGAGGGCGTGCAAGAATTGCGACAGCTGACCCAAATTGGCCAAGGGGGTATCCCGTGCCATATAACATCATGCTCAGAGGACATAACATCAAAGGAAGAAGTGGGGTGGGTTTGGCTTCCAAGCAGCTGCTGTTCAGACACTGGCTAGGTATCAGTCTGCCTGTGGGAGGTGGCGAGTGATGTCCTTTTCCTTCAGTTGTTTTTTCCTCATTCTTTCATCTGTTACGCTGTCTTTATCTCAAACCACAAGTTTTCTTGTGTTTCTTCTTTGCCTTTTCTCCTCATGTGTTTCTGGTGGGGGGGTGACTGCACTGAAGACTTGTGGGTGCTTTGTTGCTGTCCAACACAGCACAAAAAAGTAGTGGCTCATTCAGTTGTTTTTCTGTACTCATAACGCATTTCTTTTGTTAAATGCCTTTGGATTTGACCATCTAGATCAGTGGTTAGAGAATATTTTCAAAGCATAGGCTGACTGAGTACACCAGGTATTTGGCAGTTTCTTCTCCAACACACACAACTTTTTTTCACCTTTTTTTTTTTTTTCCTGGCAATGACATTCTTAGAGCAATTAATTGATTTTAGCTTGGTTTGTTTTGGTTTTAATCAGGCTGTTTATAATGCATTCAACAACAATCTCTTTATTGGACCTGCTGTTTTATTGATTGTATTTTATCTAAGGGCAGGTTTAACTTGTGAATATTTAGATAAATAGTAAGTAAGAAGACAATAGATCAATGAATGTGTTCTGCAATGTTTGTTGCTGTCATCTTTATTTACTATTTTTTTAAAAAAACTACATTAATAACAATTTGGAAAAGCTTTTTCAGTGACACTTCATATAAAGTTACGTGCTACTCATCCTGAATAATGACAATAGAATTGAATGTTGAGAATGTCTTCAATCTCTAACGCCTTAGATAACATTCATTGGCCTAACCTCATTGCACAATAAATTCAGGGCTTTTTACAATGAACGAGGCAAATTTAAAAGCAGTTAAGGTGTCATGTACAAATTACAACTGGATTCATTAAAACTATTTCACTGTAGAAATATAATTGTTTAACTGAAGGAAACTTGTTGACCTCCCTAGTGCTCAGAAGAATTTATGCTACCTAAGAAGCTTTTCTCTGTTTAGAAATGTGGATAAAAATAGGTTTTAAATCTTGTTAAAATACGTCCCATTGTCTTCTCTCATTCTTTTTCCCCTAAGTGTTTTTATAAACATATGCTATCCAGGACATTTTCAAAAGGCTTTTATGTATTTAAGACTAGATATTATCCTGAACTGTAAAGAACACACTATAGATTTCAGTACTGAAGCAATATAGAAGCAAATAATAATAATCTCACTTCACCCTCTCTCTGACCTATACTTTTGAACTGCATGTGGTAATGAGGTGCTCTTTCTCAAAAACACAACGGAAGTAATTTGAAAGAATCCATCAAGGTAGAATCATAAAAGACTGTTTTCTTGCTTAAGCCTGAGTTAGAAAATTGGACTAAAGACATCACTATCCTTTATATTTTACCATAATTTATTGACTCATATGAAAACTGTAAGCTAAGTTGTCTTCACTACGTTATTCTCTTCGCTTATAATGTCTTGAGTTAAAATTTAAATGCATGTTATCTGGAGCTGGGTAGGGTAAGCAGCCATAGCAGGCAGAAATTTCTTTCTGTGACCACTACTTCAGAATAGTAGGCCATATACTGCCTGAGTTGCTCAATGTTAAAAAATTTGTTTTGACAGTAGCACCTGCAAATTTCAAACCATTTTGCAGGTGAAGGAAAAGCCTTATTGGTTTGTTTTCAGGATGAAGAAGTATCTGTGTAACGTTATTTCTGCACAGGCCCATACATTGCCACTCCACAGTCTCCCCATTTGTCTTAGTCATTAGTTAGCTGTCTCGGACTCCTTCCGCACAGAGTGGGTCTGTGCAGCAGTGACGCCTGCTCAAATTTGCATGGGCCATTCATGGTGCAGGAAAAATTCCGCAATGTTTTTCTTCCTGCTAAATGTGTGCTGAGGACACCATCATTCCATCTTGTACGCCACCATCTTTGCAGTAAAGTTTAAATAGTACTGTTAAAGTTACACATAGAGTCAAAACAAAAAGGAATATACAGTTATACTGATTCCTATCAAAATATAATCTAGCCAAGCATCCTGTCTCCAAACACTGTTGAGGCTGTTTGGGGACGGTTAGGGAAGGGTAAGCATAGGACAAACTTATGTCATAATTCCCTCTAATACTCCTCTATCCTCCAACTATTTATATCTCAGGGACTTCCTAAACCAACTGTAGTCTCTATGTACTCAGTAATCCCCAATGGATTTCACTTCACATTTGAACACTTTCACATTTGAGTTCAACATGTACACTTTTATAGTAGTAAATGTGGTGTGTATAGCAAAAGCTATTAGAAAATATGAAGACTCTGCTATATGCTCGCCGTTTGCTCTTTGCTTTAAAAAGGCCCTACTCTGGCATTTCACAAATGAAAACAAAAGAAGACATGATTGTGCTTCAAAGCATAGCCTTTTGTATCTTATAGTGCTTATGTCATATTTCTGTTCGGATACTGTACAGATCTTATTTGTGATAACTTTGCCTAACAAACAAATTGCAGCAGGCTGTACAGGTCTGGGCAGCAGTCGAGGCATTAAGACAAAAGAAATGTGAAGCCAGAAAATACAACAGAGGCTTAAAAAGGAAGCGCAAACAGATTAAAATACGCTAGCTTGTTGATTTTGTACAGATTTCCTGATGATTAATTTTTCATTGTGATACCTTGGCTGTTCAATGTGTCTGATTGTTTGGTATTAGTTTTTATGTAAGGGTTATGTCTCAGAAATAAAACATTTTGTTTTTAAGAAAAATTGTGAAGGGCAGAAAAGGAAGCAAAAGTACTTCATTTGCAGGGAAGAGTGTACCTCATTTCGAGTGGCAGTTTTAAAATTGACTGTATGATAAAATCACAGAATCACACAGAAACACAGAGTCACAGAATCACAGAATCACAGGTTGGAAGGGACCTCAGGGATCATCTAGTCCAACCTTCCTGTGAAGAGCACAGTCTAGACAAGGTGGCCCAGCACCCTGTCCAGACGACTCTTGAAGGTGTCCAATGTGGCTGAGTCAACCACTTCCATGGGGAGATTATTCCAATGGGTGACTGTCCTCAGTGTGAAAAATTTCCCTCTCGTGTCGAATTGGAATCTCCCCAAGAGCAACTTTTGTCCATTCCCCCTTGTCCTCTCCATGAATCTTCCATTATTTACTTTTTTCCCCCTTAAATGGGGAAAAATACCCCAAATATAGCTGGTTAGCTTTCTACTTTGTGGTTATTTAAATCTTAAAGTCAGTCCAATTTACCAGTAACAAATTGTATTTGTGAATTTTGATACTATTCTGAACCAGTAAGAAAATGCTGGCTATCACACACCAAATGAACCTTGCCTGTTTCCACTGGGAGGTTTTACACTATCAGTATAAATTTAGTAGTACAAAATATTCTTCTGTGAGAAAAGGAAAAATTTTTTATTTGGGTTTTTTTTTGTTAGTATTGAAAAATGTTACTGAAGTACCTCAACTACAAAAAATCACAACAAGGGAATCTATATCATATTTTTAGTCTTCCTAGTTTCTCCTTAAGGTTCTAATAATTTATTATCTATTACAGCCTGGCATGGACAACAGAGAACAATGTTTGCACCCATGTGACTGTGCATATCAAATGGAAAATTTTAACATTAGATTTAAATGAGCATACAGCAGCTCATATTTAAACTGAGAAAATAAAAGAAATGAAGTAAATATTTTTGAAAAATATAATGTATTACAAGTGTTTTTGATCATTGTTACCACAGTTCCACTCTTCTAATAGAGCAGGCAACCTACTTCCATTACACATGCCTTTATAATACAAGCTTTCCTTTACACCTGGTGTTGATATAGGAATCCAGATGTCATTGCTAACCAATGTGGAAGGGATAAGCAAGGAAGCAGTGGAAAAAAAATCTAAAGGCAGAAGTGCAGCTCAGTGTCTAGTCTCCTGCTTCCACTGCTTTTGGAGCAAACAAACAGAAAAGAGGGAGAAAGGGAGAAAGAAAGAGAGAAAGGGAGAAAGAAAGAGAGAAAGAGGGAAAGAGAGGTAAAAATTTTTATTATTTTACAAGAATGAGAAATCAGTACATAGGAATAAAATAAATGCAAATTGCTACAAGATTGTAGTTATCTTGGTGACTGTATTTATCTCTAAGACTGAAGCCATAGTTTTCAGGTCATAATTTACTGTATTTAACGTAATGTCTTTTTTTTTTTAACCTTTGTCTATATTTTTTCCGAAGTGTATGTATTTTAATTATTTTTTCTGTTCTTTTTAAAGTGAATTTCATATTCATCCCAAAGGCTAGATTAGTAATTCCTGAAAGATAACACCTCCCTTTTTCTGCACAGCTACTTCAGAGCAAAAAAAGCAATGAAACATGTCCTCAGATTGAAACAAATTCCTCTTCACTTTCTACTGGTTAAATCCAGGAAGTCTGGAGTGAAGTTAGGGGAGTCATTCAGTATTTTCATCTCGACAGCAGACATAGCAGAGTCTGCCCTTTTGCCAGTCTATCTGTCTTGAGCAACAAGAACCACGAGTTCTAGAGATTACTTTATTCTCTAGGTAGGGACTGCTGTCACCTAAACTTGCCTAAAAGGTAGGTGTCAGGTCTAAGCTGGTCATCTATTTTTGCCTGTTTTCTATGGAGAAATAAAAGTACTTTGATGGGAATTCAACCAATCCAAAGCTAGATGTCTAAAAAGCTAAAGCTACTTTTGAAGGGATTTTTTGTCTCTTCACAGTAGTTGTCAGGTTAGCGCAAAAAATATTACACAAGGCACAGAGTTTTTAGGTGGCTAAAGTTAACAGTGATCCATACATCCTTCCATATCCCCTCTGATCTAGAGCTCTATGTGACACAAAGATGTCAGTTATGATTGATGTTGCTTCTTGACATATTCTCGCTATTCTCCTCCAACTATCTATTCAATGCCCATAAATCACCACATAACTTAAAGTTAAAAAGACTTTTTTCTAAGTGTTAGGATAGATCATATTCCAATATCATATTTAATATAAGTAAAATCACAGAATCACAGAGTCACAGAATCTTAGGTTGGAAGGGACCTCAGGGATCATCTAGTCCAACCTTCCTGGGAAGAGCACAGGCTAGACAAGGTGGCCCAGCACCCTGTCCAGACGACTCCTGAAGGTGTCCAACGTGGCTGAGTCAACCACTTCCCTGGGGAGATTATTCCAATGGGTGACTGTCCTCAGTGTGAAAAATTTCCCTCTCGTGTCGAATTGGAATCTCCCCAAGAGCAACTTGTGTCCATTCCCCCTTGTCCTCTCCATGTGACTGTGTAAAAAGGGAGTCTCCATCTTCTTTGTAGCTTTATAGTTGTTAAGCAGCCTACTTACTTATTCACTTACCTGTACAAGGTCCACAGCTGAAATGTGGTTGCACCGGAGCCTGCTCAGTGCAAAGTGAAATTCCGTGGTTGGAAGCATATAATTTTGATCCTGAGGATGTCCACACCAGCATTGTAATTCAAAGCAAGAGTGCATTTCCACAGAAAACCTCAGTATTGTCACCACCTCCATGCACATTGTTTCACATTGCAGAAAGGCTCTGTAAAGTACAGCCTGAACACTTCCAGGTGAATCTCTGCTGGAAGGTGTGCTCCCCTTATGCAAGATGTCCACCGGTTGTCATTCATTCAGCCCATGGGACTGGACAAGGATTAAGCCATAGTAAAAAAAAGTATGTGAAATGTATACAGTGTGGACATCAGGGCCAACTATTCTATTCTAGACTCCCTGTTGCAAGTCTGCACAGCATGCTAACAAAGGGATGGCCTCCAACCATGAGGCAAGGCTGGAGCTGGACGGAAGTAAATTGTCTGTGTGGGTTTTATAGATATTGATTCCTGCTATTTGTCACTGTGGATCCCCAAATAATTTTTACTAGTCAAGGGGAAATATCACCACTGCTTTTTTGGGGTTTGTTTAGTCTCTCAGTAAGATTTCTATGGCATAGTGGGAAAACCAACTACAAAGACGTAGGGATTTCCTCTTGTGTAAGTAGGATCTAACGGAGATCTGTAAACAGCTTTGTGCTTTCACTGCATTATCGAAACAATCTAAGTGGCAACATGTAGCTTATGAGTCCATTAATTTTTAAAGGCTGTGGAAAAGGAAAATTCCCAGTAATCTCCATTTGTAGTCTTCTTCCTCCTTGACTGTAGCTAATCTAGTAGGTTAAAACTAAAGCATTCATCTAGAATGCTTCCCTTAATAGAATCAGAGAAAAATAAATAAAACTGTTACCTCAAAACCCTCAATTTAAACAAGCATTATGTGAGCTCCCGCTACTCCTGACCATCCACCCATTGACCCACACTGGGAAAAAGACAGTCCATGAGGGCCCCTCCCACGCCAGTGGCGTCCCTGTGTGCCAGCCCACATGGACAGCTCTGGCTGGGTGCAGGCACCCCACAGCAGGGTGCTCTGTCCAGTCTGGAGAGAGTTTGCAATGTCTGTGGCAGCTTCTCACGGTGTCAAACCATGTCCAGCCTCTGCCCACTTCCCACCTCCCCCACTCTACTTTTACAAATTGCATGCTACTTTTGCCCTTCTTTTCAAGCTGAACTTTGCTTCAGAAGACTCTAATTCCCTGGTTACTACTCAGTCCAGCTGGTGGTCATCTTTCTCTCTGGCACAATAAGTTTGGAGCAAATGTTCTCTAAGACAATTTGGGGTATTCCACTCAACACGGATGGGATGCACTCACATTCCTCTTTTTCAGCTTTTGCTGTCCATGGCATTTTGCATTGGGAGAACCATGTGGTCACCCTTCCAAATCATTATTTAAGGGACGACCGATTTGTGAAGTCAAGAACTGAATATTACTGTTAATGCCTTTCTGTATCATTATGTGAAAAAAAGAAAAAACTCTTTGTTTTCCATATTCAACTATTGCCATCCCTTCCTATTTCGCATTAAGTTAGTGAGAACTTCCAGGTTCTATCAAAACCCCAGACTAATGATTTTCAGATCACAGAATGCCCTTCAAATCATGCCAAACTGTACAATGGGAAATATCTTTAACTGCACTTAAAGACAAGTATGTAAAAGTCACAGAGTAGAAATCCCTATCTCAGAAAAAAAAAAAAAAAGCTGCATTCCTCTTTGTGCAGGATTTTAGAGTGACACATGAAGATGCTGTTCTGAAACTTTCAGAGTGGCCACAGAAAAAAAAAAAAATCTCTTAGTGTTGCGTATAATCTCTTAGTGTTGCGTATTTCTGGACAAATAGTTATTCCTTGCCTGAATTTATTGAAATGGCTTTGAACAAGTATTTTGATCTGGTATTCAGAGCATGAAAGAAAATATATCCTCATCAACAGATGTATGAATTCAGTTTGTGTCATGTGGGGCTGACACTTTGCCATGATAATTAGTTTTTAAATTAAGAAAATTTGTTCTTGCAGTTAATGAGAATCAGCAGAGAATTGTGGAAAGAAAAAAAAAATCTTCATTCATCTAACATCAGATATTTGTTGATTGTAGTTTTACTCAGTCACCTTTTAGTACATTTGGAAAGAATTCAAAATCACAGAGATAACCAGCTTTAACTTTTGATGCTGCTAGAAGAGCTAAAATGTGTTTAGGCTCTGAATATTAATTACCATACTGCTTTAAAGGTTACAACAGTCACTTTCTCCCAGGGAGGTCATAGTTCTGATTGAATAAAGGCTTAATTATAGAATATTATAGAACATTGCAATGAGCTGCAGCAACAAAGTCAGCAAGTAGGTTATTCTTTCTTTGACAGTCCTAAAAAGACAATAAAGGCATGTGAAAAAGAGAAAAACACATCTGTTAAAAAAATTGAGGCAATTATGGATTAATAATTTGTTTGTTTTTTTCCCCATTGGATAGAAGAGAAAAAAAAGATGTTACTGCTATTCTAATTCCCATGCTTACCATTATTAGAGACTCTTTCATGAGGAAGTTGTATCAAATGCTATTTAGCAACAACAATATGATTCATATTACTGCAATTGAAGCAACTGTTTTGTGAAAAATACAGGGACTCATCAGACACTTCCTGACATTAAATACCTATTAATAATTAATTAATTATTAATTAATTACTAATTAATTACTAATTAAATATGAAAAAGATTCTTTTGGATACAAAGTGATACATTCCATTCAATCATGCCTAACCTTGCATGCAGAAATTCATGCCAGCATAAGGTAGGCCATCTAGCATTTCATGTTTAGAGTTTAGTCCCTGTGTGATCTTGTTTTTAAATCTTGAGGCTGGATTTTGCATCTCACTGTAGGAATTTTACTCTAGAAAACATTACAGAAATACAGCAGTGAATGTACAACACACCTAATTTCTTCTTTTGTCTTGCCTTTCCTTCTCTTCTGCTTCCTCCATACGTGAATCCCTTCCACCTTGTGAATTTTCATTCTTGCTATCACTGAAAAATAACTACAGCCAGTGCAAAGTGATCTGTTCCCCTTTGCCAAGGCAGGTGAAATGTATTGCAAGGACTCTTTTTCCCTAGGGACCTCAGGTTTCCCTTGCAGTCCTTCCTAGGATCATGAAGGTCTTGTCACAGCAGGCTAAGGTGGCTCAAGATTAGAGACTGCCTCATCTCAAGCTGCTCCAGGGCTACAGATCTCCTGAGTTCTGGGGCCCTCTTCTGGCAAATTTGTCTGAGCTGATAATTAGCTTGGAAACACCAGCCAAGTGTCCTTGTTTTGTCTTGATAAGCAGCTGACAGTGGTGCCTAAACCAGTAATGTGTCTCTGAAAACTTCCATATGCTGTAAGGTATTTCTAATAGACTTCTGACTTCCAGTTGTCTGACAGGTAAAGGTCTGTGGGAGTTAAAAAGAGGAGTGTGAGTACATGGCTTGATGTGGTAATTTGGATGTAGCACTAGGTCTTAACTGTGAATGATAGGCAGCGTGGATAACTGCAATATTTCACCTTAGATGGTTTCAGAAAAACAAAATTAATCTCAGTCCTAGCCTTTTGGTAATTTTGTTCTCAGTTGCAAGACAAGCAGCAAATGTGTCATGCTTTGTTTCTAAAATCTGATAACTACAGTACAGGAACAAAAAGTAGGAGCACAGCTTTCCCAGCAATTTCCAAGGAAAGAGACAAAACCTGTTTTGTTCAGATAAAATCTCCCAGCCAAAGGCTGAATTGCTGAGGATTTACCTGCTATCTTCCTAATAAATATCCTCTGTGAAATTGGAGTGTAATTTTTACCTAGACCTTTTTCCTGTTCCTTTTGCTATTTTCTTCATCCTTCTTTTTCTACTTTGGAGTATGTCTATCCATATCACAAGTACAATAATTTAGAGAGCTATGTAGTTCAGGACCATTTTGGTCCATGGTAAGGAGCATGTAATTTATGTTAGAGGGCCTTGTTCTCAGTGGAAGACTGGGCTCTCACTTCTTTGCACAAAAATTATTTCCTAAGTTTTTGTACCCTACTCACAGTTATCAAATGTTTAAAATCTTCAGTCTGTACTGTTGCATTGATACAGAATTATTTCAAAAAGGAAATAATGATTTTTCACAAACGTGACCTCCACAGTAGGGAAAAACAAAGCAAAAGCAAACAGCATACAGAATGAGTTCCACTGCCTGCACTGGAGACATTTAACTAGGACCATGACCTTTAACAAAAAGAAGAAAAAAAAAAAAACAGAAGATGAAAAGATGGGAAGATATGTTGTGAATATGTGGACACCCTGTAGCTAACTCTGTATCTGGTGAACTAAAATTATCTTTTTTTCCTTATAGGTTTTTTAAGTACTGGGGACCAAGCTGCAAAAGGCAATTATGGATTGCTTGACCAAATCCAAGCTTTACGTTGGATTGAAGAAAATATTGGATCTTTCGGAGGAGACCCAAAAAGAGTTACTATTTTTGGATCTGGGGCAGGAGCTTCCTGTGTTAGTCTCCTGACACTCTCTCACTATTCAGAAGGTAACAATCTTCTGAGCAAAGCACTTTTTAAAATTATTATTATAATGTAACAAAAATGGCCATATCAAGTAGGCTGAAATAGAATTACCTGAGGTCTGTAATTTTTGTAAAATACCTGCTAGCTAATATTCTGGATTTGTATTAATCAACATAAATATTTTTATATGAAAAATTAAATGCTATTATAGCAGAAGTTCCATGCAACAAATGCCATGGGCAATATACTTTTTCTAGCTTTATCAACAATCTCCACTGGCTCTTTTATCAAAGAATTTGCCCTAATTAAAATGGAAAAGAGCAGTGAACTTTTTAATCTTTTACACACTCTTACCTGCATTTCCAACATGTATTCAGATGTTGTCTTACTTCATAATAACATAACCTTATGAAAAAATATATTTAACTCCCCACAAGTGCTGTGTGATCCTACACAGAGTTCTTAAGATTTTGGAAGTGTTTGAGCTGTGGGATTTCTACCCTCAACACCTCCCCCCCAAAAAAAACCCAAACCAACAAACCACCAACCAGCCAAACAAGAATGTACAGCACCAGTACTGAACATAAATAATCCTGGTGATAAGACCAAATCTACAAAGAATTTCTAAGAAAAGACAAGACCAAAATATCTATTGTGTTTATAAGTCCATGCTACTTCTATCACATTAAACCAGACAGAAATCATGGCAGAAGATGGCAGAAGACTAAGCCCTAGCAAGCAATTGTAGCACATCTGCTGTAAACACACCCTATTTGGAAATACATAGAACAATTCCTGACAGTTTAGTCTATTGATACAAATAGGGTGCAGTGAATAACTATTGGTAAGCCATGTCAAAATCAAGCAGACGGAACCATGAAAACCTTAACTAATCACTTTGCTGAAGTTTTGTAGCATGCGCAGTAAGCAATCATCACAAAGGTATATCTACGACAGCAAGTTTTTCCCATAAATGCTTCAGTGTCTTTAAATGTTTTTGTGGCTGTTGCTCTCTTTGACATTTCAAGAGCTTGGCGGTAGGGACCATGTGCAGAAGAGGCCCAGGCATTTTAGTTTAGGTTTAAAATAGGCCATTTTAGTGATCTTACCAGGAAAATACGGATTCCCCAGTAAGTTCCAGTTGCTTTTTAGTGCTCTGGTGACACAAAGAAGCTCTTTAGACTAGGTCTTTCATAGTAGTACATATAAAACAACCAGAAGAAACTACTGAATCTCATCATACTCTCTTCTGAAAAAAATGTAAATATATTTTAATTCAGCATATAGGCAGTGCTAACACATACACATACAAAAATTAGGATGGTAAAGAAAAAATGTCAGAGTTGAAGGCTCAAGCCTATTAAATTGATTTTAGCAGAGCAGATTTTTTCAAATTATATGATGCATGGCTTCTGTGAAGGAAATGAGAGTATGTAATTTTCATTTGACCTTTAAACTACTGAAGAGCGCCTTTAAGAGCGTCATTTACATGGTGAAGAGGATATGATTGCTTGTAGCTGCCACTCCTTTAAAGAAGTTTTTACAGGACTACCACTGTGCTAAAGCCAGGGGACTTCCATTAAAGACGCAAGAAAACTACAGTACAAGCACAAGTTTTGTTCTTGAAACAGTAACCTGCAACCTTCATGCTTAATGTGAAAGAGTAACAAGAACAAGAGAGATTTTAATTAGTAGCCGATTAGAGATACTACAAAAAGGGAGCAGTGAGTAGAATATATGGAAATTGAATTGAAATGTAGGTATATGCATCCTTTAGTTATTGAATAATCAAAGTTTTCTTTGATTAGTGAAAGCTAGTTTTATTTTTCTTTAATTTGTTTTAATATGTAATTGGATTTGCATTTAAACAATTTGCACCTGCAGGTTTGTTCCAAAAGGCAATCATACAGAGTGGAACGGCCCTGTCCAGCTGGGCAGTGAACTACCAGCCTGCCAAGTACACTCGGATATTGGCAGATAAAGTGGGCTGTGACATGCTGGATACCACTGATTTGGTTGAATGTCTTCGGAATAAGAATTACAAAGAACTCATTCAACAGACCATCACTCCAGCCACGTACCACATTGCCTTTGGGCCTGTGATAGATGGAGATGTGATTCCAGATGACCCTCAGATTCTCATGGAGCAAGGGGAATTCCTTAACTATGATATAATGCTGGGTGTGAATCAAGGGGAAGGTTTAAAATTTGTAGATGGCATTGTAGACAATGAAGATGGTGTTTCCCCCAATGATTTTGACTTTTCTGTCTCCAACTTTGTGGACAATCTATATGGGTATCCAGAAGGGAAAGATACACTGCGAGAGACCATTAAATTCATGTACACTGACTGGGCAGACAAAGAAAACCCTGAAACAAGACGGAAGACCCTGGTCGCTCTTTTTACAGACCACCAGTGGGTTGCTCCAGCTGTGGCTACCGCTGACCTGCACGCTCAGTATGGATCTCCAACATATTTCTATGCATTTTATCACCATTGCCAAAGTGAAATGAAACCCAGCTGGGCTGATTCAGCTCATGGTGATGAAGTCCCTTATGTGTTTGGGATTCCTATGATTGGCCCCACAGAACTGTTCAACTGCAACTTTTCCAAGAATGATGTCATGCTCAGTGCAGTAGTTATGACGTACTGGACTAACTTTGCCAAAACTGGGTAAGTTTGACCTCCAGCTTTCCTTTCTGTTGGTAACATACTTCTAAAATAGTCAGTATCCCATAGCAGTGGCTTCAAACCCTGATCTTGCAGCAGTATTACAGCACTATTTGCGTAAGAGAGAAGGTAACTGGGACTTATTCATATTTAATAGATTTTTAATTAGTGTGTTCCCTCAAACTATTTTCTTTCAGTAGCTCACTGAGAATAATGATGCACTGTATTTTTTATTCAAAAAGTAGGGCAATTATTAAGACAAAGCACGTCTCAGGGAAAAGGCGGCTCACTAAGATACTGAAAAATCAGAGGCAACATGTCTGCTACTTGAAGAAGGAACTATCAGGCAGATAGCACTTATCTGCCAGAAAAGAAAGGAAGTTCTTGTTTTTAGCGACCTTCACAGGGATGGGGACTCAGGGAGGAATTGGAACAGAGAGGCAGACACTGGACTGATTTTTCCCTCTGAGGGCTCTAATGGCAATAACAAATACTTGACTGGAATGAAGAAGAGACTGAGATATAAATTTTGCTTTGAGAAGGTTAAAAAATTAAATTCATTCTGCTTACAAAACAAAATAAAGACATCAGTGTTTTGCTGAAATAGAGTTGTAAACATTAAGGAAAGAACCCTCAAAGCAGCTTAATCTGAGAGTGCTATTAATAATTTCTGTCCTCTTCCTATAGCATTCCTTTAAAGAGTATTGCAGTTTTTTTACTTGAGCAGCAAGGGCTTTTTTGTTAACCTTGAGTCTTTGGTACTGAATTAAAACAAAGATACTTGTGGCACAAAGGGGCTGTAAATCTTTCCAATAAATGTTTAATGGCAGGATTGGGCTATGGAAACTGCAGCTTTACTGCACTGCAGTGAATGGTATGCAGCTATATAAGAAATATTCAGAGATGCTTAGTGTGAAACACTCAGAAGCTTCTTGCAGTCTTTAATGAATCCAAGTGATGTTCAAGGGAGAGAAATTTTGCAGTCTTTACAAAAACCTTGAGCATGAATTGCGAAAAAAACAAATGCTTGAGGTCAATTTATAAGACAAAAAGAAAGCTTTTCTTGCCCTGCATTTTAGACAAACAGGTGCTTTTGCATGCAGAAATCCCACAGTACTGCAACAATAGTGAATGACCTGTGGAATACTTAGATGTATTTGGCAACAAGGACAAGAAGTCATCAGTACTAGGATGGGTAAACTTCAGGATAAAATCTTGGTTTATAGACAGAGAATGCCTCATGCTGGCTGTACTGTACAATCAGAAAGGCGACTATACAATCAGTCTGTCTTTATTTTTATAGATGAAGTGTCACATATACAAAGAGGTCTTGAGATCCTCACAAATATACATCATTGGAATTATTATGGAGTTGCAAGATCTACACAGTCTCACTATTATTTACCATTACCTTATGACTATTCCCTGTAGTCATATTTAAGCAATTTTTTGAGGCTGAGAGGAGCTTCTCACAGCCCCAGCTGCCACCATTACTCATAATTGCAAGCGCTTTCCAGATGTTGCTACTTGAAAGCTAATTTCAGCAGGCTATACATGCAATCCCCCAGTTCTCTGGTTATGAACCCATTGTCATACTACACCTAAAGGCACAACAGTTGCTTTGGGAGAGCCATTAGTCATTTCTGGAACTTTTTTGAGTTCTGGAACTCATCGTTGCTGATGAGACAGGAATGGGGTATGTCTTCTGTTACAAATTTGCCCTTTTATAGACAGTCTGAAAGATGTATCATTAAAAATGAACTCTAGCTATAAAATTTCAGTTTTCACAAGGAAAAGAAAAGAGTAACCCAAGATGCATTACCTTGCTGGGTTTTTTCTTCATTTAAATGAACCATGATTAATTGTTCTGGATAATACAAGAGAACACTTGGAGGAAAATAACATTTTAAGATAACATTTGCCCTGTACCTCTGGTGCCTCCAATGGAAAAGGGAAGGCTGTTGCACCTCAAGCCTAGTGCAACAACGGACTTATCTGGAGTAACCGGTCTCCTCTCTACCCTCCCACATGCAATCTGGAATCCATGTGGCCACTCAGGTTCTCCAACTGTCAAAAAGATTGGTTTGTTTTAAGACTGTGTTGTTGGGGGCTTTGTTTTGAGTTTTTTCCCCACCCTTTTTTAACCAATCATTTTCAGTCCTTATTCTGATAGAATTTGGCTTTCTTTGTGTTTGTACCCATGTCACACATATGAAAAATCTGTTAACTGCAAGACTTTATTATTCCATGTTTTCCTGTAGGTGAGCCTTGAACATTAAAACTGCAGATTTATTTGTTTAATTTTAATGTCTCTGAGACTTTTCCAGTCTTGGTGACTCTCCCACAGAGGCTGTGTCCAGGTACTTATTGTATAATTACAGCTCAGGTGGTGCATCGTTCTGATGGACTGTGCTGACCTTTTAACTGACATGCCACCCACTGCTAAAAAACAAACGTTGTTTAATGGGCCTACTGTCATGTCTGGGTTTGGAGGGCAGGTCAATCCTGTAAAATCACTAGGTGTCAAAGACACAGCATAAGGCACAGTGCTTTTATTGTGTTTTACTTTGAAGTCAGTTACTGAAGCTAGTGACAGGAAGTGACAATTAAAGTGACTGTTTAATGGCAAATGGATCATGTTTGAAATGAATACCTGGAGGCTGCGTTTTGCTCATCATCCATTTTCTACCTTTCTTTCTTTTTTTTTTTTTTCATTAATGTTTGTTTTGGCCTTTTCAAAACTATGTTTCTAATATACTTTAGAAATAGGAAAGCAATTTGTTACAGAGCAGGTGTGAGAAACTACATTTGGGATACAAAAATGACATCCAAATACCTCTTTTGATTCCACTATGTGCAAAATTATATGTGAGATCCTCATTAAAAGGTACACTTAAAGTTTCAGTCTGCTGCCAGTAGTACTATCCTACCTGTAATGGTAATTTTATGTGCTCAAATATTCTGTTAGTTAGGGCCATGTTACATCCTTTGCAGATACATCAGCGGGAGGATGAGTGACATTAGGGGATGCGTGCCAGTCCTTCACACATAGTCTGGCAGCTACACTTGCAAAGAAGGATTTGAAATTTCATAGACTAGATACAAAACCATGCTCTTATTAGAGGCACCTATTGGGTTTCTAAAAATTACCCTCTTTTGAGGAGTTACAATACCGTATTTTTGCTCCCATTCATCCAGCTCTACCTAGGTTGGTGATGGGAAGGATAAAGTTCTAAAGGATGTACCCTTGTTTTCTTTGTAATTCAGATAAATACTCCTGAATTATTTTACTACCATTGATTCTGAAGAAAAGGCCTAAAGGATAGATCCTTGTTTTCCTTGTAATTCAGATAAATACCCTTGAATTATTTTGCTACCATTGATTCTGGAGCAAAAACCTAACGGAATTATTAATGTTGTCTATGTTTTATATTCAGTTTGGCTTCCTAAAGGAAGACACAATTAAACTTTCCATGATTAAAGTGTATTTTCAAATCAATTCTCTGTGAAATCCTTTATGAGGTTTCTGCATTTCTTTTTGATGCTTTTGTCTGAAGAAATAACTGTCTCCAATGGCCAATCTGTGTTTAGTCAAACAAAACAGTGTACTTACGGTTTGCTTTCCTTAGTAGTTATAATAGCTGGCTGGGAGCATGGCAACAGTGGGACCCGATGATAAGTGAGGTAAGGAGGTAAGGGAAAATATGCTTGTGTACCAGTGCTTCGGTCAGGAATGGCTGTGCCATTATTAATATTGTGACAACATGAAAAATCAGTGGAAGCATGAAGAAATGCCACACAGTTTCTCTCTCTTTTTTTTTTCCATATGGAGAAAAGAGGACTGCTGAAAGAAAATAAGTGAGCAAGGGGCCTTTCAGTGTCTCGGAGACAGACTCAGTATGTAACTGTTAAGACATTTTGCTCTCCAATGAGGTTAGAGAATGACACAAAAGAATGACACACTTCAAGTGCATTAATGTAACGGTTCCATTGTCCTGAGTGATAGTTAATGCTGTTGCAGAAATAGTTAAAAGATGAATGGTATTTCAACATGTTATATGGAATTCAGGATAAAAGAAAACTTCATAGGATTCTTCATCATTCTTCCCATGCCAATATCACCACATATGAAACACTCGGTTCCCTCATTTGCCCTCCAGGTCAGCTACTATTTCACCTTGTGGACAGGAATGTGTGTTGCTCTTCAGTCAACATCCACTGCAAGCACATTTACTTTATATCACCTGAGAAAAAAATCAGTAAACAGCTACATGTTGAGTTTAGCAAAATCAGTGAAGGCTGAAAGTGGGGGAAAAAAAAGGTATAGGTGAAATCAGATGATTCTGCACATTAATAAAAAAAAGACAAGAAAGACTATTTTATGGTCTTCTATCATAGAGAAGACAAGTTCAGGCATTTCATGATGGGGACATTTTTTGATGTAGAAGCTGTTTAAATTGATTTCTAAAGGTGGTGAAAATAAACAATCAGAGAGCAAAATGAACAATAATCATCAATTTCATTCTAACAATAGACGAAGGAAAAAAAAAAGCCTTCCTGCCAACTGGTAAGATTGGGAAACAAGTTGCCTAGTCCTTATGAGAGCCATTACTGGAAGAAGTACAGAACTGAAAATATTATTCAGATTATATTTTTATCAAAATGATTGCAGTGGGTTTTAAAAGGAAGGTTTCCTAGCAGCCTTTTTTTCTGTAATTGCCCACTTGAGCCTCAAGAATGTCCAGAAACACAAGGTGATGTGAGAAGCTAAAAAGCAAAAGGGAATTTGAAGTTAAAGTAACAGGTCAAGAGTTTTGTCAAACAGGTGGTTTGATAGGAGAAATTATTGTACGTGCATCTGTATTTTATGCCTAGCTATAATATTGGAAAAGTGTTCATAATAGGATAAACTGCCCAACTCCCCAAGAAAAAGACTTAACATTTCATAACTTGTAACCTTATGATTTTATGAATTGTCTCCGGTGTACATAGAAGGAGGGCCAAGGAAAGTAAAAATCCTCTTATTTATATCCAGTGAATATTTTTGGTAAATTATTATTAGTCTGTAAAACCAAGATGCGTGCATTATTAGATCCTCTATTGAGGACTGGACTTTGTTATTCCGCTTCCTTGTGGAAAAAAAAATTTAGACACTTATCCACCAAATTCAGAGAGAATATTCAGACTATTTATTCACTTATTAAGTGATCAACCCTAGAGTTGATGCCAATGGTAGAGTTCTGATACCCTAAGCAAAACAAAAATTACTTCTTTGTAGGGCTGGATGGTCATTTTTCTGTTCCTTGTTTCAATGGACAGCTTCATGCCCATACACAGCCATGTAAACAGATCCTGAAACACAAGACTAGCCTCATGTAATGTAGTTTCCTCTCTTATGTTTGGAGGAGGTGGCAGCATAACTAGCTTTTCCTAATAGATATAGTTAAAAAGAAGAGATGGAGGTAGGAAATGGAAGAGAGGGAAATGAAACAGAGGTTAATATTTACTTGTTTTGTAGGCTTTTTGTAGGGGAAGGAAACACTAATTTAAAAAATGTTTAGTTGCTAAAATCATCATCTGCTATCATTTTTATAGGGCCATAAAAAAAAACCAAAACCAAAACCAAAAAGAATTAAAAAAAAGTCCAAGTCCAGCTTGGCTTACTGAAATGAGTGCTTAGCTTCTTCATCTCCTGTGCTATGTATCAAGTGTCACTCGTTTACATGAGCTAACTTAATTTATATATCTTCTGTAGGACCCTTCCCAGAGTCTTTTGTGCTGTAAATCAGAACAGCAAGTGGGGAGAAAACAAGATGGATTTTGTGCTGTAACTCTTGCAAGATTTTGAGTTTCTGACAAGAAAAATATTTTCATTTTGATGATCTTGCTGATTTTTAATTTGTTTTAGAATTTGTGTGTGGATCCCCAAAGTACTATAATAGTAGATATATTGAATTGGGTCAGCATCTTCTCCTCTAAATTTGCCAAATCTTTCAGTCTGTTCTTTAAGAACAAAAGACATACATACTTTTATATTTCCTTCTTGAACACGTCAGAATCCCTCAAAGTAGCAGCATACATTTGTTACTGTAATGCTTGGAAATGGATATTTCTCCTCTAACTTCAACCAGGATGAACAATTACTAAGCAATTACCTTTTTGTTCAGAATTAACACAATTTAGCTAGCTATTACTACAAAAAATGAAAAATAAATAGATAAATGAAATAATCACAGTTCTGGAATCCCTAGTTTATATCTCATTGAGACTGAAAAGTTCTGATATAGTATAACATAGAGAAAAAAAAATACTAAACCCAAACAACCCAGAAACCCAAACCACCCAGAAAAACCCCAAACACCTAAACCCACAAGCATAAGTAAACAAAAGTACCAAAATTATATGGAAAAAGAATTCTTCCCTTCACTCAAAGAAAGGTAAGATAAATTCTTTCAGGTAAACAGATGAATACAGGAACCATGATATTATTAAAGTCAAATTACCAGTCTGGTTTAAGAACTAAGGAATAGCTCTTTATGAACAGCAAAGGAATGCTAAACTAGGCAATAACATTCATGAGCTTTTGAAAATGGAAAAAGAAAAAAACTAAGATGCTTTAAAATTTGTAGCAGTGGGTCTTGGTATTCCCATAACATACATAACAGTACAGTGGAAGAAAAGGAAAATATTAGAATCATTTTCACAGGAAATAAACTCATGCATATGGGAATGGAAGGGAGAATGGAAAGTTCTGAGAATAAAGCACAGAAAATGAATCACGTACTCTCAGTATAATATATCACAGAGTCCCAGACAATATGCTTTGCTGCAAAAGAAGACTCAAACTCATGCACAACAGAATAGTAAGCTCAGTATCAGTAATTTTAAATTTCTGTATTTTTTCATGGCAAGAGGAGGTTATATTTACATACGGTTTACCGAAACTATAAGGATCCATAGACATTAACCACATTTAAATGGTTTTTGTGCCATTGGTTTGTCTTTATTCTGAACCATTAAGAAGAAAAGAAAAAAGAAAAGATGGCACAAACATAATTTCAACTGAATATTTTGGTTACCAGTTTTGAAATTATCTCTGAGAAGTGTACTACTTTTATCTGTACTACTGCTTAACTACTATAAAACTTGTCTATCTCAGCTAATACATTTCTCATCCCTACAAACTGGGACAGAATTAAGGGTCACTGGCCTATGGCTATTAAACATAGATACTTAGTAGAAATAAGCACATGGAACTTTAACATAGTAATCTCCTATCACAAAAGACGGAAAGATTTGTGACATACAAATACTTCAAAGGCTTTTCCCTAAAGTAGATATTTGAACAAATTGGGACTAATAGCTCAGTAAAGGAACACAAAGAGGAATAGTTACCAGTTACATGTATTAGCCCTGCTACTTCATGTTTTGAAATTTTTTATGTAATATACACAGCTAGTAGAAATTCTTATGATCACATGGACTTCCAACATTGCCATAGGGATTAGATGTCCATATTGACTACGTGCAACAGTGGAAGTAGCAGTACCTTAAATGAGAAAGTGAATGTCAAACCTTGAGAAGAGCTGAACCTATACCTTTACTATGGGTAAAAGCTGTTAGTAGCTCTCTAAGACAGCTTTGTAGTATGATACTTAGTCACAGGACTTCGGATGAGGTTTTGAAAACTGAAACACAACCCTTTCTCCATTTTCATGTAAAGAAGTATTATAGTGTCTGAGATGCACTGTACAGTAAGTAATTTCTGAATAACTTTTAAAGTTTTTTAATTACTGTAATATTGCTTGTTTTTATTTTTTGTAGCGATCCAAACCAGCCTGTTCCACAGGACACAAAGTTCATCCACACAAAACCCAACCGCTTTGAAGAAGTGGCCTGGTCCAAATACAATCCTAAAGACCAGCTTTATCTGCATATTGGCCTGAAACCCCGAGTTCGTGATCACTATCGAGCAACAAAAGTTGCTTTCTGGCTGGAGCTTGTACCGCACCTTCACAACCTGAATGAAATATTTCAGTACGTTTCCACAACAACTAAAGTGCCCCCTCCTGACATGACATCATTTCCTTATGTGACACGACGTTCTCCTGGTAAATTGTGGCCAGCCACCAAACGTCCTGCAATGACACCTGCCAACAATCCTAAACATTCAAAAGACACCCATAAAACAGCTCCGGAGGATACAACTGTTCTGATAGAAAACAAGCGGGATTACTCCACAGAGCTGAGCGTCACCATTGCTGTGGGGGCGTCCCTGCTGTTCCTCAATATTTTAGCTTTTGCTGCATTATATTACAAGAAGGACAAGCGGCGTCACGAGACTCACAGGCGCCCTAGCCCCCAGAGGAACACAACCAACGATATCGCACACATACAAAATGAAGAGATTATGTCATTGCAGATGAAACAGCTAGAACATGACCACGAGTGTGAATCACTGCAGGCCCATGACACACTGAGACTAACCTGTCCACCTGACTACACGCTTACTTTGAGAAGATCCCCAGATGACATCCCACTAATGACACCCAACACCATAACCATGATTCCAAATACATTAACAGGAATGCAGCCTTTGCATACTTTCAACACCTTCAGTGGAGGACAAAACAGTACAAATTTGCCCCATGGACATTCAACCACTAGGGTATAGCTCAGCCCTTTCCCCCTCTACCCTCACAAGCCACTTGGAAGAAAGAAAAAACAAATAACAAAAAAAAGAGGAAAAAGTTATAATACCATCCATTGAACACCTTGTCAAAATCTAAAGTAAAAACAAGTGAAAGAGAAGGACAGTTATTATTTTCTTACTGATCCTTCCCACAGAAACTCTCTGATGTTAAAGATCAACTACAAACCCTGTGAAATGTGAAAAGTGTACATTGCTGTTACGATACTGCTTTAAGATCTCAGCCACTTTGATTGAAAGTTGAGGCCGGAAGAAGTCACTTTAAATGGTGTTTTGAGTGTAACAACAGAGTCTTCTGGAACACAGAGCCAGTGACTGTACAGGTGTTTTGTTTTGGGTTGCTTTTTTTTTAATAAATAAAATAATAATTAAAAAATCTTTATGTGCCATACCATGAATGGCCCTTGTTAACACAAAGACATCACCATGGGCTTTTACCCAGCATATGAAGCTGTAATCCAGATGGGGGAAATAGAATTTTATTATTAAAAACAAAAATGAAAAAAAAAGAGGAGGACTGACTATGCAGTAAAATACGTATAGTTCTGTGCAAAGAGATGACTTGCCAGCCTGAACTATATTTAAAGAAACTTTGTAAAAATGTACATAGCTGTGAGTTTAAAAACAAACAGAACAAAAAAAAAAAAAAAAAAAAAAAAGAAGCTTTTATTGATGTTTTCAGTTTGAAAAGAGCTTTTAGAAAGATTGTGCATTCGGTTGTGACCTATGTGTATATACATTAGTCATATCACCTCTGTTTCCTCCAAGTCCAAAGGAGGAGTTTCTTCTTAATTACTAGTGGTAAACAAAAACCATGAGTTTTTTCTAACATGTTTCATTTATATGAGGCCATGGTGTCATGCAGAGGATACAGTTGTCTGTGTGACCTGCATATTTTCTCATACAGGTTACACTAGTGCATGTTAAAGTATTCATAGGAGATTGTTGTTCTTTTCTGAAACTTTTTTTTTATAATTTAATTTTGTGTTAGCCTTTGTTAAATTGCAACACAGCAATGGATTGGAAAATGGAGAAAAAAAACTCATGAAAGAAAATAATTACTATTATAAGCTTGTTGAACTGAACCAAGAAACATTCAATAATATATATTCAGAGTCCAGTTTGTAGTTCTTGGTTATTGTGATACATTAGGAAGACTTTTGTGCCCTGACAAAAGCAAAGAAAGCCTGTGTTTTGGTCAGCCTTTTCTGAGGAAAACTAGCTCTATATTCACCAGCAGTTGCAGTGGAATCTCAGCTGAGAAAGCACCTTCTTAGCTTTGCTAAAAGAAATAAAACCACAATATGAAAGTGGGGAAATGGTGGGTTGGTTGGCTGGCTGTTTCTTGAAGTGTTCAGAAATGATCAGTGTGTAAAGAACTTCTCTGCCCAGTATCCTGTTTTGTGCTTGAGAGCATACCTGTCAGAAAACACCTTTTTTTGCTGATTTATTACACAGCAGTCCCATAGTCACTGAACAATATGGAGAGAGAAGCAGAGATGTCATCAGCTGTTCTGCATCTGAATAAAACTGAAAGTCCTGGAGAGCATCGCTTTCAGGAAGGGCAAAATTCTTAGCTGGTTGTTCCATTCTGCCCTTCCTTCACTAGAAAACCAGGGGCCAAGCAGAGCTATCAAACAAAGGAACTTAGCAGTTTGATTCAAACAACAGATTTGAATGTGAAAAGCTAGAGATAGGTTCTCGCAGATGAAGATTGCTTTATATTTTGTCTTTGAAAATTACTCCATCATCAAGATAGTAACCAAAGATATTTGAACAAATTGGTCTGCACTTGAACATAATTATCCCAGATGTATTTTTTATTATTAATTCACAACTAAGCTGCATCAATATCATATGTCCCATAAGTATCTAACACAAGATGCCTTGTACCTCTTCTTGTTTTCTATGCTTTTTGTTTTCTAATAAAATGTCTTGGAATAGTCACCCCTACAAATAAAATCAAAGACAAGGTGATTCACTGAGGTCTATTCATCTGCACAGCTCCTTCTTGTAGCAGGCAGTAAAACAGGTTCTGAAGGAAGGAAATAAAAAGAAAGTTAATGACATGATAAAAATGCAACATATGGCTGATATAATCCTTTATCTGTAATAAATATTCTGTAAACCGGACCTGAATGCTCAGGTTGGAATGTGATGAAGCAACAACCCCAAAGTACAAGTAGTAGCAAATGGAAAACATTTTTTTTTTCACTGATCTGTCACATAATGTTGATTAATGCTGACTGTATACCAGGCCATTTCCACCACCTATGTAATGCCTCAGCTGAGATGCAGCAGTTCATAACTGTTAAAAAAAGGTTAAAAAAAAAAAAAGAGAAAAAAAAAAGAGAAAAAAAAGAAAAAAGTAAAAAAAGGTAATGATGCTTGGCATCATAATCAGTTGGGTATGTTTGTAATGTGAATTACAGTATTGTTTAGTACTTCCAATTGTCTTCTGCTAGCAATATGTACAGTACTGTGTCAGGCTTGTGACATTTGGGTAAAAAAAAGTTCCTGTAAGTGAATGATTTTAGCTTTTAAAAGTAATTACAATCAAGTTGATTTAGTAATTTGATACATCTGGACTGATGTATGATTTATAGAGGAAACAGATTTATAGGGTCTTCATAGAATTCTATAATAATGATATCAAAATATACTTTGCAAACTGTAAAAGAAAAACAAAAGTACTTTCCCAGGCTTATATTCCTGACCTTAAGAGGCACGCAGGGTTTAATGGTTTCTTCTGTTATTGTTTTGCAATTTTTGGTTTTTTGCCTTAAGTAATGATAGAAGATATATATGGCTGGACACATATGTATAAACTTTTCAGCAGCATTTTTAATAATAAAATATCACAGTATTTTCTAATGCTTTGTGCAAAGAACTACGTGTTCATCCTTTTGTGTAGAAAGTCTTTCAGAGGTGTTCTTCTGCCCCATCTGCATTTCATTATCTAATGTAAACAATGCCTTGATACACAGTACAAAAATATTAAAGTAACAGAGGTTGCACTTCTAAGTTAGCATTGAGTTTTCATGGCTTTTGTAGTTCTATAAGCCTGCCAGTAAAAGGAAAGAAACTCAGACAATGACGATATAAGAGAATAAGCTCCATATATTTATTACCTGTACACACTGCAACTCCCATTGAAGCAATGGTTTAATTATTCTGTTAGTATTTTCTGTGGCACTGATAGAAAGAACTTAGGTAAGCAGCTTCCCATATTAGTGTAGAGCTTAGCAGCTGAAAAATGTATCTTCCGAACTAGGGATCAAACTAATTCAGATAAATCCAATACATCCAGCCTCCACAAGTAAATATACTTTCATTTTATATTTAAAATTTAGATAAACAATGAGTTTTGTTAGAAAAAATATGTAGGGGTAGCAATATAAGTTACTCATATATATTTAAGGGATTTACATATATTGCAGGTTTGTTAATATTCTTCCTTCAAAAGCTGAGTAAGTAAATATAATTTGTTCTTTTATGCTTTATCAACCAGGTTCTCTTTCACTGGAAAGGTACATAGACATTTTAGTAATTTGAGCTGGTTATTGTTTGCTTTCTGTAACTATTGTTATAAGACCCCACCTGGAGTGCTGCGTTCAGCTCTGGGGCTCCCAACATAAGAAGGACGTGGACCTGTTGGAGCGAGTCCAGAGGAGGGCCGTGAAGATGATCAGAGGGCTGGAGCACCTCTCCTATGAAGACAGGCTGAGAGAGTTGGGGCCGTTCAGCCTGGAGAAGAGAAGGATCCAGGGAGACCTTATAGCAGCCTTCCAGTACCTGTAGGGGGTCTACAAGGAAGCTGGAGAGGGGCTTTTTATAAGGGCATATAGTGATAGGACAAGGGGTAATGGCTTTAAACTGAAAAAGGGTAGATTTAGATTAGATATAAGGAAGAAATTCTTCCCTCTGAGGGTGGTGAGGCACTGGAACAGGTTGCCCAGAGAATTTGTGGAAGCTCCATCCCTGGAAGTGTTCAGGGACAGGTTGGACGGGGCTTTGAGTAACTTGGTCAAGTGAGAGGTGTCCCTGCCCATGGCAGGAGGGTTGGAACTAGATGATCCTTAAGGTCCCTTCCAACCGAAACCAGTCTATGATTCTATGATATGATTCTGCTGAATAGAGGTACTAACAATAATGTCAGATGAATTTTGAGCATATTATTGAAGAGTATTTGCAAAGAAAAATTTCTGACTGATTCGTTTCAGATTTTTGATAAGAAGAATCAAGCCTCTAAGATAGAAACATATTATGTGCCTACTGACCTAATCAAGCAGCTTGAATTTTGAATATTGAATTTGTATATAAAGCTTTTGCAAATAAACTGCAGATTTAGAATTGTTCAGCAAATATGTTTAATTACAGGTACACTTTGAAATTCCACAGCTTGCTCTGAGATAATTCATACACAAGAAAAGGGGTTACAGTTGTGTCATTTCTGTGAACTGTTCACCTTAAATTGCTAGGTGAACTCAATAAATTACCTTCTTTTCAGTTAATCAATTTCACATTAAAAAAAAAAAGCTTCAGAAGTTTATTCATGTTAACTAAATATTGTGTTGTTTTATTTCTTTACTGTCTGAAATAGAAATTTTCACATTCTTATGTTCCTGCTTTGACTTTGCAAAGAGTATGACAATTTAATGGTATTTAATATCACATAAAAATCATATGAAATAATACCATGACAATTATGTGCTTGTCTCAGATTTGTAGTTTTACATTTGTATTATTTTATTGTTGTCAACTGTTTCTCGTATTTTCACCTACAGCTGTTTGACATCACAAACCTCATCAGCCTGAATCTCTCCAGAGGCCAATAACAGCTGGTAAAAACTGGGATCTTCATCCCACCAGAAATTATGATATTATGTATTTAATATCATAATATGTGAAAAAGCTTCTCAGCACCTCACATTAGCTTGAAAGCACGATATGAAGCTTTTATTAACACAAATGAAAAATAAGGAAGGGGTTTGGAAATGTCTAAAGATCTTGTTTGAGCTGTAGCATAATAAATAACATTTCACTTTGGGATGAATTTTTGATTCAAACCATTTTGTTTGATGTTCCACTGTGGCCACCAAGGTCCTCACTATGTCTTCCAAAGGTTATGTTTTAAGGAAGTTATGCTTTCTCAGTCTTTTATAGCCCACCCAGACTACTTTATCCAAATTTTACTGTGGTAAAGAAACATAGATCACTCAGGGATGATGTAGACACAATCCAGTCACAAAGTCCAGACCAGAGACAGAATTTTGTCATAAACCAAGTGAATGGCAGCTCCCTTGAGACACAGCAGTAATTAAGGAGAATGCGCATCAATATTCCAATAATTCAAATGTAAAATAAGCATATAACAAATTAGGTACATTGCATTTTTTTTTCAATGGAAAGTTGACAAATTTTTGCAATATCTACATTTCCCCAAGTTAATTTTCCACCCCTTCCCCACAAAGAATAGCAAAACATTTTCAGCCAGTTCTAGTCATTTCTGGAATATCCACTTACGTAAATAAGAAATGAAATGGATGACATCTTTTTGTTTTCCCTCCTACATGAAGTGCTCAATTACTGAAAGCATAAAAACCTCTTCCTCTACTGCCTTTTATCAGGGTTTATAGATTATCCAGATGCTTCAGAATAATCCCATTCCGAAAAGTCCAGATTTAAATAAAAGCAAAAATCCAGACACAGAACTGGCATGTATTGACTTTGACTTAGACTGGACAGTAGAGTTATGTTTCTCTCCAACAGCCAAAGATATGGCACAAAAATACAGTGAACTTTATCTACATTTTATTTTTAAAACGTTGCATTTCTAGAGACCACTTTCTCTTTTTTCAGCCTTTGACATCTGATGTCATGCTTTTTACTGTACCTAACTGACAGCCCTCACTCATTTCATGTCATCTCATGTCTTTTATCACTATTTTATCAGATACTTCACTGAGAGGTTTAGATATGTTTTCATGTGGGGTTTGGGTTTTTTTTTGTCTGTCACAACAGTTAAGTTTGGCCCTAGGTTTGTTCCATTCTGTGCTGTATGACTGTGAGAAATCATTTTTCATCTGACATTTTCCTTGCTGCTTTTGGTATTAAAAAACTTCAATTGAAGGAGTATTTACATGACGGTATTCATGCATCACTGAAATGCATCAGTCCCTATGGCCGTCTGCACTTTGTGCCAGCCCAACAGCTTTGGTTTGACATACTATATGTCTTAGTGGGAAGCGTCAGCTTGGAGCCTGGCTCTCCTGTTACTCTGCAGTTTATGTTATTGTTATTATTCACTGTTGGCATTCACTTCTTTTCTATATTGATCTTTAATCAAGGGTAAATTAAATTAGTCTGTCATTCTATTCCACAGCAAGATTTCTCAAACCCTAAAAGGTCATTGTCCTTAATTCTTGTTTCGATACAGCTAATTACACTCTACCATCAAAACATAAAAACCTTTCTAAGCCATTTGTATTTCCTGATTCTCCCGTCAGTGCAAACTATAACGGGGGCTGGCACAGTTAGCCTGTATGACAAGAAATCACCAAGTGCCTTTCACTTGGTGGGGCCTTGTTTCACATATCTGGGGAAATAAATGCAATTACCATTTTCCTGCATCAAAATTTCATTACATCGTGTCAAAGGTAAGCAAGACCTAAGGTAGAATTCATAGAAACTGCCAATACTGAGGGTCATGCTCTAGTATTCTGCACTGGTGGTTATTTTGTAAAGGCAACAATTTGGAGGCTGATAGAGAGCAGCTGCATGAGTGCTTAGTACACTTCAGTCACTGGATATCTCACTTCAGAAGTTAGAATGGAATTTGTGGATTTCAGGAAACTGAAGATGATAAAGAAGTATTTTTAATGGATTTTGTGCTTTCAAGAATGCTTATAAGCAGCAGCAAAGAAACTGCAGGAAGAATTGTTTTAAATAGGAACCAAACGCAAATTGTTTCTCAATGAATTTGACAGGAAGACATACGGTACATTGTGATATGATATGACTTTAAAATAATGTGGTGGATTTCTTCTGTGTGAAGGGCCAACAGAAAAAAGGACAAGTACCTCAAAGGATATATTTGTTCAGGGACTAGTCAAATGAAATCACTGCAGATAATGAGATTATAATGGGACTTTGAATAGAGATGTTGTGTCATAATGCTATACCATATGGATTTAGATATGTTGAACATAATCTACAGTGCTCATCTGGGTATTGAGAAGTATAAAATTAGATCCCAAGATGTCCTACTTTAGCCAGACAACAGTGCTGCCATGGTAGATAATACAGTAAAGTGAAATGTGCACTTGTGTCAGGGAAAGACAAAAGAAACATTCAACTCATTTATTCCAAGAAAGGCAAAGTGCCAGACCCAGTAAATAGGGAACAATGACAGTACAAGAGAGGCACAGGTCCTGCCTGGAGAACCATATGCATGTGTAGGCCAATGGAGGGATTATGCTCCAAATCTGGTTTTTTCCTCACTTTTCTCAGTGGGAGGCGGGGCATGGAGAGGGAAGGTCCCTGGAATATACTGTGTTCCAGTAGCCACTGGCCCTTGAGCCTTCAAAAATCACTGACAACTGATATATGTTAGAGGTCCCTCTAAGCTGGAGCTGGGACCAAGAAGCAAGGGACAGAAACTCTTTGCTTATTGCTAGCACTTTTTTTCTCTTCTCACTGAAGGACAGACAGGAAGAAGTAACGGAAGAAGAGTAACGTGTTATGTGTTGCCAGCTTTCCGCAGTACTCATGGAGAGCCAGCCAAGCTCCTTACTCAGTTTTCAGTAGGGCTGCCAGCTGCAAAAAAGGGAATGGAGGCACTTGAGGAGTAGTGGTCAATGAGGATGTTGCTGAAGATGGGACGACACACTTGCTGAGTTGATTTGTGAGGCTTCAATGCCTCTCTCTCACATTATAATGGGCTTATTAAAAAATTTCTATGCTGCTCCCCAGACTGTAGATTCTGCACCATTAATTTAGCAGAAAGTCAGTAAGAATGTGATTAAAAATTAATCAAATAAAAATTTCATTACCAAAATTAGAGCTCCAGCATATGTAAGAGAAGTAATACTCAGTGTTGCTTGAATGTTGTGACCTAACTTCAGATGTGTCATCATATCTCCCAATCAGACACTTACAATAAGAGTTTTGATGGAAGCACTAAGATAAATCATCAGGTGTACATGCACATAGCTAGGATCTGGTGTTTCATTTGCAACAGCTCTATAAATTGCTGGTTCAATAAATAATAAGTTGAACTTACTTACCTTTTCTTGCTGACTCTGTGGGATGTGAAGTAATATATGCCAAGGACACATGGAACAACAGCCAGCAGCTCTCAGACCTGCATAACACAGCTAAAGAAAAATGAAGACATACGTTGCTGGAACTTTGGACAGCTGAGACCTACATTAGGAGCCTGGTCTTCTTCAGCTCGCTACCAACTGACCATCCAGATCTTAAGTTTAATGAATTCTCCTGTGGAGAACCGTTTCTTCCTCCAGAAGGCTACCATGTAGCTAGGGACTAACATGGACTGAAAACAAAAAATATCTCCTCAGGGTGTTGACAAAATCTCAGTGACTGCACTGACCTTTGCAGAGCAGGTTTACAAACGTCCTTGGCACTCAGTAGTTTACTAATAGACGACCAATAAGAAATAGAAAAATCTATTCAGTAACTACCATGTGAGAGATAATACCAACCACAAAACAAAAATGCACATTAATTCTGTCAATAACTGTGGTTTAGAAACACTTCAGCAATTTCCAAAAATCCATACAAATATGGCAAAACACACTTAATAATCTGGAGAATGCAGGTAATCCTGGAGGAATAGGGAAACACTAGAAAGGACAGATGTGTGCATTTGTACTAAAATGATGATAATTCTCCATTTTGAAATCAAGATCTGAACTCATACTTATTTGCTGCCTGGAATTATTTGGGTTTATGCCTTTTTGCATAGTTGGGAGGTTTACACATTCTGAACTTGTAGAGTTTTACTGTCATCTCTGCTTTCCTTAAAAATAGTGTGATTAACACTTTTAGTGTATTAATTACCAGAGTTAATAGTCCTTAAAAATAGTATGATTAACAATGGGGAAATTAACACATTTTAGCCATCCCAATGATTGCCTGAAGGAGACAGTAAAGTTGTTTGAGAGACAACGTTTGAACATACAGCTTTTTACAACTGCCAAATTCTTATTGATCTTTGTCACTGTAAGTCAATTCTTTCATGTTTTCCAAATTATATCTTTATGAGTAGGTAAGATGGCACTGTCCCTTTTAATTCCACAGGAAGAGTTGCTTTAGTTCTGAAGCAGATGACTAATTATTACTTTCTGTGTTTTTTTTTTTTTTATTTTCCAGATGTTAAGAAAACAAAGTTAAAGTATAATACCGTTTTTCTCCTTCTTGATGGGGTAGAGTCCCATCCAACCTGACATTTCTTAACACTGTAATTTTTTCCTTCAGGAATAATTTAGAAACTTACAAACCAAATGCAAACTGATTCAAAGAGGTAAACAAAAACTTTTTTTTTTTAATAAAGTAGAAAATTATAATTTATTTTTTTAAAAAACATACTGTATTGCTTTTACTTCTGAGATTATTATATGCCTCCACAACTTTAGCAATTGGTTTCAGTTTCTGCATTGCAAGCTTTGAAATGTTATAAAAATATGAAAACAATATAACAGGATATTTAATTTGGGCAAATAAATTATTTCAATAGGCAATATGATGATTTAGGTGCAAATACAGAACCTTTGTAGGAAGTCTTGCTAACTGAGGTTTTTTGGATCTAAAAGTCTACATATTTAGATATCTGGGCTGCATTTCTACACCTATCTATATGTGCAGATATAATTATAACATATATATAGAGATACATGGTTATTATCTGCTTCCTTGCTGCCAGTTTTCAATGTCATAATATAAAAGCTTTTTTCAATTAGTTATGAGCTACAGAATATGAAAAGTACCAATGCATTTCACAGGTATTTTGGAACTGGTCCTTTTAAACACATTTCTTTTCCAGAGAGATACACAAGCTTTTGCTCAGAAGATGCACACACAAATGTAACTAAGTGAAAGGTGAGAAGATAATATCTTGTCTATTTTCACTCACTTGGTGAAAATAACTCCTCAGCTGCAATAGTTCTGTTGTGGAATCTAGTCCTCAGCTCTTCCTCAGAGAAAAAGAATGAATCCCATTCATCTGTGAAAAATGAGGTTACAGAAATGTGGGTAAAAGCAAGTGATGCAGAATGGATAAAACCAAATCAGGAAGACGGCAGGAGCTACAGAAGAAATGTGGCTGTTAACCAAGGACAGGTGAGGAGGAGGTGGGAAGTGATCTGAGCCGGAATCGACTGAACTCGGAGTACAGAAGAAGTATAAAGCAGAAACCAGAAAGAGAAAAGGACCAGAAAGCACATAACTGTTCTGAATAGAAGTTCAGCAAATAGTGCACAGGACAAAGAAGTAATACTGGACTGCCAAGCTGTGTTTGCATTAGTATTTTTGCTTGGATCAGGAATATACTGTTAAAGGAAATCTCTCAATCCCCATTTATCAAATTTTCCTCACAGACTAAACTTTGATGTGCATTGCAAGCAGTCTTGGAGCAGATGAGCTGGAGTGCTTTTGCATGAAGGTATATACTGAAAGGCATGATCTAGGAATGCACCTCATACCTCCAAGCAAACCACTGAGATTTGTGGATGCAAACGATTCTCGGACACTTCCCCACAGCCCTGGCATCAGTCCTTGTCCCTCTTGTATTTAACTGGCTAGCAGTTCAGTAATATGGCCTGCGGGTATAAAATGACAGACTTTTCCTGCCACTTCAAGGCTAATTCATCCTGCTGTTTAAGTTCAGTTCATAGCATAGTGCCTGCCTTTGATTTCAGTACCAAAATTCATCCTAAACTGCCAAGCCCTAAAACAATTTACAGAACGCTCATTTTTAAATTCTCCTCAACACTACAAATAAGGGAAAGGGCAAGTCCCACCACTGCCTTTGCACAACAGATTATACTCAGAAAAGGATTTTTTTTTTCACTTTTATTTTAATTAAAGCAGGCACACATGTAATACTAAATCTAATTCTGCACCTGGTGGTTGAAGGATTCAACAGTGCACTGAAATTTACTTGTCCACTTCAGAACCAGAAATCTTTAAAAAATATTTTAGTGGAAAAATACGCACCCTTTGTACTATGTTATATGTTCCTAACACTGACCTAAAATGCCAGCCACTTGTGGATGTTGGGAGTGGACACATGCAACAAAAATGAAAAAAAAAAAAAAGTCTGACAACTTTAAAATTTTTTATTTTTTTAATGCCTCATCTTATTTTGTTCCTTTTTCATTATCAAATCTAGGCACTGCCTAGCACAATTTCTTTATAAACCTTATTTTACTCACTTTGGTAATTATTTTCATTACAATATCTGGGGGACAATGAATTATGAATTTCCATGTTAGATTGCATGGTTCTTCTCTGCTTATACCTTCTAAGTAAATATTACAGCCATGGACAACGGATTTGTCATTCCACTCTGCAAAAAGAAGAGATAAGTATGTTTTCTGGTTTCTTTTCTGTACCAGACATAGTAAGGCTTTTCATGTCAAAGCTGGGCTTTTTGTTGTTTCAGTCTTGGATATTCCAGTTACAAGCCCCTGTGTTAACTAAGAAAGGGACACAGCGCAACACATGCTTTCCCTACTTTCATGACAATTCTGATATCAGATCAAATGAGAGAACTCCTAGGATGTCTCATAATGTACTGCAAAGCCCAAATTTTGAGATTTTCTCAATTTAAAGGCATGTAGGAACATACCTCTTTCAGTCCAATAGTTAGCTTGCAACAGCGTCTTTATGCAAAAACAAAACAAAACAAAACAAACAAAAAATCCAACCCAAAATATTTACATATTTCTGAAAGACAAAACTATAGAAGACATCCTACTCTCAGAGAAAACAAAACTGGCACCTATACTGAATGTGATCCACATCACATGTGGTAGCCACTAGTCTAAAGACAGGTCTTCTGTGGTCTTCAGAAGTACAAATGAACAGAACCATTTTTAAAATAAATTATCTTTGTTGAGTGAAATAGAGATTAAGTTTGATTAAATTCGAAGTTTTTAAAGACAGTACTTTAAATCTCATTTAACTTCTCTTTTCCTCTCTTTCGTCTACTAGATTAAACTTTAAAGGGTCTCAAGACTTCCTATACATGTGAAATCTTTAGGAGGAACTTATACAAAATAACACATTAGTCTAAAGAATCAAAGTAGAACAGCTGTACATAGAGTTATCATATTTTATATTCATGGTGAAACTGCATGAATAAAAAACCCCAAAAAATCCATTGATATTTAGAAGAAAAAGGAAATTTAACCTAAAGTAATATAGCTGCATTGAGTTTTTAATGCAGTTGTGAGTGAGGGAGTCAAAACATTGTATTACCTTAAATAAGCAAAATGCCCTATTCTAGCAAATCTATCTCTCCATACAAAATTTTAGGATTAGAGGGCTTAAAAGTGCAATTTGCATAAAGTAATTTCAAGTCAAGCAACAAAATTAAACAGGGATGTCCTCAAACCTGATTAAAATATTTTCTTTTCTTTAGTGAACAGCTGTATTATGTCAGCTTGATCATTATTATGTTCTGAATATCTGAATCTCCCATGCATGCATAAAATTTTTTACTACAATGTTTTAATCAGACTAATTTTCCCAAAACAGATTTTGAGGTATATTGAATAAAATAATTAGAAATGGTAATCAAAAAGAAATCAAAATAAGAACTAAGAAAGTTGGTTAGTAAAAGTAAGAAATACTTGATGACTTTAATCATGGGTACAGGTGAAAAGTGTGAAGTATTGTAATGCCTCACATAAAAGCTGAAGTCATGAAAATTATGGTATATTGGCAAAGAAGATTTGACCTTCAAAAGGCAAAGTTTCTGCTGTGGAGGTATTTCATTTTCTGAAATTCTTTAAACATTTCTGGGATATCTTATTTGTAGCCCCTGCGAACAAATTTGCCGTAGTAGAATAAGAAACTAATATATTTCTATTGCATTTATATGTATAACCCCCCCCCAATAAAAAGGTAATATTTAGTTAATTAGAAGAAAAGCAAACCTATTTAGTTATAAGACGTTCCAAGAAAATTAGAACTTCTGTATCTGGCTGTTACTATAGTCGTTAGGTCTGCTTTTCATAACCCAGTGCCCTAACACAATAAGAAAATCTGAAATGATAAAAGCTCCTTATCTTTAAATCATTATGAAGGGGAAGCAGGTAATAACATTGTTTTAAAGGAGGCAGTGAAAACAGTCCTTGCCTCATTCACACGTGGAGTATGCAAACATGAATGGAAAAGCATTCTCAACAGATGTTCAGAAATGCATGTTCCCATAAAGAAAATGCTTTTATTGCTGTTGAAGTATTTGGAAAACACAGCTATTCTTTAATTCTCTCTATTCCTTAACAGCTTTTTACATGATACTTAATATCAACAAATCAGATGATCTACGCGCTCAAAAGGGCTGATGCGTAAATACTCCAGAGCACAGTGATTTGCAGATTTAGGAAATAATACACATATTAGTGTGACAGTCTTAGTGGTTTAGGAAATGGCCTCTTACTGGCTGCTTTCTTGTTTATAATTGAACAAGATTATTCCACCAGGCAAGTGGAGTTCCTTCTTCCTGTTCAGCGGCTCAGGCTGGGAATAAGGAGGAAGACTAGAAAGCATTCAGCAGCTCAGGACTGCTCTATCCTGGTTCAACTGCAACCGTCCTTGAAGATATTCAGACCTGTGAATGAGGAAATAGTTTTCTGATTTCTGCTAAATGTACCGTACTGATACCTAGCCTAAGAATAAAGAGTAATGTGATAGAGAATGGAGAGTGTCACTGCAGTTCTGTCACTCTGCAGTCATTCAGCTATCAAGAAGAAAAGGAAGAATGGAAAGATGTAAAAGCAGAGTGAATACCAGGGAAAAGAGGCACCTATGGAGGAGGTAGGAGCAGAATAGATATGGCACTGTGCTTGGAGAAAGAGACACTGGAGGAGAAGAGATGAAGGGCTGTGGTCTATAGTTTGTAGAGCCAGAGATAAAACTGATGGAGAAATTAAGAGGGCAAGACTGACTTGGTGTTTAGGTAAAGAATTGATTTACAATAATGAAAATTGAATTACTGATGTAGATGTCCAATATTTTTTTTCAGACTACTGTAAGCAAAAAAATTAATGTAACTGCAGAAGGTTAAAAAAAATAATATTTGTGCCCAGCTCTGATTGGAACAGTAGATTGCATCATTAAAGCCTGGAGGCTTTAAGAAATAAATGTATGCAGAGCAGTATAAGAACTGCACCAACATCTGGATCATTTCATGGCATTACAGCTGTAAAGGTTTTCCTTGGCATCAAGCAAAAAGAGTGATCCAGGAATGCACAGACTTAATCTAGCAGACAAATCTGAGTGTTCATGGTCTTCTGCAGAGCAGGCTAGGCAGGCTAGTAGCCTTTCTCTATGGTTTTCATACTCAGTGAATCAGTTGTCTCATGACCCATTGCACCAACAGTAATTGAAATGACCACAAGGACTTTTGGGAGAGGAATTAAAAATGGAAGCTGCAGCATGGGCTGCCTGTTTCAAGTATCTCTGAAGCTGCGTTCTGTGAGCTCAGTACTTGTGCTGAGATTTCACAATGAAAAAGAAACTGCTGTTGGGACAGGGGGTAAAGATATGAAAGAGCTATGACATAAAAACTCAGAATAAGTGGAAGCAGGGTTTATATCTACAGGGGTGTCATAACAGCCATGCATAACAAAGCAGAAGAACGTCATATAGTGTATATAGTTCATGAGGGAGACAACTATTAGAAAATATTATATACAACGAAGACAAGAACAGACAACTAGAAGTAAATAAAATAGCCACAGAAGCTGAAAGAAGTTCTTTCATTTTCTTTTATGTTTAGATACTTGTCAGAGAAATATTACACAGAAGCGTGTAACCTCTGTGTTATAAATCTGTGTAATGTGTACATAATAGCTGTAACAGTAATGGGCAGCAGAGGCTGGTGAAATGTAGATATTGTGAGAAGGAGCAAACATAATAGTATTGTGCAAAATGCATACATTCCCACATTATAAATGATATACTCATGTCAGTTCTGGCATTTTCTAGAAGATACAGACTGTTCTGATTCTTCTTACCTCTTCTGGTAACCTGTAGGCTGTAGTGGTGTGTCGGTAAGGTTGGAGAGTCCACAACTGCACAGTCTGAGTTTTCCAAGGAAAAGATGAGTGACTGCAACCAGAAGATGAAAAAGTAACCTTTGTTCATTCTAGAAAGTAAGGGTGCTGCGTTTGGTTCAGAGTTTTTTTTCTAAACGTACAGAATGCCTTAATGAGTCTTCATCATCACAGTCCATTCTCAACCAGCAGAATATTATAAAATCTTCTATATTATCCACTACTGAAAGCCAGGTATTCCAGCACACACTTTGTGAATAATAAAATCACCATTCCCATTTCAAATATGTATTGTTTCCTTTCTAATACCTAAATGTGGAACGTTTAGGTGGAAGAGGAAATACTAGTTCCAGCTTCCTGTACTGTATTTCATTTTGTCACTCCTCTGAGAACAAAAAAACCCCCAAGATGCAAGATTCCTATCTTGCAAAGTGATTCATGCACTAGCCTATGCTATATAACTAGTATCTAACTGTCCCACCCTTCTTCCTCCTCCTCCGTGCACAGACACGGAGGTACACATTTTAGCCTGAGCCTGGGGTGACCAGACAGAGCATGAAAGTAGATTTAGGAATACATCCAGAGGCAGCTTGGACATAAAGTTTGTGATTTGGTTTGCTCCGTCTTCCCGCCACTACCTCAATGGACCTATTAGATGGGTCCTCAGGTGCTCCTTGGCCCAGTGCTAGGTCATGACCTGTGAGGAGTAGAAGTAACCCTTTCCTCTCTTGCCCATTTCTTGGAGAAGTATTCATTGACTTGTACACCTGCAATCACAACTCTCATTTCAATTACCTGGACAAGCATTCTCAAGCAGTAGGTCTAACAGATGGTAGAATAGTGAAACACTATACCAGAAAGAAAGAACTAAATGACAAATAACAGCCTCAGGTATGAAGAGGCACCTTACGCTATGAAGACATGCCAATAACCCTGTGGTGGTCTGTCAAGGGTTCTCTTGGCCACAGTCTGTAGCTGAGAAAATTCCACCGTAAGAGGATGAAAGCCATAATTCCTTAAATTGGACTGCCTTGAAAATACCTTATTTTCCTTCCCCTCCCTGTTATTTTTATATTACATTTAAATATGTACTTCAGAATTAGAGGTAATTAGCATTAAAAGACTGCAAGCGTTCACATAAACATTCACTCCTGAAGACAACTAAGCATTGTGGAAAGCATTTCTCTTAGTTCACTCAGCTATCATAACAGGTTTTCTCATACAGGGTCAAACACGCAAATAACTTTTAGACATAAAGCCTGCAAGTGTTAGGTGCCCATTTGGAAAGCACTATGTGTTCTTCTGCAGAGCTTTACTTCCACTAGTTCTTTAATCACAGATGTGCATATCTCTTCCCTCTAAAAGCAATAGCAACTTTTCCATTGAATTCAACACTGCTGAACCAAGAAAAATACTCATGCTTTCTTAAAAATAAGACAAATGCATAGCAGTTGCTTTGTTGTTTGTAAAGTGAAGTCTTTTCTGTGTGTTTTTCCTCCCTGTTAAAAGCTGGAAAAAAATGCTGGTGCCATATTAATAATATATTTGATTTTTAGCTTACCCATAGCAAGAAAGTTACAGTTAAGACAGTATTTGTCATGTATTTGCAGGATTTAGTTGCATCTGTCTAACACTGGGCAGTCAAGTTTTTAATTAAAAATATCACTAGACGTGGACTCACATACTAAGTTTCCAATTTTAAGTCACGTAATAGTTTGAGTCATAATTTGTCACTGAAGATTGGGAATGATGTTGATTACTACAAAACAACACCCAGAGCTATTCAGATTACTTCACTGACATCAGAGAAGAATTTATTCTAGTGTTAGCAAAACTTTTTTCTTTTTTTTTAAATTTATCAAAGATTTCCTATTTATACAAGAAATCTCTTAGTTGGATACATATTCATAATTCTGACTTTTTCTAATTCATGGAATAATGGGGCAACTCACATGTAAGGGGAATAACAAAAATCACAAGATTAGACAAAATACAAATTAAGTATCACTTTAGATTTTAATATATGCCTGCTTCTGTCAGTGTGTATATTTCACAACTGAGATTCATTTCACATATAAATAACATATAACTGTCTGTAAGAATTTCCTACTCTAGGAGGAATGATAAAATGATTGAATTTTTATTACACTAGAAATTTTTCACTGAACTGTATTAATATTGAAATTTTCAGTATATTTTTCCAGAAATAAAACAATAAAACTTGGTTGTCTTTAAAAAATATTAAATCAGAGTGACTTTGATTTTTTATACGCTGTGAAATCTACTTTATATTTTTTAATCACCATAAGGCATAAAGAAGGCCAAGATAAATGAACTAGCAATTTATTCAATTTTCCCCATGGATTATGCACCATCAGTACATCATGTTCATTTGACCCAAAGAATTAAGCAACATAAACAAAGAGTAAAATGTTGTACCAAAGAAACAGAATCACACGCGCAACATGGTATTAACAAACCCACAATTTACCATGACTTACACACAAGCACATTCTTAAAAGCTTCAATATACTCACAAAACAAAGAAGGGAAAAAGACATGCGGTAGTTCATGTATCTCATCAAACTGCAGTTGAAAAATAAATCAATTTAAGCCTCAAAATTGACAAAAGAAGAAAAATCACATATGATGATATAAATCTGAGAGTTGTATGTTTGCTTCAAAGTGAGCAAGGTGAGATTTTTTTTTATTTTTTAAATCTGCAATAAATAAATAATTGTCAATGAAACAAGAATTTGAGTGTTTCCTACGTGACACGGGTGATGTGTCTAGAAAAATAATTGTCCTCATTAGCTAGAGGACATTTTCATTTTATGGTTCTTACTTCACAGAAGTTGAAAGGTGGCTTTGATTTGATATAGACTTTTATGCCGCAATAGTATTTGCTATAGAAGCAGAACAAAAGGAGCAAAATAAAACCAGTTTGTGCAAGCAAGAGCAACAGTACCTTTTCTGATAGTGATATTGAAATAGAATAAATCATTCCATTGAACTGAATGGAGCTTTGTCTGTTTGTGGCAGATGAAGATTTGTCACAGCAAGTCTTCCATGCCTGTTTTTACTACAGATATCTTTTGCTGTTGTTGTTATCTACTTACTGTTAATGAAGATGGTAGAATTGCTTGTACCCTACTCTGTGCTTTGAAAGCAGTATAAACATGATTGAAAATGCTAGTTCCCATCGCACTGCAATTCTCAGATCAGTTTTTGCTCCTGTGTCATCACTGCCACCATATTTTTCTTAATTTGAAGATAATTTGGTATACTTGAGAAAGTTTTAGCTAGGCTACTCTCCAAGAAAGGTATAGTTTATTGATGTGTATTCATCTATAAAAGTAACATGAAACTCAAGTGACAGCTTGCATATCTTTCAACAAGGATTTTTTTTTCTTCCTTTTTTTTCATGGTAAAAAGTCAGCCTGACCAGACATATAATGGCTATGTTTGCCACATATTTTTCTCTTCAATTTAGCAGCAGTGTTGATACTATTTTGTATGTCTGCGTTTTTTACCTTTTTACCATTACATGGCTATTCCTCTATAATGAAATTGGCACCGTGTATGATATAGTATTATTCTGGTGGGTTGCTGGTTTTTTGGGGGGTTTTGGGGTCTTTCATATTTTTTTTGTTTGGGTGTTGGGGTTTTTTTCTTAAGTTGTCTATTTCCCATTTTGTTATTTTAGTGCTATTCAGCAAGTTTTCAGTGAATTTTCATTCTTTCAAGTCAGCTTCTGTCAGGAGTAAAACACATAATCTCTTCCCTGAGCCCTTCAATTGCCCTGGTGTTTGCCTTCAAATTAAGTTGCCAGCAAAATATAAAATCACAGCAGGAAACAAACAAATGATCATGACTTTTATCATATCAAGCTACAGGAGAAAGTGGGAAATGCTGCTAAATAACCATCCATTCTCCAAGCAACATGCTTTGAGGGTGGAAGGAGATGAAATATTTTTATCTGGATGGAAGTAATTGCTCTGCTTGTTCTCCAGTCCTTCTCCACATCAATGTTTCAGGTCTTGAACCTACTCTTTCTGACAATCCTCAAAGCAAAAAAACTGTTCCTTAATAAAATACCCATACTCTGCTTTTTAGGGATGAGTATGCTCTACTCATCATGCTACCGACTGTTGATCTGAACTTCACAGAATCACAGGATCATAGAATGGTTGAGGTTAACCTAACTTGGTTAACCTGGCATCTTCAAATTTTTTATGAAAGCCAAAGCTTCACAGAAACATTTCCTCTTTCCTGTCTCTACTGAGAAATTTTTCTTCAGAGACAAAACAGGGTAAATTCCCATATGGGACCTACAAGGTGTTTTGAAAATATCAGCTCTCCTGGATTTCTTGGTGCTTTTGAAAGCAGAAAGAAGACTGCCTGGCTTGTCTTCAGGGTCTCTATGCTTTGTAGCATAATACAGAGAAAGTGTATGAATGAAAAACAGGTAGAAGAATTTGTTTGTTTCTATACAAATCCCTTTCGTCTTTCTTCACCCCAAATTTTACTTCACCTTCCACAGAAAGGAAGAGACCAAACTACTTTACTTTCTACTGCTAAATAACTGTGTTTCTACACTGTACTTTGGCACAGACACTACCCTATGTATGAGTGAAAAGAAGAGCAAAAAGAGTGAAAAAAGAACACAGGGAAGAACATGAATTTCATTGTACCCTCCTTGATTTGTATCCATCACCCTTCTCAGTCATGTACTACAGGATTTTTCAGAATTCAGTCCACTACTTATAAAGGACCTATCCCTTTCCCGTCCAGAGCTTGTTTTGCACTCTCTGAAGAAAACTGATGGCCTGCCTTTCTCTCAAAGAGCTTTTCAAGAACCTGAACAAATAAAGTCTGTACTATGTTACACTGCTGTTAATTTTCACTAAGGCCAGGTTCACTGGAAGTTTGAATTTGGGAAAGCAATGCCTTAACCTGTAGTTCTCAAATTTCATCCTGTGCTTTTTTCTTAAGAATTTTCAGTGACTTTTTATGTTACTACTACAAGCCAGAGATCTATTAGCTCTAATTCCTAGCAGAGAATGGAGTTTTCTTGGACCATTAACAATTATAATTTAAGATAAGCCCATGAATCAAGAAAAGCCATGCAATCTAACCTGGTCATCATGATATTAAACTGCATAATTTTTTAATTCCAGAAAAAAATATTGTTAGTTGTCCTTATTAAAGGACAAAAATAAAGTTATGACATTTGGGAAAGAAGCAAATAAAAGGATTACTGTAACTACTGCATTATTTTAATTTTTTTTCCCCTATATAATTCAAATTAACATTACCATCCTCTACATGCATCTGGCCTCACATGCCATGTTACATTAATGAAACTTGCTAAATTGATGCGATGCCCTGACAACAACAGCTTGGCAGTTCAGTTGTGATGGTAATAATAACAGCAACAACAGCTTCCTGCCTTCAACTGACTAATGTTATTAATCCTGTGACTCATCATCCCTCAGATTTGAACAAGACAAAAAGTATTCATAACCTTAATTTACCCATAGGTGAAAAACAGTCATTTTAGATAATGGGAAACCGTTATTTTCTTTTTCTTCCCCATTACCATGTTCCTCAGCCCCTTAACTTTCTCTAAAGGAGATCTTAAGTCAACATTTTTACATCAGACTTCCATGTCTACAGGTGATGTTGGTTTAGTTCAATGAAAATAATGCTTGAATAGTCTCAACCATGTCTTTAAAGCAATCCGTCACTTGCCAGTACTGCTGGAATGCTAAAACGTGTAAAAAGCAAGTAGCGCTTTTGGAAGTATGTTGATGTTATGGGTCTGTAACTGAAACGTTTGATGAATTTTACAGGTATTATAAACTCACTTATGCATTTATCTCAGAAATCCATTTTTTTTTTGTCTTTATATTTTTTTCCCTAAAATAATATCAGAGGTTAAAAAAAACAGCTTTCATAATTTGAAAATGCAAACTGTATCTTTGTTTTACAGTAATACAAGATATTCCATATAATCTGAACTGAGGTTTTAAATTTAAATAGACTGAACATAAACCTTACTTCTGTGGAACTAGCTAGTGAAGGCCCAGAATTTTAATACACATTCACAGAATATCTTTCAACTATACAGCCATACAAGCTAGTATCAAGAAATCATATGTAAATTGAGCAATTAGAAAACTTTTCCT